>NC_059130.1:50863298-53363298 GCF_020740605.2 Lemur catta | reverse complement strand
CTCTCAAATTTGAGGGTTATAAGAAACCTAAAAGTTTTTCTATTCCTGCTACTTATCTAATCCTTAATGTTCTTTAATATCCTTGAAAAGAGGTAAGTTAGCTTCTATAAGCACACCTCAGGCTAACGGGAACATCCTATACATCCTGAAGTGACTTAGTCTAGCTTGGGCAGTTGTAACAATTACTGTCAGATAAAATTTTCCCTTAAATGTCTATGTGTTAGTCCTATTCTGTCTCTTCCACATGAAGACAATAGTTAATTTCTGACTCCTCAGTTTCTTTTTTGCAACATTTAAATATTCTTCTTATGAAAATTATCCTGGTTGTTTTCCTCTAAGAGGGCTCTGATCTCCATTTTTATCCTTAAATATTGGGCCTTGATTAGTATGAAAGCAACAAAAAGTGACAATCTTAAAATTTGCTTTTTTCCTTTTCTCTCTTAGTAACTAATATGTAAAGTTTCTAACATGCAAAAACACAAAGTCTAATTTAATTGCTCAACAAGTACTTAATAAATATCTGTCAGATCTCCCCTGTAATTTGGGAGTGACAGCATTTCTTACCTTCTCTATATCCAGGACTTTATCCTGCATCTCCTTTAGTGCACACTGAGACTCAGCTTCACTCAGTCGGGCTTCAACCAACTCCTTCTCTAGCTGTAGCACAAAATCTTCATTGTAGTTGGAACCGCATTTATGCTAAAGGTTATAAACATATACTGAAATTTCATGGAAGTATAAATACATATGTATAGTAAAAATAATGTAATTATAACATAGTTGTTAAGGGCAAATAAAGATGAAAATTTCCATTTATCCAGTATTCCCAGCGTATCTCCTCCAATTAACTCTCCAATGAATAAAAAAGCCCATTTTGATATCTATAAAAATGACATTATTGGGTTTTGGTAACTAGTTATTAAACTGATCAAACCCAATTAATGTAAGATAAATGTCTCCTTTTATCTGTCCTATCCATCCAGATTTTAAGAATTTGTTCTGACTCTATAGACCCACACTGTATTATAGGGTAGCCATTGGCCACATGTGGCTATCGAGCACTTGAAATGTGGCCAATATAAATTAAAACATGTTGTAAGTAAAAAATACAAACTGGATTTCAAAGACTTAATCAGAAATTAAAAGATAAACATCTCAATGATTTTTATATTGGTTACACATTAAAATAATATTTTGAATATATTGAGGTAAACAAAAAATATTAATTTTACTTTACTCCGTTTAATGTGGCTACTAGAAAATTTTAAATTGCTTGTGACTCACATTTTATTGCTGTTGGACAGCACTGTTACAGATTACAGAAGACAAGTAAACACTTACTGAAAATTCTATTTTAATCTAACGGAAATAAAAACAGGCTAACCACAATAAGGTGAACCATCCAAAATCCCAACAAACAAAATTGTATTTTCCCTTAGACATGTACATTTCTTTTTTTTTTTTTTTTTTTTTTTTTGAGACAGAGTGTCGCTTTGTTGCCCTGGCTAGAGTGAGTGCCATGGCATCAGCCTAGCTCACAGCAACCTCAAACTCCTGGGCTTAAGCGATCCTACTGCCTCAGCCTCCCGAGTAGCTGGGACTACAGGCATGTGCCACCATGCCCGGCTAATTTTTTCTATATATATTTTAGTTGGCCATATAATTTCTTTCTATTTTTAGTAGAGACGGGGTCTTGCTCTTGCTCAGGCTGGTCTCGAACTCCTGACCTTGAGCGATCCGCCCGCCTTGGCCTCCCAAAGGGCTAGGATTACAGGCGTGACCCACCGCGCCCAGCCAGACATGTACATTTCTTTAAAAGTTATACATGGAAATGATTGTTGGAAACAGAGAAAAAGCATATGCTGCATAAAGAAATTAACTATGAAATATTCCCATTTCCTTTCCTACTCTACAATGTGAATACCGATGCAGACACTTAAATCCTTTTGAAGCCAGTTTCCATGCAAAAACTTTTGTACAAAAGGAAAAAGATATCTAATTCCTCATTATAAAAGACTTCATAAAATAAATTGTCTATCCCTTCACATTAAATTCATGTAGTAAATAAAGTGGCAATTCAAAATTTCAAAATAAAGTTATAGAGAACAATCTTCTACTGACCTTGCATGTATAAAGAATAGTTATTTTTACTCTTTATTAGGAACAAAACAGATGTCAAATTAAAACTCTATTAAAAATGACTAAATGCTTAATTAAAACATATGGTATTCTCCTGTCCCAGTGACCCAAAGAGATGTACAAATGAGGACTTTTTAATTCAATGCATTATACATTATTTCTCCTAGTCATTTTGATACTATTAAAAAACAATATTTCAATACAAGATGTGCATGTGCAACAGGTATATCGCCTTAGCAAATACTTACCTTATCAAATAGGAGAAAGCACTCATTTGCAACAACCACACCTAACCTGGAGCTGCCACTATTTATTTATTTAGATTATAGTTATTTTAATGGGTACTACTAGAATTTTTTGCCCTTAACCTAAAGCCCTGGCAGCAGGTGGGAAACCTGTGACCCCAAAGCCAGATGTGCCTCCAGATCCCCAAGTGTGGCCCCTTGACTTAACCCAAAATTTACAGAACAAATCGCTTTACTAAAACAATCCAGTTGGATCCAGAAAGCCACATGTGGCCCCAAGGCTGCAGGTTCCCCACCTCTAATTAGGAACAAATTTTTATCAATAAAATTTACAAAGAGCTGAAATGCTTTGATTAACAAGTCATTCCGGATAATAAGTATCTTATTTTTTTTATTCAGCAAAACATTATTTTAGCCTTCTGGATTAAAATAATTCTAAATGTATTAAGTAATTTTTTTTGTCACTGCAGGGTTTACAGAACATAATTCCTAATTCTCAGGTAATCATGATGATCAATTGACACATGGCAAATTACATAGGGTCTAAAGAATATAGACTATTTCCAGTGGTATAATAAAAAAAAAGAAACTGTACTTTCTTAGGTTTTTAATGTCTGGTTTAATACCCTTATCTTTTCCTCTGTTGTCATTTTCTGTAACTTTCAATCCTACTTTTATCTTGGCTCTCTGGTCTTAGTGTTTATTATTTTTGTCTATGATTAGTCACTTGCTTCACTTTCTCTAGCAGTAATTTTTATTCTTTTGAGTCACAGATTCATTGGGAATCATATAAAGGCCACACAACTCTTTTCTGAAAATAATTATATTCACAAAAGCTTTATATATAATTTCAGACCTCCCTGAGGCTTCCACATACCCCAAGTTAGGAATGTCTGCTCCTACAAGGTACTCCCTTTAATTACCTGGCTATTTACATGATCATGAATTCTACAGAAGAGATCATACTAGATCTCTAATACCAAGTATTAACATTCTCAGAAGCTCTAGTTTCTGACTGCTAGTCTTTACCACACAAATGTTCTACATTCAAATCAAACTTAATTCAGAGGTTGATCATCATCTTCCCCAAACCAATTCCTCTCTGATTTCTCTATTTGGCGCTGGCCTAAAATCCCTCACATGGCCCCTCAGTGTTGCTGCCTGTCACGGACCAAAAAGATTTTTTTTTTTTTTTGCTGTAGAATCTTTCCCTCATCATTCTTTCCTTTTTATTTCTCACCATTACCCTAGTAACTGACCTCTGCATTGCCATTTTTACCCTATAGTAATCCACAGTGTATGCTGGCACCAGAGTTCCCTAAAACACCACTTTCAATCATATAATTCCTTAAATCAAAAACTTGCAATTGTCCTCTATTGTTCAAGAGATAAATTTTAAACTCCATAGCTTACACATGTTATTTTTCCTTTTGTACTTCCCATTTGTTCCTCAACTACTGCAATCTAGCTTTAGTTCTCATCCTTTGATAACACTGCTTTAATCACTAACAATATCAGTACTCAATAACAGAATAAAAACCCAGCGGAAAGCTTTTATTCAGCTCTTGCCTCCACTGGAGTCAAGAAAACAATTACTCCCATTCAAGTGATCTCTCATTTATTATGTAAGCTGAAAGGAAAATATGATTATGTATGAATGCAAAATATTTGATCTTTAGACTGAGATCAAAATTTGTTTTGGAAGAAAACTTCTGTCCACATTTATAGGCATACTGACCAACAACTTACAGTTTGCCAAATTAAATGTGTAAAGTCATCTACCTATCTTGGATTTTTAGGAAGACTTATATCAACTAGCTTCCACTGTCATAAAGAAAAACAAACCCACTAAGTAAATCAGGTGTGGGCAAAGAAATACAGCTAAAACAAACACATTTTCTAAAATAAATTATCTAGAAGAATTTACAACTTCCACTGAAAAATAGGTAGTTTTTCTTTTATTAACATTTATTCATGTGTTTAATCTAGGTAAGATTGGTTTATATTCTTCGTATCAAATCCTTGGTTCTTAAAAATACTACAAAATTCTTTCATTATATCTCTACAATTACAAAAAAGGGAGGGAAGGTGAGAAGAAATCTTGTTTAGTCTCCTTTTTTTTTTTGAAACAGTTTTTTTTGAGACTCTGTTGCCCAGGCTAGAGAGCCGTGGCATCAGCCTAGTTCACAGCAACCTCAAAGTCCTGGGCTCAAGCAATCTTTCTGCCTCAGCCTCCCGAGTAGCTGGGACTACAGGTATGCACCACCACGCCCAGCTAATTTTTCTATATATATTTTTAGCTGTCCAGATCATTTCTTTCTATTTTTAGTAGAGACGGGGTCTCGCTCTTGCTTAGGCTGGTCTCGAACTCCTGAGCTCAAACAATCCGCCCGCCTCAGCCTCCCAGAGTGCTGGGATTACAGGCGTGAGCCACCACACCTGGCCTAGTCTCCTCTTAAGTACTCCCTAGTATAAAGGTCCAAAGAACTTCAAAAAGCACTCATTTCAGCATATACTGGCTTTAACTACTAAATTCCTCCTTCTTTATGCTGATCTAAGCCAAGAATAGCTGGGCAAAATTGCTTAATCAATACACCTGAATCATAAGCAGTCACAGGTAGGGCACAAAGCTTTTAAATAGATCAGGCTAGACTCAAAGACACTTGGTCTCATCAGGAAAAGCTGTCTAACATAAACACACCGGTGGCACTCCACACTCAAGAGGAAGAGTCAGACATGCAACTGTACGAAACATCATTGGATCATTTCTACTTCTATGGGCTTCTTAGAAAAACTGACATGGAACATGGAAAATACTTAAAAGGACATTATAATCTTTATGCTTAGTTTTACCTTATGTTTAGTTTAATATTTACTATTTATTTCTATTTATTATAAATAAATACTATTTACTTTTTACTATTATTTAGTGTACTAAATACTAAATTCAGTATTAAATATTAAATTTAGTATTCAGTACTAAATATTTAGTATATTACTGCTAGAATTTAGTATACTAAATACTAAATTCAATAATAAATTAACTCAATCATTTTTGAAAACCAATATCAGGTTCAAACTATTAAGGGCCACTGTAAAATGGAACCAGCAGTCTGTTAAAGACAATTGTTCTGTAACTGTGTACTGCAGAAACACTTTTTAAAGAAAACCAACACTCAAAATTAGTTAAAAATAAACTTTACCTTTTAAAAACTACTGCTCAAAAGTTTATTACTATATGAATAAAATAGCTATGGCATACCACTGTACCAATAGCATTGAATATTTATTCAATACATTGCGTATTTACTGAATAAACAAAATAAATACTGAATAAACTCCATGAGCCTGGAGTGATACGACAAAGTCCATAGTGAGTCAGTGGAAGCTAGAGGGATTAAAGGGGCAAAAAGAGAAAGACCTTCTTTATAGAGGAACACTAGCTAATAAACGTGCTTGAAAAGAATATGTATTCTGCTATTATTCAGTACAGTCTTCCATAAATACCTATCAGGTCAAGTTGGTTAATAGTACTGTTCAGGTCTTCTATATCCACACTGATTTGCCATCTACTTGTTTCATCAATTACTGAGACAGGATGAACTATAATTGCATATTTGTTCACTCTGCCTTCATGCTCCCCTGTTAGAAGCATACACATGGCTGGCCGGGTGCAGTGGCTCGCACCTATAATCGCAGCTACTGGGGAAGCTGAGGTGGAAAGACTGCTTCAGGCCAGGAGTTTCAGATCAGCCTAGGCACATAGTGAGACCCTGTCTCTACAAAAAAAATTTTTTTTTAATTAGCTGGCTTGGTGGGATGTACTGTAGTCCCAGCTACTTGGGAGGCTAGAGAAGAACTGTTTGAGATCAGCCTGGGCGATATAGCAAGAACCCATTTAAAAAAAAAAAAAAAAACATACACATGTTAGGAGACATACATTCCTAAACACATACAATCTCACATAAGATTGTTATGTCTTCTTGGTGAATTGACACTATTATCATGGATAGTCCTCTTTCTCCCTGGTAATAATCCTTGTTCTGAAGTCTACTCTGATATTACAAGACACTCTAGCTTTCTTTTGCTTAGATCTGCTTATCTTTGCCATCCATTTATTTTTTTCCCATTGTACTTTTTTTTGCCATTTCCAACACATGTCCAACAGTTGTAGCCATACCATCTTGATCGTTTACTGCTGGGAATTCACTGTGGGAGAGAGTTGCTGTCATTAGCTATTAAGCTATACACATTTCCAATAACCACAGAGCAACATACTTGGCCTCTGTTATTCCTAATCTTTGCAACTAAGACTGACCCCACGTACAGGCTCAGATTCACTAATATTATGGGACCAACCTTATTCCTAAGTAGGGGATCATAAAGAACCCTAATCTCTGCTCTACTCTGGCACATTGAATAGTGCTAACCTATCTAAATATCACATGCCAAAATCATATCAAATTGTAGCTCTGGGTAACAACCCCCATATTTACCACTTGTCTAAGCTGCTCTCCCATTAGCCCACTAAAACCAAATTCATGTCTCTTATTTCTTAATCCCCTTGCCTTTGGGCTATGGTTCGATAGGCCATTAGTCTGACCATCTGTTGAAACTCCTCTAGCTGCCCTGCCTGACCTGCTCTGCTTCACTTCACATTGCATGCCCCCTTCAGTCTCAGTGCAACCACAACTCTCATTAAGACATGCCCAACACCAACCCCGAGGTAATCTGATCCTGTCACTTGTTTCTGGTCCTACCCTGACCTTCACCAACAGGTTCCAGCACTGAGATTTTTATGTTATCCCACAAACTTATCTTCTACTCCAATCACTCAAATTCAATGTGTCATGTTTCTTTGAGCCTTATATCTTCATTCCTTTCATTTTTAAAAACAATTTATTAAACAAAATTAACCATTTTAATGCCACTGCACAATTCAGTGGCATTTAGTACATTCAGAATGTTGTGCAACCACCAAAATCCAGTGCCAAGTCATTTCCATCATTCTAAAATAAAAACCCTTACCTATTAAGCAGTTTATTGCCCTGCTCCAACCTCCACCTTCTAGCAACCACCAATCTATGTTCTGTTCTCTATAAATTTATCTATTCCAGATATTTCATATACATGGATTCACACAATATGTGATCTTTTGTGTCTGGCTTTTTCACTTAAAGTTTTGGAGATTCATCCACATTATACTAATAGCACATATTAGTACTACTCCATTCCTTTTTATGGCTGAGTAATAGCCTATGTATATATGACAATTTGTTTATCCATTCCTCCACTGATGAATTTTTGGGTGTGTCCACTTTTTTGTGAATAATGCTACCACAAACAACGTGTGTACACATACGTGGTTGAGTACCAGAATCCATTATTTTGGGCACACAACTAGGAGTTGAATTGCATTGTACTATAGTAATTCTATGTTTAACTTTTTGAAGAACCATCAAACTGTTTTCCATAGCAGTTTTATGTTCCATTTTCTATTCCTACCAAAAATGTATGAAGGTTCCAATTTCTCAACCTCCTTGCCAACACTTTTTTAAAAAATTATAGTCATCCTAATGGGTGTGAAGTGGTACCTTATCATGGTTTTGATCTGTACTTCCCTAATGACTAATGATTTTAAGCATCTTTTCATTTGCTTGTTGGCCATCAGTATATCTTCTTTAGAGGAATGTCTATTCAAGTCCTTTGCCCATTTTATCATTGGGTTGTCTTTTTGTTGCTGAGCTATGAGTTATTTCTATATTCTGAATGCCAGATCCTGGTCAGATATATTAATTTCCAAATATTTTTTACCATTCTGCAGGTTGTCTTTTCGCTTTCTTTTTGATGCACAAAAAGATTTAATTTTGATGAAGTCTAATTTATCTATTTTCTCTTTTGTTACTCATGCCTTTGGTGCCTAAGAACTGGTATCTAAACCCATTACCAAATCCAAGATCACAAATATTTATCACTATGTGTTCTTCTAAGGGCTTTATGGTTTTAAAACCATAAAAAGGTTATTTTAAAACCATAAAATCTATATTTAGACTATCGGTCCATTTTGAGTTAATTTTTGTTTATAGCGTGTAGTAGGGGTCCAATTTCATTCTTTTGCATGAGAATATCCAGTTTTCCCAGCACTACTGATTAAAGAGACTATTCTTGCCTGATCGAATGGTTCCAGCATCCTTGCTGAAAACCAGCTGGCAACAGATGTATAGATTTATTTCTAGACTCTTAATTCTACTCTATTGATCTGTATGTCTATCCTTATGCCAGTACCACACTACTTTGATTACTATAGCTTTGTACTAAGTTTTGAAATCAGAAGTGTGAGTCCTCCAACTTTTTTGTTCTTTTTCAAGATTGTTTTGGCTATTCAAGGTCCCTTGCAATTCCATGTGAGTCTGAGGATACGCTTCTCCATTTGTGGAAAAGACCATGAGAATTTTGATAAGTCTGACAGAACTGAATCACTTCTAATCTACAAATCACTTCTAATCTTCTTTAATTTTTTCTAACAGATGAATAAAATTTCAGTTTTGAGTGTACAAAGTTTTTACCTTCTTGGCTAAATTTATTCCTATGTATTTTATTCTTTCGGATGCTACCGTGAATGGACTTTTTTTCTTAACATCCTTCTCGAATTGTTCATTGCTTGTGCATCTTTTTACTTCTAACCTATCAAGATTTCTGTATTTAAAGTGAGTTTCTTGTAGACAGGTTTTGTCTTTTTATCCAATCTTTTAATTGGCATGTTTAACTTACATTTAATGTAATTACTGATGTGGTTGGAATAAAATCTGTACTCTTGTTTGTTTTCTATTTGATCCATTTACTCATTGTTCCTTTTTTTCCCTACTTATTATTTTTAAATGACTCCATTTTATCTCTGCTACTTGCTAATTAATTATATATATATTTTCCCCCCTTTTTTGAGACAGTGTCTCTTGCTCTGTTGCCTGGGATAGAGTACAGTGGCATCATCATAGCTCACTGAAACCTCCAATTCCTGGACTCAAGAAATCCTCCAGCCTCAGCCTCCTGAGTAGCTGGGACTATAGGCATGCACCACCATGCATGCATGGCTAACTTAATTTTTTGTAGAGACAGGGTCTTGCTATTGCCCAGGCTGGTCTCAACCTCCTAGCCTCAAGCGATCCTCTGGCTTTGGCCTCCCAAAGTGCTAGGATTATAGGCATGAGCCACTGTGCCCAGCCTATATATTTTCTTTTTTAAAAAAAATTTTAGTTGGTTTTCCTTGAGTTTGTAAATACATATTTTGCTGTTCCTTGGTCACCACAAACTTATTCCTTGATCAAGGCCTTTATACTAGGTGTATGATTTATCTGGAATGCTTCTCCCTATATCTTCAAATGGTTTCCTTCTTCACATCATTCAGTCTCTGGTCAAATGTTATTTCCTCACAGAAACTCTCCAAAAGTACCTTACCTACAAGAGCACCTGCATGTACCACCTCTCTGCTGCTTTATTTTTCTTCATAGCCCTTATCACCAGCTGAAATTATATTTACTTGTTTAATGTGTCTCCCCAAGTAGAACACTTTATGTAATAACAGACCTCATTTTTCTTATTTACTGTTGTACCCTCCGCACTAAGACAACACCTCACATGTTCTTTTTCAAGTGAATAAATACATTCATTCCATCATACAATTACATCATAATCATATAGGACTAAGAAAAACATAAAGTGCTTATGCAAACTGAACCTAACATCTTGACAATAAATTACAGAATAATGAAAAATGAAATAGACTGTTATCTTTTTCATGACTAAACTGGCTACTACTTATATTTGGAGAAAAGGAGAAAGAAGAGCTCTAAGCAAAATCTGGGTGAAAAATTAAAACTCTTTAAATGTCTATTTGATACAGTCTTTGCATTGAAAGAATTTTAAAGTTGAAAAAAGACTTGAACCACAATGAATACTACTTCACAACTACTAGGATAACTATTACCAAAAAAACCCAGAAAATAACAAGAGTTAACAAAGATGTAAAGAAACTGGAACCCTCATATATTACATGTGGGAATATAAAGTGGTACAGCCACTGTGGAAAACAGTTTGGCACTTCCTCAAAAAATTAAACATGGAATTGCATATAATTCAGCAACCCCACGTTTAGGTATATGCCCAAAAGAATTAAAAGCATGAACTCAGATGTTTATACACCAGTGTTCATAGGAGCATTATTCACAATAGCCGAAAAGTGTTAACAACCCAAATGATCATCATCAAATAAATGGATGAACAAAATGTGGCATATAAATACAGTAGAGTCTTATTCAGCCATAAAAATTAATGAAATTCTGATACATGCTACAACAAGGATGGACCTTGAAAACATGCTAAGTGAAATAAACCACACACAAAAGGACAAATATTGTATGATTACACTTACATGAGTTACACAGAATAGGCAAACTCACAGAGATAGAAAGTAGAACAGAGGTTGCCAGGGGCTGGGGGAGTGAAAAAGAAGATTATTGTTTAGTGGGTACAGAGCTTCTGTTTGGGATGATGAAAAAGTTCTGGAAGTGGATAATGGTGATGGTTGCACAACATTGTAAACATACTTAATGCTACTGAGCTGTACCCTTAAATGGTAAATTTTGTGTTGTGTATATTTTACCACAATAAAATAAAAAAATCACCCATATCCAGCAATCCCACTATTAGGTATATATATTCCAAAGAAATTAAATCAGTATGTCAAAGAGATACCTGCATTCCCGTGTTTACTGAGCACTATTCACAAGAGCCAAAATATGGAATCAACTTAAATGTACATCAATGGATGAACAGATAAAGAAAACACAGTATGTATACACAATGGAATACTATTTGCCCATAAAAAAGAATAAAATCCTATCATTTGCAACAACATGGATGAACCTGGAGGACATTCTATTAAGTAAAATTAAGCCAGACACACAAAGATAAACATGATCACACTCACATGTGGAACCTAAAAAAGTTGATCTCACAGGAGCAGAGAGTAGAAGGGTGGTTACTAGAGGCCAGGGGATGGGAGTAGAGAGGAATGGGAAGAGACTGGTCAACGGGTACAAAATTACACTTAGGAGGAATAAATTCTGGCATTCTATTGCACAGTAGGGTGACTATAGTTAACAATACTGTATTGTAGATTTGAAAAAAGCCAGATGAAAGGATTTTGAATGTTCTTACCACAAAGAAATAATAAATGTTTGAGGTGATAAGTATGCTAATCACCTTGATTTGATTCACAATGTATACATGTATTGAAACATCACATTATACCCCATAAATATGTGCAATTATTATGTGTCAATTAAAAATAAAACTTTTTAAAAAATCACCAAAGGAAAAAAAGGAGAATGGATTTGCTAAGTAAAAGAAGCCAGACACAAAAGTTTCATATCTTACAATTCCATTTAAATGAAATTCTAGAAAGGGCAAAACTATTTGACTTAAGGGCAAAACTAAAGCAGATGGGTTGTTGGGGTTGGCAGGGGTGAGGGGTGAACTGCAAAGGGACACAAAGGAAATTTTGGGAATGATGGAAATATTCTTTGTTTTTATTGTGTTGGGGGTTCACAATCATATACATTTCAAACACATCACACTACATACTTAAATTTGATGAATTTTATTACATGTAAATTATACCTTAATAAAGTTCACTTAAAAAGTGAAAGAGAGAGACTTGAGATGGTCTGGCCCAGGGGTGGGGAACATTTTCGTGTTGGAAGGCTGTAATCAAATAGGGCCGCATTCAAGAAACTTCAATTAGATATATGTAAAAACGTACATTATTTTGTAAAACTCTAACTACTATGTACTTAATAACGTCAAAAAATGAAAACCATTTGTTAATTTTAAAGTTAACTAACCTTTTAATGACTTTGTTGTGTCTGCTTTTTGTTGGAAAGCATTTGAATATTTGGTTGCAGCATGGAGGTCCGCATTTTAGTTGATCGTGACCCTAAGGGCGCCCTGTTTGGATTAGGTAGAACAATGCAGATTCCCAGCAGTAAGTGGTTGAAAAGCAAGAAAACAATTTTCCGTCCAGTTGCCAGAGATGTGAGTATTCTACGGCATTTTTCCATATTTCAATTGGACCTTTCTTAGCATCAAAAAATGACTCAATCAATTCCATCTGTAATTCGTTAGGTGCCTTGGTGATATCAGCTAGGTAAAGCTGAAATGCTAATTTGAATGTGATGTCATGATTCTCAAAGTCAGTGATCCTTTCACTGTGTTCTCCAATGAATAGGCCTATAACAGCTATTCTTTCTTCAAATGATTCACATATATCATCCTGCTCATCAATGACCTTTGCTAACTGGGGAAAATGTGCATCTGAAATTTTCTTTTGAGGAAGTGTTTCAAAAAAAGACAGCTTTTTTTGAAATGCTTGGATTTTTTTGCCACATATCATATATAGATTTAGTTTTACCTTGCGAAAAAATATTCATATCATCTTTTTTTTTTTTTTTGAGACAGAGTCTCGCTCTGTTGCCCGGGCTAGAGTGACTGCCGTGGCGTCAGCCTAGCTCACAGCAACCTCAGACTCCTGGGCTTAAGCGATCCTACTGCCTCAGCCTCCCGAGTAACTGGGACTACAGGCATGCGCCACCATGCCCAGCTAATTTTTTGTATATATATTTTTAGTTGTCCAGATCATTTCTTTCTATTTTTAGTAGAGACGGGGTCTCACTCTTGCTCAGGCTGGTCTCGAACTCCTGACCTCGAGCAATCCCACCCGCCTCGGCCTCCCAGAGTGCTAGGATTACAGGCGTGAGCCACCGCGCCCGGCCTAAATATTCATATCATTTTGATTTGACATGGTATCACATAGAAATGCTGCATTCCTATAGAAATCTTCTTTCAATAATTCATATTGCCAATTCTGTTCTTCATAAAATTTAACTATCTGTTCTTGCAGAGATAAAATTTTGGCTAACGCCTGCCCCTGATAGCCAACAATGCACTTTACAATGATAGGGCAAATCCACACTGAATACCTCATCATTCAATTCTAGCATGTTATGAAACTGATCATGCTGTGTTGCATTTGCACGAATATGGTTAACAATACTCATAACTTGTTGCAAAGTGTCACTTAAAACAGTAGCTGCTTTAAGCTGGGCACAATGGCTCACACCTGTAATCCTAGCACTCTGGGAGGCCGAGGCAGGAGGATCGCTCGAGGTCAGGAGTTTGAGACCAGCCTGAGCAAGAGTGAGACCCTGTCTCTACTAAAAATAGAAAGAAATTATATGGACAGCCAAAATATATATATATAGAAAAATTAGCTGGCCATGGTGGCACATGCCTGTAGTCCCAGCTACTCGGGAGGCTGAGGCAGAAGGATTGCCTAAGCCCAGGAGTTTGAGGTTGCTGTGAGCTAGGCTGACACCACGGCACTCTAACCCAGGCAACACAGTGAGACTCTGTCTCAAAAACAAAAAAGAAACACAAAAAACCCAGTAGCTTTAGCACAGAGATTTTGCTGATTCAAGATACAATGAAAAGAAATGAGAGCATCTGGATTTGTTAATATTTTTTTATCTGTGCAATAAACCCTTCATGTTTTCCTGTCATGGAAGGTGCATCACCTGTACATACACTCACTACATTTACCAAATTCAGTCCAACCTCATGACATTTATCTTGAAAGCTGTTGAAGATATCTATTCCCCTGTTCTGTTTGCAAGAGTGCCCAAAGCGAGTAACTCTTTGCAGCAAAGAAACCTTCTGTTATGACCCGAATGAAGTATAAAAGCTGCACTCAGTCAAAAGTATCAGTTGATTCATCCAAAGCGACTGAATAATATATATTTTCCTTTTGAAGTATTACATGAAGTTGTTCTGTTAAGTTGAAGGCTAATTCATGCTGCTGATCAGTTATGGGTCTCCTTGAAAGAGTTTGTACTTTGAAATATTATTGGGGTCTAAGCATCCTACAACTTCAACAATGAATTCTCTCACAATTTCTACATCACTAATAGCTTCCCTTTTTTCCCTGAGTATATAAGCTGCTTTGTAAGTTGCTTCAGTGGCATTATTTCCAGGTCTTACTGTTGCTTGAAAGAATTGTCTTTGCTTTTGTTTTCCATCTTTTAATTTCTGGAATACAACCTTTTGTGCCTCTCCCTCTAATTTAAAATATTCGTGGTCCCTATAAGTGTTACAATGCTGATGAATTTCTTTAATGTTGATATTGTAGTATCACAGAGCAAGTAAATCATCTTATCTTTAGCAGAAATAAGATAATATTGCAATTTCCAATCCTCATTAAAAAATTCTTCCTTCAGTATTCTCTTGGTCTTCTTTGACATGATGGGCTGTTAGCAGACAGAATTAAAAAATACTGTCGAGCTACCCAACTATTCACAAATTCCACTTCAAACAAAAACACAGTGCACCACTGTCAAAAGCTGATAATAGACTGTTGTACTCACCCCCCATAAACTCTTGCCAACCAGCCTCATGTAGTAGTGGTGCCAGTCAGTCAGGCGGGGGAAGTTAGAACTCAATCATGAATGTAGCAGCTGTCAATTTAGCCCTTATGTCTTACTAATGTTCTAATTGTGCCAAACTGGGAGGATTATTTTGTTGAAACTTATTTTATTCTTTGTTATTTTAAATACATTCATTTTAAAAATAAAATAAAAATATACAAAGATGAACAAAAATGTATTAATAAAAATAAAAGGATTTGTTTTGTAAAATTCGGATTTAGTCAAAAGGCCACACTTAGGGACCTAGAAGGCCACATGTGGCCTTAAGGCTTACAGGTTCCCCACCCCTGGTCTAGCCCTGTTTCATCATTTTAGAAAAAATAGAAACTGTCTTCAAGTATACAAGATCACACAGTTAGCAAAACAGGACTAGAATCTAATTCCATAAATGAAATCTAAAGCTATTTATATTATATAAAATGCCCCTATTTGGCAGTAGAGTGGTGGTGGTGGGTGGTTATATTGGTAATTCAATACCTCCTGCTGGGATACAAATTTAAAACCCTTATTCTGAAAGTTCTGAATAATTCATACAGTTATACTGAAAGGCTGTAATCAAAACATTCAACAATAGATGTTCACCTTCTACCAGTAATATGTTCATGCAGTTAATTCTGGCTATTTTGGCTTTCCCAGTTAACTTTTTCATTATAAACCAACATTCTATCCTTTTGATACTCCTAGGTTTCAATATTTGAAAAACAATGCAAAAAACTTAATTCATGATTCTAATGTATTATGGCTATAGCTTATGCTAAATGCAAACATAGTTACTCTCTTTCTTAAAAAAAAAAAAGTCACATTGTACTAACTCATTTCAGCTTAATTCAAAAATGACTCCATAATTCTCTTTTTTTCTGTTTTTATGATTGGATATTACTGACATTTCATTAAAAAAATAGAAAAAAAATATTTGAGTTCCCATCTTTTTAGTATTATTTTATCACTTTCCTATTCATTTTTCTTAGCCATCTTCAATAATATAACAGAAAAAAACAAATGTTTATGGCTCTTTCAATTGTCCATTTTTTCTTTTTCTGAGTTTTGTACCCAGATGATGATACTGTTTTTTAATTTTACTGAATAAAAATAATGTCCAACTTTGTAATCATTTATTTGCCTTCCAGACTTGTATAGAGTTCTAGGTGTAACACAATTTTTTTTACCTATTCTTATTACAGTCCACCTCCTACTTAATCCTACTTAAGAACAGAAAACTGAAAGAAGAAATAATATCTTTTCAAAGATAAAATGCTGGCTTTTCTTGTACCCTCATATTTCTGATCAAGATCACCCTAATTTGAATTTGCCAATGGAAAATGATGTCTAAGTTACAAAAGATGCCTGAGGCTAGCTTTATAATCAGCAGCTGTTTAGTGCCCTAGGTTAGTTAACATAATTTTTAAAGGGCTAATTTTTTATCTTGATAATGTCCCTCCTTTTGAAAAAAGGTAGGCATGCATCTTAAGTCATAATTCAAACTGTTGATGTAGGAAGTCTAAGCTACAGTATTTCCTAAGACACAAATTGCCACATTATCAAAGCTTTATAAATGAAATGATTACATATATTCTGCAGGTTGGGTATTATTTCATTTGTACAATGAATAAAAACTATCCTAAGTTAGGAATTAAAATTTACCCTTGGAAAAATGATATCTGTTATGAAAATAGATTTCTAGAACCTAAAAAGCAAGTCTCATATACATTGCTTGTTTTCTATGACTTAGAACATAATGCAAGGAAAGAAAATATTACCTATTTCTAACAAAACTGTGTAGACAGAAAAAAAAAGTTAGAACAAGGAGTCTTTAGGCCACAATAAGACCCTTAAGTATTATAGAACATAAAATGGAATAAGAGTTCATTAAAGTAAAAAACCAAATTATTTAAAACAAGAGCACAGAAGCTGTGCTTTAAAAAAAAATGGTTTAAAGGAAGGGGAGATGAGAAAGGTGAGAAAAAGCACTACCAGACTCCTTACCCATTGTTGTTGGTGCTGGAGCTTCCTGATGGTATTTTCAGCTTGCTCCAGCTTAGCACTGGCCTCATCACTCTGCTGTTTGATGGTGGCCAACTCCCGTTTTATGAGGTAGTTTTCCTCAGCCTCCTGGGCTCTTGTCACTTGTCCCTTAGGACATAATTTTTTTGTGTGTAAAGCAATTTAGGATAGATTCAAGAAAGACTGCCTTTGTGAGGCTTAGTTATTTACTTTGACATGTTAAAAAAAAATCACCTCAGAGAATAGAACAGCCTAGGTAATCATTAGCTAGCAGCTTGTTATTGGCTCCAGCAAATTTGGGGAAACTAAATGAAAAATTTATCTGACAATCTTAAGAACAATTCAGTCAATAAAAATTTAATTCATGCAATATTACTGAGTTGCACATGCAGGACTAAAATTATCAATGAAAAGTGGTTAATTTCAAAGAATCCACTGATTGTCATTTTTAAATAAATATTTAAAAAAATAAGGTTAGCTTTAAAACGTGCAAAAGGTGTCTTTTAAAAACCAAGATAATACCCTGTTATCAAAAATTAAGTTTACACCCACATATACCACCCAAAAAATTACTTCTAAGAAAATGCATGTAAAATTGCATGCATTAAAACATGGATTTCTAAGTTTATGACTTTCCTTAGAAGTTAGAGAAAATGCTACAAAAAAAAAAAAAAAAAAAACACCAAAACTATACCTGTATCAATCTATCTGCCAAGGAAGCACTTTCCTACAAAAGGAAAAATTCAGATAGAAATATAAGAAAGAAATAAAAGTGATAAAATTAGGAATAAGAAGAAACAAACATACCCAAATTCCACCTACTTTTCATTGCTAATTAAAATGGACATTTAAATTTTAAAACTTTTTTTTACTGAACGTGTCTTTATTCTTAAACCTTAAGAAAATATATCAAAACAAGGATAGACTACAGAAAAACATGTGCTTCTAAAAGAAACCAAACACAAATTCCAAGTGGTTTTTCATACTTGGACAAACAAATATCTTCTTTTGAGAGCATATCTTTACATCTCTATTTTTACATTTAACCATACTGTCAAACCACTTATATGAAAGGGAGAAGGAATTTGAGTAAGAATTCCACTTAAAAAGTATGACAGCAATTTGTGCAACAGCAACCTCTAAGGAAACAAAGCAAGAAAAACATAATACATAATAATAGGCTCAACTTAATAAACTCTAGCAATAACTAAGTAAACTTTTTGATTACAGAATCCAATTGATACATAAGTATTTACAGAATTCTAAGTGCTAAGTGACACATCTAGGCCATCTAAGTCAGTACAAAAAAAAAGGTACTTTTCTAGAATGCAAAATCCAAACTTCACACTTTGTTACAGCATCTTTATCATTCTGAAGATTCAATTAAATAAGAATGCTTTTTCTGTGAAAATGTTTCACTGTAAAGATTAAAAAAACCACCTAAGATCATGTACATTATATTATAAAGTAGGTATTTAGTGAAAAAAAGTATATCATTAAAATGACTTAAAAACATATTCAAACTTCTTGTGGAGTCACCAAAAACACAGAATTATCCTCACAACAACTCTAACATGATATGGAAAATACAAGGAAACTATTTTTGACTTAGTATAAAGTATCTGCAATTATTATACAACAAAGACAGACATGTCATAAACATCCTGTCCTTGTGCACTTCTGTTTAATATGAAATCATCAATACTTTTTAAACAAAAGACAAATACTGCAAACTATCTATAGTTTCATTTACTCCTGTCTTGAATAGTTATAGATTTTCAGGGAAGATTTCAAGATACTTGGCAATATCATGAGGGGGGCTTTTAATCCACTTACTCTCACCTCTGGTTTAAAAAAAAATGCACCAAAAGACTTTGTAAATTCAGATGTTTTTCTTTTAATAAGCCAAAATCCTTTTTTTTTAAATTACAAATCCTAGATCTGAAAAGCAAAACTCTTAAACTGTACTTTTACTATTCAATTCATTTTTATAGCATGAGGAAATGATTATAAAAGATAATTACATCAGAAGCACAATATAAAAAATAATGTAAAATTTCCTTATTTGACCAGTTATTATATGTGAAACAGAGAGGAAGAGGTAACAAGCAGATATCAAAATAATTCTAAAAAGTAAAAGTTTATGCACAATTCTCCTGTGTTAAAATCCATATGAGAGTGAATCTTTATATAAGGAATTAGTCACTTTGACTAAAAGTTGGATTTAAAGGAATCAGTGCCACATTCAATATGCTAGGAAGTCAGGGCAATATTTGAAATTCATCTTTAAAATGCTGTATCAGAATGGATTCCCAACTAGATTCTGAAAGAACATACTTTTTAGAGATTTTGTGTAAAGAAAACAAATGGCATCAATATGTTACTCTAACAATAACCTCATTTAAAACTTTTAACATGAAAGTTCAAGGACTAGTACTGATCAATTTTTATTAATGACAAGTTATTTTGGCTAAACAGTAAGCAAGGCAAGCTAAGCAGTCAATACCACAACTTAGGAGAGACATGCCACATTTTTTGAGGATTTATTTAAAATATACAAGAAAAATACTACACATTCAAAGAAGCTTACAAAAGTAGTCATTTACTTACTTTTTCTAATGTTTCAATGCGTTGTTTTAGAAGTCTATTCTCTGTGCGTAACCTCTGCCAAAAAAGAAAGAAAAGAAGTTTTTTTGCAAGCACTCTTGAAAGGAAAAAAGATTCTTAAATCACAGCCCTGAAGATGTACCACCTTTTATAAATAAGAAAAGCGTCAGCCCGGCGTGGTGGCTCACTCCTGTACTACTACCACTCCGGGAGGCCCAGGAGGGCGGATTGCTTAAGGACAGAAGTTTGAGCCCAGCTTGAGCAAGAGTGAGATTCCCTCCCCCTGCCCCGTCTCTACTAAAAATAGAAAAAATTAGCTGGACAACTAAAAATAGAAACAAAAAATTAGCTGGGAGTGGTGGCGAGCACCTGTAGTCCCAGCTATTTGGGAGGCTGAGACAGGAGGATCCCTTGAGCCCAGGATTTTGAGGTTGCTGTGAGCTAGGCTGACGCCATGGCACTCTAGCCTGGGCAACAGGGTGAGACTCTGTCTTAAATAAATAAATACATAAATAAATAGAAAAGAGTCTAAGGAATGGTTATATTATCAAACATGAAAAGTTCAGAGGAGGAAATACACAGTAAAGGAAATGATCACATTTATCATCCCAGCTGTGACTGAATTTTAAATATAAGCTACAGTATATATAGAACTAACTGCTTTCTTTTCTACACTTACTATGACTCATAATATTTTCTTATGTTTTAATATCTCCATTAGATAGAAAAGATTCTAACTTGCCTATCTCCTATACAGCCTATCTACATGATTCGTATTCAAATGTCAGCTGAATGAAGAAATAGGAAATCTGAAAAATGCAAGTTCATAGGACAAATAAAGTGTCAGTTTAGACAAGTTTCCATTTATAATATGTTTTAGAGGACAAGTTGTAAAATTCCTTATAAAATTCTGAAAATATGAAAGAATTTATCATGAATTGTTTTCTACTTACGAAAATTAAAAGCTCCAATTACTAGCCTTTTCTCATAGTTCAAAAAGTAAAACCGGGTTGTAAGAAAAAAAAACACATCACATAATTGTTCAATGCCAGACTCTCAAAAACATGTCAAATTACTGTCAGGTATTAAATCCAAATCACTCTATATTTTTGAAAAATCATTTTTGCATATTCTGCCAATATAATATCTTATTAACCCCTATATAAATTATCCCTTCATTTTCGAATCCCCTAAACGTTGTCTCTTCATTTTGCAATCACTCAAATTTCAAACCTCCATTTGCCTTTTTATGTCAATTTGTTCCAGAGCTCAATCCAGCCTTCTTCCAACCTTCCCTTCCTCTATATTTCTGCAAAAAATATCTTCCTCAGAAAATTCTTCCATCAATTCAATCTATTATTTTGCCAGTAAAGACTTAAATATAGTTTATATTATATGACATATAAAATCTCAGTTCAGAGAAATAAGAGTCTCTTACTAAGTAGCTCACAAACTGGAACAAATCTTAGAGTTATTACAAAAATACTTTGCAAATTAAATTTTCTTGTTCTATTCACTAAAACATTTAGATGATTTTAATGGACATTATGCGTAATCTCAGACTACAAAATAACAGCTTGAGGAGCAAAAAAATGTTTCATTTCTTGGCTACTCTTACTATGTGCAGCAAAGATGGTCTACAACAGTGGTCCCCAACCTTTTCGGCACCAGGAACTGGTTTCATGGCAGACATTTTTCCCATGGACCAGGGGTGGGGTGGGGTGGGGTGGGGCGGTGGGGATGGCTTCAGGATGATTCAAGCACATTACATTTATTGTGCAGTCAAACGTCTCTGCTAATGATAATCTGTATTTGCAGCCACTCCCCAGTGCTAGCATCATCGCCTCAACTCCACCTCAGATCATCAGGCATTAGATTCTCATAAGGAGTGCATGACCTAGATTCCTCGCAGGCTCGGTTTACAGTAGGGTTCGGGCTCCTATGAGAATCTAATGCCACCGTTGATCTGACAGGATGCAGAGCTCAGGTGGTGATGCAAGTGATGGGGAGTGGCTGTAAATACAAATGAAGCTTCCCATGCCCACCCCCTTACCTCCTGCTGTGCATCCAGTTCCTAACAGGCCATGAACCAGTAGGAGTCTGGCAGCCTGGGGCTTGGGGGCCACAGGGCTACACAAATAAGCAATTATTAAATGCTGCTACAGTCTAGAAAGCCAAAGAAACAAATGGAATTCCTAAAATGTTCCTCAATCATATTTCATCAACAAAAGGCAACATTTTGTTTATCCTAAAAGATTCAGGATCTTTTAGGATAAACTAATTTCAACTAGGCAACTGAGTAAATAAAGTTAGTTACAGCAGAAATCGTGCTAAAATAATAAAAGTTAGAACCAAAAATATTCACCTGAATTTCCTTCTCCCATCCTTTTTATTTATTTATTTGTTTATTTATTAATTAATTATTTGAGACAGGGTCTCCCTCGGTTGCCTGGGCTAGTGCGCAGTGGTGTCATCATTCATTGCTCACTGCAACCTCAAACTCCTGGGCTCATGCGATCTTTCCGCCTCAGCCTCCCAAGCAGCTAGGGACTACAGGCACCTGCCACCATACCCAGTTAATTTTTCTGTTTTTTGTAGAGACATGGTCTCACTATGTTGCCCAGACTGGTCTTGAACTCCTGGCCTCCAGTGATGCATCAGCCTCAGCCTCCCTAAGTGCTAGGATTACAGGTTAGCCATGACACCTGGCCCCCTTTAGATCATCTGAAATCAATTTTGTTAAGAAATAAAAATCTAAATTGATTCTCTTCCCTAAATACCTAACCAAATATTTTAACACCACTTTTTCAATAGAACATTGCTTCCACATTTGTGTGATATCTTTTATCATGAATTGATAAATAGACATTTTTGGTTAATACAGACCATTTCAGGATTGTCTTTAAGCTTCAAGTATTGCTATATTTTTGTCTGAACTAATATCAGAGTATTTTTGTAATTATAGATTTGCAATCTCTTTTCATACCCAGTAGAGCTAATTTCCCCCATTCATATATGGTTTTGTTTATCCTCCTCAACCCCCAACCAGTATACTAAAGTAGTTAAGAGACTGGGAGGTTTAAATCCTCATGCTACAATTAACACCAGTATATGTCTTTCAACGTCTTAGAATCTCCATTTCCTCATCTAGAAAATTAAAGTAATAAAACCTATAAGGAAATTGGAAAAATTAAATGAGATAGCATAACACCTAATATATACCAAATACTCAGTTAATGATAACATTGCTCATAATATTTTAGAAGTTAGGCATGAATATTATTTCATTACTTTTGTCTACCTTTTAGAATTATTCTTTAGATTTTTTTATCACTCTGGAATTTTACAAGGAATTAAATTTGACTGGATTTGTTAATATGTATTTTGTTGGAAAATTCATATCTTTATATAACATGGAGCTATTTTTGTCTCTCTCTTTAGTTATCTTTTTAAAATGTCCCTGCATAAAGTTTAAAAGTGTTTGTTAGGGTCCATCCTGTTTTTCATTTAGGTTATTCTTACATATACTTTTACTTTTATTTTAAATGGAACTTATTTTTCTAAGATATTTCTGAACTGTTTATTGCTGACATATAGGAAAGTTAATAACTAAAATCTACCACTTGACTGATTTCTTCCTAATTTTTCAATATCTTCCTCACATTTTCTAAAATACTGTTTTGTTTGTTTGTTTGTTTGAAACAGAGTCTCGCTCTGTTGCCTCAGTGAGAGTGCAAGGGTCATCACAGCTCACTGCAACCTCAAACTCATGGGCTCAAGCAATCCTCCTGCCTCAGCCTCCCGAGTAGCAGGGACTACAGGTGTGGGCCACCACACCCAGCTAATTTTTCTATTTTTTGTAGAGATGGAGTTTCACTCTTGCTCAGGCTGGTCTGGAACTGCTGATCTCAAGCAATCCTTCAGCCTCAGCCACCCAGAGTGTAGAATAGTGTTTTCTAAACTTTAAAGTGAAAACCACAAACAGAAAGATCAATAGATATGGCTATATAAAAACATATTATCTTATACCTTTAAAAAAAGAGACTTTTTTGATCCACCAACTTAGAAAAGAAAAAATGAGACTAAGAGTGAAAGCAAGAATGAAATACTTAGTGTTGGCAAAGTAGTAGTGAAATGGAAATTTGCTAAGAACAACACACCCTGGAAACATTCTTCAGGAAATTTATGTACTATACATCAAAAGTGTTAAAAATGCTAATATCGTATAACTCAATAATTCTACTTTTTACAACTGCCTATGGAAGTAATAATAGGTGCCAAAAAACTTGTTGTATACAAAGATGCTAACCATTAGCACATTGTTTTTAATAATGAAAAGTGAAAACAACATAAATATCCCAAAATAGGGGAATCTCATTTCAAACAACCAACTCTTCAGTAATCATTTCCTTTTCTTTCCAGCTTACTCACTTTATAAAGTAACTCAATCCCAACAATCCTCCTTTTTATTGGGATAATCCAGTGATCCTACCAACTTTTCACTGCCCTTTAATCCCTGATGTTCTCTCTTCACTCTTGACAAAGTTTAATTTCCAATCATTATATATTCTCCCTTGCTTTTATCACCCCTTACCCCACTCCCCCTTAGTAGTATATTTGCCTGGAAAAACCACTACTCTAAATCAACTCTCTGTCTATGCCTACGCTGGTTAGTATGACTGAAGAAAACCAAAATCATGATGTTTATTTAAATGAACAACCACTCAATTGAGTAGGGCTCTTAATGCTTCCTAGCAATAATAGTGTATTTTCTTAGTCCATTCCTTCTTCCATCCCCCTAGGTCACTATTTCATACTTACTCCTCTTTCTTCAAAACAGTAACCCTCCAACCCATTGTCACTCAGCTGATGATCTTGCCTATGATTTCACTGGAAACACTGAAGCAATTAGAAGAGAATTTCACAAGCTTCTGCAAACACATTCTATATCTTACCTGGACTTTTGCCCATATATTTTATTTTACTTCCTGTTACTATGGATTAACTATCTACTCTGGCATACAAAGTTAAGTCTCCTACCTATGCACTAAATCCCATGCCCTTCTGACTTTAGCAATTATCCTCACTCATTCATAATTATCAATTTTTTTCTACTTCACTATCATCATAAAAGCATGTAGTTTTTTTCTGCTATCTAAAAAACAAAAAACAAAAACAAAAAACTCAACATTTCTACCGTCTCTAGCTGCTGTTCCATTTCTCTCGTCTGTATAGAAAATTCTTTGAAAAATATCTCTAATTCTTCTACTTCCATTCCAGTTAGGTTTTAGTACCCACTACTTCTCTGCTCTTTTCTAGTTTATCACCATGCCGATAAGCCCAATGCTCACTTCTCCATCCTCCTTTCACAAGCACTATCTTCAGTATTTGACACAGTAAATCCTTCTCTTGTTCTAGAACACTTTCTCTTGGTTTCTAAGACACTACACTTAACCTGGTTTTCTCCTACCTTGCTCCTAGTTTGCTGCTTTCTATTAATACTCATCTTCCTAACCTTTAAATGTTGACTTACTTTTAGGCTCAATTCTTGAATTCTTCTCTATTTTATCTACACTCATTTTCCAGGTAATCTTATCCATTCTCATGGCTTTCAATATGATCATCCTGCTGACAACTGTCAAATTTATATTCTGCACCTGTCTTCTCTTAACTCCAGATGTGAATATTCAAGGGGCTACGTGGATATCTCTTAGGCATTTCAGTCCTAAAATATCCCAAATTGGGCTCTTGGCATCCCCCTCCAAACCAGATCCCCCTGTAGTCTTCCCCATCTCAGGTAACAGGAACTCCATTTTTCTAACTGATGAGGCCACAACACCTGATTGATTCCTCTCCCTCTCACACCTCTACATTCAATCTGTTGGTTTTATCTTTAAAATCTATTCAGAATCCAAACACTTCTTACCCCCTCAGTCCAAGCCACCATCATCCTTTGCCTGCATTACTTCATTAGCCTTCATAGAGCTGCTATTACCCCCAACAATTTACTTTTGACATAGCAGCCAAAAGCTACTAAACTTAAGTCAGATCTTGTCCTCTACTGAAAACCCCCAATGGCTTCCATCTCACCAGAGTAAAAGCCAAAGTCATTACTATGATCAATAGCATCCTACATTATCTGCAACCTGCTCTATTTTAACTCCTATCACTTTTCTCATCATTCATGTTGTCCCATTCACAATGCTTACTGTTCCTCACCAGTCACACTCCTGAACAGGTTCTGCCCTTCTTCCAGAGAGTCACATATCTAGCTCTGTCACTTTTTTCAGGTCTTTATTCAAAACCCACCTGGTCAACTTCTCTAAATTTTCAACCCAAACACTATTATTTTATATTCTTCTTCCCTGAGGTTTTTTTTTCCTCCTTAACACTTACCACCATCTAAAATATATACATTTTACTTTTCTGTTTATTGTCATTTCCATACTAGAATGCAAGCTTCATGAAAGCAGGAATTGGTCATAACCATATCTGAAGTGCCTGGAACAGTGTTTGGGCACGTAGTAGGCACTATAAGTTATCTGCTAAATTAATCAATTATTGAATAAATTATGCTATCATGCCTCCATTGGATCTTATTCGATAGCCATTAATGAAAAGTTTGATACGCCACAGAAAAATGGGCAGCCAAATCCTTCTTACATCACATATGCATCAAAGTTTCTCCTGGAAAGCAGCACAGTATATATACAGAAGAACATCTATGGGTCTTAAAATAACACAAATCATCTTGTTGATTGACCAGCAGAAAGAAAAGGACGTTTTAATAAGCTCAATTACAAATGAAAAAGGAGAGGTCACAACTGATATCATGGAAATACAAATCATCTTTGAATACCATAAAAGTCTCTATGCCCAAAAACTTGAAAACATGGAAGAAATGGACAAATTCTTAGAAACACACAACCTCCCTAGGCTCAGTCAGGAAGAAATAGAATTCCTGAACAAATCAATATCAAGCACCAAAATTGAAGCAGCAATAAAAAATCTTCCAATTAAAACAAGTCTCAGACCAGATGATTCACACCTGAATTTTACCAAACCTACAAAGAAGAACGGGTACCTATACTGCAGAAATTATTCCCCAACATTGAGAAGGATGGAATCCTCCCCAACTCATTCTACGAAGCCAATATCACCTTGATACCAAAGCCAGGAAAGGACACAACAAAAAAAGAAAACTATAGCCCAATATCCCTTATGAATATAGATGCTAAAATTCTCAATAAAATCTTAGCAAACTGAATTGAACTGCACATCAAAAAAATAATTCATCATAACCAGGTGGGTTTCATCCCAGAGATGCAAGGATGGTTCAACATACACAAATCTATAAATATAATTCACCATATAAATAAAAGCAAGAACAAAGACCATATGATCCTCCCAATAGATGCAGAAAAGGCATATGACAAAATTTGGCACCTTTCATGATAAGAACTCTTAACAAAATAGGCGTAGATGGGTCATACCTCACAATGATAAAAGCCATCTGACAAACTCACAGCCAACATCATACTGAACAGGGAAAAATTTAAAGCATTCCTGCTTAGAACTGGAACCAGACAAGGTTCCCCACTATCTCCACTACTATTCAACATAGTGCTGGAAGTCCTTGCCAGGGCAATCAGATAGGAGACGGGAATCAGGGGTATCCAAATGAGGACAGAAGAGATCAAACTATCGCTCTTTGCTGCAGATATGATATCATACCTAGAAAACCCTGAAGATTCAACGAAAAGACTCCTGGAATTGATAAATGAATTCAGCAGAGTCTTAGGATACAAAATTGATGCACACAAATCAGTACCTTTCATATATACCAGCAATAGTCAAGCTCAGAATCAAATTGAAGATGCAATACCTTTCATAATAGCAACAAAGAAAATTAAATATTTAGGAATATATTTAACTAAGGAGGTGAGGGACCAATATAGGGAGAACTACAAAACACTGAGAAAAGAAACTGCAGAGAATGTAAACAGATGGAAAACCCTACCATGCTCATGAATCCATGTTGTTAAAATATCTATGTTACCTAAAGTGATCTACAGATTCAATGCAACCCCCATTAAGATACCAACATAATTTTTTGCAGATCTACAAAAAAATAGTTCTACACTTCATATGGAATCAGAAAAGACCCCGAATAGCCAATGCAACCTTATGTAATAAGAACAAATCAGGAGGCATCATTTTATCATATTTCAAACTATACTACAAGGCCATAGTAACCAAAACAGCATGGTACTAGCACAAAAACAGAGACATAGGCCTATAGATCAGAACAAAGAACCCAGATATGAAGCCATCCTTATATTGCTATCTGAACTTTGACAAAGTAGAAAAAGACATACACTGTTTAAAAGAATCCCCATTCAAAAAATGGTGCTGGGAAAACTGGATAGCCACATGTGATGACTGAAATAGGATCTGTACCTCTCACCACTCACAAAAATTAATTCATGATAGATAACAGACTTAAACCTAAGACATGAAACTATACGAATTCTAGAAGAAAACGTTCGAAAAACTCATAGATATCAGCCTGGGCAAAGAATTTATGAAGACCCCAAAACCAATCACTGTAACAACAAAAATAAATAAATGGGACCTGATCAAATTAAAAAGCTTCTGCACAGCTAAAGAAACTATCATTAGAGTGAATAGACAACCTAAAGAATGGGAGAAAATAATCGTATGCTACACATCTCATAAAGGGCTGATAACTAGAATCTACATAGAACTTAGGAAAATCAACAAGAAATAATCAAACAGCCAGGAAAATCAACAAGAAATAATCAAATAGCCCCACTAAAAAGTGGGCAAAGGACATGAACAGAAACTTTTCTAAAGAAGATAGACTAATGCCCAAAAAAACATATGAAAAATTGTTTAACATCTCTAATCACCAGGAAATATAAGTCAAAACCACAATGAGATATCACTTAACTCCAGTGAGATTGGCTTTTATCAAAAAGTCCCCAAACAACAAATGTTGGTGCAGATGTGGAGAGATAGGAACACTCATACACTGCTGGTGGGAGTGCAAATTAGTACAACCTCTATGATAAGTAATACGAAGATATCTCAAAGAACTAAAAGTAGAACTACCATTTGATCCAGCAATCCCGCTACTGGGTATTTGCCCAAAAGCAAAAAAAGACTATTATATAATAAAGACACTTGCACTCAAATGTTTATAGCAGCACAATTCACAATGGCAAAGATGTGGAAACAACCCAAGTGCCCATCCATACATGAGTAGATTAATAAAATGTGGTATATGTATGATGATATAGCACCTCTTGTATCATCTGGATAGACCTGGAACCCATTCTACTAAGTGAAGTATCACAAGAATGGAAAAACAAGCACCACATGTACTCACCACTAAATTGGTAGTAACTGATCAATACTTATGAGCATGTATGGAAGTAACATTCATCAGATATTGGGCAGGTGGGAAAGAGGGTAGAGGGGATGGGTAAATTCACACCTAATGGGTGCAGTGCACACTGGGGGATGGGCACACTTGTAGCTCTCACTTGGGCAGTGCAAAGGCAATATATGTAACCAAAGAATTTGTACACTCATAATATTCTGAAATTAAAAAAATAAATATAAAAAAAGAATAATATAATCAGAGTTCAAATCCTTGACTTTTGGTGCTTCCTAGCCATGTGACCACCGGTATATTGAGTAAAGCTTAACTTCCTCACAGAAAGATGAAGATAAAGAACCCTTTCATAAGATGTTGTACAATAAGGGGAGATAAAGCATGTAAATGACCCATTATAAATTAAGAGTTAAATAAATGTGAGCCTCTATTCTACTAATATCTCACATTGATTGTTAAAATATAATTCCTGGATAACTTAGATGATATTTACCATATTTTCTTTTTTATGCTAGGCAGTGAATACATGAGCGTTTTTATATTATTTTCTGGCTTTCAGCATATCTGAAATATACCATAATTTTTGAAACAGAAAAAAATATTTAACTTCTGACTAAAAACCTGTCAGAATTTTTAACACTTCCCATTTGCAGGACTTTATAGCTCTATGTCCCAAAACACAAATAAATATGAAAATTACATTATATGTTCATATGTCTATCTTAAATAGATCAGGGGGATAAAGGTCTTTCTTTTTTAAAGATTTGTGGGTCACCCTGATATAAGCTAGAATTTTAATATTTCTTACCTCCTCCCCCTCAGGTGGAACATCAACAGATTGGAAGAAGACACTGATAAAGATGTTTCTATTAACAAAAAATTTCACACAGTAAACTGTAAGATTCTCCATATGAAGCCATTATTATCAAAACCTTTCTATACCACTTTTAGGGAAGGGGTGGAAAAAATAATTAAAAGTCACATCTTAAACAGGGAGCTCACTGACAGATATATTTCTTAGATAAAAGGTCACCAACCCAAAGGTCTTAGAATTTTAATTATAGTAAAAACAGAGACCTTAAACAAATTTCATAACACCAAGGGCTGATTTTATACTTCTATATCAAAACATCAAATAATTTGATTATTATACCATTTGCTTATGTAAAGAATGGTACAAAACTATCTCCGTGGGGGCTTTATGGAAAGACCAAGGCAAGAAAGCCCTAGTTTAAAATAATCCATTCTCTTGTAAAGGAGACCTGTGTGGGGACAGGAAGGAGGGAGCATAACAAGGGGCCATTTCTCATTTTACAAGGCTCAATTAATATGTGGCTAATGAATTGTAAATATGGTAGTCTTCTGATCAAGACTGAAATGATTTGTCAGGTCCAAGTCAAAAATCAGATACAACATATAGTAAATAAAAAAGTAACTCAAAACTTGCTTTGGTTTTGTCTTTTGCGGGATTAGAGGAATGAAGAAAGAGATGAAAATGGTACAAAAAAAGAACTACATGGAAACAAGATTAAAAGGGAACAGAGTACCTTTGAGATTAGCAAACTTTATTTACCTAATATGTTCCACTAACTTTTTAAACTTTTTTTTCCAGATTCTCCTCTATAAACAATTTTATGCCATTGCCTGAGACACATGGAGCTAGTCTAGTATTCAAAAGTATTTTGTGAGAGATACGAACTGTAACTTTCCCCAAAAAATAAAATATGGAAAGAACTACAAATATAGGCTAAAGTCTGCTAAAAATCTGTTTTCTGAAAATGCCTTTCGGTGTTTCTGTATTCATACACTTAATTTTATAAAAAGCTTCTTCAAGAACAAGGATTGTTCATAAAAAATGATTTTTTTTTCAATAACATAGCATGGTGAAACGAACAGGATGGCTTCCCCATCCTCAGATTCTTGATTTGCAGTTTCAAATATTCATGGTATGCTATAACACATACTCTCTTCCCACTCATCAGGATGAAATACTTTTTACTATCAGTAGGTTTAAGTACACAGTATGATTTAATATTACCCTTACTCATGGTACCTAAAAGAAAAGAAAATGTAGAGCAGCATTTGGGTGATAATTTTTTAAAAAGTGGAGCAGCATTGGGTGACAATATTTCTTAAAGGGAGGGAGAAACATCCACAGGGGTCTTTTCTCTATGAAAAATGTAGACATATCTATTTCTAATTAATAGGGAATAGGTGACAGAAATTAGAATAAAGCATCTAAATAGAAAAGGGCAGACAGAGTTGATGAGAGAGTCCACATAAGAAAATAGTAGAGACTGTCTCCCAAGAGGCTTCTGAGGAGGACGAGGCAAGAAACAATACTAGTTTAACAGAACCCATCATTCTCTGGAACCTGTGGAGTGTGAGTGGTATTTTACAGCAAGGCTCAATTAACAAATGGCTAATTAATTGTAAACAAGGTGGTTGGTTTATCTGATGTCTTGCCAGGTCCAAGTCAAAATCAAACACACTCAAACATAAAGTTTAAAAAGGGGGGAGGGAGTCACTCAATAAAAACTGTTTTATTTTTTACCTTTTGGGGGGATTAATTAACAAGATTAGAAATTAGATCAGCCAATCATTGAGTTCCTTGACTCATGCTGCCACTTACCATCCCAATTTTGCAATAACAGCATAAAAGCCAACAGAACTTCTCTTAAGGCCCAGCTCCAAGAGTGCCAAATACCCTCAACTTAAGAATTCCTTGGTGTATTGCTAGTTTTTCCAGAACAAAAAAAAAGAATTCCTTGACTTACAGGGGGTACAAATTTTTGAATTTTAGGGTATATGTAGGGTATTTATATGCCCTTTGAATTGAAAATCTACCTCTTTCTCTGCAGAGAAGTAATTCAAAAGTAACTATTGTTTAGAGAAGAAAAAATTGTGTTAGTCAAAGTTTCCTACAATTCTAGAGCAGCCACGATTAGTTTTAGTGTAATATGTGCTCTCTTTAATGTTTGCCTATTATACTGCTATTAGTCTCAGCACAGAATATGTTATAGATTATTTTCTCTGCCACGTTTTAAAATATCTTAAATGGAATAATAATTATCTTCCCCATGAGAGTATTTTCTCCTAATGAGCCACCAACAAATCTAGAAAAAGGGAAGAGCTGCTCTATTTCACCCTAGAATTAAATACACTGTTCAGTCACATTATTCTGCTTTGTTGAAATGTCTATTTTTAACTATACTGTAGTAGGATGGTAAATAAATGTATGAGTAAAGATAGTAAGTATAAACTTCATTGCTAAATTTACTGCAGATAGGTAACAATATATCAACATAAACTAGCATCTATTGCCAAATAACTGATTTCAATTTATCTTCAGCACTTAAAAAAGCCCTGAAATGCTTACTTTAATTTCAACTTGCTCTTCCATTTCTTTAGTTTTTATTGTAGTGTATTCCTTTTCAAGCCTAAGGGGAAAAAAAAAAGATAAAGGTACATTTTCATTAAAAAGAAGTTACTAAACTATAAAATTTTAAAAATATTCATAAACATAAAATAAAATTTTTTTAGTTTCCCCCAGCTTATAACTTGAGATATTTGATACAAGAAAAGTGATCTAAAGTGAGTCAAGACACAGAACTGAGTTTACAGATTCTATCCAGCCCTAAACTTACTAATGAATCATCTATAATTTTGCCTCAAATGAAATCACACCTAAAGAGTTCAACAGGCTTTTAACCAGAAAATCCTGGTACTAACACTGACTTTAAATTTTTAATGAGTAAAAAGGGATAGCTCTTCCTTACAGAAGAATTCCAATTAACAAACATAGAACGAATGAAGTGAACATAAAAATCACCATGTGAACTCCATAATAACTACTGAGGGAAGAACCACCAATGGATGCTAAAATTAGTGGGTCAAAGTTTAAGCACAGTCTCCAAATCTCTCCCAAAATATTTATTAATAGTAAATACTTAAGGAAATAGTAAATTTACAGTACAGAATCCTGGCAGACAGCACCTGAGCTAACTGATCAAGGTTAACATCACCAGTAATACATATTGACATCATGCACCTCCTGTAAAGATGTACTGAGAAGGGGACATCACCTCTGTAGTATCGTTCCCAAGAATGCATATCCTCAATCTAATAAGAGAAAACATCAAACAAACCCAAACTGAAGGACACTCTATAAAATAACTGACCAGCTCTCTTCAGAAGTGTCAAGGTTATGAAAGACAAGAAAAGACTGTTATTGATTGGAGGAGAGAAAGACATGATGAATAAATACAATGTACTATTTTTGCAAGTCTACTGTAAGATTAAAATTGTCTTTAAGAAATTTATAGGCCACACAAAAATTAGTCCTACCAATTTTTTTTATCTTGCTCTCAACCACAAATACCAAGTTTACTCTAAATATTAATCAGACCACGCTCCAAATAACTTACAGCTGCTTTATAAAATCAAAGTCTCCCTCAAAGGACAAAAATCTATTACTTACTATATGCATAATCTCATTTAGCTCACAGCAACTTTTTAATATAGTTTGTTATGCCCACTTTGGGTTTTATAAAGGTTGAGAAACTTGCCTACCATCAAAGCCTTGACAGCTACACTACTATGTCTCTCACTAAAGTGTATTAAAAGACCATAAGATATCCAAAAGAATTTATAAAAGACTCCAAAGATCTGCAAAACATTTTGAATAATGGTGGCACTACTGAAATGTTTATAGCCTTCACAAATGACTATTTTGAAGTAGTTACCATTATGCATTATGTGAAAATAACATTACTCATTCATGTACCTAGAACAAAACACTAGGAGCTATTACTTAATCCTTGCTTCTCAATTCAGTCACCATGTGTTTTTTGATTCAATCTCCTAAACAATCCTCTATAATCCACTATTACTTCTTCATCTCCACTGACAGTTTTTCAATAAGCTTAATTTTTTAAAAATAGTTTTAGATTTACAAAAATATTGTGAAGATAGTATAGAGTTTCCATGTACCCTGTCCCAGTTTCCCTTATTATTAAACATGTTACATTAGTATGGTACCTTGTTACAATTAATAAACCAATAAATACATTATTGTTAACTAAAATCTATGCTTCATATGTAGATTTCCTTAGTTTTTGCCTAATGTCCTTCTTCTGTCCCAGGATCCCATCCAGGAAACTACATAACATTTAGTTCTCATATCTCCTTAGGCTCCTCTTGGCTCTATCAGTTTCTGAGACTTTCCTTGTTTTTAATGACCTTGACAGTTTTAAGGAGTACTAGACATATACTTTGTAGAATGTCCCTCAAATCAGATATGTCTCATAATTTTCTCATGATTATACTGGGGTTATGGGTCTTTGGGAGGAATACCACAGAGGTAAGTGCCATTTTATTAAGGGTACAACAGAATATCACTATGAATGTTGACCTTGGTCACCCAGCTGAGGTAGTGCTTGTCAGGTTTCTCTACTATAAAGTTACTTTGTTCCCCTTTCACTGATAGTGTTTTTAGGCTTTTATTATGGCTTGTCTAAATTACTTGAAGAGACTGACTCTACTGCCAGGTTCATAACTCAATCTTTTCTACACACTATTACGAGAGTGGTCTTTTTAAAATGTTGATTTGGTTCATGCCACTCATGGAGTGTCAGTGGCTAGTCATTACCTTCAAACTAAATTTCAAAGGCTTATAAGAAGTAATGAAAGCTCTCTGGAGCAATGGCTTATGCCTGAGCAAGAACAGGGATGGTGTAAGATGAGTCTGGAACATTTTGCTGCCCTAAACGAAAAAAATTCTCAAAAAATCATGGGAACAAGTCAAAAGGACACAGCAGCCAGCTCAAAGGGGTTCCCACTGGTCAAATAAGGGACAATTTGATAGTAATACATTGTATCTTTTTGAATAAAATAAGAATCCATGAATTCACACTGATATAAGTGAATGAATGATGGAGAAGGGAAAGTTCTTCCTTACAGTAGAATGCTGATTAATAAGTAAAGAAGGAATGAGGGAGTAAGAAAATCATAAAAGGACATAAAAACCTGGTGAGTTAAAGTTTGGTGAAGAAAGAGGTTATTACATAACCTTAAAGTAACTTGCCACAAATTACTTATTACAAAAGGGAAAACAATAACTTTACAATAGTGAAACCTGGCAGATATCACCTTAAGCAAAGGATCAAAGCTAACATTACCAATTCTGAGAGAAACCAATAATATATACCTATTGTATGGCACCTATACTGCAGAAGTTATTCCATAACATTGAGAAGAAATGAATCCTCCCCAAATCATTCTACGAAGCCAATGTCACCTTGATACCAAAACAAGAAATGGACACAACAAAAAAAGAACACTATGGACCAATATCCCTTATGAATATAGATACAAAAAATCTCAACAAAATCTTAGCAAACTGAATTCAGCTGCACATCAAAAAAATAATTCATCACAATCAAGTGCAAGACTAGTTCAACATACACAAATCTATAAATGTAATTCACCACATAAATAGAAGCAAAAATGAAGACCGTGTGATCCTCTCAATAGATGCAGAAAAAGCATTTCACAAAATTCAGCACCCTTTCATGATAAAAAACACTTTACAAAATAGGCATAGATGGGTCATAGCTCAAAATGATAAAAGCCGTATAAGACAAACTCACAGCCAACATCATATTGAATGGGGAAAAATTGAAAGCATTCCCGCTTAGAACTGGACAAGGTTGCCCACTATTACCACTTCTATTCAACATAGTAATGGAAGTCCTAGCCAGAGCAATCAGGCAAGAGAAGCAAATCAATTGTATCCAAATGGGGAAAGAAGAGGTCAAACTATTGCTCTTTGCTGATGATATGATATTATGACTAGAAAACCCTAAAGATTCTGCCAAGAGACTCCTGGAATTGATAAATAAATTCAGCAAAGTCTCAGGTTACAAAATCAATATACACAATGCAGTAGCTTTCATATAACCAGCAACAGTCAAGCTGAGAATCAAATCAAAGATGCAATACCTTTCACAATAGCAACAAAGAAAATAAAACACCTAGGAATATATTTAACTAAGGAGGTGATAGACCTCTATAGGGAGAACTATGAAACACTGAGGAAAGAAATTTGCAGAGGATGTAACCAGATGGAAAAACATATCATGCTCATGGATCAGTAGAATCAACACTGTTAAAATGTCTACACTACCCAAAGTGATTTACAGATTCAATACAATCCCCATTAAAATACCAACATCATTTTTCACAGATCTAGAGAAAACAGTTCTACACTCCGTATGGAACCAGAAAAGATTCTAAATAGCATCAGGAGGCATCACTTTATCAGACTTCCAAGCTATACTACAAGGCTGTAGTAACCAAAACAGCATGGTAGTGGCACAAAAACAGAGACATAGACCTATGGATCAGAATGGATAACCCAGATATGAAACCATCCTCATATGACAAAGTAGAAAAAAACAAACACTGTGTAAAAGAATCCCTATTTAATAAATAGTGCTGGGAAAATTGGATAGCAACATGCAGATGACTGAAACAGAATTTGTACCTCTCACCACTCACAAAAATTAATTCACCATGGATGTTAACAGACTTAAACCTAAGGTGTGAAACTAAGAATTCTAGAAGAAAATATTGGGAAAACTATATATAACAGACGAGGCAAAGAATTTATGAAAAAAGCAATCACAGCAATAACAAAAATAAATAAATGGTACCTGATCAAATTAAAAAGCTTCTGCACAGCCAAGGACACAATCAATAGAGCAAATACACAATCTCCAGAATGGAAGAAAATATTTGCATGCTATACATCTGATAAATGGCTGATAACCAGAATCGACAAAGAACTCAAGCAGATCAGGAAGAAAAATATCAAACCACCTTATTAAAAAAAGTAGGCAAAAGACATGAACAGAAGCTTTCAAAAGAAGATAGACTAATGGCCAACAAATGTGAAAAAATGCTCCACAGCTCTAATCATCAGGAAATGCAAATCAAATGAGATATCACCTAACTCCACTGAGAATGGCTCTTATCAAAAAGTCCCAAAACAACAGATGCTGGCATGGATGTGGAGAGAAAGGAACACTTATACACTGTTGGTGGGACTGCAAACTAGCTCAACATCTATGGAAAGCAGTATGGAGATACCTCAAAGAACTAAAAGTAGAACTACTATTTGATCCAACAATCCCATTACTAGGTATTAAATATTTACCAAAGGAAAAAAAGACATTTTATAAAAAAGACACTTGCACTCGAATGTTTATAGCAGCACAATTCACAATTGCAAAGATGTGGAAACGATCCAATCATTACATGAGTGGATTAATAAAATGTAGTGTATGTATGCCATGGAGTACTACTCAGCTATAAAAAATGGTGATCTAGTATCTTTTGTAACAACCTGGATGGAACTGGAGACCATTCTTCTAAGTGAAGTATGGCAAGAATGGAAAGAAATATACCACATGTACTCAATACTAAATTGACACTAATCAATCAACACTTATGTGCACATATGGAAGTAAAACTCAACAGTAATCAAGTAGATGGGGGAAAGGAGGGGATGGGTAAATTCACACCTAACAAGTACAAGGCACACTATCCGGGTGAAGGGCACACTTATAACTTTGACTCAAACTATACAAAAGCAAATTATGTAACCAAAATGTGTGTACCCCCATAATATGCTCAAATTAAAAAATAAAGAAATAAATTGGTACCGCTCTGGCAAAAATTTGTAATGTTGAAATGACTTACCCTACAACCTAGTAATCCCACTCCTAAATATATATCATAGAAAATTTCTGGTGCAAATATTTATAGTGTTTTAATAGCATAATAGCAAACAAACAGATAAACCTGTGATGTCTCAAATGGCCATCAGGAAGATAGATAGTTTGTGGCAGATTCACTTAATGGAATATCATACAGCAGTGAAAATTAATGAACTACAGCAAGCACACACACACACATTAATGAATTGTACCATCATAATGTTAATCAATAAACACAAGTCACAGATGACTACATATGGCATGTAATTTCATAATGCCCCCCAAAAAACATAACCATTTATATATATGTAGTGAGACTATTTTTAAAAGGTAAGATAATAAATGATGAATTCAAAATTCAGGCTAGTGAACACCTCTTGCAGAGGGGCACTTAAGCCATGTGATAGGTTCATGACAATTTGTTTTACTTACATGCTTCATAACTTAAAAACATATTTTATGTATTCTTTTGTGTTTACCAACTGTCATATGATAAAAGCTGAAAACTAAAGAGGTAATCACCTATATCCAAAGTTAACATATCAAGTATGATTAGGAATAAAAACCATGTATTAGATTTGCAATTGGGAAACAATTACTTTTTAACATCTCTTGTCTAGACTATCTCAATAGCTTACTAACTTTTCTCCCTGAATCTATTCTGACTCTTAACTCCTCCACCATCTGTTCTCCAAATAGCAGCCAGTGTGGTTTCTTAAAACGTAAGTAATTCCTCTGTACTTACTAAAAGCGCCAAAGTCTATTCCAAGAGCTATACCCCCCACCCCCATTTCCTCTCCAACCCATCTCCTACCTCTTTCCTCCTGGCCTACTCTGTTCCAGCCACCCTGGCTACAATGACATTTGTCAAATATACTGAGCACATTTCTGCCTCCAAGCCTTTGTACTGCTTGCCCTCTATGTCTGGAGAGATCTTTAAGTTATCTGCATGACTTGCTTCTTACTTCTATCAAGTCCTCTCTTAAATGTCACCTTATTTGAAAGGCCTTTGCCCATTACCCTATTTTAAAAAGAATATCACCCACTTATCTCTTCTCATATTGTCTTTCTTCACAGCACTTATCACTATCTGACATGTAATTTTGTTTAATTTCTGCCTCGCCACATAGGCACTAGAATGTAAGGTTCATGAAGAAGCATAAATTCAATATTTTATTTCCAGCACCTAGAAAAATGTTAGCACATATTGTATACTCAACAAATATACCTTGAATAAATGAAAAAAGAGGATTATTTCAAAAGAAGTAGTTTTAGTGGGAGAGTAAGAACAGATACCAGATTACGAAGGGTAAGAAATGATCGAGAAATTGCTATGTAGTCATGTTTATGTTCTAACTCTGTCCACAGAAAGATCCTAAAAGATAGGATACCTACATAATCACAAGTACCCCTCACACCCAGATTTTCATCTCTAAATATTACTTCTCACTAAAAGACCAAGTCTGGGGCAGAAAATACACATAATAGGGCTGGAACATCTTTTGTACCTAAAAATAAGGGAGCAGTTAGGGACTACTGAGGTCATGTTAAAAGGATACGGGAACCATCTTAAAAGGACTCTTCTCAGCCAAAATTGAGACTATTTGAACAAAAAAAGTGACTATATTAAAGCATACTGTCAGACAATGCTGTTATTAAAAAAAATATTTAAAAAATAAAGCATACTGAATATAAGGCCATGAGTCCTTAATAATTGGAAACCGGTAATTAAAGGGAAATAATGAAACATTTATATGTGTTTCCAGTAGGGTAAAGTTAGCTGTAGTCAATGAAGAAAAGGTTAATGAAGAAAGCCAACTAATAAATTTAAGAATAATGATAGATTTTTTTTAAAAATCATGATTTTGTTATCCTAAATGAAATAATTTAAACATGAAAAGTACCACCAATATACTTGTGAGCGGAGGAGGCCAAGAAATGAATGGTCATGATGAACTGGATAATCTCACGGTGCCAAAGTAGCAAGTTATAGAGTATTCATAGTTGCTAAGAGGGAAAACATAACTTAATAATAAAAAGACTGACTTTCATTACCTTAATCCAGTCATCAATCATGGCATCTCTAATAATATTGAGACAGATAGACATCATGCATCATTTAAGGTGAACATGAAGTGCATGATATCACCTATTAATTATTCTTGCCAAAAATATTTGCTCTTAATCTAATTAAGTCTTCACAATTAGTTTGCAGTTTACAGAAAACACAAGTGATAAAAAAATTAAATGAGATCACAAGGAAATAATCAGATAAATTCTTAAGATTGGATATTCTCTGCACAATTGACTTGCTCTCTGCAACAAGTCAATATAGTAAAAAGATGATCTGCAGTGGGCAGTTCTGATCTAAATTAAAAGAAATCTAAGGGCCAGGCATGGTAGCTCATGCCTATAATCCTAGCACTTTGGGAGGCCGAGGTGGGAGGATCACTTGACCTCAGAAGTTTGAGGTTGCAGTGAGCTATGATCATGCCATTGCCTTCATGTTTGGGCAACAAAGTAAGAAGACACTGTCTCAAAAATAAACAAACAAATAAACTAAGAAATAGAACAGAATACAATGCAATCAATGGCAAAAAACATTTTGGCACAACTGGGGAAATCTGAACACAGACTGAGTATTAGGCAATATTATAAAATTATTTAATATTATGTGGTAAAAAGCAATGTAGGGGAGGCAAATACCTTTATAGAGATGAATACTGAAGTATTAAATAGTGAAATGTTACAATCTCTATAATTTACTTTGAAATACTATGAAAGAAAATAGATAAAGTACATATGGCAAAATATTAAGTATTGGCCGGGCACGGTGGTTCACGCCTGTAATCCCAGCACTCTGGGAGGCCGAGGCAGGCGGATCATTTGAGCTCAGGAGTTTGAGACCAGCCTGAGCAAGATTGAGATCCCCTCTCTACTAAAAATAGAAAGAAATGATTTGGACAGCTAAAAATATATAGAGAAAAAAAAAATTAGCTGGGCATGGTGGCACATGCCTGTAGTCCCAGCTACTCAGGAGGCTGAGGCAGAAGGATTGCTTAAGCCCAGGAGTTTGAGGTTGCTGTGAGCTAGGCTGACACCACGGCACTCTAGCCCGGGAAAACAGAGCGAGACTCTGTCTTAAAAAAAAAAAAAAAAAGAGGAGAGGAAATATACTTATTCAGACCAGAGGAAGGCTTTTAGACTTCAGACAAGGGATTTTGATAAAGCAGGGATAATAGGAATATGACAGTAAAAGAACTAGAGGTTGAGAAGTTTGATAAGTAAATAATTGAAATTTCAGAAATGAATTGAACACACAATAAGATCTAAAAGGAGAATCCATTATCCAGATTCTCTAACAGACTTTAAAAGTAAAACAAATTCTCTGTTTGGCTAGTGTGATTTAAATGTGGCTCTACCAAGTAGCAAAAATTGAGATGACTCTTTAAGTTTTTATCAATTACAAAGCAGAGCAGCTTTTTGGTCTATAGTGTCTCAACATGATGATGGTTACTAGAAATGTCACAAGTATTTCAGTAATAATAAAATTTGAAGCTCATAAATTGGCTTGTTTTTGCCAATTAAAGCTAACTAATTTTCATAATTCTCACTCATTTAAATATACTTTTTGGATTAGGAACATCCATGGGAGTAGTATGTTACACATATTAATGTAATTTTGTGTTGCAGCAGAAAAGATCTTGATAACTTATAGCATATAACATTGTTATCACTTTAAAGCATTTTATGCCATAGAAACTAGTGCCAGAAATGCTATGACCTCAGACTAAGAACTATTTAAGTACTCAAAGCTAGAAGAATAGCTATCATTAATTAATACACTTATTTGATTTCAAAAATAAAACCAATGAGCCAAGACTGCTTATCTTTAACTTTTATAACATACATACCAAGCAAAGCTTCATTAGAAAGTAACACACAATAAATAAAATTTTATGCTCTTAATCCATACCTCATGTCTATCTTTCTGGTTATGCTAATCTTGAACTTAAGTGACACTTTGGGGTCAAAGTAAGAGGAAAATAATGTCAATGAATGGGACCACACCATATAAGTGATTTTTAAAATAAGAGCACACTCACATATACACCTATACCGGGCAACGTGGAAAGGGAAATGGAAGTTTTAAAGGCAGTAAACACTAGTCCCACGTACTCCCATTAAAAGTAGTATATTCCAACATTAGCTTTATGTTATACTGAAACCAATGCAACCAAATAAAATAAAACAGTTCTATAACCTAAAGAGGAAAAATGTACTTACCACTAGAATGTTTTGACACTTCCCTGGAATTTCCTATGTACTTCAACAAACCCCTACAACTAAAAAGAAAACTATAAAATACTTACTTTTTCATTTTTTTTGAGTTGTATTTGACTTGGTAAGCTGCTTGGATTAGTTTGTCTGGACCTCCATCAAACTGATGTGGAATGACCTTCTGAAAGTGCTAAGAAAACAAGAAAAGAAAAACATAAGAACTACTTAGTGCTGTTCATTATTAACTAATTATTAGTGAAATATAAAGACATTCAAGAAATGATAAACTGACTTACCTGTAACATCCCTTCCATGTCAAGTTGCATTAGTTCTGCCTGATTCATTTGAAGAAGTGCTAATCCTACTCGAAACACTATTTCTAAACCCTGAGGAAACAAAGTAAATAAGGCCAAATTTGTCTTACTCTTCCATCAACAAAAACTAATCATTCAAAATAATACTAAGGTAAACATTTAGGGATCTAAACTAGGAGCTGGCAAACATTTTCTGTAGGACCAAATAGCAGTATTCAGGCTTGGTGGGCCATTATAGTCTCTGTCAATTACTCAACTCTGCCATTGTAGCCCACAAGCAGACCTAGACAACATAGAAAAAAATGGGAAGGGGTGTGTTCCAAGAAAACTTTATTTATAAAAACAGGTGGTCAAGGAAGAGTGAATAGAACGGTGGCTACTAGAGATTGGTAAGGGTGGTGGAAAGGGGTAATGAAGAGATGTTGGTGAAGGGGTAATTCTGTTAAATAGAAGGAAGAAGTTCTGATGTTCAGTGGTACAATGGGGCAACTATAGTTGACAATAGTTTATTGAATTTCAGAATAGCTAGAAATTTTCAAATGCTCCCAACATAAAGCAATGATGAATGTTTCAGGTGAATCATGTCCCAGTTACCCTGATTTGATCACTGTATGTTGTGTGCTTGTATCAAGATGTAACATATACTCCATGAACATATACAATTATTATGTATCAATAAAAAAAAATAAAATAAAAACAGGTGGAAGGACAGATTTGGCAGAGAAACCAGGACAGATTGGTGCGTGAATCACAGTTTGCCAACTCTTATCTAAACTAATTTAGATAGGTAATAGAAATTCATCTTCCCAAGATGTAATTATAGTAACAATTACCACTGGGTTCAGAGAACAGAAAAGGATCAGTACTGCATGTCAATGACAATCAAAAGGACAACAACCTGCAATGTGTTCACAGAATAGAAGAAACTTCATTAACTTAATTATACTAATTACTACTTCTTACTCTTTGGATAACAGATGCATTACAACAATGTTAACTGTATGGCAAATTTTACCTCTCACTAGCTAATGAAGAGGTTTTTCTTTTTTTTTTCCCAAGAGACACAGTCTCACTCTGTTCCCCAGGCTGGAAGACAGTGGTGTGATCATAGCTCATTGCTCTCAAGACTCATGCCTCAGCCTCCCAAATAGCTGGGATGTAAGGTGTGCACCACTATGCCCAGTTAATTTTTTTTTTTGAGATGGGGTCTCACTATATTGCCCAGGCTGGTCTCAAACTCCTGGCCTCAAGCAATCCTCCGACCTGAAACTCCCACCTTTGCCTCCCAAAGTGCTGGGATTACAGGTGTAAGCCATAACACCTGGTCTGATAAAGAGGTATGATTAAGAGTGTGGGCTCCAGAATTTGAATGTCTACATTTCAATCCTAGTTACTACACCACTTATGTGCTGTGTGTCCACAGATAAGCTACTAACCTTTCTCTAAGTCTCAGCTTCCTCATCTATCACCTAACAAATGGGGATAATAACAGTACCTACCTGATAGGGCTACTATCAGGTTTAAATGAAATGATCCGTGTAAGCGGTTTAGCAAGGGACACATGGGTCTCCCATATTGCTCTCTGCATTGCCCTACTCTAATAAACTCAATGACCCCTTTGCCCATTTCTTGCTCTTAGTCTTCCCATTAGCTCCGCAATCCCCAACCCCTGGGCTGTGGCCTGTTAGGAACAGGGCCCCTAAGCTCCATCCCCACCCCACCGGTCCATGGAAAAACTTAGGAACCAGGGGGCCACACATCAAGTGGTGAGTGGCAGGCGAGCGAGTGAAGCTTCATCTGTATTTACAGCCGCTCTGCTCCCCATCACTTGCATCACCACCTGAGCTCCTCCACCTACCCAACCCCCACCCCGCACCATCCATGGAAAAATTGTCTTCCATGAAACTGATCCCTGGTGCCAAAAAAGTTGGGGACACTGCTAGCTTACCTCAGACATAAAGATATCAAATATCCTTGTTGCAATTGGTAGTGGAAAAGTTGTAAGAAAGATAGTCAGAAACCAGGATGATGCATACATTGAGGTATGAAAACTCTGAGATTGAAAATGTACAAAAAGCTCTGGAAGATGCTCCTAAAAAGAAGAGAAGAATTTGTTAAAGCATAGCAAAATTGAGTATTTTAAATCACATCATTGTACACATACTAGATTAGCCTATAGCAAATGTAAAGACAAGATCAAGCATCATATAGAAAAGCTAAGATGTAGAAAATGACACATTCAAGATAGTGGCTACTATCTAGGAAGGGAAGAAAGGGGAAAGAACATGGAGTGGGAACTTTTGGTATACTTAAAACATTTAATTTATTAATAAAAAGAAACAAAACTTTTATATTTGTGTAATGTTACTGGTGGGTACATAGGTGTCTGATTTTTCTATACTTTTCTATCAACTATAATATTTCAAAAAAAGCTTTTAAAAATGAAAGAAATGCTATGCTAAAATACTTTCAGGCACTATCTGCCATTAATCGCCTATTCTTGCCTTCCCAAGGAATAGGAAAAACCCAAAATATAGATGCTTTAGCATCTCTAGTAATTCAAAACATAAATGATACATTAACTGAAAATATAATATCAAGAGAGTTTAAGGTTGGTAAAAAAAAGCTTACTATTTCAGAAAAAAATTTAAGAACCATCTCAAGATCTATTTTGGCTTTTTCTTTAAAATATAAAACCAAAACAAAATCACTATGTACTCCACAAATATGTATGATTATTATGTCAATTTAAAAAAATAAAATAAACAAAAATGAAGATAAAATGTAAGAACATTGTACCTAGCCCCTTCCTCCCACCACATATATTAATAGAAAAGAAAGAGGTTTTTATAATTCTTGTAGGTAAGGCTGCCAAGGGAAAGGACATTTGTAAAAATGGTTCTCATGCCAACTAAATCATTTCTTAAATTCTGCTCATTTAATTGAAATTTAAATAAATGAAAATATTTATACCATTATATAATATATTAAACTGATTTTTATATATAAAATAAAAAAATTAAGTTCAGAAAGGTAAAATATTTCAAAGGTATTTTTCACTTGATTTTGATTCCACTCCTCCTCTACCTTCATGCAGTCACCAGACAATCTGAGTCTTAAACTAGCAACACAAAATGAAGAAAACATAAAAAGAAAAAAAAGATTATAGGCTAGTCAGAAAGTGAGATGAAAATGGAGAGGCAGGTGAGAAGATTGAAAAAAACAGAGAAAACTGTTTCAAAGTATTAATAAATGGCCTGGCATCAGTGTCATATCATAAAGTTTCTGTAAGAGAGCTTAGACAACCTAATAGGCCGGGCGCGGTGGCTCGCGCCTGTAATCCTAGCACTCTGGGAGGCCGAGGCGGGTGGATCGCTCGAGGTCAGGAGTTTGAGACCAGCCTGAGCGAGACCCCGTCTCTACTAAAAATAGAAAAAAAGTATCTGGACAACTAAAAATATATATAGAAAAAATTAGCCGGGCATGGTGGCGCATGCCTATAGCCCCAGCTATTCGGGAGGCTGAGGCAGTACGATTGCTTAAGCCCGGGAGTTTGAGGTTGCTATGAGCTAGGCTGACGCCACGGCACTCACTCTAGCCAGGGCAACAAAGTGAGACTCTGTCTCAAAAAAAAAAAAAAGAGAGAGAGAGAGCTTAGACTACATAATAATAGGATGTAAGAGAACATAATAAAGAAACTCATGCATTTAGATAATGGGTTTATGATACATTTGGCACAAATGTTTACAGTTTGAATATGAAAATTGCAGTCAAGCTCCAGACTGAGATCTACCTAAAGACAGCGCCTAATTTGAAAGTAGGTCTAATCGTGTTAACCAACCAAAAGATGATCATGTGATTAAAACACCGATTTCTTTAATTGCTTTAATGCTTTCAACATGAAATTTGCTTAGTTATCACTCAGATGAAGATGACAAAAAATATGAAGGCAATATGCCTTTTTTATTAACACTGCACTTTTACCTGTATCATGCATTCAAACTGGTACATACAAAGGCCCAATTCTGCCATGCTTGGTTTAAAAAGTTCACGAAGTCTATAATCTTGCATTAATTTAACAAATACACAGAAGGCTTCTTCTTCTGGCATCTACATTAGAAGAAAAAGGCAACATAGGTTAATGTTCTGTGATACACAAATAAATCAAATTATATTTAAAAGAAGTACGCATTCAACCATAAACACTGTTTTGACTGACCTTATGGTATAATGTTAAGAGCAATGGAATATCAGGATGTTCTAGTCCTCCTATTTATTCTATCACCAAGAATGAGAAGTTAGACATACCTTATAACCTCTGAGATGAACTGCCTCAGTTTGCCTAATTTATTAATTCAACCAACAAATACTGACTTATAGCCAGATTCTTTTCTCTCTTTAGGTATATACTAGCGAACAAAATAAACACAATCTCTACTCTCAAGGAGCTGGAACTTTCTAGTGGGGGGAGATAGACAATACATGGAATAAATCAACTAATATATACGTCAGATGGTCATGAGTGCTCTAGAAGTAAAATAAAGTAGGGTAATAGGGAATTCTGGGGGGATACACTGCTATTTATGTAGGTCAGGGAAGGTCCCTTGATAAGGTAACATTTGAGCAGAATCCTGAAGAAAGTAAGGGAGCATCTGAGGAAAGAACAGTTCTGAAAGACAGAAGAATACAAAGGTCCTAAGATGGAATCATGTTTAGCATGCTCAAGGAACAGCAAACAGGGAACTGCTAAATTAGAAGTAATGTTATGAGTGAAGGTTAGGTTACAGAGAAGAAATAACAGGGAACCAAAAATATAGGGCTTTAGAGGCCATTGTAAGGATTTTGACTTTTACCTTAAGTGAAATGGGAAGCTTTCCAAGGATTCTGAGCAAAAGTGATATAATATGGCATAAGTGTTAAAAGAATTTGTAAAGTGTACGTTCATATTATCTGAAGTTGGGGTTTAAAGGTACCAATTTCACATTTTATGTGTAAATGACTAGGAAATTATAGCAAATAAGATAATGAATATGAAAGTTCTGTAAAGAGCTACAAAGATAGTCAGAATATTTAGGGAAATAATATCCAAATTGTTAAGCCATTTTTCTCAAAATAATAAAATTTGCTAATTCTCATTCACTCACACTTTAACAGTGTATTTCAAAAGAGAACACTCCAAAGGATCTCCAGGTATACTTCTCACTGAACAATGTTGCTAATAACAACACATTTTTACCGGCCTTGACACAGTCATGGACAGGAGCCAAGAGTCTCTTGGCAAAACCTGCACTTCCTCCTTCCTCCCAACACACATAGCCACAGTTTTGCCTTGGAGACCATCCCTATTAATCCTATCAAGCCCTACAGCCTCACTGATTTATGACACTCACTACAAGAAGCCCAAGATCCCAAACTCTCATCTTATTGTTCTATTGTTCCCCTAATCCGGCCCCATTGCCAATCTTCTCTAAATCTTCCCACAGCACTTTCTGGAATCCATATCCTGCCATCAACAAGATATTCTACTTATACCCTCAATCTCTTTCACAGATGTTCCTAAATCTGGCTCTCTGCTAAGACTATTTCAACACTGACACCTGGGTCTCCCCACAGGGTAGTTGTTTTCCCTCCCAAAGCACTGGAAGAAAGAGGCCAGGGGCTGTTAGCAAGATATATGTCCTTAGGCAATTTCATCACTGTGCAAATACCATAGAGTGTACTTACCCAGACCTAGATGGTGTAGCCCACTACACCTAGGCTATATGGTATAGCCTATTGCTCCTAGACTACAAACCTGTACAGCACGTTACTAATGACAACTATTTGTGTATTTAAACATGTCTAAACATAGAAAAGGTAAAAATATGGTATTATAATCTTATGGGCCCACTGTTATACATATGGTCCATTGTTGACCAAAATGTCATTATGTAGTACATGATTATAATTTCCCCTTTTTGTCTCACAAGAATTTCTTCTCTTCTGGACATATCAAAACAAGTTTCATTGCCTCTCCTCTTTTTAATAGCATTGATATGGGAACTGGGGGAGGGCTTCTTTTTAAATGGTGATATTTAAAAAAATAGGTTGGGATAATTTGACAAACCCTTAGCTCCACAACAAATAAAATTTCTGTATAAATTTCCAAAGATGTACAATATAAATAAGATTTTCATAGCAACACTTTAATCACATATATCCTCCTTGGCTAAAAAAAGGTTACTACTCATTAAATGTTGACAAATAAGATCTAAAAATACGGTAGTTACAGGTTTCAGTAGACTATTATGGTACAAATGTATATATCAAGAAGTTGAAATTTCATTTGGTGGCAAGATATTATTGTATGTTGTTACTGCAATACTTTTAATCTTTTTTTTTTTTTTTTTGAGACAGAGTCTCACTCTGTTGCCCAGGTTAAAGTGCAGTGGCGTCATCACAGCTCACTGTAATGGCAAACTTCTGGGCTCAAGCAATACTCCTGCCTCAGCCTCCCGAGTAGCTGGGCATACAGCACCATCATGCCAGGCAAATTTTTCTATTTTTTAAATAGACAGGGTCTCACTATGTTGCTGAAACTGATCTCAAACTCCTAGTCTCAAGCAATCCTCCCACCTTAGCCTCCCAAAGAAAGTGCTAGGACTACAGTTGTGAGCCACCATGCACCATGCCCAGCCCACACTTTCAATCTTTTAAAGGGCAAACTAAATATTCCTATTCAAATTATGCCTGTGGAAAAATACTCAATCTCCACTTACACTGAATAAAAACAAAGATGATTTTTAAATTCTCTAACTTTAATAAAAAACTTAATTGAACAGTTAATACTTGCACTAACTTACCTGCATAAGCAACAATCCAACTATAAAAGCACTTCCTTGACAGTAACCGACCTCACGATCCACTAAAGAATATGCCTAAAAAGTAAAAAATGTTGTTCAAAATACTTCAACATGGTAAATTATAGCTTCCTTCTCCAAAAGCCAAAAATTGGTGAGACACGTAGATTAAAAGACCATTTATTTTTTAGAAAAGCTCTTGCTTGCTTGTTAGACATTATCCTATAAATATTTAAAAGGCAAATGTTTTATTACATAAAATTTTCTTTTAACAATTTCCAATTAGAAATTGGCAGCTCCTGAGGATAAAAAAATTGAGGAATTTGTACTTAGGAAGATAGTAGGGATTAAAAATCAAATAAAATTTATAACTAATAGAGATAAAACTAGAGTAGAGTTAAGGCAAAGATTGGCAAAACTGAAATGACTTAACAAGAAATCAGTATTTCACAGAGGTACCTAGAAGAAAAGAAATTAGGGGAAGAAAAAATTACAGTAGTACACCTTTCAAGGGTTAATCACTCTTAACAACACTGGCCATAGCAAGCAGAAAAATTTGCTAAGTGTATGAATGCAGCCACGATAGGAGAAACCCACATTCTAGGTTTTGAACCTCACAGATGGTAAATTATCCATTTTTATAGAGGATCTCTCTATGGTATATGATTTATCGGTCATTTCATTTCTATCGACTAATGCTGAATAATGTGATAAATTTTCTAACAAGTTCTCCAACTACACAGTAATGTAGCATCAGAATTAAGGCAAAAATTATGCTAAAATCAATTTTATTGTCAAAGCAACTGATTATTGTGATAGGAGTTCATAGTGAAAAATGTATAATTTCAACCTTCTGAGAATTCATTTTGTTTCAGAAAAATGAATAAATAAAACTTACCTTCATTACATTAAATAAAACTTCCTGTCCAAGGCTATCTTTTTCCTTAAAAAAATTGTGTTCAGGATAAGTTCTAGCAATGTCCCTTCGGATCAATTTTTCACAAGGTGAGGTCATTTTCAGGAGTTCTGAATACTGATCTTTAATTGGCATACTTTGTGCACTGCATAAAAGTTGCCAAACTATTGCTCTAAAGTGGTGGGGTATTCCTTTACGAACAAGTTCCTAAAAATAAAAATAAAATATTAAAAATGAATTATTAAAGTCTCCTACCTTGCAAGCCAAAGATTTATTGGGGATCAGAATGAAGTGGAAGACTTTATCAAATTTATAATGCATGAAGTTAGTTTTATAAGATTAGGGAACCATTTAACCAAGGCTAAGATTTGGCCCTTGGCTGTACCTTGTACTGGTTGGGGATTTACAATGCCATAGATAAATTCTGGTTATTTTACTCAGAATGTGGCCACCAAAGGTATTAAATACTTGAAAACCTACAGAGGGCTATGAATGATGACACAATACCTATTATGTTTCAAAGGGCTTTTGAAGGCAAAAAAGTAAAATACTGATAATTCAAGAATGTAGGATGTCATAACTTCATTTCTGCATCTATAGAATGAGAGAATTTAATTTCTAAAATAATTTTCAGCTATATAGTTCTACATTATCGCAACCTCTATAACAACTGATAACACAAATCAAAACTTTTGTGGACACAAATAAATGAAAACATATAAAGCAGACTATTATATAGCTTGGAAATTACCAGAATTGGGGTTTTTCTAATCCTCTATTAATGGATGCCTGATGCCTTTTGAGATAAGAGGAAAAACTTCAATAAAGAACACAAATACCTTAACTTGCTTTTCCTTCTTTTTACGTACATCTTCCCATTCGTTAACAATTCTTCCCCAAAGAATCCAGGAATCTTCCTCAAGGTGGCTGAGGTTGCTAGAGGCTGATGAACTTGATACGAGAGAGGAGCCACTGTTTCTTCTTGACCCATTTACAGATCTTAAAGACTTACTATCCGTCTCTAACAATCTAAAACACAATTAGAAACTGCTCAAGATCTCATTTCACAGTGACACTAGATAAGGTAGTGATTATACTTAGACCTTTACTACTGCAATTTAACCATTATTGTAAAATATAGTTTTAATAACATACATAATTTCAATAATATTGGGTTGGCATCAATAAAATAACTGCTGTATTTTTTCACCTATGCATAGCATTCAAAACAGCAAATTATGTTAAACATTTTAGTGCTACTAGCCCCATTATAATTTCCCTTTATTGCCACTAAAAATTCAAATTAGGGAAAATCTGATGAGAAAAGTGGTTGGGCAAGCTCCAGGAAAAAAGAATCTATACTCGAAAGAGGGACAACAAATTCTCATGTTTACTACATATCCATGGCTTAAAAAGTAAGGCAGAGTCACAGAAATTAACCAAATCCCTTCTCTTTTTTCATTTTGCTTTGTGAATACATAACTAATTTGTTCAAACAAAAAGTGTTTTATTTGGCCCATACGGTATTTGTATAAAAAACTGAGCTATGCTCAGAGTGCAGTGGTGTTTACGACTAATTGATCACAACCAAGTACAGATTCCTTTGTTCCTTCTCCACTCCCATTGCTTAACTAGCTTTTTTTAAAAGAAAAAAAAAGACAAAACTGAGCTAAGTTAGCCGGGCATGATGGCACATGCCTGTAGTCCCAGCTGCTCCAGAAGCTGAGGCAGGAGGATCACCTGAGCTGAGTTTGAGGTTGCAGTGAGCTATGATCATGACAGTACACTCTAGCCCAGGCAACAAAGTGAGACCCTGTCTAAAAAAAAAAAAAAAAAAAACTGAGCTATTACTAATATTAAAATGGGAAGATTTCATGTATTTGCTTATATATTAATACATGTATACTTTATAATTCTATATTTGCTTAAAAAATAAAAAGATATAGCAAAAGTAGGCCCATATTCCTGCATAAGAAGAACAGAGTATAACTGAGGAAGAGCTTCTTCCTTTAAATGAGGAAGGACTTTAATCTGCTCAATCTCCATAATCCCTACTGTCTCCCCAAAACTCAGGCCAACTAACAGCTGCTATTTATCATTGTGCTTGCACTGTTAACCTGGGACCTCTTCACTCTTAAGCTCCCTATTGAATCTTACAACCCTGTTTTAGGCCTCTTCCTTATCTGTAAAAAGATGGGTTAAGATAATTTCAAAGATCCAATTCATGATCCATCACAATATTAAATCCTTTATTTCTTTCATATATGCATAGGCTATAAAAGGAGGTTGGAAAGTGTGCCTCTATCACTATCAAGATGTCATTCAAATAATAAGGGTCCTAAATGATCCGTTTGTATAGTATTTAACATAGCTACTACTAACTTCCAATAACTCCTTCAGAAAAAGTCATCTACTTTAGGGTACAACAAATGTTCTCAATATGAATTTATGAAATATAAAAACTGAGAAAGAAAAGAAGCATTTGGATCAAATCCTATTGAGCAGATTACAGAACCACCCTGTCAGAGCCAGATTTATGCCCTTCTCATTTTTATATCCCTTAGGACCGTGCAGCTCAGTGCAAACTATATTAACTATTTATTGAACAGAAATAAAATCATTAAGTTCCATATTTTAAAAAGCCTTCCAAATTCCATGTAATATTCAATAACACAATAGTATAAACTGAACAAACAAATTCTATTCCTATTTAGGGAAAATTTAATATATTTTCATGATATAATATTTAAATAAAATTTCCGAAATATTGCTAGAAACAAAAAATTTATCAGCCAAATTAAGCACAATTGCTACAATTTTTATTTTAAAAAATTAATGATGGGCCAGGCGCAGTGGCTCACGCCTGTAATCCTAGCACTCTGGGAGACCGAGGCAGGTGGATCGCTCGAGGTCAGGAGTTCAAGATCAGCCTCAGCAAGACCGAGACCCCATCTCTACTGAAAATAGAAAGAAATTATCTGGCCAACTAAAAATATATATAGAAAAAAATTAGCCGGGCATGGTGGCGCATGCCTGTAGTCCCAGCTACCCGGGAGGCTGAAGCAGTAGGATCGCTTAAGCCCAGGAGTTTGAGGTTGCTGTGAGCTAGACTGACGCCACGGCACTCACTCTAGCCCGGGCAACAGAGCGAGACTCTGTCTCAAAAAAAAAAAAAAAAATTAATGATGATGTTTTTGTTTTTTTGTTTTTTGTTTTTGAGACAGAGTCTCGCTCTGTTGCCCGGGTTAGAGTGAGTGCCGTGGCGTCAGTCTAGCTCACAGCAACCTCAAACTCCTGGGCTTAAGCGATCCTACTGCCTCAGCCTCCCGGGTAGCTGGGACTACAGGCAGGCGCCACCATGCCCGGCTAATTTTTTCTATATATATTTTTAGTTGTCCAGATAATTTATTTCTATTTTTTTTTTTTTTTTTTTTAGTACAGATGGGGTCTCGCTCAGGCTGGTCTCAAACTCCTAACCTCGAGCAATCCACCCGCCTCGGCCTCCCAGAGGGCTAGGATTTATAGGCGTGAGCCACCACGCCCGGCCATGATAATGTTTTACTTTAAATATTTTTATATATATTATCTCAGTACGTCCATAATATATCTTATGGAAAAAGTACTTTATCTATAAGTAATTTTCTATATGATTCTAAATACTACAAATTCTAAATGGAATAGAGAAACAGACTTTACTGAAATAACCTGAACCTAAATTCTTCTCTTCACTTACTAAATGCTTGCTATATGCTATAACAATTAAACTACATCACTACCATCAATAGAGAGACATGTAGTTCAAAGAAAATGATATTTCCTAACTTAAACCAAAGTGTGAGGTATAATGGAAGTACAGACAAAGAAGTGCCTAAACAGAAGGCTTTTAGAGAGTCAGAAAGATCTTAGATAGCTGAGTTGCAACTTTTGGGATAAATGAGAATGCCAAGTGAATTTATGGCATTAGTGGGTTAGAGAAGATTAAGCAGTTCACATCACAGAACCCCGAAACAGCCTATCCAATTATACAAAGCTGTGAGAAACACAAATAAAATATTTAAGATATCATGTTATTTAAAGATACTATCCCTGCCTTATCTCACATCATATATACAAATGACTCAAGGCCAGGTGCAGTGGCTCACAGCTGTGATCCTAGCACTCTGGGAGGTTGAGGTAGGAGGATTCTTGAGCTCAAGAATTCAAAACCAGCCTGAGCAAGAGTGAGACCCCATCTCTACAAAAAAATACAAAAATTAGCCAGACATGGTGGCCCGCACCTGTAGTCCCAGCTACTTTGGAGGCTGAGGCAGGAGGATCACTTGAGCCCAGGAGTTTGAAGTTGCAGTGAGCTACGATGATGCCACTGCACTCTAGCTGGGGCAACAGAGTGAGACTCTCTGTCTCCTAAAAAAACAAAGCTGTGCTCTTCAAAAGATACCATTGTAAAAAATCAAAAGGCAAGCCAGAACAGAGATTAAGAAAAAAATAGTCTCAATACATATATCTTGCAAAAGATTAGGATACAGAATATAAGAACTCTTAAAATCAATAATTAAGAGGCCCAACATCACACTTTTAAAAATCAGTAAAAGACTCACCCTGACATTTTCCAAAACAAGATAATCAAATGGCCAATAAGTACTTGAAAAACGTTCAGCATCTTTAGTCACCAGGTAAATGTAAGTTAAAACCATACTACACACAAATTAGAATGGCTACAATGAACATACCAAATGTCAGCTAGGATGGGAGCAATTATAACTCATATCAATATAAGAAGTGTAAAAGAGTACAATCACTTTCAAGGCTATTTGATAATTCCTTACAAAGTTAAAATACATTTCCACATGTCCCAACAAGTGAAATGAAAACATATGCCCCAAAACGACTTGTAGTTGAAAGTTCATAGAAACTTTATTCATAATAGCCCAAAACCAGAAACAACCCAATGTCCAGAAAAATAAATGATCAAATTATGGCATGTGCATTCACTGCAAGACTACTCAGCAATAAAAAGAAACAAACTGCTGATACATGCATCAACCTGGATGAATCTTATAGACATTAGGCTGAATGAAAGTCACGTGTAAGAGAGTATGCACTAATGACTCTATTTATATGAACTTTAAGAATAAGCATAATATAGAAGTAAATCCTCATGACTTTGAGTTAGGTAAAGCCTTCTTAAATATGACCAAAACCACAAGTGACAAAAGAAAAAGTTAGGCCGGGCACGGTGGCTCACGCCTATAATCCTAGCACTTGGGAGGACGAGGTGGGCGGATCGTTTGAGCTCAGGAGTTCGAAACCAGCCTGAGCAAGAGCGAGACCCCGTCTCTACTAAAAAATATAAAGAAATTAGCTGGATAACTAAAAATACAGGAAAAAAAAAAATTAGCCAGGCATGGTGGTGCATGCCTGTAGTCCAAGCTATTCGGGAGGCTGAGGCAGAAGGATCCCTTGAGCCCAGGAGTTGTAGGTTGCTGTGAGCTAGGCTGATGCCACGGCACTCTAGCCAGGGTGACAGAACGGGACTCTGCCTCAAAAAAAAAAAAAAAAGAAAAAGAAAAAAGAAAAAGTTAGATACGTTGGAATTCACCAAAATTTAAAAGATTTTCTATTTCAGTGGCTACCATCAAGAAGGTGAAAAGATAATTCACAGAATGGGTAAAAATATTTACAAATCATAAAGGAATTGCATCAAGAATATATAAAAAATTCTTACAATCAACAATAAAGAGACAGGCCAGGTACAATGGCTCATGCCTGTAATCCTAGCACTTTGGGAGCCTGAGGCAAGAGGATCACTTGAAGCCAAGAGCTCAAGACCAGCCTAGGCAATAACAAGAACCGTTTCTACAAAAAATTTTAAAACTCAGCCAGGTGTGGTGGCACACACCTGTAGGCCAAGCGACTCGGGAGGTTGAGGCAGTAGGATTGCTTGAGCACAGGAGTTTGAGGTTGCAATGAACTATGATGACACCACTGCACTCTAGCCCAGGCAACAAGAGCAAGATCCTGTCTCCAATCAATCAATCAATAAATAAATACACAAACAACTCAATTTAAAAAGAGACAAAAGATCTGAATAGACATTTCTCCAAAGAAGATATACAATGGTCAAAAAGCACTTGAGAAGATGTTCAAAATCACTAATCATCACAGAAATGCAAATCAAAACCACAATGAGACACTACTTCACAACCACTAAGATGGCTACAATCAAGAAGACAAATAACAAGTGTTTTTGAGAATATAGAGACAATGGAACAGTCTTACACTGCTGGTGGGAATGTAAAATGGTTCAACCTCTTCAGAAAACAGCTGGGCAGTTTCTCAGATGGGTAAATACAGAATTACGGTATGATCCAGCAATTCCACTCTTAGATATATGTCCAAGAGAAATGAAAACTTATGTCCATCAAAAACTATACACAAATGTTCACAGTAGCATTATTCATGATAGCCAAAAAACGGAACAATTCAAATGTCCATCAACTGATGAATGGATAATAAACTTTGGTATATCCATATAATGAAATATTATACAGCTGTGAAAAAGAATAAAGTTCTGATACATGCTACAATATGAATGAACCTTGAAAACATTATGCTAAATTAAAGAAGCCAGTCCAAAGGGACACACATTCTATGATTACATTTATATGACATATCTAAAATACAGAAAGTAGATTAGTTTCTGCATTTTAGATACAGGGGTAAGGGTAGCCACGGGTTGATGGGAAGTGGCTGCTAACGGGTATGCAGTTTCTTTTCAGGGTGATAAAAATCTTCTAAAATTGACTGTAGTGACAATTGTATAGTTCTGTGAATACAATAAAATCTAAACTGTACACTTTAAATGGGTGAACTGTGTGGTATATGAATATCTCAATAAAGCTGTTATATAAAAAAGAAAAGGCAAAATATGTATCTATAGTTATAAAAACCAGAAGAGAAGTTTTGGCAGGTGGGGCTACTAGACAAGACACAAAGGAATTTTCTGGGATGACAGGAATTTTCTAAGATGATAGAGATTTTCTAAATCTTAATAGGCATGCGGGTTATACAAAGGTATATACATTTGTCAAAACTCAAACTATACACTTAAGAACTACACACTTTTCTGACTGAAAATTATTCATCAATTTTATAAAGATTTATAAAAAATGTTTCTGTTTAATGGCAGTAGGGACAGTGAGAATAAGGCAAGGAGAAACTACTGCCTTTTTTTATCATAAGCCCTTCATAACTTTTAAAAACCATGACTATTACTTTGCAAAAGATTATTTTTGGCATATTTCATAAAGGAAGGTATAAACATTATTTCATTTTTCCCTTTTCTTGGTCATTTCAGTAAATTTTAGAATTCTCTAAAGAAAAGCTTCAGAATATTTATAATGAACAAGTCCTTCTGAGAGAATCTGAACATTTTGCAGAAGAAATAATACTTAAATTGATACTATCAAGTCTCTCTAGAGTCAAGCGAACTATCTACAGTCATGGCATGCAGGAAAAGAAGTTACATATTCTTTAAGAATATATGGGGACCTTTATAGAATATGTAGCTAGAATCAAGTATTTTTATTTCCTATTGTTAAATGTAGTGATAAAACTACTCAAGAAGGCTTCTAAACAGGTTTCCACACAGTTTCAGCATAATCAAGATATTCTGCATGGCAATGGAGAGGCACTCAGACTGAAAAGTCAACAATTTCCAAAGACTTGAGCCTGGAAACTTGGAACATAGTAATACAATATTACTCATAGGTCTGTAGGCTACTGAAAAGTCTATCCAAAACTTATTCACTCACTTTCCTCCCAGATCACATAGGCTCACTGCCTTACATGGATTTATTGCAAAGAAGGGGAAACTACTCATGCCACCTCCCCACTCAGTCATAATTTCCTTCTGACTAATAAAAGAAATCCATCAGATTAAGGGACAAGAATACTGGCCCAGCAGGAATACTGCACATTATAACCAAAGGCATTCTCCATAGGTTTATGTGGCCTCCTGGCCATTTCTTATCTGCCACTGCCATACAATAATTCACATGTAGTTTTAGAATCACTGTGGTTCATGGCTACAATCATAGCACTTTGGGAAGCCAAGGTGGGAGGACTGCTTGAGGCCAGGAGTTCAAGACCAGCCTGAGTAAGAGCAAGACCCTATCTCTACAAAAAATAGACAAATTAGCCAGGTGTGGTGGCATGTGCCTGTAGACCCAGCTACTCAGGAGGCTGAAGCAGGAGGATCGCTTGAGCCCAGGAGTTTGAGGTTGCAGTGAGCTATGATGATGCCACTGCACTCTAGCCCAGGTGACAGAGGGAGACCATGTCTCAAAAAATAATAATAATAATTCCCAGGCTCAGATTTGTTCATTCTCCCAGAATGCTGCCAGACTAAGACATCAGAGGTTGTATTTCTATTAACCGAGGAATATGGTATTCTCAGTCTCCTAAATGGGCAACTCTTAAGTTTCTCTTAGAGTTGCTCCAAATCTAAGGGAAGCTGTTCAAAATGGCTACAATCACACAAGAGCTGAGATGCAGGTGCTGAAGCCAAGTAATCAGTTGTACTTCAAATACTATAAAAGATGAAGAAAGTCTAGAATTGGCTGCTTCCAGAAGCTTTCTCCTTACTTGGTAGGGAGAAAACATTTCCAGTTCCCTAATGGGTAGGACTGAGAAATGAGTTGAGAACAAGAAAATATTCCAACGTGGAGAGTAGTCCAGGTCTTATCTTTGACAGATGATCTTCACCATACCTTTGCTTCAAAGAAACAAACTTTCTCCTCTTTCTTTCTTAGCTAGGGACCACCTAGGTAAGGAAAATGGCAGACTGCATGCTTCATGATGGACATATGAGAAAAAACAGTAGTTTATGTATGGCAGCATGCATGTGACAAACATCAAAGAAAAAGCCTCTATGTCTACAATACTACTACTAAAAAATACAAAGGAAGAGAGGAAAAAGAATGAGTTCTCTTTTGGGTATTTGGAGTTTGAAGGACTTAGGGAACATCCATGTTGATAATAAGCACAGCAGTTGAAAGACAAGTTTGAAGTTCATAAGGGAAATGAAGACTACAAACAGAAATTTGGAAATTTTTTGCAAACAGCTGATATTAAACTTTTTGAATATCTTATTGTACTCAGCATAATGTTTTCCTATGGATACCATAAATTAGAGAGCAGGACACAACAGCAATCGGTCAACATGCAAGTTGGTAACTTGTAAACTATTAAGATAATTTATAAGGAGCTAAGGAAAGATCTAAGGAAGCTAAGGAAGAAAAAAATGCTATATGAGAAAAACACCTGGAAAGCTAAATGCACTAACATTTAGAAGCAAAAAGCCTTATTACAGAGGGAGCCACTTTTTAAACATGTGTGAACAAGATTCAAAAATCTCTTGTAATATTATGCCAAAGAAACAGGATATGAATGTGCTGGGAGAAAGACAGCAACTTGCCAGCTAAGAGAAAGGAAAATGAGTAACAACAAACGTGTTTTAACAAAATACCTTAGACTAGGTAATTTATAAACAACAGAAATTTATTGCTCACAGTTCTGGAGGCTGGGAAGTCCAAGATAAAGGCATCTGCCGATTTGGTATCTGGTGAGGGCCTGTTCCTCACTGCGGATGGCTTCTGTGTGCCCTCACATGGCAGGAAGGGCAAAAGGTCTCCCTCAAGCCACTTTTATAAAAGCATTAATCCCATTCATGACAGTGAAGCCTCCCAAAGGTCCTACCTCTTAATACCATCACATCTGAGATTAGATGTCAACACATGAATTTTGGAGGGAAACAAACATTCAGACCATAGCAAAACCACATGCTGGCATCAGAGAGGAGTCACACCCTTTCCTATCAAAAACATCAAGCACAAATTCATACCTCAGAGCAACAGAAAAACTATAAAAAGGGAGAAAATAAAGAGAATACACAAGGATACAGTACCAGTCTGATGTTAGGGGGAAAAAGAGAGAAAACACAAGGAATTGGCACAGAAAACAACTCAGAGACAACACAGAAGAGAGGTACCTAATGACAGGGATCTCTCCAATTTTGAAAAACAGGGAGTCTTCTTTTGCTTTGTTTGAGATGAAGGCTTAGAGAAGGCTTACAGGCTTCTCCCAAATGTTTTGATCAGAAACTAACAAGTTTAGAGATTACTTTATATAGACATTCCAAACAAGCCTAGCAGACGTAACTTCTTAGACTTCTTAATTTTATTTTATTTCATTTTTTTGAGACAAGGTCTTGCTCCGTCACCCATGCTACAGTGCAGCAGCCTTGAATGCCTGGGATCAAGCGATCCTACCACCTCAGCTTCCTGAGGAAATGGGACTACAGGTGCACACCACTACGCCCAGCTAATTTTTAAAAATTTTTTGTAAAGACAAGGTCTCACTATTGCCCAGGCTGGTCTCAAACTCCTGGCCTCAAATGTTCCTCCCACCTTGGCCTCCCAAAGTGCTACGACTATGGGCATGAGCCACCACACCCGGACTGACTTCTTTTTTTTAAAAGAGACTATCTGAAGCTAAGCTAGCTGCCACAGAAAGGTTGGTATAAGAAGTTCTTTTAATTATGTTATCAAATTCTTTAGGAAATCAGACAACTGATAAAAAATTTAAAATAATCCTTAAGGAAAACAAAAAGAATAAAGAGTTCAAACGAGGATCTAAGAGCCTTTGCTATGATTAAAAATACATGACTCTTTAATATAAAGACTTGAAAATATCTTTTTTGCTTGGAAGTTTTTCACTTCCTTAGTGTTGCTGGATGTTTTATGGAGAGTTTCCTTAGGAAAACTGAGGTAACGCTGTGGTGGTAAAATTATAAATGTAAGGCCGGGCGTGGTGGCTCACGCCTGTAATCCTAGCACTCTGGGAGGCCGAGGCGGGTGGATTGCTCGAGGTCAGGAGTTCGAGACCAGCCTCAGCAAGAGCGAGACCCCGTATATACTAAAAATAGAAAGAAATTATCTGGCCAACTAAAATATATATATATAGAAAAAAACTAGCCGGGCGTGGTGGCGCATGCCTGTAGTCCCAGCTACTCAGGAGGCTGAGGCAGTAGGATCGCTTAAGCCCAGGAGTTTGAGGTTGCTGTGAGCTAGGCTGATGCCATGGCACTCACTCTAGCCCGGGCAACACAGTGAGACTCTGTCTCAAAAAAAAAAAAAAAAAAAAAAAAAATTTAAATGTAAGATCAACATCAGACCATCTAAATCAGCCTGTCTAACAGAAATATAAAGCAAACCACCCAAGTAATTTTAAATGTTCTAATAGCTACATTTAAACACTTTTTTTAAAAGGTGAAACTGATTTTAAGATTTTACCAAATATAGTTGAAATGTCATTTTAACATGTAATCAAAAATTTTTTAATTAATGAGATGTACTTTTTTCCCAAATCAAGTCTTCAAAGTCTGGTATATATTTTACTCATATAGCATATCTCAAGTCAACCAGCCAGATTTCACATGTTCATAGCCATATATGGCTAGTGGCTACCACGTTAGACAATGCAGATCTAGAAGGTGGTAAAATAAAAAGATATATAAATTAACATTTCAAAGATTCCTGTTTACTATATTTTTTAAAAATCATAAAATACATTTACTAGTTTAAAAGAACACTTTCCATTTCTTCATTATCATATCTCGGCCCCAAAAATATGCTAAAAAGCAAAAAATGATTCCAAGTAACAGAATATAAAGGGAAACAAATATGGTTGCAATGCCAAACTTTTAAGCCACGCAAATAATGCTTGCTCAAACTTTAAATTAGCAACTTTTCCCTCCTTAATTAAAATTCATTGCTATTACACTTGAACTTACCTCCACATATTCATCTCTGACAAAGCCTTTGTATTTTTAAAATGAAAAAAAAAGCATATTTAACACACAAGGGGAAAAACTGTCCTAGTTCAAACTTTAAAGCTATCAATTATTAACTTTCATCAAACAGATCTTTGATATTACATTAAACCATTTCTTCACATCTTTCTGGGACTGCCACATGCTTTTATTTTTTAAAAGTAATAAGCTATAGTAAAACTATGAAAAAAGAGTTTCTTTATAGAATTTGATATTTTTATGTTTCTTAAATTTTGGTTTTCTAAAATATTGCTGTTTTTATACTTTCTGAATCAAAGAGAGTTAAACACAACCAGAGACTCACCTACATTTGGGGAAGGGAAGAATAAATCCTAAATGAAAGCATCTACTCTGTTACACTACAAGTAGTAGTTGTTTCTTATAATTTTTACTTTAGATATGTAATTTACACATCTATATTACAAACCACAGAAATAGAGAGATTTTAAATTATTATTCTTACAATTTTTTTCCAGACTTGATAAGTTGGTGAGGTGGTAGGGCAGAACAGGAGGAAGAGAGCTAGATCTTAGTGTTTGTCATTTTATTTTATTTTTTATTGAAGTCAGAAAGATGTGTTTTTCCATCAGGATTGTTCTCCTAAGGAAAAACAAGATGTCATTACATTCACCCATTCTCTATACATAAAGCCTTCCCATGGATTCTGGATTTTAATGATTTAAAAAAAAATGCATACATGCCTCAAAATTTGAATACAAAAAAGTTCAAATTTTTTAGTACTTCCACACAAGAACAAAGGGTGACTTAACCTTCTGCTCCCTTTATTTCTTCAGATCCTAGTCAAAATCTCTTTTAGACCGGGAGCGGTGGCTCACGCCGGAGGCTGAGGCGGGAGGATTGTTTGAGCTCAGGAGTTCGAAACCAGCCTGAGCAAGAGCGAGACCCTGTCTCTACTAAAAATAGAAAGAAGTTAGCTGGACAACTAAAAATATATAGAAAATAGTAGCCGGGCATAGTGGTGCATGCCTGTAATCCCAGCTACTTGGGAGGCTGAGGCAGAAGGATCATTTGAGCCCAGCAGTTTGAGGTTGCCGTGAGCTAGGCTGATGCCACGGCACTGCATTCTAGCCTGGGCAACAGAGCGAGACTCTGTCTCCAAAAAAAAAAAAGTCTCTTTTATGAACATCTTTAAACAAATCTAGTTATTATCTAATTGTTAACATCTATATCAAGCACATTTGGTATTCTGGGGTAAATTGTGACTTGCTTGGGAATAAGTTTATCTATACCCGCCACCTCACCTACAACAATTTTTAATGTACTGTTTTGTATATTTTAGTTGTACAGTAATTGTTAATTACAACCATAAAAAAAAAAATTCAACCTTGGTCACTTAGAAACTCAGTCCCAAAACTTATCTTTACTGTAAACTATTTCATCCATGTATGAACTAATTCAAAATTTACAAATCCTTTATACCCTTTAGCACAATCTAGGTGCTAAAGTGCTTTACTTTGCTAGTCCTGCCCGAACTTCATATCCCCCCAATTTTTCCATCTAATATCTCCTTTTGCTCTATTTAATGGTCCCTGTCATTTTCTTTTCTCTAAGAACCTATCTGCTCATAACAGCCTTCACATACAACCTAACACTCCACTTTGTTCAAACTCCTCTTCCAATTTCATCTTATCCAAGAAATTTTACCAATCTACATATCATGTTAAAAAGTCTTCCCAAAACTTCTAACAAAAAGTTTTGCTCAAATCTTTCAAATGTAGTAAGAAAAGGGGTAAACAGTTAAAACAAAAACACACATATACATATTAAACCCTCATAAAGTTATCATCATGGGCACACTCATTTTTTTTTATTTCAGCATATTGTGGGGGTACAAAAGTTTAGGTTATGTATATTGCCCTTGCCCCCCCACCTTCCTGAGTCAGAGCTTCAAACATGTCCATCCTCTAGATAGTGAGCATCACACTCATTATGTATGTATACACACATCCCCTCCCCCACCCACATCTGCCCGACACCCAATTGATGTTAATCCTAAATGCGATCTTAGGTGATGATCAGTGAAACCAATTTGATGGTGGGTACATGTGGTGCTTATTTTTCCATTCTTGGGATACTTCACTTAGTAGAATGGGTTCCAGCTCTATCCAGGAAAATACAAAAGGTGCTATATCACCACTGTTTCTTACAACTGAGTAGTACTCCATGGTATACATACACTCAGCTTTCTACCTTATCCATCAAGTGCTGGGAGCCAAAGAAAACCCTTTAAAAGGACATTCTAGGAAATGATCATCAGAAAGGGGCACTTTCTATCACCAGATTTGCATGAGCTGATATTAGCTCCTCTTTTATGTGGCTCAATTAGCCCAGACTCAAAACCCCTAGTTCCTAAATCCTGTTTCCCATGAATTTATTTTATGCCTCTGGTTTTTGTCTCTATGTCAACAGGAAGGCACCAAGTCTGAGGACAAAAATGTCAACAATTACCTCAGCAGCAAAATTTTGTAAAAGCTAAGCAGAGGTAACATTCAGAATATATTTATATATGGTATTAACTCCTAAATCTAATTGTCAAATAATATAAACCAATTTTTCTAATTTTATGCAGACTTCTTCCCCATGCCAAGGAAATATAAAACTTTATTAAAAAAAATTATTTCATTCTTGCCATGATGGAGTAATAGAGACTAGATTTATCCTCTTACCTGATAAAACCAAAAAAGATTGGACAAAATATAGGAAATTATATGAAAACAATGGTTTTCAAGACTTTGGATAATAGACAACAATGGAGAACAATTCCTGAGACTCAGGAAATACGTGAGGTAGACTCTACGATTGCCATCTTGCCCACCTTGTGAGAGTTTCCAGGCCTTGGCACAGGTAGGGAAAATTCAGAGCCTGGTATACTCCCTAGATTAAGGAGATGGAACTGAGGGTCCCTGCAAGTCAGACAAGCCACATTTCAGGTACTCAACTGCAGTTAGACCGAGGTGGCTAGAGTTCACAGTTCAGAGTACCAGAGAGGAAAGAACTACACAGAGATTGTCAGAGATTAGCAGAGGATCACATCAAGTATTCAACTGGGAACTGATCAGTACATTCCTGTACTCAAGGCCAAAGAAAGATTAGATGTAACCTTGGCCAACAATCAAACAGGGCCAGGAATAATAGTACCACCAGCCAGACTGGAAAACCTACTGTTTCAAGGTACATTGGGTAGAGTACACAAAAAGGTCTTGTCTCAATAGCGAGGAATGATAGTCTTAGGCTGTGTGCTACTCTAGAGCAAACTCTTTCCTAATTTAACTGCATACCAGAATAAAACTCAAGAATATTTACAGGAAAATAGGCAAACACAGCAAGGTAAAATTCACAATGTCAGGCATCCAATCAAAAATTATTAGGCATGCAAAGAAACAGAAAGACATAACCAATAATGGGAGAAAAAAAAATCAATCAATCAAAAGCAAACCAGTATTGACTCAAATGTTAGAATTACCAGACAAGGCCATTAACAGTTATTTATTATAGGATGGATGCGGCGGCTCATGCCTGTAATCCTGGCACTCTGGGAGGCCAAGGCAGAAGGACTGCTTGAGGTCAGGAGTTCAAAACCAGTCTGAGAAAGAGCAACACCCAGTCTCTATAAAAACAGAAAAATTAGCCAAGTGTGCACTCCTGTAGTCTCAGCTACCCAGGAGTCTGAGGCAGGAAGATCCCTTGAATCCAGGAGTGTGAGGTTACAATGAGCTATGATGACACCACTGCACTCTACCTGGGGGGACAGAGCGAGACTCTGTCTCAAAAAAAAAAAAAAAAAGTTATTATAACTGTATTCTACATGTTTGATAGTTTAACAGACATACAAAATACACTCAGCTCCAACGTCTAAAGATAAATCTACAATGTGAGAGATGAAAAACAACGGATGGGAATAAGAGCAAATTACAAAAGGCAGAAGACAGTATTAGTGCATTTGAATACATAGCAACTTTCCAAAAAATAAACAAAGCATCAATGACCTGTGGAACAACTTCAAGTAGCCTAGTATGTGTGTAATTAGAGTCTCTGAAGAAGAGAGAGACACGGACAAAACAAATGTGAAGAAAAAACTGGCCAAAAAATTCCAAATTTGAAAAAACTCTAAATCTACAAGAAGTTTAACAAACCACAGCTGAAAGAAACACAAAAAAAACTACGATAAGACACGAAGCAAATTGCTTAAAAATAGTGATAAAGCAGGGGAAAAAAGACATGATATACAAAGAATGATAACAAATTTCTCATTGAAAACAATGCAAGAGAGAAAGCAACAAAACATCATTAAAATACTGGGGTTTATAACACATATGAAAGTAAAATGTATGACAAAACTAGCACAAAGAACTTAAGAAATGCAAGTGTACTATTCTAAGGTTCTTATGCTACACATGAAGTGGTATGATGTCCCTCAAAGCCAAGATCATGTAAGTTAAAGATCTTAACTATGAATCTTAACACAGCCACTAAAATAAGAGAGTTATAGCTTATAAATCAAGAGGAGATATAACAGAATCATAAAAATATTCAATAAAGTCAAAAGAAGGCAGAAAAATTAAAGGAAACAACAGTAGAAAATAACAGACTTAAATAAACTACATTAATATAAAATTCTAGAAAATGCAAATTAATCTATAGTACCAGCTTGGGGACAGACAGGGGAATAATGGAAATGTTCATTTTCTTCATTTTGGTGACAATTTCATAAGTGTATACATGGGTCACAAATTATCAAATTGTATGTTTTAAGTATATGTAGTTTATGATGGTAAGTATACATCAAAGGGGCTGTTAAAAAGTTATTTTTGTTATTACCCTTAAAGCCAGTAGCATTACACACCCTGACAGAACACAAAAAGGTGCTCTTCAGTATGTTTTTTGGCAGATGATGCCCTAAAGAGCTCCCAACAATAACATAGCGAAGAGGCACACAGGTCCATAGTTTGCCTTCCTGAAGCAGAGTAGACGACTATTCTATTTCATGCCCATTATGAGAAAAGGATATTTTGCCTTCCATGGATAAATTTATGAAAAGATTTTTCACTCTAAAACCACAAATCAGACATCTATACTGGATTGTATTATCTTATGCTTTAACCAAGGGAACTATTTAAAGAGTTTAAAATAAAGGTGGTAGTTTTATTTGCTTTAAAAAATTGATAAAATTCAAGAAAGATTTAGGGAATTTGCTATATTAAGAAAACAAATCTCTAAAACTCTTTGAGCTGGAAGAAAATTTTAGTCTGTTTTAAGACTAACCTCCCCCCAAACAGACTTGAATACTTTTGTTAAGTAATTTTGACAAAGAGCCAAAAACCAGAAAATAAACATTCTTAATATGAGTAAATATGAATGGTGGAGTTTGTATCATAATTAGAGAAAGGAATGCCAAGCAACTTCACTCACCTATTTTGTTCCTCCAGTTTAGCCAGGAGTTCTAAGTCATCTGGACTCAACTGTGATGGGGAAGATGGTGAAAGAGCTGGTGTTGACAGTGTGGTAGATGAGGACGTGGTATGTAATGAAGCAGATGGACTTGCCACCTGACTGGCCATCTGACTGACTGTATGCGATACTGTGTTCTTCACCCATGAGAGAGTAGAACTCAGCTTTTCTGCAACCTTGTCTGTCGCCACCTAAGGACAAAAATAAAAGTTGCATATATTTTAGTTTTACTGCACTCATTACCAAAAACTTGATAAGCCTATTAAATTCTACTTAATAACCACCATCAGAATATTCTCTTTGAGGTGATAAAGGTAAAACCTGTTTTAGCAACCATTATCCTAACATCCAGCTTCTGAAACCTATTTCAGTTCTGTAGCTGAACAAATCAGAACAGTGTTTTCCAAACTACACACTGAAACCCATCAGGACGTGATAAGATCATTTTATTAGTAACACCAGAATGCTTTAAAAGTTAAAAAGAGCAGAAAATGTTATCTAATAAAATTTTTTGTGTCAGTTACATATATGTTAAAAATGTATACTACATGTATGTATATGTATAGGTGTATTAAGTCAGGATGTAAAATGTATTCTTCACTGGCATTCCAGTCATTTGAAAGTCAAGGAATTAAAACATGCCCATTAGGTGATCAGGATAAGGAAATCAACAAAATCAACAAAAACTGGGTTTGTTCAGCATAAATGATATGTAATAGACCCTTGATCATCTGTCTTCAAAACCCTATAGCATTGTTATAGAAGAGGGACTAGCTCTAGAGGAACAAAACTATAATAAAAGTTTGAGTTAACAGAGTGAGAGAGTTTCAAGGTAGAAATTTCAAACAGCTATTCAGAAATCGAATGGGATGCCTAGAAAGAGTAGTTCATTCTCTATCAATAGCTACATTAAAGCAGCAATTATAAGAGCCAAATGTGAAGAGTTAGTTAAGGATGAGTTAATAAGGTGGGAAACCAGGACAGGAAAAGCCTTCAAGATTCCTTTCTTCTCTAAGATTCAATAAATTATACATACATCCACATATTTCTCATAAACCATTCCAACCTCCTAAGCAGATACGTATACAATAAATTCAGCTGAAAGAGAAAATATATACAAATAATATCCAAATAGGCATTATCACTTCAGTAATGTAAAACAATGTGAACAGTAATTGTATCTGAATACCTATGCAAAGCTAAATATTCTTAATGATATGTTTAAAAAATAAGGTATGACAGGGCTTTTAGTTTTTAAAAATTACCATTAAAAGAGCTTGTTGACTGTGAAGTGCCTAGACATATAAAGGCTACAAACTATGAAGTGTTTTTATGTGCTCTGAGATCTTAAATTTTATTCAACAGGTAAATGGCTAAAGCATTTTAAATTACTTTCTGAATCAACAAATTCTGAGCCAACCTTGGTTTACATATAGCAATTCATAATCATACACACACATACACATTAAAACACCAACACATACACACAAATAAAAATCCCACCCAGACTTCTGGTAGCAGGTACTACTCTTCTCACAGGTTACCCAAGGCTTTCCTCCTCACCTCAACATATATATGACTCTTTCTCTGTCCCCACTTCCTCCACCTCAACTTAGCAGGAAAATTCAACGTAAGAAGAGGATAAAATGGAAAAGAAATTCCAAGGACATGGTTAAGCCAGCCACTCAACATGAGGATGGAGCTTCTAAGAAGACAAAGATTCAATTTCAAGTGCTAATTAGGGGCAAGAGTTTTATTAATCTGAGGATATCTCTCATTTTCTTTTCATTTTCTGTAATATTCCCCTATTAGAACTTACTTCCCTTGGAATGGTATTATAGAAGGGACCAAGAGACTCTTACTTTTGAGGAAAGAACCCCCAAGAAAGACAAGGAGAATGAAGTATGGGACTAAAGGGAAAGAAGCCTGGGGCAGACCATTTATGCCTGCTTCCAGGCAAAAGAAGTCCTTCTTGACAACTCATAGATCAGCATAGCTCATCAGGGCAAAAGGCCATATAGGAATCAAAGAATAATTCAGCCAAAATGCTGACTTTCTTTGTGCCAGGAAATGGTATAGGCCATGGTGGGCACCAAGATAGCCTACTGTGTGGTTTGTTATTCTACTGACCTCACCTATAGAGCTACAACTACAAAGTCAATTGTGAAAATGGCACAAATTTGCATCCCAAAAGCACACTATCCTATTTAAAAACAAAACACCTAATGTATAAAATCTAAAGAAAAATGGAATACTTTTACTAATATTAACCATTAATTTCAGATATACTCACAACTTTCAAGAATTAATGTTTTACATTTCCATTATATAAAAGTCCATTACTCAAATTAATTGCTGCAAAGGCAAAAGACACCTATTAACTGCTTTAATTTATTAAAACAAATTTATTATATCCCTTTGCACAGTGTAACAGGCTTCCATTTAAAGAGTTTGGAATAATCAACAGCATGACATCCTTTCAATGTTGCTGAAATGGGATTCAGCCTATAAATTACTGAAGGCTCAACAACTCATCTTCAAATTTTAATTTCTTAAACATAGTTGGAATAGCTGATTACAAAGGCAATTCAATAAAGTTTAATACTCATGGTTCTAGAAAATCCACAAGACTGAATTATTTTTCACATATCATCATGTTCTTTTTTCCCTTTAAGTCTAATTTTCCAAACTTCTATCCTGCCACCTCTGAACCTCTTTCCCTCATCCTACAGTAAGTTGAGGTCCTAAAGACATAATAAAACTGACAATGCAACTATGTAACAAAATTACTGTCTACCTCATAGAGGCATTATGTATTTATTTTTAAAAGTGGACATTGGAAATGCTAAAATAGGCCAGGCGCAGTGGCTCATGCCTGCAATCCTAGCACTGTGGGAGCCAAAGGCGGGAGGATCACTTGTGCTCAGGAGTTCGCAACCAGCCTGAGCAAGGGCAAGACCCCATCAATACTAAAAATAGACAAAATTAGCTGGCCCTAGTGGCACATGCCTGCAGTCCCAGCTACTGGGGATGCTGAGGCAGGAGGATCCCTTGAGCCCAGGAGTTTGAGGTTGCTGTGAGCTACACTGGCGCCATGGCAACTCTAGCCCTGGCAACAGAGCAAGACTCTGTCTCAAAAAAAAAAAAGAAAATACTAAAATCATCATTAATAAGGCTCAGTAATCACACACAAAAGGCCACTTATTATATGAGTCTATTTATATAAAATTTCTAGAAAAGGCAAATCCAGAGACAAAAAGTAGATTAGTAGTTTCTAAGGACTGGGGAGGGGGATACAGAATGACTGCTAACAGGTACAGGGTTTCTTTACGGGGTAATGAAAATGTTCTGGGACTGATTAGTGGTAACAGTTGCACAATCCTGTGAATAAATGCCACTGAACTGTATACTTTAAAGGGGTGAATTTTATGGTATATGAATTATATCTCAATTTTTTAAAAGCTTAGTAAAAGCTTTAGATACTATTACAATATTTGAATAGGCTCTCCCATGAAAAAGTCATGGTAATTACATCACTTTATATTTATTAAAACTTATAAAGATGCTCTTAACTACTCCCACAAAGGACTTTTAAAGATTCCAACTTTAGATCCAAATAATGAAGGAGAAAAGGCCACAGTTATTGTTACTTCCTGAATCATACTGTGAAACTGAATCCCATTCCTAGGGCATAATACTTCCCTGTGGGTAAAGGGCATTGTATGACTAAAGAGGAACCATGAGTATGGGTACCTGTGCTATGACTGGGAGTCAAAAACCCAATAGATCTTTAAGTGTCAAAAGTCAAAATCCTAAAAAAAAGGTGTGTGTGGCTCTACATATTTCATAATGTCTACATTTCAGCTATATACAAATAGTCATTTTTCTCTTTTAAGATTTTCCAGTCATTTTGTAATTCTATATTTTCCCTTAGAGTAAGGGGATATTTCCTTCCTATCATTTTTTCATATCTGTTTACTGAATGAACACAAAGATGGCTTTTATAATATAGTTAGCATTAGTGTACATACAGGTTCTTTATATAAACGGCTCATAATCTATTATCATTTTACAGCCTTCCTTCAAAAAATACAGCAACCAAAGATGAATGGCTTTTAACACTGAAGCTCAAACATTTCCAAGGCCATTGATGACTAACAGACTTTTCTACCTCCACACCATGATGCAAAACTACTTTATGTCTCTTACTGGTTTCTCCAAAGTGCCTGTTGCTCACATCCACCCCTCTAATCTGTGCTACAATCACCCTTCTGCTTTCTTCTCTTCTCTGGTCCCTTTTCTCTTGACAATTTTCTTACACTCTTTGATTTTTACAAGTTGGGCTTCATGAAGCACTACCGACCAGACATCTCATTTTCCTTCCTTGAGATGAGTGGACACAGATCAAGATCTTGGTTTTATTTTTTACTAGGCTCACTTCTACTAACGGTCATACACATACATAAAAAAATAAAAATCAAGTCAACTGGTACTTACTGTTCACTCTGTGTAAGTCACTATGCAAAGCATAGAGACTGCTATAATTAAAGACAGTCCCCTACCCTGTCATTATTCCTATATTTCATGCAGTCCTACAAAAAAAGTATCTACAGTGGTTTCCTAATCACTCCCTTTGGTATATCTGTTAATTGTATGGCAATCTTATACTTAGTACTGAAAGCCATTATAACAGTTAACACATTGTAGGTTTTTATGGACATTAAAGTATAATTCTAACCAGCCTTCTGTGCTGTCTAAACACTACCTACATTTGATGCAACTCCCATTGTATGGTGCTACAGAGATTTAGAAAACAAAGTTTCAAAGAGAAGAGAGGGAAATATATCAGCAAACACTTTTTCAGGATTTAAATTGTGCCAGGCACTATTCTAGGCACTTTATACGTGTTAAATCTATTTAATTGTTAAAATGCTATAAAATATGTGTTACTATTTTTCTCATTGCACAAGTGAGGAAATGATGACATAAAGATGCTATACAACTTACATAAGATCGCAAAGCTAATAAGTGTCAACCATAGGCAGTTCAGTTTGAGATCTTTTGCTCTTAACCACTATCAAGAGTGAGCAAGACCAAAGATTGGCAATGGATGTAGACATTATTGACTTCAGTGAGTCCATTTCACCTTGAGGAAGCAGAAACCAGATTACAGTAGGTTGAATGGTAGTTGAGAGATGAAGAAATGGGAGCTGCAAAATATTCCCATTTTCCCATTCCCACCATGATGACCTTTGCTCTGTCACTCAGGCAGGAGTGCAGCAGTGTGATCACAGCTCAATGCAACCTCAAACTCCTGGGCTCAAGTGATCCTCCTGCCTCAGCCTGCCAAGTAGCTGGGCCTACAGGCACACACCACCATGCCTGGCTAATTTTTCTATTTTTCGTAGAGCCAGGGTCTCACTCTTGCTCAGGCTGGTCTCAAACTCCCACCTTCAAGTAATCTTCCCACCTTAGCGTCCCAAAATGCTAGGATTACAGGCATGAGCCACCTCGCCTAGCCTCTTGAGACTTCTTGATTCAGACTGATTCCTGAAGGCTGGAGATTCCAGAAGGTTGGTCAGGATATTACCATATAACAAATCTTACTTTCCAAAAAGGCCTTCAAACAGATAATAATGTCATTTGATTTTATTTAAAAAAGAAAAAAATACTGGTACAATTTAGATAACTAGGCTGTCAGGGTTATTCTTTATCATTGTTGAGTTACCTTATTTTATAATATCAAGGTTGACTTAACAACTCAGCATTTTTATTCTTTAGGACTATTCACATCACTTAGTATTAACTCATTTAGTGTTCCCTCATAATTCTATAAAATAGGTAAAGTCTCAGTTTTAGATATAAGAAATCCAAGATCAAAATTATTTAAAAGGGCCAGGCACGCCATTCATGTCTATAATCCTAACACTTTGGGGGGCCCAGGCAGGAATATCACTTGAGGCCAGGAGTTTGAGACCAGTTTAGGCAATTGAGAGACTGACTCCATCTCTACAAAAACTAAAAAAATTAGCCAGGCATGGTGGTGTGCCCTTGTAGTCCCAGCTACTCAGAAGGCTGAGATGGGAGGATCAGATCGCTTGAGCCCAGGAGTTTTGAGGTTGCAGTGAGCTATGATGACTCCACTATACTCTAGCCTGGGGGTTAGTTCTGTTAAAGAACAGAAACTATAAAACTCTTAGAACAAAACATAGAGGAAAAGCTTCATGACAATGATTTGGAAATGATTCCTTAGATTTCACCCCAAAAGCAAAGGCAACAACAGGAAGGAAAAAAAAAAAAAGATAAACTGGATTACATCAAAATTTAAAACTTTTGTGCCTCAGAGGACGCTATCAACAGAGTAAAAAAAAGCAACCTATGGAAGGAAAGTAAATATTTTCAAATCATATAGCTGATAAGAGATTAATATTTAGAATAAAGAACTACAAATCAACAAAAAAAAAAACCTTCAAAGAACCAGATTAAAAACGGTCAAAGGAATGAATAGACTTTTCTCCAAAGAACATAAACAAATAGTCAATAAGCACATAACAAGATAGTCAACATCACTAATCATTAAGAAATGCAAATTAAAACCACAATGAAGGCCGGGCGCGGTGGCTCACGCCTGTAATCCTAGCCCTCTGGGAGGCCGAGGCGGGTGGATGGCTCCAGGTCAGGAGTTCAAGACCAGCCTGAACGAGACCCCCCGTCTCTACTAAAAATACAAATAAATTATCTGGACAACTAAAAATATATATAGAAAAAAAAAATTAGCCGGGCATGGTGGCACATGCCTGTAGTCCCAGCTACTCGGGAGGCTGAGGCAGTAGGATCGCTTAAGCCCAGGAGTGTGAGGTTGCTGTGAGCTAGGCTGACGCCAAGGCACTCACTCTAGCCCTGGGCAACAAAGTGAGACTCTGTCTCAAAAAAAAAAAAAAAAAAACCACAATGAGATACCACTTCACACACACTAGGATGGCTATTATCAAAAAAGAAACTAAGTGTTGGCAATGTTAATGGGGAATATATTAATAAATGGCACAGCTTCTGTGAAAAACAATATCGCAGTTCCTCAAAAACTTAAACATAGAAGCTGGTTGTCATGGCGCAGGCCTACTTAGTCTCAGCTACTCAGGAGACTGAGGTGGGAGGATCGCTTGAGCCCAGGAGTTTGAGATTGCAGTGAACTATGATGATGCCACTGTACTCCAGCCTAGGTGACAGAGCCAAGGCCCTATTTCTAAAAATAAAAAATAAAAATAAATTTTAAAAATACGAAGTAAAACTGTGAACTAGCCACAAGTCTTTAAGGGTTCCAAACAGACTTTAATTTTAAAAATGCTAAATTTATGGTACAACACATATAATGTAAAATTTGCCATTCTAGTGATTTTTAAATGTACAGTTCAGTCGTATTAATTACATTCACAATATTGTACAACCATCACCACTATTTCCAAAACTTTTTCATCATCTCAAATAGAAACACCGTATCTATTTCTCCTTCCCCTCAGCCTTGGGTAACCTCTATTCTACTTTCTGATTCTATGAATTTGCCTATTGTAGATATTTCATATAAGTGGAATCATACTCATATGATTATATGTAAAATAACCTCTTCTGTCTGCCTTATTTTACTCAGCATAATGTTTTCAAGGTTTCTTCATGTTGTAGCATGTATCAGAACTTCATTTACTTCTAGCCTACACAGTTCATCTGAAGATAAAAAAAAAATTTCATTCTCTCTTATGGCTGAATAACATTCATATTCATACACATACATACAGACATTTCACATTTTGTTTATCCATTCATCTTCTGCTGGACATCTGGGTTGTTTCCACCTTTTGGCTCTTGTGAATAATGCTGCTATGACCACTGGCATGCAAGTACCAAGTTGATTTTATTAAAAGGGAAAGCCAGCAGAGGAACTACAAAGGAAAACAGTAACAGAAGCTGCCAAAAGCAATTACCACAACAAAATTCAATAGAATTTAAGACATTAACTTTACAGTTTTAATATTACTTATACTTCTGATTTTTCCAAATTTTTTAAACAAATACGTATTATTATATTTGCATAAATGAGGGGAAATTGAGTCCTTTGTCATTACAGGATAAATCTAATCTGAAAAAATATACAATAAGGAAATAAAAGGGAGAAAGCAACACAATGTTGAAGTAAAATATTAAAGATCATTACTAAATCAGGACTGCAGGTTAACAGCACTACTGAAAAGGGAACAGAGTTGAAGTCCGAAAGTATCTTGTTTTTTCTGTTCTGAACAAAGAGTAAGTACTAGTTTGCCCTCTATACGCCTAGCAGAGTATATACTAGACACTCAACAACAAAAGCTGGCAGAAAGAATGAATAGATGGATAATTCTATAGATCTCTAAGCTCTATCACCTACATCACATTTTTTTTTTTTTTTTTGAGACAGAGTGTCACTTTGTTGCCCTTGGCTAGAGTGAGTGCCGTGGCATCAGCCTAGCTCACAGCAACCTCAAACTCCTGGGTTTAAGCAATGCTACTGCCTCAGCCTCCTGAGTAGCTGGGACTACAGGCATGTGCCACCATGCCCAGCTAATTTTTTTTATATATATTTTAGTTGGCCAGATAATTTCTTTCTATTTTTAGTAGAGACAAGGTCTCGCTCTTGCTCAGGCTGGTCTCGAACTCCTGACCTCGAGCGATCCACCCGCCTCGGCCTCCCAGAGTGCTAGGATTACAGGCGCGAGCCACCACGCCCGGCCCACATTTTTTAGTCACTTATATTCTTAGCCTCAAATTAACTTTTACCAGCATCTCAAGTTTAACAATAAGTTTTTAAAGAACAATAAACTTAAAGGGAAACTGCCAGGTAGGTGAATGACAAGAAATTACATTGCAGGGATCATTATTTAAACTGCAATTTTGACTGCTTAAACAAGATTACAAACCTATAGTACAATATTTTTTGAGTGGGTATCTAAGTATTTGTAATGCCAAATGGATCCAGACAGTTCTTTTCTTATTTGCTTCAAAAACACATGGCAATATATCAAATTTAGAAGCATATTCTAAAATGTCTGCTCAAATTTCAAAATGGCCTATATCACTGTAAATATAAAAAGTCATTAATTTGTACCTGTATACATCATTATATCTCTTCAAGGTGTTGGAAACTCAGCCTATAAAAAATTTGATATACAACTGAATAAATGAGTAGATAGTTTTAAAAAAGTTATTTAGGCTGGGCATGATGGCCCATGCCTGTAATCCTAGCACCCTGGGAGGCCAAGGTGGGAGGATCGCCTGAGGTCAGGAGTTTGAGACCAGCCTGAGTGAGAGTGAGACCCTGTCTCTACTAAAAATAGAAAAAAAAAAAAAAAATTAGCCAGACGTGGTGGTGTTCGCCTGTAGTCCCAGCTCCTCGGGAAGCTGAGGTAGGAGGATTGCCTGAGCCCAGGAGTTTGAGGTTGCTGTGAACTTGGCTAATGCCACAGCCCTCTAGCCCTGGCAACAGAGGGAGACTCTTGTTTCAAAAAAAGTAAAAATAAAAAAAAATAAAAAATAAAAAAAATTATTTATACTAGTTCCAGTAAGATTTAAGGTTGGTACAAATGTAGTATCTTGTTACAGTACGATTTAAGATTGGTGCAAATGTAATATCTACCTTCAATCTTTTAAACAGGTTATAAGAATTATTATTCCAACTCTGTAAATAGAAATAAACACCACAATTATATAAATAACAATGTCTTGCATGTTATAAATATTAACAATAAATATGGAATGTAGGTTTTAAAACATAGCCTGTAAATATCCACAGAGAAGAATTTCAAACCATGTCTTTCACTTATTTAAGTCAACAGCTATCAAATAGAGACAGAAGCAACAAAAATACAGAGAGCACTGGCTTCAACAGGAATCAAAACAGAAGAGTAGGAATTACAGAGAAAGGAAAAAAACAGGAAATAATGGCAACATTGCTGATGATTCTCTTTCCTTTGATGTCTACACAACACATTTCTCCAAGTTAATACTTTCTGCAGGCATATAGTGTATTTCTATGTCTCTCTGATCCTCCCTACCTCTAGAGCTAAATTTCAGAAAAGCAAAACTTGTACACGTTATACCACTGCTGATGCTACCACCATCATTTACTATATGTTTTACCATGTGCCAGGCACTGTGACAAGACTTTACAAACATTACGTTATTTAATCCACACAATATCCCTTAGATTTTACTGAAGCTTATGCAGGCTAAATAACTTGCCACGATTCCTTAGCTAAAAAATGATGGAGCCAAAATACTAAACAGTCAGCCCTAAAACAAATGTCCTGACAACTGTAAATCACTGATAAGAAGGTAAGTTCAAACTAACTGTAGAACATAAAAGTAAAAACACAGCACACCAGAGTATGTCATGACTCTGCAGATTTTATTTGACAGACAGGGCTTCCCAAAAACTAATCTTACTATGTGTTTAAGAAATTCAATTAACTAAAGTATTAAAATGGAAATTATATTTGAAAGTGAAATTGTCAATATATCACATGAAAATTCCTAACGTCTTTGAAAATAGCCTATGACAGATTATACTTAAGTTTTTTCTCCTAGATCAGTGTAATAACAGTAGCATTTTTAAAAAGTCTCAAGAATATTTTTAAAAATCTCTTATAATTTTTATATTAAATATAAATCCTATACCAGATCTGGAGAAACATTTTAAATTTTCCTGACTTTACCATTTTACACAAAAGGAAACCTCCCCACTTTGTAAACTACAGCAATAACTTCTAAAGAAAAAGAAAGGAAGCAATCAAAAGAGAAAGGAAAGAAATATTATAGAAAAGCAATCAATGGCCACCACATCACAACTACATTATCTATATTGGAGGTAAACAGAATTTTACCAAGGCTAAAAACATTCAACTCCAACTAATCTAACTTGAATACAAGAGTTAAGTTTTAGGCCAGATGCTGTGGCTCACACCTGTAATCCCCAGGCCGAGGCAGGAGGATTGCTTGAGGCCAGGAGTTTGAGATTAGCCTAGCAACCTAGTGAGACTCCACCTCTACAAAATATTAAAACAAATTAGCAAGGCATCGTGGCATGCACCTGTAGTTCCTCCAGCCTAGACATTCAAGACTGCCCTAAGCTATGATGGCACCACAGTACGCTATCTAGCCTGAGCAACACAGCAAGACCCTATCTCTAAAAAATAAAAATTAAATTAGCTGGCTGTGTGGCTCCCACACCTGTAGTCCCAGCTACTCAGGAGGCTGAAGCAGGAGGATCACTTGACGCCAGGAATTGGAGGTTGCAGTGAGCTATGATCACGACGCTGCACTCTAGTCTGAGCAACAGAGCAAGACCCTCTATCAAGGAAAGGAAAGGAAGGAAAGAAAGAAAAAAAAAAGAGTGGCTGGGCTCAGTGGCTCACGCCTATAAGCCTAACAGTTTGGGCGACTTGAGGCAGGAGGATTGTTTGAGGCCTGGAGTTCGAGACCAGTCTTAGCAAGAGTGAGACCCCATCTCTACAAAAACTAGAGAAATTAGCCGGGCGTGGTGGCTACTTGGAAGGCTAAGCTGAGAGGACTGCTTGAGCCCAAGAGTTTCAGGCTGCAGTGAGATGACACCACTGCACTCTGGCCCAAGTAACAGAGCAAGACCCTTGTCTTGGGGAAAAAAAAAGAAAAAAAAAAAAAAAAAGAGCAATGAAAATTACAAGGCGAAAAATGTTCTCTTAATCAAAACTGAATAGAAGGATACATTATGAAAAATCAGGAAATCCTGGCACAAATATAGTAAGTACCAAGTACCAATGAAATAATTTTTAAAAAGGTCCTCAGCATCTCCGCAAGGTAAAGTACCCTGTTCTATTAACAAGACGTGCAGCCTTAACAAGTTATTTAAAGCTCTTTGAACCCTGGTTTCCTTGAAGTGAATAATATCTCTAATGCTTTCCTGTTGTAACATTCTAGAGAAAATTGACACAAATTCATATAAGCAGATTTTTTATGCAGTGGTTAGTTTCAAGGATAATAGTAAAAAAAAAAAAAATCCCCAAAATGTTATACTAGAAAACTAAGGTCTTATTACCTGAACCTCGGTATACTAGGCTACAGAAACAATCAGACATTTCTGGGAAAAGTCAACACAATAAGAGTACATTAGTAAGACTAAATATGCATAGCTACACAATAATTGATTTTCAGAAGATGCCAAAAAAGCATTTAGGATTGCAAGAGATTTTTTTAACCTGAAAATATTAAAGAACACTAAAACATCACATACTTAACTATCACTCATATCCATATCTCTGAAAACTAAAATATTATAAACTTCATTACTATCCATATCCACAACTCTTGAGTACGTAACCTACCATAAGCAAGTAAGTCTTCTGTCCAAAGTCAGAAGACCTCAGGCCTATGCTCTTTGAACTTTCCTGGAGCTTAGGCGATCACTCCCTTCTTTCCAGTTTCTGCTCTCAACTTTTAAACATGCTGCTCTGCCATATTTAAAAATCCTACTGGATCTTGGCCAGGCAAGGTGGCTCACGCCTATAATCCTAGCACTCTGGGAAGCCAAGACAGGGGGATCACTTGAGCTCAGGAGTTCAAAACCAGCCTGAGCAAGAACAAGACCCCACCTCTACAAAAAAATAGAAAAATTAGCCAGGCATGGTGGTATGCACCTATAGTCCCTACTACTAGGGAGGCTGAGGCAGGAGGATCACTTGAGCCCAGAATTTAGTTTGAGTTTCAGTGAGCTACAATGATGCCACTGTACTCTAGCTGGGGCGACAGAGCAAGGCTGTCTCAAAAAAAAAAAAAAAGAAAGAAAGAAAGAAAAAGAAAAAACACCTTACTGGATCTTAAGTCCCGAGTATCCTCTGTCTCATAGCATACTCCCTCCCTTATAGCTAAGCAACTTGAAAGACATTTAACATTTTACTCTTCCCTTCCTCACCTCCCACTGTTTTCATTGCAAACTGGCTTCTATTCTACCCTTTTACTGAAAACCAACCTTAACCAAGGTTACTGACCAAAAGCATCTTTGTTGGTAAATCCAGTTAACACTTCACAGTCCTTATCTTACTTGATCTTTCTGCAACATGTAACCCAGTACCATACTTTCTCCTTTAGTTTCATTTTTCTGATTAGAAAATACATGTTAATTAAGAATTCAAATAGGACAGGGAAAAAAAACAGAAGTCCAAGTACTCTGTAATTCCTCTCTCAACGACAGCCACTGTTAGTATGGCATATATTCATCAAGATTTCTTTTATAATAATACATACGCTGACATATATGTATATATGTTTTTTTAATTTTACAAAAATTAGATCATCCTATACATATTTCTTTGATAATTTTTTTATTTAACGTACTTTGATCTTGTACTTTGTCCTTGTATTTGTGGCACACAGATTAATGGCCCCTCAAACAGGTCCATATCCCAATACCTGGAACCTGTGAATATGTTCCCTTACATAGCAAAAGGGACTTTGAAGGTGTGATTAAGTTAAGGATCTTGAGATGAGGTTATCATGAATCATCCAGGTTGGGCCTGATATAATCACAAATGTCCTTAGTGATGTGACACTATAAACAGAGAAAGATTTGAAGATGTTATGCTACTGGCTTTGAAGTTAGAGGAAGGGGCCAAGGAATGCAACACAAGGAATATAAGGAATGCAGTTCTCAAAGCTGGAAAAGGCAAGGAAATAGATTCTCCAAAAGAAACCAGCCCTAAAACCTTGACTTTAACCCAGTGAAACATTTTGGACTCTGGCCTTCAGAATTGTAAGAGACTAAATTTGTGTTAAGTTACTAAATTTGTGCTAATTTGTTACAGCAGCATAGGAAAGTAATACAGTATATATACACCATATTCCATCAGCTATCATATAATGTACCATATCATATAAATGTACCATATTTTATGTAACCAGTCCTCTATTGACAGTTACTTGGGTTGCCTCAAATTTTTTACTATTATATACTAGATGCCATGAATACCTCTAAACACATCTTTCCACATTTGTATGTTTCTCTAGGATTTATTCCATAAAGTGCAATTTCTGGGTCAAGTAACGTAAGTTTTAACAGACATAAAAGAAACCTCCAAAAGTCTTATTTATTCTTACTCACATTAACAATATTCAAGCCCTTCTCTCCTTCTTTGAAATTCTATTCTTTTAGCTTCTGTTAACTCACTTTCCTGGGTTTCCTTCTATATATAATGGCTATTCCTTCTGTTCTTTGAAGACTCCTCATCATCAGCTCATTTCTTGTATGTCAGGGTCCCCGAAGTTCCAATTCCATCCTGGACTGTCTCCTCACTACACATTGCCAGAGATATCTCATTTACTTTTTTTTACCTCAATTACTACTTACAAACAAAACACAATTCATCACCCCTTCTTCCCTCCAAATTTATTCTTTCACTGTGTTCACTCTACCAATGACTGTCATACCAATCCTCAGCAGTCTATGATAGACACATGGGGGCTACCTAATCCCTCCCATATCCTCATCCCACATATTAATACTAAGTCTAAGGATTCCACGTCCTTATAGTTCTAGAATCCATAAGCTTCTCTCCCTCCCTACCCGTTGCTGGGATCAAGAACGTACCAATTTTCAACTGTATTACTTTACTACGTGTTTTCTCCATCCCAACTTTTTATCCCACGGTACCAAAATAATCTTTCTGAAACTCAATTCTGATTTGTCACTGAACTAGACCTCTCACACATTACCAGTTGGGATGTAAAATGGTATAACTTCTTGCGGAAATTGTTTAGCAATGTCTTCTAAAGTTAAGTCTATGTCTGCCCTATGACTCAGTACTTCCACCCTTAGTTATTTACTCAAGAGAAATGAAAATATATGTCTACAAAAGGACTTGCAATTAAAATGTTCATAGCAACTTTATTCACAATAGCCAAATGGGAGAATGGCTAATTGTGGTACAACAGATTAATATGCATGAATTGAAAGAATTACTGATAGGTGCAATATCATAGATGAATTTCAAAAACATTATGCTAACCAAAAGAAGCCAGTCACAAAAGAATACACAGTGTATGATTCTATTTATGTTCTGTTCAAGAACAAGAAAAACTAATCTATGATGCAAGATATCACAACAATAGGGATTCACTAAAGGAACCTTGGTGGGGTGATTCACACAAGTGTATACGTTTAAAAAAAAAAAAGGAAGAAGAAAAGAAAAAAAACTAAACTATTCCTAATTTACCCTTTTAAAAAAATTATTGTTTCACTCAGAGACAAGAATATATCAACTGTGTCTTCCTTTGGTTTGTAAATTTAGCGAGCAAGAATTTTGTCTATGTAGAATAGATCACCAATATCTCTCCTCAATACCTATCATTATGTTTGACACACAGGAGATGCCAAATATGTTATTTTTGGTGTTTCTTAACAACTTATCCACAATATTGATAACATCATTAAATTTCTAGATCACTTACTGACTCATTTTACTAATCCTGTGGTATGTTATGATGACCTTTATAACCTTGTTCATGTGGCAGAACAGATGCTTCTCCATATTTTCAAAAAGACATCCAAGATGAGTTTTTAACCTTGTATTCATCTATTATATATATTCCAAATAAATACAGTAGTCCCTTCTAATCCAAGGGGGTTATGTTCCAAGACCCTCAGTACATGTCTGAAACTGTAATAGTACCAAACTCTGTATATACGATGTTTTCCTATGCCTACATACCTATGATAAAGTTTAATTTATAAATTGGGCAAAGTAATAAGTTAAAAACAGTAACTAATTAAGTTATTAGTAAAGTATTATTATTAAGTAAAATAAGGTAATAGTTCAACACAAGTACTGCAATACAGCAACAGTCAACCTGATAACTGAGACAGCTACTAAGTGACTAGTGTGTACACCATGGATATGCTGGACAAGGGGATGATAAACATCCCTGGCAGGACAGAGTGGAGTGACATGCAATTTAAAACTTATGAATTGTTTAATTCTGGAATTTTCCATTTAATATTTTCAGAATGCAGTTGACCGCAGGTAACTTAAACCATGGATAAGGGCAGACTACTGTATTGAAAGGCATTACATTTTTCATGGCTTATTCCCTAAAATTCATTTTCAATTTACTTCAAGATCTATCTTCTCACCATCAGATTATGGATCAGTCTTCTAAACTATCTTGATTTCTGGTATACCTGAAGATATTACATTTTTCTTCCATCTTTCTCATGTATTTCATTCAAATATCATATTATATAATTTAGTCATTAAAGCTACAATTTTATCCCGAATCTGCTAACATTGTTCAAATAACTCACTAGCAAACTTTATGAGACTACTGGATTCAATTTCTTTTTTTTTCCTTTTTTGAGACAGAGTCTCACTCTGTTGCCCAGGCTAGAGTGCCATGGCATTAGCCTATCTCACAGCAACCTCAAACTCCTGGGATCAAGCAATCCTACTGCGTCAGCCTCCCGAGTAGCTGGGACTACTGTCACGCACCACCACACCCGGCTGATTTTTCTATTTTTAGTAGAGATGGGCTCTCACTCTTGCTCAGGCTGGTCTTGAACTCCTGAGCTCAAACCATCCACCAGCCTCGGCCTCCCGCAGTGCTAGGATTACAGGCGTGAGCCACTGCGCCTGGCCATGGATTCATTTCTGACATAGCAAATGTTCCATATCAGGCCAAAGACAGCAGCTAATCATTTGAGTACCAACTCAAAGACAAAATCCCCATCCTCCCTTCTGTATCAGTACTTACACTTTCCTATAAACAAAAAAAGTTATGATCCATAATAAAGCCAGTTCTGTTCCTATCTCTCATCAAGGTCCCTTTCAAGAACATAGGAGCTAGCAGTTGCTTAACAATAGAGTCCTAATAATGAACTTTTAAGACACTGAATGACAAAACGACCAATGAAAACCCAGATAATAGCCATTTTAACCAGTGTTAGGGAACACTTTTCAGAGGATGACTGTGAAAGTTGGATGAATACAAAGAACAATTAACAAGCACAAAACCCACATTGTCTTTGGTGGCTTAAAAAGATAAACTGCAAACAGGACAGGCAGGGAAAGCTCTCTTTATTACTGTACAGATAAAGCAATAAACAACTGGAAATGCAACAAATAAACACACCAGGCAAATTGCAATACATAATAAGAAATGGGATGACCTTTTGAGAACAAACTTACTGGGTCACAATCAACAGGTTCTATCTACAAAACACTAATTAACCTGCATGTTTACAACAAAGAAGGATTATCATAATACCATGATAGATAGTAAAAACTGCCAATGTAACCTCTGATTGACATCTTGAATTTTATATGCAAACCCAAAAAGTAAAATGCAATCATGTGCCACATAACATTGTGGTCAACAAGAGACCACGTATAGACAGTAGTCCCATAAAATTATAATACCATATTTTTACTGTACCTTTTCTATGTTTAGATACACAAAATACTTACCATTGTGTTACAACTTCCTACAGTATTCAGTACAGTAATATGCTGTACAGATTTGTAGACTAAGGGCAATAGCTATACCATATAGCCTAGATTCATAGCAGGCTACCATCTAGGTTTGTATAAGTAACCCCTGTGATGTTCGCACAATGATGAAATTGATGAAATCACCTAATGAAACATTTCTCAGAACATATCCCCATTGTTAAGCGACATATAACTGACTATAATTAATTTGTGGTGCAGCAAAAAGGCCAGTGAGGATTTTGTGCAGTGCAAAGCAGATTTTGTATCTTATAAAACTTGTTAAAAATTAATTTGAAGAGCAATATATGGGGCTGACAGCCTTTTAGTTTGCCAAATATTACAAAAAACAAACCAAAAAAGCCCATCAAATATCTGGCTTCCCCCACCCCCACTCCCAGAGACAGGGTCTTGCTCTGTTGTGGCTGGAGTGCACTGAGTTCAATTACAGCCCACTACAGCCTCAAACTCCTGGCCTCAAGCGATCCTCTCACCTCAGACTCCAAAGTAGCTGGGACTACAGGCATGTGCCACCACATCTGGCTAATTTTTATTTTTTGTAGAGGCAGTGTCTCACTATGTTGCCCAGGTTGGCTTCAAACTCCTGGCCTCAAACCATCCTCCTGTAATTGGATTATAAGCATGAGCCACCACACCCAGCCCTAGCACCACAATTTCATAAGAAAAAGGATGTTTTAATACAGAAAAGGACAGACATAATTTAAAAGTGAATACTTTAAAATCTATAAATTTGCCTTGCTTTTACTTCTTGTTTGGAAAAAAAACCAACAGCCCGGGCGTGGGCACTCACCCCGAGACTTCAAGACCAGCCTGAGCAAGAGCAAGACCCTGTCTCTACAAAAAAACAGAAAATTAGCTAGGCATGGCGGTGCACACCTGTAGTCCCAGCTACTAAGGAGGCTGAGGCAGGAAGATGGCTTGAGCACTGGAGTTTGAGGTTGCTGTGAGCTATAATGAAACCACTGCAACAGAGCGAGACCCTATCTCAAAAGAAAAATAAATAAATAAAATAAAATGTATAAACTTAGCCTTAAAAAATATACTGAGAATAATATTTTCATTTCATCATCAACTTTATGGTAAAAACTCTGTCTCAAAGAGCAGCATTTGGGAACCTACCTATTGACTTAGCATTTTAAAGAAGATACAAATATAGAGTGGCAAAGAATAATAAAGGTATTAGAAGTACTTAACATAGAGGCTTTGATGGGTGGTTTTAATTAATTTATCACTTCATGTTAACTATAAACTAAGATCTCCACAAGTTTATCTTTAACAATAGTTCCTAACCGTTTCTGGTATAGAAATTTTTTCCTATCTCTCCCCATGACAGTACTTGGATTTAAGTATTATCAAAACCTTCATGACTTCTGAATAAATTTCATTATCTATTACAAGCATGTAAGAGCTATTATTTATTCATTTAATGTTTAATGCACACATGGCTTTCCAGACCCTTTGCAGTGATCCACAGCCCAACCTACTTCTCCAGGCAGTCATTGTGATAAGTAGATATAAATTTTGGTCTTCTTAGTTAGGTGGAAGGCCAGAGTCCACCCCAGATGTAGAGAAAAGAAAGACCACAACATCATCTCCTCCTATCATGAGTGTTTCAGCCTGGACAGGTACTTTACAGAAAGTATCAAATAGTTCACTAGGCTAGATTATCTTCAAAATCATTTCCAATCCTGAGATTAAAAGACTCTGGGACAATGAGTACTTCTAAAGAAATGACAGCTTGATCTAATATTTAGGTCCTCTCCCTCCTGACACTCTATTTAGATAACTGTAAAGAAATTTAAAAGGCATAACCTCATAAGGAAGACACAACAGTGGAGGACAGATGGCAGCACATTTTTGTATAATGGAAAGCAGATGGTGGACTTCAGGGTAAAATGGCAGATTGAACACACACATTTAATTTTGCTTCCTCCCAAAACTACTAAAACAAGAATAAAGAAAGTTTTATTGTTGTTGTTTTGTTCTGTTTTTAGGACACAAACCATAAGGACAGGGAGAATGAAGAAAGAGACAACAGCAACAAAATTTTGGAAGCTAGAAAAAAGTTGGATAACTGACTTCGTCAAAGATGGCCAAATTCTAAACCAGCAATCCTGACAACTAAGAACAAACTGAATTTATCCCACAGAATCCTCAAAAGGCTCAGGAATTGTCAGAACAAAGAGGAGAAGAGGGACTAAAATAAGAAACGAAGAAGTGAAGAAAGCTGAACAGTTAGAAACCTATTATCTCCTCCAAGCTGCTGAGTGGCCCCACCCTCAATTTGGCACATAACTATAGATTTACCACCTCAAGACATGGTGGAAGACATAGGCATCCTAACAAAAAGAGATTATGAGAGCCTACATACTAAATGCCTATGGCTCATTACCCAACCCTCTTTCCCTGAGTTCCCAGATCCCTAGCAACTAGAGCTCAACCCTCCAAGTAAAAAACTGGAAGATATTCTCTGGGAAATCTGACCAGACCAAAAGGAAAGATATATATACTGAAGATAGCCTCAAATAGTCCACCCATACCAATGGTTCTCAATCTTGGCCATATAATGGAATCACCTGGGCAGCTTTAAAAAATACTGATGCTAATCTATGGAGACAAAAATCAGAACGGTGGTCACCTCTGGGCAGGGCGTTGGGATGATAAGAGAAAGGGATACGAAGGAATTTACTAGTATTTTCACCATGCTCTATATCTTGTGTTAGTTACATGGTAAAAATTACCAAACTATACATTTAAATTCTGTGCATTTTACTGTATGTAGCCACACCTGAATTTTTAAAAAATACTGCTACCTGGGTCCTATCCCCAGAGACTCTGATGTATTTTGGTCTAGCTGCAGCAAGGATATTTTTTTCATAAGCTTTCCATGTGATTCTAAAGCACTGCCAAAGCTGAGAACCACTGCTTTAGACTCTAGATTATAGGGTAAAACTGGAAGTCAATAAGCCCTTACTTCCAAGCTCTGGGCCTCCAGTCAGCTTTCAGTCGCCCACTCTTAATAATGGACAGACAACCAAGGATTAACAGTCCTCTGAGGAAGGCCCCTACTAATGAGACTATAACAAACAGAAAAAAATATCTTGGAGGAAACAACCTAGCAAGGAAAAGAAGGCTTAAAGAAACTATCTTTAACATTCTCAGATACATAAGAGAAAATACGGCATCCATGAAACAAGATGGAGGAATAACAGAGACTGAGTAAAGGAGAAAGCTGAACCCACCAGCCTGCAGAAGGAATGTGATGGAGAAGCAAGCTGATTTGGCTAACTCACAGAACCCCAGAGAGGCTCAGGATCTAGATACAGGGTCAGTGGTGGACAAGCATGGTGCTGAAGACAAGTGAAGTGGTTTAAAGTCTGTATAAGGTACAGCTAGACTCTCTAGGTTCCCTTCTCTACTGCCATCTCTATCCTCTCATAAATTTATTCTCTGGAAACACTGAGCTGGAGAGACTACAGACTCAAGAAGAGTAGAGTAAGGCTCAAGGCAGAAAACCAAGGGATTAAGCAGAAGTGTGTTTAGTTAACAGCAGCTCCCACCCACAGTCCACTTCCTTTGCCCAGCTCTCAAACACTGGAAGCTAGGCAAATACCCTGTCCCCCTCCCCACAGTTTGATTTAGATGCCTCTTTTGCATGCTGCCAAACCAATCTCCATCATAGTACTTCTAGTGGAAGATGATGGTCCTTTCTTGAATTTCTACTATCCCCATTAGATTCTAAACTCCTTAAAGGTGGGGACAGCATCTTAATCATATTTGTATTCCCAGAGCCTAAAACAATGACTGTCAATATACTAAACACTCTATAAATCTTTAATTGATCCTAGACATTGTAGATATCATGCAAAAAAAAAAATGCCTTGCAAAACATAGCTGAAATACTAGAACACAGAAGGTGAAATTTGGACTACATCATGAATAAAGAATAAAAATTTAGAATTTATTGATGAAATGATGTCTTGGATTAGTTTAAAATAATCCCAGAGGCCTCCCTTACCCTAAGCAAAAAAAAAAAAAAATCAGTTGTATTTCTATATGCTGGCCATAAATGTTTTAAAATATCAGTTACAATAACATCAAAAAACATCACTTCTCTGCCTTTGCCTAACATCAAGTACAATAACATCAAAAAACATCAAATACCTAAAACTAAATGACAAAAGATGTACAAGACTTCAACACAGAAAACTGCACAACATTACCAAGAGAAATTCTTAAAGATCTAAATATAGTAAATGGGGATATATACCATATTCAGAAATTGAAAGATTAAATATTGTTAAGAAGTCAGTCTCCCCAAATTTATATCTAGGTTCAATTCCAATTCCAAAATTTTTTAAAATTGACAAGCAGGTTCTGAAATTTATATGGAAATGCTAAGAGCTAAGAATAGCCCAGAAAATCTTAAGAAACAAAGCCAGAGGGCTTATACTACCACATATCAAAACTTAATACAAAGTTGCATTAATACAGTGATATTAACTGCAAGGATAACAAACAGAATAGTGTCCAGAAACAGACTCACACTTATACAGTCATCTAATTTATGAAAAAAGTGCCACACAGTGCAGAAAGAATGGTATTATTTTCAATAGTGCTGGGAAAAATAGATATCCATACAGTAGGAAATGAATCTTGATCCCTACAATCCATCTAGAATTTACTGTAAATTGTATACCTTAAATGCAAAAAGTAAAATAAAATTTCTATAAGGTAACACAGGAAATTATCTTCACATTCTTAGGGTAGGCACAGATTTCTTAAATTGGCCACAGCAGTAAACAAAAAAGAAAAGATTGATAAAGTATATTTCATTAAAATTAAGAATCTCAAAAGTGTCAAAAGACACCATTAAAAGAGTGAAAAGGCAAAACAAAGAGTGGAAAAAGAGAAATGCTGTGTGTGTGTGTGTGTGTGTGTGTGTGTGTTCCAGAAAGGACTCATATCCAGAACAAAGAATTACAAATCTACGGAAAAATAAGCCTATCAACGAAACTGGGCAAAAAGGCTTTAACAGGCACTTCACAAGAGAACATATAAATCACTCAACCTCAATCACCAAGAAAATGCAAGATAAAACCACATTGATATATTACTGCACCTCTACCAGAATAGCAAATTTTTTTAAACTGACAAGCATCAGCAAGGATGTGTGGTAACTGGAATAGCATTCCCTGCTAATTGGTACAACCACTTTGAGGAAATGTTTTATCATTCATACACTTCAAAAACGAACAATTCCATTCGCAGTTATATACTCCAACCTAGTAATGTTCTATTTCTTGATCTGTGGTGGTTCCCTTAGTAAAAATTCATTGCCTGCACACTTAAGACTGTGAACTTTTTTCTGTATATTATACTTCAGTAAGTTTTCTAAGATTTCTTTGACACAAAGTTCTCAGAACTATTAACGCTAGCATTTTGGAATAGAAAAAGAGCTTCTGGTCCACTGATGAAATCTGACTAATAAAATTTAAAAACGAAAAGAAAGCTACTAACACATATCAGCCCAGAACAAAGATAAAAACTACCAACAGATCACTTTTAACTTCATGGAGCGCTGGAATTCGTTCTTTCAGCAAAGAAAGGAGTCTATTATTCAGCACTGTAACCCAAAGAAAAGATATCTTTGCAAGAAAATACTGCTGTTCAAAATCACCTTTAACAATGATAGGAGGAAAGCGAGGGAACCATTCCAAAGTTTTGGTTAACTCTCAAGTGAAAGGATGCCAACTGAGATGATCTAAGACGCCCAAAAGACAGAAAGCACAGCAATTCTAAAACAAACACCAACACCACGATCCAACCTACAGGAAATCCTGCGGTTAATTTGAGGCTTGCCCGCTAGTCATAAAGTGATTCAGTGATGGCTACAAACTCTCCTCAAGAGCATCCTTGACCTGACACACCTGGCTGGCCCATCACCAACCGGGAGACACGGCCACGCGCAGAACCCCGGAGGCCAAATAAAGACAACTCTGCAAGCAAGGGGCGTTCTCTCCCCTCCGGTCACCAGAGGTAACAGGCTTCGGGCCTCGAGGGCGGGGATGCAGGGTCAGTCTCCTCCACAGGATTTGCAAGGACGTGCCCCTTAGCGGCTCTGGCTCTCCACCTCCCTGGGACTCCACAGGAGGACCCGCCGGCGGGTTTCTTCCCTGGCGCCCACGGGAGGAGGGCTGCGGGCGGCGGCGGCAGGCCAGAAGGCGAGCAGAGGGAACTTAGGCCCCAGCGCGGCCGGGCGCACCCGCCCCGCTCACGCCGCAAAACTTGCCGCGCCCCCGCCCGCCGTGCCTCGGCCCAGCGGCGCGCGCGGCAGACCCCGGCCTCGCGGCCCGCCCGGCCTCCGGGCCCGCCCGGCCTGGCGCCGCGCCCCTCACCTTGGAAACGTTGGGTGGACTTCGCCGTAAACATTAACTTCCCATCCAGCCGGCAGCAGCGCCGCCGCGTCTCAGCGCCTCGGCCCCGCTCCCGGCTCTGCGGGCCGCCCTTCCCGCGTTCTCAGGCGCACCACGCTCACTCCGGAGCTTAGGGACGCCTCCCGACCCTCGCCAGCCGCTCGGGGAATCGCCGCTGTCTCAGCCGCCGCCCAGCCCGAGCCTGCCAGCCCGCCGGCTCCTCCGGGGTCCGGCCGGGCCGCGTCAGGAAAGCCCAAGGCGCAGGCGCAGCAGGGCCTTAAAGAGACCCGGCCGCCTCTACCGCATAATGAGTTCGAGCAGGTTAGGGCCCGGGCGGTCCGACCGAGAAAAGGAGAAGCCGAAGGGATTGGACCGAGTGGAGTGGGGGCGGGGAAATCCCTCTCTCTCCTCCGCCTCTCTGTCGAAGCACCGGCCCTCGGCCCTGCAAAGTGCTGACTTCCCCAGTCACTAGAACCGCCCCCTTCCACGTTAAAGCTGCGGAAGACACACCCCCTCGGGGGCCCGGAGCGACCCCGCGCTTGGACCCGCGGGCCTAGCGCGGCCGCACTGTCCATGCGCCTGTCTGCCCGGCCCCCGGCGTGCGGTGCCGGCCCTCAGGCTTCCAAAGGCCGCCCCGAGCTCCCTGGAGAGGTGGCCCTAGGTCACTCTCAAAAACAATAATCAGCATGTAAATGGCACTTGTGATTTGTCAAGTACTCTTCCGTGCCTTGACACACTGGGTTTATGAAATTCTGGCAGGGGGCAGAGCATGGGCACAAATATGTGAGATTCCGCTGGGCAGTCATCCAACATCAACGAACAAATTCTTAGAAGGAAGGTCCTTAGTTTGGGACAGAAACAGCTTATTAATTCTGGTCTTAAACCAGGAAAAGCAGGCAAGAAAAATAATAAAGGCAATGTAGATTACTTTCATTATGCAATTAGAAGTGACAAAAATGATAGTAATTAACCAGCATGACAAAAACTCCAAAATTATTTGTCTAGAAATTAGATTTCCCTGGTTATTTTCTAATTTAAATTTATAGGATATAATCCCTAGGAAGGTTCCCACTGTAATAAGCATTTCAGAAAAAGAAAAGCTCTCCATTTTTTTCAACAACATTAGGAAATACCAAGAAATAGAAAGTAGAGCCATGCCCTCCCCTCAGCTAAAAACTTTAAAACCTTGAAATTTTATCTGAGGCAGATTTTTGCATAACTTTAGTTTATGTCATTACTTAAAGTCAACTTCAATTAATTTCATTGCAACTGAATCCATCTTGTATAAGAAACCTAAGACATCCTTGATAATCTACCCCTCCCTGCTATATTCCATCTATCAGCAAATTTCACCTACCAAATTTTCCTTGAATCTGTCCTCTTCTATATCCTCCATCACCACCATAGTCTGAGCTACCTTCATCTGGGGTATGGGGTAAAGAGGCAGTACCGACCTAGTCTTCCAATTGGTTTACCCATATCCCCTCTGGTGCCTCACTAATCTGAACACAACAGGCAGAATGACTTTTTTCAAAATATAATGTGACCTTGTCACTTCCCAGTATAAACCACTTCAGTAGCTTCCCATTCTCTTAGACAAAACCTCATAACGAACAAAGCCCTGTATGCTCAGGCGCCTTGCCCACCTTTCCACCCCTTGTCACTGCTCAGACCACATCCCATCCTGCTCTCTCTCTGCTCCAGGCACACTGAGCTCTTTTATGCCCTCCTATTTACCGGCTTCCTCCCTCCACAGAGCTTTTGCTCATGCTTGTGCTTGGAAAGTTCTTCCAACCTTCATCCTGACCTCAGCTCTAGCCTCCACCTCAGAGAAGCACCTTCTGACCTCCCTGCCGTGGTCCCTTGCTCCTATCACATTGCATGAAATTGTAATTGTAACATTATTTTGGTGAATTTTTGCTTCCCCCACTAAACTACTAGCTCCATAAGGCCAGGACTTGGTTTTGTTTGATTCATGGTTGTATTTCCATGTTTGTCCAATAAATATTTGTTCAATGAATGAGAATCATAGATGTTAGAACTTGAACTAGATGTGGCATAAAGGTTACCTAAGTCGTAGAAAGGTTAAAATGTCACAATTTGACGTTTGTAATCAGAATCTAGAAAAAACTTCAGCTATTTTTAAACTGATCTTTTATTGTTTTAGCTGAGCTTTCACAAGATTCTTTGGATAACCTTTAAAACTGAGTTCTCAAAGAGTCTTCTATAAGCCCCTGAATTAATAATGATAAGCTATAGGGTGGGCCCACATATAACTAATAACATTGGTTGCTTTCAGAGAGGAAGACTGGGTGACTGGGGAACAGGAGTGGGAAGGAGACTTTGTTTTAATTACTTTTTTATTTTTATTTTATTTTTTATTTTTGTAAGAGTCAAGTCTCACTCCATCACCCTGGCTGAAGTACAGTGGCACAATCTTAGTTCACTGCAGCCTCGAACTTCAGGGCTGAAGCAATCCAGAAAGAGACATTTTATTGCATGCCTAGAAGGTTTAAAACTGTACCTTTTCATTTTAACGTATGTAAATATATAATATTACCTATTTGAAGATAACTAAATGACACAAAAGAGTGCACACTGTATGATTCCATTTATTTGAAATTCTAGAAAAGGCAAAACTAATCTGTGGTGAAAAAATCATAACAGTGGTTGCCTATGACAGAGGATTGACTGGGAAGCTACATGAGAGAATTTTCTAGGTGATAAAAATGGTCTTTATCTTGATAGAGGGGTGAGTTATACAAGTGTATTCATTTGTCAAAAGATGCACAGTTAACATTTCAATGAATGTAAATTATACCTTAAAAACTATAAAAATAAGTAAAATTTTAAAAAATCATAGCTAACAGTTGAGTACTATGTATGGGTATTATGTAAAGCTTTACATTATTTCTTTTAATCCTCATACTATAGGTATTATCATAACCCCCTTGCATATGAAAAAACTAAAAGGAAATACCAAATAACTTGCTTTGATTTATACCACCAGAAAATGGCAGCAGAGCTTTGAACACAGTCTAATGCCAGAAGTGGTTAAACAGTAAGCCCTATAGCACATCTATGAAATTGTAATATTTTGGTTTGTGACTACTACTCACCTACTAAATCAAGAGCTTCACAATGATTCAAACCATTCTCTGTCTCTTTTTTTCAGATTTGTGATTTTATTTAATTTTTTTAGAGACTGGATCTCACTGTGTTACCCAGGCTGGACTTGAACTCCTAGGCTCAGGAGATCCTCCCATCTCAGCTTCCTGAGTAGCTGGGACTACAAGTGCGGGGTATCGTGCCCCATATTTCGTCTTAAGCTTCTCAGTAGTCCCAGCACTTTTCACAGTAGCTGTTCAATGTATTTTGAATGAATGATTAAAAACAAGCCTGATGTTGATGTTATTGGTACAATTTATATTTATATTTATATGTTATGTGTTTTTAAATATTTATATATGTGTGTATATATTATTTATACCAACTTAGTACTGCTGTGCTAAGTGCCTAAGATGTATCTCAAATGAATAAACCTGAAAAGAGAAGCTTATATCATTAGCTATGACCCTCCAGCACTAACCCTTGTTTACCCCATTCTTTCACTCACCCTAAGCACATCAATTTTATTTGGTAAAAGAGTTTACACATTAGTGTCTCACTGAAATGGCTAATTCTAACCAGAGAAAGAGCTAATTCTAACCTCTCACAAGTGCTTGAGCACTTGCATAAGTGAAATTCTGCTGTGTGAATTCTGCACCAACACCACCTCTGCTCCAGCTCCTGCCACTCTGCTGTTCACACTCTGGAACCCATGTGTAAAAGCAGAAGATAGAGGATGCACGGTGCAGTGGCCAGTGGTGCCCTCCTCAGAGACAGTTTTTATTGGCAGTAAGTTCATTTAGCCATTCAAAGTTTTCTATGTTCTGATACTGTGCACTCTTGGCATTGATTTGGGTCACTGTCTGGGAAGGGAGCCCCTATAAACCTGGCAGGGAGCCCCTGTAAACCTGGCAGAACACCATGCTCTTAACTGCCGAAGGAGTTTAACTTAGCCATCTGAGCCCCATGGTTCACAGAAAGGAAAAGTAAAGGAGACATTCCTCTAAGAGGCAAAACCAACCCAAGATATAGAGGAGAAACTTACCAGAAAAGTCAAACCCACTGGTAAGCAACACCTCCCTCTTACTCTGGGCAGCTGGCATTTGGGGCTTCCTTAGAGAACAAGAGCATCTCAGTTACATGCTAGGATTGCACTGTTGAATACAACAACCACTAGAGCCACTGGCCACATGTGGCTATTTACATTTAAACTTAAATTTTCAGTTTCTCAGTCACGCACATACATTTCAAGTGCTCAATAATATAATAACACATGTGGCTAGTGGCTGCTGTCTTTTACAGGACAGATAAAGAACATTTCCACTCATCAGAAAGTTCTATTGGCAGCACTATACTAGAAAAAGGAGAAACAACACTCCGTTTCAACTCCCAGCTCATATTCAAAACTGCTTTGGAAAATGAAGACTCACAATACAATAGTGACAGCCTATCTCACTAGGCTAATTACTTTCTACAAAATGAATCTAAGAGGTACTTAAGCACAAAAGCCTCTCCACATACTGGAGTTGTAAGAATGGCTTCAACCTCACTGCTTTACCTCAACCATACCCATTGTTTGGAAGACACTGAGATCATCTTAGAAAATACCATTAGTAAGAGGCAAGCATTAATAATTCTGTTACCATCTCTGACACTTGTGCACAGGCAGAGACTAGATCTGCCATAGTTGTGCAAAAGAATAAATTCTCTGGCTCCAGAGCTCAGACATCATTTCTATACATGATACTACACATTAACACCATCAACCCAAACAACAACTTTTGAAATTGCTCCACCAGAATAGGGGATCAACAGTGTGCCAATTTCTACCCCACCCACCAAAAGGAGAAGTTCATTCATTTCCTGACTTTCTGAAGTATCTGTTTTAAAGCAAGATGAAATTTGGTGCAATTAGGGTTAGTAAACTAATCCTAAAACTATCCAATTACTTGGGACTAGTAACTTCTACGTGAGTGCAAGTGACTAGACAGTGACCTAAAATTTCAAATGTACTTGCCAAAAGTGTGATTAACCCCTTTGATCCCCAATCTTCTTATCCATAACCTGGAGCAATAATAATAATATCTACTTAAGCATTGAAGTGATAATTAAATGAAATAATATATTTAAAGCACATAACAAGTATTCAACAAATGGTAGCTATTGTAATTGCTATTTTCCAAAGCCACAAAGTACCAATGCACAAAAATAAAAAGGTAAATAAAAAGACTCTGAATTAGAAAAATCCTGACTTCACTACCTGCTAATTATCTGGTCTCTGTAAGCTTCAGTTTCTTCATCAGGCAAATAAGGATAAGAGCCCCAATAATAGAGGTGCCATGAGATGTGTTTTTATTTCATGTGAAATGGTCTAATTAAAGCCAGGTCTAATTTAGCATTCTGTTCCCACTTCCACAAAAAAAAAAGATGAGGAAACTAAGGATTACTTTGCAGTAAAATGAATTTAGCTGTTATTATGAACTGTGCTCCTAAACACAAGTGGGAAGCAACACTGCTGAAATCATCACTGAAAGGGGCCATGCAACCATCAACATCACCACCAAATAGAATTTGTGAACAAAAACTATGCTAATCAGTCATTTTTCTAGGCTGATGTTTTTCTCCATATGAGAAATTTGAAGCCCGTACAAACACACCAGGTCTCCTCTGTGAATGTACCTTCAAAAAAAGATAGCTAGCAGCCAATTACAGCAAGGAGAGAAACAGTGTTGAATTACAAAAAGCCAATTACTAAAATATCTTTCTTCTAGGTGTGGAATTAAACCTAACACTTCATAAATTGTTGTTCATCACTCGAATGGCCACAATGCAATGAGATAACATCCTTAAAATAAAACCGAAGAAATGTTAACAAGCTCTTCCTGTGTTTTTGAAGATTAAGGAAAGCATACAAACCCTAAGTCAATAGCAAAATATTTTCTGTTGCAGCAGTTACATTTTTATAAGTTTTAATGTAAAATCAAACATTGTTTTAGACATTTACCTGTTTCCCATTAGGGTTTCTAAAGGCTGCAGTCATTTTGGTGGTAACCATGATAAGCAGAGAACACAGGGAGACTGGGGATTTGAATTGAATTTGTAGCTGACTCACAGGGAGTGTTTACAACCGCATTGCCACTGGGATCCACCCATTTAACACCCTTTCAGTTCCACCCTATATAGGGAGTACCTTTGTTAGGGAGTACCTTTAAGGGAGGCTGGGAATGTGGAGGATTAGGAATGCTGAAACCAAAGCTTTTTGGTCCTAGGACTATTAATTGATTTTCTTTTCCTTCTTCCTTTCTTTCTTCCGTCTTCCCCTCCTCCTTCTTCCTTTCCCTCTTTCCCCACTTCCTTCCATCCATCCTTCCTTCTTTCTATGACAATTTGTCTCAGAATGACTTTATAAGTGTTATTGTGTTTGGGGTACTGGTTCTGAGGCATTGGCTAGAAGCTTCTATAATTAGGTGGTTTCAGTTCTTGAATTTGACAGTACACAAAATTCTTAATTTGGTAGAACTTTCTTTTTTGGCTTTTTTTTTTTCACTCTTTAGCTGAGGTTTTGGAATTCTGCAGGCTATTGTGTTCTATTAACAGACATTGCAGTTGTATTATTCAGGGGCTATTGAGAGGTTACTAGGCAATAGAGAAATGATATACCTAGTGAGAGGTGTCTAAATAGAGAGAAAGCCACTTCTTCCATTTTTTTGAAAGAGATTTGATAGAATATATTGATTTTAAAGGATTGCCTCTCTCATGATGGCTTGTGGGGTTTGTTTGTTTGTTTCAGATACAGGGTCTTGCTGCATTGCCCAGGCTGGCCTCAAATTCGTGGGCTCAAGTGATCCTCCAGTCTCAGCCTCCCAAGTAGCAGGTGCATGCTAATATGCACAGCGACAGCTTGTGTTTTTAGAGCACTTACTTTCATCTATCATCTCACTTGATCTTCACCATAATTCTATTGTTATCCTCATTTACAAGTGAATCCCAAACAAGTCACTAAGAATGCTTCATTTATTTATTCCTTCATTCATTCACAAACATAGGAAGGGTATTCAAAACTGTATCAGGCACTTTACTAAGAGGAAGAACAGTAACTAACATTTTCAGCTCCTACAACATGTCAGAAGTAATGTTATGTGCTTTCGCATGAGACAGTCATCATTAGGCCCACTTAAAAGATGAGGAAGCCATGGCTGGTCCAAAGTCACACTGTTAGTAAAAGGAAAAGCAAAAATGTAAGTGTAAGTCTCTATTGACAACAAAACCCATGTCATTTGGAATCACTAAAATGCAGTACCTGTATTCATACTCTAGTATAAAAATGTATAGTCTGCTGTAGAAGACAGACGCATGAACAAATAGACAATAATGTGATATGTTCAATTACATGATGATATAATATGATGGGAACATACAGAAAGGGGAGTACCAAGCCTGATTGAGAGAGTTTTTATCTGTCCACACTCCTTTCCGTATTCTTCCATTAATGGTCACCTGACTCAAACTAAGCCAGTCACATTACCTTAACTCCCTTGACCATACTGATTGATTCAAGGGGGCAGGTCTGGGGGAGTCCTGGAGTTTTTCAAACCAGAGCTGAAAAAGCCCTTTGCACTCTCATTATGGAGCCTAAGGATGTAAATCCAGAGATCCTGGCTATACTCAGAGAAGCAAAATGAGATGGAGAACATCCCGAGGATATCAATCCTGCCTTTCCTAAGCCTTTGCTATTCTGATCTTTCTTTAATGCTGTGACCTCCTCAATAACGTTAGAGTGACTCTTTCACTCACCAAACATTTTTTCAATATATTATACTAGACACTGTTCTAGGTACTGGGGATAGATACATGTGGTAGCCATCCTCTAATTTGGCCCCCAATATTCCTTGCTGCCTCTTATTCAGGTCCATGTATAGTCCCTTCCACATTGACTAAGGGCTTGTCCGTGTGACCAATAAAATATGGCAAAAATGACAGAGTACCTAGGTTGGTGTACTATTTGCCTTGCTTTCTTAGACTGCGTGCTATGGGGGAAGCGAGCCACCATGTGTGAGCATCTCTGGGAAGGAAAAAATCTAAGGCCTCCCATCAACATCCAGGGCCAACTTGACAGCCATGTTCATGAGCCCCCTCAAGAGCAAATCTTTCAGCTCCAGTCAAGCCTTGGGATGACTTCAGTCCTGGCCCATATCTGGCTGAATCTCATAAGAAACTCCTAGCCAGGACCAGTCAGGAAGCTGCTGCCAAATTCCTGAGACATAGAAACTGTAAGACGTGTATTGTTGTTTTAAGGTACTAGATTTCAGGGTGATTTGTTGCCACAAAGAGCAACAAATAGCAATGGCAATAGATAACTAATACAATAGTATATCAGTGACAAAAACAGACATAACCCCTGCCTTAATGGAGCTTAAATTCTAGTGGAAGAAAACAGACAATAAAGAAATATATACTGTAAGTTTAAAACATAGTAAGAAAACTGAATATCCACATACAAAAAAATGAAGTTGGAGTCTTACCTAATACCATATACAAAATTTAACTCAAAATGGATCAAAGATTTAAACTTAAGAGCTAAAACTATAAAACTCTTATAAGAAAACATAGGGGCAAATCTTTTTTTTTTTTTTTTTTTTTTGAGACAGAGTCTCACTCTGTTGCCCGGGCTAGAGTGAGTGCCGTGGCATCAGCCTGGCTCACAGCAACCTCAGACTCCTGGGCTTAAGCGATCCTACTGCCTCAGCCTCCCGAGTAGCTGGGACTACAGGCATGAGCCACCATGCCCGGCTAATTTTTTGTATATATATTTTTAGTTGGCCAGATAATTTCTTTCTATCTTTAGTAGAGACGGGGTCTCACTCTTGCTCAGGCTGGTCTCGAACTCCTGACCTTGAGCAATCCACCCGCCTCGGCCTCCCAGAGCTAGGATTACAGGCGTGAGCCACCGCGCCCGGCCAGGGGCAAATCTTGATACCATTGGATTTGGCAATGGTTTTTTAAATATGACACTGAAAACACAGGCAACAAAAGAAAAAAAACTGTACTTAATTGAAATTAAAACTGTGTATCAAAGGACACTGTAAAGAGAGTGAAAAGGCAACCCATGGAATGGGAGAAAATATTTGCAAATTTTATATCTGATAAGTGAATTATGTCCAGAATATATAAAGAAACCCTAAAATTCAACAACAACCAAAAAAAAACCCCAATTAAAAAATGGGCAAAGAACTTGAACAGACATTTCTCCAAAGAAAATCTATAACTAGCACATGAAAATATGCACAATATTATTAGTCATTAGGGAAATGCAAATCAAAACCAAAATGATACAGCACTTCACACCTATTAGAATGGCTATCACCAAAAAAAAAAAAACAGAAAGTTACAAATGTTGGTGAGGATATGGAGAAATTTAAACTCTTGTGCATTGTTGGTGGGAATGTAGACTGATATAGCCACTATGGAACACAGTTTGGCAATTCCTCAGAAAGTTAAAAATAGAATTATCTTATGATCCAGCAATTCCACTCCAAGTTACTTAAAAGAATTTAAAACAGTAGCTCAGATACTTGGACACCTATTTACAATAGCCAAAAAGGGGAAACAACCCAAGTGTCTATCAAAAAATGAATGAATAAGCAAAATGCAGTATATCCGTACAATGGAATGTTATTTAGGCATAAAAAGGAATGAAGTTCGGATACAACATGAACAAACCTTGAAATCATTGTGCTAAGTGAAATAAGCCAGGGATAAAAACAAATATTGTATTATTCCACTTACATGAGCTATCTAGAATAGTCAAATTCATAGAAACAGTAAGTAGAATAGTGGTTATTAGGATCTGGGGGACAGGGGAATGAGGAGTTGTTGCTTGATGGGTACAGAATTTCTGGTTGGGGTGATGAAAGGGTTTTGGAACAAGGTAGAGGCAATGGTTATACAATATTGCGAGTGTATTTAATGACACTGAATTATATACCTAAAAATGGTTAAAATGGTAAACTTCATGTCATGTATATTTTTCCACAACAAAAAAAAAGAAAATGGCTCCTGGGAATTTCAATCATCTTGAAAAGAATAATAAATAGAAAAAGAATCTGGATTCGACTTAGTTGAAATAATAAGTTGAGGCCGGGCGCAGTGGCTCACGCCTGTAATCCTAGCACTCTGGGAGGCCGAGGCGGGTGGATCGCTCAAGGTCAGGAGTTCGAGACCAGCCTGAGCAAGAGCGAGACCCCGTCTCTACTAAAAATAGAAAGAAATGATCTGGCCAACTAAAATATATATAGAAAAAAATAGCCGGGCATAGTGGCGCATGCCTGTAGTCCCAGCTACTCGGGAGGCTGAGGTAGTAGGATCGCTTAATCCCAGGAGTTTGAGGTTGCTGTGAGCTAGGCTGACGCCACAGCACTCACTCTAGCCGGGACAACAGAGTGAGACTCTGTCTCAAAAAAAAAAAAAAAAAAAAAAAGAAATAATAAGTTGAACAAATAAATAACCAAAAATATATATAGTATATGAGATAGTATAAGAAAACTGAAACAAGGAAAGGGACAGGGAGTGTGAAGAAGCGTTATTACAATTTTAACTAGGATAGTCAGGGAAGACCTCACAAAGAATGTGGTGGGAGAGCAAGCCATATTTGGGAAAGAGCATTCCAGGCAGAGAAAATAGCAAGAATAAAGGCTTTGAGGCAGGAATGTGCCTGGTATACTCAAGGAACAACAGGGAGACTAGTGGTGTGGTTGGAATGGAGTAAGCAAGATATATCCTAGCGTTGCCAATGCTCTGATATGAAATCAGAGAGAAAATAGAATCAGATTACATAGATGGCCCTGTAGGTCATTTTTAGGACTTTGCTTTTTACCCTAAATGGGATGGATAAGCAGAATGACATAATGTGATTCATGTTGTGTGTTTAGACACATCAACTGGCTGCTGTGAAGTAAATTGACTCTCGAGGGCAAGGGTAGAAACCTGGAGACCAGTTGGAAGCTATTGAGAGAGGATGACTGCTTGAACTAGTGTGAGAAGTACAAGCCGTGAGAAGTGATCAAATTTGGATACATTTTCAGCCAACATGATTTGCCTTCAGACTGGCTATGGGCTAAAAGAGAGAAAGGAAAAATAACTCTGAGATTTGGGGCCTGGGGAACTAGAAGGATGGAGTTACCATTTACTAAGACAGGAAAGACTGAGGGAGGGGCAGGTTGAACGGCAGGGAACTAGAGTTGGGTTTCTGTCACATGCAATCAAGAGTCCTGTCTAATACTGGGGTAGTCAGAGAAGTTTTCACAATGTAAGCAATATTTGAGGTAAATCTTGGTGAACAAGAATTCCATTCTTTCTTTTAAGGAATGATGAGTGTGCGGGTGTAGTTAGTTAATGCTTATTGAATTCACTTTCTTTGGAATCTCATCTATTGGGCTATCTTCTGTATATGTATGTTCTATATGATATATCACTGGGCTTTTGCTAGGTTATACTGCAATAACAAAAGCTTCAAAATCTTAGCGGCTACACCAACAAAGGTTTATTTCTCATTTACATTTCCTTCCATGGCAGGTTGACTGTGACTCTGCTTTACAGAAGCTTCATTTTATTTTTCAGGTGGTGAAACCTGTAATACTTGGAGAATTGTTGAATGTGGTTATCCGTATGTTTATTCATTTGTTTGTTCATTCATTCATTCAACAAATTAATATTCAATACCTGTTTTATGCCAGGCAAGGTTAAGTACTGGGAATACAATGATGAACAAAGTAGACAAAATCTCTAATTTCCTAAAGCTTATGTTGAAAATGAGAAATTAAAAATATATGAAATAATAATAACAATGAATATTATATTCATAATAATAACTGCAAATGATTAAATTACCTCTTTTAAATTAGATCAATATAAAAATTATTAGACCTAAAATATATTCCATTTGTAAATTTATATTTTTTATTATTGCACAAAAAGCCCTGATAGTGGCTTCCCTACCCTCACACTATTAGTTTTGTAATAATGAGGGGGGGTGTTAAAAAGAGCATTTTATCTTTGTGATTCAGAATGAATTCTGGGGCAACACTCAGCTTACTAGTCCTGGATACTAACCTGTGCTCTTCAGCATTTAAAATTTTAATCTCTTTATATAGATCTGAAACTATGGTATAGAATACTATTTCCTGTATCACATCAACCTTTTAAAGGACTTAACTCTTATTTAGGTATGATCCATAAAGTTTGATAATTCAATATAGTGAAGTACAGTTAAGTATAAAAGAGCCAAAACTCTTTCTAAGGCTCAAATAATATTTAATTCAAATCACATTTGACATCTAGCAATAATTCTGAAAAATACCCTGTAATTTACTTAATACATTTTTCCTGAATGACCAATAGGTCTGATTTACCACCACCTGTATGTAGCCAAGAAATTGCCAATCATTCATAAATTATCACCTATGACTCCATCAGCTCTACCCACTTATTTTTTAATATAACTATTTGTTTTAAATTTTTATCTTAGATCTTCCCAAATCTATACCACAAGAAAAATTCCTAATCTATCCAAAGCTGGAAACATTGTAGTAACACAGAAGAATATCAAAGAAAATATCTCAACAGCCGCCAGAGAGAAATGAGTAGCAATTAGATGGATAACAGACTTAAGAGCAAATAAAGCAAGCTAGAAGACAGTAAAATAAGGTTGTTAAAAATGCTAAGAGAAAATAGTTGTTAGTGTGAAATTATGTACCCATTCAAGAAGAATGCTGAAATGAGGACCTTTGTGGGTAAACAAGAACTGAGAGTGTTTGCCTGCACTAAGGGAATTTCTAAAAGAAATGCTTTGGAGTAGTGCTTCTCAAATTTTAATGTACATGAAAATCACCCAGGGATTTTATTAAAATCAGATACTGGTTCTGCATTTCTGCCCAGGTGATGCTAATGCTGCTGATCTCAGACCAAAAGCAGCAAAAAAGAGAAGAAAAATAAACTTAGCTGGAAGGTAGGAGGTAAACTAATGAGCAAAGGTATAGATAAGCATGTAGTTAAAGCTAAACAAACATCTGTGTAACAATAAACATTTCTAATATTTTGAGGATTAGGAAAAGGATAGAGGCCTGGCAAGGTGGCAAGATGGCTCACATCTGTAATCCTAGCAGTTTGGGAGGCCAAGGTGGGAGGATTGCTTGAAGCCAGAAGTTCCAGACCAGCCTGAGCAAGAGAGCCCACTCATCTCTACAAAAAAATAGAAAAATTAGCCTGGCATTACAGCGCATGCCTGTAGCCCCGGCTACTCTGGAGACTGAGGCAGGAGGATCGTTTGAGCCCAGGAGTTCGAGGTTGCAGTGAACTATGATGATGCCACTGCATTCCAGCCAGGGTGACAGAGCAAGACTCTGCCTCAAAAAAAAAACAAAAGAGAGAGAGAGAGAGATGAGAATGATGACATTCAGCGTAGTGTTTTCCCCCCAGGCAAAGGAGGCAGGAGAATGGGATAGGAAAGGAGTGGCCCAGGTAGGTGCAAAGGCATTGGTATGTTTAGTGATCAGGGATCAGGTAAAGTTCTGGGATCAAGGTCATTTGTTTTATTAAGTTTCGTTACATGTAAATATTATTTTTTGAGCAAATATTACATACTAAAAACAATTTAAAAAGAAAAACTCTGATTTAGTAAACAAGAAGTAACATTATTAAAACTCCAAGTTTAGGGAACAAAAACATCTAGTGAATTTTCATTCTATTGTACTTCAAAGAAAATCCCAGAGCCTAAGTATTCAAGAACTGGGATCCTCGAGTCTCAGGCTCTCCCATTTTCCTTCCTCAGGGAATACCTTTGACTCTCAGTTACTCAGAGCCTGGGAAACATAAATAGGTCCTATCCTGGACAATGCAGGCAAGTTGGCATAGTTTTTGTTGACCAAGGCTTTTTCTCTCCCACAGCTAAGGAATTGCTCCAACTCTGCATGCTTCTCATTCATTTCCAAAGTGTTCTGATGCTTAGGGTGGGAAGTGAATGTTTTAAAGTTTACTGGGTAAGTTTCTCTGCAGTCCTCCAGCCATGTATCCTTTTTTTTCTATTTGATTACAGAAACATTATATATTAATTGTATAAAATGTGATTACAGGAAAGCACAAAGATTAAAATCACTTGTAATCTCATCACCAAATGAAATCACTATTGATATTTTGGTCTATTTCCTTTCTGTCTCATTTCTGAGTATATGAATAGATACAGTGTATTTATTTTAAAAAATGGGATTATGAAAAAAATGGAATCATACTTCCTGAGATATTTAAAGCTATGAAATTGAATGTGATCACTAAGGGAGTGGGTATAGATGGAAAAGAGAAGTTCAAAGGCTGAGTTTCAGCTAGGGCCTAATTAGAGGTTGGGGAGAAGAGGCACTAACAGACTGAAAAAAAGCAGCCAGTGGAGTAGAAGGGAAAACCGGGGAAGGTAGTGGGAAGACAAAAGAAAAAAAAAATACTTCAAAAATCCTGAGTCACTTACAGACATTGGTCTAGGCAAAGAATTTATGAAGAAAACTTCTAAGGTAATCACAGCAACAACAAAAATAAACGAATGGGACCTGATTAAATTAAAAAGCTTCTGCACAGCCAAAGAAACGGTCACGAAAATAAACAGACAGCCTACAGAATGGGAAAAAATTTTCGCATACTACACATCAGATAAAGGTCTGATAACAAGAATGTATTTAGAACTCAGGAAAATCAGTAAGAAAAAATCAAACAACCCTATCAAAAAGTGGGCAAATGACATGAATCGAAATTTTTCCAAAGAAGATATAAGAATGGCTAACAAACATATGAAAAAATGCTCAACATCCCTAATTATCAGGGAAATGCAAATCAAAACCACAATGAGATATCACTTAACTCCAGTGAGAATGCCCTTTATCAAAAAGTCCCAAAACAACACATGTTGGCGTGGATGCGGAGAGACAGGAACACTCATACACTGCTGGTGGGACTGCAAACTAGTGCAATCCCTGTGGAAAGATTCAAGTAGACCTACCATTCGATCCAACAATCCCTTTATTGGGCATCTACCCAGAAGAACAAAAGTCATTCTATAACAAAGACACCTGTACCCGAATGTTTATAGCAGCACAATTCACAATTGCAAAGATGTGGAAACAACCCAAATGCCCATCAATCCACAAATGGATTAGTAAACTGTGGTATATGTATACCATGGAGCATTACTCAGCTATAAGAAATAACAATGATACGACATCGCTTTGGTTCTCCTGGAGAGAGTTGGAACCCATTATATTAAGTGAAGTATCCAAAGAATGGAAAAACAAGCATCACATGTACTCACCAGATAATTGGTTTCCCTGATCATCACCTAAATGCACATTGAGGAAGGATACCAACTGGATATCAGACTGAGACGGGGGGTGGGGGGAGGGGATGGGTGTATGACTACATGATGAGTGCATTGCACACCGTCTGGGGAATGGTCATGCTTGAAGGTGCTGACTCGGGGAGGTGGGGGGTGGGGGGAGGGGATGAAGGTATGACTACATGGTGAGTGCCAGGCACACTGTCTGGAGAATGGACACGCTTGAGGCTCTGACTCAGGGGGACGAGCAGGACATGGTCAATGTATACAACCTGAACTTATGTACCCCCATGTTGAGCTGAAATAAAAAAAAAAAAAAAAATCCTGAGTCAGTTGCTACTGATGGGTCAAGAGAAGTGACCACTGGATTTAGCAAAATGGAAATGTCAACCAAAAAAAAAAACATGAGAAAATTGTCTCTAAATATGTTGCATTTACTCAGGAATAGAAATAAGAATTATAACTAAGAATACATGAAATGGAAAGCCACCAGTGCATTTGGTGAAGGAAGAAGAAGGGGAGCTTTTATGAGCAAAACAGAGATCAGTCCATTGGTTCCAGAAGTTCAAAGCCAGAGTTGTCAGTTCATTGGTGGAGATGCTGTTACTGGACAAGTGTTCTTTTGCAAACCTCTTATCTGAATTACTGCAGTTCTAAAGAATGTCTAGTGATAAACCTTATCGAAGCAGGAGATGCATGAAGGACATGAAAGGGTTTTTAGAAAGTCCTTGGAAACAATTCTTATCTCAGACACGTAAGCATGAGCCTCCTCTCCTTTGGGCCTTCCTGGCCCTATTTTGTCTGGGTCTGACAAAAGTGATTTCATCCTGGTAACTGCAACTTTACAGAAATCATTGGTGACCATGATGAGAGCTGTTTTCGTGGAATGGCAGAGGCAAAAGGCTGGCTGGAGTGGATCCAAGAAAAAATAGGAGGAGAGAAAGTAGAGTCAGAGGAACAGACAAATCTTTGAAAGGATTTTGCTATAAAGGAGAAGAGAAAAATGGAGGGGTAATTGTAAGGAAGAATGTTTATTGTTTGTTTTAAAATGGAATAAATAACAGCCTGTTTGCATGCTGATGGAAAAGATCCATCAGAGAGGGGGAAATTGAGGGTGCATTAGAGAAGGGGGAGAATTACTGGAGCAACATCACAGGATAGCTGAGGGGGATGGGATCTAGAGCACTAGTGGAAGGGTTGGCCTCAAATGGGAGCCTGGACAACCCATCGATTATTACAATAGAGAAGTCAGGGTATATGCACACAAAAACATGTATGTGGGTGGATGTGTTGGGAATTTGTAGGCATTTTTTCTGATTGTGCTTATAATTTTTTAATGAAATAAGAAGAAAGGTCATCATCTGAGATTAAGGATAGAGAAAATATTGGCAGTTCAAGGAGCAAAGAGAAGGTATGAAATTATTGTCTAGGTAGTACAGTCTAAATGTTTGTGTCCCCCCAAAATTCATATATTGAAAAGCTAATCACCAGTCTGATGGTATTAGGAGGTGGGACCATTTGGTAGATGATCAGATCATGAGGGCAGAGCCTTCATGAATGGGATTAGTACCCTTATAAAAGAGGCCCCAGAGAGCTACCTTGTCTCTTCCACCATGTGAAGACACAGCGAGAAGGCACGATCTATAAACAAGAAAGTGGGCCCTCACCAGGTACCAAATCTTCTGGCACCTTGCTCTTAAACTTCCCAGCCTCCAGAACTGTGAGAAATAAATTTCTGTTGTTTATAAGCTACTCAATTTATGGCATTTTGATATAGCAACCTGAACAGACTATGACACTAGGAGAGTGAAAAAGTAAAATCACTAGAGAAATATAATATTAATATGATATAATTGCCAGTCATCATCAGCCCACTTGTAATTCATGCTCATAAATTAAAAATGAGATCTGTCAGCATGTGTTTTATCCCAGATACATTGATTTTTAAGGAACTTTAAGCAGAGTGTGAAGTGAGTAGATTTTTAAAATCTGAATCATTAATATGAGTAATGTCTAAACCAATCCCAAATAAGTAACTGCTTCTTGCCCAAATTTAGCAAATAGCTTAAACTCACATGAGTTTAATCAATAGTTGGGTGCCCTTTGAGACTCCAAAATATCAATTTTTCAACTCTGATCCCAATCAATATGTTTTACCTATAGTAGTTTTAGAAACATATAATGGCTGATATGTGACATAAACCAAGAAAGAGTTCATCTCTTGAAATCCTTAGTGGTTGGAGGAGATTTTTGTTTCTCATGCATTTTGTTGCCATTTACCTTTTTATTTTTATTTTTAAGAAATAGGGTAGTGCTGCTTCGACTCGGCTACCCCTCGCTGGGCAGCCCTGCAAAGCAGGTAAAAAAAAGAAAAAAAAAAAAAAAGAAATAGGGTCTCATTTGTCTCTCATGCTGGAGTGCAGTGACCTGATCATAGCTCACCGTAACCTCATACTTCTAGGCTCAAGTGATCCTCCCACCTCAGTCTCCAAAGTAGCTAGGACTACAAGCATGTGCCACTACACTTAACTAATTTTTTTTTAATTTCTGTAGAAACTGGGTTTCCCTATGTTGCCCAGGCTGGTCTCAAACTCCTGGCCTCAAGCGATCCTCCCAGCTCAACCTCCCAAAGTGCTGGCATTACAGGCATGAGTCACTACACTGGCCCCATTTACCTTTTGCCCAGAGCCACTAAAGAATAGGAGGCTAGGAAGGCCAGTCTCCCTGCAGTGATTCTGGGACAGCAAGATCCTCTGTCTCACTGTAAAGTCCCTGAGACACAAGGAAAGAAACATCGCTGACAGTTGTTTGCTATGGATCCCAGAGGCCACAGAGGAAGTCGGTAGAGTAAGCAACTCACAGTGGAAAAAGGTCTTTATTAACAGTGAAGTGAAAATTCTCCGGAGGGACCAGGCCCAGCTATGTGTAGCCACTTTGTGTTGAGCACTAATCCAGGGACTCCTACTTCCTGTGGAAGTTCTAATTGGGTCTAGCGAGCTGTTTGGAGGATCGTATTTTTATCAGACCCTCTCTTGCGTTCTCTCCCCACTTCCACTGGCTCTGTTGGATTTTCTAACTCTTTTGTTGATCTATGCCCAAACTATACCTCATGTGTAAGAAAAACAGAACCAATAGTGTGCGCACACACACACACCCACACCCCTCCATATCCCGCCCCCCCCACCCTACACAATTCCTTTATTTTAAGGAATTGGCTCATGTGATTGTGGGGGTTGGCTAGTCTGAAATCTACAGGGCAGACTGGCAGGCTGGAAAATCAGGTAGGAGCTGATGCTTCAGTCTGGAGTCTGAAATTTGTTGGGCAGGCTGGTTGGCTAGAAACTCAGGCAGGATCTTATGCTGCATTTCTTCTTCTCCAGGACACTTCAGCTTATACTCTCCTGGCCTTCAACTAATTAGATGAGGCCTACCCACATTACTGAGGGTAATCTCCTTTACCCTCAGTCAACTGGTTGTAGATGTTAACCATATCTACAAAATACCTTTACAGCAACACCTAACATTAGTATTTAATTAAATAACTGGGTACTATAGCTTAGTCTAGTTAACACATAAGACTAACCATCATACCCCAGATAAAAACAATTACAAAAATAACTATATTTTATTGGGCATTTACTACATGCTAAGTATAAAGCTCAGCACTTCAAATGAACTATATTATTTAGTACCCACAACAATCCCAAAAGGTAAGTGGTATCATTAATCCTATCATACAGATGGAGGAACTGAGGTTTAGAGCAGTTAAGCAATTTGCTTAAAGTCACAAAATGATTGAGCCATTGAGTCAGGACTCAAAACAAAGTCTATCTCACTCCTGAGAAGTTCATGTTCTAGGAAATTCCTCTGGTATCTAATAGATCTCCTGTGTTTAGTCCCCAAGTCTCCAGTGAAATCACCGAAACACCCTCAAAGCTGGGAGTCGTAAGCCTGAGAGTGGCCAACACACTCACTGTGATTCTTAGTTCTAGCTCTCAGTTTTCAAGACCACACAAATTTCCAGAGAAATTAGCCCAGACGAATTCCAACAGTATGGTTAAGCAACATAAAGGATGAGAAGCAGGTAGGCAAGCTTAACCACTTACTCTGGTTTTGAAGGCAACACCCACAGATGGAAGTTTCCACTCTCCATGATGACTTGTCCAACATTGCCCAGATTCATAATCTGCTACAATATCAAGATTTTGCAAATGGACTCTTAATTCCTAACATTTGAATCACTAAATCCTTCAAGTTTGTCTCTGGGATCCACTTTCTCAATTTTCTAATTTTTTTCTCTATTTTTATCATTATCGGAAGCCCATTGCCCCCATACTTTTTCCTTCCTAATCTCATTCAAAACCCCTGTTCTTAGGAAAAGAATGTTTAAAATTATTCACTACAAAGTATGAATTATTATTCCTTCCAAGGTTATCTTTCCTAGAAGCTTTTTTATTTTCATTTCAGGGAAACCTTTACTTAAATGATTAGATTTTTGATGATGTAATATTAGGCTTTAGCCAGGGAGGCATTTGGTAGCTATGGAACCTTCCTGTTGAGGTTGAATAATCCCTTGTTATCTCTCGCCTGCCTTGTTTATGCCTAGCCCTATTCAGGAAAAGCTCCCTTTGTGTTCAGATCCTGACACTTTCCCCATATCCATTTCAAGAGATAAACCTGAAAACCAAGAAGATCATGAAACATCAGGGTAGGAATTAGGCTTATATGTTACTGTGGTTTGAACCCTCCAAAAATCTTGTTGAAATTTAATTGCCATTATAATATTATTAAGAGGTGGGACCTTTAATAGGTGAGTAGAATTCTCTTTTTGTCTTTGACTTTTGAGAGCTTGATTACAATATGTCTTGGGGTAGACTTATTTGAGATGAATCTAATTAGTGATTTTTTTTTTTGAGATAGTCTTGCTCTGTCACCCTAGGTAGAGTGCAGTGGCATCATCATAGCTCACTGCAACCTCAAATTCCTGGGCTCAAACAATCCTCTTGCCTCAGCCACCCAGGTAGCTGGAACTATAGTTGTGCACCACAATGCCTGGCTAATATTTCTATTTTTAGTAGAGATGGGGTCTTCGCTTTTGCTCAGGCTTGTCTCAAATTCCTGGGCACAAGCAGTCTCCCTAGAGTGCTAGGATTACAGGTGTGAGCCACTGTGCCTGGCCTGGTTAGTGACTTTTGACCTTGCTGTGCTTGGATACTTGTATCTTTCTCTATGTTTGGGAAGTTTTCTGTTATTGTCTCTTTGAATAAGATTTCTACTCTTGGCATTCTCAAGAGCCCTTTGAGCCCCAATAACCCACATGGTACTGGCATAAAAACAGACATAAAGACAAATGGAAGGGAGGCTGAGGCAGGAGGATCACTTGAGCCCAAGAGTTTCAGGTTGCAGTGAGCTGTGATGATTCCACTGCACAAAATGGATTAAAGACTTAAATGTAAGACCTGAAACTATGTAATTACTAGTAGAAAACATAGAGGAAATGCTCCATTACATTGGTGTAGGGGAGATGTTTTTGTATAAAACCTCAAAAGCACAGGCAACAAAAGCAAATATGGAAAATGGAATTACATCATACTAAAATGCTTCTACACAGCAAAGAAAACAATCAACAGAACAGACAGATAACCTAAAGAATGGGAGAATAGGCCGGGCGTGGTGGCTCATGCCTGTAATCCTAGCCCTCTGGGAGGCCGAGGCGGGTGGATCGCTCGAGGTCAGGAGTTCGAGACCAGCCTGAGCGAGACCCTGTCTCTACTAAAAAAAATAGAAATAAATTATCTGGCCAACTAAAAATATATATAGAAAAAATTAGCCGGGCATGGTGGCGCATGCCTGTAGTCCCAGCTATTTGGGAGGCTGAGGCAGTAGGATCACTTAAGCCAGGAGTTTGAGGTTGCTGTGAGCTAGGCTGATGCCACGGCACTCACTCTAGCCCGGGCAACAGAGTCAGACTCTGTCTCAAAAAAAAAAAAAAAAGAATGGGAGAATATACTTGCAAACTATGCATCTTATAAGGGGCTAATATCTCAGATATGTAAGGAACTCAATTCAACAACATTAACAAAAAAATACCAAATTATCCAATTGAAAAATGGGCAATAGACATTTCTCAAAAGAAGACATACAAATCGTCAATAGATACATTTAAAAATGTTCTGCACCACTAATTATCAGGGAAATGCAAGTCAAAACCACTGTGAGATAACACCTCACTCCAGTTAGAATGGCTATTATCACAAAGACAAAAGACAAGTCTTGGCAATGTTGCAGAGAACAGCTTACCCTTACACACTGCTGGTAGGAATGTAAATTAGTACAACAAATATGGAGGTTCTTCAAAAAATTAAAAATAGAACTACTATATGATCCAGCAATTTCACTATTAGGTATATATCCAAAGGAAAGGAAATCAGTACATGGAAGAGATGTCTGCACTCCCATGTTTATTACAGCACTATTCACAATAGCCAAGATACAGAATCAACCCAAGTGTCCATCAATGGATGAATGGATAAAGGAAATGTGGTATGTGTACACAATAGAATACTATTCAGCCATAAAAAGAATGAAATCCTGCCATTTACAACATTGATGAACCTGGAGGGCATTATGTTAAATGAAATAGGCCAGGAACAGAAAGACAAATACTCTCACTTATACGCAGAATCTAAAAAGTTGTTTTTATAGAAGTAGAGATTAGAGCAGTGGTTACAAGGAGGGGCTGATAAGAGATTGGTAAACAGGTACAAAGCTAGAGTTGGAAAGAAGGAATAAGTTCTGGGGGTCTGTTGCATAGTGAGATGACTAGAGTTAACAATAATGTATATTTCAAAAAAAAGCTAGAAAAGAGGTTAATATTCTCATCACAAAGAAATGATAAATGTTTAAGGTGACAAATATGGTAATCACCCTGATTGATCATTATACAATTTACACATGTATCTAAACATCATATTGTACCTTATAAACATGTACAATTATTATGTGTCAATTGCATGTACATTTTTTAAAAAGAGGTGATTAGGTTACAAAATCTCTGCCCTCATAAGTTAATTAATGTTGTTATTACAGGAGTGAGTTATCACATGAGTTTGGCCCCTTTTTCTCTGTTCCATGAGCTTACTTGCCTTCTGTCTTCCACCATGGGATGACCCTCACCAGATGCTGTCACCAGGTGCTTGGACTTCTCACCCTCCAGAACCATAAGTCAAATAAATTTTTATTCCTTATAAATTACCCTGTCTGTGGTATTCTGTTATAGCAGCAGAAAACAGACTAACATATTGATATTTCCATCTATACTCCTAATGAGAATGAACATTGAGTATTTATTTCATCCTCACAGTAATTCTGGGATAGTGTAGCTACTATTATTATTTCCATTTTACAGGCAAAGAATTTAGGGCTTGGCTTAGGGAGGTAGTAAATGGTGGAGCCATGCTGAAACCTAGACCCTGCTTACTCAAAATCTCAGGTTTTAACAGGTACTTAACATCCATCCCAGAGAAACAGGGTGCAGAGGAATACAGTGGGATCTCTGGGGAGATTTATCAAAGTTGACTCTTGAGTATACCAAAATTCCAGTCTTAATCCCCATATTCTAACAGTTAATTACTTTAAAGTGAGATACATTTCTGCAAAATTTGGGGGATGGGAGAGGGAGTTTTTAAAAACACAACCAGCTGGCTGGGTGCTGTAGCTCACGCCTATAATCCCAGCACGCTGGGAGGCCAAGGGGGGAGGATGTCTTGAGGTCAAGAGTTCGAGACTAGCCTGAACAAGAATGAGACCCTGTCTCTACAACAAATAGAAAACTTAGCTGGGCATGGTGGCATGTGCCTGTAGTCCCAACTACCTGGGAGGCTGAGGTAGGAGGATCTCTTGACCCCAAGAGTTTGAGGTTGCAGTGAGTTTTGACGACACCACTGCACTTTAGCCTAAGCAACAGAGTGAGACTCTGTCTCAATAAATAAATAAATAAAAACACAACCAATAGATTCTTTAAAATTGGAAAAGCCAATTCTTTTTTCTTTTTTTTTTTTTTTTGAGACAGAATCTCACTGTCACCCAGCCAGAGTGCCATGGCGTCAGCCTAGCTCACAACAACCTCAAACTCCTGGGCTCAAGTGATCCTCCTGCCTCAGCCTCTGGAGTAGCTGGGGCTACAGGCATGTGCCACCATGTAGAGTCTTGCTCTTCCTCGGGCTGATCTCGAACTCCTGACCTCAAGGGATCCTCTCTCCTCGGTTTCTCAAAGTGCTAGGATTACAGGCATGAGCCCCCTCAACCAGCCTCCAATTATTATTGAATGGATTTTAAATTCCTGAATTATAAAGTCAGGAAGTAGTTACCCTTCCTTTTAACATGTCCGGCTTAAAGTGTTAGGCAGTTCTTTGCCCAGAAGAATTCCCTCTGAGGATTACTTCAGATGTCAACTGGGGAACCTAGTTAAATTCAGCTCAATCCCCCAGTTTCTGAGATCTGTAAAATCCAATGTCCTAACCAAGATTTCTGCTAATTTCCAATGGCTTATAATTTCATAGTCATTTCTGCCTTTGGCTCATATTTTGAGGCCTTCTGTTTTGGTCCTCTTTCATGAAAGTCAGCCCAGAATTCAGCCCTTCATGAATCGTGATGAGAAATTCACTTCCACCAACATTTTCTGGATTTTAGTAGACATCACTGAAGATATCGGGATCACGAAGAAGGGTCAACTCACAGGAAGCCTCCGTGGTGGCTTCACTCGCCTCTCTTTCCTTCCCCTCTTTCTCATTCATTCTACTCCTTTCAGAAGCATAGCTGTTTATCAAGTTTGATGCTTAAGCAAGTCCTGGAGGTCTCATCCTCCACAGCAGCTTATTCAAGTATTTCCTCCAGCAAATACTATGCTCTCCCTGAGAGGATTCTGGTAGAAAAAGAAAAATGTACCTATCCTATTATAGAGAAAAAACTTACTTTCTTCTAGGAAAGAGGACTTGTTTTATAATTCTTTAACAAAAGTACATCTTTAACAAATGTATGTATAATTCTTTAACAAAAGTTATGGTGACAGCAAATTTAAAAAGTCTCATCTAGCAAGTCATGTTAATTTTACACTTTTTGTGTATGAAAAATTATTCTAAATTGGGTAGTTTTAAAGTGAAGAGCCATTCTAGAAGTTTTCTTGCCTAGGCCTTTATTTCACTTATGATGGGGATGACACTATGGCTTAACAATTACTTCAATAATAAATGACCAAAGAAAGTACACATGGTGAACTAAAGGCAAACATTCCAGTTTATTAAGGAAGTTAAAACTATACCTACTTGTGCCCATACTAATGCTGATCAGAACCTGTTATTCCAATGTAAATACTGCAGCTACGCTGGTTGTGTAAGACTTAAAGTTGGGCAAAGTTCAAAGCATCTTAATTGCGCCTACTCAAAAACTGAAGATAAGACTGTAACCATCAATCCTGGAAGCCAAATGTGGGTCACTGCAGATAACCAACCAGGGGTGGCTTTAGGATTCCCACGTAGCAGGGGCATAGGGCAGCTTTCTAGGTGGGGAGGTAGGGTGAGGGAACAAGTCTTGAAGGTGCACGTACATAGCACTTTACAGAAATTGAGGAAATACCAGTTGTCTATATCAATGATTGAGGTGCTAATGAAGATTGTGTGAATACTAAAGCCCAGTCTCCCCTTTGGTGCCACCCCTGACCCTGGGGGCTGAAATGATATAGAGTCTTTCTGGCTTGTTGATCTCAAACTCAAAGCCATCCCAGAATTGATTCAGCCCCTTATGGTCTTCAGAGTATGTAAATTCACTACTACTGATAGTCTGAGACACTCTTGAGAAAGGGTCCCCACCCTGGCTGGTCTTTGCCTCAACCAAAGACTGGCAGCAGGTATTAAAGGTTAAAGAGAGGGGCAAAGATTAGGAGATAGTGGGGCTAGGAGGTACAATCAATTTCATAGCTGAAGGGAGAATGTCCTTCTGTGTTTTATAGAAGATAAAATACAAAATACAGTTGTGGTACACATATAGAGTGTCCCATATTTTGGAGCCAAACTCAGAAGTGCACATGAATATGACCTGTGCAGAATCCATGATGTCCTGTGCTTACTTCCTGGTTTTAGGATAACAAAAACTGTGACTTGAATTGTGAAGTCACTTACTGATATCTAACGACTCTGTCATTAACCACCTTCTTTCTCTGAGATATGTCCCCTAATCCCCCCAAACACATACATACACACATATACACTAAAACTGACCTGCTCCTGCTCCTCCATTATTGGACATAGAGGAATACTGGCAAGCTTCTCCCAGGCTTTCACCTGTATCCTCCTCCCCTTTGCAAATTTTGGGCCAGGAGCTGCGCCCCTCTTCATGTACACTTGGATGAAGAGAAATAGGTCATTTGTTCTTTTCACTATTTTCCGTCTGCCTCTAGAAATACAGCTTCATCTTCCGGCAGCTTTCTGGCAACACTCCCCCTTCTGGTGAGTAGTGGTACTGCAAGCAAGACCAAACTACCCATAATGTGTAAACTGAAATTTGTCAAAAAAATACTTCAATAAAATTAGGTGAACAACCACCCAGGAAAAAAAGTTAATGCTCTTAATACATAAAAAACACTTACAAATTAATAAGGAAAAAGAATGACAAGCCAATAGAAAAATTAACAAAAATTACAAACAAGTAGTTCACAAAGGTTGCTCAGGTAGCACTTGCAAAGGTCAGGATTTTAACCCATGCCTATCTAACTCCACAGAAGGAAGAATATTTGAAAAAGCAATCAGTTAAGAATTAGATCAGCCACTCTCTACCCCCATTTCATTTTTATATATTAAAGAAAAAAGAATTAGGTCATTTGGGGTATGTGGCCAGAATGCATTTATTGCCTTTTTATTGGTGTTTTCAATTTTATTTAATATAATTAACAGTAGGGAAAAGAAAGGAGTAAGAATTTAGTCCTGGTTGAAGTCTCTTTTGAAGAAATCATTATAGAAGCTGGAAAAGAACCACAGGAGGTAGTGTCAGAAGTAAAGGCCCAGAGAGAAATCAGAATTTTTTTTCAGAGATTCTCTAAGCATAACATTTAAAATTTCATTTTTTACAAAAGCATCAGGTTGGTAAAAAACTCTAAGCATAACTTTTTAGTATGATCCCAAGTTATTATGTAACAAAGTTTTATATATACAGATGTATTTGTTACAATTATTTTACAGTTTCTCAATGATGGGTTTAATTAGCACAGCAGATTGTATTTTTCAATGATGGCTACATTTCCCATTCTACATACCCTTCTAGAACCATGCTACTTTCCCACATTAGGAGATGAACTCTCTCTTGCGTGTGACTTTTTGACTTCCTTGACCAGTAGAGTACTGTGGAAGTCACTCTATGTCCTGTACTTCTACCTTGTTCTCTTGGAACAGTCAGTCTTGGAACCTAGCCGCCATTCTGTGAGGAAGTACAAGAAGTCATGGAGAGGCCCATGTGAAAAGGAACCAAGCTCCTAGCCAACAGCAAATTCCAACTTGCTAGTCATGTGTATGAACCATCTTAAATGTGGGGCCTCTAGGCCCTAGTTGGGCTGCTTCAGCTCATCCTGAATAGAGCACAGATAAGCCTTCCAAATTAAGTCCTGCCCAAATTTCGAATTCATGAGCAAAAAAAGTTATAATTTTAAGCCTCTATATTTTGGAGTAGATTGTTACATATCAATTGATAAATGAAACAACTAAAATAAATGATCAGAGATTACAGTGTGCCTGTCATAATATTATGCTCATTTCGTTTATTCATTAAATTTATTTCATATCAAACTCTGTCCATGCTAGGAATACAGTAGCGATTGCAACAGATAATGTCTCCCCCTGCCTTCAGGATGTGTTTGTGGTAGTGAGGGTAGACAGACAATACACAAATTAACAAATAAATGTATGATTGCTAGGTGGTAAAAAATGCTATGGAGAAAAAGCAGAATACAATAAATAGAGTAATGGGGTGGGTTTTTTCATTTTTTTTATTTTTTTAAGATGGGGGTCTTGCCATGTTGTCCAGGCTGGTCTCAAACTCCTGGGCTCAAGTGATCCTCCCACCTCAGTCTCCCTAGTAGCTGGGATTACAGGTTTTATTTTATTTCATTTATTTTTATTTACTTATTTATTTTTTGAAACAGAGTCTTGCTCTGTCACCTGGGCTAGAGTGTGGTGGCATCAGCCTAGCTCACAGCAACCTCAAACCCCTGGGCTCAAGCAATCCTCCTGCCTCAGCCTCCCGAGTAGCTGAGACTACAGGCGTGTGCCACCATGCCTGGCTATTTTTTTCTATTTTTTTTTTTTTTTTTAGTTGCCAGGCTAAATTTTTTCTATGTTTAGTAGAGATGGAGTCTCACTCTTGCTCAGGGCTCAGGCTGGTCTTGAACTCCTGAGCTCAAACAATCCTCCCACCTCCGCCTCCCAGAGTGCTAGGATTACAGGTGTGAGCCACCACGCCCAGCCTACAGGTTTTATTTTAGATGTAGAAAGGCCTTTCTGGAAAAAAGACAACTGAACAGAGATCTGAAACAAGTAAGGTAGCACACCAAAAGAATATCTGGCAGATGAGCAGTCCAAACAGAAGGAACAGTTAGTACAGACTCTAAGAGAGGAGTGTGCTTGAAAGCCAGTGTTTTGGAGCAGAATAAGGAAGGGATGGAACGAGAAGAGATGAGGTCAGAGAAGCACGGTGGAGGCCAGAACACATAGGGTTTTGTGAGCTGTGGATGAGGACTTTGGTTATGGAGTGTTTTGAGCACAGGAGTGACATGCTGTGAGGAGGGCAAGGTCTGAAGCAGAGAGAACTGTTGAAGTTAATGTGGTGACCCAGGCAAAGATGGTAGCTTGGACCAGGACAGTAGCAGTGGAGGACATGAGAAGTGGTCAGATATTTAAAATATTTTTAAATTTTATGTTATTTGTATTTTTTGAGACAGAGTCTTACTTTGTTGCCCAGGCTACAGTGCAGTGGTATCATCATAGCTCACTGCAACGTCAAACTCCTGGGCTCAAGGGATCCTCCTGCCTCAGCTTCCCAAGTAATTGGGAGTACAGGTATGCACATCCCTGCCCAGCTAATTTATTTTATTTTATTTTTTGTAGAGACAGGGCTCACTATGTTGCTCAGGTTGGTCTCCAATTCCTGAGCTCAAGCAATCCTCCTTCCTCGACCTCCCAAACTGCTGGGATTACAGGCATGAGCCAACATGCCAAGCATATGTATATATGCTTGGCACATATATATATATGTGTGTGTGTGTGTGTGTGTGTGTGTGTGTGTGTGTGTGTGTGTGTGTGTATATATATTTTTTTTTTAAGTGCAGCCACCAGGACGTGGATGTAGAGCTTGAGAAAAAGAGAAACGTCCAGTGGGACTCTAAGGGTTGTGGTGTTGTTTGCTGTATATCAAGTATATTTTATGTACTTGTCCTGTGTCCTCCATCAGAGCTCCTGGAGTTATTCTGTGTATTCAAATACTCACCTGATGGCTATGATGTCAGTACCAAGTGCCATTCAGATGACTCCTTTAAGCACAGACTCTCCACAATGCTGACCCCATGCAGAAATGTGGGAATGACTAAAAGCATTACTTTGACTATGAGCATTACTTTGAAATTGTCTATAACAAATATATAATAATTACACCTTTATGTTTGCAATATTTCCTTGAAGAAGTTGGCTTTATTGTCATGTGCTAAGGGAAAAATCTATAATTTATGTTGTTTCTCCCAAAGAAGTTGGTGACCTTTCTTGTACATATCTTAGGTCCTCTCTATATGCCATAGTAACCAAAAAGGCAGACATATTATTAGTGTAATTTAATGGACGGATTCTCAAAAGGATTTATGGAGTTTGTGATTAGTCATGTATTTTAAGCCTTGAAGAATTAACAAAATAAGACTGTGGTCACTTTTGATAATTCCAGGAAAGATACAGACTCACAGTTTTAATTCTCAGGTAGGATTCCTAGCATGTAACACACTCCCAGCCAGATGCTTCTTTTTGCTTATTTCATAGCCCCCTCAATCTAGTGGCAATAAGAGATTTTTTTTAGGCAACTGCTCTTAAAGCACCATTGACTTATAAAGTTTAGCAATCCTCAGGCTTTTCCAACTTTTTCTTAATGACTTGCCATAAACCTAGCCTCTAGGAAACCATCTAAATATTGCAGAATCTTTTAAATATTTTGACTTTCATAAAACTATGTGATAAATTGGTGTTTAACTTCCCAAATTTGTCCTGAGACTGCCTTCTTTAGGCTTCAAGGGCTTCCCTCCTATTCCTATTATAGTTATGTGGGCCTTTTCTGGTGAACAAGACGAAGTACCTTAGTTCATACTGATCAGAGTCTCATAAGTCTTCATTTTCTGGAGAATTGTAATGCCTCAGTTTCAGTCTGATGACCTAGAAGTTGACAAGCAGTTTACTAGTTGTAGTTTCACTTTTATTTTTAAACAAAGTTGATTGTAGTTAGTCAAACTAAGGAATGTTCACATTTTAGTCAAACAAAAATACATCATGGAGGTCTTTCTCCACTTGTGGAGACTGACCCATTCCTCTCTGGAACGTATTTAAAAAAAAAAATACCTCATGGAATATGTTCCAAAGTCAAACATACACACTTACGAATTTTTTTCAGAGTACCAGGTTCCTCTTAGCACAGTTTTGAGGCAGGCTCAGATCTGAAAATTACACTAATACTGCCACCTGTGTTCTACTGTGACAGGTTGTGGCATCCATTTCTTCGTCTGTAAAATGGAGATAATAATACTACCTATCAGAATAGGATTAAGGATTAAATGAGATAATGTAGTAAATGCTTAGCATAGACCCTGGCACATACTAAGTTCTCAAAAGATATTTGCTATTTTTAATATATAGAAATCCAAGAGCCCCCTTTCTTTTTCCCATGCACGACCTCCCAATCCAGTCTGAGTCATCATGAACAACAACAGATCGGTAGAAGCCAGTGAAAGTCTGGCATAGCCATTCATTGGGGAGGGGCTCAGGCATTCAAGGTCCTGTGGTCTTTCATGGATGTAAAGTTACCGCAAAATATCTCCCTTTAACCCAGGCAAGAGAGAGTCTGGCTCTGGCCCTGCACTTTATAAAACCCTGCATATCACAAACACACAGAAAAGTAAATTAATCCAAGAATGCATGGATACAAAACAAAAATAAAAACAACACAGAGCTATGGCTGCCTCTGTCACTTAGGACTTGGCACCCAGCTCCAACCAGAAACTCTAAGCATCTGCCCTGGTAATCAACACCTTTCAGGCCCCAGGGAAATGCTACTTCTCATTTCTTGTGCTGGATCCTCAAAACAAAAGGCAACTGTATCTGAATATCATGAAGGTTTTGGTGCTGTGCTACTGTTGACATTTGAAATAGACACTGCTTTGGAGTGCAGGAGGATATGAGTAATGGAAATTTTTTTACATAAGAGGAAAAAAACAAATTATCAACTCCTTTCTTTTTGATAATGTGAATGCAAAACATTGTTGAATAAAGAAGTAGCATGTCTAAGTAGAGCCAAGCATCCATTTTCTTGCTTGTATTCATGTTCTAATTCCTGATTTCAGAGGTATTCATCATGTTGAAGCAATTGATGCTCTAGAAGAGTAAAGTGAAACAACAGAGGTGCTCAAATAAGAGCAAATCAGCGTCTTTGACAGAAAGATGAATTTTGTGTTTGGACTATCTAGTTATTTGATCTATAACATTGCTTGCTCTGAATAATGTTAATACAAATGTTCAAAATCCCAAACAAATCTAAATTTTAAAAGGATTAGAATTTTAGAGAAAAATTTTTTTCTAAATTGAATAAAACTGTATGAGAAATATTCAACAAAAGTGACATTCTACTTAAATACAAGAGAATTAGAACAAGGCAACAAAAATTTTTACATGACTGTGAAGAAGAAAACTTATGTACAACTAAACCTAAAACTAATTTCTGTAGAGATTATTTTCTGACCCTGATAGATCAGTGTATAGTCTAATTGAAAAGACATTTTAACAAATTGAGCAACACACTGCTATTTTTGTTTTTCCTTTTTCTTTTTTTAGACACAGGGTATTCTTTTGTTGCCCAGGCTGGAGTGCAGTGCGACGATCATAGCTCCCTGTAGTCTTGAACTCCCACCTGAGCCTCCCAAGTAACTGGGACTTCAGGTACATGCCACCCCAGCTAATTTTTCTTATTTTTTGTAGAGACAGGATCTTGCCATGTTGCCCAGGCTGGTCTTGAAATTCCTGGCTTCAAGTGATTGTCCTGCCTCCACCTCCCAAAGTGCTGAGATTATAGGCATGAGCTGCCGTGCCTGGCCCCCTATTTTTGTTTTACTTTATCATACCCCAGCATTGAAATATTGGAAAGAATTACCAAAATCTGCATAGACATAGGTACTACAACACGAGACAGTGAAAATCTCAATAAAAGTGATGGTGATTTATATGATAATATTAAAATATCTACTAATAGTTTCTGTGAAAACAATAACAACATATATGATACCATCACACAGTTTGAATGTGATATGTAAAAATCATGGTTCATTGCCAAATCTAAGTATTGCTTTAAGAATTAATTTAAAATTACAGTTTCTCTTGCTTGAGCAGAACAAAATTTCTCCAAATTGAAATGAATAAAAACTATTTAAGAGGCCAGGCATGGTGGTTCACACCTGTAATCCTAGCACTCTGGGAGGCTGAGGTGGGAGGTGGGAGGATTGTTTGAGGTCAGGAGTTCGAGACCAGCCTGAGCAAGAGCAAGACCCCGGTCTCTACTAAAAATAGAAAAATTAGCTGGGTGTGGTACCACATGCCTGTAGTCCCAGCTACTCAGGAGGCTGAGGCAGGAGGATGCTCTCTTGAGCCCAGGAGTTTGAGGTTGCTGTGAGCTAAGCTAATACCACTGCACTCTAGCCCAGGCGACAGAGCGAGACTGTCTCAAAAAAAAAACAAATAAAGAGTGACAATGACCCACAAAAGGTTGTCTAATTTGGCATTACTATCTGTAGAACACAAATTATGTGATATCTTAATGATAACAACATAGACATTTTGTTGAAATGAAGACACAAAAAGGAACTTTTATGGAATATATGCATTATATTTTATGAATTGTGTATGTCTTTACCTTGTTAGTCATCCAAACATTGATAGCCTATTAGTAGAACACCCAGACATGCTCAATCATAATTGCCTTTGATATTTTTATGACTTTCAGTACCATCAAAAACCATACCTTGGCCGGGCGTGGTGGCTCACGTCTATAATCCTAGCCCTCTGGGAGGCCAAGGCGGGTGGATCACTCGAGGTCAGGAGTTCGACACCAGCCTGAGTGAGACCCCCCTCCCCGTCTCTACTAAAAATAGAAATAAAAATTATCTGGACAACTAAAAATATATATAGAAAAAATTAGCCGGGCATGGTGGTACATGCCTGTAGTCCCAGCTACTCAGGAGGCTGAAGCAGGAGGATCGCTTAAGCCCAGGAGTGTGAGGTTGCTGTGAGCTAGGCTGATGCTACGGCACTCACTCTAGCCTAGGCAACAAAGTGAGACTCTGTCTCAAAAAAAAAACCAAAAAAACCAAACAAACCATACCTTGGCCGAGCACAGTGGCTCACGCCTGTAATCCTAGCACTCTGGGAGGCCGAGGCGGGTGGATCGTTTGAACTCATAAGTTCGAGACCAGCCTGAGCAAGAGTGAGACCCCCGTCTCTACCAAAAAAATAGAAAGAAATTATCTGGACAACTAAAAATATATAGAAAAAATTAGCTGGGCATGGTGGCACATGCCTGTAGTCTGAGCTACCTGGGAGGCTGAGGCAGGAGGATTGCTTGAGCCCAGGAGTTTGAGGTTGCTATGAGCTAGGCTGATGCCACGGCATTCTAGCCCGGGCAACGGAGTGAGACTCTGTCTCAACAAAAAAAGACCAAAAAAAAAAAAAAAAAAAAACCATAGCTTTTCAGAATTTAGGAGCTCAATGAAAAAAAAAACATAGCTTTACACATTTTTGTTTAAAAAGTTTATTCTTTCTTTGGAAACTTTTCCCTAGATAAAAGTACAGATGTAGGCCAGACGAGGTGGCTCATGTCTCTAATCTCAGCATTTTGAGAGACTGAGGCAGGAGGATCGTTTGAGGCCACATATTCAAGACCAGCCTGGACAACATAGTAAGACCCTTTTTCTACAAAAAATAAGAAAAATTAGTAGTTCTAGCTACTCAGGAGGCTGAGGCAGGAGGATTGCTTGAGCCCAGGAGTTTGAGGCTGCAGTGAGCTATGAATCCTGCCACTGCGCTCTAGCCTGGGTGACAAAGGGAGACCCTGTCTCAGAAAAAAAAAAAAAAGGGTACAGGTTTAAAATGTTTAAAAGTTTCCAATGGATTAATATCTATAAAGAGGATCCAACTATAAAGTAGTTCACCGTATTCACTATTCATCAATGTATAACTATTATACAAATTCATGTAAAGCAAAAACTAGTTACAAAGAAAAACTAAGTTTTTAAATAACAAGTTGTTTTTAAATAACTTAAGATGGTTTTTAAAATTTATTTTTTTAATTGACAAGTAAATATTGTATATATTTATCATGTATAACATGCTGTTTTGTGATATGTATATATTGTGGAATGGCTAAATCAAGCTAATTAATACATGCATTCTCTCACATATGTGTTTTTTTTTTTTGTGGTGAGAACTCTTAAAATCTACTCTCCTAGCAATTTCAAGAATACAATACATTGTTATTAATTATAGTCATCACATACAACAGATCTTTTGAACTTATTCCTTCTAACTGAAATTTTGTATTAAGATTTTTTTCATTATAATTATGAAAGTTAGTGGTTTCCATACACAACCAGCTGATTAGGGTGGTAAGTAGGTACCTCAAATCATAGCACATGGGCAATATCTTAGAAATCTTTTCACATATTGGTGTTAAATCATCAAATTATCACTACCAGAACTAAAAATTACTAAATTTTTTTGGCTTATAAACAATAGAGATTTATTTCCCATAGTTCTGGAAGCTAGAAGTCTGAGATGAGGGTGCCAGCATGATCGAGCGCTAGTGAGGGCTCTCTGGGTACAGACTGCCTGCTTCTCCTTGTATCCTCACACAGTGGAGAGCAGAGAGAGCTGCGGATTTATTTTATGTTTGACATATTTAATGACACTGAGTTCACTTTCATTTCAAAGAATAAAAGCTGTATTTCCCATACTAGCAGGAATCAATGTTTTATTTTTTATTTTAAAATAATTTCAAAACCACAGATTGGTTGTAAAAAGTACAAAAAAAAACTTCCACTTACCCTTCTCCCAAATTCCTCATTTTTTTTTTTTTGAGGCAGAGTCTCACTTTGTTGCCCAGGCTAGAGTGCCATGGTGTTCACAGCAACCTCAAACTCCTAGGCTCAAGCAATCCTCCTACCTCAGCCTCCCAAGTAGCTGGTACTACAGGTATGCACCACCATGCCCAGCTAATTTTCTCTCTCTATTTTAGTTGCCTGGCTAATTTCTTTCCATTTTTAGTAGAGACAGGATCTTGCTCTTGCTGAGGCTGGTCTTGAACTCCTGACCTCAAGCGATCCTCCCACCTCAGCTTCCCTGAGTCATAGGATTTCAGACATGAGCCACCACGCCCAGCTCCCATTGTTGATATTTTAACACATTCACCTTATTAATCTCTGTCTCTTTACACACATATATGTATATGTATATATACGCACACATAATTATTTTTCCTGAGACATTTGTTGAAAGTTGCAGAAACAATGTCCAAAATAGTTTGATGTGTATTTTCTGTATTTCCTATAAGAAAAGATCTCTCATATATCACCACAGTCTACTTTTCAAAGTCAGAATTTAACACTAATCCATTACTACCATCTAATCCACTCAAATTTCACTGATTGTTTCAGCAATGTTCTTTTTTTTTCCAGAGACAGGGTCTCACTCTGTTGCCCAAGCTAAAGTGCAGTGGTATGATCATAGTCCACTGCAATCTCAAATTCTTGGGCCCAAGTGATCCTCCTGCCTCAGCCTCCCAAGTAGCTGGGACTAGAGACCCGGCTAATTTTTTTTGTGTGTGTGGATGAGGACCTCACTATGTTGCCCAGAGTAGTCTCAAACTCCTAGGCTCAAGCAATCTTCCTGCCTTGGCCTCCCAAAGTGCTAGGATTCCAAGTGTGAGCCACCACGCCTGGCTGACAATGTCCTTTGAATAAAACAAATAAAAAGCCTTCTGATTTCCCTTTTTCATTTCTTGTCCAGGATGCAACACAGAATTGCAAGTTGCATACAATTGTCATGTCACTTTGGTCTCTTTCAATCTGGAATAGTTGTTTAGTTTTTCCTTACCTTTCATGATCTTGTCATTTTTGAAGAGGACAGACCAGTTGCTTTGTAGAATTTTCTAAATCTGGGTTTGTTTGCAGTTTCATCATGACTAGATTTGGTTAGTACTTATTAAATAGCTGTATTAGATTAATTATGTAAATTAGGCAGGACGTGCTTCTGTGTTCTTCTCAGCACATCCTATCAGGAGGCATACAATATTGATTTTGTCCCATTATTGGTCATTCTAACTTTTATCGCTTAACTAAAATGATGTCAGCTGAGGGCAGTGGACAAGTACCCACTGGCCCCTGGTGTCACCAATTGCACTGGCTGAGCCAGCCATACTAGCCACTAACTCCCAGGGGAATGGGTATACATCTTTTTTATTTCATTGTTCTAGATTTATAAGGTAAGAAGGAGGATAAGGAAGATAAAATGTATTTAATTTAACAGCATGTTATTTGCTTCATAGCTTCTAAATATTCAGATGAATGTTACATGGGCTTTCCTATGTACTCTTGCCCTAAAACATGCAAAAGTTAGGAGTGGGCCTGTGTCTGGCTAGACTTTCCTTCCTGATACTTTTACCTCCAATGTAAGCAGGGCCTGATCAAGACAGGTGGCACCTCTGGTAGGCTAATAACTTGATGAGCCACCAAAATGAAGGTTTTTAAGTATTTTCTATAAATACAAATTGCATGCCTCTTTCTTAAAAGTTTCAAAAGCTGCTCAGGGAAGATTGAGCCACACTTGCCTGTGAGGAGTGTTTTTACACTTCTCCTTTAGAGCTCTACTGACATTGACCAGAGTAGACTTTGTCCATTTTTTCTATTATATAAGGAATTGCAAGTTAAGAACAGAGGTAATTGGCATCATAATTCTGATTTATCCCAGGGGCAGTTTTGTGAAACCCTTAACCTTGTCATCCTGGTTGGCAGCCCCCTCTCCCAGCTCTGACAGTGAGCAGCTGATACCCTGATTCTTTCCTGCTAGTTTAAACGCGTATACAGCAGACGGGTGCTATGGCTCACACCTGTAATCCTAGTACTCTGGGAGGCCGAGGCGGGTGGATCGTTTGAGCTCAGGAGTTCGAGACCAGCCTGAGCAAAAGTGAGACCCCCGTCTCTATAAAAGTGGCATGTGCCTATAAGTCCCAGCTAACTTGGGAGGCTGAGGCAAGAGGAGTTTGATGTTGCTGTGAGCTAGGCTGACCCATGGCACTCTTCTCAGGGCAACAGAGTGAGACTCTGTCTCAAAAAACAAAAAAAGATACTAAAAGGCAAAGAAGCAGGAAATAAAGATATGCTAAATAAAGTCTAGCTTTTAAATTTTTAAGTAATAAGATAAAAATAAATAAATAATGACCCCATATACACCCATCTCCTATGGGCAGACTTCAGTCATTGGAGGATGGGAGTATAGAATTAAGATTCATATTGACAATGGGAATATTTTAAACTGCTTCACAGTTTAACGTGTCCTCTTTTCCTGGTGGAGCCAGCAAATTCCATTCTTGGACAAAGTAGGATTTATGTGCTTTCCTGAGAACATTTGATTTGATTGAGGCCATATTTAAAATGCAGATTCCCAGTTGCCAAACCCCAGAGTCTGATTCAGTAGGGGTGGGGAGATATTCAGATATCTACATTTTAACTAGTACTCAAATGATTCCCACACAAAAAGCCCAAAGATCCCCTCTGAAATACCGTTAGATGAGGGAATACTTTCTCTCGAGGACCTTTTTTGTTCATTTACGTGATTAGTTCTCTTCAGCCTCCTTGTGGAGTTTAGAAAAAGGGAACAGCTCATTCCCCCAGTTATAATTACAGTCATACACTGTATAATCAAATTTCGTTCAATGATGCAGCTCATATACAATGATGGTCCCATAAGATGGCCCTGTAAGATTATAATATGGTATTTTTGCTGTACCTTTTCTATGTTTAGATGTGTTTGGATACACAAATACTTACTTTGTGTTACACTTGCCTACAGTATTCAGTATAGTAACATGCTGTACAGGTTTGTAGCCTAGGAGCAATAGGCTATACCATACAGCCTAAGTTTGTAGTAGGCTACACCATCTAGGTTTGGGTAAGTACACTCTATAATGTTTACACAACGATGAAATCGCCTAAGGAGCATTTCTCAGATGTATCTGAGCCGTTAAGCAACACACGACTGTAGTTCTTAAAAGAAAGGAAAAAGCTGAGCAGTGTGATGGCTCTTGCTGGTAATCCTAGCATTTTGGGAGGCCGAAGTGGGAGGATCACTTGAGGCCTGGAGCTAAGGCTGGGCAACATAGCGAAACCCTGTTTCTACCAAAAAGAAAAAAGAAAAAGAAAAAAATTAAGCGGGAGCCAGATAAAAGGAATAAGGGTGCGGTTAGGGATCAGGGGGAGACATGAAAGAAGGAGTTCTTTCACCAGGTACCAACTACCGAACATTTACTAAATGCACTGTGCTAGGTGCTGGACATTCAAATGGGCACATGAGCAGGGCCTTCCTCAGAAAGCTTACAGTCTAGGGCTGGCTGAGGCAGGTACAAGGGGCTGTGGTAAGGCAGAGGAGAGATCCCTATTCCAGGCTTGGGGCTCTCATGCAAGACTTCCTGGTGGGTCCCTGTAGGCACTGGGCCGGGATGAGTAGTGCAGGAGGTAGAGTCCTGGAGAGGGCAAGAGGGCTCCAGAGCAAATTCTTCTTAACTTTAAATGTTTTTTCTGGTTTACAAAAGTAAAACATGTTTGTTATGAAAAAACGTTGTGGCAAAGAAAGTGAAAGCCTCCAGTAATTCTCCCTGCTCCTGCTCTTGCCCAACCTTGTCGGGTCCTGGTGCCGGGAGAGTTAGGACCCTGTGAGGATATGCGCCGAGGCGAAGCCCGGCATTCACCCTCCTGCCAGCAGGGGGCAGTAAGCCTCACGCCTAGTGCCGGCGCCCTCTCTCTTCCACACGTCGCTCGCGTAATCGCCCGTGCTACATACTGCGCCTGCGCACGGGCTACGGCCTTTTCTCCCCCCTAGCGCTGCTGGGCCTGGAAGTCCGTGTGGAGCCGCGAATGCGGGCCTCTATTCGGCAGGATGGTGAGTGGGTACCTCGATCTCGGGGCTTTGGATGCACGGGGATTCTTTTTCCTCGCCCGAACGCCAACCTGTGGCCCGTCTCGCGCGGCGCAGGGGTCGGATGGCATCAGATTGCTTGCTCTGCCATGGTCGGGTTGCCGCTCCCAGCGTGGCCTTAATGGCGGCCGCCCGGCGTGCAAGCCTGGGGGGAGGGGTTGTTGAAGAAGGGGAGCGTGAGCTTGGGTGGTAGATTGGGGAGAAGGGTGAGTTTAGTAGGCAGCCTGAGAGGATAGTGCCGTTTCGTCTGAGTGGGCGCTGGTAGACGGCTGGGCGGAGGAGGCTGCATGTAGGCGGCCTCACACTAGCTGGAGGATGCCAGGGTGGAGGCGGGCTGCGGGTCCTTCGACCCGGCTCGATCCCGACTGCTTCGAGGGCTTTCTGGGAGAGTCTCGAGTCAGCGAGTCTTTCAGGAATCCTGTGCTTGTGGGCCAAGGACTTGGCTTTTAAGCCAAACTCGTCAGTGGAGATTGGAGGCCGAGGCGTCCCTGGCTCCCGGAAGGAAACTTGTTTAATTTGGACTGTGTGCCTCCCGGTTTCTCCAGTCCGTCACTGGCTCCAGTTTTTAATGATTGTCAGGATGGGGCCCCACAGTAGGGGTGGGATGTTACTTTAGTTGGTGGGGGAGCAGTGTTGTTTTAATGGGTAATAATTGCTGAATGTGCTCTTGCCCGATTAAGTATTGTGGCAGGTAATCTAGGGTTTTGAAAAACGTACGTGGTAAGTGAGAGAAGTATATTGTTACCTGAGGTTAGGTTTTCGAAGTGGGACATACGGTTATTCCGAACAGACTGACGTTTGGTACCACTAACTGCCCTCTAGAGCAGTGCTTCGCAAAAGTCTGGTACAAGGATTGGCACTGGTCTTCAAGGAAACAAGTACAGAAATTGAGAGTAAGCATTTAAAAACTTTTGCAAGCAACTTGACAGTAACTTTATACCTCTTAAAACTCATGAATTGGGGCCTGCATTTTGTTTTTTTCTTATGGTTTTGTGTTTTTCTAATGACTTATTTTTATTGTATTTTATAAAACTATCAGTTTGACGGATGGAAAATAGAAGAAAAAGTGGTTACTGACCCCAGTTGACTTGCAAAACATGGGACTCTACAAAAGTGACAGTTGTGTGTATTCTCAAAGTTCAAGTGTTATTTTTGTTACATGTTAAGTCAAAAGTATCATCGGCTAAAACATTTATCAAAGTTTTAATATTCTTTTTTCTTTAAGGGGTTTGTTAAAGTTGTTAAGAATAAGGCCTACTTTAAGAGATACCAAGTGAAGTTCAGAAGACGACGAGGTACTGTTGGTTTTTTATGTTTACAGTGTTAAACATCTTCTTTGCAGTGGAGTAGTCTTTCTAAAATTATTTTTTTCTTCCAGAGGGTAAAACTGATTACTATGCTCGGAAACGCTTGGTGATACAGGATAAAAATAAGTACAACACACCCAAATACAGAATGATAGTTCGTGTAACTAACAGAGATATCATTTGTCAGGTAAGTTGTATTCTAGATGCAGGCATTCCCGTTTGCTAACTATGCTGAAGAAGGGAAGCAAAGCACATGATGTACGGGTTTGAAGGACTGTCTAATACGTCCAGAAACATTGAATAATTCTTTTCCTCTTTGGAGGTCTAGAGTTAGAGCCTGGGAAATTGGTACATTAGAAAACATTCTTGACTGAAGATCAACCGTGTTTGGAATTCCTGACCCAGTTTAATACCATTTGTTTTCTAATTTGGGGGAAAGAAGTGGGGAGATTAGAGACTAGTAGGAGGTTCTTACCCATCCCAATTTCAGTAGAATAACATAGTTTGTGGCTTGGGGGCCTTGGCTCATGTCTCTAATTCTAGCACTTTGGGAGGCCAAGGCAGGAGGATTGCTTGAGGCCAGAAGTTCAAGACCAGCCTGAGCAAGAGTGAGACCCTGTCTCTACTAAAAATAAATAAATAAATAAGAAAAATTAGCTGGGCGAGGTGGCATGTGCCTTGTAGTCCCAGCTACTTGGGAGGCTGAGGCAGGAGGATCCCTTGAGCCCAGGAGTTTGAGGTTGCAGTGAGCTACGATGATGCCATTGCACTCTATCCTGGGTGACAAAGTGAGACCCTGTCTCCAAAAAAAAAATAGTTTGTCATGAACTAAGTCCTGATTCTTGCCACATGGCCTTACATTGCCATTTAACCACTCCTCACTGAAGAGATAGGTAATTGTGAGAGTTAAACGGAACTCCTAAGATTGTTCTTATTTCTGCTTATTGTTTGAAATAGGTTTTAAAATGTACAAAGATACCTCCCACATAAAAGACGTTTAGGAAGTGGCAATTTGCCCCTGGATGCTAGTATTCTGGGCTTTTACAACTAGGGGAAATTCTGATAACTTGAGATTGGACGATCTGCAGTAGACAGGCACACCTGTTTCCTGGGCACATTAGCTTGTTTGTGAAAGCAGTATCTAAGTCTGTAGCCAAGTTCAGATAACTAAACATTGGGTTCCTGAAACTTTGTTGAAGTTAACTTATGCTTTGTTCAGAAGGTGCTTGAAATAATTGGGTGTTTCTCTTTGGCTTTTTATTTATTTTTATTTTTTAAAAAGGCCTTAGCAGTACTGCCCTCACTACTCGTTCATTGGACAGTAGCACTATCCCAAGAAAAGGATGGCTATCTCTTTGGCTTTTTAAAGTGCCTCTTTAATTCACCAGCTAACCCTGCTAAGAGTCTTTTCAGTATTTAAAAGTAGGGAAGTACGGTATAATTTATTCCACATACATCCTAATATTCAATGTCTATTTGGCAATTTTAGCATTGGATTCTCTGACATTAGTCAAACTACTTACACCTACCTACTATACAATTGCTTAATTGCTATATAGTTGACCAAGTCATAAATTATAGTTGGAGGTATGTAAGTTTAAGTTTTAAGTGATGCAGATCTATGTCTATTCAGCTTTTTTTTATTCATTTGAAAAAGAAGGCACTTAGGACAATTAATGAAACAGTGAAAGCAACAGATCACTAACCCGTCTTTTCTCTTACCATAGATTGCTTATGCCCGTATAGAAGGGGATATGATAGTCTGCGCAGCTTATGCACACGAACTACCAAAATATGGTGTGAAGGTTGGCCTGACAAATTATGCTGCAGCATATTGTACTGGCCTGCTGCTGGCCCGCAGGGTATGTACAAGATGACTTTAATGTGCTTTGGGTTTAGTTCACTGCTTGCACATGGATAAGATACACCCAGCTGTGGCTTTAGGAGAGTCCTGCTTCCTATTTTCTGCTCAGTTTATGGGTATATCTAGACCAGCTTTGTCCATTAGAATTTTCTGCAGTGATGGAAACCTGTAATCTGCTGTCTGGTTGGATTCACACCTATGGCTATTGAGCACTTGAAATGTGGCTAGTGCTACTGAGGAACTGAATTTTTAATTTGAATTTCAAAAGCCACTTGTGGCTATTGACTACTTAATTGGATAGCAAAGACCCTACTCCAGAACTTCAGAATCTACATTATGATACCGTGTCCAAAGTGATGTATATGCACATTAAAATTTGAGAGGTGATGTCTTAAATGTTTTTGGAGGTGAGCATTGATGGGAAGATTCATTTTTGTTTTAATCATTTTTCCATCTTTTGGCAGCATTTCCTGTATATGCTATGTTATGCTGGTAGGAGATGAAAATGTGATTTTGCCTATTTTTGTTATCTCTTGGTTACCTTGGTTTACAGTGGAATTGTTTAGTTTATGCATCAAGGTTGAGGATTCACATCTTCATTGGTTATAAGTATATTTGAATGGGGGGAACATTGTCATTAATGAGAACAACTTGGTACAAAGGCACTGCTTGCAGAAAAACCATAGCTAGGGGACTGTACCAGCAAAGGAGTGGCCCAGATTAACATGTAGTTGGAGAGTAGAGCCACAAATGATGTCCCCTCAGCCCAGGATCCTATCCCTACAAATTTTATTCCAGATAAAGTTAAACAAAAATACATGGGATAATGTGTAATATTTAGTTCTTAAATTACTATAGCCAAATATGACTGAAGAAATGTAGTGAATACCTCCCTTGAGTAAATATAAGAATCAAATTAAGTTTATGCATTCTAATCGATTGCTACATGAAAGTATGGACATGTAGCAAAGATTCAGAAGCCATAAAACAAAGTTATTGTAGTTGTGGGTGAAATTGGACATATGCAGTTTCTTTTTGTAGCATTTAAAAATTGAATTACCTTTTAAAGCACATAGTGGTAAAGGGGATAGGTGAATTGGAAGGAAATTTTTTTCCAGTTGTCAGAGGTCATTAAGGTGACATGAGATGTTTTAATTTTAGAGTGGTTTGAATGAATATATACAAATAGGCATTTACATTGGCTTCTTTGTTAATAGCTTCTCAATAGGTTTGGCATGGATAAGATCTATGAAGGCCAAGTGGAAGTAACAGGAGACGAATACAATGTGGAAAGCATTGACGGCCAGCCTGGTGCTTTTACGTGCTATTTGGATGCAGGCCTTGCCAGAACTACCACTGGCAATAAAGTTTTTGGGGCCCTGAAGGGAGCTGTGGATGGAGGCTTGTCCATCCCTCACAGGTAATGATAGTATTTAAGAAAAATTTGAGAAAAAGGCTTACGAAAGATTTCTAAACTTTGAACTGGAAGTAAGATTGTAAGCCATTTTTGGAAGTTAAGTGGGCTGTTTTAATTTGTAGTTCCTTTGGTTTGAGTTAATGACTTTTTTGTTGTTGAGTAGATGCATCTTGATTTATTAGGCATATTTTAGTGGTTGGTAATTTAACAACCAAAATAATAATTTTTGGCAAATAGATTTTTATTTTTGGTAAGCCTAAAATATAACCTAACCGGAATTTTGCTTTTATAATGTAGAGTTGGGGGAGGAGTATATTTTTTTGAGGACCTGTTAGAACTTATGCACAGTTCCTCACTGTGAGGTGCAGGTGTTCCAAGAGCATTCTCACTTGGGGATTTCATTAACTGTGATCTTGGACAAATCACTTATTCCCATGTAGCCTGAGGCACCACAGAAATTAAAAGATGAGGGGGGAGGTGAGTTTTGAAACCCCTTCCTGTGCTGATATGCAGTAGAATTAACTTTACAGTGGTAGAAAACTTTTTTTGAGACAGTCACTCTGTCACCCTGAGTAGAGTACTGTGGTGTCAGCCTTGCTCTCACTGCAACCTCAAACTCTTGGGCTCAAGTGACCTGCCTCAGCCTCCCGAGTAGCTGGGACTATAGGCGCACACCACGATGCCCAGCCAATTTTTCTGTTTTTAGTAGAGACGGGGTCTTCCTCTTGCTCAGCCTGGTCTTGAACTCCTGAGCTCAAGCAATCCTCCCACCTTAGCCTCCCAGTGTGCTAGGATTACAGGCCTGAGCAACCATGCCTGGCTTATAGTGGTAGCAAATCTTGGTAATGGTTTTTTAAAGGTGTTTGTGGCATGAATTTCTTTTTCATCATCGAATTCAGAGAAAAGCTGCCAAATGATGATACCCTACTAACTGAGCAGTCAGTAGTTGGTCCTTTGGTTGCATATGATGCAGTAATTGTTTCAAGACGGGACTGATGGCAGCTAACTGAGGTGAATACTTACTAGTGAACTAATTCCAGTCTATACTAAAATATGAAAAACTTTATTTTAGTACCAAACGATTCCCTGGTTATGATTCTGAAAGCAAGGAATTTAATGCTGAAGTACATCGGAAGCACATCATGGGTCAGAATGTTGCAGATTATATGCGTTATCTAATGGAAGAAGATGAAGATGCTTACAAGAAACAGTTCTCTCAATACATAAAGAACAACGTTACTCCAGACATGGTAAAAAATTTACCTAAAAATGCCTGTGTTGGTTAATTTATCAAAATGGGTTTACTGCTTGTTTTTTGGGGTGAGGGTTACATTCTTGTGTTAGGTGTATTTCAGGTTGGCAGTTGAAAGGTGAATGGGCAAGTTTGTAAGTATAGGTAGGCTCACATAAGATACTCTTGGCTTAAATAAGGATGTTCTGGACGAGAATATGATAACTTACTGAGCTAGGCTCGTCAGTATGGTTTTAGGAATCTTAGATGCTGAAGCATGGCAGGCTTCAAGCATCTAAAGCCTTTGGTGCCTTTTGTTCTTTGGCTGTTCTGTATTTTTAGATGTCATTCTTGTGGTCATAGTTGTAATCTGCTTTTTTTGAAATGAGGTGCTAGATAATTCACTAATTTTGATACTATGGGAGAGGAAAGTTCATAGTAAATATGTGCTACATTCTGGACTTTCTGAATATCTCAGGCATGCACACAGAAAAGGTGAGGTACATATTTGATCACTGGTTCAGCATGATGTTGCAGAAACAAGGGGAACTCTATCTGCAAAAGTGAGTTTGGCTACAGGCAGTGGCTCACCCCTGTATTGCCAACACTTTGGAGGCTGAGGTGGGAGGCTCACTTGAGCCCAGGAATTTGAGGTTACAATGATCAGGACATTGCACTCTAGTTTGTGTGACAGAGTGAGACCCTGTCTCTTAAAAAAAAAAGTGTAGTGTAGTTTATTGGCCCTAAAGTTGGATCTGTGCAGCTACTTCTGTTAAGACATTGAAGTAATTGAAGGTTATAGTATTCGATTTTGAAATTACAGTGAAAATGTAGAACACAAATCACATTAAAAAGTCATTGAGAAAAGATCACTTTGTTATTTGTATGTTTTGGATACCGTTCTAAGGCTGAATAAACACATAGTTTGTGTTTTTGAGATAGGAAAGGAATTAAGGGTAGTTTTGTATCAGTAATGTAGATGCATGTTAATTTTTACTAGATTATATTCGTTTATGTTACTACTGAGTTTCATCCTGGTAAACACTTCTTTTACTTTTAGACTTTGATTCTACTTGGCCTGCAGAATGTTTCTCCCTTAGTCATGTGATACTTGGTCAAAACTTTTCAGACTCCCTTTCTGTGCTTTCATATGTTTATTTCCTAGTGGTTTCCTGTATACAAGCTGTACTTCAGCCAGACTGCTTTTTGGTTAAAAGTAATTTTCTAGCTAGCTCGTTTTATCCACAGTGGCCTGTTTCCTCTTGTGTGCCTGCTAAAATCCTCTATAGACATCTGTTATATCTTCAACAGGAAGTGGTCTTTACCTAAATTCATGGCTTTATCTAAATAGGTGGTTGTACTTCCTTCTTGTCTGATGTCTTGGGAGGAACTTTGTTGCTTAGATTTGTTAAATATAGTGGATGGCTATAATAGAGTGTTAAAAGAGGTAGAGAAACTTTTTAAAGGGATTTAGATAGTTGAGGTTTCAAATGCAGTGAAATTCTTTTTTTTTTTTTTTTTTTTTTTGGGCTAGAGTGAGTGCCGTGGCATCAGTCAGCCTAGCTCACAGCAACCTCAAACTCCTGGGCTTAAGCGATCCTACTGCCTCAGCCTCCTGAGTAGCTGGGACTACAGGCATGCGCCACCATGCCCGGCTAATTTTTTTTTTCTATATATATTTTTAGTCGTCCAGATAATTTATTTCTATTTTTAGTAGAGACGGGGTCTCGCTCAGGCTGGTCTCGAACTCCTGACCTCGAGCGATCCACCCGCCTTGGCCTCCCAGAGGGCTGGGATTACAGGCGTGAGCCACCATGCCCAGCCGCAGTTAACATTCTTGCATTATTTTTCTTTACTAAGCCTTATGCAAATGCATGCAGTAATCACTTTCTCCACATGGAATGAGTAATTTTAGAGACCTGGATTACCGTAACATTCGGGGGGCTGTAATTGTTATTAGATATTCACATTTGCAACCTTTTTTTGATGAGTTGTAGAACAAAATTGCCCAATAAGATATCTAATCAGATAGCTTTTCAAGAAAAATTCAGACCACCTCTTGGTTCTAGAGGCCTTATATTACTGCCAGGTATTAGTTACTGGTGGTAGGGAAAGGTAAAAGAGGTCCCTAGTAAATAATACTGAGAAATGCTTTGAAAGACTTGTCAGGCAAAGATGGAAAATGTAAATCTGGGGAATATGGATGACAAATGAATTTGGCAGTTGCTTCTTGGCCCCAGTGTCATCTTAATTAACATATTAAATACTTTTGTTTTGGCATGCATCCTCACTTCTATGAAAGCGTTTAGGCCAGACAGTATTTTAAATAAGCAGTGCAATGTGTGCTTCTGTAGAAGTAAATTTGCTTTAGAGTGACTCGAATGAAGTATGGCTGAATTCCTCAGAAATACACGTAGATTTTTCTTTAGTAAGACAGAGTTTTGAGTTGTGTAAATAGTGTCAAGTCACATTGCATAAGGCAAAAATTGGGAATTTGTTAGGAAAAAGTGGGTTACATTTAGAAATTTAAACACTTACCAACATTGACTTAGTTTAGCTCCTTTTGAGAATCTGGCTTAGAGGGACAAAATAAAACAAGTAGTATAATAGTTACATTAATATAGTAGGGCATATGAAATGAAACCAAGTACTGTTTGCTTTCCTTTGTTTCAGATGGAGGAGATGTATAAGAAAGCCCATGCTGCTATACGAGATAATCCAGTCTATGAGAAGAAGCCTAAGAAAGAAGTTAAGAAGAAGAGGTATGTGTCTTACTATTGTCTTTTCAAGAGAAACAAGTTGGGAGTGGTTCCCATACTGCTTCATCTAGTCCTATCTAGTGGGTCAGACTCTAAGTGAAGTAGTGCAGACTCGATCACTAGCTCTGCCTGATGTGGCAGAAGCTAAGGGAACCAGGTTTGCTAAAGTAATTATGGTGATAGAAATGTATTAGCCTCAGATGTTACTGAGGTTGCCCATTCTATCCTAGCACAGTATAAGTACCAGTTACTGCAGTTTTTTATTGGCTCCCTTAAAAAAGTTGCTCTTTATTGATCTTTCATGGTTTGATTTTTTTAATGGAATAGAAAATAATACTGAATGGACATCTAAAATTAAAAGCATAACTTCATGCTTTTAAATTTTTAGAACATTTTTATGTTTTTTTTTTTTTTTTTTGAGACAGAGTCTCGCTCTGTTGCCCCGGCTGGGGTGAGTGCCATGGCATCAGCCTAGCTCACAGCAACCTCAAACTCCTGGGCTCAAGTGATCCTACTGCCTCAGCCTCCCGAGTAGCTGTTACTACAGGCATGCGCCACCATGCCCAGCTAATTTTTTCTGTATATATTTTTAGTTGTCCATATAATTTCTTTCTATTTTTAGTAGAGACAGGGTCTCGCTCTTGCTCAGGTTGGTCTCGAACTCCTGACCTCGAGCGATCCACCCACCTCGGCCTCCCAGAGTGCTAGGATTACAGGCATGAGCCACCGAGCCCGGCCATTTTTATGTATTTTTATTGTAAGTTGACAATTTATATAAATCTATAAGGGTACAAAGTGATGTTATAGTTAACATGTCCATCACCTAAAATACTTACATTTCTTGTGGTGAGAACATTTGAAATTTACTCTCAGCTATTTTGAAATGTAAAATACTCTCTATTATTAGCTCTATTCACCACACTGTGCAATAGAACTAAAAAAAATATACTCTTCCTGCTTGAGATTTTGTACCCTTTGACCATCTGCCCATTCTCAACTGCCTCCAGCCTTTATAACCACCATTCTACTTTCTGCTTCTTTAAGTTTGATTGTGTTAGATTCCACAAATAAGTGAGAACATGTGATATTTTTGTCTGGCTTATTTCACTGAGCATATTGTTTTCCAGTTCCATCCATGTTGTCGCAAATGACAGAATTTCATTCTTTTTAAAGGCTGAATAGTATTGCATTTTGTATATATACCACATTTCCTTTATCCATTCATCTGCTGCCATTATGAGTAGTGTTGCATTGAACGTGGGAGTACAGATCTCTTCAACAAATTGATTTCAAATATTTTGGGTAAATCCCAGAAGTGGGATTGCTGGATCTAACATGTTTTTATTTGATTTTTGGTCCTGTGGGGTAATAGGACATCATAGTAGTTGGAGTTTGAGAAAGTTAGCTAGTTTGAGAAAGCTCATAAAATAAGTACATATATTAGAACTTGGATTATTTAACCTCCATCTGATTACAAAGTTTCTCTGTTCTCTTTAGTTACGGTTTTGAAAAATATATTCCTGTCTTTTACTTTGTTTTGTAGATGGAACCGTCCCAAAATGTCCCTTGCCCAGAAGAAAGATCGGGTAGCTCAAAAGAAGGCAAGCTTCCTCAGAGCTCAGGAACGGGCTGCTGAAAGCTAAACCAAACAGCAATTTTTTATGACAAATTTTCAAATACAGATAATAAACTTATTGAATAAGCAGCTATTTCTGTGTCAAGCTCTTGTTGTTATGGAACTATAGGAAATATCCTAACATTTTATAAAGGCAAAGGAGTTCACAGGTTTTTTTTACAAGAAAACAAGTGTGGCTTTTTTCAGAAAAAGTTGTCTTGCATATTTCCAACACAGTTCACACATACTTGGGCTTCTAGTCTCCCTAACAGGAGTTGTTACCCCTCACCTTGTATGATGTACAGCTCTCCCTAAAAATCTGGTAAGCAACAGACCAACCATCGCTAGGAGATACTTCTTCCATCCATTTATTATAACCAGATGATTAGTGGGAAGAGAAAGTACCTTCAAAGTACAGTCTTAAATAAAACTGGTGCTGATCCATGGCTTTAATTTTTGCGAGAAAGCTGTCTGGGGAAGGTCACATAGATTTAATACATTGAGTGCCACACTAGGAAAAAATTTCCCTGGGGCCAGGGTATTTTATTACAAAAATAGAATAAAAACTTTGAAGACAAAACAATCCTTTCTAATTTAATGAAAAATTTGTTATTTTCTGTGCGTGAGTTATATGCAGCTTGGGTGACACTAGAATTTTTATACTGTTTGCCACTTGAGTTGTATGTGATTCATGACAATTTGTTTAGGGGAATTGAGTCTTCATATGTTTCACAAGGCCCTGGGCTCAAAACTAGCATGAGTTAAATACAACTCAACATGGCAGTTAATGTGTTAACCAGGTGAAACAACTTTTAGCAGAAAATACTGGGGCTTTTCTCCAAAAGATGGTATTTCATTTTATATAGATGTTGAAAGGTAAATGCCACACCTGAGTACGCAAGTGAAAATAACAAAAAAAGAGGAGCACATAATCTGGTATATCAAGTATACAGGGGAAAAAGTAATACATTTACATGCCTCTAAGAAATAGCCCTTTGGTCCACAGGAAATATAACTTTGAAAGTGGAAAATTAATACTAAAAAGCCTTTAATAATTTTAGTCTTGCTCTTTTCAGGCCCACTTTCTGCATAACTCAAATTCAAGATATATGGATCTAGATTGGGTCTATGGCCTTCAGATGTCAGTTTTGAAGGGCTGGGTTGGCTGGTTGATACTAAGATGGACCTTTTGAATCTACTGGATAATTAAAAGTTCAGTTTTAACCACTAAAATTGCTAATTGTGTATTGTCTTAGAACATTCTAAAGTGCTCCACATTTTGATGTCTGGGATTAACAAGTGTAAATCTATAATACAATAAATCATGCTATGAACCCAACATCTGTTTATAAAGGAGTAATTTTAATTAACCTGCTTTGCAGTCTTAATTTGTTAATGTGCAAACTTTACCATGCTAAGACATTAGTAAATTTATAAATTTTCTTTAAACAGCAGCTTCAATGCAAACACAATGTTTCCAGCAATGGTATTTTGGCTAACATAAGTCTACAAATCACTCTCACTGTTGATGTTTATGGAATGAGGCTTTTCACAGTATTAAGTCATTAGTGAAAATAATTATACAGTGAATGTACTTGGGAAATGTAACAGGGCTTCTAAAAGGGCAGGAATGAAATCTTTTGGATCTGTAGATCCTGTACCTCTTGCCATTACTTCAGTAATCACATGTATTTAAGATGATGGCTTCTCAGGTCCAAGGGAGGGGAGTTTTGTGTAACTGGTAGGGATGTGACTCAGAAGCCATTTTTTAAAATGTTCAAAATTGTTCTTTAAAAGTGGTAAGTTTCTTGCAATGGTAACAATGTCCAAATGAACTAAGAGTCATTTGTGTAGGAAATTTTCTTCCACAATAATGTTTTTAGGTTATTTAGTATCAAAGAATGTTCCATTTCCATTTGATTTGCTGTGACTTTGAGAGCAATACAAGAATAAAGCTGCTTTTCTAATTCTTCACGAATTTCACTTGGAGCACCACGCAGTAGGTAGTCTTTGAGTAACTGACAGGCTTTTGCCAAGTTTGGTTGTATCACTTCTGAAGTACACTTCATTGTACTCTGATCACAGCTAGTTCTACAATCCGTGCCATAGACACAGTCCAAATCAGACTCACAGTGACGATCCTTAATAAGTTCTTTCAGGTTTGTCTCTGGCACAATTTTTCTCATATCCACCATTTTCAAGTCATACTTATCATTATATCCTAGGTTTTTGGCACTAGTATCACACATGAGGAAATTTCCATAGGGGCCATGGAAAACGTCTTCCACAAATTCTAAAAGTCCTATGGCTATTTTAGCCTTTCTAGGCCATGACGGTGTGAACAACTGATCCATGCTTCTTCTGAACCCAGATGGAATAAAAAGTTCAATGACCCATGGAAGGCTTATTCCATAAAGAGAGGTATATTCAACACTTTCCATCACATAGAGATCACCACAGAATCCCATTAATTTGGGGGTATGTTCTTTATCTTGAAGTATCACCATGAGAAGAAATTCATTTAGTTGAAGAAGTGCCCATGCTGACTTTGCTTCTCCCAAGGAAACCTGGCCATCTTTGTCTCCATCAGCCACTGTCAAGATGAGATTAACTAGTTCAGAGAGGTTTCCTTGGTCACCCAACTTTGCCTGTCAAGATAAGAATTTGTCTAATTATACAGAAAGAATGAAAAACAAGTTTATCTGCTATGTAACATACTAAATTCCTTTATACGCATTATTACCATGTTAGGCATGATCTTGCTACTGAATCCCCATAAAGGAACCTAACACGTTACATCTCTAAATATTTGTGACCCTTCCTAACCTAATTAGAACCGTGTTTTGTAACTGCAGTAAAACCCACTTTAAATATATTTGTTAGTTTAAAAAAAAATGGCCACTCTTAAGTCCCCTAACCCCTTCAAATCCTGTAGATAGTTAACCAACACACCAAGTAATTATTCCTCATCTTCTTCATACATTTACTTGCAAAAGTGCATTGTAATGTACTTACATCATCAAAGTTATATATAGTAAGGGTCAAAAGAAAATTATTGTCTCCTATTTTGTATTTATTGCACTAACAGAATTATTTTGTTCAAGTAGTATTCCAACAGTGGAGGTTAAAAAGTATTTCCCTGTTAAGGTTCTCTGGGATAAAATAGTCTGAAATGCATAATGCATGTTAAATGGCCAGAGAAAAAGATTTTGAATGAAAATAAAAGAGCAATAAAAAATGAGGCCGGGTGCGGTGGCTCACTCCTGTAATCCTAGCCCTCTGGGAGGCCAAGGTGGGTGGATCGCTCAAGGTCAGGAGTTCGAGACCAGCCTGAGCAAGACCCCGTCTCTACTAAAAATAGAAATAAATTATCTGGACAACTAAAAATAGAAATAAATTATCTGGACAACTAAAAATATATATGTAGAAAAAATTAGCCAGGCATGGTGGTGTATGCCTGTAGTCCCAGCTACTCGGGAGGCTGAGGCAGTAGGATCGCTTAAGCCCAGGAGTTTGAGGTTGCTGTGAGCTAGGCTGATGCTACAGCACTCACTCTAGCCCAGGCAACAAAGTGAGACTCTGTCTCAAAAAATAAATAAATAAATAAATAAAAATAAAAAATGAGAAAATAGGCCAGGCACAGTGGCTCATGTCTGTAATCCCAGCATTTTGGGAGGCTGAGGTGAGAGGATCACTTAAGGCCAGGAGTTCAAGACCAGCCTGGGCAACATAGTGAGATCCTATCTCTACAAAAAATAAAAAAATTAGCTGGGGGTTGTGGCACGCACCTGCAATCCCTGCTACTGGGGAGGCTGAGGCAGGAGGATCACTTCAGCCTGGGAGTTGGAGGCTGCAGTGAGCTATGATCATGCCACTGTACTCCAGCTTGGGCAAGAAAGTTAGACCCTTTTTGACATTCCAATTTTTTTTTTTCAGGAAAAAAAAAAAAAGAAAGTGAGACCTTGTTTCAAAAATTTTAAAAATTTAAAAACTCTTTCCAAAACTATTTTCATTTTTGTATATTTCTATTTATATAAGTATTTTTTTTTTTTTTTGAGACAAAGTCTCACTTTGTTGCCCGGGCTAGAGTGAGTGCCGTGGCATCAGCCTAGCTCACAGCAACCTCAAACTCCTGGGCTCAAGCGATCCTACTGCCTCAGCCTCCCGAGTAGCTGGGACTACAGGCATGCGCCACCATGCCCGGCTAATTTTTTCTATATATATTTTTAGTTGGCCAGATAATTTATTTCTATTTTTAGTAGAGACAGGGCCTCGCTCAGGCTGGTCTCAAACTCCTGACCTCGAGCGATCCACCCGCCTCGGCCTCCCAGAGGGCTAGGATTACAGGTGTGAGCCACCGCACCGGGCCTTTATATAAGTATTTCTTTAAATTAAAAATAATTTGCAATCAGTGTACTGACTTTTTGTTTTAGAATAGGAGGAACTGCTATCCTTTTTTTCTTCCTATTATTTTTAGTTCACATGTAATTGTACAAACTTAGGGGATACAGAGTGATATTTCAATACATGTATATAATGTGTAATGATAAAATCAGGGTATTTAGCACATCTATCACCTCAAACATTTATCATTTATTTGTGTTGTGAACATTCAAAATCCTCTCTTCTAGCTTTTTGAAAATATACAATAGATTATTGTTAATCATATTTACCCTACAGTGCTATAGAATACTAGAGGAATCTCCTATCTAGATGTACTTTTGTAACTGTTAACCAACTTCTCTGGATCCTCTTCCCTCTACCCTTCCCAGCCTTCTAATAACCATAATTCTAGGAGTGTATTAACTTTATTTCACCTTTTATGTATCAGTTTGTTTTTTTTTGTTAACAGACACATGCAAAGAGTATGTATCAGTTTTTGTTTGTTTGTTTGAGACGGTTTTACCCTGTTGCCCGGGCTAGAGTGCAGTGGTGTTATCACAGCTCACTGCAACCTCAAACTCCTAGTGATCCTCCTGCCTCAGCCTCCTGAGTAGCTGGGACTACAGGCGTGCACCACCACGCCCAGCTAATTTTTTTAGTAGAGACGGGGTCTCACTCTTGCTCAGACTGGTCTTAAACTCCTGACCTCAAGCCGTCCTCCTTCCTCGGCCTCCCAGAGAGCCAGGATTACAAGCATAAGCCACCTCTCCTGGCCAAGTATGTATCAGTTTTCAGGTCAAACTTTTCAACTAGTTAACGAACTGCCCCCTCATATCTGGACATTTTAATCTAATATAAATAATGTTAAAGTAAACATTCTCCAACATGTATTTTTTGTTTCTTTTCTTTGAATTATTTCCTCACAATGGAGTCCCTGATAGAAGTCAAAGAATATCAGCACTTGAATGGCTTAGGATGAGGTCCTGCCAATTCTTCTGAAAGAATACTGTTTCACACTAACAAGTGAATAGACAGACTTACCTTAAAGAGACTGTAGACCATTTCTTTGAATTTCTGTACAGTAGTTCCCCTAGTTGGCTTATCAAATAGCACTATTTCTTTTCTTGGTTCCAGTTCAGTTCCAAAATCAAGATGAAGTGCTTGTTCCATTTGACATTTCACAACACCTGGTAGATTATCCCAAATCCCTAAATACATCTATATGGAAAAGAACAGCAAGTTATCTATTAAACTAAGTAGAAAACTCTAAAAAATATACCACTATATTTTTAGGGTCCTCCTCTCTAAAAACCAAAACAAAACACAAACAAGCATCAGAACACTGAGATTGAGCTGTGACTTTTATTTTCGAACTGCGAATTTGAAACTATACTCCAAAGATTTTTTTCCTTAAACTAATTTTTTAAATTACAAAAGTAATGCACGCCTAAATATATATTTTTAAAAGTCAAACTGGAAGAATGTAAGGTAAAAGCAAAGTTCTACACATTCCATTTCCTTAATCCCATTTCCCCAGAATTAATCACTAAGTAGCTATTTATCAAACTAGTATTACACAATATTTAATATGTCCCATGGTCTATTAATTTATTTTATTATTTTAATCCTTGTACCAACCCTAGTGGTAGGTACTATTATCCTCATTTCACTGATGGAGAAACTGAAGCAAAGACAGGTGAAGTAACGTGCCTAAAAGAGCTCACAGTCTTAACCATCAGGAAAGGCTGCCCCTCTTACTTCTATATAAAAACCAAATGGGATCATGTTAATTAATAACATTAATCCAAACAAAGCAGATTATATCACTCACTTGTTCCAAGCCTTCCGAATAAATTCCCAATTCAATCAGAAAAAAGTCCAAAGTTCTTTCCATTGTTTGTTAGGCTCCATTTGAGCTGGTCTTGCCAACTTCTCTAACCTGATCTGGTACCACTTACTCCCTGATTCCTAAGTCCCTGCTATACTGGTCTTTCTGTTCTTTGAACATACCACACTAGTTCCTATTTCACAACCTGCTTCACTTGCTGTTGGTTCTGCCTGGAATGTCCTTTCCCAGATCCTCATATAGCTGGCTCCTTTACATGATTCGAGTCTCAGATCAGATGTCGCCCTTAGAAAGGCCTTCCCCAACTCCTACCTAGAATAGATCCTCTTCCAACTGCAGGTCACCTCTAATCCATTACCCTGTTTTAGTACCCTCACAGCCTTTAGCACTGTCTGAAATTATCATATTTATGTATTTATCAACTCATTATTATCTGTCTTCTCTCACATTGGAACGTTAGCCACATGAGGCCAGAGGCTTTATCTGCCTCATTGCCCATGCTCTCTCCCAATGCCCAGTAGTGCCTGGCATGCAGTGCAGTGCACACTCACATGTTGGAATCAGTTTCAGAAATCCTCTTACACATGATTAGTATTGTCAACTTAAAAATTATTTTAAATTTCTGTAAGTAATGCATATTTATATTGGAAAATATAGAAATTATAAAATGAACAAAAAAATGCTATTTTCTACTGCCCAAGGATGTTTTGTTGTATTTTCTTCTAGTCCAATAGTATCCTAGGTGTTTTATTTCTTTGATGAAATGTAGAATTTTTTTTCATTATGTTTATCTGTTATTTGTAGTTCTTCTTTTGTGATTTAGCTCATCCTGTCCTTTGCCCGTGCTTTTGGATTAATTCTTCATTCAGGTATGAACTCAAATGTTATCTTAGATCTCAGAAAGGTCTTCCCTGATCAACTCCTCTAACGCACATCTCTACCATTCCTGACCCTGCATTCTCTATCAATTTACCCTATGTATCTCCTCTATAGAACACACCACGTTCTATAATTTTTTTTTATTTATCTATCAATTCTTTGTGCCTCCCATCCCTCTGAGATAACGTAAAGTCCACAAGGGAAGTTATCTTGTTAATCACTTGTATTCATTGTATTACTTGTTAATCATTGTATTCCTAGTAACTAAAACAGTGTCAGGAATATTTTGTGAATAGGGTATTAATAAATATCTGTTGCATGAATGAATCAAATCATACAAAACTGAAATACATATAATGTCCCATCAATGTCTTGAATTCTGGTTCAAGAATCTTTTAACAATGTCTTTAACTTAAGGTAAAATTAGAGTATGCAGTAATTCTGGAATGTTTATTTATAATTTCCATACCTGATTGTTGGGCTTGGTGGATAAGCATTTTCCAAAATAAAGAGTTTCTGTAACACAGAGGCTATTACATGCAGGCCCATCAATAACCCCAGTCTTGTACTTGTCACACTGAAAAACCAGGAAATAAAAAAGTAGTTAATAGAAAAATGTTCATGAGAAGAAACATAAGAAAGACACCATAAAGAGATATCTATGTCCTTGAAGAGAAATTCTATAATGAAAAGAACTCGGGCTTTGGATTTAGAGATATGAATTTGAATCCAGCTCTGCTCCTTACTAGCTATATGGTGATGAGAGAGCTTGTGCTACTGGAGTGTGCAAAGAATTCTGAAACTATTTTTCCCACTTAACATGGTCTGGGATGGTCCTTCCAAGAATAGAAGCACTCTATGTATGTATGTATTTATTTATTTATGAATGTGACAGATTCTCATTCTGTCACCCCGGGTAGAGTGCCGTGGCGTCAGCCTAGCTCACAGCAGCCTCGAACACCTGGACTCAAACAATCCTCCTGCCTCAGCCTCCCAAGTAGCTGGGACTACAGGCGAGTGCTACCACGGCTGGCTAATCTTTTCTATTTTTAGTTGCCCGGCTAATTTTTTTTCTCTATTTTTAGTTAGAGATGGGGTCTTTCTCTTGTTCAGGCTGGTCTCGAACTCCTGACCTCAAGCGATCCTCCCGCCTCGGCCTCCCAGAGTGCTAGGATTACAGGCCTGAGCCACTGCGCCCAAGCATTCTGTTTTAAAATGGCTCTGGTTTTAAAATAAATAAAGTTTAAAATAACAAAATAATTTAATATAACAAAATAAAGTTACCTCTGTCACCTTGTCATCCTTGAGATCAACCAATGAGAAGGAAAATAAGACAAAAACCCACACAAACTCTATCTTTGATAAAAATAAGGTAGCAATGTAACCCTAGGCCCAAGAATGAGGATGACCTGCCAAAATCAGTGAAGATTACACCAGAGCACAGAACTATACTGAGATTAAATACCTGCTGTAGCCTCAGTTCTCAAAGTTGGCAGGGCACCAAATAAGTGGTATATCTGAGGAGCAGAACCATTACCCTGGTTTGCAATAAAGGTTTAAAGGGCACAAGCTGTGGGAACTCTCTAGGGCTCTATTTGGCATCATGAAGTAGTAGGATAAGGCAGGGCTGAATGATAAAATCCTTAAAAATGTTATCTTTGCTGAAGGCATCTGCTGATGAACTACGGTTGGGAGAGACTGTTATGAACAGCCTTATAGTTGCTGGGAAGATACACAGGCTAAACCAATTTATGTGTGTCTGTCTCTCTGTTTCACTTATTTTTTCTCCCCCCTGGCACCCCACACACAGCCACAAGCAGCTTCACTATCAGCTCAGGTCACTGCCCAGTTGCTTCCTGCAAATGGCTGGTTGAGGAAGAACTCATTGCATTCAGTAATGAGTAATACTCAAAAGAAAATAAGCAAAAAATCCATACAGCAAGTCTTCAAGAATTAGGAGGAAAGGAATAGAAAAAATATATTTCAAATAAAGAAATTTTCCAGAAAAATGTTGCTATGAAGCATACCAAACATATTGCTATGAATTCAAAGGACTTACTCAAATAGTTTAAAATAAGAAGAAATGATGAGGCAAGAGAAGGAAATGTAAAATAAACAGAACTCAGAAAGGAAGAAAAATTTAAAAATCCTAGAAATGAAAGCCACATTTCAAATGGGGGTGAAAGGTGGAGGAGGTAAAACCCAGTAAGATTTATGAGGACTAGATCGAGAAAAGCGAGTGAAATGAAATGGAAAGTTTAAAAGAATTAAAATGAATTTGAGATAAACTTATAGATATAAGAGACAAAAGATATCTAGCATGTCCATATGAAGGAGAATGGGAATAAGTGGAAAAGAAAAAATACAAACTTCATATAAACGAAAGAACACTTTAATCTACACGTTGAAAGGACATACAATATCCTAAGAAAAACTGGTATGTCTTGTAATATGTCCCATTGAAGTTTGCTGGACTTCAAAAATAAATAATCCTTTGAGCACCCAGGCAAAAATATCAAGGCACCTTTAAGGGGTAACAAATCAGATTGGTCCCAGATTTCTCCACAGTCACGTTCAATAGTAGACAACAGTGGTAGGTACAATGCCAGCAAAGGCAGTAGGGAAAGTGTGACTTGTCTGTGTCCTAATTTTCTCATTTGTAAGAAGGGAAGTTAACAGTACTTGATTTATAACATCATTATGAGGATTAAATAGTATAACAAGGATAAATCATCTGTGACTTTAATAAGTGCTCAATAATAGCTATTTTTATTTTACATAGCCTTTAACTTAAGGCAAAATTAGATTATGATGTAATTCTGGAATGTTTATTTATAATGTCCATACCTGATTGCTGGGCTTGGTGGATAAACATTTTCCAAAGTAAAGAGTTTCTGTAACTTTAAGTAAAAGGCATCAAATGTTTTTGAACATATAAGGTTCAGAAAATATAATTCCCTTTAGTATCTCTTGAAGAAATTATTAGAAAATGAATTTTAGCCAACCAAGAGATGGATGGAGAAACTGCACATAAAAGCCAGTTGAAATGCAGGACTGGGATGAAAACAGCTCAGGAATTGAATGCATAATAATTTTTAATACAATACCTCACAGTTACTGGATGCTTACTATGTGTCAGGCACCATTACTAATGCTAGACATTTATTATCATGACAATAACCCTGTGAAGTAGAACCAGTTGTTATATCCATTACAAAGATAAGGAAACAGAAATATCTGTAAGTAACTTGTTCACAACTATAAAATGATGAAGCCAGGACTCAAACCCGGGCAGTCTGTCTCCAGAGCCCATTCTCTCAATCACTATTGTATGCTGTTCAGAAGGGCACGGGCTCCTCAGACACTGGGCCCTCCTACCCACACTCCTTAGAGTTTGCTGTGAGAATAAGAGTCATCCCAATAGAGAACAAAAGCCCTCTGCCAGGGGCTGTGGCTCATGCCTGTAATCCTAGCACTCTGGGAGGCCAAGGCAGGAGGATTGCTTGAGGCCAGCCTGAGCAAGATCAAATAGAAAAATTAGCTGGGCTCTGGAGACAGACTGCCCAGGTTTGAGTCCTGGCTTCATCATTTTATAGTTGTGAACAAGTTACTTACAGATATTTCTGTTTCCTTATCTTTGTAATGGATATAACAATTGGTTCTACTTCACAGGGTTATTGTCATGATAATAAATGTCTAGCATTAGTAATGGTGCCTGACACATAGTAAGCATCCAGTAACTGTGAGGTATTGTATTAAAAATTATTATGCATTCAATTCCTGAGCTGTTTTCATCCCAGTGGTAGCATGTCTGCAGTCCCAGCTACTTAGGAGGGGGAGGCAAGAGGATCACTTGAACCCAGAGTTTGAGGTTGCAGTGAGCTATAATGATACTAATGTATTCTAGCCTGGGCAACAGAGTAACAACCTGTTTCAAAAAAAAAAAAAAGAGCCCTACAATGTGCAAAGTGTCAACATCTAGGAGCTATTGCCTTTTAGCTACCAAGAGCAGGGAAGTTCCTGGACAGGACCTTGACCATGAACTGCTTTCTCCTTTGGATTTGGCTATAACTAAGAATATTAGATTTCATCCTCAGAAGAGCAGTGGAGCAATCTAGTTCCTGGATTCAAGTTTAGGGGGCCACATGGAGAGATGCTCAATGCCTTTCTCCCATCTTGTCAACCCTGGGGATTTTTAGGAAATGCGGAAACATCTGTTGGGCATATCTGCTGGTAGGAGACGGCCAGCAATTTCACTGGCATGTTTCTTCACTGATGCAAAGGTGGTGGGGGTTTCGAGGCCTCGTTCAGGAGCTTGAGTGAAACCTCCTGCAGGTATAGTTTAGGATTTCCAAGCAATGTAAATTGTATAGGCCACATTCTCTGACAATCAATCAATAGATAAATAGATAGATAAATAAATGAATGAAAAAAAGGTTGAAGTCCCATAGCTCAAACATGGCCCACTGCAAAAGAAAAGAGAACATAAAATTGTTGAAAAACTGTAAAGGCAAAAAGAAAAAAAAAGTAAAAAGCAAAAACATACAGATATGTTTAGAAACTAAAAAGCATATTCCTAAATAACTTGTAAGTTAAAATAGAAACCACAATGGAAATGCAGAATATTTAAAACTGAACAATAACAAAGGTATATATATCAAAACTTGTGGAAGGCAGTGAAAGCAGTTCTTGGAGGAAAATTTACAGAAATTTCCAAATTTAAATGTGATGATGAAAAAAACGAGACTGAATATAAATAAGTAAGCACTCAACTAAAGATGCTTAAAAAAATCCAAAAATAATGACAACATAGTAAACTCCCAAAAGAAGTAGAAGAAATAAATGCAGCAATTAGTGAAAAAAAATCAACAATAACAAAAGCTAATTCTTTGAAACCCCAAACAAAAAGATAAACCTTTAGCAAGACTGATCATAAGAAGAGAGGAGGTACAAATAAACATTGTTAGGAAGGAAAAGGGTAGTGATAGCGAAAAACAGAAACAACTTTATAGCAATACATTTGAAAGGAACAATTTTTGTAGAAAAATATAAATAATTAAAAAATCATGCAAGAAGAAACAGAAAAGCTGAATAAGACTAGTAAATATTCTAAAAAATTGAATTAGTAACCAAAATCTTTCCCTCCAAAGAAAAACAGGCCAAGGTACAGTCCAGGGAGGACCTCAGGATGCCATCTAGGATGTTGTACTGTTTGTAAGAGGGGAAAATGGATAACAACGTAAATCCCCATCAATAGGAGAATGGTTGAATAAATTGTGGTATATTCATACAATGAAATGCTACACAGTAATTAAAATGAAAGAACTAGGTCCATACATATCAACATGAAAAAATCTTAACAGCATAATGTTAAGTGCAAAAAGCTGCAGAATGATATGGGCAGTATTTTATTTTATTTTATCATTTAATTTCATTTTTTATTTTATTTCTTGAGACAGAGTCTCACTCTGTTGCCTGGGTAGAGTGCCATGGAGTCAGCCTAGCTCACAGCAACTTCAAACTCCTGGGCTCAAGCGATCCTCCTGCCTCAGCCTCCCAAGGAGCTGGGACTACAGGCTCATGGCACCAAACACAGCTAATTTTTTTCTATTTTTAGTAGAGACGGGGTCTCACTTTTGCTCAGGCTGGTCTCCAACTCCTAAACCTCAAGCAATGTTCTCACCTCAGCCTTCCAGAGTGCCAGGATTACAGGCGTGAGCCACCACGCCCAACCAGTACCATTTATTAAAGTTTAGAAACATGTAAACATAAACATACTATATATGTACCTATACACATGTAGTAAAAGTATAAAAACACGATAGCAATAGCTTGCACCAAATTCAAGATGGTGGTTACTCTGGGGAGAGAGGAAGGAGAATACCAGGGAGGATAAAAGGGGCTTCAACTGTACCTGTAATGTTTTACTTCTCTTTAAAAATGAAACTAATATGGCGAAAGTTTAAGATTTGTTAAGAGGTGTAGTAGGTACATGGGTGTTTGTCATGGTGTTTTCTATACGTCAACATTGTTCTAAGAGATTTGTGTGTATACCTCTTTAATCTTCACAATCTCCCTATGGAATAGGTATCACCATTATCTCCATTTTATTGATAAAGCAACTGAGGCAAGGGAGGTTAGGAAACTTGCAGAGAAGGTTAATGGCGGAGCTGGATTCTGAGTCCAGACAGTCTCCAGAGCCTGTCCTTTAGCCAGTAAGGTAAAAGAACTAGAATTACTTATGTTGGAATGGAACAGGCAGAACAGGTTTAATAATGGCTGGGTCAGATGCCTCTCCCCAGTATTCCCACTAAAGGTCTCTGGTCATTCCCTCCACACAAGCAACTCCAACAAGGCCAGGACTTTCATCTTTGTTTCCTTGGGACTTTGCATAATGCCTGACACATAATTTTTTTTTTTTTTTTTTTTTTTGAGACACAGTCTTGCTCTGTTGCCCGGGCTAGAGTGCCGTGGGATCAGCCTAGCTCACAGCAACCTCAAACTCCTGGGCTTAAGCGATCCTACTGCCTCAGCCTCCTGAGTAGCTGGGATTACAGGCATGTGCCACCATGCCCAGCTAATTTTTTTTTCTATATATATATTTTAGCTGATCAAATCATTTCCTTCTATTTTTAGTAGAGACAGGGTCTTGGTCTTGCTCAGGCTGGTCTCGAACTCCTGACCTCGAGTGATCCTCCCGCCTCAGCCTCTCAGAGTGCTAGGATTACAGGCGTGAACCACCGCGCCCAGCCCACTCAATAAATAATCTCGAGAGTGTGTATTTCTTTCCTGGGCCCATATTCTTCCTCCCCTCTTTCCTTATATTACAAAATCTAATATCATTTGTGTTCCTTTTATTTTCCCTGCTAGAAAGTAAGATGATTTGAAGGTAGAGACTCTATCACATTCATCTTTGATCTTTCCCTCCTCTCTAGCACATAGCACAGTTTGGTATTCAAATGTTCAGTGAATGTTAATTAAATAACCAACATAAAGAACATAGTAGGCCAGGCGTGGTGGCTTACGCCTGTAATCCTAACTCTGGGAGGCCGAGGCGGGTGGATTGCTTGAGGTCAGGAGTTCGAGACCAGCCTCAGCAAGAGCGAGACCCTGTCTCTACTAAAAATAGAAAGAAATTATCTGGCCAACTAAAATATATATATATATAAAAAATTAGCCGGGCATGGTGGCGCATGCCTGTAGTCCCAGCTACTCGGGAGGCTGAGGCAGGAGGATCGCTTAAGCCCAGGAGTTTGAGGTTGCTGTGAGCTAGGCTGATGCCACGGCACTCACTCTAGCCCGGGCAACACAGCGAGACTCTGTCTCAAAAAAAAAAAAAAAAAAAGAACATAGTGGTTTTGGCTTTAAAACATCATTGAGGACAAAATTAATACTGCTCCATAAAATCTAAAACATTTTTCTAAAAAGCACAAACCAGGTATTTTATTAGTAAACTTATTCGTAAGCAGTGAAGACCAGTCTGGCATTCAGCTACAAGAATCAGATTATTGTTTTGAGCAAAGGCCTCAAGCCAAACCTGCATCAAAGAGCTTAGTCACAAGGAACAAGCTCTTCAACTTGTGGCTTCTATCACAAACCAAAAGCAAATTTCCAACATGCTTGTATGGAAAGTATGGTTGGCCACATACTGTTTTGTTTTTCAAGCACAGCTATACACACAACGTGTAATCACTGTCAGTAAAATGATCTTCTAAATAAAAATTATAAATAATGTTCAACTTTACAATAGGATAATCAGCAGAAAACATCTAAGGTTTTTCCAGTCCTAAGATGTCATTTACTATGATTTACTAATCACCACCCCTTTGCTCGCACATACTTCACTGTACCAGAAGATGGCACTCTTTGGCTTCATTTGACAAAACCCACCATGTTGAAGGAATAATTTCATAAACTAGGGGAACTGTACCACAAGGGGGCAACAACAATGAACAGATGTATACTACTAGGTTTAAAATAATTTTCTAACATTCATGTTCTAAAAATATATTTCAGACAAACTCATCAATTTCTCTTCACTAAGGGGAAAAAAAAAGCAGAGTTGTGTTCTTAGCAACCCCTGAAAATCTTCCATGTCTCTAGTCAATACCCTCTCCCCATTCTCCCCATCAGCTATTTTGAATCTCCATTTTCTGAACTCTCACTTTATCTTCAACCTCTCATTCTCCCTTTCTACTGATTTCTCTCTTGACCATTAAAGGTGCTCAAATCTCTCTCCCTCTACGCGCGCACACACACACACACACACACACACACACACACACACACACACACGAATCCTCTTTACTCTTTCCTTCCCTTCTGTTATATCACCTGCAATTTACTTCAGAATTCTTCAGCACACATAATACGACATGTGTAAGTTACAGTCCAGGTGCCTCTAATATCCTAGTCAGGAACGCACAGGTGCTTGGCCAGCGTTCTAATCAGGAAGCCAATACTCCAGAGGCAAATACTATAAACACTTCTGCATTTCTTACCTTGATCAAGATTGACCCATTTCTGAGATTTTATGGTTTTCATTTTTTTTATTTTTATGGTTTTTATTTTATGGTTTTTATTTTTTATTTTATTTTATTTTTTTGAGACAGAGTCTTGCTCTGTCACCCGGTTAGAGTGCAGTGGCATTACAAAGCTCACTGTAGCCTCAAACTCCTGGGCTCAAGCAATCCTCCTGCCTCAGCCTCCTGAGTAGCTGGGACTACAGGCGTGGGCCATGATGCCTGGCTAATTTTTCTATTTTTAGTAGAGATGGGGTTTTGCTCTTGCTCAGGCTGGTCTCTAACTCCTGACGTGCAGCGATCCTCTGGCCTCAGCCTCCCAGAGTGCTAGGATTATAGGCATGAACCACTGTGCCTGGCCTTTTTCTGAGATTTTATTAATTAGAAAATTAGGACTTTTATTGGTGAAATTTGTGATTTGTTAAATAGCATGATAAATTATAAATGGATTATAAATGGTAAAATTAAAGGTGTTTAAGGTATGCAGATTGGCTAAAACATGAGATATTCCATACCTTTTCATGAAGAAGGTGTAAGAACCAGTTGGAGCTATAATCTTTATCTTTAGGGAGGTACCTGGAGCTAACAGTTTTACAGTAGATGTTCTCAAACTTAAGGGGAGCTTCAGATCAACTAAAGGGCTTGTTCAAACAGATTGCTGGACCCCAGTCTCAGAGTTTCTGACTCAGTAGATCTTGTGTGAGGCTGAAAGTCTGCATTTATTGCAAGTTCCCAGGTGATACTTATGCTGCTGGTCTAAGACAACATATTTTGAGAATCATTGGTTCAGAATTTCTAGTTGCCTAACACCAACTGTAAGGTAACAGAAATCTGCCTCTGAGGTATCATTGCTTCTGCCTTGAGTAAATCTTTTTTTTTTTTTAATTTCAGAATATTACGGGGTACAAATGTTTTGGCTACATGGATTGCTTTTGTACGGCTTGAGTCCAAGTTATAAATGTGCCTATCACCTAGATAGTATACACTGTATCCATTAGGTATGATTTCACCCATACCTTAAGTAAATCTTTCAGGCAAGTTGACAGAGAACCTAAAAGGACAGAGTTAGAACTTTAATGAGTTTACAGGCAGATTATATGAAATGTTTTGTGACTGCTTATTAATAAATTTGTTTATTGCAAATAAATAAAATGTTTATGACTGAAAAACTGCCTATATGTGTAGCAGAAACTGTTTTCATTATAGCCTAGCAATAATGTTTTATGGGGTCCTCACTTACATCAAACATTTTCAGTGGCTTCCATTTCCTTCCTTCCTTCTTTCCTTTCTTTTTCCCTTTCTTGTCCTTTCACCATTACATACAATGTTTTTGTAGATGTTTTATCAGGTTGAGAAAGTTCCCTTCTATTGTTAGTATGCTAAGAATTTACTGAATTTTGTCAAATGCATCTATTTAGATAATCATATAGTTTTTCTCTTCTATTCCTTGAAGATGGTGATGGGTTTTCAAATGTTGAACAAAACTTTCATTACAGGAATAAATCCTACTTTGTCAGGATCCATTATCTTTCAAATAGAATCTAAGAAGTGTGATTGATCAAACCGGATTAGGTCAATTTAAAATAATTTCCCAGCCAAAGTGGAAGCAACCTAAATGTCCATCAATAGATAAACAGATAAGCAAAATGTGATATATACATACAATGGAATATTAGTCACTCTTAAAAAGTAAGAAAATTCTGATATATGCTACAACATGGGTGAACCTTGAGTACATTTGCTAAGTGAAATAAGCTAGTCACAAAAAGACAAATACCTTATGATTCCACTTGTATGTAAAGTATTCAAACTCAGACCAGGTGCAGTGGTTCATGCCTGTAATTCCAGTTCTTTGGGAGGCTGAGGCAGGAGGACTGCTTGAGGCCAGGCATTTGAGACTAGCCTGAGCAACATAGCGAGTCCCCATCTCTACAAAAAACTATAGGCGTGAGCCACCACGCCCGGCTAAGTGGTGGCGTGAGCCTGTAGTTCTAGCTACTCAGGAGGCTGAGCCAGGAGGATTACTTGAGCCCAGGAGTATGAGGTTGTAGTGAGCTGTGATCGTGCCACTGCACTCCAGTCTGGGAGATAGAGCAAGCTCTTGTCTTCAAATAAATAAATAGATAGATAGATAAATTAATAGTCAAACCTGCAGAAACAGAAAGTAGAATGGTGGTTGCCAGAGGTCGTGGGGAGAGAAAGGGAGTGATTGTTCAATGGGTACAGAGTTTCAGTTCTACAAAATGAAAAAGTTATGAAGACAGTGTGAACATATTTAACACTACACTTAAAAAGGGTTAAGTTGATACGTGTTATATGTATTTTACCACAATTTTAAAAAAACAACAAAAAACCCATTTCCCAGCAGTTTTGAGAAACAGTAGTTTGTATTCACTGACAACTCATTTCCCTCTATCCCAATTCAATCCAACACATGTTGACCTTTGACCCTATAACATTTTGCAAATACTCATAACACTTTTAACAATGAACTCTGAATTGCAAATTTCAATCCTTATATTATTTAACCTCCTTCAGCATTTGTTCTTGTTGATCACACTGCTTAAAAACTCTTTGTTAATGGCTTCTCGCCTCATGTTTTTCTTCTTCTGTGGCAACTCCTTGTGAGTCTTGTTTATGGAGTTCCCTTCCTTTCTCACAATCTTAAATATTACTGTTTCCCAAGGTTTTGTTCTACTTTCTTTGGGTTCTCTGTACAACATCAGGAGTGACATTTACCCCCACAGCTCTGAGGAGTCCTGGCTCTATCCCAGCCCAGTCCTTTCTACTGACCTAAATGCCCAAGTGCTTCCTGGACATCTCTTGTCTCTGTTTGGATAACACAAAGACTTCACACTCAACCTGTCCAAACCTGAATTCACCATCTCCTGCCCTCCTCTCCCCAAGGATGCTTCTTTCTTTTTTCCCTGCCTCGGTGAAAGGTGCTGTCATCCACCCAGGCACTGAGGAAGGAAACTGTGAGTTGTCCTAAATTTCTTCTTCTTCCTCATCCCCCCAAATTCAGTCATCATCAATAGCTGGCAATCAAGTTATTTCCTTCATATCCTTTGAAGCTGTTTCTTCCCCTCCACTCCCACTGTCAATGCCACAGTAAGGCCTCACCCCTTTGTGCCTGAATTAGTACAACTGCCGTAAGACAGATATCCCTGCTTGTGGTGTCTCCTATCCATTCCACCCTCTAAGCTACCACTAGCAAAACTTTTTCTAACACATAAATCTGATCAGTCACTTCCCTGCTTAAAAACTTTCATTGACTCCCTACAGCCCTGAGGGTAAAAGTCAAACTCCTTAACTTGACATAGAAGGCCTGTTATGATTTTGACCTTGCTTACTTCACCACTGTAAACTGCTCCCCGTATTTTGTGCTCTAACCATGGTATTCCTGGAATGTAGCACCATTTCTTATCTTTGTAGCCTTGCACATGCCTCCTTTCTGTCAGCAATGCTTATTCTTCAAAATTCAGCTCAGCTGTAACCTTTTCCAAGAAGACTTCTGAGACTCTCTCCATTAGGGTTGCCCAGTAAAATACTGCATAGGACATACACTGAAAAGTTATTTGTTTATTGGCAATACTTTGGACACACTTATACTAAAAAAAAAAAAAAAAAGTATTCATGGTTTATTTTAAATTCAAATCTAACTGGGCATCCTGTATTTTTATTTGCTACATCTAGCAACCCTACTCCCAGTCTCAGTTATATGTTCCTCCTTTTTATTTTTCCATATTCCTGCTAGTCTATAAGCATCTTCATGGCAGGGACATGTCACAGCTCTGCATCCCCAGGCTTGAGCACAATGCTAATAAAAGCAGATGATCAATGTTTAACTAAAATAATATGGTGTTTTATTGCTGGCCAGTTTCTTCTAACTTGGCTTTAACTCTTAGTCTCTTTATTGTTTCACAGGAATGATGCTAATGATAACAATGATACCGCCTGTCTCAGGATTACAATGAATATCACATGATATAAGAGAGTACAGCATTACACATAAAAGCCACCAGAAATGCTACTATAATTTAACCAATAAGATTATCCTTAGCATAGGGCTTATGTTTGTTAAGATTTTAAATGAACTTGCTCAGTAAATATTTTTCTGTACGTTCACAAAGAAGAGATTGGTAACCTAACCCAAGTTGGCATGAAGGGAAAAGGGCTATACTTTTCCTAAAAGGAAAAAAAATAAGCTTATACTTTAAAAACAGTATGTTCCTAGCAGGATTGGTTCAGTACATTTTAAAAATCAGAATAATGGCACAAAATGAATGTGTCAAGTCAAATAATAATTGATCCTAAGCAAAGGCAAGCTAAATGAATATAGTTAGTTATGTATTACTATCTAATTGAAAACATGGTTCTACATATCTTAAATTTGGTATAGCTAAAGCTAGTTGTTTTAAGCAATAAACCATTATCCCTAGAAATTGAATTTCAAAAGAGACTGTAATAAAATTTGGAGGCCCTTTCATCTTTTCATATTTCCATTTTAAAGGGTGTGTTCATGTAACAGTCACAAAGGCTTGCTAGAGTGGTGCAGTAAGTAATTCCTCATTACTGCCCTGGTAGAACCTTACAACTCTCAATCACAGAGGAACATGTCAGAAGATACCAATATTAAACAATGTGGTCTTGAGAAATGTATAGAAGGGAAGATTCCTCCCTGCCTCTTTTTCTTCCTTTTTAAAGGACCCAGCAAACAAAATATACTGTGTCAAGGGAATCTTACCTACAGAGTCAAACTGTGCAAATTTCTTTATGGTTAGGCACCAAACAGGATTTGCTGAAATAATGAATTAGTGATTTCTATAATCAGGAAAGTGTACAATGAATTATAAAGCATATTATATAATTAGCTTGGTGAAAAAAGAAAAAAGCATAACAGGAAAAAAATGAATCCTTCCAAGCACACACCTAAGTAGGGTTCGTGGTTTGCTCTCATTTTTAGAGACCTATCTCTAAACAAAGAAGGAGAGAACACAGTTCTCATTCCTTACGAGTTTCATGCATTTACCTTGGCTTTTCTGGGTGAACCACCCCAGTCTATTTCCCTTCTCAGAGTTTTAAAAGCCTATTATCCATTTCACCAGAGTTAAGCCCTAAATAATGGATGATGATAGCGGAAAGTTACATACTTTTTTAAAACTGAGAACAATACACTTGAATTCAAACTGCAAATCAACATACAATGTGCAAGATTAATCTCAGTTTTGGCTCCTACCTTATAGCATTACCCTATAGCATTACCCTAAATCTTTTAATAAAACGTATCCATTGGTTAGTGAAAACACCTTGGGGAAATAATACTAACATTCTGTAGTGATTTCCAATGTTGGAATGATAAGCAATATATCTGATTACTAGATTAGACTAGTTTATATACAGTACATATATACTGTATATTTACATCAAATACATATATGATTTGTTAAATATTCTGTTTGTTTTTAAAATTTACTATAAAAAGACAAAAGAGGAAAATATATTAATTCATAGGCAGCAAAAAGGACCAACCATGGCTGTGGTTCAAGGGCTACTAATACATGGTTCTGGGAATTCTCTGGTCTGTTAATCAGCATCTTGTTCTTTGGGATAAAAGTGCTAAGGAAAGCCTGGTTTATAATTAGAAGGAGAAAGACTCCTTAGTGTTTTACAAATTCTTTTTATTCTATAAGGCCCTGCAGAAGTTCTGTCACATCTATGAAGCCTTTCTCCACCATTCTACCTACAATAATCTTTCTATTCATCAATGCCTTCTTTCTTTATATTTTTGTAGTACAAGTATTTGTAGTACAAACTAAATAATTTTAACCTGATGTGAAGGTCTTTTGATGTAGCAACTCAGCTAGGTTACTGAAGCAACCAACCTAGGTGGTTGCTGTAAAGGTATTTTGCAGATGTAATTGAAGTCCATAATCAGTTGACTTTAAGAGAGATTCTCCTACATAATCTCGGTGGGCCTGATGCAATCAGTTGAAGGGTCTTAATAGCACTGCTGAGGGTTCTCTGATGAAGAAGAATTTCTGCTGACAGATAGCAGCTTTAGCTCATGCCTAGGAGTTCCCGCGTGGCCTTCTTGACACTTAGCAGCCTACCTCATGGATTTTAGCTTCGTCTAGGCAGCCTCCACAACTGCATAAGCCAATTCCTTACAGTAAATTTTTTTTTTTTTTTTGAGACAGGGTCTTGCTCTGCTGCCAGAGCTAGTGTGCAGTGGCATCATCACAGCTCACTGCAACCTGAAACTCCAGGACTGAAGTGATCCTCCTGCCACAGACTCCTGAGAAGCTGGGACTATGGGTGCATGCTACCACACCTAGCTAATTTTTCTGTTTTTCGTAGATATGGGGTCTCACTATGTTGCTCAGGCTGGTCTCTATCTCCTAGGCTCAAGCAATCTTCCCACCTCGGCCTCTCAAAGTGCTGGGATTACAGGCGTGAGCCACTGCACCCGACCTAAATCTCTTTATATTGGTTTTGCTTCTCTGGCTGAACCTTCACTGATACGCCTGATTATATGACGTGTGTGTGTGTGTGTGTGTGTGTGTGTGTGTGTGTGTCTGTCTGTCTGTCTGTCTGTCTTATCGTCCCAGTCAGACTCCAGGGCAGGAACTTGAGAATATAACAATAATAATAATTGTTATTATTATTGTTTATTGAATACTTACCATGTGTTGGGCATAGTGTTATGCCTTTCATTATACATGAACTCATTTTATCTTTACAACCACCTGATGTGAGAACATTATTAATCTCCATTTTACAAAGGCTAAATAATTTGCCCAAGCTTATACAGCTCAGAAATGGCAAAGATGGAACTCAAACCTAAAGCTCTTTTATTCTAATGCTTATGCTCTTAACCACTAAAAAGATATGATCCCTCACACACAAATGGAGAGAGAGGGAAAAAGATAGAGACATGCAGAGAAGAAGAAGGCTATGTAAGCCAAGAAAGACCATGCCTGTTAAATATGTAAACTGCTTATTACACTCTGCTGATAACTTGTCTTTCCCAACTCCTAAACAATGCTCTCAGTTTGGAGGGAATGCTTTAAATGGGATGGCTACATTAATCTTCTAGGAAAATTTCTGAATTACAAAGTTATGGCTACAGGGATAACAAATACTAGGGTAATTGCCCCAGGCCAAATGAAATAAAGTCAAGGACTTGAGAACCCTCTCTATATTCAGTAGATATGTCAGAGCATCACTCAGTGTTATGCTGTCAGGTAAATTGGTTCAATGCCTCTTTATCATCATAAAATCTGTGATGCAGGTAGGGCAGAGATACTTTTCTCACCTGTAAAATGGACTTAAAGCAAGCCTATGAGGTTACTTCCTCAAAGTCATACAGTGTGTACAAGGGAAGGTGAAGCTGGTGCTTTGACTCCCGACTAGTACTTTTTCCAATAGACTGACAGGACATGGTTGAGCTACTGATAATCAAGAAGTTCCTCATCTGTGGTAGATTACACCACACGTATTTTTAACATTTTTAAAATATACATGGTGTGACTAAAGTAATGAGACAGATTTGCATTGGTCATACATGAAACCAACCAGATTTCTCAAGCTTGCTCCCCTCTTTGGGCATTTGTACTCACTGTCCTTCCTCCTTAAATGCTTAAATTTTCACACAATTGCTTCCTTCTCTTCAGGTTCTAATTCAAAATGTCATCTTTTCAGGAAGGCTTTCTCAACCACTCTGGTTAAAGTAGCGTGCCCTCGCCATTCTCTACTAAATATTGCTCTCACATCTTTTCTCATTGCACTTGTCAATGCCTGAGTTATTTGTTTACTTGTCTTTTGTCTTTATTATACACATTCCACTATAAGACTGTAATCTTCTTAAAGCATGAACTTTGTATATCTTGCTTACCACTATATCCCCAGCATCTAGAATAACTTAGATGTACTAGGTGTTCAATACATGTTTGTTGACTGATATCGCTTCTAAAATAGATTATACTCTTTATATGATTGTTGTATGATAGTAGTTACCTTGAAAATAAATATTAAATTATTAAGAATATGAAAAGAGAACTAGAGGAAAGTTAAAAGCAACACTGCTAACTTTCAAAGGGAATAAAAGAACCCATACTTTTAAATTCTAGCAAATAATATTTGTGCAACCTCTTTTGGATCCTCTGTACTTCTTTATATTCTTCCTTAGTTCACAAAGATGAAACCGAGGGTTTTGAAGGAGTCAAACCTATACACAGGATACTGTAATCCTTTATTGAGTACATTTTTGCTAAATGTGGTTTTGAGATAATACAGTTTTATATTTACATACCTAAAATTCAAAATGAGCAATTTTATTATATGTTTTGCAAGTATCTGTTTGAATCTTCAATTTCAATTTTCTTGGTATATATACCTAGAAGTGGATTTGCTAGATCATACGGTAATCTATGTTTCACATTTTGAGAAACCTCCATACTATCTTCCTGATTCTTTTTTACATATTACAATTCTCTGTTGAAATTATCCATTGTTTAATCTATTTCCTCTACTTTCTTTTCTATTTAATTGAACGTGAATATAGTTATTTTTATATCCTTTTTGAATAACTCTAATATCTGGATCATCTGCAGATCTGCTTCTATTGTCTGTGTTTATCTCTTGGTTTTTGATCATGTTATCTCATCTTTTGGCATTCCCTGTAATTTTTTACATAATGTCTCCAGAAAGGGTTTCTCTTCCCTCTAGTAGGCAAATGTAATGGTAGCTTATCACCTTAACCTAATTAAGGGCTGTGTTGAGGCTGGGTTGTAGTTCTGGTAAAGCTCAAGCTACTTATGTCCAAGGGCATAGCCTTTCAGGCTTTTTAACTGAGAGTCTGGCATTCATTGAGGCTTCTCCCTCTGGCAGGTTCATAACTCTAATCTGTATCTTGTGAGACTGCCAAAATGTCTGACCAGCTTTTCAAAGGCTCTCCAGTGAGATTTTTAGCCTCCCATTCTGCAGGGCCCCAAGAATTGGCAAATATCCCATTGGAATACTGGTTGTATGCATGAAGTTCCCCTCATTTTCCACAAAGGTGCTGCTGGTTTCTTGTTCCCAGAAACGACTCTTTGTTAGTATAGAGTTCTGCTTCTCAGAGCCCTGCCCTTGCCCAGAATCAGTAAATTCCCCCAGGGCAAAAAAAGCTACAAAAGTCAGCTCACCATTCTAAGGTTCTTTCAGTTCTCTTATTCCTGGGGTTCATCCCTTCAGGTTCCTAGCCCAAAGCATGGTATGCTAGGGTTCCCACCCTTGGTTAGATCTGGACTAGGTTTTTATTTCCCGAGTCCAGAAGACTGTGTAGTTCAAGTCATATGTCTTTAGGCAAAATAAGCCACAAAAACCAGGCTCATCTCTCTCAAATCTTATCCTCTCTCAGATCTTGATGAAGTGATTCCTCCCCATTTTGTTAGAACTTTGAAGCTTGAAGATATACTTTTAAAATATATCCTGTTTACTTTTTAGTTCTAATCCTAATTCCTATGCAATATTAGTACTATCTTAGCTTAGTACAATTGACCTTAGTACTACTATTTATGGTAGATTTTAAGAATACAATCCAAAATACAGAGTAACTACAATTTTTCTGAAGCCAGTCTTAGGAGAATCACGTATATTCAGACTTACAAATCTTTTCCATTTGTTCAGTTTTAGTAAGATTATGCTAGAATTATGTTCTGTTTTCTCTTTTTTTGAGACAGGATCTCGCTCTGGCACTCAGGCTGAAGTACAGTGGCATGATCATAGCTCACAGCAATCTCAAACTCCTAGGCTCAAGCAATCCTCTTGCCTGAGCCTCCTGAGTAGTGGGAATACAGACATGTGCCATGACACCCAGCTAATTTTTCTATTTTTTGTAGAGATGGGGTCTTGTGTTGGCTGGTCTTCAACTTCTGCCTTTAAAGCAATCCTCCTGCCTTGGTCTCCTAAGGATTACTGGCGTGAGCCACTGCGCCCAGCCTGTTTTCATTTCTTATAAATTAAAGGGAAATTAAATTAAAGTGCAAAATAAGGAGGCACTTCAACTATAATTTACTCATGACAGAATATATACCAATATATGCCTTGCATTTGAAGGATATCATATCAATACAAGGTATTTAAAAGCATATCCATTTTGTTTTGGCTTAATCTTTATTTTGGAACAGTATTTCTATTACCAGATGATATTAACAGGTCTTCCTGGGAGGGTATGGCAGGGATGCATTTTTTTCTGATCAAGTATATTTGCTCTCTTGGAGATCTATAACACACATTAGTATATTAAAGATCCTAAGTAAAGTCCATAGTAAAGTCAGCTATTTATCTTTGTTTAGCCCTCTTTTTTGAAATATATCTGACCAGGGAAATATTTTATCCATGGAATACTTATCAATGTGACCGAAGGTACCTAGTTTGAGAAAAGTTGCCTACAGAAATGGAAATAGACATTTCAAATAGTTTTGGTTATTTGTATGTTATTATTATAAGCAATTATATAACTCCTGCTTTTTCCTTTTTCTTTTTCTTTTTTTTTTTTTTAATTTTATTTTATTTATTTATTTTTTTTGAGACAGAGTCTCACTCTGTTGCCCAGGCTACAGTGCTGTGGCGTCAGCCTAGCTCACAGCAACCTCACACTCCTGGGCTCAAGTGATCCTTCTGCCTCAGCCTCCCAAGTAGCTGGGACTACAGGCATGCGCCACCATGCCCAACTAGTTTTTTCTATATATTTTTAGTTATCCAGCTAATTTCTTTCTATTTTTAGTAGAGATGGGGTCTCGCTCTTGCTCAGGCTGGTCTCGAACTCCTGACCTTGAGCAATCCTCCCGCCTCGGCATCCCAGAGTGCTAGGATTACAGGTGTGAGCCACCACGCCCAGCCTCTCCTTTTTCAGTGAAGGTGAACAGCTTGAGTTTTGTGGGTTTTTGTTAGCTACAGTAAACCATAACTTCTTTTGTCAGTCTTTTGTGACATAGGGTATCAGAAAGAGTATGAGCTGTATATAGAATTATGATCAAATTCTGGTTCCATCATCTTGGGAAAATTCTTCTCTTTCTGGGTCATATTTCTTTATCTATAAAATGGACTTGGGGTGTTTCATAGTATTATTTTAAGGATTAATGAACATCTAAAGTATCTAGAACATTTATTGGCCCCAGAAGTTTCTATTATCTTAAAATTCCTCAAGGATCTGGAATGGCCAACTGTGATAGACATAGAGTTGACATCTTTAAACCATGATTTGGGACTCTTCTTTACTAATTCGTTCCCCTGCTTCTTTTCTTTTTTTCTTTTTTTTTTTTGAGACACAGTCTCACTCTGTTGCCCAGGCTAGAATGAGTGCCATGGCATCAACCTAGCTCACAGCAACCTCAAACTCCTGGGCTCAAGCAATCCTACTGCCTCAGCCTCCCAAGTAGCTGGGACTACAGGCATGTGCCACCATGCCCAGCTAATTTTTTCTCTATATATTTTTAGCTGGCCAGATAATTTCTTTCTATTTTTAGTAGAGACGGGGTCTCGCTCTTGCTCAGGCTAGTCTTGAACTCCTGAGCTCAAGCGATCCACCCGCCTCGGCCTCCCAGAGTGCTAGGATTACAGGCGTGAGCCACTGCGCCCCTGGCCCCCTGCTTCTTATATTAGTAATTTCTCCCTTGCCCAGTTAAGAGACTGTAACATTCCTGGGGAATAATCGTTTTTTAATCTTGACTGATAGAGTACCTAGTATGAAATATTTATTTTCTTAGAATTTTGGGAAGCTTTAGGTCTCCTTGTCTTATGTTCCCATGCAACTATCACCGTAATATTTGACCTATATTACTGTAATTACTCATTTCTTCCCTGTTCAACTGTAAGTTTTCTAAGGTTAAGGACATCTTATTCCCTACTATATGCACACACCTAGCCACTGGCCTGGGTAAAGCGTAACCATTCAATAATTGTAGAATCTTTAATAAGTGAATAATTGGGATCCTCCAAATCATTATTATTAAAAATATAAGTATAAGATGAAGTGTTTTAATATTATTTATATTAGAAGGTATGGATAAAAACAAGGAGTTAAATTTACTTGAAATCCTTAAACATTTAAAATATTAGTGCTATGGAACCAATAATCACTATTAGAAATCTTAGACTGATTCAGAGATTTTCCTGAGATATATCCAATCATTAGGATAAAAATTAAATAATCAATACACTTATATGCTTTTTTGATAAATTTTGATATTCAAGAATGACTCCATTTATTTAAAAGATGTATTCCAAAAAGGTTGCCTATAAATAATACTTTTATACTCTAAACATTAAAAAACCAATCTGATTAGAATAAACTAAACTTCAAATCTATTTAAAAAACAAAAATCGTTCTTTGTAATGAGGATGCTCCCACACTGACTTATCTATATTATATACTTAAAATTCTGAATACTGGAATTTTCCAAGTGAGGAAAACTCCTACTAATTTGGTCATATCAAAAAGCTAAGAAGTTGAACACAATTATCATGTCAAATTTACTTCAATTTTTGAAAATACTTATTAGTAAATACATTAAGTAGTAAATATAGCTTGTTATTAACGGACTTTTCAGTAAACTAGGAAATACAAAAATACTTACTATTATTTTTTTACAGTCCTTTCCTCTGCATAATTCTGTATAGGTAGAATACTGCACATATATAATCCAGCTTCCAACAAAAACCACCAACCAGGAAAAGAAAAGATATTTCATCCGTACATATGAGAAGCGAGCCTGTGAGTAAAAGAGCACATAACAATCATTCATTCAACACCAAGTCAGCATTCACTGTCCTAGAATGCGATTTTCTCCTCTTTCTTAGAATAACTCAATATATATTCTAGGCTTTCATATGTCAATTCTAGAACAAAGTGTACTTTCACCGAGTCCAAACAGCACTGGTCTTAAAAAAGGAAGCTCCTTGGTCCTGCCAAGGAAAGGGGGAACAAAATATCCTTTAAGATGTATAACCTTTCACATACCACCATCATCAAAAGCTACTTATGAAGCACAAGCACATGTACCATGCTACCCTGAGCATCATGTAAGATCAGGTAGAAAGACACAACTCCCATTTATTAGGAGTTTACAAAAGACTGTTTCACATAAGAATCTTAAAGGTCTTTATGAATAATCATGATAAAAATAATTTTGTTTTAAAGACATAAGAACAGAGAATCTGGTTATTTATCTAATGTCTCATAGTGACAGCCAGAATAAGAAATTAAACTCCACAGTCATTCCCATTTCCCTATTGTATTCACCCGGGCTTTATGCTCTTTCTGTTCAACTAACCAAATGTTTCATCTAATGCACATTCTGGAAACCGAGGAGAATGTTACAACTATTAAAGGAGAAATGACCGGAGAAGAAGGGTTAAGATATATTAAGAATAAATTACTCTTTGTATGTCAACTTATAAAGCCACACAATAGGACCTTCTTTGCATTATTTTGCTTCCAGTGCTCTGGTATCTTACTGCAACTTGGGCTGGTTGTGCCTTTTCTCTATCAACCACATATCAAACAGTTTAATGAAAGTGACAGCTGGTGAAGATAATTTGACATTTATTTTTTGGGTCTGGAGCTCCAATGGTTTGGTTTTATAAACAGTAGAATTGAGGACTACGAAGAGAATTGAGCAGAATAAATTAAAGATATGTAAACAAACAATGAAAAGCTAGTTTTGCTTTTACAATCACGAGCCAGTTTCTCACACTGGGAAACAGTAGGATACTGTGAGCACTGTGAGCATGCAAAGAAAGCAGAAAGAGATGAAAGAAACATAAGTGCACCTGCAGAAGACAATGAGTGCAAAGGAAAAAGAGACTCAGGAAATACTGAATTCTGTTGGCCCTTTCTGTGGTTTAGATATCTTTGTGAGGTTAACAGATGGTGTATCCCAGTACCAAAAAGCTTGAGTATAATGAATTCACAGTTAAATAATAGGTCTTTGAGCTTTATTATTAAAATTAAAAAGTGCCTTTAATGCAAAATATTTTTTGTATAGCTCTCAATGCACTCAGTAAAAAGAAAATTCAAATAGAACTCCAAATTAATCACATAAACGGCAATGGAGTATATACCAAGGAGTTTGTTTGAGACATGTAAGATTACTTGGCCCTAATAAGAGGTCTGTTCATCAGATAGAAATTGACATGTACTAGTATTGTGAGCCTAAATAAGATTAAATGATATAAGGCCTACAGAACATAAGCACATTGCTGAGCACATAGTAAATACTCCACAAATGTCAGTTAAATCAATTTGCAAGTCACTGAGCAAGAGCTCAACAATGCTGTCAGTGGCTACCATCTTCTTTTTGAACTTGTCAAAAAGAAAACTGAATCTGAATCTGATCAAGCCAGTTTACAAGAAATACAGGAGACAGAAGAACACAAATGACACTTAAGTAAATGACACTATGAGAATACAATCAGCAAACTCCAGGCTGGGGGAAACACTGCAATACAAACAACCCAGTTTCTTCAACAAATAAATTACAAGGTGGAGGAGGAAGAAGGGGAAACTTAAAGATTAAAAAATATTTATGCAATATATCAAATAATTACACCATGTGGATCTTTTTGAGTCTTGATTCAAATGAAAAACTTTTAAAAAATGACATTCATGAGACAATGGAAATTTTGAAGAATGACAGGATACTTGATGTTAAAGGATTATTTTAATTTTTTAGGTGTGATAATGATTGTAGGGTAATATTTAAATATTTTGCTTTTCTCTTTCTCTCAATGAGCTACATTTTTCTATTTCCTCTGGCATATGTTTAAACTGAAGAACATCCTGTGAACTGGTTTGCCCGATGGATGACTGCTTGTCATGATAAAGAATGCCAAAAATTCTGGAGAGGAAGTTAGATTAATGATGTTCCAGGCAGGGCCCTGGGCATCACTTGCTGTAGATATAATGAGAAAAGGAGTGAAACACATTTTTATTCCAGCATGCCATGGAAAATTGCTGTGATTTGGGGATAACACAAAATTGTGAAAGGACCTTCATGTGTCCTTTAATATCTGCAGATCCTGCAGCCTTACATTTTAAAATAATGATTGGAGAAAGAAACAGCTGTAAATTACATCTGTAGCTATTAACTAATTTTATTTCCCTGAGTGGCTCTCGCCAAAATGTTTCTAGTGATCTGTTCTGTACCAATTACCTAGACAATCTTATCTTTGATTAAGAAATATAGCCTGACCTTTTTATTTATGCTGAACTATCTGAAATTACTGCCTAGCAGCTTTTTTAATCTGCAGATTTTGGGCCTAGCTATTAATGGTATATTACTTTGTTCCAAATTATGCCCTGAAAAGCATGATAAGAATTTTAGTAAATGCACCATGGTCAACTGCCATCAATTTTGCCCCCTAGGGCTGTGGTCTCCAACCCCTGGGCTGTGGCCAGGTACCTTCGTGGGCTGTTAGGAACCCAGCGAGGCATCATCATAGCCTGAACTCCGTCCCCCTCACCCCTGTCTCCCAACCACCCCCCCACCCGCCACTGCACCCCCCAGCACCCCTCCATCCGCCAGTCTGTGGAAAAACTGTCTGCCATAAAACTGGTCCCTGGTGCCAAAAATGTTAGGGACCACCCCTAGGGGACAGCTGGCAATGTCTGGAGACATTTTTGGTATCACTAGTAGAGACTGCTACTGGAATCTTGTTGAGTAGCAGCCAGAGATGCTGCTAAACATCCTACAATATGTAGTATAGCTCCCTCAAAACAAAGCTTTATCAGGCCCAAAATATCCATGGTGCTGTGTTGAGAAATTCTGTATTATGGTTACACAATAAAATGAAAACAAAACTTAAGGGGTTGAAAGAATCAGATTTGTGTGACATTATCATTTTATTTTAAATTAGCCTTTATGCATAAACTATTACTAATTTTAAAAATATAGTGACATCGCTCTGGAAATAACAGAAGCAGTTCTTTATGACTAAAGTAAATAATCATCAATCTTTTATTGTAAATAAAATCATCAGAGATGGAAAATATATACATGATGACACAAATTTTACCCATTCCACTCTAAATAATAGTGATACATTGCCTCCTTTTTGTATTGCTTGATCTCATTGTGATAACTTGTTTTAAAACAGATCTGAAAATCTTTGATCTTGTTTATATACATATATATATATTTTTTTTTTTTTTTTTTTTTTTTGAGACAGAGTCTCGCTGTGTTGCCCGGGCTCGAGTGAGTGCTGTGGCGTCAGCCTAGCTCACAGCAACCTCAAACTCCTGGGCTTAAGCGATCCTCCTGCCTCAGCCTCCCAAGTAGCTGGGATTACAGGCACGTGCCACCATGCCCGGCTAATTTTTTCTATATATATTTTTTAGTTGGCCAGATAATTTCTTTCTATTTTTAGTAGAGACGGGGTCTCGCTCTTGCTCAGGCTGGTCTCGAACTCCTGACCTCGAGCGATCCACCCGCCTCGGCCTCCCAGAGTGCTAGGATTACAGGCGTGAGCCACTGCACCCACCCTTGTTTATATAATTTTACATTAAGTTTTTAAAATAGGCAAAAAGGGGTAACACTAAAATTTAGCCATTTAAAACTACTTCTATTACTTATGTTTTTCATATTAACATCTTTCACAAACATATAAAGCACAAAGTCCCATTTACTTTACCCCTAAATACTCCATATACAGATGATATTAATTTTGAGGACTAGAAGAAAAATATGTATCATCTTTACTTTTGCCTACAAATATTTTGCTTAACATATTTAGTGACTCAGAAAATATAAAAAATTGATAAGGTTATCACTTGCAAAAGCTCAACTATAATTATTCTATCATTTCATAGAAAAAGCCTAGAAACATGTGTTTGCCCTTTTTATTCAATTTTTTCAATTGCCAGTTATTCTGCAATAATCTTCAAAAACATTTTTATTGTTATAGTGATAACATTGTAACTAGCTGACTTTTATAGCATTATTTAGGAGAAATCTTGTTTAAAAACACTAGTTAAAATTATTTACTCATATCCTCAAATATAACTTTTACCATTGTCTTTAAATTCCAGATATTTGTAATAATAATACTTTTGAAAAACATGCTAGCTGTATAAAACAGAGATATCAAGAAACCATTTAATAGGGTAGATATTTTCATGCACATCTCAACACATTAATTAAACTTTATTTGGAATGGATTCTCTACCCTCATTAAAGAGTGTCTCACTGCCAGTTGGAGGGCTACTGGAAAACCATTAAGTTCTAAATGTACCAAATTTAAACTGTTCTAGTGATAATTTTCAGAAACATCAAGAGACAACTATGAAATGCAATCAAAGAAAAACAAAAAAAGAACTTTTATGTCATTCCAAGCATGAAAAATACTGAATTTTAAAATTTAAAATAATGAAAAGGTCTTAAAAATGTCTGTCCTCCCCAGTTTTTTTGAGCATCAAAAATGCTTTTTTATGACAAAACTTTGAATAAGAACTCCTTGTCAAAGGGCATTATTAGTCTACTGGTCAGAGTTTTAGCATTCTTATCTTTGCAAGAGGTGAATTTTCACATTTGTAGAAAGAATCTTAGTTGTTCTCTGATCAACAACCTAAACATTTTATTTGCATGAGCATATTTTCTGATTTGATTTCATGAATACTCTAGAAATAAAGTTTCAACAAGGAGCAGATAATTTTCACATTTTCTCTAAATGCTGATTCCTATTTCTTATGCTTAGAAGCTGACAGCATAAAAATGCCAAGAACACCTGGGGAATTAATTGCATTGAGGTGATTCTCAAGCCTGTGACTCGGCTCAACAGCAAAACACTATTTCAAAGAAGTGTCAGAGTATTGGAACATGCTCATGATATATTGAGTGGAAAAAAATCAGGTTTCAAAATCACATATATGGTATGTTCCCAATTCTGTAATCCCAGCACTTTGGCAGGCTGAAGCTGGAGGATTGCTTCAGACCAGGAGTTCGAGACCAGCCTGGGCAACATATCAAGACCTCATCTGTATAAAAAAATTAAAAAATTAGCCAGGTGTTGTAGTGTACACCTGTAGTCCTAACTACTTGGGAGGCTGAGGCAGAAGGATCACTTGAGCCCAGGAGTTTGAGGTTGTAGTGAGCTATGATCATGCCACTGCACCCCAGCCTGAGTGACAGAGTGAGATCCTGTCTCTAAAAAAAATGAAGAGAGAGAGAAAGTCACTAACAAACTTTAGAAACTGCAAGGAAATAAAACAAAATGTCAAGGGTGGTTATCTGAAAATGTGGTGAGATTATGGATGATTTTTATTTCTCTTCTCCATTACACAAATTTTCTATAAAGAATAAGTATTACTTTTTTAATCAGAAAGAATTACATATTTGTATATATGTGTTTAATGTACATATTTTAAAATATATCTCTAGGATCTAGAAGTCTCTTGATTGCTTTAAAAATTTTTACTGTGAAATATATAGAATTGTTTAAAATACATAAATATAGCTTGGATTGTAATTATAAAGCAAATATCTATGTAACTATCACTTGGGTTAAAATATAGAATTTTCTAGTATTTTCGCTGACTCCCATCTTCCCCTCCCCAATAAAGGTTTAATTAACATGTTCCTGACTTCTATGATAATCATTTATGTGCTTTTATAAGTAGCTTAACCACTCACCATGTATTGCTAAAATGTAGAGTTTGATGGTGATTGCTCTTCAACTTTATGTAAATAGAGGCACACACAATATATATTCTATTTTAACTTGTATCCTTCTGTCAGCATTATATTGTGAGATTCATCCACGCTGATGCATATAGCCAGTTTGTTCCTTTTCTTTTTTCTTCCTTTTTTTGAAACAAAGTCTCACTCTGTTGCCTGAGCTAGAGTGCAGTAGGGTGATCATGGCTCACTGCAACCTCAAACTCCTGGGCTCAAAGTGATCCTCCTGCCTCAGCCTCCCGAGTAGCTGGGACTATAGGTGCATGTCACCATGTTCATTTTCTTTACTTTAGATTAATATTCCACTGATTTTTCTGTAGGCAATCTTTTTAGTTTTATACACAACCAATATAAAAATATAAAAATGCATACCTCTTCAAGCTCCATCAAAAAAAAAAAACAAACCCCATAATATGGAGTTGCATTCTGTCCCAGGCACCCCGTGAAACACTCTGTGTATCCCATATATTCCCTGAAATGTTCCTAAAAATCATGGACTTAGACGGTTTGAAAGAGACTGTGAAAATATACAAGGGCTGTCTGGAAAGTATCCAGTCATTGTTAATATAACAGAACCGTTACATGGCGGGATACTTTCCGGGCAGCCCTCCTATAGTTCAACCACATGCTGATGTGATATTAGGCTTAAAAATGATTAAAAAGTTTTGGCTCTAAATCAGCTGTGCCAGGAGGAAGTCTAGAGGCTTTACACGGGAAGTGTCATAGACATGTCCTGGGGTGGGTACAATTTTAGTTCTTAGCCAATGAGGAAGTAAGTGACTTTTCTTGGCAAAAGCAGAAGACTATAATCCTTCTCTTTGCTGCTGCTTTAGTGGACAGAGGCCAGGCACATGTTAGAGAGAGCGTGAAGGCCAAGAAAACAGACGAAAGGCATCCCCAGGGTCATAAAAGAAGGCATACAAATGGCTTTTAATGAACAAGTAAACAGCCTGCATTTTACAGAGCATATGGGAGGGAGGTATAGCCTCCATTATCAATCTACATAAAAGTAATATTAGCATTTGCAACTACACATGAAAAGAACTCAATCATAGGGTTCTTCAACATACCAATGCAGAAGGAAAAGGTTAAGAAAACCAAGTGTTCTGATTTTCTATTGCTGTGTAATAAACCATCCCAAAAGTTAGAGTCTTAAAACAACAATCTATTATCTCTCATGATTCTGAGGGATGAATGGACTCAGCTTGGCAGTTCTCAAATCTTTCAAGTTTCTCATGCATCTGTGACTAGGGCTGGGGTCATCTGAAGGACTGACTGGGTTGATTGTACAGATGGTTTCTTCAGTCACATGTCCAACCCCTCGGCTGGTGGCTGGAACAGCTTTGTGTGGCTAGCTGGACGTCATCAGAGCACAGTGGTGTCAAGGCAGTCAGACTTCTTACATGATAGCTGACTTTTCACCAAGCAAGTGTACCTAGACAGCAAGATGGAAGCTGCATTATTTCTGCAGCATTCTTTTGGTTACACAGGGCCAGCCCAGAATGAATGTAGGAGAAGGATTACCAGGAGGCATGGTTCACTGAAGGATCATCTTTGGAGACCAGCTGTCACTCTAGGAGTGGAGCAGCACAGCAGGGTTTGGGGGGTAAGGAGAAAAGCAATGTGGACATCCCAGCCAGAATAGAGACAATTTTCTTGGCCATTCTGATTAAGGGTTCTTTCTTCTGCCTTAGTAGAGAAGAACTAGAAGTTGCTCTTAGAATCCATTAATAGCATTTGTAGTTGTATATATTTATGCATAAGTTGATTGAATATAATTTTCATTTCATATCATGGGCTTAATAACTATCAATAAATCTTTTGCTTATGTACACAGAGACCCAAGTTAAAGACTCCTTGAGATGTGCTTATAACAGGATTCATGTTACCTTATTATTTTAATTAAGTTTCTGGCTTTTCCTCTTGGCCAGGCACGGTGGCTCATGCCTGTAATCCTAACACTCTGGGAGGCTGAGGCAGGAGGATCATTTGAGGCTAGGAGTTGGAGACCATCCTGAGCAAAAGTGAGATCCTATCTCTACAAAAAGTAGAAAAATTAGCTGGGCATGGTGGCATGTGCCTGTAGTCTCAGCTACCTGGGAGGCTGAGACAGGAGGATCACTTGAACCCTGGAGTTTGAGGTTGCAGTGAGCTATAATGACAACACTGCACTCTAGCCCAGGCAACAGAGCAAGACCCTGTCTGAAAAAAAAGAGATTCTGGCACTAGATTGGGTAAATCAGATATCCATTTTCCCCTTTTAATATACTTAAGATACTATACTGGATTTAGACCTTACAAAAACATACAATAGATACGTGCAAACTTTTTTCCTTGACCCTATTTAGGAAGAGAGGATACATGCAAAATTTTGATAGAAATTCTAATTGACACTTAAATTCACTAATGATTGAATTACTAAAAATAAAATTTAGCTGTGTTTTATCTAAACTTAGAGGTTAAAATGCATGGTCCTTTTATACTTCAGATTCAAAAGCATATTTTAGGGCAAAACTTATTTGGAGTAGTTTCTTCTAAGGTTGTATAACCTAATTAGTACAACAATTTTAAACGCAGCTTAGACTTTTGGAGTATCCAGAAGCCAACTGATTAAAATTTAGATAAAACTTGATTATTATAAAGGGTTTTTAAAAATAAATTAACTTTAATTGCCAATATTCTGTGAGATTGATGAAGGAGGCAGCGGGGTTCCCGAGCTTCCTTTCTCAGTCTTTAATTATGTCATTTCTAGACATGTGGTGATTAAACATTGAAACTTAATCTCCCTTTGATAAATAAGAAAAACAGATGTGTATGTCCAAACACTGGGGTGGCCAGGGAAAGGGTGGAGGAAATTGTTCACCTCAGTGCGTCAGCATTCTGCCTTTGTATCACTGAAAGGACTGTGGCTGCTCAGGGAATATTGACCCAAGGATATGTTCCAAGGATATGTTCCCTCACTTGAAAGTTGGTGAGGAGATGCTATTCCCATTGGTTGGTACCCTGACATAGATTTCCAGGAGCCCTAGAATGGAACAACTTTGCTTTAACATAAAAAAACAACAGGTTGGAAAGTGTCCATCTAATCTAATTGCTATCCCTGAAAGTAAGCCCTTAATTTGCTAAGCAATTAAAACATAAGTGGCATATAAAATAACTACATCACAGCTATAATAGAAGAGTGCTCAGTGAACCCAGTTTCTATTTTTTTAAATCAAAGTACTTTAATACCAGATAACAGCACATGCCCAGTGAAGAAAATATGGATAATAAAGAATTATATTAAAAAAAGTAAATAACCTAGTTTGATATATTCCTTTGCTAGTTGTTTTCCATGTATGTGCATATATAAAATACATTATCTTTTAAGAAAAATAAAGTTGGAATCCTATGACAAATGTAACTTACTTTTTTTTTCACTTAACATAAACATGTTCCTGTGCCATTAAGTAGTCTTGAGATTTTTAAAAAATTTGATATTTAAATGGATACACAATAGTTTACAGTATGAGTATGTCATAATTTATTTAACTCTACCTCTGTTGTTGGACATTTTTATTATTTCCAACATTGTGCTATAATAATAGTAATAGCAAACAACAATATCCATAAAATATTATTACTATTAGTGCTACTCTGTACCAGGAACTGTTATAGACACTTAATCCTCATAAACACTCTATGAGCTGGTATGGTAAATTAGTCACGGGTTGGAAAACTATGGCCCACAAGCCAAATGCAATCTGCCACTTGGTTTTGTAAATACCGTTTTATTGTAACACAGTCACCCCATTAATTGATATGTCATCTAAGGCTGCTTCCATGCTATAATGGCAGAGTTGAGAGGTTGCAGCAGAGACCGTATGGCCAGCAAAGCCAAAAATCTTTACTATCTGCCTCTTTACAGAAATAGTTTGCTGACCCATGGATTGTTCAGCAAATACTCATTCCTTCCCCCTGCCTCACCTTCCCTGTCTCACTGATGCTGAGCTCAGCCATGTGACTTGCTTTGGTCAATGTTTATTAGTAGATGTGATGCAAAGGAAAGTAGATGTGATGCAATTGGACTTGTCCTCTTCCACTTCAGATACTGCCAGAAGTAGAACAGGTCCCTGGTAGTTTATTGACCCCATAAGAGTGACACTATAGCCCACCTGAACCAAATTGATGTTCTAGAGCCAAGCCCAGCCTAGAACAGCTAAACTCCAGCTGACTTGTAGAACTGTGAGTGAGAAATAAATGTTTATTGTATGTCACTAAGTTTATGGGAAATTTGTTATGCAGCATTGCTGTGGTAACTAACTGATACTGGAGTGGACTACTATTATCCCCTAACAAGAACCATATCAATAGGGGACTACTCCTCATTTTACAGATGGAAAAACTGAGAAACACGCAGAGGTTAAGCAAGGCCATACTAGTCATTACAAGGAGAACCAGGATTTGAACTGGGGCAACCTGGCTTCAGAGCCTGTACTTGTTCTACTCTACTGCCTACTGTATTAAATACATAAAAATTTCCTTGAGGTTTTTTTTTTTTTTAAACAATCTAGTATAGAACACTATTCTTTCTTCCCCATCACCTCAAACATTTACCATTTCTTTGTATTGGAAACATTCAAAATCCTCTCTTTTAGCCATTTGAAAATATACAATAAATTGTTAATATAGCCACACTATAGTGGTATAGAACACTAGAACTTATTCTTCTTAACTAGCTGTACTTTTGTATCTATTAACCAATCTTTGTCTATTCCCCTCTTCCCCTTATTCTTCCCCACCTGTGGTAACCACTATTCTACTTTCTGGTTCTATGAGATCAACTTTTTTAGGTTCCACATATGACTGAGATCATGCGGTTTTATCTTTCTGTGCCTGGTTTATTTCACTTAACATAATGTCCTCCAAGCAAATCTATGTTGCTGGGAATGAGAGAATTTCATTCCTTTTTATGGCTAAATGGTATATTCCATTGTGTGTGTACACCACATTTTCCTTATCCTTTCATCTGTTGATAGACACGCAGGTTGATTCTCTATCTTGGCTATTGTGAACAGTGCTGCAATAAACATGGGAGTTCAGACATCTCTTCCACATAGTGATTTCCTTTCCTTTGTAATATACACCCACTAGTGGGATTGCTGGATCTTGCTGTAGTTCTATTTTTGGTTTTTTTAGTAACTTCCATATTATTTTCCATAATGGCTGTGCTAACTTACATTCCCACCAACAGTAAATGAGAGTTTCCCCCTTTCTCCACATCCATGGCAGCATTTGTTATTTTTTGTTTTTTTGATAATAGCCATTCTGACTAGGGTGAGATGATACAACATTGTGGTTTTGATTTGCATTTCCCTGATAATTACTGATATTAATCATTTTTTCATGTACCTATTGGCCATTTGTATTTCTTCCTTTGAGAGATGTTTATTCAGCTCATTGCTCTCCCCCTTTTTTTTCTTGAGATAGAGTCTTGCTTTTTTACCCAGGCTACAGTGTAGTGGTGTCAGCCTAGTTCGCCTCAACCTCAAATTCCTAGGCTCAAGCGATTCTCCTGCCTCAGCCTCCCAAGTAGCTGGGACTACAGGCAGGTACCACCACGCCCAGCTAAGTTTTCTATTTTTTTTTAGAGGTGGGGTCTTGCTCTTGCTCAGGCTTGTCTTAAACTCCTGGGCTCAAGGGATCCTCTCACCTCTGCCTCCTAGAGTGCTAGGATTACAGGTGTGAGCCACTGCGCCCAGCCTCATTTGCCCATTTTTTAATCGGATTTTTTTTTTGCTGCTTGTTTGCATTCCTTGTATATTCTGGATATTAATCCCTTGTTGGATGAACAGTTTGAAAATATCTCCCTTTTTTCAGGTTGTTTCTTCACTCTGTTGACTGCTTCCTTTGCTGTACATAAGCTTTCTAGTTTGATATAATGCCATTCGTTTATTTTTGGTTTTGTTGCCTGTGATTTTGAGGTCTTCTTTATACAACTTTTGCCCAGACCAATGTCCTGAAGCATTTCCCCTATGTTTCCTTCTAGCAGTTTCACTGTTTCAGGTCTTACATTTAAGTCTGTAATCCATTTTTAGTTGATTTCTGAATATGGTGAAAAACAGGGGTTTAGTTTCATTTTTCTCCATACGGATATCCAGTTTTCCCAGCACCATTTATTGAAGAGACTACCCCTTCCTCAACGAATGTTCTTGGTGTCTCTGTCAAAAATCAGTTGGCTGTAAATATGTGGATTTATTTCTGGGTTCTCTATTCTGTTCCATTGGTCTATGTGTCCGATTTTCTGCTGGTACCATGCTGTTTTGGCTACTATAACTTTGCAGTATATTTTGAAGTCTGGTAATGTGATGCCTCCAGCTTTATTCTTTTTGCTCGGGATTGCTTTGGCTATTCAGGAGGTCTTTTGTGGTTCAAACTCTGTGATGCCAGGTGCAGTGGCAGCAAGTACCATAAAATGGTGGAATACAGCTGTTGTTTGGGTCCTAGGGGTAAAGGAACAGCAAAGCAATGACTCCACTTCCCAAGGAGAGGGGCACCTCAGCAGCTCACACTCTAGGGGGCTAGTCCAGGGTAGTCCCCTAGGGAAGTAGGGCACTAGAGCAGTTTGTAGGGCAGGACGTCTCAACTCAACCACTGCTCTGTTTGGGATGCACCACTGCTTGGCCTGGTCAGGGTACTAATTCCCCAGGAGGTGGTGTGCACTTCAGCTCAGGTCTGGAGGGTGCTTGATTGCTCTGGGCAGCCAAGGCACTGTTTCCTGTGATGCACGGTGCTGCTTCAACTTAGGCACTAGAGAGGCCTGAGTGGCCTAGATACTGTTTTCCCAAGAGACAGGGTACTGCCTCAGCTCTGGCCCAAGGTGCGGGAGAAGGGATAGGTGGAATGTCTCCACCTCTGCTTAGCCCCGCAGGGAAGGGTACAAAAGCGGCTCAAAGTTTGGACTGGGGAAGTGGGGGCGTTGGGCCATTGGGCTGGGTGGTTCAAGCGGCTTAGCCTCAGGGATAAAGGAGAGCCATGGCTACTCAGCCCCTGAGCAAGACACTCCAGCCACAGTTCCAGTTCCAAGAGGGCATAGCACAACAGCCATGCAGGCCACAGGGGGCAGGGCACAGTGTCGGCTGCTTTTCTGGGAGGAGCATAGCTATGCAGACTCCAGGCAGCTCCCTCAGCTGGGCTTAGCGCCTGTGAGGACTGCAGGAAACCCCAGTGGTGAGGTCTGTAGGTATCCAAGGTGTCACTGGGGTTGCTGGGATGCTCTTGTTTACCTTCCTACTGAAGGGAGAAGTTCCTCCTGTTTCTCAACTGGGGGATAGGGTTGTGGAGGCCTGGTGTATCCTTCTGTTCTCTATGTGGCCATCCCAAGTTTCTGTGCTCACCCAGGTTTCTGCTACTCCTCTGACTGAGTCCAGTGCCATTCCTCTGTTTGTTTTCATTGCAATGCAGTTTACTTGTTCTGGCCATCTTTGTGAAGGAAGGGGCACAGGGGCTCCTAGGTGGCCATCTAGCTGAGGTCACTTGAGGTAGGCCTGAGTTTTTGATTATTTCTTCAGGAGACATTTCAGTAAATGAAATTTCTAGGTCAAAGTTTATACAGTTTTAAAAGGTTTCTGATACATATTGTTACACTGCTTTCCAAAAAGCTTGTAGCAATTAACATTTACTACATTTCCAAATGTACTTATTTTACCTTCTCCAGCATCCAATTCTATAGACAATTGCAGTTTTTCATTTCTTTAACAGTGGCCTTGACTTTTTTTAATAAGCTCTCTGAATCTGTAGCACTAGCTGTGGCAAAAGTCCAGGTATACCTAGACCTGTGGGTCACTGAAAAGAGCTGGTGAATGACCACCTCAGGACTTCAAACACAAGCAATTTCGGGAATGTATCTTGGAAATTGATTTCAAGATTATTATAGGAGGCAAAAGTGCAAGTCACATTTCAAAGTACCCCAAGGTATAGAAAACCTAGGTCAAATTCAGGTATCTTAAAAGATACCAAGGTTGAGTTCTTTGGGTCTAACCTAGAATAATCAAAACACAGAGGAATCTAAGACGGGCCTTCAGGTTATGTGGGTCCAAGGAATGAGAAATATGGCCTTAAACTGACTATACACAGTCTCTCAGAGAACAGAGGGGTTACAATAGCAGTTCTTCTGGGAGTGAACATCACCAACATCTATCTAACTATCCTCTTTTCAGTTTGATAGTAAAATGTTGATAGCTGCAGCAGTTTTAAGAATAGACTAAAAAATCTGTTTGGAATGGTAAAACCCTGTTTTGCAAATCATGCAAACCGTATGGCCATTTCTAATTTTGTAATTTTTCAGACAGGTGTTAATCCAAAATTGTCTTCCCATTTCTCTCATAAATTCCAAAGAAAGCTAAAAACAAAACCTGTAGAAAACGCTTCAGAGACAAATGACAGCTGTTTTGATCACAGAAATTTTTATTTAAAAGAAAAGGAGCTGACTTATAAAGAGAATGCACTGAGACTATTTCTAAATGAAAATGTTTTTGCTGTGGCATTGTAGGGAGTTGAGGTACCTTCCACACTGGTAGTTATTTACAGCAACACAAGTACTTAGAAAAATAATAGGCTTCACCTTTGCCATATGGGAAAATGCTGAAAAATAACTACTCAAAAATCCTCATGAAAACATACTGATAGAATTACCTCTGATGCTTAAAGAACGGATATATTGTAAATTATGTTTGAAGTGACTGTTGCTGCAAATCTCTTAAATATTCATCATAAACCTAATAAGCAAAAGACACCAATGGATTTTTAAAATGACACCAAAGACCAAACTAGTTTGACACTATTTTAAATGGAAGTTTCTCTTCCACCACTATTTTTAAAGATTGCTAGCTATGTGGATCATAATAGGGCCTTCTCTGCTAAGAAATATTAAATCAGAGATTAAGTCTTAGGTAGGTGAGTGTTAGCTAGCATAGAAGCACAGGTTGTTAAGAACTAGAAGAGGCCTTGAGATCACATAGTTGGAATAATTTTATAACTGAGGCTCCATATTGTTTAGGATTTGTCAAATATCACCCAGTTAACAAATGATGTCACCTTGGGCAAGTTACTAAACTTCCTTGAGCTTCAGTGTCTTCATCTATAAAATGTAGATGTTGTGAAAGTTAAATAAAATCATGAACAACAAAATATATACCTTAAAATTCCTATTCATATAAGTATGATAAGGCATACAATGTTAATACAGTGACACATATAGTGGGGGATATATACTCAAAGAGGCATAGTATGTGGGACCTGGTAGTATTCATTTCTGCTAAGTAAGTGTGAAATCCAGCGCTCCTGTTCTTTTCACTATACCGTGAGTCTCCACTGAGAATCTAGCGACCCAAAATGAGACTCACTATGAATGAAGAAGGGCTGAGCTGCCTATATGAAAGCCTAAATTACCTCTTGTTCTTAAAGATGGTCCCTCTGCATTAGAACTGAATCCAGTGTGGACCATTATAAGCAAGCTCACATTTTGGCTGCCTCTACTATACCTACTCTGTAAATAAACAAAAGAGGTCAAGTGTCCAGGTTAAGTTCTTTAAATGTTTAGTATTCAAGTGAATGACAAAATAATTTAAAATTTCTAATCTATATTTTAAATTGCTAGGAGTTGTAAGGTATGATTTCAACAAGTTAATTAAGAAAATAATAGAGAAATGGAAAGATGCTGCCATGGTGCAGTCCATAATGCTAAGTAAAAATTGTATAGTTTAACAAAACAAGATTGATAAAGTTAATCACTGCATGCCACAGGTCCTAAATTTTAGAATAGCTTTACTTGAACACTACCAATAAAGTATTTTTAAGGTTTGGAGCATCTTTTTGTGTTTTAATTTGGGGTGTTAATTTAAGAAATTAAAACATTAAAAAAATTAAATCAGATCAGTGGTTGCTTTGGTGGGTGACTGACTGGGAAGGATCACAAGAAATTTCTAGGAAGATGGAAATGCTCTGTGTCTTAATGGGGGAGGCTTACATTAATGAATGCATTTGTCAAAGCTGATCAAACTGTACAACTTAAAATCTGGACAATTCACTGTATATAAATTATACCTGAATAAGAAAATTTTAAAAATAAATATATCAAGTACCGAAATAGTATTAGGTTAAAAATATCTAAATATTAAATATTGAAGAATGAAAAACATTTTCAAAAAATAAATATTTAAAAAAATATTTAAGGTATTAAAAATACTAAAAAATGTCTATCTCTTATAGAGTTAAGAAAGAAGGGTCAGTTAGGATGCTACTGCACCAGGGTTTTGGCAGTGAGGAATGGAGGGGAAAGAGCAGGGTCTGAAAGACAGGAAGGAGAATGAACGGGATTTGTTGTTAAGTGGACATGGAGGTGACAGAGAGGGAGAAATTCAGTTTCTCCCAAGTTTCTGGCTTGACCAACTGGATGAATTGCAGTGCCATTTCCTAAAACAGGGAACACTGGAGGACAAAAACACTGGGGGAAGGAAGCGCTCTCTCATGAGTTCAGTTTTGAACATGTCGAGACTGAAGTTGTCTGTGAGTCATCCAAATGCTATTTCGGAGGCAGCTGTATGTACAGATCCATGGTGGAGAGAACAGGTCAGAACTGGAGGCAGAGGTTTGGAAGTCAAAAAGGAGAGTAACCAGAAACCACAGAAGCAATTGCCATCACTTAGGAAAAAGTTTAGAGTGAGAGAAGGGTTTAGGACTGAGCTCTGAGGATCATCACTGTTTAGCAGTTGGGTAGGAAAAGAAGAGCTGATAAAGGAGAGCATGGAGGATTGGACAGGGTGGAGGAAACCCAGAATGCAACACGGAAATCATGGCAAGCATTTCAAGAAGCAGAGAATAGTCAATGGTGTCAAAAGCTGGAGACTGAAAAGTACCAAATGGATTTAGTGACACGGAAGTCACTGTTGACCCTGACAAGAGCAACTTCACAGAAGAAAAGGCAGACTGGAGAAGGCTGAAGAGTAGGCAGTGTGAAAATTAAGACAACCAGGTAGACATCTCTTAAGAGAAGTTTGACTACGAAGGGGAGGAAAGATATGGGCATTAGGGAGCTCGAGGCAGAGGTTTTTTACAGCTAAGAGAAACTAGCACATATTTAAATGTTGACAGGGAGAAGTCAGTACAAAGAGATAGGCTGAAGAAAATGAGGTGCTGACAGATAAGCAGCGCAAGGTTTCTGAGAGGTTAGAGGAGGGGATCCAGAGAAGAGATGAAGGGGCTGGACTCAGACTCAAGGATGGACACTGTCTCCCCCGTACCTAGAGGAAGAAGGAAGGATGTACATATGGATATCCAAGGGTGGGAAAGTGGGATAGTTTCTATCAGATAATTTCTACTTTCTATATAAATAGTCTTTGAGAATAAAGGGAAAGAGAAATCTAAAGCAGAAAAATTACTGTAACCTAGAATGATTTTTCCATTTAATTTTAAATTATAAAACGTTTTAAAATACAGAAAAAAAGTCCATATAGAAAATTAGCAGAAATAATATAAAAGGCAGCCCCGTACCCACCACTAAATGCAAACAGATGTCAACAGTTTGCCATATTAATTTAAAACTCTTTTCTAAGAAGAAATAAAATGTTACAGCCAGACCCAAAGCCTCTCCTTACATTCCTCAGTTTTCCCTCATCCTCAGAGGAAAATATTATCGGAGGATGATATACATTAAATCATTGTGTATCATTCCCATGTATATGTTTGTATTTTTACTACATAAAGTACCAAGTTACTAAAATACATAATGCTATGTGCTTTGTGCTATGAGGCATAAATACAATACAAGCTGCATACCAAAGTGAGGTGCCCAGCAAATACACAGAGTAAAAGCCAAATGGGTGGGGCTGGTTCTCTGCCGCCAATCCCGAGTCAGCTGGGGTCAAGGGAAGGGAGGATTTGCAGAAGTTTCTTTGGAGAGATTACTGTTCTACTGTGATTACTCAAGGAAGACCTGGCATGACCCTTCCTGGCCTCAAGCCTAGAGAGAGTGGCTTCCATAGGACAATTTAGTTCTATGTGGATACCCATGAGTTTCAGAAGCAGTTGGACTAGACTCTGACACAAACCCAAATAATCGCCAAGTGATGATGTTCTGATTATTGGCTCGAGGTGCAGAGTGGAGAGAGGGTCACCCAGACATCAGCAAGCTGTAACCTAAGCGTCCCAAAAGGTAGAATAGAATTTCTTTGCATCTGCTTTTCAATAACAGCAATCATTTTAAATGACTTGACTACTAGGGTTTAGGGGGGAAAAATGGATGGGCCGATTACTTTAGCTGGAACTTCATTTACAAAAATAAAGGAATTAAATGAATAGATTATTTTCAGAGCTTATAAAACGCTTCAGCATTCCTCACCCTCGCAGAGCATTCCCTTTACACAGTCTATGTAACTAAAGCAGGAATCTTTGCCTTTGTACCAAATTAATCATGAGTGGTCAGGCAGGCAAAATATTAATCGTTAAGAGATGGCGCAAGGCTCCTTCAACACGAAGAAGAACTAAAGGCAAAGCTCTTTTCTGTTCAAAGTTCTTGTTGATTCCGAGCAAGTACAGACTCAATTTAGTCAAACATTCTTTCTTCAACACGTAGGTGTTTGGAAAATTTTATCAGTACTTTGCTTTTAAAGTTCTCACCTAACCACAAATCTTCTACCACAAAGGAATTTAAAGGATTCTTAGTTACTCACCATAACAATTATGATTCATTATTCATAATTAATTGATCTCTTGAATCAATCAGCTGATATAATTCTTTAAATGTAGGTTGCTAAGACTCAGCCCCAGGCCTACTAAATCAGAACCCTTAGGGATGAAGCCTGGAAACATGTATCTTAAAAGCTCCTGAGATTTTTCATGTTAAATTTAGAGGAAAAGGGTTATGGACAAAAGTTTCATACTGAAAACCTCTTAGAGAACACCTGTGTAGTTTACTAAAACGAAAGTCTATGGAACAACTACTTTACCAGCAACAGTGCCAGGGCTAGAGTGAATTATTCAAGGTCCCTTCCATTCCAAGATTTCATTCAATAATAAACAACTGGCCGGGCACGGTGGCTCATGCCTGTAATCCTAGCACTCTGAGAGGCCGAGGTGGGAGGATCACTCTAGGCCAGGAGTTCGAGACCAGCCTGAGCAAGAGCAAGACCTTCGTATCTACTAAAAATAGAAAAAAATGATCTGGACAGCTAAATAAAATATATATAGAAAAAAATTAGCCGGGCATGGTGGCGCATGCCTGTAGTCCCAGCTACTCGGGAGGCTGAGGCAGAAGGATCGCTTAAGCCCAGGAGTTTGAGGTTGCTGTGAGCTAGGCTGACGCCACGGCACTCTAGCCCGGGCAACAGAGCGAGACTCTGTCTCAAAAAATAAAAAAATAACTTATTAATAATAAATAATTAATAAGAATGTGCTATTTTTCTTTTTTTCTTTCTTTTTCTTTTCTTTTTTTTTTTTTTGTGAGACAGAGTCTCACTTTGTTGCCCGGGCTAGAGTGCCGTGGCGTCAGCCTAGCTCACAGCAACCTCAAACTCCTGGGCTTAAGCGATCCTACTGCCTCAGCCTCCCGAGTAGCTGGGACTACAGGCATGCGCCACCATGCCCGGCTAATTTTTTCTATATATATTTTTAGTTGGCCAGAAAATTTATTTCTATTTTTAGTAGAGACGGGGTCTCGCTCAGGCTGGTCTCAAACTCCTGACCTCAAGCGATCCACCCGCCTCGGCCTCCCAGAGGGCTAGGATTACAGGCGTGAGCCATCGCGCCCGGCCAGAATGTGCTATTTTTCTTAAAAATTTGAACCCAATAATTTCTACAGAAATGTAAATTTTATCTCAATAAAATTGTTTTAAAAATTATCACAATCAATATTTATTCATTTATTTGTTTATTCATTTATTAAGACAGGATTTCACTCTGTTCTTCGAGCTAGAGTACAGTGGTGTCATCATAAGCTCACAGCAACCTCAAACTCCTGGGCTCAAGTGATCCTCCTGCCTCAGCCTCCCAAAATGCTAGGATTACAGGCATGAGCCACTATGCCTGGCCTGATCCATCTTTAGTTATTAAATATATGAATAAATAAACCAATCAGTACCACTTTCTAATTTTTCTTAACAATTTATGAGAATGGAGTCTACAATCTCCCCCATGAGGCCATTTCAATATCATATGCCCTGAGAATGTTCATTTTCATAACTTTCTATGGTAGAGGTTTCCTTTTTTCCTACGGTATAATTATTTCAGCCAATGAGAGAAAGAAAAAAGGGGCTCAGATTCTAGAGTCCTTCCTTCTTTTTACTGTAAAATTTTAACAATAATCTGAATTAACTGACAATCTGAAACTCTTTTTAAGTTTTTCTAACTTTACTTACTGAAAAAAATTCAACAGAATTTCAAAATGTACCCACAATGCCAACACACTAGAACAACAGCTGTTTTCATTAGTCATTTTCCTTTCCAGTTGTCCACATGCAATCCATTTCATACACAGCTGTAATCAGTGTATATAAATTTTGTGTTCTTTTTCTCTTTATACTGTAAACATTCTGTTATTGACATAGTTTTTATAATAATCATTTTCAGTGTTATAATATTCCATTCAGTTGACATATCATTATTTATCTAACTTTTCCCCTATACTGACTTCAAAGTTTTCTTTCCCCAATTTTTCCATGTGTAGACAAAGCTGTATGAAGATTTTTAGATTTTTTCTTCTTTTGAATTATTTCCTTATGTTGTTTCCTAGAAGAATTTCCAGGTCAGACAATATTTGCTTTCCAAACTATTATGCAAAATAGTTTTTCAAAAACTGTATTGGTAGTGGTAGTGGTAGAGGGGTGTGTGTGTGTATAGATATAAATAAATACGTTAATTTTCTTTTTTTTTGACACAGAGTCTCACTCTCTTGCCTGGGCTAGAGTGCCATGGCATCAACCTAGCTCACAGCAACCTCCAACTCCTGGGCTCAAGCAATCCTCTGCCTCAGCCACCTGGGTAGCTAGGACTACAGGCATGCACTACCATGCCCGGTTAATTTTTTCTATTTTTAGTTGTTTGGCTAATTTCTTTCTATTTTTAGTAGAGACAGGGTCTCGCTCTTGCTCAGACTGGTCTCGAACTTCTGAGCTCAAGCAATCCTTCCACCTCGGCCTCCCAGAGTACTAGGATTATGGGCGTGAGCCACCGTGCCCAGCCAGGTTAATTTAATAGACCTGAAATGGTACTAAAGGCTCTATTATTGAATTTCATCTTTACTTTTTAATTATAAAAATAGCAAATGCTCATTGTCAAACAATTTATAAAGTATACAAATAGAAAGTGAAAGATTCCCCCACTCTTCTTCTGGAGTATTGATTTAAACACATCTCCTCCTAAGTTTGAGTTTATGTAAGTGTGAAATGTATTTAATGATCAAAGGTTCTAGGAAGGTTCTGCACAGAAACCCTCATGGCCTGCCAGAACCCCACGCTAGCTCGCTGGAAGGGAAGAATACCCAAGCAGAAGGCTGTGGGAATGTGAGGAGCACTGGGGCAAGGAGATGTTGGGTTAATACATTCCACAAGGAAAAGGGCAGAGGCTATAGCGCGTTTTTGATGGTAAAGAGATGAAAGAAGGGGCTAAAATAGTCCCAGCGTAGTCTGGATTGAGAGTGGCTTGGCAGAAACACAGCACCCATTTTATATGAACAATAAATGATCTCCAAGGCAAATTGAGTATCTAAAAGTACAAAAAAAATTAGTAGAAAATAACTGTTAACTAAAGGCTTAACATAGGCTCATGTCATGTCCTTAGCAGAAAATAAGAAAATATATTTATTATAAAGAAAAAACAAATTTGTCTCCTGCTTATATTACAAAGCTCAAAGATGATTACTTGTTGTTCTTAGGTAGGAGATCATTTCTTTACTGTAAATTACACAACATTAAAAAGTTTCTAATTTATAAATACATTCCTCAATTTTGCATTTTCCATGCTCAGCTAGCTTTAATGGAAGGTGTTTTTCTTAAAAGCCAAAAATCAGGTTGTCTCTTCCTAACCATTCCTATATAACCCTGTATCAAGACTGTGCTTATATACCACCTTTATAATTTTAGTTTGTACTAGTCTGTAAATTGCTTGGATATATTCTGTATCCTCAACAAGACTATAAATTCTAGGGAGAATCTTCTGTTTCTTTCTTATCCACCCATACAACAAACACTAAAATGTAGCTAGATGACCACAGAAGCTTGTAATGAATGCAATATATGGCTTCATATTTGGATTATGAATATCACCAGCTATATTGAAGACCCCACCAAACTAAAAAGTTGAGCAAACATAAAAGATCCTAGCGCTTAAATATTGCCTATTACCCCAGCTTCATCTCTCACCACCACCTCCACCTTCATTCTACTGAACTTTATGATGGAGAAATAACAAAGTACTTGTTTCTGGAACACATGGTACTACTGCACATCTGTATGCCTTTGCATATGCTCTTTCTTCTCTGGGACCTGAGCATCTGGAGTGTCTTTTCACCCTTTGTAATTCACTCAGAAGTCACCTCCTCCAGGATACCCCATGCCCAGCCTAAGGATTCTATCATGCTTTCCTCTGTGCTAGCTCTGTATCTGAAACACACTTCAATTGTTGCACTGAGTATACTGTACTGTAATCAACCTCTTTATATTTATTTATTCCATTAGATGCAATTCCAGGCTTAGTAAAAATTTATGTAGACAAGGGAGGATGAGAGAAAAGAATGGAGAAATGGAGGGAGGGAGACCCAAGGAAGTTTCTGGGACCTCTTCTGAGCAGGAAGCATGTGTGTCTCATTCACCACCATATATCCAAGGGGTAGGGCACGACTTAGGATACGCAGGTACTCATCAAATGTTTGATAAACTGATTTGACATAAATATTAAAGAAAAAATGAACCATTTTGGCATGAAATTCTTATCAAAGGGAAAACTGCCATTAATCAAAACAGTATATTAATTGAGCCAAATCCACTGTGGCACACACAAGCATATCAGCTTGAAATTACAGAACCTATTAATTGCCAAGAACTAAGTTAGACACTCAGAATTCAAAGATGCATGAGACATTATTCTTTCCCTCAAAGAGCTCATAGTTTGGATGGCGAATTGGGTAAGTAAAAGATAATTACCATATCATATGATAAAAACTGTATCCAGAACATGTTCAGAGTACCATAGTACAAAGAAGAGATGTATATCATCTAGATGGAGGTGATGGCAGGGGTGGGGGGAGGAATTCTGGAAAGACTTCCTGGAAGAGATGGTCCCTGAACTCAAATCTTGGATGATTACAACACATTTTTTTGTTTTTGTTTTTTTGAGACAGGGTCTTGCTGTGCTGCCCAGGTTGGAGTGCAGTGACATCATCATAGCTCACTACAGCCTTGAACTCCTGGGCTCAAGAGATCCTCCTGCTTCCACCTCCCAAAGTGCTGGGATTACAGGCATGAGCTACCCCGCCTGGCTGATTAAGATATGTTTTAATAACATGTTTGGTTAATGAGTTAGTCCATGAAAGGGACTACCTGTTCTACAGCTCAAGTATCCTCCTAAAAAAGAACTCACCTAAGAGAAAATGAATCCTAGCACATAAGCTAGGGTAAAGACAATGGGTTGGTTTGGAGAGGCAGGGCAATGCTGTTGCTTGAACTAGACCAGCTGAAGAACCAAAGAGAAGAACTGGGTCTCAGAGAACATTATGTATCAGAGCATGGGGGTGGCAGAAGATTTTACTAGAGTAGCCAGAGTATAAGCAGAAGAGGCCGGGCGCAGTGGCTCACGCCTGTAATCCTAGCACTCTGGGAGGCCGAGGCGGGTGGATCGCTCAAGGTCAGGAGTTCGAGACCAGCCTGAGCGAGACCCCGTCTCTACTAAAAATAGAAATAAACTATCTGGACAACTAAAAATATATGTAGAAAAAATTAGCCGGGCATGGTGGCACATGCCTGTAGTCCCAGCTGCTCGGGAGGCTGAGGCAGTAGGATCGCTTGAGCCCAGGAGTTTGAGGTTGCTGTGAGCGAGGCTGACGCCACGGCACTCACTCTAGCCCGGGCAACAAAGTGACACTCTGTCTCAAAAAAAAAAAAAAAAAAAAAAAAAGCAGAAGAAAACAGGTATGGGACATGGTGGCTGAGAGGAAAACATTCATGGAGCACAGGCTGGGGGAAATGGTCACCCACAGGGTGGTACAGAGAACTGTATTCGAAGGCAGATTTGAGCTATCCCCGAACTATATGGGGAAGAGTCTGGAGGAAGCCAGAGTTTCCACAATTGGGAGGCTAATGCAGAGTCAGAGAAAACATTACTTGCTGCTGTTACTGACTCTTTAGTATTATTTTTTATACCCCAGGTTGCTTTGTCCTAGATTGCATAAGAAAAGTATAACACACTACTCCAGCCCTCAAAGAGTTTATAACTGAGTTGAGAAAGCAATTGTATGTTTTAGTTCTTAAGTGCTATGGAAACACAATCAGGATGGACAAATTTTGAAAGACTTTCCAGAAAAGGAAAGCATTGGAAATAGAACATAAAGATGAGAATATCAGACAAAATCCAGAGGATATATATAGAAAAATATAATGCGTAAAAAAAAAAAACTTGATGGGCCGGCCTCAGTGGCTCATGCCTGTAATCCTAGCACTCTAGGAGGCCAAGGTGGGAGGATCCCTTGAGGTCAGGAGTTTGAGACCAGCCTGAGCAAGAGCGAGACCTCGTCTCTACTGAAAAAAATAGAAAGAAATTAGCTGGGCAACTAAAAATATATAGAAAAAATTAAACGGGGATGCTGGCGCATGCCTGTAGTTTCAGCTACTCAGGAGGCTGAGGCAGAAGGATCGCTTGGGCCCAGGAATCTGAGGTTGCTGTGAGCTAGGCTGACACCACGGCACTCACTCTAGCCCGGGCAACAGAGCGAGACTGTCTCAAAAACAAAACAAAACAAAAGCTTGATGTGAAACAAGGTGGCATACACAGGCTTATTAACTTGAGAGGAGAGTTTGGTGGTAGGGAGTAAAAACTAAGATAATTTGCTACATTCTATGCGCCCTTGAAGACAATAGGAGAGTGGGCTCCGAGGAAGCAGACTCGGTGGGAGAGTGGCTGTGGGGCAGTCTCAGTCAGAATGTCTCAAGAGTGAAAAGTCTGGATGGACACCAATTCCTCACGCCTGGGCAGAAGGTAAGAAGTGGATCCAAAGTGAAGGGTCTGCAACATTGTGACAGTTGAGGAAGTCAAGAGAGGAGTCTCGAAAGACTTCCTGAGCCAGGAGTAGCATGTACAGAGAACTCTCCAAGGAATCCTTAAAGTGAGGTGAGCTGTTAAAGGTACCCAGCTTGAACACACAGGAGGCTCCCAAACAAGGCGCTTTAACTTAATTACCTTTGTGTTGCCCGATGTTGGCAGGTAAGGAATGAGCATGTGGAAACTATCTAGAACCAGCAAGATATGTACAGTTCTGCTGTTCTCTTCAGGTATCTGAGGAGAAGGGGTGATCTGGTGAGCTCTTAATTGCTAGAAATGGGGCCTCATAGGTATGGTGGCCAAATATTTGATGCTGCCTCTATTTTCAAGTATCAAACCAGGGTAGTCACTAAGAAGTGAAAGTAAGTCATCTATTAAAGGTACAAGGGAAGGGATCCGGAGTTCTATCCTCAGCCCTTGGCTTTCTACTCAGAGAATAATTACCTGGAAAGCCATCTAGCTTGAAGGTCATCAGAATGTGATTTTACGGTTTGCCTCAGGTTGAAGGTCACTGCACAAGGTTATTAAGACTTCACATTTATCTTATTGTCTGTTTTTAAAATTTAAGAATTTTAAATCTAAAAAGGATAGTGTTTTAAATGTTCCCTTTTACACTGCTGTGGCTAATCCTATCCTTTGAATGATATTTATGCTCTTTAACTGTTTAATTAAAATCTTAATTGTTTTTGGCTTTCTCTTGCTCTGCTATTTTGTATGCCCTTTTTGCTTAGTAATAGCATTTTCATCAATTTTCCTTTTTCTATAGTTTTTCCATTGAAAAATAATACCAATACATGCTCATTTCAAAAGCTGAAAATTGTACAAGTTTTAAAAATCATAGTCACATAGTAATCATTTAATTTCTTTAACATTTGAAGTATTTCCTTTCAGTCTTTTTTTCTGAGTTTTTCTTTCTTTTTTTTAACATTATTATACTGTAATCTCATTTAATTGAATTTCTGGATCTTGTGGTAAACAATGCCTGAGGGAGAGGGTTTTCCAGATGAACTGTTTGTGCCCAATTACACAATTCTGTCCAGGGGGAATAGTAACTCACGAAGAAGCTGTCTGCTTTTGAGTTTAATACAGATGCCAACACAACACACAAGCCTGCAGACTCATCAGCGCGCTCAGTTCAGTCGATGCAGTCTGCTAAGATGAGGATTCTACTGAAAACTTGGGATGGCCTTATGCTTCCTGGCAGTCCTTCCTTCAGAGGCCTGCAGGTCCTTCGTAACATATTTTCTAATCTTAAGTTCATTTTGATTTGTCTTCCAGCCAACTAAAAGTTTCTCAATTTGTTTTTTTCTCCAAGAAAGCTATATGAATGGCATATTTTGAACCTTGGCATATTTTTGAACCCTGCATGCATGAATGTCTGTGACCTCCAATAATGTAACAAAACACAGCTAGGTACAACATTCTCTAGTCACAACCTTTTCCCCTCAAAACTCTGGCTTACTCTCTGACACTGGTGCTTTTGAAAAGTCTGTTGTTCATAGCTACCATCTCTCCCACGGTTTTCATCTTTCACTTTTTTCCCTCCACATCCCAAGAAAATGTCTCAAATGTGCTTTCCACATCATTGCTTCCATACACCTCAGTTTGAATTCTGCTTTTCACTGTATCCAGTTTGTATCTGAATACTGCTACTGCACGTCCAGCTTACCTGTAACTATCCAGGCAATGGCTCCCTTTCCATCTCAGCCTATTTGTTCCTTATACTTTTATGCTTCCATTCCAGAGAGGGAATGTCTTCCTGAGTCAACTAAGGATGACAGAAGAGTTTTTAAATTTCTTAGAGTTTCAGAGAGTTGCTCTTCCTCTATAACTTCATAATGATGTTCCCTTTCGCATATTCTGAAAGTTTTATAAGTCCCATATTATTATGTGATCTCTCCTGTTAGGATGAGAAAAACACCTAGACCTGATATTTGGCAACAAACAGGGTATGTGGACTGCCATTGTTCCATTCTGTCAATGTATGTGCTAGTGGAATCCTCTGCTCTAATCTACAGCCATACAGTTGATGAGCACGACTTCTAATCTAATTTCCAGTGTCTAGCAGGCTTCTATCTGGTGCAGGTCTGCTAAACTATAAGATCCAACCATCAGGCTTAGTGTTACACAGAAATGATGGGATATTAAAAAACAAAAACCAAATACAAAACTATAATCTCCAGTGTATTATTTGAGATCCTTTTTGTATGAGTAACAGAAAATCCATGTCTAACTGGCTTCAAAAAAAACAATTTATGGGCTCAAATAACACATCTCTCCATGTATTTACATCTTTAATTTCTCTCAGTAGTATTTTGTACTTTTCAATGTAAAGCCATGCATGTTTGTTAAATTCTTAAGTGTTTTATTTTTGACATTATTGAAATATAATTGTTTTGTAAATCTCACATATAAAAATATGATTTTTTATTGACTTGTATCTTAAGACTCTGCTAAATTCACTTACTGATTATAGCAGGGTTTTTTTATTCCTTAGGATTTTCTACTTATAAAAAAATCTGTGAATAGGGAGTTTTTACTTTTTCGTTTCCAATCTTTATTCTTTTTACTTTTCCTTGCCTCATTGCATTGGCAAGGACATTCAGAAAAATGTTGGGTAGAAATGGTGAGAATGAGCATCCTTGCCTTGTTCCTGATCTTAAAGTGCTCAGTGGCTTACTATAAACAATGATGTTAGCTGAAGGCATGTTGTTGATGTCCTTTATCAGACTGAGGAAGTTACCTTCTAATTCCTGTTTGCTGGATTTTCTTACATTTAACAAAGTATGGATGCTGATTTTGGTTAAATGTTTTTCTACACCTATTGAGATGGCCATTTTTTTCCTCCTTCTGTTAATATGGTGGGTTATATGTATTTAGTTTCAAATACAAAACCAATCTTATATTCCTGGGATAAAATCCACTTGGTCATGCCGTATCAATCCTTTTATTTATAGCTGAGTTTAATTTGTTAATATTTTGTCAAAGAGTTTTATGTCTATGTTCATAAAGGATTTTATTTTAATTTTTCATAATATCTTTACTAGGTTTTAGGATCAGGATTATACTGGCTTCAAAAATTAGTTTAAAAGTACTTCTTCTTCCTTTATTTTCTGAGTTTGTTAGATTTTTATAGCTTGTTTCATAAATATTTGTAAGAATTTACTGGGCCTCAAGTTTTCTTTGTAGAATGCTTTTTATTACAAATTCAATTTCTCTGACATATATGGGATTATACAGATTTTTAATTTCATTTTGTGTCAGTTTTGGAAATTTGCATTTTTCCAGAATTTGTCTATTTCATTTAAGTTGTAAAATTTATTGGCATGAAGTTATTTTTAGAATTCTCTTATTATCCTTTTGAAGTTTACACATCTATAATGATACTTCTCTTTCATTCCCAATACTGGTAACTTATGTTTTTTCAATTTTATTGCTCTTTTGAAAGAACCCATTTTGGCTCTGTTGATTTATTCTGTTGTATATTTTCTGTTTAATTAATACCTGCTATTGTTTTTATTTTTTTCCTTCATGGGTTTAATTTGCTTATCTTTATCCAGTTTCTGGAAACTTAAATTTTAATCCTTCTTCCTTTCTCATATAAACAATTAAAGCTGTAAATTTCTCTCTAAGCAATACTTCTACTGCATTCCACAAACACTGACATGTTTGTTTTTTATTATCATTCAGTTCAAAATATTTTTTAATTTCTTTTTGATCCATGGGTTATTTAGAAATATATTGTTTAATTTCTAAATCTTGGGGAATTTTCAAGATATCTTTTTGTTATTGATTTCTACGTTAATTCAGTTGTAATCAGAGAACATACTGTTAGATTTCAATCTTTTGAAACTTATTAAGACTTGTTTCACGATCTTGTGTAAAAGTTCCAGCTACGTAGAGGCAATGATAAAAACTCAACATATCAGAAAGACTTAAATTATAAATGTATAGGTGCCTAATTAGCTTCAAAATACATGAAGCATAAACTGAGAGAAGGAAAAAAGAATTTGAATTTACAATCATACTTGGAGATTTTTATATCCCTTGTACAGTAATTAATAGAACAACCAGGCCAAAAATCTGTACAGATGTAAAAGATCTGAATAGCACTGTTAACCAGCTTGACCTAATTAATATTTATAGAACCCAATACCCAACAACTACAGAATACACAGTCTTTTTTATTTTATTTGCTGAATCAGTTTAGCAGGATGGAAAAGAAAGGACCACATATAGGGGAATTTAAGTGCTTGACAGTATTGAGACGTGAATGAAACAGTTTTAAGATTTCTAAACAGATGTATGATCCAGGAAAATTGATGTTTAAAGATTAATCTGGATGTAGTAGCTTAATAGTTTTAAAAGGGAACACTAAGGGCAGGAGACTAGTCAAGAAGTTTTGCAGCAATCTAGGCCCTGCATGGATTAGGATGAGCCAACTGCAATAAAGATGAACGGTGAAATTTGAAAGCTATTGTAAAAGTAAACTTGTTACGATTCGTCAATAAATGGATATGGAAGTTAGAAAAAAAGGATATTAGAGGTATTTGAAAGACTAAAAAATTAAGATAATGATGAAAATCAGTGGTGACATACAATGGCATTTTAGCTAAATGCATCCTCAACTGTATTTATTCCTATTGTTTAAGAAATTCAGGGGCCGGGCACGATGGCCCACACCTGTAATCCTAGCACTCTGGGAGGCCGAGGCGGGTGGATCATTTGAGCTCAGGAGTTCGAGACCAGCCTGAGCAAGAGCGAGACCCCATCTCTACTAAAAATAGAAAGAAATTATATGGACAACTAAAAATATATATAGAAAAAATTAGCGGGGCATGGTGGCACATGCCTGTAGTCCCAGCTACTTCGGAGGCTGAGGCAGGAGGATTGCTTGAGCCCAGGAGTTTGAGGTTGCTGTGAGCTAGGCTGATGCCACTGCACTCTAGCCTGGGCAACAAAGTGAGACTCTGTCTCAAAAAAAAAAAAAAGAAATTCAGGTATTTAATATTCAGCATATAACTTTTGGTCACAAAATAAACTTTCTCAAATAAATTAATTTTAAATCTGGATGTTAATTGAGATCTTTATCCTATTATTGAATAAAAACAGTGGAGAATTTATTCAAGTTCAAACACTTTTATCCTTTATTTTCAGAAGGCAAGATAATGGGATAGTTTTGAAATATCTATCAGAATGTGCCAATTTTTCTTAAAATAAAAAGGTGTTTTTAACAGCTTAAAGCTAGGAGACTACTTTAAATAAAAAAGTTATATATGAGAAAGTCTAAAATGATAAAGGTATTTATTCTGATATATATATGTGTCAGAAGTCTTCCATTTGTGTAAACATACACATACTCACACAGATCAAATTTATTTCCCAAGTCAGCAGATGCTGTGGAAGGTTTTTCACCTTCCTCTTTTCACTTCATTTTGGCTCACCTCCACCCTCAAAACATCTTGAGACATAGATAGTATGGAAACAAATGAAAATGAGCTTTCTCTGAGAGAATTCAGAAACAAATAGCTCAGCATTCCTCTTCTTTTCCACTAAATCGTGCTCTGCACCACGAAATTAAACAGACATCTCTAGGGATACAGATTTGCCAAGAGTGTTTCTGGCAAAAATAAACTCTGGCCCTTCTCCAGACTGCTATATGTGGACAACAGTGGCTGTTCTACGGATGGAGATTGATTGCTGGCTGGCTGGTCTGTGGTTACTTAGTAGTGTCAAGATGAAGAACATTAGGCACAGATCATTTTCATGTCCAAAGGCTTCTGACAACAGACTTGCTCTGCCTAACTTCTCACATTTAGCAATAGTGAGTTATTTACCAAAGAGATGATTATAATTCTATCCTATTCCTTTATGTCACAGAGAAGCAAACTGAAGACCAGAGAAGGTAAGTCATTTGCCCAAAATCGTACAGATAGTCAGTGACAGGACAAAATGCAGGTCTTGAAACTCCCAGTTCAATAATCTGTCAATCTCTCTATTAAGCAATACTACCTTTTAAATAATATTAAAAAGAACATGTTGTTCACATCTTAAACTCTTTTTTACCTAAGTCATCTCAATACCTTGAAAGTCATAGGCTCTCCTTCATTTAGTATTCTGCTAGAAATAGCAACACACTTTTATTCTGCAAGACCCTATAAATAATAGTTTTTAAAAGGACTGTGTATTTTCAGTCCCAAAGTCACCAAAGTAAAATGAGATTAGAACTGAGCTTAAAACCATTAAAACACAATTAAGAAATTCTGAATCTTTAAATGTGGGAAGAATCTTTTAAAATTATGGCCCAATATATTTAAAAGGTGGGGGCACTGGAATTAGGGTCACAAGACCAGGACTTAAGTCCCAGCTCTGCTACTGACTAGCTGTGTGGGCCTGCTTCCTCTATAAAATGAGCAGTGTGGATCAGGATCACTAAAATTAATTCCGTCATTTAAAATATGATTTCAGGTAACTCAAGGATAAGATATTTATCTTATCCTTATTATCTTATAACTTATTCAAATGATAGAGCAAAGAAATAAACACATTGTTCCATACCTGATTAACAAAAGAAGTTAAAAAACACAAGAAACACCATCTCTACCATAAAAAACTGTAGATTTGGCTTTGAACAGAGTCAGGGAGAAAAAGAATATTGTCAGAAAAATGTAGTACACAGTTGAAGTTACAGATTTGGATCACATCTTTCCACATTCATTTTACTAAATAGATGGCTTTGAAAACCTAAGTATAGTTTTTCTGAAGAGGAAACAGAGAAAGAACATAAAAGAAGCTCTAAGTAGCTGTTTTAGTCCAGTGCTGCCAGAACCACTATAGCAAGAACCATATACCACTATCAGATACCAAGAACCTTTAGCTATTGCCTTACTGAGTGCTGTTATATATGGCCCTGAATCATTTAAGTTCCAGACTATTTAATAAATAGATCATTTAGATGTCTTAGGAGAAAAATCTATCATTAGTAGAAATAGCTTTTACCTTCACTTTTCTACTACTTGAGATAATTGTTACTTCATGAAGATAAAGATGTCTTTACATACAATTTACTGTTAGCTTACTGAAAAGTATAAACACAGTCCTTGTACCACTGGCTGCCAAGAGTGTACAATTGAGCAGGATCATGCAAATCTGATGACCTCTGAGTTATACTATTAAATTCTTACCAGTTTTTATGTCCAATTTAATTTCATTTAAGTCATTTGCCTCTTAGCTAACAGACATAAAACAGAAAAGTTAACTTGTAAGGTATAGAAAAAGGGATAAGGCATCATAAAGAGCTAATCCCATTGATGGTGCTAAGAGGAAGACAATAGGGGAATGAATATAAGATTATCAAACTCTGGGCTGGGCGCGGTGGCTCACGCCTGTAATCCTAGCCTTCTGGGAGGCCGAGGCGGGTGGATCGCTCGAGGTCAGTAGTTCGAGACCAGCCTGAGCGAGACCCCGTCTCTACTGAAAATAGAAATAAATTATCTAGACAACTAAAAAAATATATATAGAAAAAATTAGCCGGGCATGGTGGTGCATGCCTGTAGTCCCAGCTACTCGGGAGGCTGAGGCAGGAGGATCACTTAAGCCCAGGAGTTTGAGGTTGCTGTGAGCTAGGCTGACGCCACGGCACTCACCCTAGCCCAGGCAACAAAGTGGGACTCTGTCTCAAAAAAAAAAAAAAAAAAAAAAAAAAAAAAAACTCTATGAGCCAAAACCCCTCCAAACTCCAGCTCATTTGTCAGACCTAAAATATTTTGTTTTGACTAAACATTGAAGCTTTACATTCCTTCAACAGAATAAATCATATTTGAAGGCTTTCTGTTTCTCTGGGTCAGTTTGCCTAGAACTGTCTGGTAAAGATGGTTGGATCAAGGCAATAAGACTACAGGGTTATCAGTTTTACCAAATTTATTTATAAAGCTAATTAACTGATCTGAATAGCTTTTTCCCTCTGTTAAACTGAGACAATAATACCTGTCTTGAAAACCTTACAATGCTAGTTAGCACAAGGATCAAAATGAAACAGTGCTGGCCGGGCGTAGTGGCTCACGCCTGTAATCCTAGCACTCTGGGAGGCTGCGGTGGGCGGATCGTTTGAGCTCAGGAGCTCGAGACCAGCCTGAGCAAGAGCGAGACCCTGTCTCAACTGAAAAAAATAGAAAGAAATTAGCTGGACAACTAAAAATAATAGAAAAAATTAGCAGAGCATGATGGCGCATGCCTGTAGTCCCAGCTACTCGGGAGGCCGAGGCAGGAGGATTGCTTGAGCCCAGGAGTTTTTGCTGTGAACTAGGCTGACGCCATGGCACTCTAGCCCAGGTGACATAGTGAGAGACTCTGTCTCAAAAAAAAAAAAAAAGAAAGAAAGAAAGAAACAGTGTAAATGAAAGTACTTTATAAGCTGTTCTATACATGTAAGGCACTATTATTATTAATCTTTTAAATTTTTTTAAACCTTTCATAAAAAGTGCAAAACTAGATGTTATCAGATCTGTCTTTCTCCAACCACTCCCACTTCTAGCACATTAACTCATCATAAATATTTTGCAAGTATTACTTCACAGCACCTGCATGTTATACTACCTAACTTTAGTAGACATGACTTTTAGCCTGTGGCGATCTCAACAGAAATACCTACCTGCTTTATTTGGTTGAGACTACATGGTGAATCAGGAAAAAAAAAGAGGCCTTGAAACGATCTTTTAGCCTCTTTTGAGGCTAGGATTAGAACTCATTCTAGTGGTGAATGACCCAATTATTGCCACAGTATTCATGCTACTTGTCAAAAAATCTCAGCACTAGGTCCTGTGAATATCCAATTGGAAAAATATATATATCTTAAACTCTAATTACACCATATACAAAAGTCAGTTCCTGGTGGACTAAAGTTCTAAATGTGAAAAATAAGGCAATACAGATTTTAAAGAAAAACCAGAGTATCTTTGTGAGCTTGGAGTACAGTATTTGTGTCCTCTTGAACAAGACACAAAAACTCTGACCATAAAAGAAAAAATGATAAACTTGTACTAAGAATTTCTGCTTATCAAAAGACAATAATAGAACAAAATGACAACCCACAAAAGTGGAAGATATGACAATAATATATCTGACAGAAGACTTACATAGAGATTATATAGAGAATCCCTATGAGTTGATAGAGAAAAATATATAGACTACCCAACAGAAATATGAACAAAAGACCTAAACTTGTATGACATCATAAAAGAGGATACCCAAATGGCAAATTAACCTGAAAAGATGTCTAATTTCATTAGTCACCACTTCAACTACTGTCCGCTAAATGATGTGTAGCTCCTCTCGAATCAGTATTCAATGTCTGTCCACTCCCCGGATGGCTTCGGGCACCACACCCTCTGCAACCGTACATGGGCACCCTCTGTGGCTGCCTCCTGCATCTCTATCATGACTGGGAGCCCTCTCCCACCACCTTACCCACACTGATGATAAAGGTGCCATGTGTTTGACAAAAACAAACACAAAAATTTTAAAAAACCTGACCTGATAGAATCTTTGGTAAAACTGATTATAATTATTTATTAAAACTGAATATAGGGGAAGATGTTGGTCAAAGGATATAAAATTTCAGTTAGAAAGAAGGGATAAGTTCAAGAGCTCTATGGTATAACATGGTAACTATAATTAATGACAATGTAGTATATACTTGAAAACTGCTGAAACAGGAGATTTTAAGTGTTCTCAACATCAAAAAATGATAACTATGTGAGGTAATACATATGTTAATGAGCTCAATTTAGCCTTCCACAATGTATACATATTTCAAAACATCATGTAATATACCATAACTATATACAATTTTTATTTGTCAATTTTTAAAAATAAATAACTTTATTTTTTGTACTTTCCCTGGGGATAACTTTATAAAAACAAATAACAAAATCAAACATAGGTATATCTGCAACCCAGCCATTCCATTCCAACAAAAATGCTTACATATGTTCACCGAAAGACAGGTACTCGAATGTCCATAGCTTCAGTATCTGTAATAGCCAAAAACTAGAAATAACCCAAACACCCATTAATAGTAGAATGGATAAATCAGGGTATGTTCACACAATGGAACTCTATACAGCAATGAGAATGAAGGCTATATAACTACGTGACAATAAGGATGGATCTCACAAACATAATGCTGAGCAACAGAAGCCAGACCTAACAGATACGAGTCCATTTCTATAAAAACAAAACAGACAAAACTAGATTTCCATGAGAAGTCAGGGGATGGTACTGAAAGAACAAGAAATGGCGAGGGGGGGCAGCTCTTAGAGTACTAAATTTTGCTTCTTGAGCATATATATACTTTTCTATGCACACTACACTTCAATAAAAAGTTAAGAAGGACTACTTTTTCTTGCTATTTCATGTTACAGTCTGATCTTTCACATAAAAAGCCATACTCTCCAACCTTGGATAAACACCAAAGTACACTATAAAAGCTAGTAATGAAGCTGATTTTTTTTCTTTTTCTTTTTGTTTGAAAACCTGTTTATTAAATTGAAGCTGATTTTAAGCTAATTGCAGATTAACCTTTACCCAAGCTCACACCTTCACAGAATTAGAAATCTAATAACAGTCTGATGGAAGAAATTTGTTCTTTTCTGATTTTAAAAAATTTAGGCCTGGCACGGTGGCTCACGCCTGTAATCCTAGCACTCTGGGAGACTGAGGTGGGCGGATCGTTTGAGCTCCGGAGTTCGAGACCAGCCTGAGCAAAAGCAAGACCCTGTCTCTATTAAAAATAGAAATAAATTAGTGGGCCGGGCGCGGTGGCTCACGCCTGTAATCCTAGCACACTGGGAGGCCGAGGCGGGAGGATTGCTTGTCGTCAGGAGTTCGAGAAATAAATTAGTGGCCCAACTAAAAATGTACAGAAAAAAAAAATTAGCCAGGCTTGGTGGCGCACGCCTGTAATCCCAGCTACTCGGGAGGCTGAGGCAGGAGGATCACTTGAGCCCAGGAGTTTGAGGTTGCTGTGAGCGAGGCTGACACCACGGCACTGTAGCCCAGGCAACAGAGTGAGACTCTGTCTCAAAAAAAAAAAAAAAAAAAAAAAAGAAACAAAAAAAAATTTAAAAGACATTAGAAAGGAATGATTTTCTTCCCTCCCCTATTTATCATTGTTTTTATTTGAGCTATACCCAAAGTATATTACCTATATTATTTCATTTAATCTTCATAATAATTCCATGAAGTGTTTTTGTTTTGTTTTGTTTTGTTTTGTTTTGTTGAGACAGGATCTCTTTCTGTCACCCAGGCTGGCATGTAGCTATGTGATCATAGCTCACTATGACCTTGAACTCCTGGGCTCAAGTGATCCTCTCACGTTGGCCTCCCAAACCACTGGGATTACAGGCCTGTAATACTTTTATTATTTCCATAATTTTTCAGTTAAGGAGATTTAGGTTGAGTACATTGTCTAAAAACAGACAGCACATTCATGGGAGAGCTAGGATATGAATCCTGGTTTGTCTGACTCCCAAGCTCATGTTCTTCACCATTTTATACTGCCTCATTGTCACACTGGGCTGCTTTTCAGCATGGAGTGATGATAATCTTCTTTGGCTTTTGTCTTGTCACTTTAGAAGGCCAGATCTGAACAGAACATTTCTCCCCACTCCTATTTTATAAAGACCCATAGAAGGATTGGACTATTACAGAATGAAAGCTGCACATTAACAAGCCAAGATAGAGAGCCCATGCCACTAATATGCCTATAATAAAAATGTTTGACAGCTTTTAACAACTGGCTAAATAGGAAATGGGGTAGAGGTCTCCACAGCTGGGTCTCAAACGAGCCAACAGTTCAGAGTGAGGGTTTTATTTAGGCCATAGTGGAAGAACTAGGGCTAGATTAAGCAATTTTGCCAAAAATGAAGATTAATGGGAAGGTTCTTGATTGTGCATAGGTATTTGCATTTCTTTAAACCTTTCTCTAGAGTATATTATTTTTTCTAAAAGCTATGCTGACAAGAATTATTTAATATGGATGCTATTAAAGCTACAATAAAGCTTAGGTTGGTAGAAAAAATATGATTGACAGACTACTGATCCTTAAATAGCTTCTGATCTTTAATCGTATACTTCTCCATTCAGTAAGTTAGCAGATACTTTCCCAAGTTGCAGATACGGTACCTAAGAGAAATATGGACCAGCTGTAAACTGTTTTCTTATTCAAAGTTCTACAAAAATAAATATAGAAGAATCTTTTTCATATTAGATAACATAAATATGCCCATTTACTTACTGAAAGTGAAAAAAAGTATAACTTTTTTCATTATAGCATCTGTTTATCATACATTATATATAACATATGTATATGAATATAATATGAAATGAAGATATTGAATATGAATTCATATACAATGAAGGAATGAAATTTTCTTTTTTTTTTTTTTGAGACAGAGTGTCACTTTGTTGCCCTGGATAGAGTGAGTGCCGTGGCGTCAGCCCAGCTCACAGCAACCTCAAACTCCTGGGCTTAAGCGAGCCTCCTGCCTCAGCCTCCCGAGTAGCTGGGACTACAGGCATGCGCCACCATGCCCGGCTAATTTTTTTTTTCTATATATATTTTAGTTGGCCAGATAATTTCTTTCTATTTTTAGTAGAGACGGGGTCTCACTCTTGCTCAGGCTGGTCTCGAACTCCTGACCTCGAGTGATCCACCCGCCTCGGCCTCCCAGAGTGCTAGGATTACAGGCGTGAGCCACCGTGCCCGGCCTGAAATTTTCTATATTCACTATGACAAAATTTAAAAAGAGCTGGCACATAAATTTTTAGAAATCCTCATGTAAAGGTTATGTTAACATCTCTCAATAAGAAAAGAATATGTTGATTCCTCAAAGGTAACTCATAGACATACCAAAGATAAACAATCAATTTAAAAGGGGAAATTAGCCATTTCACTAATCTGACTTCAAAAAGTTCTTAAAATAGGCAAGAGTCCAACATAGAAAGCCATGATGTGTTTTTTTAGAAGCACAAACCAAAGGAAATGAGGTGTTTTTTAAAAGTGATTCACAAATTTATAATTTTTGGATATCATATCATTTTATGAGGAAGCTAAAGCATTCCTCTTTTCTTTTTTTTTTTGCTGAGGCAGAGTCTTGCTCTGTCGCCCCATGTAGAGTGCAGTGGTGGCATCATAGCTCACTGCAACCTCAAACTCCGGGGCTCAAGCGATTCTCCTTCCTCAGCCTCCTGAGTAGCTGGGACTACAGGCACGCGCCACCATGCCAGCTAATTGTTCTACTTTTAGTAGAGATGGGGTCTTACTCTTGCTCAGGCTGGTCTTTAACTTCTGAGTTCAAGCAGTCCTTCTGCCTCAGCCTCCTAGAGTGCTAGGATTACAGGCGTGAACCACTGCACCCGGCCGTATACTTCTTTCAAAAGTGAATGAATTTCCTCAGAATTGTTATTAGGGAGGTAAGAAAAAACTGTCTTATGAATTATCATCATCATCATCATCTTACCAGTAAATGAAAAAATAAGGCTCAGAAGGGCAAAGGATCATGATACAAGTCAAATTACATACTTGAAATCTCATGCTAAAGTGTATTACTCATCTTAAAATTATACAGTGTTAGGATTCTTTCAACTTTTCTTTAAATTTGAAATTACTTCAATAAAAATACTTTCTACATATGACATTTATAACCCAATACTATCATTTTGTATAGTTAATTTCTATCACCTTTGGGGAGGGAAGTCTCCATAATATGACTTTTATATTTACTTGGTAGATCTAGCTGTTGGCCATTTTTACATTAATCTGCTTTAATAGGATCTATTTTAGGTTAATTGATCTTCAGAGATACAAATTCCTTAATAAAGCAGTCAGCAGTATTTTAAAATATTAACCAAAATATCCTAAATCATGTGAAGCAATGCATTAGCAAGACCAAAATAACTTTTTGTTTCTATTTAGAGCCTTCAAAGCTTAATCCTCTGCTTCCCCACCTTCCCAAACGCCCCTTCTTTTCTATGATACTCCTTTCCTCCACATTCTTCTCCTCCGTCAATGGGAAAATGATCAGACAACGTTTACCTTCATCAAAAGACTGAAGTTCATTTACACTATAATATAACTAATCCAATGAGTACTTGGACGTTAAACTGGCTAATGGTGAAACGGAAGCTTAATCCCCTACTTAAGAAGACTGGGACATCAACAATGAGCATATAGAGAGATCTTCTTTTGGTGGGGTAGAAACAGGAGATCTGAAACCATGCATTATCTAAAGGTAAACCTGATGTAGTCCTTTCACAGTGATTTCTGGGGGTGGCGATGAATGTCTCTGTCATTCTGGCCTCCCTAACAGATTATTAAAACTCAACTCTCCTTGGTCCTTCCTTTCCTTTTACTCTCTTGCCTGTTTAGAACAAGGCTATTGAACATACCTGTTTGAGTACATTCCCCTAAACCTAATTAAAAAAAAATAGGCATTTAAGACCAATAATATCATCTTAACATAGTACAACACAATTTTTCTTACTCTTTCTAATGCCATATTTGGTATGTGTTCTCATTTAAGTAATAGATTTTTGGTATTACAATCCTACTCCTTAACTGACAGATCCAAAGTTCTTTAATATTTCAACTACCTCTGGTAATTAAATTTTGAGTTCTTAAAAAGCATTCTCTTAGAATTTAGCCCCTTTATCAACAGAGGTATTATGCTATTAAAATCTAGCATTTTTGTTTGTGGATCCCACAAAAGAATTTGAAAACTATATGCCCCCTTGCATATTTGTATCTAAAAATTTTCACTGTAAGTTCATATAGTTGCACAAGAATAATTCCTAACATATCATAAATACTGATATTTCAAAAATAAAGCTGTTCTATCCCTCTCAAATGTAACAAATGAAATTTAAACTCTATAGCACATCTTCTTTGCATGACTAGTACAGCAGTCTTAATAACCTTCTCTCTCTCTCCTGTGCACAATGGCAACTCTTAAGGAAAAACCCATTGCACCAGCTGCAGAAGAGGAGGTAATGGTCCCAGACAACAAGATCACTGTCGTGGGTGTTGGAGAAGTTGGTATGGCATGTGCTATCCGCATTCTGGGAAAGTGTCTGGCTGACGAACTTCCTCCTCTTGTGGGTGTTTTGGAAGATAAGCGTAAGGGAAAATGATGAATCTGCAGCATGGGAGCTTATTTCTTCAGACACCTAAAATTGTGGCAGATAAAGATTACTCTGTGATCACCAATTCAAGATTGTGGTGGTCACTGTAGGCAACCATAAGCAAGATGGGGAGAGTCATCTCAATGTGGTACAGAGAAATATTAACATCTTCAAATTTATTATTCCTGAGATCATCAAGTACAGTTCTGATTGCATCATAATTGTGGTTTCCAACCCAGTGGACATTCTTACATATGTTACTTGGGAATTAAGTGGATTACCCAAGCACTATGTGATTGGAAGTGGGTGTAATCTGGATTCTGTTAGATTTTGCTATCTTATGGCTGAAAAACGTGGCATTCCTATCAGCAGCTGCCATGGATGGAGCTTGGGAGAATGTGGCGACTCAAGTGTGGCTATGTGGAATGGAATGAACATGGCATATGTTTCTCTCCAAGAATTGAATCCAGAAATGGAAACAGACAATATAGTGAAAATTGGAAGGAAGTACATAAGATGGTGGTTGAAGACCTATGAAGTCATCAAGCTAAAAGGATATACAGCTGGGCTACTGGATTAAGTGCAGCTGACCTAATTGAATCCATGTTGAAAAATCTATCCAGGATTCATCCGATATCAACAATGGTGAAGTGGATGTATGGCATTGAGAATGAAGTCTTCCTGAGCCTCTCATGTATCCTCAATGCTCAGGGATTAATCAGTGTTATCTACCAGAAGCTAAAGAATGATAAGGTTGCTCAGCTCAAGAAAAGTGCAAATCCCCTGTGGGACATCTAGAAGGACCTAAAAGACCTGTGACTACTGAGTCCTAGGCTATAGAAATTTAAAAAGTACAATGTGATTAACCTTGATCCTTTAGTTTTCATCCATGTAAATGGATCACAGTTTGCTTTTATCTTCCTTATGTGAGCCCATGTATGAATTTGGGCTCACAGAATCAAAGCCCATGCTTGGTTTAATGCTTGCAATATGACCCCTTGAACAAGTAAAATTAGCTATTATACAGTGCTTCTAAATAAAAAACTAATACATAAACTATAGCAAATTTGATAGCCACCACTATTCATTTCAAAACACTGATGAACAAATGGTTCAAAATGGCCAGAAATTTTACATTTCTCTTTTTTTTCTTGCTTTTTCTTTTCTCTGTCTTTTTTTTTCAGACTATTGAAGGAAATCATTGGTCTTCTTGAACAACTTCTCATCACAAATTATTATTTTTAACTTTTAATTTGAAATATTTATAGATTAAGAGAAAGGTGCTAAGAAATGTACAGGGATGTCCATGCTCTCAGCATTCTTCAGTATCAACATCTTGTATAGATAGCAACTGTACAACATCAAAACCAGGACATTGACAATTGTACAGTCTAAAACTTATTTACATTTCAAAAGATATACATGCAGTCATTTGTTTGTATGTATGTTTAGCTCAGCACAATTTTACCACATGTAACTTCATGTAACTGCTACCACAATCAAGATACTTAAGCATACTATGACCACGATACTCCTCCATACTACGTCTTTATCATTATATCCTTCCTCTCCCCACACTTTCCCTATGTTCTGGCCACTATTTCTCTGTTCTTCACCCCTGTAATTACGTTATTTGACAAATATTATATAACTGGAATCATGCAGTATGTATCCTTTTGAGACTGGCTTTTTACTCAGCATAATTTCCTTGAGGTTCATTCAAGCAGTTGCGTGTTATCATAGTTCACTCTTTTTTTATTGCTGAGCAGTATTCCACAGCATGGACCTAATCCAGTTTAACCATTTATCCATTAAACAACATCTGGGTTGTTTCCAGTTTGGGGCTATTACAAATAATGCTGCTATAAACATTCATATACAGGTTTGTGTAAATGTGTTTTAGTCAGCTCAGACTGCTATAACAAAATATCACAGACAGGGTGGCTGAAACAACAGATATATATTTTCTTACAGTTCTGGAGTACGGAATTCTGAGACCAGGGTGCCAGCATGGTCAGGTTCTGTTGATAGCTCTCTTCCTGGCTTGCATAAGGCTGCCTTCTCTCTGTGTCCTTACATGACAGAGAGACAGACAGACAGACAGACAGAGGGGAAGCGAGAGCAAGCACACACAAGAGAGCAAGCTCTCTAGTGTCTCTTCCTATAACAGCAAAAGTCCCATCATGAGGGCCCCACTCTCATGACCTCATCTAAACCTAATTACCTCCCAATACCATCACATTGGGACTTAGAGCTTCAACATACGAATTTGGAGTAGGGGAGGGACACAGTTTAGTCCACAGCAGTAAGTTTCATTTCTCTGGGATAAATGTCCAGGAGTTTAATAGGTAGTCACATGTTCAGTTTTTAAAGAAACTGCCAAACTGTTTTCCATGGCTATATCAATGTATGAATACATCAGTGTGTGAATGATCTAGTTTCTCTGCATCCTTGCCAGTATTTGGTATTGTCATAATTTTTAATTTTAGCTATTCTGATGATATGTCATCATGGTTTAATGTGCAATTTCTAATAGCTAATAAACTTAAACATCTTTCATCTGTATATCATCTTTGATGAAATGTCTATGTATGTTTGTTTCCCATTTTCTAGTAGGATTGTTTTTTTAAATTGAGTTTTGAGAGTTCTTTATACATTCTAAATACTAGTCCTTTGTTAGATATGTGGCTTACAAATATTTTATCCAAGTCTGTAGCTTGCCTTTTCATCTTCGTAACATGGTCTTTTACAGAGCAAATAATTTTAATTTTGATAAGATCCAATTTATCAATTTTTCCTTTCATGGATCATGATTTTGGTGTCAAGTTCAAGAACTTTTTGTCTAGTCTTAGGTCCCAAAGATTTTCTCCTTTTTTGTCTAGAAGTTTTATAGCTGTATGCTTTCAATTGATGTCCATGACCCATTTTGAGTTAATATTTATGTGAGGTATAATATGTAGCTCAAGTGTTTTTTTATCCATTTGTTTGTTTGGTTGGTTTTTTGCCAATGGATATCCAGTTACTCCAGCACCATTTATTAAAAAGGCTATCTCTCCTCCATTGAATTGCTTTTGCTCCTTTGTTAAAAATTAATTAGGTATTTTTATGTGGCTCTATTTCTGGGTAATCTATTCTATTCCATTGATCTATGTGTCTTTCCCTCTGCTCATATCACACTATCTTGACTAATGTAGCCACATAATAAGCTTTAACATTGAGAAAGGTGATTCCTTCCCATAAATTATTCTTAATGTAATATACTTTATGTTTGAAAGTCTTTTATTGACTGTTGTATTTTTCCTCAACAAAAGTCTATAAATTGAAAATAAATTTCTCTTCATTTTCTGTAATAAGAGACTCTAAATATTAAAACAATTTCTTCTGGTTTGAGTTTTCTTTGCAATTATATTATTACTATCCAATGAATTAAAATATAAATATACTGAAAATTTTGATTTTAAATATTCTTAAAGAAGGCAAACTCTGTTATATGTGCATCTCTTAAAAAGATAGATGAGATTTTTCTTCTTCAGTTAGTTCATGTTTCCATGCAGTGACTATTATTTATTGCCAGAATGAAATAGGACTTAGCTTCAATTCTGTCCCTATTTTTTGTTTTCATAACTTTAAGTGGTGAGAAACCTTTTTCACATAAATGAAAAGATGAGCACTGAAGTCTTGTTAGAGCAATTATCTCTCAATTCTTTGAAATTTTTTAAGTTATGTGGCAAACATAACAGTAATCTACCATCAAAAACATACTTAATGATCTATTAGTTACTTAGACAACTCAATTAGGTCTTCTCTCAGTTTTGTTGAGAGCAACACATGGGAAACTATTTTAAGTGCAAAAGAAACTCTTATCCAGTCATTTGTTCCCTGAAATAGTATTACATAGTCATTCACTATCTTAACACAGACTCTAAATTTTCAATTACCCTTTGTTTGGTGCCCTGGTGGTTTTTACATGCTGGGCAATGGACCTTTGTAAGATCTGAGATGGATGAGCAGTATGTCCTTTTATAAAAGTGGGAGAAGGGCAACTATGCAAGAGAAGGTGGGAAAGCAGAGCCTGCAACTTCATCCCAAGCACATTCTCAGGCAGAGCAATGTTAGGAAAAAGTACATGGGGAGGTCAAGGATCTAGAAATTGATTCCCTTAAACTATCCACATTCCATACTCGAAAAGTGCACCCAAGTTTACAGATAAAAGCCAGTGTGCATCCACAGCCCATAGCATTAACACCAGCACGGGGAATATATGGAAGTAAGCAGTAAATACTTTTTGATGAGGAAAAGTAAAACAGCAAAATGACTAGCACCAAAATAGCAACACAATACAGTATATCAAAGGAAGAACTCCACTAGAAAGCTAAGAATCAGAGTGAAGCAAATTAAGTTGTTGCTTAAAGCATAATAATTAAGGCTTTTAAATTCACCAACCATTCTGCTATCACAGACTAAAAAGGCTTGTTTATCCCTTCTCTGTCCTAGGGGAATAAATTATCTCATGAGTCTTTCTATTCTACCAAAGTGCTATTTAAAAGCTGATGAAATGTTTAAGCAATTCATTACATTAATGTAAAGATCTTTTATAGGACAAAAGTATTATCAAAACCAAAGTATGGATAGCATTATGAGTAAACTGTAAAAGATATTGTTGACTTAAAACCTAGAGATATCAGACACAAAATTGATGCTAATTTTTAAAAAACTCTTTGAGGTTTTTTTTTTTTTTTTACTAAAATAAACTATTGTTATTATACATGATTTTCTGGAAAAAAGTGCCATCTTATCTTATTCCTCTGAAATTATTTACTCTAATTCTCTTGCCTTATTTTATTGAAATAATTTATTAATTATGTAATGCTTGAACAGCTACTACAGCTATGAAGAAAAACAGGGTAGGTAAATATTCAGAAAATAGATACTGTAGTTTAAAATTCACATCAGAACTTTTAGTTCAAGATGGTAGACTGAAGATATATGTTTGCTACTTACAGCTTGCAAAACCACATTCAAATAAGGAAGGCAAAAGAAGCAACAAACTTCTAGCAGCATAAAGAAGGCAAAGGAGGAGATTCACCAGCAGATAAGAGATCCAACAAACTTCCAATTTCAAAAAGTAAATGGAATTGTATTGATGGATGAGGCAGGCATAGAAAGCCACAGCCCAGAATACTCTACCAGGTAACCGAAAAGAAGCTGAAAGCCAAACTGCTTGTTGGAATGCTAGAAGGAATCTAGAGAGCCAATCTGCCAGCTGGAACACCTGATGGGTCTGGGCTCTGAGCCAACAGGTACCAGGGAGGGCAGGAGTGAGAAGTGAGGCTGAAGACAGCAGGGATAATTGAAGATCTGTACCTGGAACTGCACTGGTTGGCACCCCCATTCACCTCTCCCCTCCACATAGATCACAGGCAACCTAGCATTAACACTCAGTCAAAAAAACAGATAGCTAAAGGAACACACAACCTGGAGAAAGCCAAGGCTTCTAGGGTGGGTACAGTCCGACCAGAGTAAAGTACGCTACTGGCACAAGAGCCCTCAGAGCTCACCATGGCTCAGCCCAGAGCAAACAGGCCAGCCAATGCATCCTGCCCTAAACAGAGGGGTCAATCAGGGAGATGCTCTTAAAACAGCAGAGGATGGCCAGGCACAGTGGCTCACACCCATAATCCCAACAGTCTGGGAGGCTGAGGCAGGAGGATTGCTTGAGGTCAGGAGTTTGAGACCACCCTGAGCAAGAGCGAGAACCCATCTCTACAAAAAAAATAGAAAAATTATCTGGGTGTGGTGGCACACACCTGTAGTCCCAGCTACTCAGGAGGCTGAGGCAGGAGGATTGACTGCATCCAGGAGTTTCAGGTTGAAGTGAGCTATGATGACGACACTGCACTCTAGCTGGGGCAACAGAGCAAGACTCTGTCTCCAAAAAAAAACCAAAACAAAACAAAAAACAGCCGAGGAAATCCATACCATTTATCAAGTCCTCTTTCTAAAATATGAATAGACAACCAAGGATCACCAGGACCACGAGGAAATCCAGCACCATGAAAAAAAAAGAGCTAAGAAAAAACATAGAGGAAACACCTGAAGAGAATGAAGATAATTAAGAGACATAGGAAAACATTTTTTAAAAAGTGCTATAATCAAAATATTGAAGAGGATACATATAAAATATGAATAGGAAATCATGAAAAATGAACAAAGAACTTAGAAGAACTCTTTTAAATTAAATTTAAGATTCTTGGAATTTAAAAAGTGATTAGAGGCTGCGTGAGGTGGCTCATGCCTGTAATCCTAGCACTCTAGGAGGCTGAGGCAGGAGGATTGCTTGAGCTCAGGTGTTTGAGGCTGCAGTGAGCTATGAAGATGCTACTGTGCTCTACCCAGGGCAACTCTATCTCAAAAAAACAAATAAACAAACAAAAAACCCAAAGTGATTAGAAAAGGAAAGAAAATCAACAGATGATCTAGAAAATAAATAGAGATACTCAGAATGAGAGTATATGGATAAAAAGATGGAAATAACAGAGAAACTATAGAAGACATAAAGAGCCAATCCAATAGGTACACCATTTGACTAATAAGGAGAAACAGAGAAAAGAGAAGGGAGAAACTATTAAACAAATAATAGAATTTCCCAGAGCTGAGAAAACAAACACCTAAGTCTTAAGGTGCAAAGGGCTCGATGTGTACACCTTTACATTTCCTCATGGAATTTCAAAACAAAAAGTAAAAAACAGAGATCCTGAACGGGAAAAACAGGTCATCCACAAAGGATTGATAATCAGACTAGCTTCTTGTCAGCAACAGGGAATATTAGAAGATAATGCAGCCACATCTTCAAATTTTCTAAAGAAAATTATTTTCAGCCCAGAATTCTATCCCCAGCCTAACTACAAACAAGTACTAGGTTACAATGAAGACAGTTTCAGACATGAAAGCACTCAGAAAGTTTATTTCCTGATGGCACAGATCAGGACAGGTGGAGACTCAGGATACTGAGAACAGTGATTCCAACCCAGGAAAAGAGAGGAGGGAAATGCAGACAGCTATGCAGCAGGCCTAGCAGAGCATTTGGTCACTATGGGAACTTACTGGAGAATGGATAGGGAGGTTTTCTGGTTTAAAAAAAAAAAAAGAGGGCGATTTCTCCACAGCATATAAAATATAACTAGAGTATAGAAAAAATAAGGCTATGATAAAGGCAGAGTATGCCAGAAAGAAAAGAAAGGCAATTAGAAACTCCCTGAAATTTTTTTTAAAAAGAAAGAAAGGAAAAGACAAGTAGCCTTAAAAAAAGATCGATTTTAAATATGAGATAAGTTTATATATACCCTGATTATAAGGAACTGATAAAAGTATGACAAAAGAAGATCCAGTTGTTATTACTGTTGAAATTTTGAGAGCCCAGGGTCATTACCCTGGCCCTGGTGAGAAGGAAATGTAATCCTAACATACAAATTAGCTCTGCACCAAATAATATTTATAGAATCATATTTTAGGGGGTACTAAAATTAGAAATGTCCTTCATCTTAGGTGAGAACTAACTTTGATATGTTTGGTCTCAAGACGTAAATTTCAGGACCCTAAGAGAAAGACTGGCCAAAAGTGCTGCACTCTCCCTCTATTTTCTTTCTTTCTTTTTTTTTTTTTTTTTGAGACAGTCTCGCTCTGTTGCCCAGGTTGGAGCGAGTGCCGTGGTGTCAGCCTAGCTCACAGCAACCTCAAACTCCTGGGCTTAAGCGATCCTACTGCCTCAGCCTCCCGAGTAGCTGGGACTACAGGCATGTGCCACCATGCCCAGCTAATTTTTTCTATATATATTTTTAGTTGTCCAGATAATTTCTTTCTATTTTTAGTAGAGACGGGGGTCTCACTCTTGCTCAGGCTGATCTCGAACTCCTGGTCTCGAACTCCTGACCTCGAGTGATCCACCCGCCTCGGCCTCCCAGAGTGCTAGGATTACAGGCGTGAGCCACCGCGCTCGGCCTCTCCCTCTATTTTCTATAAATGTAGCACCAAATGATACCCAGTTCTTCTCTGCAGTGGTCTCCCTAAAGGTGAGAGTCCTTTTCATTATTTGAACTGTCCAGTGCTCCAAAACTAGCTCAGTTTCCTTGGATTTGGGGGACAGATGACAGAAGAAATGTCCACTTCCTGCAGCTGAACATAATTAGGTAAGTATTCCAAAAGACAAGTACTATATGTTGACTGCTCAGGGGAGAAATTGTGGGGTTCATTGGTAATTTCAAATCATAATTCTGTTACTTCATTGCAGATCCCAAAGGCTAAGTTTTAAATTATTATTAATAGAAATATTAAAAAGCATGCAAGCATGATTTCTAAATACAAGAGACTTTTTATAGAGAATTTACAAACATCACAGGTTCTTTTCCCTATTGGCAGAAATATGGTCTAGCTTCTGGGAAAGGATAAATCCTTGCAGGAATGTGCTAAATAACAAGGGACAATTGTTGAGGTCTGTTAATTCTACTTGCTTCTTATGACAAAGGGAAAATAACTATAAGCTGCAGTAAATGTGTCTCAGGTTCATAAGCGAGACATTCATTTATGGAAGAATTAATAAGTCATAATAATATAATAAAATACTATTTACAGATTTCATCTTTTAGATTCAACTTAAGAGATTTGGTTGTTTAACAGGACAAATATAAATGTTATCAACTTTGCCAATATAAAATAAAAGTGTAGCTGACAGAATGTGGGAAGTAGACGAGAGGGGAAAACAGGTAGAAAAAGGAACATATGTTCTAATATCCCTTCTTAAGAAGGGAAGAATCAAGAAAGACTGTCAGGCTGGGCATGGTGGCTCATGCCTTATAATCCTAGCACTTTGGGTAGGCCTAGCAGGGAGGATCACCTGAGGCCAGGTGTTCAAGACCAGCCTGGGCAACATCTCGAGACCCTGTTTCTACAAAAAATAAAAAAATTAGCCGGGCATGGGAGGCTAGGGCAGGAGCATCACTTGAGCCCAGGAGTTCAAGGTCATGATGAGCTATGAAGACGCTACTACACTCTAGCTCAGGCAACAGAGCAAGACCCTGTCTAAAGAAAAAAAAAAAGACTGCCAAAAGTGGATAACATACAAAAGAGTTGTTATTGAATGAAGTTACCAAGTTAAGCAAGTGAAGTAAAATTAAAATTATACTGTCAAACACTGAAAGAGAGATAATGAGATGGTCTTAGTATAAGGAAGCTGAACACTCATTTTTTAAAATACCAAATCAGTAGATATTATCTGAATTTGATAAATCAAGAAATAGAGGTAGATTATTTAGATCAGTGGTCTTCAAATTTTTTTGATGGTATAACCCTTTCAGGAAAATATTTCTAAGCACAAATCTCTAACATATTTATTTATTTATATTCTATGTAAACTTATGACTGTGCTAATCTATTATATGTATATTGTAACTTACACAAAAATAGAAATTAAAATTATGTAACAACAATTTTGAATGGATTTTTCAAGGGGGGAATGCTTATAATAATATGCCAAAATATAGAAAATCATCAGTTCTTCCCACAAAAATAAACATTTTAAGATACTTTAAAAATATATAAGATGCACAAATGATCTGAATAGACATTTTCTAAAAGAAGACATACAAATGGCCAAAAGTGTAAGAAAAAACACTCAACATCACTAATCATCAGGGAAATGCAAATCAAAACCACAATGATACCTCATCTTACCACAGTCTGAATGGCTATTATCAAAAAGACAAAAAAAAAATAACAAATGCTGGCAAGGGTGCAGTTGCAGAGACAAGGAAACTCATACTCTGTTGGTGGGAATGTAAATTAGTACAGCAATTACGAAAAACAATATGGAGTTTCCTCAAAAAACTAAAAATAGAACCATATGATCCAGCAATCCCACTACTGATATATATGCAAAGGAAAGGAAATTTGTATGTGGAAGAGATATCTGCACTCCCGTGTTTACTGCAGCACTATTCACAATAGCCAAGATATGGAATCAACCTATGTGTCCATCAATGAATGGACAAAGAAAACATGGTGTATATACATATTGGAATATCATTCAGCTGTAAAAAAAAGAATGAAATCCTGTCATTTGTGACAACATGGATAAGCCTGGAGGATATTATGAAATAAGCCAGGCACAGAAAGATAAATACCATATGATCTCACTTATATGTGGAAGTTAGCTAAAGAAGCTGAGCTCATAGGAGAGAATAAAATAGTGGTTACTAGAGGTGGGGAAGAGTAGGGTAGAGAGAGGATTGGTTAGCCAAAGATTGGTTAACAGATATGAAAGTACAGCTAGACAGGAGGAATAAGTTCTAGCATTCTATAGCACTGTAAGTTGACCACAGTTAACAATAATTTATTGTATATTTTCAAATAGCTAGAAGACAGGATTTTGAATGTTCCCAACCCAGAGAAATGATAAATGTTTGAGGTAGGTGTGCTAACTACCCTGACTTAATCATTATACATTGTATACAAGTATCAAAATATCACACTCTACTCCATAAATATGTATAATTATGTCAATTAAAAATAATTTTAAAAAATGTTTTAAAAGGTAAATAATTTCATTTGCTAAAGAGTAGCATACAGGCCGGGTGCGGTGGCTCACGCCTGTAATCCTAGCCCTCTGGGAGGCCGAGGCGGGTGGATTGCTCGAGGTCAGGAGTTCGAAACCAGCCTGAGCGAGACCCCGTCTCTACTAAAAATAGAAAGAAATTATCTGGACAACTAAAAATATATATAGAAAAAATTAGCCGGGCATGGTGGCGCATGCCTGTAGTCCCAGCTACTCGGGAGGCTGAGGCAGTAGGATCGCTTAAGCCCAGGAGTTTGAGGTTGCTGTGAGCTAGGCTGACGCCACGGCACTCACTCTAGCCCAGGCAACAAAGTGAGACTCTGTCTCAAAAAAAAAAAAAAAAGAGTAGCATACAAATAAGAACCAAAGATTTGACCATTCATCTTACCTACTTCTCTACTCTCCTACCCAAAACCCCCAAATTAGAATCTTATCTTCCTCCAGAAAGTATTCAGGGAACTTATAAAAAATTAATAAAGTTAATATATTTTCCCAAAAGAAGTATATAAGAATAAATAAAATTTCAGGCAATTTCTTCCAGTACCCAAATTAAGCATCTTATGCACCTCTCAGGATACATACACTTCCCTTTTGGAGACACAGCTCTAGAAGTTAGAGGCATAGCCATCAGGAGATCCAAAAATATAAATGGTTAAAAAGAGGCACCTTTAGAGAGTAAAGCTAGGGGCAGGGAGAAGTGGAAGGAGAGGCTTATGGTTTGTATCATAAGCTCATCTGTACTATTTTACTTATTGTGTACACATATTCTTTCACATAAGGAATTAGTTTATCTAATCAGCACCACAAAACTCTGTATCTCTTCAAGTGTTTATGCTGATCATTCATTCAACAAACATTTACTGACTATCTGCTCTGGACTGGGCACAAAAGACAGACAGAAAAAACTGACATTTCAATTCTTAGTTGGATCACATTCTGGGGTGGAAGAAAGATACGAAATTCAGCGATGACATTTCAGTAACCTAAGTGCTTTAAGAGAAGCCCATGCAGGCTATCACGTGCTCACAGTCTGCGCACAGAAAAGGCACAGTACTACTGTGTGAGATGTTAGGCAGGGATTGCTGAAGTCACTTCCTCTTTGAGTTGAGACTTAAAGGACAAGTGGAAAAGAATAAACCAGATGAACAGGTATGCGGGGCGAATGGGGAAAGGGCATTCTAGGGCAAAAAGGAAAAAGATGGGGGAGACAAGTTGACACACGAGAGATGACAACATGTTGTGTCTGGGAAACTGGAAGTTTTTAAGGATTACTAGAGCAAATGGTGCATGAGGTATTAGTGGCAAGAATAGAAGGAAAAAATAGGAAGGGGTGGCCGGGCACAGTGGCTCACACCTGTAATCCCAGCACTTTGAGAGGCCAAGATGAGAGGATCACTGCGGCCAGGAGTTCAAGAGCAGCCTGGGCAACATAGTGAGAGCCCATTTCAACAAAAAAATTAAAAAATTAGTTGGGCACGGTGGTGCATGCCTGTAGTCCCAGCTACTTAGGAGACTAAGGCAGGAGGATCACTTGAGCCCAGGAGTGTGAGGCTGTGGAGAGATCATGCCACCATACCCTAGCCTGGGCAACACAGCAAGACCTTATCTCAAGAAAAACAAACAAACATAAAAGGTAGGAAGGGGCCACACTCAGAACTCTGCATGATCTCCTAAAGGCAATGGGAAGCCACTGAAGGATTTTACCAGCAGGAAGAGAGATACGATCAGATTTGCACTTTGGGGAAGATTACTCTGGAAGCACCTTGGAAAATGGATCTCCAAGGGGTAGATTAGGTTATTACAGGGGGCCTAATAAGTGAATCATGGTATCAGCAGAAGAATGAAGAAGAGATGATGCATTCAAAAGTTATTTGGGGAGGCCAAGGGAGGAGGATCGCTTGAGGTCAGGAGTTCAAGACCAGCCTGAGCAAGAGTGAGACCCCCATCTCTACAAAAAATAGAAAAATTAGCCAGGCATGGTGACATGTACTTGTAGTCCTAGCTACTCGGGAGGCTGACATAGGAGGATCCCTTAAGCCCAGGAGTTTGAGGTTGCAGTGAGCTGTGATGATGTCACCGCACTCTAGCCTGGGTGATAGAGTAAAACCCTATCTCAAAAATAATTTAAAAAAAGTTATTTGGGAGATGTACTCTCTAGGACTTGCAAGAGGGTAAAGAAAGAGGTAAGGAAAGAGGGAGAGTCGAGAAGGACTTGGGTATATTTCTCTGTTGTTTAACTGGAGACTACGACTAACTGAAACAGGGAAAGAAGCAAATTTGGTGGGTAGGAATTTAGATTTGGACATATTAAATATGAAGTGCTATCTAAAGGTAAATATTAAACAAGCAGATAGAAATGCAGAACTGAAGTGCTGGGCGAGAGGTGTGGCCTGGTAACACAGAGTTGAGACCCATTAGTTTTTGGGTTGTAGTGGAAGCCATGTGAAGGGATACAATTACCCAAGGAGACTGTACAAATGAGAAATAGGAGAAGGCTGGAGTCCTAGGGAAAGCAGAAGGCAAAGGAAGATGATACTACTAAGGAAAGTGTGGGAGTATCAGGGTAGGAATGAAGGAAGGTGGTGGTAAATGAGCAAGGAAGAGTAGCTGAAACAACAGATCATGGGGTCTGGACTGAATGGAGAAAGGAGGGAAGCCAGGAGAGGGTTGACAGATTGGAAGAAATGGGAGTGGCAAGGGCCTCTATCATGATAATGATGATAAAGATGATATGATGATGGTAGTGGTAACACTAAAGAGTAAGAGAATGTGAAAGAGGCCGAGCGCAGAGTGGCTCATACCTGTAATCCTAACACTCTGGGAGGCCAAGGCAGGAGGATTGCTTGAGCTTAGGAGTTCGAGACCAGCCTGAGCAAGAGTGAGACCCAGTCTCTACTAAAAATAGTAAAAATTAGCCAGGTATGATGGCACGTGCCTGTAGTCGCAGCTACTTGGGAGGCTGAGGCAGGAGGATCACTTGAGCCCAGGAGTTTGAGGTTGCTGTGAGCTAGGCTGATGCCATGGCACTCTAGCTGGGGCAACAGAGCAAGACTCTGTCTCAAAAAAAAACAGAATGTGAAAGAGATAGGAGGGTCTGTTTAGTGTGAGCTACTGGAGTTCAATATCTTACAGTAGTTACAGACATTTTTTAATATATGTAAAATATGTGTACTATATGGTATAATTTTGCAAATCCTGAGTATCTCTACATCCCTCTGTACAGATCTTTGTTGCTGCACTAAAGGTGCATATAATTGTTAACACATTGTATATACCTCAGAATAAAAGACAAGACCAGGGTAATAAAAAGGCGATACCTTCATTGGGCCCAAATTTAGTTCTACTGTGTTAGGTATGATTGAAAATGTTATAAGCTGGCACATTAAAACAAAACTAAGCACTGTCTTCTTTATGGGGTAAAGAACAATTTTAATTAATTATAATAATAAATAGAAGGAAATAGGTTACATTATAAAGAATATTTTCTTAGTGTTCATAAACTGATATTTTCCCACCCTTACTTGAGTTTGTGTAAGGGTACAAAAGATATAAGAATAGTGTCTATTATAAAAACAAGTATTTCCAAATGTGATCAGCAGTTATTTGCTTTTCTTCCCCTTAATAAATATCCAAGACTCTTTGAATAGTTATTGCCAGATGGATTTATACAATACAGCTCTCTTTTAAAATCTCTTCTTTGGTACCACCTTTAATCCTAAAACTAATGGGAAAGAAAATATTTTGGGAAACAATTTTTTTTACTATTAGAATTCAGTTATACCTTTCTGTGGTAGGCAGAATTCTAAAGATGTCCCCCAAGATTCGCACCTCCTGGTTGTTTAAACACTAATCTAGGTACTGCTAAGAAGGGACTTTGCAGATGGAATTACGGTTACTAATCAGATGTGTTTAAAATAGAGAGATTATCATGGATTATCCAGATGGACCAGAGGTACATGAGCCCTTAAAAGCAAAAGAGGAAGGCAAAAGAGTCAGTGAGATGAGGCAGAAGAGGAAGTTAGAGATATGTGAAGCAAAGGACTCCACCCACTGTTGCTGGCTTTGAAAATGGAGAAAGGAAGCCATGAACCACGAAATGTAGGTGGCCTCTACAGGCTGAGGCCAACCCCCAGTCAATAGCCAGCAGGGACATGGAGATTCAGTCCTGCAACTGCATGGAACTGAATTCTGACAGCTGCCCAAAAAAGCCTGGAAGCCGAGTCATTCTCAGAGCTCTGGAATGAAACTCAGCTCTTGTGACATTTTGATTTTAACCTTGTGAAACCTGGAGCAGAAACAGCTGAGTCACACTGTGCCTAGACTTCTAACTTACAAAACTGTGAGATCAGGGTACAAATAAAAACGGGTGTTGTTTTAAGCTACTAAATTTGTGATAATTTGTTACAGGAGCACTGGAAACTAACACCCTTTGTTTAATCACTGACTTCAGATGTGCTCTGCTGAATCTTATTTTTCTGTCCCTTAATGTAACTTTGAACAGAGTTCCTACATTTCCAGTCATACTCAGTTATTATGAAATCTAGCCTAATTTATTTTCCCCCAACTTATTTTGAAAATTTGAAATAATATAATGAATACTATTATAACTTTTACCTATATCCATCAATTGCTAACGTTGTTCTATATTTACTTGCTTTCTCAGTCTTCCTAAATGTACATAAATATTTCTCCCTCTCCCTCTCTCTCCTTCTCTGTATCAGGGGTTCTAAACTGGGGATAATTTTGTCCCCCAGAGGATATATGACAATGTCTGGGGACATTTTTGATTGACTGACACTCTTGGGTGGGGTGCTACCGGCATCTAGTGGGTAGAGCCCAGGGATGCTGCTAAACATCCTACAATGCAGCGTCCCACACAACAAAGCATTACCCAGCCAAATGTCAATAATGCTGAGTTAAGAATCCTCGCTTGGCCGGGTGCGGTGGCTCACGCCTGTAATCCTAGCACTCTGGGACGCTGAGCCAAGAGGATCCTTTGAGCTCAGGAGTTCAAGACCAGCCTGAGCAAGAGTGAGACCCAGTCTCTACTAAAAATAGAAAAATTAGCCGGGCATCATGGTGCACGCCTTGTACTCCCAGCTACTGGGGAGACTGAGGCAGGAGGATTGCTTGACCCCAGGAGTTTGAGGTTGTTGTGATGACACCACTGCACTCTATGCAGGGCAACAGAGTGAGATTCTGTCTCAAAAGAAAAAAAAAATCCCTGTGTATGTGTACACAAACATTTTTTCCTGAACTATGTGAAAGTAAATTATAGACATCATGATACTTTTTACCCTAAATACTTCACTTTATATCTTCTAAAAACAAGGACACTAGCTCATACAACAAAATTTAACACTGATACAAATACCCATTTTCAAATTTCCCCATTATCTCAAAAATATCCTTTATAGTTTAAAAAAAAATACAGGGTCCAATCAAGGGTACATAGGTTAGCATGTTGATCAATATTTTTAATTTAAAATAAATGAATGGCTTTAATTTTTAAGCAACGAGTGGCAGGGAGTAAAACTTGTGGTGCCAGCTCTAAAATCTAATAGTCTGTGACTCTGACAATATGTTACATCTGAAATGGATGTACTAATTAATTCAGAAAGTTGTTAGTACATTAAAAATCTCTCTTGCAAGAATGTCCTCAAACATGATTATTCTTAGGAAAGAAAGGGGAACTCTGTCTACAATACCCCATAACCCTGTTGATGAACATCAATCTGAAACAACAAATCAAGAGGAAATTTTCTCCAAAGAAGATATACAAATGGCCAAAAAGCACATGAAAAGACACTCAACATCACTAATCATCACGGAAATGAAGTCACAATGAGATATTTTGAGAATGGATGGTCACTATCAAAAAAATAGAAAACAACAAGTGCTGATGGGGATGTAGAAAATTGGAACCTCTGTGCACTGTTGGTGGGAATGTAAAAGGATACAACCACTATGGAAAACGGTGGAGGTTCTCCAAAAAATTAAAAATAGAATTACCATATGATCCGATAATACTCATTACTGGGTATGTAAAATAATCAAAAGCAAGATCTCAAAGAGATATTTGCACTCCCATGTTCATTGCAGCATTATTCACAATAGCTGAGAGGTAAAAGTAACCTAAATGTTCATGGACTGAGCAATGGATAAAGGAAATGTGGAATATACATACAATGGAATATCATTCAGCCTTAAAAAGGATTCTGTCATACTTCACAGCATGGATGAACCTTGAGGACAATATGCTAACTTACATAAGGCAGTCACAAAAAGACAAATAATGCATGAATCCAGTTATATGAAGTATCTAAAGCAGCAAATTAGTATTAGCAAACTAATGTTAATGGAAAGAGAAAGCAGAATATGGTTACCAAGGCCTAGGGGTGAAAAGGCAATGGGGAGTTGTTGTTCAATGGGTACAGTTTCAACTTTGAAAGATGAAAAGGTTCTAGAGATCTGTGGCACAGATCTTTAGATCGCTCTGCACAGGTATCTTTGTTGCTCCACAACAAGGTGCATATAATACTTAACACACTGTACTTCATACTTAAAAATGGCTAAGATGGTGAATTTTACTTTTTTAAAATTTTATTTATTTATTTTGAGACAGAGTCTTGCTCTAATGCCCTAGCTAGGGGGTAGTGTCGTCATCTTAGCTCATTGCAACCTCAAACTCTTGGGCTCAAGCAATCCTCCTGCCTCAGCCTCCCAAGTAGCTGGGGGACTACAGGCTCATGCCACCCCTTGCCCCCCAGCTAATTTTTTCTATATTTAGTAGAGACAGGATCTCATTCTTGCTCAGGCTGGTTTTGAACTCCTGAGCTCAAGTGATCCTCCCAGAGTGTTAGGATTACTGGCGTGAGCCACTGCAACTGACCAATTTTGTGTTTTTGACCACAATAAAAAAACCAAAACAAAACAGAAAAAAAAATAACCACAATACCATTATCATACCTAAAAAAGATAAGTATTTAATTTCATTAAATGCTCACTCAACAACAAATAAAAGAGAACTACTTACTTCTAAAGATAAATCCATTTACCGATATTTTAGGGTTTTAAAAACATATTCACATTACAATATCCTGGTTTCTAAACCCATATAGATTAAAAGATTTTAAAGGAAAATTATTCACAAAATATTTGAACATCCAGAAATGGATATATTAAAAATGTTAAAACTTGGCTGAGCGTGGTGGCTCATGCCCGTATTCCCAGCACTGTGGGTGGTTGAGGCGGGAGGATCTCTTGAGCCCAGAAGTTGGAGACCAGCCTGAGCAACACAGCAAGACTCTATCTCTACAAAAAAAAAAATTTTTTTTTAATTAGCTGGATATGGTGGCACATGCCTGTAGTCTCAGCTACTCAGGAGGATGAGGTGGGTGGATGGCTTGAACCCAGGAGTTGGAGGCTGCAGTGAGCTAGGATTGCACCACTGCACTCCAGCCTGGGTGACAGAGTGAGACCTTGTCTCAAAAAAAAAAAAAAAAGTTAATATTTTACCTTTTCAGTCGGACAATGTAAAAAGATGGTATTTAACAGAATGGTATAGTATTGTTTTTAGAAACAACTTTAAGAAATAAAAACATTAAACTGTACCTAACTGCTAAAAATAAAAAACTTTTATAAAGAATATAAATACCATAATACATGGTAATGTATGATGAAAAAGTGGAGCACTCCACACAAAAACCTGTACACAGATGTTTATATAGCAGCTTTCTTCATAATTGCCAAATGTTGGAAACAACCAAGATGTCCTTCAGTAGGTGAAGAGATTAACTGTGGAACATCCAGACAATGAAATATTATTCAGCATTAAAAAAAAAATGAGGCTGGGCTCATTGGCTCATGCTTGTAATCCCAGCACTTTGGGAGGCAGGAGGATTGCTTGAGGCCAGAAGTTCGATACTAGCCTGGGCAACATAGCAAGACCTTGTTTCTATAAAAAATAAAAAAATTAGTCAGGCATGGTGGCACACACCTGTAGTCCCACCTACTCGGGAAAGTGAGGTAGCAGGATCACTTAAGCCCAGCCCAGGAGTTCAAGATTACAGTGAGCTATATGATTGGGCCACTGCACTCCAGCCTGGTCGACAGAGCAAGACCCTACCTCAAAATAAGAAAAGAAAAGAAAGAAAACAAAAGAGAAGAGAAGAGAGGAGAGGAGAGGAGAGGAGAGGAGAGGAGAGGAGAGGAGAGAAAAAAGAAAAGGAAGTAATTGTTAAGGCATGAGAATACATGGAGGAAACAAATGCATATTATTACTGAATGAAAGAAGTCAATCTGAAAAGGCTACATACAGTATGATTCTAACTACATGACATTCTGGAAAAAGGCAAAACTATGGAAACAGCAAAAAGATCAGTAGTTGCCAGGGCTTAGTGGGGCGGGAGGGATGAACAGATGGAGCACAGAGGATTTTTAAGGCAGTGAAACCACTTTGTATACTACAATGATGGAAACACATCATTATACATTTGTCCAAACCCATAGAATGTACACCAAGAATGAACCCTAATGTAAACTATGGACTTTGGGTCCATTACAATGTATCAATATAGGTTCATTAATGGTAACAAATGTACCACTCTGATGGGGGATGTTGAAAATGGGGAAGGATATGCATGTGTTGCGACAAGGGGTATATAGGAAATCTCTCTGCATTCCTCTCAATTTTGCAGTGAACCTAAAACTACTCTAAAAAATAAAGTCTTTAATTTAAAAACAAAAAACAAAACCCTGAGGCACCTGGAAGACTACAGTGAAGAAACACTTTTACTGTATGCTCCAGTCTGAAGGAAGTGTGATGAGGATGAAATCTGCCTTAGAATTCATCATTTCTTTGAACTTCTAACAAAGCTTGAAAACCAATTAATGGTAGTATCAAATGGCTATATTGTAATTCTGTGCTTGAATTTAAGATATTATGGGGTGTATATGCTGGTCTATACACATACCAGTCTCAAAAAGCTAATCATAGTTCTGGAGATTAAGTTTTAGGCAGAGGCAACAGCTAAACTCGGAACAGCAGGTCTAATGAGGTTAATGAGAGCTACACCACCTGCAGACCTTCTCCCTCTACCTTTATGGGATAAGGAACAACCACAGGGTCTAATTAGATTTAAAATAATCCTGGAGACTGAAAATGGACAAAAAGTCATATTACTCTTACTACAGTATTTGTCAACATTATCACTATTACTAGTTAATCTGTATTAGTAAATCTATCTGGTACTAAATCCTACAAAATATCCACATTAAGTCATAAAGAACCAAACCATCGACAGCAGTCATGTTTGAAAAAATAATACTAATATAAGCCAAAGAGCCAGGTATCAGAAATGTTAAACAGGCACCAACATCCAAATTAGAACATGCCATCTATCCTTTCATTCATGACAGCCCTACTGAGCACATACTGAAACTGCTGGAGCAATCATTTTTAAGAGGATGACTTAAAAAGGCTTGAAAACCTTCAAAGGACCCAAGTATCTCAGACTTCAAATTCCATTAGAATTGTGCCAACTTTTCATATGCAACCGGACATGCAGGCAGAATTACTGGAATGGAAAATGTGCATAATCTAAGTATAGAGAATTATCCTAAATTATCTTAGCTTTCATTCTTCTCAGATTTAATGACAGTGAGAAGGAAGAAGGTATTCTAAACTAAAACCAACGAATTATAGGGCTTCTGTGTTATCAGCCTCACTCAGACTATGAGTAAACCCTAAACAAAGATCGTAATTTGTAGAAAACACACTGCTAAAAACAGACAAATGTAGGTGTCATTCTGGGTTACCACACCCCAGCAGGGTGTGAGTAGTATGCACCATAATGGTGCATGGAAGAAAAATATCACCTAAAAATGGTTTAAGCAATTAATATACCCCACCCACTCTGTTCAATGTGCTGTACCATTTAGTCAGTTCAGGAAGTGCTATTTCCCAAGTAATGTTTCTCAACAAAATAGCTGGGAAAGTTGGAACTGTAAATTAGCTTGCTCTGGGAAAGATGCCTTGCTATGAGAAGCTCGTTGCTCAGGTAAACGTTGGCTATCTATTTCAGGCAGGTCATAAGTCCTCCTGGCACACAGAGAGGTTGCAAAGACAAACAATGTGCCTGTATTGCTCCCCTGCAAGAAGTGTTCCCTGCACCAAAAAGCTGGCATTGGCAGAATCTGCAGCAAAAGACAGAGAGAAGCACCATTTCCATGGGATAAAACTCAGTTCTGTTCTTTTTAACAGCTTTCTTGAGATATAATTCACATACCATATAATTTACTCATTTAAAGTATACAATTCAGTGGTTTTCAGTATATTCACAGAGTTGTGTAACTATCACCACTATCAATTTTAGAGCATTTCCGTCCCTCCTAAAAAAAAATTTTATATCCATTATTAGTCACTCCCCATTTTCCCTCAACCCTCCCAGCCCTAGGCAAGCACTAATCTATTAATATTTTCTGTCTTTATAGATTTGCCCATTCTGGATATCTCATATGAATGGAATCATACAATCTATGGTCTTTTGTGATGGGTTTCTTTCATACCTTTAATATTTTCAAGGTTCATCCATGGTGCGGTATGTACTTTATTTCACTTTATTTCTCTATAATATTATATTGTATGGATATACACAAGTTCTTTTCTTTAAAAGAAGTAGACTCTCTTTTGCTATATAAACAAAAAGCTATACACAGTGATTAGGTGCCAACATTAGCCCATAAATGCCTATTGTAGCTGAAAATTTATCATTAATTGCATAATGCTACAGTTCTCTAGAAGTGTTATCAACTACTACAGTGATATCTGAATTATAAAAATATTGAGAATGAAGCTCCTTTACAATTAAACCAACCGCTTAATTCCCTGTAAAACTGTATGAAAAGAAAAGAAGGACATAACTGCTCTTTGACCCCATCCAGTTCAAGATAAAGCAAAACTACAAGCATACAAAGCAGGTCTCTGGAACCTCCCACTCCTCTTGCTTGGCCTTCTTCATCTCTTCCCTCTTTCTATGAAATAAATCCAACTCCTTCCTGCCTCTTCACCTTTTCCCCAATCTCCAAACAAAACTAGATCTCTTATGCCTATTGAATAATTACAGCCTCGCTCTAAATTAAAATAATACATTCACATGAAAATGTTACTTAAACCAGACATTATTCCAAAACATGAAAAGAGATGTGAAGAACTTCTGGCATGAATAAGCTGATAAAGGGAGAGTTGTTTTGTTTTTGCTGAGAGACCCTTTCAAATCACTGTAAACCTACTCTATAGCAAATCAAATTTAGTCAGTACTCTCTGGTTGACGCACATCTAGGAGGAGGGTGGGGAAAAAATAAGAAATTGTTATTAATTTTGTTAGGTGTGATAATGATTATGTCTAAAAATATCCTTATCTATTAGAAATGTATACAGAGATACTTGGATGAAATGATGTGATTGCTTTAAAATACTTTGGTTGGGAGAGGATGTGGGGGAGGGAAATGAAACTAAATACTGATATGTAATTGTTGAGGGCAAGTGATGGGCATATGAGGCTCATTATTTTTTTCTGTCTTATGTATATAAAAATTTCCATAGTAAAACACTTTTAAAAGAGAGAAATTGTTCTCTCCTCTCAGGCAGTCTTTTGCTCCTTTTCTTTCATAACACTTACTGTTGTCACCACATATTTCTGAGATTATTATATTAATGCCTGTTTTCTCAACTAGACTTTGAGCTCCATGAAGATCAGAAAGGTGTTTGCTTAGCTCCCACAGAATGCCCACCACCTCACATGGTTTCTGGCACATGACAGGCATCCAACAAATATGTACTAAGTAAATGACTGAATCAATAAAATAAGTCATAGCTTACACCTCGGTCAATAAATGCTCAATAAATAAAAGGAGAGGAGTGAAAAGTCTAGAATCTTTAGCTGAAGGGATTCAACATATTTACCTTTATGTATTTATCATTTAAGATCGCACACTTGTCTAGTAAAAATGTAGTAAACATGTCACAAAACAGATTTAACTTCATCTAGTTTATGCAAATATATTCATGTCATGTACTCTTGGCTAAGAATTATAATCTCCACTTTATGATATGGAAACTACAGAACCAAAAAGGTAAGTAACTATTCAAAGTCATAATAAATCAGATGCACAAATGTGAACAGAGTCAGCTCTGTTCTCATGCCCCATGCTGTTCCTAAAACAACATGATCTTATTCTCAGGAAAAATTTCTAAAAAAAGGAAAAGGAATACTGTATATATTAATCCAACCTTAAGTGGCTGAGAAACTAGATGTATAATAGTCTCAGTTGAAAATATTTTATTTGGCTTTGCCTAAAATAATTTTGAGATTGAAGCACCTAATGGTAGAGAAAGCATAAAAAGTAGCAGGTGAGATACTTACGCAATAGGGAACACAAGAAGGCATGACACGAGTGATTTGAAGGCCTTTTTTTTTTAACTGGTTAAATTGAAACAGTAAGATGAGGGACAAAGGAAAATTCATAAAGATAATAAATATTAATGCCAAGACAATGTTTAAAACACCAATCCCCTAGGATTCCCAGAACATTTATTTTTTATCTCAAAGATAATACTGTAACCAATAAAGTTTCTAGCTAACAATTACTTTATTTATCAATAGAAATAACCTACCATAATAAAATATCACTATGCCCCCAAATCCTTTTGAAATCCTTAGAACCTGAGTTTACCTTAATTTGGCAATAGGTAATGATGTGCAAATTCAGAAAGTCAGAAATGGCAAATGTTTGCCATTAATGGAATCACAACTACTTATAAAACTAATCTCAACTTAGTTTTAGCCAATCTGAAAGCTCTTGTGCTATAGCGCCAAAAAATGTCACAGCCATATATCTGCGGATAGCATTTATAGCCAAAAGAATCAAAGTCTAAAATAAAGTCTGCCACCAAATCTAAAAAATTGCATAGATAGGTAGTTTTTGTAAAAACGTTTTAAATATTCTAAGAAGCATTTTGGGGATAGAGTCTGGAAAGATATTTTTTAACTCACATAAAGGCTTACAAAGAGGCACCTGGCCTGGGTTGCATTCTAGACTGGTTGCAAGACTGTTACCCAAGGGCACAATTACTACTGGTGGCCTCCTACAAAGACTCAGGACATTCAGTGTTATCCCTATACCGTTATTATCATGCTTCCAATTTGCAATACATCACTCATTTCAGAGTAAGATTTACACATACAATTTTCGAACAAAAACGTTAAGATTTACTTGCCCCATGATGGTTCCTTCTCAACTTTTCTTATAATTTATAAATGTACCAGCTGACCCAAAATAATCTACCAATACCTTTAAGCCTTTTAATGTAAACGGTAAAGGAATACTGTTCTCTGAATGCGGACGACACTGCTAACCCACGCGAGACAGTGATTCGTAGTTGTTTTTCCACCGGAGTGATGCATTTGCGCTCAGCTACTCACGGTGTCTACTAGGTCCCCCTGGTGACCAAACAGTACATTTAGGCAATACTAGGGTTCCAAGACACAAACTGGCAGCGGAATAGAGGGTGGAAGGGGAAGTCATGAAAAATTAACACGCGAATAGTACACACGACCTGACTGAGAATTACGTTCGCACTGCTGGGGTATCTGAAATCCGCATGCCAGCCACTATTCCCCTTCCCTTTTAAAAAGCAAACACCATTCGCCTCCTTCGGGCTTCCGATCCCCACCTCCCATTTCAATCTCGGGTGAGATGGAAAGCCCAAACCAAGGGGCTCAACACGAGGCACACGCCACTTTGGGGGATTTGAGGAAACACTGATGTGACAAATTGTCGTAATTTTCTATCTAAAACATGGAGGAATGACACACCACCTTTCCTATCACTGACTGAAGACCAAAGACAGAGTCAAGAATTGCCGACCTGCGGGGGCCCACGAGGGAGGGGCAAAGCACGGAGAAGACCGGGGAAAAGACTGCGGCGCGTCCCAAGCCCCGCCTGGAGGGGCGAAGAGCTGCGGGCAGCGCCAGGAGCGCGGGGTCGCACCCGGGTCACGTCCTAAGGCTCTCAGGGTGCGAGGGGCTCGAGAGCGAGCCTGGGCGGAACGACCTGGGCCCTCGAGCCGGGCCGGCCGAGGCACTGGGGCCGCGGTGGGAGGACGAGGCAGCGCTGCCGAGGGGGCTGCGGCGCCCGGGCAGCCGGGGAGGGCGCGCCGCCAGGTGCCGGACGGCAGGGGGCAGCGGGGTTCTGGCAGGCGCCGACCCAGGGAGGGAGGAGGGCGGCGGGCGAGTCCCGCGCGGCGCGGAAGGGCGCGCGGCCGGGTGCGCCCGCAGCGGGTTGCGGGGCCGCCGCCGGCCTACCTGGAGATAATAGGGTTTCCTTAGCCAGGCCCCCGGACAGAGACTCCTCGCCATGGTAATCACACATCGCCCCGCCGCGCTGCAGTCAGAGGCGGACGCGAGCGCCGGCGGCCGGGCTCCCCGCCTCCCCCCGCCTCCCCGCCCCCTGCCGGCCCGGGCCCGCCCACTCCCCCGCCCCCGCCGCCGCCGCGCGCGCCGCGCTTCCCCCGGCCCAGCTGCAGTGACTGCTGCCGGCGGCCCGAGGCTCGGCCTCCGGCTCCGTTCGCCCGGCCGCCGCGGCTGTCAGAGCGGGTGCCGCCGACTGCGCCATAAAGGGGAGTCGCGCCTCGCCTTCGCCGACACAAATCCAACTGCGCCTCGCGCTTAAAGGGGAGGCGCGCGGAGGAGGAAGGGGGCGTCGCGGCAGCGGCGGGTGTCGCACGCTAGGCGCGGGGAGGAACGTGCGCCGAGCCGGCCGGCCGGAGCGCCGAGCCTTCGAACAGCGCAAACCTGGCCGCCCGCTCCGGCTCCCGGCTCCCCGGGCCGCGCCTGGCCGCGCGTCCAGCCACCCGCCCCGGCAGAACTGACGCTCCCTCTGGACTCTGCTCCTTGAGTCACGACGTGTCTGGGCGTGTTGTATCGAAATTTAAGGGAAGCTTGGGGCTTCGTCCCTGGGGACGGGCTCGGTCTTCCTTGTTCACGGTGGCGGGTGGCGTGGGGCTGAGGGGGCGGCTGCCGCAGCCGGCGACGCGGACCTGCGAGTTCAGCGAGCGCTGGGCTCTGCGCCGAGGCGGACGGGGCTCTCCTCAGCTGAAGTCACTGACTGTTTCCCCCCACGCCCCCAATCCAGTTCGTCTCTAACGAACTTCAACTTTTTTTTAATGTACTTTGTAAATATTCCGACTTTTTTGGCTTAGGTTGTTTTCAAGACAGCTTCAGGGTTTTCCTGGACCCACCCGGGAACCCTGAGTCAAAAGAAAAAAATTACTGAATTAAATACAGTCTTGAAGGCAGGGGACCTGGGACGTGGCATAGCCACTCAGTTAAGTCTACATAACACACAGGGTGTGGTGTCTTTCTTTGACAGTGAGGTCCAAATAAGGAAAAAAAGAACCACCCTAGTCGGAGAACAGCTGTTGATCCAGAGTGACTTGTAATGGAAGAAGATGCATTTTCCTGCTTCTTTGTACCCTGCATACCACGTTTTCACGTGATGCCAACGAAGTTTAGGTGGCTATTTAGAACTCATTCGGGCCTGTTGTTCTGAGAAGTGATTTCTCCAGAAGCAAACCTTTCCTCACTCTCACTGTGGTTTTCCCGTAATCCTTGTTCTGGTGCTTTGTTTCTGAAGAGATAACCTTTCTGTCTGCCCCTTCCCCCAAACCACATGCAGACGCAGGTTTTAAACTTCAGTGGTATTTTTGTTTTTCTTTCTGCTTTTGAGATGAGGTCTCACTATGTTTTCAAAGCTCAAACTCCTGGGCTCAAGTAATCCTCTCAAGTAGCTGGGACAACAGGCCCAGGCCACCATGCCTAACTACTTGGTGGTATTTTACTGCTTGCAGATAAGCCCATTTTTCACTGAGTTTCAATTTGATTTAAGAGATTTCAGTAATTTCTGAGTAAGCTAAGGATGAATCCTACTGGTTTTATTCATTCAATAAATATTGAGTACCCAGACACTATTCAAGTTGTTTGGGTTATATATGCGAACAAAACAAAAATGCTTGTTCTTGTGGATATTATGTTTTAGGGGTGGGGGAGACAGGCAATAAACAATAAATGTAATCAATAAGACAATCTTATCAATAAAATAAGAAAACTGGTAAGGGTTATGGGGGAAAAAGCAAGGTAGATGGAGAAGGCTACAAGTAGAGGAGTTCAGTTTTGGGCATGTTACATTTGACGTATCTGTTAGAAATTGAAGTGGAGATTTTGATTAGGCAGTTGTGTACTTGAGGCTGGGTTTAAGGAGAGTGAGTGTAAATAGAAGAGAACCAAGGGTGGAGCCCTGGGGATAATGCAGCTTTAAGCAGGGAGAAGTGGATGAGCCAGCCAACGAGAATGAAAAGGAGCAGCCAGTGAAGTAGGAGAACCTAGTGAAGTGTCCTGAAGCCAAGTGAAGCTAGTGCATCAAGGAGGAAGGAGTACTCACACATGAGTGAGGACTGAGAATTGATCATTGGATTTAGTGACATGGAGGCCATTGATAAACTTTTAGTGAAGCAATAGAGGAAAAACTTGATTGGAGTGGGTTTAAGAAAGAAAGGGAGGAAAGGAATTGGAGCTGGCTAATATACAGTTCTTTTGAGAAGTTCTCCTACAAAGGGGAGCCCAAATGTGGGATACTAACTAGTGATGGAAGTGGAGTCGAATGTAGATTGAATAAAAAAATTAGGAGAAATACTTGTTTTTAATGGGAATGGAATCTTTGAATGTTCTCTTCTGCGTTTTCTTAGAGATGTAGAAGGTAATGTGACTAGCTGGGAGAAGGTGAGAAAGATTAACGTGTGAGGAGAGAAGAGAGGGTGTGAAATAGTCCTGTAGGAGAATGAATGGGAAGATTTGCAGACCAAAAAAAATTTGTATGCTTGTTGAGTGTCATTAAGAGCCCACTTGTGTTTATGGTCATGACTTTTAAGTGGGACAAGTCAGTGTGATTGTGCTTTTTTCTCCAGCAATAACCAGCTGCCAGGATGCAGACGCAGAGTAGACTGAGAATTCTATTTAATCAAAATTTACTAAATGAATGAGAGCAAGAAGAGGAGAACAAGGAAGTTGAGGATGTAAGCAAGGGAGTAATTATGAATCATCATGGAATTTTTTTGTTTTTTTGAGACAGACTCGCACTCTGTAGCCCCAGGTAGAGTGCAGTGGCGTCTTCATGGCTCATTTAGCTCACTGAAACCTCAAACTGCTGGGCTCAAGTGATCCTCCTGCCTCAGCCTCCCAAGTAGCTGGGACTGCAGGTGCCCACCACCACACCCAGCTAATTTTTCTATTTTTGTAGAGATAGGGTCGCGCTCTTGCTCAGGCTGGTCTTGAACTCCTGACCTCAAGCAATCCTCCTGCCTCAGGCTCCCAGAGTGCTAGGATTACAGGCGTGAGCCACTGTGCCCGGCCAACATGGAATTTAAGATGAGTAAAGAGGGAAGAGTGGACATGGAGACATTAAGAACAGTAAAAGGTGTAGGATCAGTGAATTACAAGTCCTTGTGGTGTTGAGGGACTGTAGGAGTCAAGAGAAAACAGGGGTAAATCTGGAAGGATATATAATAAAGAGTCTGACTCCATTTTTTGCATTTGCTGACAGCTTTCAAGTGCTACCACTCCTCTTTCCCCTGTGACCAATATCATGATCACATCCCACCCTAGATGTCATCCATCATTCATGTCATCATTCCTCCGTAATCTCTATTTCATGCATCCCAGTCTAATTACCACATTGTTGTGGTCACTCTGCAGAAGTATGATAGACTCCTCCACCTAAAATTTGGTTTGGATGTTGACTGATGATGCACCAAAAGGTTTATTACTAACATAATGAAACTTTCTGGGGAGAGCAGAACATGCTCCCAAACTCGTCCAAATATGACTTAAGGGAGCAGTGAAAGGAGATTGTCTTAGGGATTCATGGTGGTTGGGGGGGAGTGGGACCATGTTGAGGGTTCTCTCACATGGACTGGGTCTTTCATGGTTTGATCTTCCTACTGGCACCAAAGGCACCTGGGCTTTCTTACCTCCCACTGAAAATGGAAAAGTCTCAGAAATTGGGGAGTGTTGAGAAAAGGATTCAGAATAGGTGATGTGAAGAGACTTGAGTGGATCAGTGGGTAAGAGATGAGGGGTGACCTGATGGCCTGGGATTTCTCATGGTAATAGATATAAACATATAACAAAGACAAAATTTAAACCAAATGAGAAGAAATGGTTGCTCAGGTTTCCATTTAGAGTCACCAAAGACTAAATGAAATTAATATTTTATTTGAAAAGGGAAAAGCAGTTTCAATTATTTTCATTTCAAACTTGGGCCCTTGTCTTCACATGCCCCAGGATCCTGAGAGAGATTCCTGGTGCCACAGCAGCCCCCCAGGGTCCATGCTGGGGACCTTGTACCACTGGACCTGCACTTTGGCTTTGAATCCGCTTGGATGAGTCCCAAGATGGATCCAAGCAGGTTAGCCTTGGCAGATTGGGGCAGGATGCTCTCTGCCTCTGGTTTGGCCTTCCCCTGTCCTCTCACTGCATGGACTTTGCCATCCTTCATGCTATACCCTGGACCTATTTTGCAGACATCTAAATGTGCCTATTCTGGTACACATTCTTATGGGACTTAAAAGTTTCTGTTTTTCTAAGTAAAAGCCAACTAATCCAAAACTAATCCATATGATTGTGTCTGGAGGTGCTCATTTGTGGCCTGTTAGTCACCATGTGTAATACAACTTTGGCCTTCCAGAGACTAAGGAATGGTTCCAGTGGTTTCTAATACAGAAAAATCAAGATCAGTGGTCGTTGAACTTTTTTGTTTGCATACTCCCAAAAGAATTTTGAAAAATACACACATCCATTCCCCGATGTTTTATATCAACATGAAAAATTTTTATCATGAAATATAAACAATTGTAAAGGAAGTAATTTCCAGTTTTGTGTTGTAAATATTGCCATTCAAAAATAAAACTGGCACACAACTCTTAGATGTGTCCAGTGGAATAGAAATACCTTGGCAATTTGATACCATTTAAAGAATATCATGTATTTAAAGAGTAAATGATAAAATTATTTCTTTAGCTATCAGAAATGTATTAATAAAAGTGTTCTCTTTTCTTCTTCTTGAACTTATATAATTCCATTTCCCTCATAGAATTTTATATGTTGTATATTTTATGCCATCTAATTATATTTTTCTTTGTAATAAAAAGTCATTTTAATGTTTTTTCATTTTAAAATTTTATTTTAATTTTTACTACATAATATTTTCATGTGGTTAAAAATAAAAACTAAATCAAAAGTATACATTGAGAAGTTTTATTCCAATACTCCTGCCTTTCTACCTTGTCCTACCTCCCATAGGTAATCACTTTTATTAATTTTAAATTTTTCCTTCCAGTGCCCGTGTTTGTTTATATAAATAAAAGCAAAATTGAATATATATATTTCAAATTCAATATATATTTCATTCACCCTTTCTTACATAAAGAATGTTACTTTATTACATTTGTAAAAACTGCAGAATGAAAATCTACTAATTAGACTAATGAAAATGCACTAATTAGGCCGATATCAAATCAGACCCCTGATAAAAACCGTCCTTTCTCTTTTGCCTTGACAGTGGGATTAAATCACAGAACTCAAGAGATATTCTTCAAGGATATATCAGAAACCTATGGTGTTTTTAGTGCTTTGAATTCAATACCAATGAGAGGACAGGTTACTAATGGCAGCCCTGGGCAGACCTGTTTTTTTTTTTTTTTTTTTTCTTTTTTGGCTGGTCCAACATTTACAAATTGGGGTATTTTACATTAGTATCCAGATTTCTGGTTCTTTTGAAATCTAGAAGATCAGTTAACCAAGCCTCTCATTTGCACACCAACAGTGGGCTGACATGACCTCCTGTATGTGGTGTGTGTGTTCTACAGTTTGCCACAGTCTCTCTCACTCCCTAGTTTTCCTGCTCCAGCCCCCGGCATTTATTTATCTTTCTATCTGGTCCCTGTAAGGCGTTTGACTTTGTGACCTCTGAGTTAAAATTATAGCATTTGATTTGGGAAAGTCGACTCAAACAAGAGCTTCTTTGAAGCTTCAGAATGAGAAGCAAGAAAGGGACAAATGAAGAGAATAGAGGATAAGGCTCTGGATTAATGATTCCACCAAAAAGAACCCATGTTTTACCTGAAATTCCCCAGATAACAGAACATACAAATGGATTCTTTCTGTACACTGTGTAGCCTATATTCACCTTCTTATACCACTAGATGGTGCAGGGTAAGGCGAGGTGGTGACTGAAGTCACACCCCAGGAAAAATGAAATCTGTTAGGATTAAGTCATGAGAACACAGATTGAAAAAGAGACAGGGCTCTTTTTTTTTTTTATCTTCTACGTAAAGGCACATTGGACATTGGAATAAAAAATACAGTGGTTCTCTAATTTTCCACTAACACCACCACCAAATATTAAGAATCTATTGTGTCCGAAATGTTATGGAACGCTATTTGTAGTATGGAGCAAAAGAAACTTATAAAGAAGGGTGAGTATTTTGTGTATCTGCTTTTTTTTATTGTTGTTAGAGACAGGATCTGTCTCTCTCTCACCCAAGCTAGAGTGCAGTGGCATGATCATAGCTCACTGCAGCCTTGAACTCCTGGGCTCAAGTGATCCTCCTGCTTCAGCCTCCCAAGTAGCTGGGACTACAGACACCAGTCCCCATGCCTGGCTATTCTTTAAATTTATTTTGAAAAGACAGAGTTTCACTATGTTGCTTAGGCTGGTCTCGAATTCCTAGGCTTAAGTGATCCTCCCACCTTAGCCTCCCAAAGTGCGGGAATTACAGGCATGAGCCACCACTCCTAGTCTTGTATCTGCATTTAATATGGAATGCAATGCTTAAAGGAAGAAGAAAAATGATTAGAATTTGAAGGCAAATTCCAATTCATTGTTATGTCCCAAAAACCTGCTTGGGAAGATATAGATATAGATATAGAAGATAATCCATAAACATTTGTTAAAAGAATGAATGAATAATGAGGCTGCCAGGAGGATAAAAAATCTAAAAATAGGTTTTAAAAATGTTTTAACTTGAAAGCAGCATTCAAAATCTGAAACAGAATCATGAATGACAATCTTTATTTTGCGCTTTATTCTTATTAGTACATTCCATGAAGAAATGCTATTTTTTTGGAATCGTTCTTCAAGAAAATAAACAGCCTATAATAATTTGACGCTAAGATTTTTGTCTGACTCGAGGCATAACGCTATAATTCTGGAAACTGAAATTCCTCCTAATGAAAATAGTGCACTAAAAGACTTGCATTGAGAATTCACAATGACTGCAGCAAACATCATATGAAACCTGTCACATGGAAGTTACTGAAAGGATCACCTTATTATGGTGGGTTATAGTCTTCAGAAGGATATGAACGTATCCTGAGATGATCTGACAATATTTTCAGCCTCTGGCAATGGTATCAGGAATTTTGTATGGACTGTCAATGTCATGATGTTAAAGCAGCAATTCACAATATGGTTTCATTGCTCTCTTAATTTTGCATGTTAGAATACGCCTTGTTTTCCACAGAAGAGGAAAATTGCATAGAGACATAATGCAGCAAGAGATGACCTGGTAGTACCAGCAGAGCACTGTTCATTGGGTGATTTGTAGTGTTTTCTCCCTTCTGATGACCAGCGCCAAACATTTCCCAATTCTCTTGAGCACAAGAATAACTACCCAAATCCAGGAAACATCCAATTTTCTCAGAGGATAGCAAAGATAGAGGACCCAGATGTTTCCTTGCTGATTACTCCCTATAAAATCTAGTTAGAAATGGAAGACTTCAGAAAATGTAATTAGGGTTCCAAACTTCTTGTGGAGCATATTCCATGTCTTTTCCTGAGTTGTTTGTTGTTGTTTTTAAATGTTTTTTTTTTTTTTTCCATGTAGTGGTTAGAAGCTCTGAATGAACCACAGGAGCCCGATAAACTCTGTTTGTCTAGTTCTGCCACTTTCTAGCTGTGTGACCTCAGGCCAGTTACTTAAAATCTCTATGCCTCAGTTTCATCTTCAGTAACACATGAATTAACTGTGTGAGGATTAAATGAGGTGATGTCCTTAGCACAATGCTTAGCACACAGTAAGCACCAGACACACATAGAAGGTCCAAAACAAGCAGTTGTCTAAAATGCTATGTTCTGAGATGTGTATGATCACTGTTATTGAATAAATTCATGGAGAACCAGCATCTTCAATGAATCTTCTCAAAGAGCTTTAGGGAAAAAATCGTTTTTGAGTTATAGGGGAATGAGGTTTTCTGCACAAATTTATTTTCTTCTTTTTTTTCTTTGTGTGTGTGTGTGTGTGTGTGTGTGTGTGTGTGTGTGTGTGTGTGTGTGTGTGACAGGGTCTTGCTCTGTCACCCAGGCTAGAGTGCAGTGGCATCATTGTAGTTCACTGCAAGCTTGAATTCCCAGGCCCAAATGATCCTCCTGCCTCAGCCTCCCAAGTAGCTGAGACTACAGGTGCACACCACCATGCCTGACTAATTTTCTTACTTTTCTTAGAGACGGGGTCTCATTATGGGCCCAGGCTGGTCTCAAACTCCTGGCCTGAAGTATCCTCCTGCTTTAGTCTCCTGAGTTTGCTGAGTTGCTGAGATTACAGGCATGAGCCACAGTACCTGGCTGGGCACCAACTCTTATAAAACTTCTGACAGTTGTTACATTAATAGAGATCTTTTTGACCTATGTCACCCATGTTTCTGTCTTATTAAACAGATTGTAGTGAACATAATCTAATACTTTCTTGATCCTATAGGATCATACAAAATAGAATCACATATCTGACATCTCAGGAGTAGGATGAGTATTATTGCCACCTAACCAGGTTCATTTGCCCATTGCCCAAGAGGAAGCAAATACACTGAGACAGCAGAGTTTATCATAGAGAAAGAGTTTTTAATTCTGCATAGCACTAAAAGGGGAGATGGGAGGAATTCCTCAAATCCACCTCCCTGAGAATTTGGGAGACAGGATTTTTGAAGACAGTTTGGCATTGGCAATTGAGACTGGTAATTGGCTAGGTCTGGGGCAGGACCGTAGGGTTGTAGAAATTGTCTGCTTTGCTGACCAGGTTCTTGGGTGGGGGTCACAAGACCAGTTGAGTCAGTTTCTTCCTATGGGCCGCTGGCCTGAGTGAACCAGCCGTTCCACTGGAATACAGGACCTGGAAGATATCTCAGAAACTACCCCTAGGTTTCAAAAAGGTGATGTTATCTATGGAGAAAGCTAAGAATCTTTATGACCACTAGCTATGTGGCTCCAGAGTGACAATTATAGAGAACCAAACAGGGGGATAGTGGCTAATGATTATCATTACTTTTAGCTAGGCCCTTACCACAGTTCTATCCTTGTACTCCTTTATCAATTTGTATAGGTGGTTTCAGTATGGCCTACTAATACCAAAGAAGAGAAGAGAACCAGTCCTAAACACATCCCCTGGGATACGACTAGAACTTGGGGATGATAACATGCCAACAAGTGATCAAAATATTTCAGAGTGTCTGGCTATAGTTCATGAAAGCAATTGCCAATGGTGGCATAAGGCTGGACAGAGTCAAGCTGATACAGAATCAAGTAGTTCAGAGGGAGACACCACTACTCTAAAATGCAGACCAGCAGGTTGGAGGTGGTAACTGGGAAGTCTGCACAAAGATCGTCAGGGTCTATAGCCACCACCTACGTGCAGGGCAGAGCTCCAAACTTAGAGATAACTGTGCTGTGCAGGCAACTGGAAGTTAAATTTTGGAATAAGGACCAAGACAAAAGTCTAGTTATAAGAATAAGGACTAATGAGAAAAGCTATAGGTCACAGACTGTGGGGCTATGGTTGGTCATAAATCTTTCTCAGGTGGAGAGAGGTTGAGTAACTTGCTCAAGGTCATGCTGTGAAGGTGCACAGCCAGAATTCTATCATGGGCTGTCTGAGTCCCTACATATTTCTGCTACTTTGCTCTATTCACTTTAAAATAAAACAGATGGGCCGGGGCGTTGTGGCTCATGCCTCTAATTCTAGCACTCTGGGCAGCCGAGTCAGGAGGATCACTTGAGGCCAGGAGTTCAAAACCAGCCTGAGCAAGAGCAAGACCCCATCTCTACTAAAAACAGAAAAATTAGCTGGGCATGGTGGTGCGCACCTGCAGTCCCAGCTACTGGGGAGGCTGAGGCAGGAGGATCGCTTGAGCCCAGGAGTTTGAGGTTGCTGTGAGCTAAGCTGGCCCCAGGGCACTCTAGCCCAGGCAACAGAGCGAGACTCTGTCTCAAAAAAAAAAAATTAATTAATTAAAAAAATAAAATAAAATAAAACACATGTTATATTATTCTGGAAAATATAGAAATGATTGGGTTTTTCTGATTCCAAAGAAAATTCCAGCTGTATAACTCTAGACTCACATAATTCATAATTTTTGAAGGGATAAGACTGAGTTACATATTTATTTATAAAGAAAACATGTTGTTGGTATGGAGCTGCTTGCTATATGTGTACCTTAAGAATGAACTCTTAAATTCCTACAACCTAAAATTAAACCTTTCAAAAGGAGCCAGTATGTCACTACGAAAATAGAACAATTCAATTAGATTTAAAATTAAGTACTGGTTTCAAATTTGGGACGCTAAAAATAAATTCTGTACTATAAATGTTAGTGAATGTTAAATTATTTTATCCATTAAACTTTTTTCATATTTTCATTTCAAAAATATTTTTATATTTTTGAAAATATGAAATAAATTCATATTTTAAAAATTTGATAACAAGATAAAAGCATTTAGTTCAAAGGAACTAAATTTTCATGATATGAAATAAAGAATATTATTAAGAATCAATGATTTATCAGGGTTCTTATTTTAAATTCTTCTTAGATAATTACTATTTTGTTAACTGTATTACCATCAATAAAGGCTTTCTATTTGAATTCAGATATTTTTCACTTTATATTCTCCATTATTGCCTTCCTGAGATTCAGTTCTAAAGGTTAAGCTGGCCTGCACTCTAATCCTGCATTTCCTCTTTCCAAAAAGGCATTTCCTCTTGATTGCTCCACTCAAGCTCTAAACAAATGTCAGTTCTGGGACTGTGAACAATGGTGGTGCTTTACAAAAAGAGGTAAAAAAAAAACCAAAAAACAAATCCAGTAGGTGAGGGTAGCTACAAGTAGGAATCACCTAGACAGTGGGCCAGCAAGCATGGAAAAACAGCAGTCAAGAAGTGCATAAGAACCAAAGGACAGGAAAATATCAGTGATCCAAAAGCCAAAGGCAGGCAGAATTTAGAGTATGCCAGAAACAAGGCATGCAGTTAGCAACCACAGAGCCCAGAAATCCCAAAGGAATGCTTTAGGAGACCAGGAGTTCCAAAAGCCAGGTAGGAGGTTAAGAACTCAGTGAGCAAGAGGTTGGTGAGGTAAGAGCACATCTCAGCAGGAGGTCTGGGCAGCAGAGGTCAGGCACTGGGCAAAGACATTTATGAGGAAACCTTGATTCTCAGGCCAATCAGTGTCCTGCTTGGGACTGCCAAAAGTAGGAAAAGATACCTAGTCACCCAGGGAATATGGAGTTGGGCCAACCAGAGCAGGTCTTTCCTTTTCCTACTGTTAACAAATGGTTTGGCTCCATGACTAGAGAGTTGGCTAATTTTCTTCACTTTTGGATGCTTTTATCCAGACACTCTCTGCTGCTCTCTTCCTAGGTAACGTAGACTTCTTAATCGCTACCCACAGATGCTGTGCTGATTCAATTTGGCAAGAGATTTAGAGCATCTCAGGACAAGTCGAAAACTGAAAATAGATCCTGCCCATTGACTCAGCAGGATTGTGGGGTTTGCTTCTTAATAATCTCATGACAAGTTCTAACTCTAGGACATCCTATTCCATCCAGTGTGGTCTCATTTTGTTCCAAAGGTGGTTTTCTTTTTAAAAACAGACGTATTGACAGCTGGTACCATGTTATATTCTCCCTCTTTACAGACTCTGACAAAGTTCTGCAGATATGAAAGTCTGGTGACATTTCCTTTCTCTTTATAGAATACAGGTTTCACAGAACCCACCCCCTGTCACGGCCATCTGTGAAAGCAAAGTCTTTTATCTCTCTAGGCAGAACAGTTTATCTGTTTTACTTCATTCTTTTAAGCTGGAGACTTTCTCATGTAGTTTCTTTGATAGGTAAATTATTTTATGCCCTTGCCTTACCTGACTGGGTTGATAGCAGAAGTGAGGGCATTTCCTTGGAAGAAAAGATTCCTTTTCTTTTGTGTTGTGTTGTGTTTTGTGTTGATGAATGAGGGCTGGTGGATCCAGTTTCCCTTCCCTCCTCATCTTTACAGTCACTAGACGTCTGACTGGCAATTTTGGGCGGTATTTTGTTTTGCTGAGAGCCCTGTGGTGAGTGTTATTTGTATGGATTTAGATCAGACTACCTGAATTCGATTCCCAGCTCTATAATTTTCTGACTATATGGCCTTTAGTAAGTTACCTAATTTCTCTGGTTCCTAGTTTTCTCATTCCTAAAATAGAAAAAAAATGATATATTCCAGGCTTGTTGTGTGGATTAAATAAAATAATATATCTGAAAGTGTCTTACCTATTGTATATGTTAACAAATCCCTTAAGGGGGTGGGGCAGACACTGCTCCCTGCAAGTTACCAATCACGGGACTATTTACACCCAAGACTGTGCATAATTTGATTTTTTAAAAAAACTCCCCAGGGCCCGTTTTCCATAGACAGTTTTCCTCTTGAGTAAGTGGCAATTTCCAATATGCTGGTCCCTAGAGAAAGTGTAGCTTAAATTTGTTTGTAACTTTAATGGTAGCTCAGTAGGTAGTTCAGCCTCACCATGTGCTCAAGGATCAGAGTTTTGCACCCTAGAAAATAGGCTTAGAAAGATTGGGTCATTTATCATAGCTCACCTGGTTAGTCACTGGCATCCTACCTGTCCCAGCCTCTGCTAGAGCCACTGTCCCTCAAATGTTCTGCATTTATGCATTTAGCCTCAAGCCTCTTCTTTTAGTTCCTCCATTGCATTTTGCTCCTCCTGCCACATGGCTTTTGCACATCCTATTTCGACATCCCAAAATGCTTCTTGCCTCTACCTGTCCTCTCCAAAACTCCTGACCATCCTGCAGATCTCAATTCAGAGAAGTCTTCCCTGACTTCCAAGAAGAGTTATGATCCCTTAACATATGATCCCAAAGCCCTACCCATCCATCGCAACTTATAATTACCTGCAATTACATTTGTGTGATTATTTAATTAATGTCTGTCTTCACTTCCAGATCATAAACTCTATGAGGGCACACCCCTGTTCATTTTTTGTTTACCATTGTATCCTCAAAACCTACCTGGATGCCTGGTCTATGGTAAATGAATTATAAATATTTAAATAAATGAATAGATTAACTAGGTCTAGAATTCAGGTCTTAACAACTTCTTTTCACTAACCCAAAACACAATAGCTTGATCTAGACAAGATTGACTTCGTAGGGGTCTGTGACTCTCATGTTCACTCCAGAGTTGTGACAATAGAGTTTGATGATAGTATTGAGGACACAGGTATAAATATGGTATAATCAGAAACCTCATAGAAGACTTTAGAATCCTGGTTTGAATCATGTGAAGTTTAATAAATTACATGCTCCAAAAGTAAAATGGATCCCTTAGTACCCTTCATTCCAAGAAAAAAGAATTCAAGGTAGTTTATAGAAATATGTAAAATATAACAATTAAAAATGTGCTAATATAAATGAAGAAATGGGGCAAAGGGAAAGTAAAAAGGTGGGAAAAGCTAATACCTAGGTTAGAAAATAGTATAATATAATATAATATCTAGGCACTAAGAGGTCCTCCGTGAACTCCTATATAGGCACTGAGAAGCATATACATTTGGCTCAGTTTCCTAGTGCCAGAGAAAAACAAAGCTATTACGAGATTCACAGGGTCCATAAGGTAAAAAAAGGACCATCTGCTCACAAAAACAAACCAGCTTTTCCTATGTTGTTGTGATGTATAGATAATGTTCTTGTAAGGAAAGAAAAATATTTTTGCTTCTACCCATCTTAGTTCGTTGGCTGGGGCTACCATAACAGAAGACAGATTAGCAAGGGAAAAGCATACACGCTTATTTAATGTAAGTTTTATGTGGCTCAAGAGACTTCATAAGGAAACGGAGATCTGAGGAAGCGGTTAAACCTGAGAGTTTTTTTGTTTTTTGTTTTTTAAAAGACAGAGTCTAGCTCTGTCACTCAGGCTGGAATGCAGTGGCCCAATCATAGCTCACTGTAACCTCGAATTCCTAGGCTCAAGCAATCCTCCTGCTGAAGCCTCCTGAGTAACAGAGAGTACAGGTGTACTTCACTGTGCCCAGCTAATTTTTTTTTTTTTGTAGAGATGGGGGGTCTGACTATGTTGTCCATGCTGGTCTCGAACTCTGGGCTCAAGCAATCCTCCTGCCTTGGCCTCCCAAAACGTTGGGACTACAGGTGTAAGCCACCACATCCAGCAACCTGAGAGTTTTTATGCTAAGTTTGATGAAGAGTAGAGAGTTGTGAAGAAATGGGATAGAATAAAGAAAAAGTATGAGCTAAGTGTAATAAACTAGGGAAACAGCAAGGCCTGTTCATCCAGATTCCTTTTGGTGTCCCTGTATCTATGGAGATAAAGATGCTCCTTTCCTCAGGGTATAAGGAGAGCACCTCTCACATTTACACAAGGGTCTTATGACCTGCTTCTGGGGAAGGTCAGAGAATCCTTTCTGCACATGTTGTTTCTCAGATTCCTTCAGTGTAAAATGGTCAGTATGCTACGTTGCCACATTTTGGGGCAATATGTTCTGAACACCATCATTTTCAATGATAATCCTACAAGTTTATACAATGATGAATGTAATGTGACTGTTTCTTAAAATATCTCTCAATATAGACTCTGACAAAATGCTAAATGTAGATCAGAAAAGGGCCAAGTCATGGGAGAGGGGTATTGAGACAATATGGTCCAAGAATTCTCTCCAAGGATCTGTCTCCAAACCTGACAAAATGTAGAATGACTAGAGAATGAGCCCATTCCAATCAGGCAGCTCTCCTGAACATGATCTTTACAATGATCATGATCTTTTGATAATAATCATGATCTTTTGATAATAATTCAAAATACCAGATAATTCAAGATTATATTTTCTAAGAAGAACTTGAAGTGTGGAAATTCTATGGTGTAATTAAGCATAATTAACCTAGAATTGATGCCCTTTATGAAAGGAAAGCCCCTAACCAGTGTGTATACTTAAATAAAAAGTCACCCAACTTTCCCATGGGGGTGGGATGGAAAATGCAGGGCCAAGATTTTCCTCAGATTATATTTTTGGGTCCATTCCAACATACACACAATGAGTAAACAGCATGAATTCTCAGCAGGAAAAAAAAAAGAGTTTTAATGACAGAAGTAATAAATACTTGTAAAGTATTCAAACCACACAGAAAGCCTTCCTACCCTCATACTCCTTATTCTTGCTTCCTCTGGGTAGCCACCAAGGACAGTTTCTTGTGTCTCCTTCCAGACCTTTGTCTATGCACATCTCAAGGAAATCCCCTCTCAGAGGCCTGATGTCCCTAACACTGTTATATAATGATTCTCATTTTTCATAGGAAGCAGATGGGCTGAATAGGCTGTAACTATTGCCTGTTATTCTTAAGCAGGCCTGTGTTGTCCTTCCAAGGAGACAGGACTCATATCTGCAGTAAAGGAGAATTTCTGAAGCATATACAAACTCCCTACTTTAAGCTTCTTAGTATAGAAAGCAATGGCTGCTTTTTGTGTTTCTACAAAAGACTAGGGAGAAACCTGTCTGTCCTTCAGGGTCCCAAATGAAATAAGAGGCTTAAGGCAGGCCATTATCATGGGGTCACAATTTATGCCCTGAGTCAATTAATAGAAGGCATCAGAATATCTTCTTGTTTTGGAACATTGGCTTGCTCAGTTTGGCAGAGGTTGAGCAGAGGTAGAGGATATTCCTTCTACTGCTGATGCTCACTGCATAGTGAGCAGAACCCACTGTGGGCCCAATCCGATTCAGATCATTGGGCAAGCTCACCTTAGGGAGAGGGTTAGTGTGGTTGGTATGAGGACATTGCCTGGTCTAATTACAAAACAATCCTTTCACACACACTTGATATATATAATTTTTTTCAAAAGTAAACTAAAATAACCCCAACTCTTGCTACTCTCTCTTTGTATCCTTTGATTTTCATACCATGATCTCTTTAAAAAAGGAAAATAGGAACCTGCTCAGAGGGATGAGGAATCCCAAATTTTGTCAGGCTCTACATATGTGGTTTTTTTTAATAAATGAAATTATATTTTATATACTGTTCTGTAATTTGTTCTTTTCATTTTATGGTATATTACTTATTACCCCCTAAATTCATCCTATTCATTATAACAGTTTCAAATGTATATATACCATAAAGCCATAGTTATAAAGGATCTTGTTATAAAATATACCATGATATGAATGTACCATAATTTTCTGAAACTTTTTTATTGGCAAATATCTTACTTTGACTCCAATTTTCACTTGTTCAAACAATGTTTTAATAAATATCCTTATGTATATGTTCTTAAACACTAGAATGCAGTTTCTTAGAAATAAAATTGTGGGTCAAAGGAGATATGCATTTTAAATTATGGTAGGTATAAGTCGAGTATCCCATATCTGAAATGCTTGGGACCAAAAGTGTTTCAGATTTCAGATTTTTTTGCATTTTTAAATATTTGCATTTGTTTACCAGTTGAACATCCCTAGTTAAGAAATTCAAAATCTAAAATACTCCAATGAGAATTTCCTTTGAGCATGACCTTTAAGCAACATGTTGATGCTCAAAAAAGTTTCACATTTTGGAGCATTTTGAATTTCAGATTTTTAGATTAAAGATGCCCTAACCTGTATTTGAAATTTTTTCTTGTCAAATATAGTACCAATTTCATTCTCACAATAATACATTTAAATGTCTGTATCCTCCTGTTTTAATAATTATTTTCCTAATTAGAACTGAGATTGTGCATCTTTTTATATGTATACTAACCATTTATTATTTCTTCTTCTTATGTGACTTCTTTCGAATGTAGTATTAATTCTTTAGTGAAACTGGCCCCTTAGAAGCCTGCTCAAGGACCAAAACTAGCCCTTTAACGTTCTCTTTGGTTAACAATTTGGGGTATAGAAGGTACAAGCATACCTTGTTTTATTGTACTTCACTTTATTGCACTTTGCAGATATCGCAATTTTTACAAATTGAAGGTTTGTTGTAACCTTGGGTTGACCAAGTATAGCACTACCATTTTTCCAACAGCATGTGCTCACTTGGTGTCTCTATGTCACATTTTGGTAATTCTTGTAATATTTCAAACTTTTTCATTACTTTTATACCTGTTGTGGTGATCTGTAATCAGGGATCTTTGGTGTTGCTAATTGTTTCGGGATGCCATGAACTGTGCTCATATTAGACAGAATTTAATCGGTAAATAAATGTAGGTGTTCTGACTGCTCCACCAAACAGGCTGTTCCCCCATCTCTCTCCCTTTGCTTTGCCTCCCTATTCCCTGAGACACAACAATATTGAAATTAGGCCAATTAATAACCCTACAATGGCCTCTAAGTGTTCAAGTAAAAGGAAGTGTTGCATATCTCTCACTTTAAATCAAAAGCTGGAAATGATTCAGCTTAATGAGGAAGGAATGTCAAAAGCTGAGAAACATTTGTGATTCATGGGAGGAAGTCAAAATAACATTAACAAGAGTTTGGAAGAAATTGATTCCAACCCTTGTGGATGATTTGGAGAGGTTCAAGACTTCAGTGGAGCCGGGCGCGGTGGCTCACACCTATAATCCTAGCACTCTAGGAGGCTGAGGCGGGTGGATTGCTCGAGGTCAGGAGTTCGAGACCAGCCTGAGCAAGAGCGAGACCCCGTCTCTACTAAAAAGAGAAAGAAATTATATGGCCAACTAAAATATATATATATAAAAAAAAAAAATTAGCCGGGCATGGTGGCGCATGCCTGTAGTCCCAGCTACTCGGGAGGCTGAGGCAGGATAGCTTAAGCCCGGGAGTGTGAGGTTGCTGTGAGCTAGGCTGACGCCACTGCACTCACTCTAGCCAGGGCAACAAAGTGACACTCTGTCTCAAAAAAAAAAAAAAGACTTCAGTGGAGGAGGTAACTTGCCAATGATGTGGTAGAAATAACAAGAGAACTAGAATGAGAAGTGGAGCCTGAAGATGTGACTGAATTGCTGCAATCTCATGATAAAACGTGAACGGATGAGGAGTTGCTTCTTTTGCAACAGCAAAGAAAGTGGTTTCTTGAGATAGAATCTACTCCCGGTGAAGATGCTGTGAACATTGTTGAAATGAAGACAAAAGATTTAGAATAGTCCATAAACTTAATTGATAAAGCAGCAGCAGGGTTTGAGAGGATTGACTCCAATTTTGAAAGAAGATCTACTGTGGATAAAATGCTATTAAACAGCATCACATGCTACAGAGAAATCTTTCGTGAAAGGCAGAGTCAATCCATGCAGCAAACTTCATTGATGTCTTATTTAAACACATTAGCTGCCTGCCATTTAACTCATGCTAGTTTTGAGCCTGGGGCCTCATGAAACATAAGTAACTGCAGTTGGTTGGTGAAAATCTTACTTGATGTTCTTATTGTTACAATAATATTGACAATTTAATTGCATATAACTCACAGAAAACAAAAAATAACAAATTTTTTATTAAATTAGAAAGGATCATTTTGTTTTTGAAGTTTTTATTCTATTTTCCTAATAAAACACCATGGCCCCAAGGAAAAAAAATTTTTTTCTAGTGTGGCAGTCAATGTATTAAGAAATTACCACATCCACCCCAACCTTCAGCAACCACTACTCTGATCAGTCAGCAGCCATCAGCATCGAGGCAAGAGCCTTCACCAGCAAAAAGATTATGACATGCTGAAGGCTCAGATGATCATTACCATTTGTTAGCAAGTAAGTATTTTTAATTAAGGTATGTACATGCTATTGCACACTTAATAGCTATAGTATAGTGTAAACATAACATATGCACTGGGAAATGAAGAAATTCATATGATTTTGCTTTATTGAGATATTCACTTTAGAACCCACAATATTTATCAGGTATGACTGTATATTGTCTAAGATAACATAAACGAAGAATGAGCAATGTAGCCAGCCCGGCCTCGAGTGTAACTGGAGCAGGGATTTGAACACCTTCAGAACCTTTCTTTCAGTCGTCACGTCCCTCTGCATGTGGGCTTTCCTGAGCACGGTCCCATGATTTCCAGGCACTCCCAGGTTCCTTGCTTCCATCTTTGTCACACTCATTTGCCCAGTTTAGGTCATGTACCCATCTCTGTGACCAATGAGATGTTATGAAGATGCTTGGCAGTCCTTACTAGAACTACGTGGTTTGCATAAGAAGAGGAAGAACCTCCAAAAGAAGAAGTAGGTGTGGCAAAGACTAATAAGATGTCTCTCAATATCCTTGTTCTCCTTTTTCCTCTGACTTTTACTTGGGCACATGGCAGCTCAGACAGAAAGCATTTTCCAACTCTACCTGGCTGCCTGAGATCATTTAATCACATTCTAGCCAATGGTATACAAGCAGAAGGGTATACGAAACTCCCAGGAAGTGTCTTTACTAGGAGGGGCATGCCCCTTTCCTCCTTTCTGTCAGCTAGAAGAGAAGTGTTTTGGTTGGACCTGCAATAGCCAATCTCACAAAATGAAAGTTGTAGTGATAAATTAGAAGGAACCTGCATTCCTGATGATCATGGAGGAGTCATACCAGCCCTGACCTGCCTGGATTTATCGAAGGGAAAAACTAAACTCAAGCTTGTTTAAGTTCCTACTCTTTTGAATTTGCTGTCACTTGCAGCCAAAACTAATCTAAACTGATGTTGAAGGTGCTATTATACCAGAAGAAGGGAAAGTTTCTGGGTAAAAAAGTAAAAGAATGTTCCCTACCAAGATTTGATTAAAAATTAAAAAAAAATCTCCCATTGGTTATCCACAAGGTGAATATCCTCACTTCCTTCAAGTTCTTGCTAAACTGTCACTTTTACAATGCTTAAACACTTTTATTGAGGTATAATTGATATACAATAAACTGCATGTATTTGAAGTGTACAGTTTGGTAAGTTTGGCATATGAGTATACTGTGAAGCAATCACTACACAGGATATGGAAAATATTCATCACTCACACAAGTTTCTTTGTACCCTGTACTTTTCTCCATACTGGTAACCACTGATCTACTTTCCATCACTATAGATGAGTTTGCATTTTCTAGAGTGTTATATAAATGGAATAATACATTATGCATTTTTTGGTCTAGATTCTTTTGCTCAGCATAATTATTTTGATATACATCCATGCTGTATGTGTATCAATACTTCATTATGATCTACTCTGAGTAGTGTGCCATTATATGGATATATCACAATTTGTTCATTCACTTTCTGATAAACATTTGGGTAGCTCAAGTTTTTGACTCTTACAAATATATCTGCCATTAATATTTATGTACAAGTATTTATTAACATATAAACATATGCTTACTTTCCTCTTGAGTAAATACCTAGAAGTTAGCTAGATCATATGACAGGTGTATTTTAATTTTTGAAAAACTTCCAAACTGATTGGGATCTTTTTATACGATCTGAAGAGAAACCAGAGTATGATTGGGATCTTTTTACATTCCCACCAGTAGTGTATGAAGTTTTGGTTTCTCCACATCCTTGACAAGATATTTTTACTATAGTGGCTGCAGAGTGGTTATCTCAGTGTGGATTTAATTTGCATTTCCCTAATACCGAATAATGTTGAGCATCTTTTCATGTGCTTATTTGTCATCTATACAGCTTCTTTGATAGAGTGACTGTTCAAATCTTTGCTCATTTTTTATTGGATGTTTGCCTTCTTATTGAGTTGTACGAGTTCTTTATATTTTCTGAGTACAAATCCTTTATGAGAGGACAAAAACATTTAAACCATAGCACTTTGTACTTTGTGAGCTTTGAGCTCAACATATGGGGTTTCCCTGGGGGTTAGGGAAAATATCAGCATGATTGGTAATCTAAAGGAAGAAACTGTGTTTCTTTTTCAAATCTCAAGGATCTAATGACACCCTAGGGTTTATCTAGCTGTGCTCAAGAGAAGGAGTAAGTGGTGGCCTCATTAGGTCAGAAGGAATAAGTGATGACCTCATTAGGTCACACCATAGGTGATGCCAACAACCATATGAGTGAGCCATCTTAGAAGCAGATCCACCCTGGTAAGCTATTCATGGATTTTGACCTTCAGAAAATGTATGAGATAATAAATGTTGTGTTAAGCTGATAATTTGGGGATGTTTTGTTATGTAGCAACAGATAACTAATACAGATTCACTGTAAACTAGAAGTTCCTGGAATTAGAGATAAATAATAGCAGGTTTCCAGAACTCAGAAGGCACCAGGGTAAATTTATTTGCCATATTGTGTAAGAAGCACTCAGAACACTGATGAAAAAACAGTACTGACAAGTTCAGAGGGTCCAGGGACAATGGAGGAAAAATGTTTCAGCAATGCAGATTTCTGTTGTAAATTGTTGCAGGGAAGTGCTTCTTTGGTTCTAGAGAAGTACAGGATGTCGCTTATGGTGATGAAAGAGCCACACAGTTTTTAGAGAGTTTGAGAGAGAAAAGGAAAGACGCTGGGGCCAGAAGCTATAGGGCCGTTTTCTGGAATAATGCAAAAGAAGAGTTTTCTTTACTGTTCCCCGGTTAAGTTAACAAATTCAGAAACTTTAGAAAATTCAAGTAGGCAAAAAGAAGAAAATAAAAATCACCATATAGAAAGAATCGCTGTTAGCATTTGTGGCATATTACTCTGACAAATAAATTAATATAGACAGACTGACCTACCCACAAAGTTGGCACTTTGGTTGCCCTTTAGGCCATTTTGGCATTCTTTGAGCCTAGCTGCATCTGGGTGGTGTGGCCTGTGATATGACCTGTGGAACCCATGGTCATGGGTCCATTCCTGCACCTTTTCTCTAAAGGAAGTCTTCTGGCCAGATGTTGTGCCATGTGGGATTCCAGGTTTGTGGCTCAAGCATTCCATAACTCCCTGGATAGTGTTCCTGGCTGAGGCTCTGTGGTTAGGAAAGGCAAACTCATAGCTGGAATAGGGATTGTCTTTGTGAGAGTGAACCAGTAGCCCTTTCAGAATAGGAAAAGTTCCAATGTCCAGGATGGTTTCCTTGAGGAATAATAATATATTAAGGGCTTAGTGATGGTTTTTGTTGCTGGCAAGTAGGACATTTATTTATTTATTTATTTGAGATGGAGTCTCACTCTGTTGCCCGGGGTAGAGTGCCATGGCATCAGCCTAGCTCATAGCAACCTCAAATTGATGAACTCAAATTAGGACATTTAGAAGTAACTAGATTGGCCTTGGTAAATGTGAGTCCATGCTGTTGGGTCCACATATGGCCTCCATCTTTGACGTATGGTCACTCTATTTATGTGCCCATTATCTCAACTCTGGGATTGCTAACGACAAAGTCTGATTAATATCAGTTGGGAGAGCCATTTTGTCTACTTGGTTGTTGAGTGTCTGGTATATGCTTTCTGGTGGGTGTTAACATATGATACAAAAGTCTTCATACCTTGTGACTACTCCCATATGTCACTTCCTCTACCCAGATTTCCTTTGTCTCTGGTTTTCCAGTCCATTTCATTCCAGCCTTCAACCAGACTGCCAAGCCATTGGCCACAGCCCAGGAATCTATATTCTAACCTGTCCATTTCTCCTTCCACCAAAGCAGACGACCAGATGTCTGTTCCCAGCTCGGTCCTTTGGGAAGATTTTCCCTCTTCAGTGTCTTCCAGGACCACCCCTGAATGCAGTTATAATGCAGTCACCATCCATTTTCAGCTTATATGTAGTTAATGAGTCAACCCATCTATAAACCAATCTTGGACTTTTTCCTTCCACTTTAGTCATATGGGACCCATCACAGGGCCACTGGTATAAGCCATGGGAAAACTAGTGCCACGCTAATGGGCGACATGAGGGTCTGAGCTATTTGCCCGTACAGCTTACTTGGACCCTCTGGTCCTGCTTGGACTCGATCCTGGATATACCATTTCTATCATATGATAGATAGCTACTGGGCCTATACAACTTTATGACTAGGGTGGGATTGACAGAACACAGCTTATAATGGGAAACTCTGAATGCATAGGTCAATTGATGTTCAATAGTCAAACATTCTGCCTTTACCAGAGTAACTTGTTCTCTGTAACTTGCCAAGAACTATTTTTCAAAGGGCATGTAATTCTCTGCTATGGGTGGCATGACCCTTCTCCAGAATCCCAGGGGCAAGAATTGTGATTCTCCCACTAGGATTCTTCATAGGACTCTTATTGCATCTTTTGCCACTACTGACACCTCCAACACCATAGGGCCTGCTGGACCATGTGACCCAAGTGGCAGGGCTGCTTGCACTATATCCTGACCTGATGGAGTGCCCTTTCTTGCTCCAAGGCTCCTCAAAGCTGCTAGCCTTCCATGTTTCCTAGTATAAGGACAGGATCAATATTCCTAAGTATGGAATATGTTGCTTCAGAATCTAAAGAGACCTCCAGGCTCTGTGCTTTTTTCTTTATGGTGAGGGTGAAAGATGTTCTCTTTCACTTTGGAGAGGTTATTCTGGCAAGCCTCTGACCACTGGACTCCTAAAAACCCACACTGAAGTGGCTGGCCCCTGAATTTTCGTGGAGTTTATCTCCCAATTCTGGAACACATGTGTCCTACCGAAGCATCCAGGCACTTCTACCTGACCACAGGACACCCAATACGAAGTAAGTTGCCCATTTTATCTGGGAGTTGTCTGAGACACTGAACCACAAATGTGGTAAGCCCAGAGTACCCCATCATGAAGGGAAATAGGCATACCTAAGATCAGGTTTGAGTAGCCTCTGAAGACCCAAGTAAATTGCATGAGCAGGCAGCTCTCACTCACAGTGTGCCTACTCCTTTCACACCCAATCCAACCTATATTCTTACAGGTATTAATAGTTCCCTATGATTAGTTGACAAAGGAAGAAGAAATTCAAGCCTGGATTACAGATAGCTCACCACGATGTGATGTCAACAGCCAAAACTGAACTGCAATAGCAGTCCAACTTAGGTGTGGCCTGAAAGACAATAAATAATGGAAATCCTCACACTGAGCATAACTTTTATCAGTATATCTCATGGTCCGTTGGCCAAGAAAGAGAGATGGACCGAGATGAAGAGCTATACAAATTCAAGGGCAGGGACTAAGGGTATGGTTACACGTTCAAAAACTTGGAAGAAAGAACAAAACATCAAGGGAGTGAAAACTGAAGATTTAGGGAAAATGTATGTGAGTGAATATCTCAGAATGATCCCCAGAATGTGAGAATATTTGTGTCTCACGTTAATGTCCATCAGGTAGTCTTTGCGGTCGAGATGATCTGAATAACCAGTGGACAAGATTACTCATTTTTTGATTCGCAGATTCTTTCCTCAAACACTTCAGTCCTTGCACAATTATTTATGGACTTAATATTGGCTTCCCCTCAACAAAGCTGATATCCACTGCCACTGCTGAATGTCAGCCTGACCTTCAGCCCTCAATTCAGTGCTAGACTCAGCAGGAAAGGACTGCCACCTGGTGGCAGGTGTATTACATCGCCCCATCTATTTTATTACTATTAATACTAAGGAATAGCAATTTGGTAATTTGTCCTCACTGGAATAGAAATTTATTCTGGATAATCTACCTTTCTTGCCTACCATACATCTGCCAGCGATATCATCCATGTACTTACTCAATGCCTCATTCACCAGCATGGTATACCATACAACATTGTTTCCAATGAAGGAATTAATTTTACAGTAAAAGAACTAAAATTAGTGTTTATGGGATTCACTGGTTTCAACATGTATCTCATTCTCCAAACATTCTAAGCGGAGATTTTATTCAAAGTAATCTCTTCAAAATTCAGGGCCCCAGAGGGAATGGAGGGCCAACTCCTGGGAAATGGGATTGCAGGAATGAGGTGGGAAAGCAGGACCTTGGCTTCTAACTGGGGGTCAGGGTAGGGCCCTCTCCTGCAGAACATTAGGATGGAAAAGCCATGAGACCCAGCAAGGAGGAATGCAGAGGGGATCTGGCTTCTTTTCACCAGGGGGTTCACGTTCAGAGTGGCACTGCAGCGTTTAGGGCTGTTCTCAGCTGAGGAGCACCTAAGCCAGTTATGTCATATCCCCGTTCCCTAAACATGCCTTTTTAATGCGGGTCTTTGTTTCTTTGCTGACATGGTTTTTGGTGTGTACTTTTCCATTTATCTGACTACTGCTTGTGCTCCTGCATCTCCAGGAAGTCTTCCTTTACTGGCCATATTAATCCACAGTGATCTTTTCCTAACCAGAACCCTTCCTGTCAGCATTTATCATTCGTTCTTAACAATGAGTGCACATATCTTGTCTTCCCAAGTGGATTCATGGGAACAATATCATAGACCTCATAGTATGAACACAGTAACTGACACAGTTTGATATGGCTAAATGCATACTGAGTGATTGATTGTCTGGTATAACCAAGCATGTTAAAGAGTAAGTGCTATAGGCATTCATGGAGGGAAGAGATCCTAATACAGTGCATAGGTGCTCAATAATCATTTGAATGAATAAGTGAGTGATTAAATTGAGCAATGGGTTGACATGACAGGAGAGGCTGCATGAAGAGAAAGGACCTTAATTTCTCCTCTAAACATGTGTTTAGAGGAGATAGGTCAGGAGCAGGGGACTCAATGGTTATAGCATCTGCCTTCTCAACTGTCTACCATTGCACTCTTCTCTCCTAGAGTATACCAACACAGCCCACTCCACCGTTAATACTGCTTACTAAGGAAGTAAGATCACTGGGCAAACAAGCCACAGTAGAAACAAGAAAATAAACTTCATTTGTTACTGACATGATCATATCATCTTTCCTGCCTTTGGTCTCCAGTATAATAACTAAGCAAAATACTTAGGTGAGTGGTGTCCAAACACAAGATTTGGCACAGGCTTAAATTGGGCAGGGCTCTGTCTTCTGTGATCATCTGGACATGCCCATTTTGACTCCTTCCTTAACCTTGTAGTATTCTGGAAAGTTAGGCTGGATGCTTAGAGAATTATACTGTGGGTTAAAATCAGTTCGGATGGGATCAAATCTGATCTCACCAATTGAAGAGCATGGTGTGGGACCCCAGCATGTGAATCACACACAAACCTCAGAAGGCCAGGTATAAGCTGTAGATTTTATCAGCACATACTTCCCGAGGTGGAAGAGGTAGTGATTGTGAATGTAAGACCCATTGCTGAGGTGGGGGCTTATGTCAGTTTGCTGGAATACAACAACATCGAAGGCATGATTCTTCTTAGTGATATGTCCAGAAGGTGTATCCATTCTATAAACAAACTCATCTGAATTGGCAGGAATGAAGGTGTGGTTGTCATTAAGGTGGACAAAGAAAAAGGATATATTGATTTGTTAAAAAGAAGAGTTTCTCCAGAAGAAGCAATGAAATGTAAAGACAAATTCACAAGAATCCAAAACTGTTTATAGCATTCTTCCTCACGTTGCTGAGGTGTTAGAATACACTGAAGACAAGCAGGTGGAAAGCAGAGGGCTGCCTGGGTCTTTGATGATAAGAGACCCGGATATGGTGCCCGTGATGCATTTAAGCATGCAGTCTCAGATGCATCTATTTTGGATAGTTTAGATTTGAATGAAGATAAACAGGAAATACCCATTAACAATATTAATAGGCATTTGACTCCACAGGCTGTCAAAATTCAAGCAGATATTGAAGTGGTTTGTTATGGTTATGAAGGGATTGATGCTGTAAAAGAAGCCCTGAGAGCATGTTTGGATTGTTCTACGGAAACCATGCCCATGAAGATTAATCCGATAGTTCCTCCTTGGTATGTAAGGACTACGACAACCCTGGAGGGAACAGCAGGCCTTTCTGTCCTCAATCAAGCTATGGCTGTTATCAACGAAAAGATTGAGGAAAAGAGGGATGTGTTCAGTATTCGAAGGGATCCCCAAGCGGCCACAGATACAGATGAGACTGAACTTGCCAGGCAGCTGGAAAGGCTTGAAAGAGAAAATGTGGAAGTGGATGGAGATGATGATGCAGAAGAAATGGAAGCCAAAGCTGAAGATTAACCTTGTGGGAAACAGAGTACAATTTAAGGAAAAAAGAGTAGACCTTCCTGCCTGTAAACTCTGGACTTGAAAGTTTTCCGGTATTGAAAACTTCAAAGCTAAATATTTTTTATTTCCAAGTATTTAAATGTTCTAACAGACCAGAACATGAAATGGCCTCCTAAATGTCAGCTGTTTTCACACAGTAGCTCCAACACATTGAGCAATTTTTAAGGGAGTGGCCGAATTTCACTACACACAAATCTTTAAGAACAGTCCTGAAATTGGGCTTGTGAGGTCCATTTCTAATGTCCCCAGATTGACACCCCGTTGCAGATCAGTGCCTCTGTGAGATTTATCAGGAACACTCAAAGCAAACAAGCCCAATCTTTCTATATAAACTGTATTCAAGCAAATATCAAATAAATTTCTAGGATTTTTTTTTAATCAGTTCAGGTGGAATTGAAGCCTGAGATAAACCAAAATCTATGACCCTCTATGAGGCAATCATAAACAAACTCAGATTTTGCATAATTTCTTGACCCTGTTGTATCAGAAGCTGGCTAAAGTCCTGTGTTTTTTACTTAGCTATTTCTTGTGCCACAGGGATGGGGGTTGGGAGAAGTCTTGGGATTGCTGTGGAAGGAAGTGCATATTGGCCTAGGGTCTTGGACACTCTGGAAGGATCCAGATGAGTACAAGGGTATTGGCAAACTTAGCCCAGGGACTCCTAGATCCTGTGCCTGGAATAAGATCTTTACATAGGAGAGCTAGAGAGATGCTGGGCAGTCAAGGCCAATCCCAAACCCCAGGTGCCTATTTTACAGCACGCACTTCTCTGCTCTCCCCAGGTGCCCACCATCCAGGAGATCTGTCTACATATCACGGGATTATCGCCACTGCCTCTAAATCATTCAGTGTTTTCCCTGAGTCAGGACTCACTTATAAGGGCCTCTTATTATCTGTAATATTAGTCCTTTGATCATTTTTATTATTTATTACTAAATCTTTGCTTGAGTTTTTCTTCATTTCCTCGTTTAGTATTTTTCTTTCTTCCTTTCTGTCTTTCTGTCTTTTTGTCTTTTTTTAATGGGGGCTGGTTCTCACTGTGTTGCCCAGGCTGGACTTAAACTTCTATGCTCAAGCAATCCTCCCACCTGAGCCTCCCAACTTCCTGGTTTTTACTTTATGAAATAGCTTTTCTTAGCTACATTTATTCTGATTACTTATCCATTGTTTTTCTGCCATCACTCTTATTGCTTGAAAAAAAAATGATTGCCTAGTTAGAGGCATATTATGCCAAACTTTTATTTTTCCTTTTTAGAATTTTTTTTTTTGCTTTTATGAAAGAGGTTTTTAATGAATTAATTTCATCAGGCAGCTTTAATTCTGTTTACTATTTATAAGCATGGGAACTGATTAATATTCAGGGTTTTCCTTTTTCTATCCAAGTCTCTTTCTAAAAATTAGGCCATGACAGCTTGCCAAGAAAAAAGAAAAAAAAAAGAATAGGGCTACTGCAAAAAAAACATTGCTACTGAGATTTGACTGAAATGTTTCAATAGTGTTGAATAGTGCCATAGACACTGCAGATACCATTGCTTTTCTTATGATTCTTAATTTTGGGACTGAAACATTATGAGACTCATTTATTGCCAGGAACTTTAGTTATTAGATTGCTCATTAACCCAGAGAACCCCGTTTCTCTTCTTGGTAAGATATAAAGCAGAACTTTAGGAACCCACAAAACCACAGCTTCTTCCACCACTTTTCCCCTACAGAATGGGTTAGAAAGAAAAGAGAATGAAAGATCTTTACTCTGCCAGGTATGATGCTACTTATTATACTATTTGTGTTACAGATGAAGGTTCAAATAATCCTCACAATGACCTCATTGTGCACATCTAACAAAGAGAAAATTGAGGCCCAGAGTAGTTATGTAACTTAACCAAAATCACACATCTGGTAAGTTGGCAGGGTGGGATCCAAATATAGATCTGCCTAACTTTAAGGTCTGGGCTATTCTGCTAGATACATTGCTCAGAAAAAGACAAGGTTCACTTATCTAAGCTGGGCTATGAGTCCTCAATAAATGTTTCATCCAGGTGCCTATAAAAATTAGAGGCCAATGCAAAGCAAAGGATTATTAATTTTAAACCAGATCAATAGATGTTAGGGTGATATAGATTTCACAGGTCATGTCAGAAACTAAGAAGGCTCTGGGAGTGTGGTGATGGAGTTTGTAACAGGCCAGGGAGGAGCATGTGGGCAGTGAATGAGGTTCCATCAGGACACAATCAGAAAACAATATCCGTCCCATCCTGCTGCCTTTAAATGGGTGTGGCCCGCCTGTGCAAAACCTTCCAAGGAAAGTGTATGAACATCTCCCAGCCAGCAGTTTCTACAAAATTCATACTGCCACCTTCTGGGACCCCACCCAATCTCACTACCCCAGATCTCCCGCCCCTCACTACATCCCACTTGGCCAATTTTGAGCCCCTTTGCTCTGATGACCTATTTGGACACATCTCTGGTTCAGACTGGCTCTCAATTTTGGACAGAGTTCTAGAATTTGCCCTCCAGTCTATTGCTTCCAGGCCTGCAAAGAGATACCTCTGCCTCTGGGACTGCCATCCATTTGCTGGTGGGAGTCAGGACAATCTCCCTGCATGGGAGGGAGGTCTGACCCAGATCTGACTCAGATATCAGAGTGAGATCAGGCAGGTAAGTGAGAACTGGAAAAGCCATGTTATAAAAACAAGAAATCGGGCAAATAAACAGTCAAGAACCATCATGGAACCCCCAGTACTGTGCATAATCCCGGGGAAAAGTTTTTGAAGGACTACATGGACTTTGGAACACCACAACTTTACTGTTAAAGATTCACAGGAATTAGTTTTCACACATTATTATTATTATTTTTTTTTTTTTGGGAGACAGAGTCTCGCTCTGTTGCCTGGGCTACAGTGAGTGCCGTGGCGTCAGCCTCGCTCACAGCAACCTCAAACTCCTGGGCTCAAGCGATCCTCCTACCTCAGCCTCCCGAGTAGCTGGGACTACAGGCATGTGTCACCATGCCCAGCTAATTTTTTCTATATGTATTTTTAGTTGGCCAGATAATTTGTTTCTATTTTTTTTAGTAGAGACGGGGTCTCGATCAGGCTGGTCTTGAACTCCTGACCTTGAGCGATCCACCCACCTCGGCCTCCCAGAGTGCTAGGATTACAGGCGTGAGCCACCGTGCCCGGCCTTCACACATTATTTTTAATAAAACTTCTTTTCATACATCTTGGCTAATTTGCTTTGTGGTGGGAGGAATTATGTCAGTGTGTTAAGTCGTCCATAGAGAGATTTTCTGAGGTTCCTGGTGGAAATCTAAGGCAAAACAAAGGAAAAGGTATCCAGACCTTTTCTGCCACAGGCATCTCTGACACCAGACATATGAAGTTAGCTGTGTTGTAAGTACCTGCTGGGATCCCCTGGCCAGCTACATGCATGGCTCCTGTAAGTCCTTGAGAGACAGATACCCAGGGGATGAAGTGAGGCAAAATAGGCCTGGCTTTGGTCCGAAATTTGTTCCAAATACCTTTTAGTCTTCTACTCTGGCTAAAAAGTCTCTTTTAGCCTTCTGCCCTAATAGGAGAGCCAGGCCCAAGCCCCTCCACCTAGGTCTCCAGCCCCTCCCTTGACCCTCACCTTACTCCTGGGCCTTCCAAGAGCAGAGAAGCCCGTATGGCAACCCTCAGGCCAATCTCACCACTCAGCTGCCTGGAGTTCTGAGAGAGAGAAGAGTAGGGTGAGGCCATCCAAAAGGGAGCTGAGAGCCAGACAGTGAGTCCCTTTGCTCCTCCCACACAACAGGTGTCCAGATGACATGGGGATGCCACACGGAAGTTGGTAGGGCCAGAACTTGTGGACATATTCCTAAGGACACATGAGACACTTCCTGGAGACTTCCAGAAATGATTGTGTGGGGTTGGGAGAGAGAACATTGTAGGGGGGTGAAATTTTGAATAGGTGGGGATCATGAGCCCACAAAATATGCATAAAAATGCCTGTATGACCTCATTTGTACTTACAGGCTAGAGGCCAGGGGATGTTCAGATTTCATGAAAGAAACTGAAGATGTTTCTAGGCTTTCCTCAAGTTTTTGAAGTTGATTTCATGTAAAGGAGGGACAGGGGAGATCTATTTCAGTTTAATTTTGTTAGCCCCCCAGAGTAATTCCATTAGTGAAATTTTTAAAAGTAAAAACCCCACTTATTTATACGTCATGTGGCAATGTTCCCAATGATCTTGAAATGGGGATGTCCATCCATGCAACTTGACCCATTTCTCTATAGTGTATGATGTAATACTCCCCACTTTCCATACCAGGAAGTAAAAGTTTTTCTAGTTTAAAATAATAAACATAGAAGATTTTACAAATGCTTAGGTTTCCAAGTTCTAGGTAGGAATTTCTTCTTTTAAAAAGAAAAGGTTCTAATGGTATTTACCAGTGTTTCTTAAAGGGTTGTACTTTAAAGAGAATGGTGCTTCTCAGGGATTTAACAATCATCGAGGTCATTTTTCTATGTCTCCTTCTTCATTTCCTTTCTTTCTCTATCATCTCTCTGGCCCTTAAATGATTATAATTTAGAACTGGATTTTTAAAATTAATGTTTACTTTTGTTAAATAGAATTTTCTGTTCCTTAATCTTAATTTTTAAAACTAAAAGGCTAAATTTAAGTTGCCTTTAAGTTCTAAGGTTTTTGATTGAAACTTCTTTGTTGCTCTTGAATTTCGATTGTTAAAAGTGTTCAGAAACCAAGCTCTCCCACTTTCTTCATTCAGCCTTCTCTTCCCCCTCTTCCTGCTGCAGTTCTCTCCTTTCTCAAGGGGAGGACTGTTGTTGGTGGGGTTGGGGGTGAAGACAGAGCTGGAGGAGGAAGAATACAGGAAGGAAGGGATAGCATTCTACTTTCTTTGTATCCACCTCACAACCTCCTATGGACCTGTCTACATTACTAATGTCAGCCTGCAGTTCTGCCCAAAGACAACATTTGATAACCAATTTTCTAAGTAGAGAAAAAGTACTTGATTTCTTTTAACTTGGAGACAAATCTTCTATATAAGAAAACAGATTGGCATTTATACTCACTTAAAAATGCTGTGACATTTTTGTGAATTGCTGGGCTCAAATAGCTTTCTGGAGTTAGGAAACCAAAAAAATCTGCCAGATGACATTTTTTGCTCAAAGGAGGGAGGAGGTATAGAAGAGAAGGAAATGTGGATTCCCAGATGAGTGTCTGGCTTAGATGTTAAGCTTCTCTGGCTGAGAAAGTGCTTTTTTGCTCCTGTTTTTGGTGTTGTGCCAAGGGAACTGTCAGACCACGAGTAATCATTGCTAACTTGCAGTGGAAACCAGAGCTATTAAGAAAAATATTAAAAGCCTGTTCCATGATCATAACATTTTAGAGGGCAAAGAAATAAGATGCCTGGCTAACCTGTTTTACTAGGTCATAGACGGCAGATGTGCTGACCAGCTGAATTTTAAGCAAGAATCACAATTTTTCCATATGATTTGTTATAGGTTTTAAAAAGACAATGTGCTTAGAAAAACAAATTTGCTCTAACTTGGGTAATGGGGAGAACAAAGGAGGAAAGCCTGGATAGCTTGGATTCATGATGCAGCAGAATAATTTTGTTATCTGGCTGGGATTCCTTGGGCTTGATGTGTTTAAATTCCAGAGAGTTGCCTAGGTTGTCTTTCCAGAAAACAACCCACACTTGTGCAGGATGCAAACTGAATTCTTTTGAACTTCACTGTAAAATCTTTATTTCTCAAAATGTATTTTAGAAGATTTTGCTGAAAGATTGGCAAAAGGTACAGATACCAAAAGGTTATTTTCATCAAAATTTACGGCTAAATATTCTGAGTAACAGATGAGGATGAGTGACGGTCTCACAGAGAAAAATGATAAATATGTGAGGTGATGGATATGTTAATTAGCTTGATTTAACCATTTCACAACGCATACATAAACCAAAGCATCATATTGTACACCATAAATATAAACAATTTTTGTTTTTTGGCTATACCTTAATTTAAAAAAAAAGGATGTGCAGAGAGACTTTCTCTAACAATTGAGAACATTCTCTTTCTTCCATTTTTGTTTCTCAATTAAAATATTTGAAATCCTATCTCAATGCAGGCCAAGAGGTGGGAATTTGAATTGTGAATTGGGTTGGCTGAGTTAGTTTGGTTGACTTCTGTTTGTCCCTCCAGGTTCACTGACCACCCTTTGTCCCACCTGGAGGCTGACCTGACTACACCACAGCAGATTTTCCAAGGCCTCTGGCTTCTGATTGGGGTTGCCCAGTGGGGATCCCAGGCAGCTGATGGATTAGTGGGAGGAACATGAGTCAGGAAGAATTTTTACTCCCCTGGTCCTTCCCTGTGAGCCCCTTGACCAAACATTACAGCTTCTTTCCAGGTGACCTTCTCCATATGACTGTTTCCTTCTGGGTTCTGGTACCTGCTCCCTCCCCTTATCACTTCTAGCTGGGGCCTAGGGTTAGCCTTTGTGGTTCCCCTACATGCTGCCCACATCTTTATAAGCAACGCTTTGTAAATAAACCTTCTTAGAATTATTCTACGTTAAGTGTGCCATCTGTTTCCTGCTAGTCATTCTGCAAATCTCATCACGGTCCCCTAAAGATATTCTAAGACACCGTAGGATAAGAAGCCTGGGACCAACCCGGTACTACTTTGAATCTAGTACAATGATGCCCCAGCCCATTGCCAAACCCCATCTGCCAATACCTATTGTGCAGTGCCCAGTCTCTGAGCCTTCCCCTTACCACTGTGCCCCTAGCCTGCTGATGACCATGTCATCCATCCCACTGTGTTCCTGTGGCCACCTCTGTGTTCTTTTTCTTTTTTTCTTTTTTTGAAGGAAGAAAACAGGGTTTTAAATGAGGATTGGGAATTACATTATTATATTGTTTCTGCTAAAGGTAAGATGATTTGCTTGCTTTGTGATACTGAAATATCAACATTAAAGAAATTCAATGCTCATCAGCATTTTTTAAAATTTCAGAATATTACAGGAGTACAAATGTTTTGATTACATGAATTGCTTTTGTACTGCTTGAGTCAAAGTTATAAGTGTGCCTAACACCCAGATAGTGTACATTGTACCTGTTAGGTATGATTTCACCCATCCCCTCCTCCCCCACCACCTGCATGATTTCTGTTGGATTTTACTTCCATCTTATCACATGAGTGCTGTTTGGTTAGTTCCAATTTAATAATGAGTACATGTGGTGTTTGTTTTTCCATTCTAGCGATATTTCACTTAGGAGGGTGGTCTCCAGTTCCATCCAGATTGTTGCAAAAGGTATTAATTCATTTTTTATGGCTGAGTAGTACCCCATGGTGTACATATACCACATTTTGTTACTCCACCCATGAATTGATGGGCCACTTCTGCGTAGTAAACCACCACCACCCCCCTTCTACTTCAGAAGCTGCCCGCAGTCCTGTGCACTCTCTGCTGCTCCCTCTTAGCCGCTCCCCAGACTGCAATCAAAGTACTCTTTCTAAACCACAAATCTGACCTTGTCAGGTAGATGTTGCTTAGTAAACACATGTTCAGCGAGAGAACAAATGATGTTCCTCTCAGGCTTAAAACCCCTCCATGGCTTCCCAGTGCTCTTAGGCTAAAGCCCAACAGTCTTAAAAGGCTTTTAAGGCTTAGAAGTCCCTGGAAGATCTGGCAGCTGCTAACTCACCAGCCTCCTGTCACTTAACTGCTCCTCTTGCTCTCTGCTGCAGGCACACTGGCTTCCTTTTAGTTCCTAGAGTGAGCTGTGCTCTTACTGGCCTCAAATCTCACCTGCATCACTTGTGCTAGAAATTTTTCTTCTCCTCTCCCCTTCACTCAACCTTCAGGTCCCAGCTTAAATGTCATTGGCTCAGAAAAACCTCAACTGACTCCTCTCCCATCCCATAGACCAAGCCAGGTTGCCTTATTTATCTCTTTTGCAGCACGTATCCCAATTACAATTAATTATTTATGTATTAATAATTGTCACCTGATCTAACTGATCAGGTCAACTGATCTAACATGTCTTGCTGCCTGGCCTGCTACCACTCTAGTGCGGGCTGTCAGCATCACTTGCCTGGATGGCTGAAATAACTTCCTAACTGGTTTCCAGTCTTCCACTCTTGCCACCTCCCCAAGTTCGGTTTTCCACATGGCTGCCAGAATGACCTTTTAAAAACATAAATGGAGGCCGGGCGCGGTGGCTCACGCCTGTAATCCTAGCTCTGGGAGGCCGAGGCGGGTGGATCGCTCGAGGTCAGGAGTTCGAGACCAGCCTGAGCAAGAGCGAGACCCCGTCTCTACTAAAAAATAAAAACATAAATGGATAGAAGACCCTCTGCCGTGCCTGCTGATCTGCTGTTTGGCCCCCTCTCTGCTTCATCCCTGAGTGCTCAAGACCTCCTTCATTCTGGCTCCTCTTCTGTTCCTCCAACCTCTGCCCCTCGCCATAATACCTACCATTTCCGCCTCCTTCTCTTTTTAAGTTTTGTTTCTGAAATGTCTAATGTGGTTGAAGAGTTTACAGTGTGCTCATGGGTACCATGTACACAGCTGTGGGTTTCATTTCCCTATCTCCTATTCTTTTGGTAACTGCACTCCCCTTCCTCAGCAGATCCTCTCCTACTCCAATCATTTTTTTAAAAATTGAGATATGATTGACATACAAAAAGCTGTACATATTTAATGTATACGTCTTGATGAGTTTGAAGATAAGTCTACACCTGTCATAGTGTCAGCACAACGATGCCATAAACATAACCATCACCTCTAAGTTTCTTCCTCTCTCTCTTCTTTTTGGGACAAGACCATTTAACCTAAGATCTACCCTCTTAGCAAATTTTTAAGTACACAACAACTGTATATTCTATACTATCTATACTATATACACATATATACTATATTTTTTTTAACTACATATACTATACAGTAGATCTCTAGGACTTACTCATCTTGCATGTTGAAACTTTGTACCTTCTGACCAATACCTCCCTGTTTCTGTTTTCATTCCCCTCAGCCCCTGATAACCACTATTTTACTCTCTGCCTCTGTGAGTTTGACTTTTTCATTTCCTGATATAAGTGGGTTCCACCTCCAATTTTAATACTGTCTCCCACTCCTGCAGCAGGCACGTGACCCAAGCCTGATCAGTCTCCTCTCCCATTCCCTGGTGCTTTATTATGTATATTGTCAGAGACTCTCACCCAGAGAGAAAGTAAACCAAGTCTTAAATTAAGTAACACATAAGTAAGGATTTCCTAAATGCTTCAAATCCACTTATTTATTCAACAGACATTATTGAGCACTTCTTATGCTACTTGCCTATTGTGCCAGGAACTGAAGAAACATATAGCAATGGACAAAGCAGATGAAAAATCCCTGCTCTGGCCAGTTCTGTAACTCAGTTGGTATCAGCTATGTGATTGCTAAAAATCTGGGTTCTAAAACGGGATGCAGAGGATTCACTGGACCCATCAAAGACTTTTGCAAGCAATTAAGTTTTACCATAGATTTTGTGGATTCTAAGATTAATCTACTTGACAAAGTGTATTAAAAATGCAGGATATTAATAGAAAGAGACATTAAAATTCTATTCTTTCAAAGAGCTGAATCACTGTGCTGGTTAGAGATAATATGTAATCAGGTCTGAATCTAAAATGACTCTGGAAAGTCAAGACATGCCACAAGGTCATGCTCACATTTCTTCTCCTCTCCAGAGGTTTTCAGAACATATATTAAAAAGAAAATGGTTAAAAAAGAGAAAGAGAGAGAAATTCTAGGCCTAGGAACTGAAAGTGCAGAAATGTGAGCTTGGTGTTGCAGCAGAAAAAGGGTTAAGCTATTCCGTCATTTTAGTGCAGTGAAAGCCTTCTCAGCAATGGTTTAATTCTTCTACCTTTATGATTAATTTGTTTTTATATTTTATTTAGTGAGGAGTAATTAAAAATAAATAAAAGAATAAAGAGGAAAATAATCAGCCACGTTCCTACTGCTCAGAATTAATTCTTGTTAATACTTCTGCTTATTTGCTTCCGGTCCTTTTTGATGTTCATATTATTTTTAAAAATATTTCTCTCTGTCTCACTGTCTCTATCTCTGTCTCTCTCTGTCTCTGTCTCTCTGTCTCTATATTTGCTCACACATACATGCTTCTTTTAAAAATATTAGGACACTTAACAAATGCTAAAGTTGCTTATAAATATTATCTGCCTTGTTTCCCAGAAGTAACCATTATTTTGAATTTGATGAATATCACTCTATTCATGTTCTATACTATTATATACATATAAAATGAAATGAATCATTAGGCCACTTACCCAATGCCACTCTGAGATTTCAGCGGAGTGGCCGTAGGATCCACATGCCCAGATGGATGTCTGAATTACAGTTTAGGCCAAGCTGAGAGCCCCACCAAAAAGTATATGCATACAACAATGTTTGTGCCAGAAAGTTGTTCCTATCCCATAAGATAAAATTTAAAACATTATTAGCCCACAAAGAACATCATGATTTCCTGGTATTTCACTCTGAATAAGTGTGAGGACCACTGCTTTATTAAAAAGTTTGGCAAATGTTTATTAAGTATCTATCACATGACAGGTGCTGCTCCAATGTGAGGGCTCAGCAGTGAACAAAGTCCTTGCCCTCATGAAGCCTGTGTCCTACTGGGAGCAAGACCATAAATATAGAAACCCATAGACATTAGGTAGTGAGAAATGTGATAAAGTAAAACAAACTCAGGCATGAGAATAGAGGTGAGGATGTCTGAGTGGATGAGAGAGGTCTCTTTGAAGAGGTGACTTTCTATGTGAGTACGGTAAATACAGCGCAGAAAGGAGCCAGAAAATATCATGAGAGCAGAGAAAATTGGTGCAATATATTTGATAGGAGATGTCACTTAAAGGCACCATGGTTCACGTTATAATCTAATCTTCTCAGGAAGAAATACTAATGGACAAAATTGGGTACATTTCCTCTCCCAACTACCTCAACAGCAGAAGATAAGAGGCCTCCAAGGAATCCAGCTTAGTGAGTATGTAGTTTGTCGCATTATCAGAAGCATAAACCAGGGATGACTTGTGGGGCTATATAGGGCTGTTAGAATTTCTGGGGCCTGGAAAAATTTTGCCAGTATTAGGAGTTTGTCTTTTTTGTTGTTGTTTTTTTAAGGGACAGGGTCTCACTGTGTCACCCAGGCTGGAATGCAGTGGTATGATCATAGCTCACTGTAACCTTGAACTCCCGGGCGCAAGCGATCCTCCCACCTCAACCTCCTGAGTTGCTAGGACTACAGGTACAGAGCACCACACCTGACCAATTTTTTTTAGCTTCTTGTACAGACAGGGGTCTCTCTGTGTTGCCCAGGCTGGTCTCAAACTCCTGGCCTCAGGCAATCCTCCTGCCTCAGCCTCCCAAAGTGCTGATATTATAAGCATAAGCCACCGTGCCAGGCCTATCCCCAGGTTTTTTTGACTTAGAGTTTAGGAAAAAACTCAGTCTCCGCCTAGTGGCAAAGCTATGAGAGTGCAGCAGGGGAGCTGCTGACAGTCCTGAGCTTGGCTGTGAAGGAAGTGAGGCTGAGAGAATAAAGACTTGTGCTGACAGGAGCAGAGAGATGAGAAAGAGCTAGTGGTATTGAAGCTCCTGCTTCGAGATACCCTGGAGTTCCAGCTATTAATATAGCCCTTTTGCAATTATGAGAGGCTGCCAAAAATTTTGCCTAATCTAGTAGTGGTCAGTTTCTGTCAGGATAAGAAGAGTCCTAATATAAATATCTTTTTCCATTTTGCCCCAAGTTCTAAACCTTTCTCCTGCTTTTTAAATAAAATTCCTCTCCAAGATGCTGGGACAAAGTAATCTGATCAGCTACCTGAAGCAATCCACACAGAGATACGAACAACCCAAAAGCTTCCTTATGTTGATAACAAGAGAGGCTATGCATGTGTGGGGGCAATGGGTCTATAGGAAATCTCTGTACATTCCAAATTTTGCTGTGAATTTAAAACTGCTCTAAAAAATAAAGTCTACTAAAACAAAACAAAAGAATAATGTCCCTGGAACTTTGACCTCAAGATTGAACCATTTTATGCCCAAGCAATTCTACTCCTGGGTAGAACTCCAAGAGAACTGAAAAAAAAATGTCCACACCAAAACATGTACACAAATGTTTACAGTAGCATTATTCATAATAGCCAAAAAGTAGAAACGACCCAAGTGTCCATCAAATGGTGAATGCACTTACAAATACAGCATATCTATACAAGAATATATGATTTGGTTGTAAAAAGGAATAAAGTATGATACATGCAACAACGTGGATGACCCTTAAAAACATTATGCTGGGGGGGGGGAGGAGGGGGGTGAAAAGAAAAAAAAATCATGCTCATTGAAATAAGTCAATCACAGAAAACCATATATTGTATGGCTGCATTTATATGAAATGTCCAGAATAGGCAAATTCATAGAGACCTAAAGTAGATTGGGAGGTGGGGGAAGGGAAGATAGAAAGGGACTGCCAGTGGATGCCAGGTTTCTTTTGGGGGTGATGATGTTCTGGAATTAGATAGTAGTGACGGCTGTACAGCCTTGTGAATATACTAAAAAGCCACTGCACATTATATTTTTAAATGGTGAATTTTATGCTATGTGAATTATATCTAAATTTTTGAAAAAGGAAAAATGATTGAGTTGTTTGTTGACCCTCCTGGTAGGATTTAAGGGGAGGGTGTTTTTGAGCAGGGGTAGCTTACCTGTGCTTCTCTGCTCGGTGCTCACACCTTCACTGTACCCTTCCAGAACCAGAGTGACAGGACCTGGACAAGGGTTCTGACACTTGCATCACACCCAGGGTTCTCAAAGAACTTACCTTCAAGAGCTGAAATTAAATAGAGCCCAGTTTTTCAATCACAGGAAAAGGTTAATGGATGTATTTTTTTCCCTAGTAGCTGGGACTATAGACATGGCTTACCACACCCAGCTCATCCCATAGTATATCTTAGAAGTGACTAAGTGCCACTTCCACTTGTCTGCTAGTAAGTGCTAGCATAATGCTCAGCACACTCAGATAGAAATGACTCTCATTAAGGCAGAACACTAGAAGGGGTACAGACATATTTGTCAAACCCCAGTTTTGAGGTTATGGGCAGACCTGCCATTAGACAAAATTAGGAGGCAGGTGAAGTTTGTCTTCAGAGCCTCCCATCTTCTCTTCTGCCTTTTCCCCTTAGGGGCTCAGTGCTGTCTTACACATCCTTCATCTCCCTAGGAATCTGAGATCCCTATCCATTGGTAAGTCATCCTTCAAATTGGTTTATTATTACCCCATTTAAAAACTTTAGTCTGTAGTAAATATTCATGTAAGTACACAAAGACCCATGTATAAGGATGTCCATTGTATCATTTTAATACTTGCTAATCAGAAACAACCTCAAGAATTGATAATAGGAGAAATATTGTGCATCCATTTAAAAAACAGATGCACTTTCCCATGGAGTATTTGCATTCAGAGTGCACTCAGGGAGAAGCCCCCTTCCAAATTAGTGTCTAATGGGTGTGGGTGGGGATTGGGATTTGGGTAGTGGTGGGGAACCCACGTGGGGGCTGATGAAATGCAAGCTGATTTGGTGCACTGAGCTTTTGCTTATGCTTTTCCTGTGCCTGGAATACCACCCCCCACCACTTGCTTCCATTCTGACATTTGAAAGGATTATGCACAACTTTCAACATTATGTTGCTCAAATGCCACTTCTCCATATACTTTTCTTTTCCCTGCTCAGCTAAGGGCTCTTTGGTCTCATTCATATTTGAGTCTCCATCATTTAGCACACAGCCTGGCATATAGCAGAGGTGCAATAAATATTTTTTGAGCAAAATAATGAATGACTGAATCTACCCCTTCCAACAATGTTAATCATTCCATTCCCTGTGAACCCAGAACATTTTGTTTATGTCTGTCTTATGGCATTACGACTTCCTACCTTTCACTGTGATTTATTCGTGTGCATGTCTGCTTCCCTGCTGGAATGCAAGCCTTTTGTGGGAAGGAACCATGTAACACCAAGCATAGCACTTTGTGTATAATAAGCATGCAATCAATATTTAATTCACTTGGGCAAACAATTTTTTGAAAAATAAAAATATTTATTATGATCTAATAAATAGGAGAAATAAATGTATGTGTGCTAACACAGATGCAGGAATATAAAAAGGACTTTATTTCCACAGCATTGTCATCCTAGAACCAACAGGGATATTCTGAGGTTTAGGCTTGCTGATTTATGCATATAGGCCTAGTAGGCAGAGCAGCTCAATCAGCTTGCCTTTCCTCTCTCGTTCCCTCAGGCCTCCCCTCCAGCTAATAAGAACTTTGACTTTCACACTATAAGAAAAACTGGTACCTGGAAAAGTCAGAGGGTTATTCCAGTTCAAACAGCAAGTCAACTGCAGAATCAAGAATAGATCTGCCCTCTCAGCCGCCTCTGGCATGGACCTTTTCCTGCACGAGCCCAAGCCTTGGAAATGATTCCCACATTTAGGGCTCAGGTGACACACATCAAGAGAGAAGATGCTGTCGATTCCTCTCCCCTCCCCACCCTCAGCATGGGAGGGAGCTTCTCTCTAAGACCTTAGAACCTCAGTGTATACCTGTTTTATACCCCAGACTCTCCTTAATGGCTGTGAGCACGTCCCAGTATCTGTTAGCCTGGGATAGCCACAGTTGCCTTTGTGCTGTGAAACTCTGAGGTATAGGCTACTTAATATTCAGACAGCAATTTGCAGGTACTCAGCTTAGTCACAAGGTCTGCTTAATGATGCTGAACACAAAAGTCTGGATTGTCTATTTCCAAGCTGTTATCCAGGCTGGCTAAACGATCCATTGTGCCTCCAGCCTGAACTCCAAGAGTAGCTGGAGTTTGGGGTCCAAACTGTATAGCCACAGTCAGCTGGACTGCAGAGTCTTCACCTCAGCACTATTGACATTCTAGGCAGATAATTCTTTGTTACAGGGGCTGTCCTGTGCAAGGTAGGATTTTTAGCAGCATCCCCTGGCCTCTACACACTGGATGCCCATAGCGCCCCTCTCCCAACCAGTGGTGACAACCAAAAATGTCTCCAGATATTGCCAATGTCCCCTGAGTAGCAAAATCACCCTCAGTTGAGAATGACTGACAAAGACAAGACTCTGAACTCCTGGCTCCTTACCCTGCAGACCAGAGATGGTTGTGTGAGTGGTGTCTTCCTTCTTTGAGCCTTAGCTTTGACTGTTTCTTCCTTATTTGCCTGACAGTTGCTGGTCTCCTGGTTGCTTGAGCAGCTTGATCTCATTTCTTTTTGGCCTTGGATGACCTCAGTGTTATCCCGTTTCAGACCATGAACTTCTGGACTAATAAAAATCATGTATATCCCCCAAGCCCAAATTTTCAGCACTTATTCAATAAATATTTATTACTATATATTTGGCTCTGGTAATATGCTTGGATATGCTCCAGATCATGAGGTTTATTGGTTAGAATTATGTCCCATTGCAAGTGGCAGTGGCTTGAACAAGATAGAAATTTATCTATGTAAAAACCCAGAGTGAGACAGGCCAGACCTGGTGTGGTGATTTTGGTCCGTGAAGCTGCCAGGCCTGGCGTCTCTCCTAAGATCACTTCATGATCCAAGACAGTTGCCTACTCCCAGACTTCAGATCCACCGCTAAGCCAGCAGGAAGAAGGAAGGAATGCAGAAGAAAGCTAAATCAGGGAAGGTTCTGAAGACTGCCATAAAACATGCTTACATTTCATTTGCCTGAACTTAGTGACCAGGCCACATCTATCTGTATGTCAGGCTGAGGAAATGTGGTCTCTATTCTGAGTGGCCATGTGACCCATTAGAAACTGGGAGGTCTAGTACTGTGATCAGAGGACAATTAGAAGCCTCTGCTGCATGGAGGCGGGGCACTTGAAACATAGGCCTGCCCTCAGGGTGCTTCCATCTAGTGGCAGAATTGGTTGTATAGTATACACAACTATCTCTAGTTTAACTTGACTAAAGTAACTTTTTTTCCTAAAACAAAAGGTATAATTACAATAATAATAAAATTATAAGGACTATAAACTCAACACTAACTAACCTCATGAGGATAAGGACACATGTTTGTATTTGTGCAATTGTGGCTTTCTATAATTTCTCAGACTCTAAAATTTTATTCTACAATAAATTTGAGTTTAATTTTTTGAAGAGTTTGCATCTTAGCAAATGAATATGGGAAACTCAATTACCAGTATTTGAAATGTTGAAAATAATAATTATGAATCATTTGGTGGTTCTATTTTTGTCATCCAGTAGTAGGTGTCAAATTAACCGATGCTTTATTTTTAGCTATGTGATGTGTCACTCAGTACACATTCCCTGGTGGAGTGCATGCACTGAAATATGAAAAAGACCTGCAGAGGCAGTACGGTTGCCAAGTCTTCATCGTACCAAATCAGTAATTTGGTTTTGATACAAATTGACATGTCATCTTCCAGTGTCAAAATTCATAATGACTAAGCAGAGTTGGAACTGAGGCAGATCTTACTTTTCCAGTTTCCACATTCTTATAGCTCTTTCCCTTAGAGAATTTATTCCATAACAGTAGTGTTCCGATGGCCTCCATGGAGCGTTGGCCCCATCCCAAGGCCTCACCACATATTACAGAGTCAACATGAGGGAGAAAAGCTCAGTTCCAAACTCTCTGAGTAGGAAGCAGGCAGTCTAAATGCAGGTGAACAGAATTGCTTTGACTTTCTTTAGGAAACTTACTTTGGTCGAAGTCAAGAGAAAGCTGACCTCGTGTTATTACTATCATAAAAGAAAAGCTTCGTGTCCACCCATTCTGATCCCTGTTCCTATTATTGCTCGTTTCTGGAATTGTTTAGGTAAATGTTGAGTCTTAGAGGCAAGGAAGAAAATGAGGTGAGCTGGAGGCCTGATCTCTGGATAGGACAGAGGGGGCCACTCCAGAAATGCAGAACTGGTAATGCTACAAAGATCTGGGGCCTTGAGAAGAGGTGTTGCAGTGAGAAAGAGCTGCAAGAGGCAGCTGCGGCCAGAGTCAAAGGGCAGTCCTTCTTTACCCACATGAGACAGTGTCTTGTCGGTCACCCCCTCACACGTGAATAGCAATCCCATCTCTTCTGTCAGCTTCCAACAGGAAGAATGGTGGAGTCCTTCTACATCTTTGTATGTATATGTGCGACACATGCACAAAATGTGTGTAAAGTGCCCGGCACTATATCTGACACATGGTAGTAGATGCTCTATAAGTGAGAGTTACCATTATTATTATCGGAATGAAGGGGCACCACAAATCCCCTTCCTCCTGGCCTGCAAGTCCAGCTCTGAGGTCGTGTATGCAGATAAGGAAAACGCACTTGTTATCTGGGACCTAAGGCAATCTCTCTCACCTTCTTGCAATATTTGTCCGCAGGTTCATTTCCCCCATCACCTTTCTCCTCCTTTCCCGCCTCACCCCTAAATGACTACTTTTTCTTCTAGGCCCAAGGTCAAATTGTTCTAGAAAAGTAAAATCTATTTTTAAAAACTTCCAGATACATAATTATTTATTATTAAGTGACCTAAGGCAAGGAGAATTTCATTGATTTTTTTCCAAGTTCACAAAAATGTAAATTATGGTCAGTATAGCCTAAATATAAGGATGATCTTTATTGTGATTTGTGCTAATTTATTTAGCAAACATTTATATTATGCTTACTATCTGATAAACACTATTCTAAGTGTTTACAAGTATTAGCTCAGTTGATCCTTATCATAATGTCATGAAGAGGGTACTATCATTATTGCCATTTTACAGACAGGAAACAGGCTCAAACAGCTAGTAAGTGGCAAAGCTGGTGTTTGGATTGAGGCAGTCTAGCTCCAGAGATCATGCACTTAACCACCAACTACACAGCCTCTTTTATTTAAAAAAATTTTGAAAAATAGTTTGTTTGTTTGTTTTTTGCCACTTTCCTTATATGTAGAATGAAGATAAGTAGTTTTAAATTAAACTCTTCCCCACTGTTTTTGGCATCAAAAATTAGAACAGTTGAAGTACAGACAGATAGTATTACTACGACTTGCCACTAGGAGGCGTAAAAACTCTTACAAACTCGCCTAATTACTGTATTTAAAAAGGAGTAAAGGACAGTTTCTCATCTGCATTGCTTTTAATCTGTTTCCATTTCCTAGCTCATGAAGAAACTGAAAAATACACAGATAAAATTAGTTCACATGAATGGACTGGAGGACATTATGTTAAGTGAAATAAGCCAAAGCACAGACAGACAAATCTCACATGTTCTTCTCACTCATATATGGGTGCTAAATATTAAAAACAATTGATCTCATGGAGACAGAGAGTAGAATGATGGTTACCAGGGACTGGGAAGGGTAGTAAGGAGAAGAGGATAAGGTGGGGATGGTTAACGGGTGCAAAAATATAGATAGTTAGATAGGATGAACAATATTTGATAACATAACAAAGTGACTATAATCAAAAGTAAGTTAGGGTATACTTTAAAATAACTAAAAGAGTGGAATTGGATTATTCCTAACAAAGAGAAATGATAAGTGCCTGAAGTGAGGAATACCCCAGTTACCCTGATTTGATTAGTTCACATTGTATGCCTGTATCAAAACATCACATGTACCCCATAAATATGTACATTATGTATCCATAAAAATTAAAAATTTTAAAAAAGAATAAAATTAGTTCAGAATTGTTTAAATTTCACAAAGTTATTCACTTTTTTTCTTTTTTTTTTTTTTTTTTTTTGAGACAGAGTGTCACTTTGTTGCCCGGGCTAGAGTGAGTGCCGTGGCGTCAGCCTCGCTCATAGCAACCTCAAACTCCTGGGCTTAAGCGATCCTACTGCCTCAGCCTCCCGAGTAGCTGGGACTACAGGCATGTGCCACCATGCCCGGCTAATTTTTTCTATATATATTTTTAGTTGTCCAGATAGTTTATTTCTATTTTTTTTTAGTAGAGACGGGGTCTCGCTCAGGCTGGTCTCGAACTCCTGACCTCGAGCGATCCACCCGCCTCGGCCTCCCAGAGGGCTAGGATTACAGGCGTGAGCCACCGCGCCCGGCCCACTTTTTTTCTTTATTATTCATGGCCTACAAATTTTTCATGTTGTATAATTTAAAACTTCATTATGTAGTGTTTTGTTTTCAAGTTGTTTCATTTGTTTGTCTTGTGCCCACACTAAGATGCAAGCTGTCAGCAGGGAAGACAGCTTATATTGCACTTATTATTTGTAAAAATTGTACAGCACCTGGTATAGTGTTAGGTACTACATGAACACTTGTTAATCAGTTTAAATGCATAAATATCTTAATTTACATAATAAAGTGTTCTTGTGGCTGGCATAAGCCAACTTAAAAATTCACTAGAGGTGCTAGATATTTAAGGGAATCCAATCGTAAATTATTTTTAATTAAGTCAAAAAGCACTCTGTAATTTAGCCTAGTATAAATCTCTATTTTCATATGTGCTTTGACTTAAAGCAGAAAGCACCTGGGTATATATCATTGGTTGAATAAAAATCCATTTCTGCATCTTGTGCAAGGTTTAAGAAAGGCTTGCTTGTATTCAGCTTCTTCTCCTTTCTAAAGCGACAGCAACGAACTGGGGGACAAGAGAGGCTGGGTGGTCAAGTGGTCAAGATGCTGCCCAAGGAGGAGGCAAGGACCTGAGATTCCAGTCCTGCCGCTATCACTCACTGGCTGGGCAAACCACTTGAGCTTTCTGGGCTCAGGGTCCTCATCCCTAAAAAGATGGAGTTTTTTGGACAATGAGATGAGTGATTTCAAAATCAACATTCGATCTCCCAGATAATGGGGCAGGTAGGCAGTAGAAGAGCTCTTACAGACTCTCTCGCCAGACTTTGACAATTATAGTATCTGTATTCAATCTCTTTTTTTGGAGGGTGGCAGTCTCTGTTGTCCCGCCTAGAGTGCAGTGGCATCACCATAGCTCACAGCAACCTCAAACTCCTGACCTTGTGCGTCCAGCCAGTACCTGTATTCTTTATCTCAGATGCCATTGACATTGGGATAGTTTGTAATGATACAATCATTGTCCACAAAATATTTTTAATATTTCTTTTATCCTTCCTGGTCATCCTGGACACTATATAAATATAAAGGCAGGTACCATCCTTATGTTCCAATTTCAAAGAGCAAGTAATATACATTAAGGGACTAGTAGAAGATATGACAGTTGTTGAACCTTTGATCTCTCCAAAGCTAACTTAAATAAAACCCTCAGATGTTATTTTTTTCTAACAAATAATAATAAACATTCAAAGAGTATAAGATTATTCAGATATTTCATTTTCTACCAAGGGACACTAAGGTTCATTTAACTTTAGACTCTATCATAGGCAAAAAGGTTTAGGGGCCATCTGGGAGGGGGTTATGAGCTGTAAATTGAGTGCACTGAAAGCAATTAAGCATTTAAATTAGAGCAATGTGTAAATTTAACAGCTGGTAAGTGTTGTCAATTGCAAGCTACAGACCACCTGCTTGGCAAAATCTGCATACAAACTGAAGAAAATAGATGAACCGGTAGAGAGTAGAATCTGGATTTAGTAACTTGGAACATAAATTCAGATTGCATATACAGCTGAGAACCTTTAAGATTAATCTAGACATAGAGCATTTCCTCTAGGAATGCTTCATTGAATAAAGATTTGTTAAGCTATTTAAAATGTGCTTAAATTGCAATTTAATTACTCTCACAGTCAATAGCTTGGGATTGTTACATGAGAATCTGACCTTGAAGACTGATACATAGTTGGTGCTAAAAAGAATGGTTGTAATGAAGACCTAGAAGCTTCTATTTATATACATAGTATTTATAGAAATTATTAAAGCAGTGTTTTTTACCATGTTCCCAGGTTCCACCTTAGGAGTTGACACAAGGGGGAAAGACAAGGGGTTTTTGACACATTGGTCTTCCAGACTTCTATCATTGACCAACTTTTCAGTTAAATATATGTTTTAAATTCTCTGTAAAAAAAAGTATTGATAATTGTTGAAGGGGAACAGATGAAGAGATTTGGATTTATACTTGGTCTGACCTACACTCGTTGTTTCTCTTTTTCATATCAAAATTGACCCATTCTGGATCTAAGTTTTTAACAGGTTTGGTAATTTCTGGCAAACCAGGAGAAATAAATCATGGAAGGATTCTACTAATTGAAAAGGGGAATGTTTTTATTGACTGAAGCTGGGCAAAAAGAAAAAAGAAGAAAAAGAGAATGGTTTGAGAAGTTTGAAGGGTTTGTTTGTTTGTTTGTTTGTCCGTCTCACTCTGTCGCCCTGGGTAGTAGAGTGCAGTGGCATCATCATAGCTCACTGCAACCTCAAACTCCTGGGCTCAAGCGATCCTCCTATCTCAGCCTCTGGACCAGCTGGGACTACAGGCATGTACCACCACGCCAAGCTAAGTTTTCTATTTTTTTTTGTAGAGATGGGGGTCTTGCTCTTGCTCAGGCTGGTCTTGAACTCATGAGCTCAAGCAATCCTCCCACCTCGGCCTCCCAGAGCACTAAGATTACAGGTATGAACCACTGCACCCAGCCTGAAGAGTTTTTTTTAGGGCAGCTATTGTTTCCTTTGTCCCTTTCTTAACCTTGGCCTTAGAATTGACAAGAATTACTTTGGTCTTAGAATTGACAAGACCCTAAACACATTCTCAGTTCCCCATGCATTTGTGATCTTATTCAACAAACATTAATGAAACGAAGATAAATAAGACTGTTCCTGCCCTTTAGGGAGCTCTCCTGATCAAGTAAGAGAGATAGAAACATAGAAATAACCATAATATAACAATAATAGCCCCAATATTTTGAGTATTAATGTCAGGCACCTTACTAGATGATTTACATATGATGTCTCATTGAATCCTACCACAAACCCTAGGAGGCAGGAAGACATCTCCCATGTGCAGATGAGGAGACAAGACGTGGGGAGTTACCTTGCCTTTCTCTTGTTCTCCTTTGTGCAGTGCATTTGTCTCTCTAAATTTTAACGTACTGTTTGTCTGAATCCTCAGATTCAAATGCAGATCTTCTAGATTGCATTAGGATTGTAATTTTTCAGGGTGAGGACAACTTTGTCATCTTTGTATCCCTGGAACATGGCTCAGTGCCTTTCATGTAATCTGTGCTCAATAAAAGCTATTTGATTAAATAAAACATAGCAGAGTCTGGATTTGACCCTACCTGTGCCTGGCTCCAAAGCCCTGGCCCTTTCCAGTCTGTTAATTTGCTTTCCAACCTCATGAGATAAGTGCAATTGTAGGTATGTTTACAAAATATGGGAGCATAGAGGAGAGAAAGTCACGATGTGGTTTCCAGGGAAGGGTGTATTTGAGCTGGATCTTGGAGAATGCCTAGTATGCCTAGTAATTTGTCAAGTTGAGAAAGCAGTGAAGGCATCTCAGCTGCAGAAACAGCTCACACAATAGCATGAGAGACAAGGTGCATTTGATTCATGAAGAGTAGTGAGTAATTCCATATTGATAAAGCACAGGATGAAAGGGGGCGAATGATAGTAGACAAAACTAGAAAGCTAGAGCACACCAGAATGTGAGGGGCCTACCATTTGAAGTAGACAGTTTGGGCAGTGGAAAGCTACTGATGGTTTTCTACAGAGGAGGCCCCACTGGTGGAGAAGGGCTAGAGTCAGAATACTTGGGTTCAAGAACTAATTTTGTCACTTACTACATGATCTTAAGGATTCGCATGTCCTCAATTTTCTAAATGAAAATGACGATATCCTACCAACCGCCTCAGAGGGTTGTTAAAAGATTCAAATACAATATGTGACTTAAAGTGGTTCGTAAACTGTAAAGCCAACTATAAATGCTAATTATTATTAAGTTAGCATATATATTATATTAGTTGACTAGGGCTACCATAAAAAAGGCTGCAGACTGGGTGGCTTAAACAACAGAAATTAATTTTCTCGCGGTCTGGAGGCTGGAAGTCTGAGATCAAGGTGTGGGCAGGGGATGTGAGGGTGATCTGGCTGTGACATCTGTCACCCCAGTGATTGCCAGGGTTGATTTGGCTGATCTAGCTGGCTAGGTGGGTGTTCCCTTCCTTTATCTCCATGTGTGTCCCTCCTGAAGCTTCATGCTCAGCTAAAAGAAGATGACCTCTTTTGGAGGACTGTTCTTCAGGCAAGGATAAAAGAGTGGCTGTGCTCCCCTTCTAGAACCCCCAAACAAGCTCTCAAGGTCTATTTGTAAGAGAACATTGGGTAGTCAAACTTCTAGGACTCCAGACAGATCCAAATGAGGTACTGCATGTGGCAGTCTGCCTTTCTTGAAAAAAAGGGGGGAGGGCAGGCTGGGCATGCTGGCTTATGCCTGTAGTCCCAGCACTTTGGGAGGCCTAGGTGGGGGGATCCCTTGAGGCCAGGAGTTCCAGACCATCTTGGGCAGCATAGGGACACCTTATCTGTACAAAAAATGTTTTTAAATAATGCAGCATGGTGTCATGTGCCTGTAGTCCCAGCTATTAAGGAGGCTGAGGTAGGACGAGCACTTGAGCCTAGGAGTTTGAGGTTACAGTGAACTATATTATGCTCCAGCTATTATTATTATGCTCATGCTATTATATTCCAGCCTCCAGAGTATAGAAAGGGGTTAAGGGGAACAACAGGGTTGACTTCATTCTACAATCTTGCTCATTGGCTTGTAGATGGCCATTTGTCTTTTTGTGGTCTTTCCTGTGTATGTATATCCCAGTCTCCTCTTTTTTTTTTTTTTTTTTTTTGAGACAGAGTCTCACTCTGTTGCCCAGGCTAGAGTGCCGTGGTGTCAGCCTAGCTCACAGCAACCTCAAACTCCTGGGCTCAAGCAATCCTCCTGCCTCAGCCTCCCAAGTAGCTGGGACTACAGGCATGTGCCACCATGCCCAGCTAATTTTTTCTGTATATTTTTAGTTGTCTGACTGATTTCTTTCTATTTTTTAGTAGAGATGGGGTCTTGCTCTTGCTCAGGCTGGTCTCGACCTCCTGACCTCAAGTGATCCTCCCACCTCGGCCTCCCAGAGTGCTAGGATTACAGGCGTGAGCTACCATGCCCGGCCCAGTCTCCTCTTATTATAAGGACACCAGCCTCTTGGGCACAGTGGCTCATGGCCACTTAGGAGGCTGAGGCAGAAGGATCGCTTGAGGCCAAGAGTTCAAGACCAGGAGACTAGCCTGGGCAGCATAGCAACACACCATCTCAAAAAAAAAAAAAAAAAAAGACATCAATTGTATTGAATTAGGGCCCACACATATTACCTCATTTTACCTTAATTACCTCCTTGTAGATCCTATCTCCAAATATAGGCACATTCTGAGGTACTGGAGGTTAGGACTTCAACATTGCATTTGGGGGAGTACACAATTCAGTCTATAACAGCATATAGGAAAAAAATATATAATAACTCCACAATGTCTACTTAGGCAATGTCAAATGAAAAGTGGAAAACCTGTGTTATTTTCTGACATTCAAACAGGAAATGGAGTTATAGGCCCACTCCCACATCTCCTTTATGAAGTAGATCCCTGACCAGAGACCATGTTGGGTGGAATTCCATGTCTGTGGATCAGCCTTTCCAAAAGCCTGCAGAAAATGGTGCCAGCTGAGGCTTTGTGAACAAGAAAGGCAAACCCACATCTGGAATAAGTATCTACTGCTATGACGATGAACCACTGGCCCTCCTAGGATGGAAGGGCCCTCAAGATGGCCTCCTGAAGGACTCCAATGTTGGTCTACATAGCCAACAATTTGAACATTGAGAGGCAGCAATAGCTAAACTGGCTCTGGGACATGGGAGTCTGTGCTTTTGGGCCAATATGTAGCCTCTGTTTCTTCCACCATACCAGTCTGCTCGTGCACCCATAATGCCTCTTCCAAGGTTGACAATGGCAAAGGCTGGCTGACATCAACTAGCTGAGGAACTTTGTCTACTTTATTCAGCCCTTATTTTGTGGCAGATGCTTCTGGCAGGCATTAACACATCACAAAAATCCTCACACTTGGTGTCTACCGATTATGTTCTTCCACAGGCCTCTGCTCCTTGTCATATATATATATATATATATATATAGAGAGAGAGAGAGAGAGAGAGAGAGAGAGAGAGAGAGAGAGTCAGTCTCACTCTGTTGCCTGGGCTTGAGTGCCGTGGTGTCAGCCTAGCTCACAGCAACCTCAAACTCCTGGGCTCAAGTGATCCTACTGCCTCAGCCTCCTGAGTAGCTGGGCTACAGGCATACACCAACACTCCTGGCTAATTTTTCTGTTTTTAGTAGAGACGGGGTCTTGCTCTTGCTCAGGCTGGTCTTGAACTCCTGAGCTCAAGCAATCCTCCTGCCTCTGCCTCCCAGAGTGCTAGGATTACAGGCGTGAGCCACTGTGCCCGGCCTCCTTGTCCTCAATATTCCAGTCCTTTTTTTCTCAAGCCCCTGGCCAGATGGTCAAGCCATTGGCTATTGCCAGAGTCTATATATATTCTCACCTCAGACCATTTCTCCTTCCATGCCTGATTGGTAAATTTTGAAGAAGATGACCACATGCCTTCCTTGTTTCTCTTTGGTATCTACCCTCCTGCAAAGAATATATACATTCTGGGCTGTCCCTTTACACTGTGAATTTTAAAGGGATGTCTCAAAGATTGCCTGGTTCTGTCTGTGAGTGGGTGGGTCAGTTTGCACAGTTCTGCTGTTAAACTACATTCTCAAACTAGCCTTTATCATAAGTAAGATGATATTTTGATCTCCTGTTGATCCTTGCATTTTTGTTTTTTTAGATAGGGTCTTGCTCTGTCTCCCGTGCCAGAGGTGATCATAGCTCACTGCAACCTCACACTCCTGAGCTCAAGTGATTCTCCTGCCTCAACCTCCTGAGTAGCTGGAACTACAGGCGTGCACCTTGATGCATGGCTAATTTTTTCTACTTTTCTAGAGATGAGGGCGAGGCGGGGGGAGCGGGTCACTCTTGCTCAGGCTGGCCTCGAACTCCTGAGCTGAAGCAATCCTGATCTTCTGGCCTCAGCCTCCCAGAGTGCTAGGATTATAGGCATAAGCCCCTGGCACCTGGCCAATTCTCTTTATTAGTTCCATCCTCTGGAAACTTTATTGATTGTGCTAACTGAAACTCCAACAGAAAGTATCAAAGCTGGGGCTTTGGCAAGCAAATGGGCAGTGCTTCGCCACTTCAGAATTTCTCCAGAGAAGCAGGCACTTCCCTGTGCCTAGAGAATTAGAGGAGTATTTGATCTCTTGGCGGACACAGGAGCATGAAGAGGCTTGAAAAAACACTCTCTCTTGACAGAAAGTTGTGAGTGACATCATGGAGGTAAGCGCAGTCTGGTTGCCTCACGCCCTGGGCCTCTGCAGGGCTCCTTTCTGGGAGGCTGATGGGATGACAGCCAAGATCAGCCTCCTGCGGCAACTCAGATGCTTTGAACTCTGAGTTCATTTGGACCAGATCGTGGAGAGAACTTTGGAAGGGTCAGAGTGAAAATATTTTTTTAATACTCTTTGAAAGACCAAATTTTTTATATGCATTTTTGTTGAATGTTACAGAAAGAAGTTTTCTATAAATTTAATTTTACACAAATATTAAATGTGTATTGTATTTGAGGTGTTCACTATATATAGTCATTTATCTATATACATATATCTATATGCTGTGAAAGAAAGAAATAAGCAGTTAAGTTTCTCACATTTCTTACAAGTATTTTTTTCATGACTACATGTCAGTATAAAATGACCAACTTTTTCTTTCAAAGCAATGTTGAAATACTTTCACTCAAGTTGGTGAATTATGAGGAAGAAAGCAGTTCATATGTAAGTGTGGGAACTAGGTGTTTTTGTTTTAAGTAAAAGAAACAGAATGCATTTGATGTTCATTCTGAATTTTCACAGTAGCAACTGTTGCCACATCTGGCATTTTGGTGGCCACACCTGGGGCATTGCAATACTGAAAACAGATGTGTAGGCTCTTTGAGAAGCAGAAGCAAGTGTCAGATCCAATCAGAGAAGCAATGGGAACATCCCAGGGTGAAACCTATGTTTAACCACAGGTGCCAAATTTGATCAAAGGGTGCCACAGACCAATAGAAGCCACAGATCAGTAGCTGAGGAAGGGGTACTTCATATGTTTTTCCTTTGTGACAATTTTGCTTAAGAGTTATACTTAAAAAAAAAGAACTTCAAGCCTGGGCAACATAGCAAGACCCTGTCTCTACAAAATAATAATAATAATAAAAATTAGCCAGATGTGGTGCTACACTCCTTTAGTCCTAGCTATTCGGGAGGCTGAGGCAGGAGGATCACCTGAGCCCAGGAGTTTGAGGCTGTAGCGAGCTATGATTGTGCCACTGCACTCCAGACTGAGTGACAGAGTGAGACCCTGTCTCAGAAGAAAAAAAGACAAAAAAAAACCAAAAACCCTCAAAACGATGATCTAAATCACAGATATAAATCTTAAACTGGGTAATTCCAAGTACTTGTTCAGGACTCTTTACTAGAAAATCCCATCTAGATTGTAGATAACATTCAGGTAGGTACACTCTCCCATCAACTATGAAGCCACTTGTGATAACATCACTCAACTTACACTTTAGTATCTTATCCGCAAGGAGGCAATGGAAATTTTTGTCCACTGCTCTACTCTAATTGGGAAACATTATATGCTTAGCATTTCCTATCTATCAGTTTGGTTGATAAAAAAGAAGCAATATTGTTTCTTTTTGGCTTCTTTGTTTCCAACACAGCTTCCCAGTTCACAGATGATCAATCATTGATCATTTATAGGTTCTTAGATTACTAACATGTACTTACTTCTTTTAAATAAAGCTTGGATTAATGGCATTCATGGTAAAGCTGTTCCCTACATACAAAGCCCAACACCATGAGAATTCAATACAATTCAAATAAAGGAAATGGGGGAATGGGTGTAGGAAAAGCTTTGATTTCTATAATTTTATGCCCAAGAAGTTTAATCAAAAAAAAAAAATGAAAGAAAAAAAGAAGTTAATGGCTCACACCTGTAATCCTAGCACTCTGGGAGGCTGAGGGGGGAGGACTGCTTGAGGCCAGGAGTTTGAGACCAGCCTGAGCAAGAGCAAGACCTTGTCTACAAAAAAAAAAAAAATTGACAAAATTAGCCAGCACACACCTATAGTCCCAGGTACTTGGGAGGCTGTGGCAGGAGAATAGCCTGAGCCTAGGAGTTTGAGGTTGCAGTGAGTTATGCTGCCACCACTGCATTCTAACCAGAGTGACAGAGTGAGACTCTGTCTCAAAAAAGAAAAAAAAGAAAAAGAAAAAAGAAAGAAAGAAAGAAAGAAAGAAAGAAAGAAAGAAAGAAAGAAAGAAAGAAAGAAAGAAAGAGTGAGAAGTTAAAAATATTTCTTTCTGGCATTAAATAGTTAAATAGTTTTCTTAAGAAAGCAACCAAGCTGGATGAGCTATCATTTTAAAAGATTAGGTTGATGCATCTTTTCATGCACTGAGTATTCTTAATGTAGAAGAAGATCCCAGGTGGGCTCTCTGCCTGTTCTGTGCTTGAACAATGCTGTGAAAATTGGTCTGGGACTGTATTTCTCATGCTTCCACCTCTCTTTACCAGTTGGTAGTATTTATCTACCATCTGCACAGGGATAAAATTTACACTTGCATCACGCAGTTTTTAAAAGAGTACATTGTTTTGATGGCAGGGTTTCTGACACAAGAAGGCAACAAAAATGAATTTTATAATTATAAAAGGGTAGCAGTATGGAAAAGTATTAATAAACAAAGGCATTACATTTATTTGATAATAATGAAAACAAGTTTTTTAAAAAGCAGAAATTTTTTTGGTATATAGAAAAATTTAAAAATCTTAACTTAGAAAGTAAGTAAATAAAATCTTTACTTATTAAAGTCTTTATGTTTCGTCAGAGAATATGGTATGTTGATAATCAAATAGCATGTGTATACTATAAATAAAATATTCTGGAAATTAAGTCTTCAAAGCACTGAAATATAATATTAAAATAAAATTGAATATAATGTCACCATTTAAAAATTTTGAATTACTACATGAGTCCCAGGGTCATATATAAAACCCTATAATCATGATATAGCATTGGGTTATGAAGGAAAGTGTTCAGTTAACAGGCATTTCTTACTAATAGAATAATGGACAGTCCAATTTACTTCATTCAATAGCATCTTGTGGCTCATCACCCCTGCTTAAACTGCTTTTCTTCAAAATTAGATTCTTTCATCTAATTCCACATTCAGTAAATATTTTTGAGCTTCTATAATAGTTATAGTTTTATAATGGTTTGTAATAATTGTAAAATAACTTAGAAGTGTTCTGTGCTTTAGCTACATGAACCTGATAGAAGTATTTTTCTGGTTAAATAGTATTATAAATAACTTATTTAAATACTTCTTTTAGGCGATCTGTATAGATGGCTTTTATTAAGGCCATTAAGTTAGATGTAGATAAAAAGAAAATATTATCATTTAGCATCTGCAATTTTAATTTACAAACTACCTTTCTACTCATTCATTCTGGTGCTCTGCTGTGCTTCTGGGAGAGGGTTGGGAGGTTTAAGAGCTTTGTATCAGACCTCTCCTGGTTTACCTGATGCACATCCAGATGAGACGCATGCCCCATTGAACCACTGCCCTGCTCCCAGTGACATCCAGCTGCTCAGCCTATTCCCTCAGTCAACCACAGCCCCTCTTGGGGGTTAAAACCTTTTGAACAGGGACATCTGTTCCCCACGTAGACGAACTGAGCAAAATGACTAAGCAATTCACTATTCTAGTTTTTTTAGGTCAGGGCAGGGTAAGGGGGAGATGAAAATGCCCAGTTCAATTCTGAGAGCTGCTGAACAGCATATCATTTGCTCAAAGTCACTCAGGTTAGAAAAATGATTAGAATTCAAGAAATGTTATGCCTTTAGATGCACTGCTTATCCAAAGACATATCTAAAATGACTTAAAAACTGAGTATTTCAATCAGAGTTGGCTTCATAGGCAGGGGGGCAACCTGTGCAGTCACACAGAGTCCATGCCCAGAAGAGCACGTTGTTGAATGCTCTGCTGCCTCCATCTTGAAATTCTTAATAATTCTATCTTTGAACTTGTATTTTGTGATGTCCAATGGAACGATGGAATGAGCAGAGGAGATATATGAGTGTCCTCCAGTCTTTGCTGCCAAATTTGCATACAGCTTTCTAGATTTGCTCCATGAACACAGAATTCCACTGTGGATCCACAATGCCAGGGAATTTAGCAAGACACAAAGCACAGGCCGCACGGGTGTGGTGGCTCATGCCTATAATCCTAGCACTCTGGGAGGCTGACGGGGGAGGATTACTTGAGCTCAGGAGTTTGAGACCAGCCTGAGCAAGAGAGCAAGACCCCCATCTCTACCAAAAATAGCAAAATTAGCTGGGCATGGTGGCACACGCCTGTAGTCCCAGTTACTCAGGAGGCTGAGGCAATAGGATCGCTTGAGCCCAGGAATTTGAGGTTACAGTGAGATATGATGATGCTGCTGCACTCTACCCAGGGTGACAGAGCGAGACTCTGTCTCAAAAAAAAAAAAAAAAAGACAAAAAGCACGTATAAGATTAGCATGTTATGTCCACAACTGAGTGCTGACAGTCCTGAGAGGCCATGTTTTCCATTCAAACCAGAACCTGCTTTGAATACAGAAAGAAAGCAATGATATTCTAAAAAAAATGACCAAAGGAATTATGTCGTATTCTTTACCTGTGTTGCTTCCCTGAAGTAGCCAACCATGTATGCTGAATATGATGTCATATAAGGAAAGGGAAAGATAACCACTCATAGTTCCTTTCCCTTTCTGTTCTTCCTTACTCATCAGTAAGCTAAAGATAGTGCTGGTAGAATGTATGCATATCAAGAAGTGAAATAAAAACAACTGAGTTACTTTTGTGCAGTGCTTCTACTTTTCTACTGTAGCATGTAACGGTACTTCGTTCCCTTTTATGACTAAATAATATGCCATTGTATGGATATACTATATTTTATTTATCCATTTGTCAATTGATAGACATTTGGATTGTTTCCATTTTTTGGATATTGTGAATAATGCTATAAAGATTATATTTTAATATAGTACTTTTTTTTTAGAGATGAGGTCTTGCTGTGTTGCCCAGCCTGGAGTGCAGTGGCTATTCACAGGCATGATCATGGCACATTACAGCCTCAAACTTCTGGCTTTAAGCAATCCTCCTCCCTCAGCCCCCCAATAGGTGGGCCTATAGGTGTGAGTCACCACACCCAGATACTACTATACTTTTAACAGCACTTTCCCCCTGTGTTTTGAACAAGGGGCCCTGTATTTCATTTTTTCCCCTTATGTAGTAAGTCCTAATTTCAATTCATTTAATTCAAGAAATATTTGTTATCGATAGATGTCTACTCCGCCCAAGGTATTATAGTAGACACAAAGATTCTGGAGACACTGAGGCAGGAGGACCACTTGAGGTCAGGAGTTCAAGACCAGGCTGAGCAAGAGCAAGACCCCATCTCAACAAAAAGCCAGAAAAATTAGCCAGGCATGGTGGCATGCACCTGTAGTCCCAGCTACTCGGGAGACTGAGGGAGAAAAATTGCTTCAGCCCAGGAGTTTGAGGTTGCAGTGAATTATGATGACATCACTGCACTCTAGCCTGGGCAACAGAGCAAGACTCTCTCTCTCTCTCTCTCTCTCTCACACACACACACACACACACACACACAAACATTATGGAGACAGTGCCTGCCCTTAAGTGGTCTACAGTGTGGTAAGTAAGTATATGTCAAATACATATCATACTTGAATGGCTAATTTTTTTTTTTTTGAGACAGAGTCTCGCTGTGTTGCCTGGGCTAGAGTGAGTGCCGTGGCGTCAGCCTAGCTCACAGCAACCTCAAACTCCTGGGCTTAAGCCATCCTACTGCCTCAGCCTCCCCAGTGGCTGGGACTACAGGCATGCGCCACCATGCCCAGCTAATTTTTCTATATATATTTTATTTTTTATTTATTTATTTATTTATTTATTTTGAGACAGCGTCTCGCTTTGTTGCCTGGGCTAGAGTGAGTGCTGTGGCATTAGCCTAGCTCACAGCAACCTCAAACTCCTGGGCTTAAGTGATCCTACTGCCTCAGCCTCCCGAGTAGCTGGGACTACAGGCATGCGCCACCATGCCCAGCTAATTTTTGCTATATATATTTTAGTTGGCCAGATAATTTCTTTCTATTTTTTTAGTAGAGACGGGGTCTCACTCTTGCTCAGGCTGGTCTCGAACTCCTGACCTTGAGCGATCCACCCGCCTCGGCCTCCCAGAGTGCTAGGATTACAGGCGTGAGCCACCGCGCCAGGCCTAACTTTTTAAAAATTTTGTTTCTAGAGATGAGGTCTCACTATGTTGCCCAGGCTAGCCTTGAACTCCTGAGCTCAAGTGATCCTTCTGCCTCAGCCTCCAAGTAGCTGGGACTATAGATGTATACCACCATGCCTGGCACTTGGATTGTTAAATTTGAAGAAATCAGAATATTAAAAATTATACTTAGCACTAAATCACGTCAATACATAGAGTACAGTTAAACCTGGACAGGGAGTTGCCCATGGAAGAATATGATCCAACTTCTGGGATCAGCACTGGTCAATTTCACTGAAATACTGACTCCTGAGGCTGATGAAATAAGTGCCTTTTCCCTGAAGCAAGCAGAAAGCAGCAGACATGCTGATAAGGACCAGGGAAAACCAGATTCTGAAGCTGCCAGGTGCCTCTGCCCATTGAAGATAGGGGAGAAAGGATTTCATTTTTGGTAAAATCCATTATAGTGACTTTATTTGATTTTGTCTTTCTGTTATGACTAATGTTTGCCATTAAAATAAATCATAGTAGGCTGGGCGCGGCAGCTCACGCCTGTAATCCTAGCCCTCCGGGAGGCCGAGGCGGGTGGATCGATCGAGGTCAGGAGTTCGAGACCAGCCTCAGCGAGACCCCCCCCCCCCTGCCCCGTCTCTACTAAAAATAGAAATAAATTATCTGGACAACTAAAAATATATATAGAAAAAATTAGCCGGGCATGGTGGTGCATGCCTGTAGTCCCAGCTACTCGGGAGGCTGAGGCAGTAGGATCGCTTAAGCCCAGGAGTTTGAGGTTGCTGTGAGCTAGGCTGAGGCCACGGCACTCACTCTAGCCGGGGCAACAAAACGAAACTCTGTCTCAAAAAAAATAAAAATAAAACAATAAATCATAGCTGACTAGTGAATGGTCCAAATGAAAAGAAAACTAGGACATCAGTCTGAATAAAAAGTACCTCTATGACTTAGAAGTGAGGACAAGCCCGAAGGACCTTTTAATATTTCAGAATTGGATAGAGAGGGGACTGAGGAAGTATGGTCTCCGGGACAAATGCAAGCTGAAATGAGTATAATTCCTGGGTTCCCTGGCCAGGGAACTTATAGAAGTGAGAAATAAAAAAACAAAAAACTTATGAGAAAGAAAAACATAACAAATAATGCATGTTGAGTTTTTTTTTAAAAGCTCTTTTATGAGTACATGTAGATTAACTCTAATGAAAAAACATAGGCAAAAAGAAATGCTATTAAAAAAATGAAATGTTCCTCTAATTGTTGATTCATCACCTATTTATGTTGTGAAGCTGCTCTATGACAGCATATACAGTAAGAAGACATAGTCCTTTGTTTTCAAGGAGCTCAGACTAAAACGAAAAAACAGATAAGTCAGTATCTAAATAAATCACAGTGTGAACAAGTGAAACATGGAAATATGAATAAAGTGAAGCACAGAGGAAGGAACTTCTAATTTGGGCACTAATGGGACTTAAGTGTAGAACATTTGAATTGGTCTTTGATGGATGAGGGTGGGGTCACCACGTGAACAAGGAAAGGAAGTTCATTTAGACAGAAGGACTATCATGGCAGAAGATCCAGGGCTATGAAAGAGCAAGTTTTTGTGGGGAATGTGACTGGACTAGTGGGGTGGAGAGTGAGGTGCATAGCAGAGAGGTGCAGGAGAGAGTAGCCCAGGAGAGGTGGGTTCCAACCTCAGGCTTTGTCCTGTGGAATTGGGGATGTTTAAGAGAGGAATGATATGACAAGATACATATTTTAGAATGACAACTCTGGGATGAAGAGAGGAAGAATCTTTGAAGGGAGAAGAAGAGAACTGAGGCTCTGACACCAGTTAGGAGACAGGCAAGAAATGATGTGAGCTGTGTTAGGGTACTGACAATGGGAAGGGAAAAGAAGAAAGTGATCTGAGAGATACTTCAAGGTAGAATAAGAAAGATTTAGGAATCAGCTGAATATAAGTCAAATGGAAGCTGAAAGCTCTACTGTAAGGCCTACCTAAAAGAAATTCTCACCTGTAAGAGAAGTTTACAATCAAGTTGAGAAGGTAAAACAATTATACACACACACCTCGAGTCCAACAAACAATAGCCTAGCAGTAAATGACAAGCCATTTATTTATTGTGAGTGGCACATGATAGACACATAATGCTTGATGAATGAGTGAATGAGTAGTACAGTTGACAAATGCTATAAGAGTTCAGAGTATCACAATGGCAAACCATTAGGTTCAGTGCCTATGTGTAAGCTTTGGAATCAGGCCTTTTTTCAAATTTTGGTACAATCACTTAGCAATAGGGAGATCTTGGGCCAGTTATTTGACCTCACTAAGCTTCATTTTCCTCGCTTATAAAATGGCACAATAACCACTCCCTCAAAGTGTTTATGTGAATATAAAAAAAGTATTACGTAAATTAGGTCTAGCATATAACATATGATCAACAAATGATAAGTATTACATTTATGATGGCTTGGGGGTGGTCCAGGAAGACTTCTCTAAGGAGGTAGAATCTTGCAGAACCTAAATAGGATTCTGCAGGAAGGATAGATTTTCTTGTAGGTAATGAAAATGCAAGACATTCACTATAGTGGTGAGGAATGGTATGAGCAAAATTGAAAATAAAACAAGACAAATTTGTAAACTAATTCCCCTGTGCTTGTTCTCTGTACTTCCAGGACATTCTGTACATAGGAGGTTTTTAAGTTCTAATTCCCTCACTTCTTGAAAGCAAGAAATGTGTCATTCATGACTGGGGCTGTATTCTCAGTACCTAACAAAATGCCTAGTGCACAGTATGCACTTAAACATGATATTTAATCAGTGGAGAAATAAACATATCTCCAGGGAGTGCAGGTTTAGCTGCAGGATTAACCAGAGATATATTTCATGTGACAGTGTCACTGATATACATTATCAGCAGGGTATCTTTTTTTTCTCCTATGAAGTAGCTATTTTTATTTGAGTCACAACTGGAGGATGGTTTTAGATCCTTGGCGGCATAAAGGCAGCAGCTTGATTTTTTTCTGGCTTAGGACTTGAAAGAATAAAGTATCTTCAAAATGGAATTAAAACACATTGAAAAAATATAACTTAAACTTCCATAACTAGTTACTAATAGATTCTAGAACAGATCTCTGAGCAATTCTTTACAGTAGCACAAAAGCCTGAGTTAAAAGCAAGTGCAATCAATCTTCCAAAGCTTTCTGGAAATAGAAACTTTAATTTATATGAGAAATATTGTTATAAAATTGTTTTTGTCCTCTCTTTCATAGCTTCACTATTTATCTTGAATAGTCTTGATAAAAATTGTAGCCTTACTTTTCACACAGCTAAAAATTTAAGTTATCTAAAATATACTTTTAAAAGTTCTAAGCTACTCAGGAGGCTGAGGTGGGAGGATCGCTTGAGCCCAGAAGCTCAAGGCTACAGTGAGCTATGATGGTGCCACTGCACTCCAGCCTGGACAACAGAGTGAGACCTCATCTCTAAAATAAATATATAAATAAATTAATTAAAAGTATTATGGATAATGGAAATATAGGCTCCTCTCTCCCCTTTCTCAGGATCCTTATAATCATCAAAACAGTAGCTTCTGGCTGGGTAATCCTAACACTTTGGGAGGCTGAAGTGGGAGGGCTGCTTGAAGTCAGGGGCTTGAGAGCAACCTGAGCAAGAGTGAGACCCCAACTCTACAAAAATATACAAAAATTAGGCCAGCGTAGTGGTGCACTCCTGTAGTCCCAGCCACTTGGGAGGCTGAGGCAGGAGGATCACTTGAGCCCAGGAGTTTGAGGTTGCTGTGAGCCATGATGACACCATTACACTCTAGCTCAGGTGACAGAGTGAGACCTTGTCTCAAAAAACAAAAAACAAAAAAAGCCCCAGTAGCTTTCTTTCTTTTCTTGTTTCCATCTTTTTATTATCCAGTGAATTCTCTGTATAAGTACATTGAACACTCCTCATTGTTTTTACAGCTTCATGGTATTCCACTTGTGAATATACCATTGTTTATTTAACACATTCTTTATATATCAGTGGTCATCAATGAGAGGACCTGGGAGATTTTGTCCCCAACAGGGGACATTTGGCAATGTCTGCAATCATTTTGGTCTTGAGGGGAGAGTGCTACTGACATGTAGTGGGTAGAGGCCAGAGATGCTGCTACACATCCTACAATGCACAGGACAGTCCACAACAAAGAGTTATCTGGCCCAAAATGTCAATTAGTGCTGAGATTGAGAACCATGATATGGATGGACATTTGGGCTATTTCCAATCTTAGTGGCTATAATAAGCAATGTTTCAACAAATAACCTTGTAAATTTGTCATTTTGTATAAATGCAAATATATTTTAGGATGACTTGCCAGAAGTGAGATTGCTGGGTCAAAGAATAAGTGCAATTGAAATGCCCTCCAAATGCCCTACAAGGGGGTGTGGACTTTGCACTCCTAAGAGCAGTATTTTTATTTCTATAATCCTGTCAACCAAATGTGTTGTCACACTTTTGTTTTTTGCAGTCTGAGAAATGCAGGATGTTATTTCAGTTAGTTTTAATTTGCTATCTTATGTTATCTTATGATAACATCATTTTATATGGTTAAGGGCCATTTGGATTTCATTTTCTATTGCCTTAGTGTAAGAGTATGAGATGGAGACAGTTGTCTGAACATTGGGTGGGGTTTTCAGAGGAAGGTCAGTAGCTACAGCTATGGTCTAAGCAGAGTGAAGGAATGTGCATCTCAAGATGTAAAACTCAAGAAGTCTAGACCAAGCCAATGTCTTAGAAAGAGAAGAATCAAATGGCAGGGAGACAGAGCAAGCCCCAGGTCCAAAAGGTCCAGAAGAAAGTAAGAGTAAGAAGTTAAGAGTCTAGACTCTGCTGGGGAGTCAAGGTTGGAATAAAAATATGTTGGGACAAAAGCTAATAGTGAGATAACTAACATATCGGCAGCTAGCTGAGGAGGAACAAAGGCCAGATAGACACCTGGGCTAAATTGGTTACTTCCTTTTACAGAATTTTGTTCTTATTTCTATTATAGCATCGAACTTGTATTGCAATTGTTTATTTACTTTTTCTTTCATTTAACTATGATAGTAGGATCCATAAAGGCTTTTTGATTTCCATGTCTCCAGCTTCCAGCCCAGTACCTAGCACAAAACGAACTTTTATTAGAGGAAGGAAGGAGAAAGGGAGAGACGGACTTGTGTTTGCTCCTGATCATATTCTGTATCTTCATTTCTCTGTATCTGGTGCTGATCTTGAAGTTTTGCTTCTATATCCCTCCATTAATGTCTATTTTCATTTTAAGTAATTGGTTTTTTACTCTGTGGAACATTCTCCATCATCACCTCCAAATATGCTAATTAACTCTGATCATTAAGGTGTTTGTATTCTTCTATTCTAAATTTTTTTTTTTTTTTTTGAGTCAGAGTGTTGTTCTGTCACCCTGGCTAGAGTACACGGGCGTCATCATGGCTCACAGCAACCTCAAACTCCTAGGCTCAGGTTATCCTCCTGCTTAAGCCTCCTGAGTAGCTGGGACTACCGGCACACACCACCATACTGGGCCAATTTTTCTATTTTTTGTAGAGACTACAGGATTACAGGCGTGAGCCACCTTGTCCAGCCCTCTTCTAGTCTAAATTATACTTGGCTGATAGTGAGTGTAACATATGCAGTTTTATTTGTGTGTCTTAGTGACCAGAGGCTCAGGGTATGATGAAAGTTCTGCTCTTGTAAAAAGCAAAAACCTAAACCACCCATGTTATGATATCCCTTTCATAGTCTTTGAAAATATTGGATGTTTCACATGAAACTGGCTCTCATGTCAAGTGAAATACTTAAATCCAGGTGTTCAGATACCCTTGTCTTGAAAAGTTCTAGAAAACACTATTGAAATAGTAGCCTCCAACTTTACTCTTTCTAGATTATTTGAGACAATCCCTTTTGATGGTATTTTAAAAATTATGTTGCCAGGCTTTGTTCAACAAGCTTTTATAATTCTATATTTTATAAATTATAATTATTATTACCTTTTTTTTTGAAGATAAGTTCTCACTCTGTCGCCTGGGCTAAACTGTAGTGGTGTCATCATAGCTCACTGCAGCCTTGTACTCCTGGGCTCAAGTGATCCTCCTGCTTTGGCCTTAGAGCTACATCTTGATAAAGAGTTTGTTCATTTCTTATCCTTCTTTATGGTGATATTTTATAATTAGTAATATTAAAAAGATTTTTTTAAATTAATAGGTCTTTTCTAGAGAATTCCCTTTTGTCTTCATTTCTGGTTTCATGGATCTATTTAATAATAGTCTCCAAAATAGATATTAGAAAATAAAATATTCACAAATATATTTGATCCCATTCCTAGTATTTTTCTACTTCCAACTTAAATGAACCATGAATGTCACATTTCTTTCTTCCTTTTAAAAGAAATAGAAGTCAAGCACAGTGATTCACACCTGTAGTCCCATCTACTTGGGAGGCTGAGCTGGGAGGATCACTTGAGGCCATGAGTTGGAGACCAGCCTGGGCAATATAGGGAGACCTCGTCTCAAGTACAATCATGCACCAAATAACAATCTTTTGGTTAATGACGGACCACTGTAATACCATATTTTTACTGTACCTTTTCTTTTCTTTCTTTCTTTTTTTTTTTTTTTTTGAGATAGAGCCTGGCTCTGTCACCCCAGCCATAGTAAAGTGGCATCATCATAGCTTACTGCAACCTCCAACTCCTGGGCTCAAGGGATCCTACTTCCTCAGCCTCCCAAGTAGCTGGGACTATAGCCTGAACCACAATGCCTGGCTAATTTTTTCTATTTTTAGTAGAGACGGGTCTGGCTCTTGCTTAGTCTGATCTCAAACTCCCGACCTCAAGCGATACTTCTGCCTCGGCCTCGCAGAGTGCTAGGATTGCAAGCATGAGCCACCACGCCCAGCCTACTGTACCTTTTTTCTATGTTTAGATACACAAATACTTGCCATTGTGTTATAATCACCTGCAGTATTCAGTACAGTAATATGCTGTAAAAGTTTGTAGTATAGGAGCAATAGGCTAAACCATATAGGGTAGGTGTGTAGTAGGCTATACCATTTAGGTTTGTGTAAGTACACCTTTTGATGTTCACACAATGACAAAATTGCCTAATGACACATTTTTCAGACTGTATTCCTGTCATTAAGCAATGCATGACTGTATTTTATATAGGAATATGGCCACCAAAATGTTAATCTTTATCTGTATTCTGAATAATTTTTTGCTTTATACTTTTTACTATTTTTCCAGAAATAACATCAATACTTTATAATCAGAAAAAATATATTTCACAGACAACTTGACTTGTACAAAAAATTATTTTGCTTTTGTGAAAATATGGAGGAAAAACTAATGTTATATTATAATGAAAATGGTATATGTTAACAAAAGAATCCTTTTACAGAAGCTCCTTAGAAATAAAAGGGAAAATCAAGACCAAAGCAAAAGTCATCTCATGACTTTAAGCACTTTGCCACCTAGAATACAAAAATCTATTAATGTAAACAGTGGAGCTATTGTTTGTAAGAGTACCAGATATTCTGTATGGGTAGAAGCTGTCAGCTGTAAAATGATGAACTTTTGTGGTCTAAAAGCAGTTGAGGGTTTCTATCTTTAAAAAAAATTTCTCACGTTACAGCAATTGAGATTGTGAGAAATGTATAGAACAGATTGTGTTTCACTCTCTTTATTTGCACAGCTTATTGAAGGTAGGCTGATACTGTGGGAATCCTTATTCCATTCACAACTCTGAATACATACTTATGGTATTTATATATCTAGAGTTTAAACGATCACTTTTGCTACCATCTGTATGTGGATAATTTTTACCCTAAGAGTTATTGGTTCCAATGTATTGTTTTGACATTATACACCATAGTTGATTAAAACAGAAGTAAACAACGTAACAGTTGGTGCTCTGAAACAAAATTCAAACCAATAATTTTCACATTATTGTGAAATCTAATATACTCATCACCCATACTGAGTTCATTACAGAGTAAAAGTGAGCTCTTGGGAAAGTAAGAATGAGATCTATGAAGAAATTATCATCACTTACTTGACAAAAAATCCTCAGTGAAGTCAACTGAGACTACAGAGTTCAACTCAGGAAAGTTACATAGACCTAGAGTTCCCCAAATTTGTCAACTGTGGTTGTTGACTGATATTTATGGCCTCCCTTTCCATTTCTATTTTATTTCTTTTCAATCACAGTAGAGTATAACTTGTTTAAAATTTTTTCAAAAGCTGAAGATTCAAAAACAAAACTCAACAATTTAAAAGCAAAACCTGGCCAGGCGCAGTGGCTCACGCCTGTGTAATCCTAGCACTCTGGGAGGCCGAGGCAGGAGTATTGCTTGAGCTCAGGAGTTTGAGACCAGCCTGAGCAAGAGCAAGATCCCATCTCTACTAAGAATAGAAAAATTAGCTGGGTGTGGTGGCGTGCGCCTGTAGTCCCAGCTACCTAGGAAGGAGGCTGAGGCAAGAGGCTTGCATGAGCCCAGGAGTTTGGGGTTGCTGTGAGCTATGCTGATGCCACAGCACTCTAGCCAGGGCAACAGAGTGAGACTCTCTCTAAAAAAAGTAAATAAATAAATAAATTAAATTAAATAAAAGCAAAACCTTCCTAGGAGTAGATATAACCTAAAAAGTACAGGAATAGCATGTGGGAAATCCTTATGGATTATAACCTTTTAGAAATTTTAATAGTAGCCAAGGCATAATAGGTGCACAGCAAATTCCAGCTACAAAGGATTGTTAGAAAACTCATTTCAAAAAGTTTGAATAGCCTATCCATAATCATAACACTTCCTACCAGTTTTAAAAAAGAAGAAAGCAGGGGTAAGCACGTGGATTATACAAAAGGATTATTTTTAAACATAATTAATGTTACTTATTTATAAGTAAATACTTTTTTTATGAATTTCTAAATTTCAATATAATTGAAATTTTGTGTTGAGCAGTTTAATCAAAACCTGACTAAAATTGAAGAGAGGGTTGAGCTTGGTTGCTAAGGCATGTAATCCCAGCACTTTTGGAAGCAGAGACAGGAGGATAGCTTGAGGCCAGGAGTTTAAAACCAGCCTGGACAACATAGTGAGACACCACCTCTACAAAAAAATTTAAAAATTAGCCAAGCATGGTGGCATGGTGGCGCACACTTGTAGCCCTAGCTTCTTGGGAAGCTGAGGCAGGAGGATCACTTGAGCCTTGGAGTTCAAAGCTACAGTGAGCTATGATCACACCATTGTACTCCAGCCTGGGTGACAGAGTAATATCCTGTCTCATAATAATAATAATAATAATAATAATAATAATAATAACAACAACAACAATAAAATTGAAGAAAGAAAAGATCCTGATAAGTTGCTGTGTTGATTAATTCCTAACTTTAGCTGTAATGTGCATTGGCCTGACTCTAGTATTATCTGAAACTATTAGGTCAATGTTGCTGTGATGATCTAATTCTGAATGTTCATACTCATATGGTTGGCTCTGATAACCCTGGAATGTGCCTGCAGTTCATCAAGGAGTTTTGACTTGTTCTAACAAAAACCAAAACAAAACAACAAAAGAAAAGAAAAGAAAACAGTGGAAGTGCTCAATTGTCAAGGAACCCGATAAGGGAAGGAAAAGTAATTTACATTTCTTGAATGCCACTATGTGTCAGACATCATGCTAGGTATTTTACATGGATTTCTTATTTAATCTTATGGGTAATGTGTTATTATTCTATTTACAGATGAAGAAAATGAGACTTGAAGGGGGAAAAGCGACATGTGGATGACACTCACTCTTCTTTGTGATGAATATCCAAATCCATGAGGATAAATTAGAGGAAGCTGTTATAAGACAGTGAGGTTGGGCAAAAATGTGTAAGATGAATTTCAGCATGAACAAATGCAGGTGGCATTTCTTTAAAATGTATTTGGAGGATAATGGTAAGTCATTTTTAACTACTCCTCTAAGATAGTAATCCTCACACTGTTACAGCCAACGCACCAATAAAAGATTGAGTTTTACCAAAAATTTAATGGAAAACTAAATTTTAAACATTGTCCTTGCCTTGAACAAACTATGATACAGCCACATCTAAAATATTCTGGCCTATTCTGTTTGCTTTAGCTCTAGAAATAAAGAGTGGAAACAAGGAAGGCACAGATTAAATTGATTGAGTTGTTTATGGGAAAGTGGCACTTGAAGTTTTTTAGGCTGAAGATATACTCTTCCATCCTCAGATCACTTTTTGTGAAATGCTGGTCTGGACCCTGGAGTATGATGGCAAGAAGGATGAACATGCTTACTCAGACACTTAATTCAATCATTCATGTAACAAATATTAGATACTGTATAGAGATTAGAAATAAAAAATGTCAAAGGTAACTTTTACACACCTCCTGTCTAGACATCCATGCCATTTTACTCTAACCTGGGATATAAACACAGCTTGAATCAGGCTCTACCTGTCCCCTTAGGCTTGAAGAAACAGTTCCTTATTGTTGCATTGGTCTTTTTCAACCCCATCCCACATCAACCCTGGTCCTAGATCATTATCCTGTGCCTAAGAGGAAGGCTGATTATGAAAGTTTTATTGTTCCTATTCCTCACCCCAGCTAGTCTGGGCTTTGTATATGAAATGTCTGATCTATGTTGAACCCTGAGATCAAAGTCCCCATGTCAGCTTCAAAACCTTGCAGAAATGAAAGTTGCAAAACCTATCACCGTCCCTAGCCCTTGCTACATAAAAGTAGAGTGAAATATTTTAATCAGGCCTTAGTGCAGATGATAGCATATGAAGACAGAAATCTACAGTACAATTTCTAAAATATTTATTTGATAAAATATGGTCAATTTCATGAATGTTAACTCAATTAATGTTAATGAGTTCCTAATGAGAAATACATGGATTTTTAGAAATAACAATCTAGTAACTACAATGGAAGAGCTAGCCTAGTGTTGGTGGAGAACCCCAGAGGGTTAGACCTCTCTTCCCCAAGCACAGCCTTGCACTGGGCACAGGGGAAGACTGATAGCACAAACATCATGCATTTGCTGACGCTGGCTGAGATGAGCTCACTGAGCTGGAGTCCTTGGATGGCCATCTTTTTATCCCCGCAGTTATCATCATCTATTTTTCTGGCCCAGAGTACCTATCATACTGGCAGCTGGGTACAACTGCCACTACTAGGGGCTTGAACTTTTGCTGAAGGTTGAGTTCTCTGGGAAGAAGACCCTGAGATGCAAATTAGCATGCAGGAAGTTTATTTTGGAGTCTTTTGGGATCCACACCTGTAGGGGAAGGGAAGAAAGCAAGATTCGGCAGAGGGAGAATTTGGCTGCAGTGTAGTTACCTGGCCTCAGCAACTTCATGGGGAGCTCTGAAGTTAGAGAGCTGTCTCCAGTTGAAGTAAGGGGGGCCTGATGGCTGGTAATGTCAAGGATTTTTTGATGTGCTTATTGGACATGTGTATACCTTCTTTGGAGAAAAGTCTGTTCAGATCCATTGCCCATTTGGGTTATTTGTATTTTTATTATTGAGTTATAAGAGTCCTTTACATATTCTGGATAAAAGTCCTTTATCAGAATATGATTTGCAAATATTTTCCCCCATTCTATGGTTTATCTTTTCACTTTCTTGATAGTGTACTTTGAAGTACATATTTTTCCATTTTGATGAAGTCCAATTTATTTTTTCTTTGGTTGCTTATACTTTTGGTGTCATATCTAAGAAACCATTGTCTAATCCAAGGTCCCAGCTATATATTCTTCTAAGAGGTTTCCAGTTTTAGCTCTTACATTTAAGGTTTTGATGAATTTTGAGTTCTCTTTTGTACATGATATGCAAGTAACAACTCAACACAGTCAACAGCCTGTGTACTATAATGCTTGACCAAATCCCAGAGCAATCCAGGGAGGTCCCCTGAAGGTGTAAAGTAAAGAAGGAGGTTCTCTATCAGAACCCCTGGTTGTGTACACTGGCAAGAAAGGCCAGCACACAAGCACTGTAGTTCCTGGCAGGTTGCCATAGTCTATTCAATACCCTGAATACCATCTGCAGACATGTGGTGATCCTGCATGCACCATAACGCCCTCCTGTACATAAGGACCCACACCAACAGCCTGGATCAAAGAGGTCTTTTAGGCTCAAGGGATGGCAGTGCCCACTCCCCAATATTTGGACAAGCAGGTGGCTGGCAAGCCTGTCCTTAAGGCTCTAGATATGTAAACCACTGCAGGTAAAATGGGCCAGAAGAAATGGAGAAACTTTTTTTTTTTTTTTTTTTGAGACAGAGTCTCGCTCTGTTGCCTGGCTAGAGTGAGTGCCATGGCGTCAGCCTAGCTCACAGCAACCTCAAACTCCTGGGCTCAGGCGATCCTACTGCCTCAGCCTCCCGAGTAGCTGGGACTACAGGCATGCGCCACCATGCCCGGCTAATTTTTTCTATATATATATTTTTAGTTATCCAGATAATTTATTTCTATTTTTTTTAGTAGAGACGGGGTCTCGCTCAGGCTGGTCTCGAACTCCTGACCTCGAGCGATCCACCCACCTCGGCCTCCCAGACAGCTAGGATTACAGGCGTGAGCCACCGCGCCCGGCCTAACTCGGGAGGCTGAGGCAGTAGGATCGCCTGAGCCCAGGAGTTTGAGGTTGCTGTGAGCTAGGCTGACGCCATGGCACTCACTCTAGCCGGGGCAACAAAGTGAGACTCTGTCTCAAAAAAAAAAAAAAAAAGATTAGATCAGAGGCTGAGGTGGGAAGATCCCCTGAGCTCAGGAGTTCGAGTCCAGCCTGGGCAACATATTAGCAAGACCCTGACTCTTAAATAAATAAATTAATTTAATTAAATATAAGACATTTCCATTATTTCTTTTGTAAAAGTTGGAAATTTATGCACAACATTCATTTATTCATTCAACAAATATTTATTGGTCATGTATATGACAGATGTTCTAGGTACTAGGGATATCACAGAAAATGAAACAAAGTTTTGACAGTCATAGAACATATGTTCTAGTAAGAAAGGCAGATAATAAAAAATATTTTTTTCAAGTGGTGATAAGTGCTATGAAGCAAAAAAGGGAGCAGAGTGAGTGAGAGGTTCTGTTAAATATAGGGCAGCTGAGAAGGTGACAACTGCTCTGGTCCAATTAATTAATCAATATTGTTAAATATAATTATCAGTCATCAAGCACTTCTTTGGTGCCTACCAGAATAATAATAGCAATATTTTAGTACTTCTAGTTTCAGGCATTATTTAATTTATCCTTACAACAAATCTGAGGTAAGTATTACTATTATTTCTAACTTACAGTAGATGAAACTGAGCCTTAGAGAGGCTGTTTTAGTTATCTGTTGCTATGTAACAAAACATCTCACAACTTACTGGTGTATAACAACTATCACATATTTGTTGATAATTCTGCAATTTGATCAGGCTTGGTGACCAAACACTTGGTGATGAGCTGACAGCTTGTCAGCTCCATATGGTGTCAGCTAGAGTTGCTTGATGGGGCTGGAAGATCTACAACCATGATGCCCTCACTAACACAGTTGACAAGTTGGTTCTGGCTGTCAGCTGAAATCTCAGCTGGAGATGTTGGAAAACAGCCTCAGTTATCTACTTCAAGGCCTGTCCAAACAGCAAGGTTCGATGTCTCACAGCATGGCAGTCCCAGGGTGCTTTAGACTTCTTAGATGGCTGATGGCTTCCCCCAGAGCATAAAAGTGAGGCCTTCTTAATACCTGGGCTCAGAAGTCCCATAAGGTCACTCTGCTACATTCTATTGGTTGAGAGTCACACAGAATCAGCCCTGATTCAATCAGAGGGACTACACAGGGGCATGAATACCAGGAGGGATGGTTCACTGGGGGCCACCAATATAATTGACTACCAAAGTCTGCCTTTCACTTCTAATGATTTATGTTCCTCGACATGCAAAATATTCTCCCAATACCTCCAAAAGTCTCATTCCATTTTGGCACTGGCTCCAAATCTAGGATCTACCTGGGATCCCTACTGCATGAGGGATCATCCACCCAGATGCTTAAGCCAGAAACTTATTCTCCTTAATTCCTCCCACTCTCTCCTTCCATTTCAATCTAGCACCCTACATTGTTGACTTCCTAAACACCTCCCTAACTGGGTCACTTTCTTCCTTTTCCACCTCCTTGCGTCTAAGCTACCATAATCTGTCACCTGGACTGCTGTAAAAACCTCCAAATGATCCCTGTCACCTCTTCTTGCTCTTCTTCTAATTTGGTCGTTCTCAGTTAGATATGATTTTGCTCCTTGAGGACACTTGTCAATGTCTGGAGACATTTTTGATTGTTTTTACTTGGGGGAGGGGTACTACTAGTATTTAATGTGGAGAAGCCTGGGATGCTGCTAAACAGTGTATGAAGCACAGAGCAACCCCCTACAACAAAATAAGTTATCTATCCCAAAATGTCAATAGTACTGTGGTCAAGAAACTTTGCAATCTTTTTTCCACCAAATAGTCAGAGAAGTGTTTTTTAAATGCAATCGTGACAACACCCTGCAGAAAATTCTTCAAGCTCTTCCCACTGATTTTAGGTTAAAGATATGAATCTTCTTTATGGCCCATAGTGTTCTCTGCTCTGTAGCTCCTACCAGTCTCTTTAGGCTCAGCTCGTGCACTCTCCCTCTTGTTTTTTGTGCTCTAGCCACATGAGTCTTCCTTAAGCTGCCCTGTATGCACTGCATCTTACCATAGGGCCTTACTTGCCCTTTGTCAGTAATGCTCCTCCTCCTAATGCCCCCCCCATCTTGTTAACTCCCGTTCATCCTTCAGAGCACACTTCAAATATCTCTTTCTTAGGGAAGATTTCCCCAACCCTCCAGGCTAGGTATGAGGTGTCACAGCCCTATGAAGCTTTCATTCACAGCAGTGTATAATTATGCACTTATTTGTGTCATTTGATTGATATCTGGCTCCTCCCACACCCTTACACACTAGACTGTAAACACCAGGAGGGCCAGGTCATGTCCACTGGGTTCATGTTGTAATCCCAGTTCCTAGTGCAATGGGTGATATACAATAGACAGTAATATTTTAAAGACTCATACCCTTTAATTTTTAGAACAGTTTTAGGTTCACAGAAAAACTGAGCAGGTAGTACAGAGTTCCCATAAAATCCTCTTCTCCTGCTCTCTAGTTTCCTCTATTATTAACCTGTTGCATTAGTGTGGTACATTTGTTATAATTAATGAGCCAATGCTGACACATCATTATTAACTGAAGTCTACGGTTTACATTAAAGTTTATTCTTTATGTTGTACAGTTCTGTGAGTTTTGACAAATGAATAATGTCATGTATCCACCATCATTGTATCATACAGAATAGTTTCACTGCCCTGAAACCCCCCCATGCTCCACCTATCTATTCCTCTTCCCTCCCCTACCACCAGTCCCTGGTAACCACTGATTTTTTTTTTTTTTTTTTTTTACTGTCTACAGTTTTTTCTTTTCCAGAATCTTATATTAGTTGGAATCATACAATATATAGCCTTTTCAGACTGGCTCCTTTCACTTAGCAATATGTATTTTAAGTTTCCTCCCTGGAAACTTTCCTTTCATGGCTTCATAGCTCATTTCTTTTTACCACTGGATAATAGTCTACTGTATAAAAATACTAGTTTTTTTTTAATCTATTAAAGGACACCTTGATTGCTTCCAGTTTTTGGCAATTATAAAAAAAAAGCTGCTATAAACATTTGTGTGACTGTACTCATTTAGATAAATACTTAAGTGATGGCAGGATCATATGGTAAGATCATGCTTAACTTTGTAAGAAACTGCCAAACTGTCTTCTAAAGTGACTGTACCTTTCTCCAGCAATGATGAGAGTTCCTAGTGCTTTGCATCACTGCCAGCATTTGTTCTTATTAGTTTTTTGGATTTTGGCCATTCTAATAGGTGTGTAGTAGTACCTCATTTTTTAAATTTGCATTTTTCTGATGACATATGATGTTGAGCATTTTTTCATATGCTTATTTGCCATATGCATATCTTCTTTGGTGAGGTGTCTGTTCAGTGCTTTTGCTCATTTTTTAAGTGGGCTGTTTGTTTTCTTATTGTTGCACTTTAAGCATTCTTTGTATATTATGGATACAAGTTCTTTACTAGACATATGTTTTGAAAATATTTTCTCTAAGTTCATGTTTTCTCTTTTAATCCTCTTAACAGCATCTTTAGAAGAGTAGACATTTTAAATTTTCATGAACTTAAACATCAATTTTTAAATTCATAGATTGTGGTTTTGGTGTTGCGTCTAAAAACTCATTACTAACCAAAGTCACACAGATTTTCTCCTTTGTTATCTCTGTCTGTAAGTTTTATAGTTTTGAATTTTATATATCTGTCTACTGTCAATAGTATTTGCTAAAGAAATTAAAGAAGGCTAATGGCAATAGAAATGAAACAGAAAAGCTTGGGTGAGAAGAAAATTACTGGTTCAACAGATTTTTAAGGCATGTGCATAAAGTTAATAGTTAAAGCCTGTTGAGAACTAATCCAGGGAACTAAGTTGCTTTAAGACATAGTTGATACCGGTAGTTGATCAGAGGGCAAGATTCAGGGTAGACCAATAGATCAGAAGAGAAACACAAGGGTCTGATTCACTATCAGAGTTTCAGGATAGCCAGTCCAGTCCAGTACCCTGGAGAGCTCCCCAAAGAGTCCATGTTTTGACAACATGAGAGCTTTCAAATGCCCCTAGCTGACAGCATCTAAATTCTCTTATGGTCTTGCAAGACCCAAAACCTACATAGCAGTACTGCATGAGTTTCAAATAACTCTTCTTAAATATTACAACAGTATAAAAATTAGGAAATAAGAACACAAAGAAGAAAATAAAATCCTACCACACAGAGATAACCATCAACTACATTCATTACTGATTGACAATAGTGAAATGAGATCCGTAAATGAACCCCATTTATTCATTCCTATCTTCCTTTGTCAGCAATCCTTCAAATGCTCCAGTTTAATGTATAAATATGTGGAATTAAAATCGAACACCTAAGATTATACAATTTAATATATTCTGCTTCAGTTACAATTACTGTTAATATTCGTGCAAGCCCTTGTCCCTAGCATGAGAGAGACAGGTGAGAGCAGTAGTCACTCAAACTGGATTGGGTGCCAAGGCTTAGTTAGGTGTGTAGTTTTCCATCTTATATAAGCCCTCTTCTTTCTTGAGCTCCAGATGCATTTGGTCACAGCAGCCTCTTTATCTGCAGTTTATTTCCCTTCTTGAATCCAATTTCTGCACATTGCCAGAGAGATATTTTTAAAGGATGGATTTATTTTAAAGCTTCTGATGTTTCTTCTATTTCTGTATAAGATAGTGGTTATAGTCAAATAAAATTGGATTCAAATCTGTACTTTAATTATGTGACCCTGGAAAATTTGCTTATCTTCTCTGTACCTCAGTTGCTTTATTTGTAAAATAGGAATTAATAATATCTTCTTCGTAGGGTTGTTGGAAAAATTAAATAACATATGTGAAGGACTTTTCACATTTCATAAATGTTACCGTTGTTATTTTTATTTCTGTAATTGTTATTATCATTTCAGAAGTTCAAATTTAGTTAGCATGTTAGTAGACTCATTTTGTCAGCTCAGAATAGCAACTCAGAAATACTTTCTCCCCAACTCTAATTATGTGCAGTTAATAAAAGACTCCACTTCTCTGGCTACAGGGATGGGTATTGATATCTTTCATTGAACATAATATCATATCCTCTGGGCTATAGGATCTGGTCCAGGTTAGGCATGTGAGCCAAGCCTAGCCCATCAGAATACTTCCCTGGGATATTTTTGGCCAGAACTGTAAGGGTGGGGAATGGGGACAGAATTGGTGGAAGGAGGTGGAGAGGGAAAATTTCCTTTTCTTAACTGATTTCTACACTAAAGTGTAACCTTGCTAGAAGCTGTGTTTCCCACTAAATAGAGAAGCTATCTGCAGGAGAGAATGAAAACACCATTCAGAGAGGAGCAGAAATGAAAGGGGGGCTGGTGGTGGATCTCGACATCTTTCTAGTCTCTGTGTCCAGGCAACATCAAGGGTTGCTTCACTTCTGTGGCTTGTTCAAGTTGCAGTTATGACCTTCGTAATAAAAAAATGTCTTGAACAATACCACTTTTCTTATGAGTCTCTCACAGTGAGACCCAACCACCTTTCTATCTTTGTTTTTATCGTTCACACTAGGTTCCATTGACTTTTTTCTCATTCCTACAATGTATCCTACTCTTCATCTCTCTATACATTTGTATTGCATCTTAGTTACTTATTTATGTTATTGTCTCCAGTCTCTAAGCCCTCCAGTCCACCTTGTGGACATGTATTTTTAATGCTTGTATCCTGTCTTAACAGTGTATAGCACAGTTCTTCACATATAGAAGAACATATTTAACATTGTTAAACAAATGAATATCCATTTTAAAATGTATGTGAGGGCTGCTCTATGATCATGCTCTGTGCCAGGTGAGTTTCCAAGAGTAGGGATATAAAGAAAAATATTGCCCTCTTATCCTCAAGGAGATCACAGTTGAATCAGAGAAGTCAGATATGTAATAAGTACTGTAAGAGAAAAAATTTAAGCACATGTGTGTGTGTGTGTATAAAATATCATTTAGTCTGTACAATAAAGTATTTTTTTTTTTTGAGACAGTCTCACTTTGTTGCCCAGGCTAGAGTGAGTGCCGTGGCATCAGCCTAGCTCACAGCAACCTCAAACTCCTGGGCTTAAGCGATCCTACTGCCTCAGCCTCCCGAGTAGCTGGGACTACAGGCATGCGCCACCATGCCTGGCTAATTTTTTCTATGTATACTTTTAGTTGTCCAGCTAATTTCTTTCTATTTTTAGTAGAAACGGGTCTCGCTCAGGCTGGTCTTGAACTCCTGACCTCGAGCGATCCATCCGCCTCAGCCTCCCAGAGGGCTAGGATTACAGGCGTGAGCCACCGCACCCGGCCTGTACCATAAAGTATTAATGTTGGTATTCTTATCTACCCCATAGAGCCCATAAAAAAGCCCAGGCTGTGAGAGTTCAGGAAACTTGTCTACTATAACTCAGCGAATAAAGTGACGGAGGCTAGCTAGCAACTGAGGTCCTCTCTCCTCCAGGGTTCCTGCCTATTACTCTGCCTCTTACCACATATTGTCTCTCTCACCTTGCCCACTTCTTGGAATGCTCAGTGGACAAATTAGCAGTATGAAGCACAAAAAGGAAGGTTTATCTTTCTTACCACTGGATAATTTATTTTCTCTCTCTCTCTCTTATCCTTCCACCCAAATTTTAATATATAAAACCCTGTTTTATGAGCAGGGTATGTAGAGATGGGAATTGGAACCTAGCCCTGTAATGATTGAGTGATTTGTTTTGACTGCACACACACTTTTCAATCACTCACCTTACATTTTCAACTGCCAAGACAGCACTAATATCATATGATGGCAACACATGCAAATTCTTGTAGGGTTGGGTAGGGGGAAGATGATTTGACAAGCCCCAAATTATTAGGTAACAATAAAAGTCACAATTTAATTTTTCTACGTTCCTAAATGTTTACATCATGCAACTGTACTTGGAAACAATGACATGATACCTAATTTTAGATTCATTCATATAGTTTCAATGGATTTTATAGTTAAAACCTATACCATAAAGACATAAGAATTAAGACAGAGGTTCAGACAATTTATTCTAAAATAAAAATATTAATAATGCCTTTCTCACTAACTTCCCGAGAGTACAACATGACAGCCCCTGGCCTATGTCCACAATGTGCACTCTTGCCTCCTACCAAGAGGTTTCACTGTTGACCCTGAGGCATGAGACACCATAAAACCCACAGTACCTATACAGACAACTCGGAAGTGCCAAGGCAGGGGACTTAATACCCTGTGCAGAGAACTACTGACCAATGAGAGATGGGAGCTGGTGGGTAAATTCTTCCCCCTTCCTACCTTCCTCCAGTGGACCTTCCTTCATCTCCAAGCCACTGCCTTTGCTTCTGCTTTCAATATCTTTATTCTCTATCTTCACCACTTTTTCAGGTGGCACAGAAGCCTCCTCTGCCATCATCTCTTAAGCCACAGCTTTCACCTCTTTCCCTGCTGCTGCTGCCCCTGCCTTCTCCTTATTTACTATCTTGCATCCCATCCTTCTCCTGTCCTTGCTGTGGCACTCAGAAAGCTATCACATTCCCTTTTACCACAATCTCAAAGTCCTCACTGTGCTCAGGAGCCCCGATCTGCTTAGATCTGCTTAGATGATAAAATAATTGTTTTTTCTTTAAACATAGCAGACTCTATATAAAAGTGCTTTAGGTTCCAGATGAGTCACTAAACAAGGAATAGAGTCATGGTTATTTAGAGTGAGAAAAAATTTATTTATTTATTTATTTATTTTTTTGAGACAGAGTCTCACTCTGTTGCCCAGGCTAGAGTGAGTGCCGTGGCATCAGCCTAGCTCATAGCAACCTCAAACTCTTGGGCTCAAGCGATCCTTCTGCCTCAGCCTCCCGAGTAGCTGGGACTACAGGCATGCGCCACTATGCCCGGCTAATTTTCTATATATATATATTTTTAGCTGTCCATATATTTCTTTCTATTTTTAGTAGAGACTGGGTCTCGCTCTTGCTCAGGCTGGTCTCGAACTCCTGAGCTCCAACGATCCACCCGCCTTGGCCTCCCAGAGTGCTAGGATTACAGGCGTGAGCCACCGCGCCCGGCCGAGAAAAAATTTAGAATGAGAAAAAACTTAGAGATTAAACTCTCTTGGTTTATAGATGAAGAAATAGAGATTCAAGGGAGAACTGATGCCAGGCACGATGGCTCACACCTGTAATCCTAGCACTCTGGGAGGCCATGACTCTATTCCTTGTTTAGTGACTCATCTGGAACCTAAAGCACTTTTATACCGAGTCTGCTATGTTTAAAGGCAGGCGGATCACTTGAGCTTGGGAGTTCGAGACCAGCCTGAGCAAGAGTGAGATCCTGTCTCTACTAAAATATAGAAAAATTAGCCGGGCATGGTGGTGCATGCCTGTAGTCCCAGCTACTCGGGAGGCCGAGGCAGGAGGATCGCTTGAGCCCAGGAATTTGAGGTTGTGATGACGCCAATGAGCCCAGGAGTTTGAGGTTGTTGTGATGATGCCACTGCACTCTACGCAGGGCAACAGAGTGAGACTCTGTCTCTAAATACATAAATAAATAGAAATTAAGAAAAAAAAGAAAATTTCAACAAATTGAGTTTCAAAGATCTAATTGGGTTTCTTATTAGTGATTCATGAACTGGGCATCATCTAGTCTACAAAGTAGAAAGGAGTTCCAATGAGCTCAATGCAGTGGGTGTATTTTTAGACAGAAAAAAATAGAGACAACAGAAACTAGAAACAAATAGCAGATTGGTCATTTCAAAGTCAATTCCTTATAGGAATGTAAGTGAAATCTTGCTGGCTTAATGGAATTTAGCTATCATCTCTCTCCTGATTTCTTGGAAGGTCAGATATTACAAATAAACAAGTTAGGTTTAGGTTTGTGGATGTGGAATTTTAGCATAAGCGATTCCATTTGGGACCTGCTGTGTCTTCTTTAAAATGTTCAAAAAATTAATGTTGAGAGAATAAAGGCTTTCCTGGCTATTCCAACCCTAACCAATATTCTCTACTTTGAATGCATATAATAATTATAATATTCATCACACAAACCAGCATTTAATTTTTTAATGTCTCTTATTACTTCATGCACTTTATATCCTCAATTAGATTAGGTATTCCTTGAGAGTACATAATAATTTAATAAACACCTGTTAAATGATAGAAAAATCATTAGGCACTTAACAAATTATTGTTAAATGAATGAGTGAAGCACTTAATTTCTTGCCTTTCTATTACTGACTTGCCCATAGGTATTTTTAGAATCTTAGTAGTTAGAAGGAAAATAGGGAAGGATAAGTTGACTTTTGCCCCGCTGGGTGGTAATATGTAAGTACTCTCTGTGACAAATTCACTTGCTTACTTTGAAAAAGTTATTTATAAATTCATAGGAACCATAATCACTTTTATAATGCTTGGCATTACCACTTGGCAACCAGCCACAATAACTTTATGTGTTTCCTTTTTATATTGTCTCTAATCGCTTTTATAGTAATTGCATGACATGCTTAAAGAGCAAGCAGATTTATTTTATTTTATTTTATTTTATTTTTTATTTTTATTTTTTTGAGACAGAGTCTCACTTTGTTGCCTGGGCTAGAGTGAGTGGCGTGGCGTCAGCCTAGTTCACAGCAACCTCAAACTCCTGGGCTTCAGCGATCCTACTGCCTCAGCCTCCCGAGTAGCTGGGACTACAGGCATGTGCTACCATGCTCGGCTAATTTTTTCTATATGTATTTTTAGTTGTCCAGATAATTTATTTATATATATATATTTTTTTAGTAGAGACGGGGTCTCGCTCAGGCTGGTCTCGAATTCCTGACCTCGAGCGATCCACCCACCTCGGCCTCCCAGAGGGCAGATTTATTTTATTCTTTTTGAGACAGAGTCTCGTTCTGTTGCCTGGGCTAGAGTGCTGTGGCATCAGCCTAGTTCACAGCAAGAGCAACCAGATTTAAAGTAGCAAGAAGGTATTCTCCCATTTTTTTCTGTTTTTGAGACAGAGTCTCACTCTGTCGCCGTTGGTAGAGTGCAATGGTGTCATCATAGCTTCCTGCAACCTCAAACTCCTGGGCCCAAGGAATCCTCCTACCTTAGCCCCCCAAGTAATTGGGACTACAGGTGCTTGCCACCATGCCAGACAGATTTTCATACGGGATCTTGCTTTTGCATGGGCTGGTCTTGAACTCCTGACCTCAAGCAATCCTCCCACCTTGGCCTCCCAGAGCACTAGAATTAGAGGCGTGAGCCTCCTCGCCAGGCCAGTATTCACCCATTTTAACAAAGCAAAAATATTTATCATGACTGAAAATACAATAAAATATATTTTTATAGGCTGAGATAATATCATTGATAAAAATTATGCTTTATCTTGTTATGAAGATTTTCTATGATAAATGCTCCAAAATTTGTATATATTGCTAATTTTGAAATTTCTACATATGAGTAATTCTGCCAAGATTACAAGGCTGTTTGAGTTTTTAAAAAAATAGACTACTTTTTAAAACAATTTTAGGTTCACAGCAAAATTGAGTGGAGAATTCTTATATATAGGTGTATCTCATTTTATTATGCTTCCCTTCACTATGCTTTGCAGATATTGCATTTTTTACAAATTGAAAGTTTGTGGCCTGTGTTAAGCAATTCTGTTGGCACTATTTTTCCAATAGCACATGCTTGTGTCTTTGTGTCACATTTTGGTAATTCTCACAATATTTCAATCTTTTGCATTATTATTATATCTGTTATGGTGATATGTGATCAGTGATCTTTGATGTTACTATTGTAGTTGTTTTGAGGTGTTACATATGAACCTCACCCATATAAGATGGCAAACTTAACTGATAAATGTTGTGTGTATTCTGACTGTTCTACCAATTAGCTGTTCCCAAATCTCTTTCCCTCTCTTTGGGCCTCCCTATTCCCTGAGAGACAACAATATTGAAATTAGGCTGATTAATAACTCTACAATGGCTTCTAAGTGTTCAAGTGAAAGGAAGACTTACAGGTCTCTCACTTTAAATCTAAAGCAGGAGCCTGGGCATAGTGGCTCACATCTCAGGAGGTTGAGGTGGAGGATTGCTTAAATCCAGGAGTTTGAGGTTGCAGTGAGCTCTGATCACGCCACTGAACTCTAGCCCAGGCAACAGAGCAAGATCCTGCCTTTAAACAACAACAATAGAAACAAACAAACAAAATCCTGGAAATGATTACACTTAGTGAGGAAGGAATGTCAAAATCTAAGAAAAGCCAAAAGCTAGGCTTCCTGTGCCAAACAATCAAGTTGTGGATGCAAAGAAAAAGTTCTGGAAAGAAATTAAAAGTGCTACTCCTGTGAACACATGAATGATAAGAAAGCAAAAGAGCATTATTGCTGATATAGAGAAAGTTTGAGTGGTCTGGATAGAAGATCAAACCAGTCACAACATTCCCTTAAGCCAAAGCCTAATCCAGCAGAAGGCCCTAACTCTCTATAATTCTATGAAGACTGAGAGAGGTAAGTAAGCTACAAAAGAAAAGTTTGAAGCTAGAAGAGGTTGGTTCATGAGGTTTAAGGAAAGAAGCTGTCTCCATAGCATAAAAGTACAAGGCAAAGCAGCAAGTGCTGGTATAGAAGCTGCAACAAGTTATCCAGAAGATCTAGCTAAGATAATTGAGGAAGGTAACTACAATAAACAACAGATTTTCAATGTAGATAAAACAGCTTTCTATAGGAAGAAGATGCCATATAGGACTTTCATAGCTAGAGAAGTCAATACCTTGCTTTAAATCTTCAAAGGAAACCTTAACTCTCTTGTTAGAGGCTAACACAGCTGGTGATTTTAAGTTGAAGCCAATACTCATTTACCATTCCAAAAATCCTATAGTCTTTAAGAATTATGCTATATCTATTCTGTCTGTGTTCTATAAATGGTACAACAAAGCTTGGATGACAGCACATCTGTTTATAGCATGGTTTACTGAATATTTTAAGCCCATTGTTGAGACCTACTGCTCTGCTCAGAAAAAAAGATTCCTTTTAAAACATTACTGCTAGTTGACAATGTACCTGGTCACCCAACAGCTCTAATGGAGATGTATAAGGATATTAATGTTTTCATGCCTGCTAACACAACATCCATTTTGCAGGAGTAATTTTAACTTTCATTTCATATTATTTAAGAAACATATTTTATGAGGCTATAGCTGCCATAGATAGTGAATCCTCTGGTGGATGTGGACATAATAAATTGAAAACCTTTTGGAAAGGATTCACCATTCTGTATTTTATTTTACTTACTTAATTAATTTTTTTTAGTTTCCCCAATCTAAAAAGATCCCAGGATTCACCATTCAAGATGCCATTCAGTACATTCGTGATTCATGGGAGTAGGTCAAAATATTAACATTAACAGGAGTTCGGAAGAAATTGATTCCAACTTTCATGGATAATTTTGAGGGGTTCAAGACATCAGTACAGGAGGTCATTGCAGATGTGGTGGAAATAGAAGAGAACTAAAATTAGCAATGGAGCCTAAAAGTGGGACTCAATTGCTTCAATCTCATGATAAAACTTGAATGGATGAGGAGTTGCTTCTTATGCATGAGTAAAGAAAGCAGTTTTTTTAAGTTGTTTTTTAAAATTGAGATAAAAGTCACATAACATAAAATTAATAATTTTAAGGTGAACAGCTCAGTGCTATTTAGTTACATTTACAATATTTTGCAACCATCACCTCTATCTAGTTCCAAAACATTTCATCACCTCAAAGGGACACTTTGTTACATGTTAAGCAGTTACTCCGTGTCCTCCCGTCTCCTTAGACTCTGGCAATCACTGTTCTAAGGAATGTGATTTCTTGAGATGGAATCTACTCCTGGTAGATGCTGTGAACACAGTTGAAAAGATGACAAAGTATTTAGAATATTATATAAACATAAACACCAGCAGGGTTTAAGAGGATTGACTTCAATTTTTAAAGAAGTTCTGCACTGGGTAAAATGATATCAAACATCATCACATGCTACAGAGACATCTTTTGTGAAAGGAAGAGTCAATCGATGTGGCAAACTTCATTGTTGTCTCATTTTAAGGAATTGCCACAGCCACCTGAACCTTCAGTAACCACTACCCTGATTAGTCAGCAACCATCAACATGGAAACAAGACCTCCCATCAGCAAAAAGATTACAACTCAATGAAGGCTCAGATGATCATTAGCATTTTTTAGCAATTAAGTTTTTTTTTTTTTTTTTTGAGACAGGGTCTTCCTCTGTCACCTGGGCTACAGTGCAGTGGCGTCATTGTAGCTCACTGCAACCTCAAACTCCTTGGCTCAAGTGAACTCCTGCCTCAGCCTCCCGAGTAGCTGGGACTACAGGCGTGAGCCACCATGCCTGGCTAATTTTTCTATTTTTTATAGAGATGGAGTCTCACTGTGCTCCTCAGGCTGGTTTAAACCTCCTGGTCTCAATTGATCCTTTGATCCTCTGGCTTCAGCCTCCCTAAGTGCTGGGATTATAGCTGTGAGCCACTGAGCCTGGCTAGCAATTAAGTATTTTTTAATTAATGTATATACTTTTTAGAAATTAATGCTACTGCATACTTAATAGATACACTATAGTGTAAACATAACTTTTATATGCATTGGGAAACCAAAAAATTTGTGTGACTTGCTTTATTGTGATATTTGTCTATTTCAGTGGTTTGGCACCAAACCTGTAGGTACCTGTACTGATACCTAGATTGTATCAGTCAGAATAGACTGAAATATGCTGGGTGGCAGACAACTCCAAATTGCAGTAGCCCAACACATCAAACCTTTTTCTCCATTGAATATGCATATGCACAAAGATTAATATAGATGCATATCTCACACCGTACACAAAAATTAACTTAAAATGGTTCATAGACCTATATGTAAGTGCTAATCCTATACAACTTCTAGAAGAAAACTTAATAGAAAATGGAGTTTGGGTTAGGCAAAGAGTTCTTAGAGATAAAACTAAAAGCAGGTGGCATTAAAAAAGACATAAACTGGACTTTACTGAAATGAAAAAACATGTGCACTTCAAAATACATCATTAAGAAAATGAAAAGACAAGACATAGACTGGGAGAAAATATTTGCAAATTGTGCATCTCATAAAGGATCTGAATCTAAAATATATAAAGAACTCTTACAACGTGATATAAGAAGACAAACAGCCACTTCTTAAAAAATGGGCAAAAGATTTGCTCAGACACTTCACCAAAAAAGATATAAGAATGGCTAATAGCCCATGAAAAGATGCTCAACATCATTAACCATTAGGGCAATACAAATTGAAACCACAGTGAGAAACTACTTCACTCCCACTGTAATAAGTAAAATCAGAAAGATAGACAATAACAAGTATCGGTGAGGATGCAGAAAAATTGGAACCCTCACACATTGTTCTCACTTTGGAAAATAGTTTGGCAATGTCTTAAATAGTTAAACATAATATTATACAACTCAGCAATTCTACTCCTAGGAATCTACTCAAGAAAAATAAAAACACATGTCCACACAAAGACTTGTACACAAATGTTCATAGAAGCTTTATTCTTCATAACAGTGCAAAATTGGAACAACCCAAATGTCCTTCAACTGGTGAATGTATACACCAAATGTGGTACATTCATTAAACGGAGTTCTATTCAGCAATAAAAAGGAAAGAACTACAAACTGGTACAACGTGGATGGAGCTCAAAAACATTATTCTGAGTCAAAGAAGCCAGATGCAAAAGACTACTTACTGTACACATCCATTTGTATGAAATTGTCAGAAAAGGCAAATCTATAGAGAACAGATTTTGTTGGGTTGTGTGTGGGAAGGAGGATTGACTGCAAATAGGCATAATGAATTTTTGAAGGGTGATGAAAGTGTTTTAAAACTGGATTGTGGTGATGACTGCACAACTCTAGTCACTGCTTATTGTAGTCATATAGGGATCGAAAGTGACAGACATTCTATCTCAACACAAGCTTCCATGATTACCACAGCAGGGGGAGGGAGATGTGCCTCTGATTCTTAACAATTCTCCTACGAAGTGAGACACATCACTTCCCCTCCCATTTTATTGGTCAAAGCAAGTTACATAGCCATGACTAACTTCAAGGGTGCATGAAAGTGCAATTTTGCTATGTTTCTAGAAAAGATCCTCTTCTCTGAACCAGAATATTTGTGAACAACTCTAATGATGATCACAGAAATAAATAACAATAAAGGGTGCAGTTTACTCTGGAGTTTTTACTTCTGAGTGCCTTGTTGACATTTGTTTTCTAAAGCATTTTGCTTAGATAACAAATTTCTAAGACTACAATTACAGGTATTTTTTATTTTACTGTGATTCCCTAAGTGTCCTTGAACCTCTCAGTACTTGGTTTCCTTAAACTAAATATTTGCTTACATCTTTGCACTCATATGTTTGCACAGAAAAATAGCAAACTTTTTTTTTTTTTTTTTTTTGAGACAGAGTCTCACTGTGTTGCCCCGGCTAGAGTGAGTGCCGTGGCGTCAGCCTAGCTCACAGCAACCTCAAACTCCTGGACTTAAGGGATCCTACTGCCTCAGCCTCCCGAGTAGCTGGGACTACAGGCATGCGCCACCATGCCCGGCTAATTTTTTCTATATATATTTTTAGTTGTCCAGATAATTTTTATTTCTATTTTTAGTAGAGACAGGGTCTCGCTCAGGCTGGTCTTGAACTCCTGACCTGGAGCGACCCACCCGCCTCGGCCTCCCAGCGGGCTGGGATTACAGGCGTGAGCCACCGCGCCCGGCCCAAACTTTTTTTTTAATAGGGACCTCATTGCCTTCTCTAATGTGTATGGGATTAGAATACTTTTGTGTGGCTAAAGAGACCAAAAAATTAGACCAGTCAGTGACAATCATAGGAAGGTAAATTGTACACTTATATGAAGAAGGATTTTCTAATAATAACAGTTTCTGAAATGACTGCCTCTGAAATATCGAATCACTGAAGGTGTTGAAGTTGTGGCTTGATTAAACACTTAGGGGCATTTAAGACGAATTTATGAGAAACTATGTTATAATAGAATTGAGATAAAGTGAAACTTGAACGGTAGTAGATACAGTGAGGGTGTAGTAAGAAGACAGACAAAAGATTAGGATTGCTACTCAAGAGAAGCAGAGGAGTGGAAAGGTATGACCAAAATATTTAAAATATTGAATGGTATTGTTTAAAATGAATATGCTTTTTTTTGCCAATGCTGAGGGAACCCCTTTTGAAGTGTGAGCAAAGTGAGTTTAGACAAGAGGTACTTTTTTATAGAGAGAAAAAACATGGCATTTATTATCCCTGTGACATAATATGGGACAAAAATATAAAATGATTTAAAAAATATTTTGAAAAAGTTATAAAGGTACCACACGGCTACTAAGAAGAGCTGGGCTGTATCTGGGTGTAAGTTAAAGAGGCAAGCATGCACTCTCACGGTTTGTCAGTTGGGGTTTGTCAGTTGGGACTCCTACAAGCAGCAGAAATCTTGGGTAGGGTAAGGACCTGCCTTAGCAAGAAAAAGTTCTATACTCCCCAAATAAACCACTTTCCACAGACTTATTCTCTGATTTCAATATAATAAGGAAAGACTGTGAAACAGGTAAACAGAAAACCTTTCATCGTGAGGAAAAAAGTCTGAAAATCTTTCATATAAGCAGCTCCTCATAAGGAGTTTGGTACTGGATAGGAATCGCTGAGCAAAATTTAATTCTGACATACTGGACCTCCTTCCGGCTGAAGGAAATTCTAACAGCAGGCCTCAGGGTGAAGGTGAAAGAAACGTGCTTTAGATAAGGTTTTCTCCACAGAAAGGAAATCTGCCCCACAAGATGTACAGAGCACCGCTCTATTCCTCAGTAAAAGAACATGCACAACCAAGGTCTAACACTGCCCTTTCCTTCATAAGAGACAGCATTGCACAGCCGACGGTCAAAAGCCCAGCGCTCACTATTGTGTTAGCACCGTCGGCGGAAGCACCGAACCCCCACCGCAACGTTAAAGAGTCCTTCTTTGTTCAGCCTCGGTCGGTACTCAGAGCGCGGTGTTCTTCCGCGCTCGCCGGGAAGTCCCCGCCCCCCCCGCGGCCTTGGAGAGCTGCCATTCGGCACCGGAGTTGCTCCGCGCTCCCAGAATGCACCGGCAGTCCGCGGGAAACCAAAATGGCGAAGGGCTGTAGCGAAGTGGGCTGTGTTTGAGACCGGTGTAATAACGCTCTCTCTACCCCAACCCTCGTCCCCAAGGACCTCGGTTTGTGCGTGCGTATGTGCGGGTTGCCCGGTGGGGCGGGTGCCCAGTAAGTGCTTGGACTCGCAGGGGAAGCGCCCACGGAGACGTGATTGGTTGTTTTTTCCTGTATGAAGCGGTTGGCACCACTGAAGTGACCGAATGAGGTGAGAGACCTTGGCCTGGGAACCGACTCTTCCGGAGGCGGCGGGGGCGGGGGAAGGAGGAAGAAAGGAAACAAGTATAAAAGGGAAAGATGGAGGATCGAGGTGGGGGTGGGGGCTCCTGTATGTGGGTGCCTTTGCATTTGTGTGTATGTTGAAAAGAATGGATGGAAAAGGAGTAGTCACTTGAGTGCCGGAGAAAATAGGGACGAAAGGAGCGAGCAGGGCGTTGGGGGAATCCGTTGGAGGAACAAGATAAAACATTGAGACGGGGAAGCTGCATTTCGAGGGCAGGAAGGAACCTGGGGGCGGGAGACGGTTGGAGGGGCAGGATGAACCTGGTGACGAGGGGGTGGGGAGCCGAGGGGAGGAGCCGTTGGGAAATGGGCAGAGGGAGATGTGGGGAGCAGAGTGGGGGGTCTGCCTAGGATCTTAGGGGGCGCAAAGGGAAGCAGCAGCTTGGTACCGGAGGTTGGTGGAATTGGAGTAAGGAGGTCTAATGTAAGTGCTGGATGGAGTACAAGGATAAGGGAAACACTGCAGTGGAACCTGGAAGCAAATCCTTTAAGCTTAAAGGGAAGAGGTGGGAGGAAAAGTGAGATGAGGGAGAGGTACCTTATATTTGGAGTGTACCAAGACTCTCAGGCATTTCTTCTGTTTAATTAAATCTAACTCATATCCCTACACGGATGTAGATTTGTATTCATTTTTACAACTGAGGTAATTACGGTTTAAGGAATTTTAACTAATTTGCCAAGCGTTCTTAATATATTTCGGTAGTGCCAGAAGTGTAACTGACTGTTTTACAATCTGGTGTCCTTGGTTGCTAGAATTTTTCTTTGGAAGCAATTAGAGGGAACAGATGGATTTATCGTAGTGATTTGACGAACAGTAAGGGTTCATGAACAATGGGAAAAGGGTTATGGAATGTTAGTCTGTTCTTTAAAACATTTAACTTTGGTTAAAGATAGAAACCATCTAATACTAATTCAAATATGAAAACCTAGGTAAGGCCTGTGTATAACTTATGGGAAAGAACCATGTGAGGTCAGTACAGAGCTAGAAATATGTAAATAGTGCCTGATTTAATTTGACTCCAGATGCTCCAGTGGTAATGGTAGTAACTTTCTCCTTCAGATCAATTCCATGTGACCCTGCCGTATACCTACAGGCTGCCTACAGGCTGGTTTCAATTCCCAAGTTCTCATTCTCTCTTGGGAATTCTATTTCTTGGCAGTAAATTTCAAAGACAGTTGAATAAAAGTATTTAATGTGGATAAAAGAAAATACTTAAATTCTTACGTGACCTTTTCAAAGGCTTGAAAATGCTTTAAATGGAGCCGTTTTGACTAATGGCTTTAGATGCCAGGTAGTTTAGGCAAGGAAGAATTGATTTAAAGTTTCTTAATATAAAATACTCTATTTTCTGTTTGAAATGTTATTTACACTGCAGATATTTGCACTGGTAGGTTGTTCACCTTCAGTTTTTTTAAGAGTGCTAAAAATGTTCTAAATATTTGAATTAAGAATACACCTGTTTCCTGATACTGCATATTTATGTTAATGGGCATTAACGAAATACAACTATAGGGATTAAATGCACACACAATTTTAGAACTAGATATATAGAAATCATCTGGTGAGACCTTTTTTTCTAGGTGAAACAAGTGTATTTAATAGTTCTTTAAAATATGCCTGTTGCCTCAAAGTTCTGTTAGGAAGGAAATTTTATTCTGTATTTTGCTGTGGTTGTAAACTCTTTGATGTCATGCATTATAAATATACTATTTCATTAGCTCTTTGACTGAAAGGATAAATTGCTTTATTCATATTTCAGCATAATCTGTACATCTGACTTGAGGAAACTGGCAGTATAGTGGTAATCTGTTTTAACAGATGGGTAAATTTGCCTGTGAAGAGTTGCCGTGGCCAACATCTGTAGGTTGGTGGTTCTGAAAGTAAAACTTAACTGCTGTTTTAGTCTATATTTCTATGAATGATATTCCTAGGTTGATGTTTTTATGCTTTGTTTCCACTGTGCTCCAGGAAAAGTTTATTGCCATGAAATCCAGTATAATAACCCTAAATTGGAATGTAGAAGTTTCCTTGTGGATGTTTCTTATGTATTAGGGAAGTGCTATCCAATAGAACTTTATGCAGTGATGGCAGCGTTCTGTATCTGCTGTATCCAGTATGTTAGCCACTAGCCACGTGTGATTATTGAACACTAGAAATATCACTAGTGAGACTGAGAATTGAATTTATAATTTAATTCATTAAACTAAAATCTAAATGGCCATATGTAGCAGTGGCTAATGTATTGACAGCACAGTATTAGGGGTTATTGCAGCCATGGATTAGGAATAGTAGCATTCATTAACTGTGGAAACCACAGGAACCCAAGGGTGAGGAACTGCTTTAGAACTCAGGAAGTCCAAATTGTCTTTGTACATTTTAAGATGAAATATTCTTCATTTTTGCCACATACCATGTCTTTATATTTGTTTTTATAATATATAACATTGTAAAAGAATAATGAAGGTAGCAACCCCTCTGGTCTTTTTAAGATATAAGAGTCTGCTTCCTGTGTCAAAAAACAACAAAAATGAATGTTAGTTTACTTTGTTATTTTTAAAAAATTTACTTTGTTGTTTTTATACTTCAGTTAAAAAAACTTTTTAAGGAAAATTCCAAACATATACAAAGTGAACATAATAGTGTAATGAACTTTTATGTATCTATTCTTGTTTCATCTACCTACCCACTCCCTATTCCACTCCATTGTTTTTAAAAAATTTTTAAGGTAAAATTTACATATTGAAATTCACAAATCTTAACTGTTATTTAAATGACAGTTTTATGGAGATATAATTCACATACCCATATTTATATGTACATAATTCACATGTACCCTTTAAGGTGTACAATTCAGTGATTTTTTTAGTATATTCACAGAGTTGTGCAACCATACCACTATCCAATTTCAGAACACTTTTATCACCCCCAAAAGAAAATCTGTGTCCATTAGCAGCCCCTTCCCTCTCCCCCGCTCCCTAACCTCTGGCAACCACTAATCTACTTTCTGTGTCTATGGCTTTTACTATTCTGGACATTTTGTGTAAATGGAATTATACAATCTGTGGCCTTTTGTGTCTGGCTTCTTTCACTGAATGTAATGTTTTCAAGGTGCATCCATGCTGTAGCATGTATAGGCACTTCATTTCTTTTCATGGCTAAATATTTCATTGTATGAATATACTGCATTTTGTTCATAAGTTGATGGACTTTTGGGTTGTTTTCCACTTTTTAGCTGTTATAAGTAATGCTATTATGACCATTCATATACAGGATTTGTGTGAACATGTTTTTATTTCTCATGGGTATATGTCTAGGAGTAGAATTGCTGGGTCAGATGGTAACCATGTGTTTAACATTTTGAGGAACTGCCAAACTGTCAGAGACAATGCACCATTCTACATTCTCACTGGCAATTATGGGGATTTCAGTTTCTCATGTCTTCACTGATACTTGTTATTGTCTGTCTTTTTTAATAACTATCTTAGTGGGTATGAAGTTGCATTTCATTGTGGGTTTGATTTGCATTTCCCTTATGGCTAATGATGTTGAGCATCTTTCTGTGTACTTACTGGCCATTCATATACTTTCTTTAGATAACTCTTTAGTCCTTTGCCCATTTTAAAAATTGTGTTGCCTTTTTATTGGTGAGTTGTAAGAGTTCCCTGTATATTTTGGATACAAGTTTCTTATCAGATGTATGACTTGTAAACATTTTTTTCCCATTCTGTGGATTGTCTTTTTATTTTCTTGATGGTGTCCTTTGAAGCATGAAAGTTTTTAATTTTGATGAAGTCCAATTTAACCCTTTTTGGTTGTTTTTCTTGTGCTTTTGATGTCACATCTAAGAAACTATTGCCTATCAAGGTCATAAAGATTTACTCCTGCTTTCTTCTAAGAGTTTTATAGTTTTAGCTCTTACATTTATGTCTGTGATCCATTTTGAGTTAATTTTATATATGGTGTGAGGTAGGGGTTCAACTTCAGTCTTTTCCATGTGGATTCTCCATGTGGTACTTATTTTCCAATACCATTGTTTTCTTTCTATTCAAAGAGGGGTAACTCAGTCTAGTACCATTTGTTAAAAAGACTGTTTTTTTCCTTGTTTTGACAATCTTGTCAAAATTCAATTGACCATACATATAAGGATTTATTTCTGGATTCTCAGTTTTATTCCATTGATTTCTGTGTCTGTACTTATGACTGTACTATAACATCTTAATTACTGTTTCTTTCATAGTAAGTTTTGAAATCGGGAAGTGAGTCCTCAGGTTTTGTTTTTCTTTTTTAAGATTGGCTATTCTGGGTTCTTTGCTTTTTTCTGTATGAATTTTAGGATCTGTCAGTCTCTGCAAAAATGGGCAACTGGAATTTTGGGAGGTATTGTATTGAATCTATAGATCAGTTTGGGGAGAATTGCCATTTTAATATTGTCATCATCCGTGAATATGGAATACCTTTCATTTGTGTAGGTCTTATTTATTTTTTTTTAAATTTTTACTTTTTAGAAACAGAGTCTCACTCTGTCACCCAGAATGGAGTACAGTGGTGCAGTCATAGCTCACTGCAGCCTCAAACTCCTGGATTCAAGCAGTCCTCCCACCTCAGCCTCCTGAGTAGCTGGGACTATAGACATCTGTCCCCATGACCAGCTAAGTGTTTTTTTTTTTTTGGTAGAGATGGGGGTCTCACTTTGTTGCCCAGGCTGGCCTCAAACTCTGGGCTCAGGTAATCCTCCTGCCTTGGCCTCCCAAAATGCTGGGATTATAGTAGTGAGCCACTGTGCCTGGCCTGTGTAGGTCTTATTTAATATCTTTCTCTGACGGTATGTGTTTTCATTGTACAAGTCTTATATTTTTTCTGCTAAATTTATTCCTAAATATTTTGTTCTTTTGGCACTATTATAAATGGAATTTTTAAAATTTCATTTTCAAATTGTTCATTGCTAGTATATAGAAATACATTTGATTTTTGTATATTGATCTTGTATCCTGCAACCTTGCTTAATTCATTTATTCTAATAGTTTTGGTTGGGGGAGTGGTGGAGGTTCTTAATCACTTTTTGAGTTTTATGGGAGAGTTTTTCCTCACAGTATCAATTTTTGTAACTTCATATATACTGATGAAATACTATTAATGACAGTATTTTAAAGGATAATCTATATAAGAATTAAAATAATCATATAAAAGTTGGTGTTGGGCTCTAATGTAGGTTTATATTTAGGTAGAGCAAGTCTATTCTTGATTCTCACTTTAGGAAATGAGCTGAATATGTCTGATTTTCTATGTACCATACCCTCTCCCACAGCCATTTAGTGTGTGTGTGTGTGTGTGTGTGTGTGTGTGTGTAGAGGGGGCTAAAAGATGCCTCAGTATTTTCTCTAGCATACTCTCAGGTTTTTGCGTATACCTTGGCAATGAGGAGTGCTTTGCTACTCTCAATTGGTGATTATAAGATATCATCATTTGTAAGACAGATCTACATTTTGTAGATATAATAAAATGTGAAAATTATGTGTCCTTTAGTAAATTACTTCTCTAGGCATTAGGATCCATTGTATATCTTTTTTTTTTTTTTTAAAGATGGGGATTTTGCTGTGTTGCCCAGTCTGGTCTCAAACTCCTGGCCTCAAGCAGTTCTGCTGTCCTGGCCTCCCAAAGTGCTGGGATTACAGGCATGAGCTGCTGCGCCGCTCAGCCCATTGTACATCTTTAGGCACAGGAGTGAGTGATTAAAACTGGTTCTCCTTACTGCAAGTTGAAAGTGCATTATATAGGCCACGAGGCTAGTGGCAGGAAGATCAGTTGGGAGTCAATGGTAATAATGCAAGTGAGAGCTGAAAATCTGAAATAAGGCAGTGATTTGTAGGATATATCTGGGAGGTGGTCTTTAAGGAAAAATCGGCAGGATTTGGTGAATATTTATTTGGAGAATAAGGGAAAAGGGAGGAATCAAGGATGACAGATTTTTAGTTTGAGAGATAGTCAGGTATTAACGGCATTGACTGAGATAGGGAATACTGGAGGAAGGAAAGGAGTTTGAAGAAAATGATGTCAGTTTTGTTAAGTTGAAGGTGGTGGGAGAATCCAGATAGAGATGTCTAGTGGACAATTGGAAATAAGGGTCTGAAGCTTTGAGATAGGATGGGGCAGAAAATAAAAGATTCAGATATCGTCCACAGATAAAAATTAGGTGAAGCATTAGGCGAACATGACTACTCAGGATAAAACATGTAGGACAAGAGAAGGGAACCCTAGGCAACTCCAGCCTTTTAAAGGGTTGGTAGAGGAGGAAGAATCAGTACAGCAAACAGGAATAGAGAGGTGGGAGAAAAGTCACGCACACACTGTGGGTGGCAGACATCTCAGAAACTAAGAGAAGAAAATTTCAAGCAATAGGCCATGATCATCAGTTATTATACAAAGGTTGAATGCAATGAGAACTGAAATTAGAACATTGGTATTTGGTCATTTGGAGGTCTTTGATGCACTTGTTAACAATGATTAAGATAGAGGTCAGCCTGCAATGGACTGAGTAAGTGAAAGTGCTTTTCTGAGTTTATTTGTGAAAAGGATGAGAAAAAAGAATGAGTAATTTGTAAGGATTTTTGTTTTTGCTTGTTTTTAATTTGATTTTGATTCTGGCAGATTTGCACCAAGGAGAGTTGGTGAGGATTTAAAATAAAGGAAAGGAGATTATTGATTGAACTGAGATTCTTGAGGATATGAGATCTCTCCATAATACTGGAGAGAAGAGGCCTGTCCTTCTTAGAGAAATGGGTTAGGTAAGTGCTTTTGTGGATGGGTTTAGGGAAAAAGGGGTGGGGAGAAAGTTGAGGAATTTGGTATTTTGTAGCTTCTGTTTTTTTCTGAACTGCCCCAACAGATCTTTTACCAGTTTCCTCTTTCTGAAGGTGTGTACATAGCAGAAATGATTATATCTTAGAAAAGTTATTTCTTTGTACATTAATACTTTGCATTTATGTCTAGTTATAGCACCTAAACTTTTTGAAAAATACCTTATCAGTTTCCTCCTTATCTCAAGTTCCCTGACAATAGGAGACTAGGTCTTAATCATCTTGAACTTTCAGCTCATTGAGGAGTATCTGGCACATGAACCACTTTCCTAGTCCTAGGAGAGTTTTTTGTTTTTTTAGAATTACTGTTTTATAGTATTAAGGTGCTTTAAACATATGGAGATATAGAGACAATATAAACCAATTTTCGTTGAGAAGAGAAAGCATTACTTCCTTTTGTTCTCACATTAGTTTAAGGTTCTTATGAGTACTTGAACCCCTCTATTGACTCTTGTTCTGATCTTTTGATAGCTGTTCCATGATTAAATAGATAGAGAGGTATATAGAGAGGTAGTTTGTGCAGCCCTGGTTAAAAGCACTTACCTAGTACTAAAAATACGTTTATAATTTCAAAATATTCTAACATAATATGGTTTTGGATACTAGTGACACTACCTTAAACATGAGTTAACATCAGCAAATATGTTTTGGGTGCCCATCTTGAAGAAAGTACTGTACTTTGGTGTATTGTATGTTACGGAGAATTCTGCTTATTTGTTCAACATATATATTGAGGACCTTCTATGTGGTATATAGTTATAGGTGCTAGAGATAACATTGTTGAACAACAAAGACATTTTCCCTGTCCTTGTGGAGTATGCTGTATGGTTGGGGGTGGTGGAGAAGGGAGGGAGACACATATATCAAACGAGTAAGCACACAGCATCATCTGTGTATTATTTTTGCTAAATCTGTTTAACTTTGACTTTAGTCATGAGGAAACAGTAAGACATCTAGAACATGGAGGATGCTACCAGACAGCTGACTGCAAAAATGTCAAATGTTAGAAACAAACAAAAACTAAAAACAAGGGTACAGTTGAGATTAAAAGAGACAAAAGAGATATAACAATGAAGTGCAGTGTGCCAACATTGGATCCTGGATGTTGAAAAAAGATATAAAGGACATTTTTGTGTTTTTGAATGTGGACTGTACATTGGGACAGTGGTCCCCAACCTTTTTGGCACCAGGGACTGTTTTCATGGAAGACAATTTTTCCACAGATGGGGGGGGGTGATGGTTTCTGGATGATTCAAGCACATTACGTTTATTGTGTACTTTATTTTTATTATTATTACATTGTAATATATGATAAAATAATTATACAACTCACCATAGGTTGGGGACCCCTGCATTGGGCAATAATCAATCAGTGAAGCCAGGTATGGTGGCGCACACCTATAATCCCAGCTACTCAGGAGACTAAGGCAGAAGGATCACTGGAGTTTAGGAATTCAAGTCCAGCCTGGGCAACATATTGAGACCCCATATCTAAAAAAAAAAAATTTGGTGTGATAATGGTCTTGAGGCTATGTAGGAGGAAAGTCATTGTTTTAAGAGGATACATGCTGATATTTAAGGGTGAATTGTTGTGATGTCTACGACTTTCAAATGGATTAGCAAAAAAATTGTGTGTGGGGAGAGAGAGAGAAGGAAAGAAACAAATGTGAAATATTAATTGGTGAATCTAGGTGAAGGATATGCTGGTGATTATTGTGTAGTCATGCCTTGGTATCTATGGGGGATTGGTTCTAGGACCCCTCCCCACTGTAGATACCAAAATCTATGGATATTCAAGTCCCTTATATAAAATGGTGTAGTATTTGCTTATAACCTAACCACATTTTCCTGTATACTTAAATCATCTCTAGGTTACTTATAATATCTGTTACAATGTAAATGTAATGGAAATAGTTGTTATGGTATATTCTAAAAATTTGTATTATTATTATTTATTTATTTTTAGAGACAGGGTCTTGCTCTGTTGCCCAGTTTGGAGTGCAGTGACACAATCATAGCTCTCTGTAACCTTGAATTCCTGGGCTCCAACAATCCTGCCTCAGCTCCCCAAGTAGCTGGGACTACAGGTACAAGCCCAGCTGATTTTTTTTTTCTTTGAGACAGTCTCACCCTGTTGCCCTGAGTAGAGTGTGCTGGCGTCAGCTTAGCTCACAGCAACCTCAAACTTCTGGGCTTCCTCCTGCCTCAGCCTCCCAAATAGCTGGGACTACAGGCACACACCACCATGCCCGGCTAAGTTTTGTATTTTTAGTAGAGATGGGGTCTCGCTGTTGCTCTGGCTAGTCTTGAACTCCTGAGCTCAAGCAATCCTCCTGCCTTGGCCTCCCAGAGTGCTAGGATTACAGGAGTGAGCTACCACGCCTGGCCTGACTTTTTAAAATTATTTGTAGAGATGGAGTCTCGCTGTGTTGTGCAGGGTGGTCTCAAACTCCTGGGCTTAAGCATTCTCATCTCAGCTTCCCAAAGTGCTGGGATTACAGGCATGAGCCACCGTTCCTGGCCTAAAATTTGTATTATTTTTATTGTTGTACTGTTATTTTTTATTATTATTTTTGAATATGTTTGATGCACGGTTGAATCCATGGATGCGGAACTGACAGACATGGAGGGCTGACTGTATTCTTTAGAATATTTTTATTTTCCAGTTTTCAAAATAAAGAACTAGGAAAATGGAATATAATTATCATAGGTTATAATAAGTGTTTTAAAAAACAAAGTTGTCTGACAGAATATTGGAGAGTACATTTTGGTAGAAGTTGCAGTCATGCGTTGCTAATGACAGGGATGTGTTTTGAGAAATGTGTTCTTAGGTCATTTTGTCATTATGCAGACTTCAGAGTATACTTACACGAATCTAAATGGTATAGCCTACTACACATCTAGCTATATGGTATAGATTATTGCTCTGAGGCTACAAACCTGTGGCAGTTGTAACAATGCTATTTGTATATCTAAACATACCCAAATATAAAAGGTACAGTAAAAATATAAAATGTATAGGGCACTTCTTATGAATGGAGCCTGCAGAAAGTGCTCTGGGTGAGCCAGTCAGTGGTGAGTGAATGTGAAGGCCTGCATCATTGTACACTACTGTAGACTTTATCAACACTGTATACTAAGGCTACCCAAAATTTATTAAATTTTTCTTCAATAATAAATTTATTGTAAATATTTTGCTTTATAAATGTGTAAATTTTTTTAGCTTTTTGATTTTTTGTAATAACACTTAGCTTAAAATATACATTGTACAGCTATACAAACATTTTCTTTCTTTATATTCTTCCACAAGCTTTTTTCCTCTTTAAAATTTTTTATTTTTGCTTTTTAAACTTTTTGTTAAACTTGAAGGCACATATTAGCCTAGGCCTACACAGGGTCCAGAATCATCCATGTCATTGTCTTCCACCTCCATACCTTATCTCACTTGAAGGTCTTCAGGGGCATTAACATTCATGCAGCTGTTACCTCCTGTGAGAACAAGGCCTTCCGGAATACCTCCTGAAGGACCTGCCTGAGGCTGTCTTACAGTAAATTTTTTTATGAGTAGAAAGTGTATACTCTAAAATAATGATAAAAAGTATAGTATAGTTGGCCCTGTGTATCTGTGGGTTCTACATCCATGGGTTCAACCAACCAAAGATCAAAAAATAACAGTATTTGAGCCAGGCATGGTAGCTTGCACCCGTAATCTGAGCTACTCCGGAGGCTGAGGCAGGAGGATCACTTGAGCCCAGTAGTTTTGAGGCTGTAGTGAGCTGTGATTGTTTCATTGCACTCCAACCTGGGCTGCAGAGTGAGACCTCATCGCTTAAAAAAAAAAAAAAATTAAAAAACAGAAAGAAAATAAAATATTTGCAGGATTTGGAACCCTTGGGAATGTGCGGATATGGAGGACCAACTTCTTATATCTGCAGGTTGTGCAGGGCAGACTGTGGGACTTGAGCATCTATGGATTCTGGTATTCTCGGGAGGTTCTGGGACCAATACCCTGCAGATACCAAAGGATGACTATAGTAAATACACAAACCAGTAACATAGTCATTTATTATCATTATTAAGTATTATGTATTGTCCATAATTGTATATGCTAGACTTTTATATGACTGGCAGTGCATTAGGTTTATTTATACCACCATCACCACAAACATGAGTAATGTATTTTGCTATGACATCACTATGGCTACAATGTTACTAGGTGATAGGAATTTTTCAGCTCCATTAATAATTTTATGGAACCACTGTCATATATGCAGTCCATCATTGACTGACATGTCATTATGCAGCACATGACTGCTTAGAAGGATCAGCTATGTAAAAAATGGAGGAGGTGGGAGGGCGGTTTTTGGTAGTAAGTACAATACCACGAATGCCTTGGGTGGCAAAGATCTTGGTTTTTGAAGAATTGATAGGCAGCCTGTGTGACTGAATCTTGAGATGCAAAGACATATTTCTCTATCTTTGAAAGTAATGTGAGATACTTGATTTGCAGCATTTTCAGCCTGATATTTTGATGTTCCAGTTTCATTAGTGTTTGAAGAACTATTTATAAAGTCCTTTTGTATTTATCTATGATTCTCTTAAATGCAGACCTTCTGAAGTATACTAAAAATGGTTATCTTTTAGCTTTTTATTGTGTCAAAATCAGGGGCAGCCAGCTGCAGGTTGAGTATCCCTTATTGAAATGCTTGGAACCAGAAGTGTGTTGGATTTTGATATTTTCAGATTTTGGAATATTTGCATATATATAAAATGAGATCTTGGGGATGAGACCAAAGTTTAAATGTGAAATTTGTTTTTCTTTCTTTCCTTCTTTCCTCTTTTTCTTCTTCCCTTCCTCCCTTCCTCCCTCTCTCTAATTAATTAATTAATTAATTAATTAATTTTTTAGAGACAAGGTCTCACTTTGTGGGCCAGGTTGGGGAGTGCACTGGCATGATTACAGCTCACTGCAACGTCAAAGTCCTGGGCTCAAGCAAGCCTCCTGTCTCAGCCTCCCAAGTAGTTGAGATTACAGGCATACACTGCCACGCCTGGCTAATTTTTTAATGTTTTGTAGACAGAGACTCAGTATGTTGCCCAGGTTGATCTCTAACTCTTAACCTCAAGCATTCCTCCCACTTTGGTCTCCCAAAGTGCTGTGATTACAGGAGTGAGCCACTGCACCTGACCAATTTGTGTTTCGTATATATCTTGTACACATAGCTTGATGGTAATTTTATTTTTCCCTTGGGAATACTGATTAAACTGTGTGTGCACCTGCATTTTGACTACAACCTGTTGTCACATGAGGTCAATTATGGAATTTTCTACTTGAGGCATCATGTCAGTGCTCTAAAATTTCAGAGTTTGGAGCATTTCAGATTTTGGATTTTCAGATTAGGGGTGCTCAACCTGTATTACTATCTCAGGAAACTTAACAACCAAGTTGAGCCATCTCTAAAAATGTATCATTTCATCACTAGTAGATGACTTCCGTTAGACCTGTAAAAAAGCCTTTTGTTTAAGTATTCTGTGGACAGGAGGCTTGATAGTGGCAATGAATGACCTGATTTCACTTGTTAAATCTGAAAATATTCTTGGCTTTCTCACTGTATATGACCTTGTTTCATAATTGGGATCCAACATGACAAATATCTAGAATAATTTAGTCTGTCTCAGAAACAATGTGACCTACTAGAGTTTACTGTATTAGAGCAAAGAGTTTGGAATTTAATGAACTGTTACTTGACTTCTTTAAAACTTCAAGAAAGTGATTTTGAGTTACAGATTTCTTATTTGTTAAACAGTAGTCTCCCCTTCCTATTTTATGGCATTGTTTTGAGGAGAAAATGAGATGTGAATGCTCTTGAGTAAGTTAAAAACTATAGTAAGGTGAAGGTGTTTTCAAGACCTTATGATCTCTCTGCCCTACTACCAGAGATCCAGTTCATACTTTCTTTTTAGTAATTGGAACTTTTTAACTCTAGGATAGGGTTAGTGGCTTCCAACAAGGACAGCTCAATTTATTATTTCTTCCTTCTTGGTCTAAGGACAAAAGTCTGCAGGATTATAATGAAAATTCTGAATTGTTAGTGGAGGCTCATTTATGTAGTGTAACCAACCTTACCAATTCTGGACTTGAATGTGAATATATGTGTGTCCTTAATTCACAGTTATCTGTGGTTTTTATGTGTATTATTAGGCTTGTTGGTTTTGGCATTTTAAGCCTATAGTTAACCTTTCTCTGCTATCTGTTGTATGTGTGACATAACTAATCATCTCACAACTAATAAGCATCAGTGATCTGTAAGCTAATATTGTTATTATCCTATATTAAAATATCATTGTGGAGACATTCTGTTTTCCATTTGCACAAATAGTTTTGATGGCTGTGGCTATTGTGATGAAAAGATTTAACCTACTGTCATATATATATTTTAATCTGAGATATTCTTGAAATCTCATACTGTCTCTAAATGTGTGCTATTTCTTTGCCATTCAGAAAACACTTGATGTTATATTTAAGTGTCATCCATAATTTTTTTAAAAAGTTAAGATCTATATTTTTATCGGCTATAAAAATCTTTTTGTGGTCACAAAAATATATGCTTGTTGTAGAAACCCAAGCATACAAAAATGTTCTATAAAACTGATTTTATACTAACTATTAAATTATTTAAAAATATTTTCTGTAATTTCATGAAGAGTACCAAAGCCATACTCAATTGAAACTGTAAACACCTCTTGTCATTGCCTGACCTATTAGATGGCTAAGCTATTTTTAATTCTGAACCTGAGGTCCAGGAGGCGAATTTACCTTTGCTTTTAGTTTCAATCTTTAAGTGAAGTAAAATTAAGTACAATTTTAGAAGAGTTTTTGGCTTTTTAATACATGAATAAATTTGGAGCTGTGTGTAATAGAATATGTGTTTTCATAGGATAGTGATATTTGCTTGATAAATGAAGGATTTATTTACCAGGATGTGGATTGATAAATTCAGGCTTTCATTAGTTTATTTGAGAGATATTTTTGAGCACCTACTTTATGCCAGACACTATGAAAAGTTTTAGATATCTAGTGATGAGCAAAACGTTTCCTTTCAGTTTTAATTTAAGATTCTGTTTGTTTGCATGGAGTTATTAGGTAGTAAATTTCTAGAAAATTGTTTGATTCTGCTTTTTTTTGTTTTGGGAGACAGAGTGTTGCTCTGTTGCCCCGGCTAGAGTGCAGTGCCATCATCATAGCTCACTGCAGCCTGGAATTCCTGGGCTCAAGGGATCCTCTTCTCCAGTAGCTGGAACTACAGGTGTGTACCACCAAGCCCAACTGATTTTTTTATTTTTGTTTTTTGTAGAGAAGAGGTCTTGGTATGTTGCCCAGGCTGCTTTTGAACTCCTGGCCTCAAGGGATTCTCCCACCTCAGCCTCCCAAAGTGCTGGGATTATAGGTGTGAGCCATCTCACCCAGCCCAGAACAGTCTTTTTAAGTTGATTAATTTAATGCTGAAAACATTGTTTTTGCTTCTCGCACACTTTGCTGTAGATCAGTACTGGTTTATGGACCTGAGCTGAGAACCATTGCCTTAAAACAGCTGTTTCAAGGGGAGAGATTGGGGAATTTTGTGGTCTAATGTTAGGGAAAATTATTAAGTATGTCTTAACATATTAAAAGCTTCAAAGAGGTTCTTCTATGAAAAGACCCATAGTTTACTTGGTTATTGGAACCCTTTCTCATACCAGTTATTGACACTCTTTAGAACTGGTATTCCAGAGAATACCCTTTTGAAATACTGCCATGGATGTTGATGTTACCAAGGGTTTGTCCTCACTACTTTTATCCTTTTCTGTCTTTTTAAAAGTTAACTTTTAATATTTATTGAAGTATTACTTGCTAAGAGTTTAAAACATCAAATACTTATAAAAAGACTTTTAACCAAAAAGATGCAGTTTCTTATTTCTTCTCTCCATCCCTTTCCACTCCTTATAGGCAATTACTTTGAATCCTTAGCTGTTTCTGTTTTGCATTTCTAAATATTACTGCATTTTGATTCATCAGTTTTAAACATTTTCTTCCTATTAGTGCAATGTTACATGAGTAATTTCTCTTATAGCCCCTGTCCCTGGTCTTTCAAAATGGTTATACAAAAAATTTCAAACCCTGTTTTCATTTGTGATTATGTAAAAATTGTTTATATATGAACCACATAGGCTATGATACCTCATAATGGTGGTGAAGGTTAGTTAATACATGTAGAGAACCTAAACAGTGCCAAACACTTGTTAGCTCTTTTTAGCTGTTATTTCTAGAATTACGTTTCTTTCTTATACAACTGGATTTAAAAATTGCCTCAGTAAAAACAAAATTTTCCTACTTTTCTTTGAACATTAAAATCTTCACACATCTTCGATTGTTCTGTAAAGCTGCAGTCCCCAACCCCTGGGCCACGGACCAGTAAGGTCCATGGCCTGTTAGGGACTGGGCCGCAGAGCGCCCCCCTACCCCCTGCCTCTTCTGTGGAAAAATTATCTTCCATGAAACGGATCCCTGGTGCCATAAAGGTTGGGGATCGCTGCTATAAAGTGTCTCATAGTGTATTTTTTTTACAGTGTCAATCTGTTATGTAATTTATTGGTTCCATTTATTTTTCTTAGAGATAACCTCCTGCAGCTCTTCTGGAATTCTGCTCTGATTTGGACTTGTTGCTGTCTAGACCTGCTTTACAAGAGTTGTACTGGGGCTTACGATCACCGTCATTCTGGGAATTCCTTTTGCCTCTCTTCTGTGTTGGATCCCGTGCATCTCATGTCTACCTTTTGTTTTGGTTTACTGTTTCTCTTAGTATTTTCTGTTAAGCTCAAAGAAAATGTGCTTGAGTGATAAATCTTGATTGATAATTTGGCTGGTTATAAAGTAGATTTTTACTCGGGATTTATTTTTCACTCAGATTTTTAAATGAATAGTTCCACTGTCTTTAGCTTATAACATAGCTGTAATGATAGTGTTATTATTATTCTCAGTCTTTTGTTATTTGCATTTTTCTCTCTTTCTGAGCATAGTATCTTATCTTTATTCTTGATTTTCTTGGCACAGGTCTTTTTAATTCAGTTTGCTGGACATTTGGTGGCTTTTGTAATCTGGTGACTCCTGTCTTTCAGTTCTGGGATGTTTTCTTCTACTTTTTCTTTGATAGTTTTCTCCTCCCTTTTTTCCCTGTTTTCACATGTTGGATTTCTTTGATCCTCTGATTTTTTAAAATCTATTTTTCTTATTCTCTATCTTTGGTTCTTGTTCTAATGAAATTTTTATTTTGGCTGTGATTTTATATCTTAGAGCTCCTTTTTGTTTTCTCTCATTTCATGGATGCTATATTTTCTCAGATCTCTGTGGATATTAATTATAGTTTTTTTTTAACAAAACCCTTTTTAATGTAAACACAAGTAGATTGCATAAAACAAATTTATAAGTTGATGCATTATTATAAGGCAAAAACTTGTCACCACCCCAGGGTCAAGAAATAGAACCAGCCAACCCAGAAGCCCAAATTTCAGTCCTTCCCCCCAAAAATAGTTGCCATCCTGACTTTTATGGTACTTACTTTCTTTTTTGCTGATTCCATCCCCATTGTGTAGTTCAGCATATTTCTCTGCATTTCCTATAAATTGGTGTCTAGATCTAGAGGTTTATAGGATTTGTGTTTGCTTTTGGGGGGGGGGAGTAGGGCAAGAGTATTTTACACATGTGTGGTATGTTCTCCCATCAAGAAGCATGTAATGTTTGGTTGTTTCTCTTGCTATGCTGTTAGCAGCCACTGATGTTCAATGCGTAGATCTGTTTATTCAAGTGTTACAAAGTGGTAAGATGAAAAAAAATTATTCATTTCTTTTTCATTTCCTGGCTTGAATATATTTATTTGTTTATGTATTTAAATTTTTTTTTTTTGAGACAGTCTCTTGCTCTGTTGCCCAGGCTTGAGTGCCATGGCCTCATCATAGCTCACTGCAACCCCAACTACCTGGACTTAAGCTGTCCTGTTGGTCCAGCCTCCCAAGTAGCTGGGACTACAGGCTCACACTACCTGCCTGGCTAATTTTTTTTTATTATTAATTAAATTTTTTTTTTTTTTGGTAGAGACAGGGTCTCATTACGTTGTTCAGGCTGGCTTTGAACTCCTGGCCTCAAGCGATCCTCCTGCTGAGCCTCCCAAACTGCTAGGATTGCAGGTGTGAGTCACTGCACTCAGCCCCAAGTGTCCTTTGATACAGACTTTTATATATTATTCCATACTTAGTTCGCTTATGTGACTTCTGCCTTTGGAGTCTAGTGCACCAATTCTTTAGTCATTTGGAGTTCTGTAGACAAATGGATTTGCCTGTCGTTGCTCATTGTTCCTCCTGCTGGGCACTGAAGTTCAGTCTTCATCTTCATTTTACAAGTGCTTATTATTCTTCCAGTTGCTTTCTGTGTTCATAAATAGTGATTTGGGGTATCACATGTACTCTAGTATGATTGAAGATGGAATGTGTTTAATTTTTTCTTTTCTCCTTGTTTTGGGGTGAGAAGGAACAAAGAAATCTCTACTCTGCTATCTGAATATGGTAAAGTTCCCGTTATCCCATTTCTCCTCTCATTTCTATCTAGGGCTCCAAATCATCATATCATCAATATTTTCATGACTTCTAGATCTTTACTTCCAAACCTGATTTTCTTTCTGAGCTGTGGATCTTTATATCCTACTGCTTCCCAGACTTCCTGAATAATCTTCCCCCAATATTTGCCAGTTTTATTAGTCTTTTCAGAAGACCAGCTTTTGGTGCTATTGGCTCTATCTGTTGTGTTTTTTTCCTTATGTTAATTACTGTTTTTTTTTTCTTTTCTTGGGCTTATTTTCCTTTTTTTCTCTTTCAACATGAGATGCGTACTTAATTCATTAACTTTCAAGTTTTTTTTCCTTTCTAACGTATATATTTTGAGACTTATGTCTCTAGGTTCTGCTTTAGCTGTATCCCACAAGTTTTAATGCTTGGTTTTTGTTATTCAATTCAGAATCCTTGCTAATTTCCATTATGATTTCTTCTTTGGCCCATGGATTATTTCGAAGCATATGTCTTGATTTTCAGACTTTTGTTATCTTTTTATTGATTTTGACTCTTATATAGCATTGTAGTCATAGAACATACACCATGTGGTTTTATAGCTTGAACTTTGTTGAGACTTGCTTTGTGAATTGGTACATGGTGAGTTTTTATGAATATTTTGTCTGGATGATATCTTTTCTTGGATGAAGTATTGATGATTTAATTTTGCTAAATTTCCCCCATACCATCCTCCCAGTTTTTCAAGTTAAAAACCTGGGAATTATGGCGAATTCCTCCCTTGTTTTCAATACCACATAAAGTCAATTCTTCATGCCTATCCATTCTACTTTTTAATTATTTCATGTTACAAGAGTAATACCATGATTATTTTTAAAAACCTAGAAAATGTAAAGTAAATAAAATAAGTTACACAAGGCCTGCTACCCAGGGATTTTTTTTTTCTATTCCAGCTTCTTCATGGCCCTAATTCAGGTCTGTCTGTTCTTCATAGACTATTATAGATTTATTAGTATTCCCATCTTTTCTCTTCTGTATAACATTTATTTGTTTATTCATTCAGCCAATATTGAGAACCTCTTATGTGCTAGGTATAGGGCATGTATAACAGTAAATAAGGCAGAGAGGCAAGGACCTTACTTTAATGGTTTACTTTTATAGCTTGGGCTTTTTTATTTGTTCAGTGTTATCTTTGTCATTTTCTCTTTGTTATAATTTGAGCTATAGCTATAAATGAATTTTGTTCTTAGAAAAGTGTGTGTTGTCTTCTGACTTTGTGTCTTTCTATATGTTCCCTAGGTTTATGAAGCCCTCTCTAAGGTAAACTACTACTCATCCTTTAAGTCTTGAGTTAAAGCTGAGTCTTAATGAAATTTTGTCTGACCCTGCCTCTTAACTTCTGGTTAGATTAGATGTTATTCTTGTGTCTATTCATTATAGGAATTACATATAGTTTTTTGGTGTGCATGTGTTTCTTTACTTGGGCTGTAATTCCTTGGTGGTATGTCCTGTATCTTTCCATAAGTGTTTTTCTTAACACCCAGCATAGTACCTGGCACATAGGTATTTACAAATATTTGTTGAATAACCACAGCCATACAATTAAATAAAATAACCATGTTTTCCTTAACTTCCATTGGACTCTTATTATGAAATAGCTTGGGAAATGGACTGTTTTGGTTAGTTAAAATGTTCTGGTTAATTAAAAAGTACATTGTGAGATACTAGTTTTCAAATATAAGCTGACAGCTAGGGAGATAAAATACATTGGTTGTTTCTAATAAGGCTGGATTTTTGCGTATAAATCATTATAAATGGGAATTGAGATTGTAAGTCAGTTGATGTATAATTTGTAATATAGTTTATTTGCAGCGTTTCTGATACTTACTATCTACTGTAATGGTTTCCGAATTTAACCTTATGCTCTAATAAATACATTTTTTTCTCAGTGTTGCCCAGCTGTGAGACTAGGGTATCTGCTGATTCTGAACTACTAGTAGCAACCCTGACCAAAGGTCCCAGCAAGGTGAGGGATGAGAGGATAACATTTACAGATGGTAAGAGTGAGATATTTGTTTATATCTTAAACAGATGGACACTACCTACCTGTACCCAGTTGTTTAGCCTGTCAGGTAAAGAATGTGGAGGAGGTTTTTACATCTGTAGGTTCCTGAAGAAAGACTTCCTGTTTTGGCATTCAGAGGCTTTTTAGCCTAAGTGTTGCCTCCCCATCTGATCCCCCTAAGGCACTGCTTACCACTCTGTAAGTCCTTTATCACATAGAAAGAGATCCCATGCACATTTTTATCATATAGAGTCAATCTTAAATGTCAGTGGACGACTAAGGATTACTAAGTAGTGGAGGAAAGCCTGCATGAAAGGAGAGCCTAAGATAAGTGGGGGAAAAAAAATCTATAAAGAAATAGATAATGGAAAGGGTTTTTTGAAGGCTGAATAGTATGATTGAAAGAAGACCTCATGTCTAGACATATTCTTGTGAAATTTCAAGACATCAAGGATAAAGGAAGATCCTAAAATCTTCCTGAGGTGGGGAAAATGGCAACCTATAAAGGAGTAAAAATCAGAGTGGCATCAGATTTTTCATCACCAGTGCTGAGTGTAGTAGAGGAATGCCATCAAACTTCTGAGGGGAAATTATTTTCAACATTAAATTCTATATCTAGGAAACTGGTAGTCAGTTGTGAGGGTAGGATTGAGATATTTTTAGATACAGAAAGTTTAAATGTATACATCTTTTTATTGCAAGCCACTGCTCTAGCAAAAAATATATGATCTAGAAAGCAGAGTGATAGGGGAATTTCCAAGATGATAAGGATAAGGCCTAGAGGGTAATCATTCTAGATTGGTGCAGGAATGTGGAGAGCTCTAGAAGCAAGAGGTACCTGTGGGAAAAAGATAGGTTTGAAATTATCTTTGACAATTTGAAAGAGGAGGCAAGAAAGGGATATAGTAAACAATTCTGGGAAAAATTAAAAGTGAATAAGAGAGGATATTTAATAAGGAAATACTGCTTATCTTTGCAGTGACTAATATTTATATATTTTTACGGTAGGTAAAACTTACTGATTTAATGAAAACAGGCCTATAAGATTTGTAGAGGATGGGAGGGCAGGAAGTGGGAGTTGGTGTAAGATGTGGATTGCCAACTTCTTTGGTAAGAAGTGAGATCTGAAACTGATGAATTTTGAAAGAGAAGTATAAGCACATTATTTGGAAATATGGAAGTGTCTCCCAGAAGAAATAGCTGAAAGAGTTAACAACAACAACAAAAAAGCACCCACCTGTGAGAGCAGGGGCAGGATATGGGAAGGGATGGATTGAGGAACTTTTGCTTTTCATTTTAAATTTTTTTGTACTATGTGATTTGAAAAAACCCCACTGCATGTGTATATAGAGTAGAGCCAGCCTTAAATCTGCTTGCTTTATGCTTTTCGTCCTCTAGGTTCAACACTGGTTCTCTTTGAAGTTTTACTTCCAAGGAATCCTCAACCAGAATGGAGGCAATCAGTCTCAGGTTTCATTTTACTGTACCTGTCTCAAGAGACAAAGAATTCCTTCCCCATAGCTTTAGTGTTTAAGTAGATTGCCTGCTGCTTTCCTTGTACCTGGGCCTTTGGTCCTGCTTGACCTCATGGATTTGACCATATCTGTGTGAAAGTTTCCACCAAAATTGGCACTTTTGTTAGGTTACATTATATCCTTCACATGTGATTAACCCACATATTTGGTACTTTTCCCAGGGAAGGGAAGAAACTGTGGGAAGGAGCATGGGAAAGATAGCAGCTTTGTGCTCCTTAAGAGATGAGACCTGTGACTCTTGGGATAGGATAACAGCAGAATAAGTTTTTTCTTCCCTTTTCTTTCAGCATAGCTGTTTTTTCCCCCCCGTTATTGCAAACTCATATGGCTTTGTGGATTGATGAGTCAGGGGGAGGAGGGTGCTCCAGTGGAGGTACACTGTGAAGTGGGACTTGGTTTTCCTTCTCTTTCTCCCTTAGCTGCTAAGTGGTATTCCATGGGCTGAAGAGTAGTGGCAGGGCTACTGGAGACATGGTTGTGGTGCATCTGTCAAGGCTGATTGGGGTTACCAGAGAAGACGAGGGAAAAAAATCTCAGCAGCACGGTAGTGGGATGAAAGTTCCTACTGGGGAGGTGAGTCCTCTGTTGGAGTAGTGGCATTTGCTCTTAGAAATTGCCTTTAATTAAATTACTAGTTACTGCTGGTAATTTACTGATTACTTATTGTACTCCTACTACTAGTTAGTGGGGAAGTAATGGTAAATAGGATGGAATAATTCTTTCCCCTCTCAGAATACAGACTATTTAGGTAGTGGGGAGTGGATAAAGACAAGTAAGTAGGCAAATTAAGTACAGCGTGAGAAGTGTAATGATGGAGGAAATGTAGCGTACTAAGAGGGCGTCTAATCTGAACTTGATGGATGGGCTTGAATAGGGAAAGGAGCCTTGAAGAAGGAAGGTCTAGTTGAGTTTTTCCTACCAGAATGTTGGGCCCTTAGGGTAGGGGACCCTGTCTGTCTTATTTACCTTTGTATCCCTAGGGCCTAGCACAGGTATTCATTAAATATTTATTGAAGGAAACATAATTAACCTGAAAACGCGTTAGATTTCTTGATGTTTCTTTTGTCATTTATTGAGAAATTATATTATGGCAGGTCCTTAACCTATGTTTTTAACTATTAACCTCACAGTAGTCTTGAGAGGTTATCTTAGACAGATTAGACTGTCCAGGGTCTTACAACTAGTAATTCAAATAGTCCTTTAGTTAGTTGGAGGAATAAATTGAGGAATGGGTCTGGAAGAATTAATTCCTCTCTTCCCTAAGCCATACTCTTTCTTGAATTATACATCCAATTTTCAAGTTCTTTAGTCAGGGTCTTATTTATTGTGGGGGTAGTAAACCAAGAAAGAAGTACTGGCTTGAGTCCTTGATCTCCAGTTGTCTCAAGGGAGGAAACGTCTTTGTCCAGGCAATCTCATTCAAGATGTTTAGCGGTGATTCAGTGGCAGTGATTCACCTCCTTCCATTGTTTTATTTTGGTAAAATACATATAACATTTATCATCTTAACTTTATTTTTTTATTTTTTATTTTTTGGGTCTCTGTTGCCTGGGCTAGAGTGCAGTGATGTGATTATAGCTCACTGCAACCTCAAACTCCCAGGCTCAAGCTATCCTCCTGCCTCAGCCTCCTGAGTAGCTGGGACTATAGGCATGTGCCACTGTGCCTGGCTAAATTTTTTCTAATTTTTTGTAGAGACAGGGTCTCCCTGTTTGCTTGGGATGGCCTTGAACTCTTGGCCTCAAGCAGTCCTCCCGCCTCAACCTCCCAAAGCACTAGGATTACAGGTATGAGTCTCGGAGCTTGGCCTATCTTAAGTATTTTTGAGTATACAGTTTAGTGGTATTAAATACATTAATAACATTGTGTAATTACTATCAACATCCATCTCCATAACTCCTTCATCTTCTGAAACTGAAACTCTGTATCCATTGAACAATAACTTCTTATTCCCCCCTCCCCTCAGCCCCTAGATTCTTATACAGAGACAGCCTGAATCTAAGATATGGTGAGATGAGGGATACAGCTTTGTAGCTACTGAACAGAGTAAACTGGGCACGCAAAAGGAGTACTAATTCCCCAATAAAAAAAAGCCTGTTTATCATGGCACTTTACAATGTGTGAACTGAGAAAAATGTTTGCAACATGTATAACAAGGGTTATTGCTTATGTAAGATGCTTTTAAAAATTTTATTATGAAAAAAATTAGCATTTCAGTTAAAAAATGGGCAAAGAACATCCACTGCAGTTTCTAGAAGTCATACAAATTGTCAACAAACCTATGGAAAAAAATGCCACTTGATTAGTAATAATAGAAATATAGGGGCCGGGTGCAGTGGCTCACACCTGTAATCCTAGCACTCTGGGAGGCCGAGGTGGGTGGATCGCTCAAGGTCAGGAGTTCAAGACCAGCCTGAGCGAGACCCCGTCTCTACTAAAAAAATAGAAAGAAATTATCTGGCCAACTAAAATACATATAGCAAAAATTAGCCGGGCATGGGTGGCACATGCCTGTAGTCCCAGTTACCTGGGAGGCTGAGGCAGTAGGATCGCTTAAGCCCAGGAGTTTGAGGTTGCTGTGAGCTAGGCTGACCCCACGGCACTCACTCTAGCCGGGGCAACAAAGTGAGACTCTGTCTCAAAAAAAAAAAAAGAAATATAGGTAGAAATGGAGTGTGTGTGTATGTGTGTTGTCATCAAATAGCAAAAGAATGATAATACTCTTTGTTAGTGAAGGTGTGGGCCTTCACGTACTTCCATCAAGTACTACTCTAATAGTGTCAGTGAGAGTGTTAATTGGTACCTCTTGGGAGAATAATTTGATAATATCTGTGACATTAAAAAATAATGAGGATGAGGGGGAATGAGTGTATAAATGAAACAATATTGGCCATGAGATGAGAATTAAAACTGGGTGGTAAGTACTTGATGGCTCATTGTGCTTGTTTTGTCTACTTTTGTATATGTTTGTAAATTTTCTATTATAAAGAGGAAAAATGTACACAGTATATTACAGTAATTATCTTTATGATTTTATCCTATACAATAGTTGGGAATGTAAAAGAATGAGTTTTATATTATTGCTTATGATAATAAAACATTGAAAACGTGTTCCTCATTTGGGTAATGGTTAGAAAGCTTAGCAGCTGATGAAAAGATTGTCATATGTGCTTTTGTTTTATATTTATTGGATAGAAGTTACATTGTCCAAGATATATCTTTGTATGAGGAAAGTTAGAGAACAGTATATAGAATACTCTACATTTTGTTAAAAACATTTATATAAATTATATATATATATTTAGTGTATGTATAAGAAAAATCAGATGAACAGTTTTCTTCTGTTGGTGGAGATAGCATGGGGAATTTTCACTTTTAACTCTATGTTTCTATGTTATTTTACCATCGGCATGTTTACCTTTATAATCAGAAAAGAAGTAATAAATTCTAAAATTAGAAAAATTAGTTTGGCTTCTAATAAAGGTCATATTCTACAAAAGAGAGAAGTAATTAGCGACAATAATGGGGAGAAAACTACATGGTGGGGGAAGCCTTAGTGGGGAAAGTGTTCTTTTCTTTTCTTTCTTTTATTTTTTTTATTTTTTAAAGACAGAGTCTTGCTTTGTTTCCTGGGCTAGAGTGCAGTGATGGGATCATAACTTTCTACAACCTCAAGCTCTTAGGCTCAAGCTATCCTCCTGCCTCGGCCTTCCAAGTACCTGGTACTACGGTTGCGGTGCCCTGTTAATTTTTCTGTTTTCTTGTAGAGATGGGGTCTTACTCTTGCTCAAGCTAGCCTTGAACTTTTGGCCTCAAGCAGTTTTCCCGAGTGATCTCACAAAGTGCTAGGATTATAGGTGTGAGACATCATGCCCAGCCTCTTGATATGTCTTCTATAAGGTTTCTTTGGGCAGAGAAATTTTGAAAGAAGACTGCTTTTACAAATGATTTTGTTTATTAATGCAGTTTTATATATGATTTATGTTCTTCATGTTTATGTAGGTAAAAGGTTGGTATATATTTGCCTTAAATGTGAATGATAGACTATTGTTTACTTAGAGCAAAACTGAGATTATTTGTGCTAACAGTCATTGTTAGAAAAAAATTTAACTCATTAAACATAGATTTTTCTTGACTTAAACTTTATAAATCCCACATAACATTTCTGCCTTTTGTATGCCATGTCCTGTGCAAAGCATTGTGGATATAGCTGTAAATAAGAGTGAGACAGACACACCCTGTATTTGGTGGAGGTGGGGGATGGGGAGGCATTGCAGTGGGCAGAAGACTAAATGGGGAGGACTGCAGGAGTGGAGACGGTATATATAACTTTTCCCCAGAGGTTTGGCTGTGAATGGTAGGAAAGAAATAGGAGTAAGTGGTGGGAGCACAAAGAATCAAGAGAATTTTAGTTGTTCCCCCCATCCCCCTTTTTTTTTTTTTTTTTTGAGATAGAATGTTGTTCTGTTGCCCTGGGTAGAGTGCAGTGGCATCATCACAGCTCACTGCAATGTCAAACTCCTGGACTCAAGTGATCCTCCTGCTTCAACCTCCCAAGTTGCTGGGACTACAGGTGTGCATCACCACACCTGGCTAGTTTTTCTGTTTTTAGTAGAGACCGGATCTGGCTCTTGTTCAGTCTGGTCCCCCCCGCCCTTGCATCCTTTTTATAAGTTTTTAAGCATAATTGAATGCTAATGGGAAGATACCAGTAGAGAGATTATGCTAGCTTTGGTTTGTAATTCTGTAACTGTTGTCAGGTAATAATGTTTAATCTGTCTTACAGTTATACTTCTTGAGTGTAAAAGGAGATCTATAAAATCCTCATCTGCAAAAATGTCTCCATGGCATAACTTCTGTATATCTAGCACCTGGCATAGTAAGTGGCTCATAATAGGGGCTCAAAAAGTGATTTGTAAATGATTATACTGAATGTTTAATGTAGGTTCAGACACATAGTAATCTCAATAACTTTTCCTCAGAAGTTTGTTTGTGGATGGCAGGAAAAAAATAAGGAGGTGGTAGGAGAGGGGCATAAGGAATCAAGGGTAACTGTTGTTAGGTTAGGTCTCATTGATACACAGCACACTAGAAATATTAGAAGCAGGGCAAAAACACCAGGAGATGGAAAAGTCAAAAAAAGTTTGCTATCTTATGATCTAAGGATGTGTTGTGCAATGAGAATAGTACAGCGGAGAGTAAGACAGACTTTGCCATCATGATAAAGGAGAGAATTTATTGAAGCAATAGCAGAGCATGGTTTTTATACATTTTGCACTGTAGAGTTGGAAGATTCTGGGTCCTAGTCCTCTGTTGGCATTCTATTGAGGTCATTTCTCACCCATAATCATTGCTCAGGCTTTGGTTAGTTTCTTTAACTTAAAGATGCAAAATTCCTCAAGTGAACTCTGAACTTTTAAAAAATTTGCTTTCTAATAGAGTCATTTTCATACTGTGATTTAAGGCATTAAATTGTTTCAGTGTCTGGAGAAAGAAGGTTCTCAGCCTGGCGTTGAGCATCCCTGCTAATGGAATTCATTGTGATTCATCCTCCAGTTTTACTTCTGCTCTCTAGCACTCATCCTGTCAAATGTTTAAACTTTTTAACCCCTCTAATTCTGGTACTAAAGTACCTTTTCCTCACAATTAACTATGGCAGTGTTATATGATAATATACTGGAACAGTGTGAGGTTGAAACTTTTTTTTTTTTTTTTTTTTTGAGACAGAGTCTCACTGTTCCCCGGGCTAGAGTGAGTGCCGTGGCGTCAGCCTAGCTCACAGCAACCTCAAACTCCTGGGCTCAGGTGATCCTTCTGCCTCAGCCTCCCAAGTAGCTGGGACTACAGGCATGCACCACCATGCCCGGCTAATTTTTTTATATATATATATATATATATATTTTAGTTGTTTGGCTAATTTCTTTCTATTTTTAGTAGAGACGGGGTCTCGCTCTTGCTCAGGCTGGTCTCGAACTCCTGAGCTCAAACGATCCGCCCGCCTCGGCCTCCCAGAGTGCTAGGATTACAGGCGTGAGCCACCGCGCCCGGCCTTGAAACTATTTTTATAATAATACTAAGATGTTTTTTGCCTTTTCCATTGTGTTGACATTCATACAGATGGTACAAAAACAATGTTATGTAAAGCTGCTTTGTGCCTTAACATGAAATCAAGGCATTGACTTCAAACAGTACTAGTATTCTTCATTGTTGTGTACTCACAACAAAAATCACAAAATACACACATATGCACATACCCCAAATCTTATTTCACTTAACATTCTCAGTGAAACAGTAAAAATTGATAATTAAATCTTTATCTTGAGTTTAGGTTTTTAGAGTCATGTGTGACGAAGTGTACCTAAAGCGTTTGTGCCGTTGTTTGAGGTGCTAGCTGAATTAGCAGTTTTTTCATGGAACATCATTTTTACTTGAAACAGTGATTGAGTTGTGTATATGGCAGATATTTTCTTGAAGTGACGGACTTCATTTGTATTTACCTTATTTACTGCCATTTTTTGATTTTTCTTCATTTGTTCCTGTGGGTTCAAGTTAACATTTTGTGTTATTTCTTTAAAACAAGTTTGCTCCCACTTATCTCCTTTGTGCTGGTATTGTCAAATGTTACATTTCTATATGTTAAAGGTTTAGCAATACAATTATGCACATTGTTTTGTATGCTTGCTTTAGAGGACATATGAAATTTATACTGTGTTTTATAATTATCTAATTGCCTTTATTGGTGGTGTTTTTTTTTGGCATATGGATTTGAATTTCTTTCTGGGTTTACTTGCTTTCAACCATAAGAACTTCTTTTACTATTTCTTGTAAGGTGGTTCTGCTAATAAAAATTTCATTTTTGTTTATCTGGGAGTATCTATTTCACCTCCTGCCGCCCCAGACGGAGTCTCACTCTGTCGCCCCAGGTAGAGTGCAGTGGCATGATCATAGCTCACTGCAACCTCAAACTCCTGAGCTCAAGCAATCCTCCTGCCTCAGCCTCCCTAGTAGCTGGACTATAGGCGTGTGCCACCATGCCAGGCTAATTTTTTCTACTTTTGTTAGAAACAGGGTCTTGACCTCAAGTGATCCTCTTGCCTCGGCTTCCCAGAGTGTTAGGACTATAGATGTGATCCACTGCGCCTGGCCTTCACTTTCATTTTTGAAAGACGGTTTTGCTGGATGTAAGATTCTTGCTTGACAGGTGAACAGGTCCCCCCCCCCCCACTGTCACCTTCAGCACTTTGGATATGTCATCTCATTGCCTTCTGGCCTTCATTGTTTCTGATGAGAAGTTAATTGGTAATCTTATTGTGGTTTCCTTGTACATTTTGAGTTCTATTTCTCTTGTTGCTTTCAAGATTTTCTCTTTGTCTTTTAGCAGTTTTGCTATGATGTGGCTGGGTGTAGATCTCTTTGAATTTAATCTATAATACTTGGAGTTTGTTAAGCTTCTTAGGTGTGTACCTGAATGTTTTTCAGCAAATTTGGGAGGGTACCACTTGTTATTTCTTTGGATATCTTTACAGTGTATTTTTTTCAAACTGAAACTTTGTACTCATTAATCACTAACTCCCCACTCCTCCTCCTTCCTAGCCTTTGGCTGCCACCATTCTACTTTCCATCTCTATGAAGTTGAGTACTCTAGGCACTCATATAAGTGGAATTATACAATAATTGTCCTTTTTGTCTGGCTTGTTTCACTTAGTGGAATGTCTTCAGGATTCTTCCATGTTGTAGCTGTAGGATTTCCCAGAATTTCAATATTTTTAGGTATTGAAATTAGTATTCCTAATTCTTAGGTATTGAAACTTTTTTTTTTTACTTTTTGCTTGCTTTATTTTTACTAAACTTTTATGCTATTTTAGAATTATTGTCTATCTAGTTTTGCGTGTCATTGTATGTTCAGTTAGTGATTGGAAAAGTGAAACCAAACAGTTGATTTGCTGGTATGCTGTGCTATTTATGAGATGACTAATATGTAAGTTAAAATGTAATTTTGTAGTATATAATGTTGGCATTTTTTCTTTAAAAAAAGTAAATGCTCTCATAATACACTTTCCATTTGAATGTGGTTTTATGAAATTGGTGATTTTCAATTTTTTTTTCACTCCCAGTCTGCATATTTTTAACTCCCAGTCTGACTATGATATACTCCCAACAATAAAAAGATTCAATTTAGTAATGATTCCCTGTAGGGAGAGGGTCATAACTACCCTTCCAATGAGTGTGAATATACCCAACTACCCACCAAAGTCACTGGTTGGTGTGTCTTAACTGCATGTGGCATAATTAAGAGATTATAGTTTAATTCACTTTTATCCTTATCTAAACTTAGTCATGAGATTCAAGGCATTCTTTGCTTGTGACCATGGCCTGTCCACCTCAACTTAAAACTGTTATTTTGGTGATGACTGTCCTGAATATGTTGTCTTAGAGTGTTTGCTAAATCCTTCTCACTTGGGGGTAGGCAGTGAATGAATATTAAGAATTGCTATCATTTCTTTTTAAACTTGTTTGGAGAGTATTTGTGATTTGAGCTATTTTTTGTATTTTCCTTCAGTTTAAGGTTTTTGACAAATGAAAAATTTTGACTAACATATGAAATATCTCATTGGTAAAGTAAGTTCTGCAAGTAACTCTTATATATGGTCTTTTATTCCCTAAATAGAGACTCTACAGGGGCAGGTAATTCACTGGTCCACAAGCGGTCTCCTTTACGTCGAAACCAAAAGACCCCAACATCCTTGACCAAGCTGTCTTTACAGGATGGACAAAAAGCCAAAAAGCCAGCATGTAAATTTGAAGAGGGTCAGGATGTCCTAGCTAGATGGTCAGATGGCTTGTTTTATCTTGGAACTATCAAAAAGGCAAGTTACCTTAATGTATCTTTTCCTGCTTTTTCAGTAAACTTTTAATAACCTTAAATTTAACTTCATGTTTTTAATTTTAAGAGATCACTGTTAAGTATTTCTCTGTATTGCAGATAAACATATTGAAACAGAGCTGCTTCATCATATTTGAAGACAGTTCTAAATCCTGGGTTCTCTGGAAGGACATTCAAACAGGCAGGTGCTACTATTTCTTGTGAACATGATTTATACAGAAATTTAATTTTCTTCAACTTGTCACATTCTGGTGGTGTCTCCTGAATACAGTGTATTAAAATAATTCGTTATTACTTTTGAGGAGAGGTTGAAAACCTCAGCATAAACTGGATGTGGTGGCTCATGCGTGTAATCCCAATGACTTGGGAGGCTGAGGTGGGAGGATCATTTGAAGGCAGGAGTTCCAGACCAGCTTGGGCAACATAGCCTTACCCCATCTTGAAAAAAAAAAAAAGAAAAAAATGCAGTCTTTAAGGTGCTGTACTCTATATTATAGACTTAAGAAGAACAAGAATACTCTTAGAGTAGAGGTAGATTAAAGGACAGATGCATCACTGATTCAAACTTATAAACTATTGTTACGACCCTTCTAAGAACTTAGAAGAAAAATTTTTAGCCGCTAATATGAATAGACCTTTGGGATTCAGTTTAACTGTTACTTGCCTATATTTGTACAAAGCAATATAGAAAGCAAATACTTACTGGAAACATAATATTTACCAGATGATTTGGGAAATTAGGATGTACCAAACTATTTTAGAGTAATAGAAATATTCATTAATTAAAATTGTTTAAAATTATCATTTAATTATGGTTTTTTAATGTTTGGATGGGAAAATGAGGCTATATTTGGGTGCAAGTAAAAATGAATACAGATATCCCTTGGTTTGGTTATAGGTATGTTTCTTGTGGTAATTTTCATTATTACAAACTATAATTGCTGTATGCCCTTTGAATCTACTAGATATAGGTGTTTTCCCAGGTATTTCTTTCATGCAGATTACTTCATTTATAAAAAGTATGAATATTACAAATCTGAGTATTTTACCTGCTCATTAAAGACCCACTTTTGGTTTTCCTTTTCTTGGGTTAATAGGCCTGTTCTAAGACCTGTGTTTTATATCTCCTCTTACAGAAGAGAGATACACATTTCCTCCTTAAGGGTAGACACGTTTCTAAAGTATTTAGTGATTGAGTTTTATATTTAAATCCCAAGTACGACTTTATGGTAGGTTACTGCTGTTTTCTATTTCTTGATTTTACTCCTTATATTTCTCAAAGTATAAGAAAAGTTTTGGTAAAGGAATTGGAATGTTCTGCTTACCATCTATATAGTTAATACTCAGGGTTTAAGTAGGGCACTCAGTAGCTGTTACTCCAATAAAATGTTTTTCTAGAGAAACTTTTTACAATTCTTGGGAGTTAAGAGTTTAAAGGACTGAAATTACATTTTGATTCTGAAATTGAGGGGTCAGTAAGAAAAGTGTGACTCATAAAATGTAAAGAGATAGGTGATCTTTAACATTAGTAATATTGAAGAGATCTTATTACCTTGTATACAGAGTTCTTCCTTTTTTATTATTATGTAGACGTGGGTCTTTCTGTAGTGGAACTGGAACATTTAACATGCTTTTTGTTCGTCTTCCATTGGCTGTGTGTGTTTCTTTTGGCTTTTTAATCTTTTGGAGGTTCCTGTGGGTTTAATACAGTAGGTATTTTATTTTTTTGTCCCCTCTTTCTCATCTCTTTTCCTTTAAAAGTGGCAGAAAAGAAGACAACCAATGGTATATAAAGATAAGAAGGTTGTTGTGTGAGGGATGTTGTCCAACAAGTACTCCACCTAATATGTTTGTTTAGTGGCCTGTGGTTGTTAGGTCTTCACTGGTTCCTTATATTGTCTCTAGAATTGCAAAGGAATGCTCCTTGGTCATTTAACTTTTTGTAGCACACATGAAAGAAACACACATGAAATTTGTAGTTGCTGTAGAAATGAACAAATCAATCTGAAAACTGCATTATGGCAATTTCAGTGGTGGAGTAGTTTTAGTAGTTTTCTTCCCTTTAAGAAACCTACTAATAATAGATATATATCAAAATAAGTTAATAAATTAGAATAATATTATTTATTTAATAACATTCTTTTAAAAAGTTTGCATGAATAAGGAAAAATATATAATCATGTTAGTAGTCAAAGAAATGTACATTACAGTAGATATATTAGTGTATCATGTTAAGAGGTAAGTTCAAAGGGGTTTTCAGTTTTAACACCTAATGCTGTTTTGGTTTCTGTGAAATGATAAACACTCCTGCATTGCTGGTGGCAGTGTATATTTCTATTTTGGTTATTACTTTAGTACTTGCATTAAATGCATAAAAATATTCATACTCTTTAATCTGTCCAACGAACTCACTTCTAGCAGTTTATTCATAAGAAATAATTTAAAATTTAAAATTGAGAGCCTAAATGAGAAATGTTTGCTGAGCTTTATTTTAATGATAACAAAAAATAATAGCAAAAATTTTGGTATTTCTACGATGAAATGGCCAAGACTTCATAGTCAGTTGGATTTTGAATAAGGGATACTATAGAAGGCCACTAAGCTATATAGGAAGGTTCTTGTAAACTTGATGGTAAAAAAGATGTACTTTGATCTCACAAGTAAAGGTTATCCGGCTGGGCATGGTGGCTCAAGAGCCTGTAATCCTACCACTTTGGGAGGCCGAGGTGGAAGGATTGCTTGAGGCCAGGAGTGTTATTGTTGGTATGTGAATAAAGTTTGTGCATTGTGGTATGGATTGTATTGAAATAGATAACACAAGAACATTGGAAATGACACTTGTGTTAGGGTGATAAAATTCTAAGTTTTGTGTGATGGGTTTTTTTTAGAATAAAAATGTTTAAGGAAGAAATGATTTACTTCTTCAGGTAAAAAATATAATTAATATTTGTGGAACCCCCAACTTTTGTTACAGTAGGATTTTGTGAGGGTACATTTTTTGACACCATTATTTCCAGATTTGAGAAGCTGGAGATTAAATAGTTGGTGTTCAGCCTCTTTCATAAATTAGTAAATAAAAAGAAATGCTCTGAATCCAGATAGAAAGGGGTAATTTCCATGTCTTCCTTGCTTTTTTCCTTTAGTCTCATGATATTAGTGGTGTAGGATGAGTACATGAGTAGGTGTGTATTCTGGAAAGTAGCTCTAGTATTTACAGTACTCCCCCCCAGCCCCCTAAATCTCCTGTTCCCTCCCTTGAGAGTGGGAATACTAGAAATGAGTAATAAAGGAAGCTACCTGAGCAATTTAAATTGTGTCCTCCTACAAAAAGTAGATTAAATTATGAATGTAAACATTTCAGGCATCTTAAGTTCTTAAGTTAAAGGTGGGAAGAACACAGATAGGTAGCAGAGAGATAGCATTTTGTGTACAGTACTTTGTCTTGTGAAGCTTTATGGTCTACTTAACAAATGTCCATATGTGCTACACACTGAGTGTAAAAGTAGTTTTGTTATATGAGATTCTTTATGACTCTTTTAAATGTATGTTTTAAATATTTTAGGAGCCACTGGAAGTGGGGAAATGGTCTGTACAATATGTCAAGAAGAGTATTCAGAAGCTCCCAATGAAATGGTTATATGTGATAAATGTGGCCAAGGTAAACACTGATTTCTTTTAATTATTATGGAAATGTTTTGTTACACACTGAGTGCCCCTGTTGAAGATTTTACATTGGTATTTTGAAGCTATTATCCTAAGTTTATTCATCAGTTATAAATATATTAATGTAGGAAATGATAGTATTAAAATGCCTTCTTGAAATTGTGGTAGAGTATTACTTAATAAAAAAGAATTTGCTTTATGCTTTTTTGATATTAAGGATATCATCAGTTGTGTCACACACCTCATATTGATTCCACTGTGATTGATTCAGATGAAAAATGGCTCTGTCGACAGTGTGTTTTTGCAACAACAACAAAGGTATTTTTTAAGTGTTTTGGGCTAAAGCCCTAATTGGAATTTGTAAGGCACTATCAACGTAATGATTGTGTACACTGAAAGTTTATTTGGATGAAATGAGCAATGAATGCTAGGTAGAAAGAGGTGCTGTTTATTGTTTGACTAATGATGCTTAAGTGACTTGTAACTCTTCTTATACTTATTTTATGATAGTGTATGGAAATGGGGGCAATAATTTGAAGGAAGAACACAAAATGAATAGCTGTTATTAATTTTGACTGTTTTGTGATATGGTAGAAATTTGGAATGGAATTTTCTTCAGAAGTGTCAGAGATATTTTTAAAGTATAAAATTGTGTTTAAAATTTTAGCCTTCACTCTTCTAAATAATTTTTTTCTGTATAATATAGAGGGGTGGTGCGCTTAAGAAAGGACCAAATGCCAAAGCATTGCAAGTCATGAAGCAGACATTACCCTATAGTGTGGCAGACCTTGAATGGGATGCAGGTCATAAAACCAATGTCCAGCAGTGTTACTGCTATTGTGGAGGCCCTGGAGAGTAAGTAAATACAGTTATTTAGTGCCCTTTAAGTAATGTTTAATTGCTTACATTGTTTTTCTTACTGATTGTGGCATAGGAGTGATAGTGAACTGTAAATGCATGAAAGTTTCAGTAAAGAAAATTAGGGGGGAGGAAAATCTACCATTATTTTCATCACAAAAATAAATCTTTTCTAATTTTTGAATATGTCCATATATTTTAAAAATCTTGTTATAAGTCTGATTATTTTGGAAATTTAAAGTGAATTGTAGGCCGGGTACAGTGGCTCACGCCTGTATTTCCAGCACTTTGAGAGGACGAGAAAGGAGGGAGCACTTGAGGCAAGGAGTTTGACTAGCCGACATAGCAAGATGCTGTCTCTACAAAAAATAAAACAATACATTAGCTGGGCCTGGTGGTGCCCGCCTGTAGTCCCAGCCACTGGGGAGGCTGAGGCAGGAGGATTGCTTGAGCCCAGGAATTTGAGGTTGTGATGAGCTATGATTGTACTACTGCATTCCATGATTGGGAAATGCAGTGTTTCCAGAAATAATCCGACAGAATATTATGAGCTACTAGAGTAGAGCTTATAATTAATGGGCTACTAGAGTCCTGGGTATTAGCTTCTGTTGTTGCAAAGAGATTGTATTAACTCTTTTTGGTGATCCATCATATTTTCTTAGATCGTTTTGGGTTTATAGGTTGAAGGTCAGCTAATAACTAGTTATTTTTTCCATACAAGCTGATGCTAAGCCAAGTTGTGGATCATGTATTTGTACTACATTATTTCTTTTTAAAACATTAGTGAATAACTTTATTCTTAATCCTATTTAAATTTTAATTATTGGTTTCTTGTATCTTTCTTCCTTACCAGACTCTGTGCTTCTTATAAAATGGTGTGCCGTATAGGAGAATGCTGGGACATATAAAGTGTTCATTAATGAAAATGAATGAAGTTTTGGTTCTTCATTCTGCCTCATCTCTGATCTTGTGGAATTTTTACTTGTGATTTTTACTTGTGACATGACATTTTTGTAACCCTTCTCAGTTTTTGATCACCTGCAGAATTAAGAAACATCCTGTCTAGTTTTTAAAAATCACTTATAAAAGAGGCACAATGAACATTACCCTAGGGATTGATCTTTCCCTTCTGCTCATTTAAGGCTATTATTTAGGTTAAAACATTATTTGAGGCTGGGTGTGGTGGCTCACAGCTATAATCCCAGCATTTTGGAAGGCCAAGGCATGAGGATTGCTCTGGGCCAGGAGTTCAAGACCAGTCTGGGCAACATAGCAAGACCCCATCTCTGTAAAAAATAATAGCTGTGCATATTGGTACACACCTGAAGTCCTAGCATCTTGCAAGGGTAAGGTGGGAGGATTGCTTCTCTTGAGCCTAGGAGTTTTGAGGATACAGTGAGCTATGATTGTACCACTGTTCTCCATTTTGGGTTATAGAGCCAGATCCTGTCTCTTTAAAAAAACAAACACCCAAACAGTATTATTTGAAATAAGTAGAAATCATTATATACATTATTTTTATCAAGCAGATTATTCTTGTTCTTTATCAAAAGCACAAGAACCGTGTCTGATGTTGCTAACCACTCTAGCTTTAGTACCTAGCAGAGTATTAGTATTCTCTAGTCATTTGATGAACGCATGACCTGGCTTAAAAGCAGTCTTCTTACCTTTGCCTATGTATGGCTTACATTTAGTGTGAGACTCAGTTGGTGGAAGAAAATACATTATAGGCAGACCTTGAAGATACTGTGAGTTCAGTTCCAGACCACCACAATAAAGCGAATTGCAATAAAGTTAGTCACACAATTTTTTTGGTTTCCCAGTGCATATAAAAATTGTTTACACTATACTACAGTGTATTAAGTGTACAGTAGCAGTGTGTCTAAAAAAAAGTACATACTTTAATTAAAAAACACTTTATTGTTAAAATATGCTAACGATCATCTGAGCCTTCAGTGACTTATAATTTTTGCTATAAATCTTGCCTCCATGGTGGTTGCTGAGTGATCTGGGTGGTAGTTGCTCAGTATTGGAGTGGCTGTGGCAATTTCTTAAAACAACAATGAAGTTTGCCACGTCGATTGACTCTTTCCTTTCACGAAAGATTTCTCTGTGTAGTATGTGATGTTGCTTGATGGCGGTTTACGCACAGTAGAACTGTGAAAATTGGAGTCAAACCTCTCCACTGCTGCTGCTTTATCAACTGAGTTTATGTAATATTTTAAATCTTTTGTTATCCTTTCAACAGTGTTCACAGCATCTTCACCAAGGGTAGATTACATCTCAAGAAACTGGTTTCATTGCTCATCTATAAGAAGCAACTCTTCATCTGTTAAAGTTTTATCATGAGATTGCAGGAATTCAGTCACATCTTCAAGGTCCACTTCTAATTCTAGTTATCTTTCCATTATCTCCACATCTGCGATGACTTCTTCCACTGAAGTCTTGAACCCCTCAGAGTCATCCATGAGAGTTGCAATCAGTGTCTTCTAAATTACTGTTAATGTTGATATTTTGACCTCCTCTCATGAATCACAAATGTTCTTAATAACATTAGCGTGGTAAATCCTTTCTAGAAGGTTGTTAACTTACTGTGCCCGGATCCTTCAGAGGAATCACTATTTATGGCAGCTGTAGTGTTACAGAATGTATTTCTTAAATAAGAAGACTTGAAAGTCAGAATTACTCCCTGATTCATGGGCTGCAGAATATATGTTGTGTTAGCAGGCATGAACACATTAATCTCCTTGTATGTCTCAATTAGAACTCTTGGGTGACCAAGCTGTCAGTGGTAATACTTTGAAAGGAATCTTCTTTTTCTGAGCAGTAGGTCTCAACAGTGGGCTTAAAATATTCAGCAAGCTACGTTGTAAATAGATGAGCTGTCATCCAGGCCTGTTGTTCCATCGATAGGGCACAGGCGGAGTACATGTGCCATAATTCAGATTTTTAGAGTGGTAAAAGCATTAGCTTCAACTTAAAGTCACCAACTGGATTAGCCCCTAACAAGGGAGTCAGGCTGTCTTTTGAAGCTAGGCATTGATTTCTCTTCTCTAATCATTAAAGTCCTAGATGGCATCTTCTTCCAATAGAAGTCTGCTTGGTCTACATTCAAAACCAGTTGTTTAGTATAACCACCTTCATCAGTTATCTTCGCTAGATCTTTTGGATAACTTGCTGCAGGTTCTACATCAGCACTTGAGGCTTTACCTTTTATGCTATGGAGATGGCTTCTTTCCTTAAACCTCATGAACCAACTTGTGCTAGTTTCCAACTTTCTTCTGCATCTTATCTCTCTCAGCTTTCATAGAATTAGAGAGAGTTAGGGCCTTGCTCTGGATTAGGCTTTGGCTTAAGGGAATGTTATGGCTGGTTTGATCTTCTATCAAACTTTATTCTCCATGTCAGCAGTAATGCTGTTTTGCTTTCTCATCATTCATGTATTCACTGGAGCAGCACTTTTAATTTCCTTCAAAAACTTTTCCTTTGCAATTACAATTTGGCCAATTGTTTTGTGCAAAAGGCCTAGCTTTTAGCCTGTCTCAGCTTTTGGCATGCCTTTCTCACTAAGGTCAATTGTTTCTAGCTTTTGATTTAAATTGAGAGGCGTGGGGCTCTTCTTTTCCCTTGAACACTTAGAGTCCATTGTAGGGTTGTTAATTGGCCGAATTTCAATATTGTTGTATCTCAGGGAATAGGGAGGTTGGAGGGGAGGAAGAGTGATGGGGGAATGGCTGATCAGTGAACAGTCGGAAGTCACATAACATTTGTTGATTAAGTTAACCATTTTGCGTGGGTCTAGTTCATGGTGCCTCAAAACAATTGTAGTAGTAATATCAAAGATCACTGATCACACATCTCCATGATGGATATAATAATAATGAAAAGGTTGAAGTATTGCAAAAATTACCACAATATGACACAAACACAAGGTGAGCACATGCTTTTGAAAATATGGTGCTGATAGACTTGCTCGATTCAAGGGTGCCACCAACCTCATTTTATAAAAAACAAAGTATCTGCGAATTGTAATAAAATGAAGTATGTTTTTCCTTAGAAATAATGTCTTTTATTATTTTCAAATAAGGATATCATCATATCAAAACCATATGCGATGACACATGCCTGTACTCCCAGCTGCTTGGGACTGAGGCCAGAGGACTCTTTAACACAGGAGTTTGAGTCCAGTCTGGACAACACAAGACCCTGTCTCTTAAAAACAAAAACCATAAACTTACTGAAAAAAGAGGCTATCCTTCTTAGATGATTCAGTTTTAGCATCTGTAGCTGTCTGAAATAATTCTGTGGACCCATACACTGAAACATAAACTTGTCACAAAGCATTTATATCTGGTAGAGTCTTAGATGAGATTTATAATTATGTTACTAAGTTTATTAAGGCCAGGCACGGTGGCGCACACCTGTAATCCTAGCACTCTGGGAGGCTGAAGCAGGAAGATCTCTTTAGCTCAAGAGTACAAGACAGCCTGAGCAGGAGTGAGAACTCGTCTCAGGAGGATCGCTTGAGCTCAGGAGTTTAATGTTGCAGTGAGCTATGATGCTGCTGCTGCATGTCTTCCCCCCAGCGCCCCCTCCCAAAAAATTGCTACACTCCTCTTCTTTTTATTTTAATGGACAAGAATAATAGAGTAACAGTGGAGATATAAATGGAATGTTCATAATCTGAAAGCTGCCTAAAGCTATTTGATATTTGGAGCAAACAGCAGTACCTCTGAGTCGGGTCTTTCGTAGGGTTTAGAGAATTGATGTGGAAAAAAGCCCAGGCTTGTGCTTTGAGAGAGATCCTTTACTAGTATAGAAGCCAGGCATTGTTAACTAGAAATAGTAGATGAATCTTTCAAGAGTTTATAGATTCTCATGAATAAAAGAGAGAAGAGGGTTGAAATGGTTGGTATTACAAACTTTTTTGGAAAAAAAATTAGCACAGTATAGCAGAAATGTAATAGTTTATTCAGAACAGTATTCTGGATTATGCCACTTGGTTGTTTTTTAAAAAAATGAAAAAAAGTACTTCATCAAACAGTAATTTTAGTCTTAACTTTTTTTTTTTTTTATAGCTGGTATTTAAAGATGCTACAGTGCTGCAAATGTAAGCAGTGGTTTCATGAGGCTTGTGTGCAATGCCTTCAAAAGCCAATGCTATTTGGAGACAGGTGAGAAAGGCATCCGACCTTTACTGACTGATTTTTGTGGCTTTTTAATTGTGGTTATGTTTGTAGTTTCAGATGTCTAAAAATAGTTTTAACAGTGATTTAGAAAGGAGTCACTTCAGAGGGAAAATATTGAATAATGTACTTTAAATATACATAATATTTGTGCTTTTTGATATTATTTGAGGAAACTTTTGAGTACTTTCAATGATTACATTTGCTCTTACTGCCCCACAGTGCTCTAAACTATTCTTATTGGTACCTTTCCTTTAAAGAACTTCACAGGGATCCTATGACAGAGAATTGGAAAAGGCTATAGGACCTTGTTATAGACACAATTATGCCTTAGAGACAAAGAGTTTCTAAAAGCAGTCTTAATGTGCTTTCTGTATTAGGATAATGTGGAATAGCGGAGTGAGCTCCAGAAATAAAAATTAATGATAGATTACTAAATTTGGCATTAAAAAACCTGGGTTTATATCTTGGCTTATGCCACTTAATTTTCTCTCTGACTTTAGGAAGGTCTTTTGCTTGTATATTTTTGGGCTTATCTTATTACCCGTTATTTTGAACACTGAATGAAATGATATATATGGGGTCAGCCATCACAATTCCTAACATACTCAAGCCATTAGTAAACTATGGGTGCGTATAAATCCTGTGAACTTTGAAGGTCTCTAATGGTTCAAAAAGTTTTCTCTTCCCTTCAGGCATAAACAATTTCATTTATTATTAGAAAAGAAATTCATTAAATCACAGTTTTATAGTTCAAATTATATTTTGATTTGAATATCAGTCCTTACATCAACTGTAGGATATTCACTTGTTCAATACGAGCTATTACTGTTAAATAATTTATCCTTAATTACTCAGTGTAAAACTTTCCCCCTTTTCCTTAGGTTTTATACATTTATTTGCTCTGTCTGCAGTTCTGGACCAGAATACCTCAAACGTCTACCATTACAGTGGTAAGCATGGAAATTTGTCTTTTTAAAAAAAGAAGGCATATTTTTAAACCTACAAGATGAAACTTTTTATATACAATTCCATGGCTTAAATAAAAATTTGATCTTCTTTATACCTGCCTTTATTTCTTTTATTTATCCTAAAGCCTGATGTCACCTTCACGAAGGATTATCTACCTTTTTTGCTAAATTAATAAGGCTATTCATTGTGGAGTGGCATAAATGTAGCTTTCAGACAACTTTTAGATCTTCAAAATTCTTATTCTTGTTTCTGATTCTTTGGACCTTCAGAATAGCATATAGTAGAAGAGAGATAGGTATAACAAACATGCCAATTTCAGCCTCACAGTGTAGTAATTCTTGTGCTACGCTGTGCTACACTTGTGCTACAGTGGAAGGTGTTGAATTTTGGAGATTTACTAATAAAATGCTTTTGGTAAGTATTTAAAAATTTTTGCTGGGTTTTACATATTTTAGGAACATAAGAGTTAACTCATGAATCAGGTAAAATAAAGTCTGGTAAAGTCTCATCTGTTCTGTAGCTTATATGTATTAATGGTAATGAAAACACCAAACTTTTGATCATAGCTTATATTTTCTTAAAGTCAGATCTTTGAATGCATTTGAAGAAGTAATTCAAATACGTTTAAGTTTATAGTTACTATTCAGGACAAGTAAATATTTAGTCAGTGTTTTCCAATTATTTTCATATATAATGATTTTTTGTTTTGTGACTATGACTTGTGATATTGATCGTTCTGTCTACCTGAATACTTCACTTTTGGTTTTTAATTACTGGTTTTGTAAAGAAACTGTATGATTTTCTTAATAGTAACTAAAAACCATTGTTTTCATATATTTTGATTATTTTTGGATTCCAGGGTAGATATAGCACACCTATGCCTTTACAACCTAAGTGTTATTCACAAGAAGAAATACTTTGATTCTGAACTTGAGCTTATGACATACATTAATGAAAACTGGGATAGATTGCACCCCGGAGAGGTAGGTGGACTTAGAGCTAACTTCATTAGCCACTTGATGTCTTTTTTGTTTTGTTTTTTGTTAAAAACAACTAAGACACATGTATAAGTCAGCAACTAAAGTAGAATTTTATTTTTAGTTCTGGGGAGAAATAACTTTGGTAAAGATATCAGGACCAGCCTTTTCATTCTCCTGTTTGTTGCCTGTTGAGTCTGGGAAATTGTAGAAGGAGGAAATAAATTATTTGATTCTTCCACTTTCTGAAGTAAAAATTATTGTAGTTAAAGATACAAGGGAGGGAGAAATTCTTAGTATTGCATATCTTACTCATGATTCTGCCTCCTTTTCCTCTAAGTTTTCTGCAAACTTAGAGATGTAACCAACATTCTTTCTTACTCTCTTTTTGGTACTCCCTTAAATATCTCTGACTTCCAGGAAAGGTGGGATCCGTTGATAGTGTTAGAATAATGAGTTGTAGAGTGAAGCTGTTTGAGTTAAAGATTATATCCCTTCATTCTGACATCCCGTTTTGTTTCTTATTTGTGAAGTATCACCTATGCTGATTTACAAAGAGTCTTTTTTTAAAGGAATATAAAAGTAGTACATGTTCATTGAAGATTTTGAAACTATAGAATAGCAAGCACAAAAAGGAAAATAACTAGAAATAAGTTTAATGGTTCTCTTATTTTTAGCATTTATTTAGAATTATTGAAATACAAATATTAACTATGCTTAGGTTAAAACTCACAAATTTGTTTTATAATAGGTGGAATTTGATGTGTGCATTTTAGTCATGCATTCTTTTTTGAGGTAAAAGTTGTGCAAACTGATGAGTAATTTAGTTTACTTTCTTTCTTTTCTTTTTTTTTTTTTTTTAAAGACAGAGTCTCACTCTGTTCCCCAGGCTAGAGTGCTGTGGCATTGGCCTAGCTCACAGCAACCTCAAACTCCTGGGCTCAAGCAATTCTACTGCCTCAGCCTCCCAAGTAGCTGGGACTAGAGGCATGTGCCACCATGCCCGGCTAATTTTTTATATATATTTTTAGTTGTCCAGCTAATTTCTTTCTATTTTTTTAGTAGAGACGGGGTCTCGCACTTGCTAAGGCTGGTCTCGAACTCCTGAGCTCAAACAATCTGCCCGCCTTGGCCTCCCAGAGTGCTAGGATTACAGGCGTGAGCCACTGCACCCGGCCCTGATGAGTAATTTAGGAAGAATTTCTGCATTTGTAGCTTTTAGACATGAAAGAATTTGTAAGGTTCATATCTAATAGGATAACAAAGGTTTTTTTGGGAGTTTTATGGGACACCTGGGAAAATATAATGCATGTTTTTTCAGTTGGTAGATCAGCTCCATAAAATAAATACCGGCAGGATACTTAAGTTTAAAATTTAAGATATTGAAATTCAATTGACATGTTTTGAGTGTTAGATAATGGACTAAAATACTAATTTTTGTTAAGTTCACTGTTAAATGCTTCTTTTTGTAGATGAAGTTTGAGAGAAAGTGAGTGACTTGTAAATTTGATAAATTTTAATAAACTAATAAGAAAAAAGTAAGAGATAAGGCACTAGTAGTGACTCTAGTGCCTTATGCCTTAGTCATCTTTATAGTCATCTTAATATTTGATGCTCTAATGTATTTATTTAAAAATTCTTTCTAGCCATGACTCTTTTAGCACTTCATATGCAGATGTCTGTATACCTGTTAGTACATTTTATGTTTCATATCATGAAATTCTACAGTAGTTACTTGATGTAGATAGTGAGTATACATGTAAAAACTCAAGTTGTATTTATTTCAAATGCTATAATTTTTTGCTAAGATTTAAATTTTCATGTTTAGATTTTATTTTTGAGGCTGAAAATATAAAACAAAAGTGACAATCTGTTTTTCAAGGAAAGAGTTCAATTTATGAATTTCAGGTGTCTCGGCTCCAGTTGAACTTCTGATACATATTAGAAAAAATTTACTTCAGCAATAGATAACGTTTTTCTTTTTGTAGCCTATGAGGTAATGTCTTAGAAATAAAAAAAAGTTTTGCTTTTTAAAAGAGTACTTCCATTTTTTTAGCCATCAAATTTATTATCAGAACAAGTGACTAATGATCATTCCCATTGCTCTTTCTCTTAACTAAAGTAAGAAAGTATCCAGACTTCTTATGTAAATGTCTCATTTGCAGATTCTGGTTATTGACAGATTGAAGCTCAGGTTTTTAATTCTCTATATTAATCTTTTACATCTTTATACTATAATTATAATTAGATTTTAGGGTAAGATCTTAATAATAAAGAGATCATAAAATTTATGTGGGTCAGTGATATTTATTCAGTGTTTTTAATTTAGTTTACATTTATTTTATTTTACTTTTTTGAGACAGGGTCTCGCTTTGTTGCCCCAGCTAGAGTGCAGTGGTGTCATCATAGCTCACTGCAACCTGAAACTCCTGGGCTCAAGGGATCCTTCTGCGTCAGCCTCCCAAGGAGCTGGGACTACAGGAGTGTGCCATCATGCCTGGCTGATTTTTCTGTTTTTTTTGTAGAGACTCTTGCTCAGGCTGGTCTCCAATTGCTAGCCTTAAGTGATCCTCTTGCCTCAGCCTCCCAAAGTGTTGGGTTAACAGGTGTGAGCCGCTGTACCCGACCACTAATTGAGTTTATTTTGTTTTCAGTGACATATACCAGCAAAGATAAGAAACAAAGGTAATACAAATAATGAATTATTCCAAATTGAACAGGGAATCTTTGGGTAACTGAAATTGAATTGCAAATTGGATTTTGTCACTAATTCAAATTTAGTTAACCAAAATTTCTTTTTGTTTATATTCTTGTTCAAAATCTATTTTATTTACATTTCATAATCGAGTACTTTGAAGTATTTGAGTCATTTTTAGCATCTGTTCTTATTATACATAATATAGAATATATAAACACTTTCCCTAGAAATTTCTCTTCAAAAATAAAACAGGAGTTGTGATTTTACTTTCTTTAAAATGTGGTTTCCTCCCTCTCCCCACCCAGGTAAAAGAAAAAAAATCTTGTGATGATGTGAGAAATTGATTTTTCTTTAAATGGCATTTTGCTTAGGAATATATATTGCACACCTAGTCACAGGGAGGCACTTATCCCTATTTACCGTTCCTGAACTTTGATTTTATATATGATGATAATGGCTGAACTTTAATGGTATTTTTTATATTATTTTGGAAACCTAGTAAATATTTACATTTGTAATTAGTTGGCTGTAATTACATATTGAGTCAGTGGTATTCTGTTAGGTGTATTATGCTTTTATTTTTTTCTGATTGTCATATAGGAAATACTATGACCTGTTTGTTAAAGACTATTTTTTAGAGCAGATTGAGGTTGTCCCTTTCCATCACAGGTGTTGGTGTTGCTTCTTCCGTTATCACCATCCCCACCGGAGTGGTACATTAGTTACAGTTTATTGAACCTACATTAACACATCATTATTATCTAAAGGTGTGTCTTCTTTTAGTACCAAAAAGAAGTTTCAAAAATCTTAAACTTCTTTTGAAGTTAAGATCCTTTTCATATTGAAAGGCAAATTTAACATTGATTTATTATATATACATATTTTTTAGTTGACTGTTGTGTAGGATTGTTGGGAAGAAAAGCTAAAATTTTTGAACCATATTAGAAGATGATGATAGTTTTATACCATGTTGCCTTCTGTGGTTTTTGTATGTCTTTACAACTTGGTGCCTTAATGATTATCATGTAGACTGAGTATAGCTGTTTGAGGAACTATATATAATATATTTTGAAATATTTTCTTTGAGATAGTAAAAATACTTTATAACATTTGAAGCCACAATAAAGTTCTCCTAAAGTTTTTTTTTTTTTTTTTTTTGAGACAGAATCTCACTCTGTTGCCCGGGCTAGAGTGCCATGGCATCAGCCTAGCTCACAGCAACCTCATACTCCTGGGCTCAAGCAATCCTCCTGCCTCAGCCTCCCAAGTAGCTGAGATTACAGGCATGCGCCACCATGCCCGGCTAATTTTTTTCTATGTATTTTTAGTTGTCCAGCTAATTGCTTTCTATTTTTTTTTTAGTACAGATGGGGTCTCGCTCTTGCTCAGGCTGGTCTCGAACTCCTGAGCTCAAACGATCTGCCCACCCTGGCCTCCCAGAGTGTTAGGATTACAGGCGTGAGCCACTGCGCCCGGCCCTAAAGTTTTTATTAAAGTCAAGTCTCACATTGTTGTGTAAGATTGTTTTGAGGAGTTTAAAATGAGATATTAATACATTTTGGAATCTGCATATTGTCATTTGTCTTTGATTCCTAATGTGAATTGAAATCCTAGCTGTAACACCCTATTTTTGTGTTAACTGTGGTCTTAAATTTTAAAACTCTAAAGTTGCTAGCAGAGGAATAATGTATTGAGTGCTACCTCACTTTTGAGGGAGATAGGGAGAAAAGCTTAGATGAACTCAATGAAGTATTATCGTTGGAAATGATATTAAAGGAAAATATATAATAGAGGTAGTATAGTACTTTTAAGTAAAAATTTAAGAAATCTGATTAACAATAATACTTGGGGACTTGATTGTTATATACTAAGCACGTATAGTGTATAGGCTGGCAACATATTACTTAAGCTCTTAGCTTAAGCCTAGGTGGTGTGAAACTCAATATTGGTAATAGAAGGGAAGAGTTATACTATAAATAATAGCATTTATGTCTGTGTAGAAATATACAAACCTGAAAATAAAAGGGTAGTATGAGATTAGTATCTGGAGAGAGGAGCAAAAAGGATTAATCTGTTGAAAATTATATTGTAAACCTCATGGTCAGATGGAAGGCGTATGATATGATGCTCTTCAATGCAGATTATCTGATTTACACGATAATAATTGTACTTTCAGTTTGCAAAACACAGAAAAGGAGCCCTTGGCCCCTTTATATAGTTAAAATATATAGTTCTGTGCAAAATAGTCTGTGGAGTGCTGAAGGACTTTGCAGATAAAATTTCAGAGAAACCATAGAGAATAAGTACCAAAAGAAAGTAGGGTTAAGGCTGAGTGTGGTAGCTGATGCCTGTAATCCCAGCACTTTGGGAGGCTGTGGCGGGAGAATTGCTAGAGGCCAGTAGTTCAAGATCAGCCTGATCAACATAGTGAGACTCCTTCTTTACAGAAAATAGAAAAATTAGCCAGGCGTGCTGGGATGTGCCTGTATTTCCAGCTACCTGGGTGGCTGAGGCAGGAAGATTGCTTGAACCTAGGAGTTTGAGGGTGCAGTGAGCTGTTATGACACCACTGCACTCTAGCTGGGCAACACAATGAGAGCCTGTCTCAAAAAAACCCAAAACAACAACAACAAAAAAAACAGGTAGAGTTCATTGTCCATTGTGGTTTTGAAAAGTAAAAAGGAGTGGGTTTCAGAAATTAGGAAGTGAGTTTTATTGTTGATTGTTGAAAAAATTGAAGAGCAGATTTTTCAGATATATTGTTCATGAAGATTTAAAAAAACAGTAAGGGAAAACTCTTATTAAAATAAGTCATGTTAAATATCCTGATTTCTTTTTTGATATGCTTAGCAACACTGGTTTGTCACATGCCCAGGGCATGGTGTAGGCATAGTACAACCTGATTTCAGGTAAGATTAAAATGTGAACTGGTTACAGTAAAAATTAAGTGAAAAATAGTAACAAAATCAATGCTTTGGAGACATTTTTGAGGGAGACTCTAATGGAAGGCCACAGGGTTCTGTCTTTGTCTCTGCCCTCACAAGAAGGATGACACAATTAGGAGAAAAGATTATCTGGAATAGTGAGCTGCAAACAAAATGAAATTAACAACAGTTATAAAATTTTGCTTTTAGGGTAAACACAAACAACACAGTACCTATGTATGATAGAGGATACTTGATTTGATAGCAGTTCATCTGGTAAGATTTCAGGGTTGTGGTGTTGAGGGAGGAGTAGGAAGAGGATACAATTAGCCAAAAGCTTAACATGAAATAATCATGTGATGTGATTGTTAAAAATTTTAACCTAATCTTATACTTAGACATGGTGGCTGCTTTCAAATATTTGAAGAGCTGTCTTGTAAAAGAGCTCCAGGGAGGAAGGTTTTGCCCTATGGAATGGGCTTCCTCGGTAGGTGCCTCATCAGCTTTTATCAATGGTAATAATTAAGTCACAGTTGAATGACTATCTCTACTGCAAAAGAGATTGCAATATTGCTGGAAGGGTGAATTAGATCTAGGATCTTATTTGGGCTTTAAAGTCTGATTCTGTCATTCCTCCTTTAATAGAAATTATCATTGGACACTTCAAAAATTACAATAGGAGGAGATTGTATAATATACCAGTGTAATATAAATGAATGAGGACCTAATTGTCCTATTACTTGTATATATATATATTTTTAGCACTGAACACGTTGGCGCAGAGTAGCCTGTCAGTGAATGTTGGATAAATGGACTTACTATTAGTAGGGTTTAGGTTCTAGCTCTCTCACCAACTTACCAGGTGAATTTGAGCAGTTCATTTAACCTTCATATTTGTTAATTCATCTGTAAAATAGAGTTGGAGTAGATGACTTTTAACTCTCTTCTAGCTTCAGCATTCTATTTGGGAGATTTGTTTGCTCTTTCATGTAAAGCAGTTCTGAGGTTTGATAGTTTCAACTGATAAAGAACATACTGGCTGTAATTTTAAAAGTCAAGTGTGATATTATATTTTGGAAGTTTTTTTCTTTTTTAAGTTTTTGTGGCTTTAATTTAGGATGGTCCTTTTATAATTTATAATTTTTTGCTAATGGGCCCCAGTCTTTAACACTTTGAACAAGAGGTAAAAAGGTCTTTTAGGGAAAGCCCTATTGGAACAAAACAGAATATTTTCTAGAATTGAATATTTAGATTTTAAAATGGTTTTTGATGATGAAAAATTACTGAGCCATTTAGGGCTAACTAAAGTCTGTAATTGTTATGAAAATAAAATTGTCCATGTTCACAGTATTTTTAAAAATTTTAGAGATTATTTTATGCTAATATTAGAGGTATTGGGAAATTAATTGGTATGTTTCTCATTACTACTTATACTCTTTCCTGTTGATATCTATTAGAAGTTTTTATGGTAAATATTAAAGTAATTTTAATGTATTATTTCCCCAGGTTCTAGAATTTTAAAAAATTTAACAATAACTAATAATAAAGTCCCGCTTTTGTAGTGGTCTACAGTTTGCAGTTCTTTCACATATTGTTTGATTCATATAATCAACGAATAAAGCAATTAGTGCAGGATTTATACTGCCCCTTTTGTTGGTGAGAAAGTAAGCCTTGAGAGGTTAAATGACTGTAGGTCACGTAGTCAGTAAGGATTTGGCATTAGAACTTAGGCCTTCTGACTACCAGTCAGAACACTTTTTTTTTTCCTCTACATCACATTGCCTCTATCTAGCACCTGTGTATTACTAATTGATGAAATTATAGTGCGTTAAATTGTTTCTTGATACTTCACAGCTGGCAGACACACCAAAATCTGAAAGATATGAGCATGTTCTGGAGGCATTAAATGATTACAAGACCATGTAAGTTGATTTATTTTATGTATCCCTATGAGGGAGACATTAGTAAGTATAAGGAATAATAGCATTGTTTAAGAATTGTGGGATTGGTATATAGAACAAGTACATACCATCTTAAATTTTTTAATGTCCTGTTCTCATTCAGCCAGAGTGAGGCTGTGATTCTGAGGGCTTAGAAAAGGGAAGAGTAGTCCTTCTCCTGAGAATGGTGGGTGGTAGGCATATTAGTATCTCCAGGGGGAATTTGGCCTGTTCCATTGAAAAAGCATATTCAACAATAACTTACTTCTATAATGTAATCTACTGAAAGTAAAATAAAATCTTGTTAGCTGGTGGGAATAAGCAAAAGATGGGAAAATATTGTAGAGAGTATGTTTTTTTTTAAAAAGATTGAGATTTCTATGGTTTTAAGATTAGTTACTGCCATCACTTACAGAAAAGTAATATTACTAGTTTGAGTGGTCTAAGATAATTAACATTTGATATGTTCTTGTATAAATCTTCTCCCCTCCTTTTTTAACTAGTGTATCTATATTTCTTGAAAATATTTTTAAAATGCAGAAATTTTATAAATGCGTGTGTTGACTCCAATAAACTTTTGAATTATATTATAAAATTTGTTTGCAAAAAGTTGCTATTTTTAATTTGACAGCATTTCCTCTTTACATAATATTATGATAACTATTGGCTAGATCTTTAGATCACTTCAAAAAGCCATAATGTACCTGGACAATTATTGTACTGGTAAAAATATTTTACAGGACAATGAATTCTGAATTTCAACTTAGGATGCCAGAAATACATCTGTTCCTGTTATGGTAGAAATGGAGGCTCCCCTTTTATTAAACCTGCAATAAGTGGAAGAACATTCCAACCAATTGGTAGAGGTTCTTGTGTCCAGGCAGGCTTCACTAGAGCTAACATAGATGGAGAAGTTTGGGAATAAGGTCCCTAAGAACTAAAGGAAAGGGCTAAGGAGCATATTTTTCAGAGGCCCAAATCCATACTCCACTGAAATAATACTTCTTTGCCCCAGGTTATTTCCAATTTCAGATCTGGCATACCAGACACTCATTTTACTTCCTGGGCCTGTAGGATTGAGTTCTATAATACTTCATTTTCCAGTGCTATTTATTACCTGTTATTTTTGACCAGGGTTTCTCTACTCACAGATCCAATCTGAAATAGAATTCTTCCTTTCCTAAAACTTTTTTGAGATATTTCTAACAGTTGATGTGCATATATGGAAAAACATATTGGGACTAAATGATACCATTCTTTGCTATTTATTCCTTTAAAAAGTTAGTTGTCATGTTTAAAAAGACAAGTAGGCATGTGCTCTTCTCCGTTCTTGTCCCATCCCTTCCCCCTATCCTATTCTACTGTGGACTGGCTCTAGGCCACATAAAAATCAAGGAAAGCAAGGGGAAAGGAGTTTTTGTAGTACTGGGTGGGCTTTCATGTATAAGAAACTTATATCTGAAAGTTATGAGTTAGGGTCTGCCATGTATATGTGTTCAGTTTTTAAAATTTTAGTTAATTTCTTTAAAAATTTAGGTTTATGTCTGGGAAAGAAATAAAGAAGAAGAAGCATTTGTTTGGGTTACGCATTCGTGTTCCTCCTGTGCCACCAAATGTGGCTTTCAAAGCAGAGAAAGAACCTGAAGGAACATCCCATGAATTTAAAATTAAAGGCAGAAAGGCATCCAAACCTATATCTGATTCAAGGTAAAAGTTGATCTGTGACTTAGTTTTTCTCTTTAGCTTATTTGTAACTAAATATGTGTATTATTTAGTGTCATTAGTATATTTGAAAGTACAAGTGGCAGTTACCCAGATTTTTTTCCTATCAATAATTTCTTGCTTAGACAAGGTACAAAGAGTTGATGTTAGATGCTTATTTGTTTATTTAGATCTTTGGCCTTCCAGGAATAGACCCTATTGATTTTTTTTTTTTTTTTTTGGCCTTTGAAATTCTGTGTCGGAAACCCTGTTGATTTTGTTAGCAAACAGCTTAAGAATGGCCTATTCATTTGTTTGTTCACTTATTTTTCATTTATTCATTTGTTCATTCAGTACATTTATCAAGTGCTTTATTATCTAACTGCTGGGGATACAGTGACAAGGTAGATTTTCTTTCTGCCTCAAGGAGTTTACATTATAGTGTGGAACAAAGGTGACAAACAAAATAATTACAGATCATGCTAGTGCCATTTAGGAAATAGCATACTATTTTATTTTAGACTTTGCTGGTATGGATAGCGATGGGGCATGGTACTTTAAAAAGGCATAAAGAAGGACTATTTAAGATAATGTTTAATAATGTCATGAGATTAGTTTAAACATAAAACAAATTTTTGAAAAAGATATTATTTAGGCCAGATGTGGTGGCTCATGCCTGTAATCCTAGCACTCTGGGAAACTGAGGCGGGAGGATCACTTGAGCTTGGGAGTTTGAGACCAGCCTGAGCCACACTAAGACCCTGTCTCTACAAAAAATAGAAAACTTAGCTGGGCATGGTGGTGCTCACCTGTAGTCCCAGCTATTTGGGAGGCTGAGGCAGGAGGATTGTTTGAGCCCAGGAGTTTGAGGTTGTAGTGAGCTATGATGAGGCACTCTAGCCAGGGCGACAGAGTGAGATTCTGTCTAAAAAAAAAAAAGAAAGAAAGAAAAAAAGTTAAACTGCAACTTAAAGAATGAGAATGATCTAACAATGTGAAAAACAAAGGGAAAGTACTCCAGATAGCAGAAATAACAAGTGCAAAGGCCATGAGACACGTTCTAGGAACTCAGAGGAGACTAGTGCGGTATGAATGAGGACTAAAGAGGTGTTGGAAAGGTAAAGTGGGGCTTCATCATGTAAAGTTTTGTAGGTTTCATAAGGAGTTTAGGCTATTTTCTAAGAATAATGAGCCACTTAAGGGATTTAATTATCTTTTAAAAGTACTTAAGTATGTTGTTTTGAGAATGGATAGTATAGAGGCAAGAATAGAAGCACGAAAAAATTAAGACTCTTGCATTTGTCTAGGTGAGAGATAGATGATGGGTGCTTGTGCAGGAGTAGGTGGAGAGAAAATAGATTTCAGATCTCTGTTGGAGGCAGAATTAATTGGACTTGCTAATGAGTTCAATTTATGAAAGAAAGGGAAGAATCAATTAAATGATACCCAGGTTTCTGGCTTGAGCAACTGGTGGGTGGTGGTGTCTGCTGCCAAGATCTAGAAGAACAGGTTTTGGCACAATGAGTGAAGCATTCTTCAGTTTCATCCTCAATGAGCTTGAGGTTCGTAGGGAGGGGTATCTAAGGGATGATATGAGATATAGAAAATTATATATGTAAGTCAGGAGCTCATAGCAGAGGTTAGGTGAGATGATAGAAACTTGGAAGCTAATTTATAAAGCCATGAAAATGAATGAAATTACCTAGTAATCAAATAGAGAAGAGAATGTGGCCCAGAATAATGTCCTGATATCATTTATAAATTTGGAGCAGGTGAAATAAGCAAAGGAGACTTAAAATAAGTGATCAGTGAGATAGATAGGAGGAAAGTACGAAAGTTCAGTGTCATGAAAACCAAAAGAAAGAGAGTATTTCAAGAAACATGAGTATATGAAATTGTATTGAATGCTAGTGAGAGGTGGATTAAGATGAGAGAAAAATGTTTATTGGATAAGCTAACATTTTGTTTTTAGTGACCTTGAGAAAGCAATTTCTTTGAACTAGTAAAGATGGAAGCCAGATTGCAGTGGGTTGAAGAATGATTGAATCCAGCACTGCCCAATTTATATGTAAAAACTGGGCTTCTCCTACATATGAGGGACATAGGCAGATTCAACAGAACAATAATAATAGCAATAAAGGAAAGGGGGAAAATAGGAAACTATTTTTAAGAATTCTGAATGAAAAGGGAGAAAGTGGGTAGGAATGTGTTAACACTCAGAAGTTTCCTGTGCAGGGAAGCAAACAAATGGAATGGCAGCTGAAGAGGGGGATGAGACTAGTCAAGTGATGATTTTTTAAAAAATAGATGAGAGATAAGGCCGGGCGCGGTGGCTCACGCCTGTAATCCTAGCCCTCTGGGAGGCTGAGGCGGGTGGATTGCTCGAGGTCAGGAGTTCGAGACCAGCCCGAGCGAGACCCCATCTCTACTAAAAATAGAAATAAAAATTATCTGGACAACTAAAAATATATATAGAAAAAATTAGCCGGGCATGGTGGCGTATGCCTGTAGTCCCAGCTACTCGGGAGGCTGAGGCAGTAGGATCGCTTAAGCCCAGGAGTTTGAGGTTGCTGTGAGCTAGGCTGATGCCACGGCACTCACTCTAGCCCGGGCAACAAACCGAGACTCTGTCTCAAAAAAAAAAAAAAAAATAGATGAGAGATAATTGGAACCTGTTTTTGTGTACTAGTAGGAGTGATCCAGTAGAGAAGAAGAGATTGGTGTAGGAGAGAGAGGAGCTAATTGAAGATATTGTAAAGTCTTTGAGAAGCCAAATGAGAAGGGATCTAGAGCCTAAATGTGAGAATGGCCTTTTATAGGAGGAGAAACATCCTTCTGATGAAATGAGGTGAATAAAGAGAAGATGGGTACAGATGCTGGTTCTGTTATAGCGGACAGTTGGAAGATGATTAAAGTTCTTGCCTGGTAGCATCTCTTTTGTCAATGAAATATGAGGCAAAGATAGCTGAGAGGGTTGTATGGAGAGGGAAATTTAAGGTAAATTAAAGGTATGAAATAGTAATCTTGGAGTAAGAGAATGTAATAATTACATTGTGTTTACAATGTGTCATAGTCATTTGAAGAGTGTAATAAAGTAGATGCTATTTAAAGTTTTCTGAAGGAAAGAATGCTTATTACTCCTATCACTTTTACGTTTTATCACTCTAATCCTTTGCCAGCAATTACCCATATTATAAATTAGAAAAAAGAATTCCACAAACTTTTTCATTCCTATTATGATTTTGACAGGATGCTCTATCTATCTGTGGTAGCTATCAGATCATCTGATGCCACCATATAAGGGTTCAGCTTTCTTTAAAGGCATCCTCGGTTCCTTCTGGGCCCTATGTATGGATTGGTCCTTTTAGTCTTAGAGTATTTTCTTTAGTCCAGGGGTCCTTTATAAATGCTATGTTGATCATCTTTCCAAACAATGTACATTCCCTCCATCTTATTCTTGAGATTTTTGATTGTAGGTCTAGTTCTGCTTTGTTTTTCTAGCTCCCCTACTTTTTCCTGCCTTATACTTCTACTTTTTCCCTCTGACCTTACTTTGGCATCTGGAGGGGTAGAGTTTTTTCTGTTTTTTTCCTCCATTCATTTCTTTTTAGCCTATTTTATAGTATTATCCTTTTTCTCTGTTTTTCTTAATTGAATTTTCCTGGATTACTTTCTCATAGCACTTACCTATTTTATTTGCTTGCTTGTATACACATTTGTTACTTTCTAACTATATTGTGAACTCCTTGGCACAGGGAACATCTTTGTATCCCTATTATCTAACAGGCCCTTTTTGGGATAGCTATTGTTGAGTAACTGAAATAGGTGTTCTGTATATTCCTTTTTTTCTTTTTTTTCTTCCTGTCTATTAATTAGAGATGTCTTTGATTATTGTATTTTTTTCCTTCCTATTGCTTGGTACTTGGCTTTATGTTTCAGAAATAGTTTTCTAGCTCTTTATAGTTTTTCCCTTTAGATGACTCCCTGCCAGTGTAAAGGATTCCTTGCTCTTTTCTTCTTACATTTTGCCACTCTAGGCTTCATTCGCTTTCTGATAATGTCATTCAAGAATCCATGTATATTTATCTTTAAAGGCAACCTTTCTTGGTAGCTACTATAGTTTGAGCAAAGATACTTCCTGGCTTCATGGGGTTAACTGTTAAATTCATAATCATTTTTAATAGTAAATTCTTGAAACATCCCCCAAGTAGTGACAACCTAACTAAATAATTGAACTTTTATGAGGAGTTTTGAAATTTTCTATGCAATATAGTTGTCTGGTTTTTCTTGTTGCTTTTTAAAATCTTTAGGTGGTATATATTTTTCATAATTATGTTAAAGAGAACATTTTCTTCCTGAAACCTTTCATAATGTAGATATCTCTTAAGTTAAGACATATTTATTTAAATTAGAATGTATTATTTATGCATTTGACTGAACTTGTGGATTCAATTTACAGTTAATATAGTTTTTGTTGCCATTAATATAAAATAATAAAAATATACATATCTGATTATATACACAGAGCCATTGTCTTTTTGTTTTCTATGTACAGAGATTAAATACATAATGGTTTTCTGTTTCAGGGAAGTAAGCAATGGCATAGATAAAAAAGGAAAGAAAAAATCTGTAGGTCGTCCACCTGGCCCATATACAAGAAAAATGATTCAGAAAACTGCTGAGCCACCTTTGGTAAGAGGATACGTTGGTATTTGTTCTCAGAGAAGAAGAATGTGTGAAATTACTGAGAAGCTAGTTTTTTTTTTAGCTACCTTTAGAGTATATATTTTTTGCTTTAAGTATATATTTTTGTTTTCCAGGATAAAGAATCAATTTCAGAGAATCCTACCTTGGATTTACCTTGTTCTATAGGGTAAATAGAGAGTTATTTTCTCCTTTCCTAGATATTTTCTTTTGGGGGGAAATTAGTATTTCTATTTGTTATGTAATATAGTTGTTATACCATTTAAATTCTTTTATCTCAGGAGAACTGAGGGAACTGCACATTCATCGAATACCTCAGATGTGGATTTCACGGGTGCTTCCAGTGCAAAAGAAACTACCTCGTCTAGCATTTCCAGGCATTATGGGTAGATATTTTATGTTCTTATTCTTTACTAATTTTCTTCTAGATTCTTTTTCTATGAAAGGTGATGATAAATAATTTTGTAGTAATTGAAAGTGATACAAGTGTGTCAGGTTTTTGATTCCATAAATTGTTAATATTCATTTGAATATATTTGCTTTTAAGAACACAAACATTAGATTTTTTAAATCTGTTAGGAAATTTGTTGTGTGAACAAAGAGGTAGACCAGTGTTGAGGCTCTATTTTTTTCTGTTATGCCTTATAATGCATCTGCTATACAAGTGTGCCTTGCTTAAGGATGATTTGATTTTTTAAAAATACATCAAAATCAGACCCATAAATCCTTTTGTCAGTGAAAGCATTTTAAATTCAGGATTTTTTTTTTTTCCCATCATTAGCAGACTCTCTTCTAATATTTTGTTCAACTCAACTCTTCAGGACAGCTTTTTCCTAAAAACACATCATGTCAGGTATAAAAAGTTTAGTTTACTTTGAGGTCAGAGGTACTATTTTTAAATTTTATACTTTCATCTGTTTAATTCTTGTTTACAATTCAAAAACTGTTCTTATAAATTATGTAAAATTCTAAGTAAAAAAAGTAAAATGTAACCCATTTATTAATGAATGTTGAATAATGTGAGATTTTTTTGGCCTCTTGCTAGGGATTCTGCTAAACTTTTTACATACATTGTCTTACTTAACTCTGAAAACAATTTTTTGGGTTGTAAGTCCTGTTAATCCCATTTTACAAATGATGAAACCGAGACATAGAGGATTTTAAGTAACTGCTTAACATTGCATGTTTAGCAAGTGTAACAGTTGGGTTGTTAACTCAGGCAGTATGGTTTTAAAGTCTTTGAATTTAGCTATCATGCTGTATTCTCCTTGTATTACAAGATCATAAATCATTTAATTTCTGTGCTGAAAAGGATCTCAAAGATTATCTATTTCAACTCCTTCACTTAATAAGTGAACACAGAGGATTAGAGATTTGAATTTGGCTAAGTAGAGTTAGATATAGACCCAGCATAGCCTGACTTCTAGTTTGTACTTATTCCAGTTCATTACATCACTAGGCCTAGAAATGGTAATAAAGAACCTTTATTCTAGTTTGTTATGCTATTGAAGCACATGAAACTGTGTCTTATATATGACTGGTGCTTATTAAATACTTGTTTGAATGAATGAATGTACTATTTTTCTTTTTAATGCTGAAACTAGTGGCAATACCTGACTTATGAGTAGGATCTTGTGGGAAGAATTTACCTTGTTTGGCCTCCTAAGTAAAAAATTTGCTCTGATTCTTTTAAGCTTCGTATTAATAGTACATTGTTAAGGAGGAAAAGCTCTACAAAGTTCAGCTCCAAAATGGTGTGATGGAATCTAAAGTAATGAAGACATGTGATAGTTCATTTATATAGCATTTATTGTTTGGGTTTGACATATTTTTATGTCAACAAGGGTGTATAGTATAGTAGAGTGATACAAAAAAAAATCAGAAAAGATATTGTGTGGGCATAGGATGCTTTGAAAGCTTAGTAGACAATTTAGGCCTTTTCTGTTCCATAGATTATCTGACTCCAGAAAAAGAACACGTACTGGAAGGTCTTGGCCTGCTGCAATACCACATTTGCGGAGAAGAAGAGGTCGTCTTCCAAGAAGAGCACTCCAGACTCAGAACTCAGAAATTGTAAAAGATGATGAAGGCAAAGAAGATTATCAATTTGATGAACTCAACACAGAGATTCTGAATAACTTAGCAGATCAGGAGTTACAACTCAATCATCTAAAGAACTCCATTACCAGTTATTTTGGTGCTGCAGGTAGAATAGCATGTGGCGAAAAATACCGAGTTTTGGCTCGTCGGGTGACACTTGACGGAAAGGTGCAGTATCTTGTGGAATGGGAAGGAGCAACTGCATCCTGACTGTAGGACTGAACATTATGTTCACTGCACTCTCATTTTCTGTAGGTACAGTTCAAAGCCCTAAAGGAGTCTGGCTTTTACTATCTTTCTTAAAAAAAAAAAAAAAAAAATTAAAAAATTTCAAAAAAGGGGATGATACTAGCCTTAACATGTACCTGTCAATGTTATGGATATTGTCATAAAAAGATATCTTTTAAAAACCAGAACAGAGACTTAATTTTTTAAATCTTAAGATTTGTAGAATGTTTCTAGGGTAGGATATTAAAAATGATTCAAACCCCATGCATGGTGTTAGATAATTTTTCTAATTACTCCATTCAGTCAGTTTTTGTGATTAGTGGGTATCAGAGCAAACAGATCATGTAGATAGCACAAGTATTTGGAGAAACATTGTCTGTTTTGTTACCAAAATGTTGGAAAAAATTCATTTCAATACCTTTTAGGTTTCATAAAGTGCAGTGTATATAATGCCTACTGAAAGACTGTAAAATATTGAAATTTTCTTTCAAACAAAGTGTAAAAAAATATATTGAGCCTGTAAATTGCTCTGTGACTAGACTTCATTATCGTCTTAATATATTCTTTGCATGTGCATATATATACATACATGTGTATATATATGTGTGTGATTATGTGACCTATGCAATACAAATTATGGGAATGGGCAGCTTTGGAGTATATATCCCATAATTCTTTTTTCAGGAATAGTTGCAGTATTTACACAGCAGCATTTCTTCTCAGGCTTTTATTGGGTGCTGTTGCTTGCTATGTATGAAGAGAAATGTGTCAGACAAGTTTAGTGTGTTCCGAAGAAGGGTGTGAACAACAGTGTTCATGGGCTTTTTAGAATGCTTTTCACTTTCAGTCCTTGTAACTCAGCTGTTCAGTACCTAAAGCAAATTCAAATAATATGAACATTATCTCCTACTAGAAATAACGTTTTCAAGTTTTCATGGCACATTATGATTGTAAATGTCTCTCAGTTTTAACAGTAAGTCTGTAGGAGTCCCGTGAAGATTCCTGAAATGTCTGTAGTAACTGTTAGTCATGTTTGATCAAGTGTAGTATGAACAAAGTATTTTATTGCACAGGGTTAACAAACAGTATGTTGCCAACTGAGGCTGCTGCTGTTTTATTACAACATTACCTCTTGTTTTTATAAAATGTACCAAGATTTAAATTGATAACTTTATTTTACATGTAAAAAAAAACCAGTTTCTTTTATCACAGTGTTAGAATTGTCTTCTGTTTTGTTTTGTTTTGTTTTGTTTGTTTTCTTTTTTAGCCAAAGAGTAAACAGAAGAATTTTCTTATTTTGGTGGCTATTCATTTTACTTTTAAAAGTGATTGGTGGATTATTAGACTAAACATGGGGGAATTTGCCACCAAAATGAAAAATATGTAAAGTATAGTGATTGCAGAGTGGTAAAAATGTGGGTTAGTACTTATTTATTCCATTAATTGATTATTTGACTGTTTATAAAGAAAGTTGCTTTATTTCTTTAAACATCTTCAAAAGATGATCTTTTCTTGTCACATTATAGCCAAAAGAAGCAGAGAACTTCATTGTCCTGCATTTGGTTCCTGGTTGGCCAGGTATAAATGAGCTTTACAAAAGTGCAAATTAAAAACTGTCACTTCTGTTTACCTCCACCAAAACTTGATTTTCCCCTAGCTATTAATTTAAAGTTGCCTTTCCTGCAGCTGCAATATTTTGAATAACACACAGAGTTTGTGTTGATTTTTGAATGTTTGTTTATATCTAGGGGTAATGAAAAATGTAAATCCCGTGTAACCTTATTCACTCCACCTGTATCATATTATTTCATTTTCCCCTAAGTCCTTTAATTCTAACTGAACACCAGCAGTATTTTTAGAAACTTTCTTTAACATACTTGGAAGACGATTTATCAAGCTGAACTGTCTTTAGACGTAATTATTGTGAATGTCTGTTTTATTTTATCATGGTGGTTCACATGGCTCTGATGTTCAGTTTGTATTTTTGGAATTGCTTTACTTAGAATTAAAACAGACCAACATTAAATGTGTGTATTTTTAAAAGAGCTAATGAGTTTTGCTTCTGTATTTGCTTGAAAATACACACTAGTGCAGTAGTTTTACTGCTTTTATTTAGCTAGGGAGGTAAGGATTTTCTAGTTCCTCTGCTAACATGTTCATCTGAATTAATCTTTATAAAACTTTGCTTTCATTTTCCTCTTATCCCCCTATAATATTAATAGTTGTTGCATGTTCACCTTGAACGGTCTTTAAAAAAAAATAAACTACAATTAGCCAGCTTGTATACTGTATATTTGAGACACAGCATATCTGTATCTTACCTTGTTCCCAAACTTCAAAAAAAAATTCAGACTTTCCAACTTTTCTTTTTACTTACGTAGAAGGTGTTAGAGTTTACACAAAAGGATTTTCTACTTTTTCTTAAAAAAAAAAAAAAAAAAAAGAAACAAAAACCTTTGCCCCAGTATACAGAATTAAAAGATATAGAAATAATATACAGTACTCATTTTAATTTCATTTTTATTTAAAACAAATACATTTTTATAGATACTGTGGTACTAAATGATAAACATGGACTTAGACCCTTAGACCATGAAACTAAGGCAGAATATGAGCTATATGAGTTATTCTATAAATCCTAATATAGGGGTAAAGAAGCCACATCTTGCAAGGTATATTTGGTTACTAATGTTTAACAGAAGTGAATGTTCACTGATGTGTGACAGTTGAGGGTGTCCTCCCCACCCCCTTTTTTCCAAGTATGCATGTTTGGTTTCTATCATTTATATGTTCAGAAGATTTCTGTTACTAATGTTGAGGGTAAAACTACTTCTGTGTTTTGGGCTACTTAGTCTCTACTAGGTACTACTAAATTTTCATTGGAATATGGTCTGACTTACATAGTTCTACCAGACCATTGTATAATGTGATTTCTAGAGTTGAATGAGGATGTGATGGCAAAGGAGATGGCCATGCGATATTGGGAAATAATTTTTTAAAAAAATGCCCTGTTTGTGTGGGGAAATTTTTCTTCTTAATTATATTTGAATACCTCAGTGAATGCACATTCCCACAGTTTCCTTTGGTTTCTTCTGTGGCAGTTGATCAGTCATGTTCTTTCCTCAGGAAAATAAAAACTTGACAGTGAAATGTAAAGTAAGAACTCCATCTGATCATGGGTGCTTTTCTAATTGATCACAGTTAGGAAACCAGATGTCTGTCTGATATAAATTTGGAGATGGGAGAAGCTGTGGAAGCAAACTGGTTAGCAGGTATAATATTTGTAACTTTTAAGTTATTATATCAAAATGTCTTTCAGTAATAGCTGGATCAAAATATTATGCTATCTTTACGTTTAAAATTAGAAAAAGATTACAAATGAACTAGCTCCATCTTTTTTTCTCTCACCCCCCTCATTTTTACCTTAGCTAGCTCCTCTTGCATTTTCTCTTTGTTGGAGAGGAAGGGTATAGAAACTGGATATGTAGTAACTTCTCATTTGTCTAGCATTTACAAGGAATGTGATTTGTCATTCAAGATACCTTTCCACTGGATTTAAGCAAGCAAACAAATGAACAAACAAAACCTTCACAGACGATAAGATGTATTTTTAGATAAAACAAAAATATATCCTGTTCAAAATCATTATTCTACTTTCTGTTCCTTATATATACTAAAAGGTTTCCAATCCCTTTTTTCCCTTCCCTATGACACGCATTGCCAGAGTTTGTGTTAATGTCCTTAAGTGGGCAAAATTGGTTTGGGGGCATGGGTGGCAAAAAAAACCTTAGATAATGGTTTGTATCCCTCCAGAGTTCAACCCTACCTTACAAAAATCGTTACTCCTTAGTATTTAATTACTCTCATTGAGTTTTCTTAAGTATCACACAAGTAGCTTTGACATTGAGTTCATGGAATTTATACAAAATATGTGTAAGATCAGTGCTATGAAACTATGCAAATGGTTGGCTATGTTTTGGAGGACTAATAGCTTGATCTTAAAAAACATACTGGTGGTGTGGTGGCTTATGCCTATAATCGTAGCACTCTGGGAGGCTGAAGGCAGAAGGATCACTTGAGGCCAAGAGTTTGAGACCAGCCTGAGCAAGGGCGAGACCCTGTTTCTACAAAAAATAGAAAAATTAGCCAGGTATGGTGGCGCATGCCTGTAGTCTCAGCTACTCAGGAGGCTGAGGCAAGAGGGTGGCTTGAGTCCAGGAGTTTGAGGTTGCTGTGAACCATGATGATGCCACTGCAGTCTAGCCTGGGCACGTGATGAGACCCTGTCTCAAAACAAACACAAAAAAACCAACAATAAAAACAACAACAAAAAACATGCTGGTGGAGGTAGTCTGTACTGCTTGTTGGCTGCCACTGGCACCCTTGTGGATGATGTTTGTTTGATCTTCAGTGCTTTTGTGTATGGCCTGGCTTAGACAATTAAATAAAACCATTTTATATTTTGTTATTTAATTCTACCAAGGTTATTCATCCCATTGTTTATTATGTCAAATGCTTAAAAGAAAAAATGTTGACAATATCTAAAAGAATCTCTAGCAGTTAGTTAAAAGTAATTTTTTCTTATCAAGCACAAGTTAAAAGTAAGTTCACCAAAGACAGATTGTTTTAAAAATGATTATTTTAAGAAATTAATTTTTTCGGCCTGGTGCAGTGGCTCATGCCCGTAATCCTAGCACTTTAGGAGGATGGGGCAGGAGGATTGCTTGAGGTCTGGAGTTCAAGACCAACCTGGGCAACATAATGAGACCCCATCTCTACAGAAAATACAAAAATTAGCCGGGCATGGTAGCGTGTACCTGTAGTCCCAGCTACTCAGGAGGCTGAGGCAGAAGGATTGCTTGGGCCCAGGAGTTTGACACCACTGCGGTGTAGCCTAAGTGGCAGAGTGAGATCCTGTCTCAAAACAAAAGCCAAAAAAACCCCAAATAAAACAAAGGAAAAAATTAATATTTTCTAATGTTTTACCTTTGCTGGAAAAATTTTTTTTTTCTTTAATTTTTTTAAGAGACAGGATCTCTGCCACCCAGGCTAGAGTACAATGCCATGATCGTAGATCACTGCAACCTCAAACTTCTGGACTCAAGCAGTCTTCCAGCCTCAGCCTCCAGAGTAACTAGCCATGCGCCACCACACCTAGCTACTTTTTTTTTTGTTATTTGTAGAGACTGGGTCTCCAGTGTTGCCCAGGCTGGTGTGGAATTCCTGGGCTCAAGTGATCCTCCCACCTCAGTCTGCCAGAGTGCTGCGATTATATGCATGAGCCACTGTGCCCCGCCTGGAAAATTTTTGAATGAATTTTGAAAATTTGATTACATTGCTATTGTGTATTTATATAAATCGCTAATTTGCATATATAGGTCGATACATTATAACTTAAGTAAATACATAAAATTACTTAAATGTGTAGATGTAAAGTTAAGTTAAATAAGTAAATAGCATCCATGATTAGTAATATATACTTAGTGATGGCTTATAATCAATGTTGTTTTAATTAATTGGCAAAATGCAAATATTTTCTATTACCATTAGTGTAATGTAAGGTAATTTTTTGTATACAGAATTTGAGACAGTAACAAGCAGAGAAGAGATTTTGTGAGAGGTAGCCCTAAAGATAAACTTTTTTCCTCAAGGAGCTATGGAAAGTTAGGGAAATGAAGCTTGTTGAATAGGGTTTGGGGAGGGGAAGCCTATTGGTTCATCTAAGTCTATGGAACCATCGTTCTGGTTTTTGTATCCCTTTGTTACCAAGTCCCTTCCAGAACCCAAGAACATGTTCTATATCCAGTCCATTGATTAAAAGAAATTTTTAAGTAATTTTGCATAACCTTATGTCTTAGATATTCTGGTTTATTTGAACTTGATATAAATTTTCCAATGAAGAATTAATGTCATTAAGACCCATCTTGATACTTCTGTAAACCATAGTTTGATCAGTAAGCAACTTTTAAACCATTTGAATACTAGAAACATTAAAAATGCCTTTTTACTGAAAGATTTTCTAAAATGTATTAAATATTGCATGCTTTTAAAAACACCATTTTTCACATGTTAACCTTTCCTATCTACTGAGAGATTATAAACATTAATTATTGTGTGTTACTACAATATGGTAGTACTCGTGGGAATCTGGGTTTGGGTAGGAAAGTCTTGTCCTTACTCTTAATGACCTAGGCTAGGTGGTGCTTTTATATTTGTCTGATTTTCATGTATCTTCTGTGGGAGTCCCCATGTTAAGCAATGTTTATTCACAGTGCATTGAGTGGCTTTCTCCTTTTCTCTTCTCTCCCACCTATCTTCTAAACATTATTAATTTGCTATAGAGTGGAAAGAATTAAAGCAAGGCTTTCTTGGACAAATAGATAATCATGTCAATAAAAGTTTGAACCTTGTTTTGCCCACAATTCTGATTTTTAAACTATCAGGTTTGTCACAAAAGTAAATGACTTTTTCAATATTGTTCGCTAGAAAAAAGATGTTTTTCATTTTGTTTTTCTTGCTTTCTACCTTGTGAAGTATAAATGGTTGAGATTTTTAGAAATCTAGCAACTGGATATTATAATTGAGATGTAACTGTAATGTAAGCTATAGTAAGTTGATTGTTCTGTAGCTCTCTAATTGTCTTTACATTTCCTTAACATATTTCCAGGCACAAATTGCCTGGTAAAACATAGTAGTATGGTCTTCTATTAACTGATAGGTAAAGTGAGGCTACTGCTAGAGTTGGAGAAAGAAGAAATAGTGTTTTTTGCCTAGTATGGACTTGTCATGTAAGAATAGTACCCTTTTAAGAAATAGCAAACTGATATGACATGGTTTTATTACCTCCAAATATTTAGTAGACATAAAAGAAGCCCTAGAACAGAAAGATGTTATTCTAATTCAATATTCCCATTACTTTATAGGTTAAATGAATACAAGAATTGTTATTTTGGTAATTTGATTAACTTGTTCATACTTTAAGTGCTGAAATTGTTTATATGTGATTAAAATGTCAAGCTTCAAAGGATCATAATTAATTTCTTAGATAATAGTTGTTTTACCAAATTTATGTATCAATGTTAGTTAAATTTGGTCTGTTTCATGATTTTGGCTAAATAGTCAGGAAAATGTATAAAATTAAGATAGTGGTACTGGTTATTGCCTTCATACGAAAGGTATAATGTAATTTTTCTCAGTAGGGTCAATCTCTTGACATTTTTGAAATTTTCAAACATTTAAAAATATTTTAAAACCAAGTACTTAATAGTACTTAAGACTCAAGTGCGTTAAATTATAATTTACATTTATTTTGGGACACTTTCTAAAGGACATACCTGTTCTTATTCATATTATAATCAAGTTTTATCTGCTAATTAAAGATGCTAGTTTTCATAGATAAGCAAAATTAAGAAAACATTTATATTTAGAATTTGGGGGCTTTATTATTGGTTCAAGTTCATATTGAAGTTATTTTTGTATTCCTTCAGCATACTGTGAATTTAAAAAAGCACAGTTGGATAACTTTAGAAACACAACGTAAAAGGAAGCACTGGATTAAAATTCTTTATAGAGAATTTTTTAAATTCTCTCTAAAATTCTTCATAGAGAATCTCTAACAAAATAGAGAGCTATATCTAATGTTAAGGTAGGTCCAAAATGTGAAACTTTACCATTAAGAGCAACATTAAGAATTATATTTTAGTGAAAAAGCATAAAATAGAACTTTATTCACCATGATTATTTTTAGAAGTAGCATGAATTTTTTTTATTATAGTCTATAAGGGGAAACCTTTGCTCTTACATCTTCTAAAATTGTATACTTTTAACATAAGACATTTTATATTGAGAGATTCATCATAAGTATAGGCAAAATACAGTTTTAGTTAAATGAAATTCAGATTTGTTATTTCTTAAGAATCTTATTATTGCTATTATTTCTAAAAATAATTTTCTGTGGCTTTACCATTGAGGTATTTGTATTAGTTCCCTCAAACTGCAGTAACAAGTTGTCATAAACTCAGTGGAATAAAACAACAGTCTCTCACAAAAATTGAGGTGATGGCAAGGTGGTTCCTTTGAGAGGCTCTGAGGGAAAGTCCATTCCATGCCTCTCTTATAGCTTCTCTTTGTAGCCAGCAATCCTTGGACACATCACTCCAATTTCTGCTTTGCCCTTTATGCGGATTTTCCCTATTTCAAATCTCCCTCTCCTTTCTCTTATAAGGACAGTAGTTATTGGGTTTGAGGCCCTCCCTAAATCGAGGACCATCTCATTTAGAGATCTTTAAGTACATCTGCAAAGACCCTGCTTCTAAATAAGGCTACACTGAACAGGTATCAGGGGATAGGACTTGGACATATCTTTTTCGGGGGACACGAGTCAATCCACTGCAGTATTATTACTGGATTTTTTTTGTGTGTTTCAGTTCTTCTGAAAATCGTTTAGATTTAAAATTCTGTGTGGTTGTATTAAGTGTTTATTCAAATTCAGCAATCACGTGTTCAATGCCTGTAAGTTGTGAAGAGAGAGATGAAAGATTAAGAGCCTTGCTCTGAATTCTTAAAGATGCAGGCATAAATACAACTAAATTTGAGTTGAAATGTGATAATAACTGTGGTACAAAGTTCCATAGGAAGGACTTATTGAAGGAAATTATATTTGATTTTTGGTTTTGAAGTATAATAGGATTTTGACTGGCAAAAATAGGATAGTATAAGAAACAACATAAATAAATTCAAAAAGGTAGAATTTTGGGGGTGAGGTTGAAGGTATTGTTTATAGAATGGTATAGTCTTGGGGAGTTAGGACGTAAGCATGAAAGTAAGCATGAAAGCATTTGAAAGTATATAAGTATCCAAATATGTGTTATGTTGCCAGAGAAATGAGATTGATTTGTACTGCAGTGTTTGTTAGGCTATGCCTTGAAGGGTGGGGTTAGCTTGAATAGAGGCTAAGGGAGAGAAAATCTCAGCTCAACATGAAGGAGCAGAATAAGAAAAGTCCTGGAATTGAGAATGAACATCTTACTCAGCATTTGAGTGCTTAGTGTTTTCCAAGACACTTTAGTAGTCCCTCTTTATCCATGGTTTCAGTTACCTGCAGTACAAAAATAGTAAATGGAAAATTTCAGAAATAATTCATTAAGTCTTAAATTACACGCCATTCTGAGCATTGTAATGAAATCTCACACCATCTCATTCTGTTCTGCCCTGGACAAGAATCATCTTTTTGTCCAGTATGTCCATGCTGTGTGTGTTACCAGATCATCAGTAACTTTAACCTATGATCAAGTTTAATTTATAAATCAAGAGATTAACAATAATAAAATAGAACAATTATAACAGTATACTGTAATAAAATTTATGTGAATGTGATCTCTCTGTAGTTCTCAAAATATCTTATTGTACTATACTCACCCTTCTTGTGAGGATGTGAGATGATATAATACAATGCCTACATGGTGAGATGAAGTAAGGTAACTGCAGAAGGTCAGTAGTTTGCTTTGTGTATCTTGAATCATCAAGCCACGGTGATGTCAATGGTTAGATGTTGGGAGAAGACAATGTCGATAGTTGGGGATCCTCAATAGTTGAAGTTTGTTTGCCGAAACCTTTTGGAAGAACATTTTAATCAGAAGTTGTGTCTTTCTTTTTAACTCATCAAAGCATTGCTGCAGAGATTGTGATCCTTCATGTGGGTGACTTTAATGCTGCATTCCATCCAAGGAATGCATTCCATACCTTCATCCTTTAATTTTTGTGAAATTCAAAACATTTTAGTAAATTTCAGTTACATCCACATTGCTGGTTCTGTTTCAATTTCTTCATCTTTATCTTCCTCTCCCTCTGGTAGGTCACTCAACCAGTTCTTCCAATTCTTCATTTGTTAACACTTCTTTATGGCCTTCCACTTCTTCATCAAGCATATCATAGGTATGTAGGCCTTGGAAAAAACATAGTATAATATATATAAAGTTTGGTACTATCCGTAGTTTTAAGAATCCATTGTGGGTCTTCGAACGTATTCCTCAAACATAAGGGGGTCTGCTGTATTGGTGGAAAATGTGAAATAAGTAAGGTTACCCCCACCGTTACTATCCTCATTGCAGGGAAGATAAGAATGTATACATTTAGCTATTTAAAGGGGTCAGAGTGGCGAGAAATTTTAAGGGAAGTGAGAGATTACTGTTGCCTTGCTGTAGCGGACATTTGGCAAAAAGGAATTATTAGGGAAGACTTAATGTAGGTAGAATTTAGATTGTAGCATGAATGATAAGGACTTTCAGAGAAGTGAGCATGTCAAGGCATTCCAGGGTACAGGAAGAATAAGTAATGTTAAGTGCACACACAGAAAAGGATGGTTGAGTTTGGATAGTGTGTAGCAAGGTTGGAAATGATCTGGATTCTGATCAGCATGACTGCTATGCTAAAGTACGTTTTAGGAAGATTAAATTGGTATCAGTATGTAGGAAGGATTAGAGAGAGAAAAAAATGTGAGGTGCAAAAGCCAGTTAGGCCTAATCTAAATCTAGGTAAATCTGAAGTAGGAGAAGCAACAGGAATGTTGAGAATGTGTAAGAAAGTGTGATCAGGGAGATGAGTTGATAGTACTGAGCAGGTAAGGGGTCTTTAAAATTGATGGATATGGGAGGCTTATGATGTCACTAAGTAGGGGGAACAGAAGAGGAATAGGCTTGTTCAGAGAACAGTAAGGAAAAAAAATGGGTTTGGCTAGATTAAAAGGTTGATGCTTGAAAGTAATGGAAGAAATAGTTACAGAAGTAGAGTACAACTGGATTATGGAAAGTCTTGAATACTCTAGTTCTTAATAGCTATGATTTCTGCCAGGTGTTCTCTAAAAGCTTATAAAACTTGCTCTTCACCTTTTGTAGTATTCCATGGTATGAATATACTAAAGTTAACCATTCACTCTAGTTGAGGCCTTTTGTGTTGTTTCCAGTTTTTGGCTCTTACAAATGAAACTGCTGTGTACATTTGTGTTTAAGTTATTATTTGAACATAAGTTTTCATTTCTCAGGGATAAATGTCCAAGACCATAAATACTGGATTGTATATTACATGCCTGTTTATTTTTATAAAAAACTGCCAAGAATATTTCACAGAGTGGCTCTATTTTATTTAATATATCTTAGCAGTAATGTATGAGTGATCTACTTATCCAGTTTCTCTTGCATCCTGGCAAAATAGCTCTAAAATTTTTTTTGAAGCTCTGGTCTCTTAGCTTCCTCCTACAAATGGCATTAACTTGCTTTTAATGAAAGTTATTGAAATCAAGGGTAGAAAGGTTAGGTTTAGTCCAGCCTTTCATTGGATATTGGATGTAAAAGCAACCCCTTTTCCAACTTTTGATCATTATTGCCACTTAACACTTCCAGGATTGGGGAGTAGTATCTTTCTTTATGAAGGAGTTCATATCAGTTTGGATAACTGATTCTTATTGCTCATTTTACTGCTTCTCTGTTTCCTCCCAGTCTGCTACAGAAGGCACATTAATAAATCTAAGCCTGTTAAAACAGAAACAAAAACAATTCAAGAACTGAAATGACAGGATTCTTGTTTTTAATGTCATCATATTATTGGGCTGTTAATTCATGGTCAATGAAAACCTCCAGGTTTTATCCCTACCCTGCATTTTCTTGTGTTTTCTTTCAGGTGCAAGGATCCAGAATCATCTCTGTGTGCCTTCTGTATTTTTTATTTATTTATTTATTTGACACGGTCTTGCCCTGTTGTCCAGGATTACAGGCGTGAGCCACTGCTCCTGGTCACCTTCTCTTATATAACCTCATCCTAGGTCTGAATTATTTATTCTTTGCCCTTCCCTTGGACATACATTAGGTATAGTATGGCTGTAGTCTGTGACAAAAGCCTTCCAGAAGTCCAGACACCTGAATGTGATGGTAGTGCAAAAGCAGGTGCCTAAGAATTTCTGCGTGCTTGCGGGGGAAGAGTTGCTTGTCTAGATGGTACGAAGGAAATGACTAATAATATAACCAACCTACACCAAGCATTGTAGTTTCTTATATGCTATTTTAAGATGTTACTTAAAATATTTTTAAAATAAAAATAAAATGAAATAGGCTCAAGGAGTTAGTTTTGATTTCCCAAGAACACATAGCTAGAAAATGGTGCAAGGATAAATGACAGAATTTCATATTGTGTTAGTTAAAAATTAAGATTCCTGAGCCATACATATTCCAGACCTGAAGAATCATTTTCTGGGGTGAGTCAAAGAGTGGAACAAGTGCTTATTTAGCTTTCCAAACTCTGAGAATTTATGATATCTGCTTCTGCACATTTTGAGCACCTTTTAGGTACAACGCATGTTTAGGCAACACATGAATAACTACATATATAAACAGAATCCAGTGCAAAGTAGAATGATGTATAGTGCAGAGCTATGGGTTTTCAAAATGGGAGAGGAGAGCACTTTTTATTTATTTATTTTTTTGAGAATTTGCTGAATTTATTTGTCAATTCCAGGAGTCTCTTGGCAGAATCTTTCAGGTTTTCTAGATAGAAGATCATATCATCAGCAAAGACCAATAATTTGACCTCTTCTTTCCCCATTTGGATACCCTTGATTTCCTTTTCTTGCTTGATTGCTCTGGCAAGGACTTCCAGCACTATATTGAATAAAAGTGGTGACAGTGGGTAACCTTGTCTGGTTCCATTTCTAAGCAGGAATGCTCTCAGTTTTTTCCTGTTCAGTATGATGTTGGCTGTGGGTTTGTCATATGTGGCTTTTATGATTTTGAGGTATTAGGTTGGTGCAAAAGTAATTGCAGTTTTAGCATTGTTGAAATTTGCAGTTTGATATTGGAATATGTTCTTAAATAAATGTGGTTATGTTATACATCATTTTAATTTACATTTCTCACTTTATGTCTTTTGCCTGATGACTTATTACTTTCAGTTTATTTTATATTTATTTTATACTATGGAAATGATGTTAGAAAACAAATTCCAGTAATTTTCTTATTCGAGTTCAAAATGGACATAAAGCAGCAGAGACAACTCTCACAACATCAAAAACGCATTTGGCCCAGGAACTGCTAACAAATGTACAGTGCAGTGGCGGTTCAAAAAGTTTTGCAAAGGAGACGAGAGCCTTAAAAATGAGGAGTGCAGTGGCCGGCCATCAGAAGTTGATGACCAATTGACAGCAATCATCAAAGCTGATCCTCTCATAACTACATGAAAAGTTGCTGAAGAATTCAACATCGGCCATTAGCTCGGCATTTCAAGCAAATTGGAAAGGTGAAAAAGCTCCATGAGTGAGTGCCTCATGAGCTGACTGAAAATCGAAAAAATCGTTGTTTTGAAGTTGCTTCTTCTCGTAGGCAACAACAGCAAACTATCTCTCAATCAGATTGTGATGTGCGATGAAAAGTGGATTATATATGACAACTGGCAATGACCAGCTCAGTGGCTAGACCAAGAAGAAGCTCCAAAGCACTTCCCAAAGCCAAACTTGCACCAAAAAAAGGTCATGGTCACTCTTTGGTGGTCTGCTGCTGGTCTAATCCATTATAGCTTTCTGAATGCTGGTGAAACCATTCCATCTGAGAAGTATGCTCAGCAAATCTATGAGATGCACAGAAAACTGCAACAGCTGCAGCGGGCATTGGTCAATAGGAAGGGCCCAATTCTTCTCCACGACAATGCCTGACTGCATGTTGCACAACCAGTGCTTCAAAAGTTGAATGAATTGCGCTACAAAGTTTTGCCTTATCTGCCATATTCACCTGACCTCTCACCAACTGACCACCACTTAAAGCATTTTGACAACTTTTTGCAGGGAAGAAGCTTCCACAACCAGCAGGATGCAGAAACTGCTTTCCAAGAGTCTGTCGAATCCCAAAGCACAGATTTTTTACGCCACAGGAATAAACAAACTTACTTCTTGTTGACAAAAATGTGTTGATTGTAATGGTTCCTATTTTCGTTAATAAAGATATGTTTGAGCCTAGTTATAATGATTTAAAATTCACAGTCAGAAACTGCAATTACTTTTGCACCAACCTAATACATTCCATCTATACCTATTTTGTTAAAAGTTCTTATCATAAAAGGGTGCTAAATTTTGTCAACTGCTTTTTCTACGTCTATTTAGAGGATCATATGGTCTTTGTTTTTGCTTGTATTTATGTGGTGAATCACATTTATAAATTTGAGTGATTTTGAACCATCCTTGTATCTCTGGGATAAAGCCCACCTGGTTGTGGTGGATTATTTTTTTGATGTGCAGCTGAATTCAGTTTTCTAGGATTTTATTGAGAATTTTTACATCTATATTCATAAAGGATATTGGTCTGTAGTTTTTTTGTTGTATCCTTTCCTGGCTTTGGTATCAAGGTGACATTGGCTTCATAGAATGAGTTGGGGAGGATTCCTTCTTTCTCAGTGTTACAAAATACTTTCTGCAGTATAGGTACCAGTTCTTTTTAAGTCTAGTGAAATTAGGCTGTGAAACCATCTGGTCTGGGACTTTATTTTGTTGGAAGAATTTTTATTGCAGCTTCAATTTTTTTACTTGATATTGGTCTGTTTAGGAGTTGTTTCTTCCTGATTAAGCCTAGGGAGGTTGTGTGTTTCCAAGAATTTGTCCATTTCTGCAACATTTTCAAGTTTATGTGCATATTGATTTTTATAGTATTCAAAATAATATTTTGTATTTCTGTAGTATCAGTTGTAATATCTCCTTTTTCATTTCTGATTTTCTGTTTCTGGTTAATCTAGCAAGAGGCCTGTGTATCTTTTCAAAGAACCAACTTTTTGTTTTATTAATCTTCTGTATAATTCTTTTGGAATCGATTTCATTTAGCTCTGCTCTGACCTTATTTATTTCTTTTCTTCTGCTTGGTTTGGGATTGGTTTGCTCTCCCTTTTCCAATTCCTTAAGACAATTTATTAGATTGTCGATTTGTGATATTTCTGTCTTTAGGATGTACGCATTTAAAGCTATTAATTTTCCTCCTTAGGACTGCTTTTGCAGTATCCCATAGATTTTGGTAATTTTTGTCCCCTTTATCATTTAGTTTAAAGAATCTTTTGATTTCCATCTTAATTTCCTCCTTGACTGAATAATCATTCAGCAGTAGGTTGCTTAATTTCCATGACTTTGTGTAGAGTTGAGTGTTTCTATTGGAATTGATTTCTAACACATTTATTCCACTGTGGTTTAAGAAGATGCATGGTATAATTTCTGTTTTTTAAAATTTGTTGAGACATGTTTTGTGGCTTAGGTTGTGATTGATCTTAGAGAATGTTCTGTGAGCTGATGAGAAGAAAGTATATTCAGTAGTTTTGGGGTAGAATGTTCTGTAAATGTCTCTTAGGCCCATTTATTCTAGAGTCCTGTTTAAGTCCATTGTTTCCTTATTTTCTGCTTGGAGAATCTGTCCTGTTCTGTGAGAGTGGTGTTGAAGTCCCTGGCTATTACAAAATGCTGTTGTTTATCATTTTGTTCAGATCAAGTAGGATTTGCTTTATGAATCTGGGTACACCTGTGTTAGGTGCATAGATATTTAGAATTGTTATGTCTTGTTGAATTATTCCCTTCACCATTATATAATAATGGTCTTTGTCTTTCTTTTGTTGATTTGAAGTCTATGTTATCTGATAGGAGAATGGCTATACCAGCTTTCTTTTGGTTTCCATTTGCATGGAATATTGTTTTCCATCCCTTCTTTTTTTTTTTTTTTTTTTTTGAGACAGAGTCTCACTCTTTTGCCTTGGCTAGAGTGCCGTGGCGTCAGCCTAGCTCACAGCAACCTCAAACTCCTGGGCTTAAGCAATCCTTCTGCCTCAGCCTCCTGAGTAGCTGGGACTACAGGCATGTACCACCATGCCCGGCCAATTTTTTCTATATATTTTTAGTTGTCCAGATAATTTTTTTTCTATTTTTGAGTAGAGATGGGTCTCGCTCTTTCTCAGGCTGCTCTCGAACTCCTGACCTCGAGCGATCCTCCTGCCTCGGCTTCCTAGAGTGCTAGGATTACAGACGTGAGCCACTGCGCCCAGCCCATCCCTTCATCTTGAGTCTGAATGAGTCCTTGTAAGTTAGATAGGTTTCCTGGAGACAGTAGATACTTGGATTGTATTTATTTATCCATTAAGCCAGGCTGTGCCTCTTCAGTGGAGCATTCAAGCCATTCATATTTATTGAAAGAATTGATAAGTGGGGTTGATTTCTGTTCATCCTGTTGCATAGAACTTTATTGCTTTGTTTTACCTCTGGAGCTATTGCGGTAACTGGATTCTGAACATTAGGATTTGGATGATTTTACACTGGTGGGTGTCTGTTGTGCTGATCAGTGTATCATGCAGATCTGAGTACTTCCTGCAGGGCAGGTCTGATCTTCACAAATTCCTCAGTATTTGCTTGTCTGAGAAAGTCTTTATTTCTCCCTCATATAAGAAGCTTAGTTTTGCAGGATACAAAATTGTAAGCTCGCCATTATTGTTTGAGAGTACTGAGAATGGGGCTCCAGTCCCTTCTGTCTTGTAAGGTCTCAGTTGAGAAGTCTGCAGTTAGTCTGATGGGTTTTCCTTTGTAAGTTACCTGATGCTTTTGCCTTAAAGTTTGTAGGAGTTCCTCTTTCATGTTAACTTTGGCCAATCTGATGACTAAATGTCATGGTGATTGCCTCTTGGCGATGAATCTCCCAGAAGTCCGTTGTGCTTCTAGTACTTGGATGTCCAGGTTTCTAGCAAGACCTGGGAAATTTTCCTCAAGTATTCCCTCAAATAGGTTTTTTACCCTTGTGTATTTTCTTCTTCACCCTCAGGGATGTCTATGATTCTTGTTAGGCCTCTTTACATAATCCCATATTTCTTATAGGCTTTTTTTGTTTCTCTTAATTCCCTGTTCTTTCTCTTTGATTGACTTAATTCAAAGGTGGTGTCTTCTAGCTCTGAGAGTCTTTCTGCTGCCTGATCTGGCCTACTTTTAAGGCTTTCCACTGTGTTTTGTAATTCCTTGAATGAATTTTTCATTTCCAGAAGCTCTGATTTTTTTAAATAATTCAATTTCTTTAGTGAATTTTTTTTTTTTTTTTTTTTGAGACAGAGTTTCACTCTGTTGCTGGGGCTAGAGTGCTGTAGTGTCAGCCCAGCTCAGAGCAACCTCAGACTCCTGGGCTCAAGCAATCCTCCTGCCTCAGCCTCACGAGTAGCTGGGACCACAGGCATGCGCCACCAAGCCCAGCTAATTTTTTCGATATATATTTTTAGTTGTCCAGCTAATTTCTTTTGATTTTTTTTTTTTTTTTTTTTTTTTTTAGTAGAGATGGCGTCTCGCTCTTGCTCAGGCTGGTCTCAACTCCTGAGCTCAAACAACCCACCCGCCTCGGCCTCCCAGAGTACTAGGATTACAGGTGTGTCTTTGGTGAATTTTTCATTTGTTTCCTGTGTTGTTTTTGTGCTTTCTTTATGTTGGTTTTCTATTTTCTCTTGTATTTCATTGAGCTTCCTTACAATCCGTATTTGAAATTCTTTATTGGTGATTTCAATATTCTTGGTTGGTTTCCATTGGTATAGAGTTATTTTTTCTTTTGGGTGTGTCCTTTTCTCTGATGTTTCATGTGTCTGGAGATCTTTTGCGGATTTCTTCTCATCTGGAGCAGCTTTTGCTTATTTTTGGATTTTCTTTTGATTAGATAATGGCACACCCAGTTTAATCTCTGAGACAGTGAGTGGTGTTTGTGGGTAAGACTCAATTACACCCTATATGATTGAGTCAATATATGTTGCAAAGGGCATGCAAATTAAAATCCCTCAGTAAAGTGGTGCTTGTCAGGAAGGAACAAGCTGCAATGTTGTTTTTGGGTCCTGTGACCAGTTCTTAGTCTCCTGAGGGGCCACTTGATTGCCCCAGGGGGTAGGTGTGGTCCTGGAACTTCAGGCGAGTCCTTTTTCTCCACCACGGCAGAGGTGGGTAGGGGAGTGAGGCTGGGTGGGGCTGGGTCCGGTGAGGTTGCCCTCAGGCTCCACCAAAGCTGGCAAAGTATCTGTTTCAGCAGGGGCCAAAGGTCTGCTCCAAGGGCCAAAGGCTTCCAGGCAAAGCCACCAGGAAGGGGCTGCAGTAGCCTCACCCAATCACAAATCATTCCTTGCCCCCAAGCAATGTGACTGAGACCTGGGGTTACAGTATCTCTTCTGTGGGCCTGTCTCTGGGTCTCCAAAGACCAATCCCTTAATATGCCAGGGAGAAGCACGCTGGTCCCGAGTTGCCCAGGGGGTGCCCGAGCAGGTTCAATGTCTCTCTGCCTTGGGGTGTGCCCTGCCCGAATGGAGTCACCTGGGAAGCGGCACCAGGGAGGGCTGGCGGGTAGGGAGCTCACAGTCTGATTACCCCTCAATCTGCTGCAGGACCCCCAGAGGAAAAGCCTGAGCCCCACACTCTGGGAGCACCAGTGTGGTAGGTGCACCAAGAGGAAAAACAGTTCCTGCAAGCCTGGGCAGGGCCGGGGAGGGGAGAAAAAGGGTCTGAATGCAAGAAAGCTAGCACTCTGGTCATATCTGTCCACCTCACTAGAAGGTAGACCACCCAGAATGTCCAGACAGCGGGGTCACAGAGACCCCCCACACCCACCAGCTTCCTGTGGCTCCCGCAGTCTGGGCCAGAGTTGGGAACAGTTTGTGTGGGAATGCTGCAGACGAAAACTGAGGGGTTGAAGCTCCCTGTGGAGGACAAAGGTGCATGGTGGGTAGAGAAGCAATATGGTGCCTCCCTTTTCAGCTTGGGTCTGCAGTGTCAGGGAGTGACCCCAAGGGTGCCAGCAGACTGGTGCTTCATCCTCATGAAGCTCCCAGTTCACTGGTGGCAACAGCTGTTGGGGTTGTGGGGGTAGAAAAGCTCTCCAGCAGCTCAGGAGCCCACTGACTGCCAGAGGTGTGGAGGGATGAGAAATAAACTGCTCCACCTACCCTTCTTGCTGGACTCCAGGCCTCTTGGGGGTTGATCTCTGCTGATATCCTGCTTCTTTGTGTTGCTATCCACAACTCCTCTATTTCTTTTTCTTATCCTATTTTCAAAAGGCTTTGTGCTTAGCTCCTTACCACACACAGCTTCAGAATTTAGCATAAGTCTTGAGGTGCAAACCAGCAGTGTGACAGACACCGTACTCCTTCCAGATTTAAACTAGAGTGTGCTCCCTTGAGAGAGAGCAAAGGAACCTTGATGGACTGTCCAACATTTGCTCTTAAGATCAGTTTGGTAATTCTTAGAGTGAGATTCTAAGATTTCACAAGAATCACGAGCGTGTGTGAATTTCCTGGGTCTGCCCTAACAAAGGACTACAAACTGAATAGCTTAAAATGACAGAAATGTTTCCTCTCACAGGGGTGGGAGCCAGAATTCTGAGATGGTGTCAGTGGGGCTGGTGCCTTCTGATGGCGCCGAGGGAAAATATGCTCCTTGGTCTCTCCTGATGGTTGGTGCCATTAGGAAAGCGTATTTAATCAAGACTGAGATCAAGAAAGGCTTTAATGAGTAGACAGCATTTACAATCTTTGATAGTAAATTTTATTATATTTACTCAGTTCAGTACTCATAATACATTGCTCATTTAAGATGGCTGTCTGTTTATAAGTATACAGCAATTTCAGCAACACTGATTGTGAATTATTATGCTCCAGATGGAAAATCATTACATGATGAGTCAATTTCTTTTAAAAGTTTAGGGAAATAATTTTTATTTGAGGAGGCATATAATTATAAGTACTCATTTTTGACATGATGATGTTTAAGAATAAATGTTTACTATAAAATTACATTTCAATTTGTAATTTATTTAAATGCTATCTATCTTTCAAACATTTATCTTGCACGTCTTGACATTCACATGAAATAATCATTAATCATTTATTAATCATCATTAATCATCCAAATGTGAACTGGAGCAAGCTCTAGACCTTGGTTAATTATTGTAGTATTTTAAAATTCTATATAGTTAAAAACCAAAGATAAAATCAGCTGTAAAGTGGCAAATAGCTTACTGAATTTTAGCATAATTTTAATTTAGAAATGGAATAGCAACTTAAAAAAAAACCATATGAAGCAGATAAACAATATGCCTTTAGAAATATTAAAGATTCTTGTTCTTTGCAAATTTTACATTTTTTAGTTAATACAGGTAACATGCTTCTTAAATATCTTTTTGCTTTGTGTCTATAAAAATAAAATTATCCTTAATATTCCTAAATTGTTTTCCAAATAAAGCCAATATTATTTTTATATGGTAAGAAGTTACAGAATCATAGGTTTGAAATCAGTGGTGCAAATCATAATATGTAGATAATGATTTAACAACTTCAGTGTTGGGTAAGGAGTCAGAGTATAGTACAGTAACAGTCGTATATAAGAGGTAGAATTCTTAATCACAGTTTTATAGAAAAGATGCAGTAGTTTATATTTGTATCCTGCCTTATTAGTTATGGTAAGTTTACGTCTCATAATGAATTTAATAGAGGGCAAAAGGGACAGCTCTTCATAGGCAATGATCTTATTGACCCTTGTTCTGCAAGTGTTATAGGGACTACTCCTAGACACCTGAAGCACTTTCTTGGCCAATTAAGGTAACTAACTGATCATATATGGCATTTACTCATTTTTTAAAAAGGCTCCAAGTAGAGAAATCTAAGCTTCTATTCTCCCAAGAGCTTAATTAAGAAGGAGGGAAATGTCTCTTTCTGTACTACTCTGAGTGTAAAGTGTAAATGAAATCACTATCTCTCAGATATCATTATTGCTTACCAAGAATTCCATCAGTGTTAACCTATAGATGGGTTCTATACTCAAATTTTTAACTTGATTGTTTGTAACTCACAATATACTTGTAAACAATATTACAAATGGGTATTACTTAAATATTCTGTTTCATTCATTATGAAATTAAATTACTAGTACTAGGATGGCAGAGACTTTTTATGTATGTATGAGTTATTCACATTTGGGTGTTTCGAATCCTTACTTCCATGTCAATAAATATTTATCATAAAGGCCATTTTACAAAAGTTATAATAAAAATTGTAATAAATATGTACACCCAATGCTAAAACTTACAGTAGGGCTTATATTTCTTAAAATGTACCTGAATACTATAAAAGATAATTCAAAACAGAATACTTCTAGAAAATAAAACTGATGGCCAAATATAGTTTCTTCCAATTAACTGGAAATTAGTCTATGATTTATATTAAGATTGGGATGTCACGATGAGCCCATCAGATTCCAGGTATTTATTTAAATTTCCATGTAAGTGAACTTTATGTTGGATCAGGTACTCTCAAGCTTACCTAAATTCCTTTTTATTGTTTATCATAATTTTTAGAACTTAGAAAAGGAGACATTTATTTATGTTAGGCCCAGATCTGTTTAGCAACATCTCCCTCAAAACTGCTGATAATAATGTATTATTCAAGTCAGTAATCATGTTACAGTTAACATAACACTGTTGAAAGGTAATATAAAAATAAACTTATTTTAACTCACATTTAATTTAAAAATCCTATACCTTACTTAAGGGTTAGACAGAATGGGTCCTTATGGAGACCAAGCAAGCTTTACTATATATTCTTCACTTCAGAGAGAAAACCTGACCTAATTTTAATCAGGAAATTATAACTTTGCATTTTTAAGAATTATCAAAATGTCAACTTTTGGGATGTAGGCTAGGTATATAAAACTAATACTTTTTGCTATATTTTACATTGAAAGATATTTGGATATAAAAATCTCCAAAATCTAATTGTATTTCAAAGCTATGCACCTATTTACATTACAGGAGATGCATATGTAAATAGAGAAAAGTTGAACCTTTGTCTTCTAAAGATATGTTTAATCCATAATTAATTTTCAGATGATTTATAACTTAATATATTGAATACCTCTACAATTAATTTGTAATTGCCACATTTACAAAGAAAGTTCCAGGTAAGAGAACGTTTGAAAAACAGACTGGTGTTGCACTTAGGCCCACTGTTCATTTAAATCACCTATGACATTTGTAAAATTTAGGAAAATTTAGTTATTAATATGGCTTCACTGAATTAAACCTATTCTGCAAAATGTTCAAGTCACACACTTAAGTACAACTGGACCAATAAGATTATTTGCACAGAAAGTGAAGGCTTTCCTTTCACATTAAAATTATACTCATGATGCCTGAAAACAATTTGGAAAAGACTATCAGTGGTCTTGACTGTAATAGTTTACTGTCTTTTTATGCCTTTCTTTTAAATGTTAAGTACTTTAGTTTTGGAGTTTTAAGTTCTGCTTTTCCTCTTGTCTTCAAATAGACTCTTCAGCATATAAACTTGAATGGCTGACACCACCACCATGACCACTAAATTAACCATAGACCAGAAGTTGACTCTATCAAAGTTGCTTTCTTGTATGTTTCGATCACGAGCTTCAAATGCCCTAAGCAGAGTTTGTATGTGACCACTTTTGCTTAGTCTGGACTTGATGCTGTTAATGGATTCCTGGAGATAAATAGAATAATTTAAATATTAAAGAATGTTCAGAAATTTTAAGTTAATTTTAAAATGAGCTTCATGTTAGTTTTTTATCCAAACCCAATTTTATGATAGAGGGGTACACAATGCAATTAAGGGACAGGTACTACTTATATTACCTAAAGATCCTCTGTAAGGTTATGTAGTTCTCCTGATACATTTAAATTATTTATAAACAGTTATTTAACAAGGGAACAAAGCTATTGTGAATTGCAAATAGATAATATGAAACTATGTGAATGGCACAGCACCAAGAATTTTACATACATTATCTCTTTCTTAGTACTTACACAATCATAAGAAAATGATTATTTTTAGAGATGGAGTCTTGCTCTGTTGTCCAGGCTGGAATGCAGTGGCTACTCACAGGTACCATCACAGCACACTGCAGCCTCAAATTCCTGACCTCAAGCAATCCTCCTACGTAGTTGGGACTACAGGTACATGCCACTGCGCCTGGCAAATGATTTAGTTTTTAAAACCTAATTAATGATAACCTTTATGTATTTACCTATTATATAACACCTTGTGTTTATATTTTCTTCTTTGAATATTAGTCTGACCAATTTAGTGTCTAGCAAAATACCCAATGTTTTAATCTCACAAAGCAGTGAAATTAGAAAATATTTCATTTTAGACGTATATACTATATAATCAAAAGTATAATCTATTTATAATATAAAAATGTTCCAATATCACATTTATAAAACAAGCTTACCAAGATGCATTCTAAGTTGCATATCTTCTAAAAAAAGCTATTTTTATAATAGAGTCCTGGTGAGATAAGTGATTTGAAAAGGCTATATGAATAGAAGATAAAATTGAGATTTGAAATGATGTCCAAGTATTTATGGCAAAATAGGAAAATACTAGAAACAGATTTTCCTGGATAACGCAGATAAAATGCTTCATTCAGTGCCTATCACCGTACTGACGCCTCTGGATGTTAATAGTTTTTATTATTTTATTAAAAAACCATACTGACCAGTATGTCTTCCAGTTTCATATCCAACATATCTGTGCCAGTAATATATTTCTTCCAATCTTCTTGTTCTTGTGCCTGTTCTCCCATATTATCCAGGATTAATTCAAAGAAAATCACCTTCTCAGAAATGGTGCTGAATGTATTGTCAAAGCAGAACATGTAGTCACCAATTTCAGTTTCTACACTGTATAAAAAAAAGTACATGTCTTTAGTTATCTTCACTTCTATTTGGGATCAAAGGAAAAACAACTAAAGGTAAAAAAGAAATAACATGATTTCTAATTGGACAGCTTACCTATAAATTTCCTTTGTATGAAAGAAAAATTATAATTTCTTGGGAAAGAGGTAACCTGGAAATACATACATTTAAGTACTTGCAACTTAGACATGCTTGCCATTTACTCAGTAGTAAATTATGGTAAATGACCTAATTTTTGGAAAAGGATAGGATTAAAAACCTAGATACGTAATAACCCATAATAAACTTTAATATTTATACATTATTAGAAGTAGTTTTACTGTGAGTTTGATTCATATGCAAATGCTACCAACCTGCCCTTCAATTGAGATTAATCTGTAAATTGAGTTTTGTTTTGTTTTTGAAAGCAGTGATGGACTGTCCTAAGTGTTTTCTTCCAGGCCTCCTACTGATTAAGTATATTTCTGTCATACAGTGTACAAAGGTTAGAGATGAAGTCTGTGGCCAGCAGAATTTACTCTCAGTGGCTTTTCCTTTATTGAATAAATGCCATTCACATCTCAACTGAACTTATTATGATTTTGGTCTCATTACTTCCACATTCAAGATAATTGGCCTGGGCAGAGTTAATTTAGCAAAGTGGTTTTCTAATGACTTTTTGTGGAGAGAAACTTTAAGAAGCAAAATATTCCACAGGCTAATGACATTTACTACTGCTGTCTTCAAACAACAAACACCATTTCCTTGAATGAATAGCAAAAGTGGTTTACAGGCCGGGCGCTAGCACTCTGGGAGATCAAGGTGGGAGGATCACTCAAGGTCAGGAGTTCAAGACCAGCCTGAGCAAGAGCAAGACCCTGTCTCTACTAAAAATAGAAAGAAATGATTTGGACAGCTAAAAATATATCTAGATAAAATTAGCCGGGCATGGTGGCGCATGCCTGTAGTCCCAGCTACTCAGGAGGCTGGGGCAGAAAGATTGCTTGAGCCCAGGTGTTTGAGGTTGCTGTGAGCTGGGCTGACGCCACGGCACTCTAGCCCAGGCAACAGAGCGAGACTGTCTCAAAAAAAAAAACAAAAAAAAGTGGTTTACATTTTTATAATATATCAGCAAAGTGTCTGTTGTTCAGTTAATCATTTCACAAGAGACTACTGCTAACACTTTAAAAAACTAGTTAAAAGCCAACTCAAAGTCAGGCACGGTGGTGCATGCCTATAGTCCCAGCTACTTGGGAGGCTGGTGGATTGCTTGGAGCCTAGAAGTTTAAGACCAGTCTGGGGAATACAGCAAGACCCTATCTAAAAAAGAGAAAAAAGCAACAACAAAAAAACCCAACTTAAACACTCTTTTAAGTCTATGTAAATCTACTGAGTTTATAAAATTATCCTGTGAGAACTACTGTTTCAGATGACAGATACATATATGGTTTTTTATTGTCACAGAGCAGTTGTAATTTACAAAGGGCCTTTTATAAAAATTCAGTATACCTAATGTACACACATTAAATGAATTAATCTTGTCAGTTTTCTCTATTCTAATGATATTTCTAATAAAGGCTTTGATATGTCTAGCAATGTTTTCTATTTACTTAGATGAACTTCTAAGTAAATGTACCTTTCCAGCTGCATTTTAAACTGCTTATCACTTGATTCTATTCAATTTCTTAAAGTGGCTTCAGTTAGAATTGCAGTGGGGATTTGGAGTGAGAACTGCCCTGGATTACTTATCCTTTGTGGTCCAGCATTACGTTCTGTTGTAGCACTCTAATATCCTGAATTTCTTCATCTTTATTAAACTGGACATTAACTTGTACTTCCTTTTGTCTTAAAATATCTTGTCTATACTTCCTTTTGGTTGACATGCAGCATTATGCAATCATGGTTGACACAAGCAGGACCCAAGCTATACTTCTCATATTAAGATCTTCAATGAAACTCTATTTGGAAACAGATCCATTTGGAAACCTGTCAGTTTTGAGGTGTCACAAATCAAAGGATGTCAGAGCTTAAAGGCAACTTAAATGCCTAAAACTGAGCAAACTTCCTTCCTTATAATTTTCCAGATTATGCCCTCAGTGCTACCTTGTATGTGAGACAGTGAGATGGGGAGGAGGTTCAAGAAACCAGGAAGGGAGTGTAAAATGTTGAATTAAAAGAAAGGCATGTATGTATACATGTACTCCAGGCAGATTTCTATATTCTCCCATGTGATTTAAGGACTCAAGGGCCAGGCTACTAAAAACTGGGGAGAGAAGCAAATGGATGACATGAGGATAGGGGCTGACATCACAAAAACAAATCTTCCTTAAACATGTGCTGTTCTTAAATGTCCTGCCTATGCCACGTACTCACTTTAGCAAAGAAAACCTGAATTGTTCTTTTGCTCTACCTAAGATCATTGTTTTCTTTTTGGGCATGCCCTCTTAGACTCACTACATCTATCAAGACTCTGTCCATTTGAAAATTTTCAGATTCTACTGTTTTGCTTCTCTCCAATTACTGGTTTTTCCACCAATTCACTTTTATCTCTTTATGATGTATTACTATGTAATGACTATTGATGTGACTTTCCACATTTTTTTAAAGTTCACACTAGAAAAACACAATTCAAATTGTGTTTCAGTCTGTTGTGACTATCCATGGAAGGTTGATATAAATGATTTTGAAGTTTTCTTATTGCCAGTGCACTGGATCACTTAAGTCTTTAGGAGGCTTGCATTATTTTCTATAGCCCTCTGAATACATCATGGGATTCTGATCTTTTAAGCCAATTTTCATCTTTTTTGCTATTTCCAACATAGTATTTTTGTTTAATCATAAGCAAAATACTCAGCAATGTGAACAGATTTTAATATATATACTACAAATAGTAATAGCAAAGACTTGTATACCTGTTCATAATTTACACTCTGCTTTCACATATTTCATCTCTCGTAATCCTTACCATCACATTTAGAAGTAGGCACAATTAACCTTTTCAAAGTTAAGTTAAATGAGGTTCAAACAGGTTAAGATACTAGCCTATGATCATGCAGCCTGTTATGGACATAGATGAAGCTTGGTTATCTGACTCTCAAGTTAATTGATCTTTCTACAGTATGGCTCAGAGCCTGTCTGCATTCTTTGTAATCCCCTCAATTATGTCAAACCTTTGTCTTTTGAGGATGTATTTAACCTTTGGACAGAGCCTGAACAAATTCCGGTGAAGACAGTGGAGAGCAATTTTAAAAGGAAAAAACTGGGTGCATTGGCTCAGGCCTGTAATTCCAGCGACTCAGCAGGCTGAAGCAGGAGGATCTCTTGAGGCCAGGCATTTGAGACCAGCCTGGGCAATACAGGTAGACTCTCTCTGTAAAAAAATAAAAAAATTAGCCAGGCCTGGTGGTGCATGCCTAGAGGCCCAGCTACTTGGGAGGCTGTGGCAAGAGGATTGCATGAGCCCAGGAATTTGAGGCTGCAGAGGCTGCAGTGAGCTATGATTACGCCACTGCACTCTGGCCTGGGCAACAGAGCCAGACTCCCATCTCAAAAAATAAAAATACATAAAAATAAGAAAAAAATTCTTTTAAAAACAGGAAAAAAACAAAGTAATATGACCCAAATGTGGGGCATTTCCTAAAGAAAATTTTACATCATATTCTGATTAATGTATTCACTATTATAGTAACTATATAACCAGTAAACATGACTATTCTGAAGGACAGCATTCACTTAGACCATGTATTCTCAATAGGGGTGATATTGCTTGGAAAGGGGCAAAATATTCTTAGATAATAATGGTCTGTGGCAATCCTACCTGACAAAATCTTATTCCCTAGAATTCAGTTTTCTCTCATTGGGTTTTCCTGTGTATCTCACAAGCAGCACAAATTCATCGATGATAACACAAAATTTATGTAAGAACAATGCTACAAAACTATGGTGAATAAACAGCTGCGATTAGAGGACTTTTGATTGATCGATCTTGAAGTCATATTGCAAGAAGTGGCCTGCAACATGACTAGTGACTGCTGTTGGCTCCCTTATGTTTGATCCTCAATGCTTTTTTTGAGAATTAAATAAAACTAGTTTATATTTTATTATTTTAATTCTACAAGGGTAATTTAGCCTGTCATAAGTTATGCCAAGTGCTGGAAAAAAATTTCAATAATATCTGAATGACTAGTACCTATTTAAAATTAGTTTCCCATATGAAGTTAAAAGTTAATTTCACTAAAAATAATTTTTAAGAAGTTAATATAATTTTTCAAGCATTTTATTAATACTTTTGCTGAAAAAATAAGTTTTGAATGATTTTTAAAACTTTACATTGCTATTATATATTTATATAAATTGCTACTTTGCATATATAACTGATATATTACTAATTTAAGCAAAGAAATTACATTAACAGTTATTTAGAAGATAGTTAAAAAGTTAAATTTAATTTTAAGCTTTTTAATTTTTAACTTTAGTTTTAATTTTATTTAACTCAACTGTATTTAGTCATTCTTAACCCTGCATTGAATAAAAAGAGTAAGCTTTGTGCCTATTCTTTTTATGTATAAAGCACAGATATACATACAGTACATAACACATATGCAGTATACCTGTGGTATTAAAATTCCATAGGGGAATGACTAGGAAAAAGAATGTCTACAAAGGCTCCAAGAGGGGGAAGAGAGTAAAAATAAAAAATGGTTGAGAAACACTGCCTCAGATGTATGAGCTTCAGCATGTGTACAACAAACAAAAATGCCTTAATTCTTTACAGTCATTCCTATATCAATCTCTTTCTATTAATAAATCTGTGTTGACTGCTTTTGGTAGAAAGGAGTTTTATTACTACAAATGATACAAAATATTATTCAAAGAAAAATGCATAAGAGAAAATTTTCCTTTTAAGTAGAACAAAAAGCATACATAAATAGTTCAAAATGTGTAAGTTCTGGGCCGGGTGCGGTGGCTCATGCCTGTAATCCTAGCACTCTGGGAGGCTGAGGCGGGTGGATCCCTCAAGGTCAGGAGTTCGAGACCAGCCTGAGCAAGAGTGAGACCCCATCTCTACTAAAAATAGAAATAAATTATCTGGCCAACTAGAAATATATATATATAAAAAAAAAAAATGAGCCGGGCATGGTGGCGCATGCCTGTAGTCCCAGCTACTCGGGAGGCTGAGGCAGAAGGATTGCTTAAGCCCAGGAGATTGAGGTTGCCGTGAGCTAGGCTGACGCCCCAGCACTCACTCTAGCCTGGGCAACAAAACGAGACTCTGTCTCAAAAAAAAAAAAAAAAAAAGTGTAAGTTCTGGTAGGTAATATTAATCCAATAGTCTAGAAAAATGCATTTATGTGTAACTCCTCATTCCAGGTAGTGCTAGACAAATAGATATTACTTAAGTTGTTTAGTTCTCTGTTTGGAGATGTTTTTACTAATCCTGACTACTAGAAGGATAATGTCTGTTTCAAAGATTTACTTAAGAAAAACCAGTGTCATACTGAGATTTTAGTTGCCTTTACAAAACTATAGCTAAAGTAAAAGTTTTGTTTAAATCTAATTTTTAGAAAGTAGATTTGTAAATTTGGTATAGTTAGTAAGAGTGAGTTGGACTGCCTGGGTTTATATCCTGGCTTTGCTGTTCACTACCTGTGTAACCTTCAGCAACTTACTTAACTGTTCTATGCCTCAATTTCCTCATCAGTAAAATGGTAACAATATTATGTACGTCAAAGGATTGTGGTCATGAAAAGTGGTTAGAACACTGGCCTGGCACATCAAAAGAACACAATAAATGTGAACTATTATAAATTCAATTCTTTTCCCTCAATAGTTTAACGAGAGGTGATTCTATGCAAGAAAGCAATAAGATACCTTTTTTCCTAACAGTTAATTTTAATTTATCTCTATAAGGGATTAGATAATTAAGGAGAAATAAAAATTGACAGAAATTTTTATACATTTTTTATATTCTGAAATTTAAAGATAAATTACATTTTTAGTTCTTGTTCATTCACTTACCAAAGAGAAAATATATTTAATTCCAAGTATATCAATCTAAACTGATTTTTAAAATTGCTATTTCTCTTATTTATTAATAGTTAATGCAAGTATTTTTCTGAGCTCTGCATAGGTAAAATACTATTTAAAAAAGCATTTTCAATGAATATCCTAAGAATACGGTTGAGACATTTTTTCCCTCATTCATTCATACATGTATCCAGTGTTTACCGAGTATCAATTACGTGCCAGGCATTTAGTTAACAAAGACCAATAATTTTAATAATAGCTAGTACTTACAAAATAGTGCTATGTGCCAGGGATGTTCTAAGCATCATATGGTAGAAGGCAAGAGTTTTGGTCCATCCTGTCTCCCTGCAGGCTTATTTAACTTCTCTGAGCCTTCTTGTCTGTAAAATGGTAGTCCAGAATCAAAGAATCTATATCATAGTGGGTTGGAAAGATTAATTTAGAAGCATATAACATGCCAACCCTTATTTATGGCAAATATTAGATACTCTGTTCTTCCTCTTCCTATAAACTCACAGTTTAGTTTAACATAATACTGACTAAAAAAATGCTATTGTGAAATAATTGGATGAAACAGGGTAAACGTACCCGTGAGATATGAAAAAAAGGAAGTGAGATGTCAGAAGAGCATATATGGTCTTTTGTCAAACCCTGAACTCAAAGAGTTATAACAAGTATTTTCTTTCTATATACTTTCTCATGGTCAGATCTTTTACTTTCAGATAATTACCTTTACTTTTTAGATAATTACCTTCCAATTATCTAAAAAGAGTGAGGTCTGAGTAACAAAAACCAATTTATACTCAGATACATATATGCACACAGATATACTGTACTATTCTTTTGAGAAATAAAACTATGTGCAAAGATGGTATAGCCAGCAGCTCAAGAAACTTTAAGACATGTACCTGGAACAGTAACTTTTTTTTTTTTTTGAGGCAGGGTCTTGTTCTGTCCCCCAAGCTGGAGTGCAGGGGTGCAATCATAGCTCACTGCAGCCTCGAGCTCTAGAACAGTAGCTTTTAGTTAAAATGGAAAGCCTGTGCTAGCCAGAAAGGCAGGTTTAAGATACCACAACAGAGTGAATGCAATACCTAGGGAATACTAATCTATTAACTAAAGCAAAGAAAAAATTTAGTCAGGATCAAAACAAAATGCCTAAACAAAAAGAAAAAGGTTAATGGACGAAGTTTTAGTTTATAAGATGGCCCATTATTGTGGACTGTTTAAAATCATATGAAATTATCTAATACTGACACTTAGTACTGAATGTGCTAAATTTTCCTCCCTTGAAGATAACTCACTGGTATTATTCAGCCAAAGGAACTCAACTAAAAGAGATTACTTACGTGTGAACTCCATCTGATTTTCTTTGTTCAAAAACTAAGGTTTTGCCTTCTGGAGAGGCAAGATGGAAATCAATATCTAATCCTGCTCCATCTAAAACCTGTAGAAGATCACACAAGAGAAAAACATATTACAAATTCTGAAAATAAAAAATTATATAAAGTAGATCATATGATGTGAAGATTTTCTTTCTAAACCTAGAGGAATAAGAAAGCCAACAGAGTCATTAGGGCTAGAAAGGAGCTGAAAGTTCATCTAGTTCAATTCTGTTCATTTTTGGAACTTGTCCCTTCCTTACCCATTTCTCTTGCCATCACCTAAATTTAGACTTATGGATGTTATGGAAATAAATCTTCCCGAAACAATGCCTTCATTGAGAAGCCCTGGAAAGTGGACAGAAACACAGAGGTCAGTTCAAATGTTGGGCCTTTCTACTTAAAACTTAGGTTATTTAAGGACATTCTCTACAACATTTTTGAGTTTGTTTCCTCTTTAATAAAAGAATAATTAACTACTTCTTAGCCTGGAATTGAAGACCTCCATGATCTGACTCCAAGTGACTACTTTTTTTTTTGAGACAGGGTCTCACTGTGTTGCCCCAGGTAGAGTGCAGTGGAGTCATCATTGCTCACTGCAACCTCAAACTCCTGGGCTAAAGAGATCCTCCTGCCTCAGCCTCCTGAGCAGGTAGGACTATAGGGATGTGCCACCATACCTGGCTAATTTTTCTATTTTTTATAGAGATGGGGTCTTGCTCTTGCTCAGGCTGGTCTTGAACTCCTGACCTCAAGCAATCCTCCTGCTTTGGTCTCCCAAAGTGCTAGGACTACAGGTGTAAGCCACCATGCCCGGCCTCCAAGTAACTTCTTTAACACATTCTTCTACTGCTCCCCAATATGAACTGTGTATTCCGAGCAGGTCAGTTCATTTACTGGCCAATGAATATGATCTGTTCCTTTATAATCCAAAAATCTCCTTTCTACTTAAAACTTAGGTAGCACTCTAGCCCAGGCCACAGAGTGAGATTCTGTCTCAAAAAAAAAAAAAAAAAAAAACTTTGGTAATTTAGGACATTCTTTATATGAAGATGATGATAGCAGCTAACAATAATAGTTTATGCCACAAACTGTTTCAAATGCTTTACGTGGATTAATTTATTACTTATAACAATTCTATTTTTTCTTTTTTTTTTTCACTACCCCTGCCTGCCTCCTACTTATAACAATTCTAAAAGGTAGGTCTTATTATTCTTATTTAGTAAAAAAGCAAAACAAAAACCAAAAATTGAGTCATAGAGAAGTCATCTTTCCCAAGTAATATAGCAAATAAGTGGCATGATCAAAATTTGAACTCAGCAATCTGCCTCCAGAGTAATTTTTAATAAGTATGCTATGTTGCCTCTAGTGCTGTTCCATTCTCCTGAATAGTTTTTCATCAAATTGTACCCATTCTTCAAGAGTCAGCTTAAGTCCTTTGAAATGTCCTCTGAATCGTCCTACTGAGTACTCCTCTCATGTTCTCCCTTGTACTCCTATAGAATGTATGTCTATCCTTTGTTTGGCACTTAATCATACATTATCTGGAACCTTATTTTTAGAATTCCCTTAGCACAACTTGTAAGGTATCTTTATGGACACCTATGCGGCACATCCAATGCAGATGATATGATGGGTGAAAATTTTATACATTGCTCATTATGTTTGTAACTCTAAGGGTATTGGTCCTAACAATGGTATTATAAATATTTTGATTTTTTTTGTCATGGATGCAAATATTTAATAAATACATATTTTCATCATCCTATACAAATTAAAGTGTCTTAGTTTTTCCCTGTAGATCTGTGTCTGCTCATCTCTCTTCCTGTCTTCCTCTTTTTCATTTCTCTCCCCCTTTTTCTCTTCTGTATTTATAGTGTTTGTTAAAATGCAACAAAATATTTATTTGGAACACTATATAGTACAGCCTATTAAAGAAAGCCCTATACCCAACGGCTACTCTTTTTCTTAAATAGCATTCCATTTTATTTTTCTTGGCAGCGTTAATGTCATGATATAAAAGATTACCTACTGCTGCATTCTTATTGATCAACAAAACTGGTTGCAAATGGCTGGCTAAATATACACAACTCTTTTTCTCCTTTAAATTTCTGGAAGATATTCCACTGAGCAAAGGATATATCTAGCTACTAATATTTGTCAATCTCAAAATCCTCAATTAGACTAGAGAAACACCAAATATTTATTGAAACTGATGCCTTCTTTTTCATACTATTGATTTTTATCAGAGGATCAAATTCTGAAAAAATAGTTAATGTAAAGAAACAGACTTAAAAATATATATCCTCAGAGAAATTCAAGAATGTAACATCCATAAAAAACAAAGATGTAAATATGAAAAAGTTCTTAGAGAAACCAAAAACGTGATTGCCAAAATAAAACCTTAACAGATGGAATGACAACAGAATGAACATGGATGGAGACTAAGAATCAGAGAATAAGAAGGAGCAAAGATTCTCAGAACAAGGTAAAAAACTATAGATGAAAAAATAGTATGAGAGAAATGGGTTAGAGACTTCGTGGACAGAGCTAAAGATTTCTAATATCCATCTAATAAACATCTTAAAAGAAGAGAACTTAGAGAAGGGAAAGGATGAAATCATTAAAGATGAGAAGAAAAAATTCTTATTTCAAAAGATAAAAATCTTTAGACTGAGAGGATCTAATAAATGTGAAGCAGGATAAATGGAAAAGACTCAAAAATCCTACAGACTTTTTCAAAGGATTTAAAAAGAACCTAGAAATTTCCAAAGTGAAACAGCAGAAGTAGTAGAGAACTGCAAAATAACAAGAATTGCGATTGGCATCAGAACCCAGACATGTAACACTAGATGTAAAGAAAAAAAAATAATGGAGCCACATCATCAATGTTCCCAGATTAAAAAAAAATTATACTTACTGAAGTGATAGCAAATATAAAACTATTTGCCTGGTGCAGTGGCATATACCTTAGTCCCAGCTACTCGGGAGGCTGAGGCAGAAGGATCACCTGAGGCCAGGAGTGCAACACTGTAATATGCCTGTGAATAGCCACTGCACCCCAACCTGGGCAACATAATGAGGCCCAATCTCTTAAAATATTTAATAAATAAAGTTATTTTCAGATAGCCAAGGACTCAAAACATTCTAAAAGAATTACTCAAGGATACCTTCCAAAAAACATATCCATTAAATCAGAAAAGAAGCAATATAATAAAGCTAAGAAAAGATTTCAGTAAAACAAAGTTAAAAAGCAATTATTGGTAGTGGCTGGTCAGGCTTAATGAGAATATTAAAAGTGATTTTAAAAATATAGAAACTTAATTAAAAATACATAACATGTACTTTAAAAATGATATAAAAAACAAAATAATACCATAACCAATTTGGAAATATATTAATAATACACAGATAACCTGAAATCTTCCCACTATAAAACCCCTGGAAATGCTAGATTATATTTTGAAACAATTCTTTCAACTGCATAGCCAGGGCAAAGTGAAAAAAAAAAAACAAAACAGAAATGAAAACCAGAGTGGTAAGTAGAAGTTTCTGGAGGGAGTTAACTTGTCATAGTTACTTAGGAGTTTAGGGTTTAATACTCTGAGGACAGGGGATGAGGATTTGGGGCTGAATTATGTAGGGAGCAGCAACTGAGAACTATGCATAAAGCTAAGATCTTTGAAGGGACACACCTTCAGTAAAAAGGTGAAATTTGAAAGAAAAAAAAAAAAAAGGTCAATCAGTACAGAGACCACAAGAAAGCTTGTCCATCTTGGCCTCCAGTCATATGAGAAAAAGTAATATAAACTTGGCAGATAATTCATCTACAGGCTCTCACATCAAGCAAATTTGTAGTTCAAATTTTCACTACCCATGTGTTCAGAGATCCAAGCAGAGAAATTAATATAAAAAGTAGTCCTCCATCATGGAATGCCTGGAAGAAGCAAACGTAAAATCTTTCTGGAGGGCCATATTCTCAACCTAGGCCATATAAGATTCACACAAGATAAAGTCCTATTAAGCAGGAGTATGATAGGCAGCTTCTGATATGGCTCCCAATGATCCCTGCCTTTCTGGTATTCACACTCTTGTGTAATAAACATAATATGGGAAAAGTGATAGGATGTCACTTCCGTGATTAGGTTACAAAAGATTGTTAACTTCCATCTTGCTAGCTTACTATCTCCTGCTGGCACTCTCTCTTGCCCTCTCACTCACTCTGATGAAGTAAAACTGCCATGTTGTAGATGCTTTATAGAAAGGCTCACATGGCAAGAAATAAGGAAACCCTCTAACAGCATGTAAAGAACTGAAGCCTTAGTCCAACCACCTGTGAGGAACTGAATCTTGTCAACAACCATGGGTGAGCTTAGCTCCTTCTCAATTGAACCTGAGACAACTGCAGCCTTGTGAGAGATCCAGAGTAGAAGACCCAGTTAAGCAGCAACCAATTTCCTGATGCACAGGAACTATAAGCTAGTAAATGTTGTTTTAAGCCACTAAATTTTGGGGTTAATTAGTTTTATATCAATAGATAACTAATAGATCTATTATACATACAGAAAGGAGAGCATCAGGCAGGGAATAAATGAAGGTAAAAGAAAAACTTGTATTTTTTCCTATCTTAATTGATCTAATAAATAGATAACTGTTCAAAGTAATAATAGCAACAATGTATTGGGTGATTACAGCATATGGGTAAGTGAAATGAATGACAAGCTAGAAGGGCAAGGAAGAATTAGGAATATTCTGTTATAAGGTACCTGTACTACCCATGAAACAGTAGTGTTATTTAAAAGTGGACGTAGATTAGTTGTATATGTATATTACAAACTCTAGGAAAACCACAAAAAACTTTTAGAGTATAACTCATATGTTAAGACAGGAGAGAAAGTAGAGTTACATAAAGTGCTCAGTAAAAACCAGAGAAGCAGAAAAAGAAGGGAAGATTAAAAAAAAGAATAAGTACAATGAATAGAAAGGAGTTACAAACATGGTGATATTAATCCAATGGTATCAATGAGCTCTTTATGGATGGTCTAAATATCCCAATTAAAAGACAGAACTAGGCTGGGCGCGGTGGCTCACGCCTGTAATCCTAGCACTCTGGGAGGCCGAGGCAGGTGGATTGCTCGAGGTCAGGAGTTTGAGACCAGCCTGAACAAGAGCGAGACCCCGTCTCTACTAAAAATAGAAAGAAATTATATGGCCAACTAAAAATCTATATAGAAAAAATTAGCCGGTTGTAGTGGTGCATGCCTGTAGTCCCAGCTACTCGGGAGGCTGAGGCAGTAGGACCACTTAAGCCGAGGAGTCTGACTGAGGTTGCTGTGAGCTAGGCTGACGCCATGGCACTCATTCTAGCCTGGGCAACAAAGCGAGACTCTGTCTCAAAAAAAAAAAAAGAACTGCCAGAGTGGGTAACAAAACGAGACCCAACTATAAGCTGTCTATGAGAAACCCATTCTAAATATAAAAACAGATTAAAAGTAAATGGATGGAGAAAGATATACCATGCTAACACTAATCAAAACAAATCTGTAATAGGTATATTAATGTCAGACAAAGCAGATTTCAGAACAAGGAAAATTATCAGGGATAAAGAGGGGCATTACCTATGATAAATGGGTCAACTTTCAAAGAAGACATAAGAATCCTTAATGTGTATACAATAACAGTTGCATCAAAATATGTGAGGCAAAAACAGAACTACAAAAAGAAACAGACAAAACCCAATAGTTTTTAAAAATTAAAAATTTTTTTTTTACAAAGAGGATCTTGCTCTGTCACCCAGGCTGGAACACAGTGGCACGATCATAGCTCACTGCAACACCAAACTCCTGGGCTCAAGCAATCCTCCTGCCTCAGCCTCCCAAGTACCCCAGCTAATATTTTTCTATTTTTTATAGAGATGGGGTGGGTCTCACCACATTGCTCAGGCTGGTCTTGAACTCCTGGCCTCAAGCAATCCTCTCACCTTGACCTCCCAAAGTGCTGGGATTACAGGCATGAGCCACTGAGCCCCGCCCAAACCCACTATTATATAATAGTTGGAGATTTCAACATCCGTCTAACATAATCAGCAAATCCAGCAGACCCAGCAGACAAAAAAATCAATAAGGATAATGACCTGAATAGCACCATCAATCGACTGAATCTAATTGACTTTTGAGGAATACTTGATCCAACAACAGCAGAATACACACACATTCTTCTCAAGCCTAAAGCAAAGAGAAGAAAAAATTAAAGCAGAAATCAATGAAATTGATGTCAGGAAATCAACAGAGAATAATCAATGAAACCAAAAGCTGGTTCTTTAAAAAGATCAATAAAACTGATAAACTTCTAGCTAGGCAAACCAAGAAAAGAGAAAAGACACAAATCACTAATATTAGAAATGAAAGCTGGGTCATCACTAATGATCCTATGGACATTAAAAGGATAATAATGGAATATTATTAACAAATCAATACCCACAAATTTGATAACTTAGATGAAATAGACCAATTCCTTGAAAGACACAAAACTTATACAAGGAGAAATAGATAATATGAATAAGGCTTATATCTATTAAAGAAATTGAATCAATAATTTTTTTAAAAAAGGACTCAAAGAAGAAAGGACCAGGTCCAGATGGTTCAAATGTTAAATCCTACCAAATATTTATAGATAAAATGATACCAATTCTCTATAATCTCTTCCAGAAAATAAAAGCTAAGGAAACAATTATTTACTCATTCTATGATGCCAACACTACTCTAATACTAAAACCAGGGAAGACATTACAATAATAGAAAACTACAGATTGATATCTCTCATGAACACAGATGCAAAAATCTTCAACAAAATATTAGTAAATCTAATTCAACAATGTATAAAAAGAATTATAACCATGACCAAGTGGATTTATTTCAAGTATGTAAGGTTGATTCACCATCCAAAAATCAATTAGTGTAATTCATCACATTAACAGGCTAAGGAAGAAAAATCAGATGATCATACCAATGGATGTGAAAAAAACATCTGATAAAATCTAGTATCAATTCATGATATTTAGAAAACTCTTAGCAAACTAGGAATAGAGGGACATGCACTCAAAAAAGAACATTCACAAAAATCCTACAGCTAAGATCACTCTTAATGACAAGAAATTAGAAGTTTTCTTTCTAAAATGAGGAACAAGGCAAGGATGCTCTTCTCTCATCGCTTTTATTCCACACCTTACTGGAAGCCCTAGTAATGTAACATGGCAAGGTATACATATTGAGAAGAAAGAAAGAAAACTCCTTGTTCAAAGATGACATGATTGTGTATGTAGAAATCCCAAAGAATTGCACCAAAAAACCAAAAAACAGTAAGTGATTATAGCCAAGTCTCAGGATACAATATTAATGTACTAAAGTCAACTGCTTTCCTATATACCAACAATGAGCAATTGGAGTTGGAAATAAAAAATATAATACCATCTACATTAACGCTAAAAGAAAGAAAAAATACATAGGTATAAATCTACCAAAATATGTGGATATTGACAAACTGATCCTAAAGTTTATATAGAAAGACAAAAGACCCAGAATAGCCAACACAGTACTGAAGAACAAAGTTAGAGGACTGACACTACCTGACTTCAACACTTAGTATAAAGTTACCGTAATCAAGACAGTGTGGTCCTGGCAAAAGAACTGAGAAATAGATCATTACAACAGAACAAAGAATACAGAAATAAGGAAAAAAGATCAGTGGTTGCCAGGGGTTCAGTTTTGGAAGAGAACATGACTAGGTGGGACACAGGGGATTTTTAATGCTGTGTAACTATTCTGTATGATACTGTAATGGTGAATACATAATATGCATTTGCAAAATGCATAGAACTATATAATACAACACAGAGTGAACCTCAATGTATAATAACTATGAATTGTAGTTCATAATAGTATAACAAAAGTGCTTCAATTGTAACAAATGTATCACACCAATGCAAGATGTTAATAAGAGAGGAAACTATTAATATATGGGAGTGTGGGGGCATATGTGTCCTCAATTATTCTATAAATCTAAAAATCTTCCAAAAACATAAAGTCTATTAATTAAAAAAAAAACACAAAAGAAAACCATGAGAAAAGAACAGGTGTATTAGAAAACCAGGCAGGTATAGAAAAGAAAAAAATAGAACTTCTAGTCATTGCGATTATAAAGTCAATGGAAGAATTAACAGATTAAATTATAGCTGAAAAAAATTAATGAACCACAACAAGATATTACCTCACACCTGTTAAAATGGCTTTTATCAAGAAGATAATAAGTTAGGATGCAGAAAAACGGAATGTAAATTAGTATATTGTTGGTGGGAAAGTTAGTATGAAAAACAATATGGAGGTTCCTCAAAAAACTAAAAATAGAACTACCATATGATCCAGTAATCCTACTTTTTAAACAGACAGGGTCTCACTCTGTTGCCCAGGCTGGTTTTGAATTCCTGACATCAAGCAATCTTCTCACCTCAGCCTCTTGAGGAGCTGAGATTTTGGGTGTGAACCACCACACCCGGCTAAGAATTTTCCAGACTTGTTGAAAGATTTGAATTAAAATCTAAAAACTCAGATTCAAGAAGCACTAAAAAGTCCAAGTAGAATAAATTTAAAATTCTATATTAGACAAACTGTGGTGAAACTGCACAAGTAGAAGATTTAAAAACCTACAAAAGAGAATAGAGATGAACTACAAATATATAACAAACTGAAAGGAAGCTTCAACAGCTATAATGGAAGGCAGAATAAATAAAATATTAATACTATTTTTGATACATTGAGGAAAAAAATCTGTCAATAAAGAATTCTTTAAGCAACTCAATTCTTTAAGCAAATTCAAGAGGGCAGAGGCATGAGAACCAAAGGAAAACTTAAGCCTGAAATCTGTCCTATTTGGACTTTCAGTTATATGAGCCAATGAATTTTTCTTATTGTTAAAAACTGACTTGGGTTGTTTAATTACTTGTAGCTGAAAACTTTGGTAAGGACTATAATAAAAACTATTATATTTTATATTTAAGTTTCGGATTCTTTGTATATCTTAAATTGAGATGGGGTCTTGCTAAATTGCCCATGCTAGTCTCAAACTTGTAGACTCAAGTGATCCTCCCACCTCAGCCTCCCAAGTAGCAGGTACTAAATGAGCACACCACGTTGCCCAGCTCATTTTAATTCAAATAATCATATATGTTTCATCCTGACCAAACCCTATATGCTTTTATGAATATGGAAAAAGGTGTGGAAGAATACACTGCTAGGACAATGACAGCCACCCATTACAGTGATATACAGATTATTTTTTTCTTTGTACATCTTTGTACTGTTTGAGTTACTCTAAGGAAGATGTATATTACTTTTACAATTGGAAGTAAAAAAATACATAAAAATATAAGTTAATCAGAAAACAAAAAACAATACTCAAATGCCAATATTTTTCAAAGAGCAATAAAGTAGTCCTATCTACTTTATACATATAATATGAGGCATGTATACCTGCAGATAAAATGGAGATAAGAGATATTCCAAATGGTATTAGGTATAGTATTATACAAGTAAATTTTTAAAATTAGATGAAATGGCCAATTTACTAGAAAAATACTGGAATTTAACTCAAAATACAAAAATTGAAGAGACTAATAAAAATAAAAGAAATTGACACAGTTCTATTCTCCCCAAATCCTACCGAGATAGTTTTATAAGTTTGGTAAAACTCTGGCTGATATTAACTTCTCAGAATAGACATGTACCACTTTTCCCTCTCTATACTGCTGGCCTTTCAGGCCCTCTAAGGTATCCTTCTGTCTTCTTCAGCCATCTAGGCACATTCTGTTCTGTTTAGCCATTTGTTGTTCTTCTTCCACTTACCCTCTTATGTAATGAAAGCCTGATTATCCTATAGATCCTAACTCCACTCCTGTTTTTCTTCTCTCAATTTCCAGATAAAGTCAAGTCCTAGTGAACACACTCATAGTCTATGCACTTACCTTCATCACACTTATTAGAGTTATAATTTTACATGCATTTGTACAGTGATTTGATTAATGTATGTCCCCACACTTGATTGTATGAGGGCATGGACTATATTTTTACTTACCATTGTATCTCTAGCACCTAGGATAGTGCTGACATATATTAAGCACTCAATAATGATTTAAATTTTTTAATGATCTATTTTATTTATAAGATGTATGTACTGGCACTACCTAAAAAGCAAGAAATGATTAAAAATTTTCAATATGTCACAGTAACCAATGGCAATGTTGGAATGTCTATTCTGTAACACTTAAAAAACTAACTTTAAGACAAAAATCAGTAGTGAGTAGTTACTGGGAAATTAAACAAGTTGGAAAATGTACAAAGGATAGAAGATGATTTTCCTCCTACAAATCCCTCCAACACTGTCTAGGGATTACAGACATTACATGACTTTACTTATTTCCTTAATCAAACAATTGGGCATGGTGGCTCACTTCTGTAATCCTAGCACTTTGGGAGGCCGAGGCAGGAGGACTGCTAGAGGTCAGGTGTTAGAGACCAGCCTGAGCAAGAGCGAGACCCCATCTCTACAAAAAATAGAAAGAAAATTAGCCGGGAATGGTGGTGTGCACCTGCACTTCCAGCTACTCAGGAGACTGAGGCAGGAGGATCACTCGAGCCTGGGAGTTTGAGATTGCAGTGAGCTCTGATCATGCCACTGCCCTCATGCCCTGGCAATAAAGTGAGACCATCTCCAAAAAACAAAACAGAACAAAACAAACAAACGTAAAACACAAACACAACACAAAAAAACCCACACAATTGTTTAGGAGAATGCTTTGGAAGAACAGTCTTTTTAAAAGTCCCTTTAAGAGTGACTAAAGATGTAAAGACAGATATAACTCTAAAGGTGCAAATGTAAAACTAACAGAATATTTACTAGGTGTCAGGGATAGTCTATGAGCATTTATTAACTCATTTTTTCCAGATGAGGTAGTTACAATTATTATCTCTATTTCACAAGTGAGAAGCTCACATAAGCTTTAAGGAGCAGAATCAAGATTTGAACCCAAGCTAAGGTTAAGAGCGGGAGCTACAGACCATAAAAGGTTAGTACTTAAAATAGATTTCCTCCCTAAGATATGGGTAAATACTGAGGAATTTCTGATTAATAATTGTTTTCTTATCTAGACTATTTCACTAACCCCCTAGTTGTTTCACTGCCTTTAATTTTGCTTCCCTTCAATCAGTATTCTGCACTGCACTCACTGATCTGCTTAATTCTTAAATGGACTTGTACAAAATAAGGGAAAAGGTACTAGCATGGCACACAAAGCTATGGGATTCATGATCCATGACCCCAGCCTCCTGGGCTCTCCAATTGCCCTTCTGGCACTCCCACCCTAGGCTTTACAGTCTTAAAGTCTAACAAAACCCAGTATTACATACTACCCACACTCAAACACTCACACTGTGCATTTTTAGAACTATGTGTCTATTCATTTTGCTCCCTTTCCTGAAATGCCCCTTGTTCCTTGCATTCCTGTCTCATGTAAGCATCTTTCTAGATTAAATTTTATTTTCTCCAGGAATCTTCTGCTGAAACCCATAGAAATGACCCTCTCTACTAGCACTTAACTATACTTTATTGAAATAACCGGCCAGGCGCGGTGGCTCAAGCCTGTAATCCTAGCACTTGGGAGGCCCAGGTGGGCACATTGTTTGAGCTCAGGAGTTCGAGACCAGCCTGAGCAAGAGTGAGACCCCGTCTCTACTAAAAATAGAAAGAAACTATATGGACAGCTAAAAATATACATATAGAAAAAATTAGCCAGGCATGGTGGCGCATGTCTGTAGTCCCAGCTACTCGGGAGGCTGAGGCAGAAGGATCGCTTGAGCCCAGGAGTTTGAGGTTGCTGTGAGCTAGGCTGACGCCACGGCACTCTAGCCCGGGCAACAGAGTGAGACTCTGTCTCAAAAAAATAAATAAATAAATAAATAAAAAATAACCTAGGTATGAGCCAGTAATCCTTATTAAACTCCTTGAGAAGAGGGCTTCTTTTTTTCCCCCTCGCAGAATTCCTGGCACATATTAACTGTTCTTTTGAACTTTACTGGAAATCAAGAATTGCTGAGTTCTAGCCTCAGTTTTGCTCACTATATGACTAGATACTTTACTCTCTGTATTTACCTTATGCATCTACATGTAACCGAATCCTAAAGTTCCTTCAGATAAAAATTCTATATAACTTTTTATTTTGCTCTGTAACAATACCAGGTATTAAAAAAAAAGTCTCTACATAAACTTTAAAAAATTAACATTCGATTAAAAATTAAGTAACCTGTAAAAAAATTGAAAGGTGAAATACATCAACGCATTTTTTTTTTTTTGCACTGCTGCCTGGAAACATCGAAATTAGTAGTGTGGAACTAACAAAATTTCTTCTAATTACCCCCTACCAGAATAACTACATAAAATAAGGCGATTCCCCAAGAGTATTATGAAGATACTAAGAAGAAAACAATGACACGAGGCAAATACGATGCTCAATGAAAGAAATGTCATAAAGTTTTAATACAGGATTTGATCTTATCTGGTTTGACAATAATGGATATGTAACTGAAACAGAAATGTACCATTAAATACAGCAACAGCCTCTTTTAAAATATTTAAAAATCGGGTTTAGTAATAATTACGCAGGCACAACTCAAAAATCCGTAACTGAAGCAAAGACAGTGTAGATTTATAATATTGGAACTGGATGAAAGCGGTGAGGGTTATTCAAACAAGTGTCATCACCTCGCCCAATGATGAAGGAGAACGTGTATCAGTCCTGTCTTGTGAAATTCTCAGTATCAGAGCGTGTATTGACTAGAAAAGCAATGGGCGAATTATGAAACAGAGAAATGCCACCGACATCACCGGTTCTTGGCCTCTTTCCGACCGAAGGGGAGACCGCCGGTAGTCGTCAATTCCGGGTTCCGCGTAACTGCTCAGTCCCCGGCCCCGCAAGAGCCCCGCGGAGCCTCGCGCGCCTGGGCGGAGCTGCCCGCTTCCCCGGCGGCCCTCGCCTCCCCACCGCCCGGCCGTCCACAAGCAGTTTCAGAGGCCAACAGGCAGAGCATCTGGGCTAAAGGACGGAGGCTGGCTCTCCTCCGCACTTACTTGGTACTCGATCTCCAGCGAGGCCTTCAGGGGCATGGGCTGGTAGAAACATTCCTTCTGGCCAGCCGGAAGGGTGAAGGTGAAGTCGCTGTCTAAGGAGGGCGTGAAGCCGACCGCCCCAGGCAGCAGCACGGGAGGCAAAGCGGCCAGGAGTAGCACGGGGAAGGGCAACCAGATCCTAACGCCCATTCCTGCTGGGGCGATCTCGGGCTGAAAGCGGCGTGGGAGGTGTATATTGGCGTCTCGGCTCTGCTCTTCCTCCCTGGACTCCTCGTGGTTGGCAGGGAAACTGAAATCTGAAGAAACTCCAGGTGGAGGCCGCGGGGGCGGCAAAGTCTCCCTTCTGAAGGGAAGCGCCGTCCTCGAAAGGGTAGAGACTGAGGGAGGGGCCGGCAGTCCTGTTCCGCAACCTCCTCAGTCTTGGCCCCCTCAGGCCTGGCGTGAGCGCAGGCCGCCTCACACCCGGACGGCCGCAGGTTCCCATTCCTTCCCCCACACCCATGGGCGTCATGATGGCAATTGTGGGAAATGTAGTCCCGGGTGAGCTCGGCGAGCGGGCGCAAACGCGCTCGCCGACCACCATCCCCAGCAGGCTCCGCGCCTCCGGCGTCGCCTCACACGGCGGCTGCGCGGGGGGCGGGGTTGTGCCCGAGGAGGTGCGACCCAACGGCTCCCGCCGCCGTTCGAACTTTGCGCGGCCGGGGTTCGCTGGTTCTCCGCGTCTGGTGTCTGAGGCCTCGGAGAGGGTCCGACGCTTCCAGGCGCGGGGTGCGCGGTCTTCGATTGGGTGTCTTCGCAGCTGCGACTTGGGTGGTAGCGACTGCGCCTTGCGGGTGGAAACCGGCCTACCTGGGAGAGTTTTGTTCCTTTCCCTCCCGACGCCGTGTTTGCGCTTCGCCAGGTCCTCGCGGTTGCTCGGTACGTTTCTCTGCAGGGTTGTATTTTATTTGATGAAAAATTGAAAAGGAGGATGTCAAGTTTTCCTCTGCTTCACTGAGCGTTCTTGAGACAGGAGACTGCTGTATAAAGCTATGCCTCTTTTCAAAATGAGGGATCTTTTTCGACTACGGTCCATCCTATCACATTAGGGGGGTATAAAAGAACATTGGTCCTTCGTGTGATGGGTATGCGTGTGCAAAACTGCAAACGCGTTGTTAATTAGGGTTGAAAGATAACGTTGTTAGGGTCTGTAAGTAGGATGTTGTGCCTTTACAGGCAATGAAGATAGGCTTTTTTGTTTTAAATAACTACTGTAAATTGAAGTGAGGAGCAAGCATTATTTGACCGTAAATGGCCCACTAGGAAAATGAAAATAATTGAATATCAAATGTATTCATTGCCACTTCAGAAAAGTTAGAGAATTCTTACATTAACATACTCAGATGTTGAACATAAAACCTGATTTGAGATGAAACATTGAAACCGCCCTTCAATAACGGGGTGCAAGGTGAGAGCTGTGGTAAAGGCCCAGCTAAAAATAATGATAGTAATTAGTAATTGTCACCCTTTAATTGCTACTCCGGGAGCCACACAGCTGGTGGTCATAAAGATTCTTAACTTCTCCCCATAGCTGGTGTCCATAAAGATTCTTAACTTTCTCCATAAGTAACATCACCTTTTTGAAACCTAAAGGTAGTTTCTAAGATGTCTTCCAGGCCCTGCATTCAGGTGGATTGATTGACCCAGGCAGACCAGTGGCTTATTCCGAGAAACCGACTCAACTGGAATTGGGATTCCCCCGGGACTGAAATAACACAAGAAGATGATTCCTAGACTCCTATAATTTTGCCCTAATTAAAAAACCTAATTGCCTAATCCCTGGCCTAGCAAACTATCCTAAAAGACCCTGTCTCCCAAATTTTGGGGAGGCGGATTTGAGAAATTTCTCCTGTCTCTGGCTTGTTGTAAAACCTGTTAACTCAGCATATTGACGGCTTCTTGGGCAGCACGCAAATGAACCTGGTTGGGTGGCAACAATATAATACCGAATGGCATTTTAGAATTTGCCCAATTTTCTCTTCCCTTTTCTCCTTCACCGTTGTACAGGGAGCTGGAGACGTGGAATAGATAAAGCAGGATGGGGACCTGATCCATTGACTTTTGTCTAGGAGGTCTTCTCACTTTAAGCAGAGAATAGAAACAGTTTGTCTATTAAGAGTATATAGCATCTGATTTAGTTCCTGCCACAGTTTCTTCCATTAAGGTCAGAGTATTCTTTTTAATCTTCCTCCCTACATCTGAGAATTTTTGAGTGGGAAATAAATGTAGCATACTATTCTAGCCAGATGAGGGGGATAATTGACAGTTTAGTATTCATTCAAAATATTGAGCTTAAGTACATTATAGGCCTGAACATAATGCACAGGACTCCTAACTTTTTGGAGCTTGGAATGTGGTCAAAATTCTAAGGATGATGAAAGATGCTACAATGAAAAATGTAAACGGGATCTGAAAGGCAAATGGAATTTTAAGGTTATGCAGAAAGATATACAGGAATAGTAGAGATTATAAAGCTTTAGTTTTTTTAGTTGTATTAGTTACAGTGTGGTGCTTTATCATGATTTTTTATATGGTCTTTTTTTCTTGAGACAAAGTCTCGCTTTGTTGCCCAGGCTGGAGTGTCGTGGCATCAGACTAGCTCACAGCAACCTCAAACTCCTGGGCTCAAGCAATCCTTCTGCCTCAGCCTCCCGAGTAGCTGGGACTACAGGCATGCGCCACCATGCCCGGCTAATTTTTTCTGTATATATTTTTAGTTGTCCAGCTAGTTTCTTTCTATTTTTAGTAGAGACGGGGTCTTGCTCTTGCTCAGGCTGGTCTCGAACTCCTGAGTGCGAAGGATCCACCCGTCTTGGCCTCCCAGTATGCTAGGATTACAGGCGTGAGCCACCGCGCCTGGCCTATCATGGTTTTTTTATGTGCAAAGGAATTTGGTAAAGAGTTTCATGACACTAGAGATAATCATCCATTGAAGAATCAAAAGCTTTTCTTCATATGTTTCCATGATTGACCTGCCAAATGTCATTTTGATCTCTGTGGTTGTGACTTAAAATGTGAGTGTGTGTTTTTTAAATTTTGTAACCATTTTGAATGGGAGGAGGAGATAACTTTTATCTAGTAGTAAATTGCCTTCTAAGAAAATATGAATGACTGTTATGATACCATTTTATCAGATGTCCAGAGCTTATAATGGGATTATGAAAGTTCAAACACCTCTTATTTAAATTGATGTATGATAATAAGTTAGAAAAGTACAGTGTGACATAATTAAAAGGTCTTTGGATCCTGATGACCTGGATTCAAATCTTGGTGTCACTATTTACAGTTTGTATAATTTTGAGCAAGTTATTTGATTCTTAGTTTCCTTAAAATGGAATAAAAATGCTTAGTTTACACAATTGTTAGGAAGATCAAATGTGCTTGGAAAAGGGAAACTATAATAACTAGACCATGGCTAATATGCAAAATTTGTCCATTGAAATTGTATTAACTTTCCATTATGGCTTTACATGTCAGAGAAATTCATGGTTGTTGGTTTTTTTGTTTTGTTTTAAACCGCCATGAAAGATGTCACAGCAGTTAAATTCTATTAGTGGGAGAGTAGTTTGACTGAAACAACAGAATCTTAATTTCTTTTTTTTAAGAAATGGAATCTAGTTCTTCAGACTACTATAATAAAGACAATGAAGAAGAAAGTTTGCTTGCAAATGTTGCTTCCTTAAGACATGAACTGAAAATAACAGAATGGAGTTTGCAAAGTTTAGGGGAAGAGTTATCCATGTAAGTAAGTTTAATCACATAGAGAATTCAGAGTATGACTTTAATTTATGAATATAAAATGTATAGATTTCAGTATTATATATTGTGTTTGTAATATACCTCTGGAATTTCCTATACGTACTTTTTTTTTTAGAGACAGGTTCTCACTCTATCCAGGCTGGAGTACGGTGGCATGATCATAGCTCATTGTAGCCTCAAACTCCTGGGCACAAGCAGTCCTCCTGCCTCAGCCTCCTGAGGAACTGAGACTGTAGGCAGAAGCCACCATGCCTGGCCTCTGTACTTTGAATATAACTCTCAGTTTAGGGAAAAATAGGAATATTAGAGCAGCACTTACATTTGTAAAACACCTTTAATGTGTTAGAATTCAGAGTATAAAATATATATTTTGGGATTTATTAGTCTTTTATTACTATGACTATTTTTTGAATCCTAAGTAATCCTAGCATAGAGGCTCTGGAAATGCATAGGTTGCTAGTTTAAAACTAATTATGGTTTATTTAAAATGTAGTGGAAACATTGCCTTATGTTCATAACTATGAATCTTAATTGTCAGCAGCATTTCTGGTTCTTTTTTTTTTTTTATCTAATGTATAGCAATTTGTAGTGAATACTTAAACTACCTAAGAACTAAAATATGTTTTTCTTATTTCTCTAGTGTTAGTCCAAGTGAAAAATCCGATTATGCCTCTAATCCCTCAAAGTCTGAAGGGCCCATTTTGGAAGATCTTGTTCAGCCTAGCCACTGTGGACTTTTGAATTACTCACCTTATAAAAAAGTTTGTAAAACATCTGGTAACAGTACTGACTTTCAAAAAAAGCCAAGAGATAAGGTTATTATTTTTAGACCTACTTACTTAAAAGTAGTTGTAGTTTTAGATCTGTCTACTTAAAATATTTTTTCTTTCAGTTTTTGTTTAAATGCTTTATTCATGTTTTCTGTAGTCTTTGGTTCTTAAGAATTTAAATATAATTGTTCTTTTTATGTCCTAACAAGAAAGTAGTTATCTTGGTATATTACTCTATTTTTAAACATCTATATTTGTTACCATTTTGCAGTTAAATGTCTTCTTCTCCAAGGTAAATTTTAATCCCCTTGATTTTAGCACTATGCACTGTATATAATAGAGCACCAATTATTTATTAAGTAGTTAAAGTACACCCATTGTTTAGACTGGATCCAGTACTATTTGATAGCAGGCACTATTCTTCTTTCATTATCCCTAAGTTTTGTTGATGATGTTAGAGATCTTTTCCTGGTCTGGAACTCTTTCCCTCTTTCTTATTCTATTATATTATCTGTCTACCTGTGTTTATCCCTCTTCCTTACTCAACCTTTTTATCTCCCTTTCCACTCTCCTTTCTGTTCTTTATTCCCCCACCCTCAATATGTATATACACAGATATGGTAGCATATACACAGCATAAACTTTTTGGATACAAATTTGACCTTTTCCTTTTAGAAAGCCAACTAATAAGAGATTTTCTTTTGGTTAGGAAGCTGCTTTTCTTTTTGTATAAATTTTAGGAGTACAAGTGCAATTTTATAACATGGATATATTGCATAGTGGTGAAGTCTGGGCTTTCAGTATATCTATCACCCAAATAGTGTACATTGGTTATATTCATTAAGTAATTTCTCATCATCCACCCCTCCGCTCTTCCAAGTCTCAGTGCCTATTAATCTATACTCTATGTCCATGTGTACACATTATTTAGCTCCCATTTATAAGTGAGAACATGAGGTATTTCTGTGTCTGAGTTGTTACACTTAAGGTAATAGCGTCCAATTCCATCCATGTTGCCGCAAAAGAGATTATTTCATGTTTTTAATGGCTGAATAGTATTCCATTGTGTGTACGTGTGTATATATATATATATATATATGTATATACACACATACCACATTTTCTTTATCCAATCATCTATTGATGGATATTAGGTTGATTCCATATCTTTGCTATTGTGAATAGTGCTGTGATAAACACAGGGGTGCAGGTATCTTTGATATAATGATTTCTTTTCCTTTGGGTAGATACCCAGTAGTGGGATTGCTGAATAGGAAGCTGCTTAATGAAGCTATCTGAGCCGACATTTTAGAAATACATTCAAATTCCATGTCTGCAAAGAGTATGTAATTCTGAGAAGTTTGATCTCTATCCTAATTCACATTGCTGATCATTTTTATTGTGTATATGCCCTAGTGGAAATTGTTGTGTTTTACCATGAGCAAAATCAAGAGACAAATCACAAATAGGGAAAAAAAATATTGGTAATGCATATCAAAGACAAAGGGCTAATCTCTCTAATATGTGAAGATCTCCTAGAAAGTGAGAAGGAAAAAAATCAATAACCCGTGGGCAAAAGACATGAATGGAAAAGAAAAATGTTCTTCAAACTAATGAAAAAGGTGTCCAATCTCACTTATATTAAGAGTAATTTAAAATGAAACTATACTTAAATACCAGTTGTTACCTGTCAAATTGTTAAGCTTCCAGATATTTGACAATATATTTTGCTGGTGATATTCCAGGGCACATATATTGCCTAATGGGAGTGCAAAATGATGTAACACTATGGAGAGGCATTTGGCAGTATTTACCAAAATTACAAATACATTGACCTTGACTTGGAACTTTCATTTCTGGAAAACTATCCTACAGGCATACCTGACCAGGCACAAAATGAGGCATTGTTTGTCACATTAAAAGATTAGAAATAGCTCAAGTGTCCAATAGTAGGGGTAACGTTAGTTGGATAAACTAATGGTTTGTTCATGCAATGAAAACTATGCAGTGGAGAAAAAAAGGATAAGAGTTTCTCAATGTATTGATTATGGAGAAACTATATATTTTTCAAGTAAAATGCAAAGTGCAGAACTATGTATATAATATGCTAGTTTTTGCATATGAAAGTGAGGGAAATGGGTAATTTGTATTGCTTGTATATGCATGTGGAATCACTAGAAGACTAAACAAGAAACTTATAAAAATGGTTACCTACCTATTACAGATGGGAAGGAGACTTCTGTGTATACTTTCATATTGTTTTGACTTTGAATTACATAAATATATCACTCAGATATTCTTTCCATTTATTGTCTCTTGTGGACAATGTAGCAATGAATATTTTTGTGTAATATCTTTAGTTGCAAAAGTACAAAAATTTCTGTCAGATTTATACCCAGGAATGATATTGTTGGGTCTTAGCATATTCAGCTTTTCTGGATAATACCAAGTTTTCCAAAGTGTACTACTGTTTTCCAAGTTGTACTTATGTACAGTTCCACCAGCAGTGGAGGAGAGAGTACTGATTGTCCCACATATTCTTTGTCAGCACTCACTAAATATTTTAACCCTTTTTCTCAGCTGCTTAGTCATCTTATTCATAATTGTTCATCATTTTCCATTAATTACATGTAATCCTTAATTGAAATAATTCAAAATAGATTGTTCTTTTTCATTTTTCAGATGTCTTTTTCATCTCCTACCTCTGTGGAACAGGAGATTAAAAGCCTTCGAGAGAAACTTAATAAACTTAGGCAACAGAATACTTGTTTGGTCACACAGAATCATTCTTTAATGACTAAAATAGAATCTATCCACTTTGAATTAACACAGTCAAGAGCAAAAGTATGTATCTTGAATCATGAGTATGCCAACAGAAAATAGTTGTAATCATTTTAAAATTTATAATTGGAAAAATATTCTTTATATTGTCTTAGTGTGTTATGTATAATAATTTTTACTATGATATTATACTATAGTATCAACATGTTATGACATAAATTTTATATGAATTTTATATCTGAAAATGATTTAGGGAAACTTTATAGTTTTTGCATTTAGTTAAGTCAGCTTCTTAAAGTCAATATTACCAATTTGTGTGGTTTTATTTCTTAGGTAAAAGAAGTGTAGCTTATTTATTTATCTTCCTTTTTAAAATAATACATTCTCATCTTTGAAAACTTAAAAAGAAGAGGGAGAAAGACCACCCAGAATTTCCTCCATCTAGAAACCACTTCATTGGTTTATTACATAGTTGAATCCAGACTGTTTTAAATAGTTTTTTTTTTTCCTATGTTTTTTACTGCATATATAGTCTAAGTATTTTCTGAGGCATTTACATAGCTTTTTCATTGATCATTTTTAGGGTAGCCTTATATTTCAGTATGTGATTATAATGTAACTTAGTTAATAATTCCCCTATTTCAGTGGTGTCCTATTTTTTACGTGTGATTGCTATTATACAAAATTATAATAGAGGAAACTAAAATATCCAACAATAGACATGGTAAATTATGGTATGCCCATAAAATGGATAGCAACAAAGCCTTTTTATTAAAATGAGATAAATATATCGTACTAAATTGCAAAGTTGTTTGACTTATATGAATCATTATGAGATTTAAATGATATGTATAAAGGCAGAACGGTGTATATAATCAGCATTCAAAAATTATTATCTAATATATTAGTGGTATAAAAACATGGAGCGGTACATACCTATAATTATCTGTTTTGCTTTTTATAAAGCGTGCACATGAGTATGTTTGTGTGTTTGTGTGTAGATATACATATGATGTATATAAGGAAAGAAAGACTGCTCCATTCTGTTGATAATTTCAAGAGGAATTGGAAGGTTGGGGTGGGGCTTTAACTCTTTTCTTTTACAGGCATTATATATATATTACATATATAGTTTTAAGTAGAAGAGTTATGAGTAAGCTTTATTTTTCTTTTATATCTTTCAAAGAAAACAAAGTGCTATTAGGGTTTATTTCAGCCCAAGGAGAAAAGATGCAACAATGAACATAAAACTTCTTTTGATGTTTGGGATTATTTCTAGGATAGCTTTCCAGAGGCAGAATGACCAAATTACAGGGAAAGAATGTTTCTCAGTCATTTATTGCACTCAACATTAAGTATTCTACATTTTTTTGGTCACTTTGAGGGAAAAATATTATTTTTCTTGATTTCTTATGAGGTTTACCTTTGCAGTGTACTTGTTTGCCATTTAGATTTCTTTGTGATTTGTTCAACTTTTCTGTTTATTAATTATATTTTAAATTTTTCTTCAATTGTAGGTAATTTCTCTTTTTAAAGTCATAAATACTTAATTATTTAAAGGAAATAATAATAGTCTTGTGGACCTTTCTTTTTAGAATATACGAGGCCTAAAGTATCCAGCCATGTAATATGAAAATTACATATTAACAATGGCTGGATACTTTCCCAACAGCCCTCGTAAACATAGCAGTGGGCCGGGCGTGGTGGCTCTGCACCTGTAATCCTAGGACGTTAGGAGACCGAGGCATGAGGATCGCTTAAGGCCAGGCGTATGAGACCAGCCTGGGCAACAGAGTGAGACCCTATCTCTAAAAAAAAATAAAATTAGGCAGGCATGGTGGTGTGCGCCTGTAGTACCAGCTACTCAGGAGGCTGAGGCAGGAAGATCATTTGAGCTCAGGAGCTGTAGACTACAGTGAGCTATGATTGTGCCGCTGCACTCCAGCCTGGTGAGAAAATGATACCCTGTCTCTAAACATAACAAACAAAAAAAACTCACCAGTGGTTATTTATTCTAGGCAGTAAGACAGACATTGGAATTTTACTTTCCAGCTCAGCATTTTCTAAATTGTTTAAATATTATAACAACGAGAAGCTTCCTTTTTCAGGGCAGGTCTGACCTTTTGATGTTGCACATATGCCAACCTTGGTAATCTTTTGCTGAAAAGCCCCATTGGCCCCATCAGTATATTCATAATTTACCTTTTAGCAATTTGTTTTTGTTTTTCTGACACAGGATCTTGCTCTGTCACCCAAGCTGAAGGTTAGTGGCACAGTCATAGCTCACTGCAGCCTCAAACTCCTGGGCTTAAGGGATTCTCCTGCTTCAGCCTCCCTAGTAGGTAGGACTACAAGCCCATGCCACTGCACCCAACTAATTTTCTGTTTTTGGCAAAGATGGGGTACGGATATGTTGCTCAGGCTGGTCTTGGACTCCTGGCCTCAAGCAATCCTCCCACCTCAGCCTCCCAAAGTGCTAGAATTATAGGTACGAACCACTGGCAATGTTTGTACTTACACTTCTGGTATCCTGCTCTTTCTGAGCCTTTTGCCCCCCAGGCCTACTGTCCAGCTGCCATCCTGGAACTCCTCTCTGATGGTCTTCTACATTGAACCTACCATTTCCTGAATCTTATGTTCTTTCTTAATTTATTCTTTGTATAATTGGAGCATATTTTCTAGTTGCTTCCTTTCTTGTCTGAAAATTTCTTAATTTCTCTCCCACTCATAATTGAATTTCAGGTTTAAAATTATTTTATATCAGGATTTTTAGGATATTGCTTTCTTCTATCCTCCAGTGCTGCTTTGAAAAGTCTGATGCCATTGTCAATCATTTTCCTTAGCTTGTAATTTTTTTCCCCTTTGTTTTTCACTTTATGGTAGTTTTTAGGGTCTTCCCTCTTTCCCTGATGTTTAAAATTGCATAGCAGTGTGTCCTTGAATAGCACTTTATTGCTCACGTTGGGTACACAAGGGACCTTTCAGGCTGGAAACTTGTGTCTTTTGGTCCTAGAAATTTTTCCTACATAATTTTATTCCTTGTTTTCTTCTATATTTCCTATTAGGTGAATATTGGACCACCTGGATTGGTCTTCTAAATCTTCCAGATTTTTTTCTGGTATTTTTCATCTTCTTGTCTTCCTGTGATTCTTTTTAGGAGATTTCCTCATGTTACTTTTTATACTTTTATTGAATCCCTTATTTTGACTGTCATACTTTTTTCATTTTCTAAAGCTTTTTCTTATTCTCTGATTGTTTTATATTTCATAACATCCTGATGCAGTATCCTCTCAGCACTCTGAAATTTTAATAATTTTTTTTTATGTTTGCTTTGCTTGGTACTTTCTTTTTTTTGTTTGGATCTCTGACTTTCGTGTTAGAAGGTTTTTTTAGATATTAGTGTTTTGGCTGTTCATATTTAAGAGAAAAGCATTTAAATGCTGTCTGGAAGCTCTCTATGTATTGGTGAAGTTGTCCAGTGGGCTTCATTTGTGAATGATGGTTTGGGGGCAGGTGGTTCTTTTGTAGGGAAATACCCAACTACCCACAACCAGTATTATTTTGTGATAGTCTTTTTCTTTGGAGCTGTTGAGTTTCTCTAGCAAAGGATCCTTTGATTTCCCACCTGTGGGGTAGCCCTAAATCAGATGGATTAGTAAGCTGGAGTCTGATGGTTTTATATTAATCCCCTTGTTTATAGGTTTACCTCATCCCTGCTCATCGTTTTACCTAGTGTCCCAGAGTCCCAAGCCTCTCTTTTTCAGTTTCTTCAGATAATAAACCTTCTACCTCTTTTCTGGTAGGCCATTGCCTTGCTATTAGTGTTCTGGGAGTGGGAAAAAGAGTGACTGTTATCTGCAGAGACTTTGAACTGTATCCCTGGTTTTCCATCTGGGACCTCACCCCTGTCCTCTACTGTACGTCATGTGTTCATGTCCTAAACTTTTTTTTCAGAGATAATTAGTTCTCTTATTGATATTCTCTTCCACACCATTTAGATTGTAAGATTTCTGCTACCACAACAGTTGCACTCTGTTATAAGTTGTAGGATTACTGTGCTTATCTAGAGATTTTCTCTAGTAAGCATGCATTCTAAAATTAAGTTTTTAAATAATAAAATTTATTGAGTATTTTCTTATATGATTTTTAATAGTTTGATATTTTTATGTCTAATTTTCTGTCTTCCTAGATGGTATCAGAGATTCTATTTTTTCTCTCAAATAGCTAATCAGTTATACTGGGATATTAAGTTGAGGGTAATAGCAGGAGGTTAGACGCTGAGACTGGCTTATGATGATGACATGCCCATGTAAATGTTGATCAAAGGAATAGATAAGATGAGCTTTACATTTTACTAATGATTGAGGAGTCCTATTGAACCCTCTCTGACAGGAAAAAAACTAAAGACCAAGATTAAGTTATTTCCTGAAAGAAAGTACTCTAAAAGTTGTTTTTATGTTTTAGGTTTCTATGCTTGAATCTGCTCAACAGCAGGCAGCCAGTGTTCCAATCTTAGAAGAGCAGATTATAAGTTTAGAAGCAGAAGTTGCAGCCCAAGATAAAGTTTTGAGGTAAATATACTTTTTATAGCTTTAAAATTTTTATTTTCTACTTCTACTTCGTGTTATATCCTGTTAAATCTTGTTCCCTACCTCTACCCCAGTAACCATTTGTCTTGGAACTTATTGACTCTGTTTTCAGTCACTCATAACTCCTCTTGACTGCAGGTTGCGTGCAGTATATAGGGCCTAAAAAAGGCTAGATCTAAGCTGAGATGCTCATTTATGTGCTTTTGTTAAATATGAATTAGTTCATTTCTTGCTCTGCATAGCAATATATATCCAGTGCTTCAGTGGGAGTTCAAGAAATAAAATATAAGGAATCAGGCACTTTATAATTTATTCCCCTCTTCTGCTTTGAATAAAGTGGGAAATATATGTATATTAAATAGCATATTACTCTATTTGAGTGTTTTAAAAGTGTAGTTATGGGACCAGTAGTATTAGCATCTTTTGGGAACTTGTTAGAAATGCAAATTCTTAGGTCACATCTCAGGCTTACTGAATCACAAATGGGGAAGTGAGACCCAGAAGTCTGTGTTTAGCAAGTTCAGATGATTCTGATATACACTGAAGTTGTCTTTTATGTCCATCAGAATTTTGTAATTTTCTTTGTTATACATATTATTTTAAGTTTATTTCTAGGTATTTTATATGTTTGGTTATTGTGAATTTGTTCCCATCCTATTCTTTGCTAGTATATGGAAAGACTACTGATTTTTATATAATTATTTTGTAATTGAACTATTTCTTATATTCTTTTATCCTAATAATTTTCCATTTTCATTACCTAATGATATTATCAACAAATAAGTAAAATTTGTCTTTCCTTTCCAGCATTTATACTGCTCATTGCTTTTTGCATTGGGTAGATCTGTCAAAAAAATTGTTGGATGTGGGGCTGATAACAGTCATCCTTATCTAGTTTCTGAACTATATGGTAATGCTTCCAGTATCTGGTCATGAAATATCATGTGAGCTATTACTTCAGATGTATTTCAATTGATGGAAGTATTCTTGTATTCCTTTTAAAAATCTTTTGAGAAGTGATGAAAATGCCTTTTCTTTGTCTGTTATTACATATTTCTCTTAACTCATTGATTTAAAGTAATAGAATTCCTAATGTTGAATTATTCTTGCATGCCTGAAATAATCTCTTTAATAGTTTTAAAAAAATATCCTTTATTTTATAGAGAGGCAGAAGATAAATTAGAACAGAGCCAGAAAATGGTAATTGAAAAAGAACAGAGTTTGCAGGTGTCCAAAGAGGAATGTATAAAGTTGAAAGTGGACTTACTTGAACAAACTAAACAAGGAAAAAGGTATGTGTTTTTAAAGCAAATATTTTTTTGAAGGGAATAAAAGGATATATTACATATTTTAAAATCTAGTTAATTTTTGAAGTGAAAAAATTTCAGAAATTTGACATTGGAATAACTTAATGTTCTTTTTTGCCCACTACTTTTTTTCATTTTCCATTAAAATTTTCATGTGTAAATATTATGTTATTGGCATTCTGGATTGGAGTTAATTCCTAGAAGACTGATAATGATTATTAATATAATGGTATTTACTTAGTTCTGAAAATTAAGTTGTATGACCTAATTAAAACCAATACATTGAATTTAAAAAACTAACAGAGAAAAAGCCTTTAAGATTACCTCTAATAAAATTAAATAAAATGTTACATGAACTCTTATTATTTATTTATTTTTTTGAGACGCAGGCTCACTCTGTCACCTGGGCTAGAGTGTCGTGGCATTAGCCTATCACACAACAACCTCAAACTCCTGGGCTCAGATGATTCTCCTGCCTCAGCTTCTCTAGTAGCTGGGATTATAGGCACATACCACTGTGCCTGGCTAATTTTTCTATTTTTAGTAGAGACGGGGTCTCGTTCTTGCTTAAGCTGGTCTTGAACTCTTGAGCTCAAAGTGATCTCCCCCCTCAGCCTGCCAGAGGGCTAGGATTACAGGCGTGAACCCTGTAATCATGCCCGGCACATGAACTCTTAAAAGGAAAATTTTGCCTCAGATATGATAGAAAAAGAAACTCAATTCATAAGAAAGTGTGGTTGGGTCTTCCTTTAGGAATATATAAGTAATAAAAAAATTTCTATTTTGTATAAATTATGTCTTGAGGTAAAGTTTTTTTAGGTAGCTCTGAAGAGGAAACCATTAACTTTAAATGCCAATTAACTTTTAATTTAAAAATTTTGAGGTAATAAGAGTTTATAACAGGATGAATATAGCAGCTTTTATGCAGAGTAAAATCATAATCTGCATTTTTCTCTTCTTTGACAACAAATATTTTAAAGATTTATACTATGATATAAATTAGGTTATGAAAAAAGTACTTAATTTGTCATAAATTGGTTAAGTATTTATTTTCATGTGTACTTAAACTTCTAAAAACCACCCTAAACTAATCTATAGGTCATTTTTTCACAGCAACATTTGGTTAGCCTAATTCAAGTTACAATATGTATTTGATGGCCATTATGGCTTAGTGGAAAATGTTTAGATTTTGGAGTCAGCTAGATTTTATCTTTCAGTGGCTTTGTTACCTTGGGCAAACTATTTAACCTTCCCAAACCTCAGTTTTTTCATCTATTAAATCAAGACAATATTGTTTTGATATATATAGATATGAAGATTAAATGAAAAAAGAAATACAAGATGCCTTTTCAGTAATAAATACTAACAAAATATAACTATTGTGTAAGCTGCGTGGTTAAATTTTCTAATATTCAGACTTACTCAGATACGCTTTGTACATTGTTATTTAAAATAGTGACATATAATATATGAAGACCAGATTCATAATATGGCTGCTAATAAAAAGTACAAGGAAGAGCTATTAGTTTCCTTTATACAACTTAGATAAGAGATGATTTTTAAGGTAGAGTGTTGACTTTGCTTTCACCAGGTGAATAAGTGGGGACAGACACATTCTGGGCAGCATGTGCAGATACAAATGTATCAAAGAGCATCATTGCTAAAGAACTCTAAGTAGTTTTTTGTATTTACATATAAATAGATGTAGTAGGAGATGAGGAAAGAAAGGCAGACTGGGCTGTGTACGGTGACTCATGCCTATAATCCTAGCACTCTGGGAGGCTGAGGCAGGAGGATTGCTGGAGCCCAGGAGTTTAAGGCTACAGTGAGCTATGATGACGCCACTGCATTCTAGCCCTGGGCAATAGAGCAAGACCCTGTCTCAAAAAAAAAAAAAAATGACATGTCACTCCTTGTAAGCTGCAGCTAAATATATTCTTAGAGGAAAAAATTTAGCCTTATATATGTATATTATAAATCATGACTGAAAATTAATGAACTAAAATATCTAATTGTATAGTCAGAAGAAGGACATGTGAGGAAAAAGCATCAAAAGAAAATAGAAGTAATTAAATAATAAATGTAAGGGTGAAATAGATGACCAGAAAACAAAGAAACAATAGAAAGGATTACCAAAACCTAAATCTGGTTATTTTCACAATGACAAGGAAAATGGGCATCAGATAAGATTAATCAAGGAGAAAAGGCACAAACATTGGGATTGAAAAGGGACTCCTCAATCATAGGTGTAGCTATAGGAGATAAGACCAATAACTGAATTATTTTAGGATGAACATATGAAAATTTAGACTAAATAAATTTCTCAGCAAAATATAATTTAACAAAACTAACTTAAAAATAAATTGAAAACCTGAATAGATGTATAGCTGTTAGAAATACTGAATCAATAATTTTAAATCTTCCCACAAATAACTAAGCCAGTCAAAACAATGATGACAAAAAGAAACATCATGCAAACTATGGCCCACAGTGGTTAATATGAAAAAGACTTACAATATCAAATTTTGGCAAGGATATGGAGCAAATGGAGCTCTCATACATTTCTAATGGGAATGTAAATTGGTAGAACAACTTTGGAAAACTGTTAGTATCTACTAAAGCTAAACATAAGCCTGTGCTATGATCCAGCATCTACTTCAACAGAAGTTAGTCTCTGTATCTATTAAAAGATAGGTACAAGAATGTTCAAACTAATTTTATTTGTAGTTGCTAAATGTTCAGTGGAATCAATAAATTGTGGTATATTCACATAATGAAATATGCATGTCTGAAAAAGAGGAACACATTATCTGTATATCACAGATATAATGTTCAACAAAAGAAGCCAGACACAGAAGAATATTATATAATTCAATAAGAAATTAAGAATAGGCAAAATTAATATATGCTGTTAAAAGTCCAAATAGTGGGCCAGGCGCAGTGGCTCACGCCTGTAATCCTAGCACTCTGGGAGGCTGAGGCGGGTGGATTGCTCGAGGTCAGGAGTTCGAGACCAGCCTGAGCAAGAGCGAGACCCCCGTCTCTAATAAAAATCGAAAGAAATTATCTGGCCAACTAAAATATATATAGAAAAAATTAGCCGGGCATGGTGGCGCATGCCTGTAGTCCCAGCTACTCGGGAGGCTGAGGCAGTAGGATCGCTGAAGCCCAGGAGTTTGAGGTTGCTGTGAGCTAGGCTGACGCCACAGCTCTCACTCTAGCCAGGGCAACAAAGCGACACTCTGGCTCAAAAAAAAAAGTCCAAATAGTGCTTACATTTTGGGGTAAAGAGTATTGATTAGGAAGATACACAAGGGAGCCTTTTGGGGTGCTGGAAATATTCTGTATTTCATCTGGGTAGTAGTTATGGAAATATACAAATATAGAAAAATTCATTCACTTAAAAACTGCATTTTACTAAATAAAAAATTAAAAATCAAATAAGAAAAAACCATAAATTAAATAAGAAAAATCTACAGAAGATACATGTGCAGTCGTAGTGGATGTTTTAAGACATCCATTTGTTTTAATCACAAATGGTAACACAGACATATGACTGACATGAAGGAAGAAGTTTTTATACTCACAGATTGCCAGAAACAGGCGGCATAATAGGCTATACAGAAGGCCCACATGGGGAGGCATCAGGGACAGTAAGGAGGCAGAGGGAGTGGGAAGAAAATGTTGGGCAAGAATTTTTATTGTGGTTTTTGTGTGAAGGAATAGTATTACAGGGTAAACAGGTTTAGGATTGGTTAGTTTAAATAATTTCATTGGGCTCTGGGTTATAAGGACTTTCCTGAGTTATTTGGTACCTGGCCCTGAGGTGATTAGGACAGAGGAATATTGGCTCCAAGTGTCAGAGCTAGATGTGGGGAGGGAGAGTGGATTCTGGATTGGTTATTTGACCTAGAAAAGTATTCTGGAGTTTACTATCTTTAAGAATTGGCTACCCCTTGGATGGGCAGTCTCTCTCTAGGGTCAGTAAGTCTCCAGATGTTGGGACATCAGAATAAAAAGACATCCTTAACACAATAGAGAAAATTATAAAACTTTATTGAAAGTCTTAAAAGAAGATCTAATTAATGAGATATATATCATTTTTCTAGAAGGGAACCTAGTATAAAAGTGCCAGATTTCCCCAAAATAATTTATATATTCAGTACAATTGCAATCAATATCCTAGCAGGATTTTTGGTGGAACTTAATGAGCTTACCCTAAGAATCATATGGAAGAACCAGTGTCCAAGAATAGACATGGCAGTTTAAAAGTTATAAATCAAGGTGGAGAACATGCCTATGGATACATCAAGTCTTCTGAAGTTATACTAATTAAGTCAGTGTAATATCGGTACAAACAGAGACCTGTAAGCAAACACACATACAGTGGAAACTTCACATGTAAGGGAAATGACATTACAAATCAGGGGAAAGAAAGGATCGAAGAATCGAATTAAGATGTTGTACAAATGGATACCATATGATCATATGTGATATACTGAGAAGGCTACAATATCAACTTATTAATCCTCCCAAGAATGAGTAGCCTGAATCTAATCATGAAGACACATCAGACAAACCTAGATTCATCTTCTATAAAACAACTGTTGTGTACTCTTAAAAAATGTCAGTGTCATGAATGACTAAGGAAAGCTAAGAAGGTGTTCCAGATTATGGAGTCTAAAGAGACATGATAATTAAAAACAGTAGGTGATCCTGAATCAGAGGGAAAAAAAGAATCTATAAAGAACATTATTGGAATAATTGGTAAAATTTGTATATGGGTTGTATATTAGATAATAGTATTGTATCAGTTTTAGATTTCTTTAATTTGATAGTTGCATTGTGTTTGTGTGAGGCAGTGTCCTTATTCTTAGGAGAGTACATGCTAAAGGGTTTATGATTGGAGGATACTAATTACTCTAGAATATAGTTGAGTGCAAAAACTCTCAAGTTAGAAACAAAACATTGTGACAAAATGTCAAAAATTGATGAATCCATACAAAGAATGTATAGATTTGAAATATTTCAAAATAAAAAGTTCAAAAAATGATGCTGGGAGAATTGGTTATCAAATTTTAAAAAATTAGAGTAGATCCTTATGTCATACTATACCTGCAAAAAATTCCCAGATGGATTAAAGACCCAATTGTGAAAAGCAAAATTTTTAGAGAAAAAGTAAGAGAATATTTTTTATGATGTTTCATGGTAGGAAAGAATGTTTTTGTTTTGTTTTGTCTGGTTTATTTATGTATCTATCTATTTATTTATTTATTTAGAGACATGATCTCTGTCACCCAGGCAAGAGTGCAGTGGAATGATCATAGCTCATTGCAGTCTCAAACTCCCATGGTCTGAAGTGATCCTCTTGCCTCAGCCTCCCAAGTAGCTGGGGGTATAGGCACAGGGTACAATACTTGGCTAATTTTTGTATTTTTTGTAGAGACAGGGTCTCACTGTGTTGCCCAGGCTGATCTCAAACTCCTGGCCTCAAGCAATCCTCCTGCCTCGCCCTCCCAAACTACTGGAATTATAGGCTTGAGCCACCATGCTCAGCCTATTTCATTTTATTTTATTTTATTTATTTTTAAATGACGACTCTGCATACTATTTATTCATTTTTTTCATTATTTCGATAGATTTAGGGGTACAAGTGGTTTTCAGGTTACATGGATAAATTGTATAGTGGTGATGTCTAGGTTTTTAGCGTACCTGTCACACAGATAGTGTACATCGCACCTGATATATGTTTTTTCTTCCTTCATCTCCTTCCTAGGCTCCCCTTTTCGGAATCTCCAGCGCCCATTGTGCCTCCCTGTATGCCCCTGTGTACATAGCTTAGCTCCCACTTGTAAGTGAGAACATGCAGTATTTGGTTTTCCATTCCTGCATTACATCACTTAGGATAATGGCCTCTAGTTTAATTAAGTCACATTTATTTATTTTTGTTTTTGTTACAATTGCTTTTGGGGTCTTAGTCATGAATTCTTTGCCTAGGCCGGTGTCCAGGAGAGTTTTTCCTAGGTTTTCTTCTAGAATTTTTATGGTGTCATGTTTTGCATTCGAGTCTTTAATCCATCTTGAGTTAATTTTTTTGTGTGGTAAAAGATAGGGATCCAGTTTCATTCTTCTGCATTATGCTAATTTCCCCAGCACCATTTATTGAATAGAGTGTCTTTTCCCCGGTGTATTCTTTTGTCTGCTTTGTTGAAGATCAGTTGGTTGTAGGTATTTGGCTTTATTTCTGAGTTCTCCATTCTGTTCCATTGATCTACTTGTCTACTTTTATAAGAACTCAGTTGCATTCTCTCAGCTGCAAAAAATAAAACAAAACAAAAACAAAATACCTGGGAGTATCCTTAACCAGAGAGGTGCAAGATGTCTACCAGGAGAACCACAAAATGAAAGAAATCCTAGATGACACAAACAAATGCAAAAACATCCCACACTCATGGGTTAGAAGAATCAATATTGTGAAAGGGACCATACTGCCCAAAGCAATCTATAGATTCAATGCAATCCCTAGTAAAATACCAATGTCATTTTTCAGAATTAGAAAAAACAATCCAAAAATTTACGTGGAACCAAAAAAAAGCCTTAACAGCCAAAGCAATCCTAAGCAAGAAGAACAAATCTAGAGGCATCACATTACTTGACTTCAAATTATACTACAAAGTGATAGTAATCAAAACAGCATGGGAAAAATGTTTTTAAATGAGATCCAGAAAGCATAAATATTACAGGAAAAGACTGCTAAACTCTGAGTCCATTAAGATAAAAACTTTTTGTTTCGTTAAGGTAAATCATTTAAAAAGTAAAAAGAAAAGCCAGATACTTGGCAAAATATTTGCGAATAATATAATTCACAAAGAGTAGTATCCAGATTTTATAAATAATCCAGTAATAAAAAGAATCCGAACAAGTAGTTTAAAGGACAGGAAACCAAAATGGCCAATGAAACTTGAAAAAGTTGCAGTCTTACTGTGATAAAAAGTGCAGGTTCCAACTATATTGAGATTGTAAAACTATAGTCATTTTATGCTGCTAGATAGGCAAATATTTTTAATTTGATGATAATTGTAGTAACTTATTGGGCATTTACTGTGTGTACTTTTCTAAGCACTTTAATCCTTGTTTTACAGAAGAGAAAACTGAATTAGAGAGAAATTAAGGTTACACTTTTAGAAAGTGGCAGAAGTAGAATTAGAAAGCAAGAATTACAACTCTAGGGCCCACTGGATTGAATACCATGCCAGAGGTAATAGCACAAAGTGTTTAAGTAGAGAGATTTTGGAGACAGGTTACACTTACTAGTTGTGAGATCTTGGGTGAGTTATTTAACCTGTTAGTGACTCATTTGTGGCACTTACCTTCATCATAGATTGTTAGGAGGCTTAAATAATTTATAATTGTTGTTATTCTGTTGTTACTTCTTTAAGTTTGGGTAACAATGTGATATAACAGAAACTCTCATATATTTCTGGTTCAGAGTGTAAATTGGTACACCAAGTTAGTACCTTCAGCTTCAAAATACCTTTTTGAAAATATCTAGCAATTCAATACCTGGTTACGTATTTTAAAGAAACTCTCACACATATTGCCAAGGGGCTGTGCACCAGGATGTTCACTGAAGCATTGTTTGTTTTGGCTGGAAACAACCTCAATGTCCATCAAATGAATAATGGATAAATAAGTTACAAAATTTTCATATAGCAGAAGAGTATATAGTAGATTTTTGAAAATAAACTAGAGTCATGTAGGTGAACATAGATAAATCTTGGACTATCTCAAACAAAAACAATTTGTGGAAGAATATTTACAGTGTGATGCTGTTTATATAAAGTATAAAAGTATGGAAAAAAGTCTATGATGTTCTTTGATGTAAGATTATACAGATTTTAAGGTATCACTAAGAAAAAAAAGTCATTATGAAACTATGATAGGCCAGGCATGGTGGTGCATGCCTGTAGTCCCAGCTACTTGGGAGGCTGAGGTGGGACGGTAGATTTGAGCCTAGGAGTTTGAGACCAATCTGGACAACGTAGTGAGACCCTATCTCAAAAAAAAGAAAAAGAAAAAGAAACTATAATACACTGTTGATTGTAAAATACATACCAATTTTAGAGATGTAAAAATGAGAAAACAATATGCCTCTTAGAATAGATGCTATATACTATTTGTGGATATAGGTTAATACATGAGTGTGCTAAGTAAAAAACACCAAAATCAGGATAGGGTTATTATCTCTGTGTAAGAAGTCAGGGGGATGGGATTTGGAAGGGACACAAAGGGACCTCAATTCTATTTGTAATGGTTTGTTTGCTTAAAAGAAAAAAGGGTACAAAAGGCAGAGAGTTAAGATTCATTAGAGCTGGGTTGGGATGGATATATTTTTTCTTTTCTGTGTGGCTGAAATGTCATGACTTTTTGAAAATTGAAAGTGAGGAAGAGTAGATAATGCAAAGTGGATGAATTTGGCTTGAAAAGAAGGGTGATAGAATAAAGCACAATATTTGGGGAGGTTTTTGTTTAAGTGAGGAATACGGGTATCCTTTGCTCTCTGAACTCTAGCTAGGCAAACTCAGAAATGGAATATATTCTTAAAGATTTTCAAAGAAATCCTTTATTGTCTAAACTTTCTTTTCTTTATCTGAAACTTTGGAACCAGATAGACATACTTAAAAACCACATAGATCAGGAAATGAGGAATACTTTTGCTTGAACTTGTTTATATTTGTTGCAAAGAAGCCAACAGAGAAGAGGCTGAAAATACAGACGATAAAAGTTTCTGAAGGGAAAAGAGTTAAGATCCAGACTATAGATAGAACAATTTACTTGGGATAAAAGAAGGGTCACTAACTTCACTTACTTAAGAAAGAATGTGATGGGAATAGGTTTAAATATAAAAATGTTTTTAGGTGTGGTGTGATATTGACCAAGTATTCTCAATTCATTGTGCTCAGTTATGCCCATTATTCTCAATTCATTGTGAGAAGTATAAGGAAAGGTCAAGGTCAGCTAGGAGGTAAGGCAGCAAGGTTAGGCTTTTTTTTTTTTTGTAACATACTGACTGCTACACTAGAAAAAAAATTATTTTCCTTGGGGCCATGCTGTTTTATTATGAAAATAGAATAAAAACTTTGAAAACAAAACAATGCTTTCTAATTTAATGAAAAATTTGTTATTTTTTTATTGTTTTACGTGCATGAGTTATATGCAACTTGAAAAATAGTTCACGTGGTTCCCAAAGTGAAGAGATGTGTGAGTTACATATGTTTCATTAGGCCCTGGGCTCAGAACTAGCATGAGTTAAATACAACTCACATGGCAGTTAATGTGTTAAACAGTGCTTAGTAGTGGTTGGACTTTTTTGTTGTTCAGATTTTTGTATCTTGTATTAGTAGGAGTTACTGCTTTTTGAAAATTTGCTTGACCTTTGCAAAAGTCAGAATTTACTGAGTGTCCTTAAAATTCCAGACAATGGACTGATACTATAACACCTAACCTTTGAAAATTTATTATCCAGCCTTAGGCTACTTCCCTAATCTATCTTTTCTAGGCCTGGGGGGGAAAATGCCAACACATAAGAATTTATATATATTTTAAAGTTTATAAGTGTTTTTGTTTTATTTTTCATATCAATAGCATGAGAAAAATGTTTATAGTATAATCTTCATTTTACAGTTTAAGTCCAATACTTTTTTTTACTACAGAGAAATATGCTTCTCTTTAACTATTTCTTATAATTAATTAATGATTATTTTGGAACTTAACTATTCAAATGCAGAGCATGCACAGAGCATTCTTTACTTCTTATTTTTCCTTGACACTCCTCAGTGCTTTAGAGCATTCTTTTTTTTTTTTTTTTTTTTTTTTTTTTTTTTTTTTTTTTTTTTTTTTTTTTTTTTTTGAATATAAAACTATTTATTGACCACTGTTCACCAGTATTTACAATAAACAATATACAGTTGGATAACATTCTGATTACTACAAGGCTGTTTTTCCTGGCTTCTGCAGAACCAGTAACCCAAATACTAAAAAGATTGAGCCTACATGTAAGAAATGAATTGGGGTAAGAAAAAAACATGCAGGTCAATAGCTTAGATTACAAAAAGTTTGTTTACTCATTTATGTCAGCAGGTCTGAAACTGCCAACGTTTCTAACCATCTGAATAAGTTTCCATGGGCCAAGCCTCAAATATTCCATTAATCATGAACTTTCAGTCAATGCAGCATAGGATTTCAAGTTTTTGTAAAAGAATTGCTCACTAGGGGAATCTTTAATGTTCATTTAACTAAGTCTTGTTTACTGTATTAGAACACATCAGAATTTGTCTAGTTTCCTCATCTGGGTGGGGAGATTGTTGGTAGCGATAAAGCTTTTCCTTTTAGGAATTTTACAAACACAATGTTGCACTTATATGAATATACATGTAGATACGGATTCTAATACTGCTGCCTTTAACTTATCCAATTAATTACGAACCAACTATTTAGTTTGAAATGTTACGGCTTCAGGAAAATTTTCAATTCTTAGGTTGCTCAGAATGATAGCATCACAGACACATGGGCTTATCCATGATTTTTGTTTTGGTGAATGTTTAAAAACAAAGAGAATCATTTACATATGCATTTTACATACACACACACAAAAACAAATTTAAAAAACCCAAAATGGTCCTTAGGCATGAGTTAAACACAAGTTCTGACTGAATAATGGCTATGGAAATTTCCCCTAGCATTTAGAAATGCTATTCTCTAGTGCAGAGGAAATAATATACCACGGTATCATATGTTCTTTTCTGATAAAGGAAGCAACTACAGAAAGCTTTTATTTGTTCAAAGTAACCAGTGCTACTGATGCACCCTCCCCAACAATTCTCTCAATACTACTTTCAAAACAAATGTATCAAACTTGATTTATTAGATGTAGTTATTTCTTCACACTAGTAAATCAAAAACCAAGACCCAGATTGTATATATATATATAAATATATATAAAAAGCAATGCAAACAATTATTGAGCTTCATCTTCTGGACAAGAATGCCAAGTTAGTCTCTCTTCATAAAAAGCAATTACAATTTGAGGACACTTCATATTTGCTTCTTTTGCCAGCACCAAATCTGCCTCATCTGAATCTTTCCATTTCATAAGAAACATTAATTCTCCACTGCTATCCGTGGCACCAATTATTCTTTCAGGATCAAGACCTCTGGCAAAGCCTCTTGGTTTGTCAGCACCGTCTCTTTTTTTCTTTGACTTGCTATCGTCAGATTCACTGTCAGATAAAGACTTTCTTTTTGTACCATCTTTTTCTTTACCAGCTTTTTGAGAATTAAGAAATGCTTCAATTAACTCTGGACAATCCAAATTTTCTTCAGGTTCCCAAGTATTGTCAGCATCTGTAAATCCCTTCCACTTCAGGAAATACTCCACTTTCCCATTTACTACACGTCGATCCAATACTTTTTCCACCACAAATTCTTCAGGCTCTGCCTCTTCAACCTTTTTACTCTTCCCATTCTGTTTCTTTCCCATTTTTTGCAATGTAGTTTTATTGGAGGCCATTTTTTATTGCAGACTTGAAGAGCTATTATTCACCGCCTCTGAGCTGCTCCGGGTCGCGGGTCTACGGCGTCTCTCTAGAGCATTCTTTATTTCTATTTATTATCACTTTTTAAATTTTAGAGCTGAACGACAAAGAAATGAAGCACTGTATAATGCTGAAGAGCTAAGTAAAGCTTTCCAACAATATAAAGAAAAAGTGGCTGAAAAACTGGAAAAGGTAAGAGGTAGTTGGGCACATTCAGTGTTTTATATTACTGTCTATATTCTAGAAATAAAGGTAGACATAACTAGAATATGTATATCTACAGTTGAAGCTGAGAGTGATTTTTATGATCTCATTCATAATAAAATCACTGAATAATTTATAAATATTAGTAAAGGATGGTGCCCACCAATCTTTTTATTATCAGCAGAAAGTTTTTTATCTCAAGAGGGAAAAGAGTAGAGCAAGAAGAAGGAACAAAATATAAAGAAAGATGAAGTCTGTAAGCAGAGGGTAGAGCTAGAGAAGTAGAAGCAGGAAATTCATTTCCATCACCTTAGTGAAAATGAAGACAGCGTAGATTATGTAACTTTTTTTTTTTTTTTGAGACAGTCTCACTTTGTTGCCCGGGCTAGAGTGAGTGCCGTGGCATCAGCCTAGCTCACAGCAACCTCAAACTCCTGGGCTTAAGCGATCCTACTGCCTCAGCCTCCCAAGTAGCTGGGACTACAGGCATGTGCCACCATGCCCGGCTAATTTTTTCTATATATACTTTTAGTTGTCCAGATAATTTATTTCTATTTTTTTAGTAGAGACGGGGTCTCGCTCAGGCTGATCTCGAACTCCTGACCTTGAGCGATCCACCCGCCTTGGCCTCCCAGAGTGCTAGGATTACCGGCGTGAGCCACCGCACCCGGCCAGATTATGTAACTTTGAAGTCATCTCCCTTGACCTACCACCCTGAGAGGGGCTTGCTTCTTCCTCTCAGAGGGAAGATTCCTTGAACTGGTTCTATATAGAAATACAGTGACTTTACTACCATGCATGTATTACATTCACTTAATATTTTTAAGTAATACCACACGGTAACGAAATCTGTATGGAAGAATGCCACAAATTGGACATTCAGATACTGAGCTCAGAGAGAGGTCTGGTAAAGAGATACTGATAATGGGAGACTTCCCTTTTGAGATAATAATTAAAGCAGAAGAAATTAATGATTCTGTTCAAAGAAAGGTAGAAGGTCAGAGGAAAGAATGTTTAAGTAGAAAGGTAGAATAAGAAGATTCAGAGTATAGGTAACTAATGGGTATTCACTTATTAAACACTTATGAAGTTCCTTTTGCATGCCAGGTACTATGCTTGTCTCTGGGAGATTCAGTGATACATAACACATGACACCTACTCCAAAGAGCTCACAGTCTAGTAAGATTGACAAGTATGTAAACAAATAATATCAGTATTTTGGAATAAGAAGTATTTAATATAATAAAATAAGGTAGGTATGGTAGGGAAGTATGAAGGGGGATTTAATAAACTCTGATGGGCTCAAAGAAGGCTTTACAGAGTAGGAAATGCTGCAGCCTTAAGGCCACATGTGGCCTTCTATGTCCTTAAGTGCGGCCTTTTGACTGAATCCAAATTTTACAGAACAAATCATTTTGTTAAAAGGGAAGTAGCAGAGAAAGATGAAACTTTTCTTGCCTTCTTTGGTGCTTAAAAAAGAACAATCTTGAAATCAGAAGGCCGCAGCTTCCCCACCCCTGTTAGGGTATCTCTAAGATTGTGATATATCATTGAATAGTGTTAAGCAGAGGAAATGATCGAATCTATGTGTTAGAAAGTTCACTCTGATATCAAGTGAAGATGTATTTGAGAGGTGAGAGACAAGTCAAGGAGACTCTGAAAGACCAGGCAAGAGATATTGAAGATGATGGAGTTGAGTAGATAGATATGAGAGATGTTAAAGTTGGAGAATCAGTGGGATCTTGTGACCACTTAAATATATTAGGAACAGGCAGTAAGATAGAGGGAGGGAGAAGTATGGGATATCTTTAGATTGCTGGTTTGAGAGGCTGGTGCATGATTGCGTCAGGAATCAAAATAGACCATTTGGGAAAAAAATATAATGAATTCTATTTTGAAAATGTCTGGAGAATATCCAGTTGTAGGTTTCTAATAGGCATTTGTATCTACAAGTCTGGTCTTAGATAATGAAATCTGTACTAGGGCTACAGATTTAAGAATTGGGAGTTCGAGACCAGCCTGAGCAAGAGTGAGACCCCGTCTCTACTAAAAATAGAAAGAAACTATCTGGCCAACTAAAAAAATATATATATATCAAAAAAAATTAGCCGGGCATAGTGGCACATGCCTGTAGTCCCAGCTACTTGGGAGACTGAGGCAGGAGGATTGCTTAAGCCCAGGAGTTTGAGGTTGCTGTGAGCTAGGCTGATGCCACGGCACTCATTCTAGCCCGGGCAACAGAGTGAGACTCTGTCTCAAAAAAAAAAAAAGAATTGACACTACCTAATTAAGTGGTAAAAGCCTTAGACGTTGACAGAGTTTATATAGAGTGAGAATAGGATGAAGACTACAACCCTGGGAGATAGTTAAAAAAAATGGTGGAATAGCTTATGAAAGATAGGGAGAGGAAGTGATCAAAAAAGTTAGAGAATCAGGAATGTATGATAGGAAAAGACAATACAATGGATTTAAAACAAGGTAATGGTTTTCAGTGCCAGATGATGCAAATTGGTCAAAAAAGGATGAGAACTGAGACAGGGTTATTGGTTTTTATAATCAGAGAGTCATTGGATACTTTGTAGAGAGCAACTTTATTAAAGTAGTAGAGACAGAAGGCACAACCTCTGAAATGGAAGAAATGGAAAGGGAGACAGTGGAGATAGCTAACAGACTATATAAGGTAGATAAAGAGGAAATAAGGGGAGTGGTGGTGAATAGAAAGGTAGAAAAAAGCTAGGTTAACAGAAAGGGGTTTTAGGACTAGGGATACCCTGAACATATTAGCAGATTTGAAGTACAGTAGCCAGTGGAAGGGGTGGCAGGGGGAGATGGAAGATGCTGGAATTATGTCTGAGAATACATTCTGAAGGAAAAAAAATATGCTGGAATTATAGGGAATAAAAGATGGCACACAGGTCCTGAAGGATATGGGAGATGACAGTCCAAAAGCAGAGGGGACATATTTTTTAATAAAATAAGGATGTTTCTTTTCCTTATGGGAAAAAGTGGGTAACAATACAGAAAAAAAGGCCTGGTGCTGTGGCTCACACCTGTAATCGTAGCACTCTGGGAGGCTGAGATGGGAGGATCACTTGAGGTCAGGAATTTGAGACCAGCCTGAGCAAGGAGGAGACCCCATCTCTACTAAAAATAGAAAAAATTAGCTGGGTGTGGTGACATGGTGGTGCACGCCTATAGTCCCAGCTACTTGGGAGGCTGAGGCAGGAGGATCTCTTGGGCCCAGGATTTGAGGTTGCAGTGAGCTATGATTATGCTACTGCACTCTAGCCGGGGTGACAGAGTGAGACTCTGTCTCAGTTAAAAAAAAAAAAAAAAAACAGAAAAAAGTTTAGGTGGAAAAAAGAAGAAGAATTGAATGATTTTGAATTAAAAGTCTTTGGTCTCATAAGATGTTGCTGAAGTGATTTTCATAGCGTGAGGGTGATAGGAGAGATTTTGGAAACTTCGGGTAAGTGTTTCTCATACCATAATTATAATAAGGAAAGTCGAGAAAATAGCTAAAATTTTTAAAGGGAATATGCAAAAAGAGAAGAGCAGAGTAAAAATGACCAGTTGGTAAAAGGTAGAAAAGAAAATAAGAGCAGCCAGAGTCAAGTAAAATATCATCATGATATCTAAAGGATAAAAGAGTTTAGAGGGGAAGTTCGCAATTATGTTAGATACTAAAGTCAAAGCTGGAAAAATTTGGTTACAAAGAGGCCATTCCTTTATAGTAGAACTGTAAATACCGCTTAGCTGTATAAAACATTAAGACCTCATTAGGTATTGAAATCTTAAGTGTGAATTAGTTAATCAGATCACTGTTTTGAAAGCCTTGGAGAAGGTGTGGGAATGGAATATCTGAGAAGCAATTTTTAATAACCTAATCTGTAGGAGGAGGTAGAATACCAAATAGGAGGAATATCCTTGGGGAGAGGGAGGACTTTATGGAGAAAAGAGACCTTTTCTTAGGATTATCAGTTTCTGACTGTGCTTAGCAGAGACCTATAATTAAGTGGATGTGAAAAAGGAATTGGAGCGAATCTGCCCAATCCTCCACTCATCCCTCCACCCTGGGTGCTTGACTTTTATCTGTTTTACATTTTGGGCTGCCGTTTCAGTGGGAGTATTTTGTGACTAAAGTTTCAAAATAACTTCTCTGGAACATTTGCACTGAAATTAGTCTTTAGTAATTTTGATGTGGCATCCCTACATGAATTGCTTGCCTTGTCCATGTGAGGCCAGAGCATTTTTGCTTTCAGGTGACAGTGCTATTGTCCACCTGTTAAGGGCTTTTAAGGATTTCTAGACAGGTAGTAGCATCCCCCTCCCTTTCCTTTGTTACTGCTCAGGAACTTCACTTTGCTCCCTTTCAGTATAAGGCTTGGGACTTAAATGTATGAAATACTTAGTCTGCACTCTTGCTTCTTTCTCAAATCACTATGTACATTTTTAGTTTGAAACACCTAAACTTACAACATTAGTATGTCCACTTAAATTATTGTTTTAGGTTCAAGCTGAAGAAGAAATATTAGAGAAAAACCTGATTAACTGTGAAAAAGAAAATAAAAGGCTACAAGAAAAATGTGGTCTATATAAAAGTGAAGTTGAAATTCTGAAAGAGAAATTAAGGTACAGTATCCTATTGTAGAAAAAGGATTTTTGTGTCAAAATAGAATTAGAACAAAAGCCGAAACGTTTTAAAACATCATATTTTGTATATTGTAATTATGGGCTTACATTATGTAGAAAGATAGGCTTCATGGCCAAAACTGTTTTCTAGGTATAAAGTTTGAATTATAAGTGAAATAAAATATGTGTTCATGCCACTATAGTTGTAAATATAGAGTAATACTGATCAATATATTTGCTTTCCATATATTTAGAGAAAATTAACACAGACATAATGTCCTTATAGTATGACCACATTAGCTAGCTGGTAAAATATGTATAATAACAGGTACTCTAATAAAAATAATTCTTCAAATCATAAAAAAATCACCTAGTCCAACCTTCTCATTTTATAAGTGAAGAAACAGAGGCCCAGAGAGTAGCCATTATATAGCCAAAGTCAGAAAAAGATAGATCAAGGTCTTCTGATTCCTATACTCTCTCTAGTATATCATGTTACCCTCTCAGAGGTTAATGTTAATTAGTTCTTATCAATTCAGACTGTTAATTGTGGGGAACAATTAGAATAACTGCTTTGTCTAGTTTTTACATACTTTCCTTAAGGTAGTACATTTAGTATTTTTGCCAAGGTAGAGGGGGTAAAGATAGTTTTTATAATAGTTACCTTAACTAGAATATTTCCTAGAATCCGATATTATTGGTTGCAAGATACACTTTTAAGAAAGAAAAATACTGCTAATTATACTATGATACAGTGCTTTATCTCTTAAATTTTTGTTTTATACTTTACAAAAGAATTCTTAATTATATTTAATTAGACATGATTTCTTAAATTGTATTACTTTTTTACAAAAAGGAAAATATGAGTGAAATAAATTGGTTAAGATATTCTTAACACTTCACATTTAGAATCTGACCCTTCTAAAATGTCCATGTTTTTCAACACAGTATCTTCCTCTGTGCCATCAAGAATGTTGCTGATGTAGTATTTCTTAAAAGAACCATCATAAGAACAAAAAGTCATTGATGCTGTGCCCTAAAGCTGACTTCACAATTATGTAGTGCCAACTTGTTGTTGTTGTTGTTGTTGTTGAGACAGGCTCTTGCTCTGTTGGCCAGGCTGGAGTGCAGTGGTATCGTCATAGCTCACTGTAACCTTAAACTTCTGGACTTAAGCGATCCTCCTGGCTTAGCCTCCTGAGTAGCTGGGACTGCAGGTCTATGCCACCACATGCAGCTAATTTTTCCTTCCTTTTTTTTTTTTTTTTTTGTAGAGATTGGGTCTCTCTATGTTACTCAGGCTGGTCTTGAACTCCCCTTCTCAAGCAATCCCCCTGCCTCAGCCTCCCAAAGTGCCAGGATTACAGGCTTAAACCCCCATGCCTGGTGGCGTTTTTTTTTTTTTTGGAGACAGAGTCTCGCTCTGTTGCCCTGGCTAGAGTGCCGTGGCGTCAGCCTAGCTCACAGCAACCTCAAACTCCTGGGCTCAAGCAATCCTTCTGCCTCAGCCTCCCAAGTAGTGGGACTACAGGCATGCGCCACCATGCCCGGCTAATTTTTTCTATATATATTTTTAGTTGTCCAGCTATTTTCTTTCTATATTTAGTAGAGATGGGGTCTCGCTCTTGCTCAGGCTGGCCTGGTGGCTTTTGACTTCTGTTTTAGGAATCTTGCTGTGTATCTGATTTAACACATATCCCACTCCTCCCCACAAGCATTTGTTTCTGTGGGTTCCAAGTGCTCCATTGTTACCTCCTGGTTTTTCTTCCCATTTACATGCACCAATTCTGCTAGTTTTACTGCAGGTTCTTTTGATGTTTATGTATACATAAACACTGCAACTACTGCTTAGCTGACAGCTCTTTTAAGGAACTATTGATAATTCCAATTTCAGTGATGCGAAAAAGTGAACTGATGAAATGTAGTAACAGTTCTAAGCATAAGATTGTTCTAATATTAGGCATGTTTTTATAGATAGATATGTATATTCAGTAATATTACTACCTCATAATCTGTTAATGGTAGATTAGACTTTAATTTAGAGAGTTCATGATTTTTCCTCATAGTATCCAAAACTTTCTTGACACTGTACAATGTTGTGTTGGGTATTTTGGAGTTAGATTTCCTGTCTTACACATTTTAAACAGAACGTAAATGCTTCTAAGATAGTAGGACTGTCCTGCCCTACTGTTTTCTGTGAGACACTGGGAAAGTTACATTACCTTTTGAATGCCTCGATTTCCTTATCTGTAAAAAGGAAATAATAATAATGCCTGCCAACCACATAAAGTCATGAGTACCTGGCATGCAGAAAGTAGGCATTCAGTAAATGTGAGCAGATAATGATTCAAAAAATTTTAAAAGTGAGATTAACTAAGTATGCTTGCTTATTGAAAATGAATGCATATTTTATTTTCATTTGTATTCTTTTTTCTTCATAGGCAGTTAAAAGAAGAAAATAACAATGGAAAAGAAAAATTAAGGATCATGGCAGTGAAAAATTCAGAAGTCATGGCACAATTAACTGAATCTAGGCAAAGTATTCTGGCACTAGAGAGTCAGTTAGAGGACAAAGATGAAATACTTAGAGAAAAATTTTCTCTAATGAATGAAAACCGAGAATTAAAGGTCCGTGTTGCAACACAAAATGAGCGACTGGATTTGTGTCAGCAAGAAATTGAAAGTTCAAGGGTAGAACTGAGAAGTTTGGAAAAACTTATATCCCAGTTGCCAGTAAGTATGTATGAAAGGAAATGTACTATACTTGATTATATAATGGAAGAGAAACATTTTACCGAAGTGATTTGACAAGACCATCATTTTGTGGTTGCTTAGTAGCTTCTTTTCCTGCCTATCTATGCTTTTAGTCATCAATTTCTTTTCTATCTAATCTCTGTTTTTTTTCCCCGTACTTACCATTCTGCTATACCACCCTTTCTCTGTCTCTCAGGTGCCATATATAAGAATGGCACAAAATTATTTTTAAAAACAGCTTTATTGAGGTATAATTTATATATCATTACATTAATCCATTTTAAGTGTGCTAGTCCATGAGTTTTAGGAAATTTACAAGTTTTGTAAAAATCACCATGATCTAGTTTTCAAACATTTCTGTCATCCCCAAAAGATAACTTGTACCCATTTATAATTAGTACCTGTACCCACACCCACCCCTAGAAAGTCACTAATAATTTCTGCCTCTATAAATTTGTCTTTTCTGGACATTTATATCTATGAAATCATATAATATGTGGTCTTTTGCATTCTTAATGTTTTTGAGAATCATTCATGATGTGACATGTATCAGTATTTTGCTTTTTTATTGCTACACATTTCATTGTATAGATATACCACATTTTATCCATTAACTGGTTGATGGACATTTGAGTTTTTTCCACTTGTGGGCTGTTTTGAATAATGCTGGTATTTGCTTATAAGTCTTTTTTTTTATTTTTATTTTTTTTTATTTTTGAGAACCAAAGTTTCTCAGGAATGCTTACAGGTCTTTGTGTGGACATACCTAGGAGGAGAATTATAGAATTGTTGGGTTATATGGTAAATTTATGCCAAACTTTTCTAAAATGTCTGCACCATTTTACATTCTCATCAGCAATTTACGAGGGTTCCTGTTTTCCCATGTCCTCGCCAATACTTGTTATTGTCTTATCTTTTTTATTATGGCCACGTAAGTGAGTGTGAAGTGGTATACATTGTGGTTTTAATTTGTATTTCCCTGATGGCTAATGTTGAGCAACTTTTCATGTACTTATTAAAATGGCATACATCAAATTGGCACTAACTAATCAACACTGTGGTGCTCACACAGTAGTAATATTCTCCAGGGATTAGGTGGTTGCGGGGGGTAAACTCACAACTAATGGACACTGACATGGTGAGCATTGTAGAGGGGAAGGGCATGCCTCTCTATACCTCGCTTGGGTGAGGCAGAGACATAAAATGTAACCAGAAGATATTTGTACTTCTGTGTTTATTGCAGCATGATTCACAATGACTAAAATGTAGAATCAGCTTAAGTGTTTATTAAGGGATGAATGGATAAAGAAGAGGTGGTATATGTACACAATGGGATATTATTTAGCCATGAAAAAGAAGGAAATTTTGCCATTTGCAGAAACATGGATGAAACTGGAGGATTTTATTTTAAGTGAAATAAACCAGGCACGGAAAGGCAAATATTGCATTTTCACATTCATATATGGGACCTAAAAAAAAATCGATCTCATGGAGGTAGTGAATAGAATGGTGGCTACTAGAGGTTGGTAAGGGTGGTGGGAAGGGGTAATGAAGAGGTGTTGATTAATGGGTAATACTGTTAAATAGAAGGAAAAAGTTCTAGTGTTCAATAGTGCAATAGGGCAACTATAGTTAACAATAATTTATTATATTTCAAAATAGCTAGAAGTTTTCAGGTGTTCCCAACATAAAGCAATGATTAGTGTTTCAGATGAATCATGTCCCAGTTACCCTGATTTAATCATTATATGTTATATCATAACATGTACTTCATGAATATGTACAAAAGAATGGCATAGAATTTTAAAATGTTTTTATGATAATGGTCTGCCACCCTTTCTCTTTGAGTTATATATGTGACCATGTAGGTAAGTGAGATTAGGAAGAAGGTAACTAACTATACTTATGTCAGGAATTTATTATCAATAGGTATAAAGTAAAGGTAAGATCAGGGAAAAACTAGAGATAAAAATATTATGATTGGTTTCACATATGAATGTATGAGACTAAATGATAAAATCTTACCAGTATTAAACTATTATTAAACATGGAATTATGAACTAAAAAGGGATCTTAGAAATCATCTGATTCAATACCATCATTTTATTGGTAAAGAAATCTAGATCCAAGGAAGTAAATAACTTATCAACTAGCAAGTAGCAGAATTTAAACTAAAACATATGAATCTTAGCTCTTCTGTTATATCTGCTTTCCTAGGATGCTGTTTATTAGCTTAGATTTTTAAAATACTGTTTGCTGTTGAAATTAGAAAGTAATTACATGCAGATAGCAATTTTAAATTGACATTCTCATTTGTGTTCAGTGTCAAGAATTATTTGATATATGATTCTGAAGGTGGTATGGTAATGTTGCTTGATCATATGTTTCATACAGTGCTAAGAATGATATGATTAGGAAATGTGATTTTTTTTTTATTTCTAGAAGGTGTGATTTGGTTATAGTTTGAAGGTAGTAGTCATTAAGTGTTTTAAGTGCTCCACTTAATAACTGTTTCTTAAAATTGTATATTATTCAAACATACAGAAAAGTATAGAGACCAATCTAGCATAGCATTTACAAAATCTGGGATACATATTACCCAGCTTTAGATCTTTTTAGAATAAAATTTTACAGATAAAGCTTCTTAATGTACCTTGTCAGATCCCAGTTCTCCTCCTCTTTCCTCAGAAGTAGCAACTATTCTGAAATTCATGTGTATCCTTTTCATCCATGTTTTAAATGTGGTCACATATAGATGCATCTAAAAATATATATATTCTGTAGTATATTTTAAAAAATACTATGTTTGCCATTGTAATTTGTTTTTCACCCAGTATTATTTTATAAGCTATATCCATATTGACTTATATTACTCCGGTTTATCTTAACTATTGTAGTTTTCCCATTATATTAATGTTTCATAATGTATTTATACATTCTCCTATTGATGAACCTTAGGTTGTTTTTATGAAATTCATATAATTTTTCACACTTGGAGTTATGAATAAAAAAGCAATTGCATTCCACTTACATATTAATAGTTTATATATGTTTGTTTTTAAACTTGCAGTTAAAAAGAGAAATACTTGGTTTTAAATCATCTCTTTCTAAGTACCAGATGAGTAGTTTGTCAAAAAAGGAAGACAATTGCATTGGCTGCTGTGAGGCAAATAAATTGGTGATTTCGGAATTGAGGTATAATTTTCAGATTCTGAAGTTATAGCAAATAGAATGTTTTTTAGTGGTAATTAAATTGAGATCTCTAATTGAGAAATTTAAAAAATATACAGACAAATCCAAAGGGTATTATAACAAATGTCTGTGATTCCATAGCTAAGAATGGATTCTTCTTGACATTTTCTGCTACTTGTTTCATATCTGTTTCTCTAAATACAAAATAAAACATTACAGGATGGATAATACCTTTTGATCCTTACTGCTAGTCCCATTTTCCCCGTAAGTATCCAAAAGATGAGATGTGTATTTTTCTACCATTTTGAATGTTTGCCCTCACACACACGAATATAAATGTACTGTATGTTTATATTGTTTGTAATTTTGCTTTTTCACTCAGCACCATTTTAAAAAGTTATCCATACTGAGATAGAGTCATTGATCAATGGATGGATTTGTGTGGTTAGTTTAGTTTTAATAGCCATGTAGGATTCTATCCTATAACTATGTCACTATTTATTTATCCACTCCTTTATTGATAGTTACCTTGTTTCTAGTTATTTTCTATTACAAACAGTGCTGTAAGCAGCAGTCCCCAACCTTTTTGACACGGGGGACCTTTTTCATGGAAGACAGTTTTTCCACGTACGTTGGGGGATTGGGTGGGGGCGGCATCACTGCCTGAGATCATTAGGTGTTGGATTCTCATGGGGAGCCAACAACCTGGATCCCTCGCACGTGCAGTTAGCAGTGGGGTTAGCGCTTCTATGAGGGTCTGAGGCCCCCGCTGATCTGCCGCAGGGCGGGGCTTGGGTGGTGATGGAGCGATGGGGAGCAGCTGTGGGTGCAGGTAGGGCTTCCCTAGCTCACTGCAGCTTGCCTCCTGCTGTGCGGCCTGGTGGGCCCTTGGGTTGGGGACCACAGCTACTGTATACATGTTTCCTTGTACATCTGTATGAGAGTTTCTCTAGTATATGTTTCTAAAAGTGAAATTGGTGGGTCATAGAAAATGTACATTTTCAATTGTACTAGGTACTATCAAGTTTGTAAAGTGGCTGAACCGATTTACAGTCCTACCAGTGGTATATAGAACTTTCCATATCCTGCCTAAGAATTGAATAATGTGAGAATTTAAAAATTTTTACCAACTTAAAAGGTAAAAAATAGTACAGTAAGAGATATTTTCTAATATTTTTTACTTCTTTTCTTTTGTGCCAGGATTAAGCTTGCAATAAAAGAGGCAGAAATTCAAAAGCTTCATGCAAACCTGACTGCAAGTCAGTTATCTCAGAGTTTTATTATTTGTAATGACAGCCAAGAAAGTAGCACATTAAATAGTTTAGAAACAGAACCTGTAAAACTAGATGGCAATCAGATAGGTAAGTATATTATATTGAATTGTTTTAATAAATTACAATCAGTTCTTGGTGATAGTTTTTTAAAGAACTGGATTGTCAACTATTTGGTTTCCATTATCAAACATACTGGATAATATGTTATTACTAGTTATGGTCTGATAAGACAGCACAAATTCTTTCAGAAATCTTGGACTTTGCATCATTCTTTACAGTTTATTGAAATGAAATTTACATTCAATCAGATGTGCCCATTTAAAATATGCAGCTTGATAAGTTATATCACATATTTGTTTTTTAATATGCTTATATTCTTGTTACCAATACCACAATCAAGACATATCTCCATCAGGATTCCCTTGTACTCCTTCCCAGTTTACTTTACGTGTAATTTTTTTCTTTTTTTTTTAACTTTCATAAAGTTAAAAGTTTAGATTATTGATTTTAGGTCTCTTCTTTTCTCATCTAAGTATTTAAGGGTAAAAACTTCCCCGTAAGCAATGTTTTGACTGTATCCTACTAATTTTAATTTATTTTATATTCATTTTCATTCAGTTAAAAATATCTCAGTATCCCCTGTGATTTCTTTGACTCATAGGCTGTGTTTGTTTTATTTCCACATATCTGGAGATTTTCCAAATACTCTTGTGTTATTAGTGGTAGTCAGAGAACATACTCTATATGACTTCATTTTTTAAAAGTATTTTGAAACTTCATTTATTGGCCACCCTATGGTTTATCTTGGTGAATGTTCTAAGTGCACTTGAAAGAATTGTGCATTCAGCAGTTATTGGTTAGAGTACTTTTTGAATGTCAACCACATTAAGTTGGTTGATGGTGAGTGTTGTTTAAGTCTTCTTTATCCCTAATGATTTTCTATGTATTTGTCCTATCAGTTACTGAGAGAGTAGAATTGAAATCTTCAGCTATATATGTAGGTTTGTTCATATTTTAGTTTTGTCAATCTTTGCTTCTTGTATTTAAAGATATTATATACATATAAATTGAAAATGGTTATATCTTCCTGTTGAATGGTCCCTTTTATTTATATTAAATTTTTTTCCCTCCACCCCCTGGTTTTTTGTGTCTGAGTGGGTCACACCCTTTTAATTCCTGGTAATATTCTTTATTCTGAAGGCCACTTTGAAATTAATATAGCCTCTTCAGCTTGTTTTGATTAGTGTTTGCCTGATATATTTTCTCCATCCTTTTAACCTGTGTCTTTATATATAAAGTGAGTTTCTTATAGAAGGCATGTAATTGAGTCTTATTTTTATATCCTAACACACATTTTTTGCTTTTTTTATTGGAATGTTTAGATCACTTACATTTAATGTAACGATCTTTTTGGATTTGAATCTGCCATCTTGGTATTTGTTTTCTATTCCATTTTGTTCATCTTTCCTGCCTCCTTTTGCATCAAGTGTATTTTAACATTCAATTTTTTTCTCCACAATTTTTTTTGTTAGAGCAGGGTCTTGCTCTGTTGCCCAAGCTAGAGTGTACTAGTGAGATCATAGCTCACTGTAACCTTGAACTTTTGGGCTCAAAAATTGAAAAATTAGCCAGGCATGGTGGTGTGTGCCTGTAGTCCCACCATGCTTATACTACTTAGGAGGCTGAGGCAGGAGGATTGCTTGTGCTCAGGAGTTCAAGGCTGCAGTAAGCTATGATGAAATCACTGCACTCTAGTCTGAGCAACAAAGCGTGAACCTGTCTCGAAACAAAATTTGTAGAGGTGGAATCTTGCAATTTTGCCAAGGCTGGTCTCAAACTCCTGACTTCCAGCAATCCTCCTGCCTTGGCCTCCTAATATGCTGAGCCACCATCCCTGGCCTCTTTTCTCTACTATTGATTCATTATCTATACTTTTCTAGTTTATTTTTTTAGTGGTTGCCCTAGGGTAACAAATGCATGTTTAGGTTATTATAGTCTATCTTCAAATATAGTGCCTCTTAGCAGCAGAGATGACAGCAGAGAAATTGAATATGTAAGTGATTAGAGAGAATAAGGAAGAGAATGATGGGATTAGCAGAGGGAGTACTAGTTATTATATTAAAGGTAGTAGTATATATATATATATAGCCATTGATTTTCTGACATCAAAGAAGAACAGAGCTGATGACAGATGATAGCCTAGTAAGTGAAATACTATGGATATGGAGAATTGATGGGAAATGGCTGCTTATACACCCCTTGAAGGCAAAGCACATCTCTACTTGTTTCCACATCTGTGTGCATTCTCATGTATACACCTACTTATACCTCACTAAAGCACTCCTAAAAGCTCAGTTACCTTGAAGTGGGAGATAAATATTAATGTAGGTTTATAGTGGAGAAAAGGTGTAGTCAAACAACTTCCTGTGATAACCTTCAGTAATTTTTCAAAGCATTACTGAATTCTCATCAGCTATTTGGAGAGAAGGAAGATGGGACTAGGAAGGATTCATTATTTGTAGCTTTTGAACCTGCAACTAGATGTGGCACATAAAAATATTCTCTTTTTTTTATTTTTTATTTTTTTTGGAGACAGGATCTCACTTTGTCACTCAGGCTAGAGTGTGGTGGTGTCATCATAGCTCACTGCAGCCTCAAACTCCTGGGCTCAAGTGATCCTCCTGCCTCAGCCTCCAAGTAGCTGGGACTACAGGTGTGTGCCACCATTGCCACCATGCCTGACCAAGTTTTGTATTTTTTGTAGAGTCAGGGTCTTGCATGTTGCCTAGCCTGGTCTTGAGCTCCTGGCCTCAAGCAATCCTCCTGCCTTGGCCTCCCAAAGTGCTAGGATTACAGGTGTAAGCCCAGTCCCATAAAAATATTCTTAATAATCTCAAGTTGTCTAAATAAATTTTTGATTTACTTCAGTTTAAGGAAACAGGTAACTTAAAAAAATGTTTTATATGATTTCTATCCAAAAAAATGGAATTATAAAAGGTAGGGAAGGACTCTTAAATTTCTGGTACAAAGAAGTAGTCTTTAGCTATCTAGAAAAGTGACTGATTCAAAAGAACTTTTCCTTTTTGTTATATATTTAATTTAGAAAGTACTTGTTTTTTAATTATATTTTCCCTATTGTATGTCTCATTCTCCATCCCTTTTAGTATTCTTTAGATCAGAAACTAAACTTTGTTTATGATTAAATCTTCCAACTTATTTAAATAGGTTTTTATTCTTAAAGTCTTATTCAGAACACTTTTCCTTTCTTGTTTATTAGCAGAATGTATAAAAGATCGAAGTCAACGTACTGTGAACAAGCAATATGAAAGAGAGAGGCAAAGACTTGCTGCTGGCATAGAAGAACTACGTACTAAGCTGATACAAATAGAAGCTGAAAATTCTGATTTGAAGGTTAACATGGCTCACAGAACTAGTCAGTTTCAGATGATTCAAGAGGAACTGCTAGAGAAAGCTTCGAACTCTAGCAAACTAGAAAGTGAAGTAAGCTTGGATTAGCTGGGTATATGTATTAAATTTTGAGATAGGAAAAAAAGTATTGTTGTAGGCTTCTATAATAACTGTTTAAGTCCAGATTTATAAGTTCAAACAAAATGGTACCTCGTGATTCTTTTAACATTATGGCCGGGCGCGGTGGCTCACGCCTGTAATCCTAGCACTCTGGGGGGCCGAGGCGGGCGGATTACTCGAGCTCAGGAGTTCGAGACCAGCCTGAGCAAGAGCGAGACCCCCGTCTCTACTAAAAATAGAAAGAAATTATCTGGCCAAGTAAAATATATATACAGAAAAAATTAGCCGGGCATGGTGGCGCATGCCTGTAGTCCCAGCCACTGGGGAGGCTGAGGCAGTAGGATCGTTTCAGCCCAGGAGTTTGAGGTTGCTGTGAGCTAGGCTGACGCCATGGCACTCACTCTAGCCCGGGCAACAAAGCGAGACTCTGTCTCAAAAAAAAAAAAAAAATTCTTTTAACATTATATTTGGAAACCTTTGTGTTTTAGCCTATGTTAAAAGTAGGAAAATATTCTCTAATGACCTAAAAGGTCTCAAATTTGGTGAAACTAATACTGCATTGCAGTCTGTTGTTTCTTCTGCATTATAAGCTAATATGGTTAATACACGTTTGTAAGTAAAGAATTTGGATTATGTAGTTGGAATAAAAGGAATGATAACAGAGGATTTCAAATTTTAGCAAACTCGGAACCACTTATGAAGCCTGTTAAACATGTAGATTTCTGGGTCCTGTTCCAGCAATTCTGATTCAGTATACATGGGATATGGCACAAGAATCTCCAGTTTTAAACAACTGCATGTCAGTCTGATACAGATATGCTATGAATTACATTGTGAGAAGAAGAATGTGTGTACTGTGAATATATGGTCTTCATTTTCACTTGAGGAAAGGGCAAGTATGCCTGATTAGGTGATTGTGGACCAGGACAATATGTATATATGTTATACTCAATCTTCAAACCAGAGGAGGCAGTCATCTATAGGGGCACTTATTAAATGTCTGCTTTTTCATCTAAAAGTCTATAGCGAAGGCCAAGGAAAAGACCCATGGGATAGAAACTTATGTGAATCATGGAACAGGAGATTTTAGGCAGTGTCTAATTATAGCTATTAGCTTACTTAGAAAATTGTCAAGTACTGAGATTAATAACTTTTTTATAATTATAAAAATACAGTCCTGTAGAAAAAAATGGAAATACAGAAAGGGAAAAAGATGAAAATAAACTATTGATAATTCTGTTGCTAGAAATAACTGCTGTTAACATTTTATTATAGTTATTTCAGTCTTTAACAGCTACTTAAAAAAAAATAGATTAGGGTATAATCCTATTTGGATGTAGGGGTCTGAATTAAATTACTTATATATTACATAGATGGAAGAAGTGATATCATATCCCTGGTTTTCCTTTCACTATTTGGTTTTCTTCAAAATTGTCACTTATTTTTTAAAGTACTTATAATTATGTGGATTAAAAAGTTATTCACTTTGTATCCCAAATGTTTATTACCATAATGTATTTAAACTTTGAAAAGAAGAACAGGTATTTAATTATAAAATGCAAAATCATTATCTTTAAAAAATAATTTTGTATTTATTCCAATGTGTTTTCAGATGACAAAGAAATGTTCTCAACTTTTAACTCTAGAGAAACAGCTGGAAGAAAAAATAGTTGCTTATTCCTCTATTGCTGCAAAAAATGCAGAACTAGAACAGGAGCTCATGGTAAAACTTAACTTTGTTGTTACAAATTTACTATGACTTTTAGGCATGTAATTTGTTAAAGCATGTTTGTTTTAGTAACATTATTATGAAATGTACCAAATAGGAAAGTATAAATTCTACTAAACTCTTCTGATTATTCATTTCTTATTTTTATATTTTTAAGTTAATAGGCCTGTATGGCAAGTTGTTATTCAGGTTTTCTCATTTTTATCCTAATAGAATTGAAGAAACTGGTAGTTCTTTGATGCTTTTCAATATTTTTAAATAGTTTAATCTCATCTTAATAAAATATTTTTAAACAGCCATTTGTTAAAGTTTGAGGTATTAATATTAACTGCTGTGATTCTTTAAAGATTTAAAGAATGTGACATATTTAATGCTTCACTGATATACTTTTATGTAAAACTAGTTTTCAATTATATTCTTTTAAAGTGTTTTATATTTCTAGGAAAAGAATGAAAAGATAAGAAGTCTAGAAACCAATATCAATACAGAACATGAGAAAATATGTTTAGCCTTTGAAAAAGCAAAGAAAATTCATCTTGAACAGCATAAAGAAATGGAAAAGCAGATTGAAAGAGTAAGTAATACTTAGGATGTGAGTGCTGAAAACATCCTTAAACATTACTAGCCCAGTGTTTTTTATTTTCTAGATGAGGAAATAGACACAGAAAAGTGGCAAGAGCTATAATTAGAACCCTATTCCTTCTGAATCATTTTCTCAATACTTTTTTAAAATATAGTATGCCTTCCATTTCAGCTTTAATTACTATTTTTTGATATTGAAGTAAGAGTGATTTTGTAGACTCTTATTTCCCTAGAAATATCAGTTGCTTGAAGATTGGTTGAGAGGAAAAAAGGATATAGAAGCACTGTTAACCTTGCGTTAAAAGTAAAAAAGAAGGTATAAGCCACAAAATACAAGACTATGTAAAAAAATATGTGCAATAGTCCTTCCTTATCCATGGGGGATACATTCCAAAACCCTCACTGAATGTCTGAAACCGCAGATAGTACCAAGCCCTATATATATAATACTATGTTTTTTCCTATATATACATATCTATGGTGTTTAATTTATAAATTAGGCACAATAAGAGATTAACAACAATAACTACTAATAAAATAAAACACTTATAACAATATACTGTAATAAAAGTGAATGTGGTCTCTTTTTCTCTCATGCCCTTGTGCCTCCTTTGCACTTTTATGAATATAGGTTCTCTTGGGGAATCTTCTAGAAGAGCCTGATTTTATCACAACTAAAGATTTGACCAGCCTGGGCAACATAATGAGGCCCTGTCTCTATAAAAAAATTAGAAAAATTAGCCAGGAATGTTGATGTGCGCCTGTAGTTCTAGCAACTTGGGAGGCTGAGGCAGGAGGATGGCTTGAGCCCGGAAGTTCAAGGCTTCAATACTGGAGTGCACTACTTAATCAACTTCTTCAGCTCTGCCAGAAATATGGCAGCAGCTTCTTCATTGGCAGACGCAGCCTCTTCAGTAATTTTTATATTTTTCAGTCCAAACCTATTCCTGAATCTGTGTAACCATCGCTTATTTGCTATAAATGATTTGTTGTCACTTGTTTCAGGGGATCCCTTGCTGAAGTCTTTGTGTACGCTCAATGCTTTCTGGTGTAGCACATTGCTATCAATCAAAACGTGTATTCTGTTCATATCTTCTACCCACAAATTTATTGCCTTTTTCATTTTAACCAAACATTTATTATACACAGTGGCTGTAACTTTTGCAGTTTGAGGTGCAACCACAAAACTAGCATGAATTTCTTGTTCCTTCACATTTGCATGGATAGATTTGTTCTTACCATAGATCTTAGCAACTTCAGCATACAGTTTTTTTCTTTCTATATTAAGTCAAAAACTTTCACCTCTTCACTTAAAGGAAGCACTTTATAGCTTCTCTTTGGCATATCTAAATTGCCAGCATCACTACTCTTGTGCTTTGGGGTCATTATTAAGTAAAATAAGGATTACTTGAACACGAGCACTATACTACTATGACAATTGATCTGGTAACCAAGACAACTACTAAGTGAGTAACAAGCAGGTAGTATATACAGTGTGGATACACTGGAGAGTGAGATAGCGTGAGATTTCATCTCACTACTCAGAATGACCTGTGGTTTGAAACTAATGAATTGTTTATTTCTGAAATTTTCCATTTAATGTTTTCGGGCCACGGTTGACCATGGGTAACTTAAACCTTGGAAAGTGAAGCTGCAGTTAGGGGGAACTACTGTAATTTGGATAGGCTAACTAGCAAAATGGAACTGATATAAGGAAAGTCAGTGAACTTGAATATAGAGCAACCAGAGAGAAAAAAAAGATTTGGAATATAATTAAACAGGCCTTGAGGTCCAATGGGATAATATCAGAAAGTCTAACATTCATGTCATCAGAGTCAAAGAAGAAGAGGAGAATGAGATTATTGTAGAAAAATATTTGAAGTATTAATGACTGAAAGCATCACAAATTTGATGAAGGAAATAAATTTACACATGCAACAAGATCAAAGAGTATAAAGAAAAAAAATCTTCCACACACATCAAAATCCTTCCTGAAAACTAAAACAAAAAATCTTGAAAGCACCCAGAGATAAATGACACTGGCTTTAGGGGAACAAAAATTAAAATTACTGCAGATTTTTTCTGAAAATTATAGAGGTAAGAAGACAGAAGTACATTTTTTTTTTTTAGTGCTGAAAGGGGGAAAAGAACTGCATGCAATTTTATATCCAGCAAAAATATTCCTCTAGGTATTAAGGTAAAATAAAGACATTCTTAGATGAAGAACAACTTAGAGAATTTTTCACCAGCAGAGGCTGAGGTGGGAGGATTGCTTGAGCCCAGGAGTTCGAGGTTGCAGTGAGCTGTGATTGTGCCACTGCACTGCTGCCTAAGTGACAGAGGCACTGTTTCTCTAAAGAAAAAATTTGGATTGGAATGAAGGAAAGCTATCTGTGTTTGCAGACAACATGATTATCTACACAAAGAATTACAAAAATCTTCTAAAACTGGTAAATGAGCAAGGGCATAAGCTACAAGGTTAATGTACAAAAATCAGGTGTGTTTCTGTATAATACCATCAGTGAACAATTGGGAAGCAAAATTTCAAAAGTAGTACTGTTTACAATAGCTCCAAAAATGTAAAACTTAGGTATAAATATAACAAAATATGTGGAACATCTGTATGCTGAACTACAAAATGTTGAAAGAAATCAAAGCAAACCTAAGTAAATGGAGAGAAAAATCATTTCTGTGGTTGGAAGCCTCAGTATCTTTAAGATGTCAGTTCACCTCAAATAGATCTGTAAATGTAATGCATTGCTAATTAAAATTCCAGTAACAATTTGTGTATACATATTTTATTTCTTTTACACTATTTTAATTTTAGACAGGCTCTCACTCTGTCCACCAGGCTGGCTGCAGTGGCGCAATCACTGTTGACTGCAATCTTCGAACTCTTGGGCTCAACCAATCTCCTGCCTTAGGTTCCTGAGGAGCTGAGATTACAGGCATGTGCCACCATGACCAGCTAATTTTTAAAAAATTTTTTATATAGATAGAGTCTCATTGTGTTGCCCAGGCTGGTCTCAAACTCCTGCCCTCCCAAAGTGCTATTATAGGCATGAGCCACCATGCCTGGCCAGATAATTGATTTTAAAATTTATAGTGGAAAATCAAAGGTACTAGAACAGCCAGAGCAAGTTTGAAAAACAACTATATTGGGCTGGGCGTGGTGGCTCATGCCTGTAATCCCAGCAATCTGGAAGGCTGAGGCAGGAGGATTGCTTGAGCTCAGGAGTTTCAGACCAGCCGGAGCAGGAGTGAGATCCCATCTCTACTAAAATATAGAAAAATTAGCTGGCAGCATGGCATGCACCTGTAGTCTCAGCTAACTCAGGAGGCTGAGGCAGGAGGATTGCTTGAGCCCAGGAGTTTGAGGGCACAGTGAGCTATGATGACACCAGTGTGTGTACTGCACTCTAGCTGGGGGTACAGAGTAAGACTCTGTCTCAAGGAAAAAAAAAAAACCTAAGTTAGAGGACTCATGCTACCAGATTTTAATACTTACTATAAAGCTGCAGTAATCAAAACATTGGTATTAGCAGAATATACAAGTCTAGAAGTAGCCCCAGCAAACATAGTCAATTGATTTTTGCCAAAGGTAGAAAGGCAATTCAAAATGGAAAAAGGATGGTCCTTCAACCAGTGGTGCTAGATCAGTTTGGCATCCATGTGCAAAAAAGTGGATCCTCAATGTATACTTTACATAAAAAATTCAAAATGGGTCATAAATTTAAATATGAAATTTTAAAAACTCTAAAATTCTTAGAAGAAAGTATAGGAGAAAATCTTTATGACCTTAGGTTAGGCAAAGAGTTCTTAGTTATGACACTGAAAACACTATAAGAGAAAAAATTGTTAAACTGGAATTCATCAACTTAAAACTTATGTGAAAAACACTGTTAAGAGAATGGAAAATCAGGCTAGAGTGGAAGAAAGTATTTCTAAATCACAACAAAGAATTTGCGCCCAACATATATAAAGAACTCTCAAAATTTATCAAAAAGGAAACAACCCAGTTTTTTAAATTTGCAAAAGATTTGAACAGATGCTTCACCAAAAAAGATATGCAGATGGCAATTAAGCATATGAAAGGATGCTCAACATGAGTAGTCACTGGAGAAATGCAAATTAGAAGCAAAATGAAATACCACTATGTTCCTATTAGAATGCTGAGAGAGAAAACAGAGACTGGCAATAGCAAATGCTGGCCATGATGCAAAACAGTCGGAATCCTCAAATATTGCTAGTGGGAATACAAAATGGTACCGCTACTCTAGAAAACAATTGGACATTTTCTTATAAAGTTAAACATACACTTAACATATGACCCAATAATCCCAAATATCTATCCTAGAGAAATGAAAACTTATGTTTACACTAAAATCTGTATACAAATGTTTATAGTAACATTATTCATAATGGCCCCAAACTGTAAACAACCCAATGTCCTTCAGTAGGTGAATGGATAAACAAATTTTAGTACCTCCTGTTAGTAATAACAAGGAACTAACTATTCATACAGAAACATGGGTGAATCTACAATATGCTAAGTGAAAGAAGCCTCTTTCAAAATGTTGCATATTTTACAACTATCCATTTCTATGATAGTCTCAAAATGTCAAAAGCTATAGGCTGGAGAGCAGCAGATCAGTGATTGCCAGGGATTAAGGTGGGTGGCGAATTTGACTATGAAGCATCAACATGGAATTTTGAAGGTGAAGGAACCGAACTGTTCTGTATCCTGATTGTGGTGGGGGTTTCATGAATCTATGCATGTGTTAAAACTCAGAACTATGTACCAACAAAGAAAACAAGTTTATATAAAATAATTTAAAAAAAAACCTACCATTTAGAATTATTGTTAAAATCTTAATTTGTATCTTCCAGATGAGTTTCTCACCATCTTTGCAAACTTACATGTATGTAGTATACATATATATGCAAACACATATCAACATAATTTTTAGTAGCTGCATTTCGCAGAATGTCATTTGAGTTATTCCTGTTTTTCAAAATCATGACTAGTTTTTTGTAAACTTTAAAGCTATTTTTTCATATTTTGCATTGTTTTATAATAGATTCTCAAAAAAGGAATTACTCATTTAGAAAATAAATATTTTTCAAATGAGTTTATCCCTGATAAATTCTTCAAGGATTAATTTTAGAATGACAGAAATTCTAGGAAGATATATTTGAAACCTTGGGCTTGCCACAGTGGCTTGCACCTGGAATCCCAACACTTTGGGAGGCCAAGACAGGAGCATTGCTTGAGTCCAGGACTTAGTGACCAGCCTGGGCAACATAGTGAGACCCCCATCTCTGCAAAACATTTTTTAAAAACTAGCTGAGCATAGTGGTGCCTTTAGCACTAACTACTCGGGAGGCTGAGGTTGGAGGATCACTTAAGCCCAGGAATTCAAGGCCACAGTGAGCTATTATTGCTACTGTACTCCAGCCTGGTTGACAGAGACCCTGTCTCAAAAAAAAAGAAAAAAAAAAAAGAAAGCTTGAATATTGAAGTGCTGGAGAGAATTGGCAAGATAAGTTTGTCAAAGGGATTCTCTGATAATTGAGTCAGAGCCTATGAAAATCTGTTATAACATCATTTAATCTTGTTTACTTATAAAATTTCCTTCATTGTATTCATGTTTTAGGAGAAATTTCTGAAATAATACTTAACATTCTTTTAAATGGCTTTATCTGTTGGAGTGTATCTTCATACCTTTTTAAAAAAATGTTCTTCTCCTTGTTTAATAGAACCTAGAATTTATTTTTTTCACTATGCTTAGTGGAATGATTAAGTTGCAGTTTTTGCCCTTTCTGGAATATCTGAAGTTGCTTAAAAGCCCTCTAGTTTTTAATGTGTTATTTGTTTTCATTTGATTGTTTTCAGAGTTCCTTGGTGTAAATATTTTCTAGTTAACCCTATTGCTGCCATATTCTTACTATATGGTGTTATGTATGTGTGATATAGATCAGTAGATACAGCACCTTATTTCTGTACTTGAATGTATCTGTGTAATATGTGTGTAATAAATATACATACATATACACATACTCAGTAATTTCATATTTTGTCTTCACAAATGTTTTTTAAAAGTTTGATAACACCAATTACTGGTGAAGTTGTGAAGAGTGAGAATTCTTATATTTCTAATGGAAGTATAAATTTTGATGCACTTTAGAAAGAAATACCTAATGAAATTGGAAACGTGTATGTGGTATAACCAGGAAATCTACTACTAGATAGTCTATGCTAGAGAAACTGTTACAGATGTACATAAAGAGATATGTACAGAGGATGTTATTGCAACATTGTTGTAATGATGAAAAAGCAGAATATTTAGCTGTTCTTTAGAAGAGTAGACAAACTGTAGTTTATTTTTACAATGGAATTTTGTATTTCAATTAAAGTAAATGAACTAAATCCATATATACGAACATGGATAAATATCTAAAACAGTATTGAGTGAAAAAAGCAAGTTGCCAAAACTTAGAGGTATTGATATCATCTATGTAAATTTTCAAGGCAGAAAACTACATTACGTATTATTTGTAGACACACAAAAAACATGTGTGAGAGGCTGGGCGCGGTAGCTCACGCCTATAATCCTAGCACTCTGGGAGGCGGAGGCGGACGGATTGTTTGAGCTCAGGAGTTCGAGACCAGCCTGAGCAAGAGTGAGACCCCGTCTCTGCTGAAAAAATACAAAGAAATTAGCTGGACAACTAAAAATATATATATATATAAAAATTAGCCGGGCATGGTGGCACATGCCTGTAGTTCCAGCTACTCGGGAGGCTGAGGCAGTAGGATCGCTGAGCCCAGGAGTTTGAGGTTGCTGTGAGCTAGGCTGACGCCACGGCACTCTAGCCCAGGCAACAGAATGAGACTCTGTCTCAAAAAAAAAAAAACAAACCAAAAACATATGAGAATGAAATATACCAAAGAATGATAGAGACCAATTTCGGCATGGTATGGGTGAAGAAGGAAAGGGAGAAGAAATAGGCATGTGATTTTATTTCTTTTATAAGGAGAGAAGCTGAAAAAAATTTGGCAAAATGCAAAAATCTGTAATTTCAGTGGTAGCTTCACATGTATTACATTTAACTATTTCAAAATTTAAAAAAAATTATATTAAAATTAATCCTGTTTTTATGTTTAGCTTGAAGCTCAACTAGAGAAAAAAGACCAACAGTTTAAAGAACAAGAAAAGACTATGTCCATGTTGCAACAAGACATAATGTGCAAACAACATCATCTTGAATCACTAGATAGACTCTTGACAGAAAGTAAAAGGGTAAGTTTTTGTTTCTGTAACATACCTTTAAATCTAATCAGCCTGTTACTGATGGTAAAATGTTTATTTTCATACTTATATTTTTTCTACCAATCTGTATGTTTTCAGGAAATGGAAAAGGAAAATATGAAGAAAGATGAAGCTTTGAAAGCATTACAGAACCAAGTATCTGAAGAAACAATCAAGGCTAGTATGCTAATACTTTAATTTTTTTTTCTTATTGGAGAAATTCTTGTTGCTTTTTTACTTTTCTTTATAAATTCTATACATAAAAGTCAATTAAGAGCTGAATATTTGACCTTACTCAATGAATTTAGTTTCTTTAATTATGTTTTCTTCATTGTGAATTATCTTAATTATTTGATAGTTGATAATCTAGTTTGTAGATTATCTAACCTCTTTTTTTCTCTTAAAAAAGGTTTTAGTCACCTTTAAGTTTTGTTTAACTTTAGCTATAATGCTACTTGTTAACATTACCAAAAAAGAATTAACAGAGGAAGTGGAAGGCAATGAAACTAAAAGTGATCTGGTTTTTCTTGTTTTCACCAGTTGTGCTAGAAGATTAATTAGGAGGTAAATCCAGAATTTCTAGGTAAAATGTCAGTTTTGTTGCTAAGTTGGATTTCAATTCTGGCTTCAGAGTGCTAACTAACTGTAACCTTGGCCAGGTTATTTAAACTCTCTAAACTTTAGTTTCTTCATCTGTAAAATAGGAATAACAATACCCTAGAAGAGCAATAGTGTGAGGATTAAATGAAACGACTTATATAAACTGTTTAGCACATACAAAGTTACCCAAAGTTGTGTAACTAATTGCTACATATTCAGTATTTTCTCCTTTGCATTTTTAGTGTCAATATAGATCCAAGTATGCTATTACCTTTATTCTGTCATATACAGCTTGAATATAAAATATATTTTTTAAATATGCTATTATTTACCTTTTTGCCAGTATTCTGTTTTAACCCATTTTGTGACCATATGTACCCATATAGACATAATTATATATTTATCAATAATTATTCCTATAGTATTCACCAAAACTGCTAACATTTAATGCTATGTCAGTTCATTTCCTCATGAATAACCTTGAAGTTCATTATCATTAAAAAATCATTTTACTATACAAAGTTTGTAGGCATGAAATAATTTCATTAAATAAAGCCCATATAGCCACTTATTGTCTGGTTTTCATTAAACTACCTAACATATTTTTTTTTTTTTTTTTTTTTTTTTTGAGACAGAGTCTCACTTTGTTGCCCGGGCTAGAGTGAGTGCCCTGGCGTCAGTCTAGCTCACAGCAACCTCAAACTCCTGGGCTTAGGCGATCCTACTGCCTCAGCCTCCCGAGTAGCTGGGACTACAGGCATGCGCCACCATGCCCGGCTAATTTTTTCTATATATATTTTAGTTGGCCAGATAATTTCTTTCGATTTTTTAGTAGAGACGGGGTCTCGCTCTTACTCAGGCTGGTCTCAAACTCCTGACCTCGAGCGATCCACCCGCCTCGGCCTCCCAGAGTGCTAGGATTACAGGCGTGAACCACTGCGCCCGGCCACTACCTAACATATTTAGGCAGTCATCTAGTAAGGTATTTCCATATGTCAGTAGCCAGATAAGAGATGGAAAGGAAGTCAGCAAAGGAATAAATTATGATGTTAGGTTTTATTACCTTAGTACCTTTACTAGGTTTACTGTTTGGGGGAAAAAAATCAAAATGAGGAAGAAATATAGAAGCAAAAATTCTATGACTCAAGCTATACTAAATGATTCTAACATGCAGGATATCTGTAGCAGCAAAATAGAAGTCTGAAGTCTACTTCTCTGCTCCTGATAATCTCATTTCCACCATCCTTTCAGGACTTTAGTCCATGTCTGTCTGCATGCCTCAATTTGGTTTTTGCAAAAGAAATAGAGATTATCTATAGGAGAGTTATAAGGATCAGCTTAAAATTGTATCACTTATAAAAGTATGATTAATGAATGAGAAGTTCATAAGGAAGTTCTGAACAAGTAACAAGAAACCAATAATTTTTTTTTATTTCAATGGATTTAGGGGGTAAAAGTGGAGTTTTGTTACATGGATATGTTGTATAGTGGTGAGATAAGGACTTTGGGTGTGCCCATCACCTGAATAGTATACATTGTACCAATAAATAATTTTTCATCCTTCATCCTCTCCCACCTTCTCCCCTTCTGAGTCTCCAGTGTTCATTATGTCACTCTGTATGACCATATATACCCATAGCTTAGCTCCCACTTATAAGTGAAATCATGTAGTATTTGGTTTTTGTTCCTGAGTTACTTCCCTTAGGATAATGGTCTCCAATTCCATCCACGTTGCTGCAAAAGACATTATTTCATTCTGTTTTATGGCTGAGTAGTATTTCGTGCTATATACACCACATTTTCTTTATCTACCCATCAGTTTATGGGCACTTAGGTTGATTCCATATCTTTGTGATTGTGAATTTTGCTGCTATAAACATACGAGTACAAGTATCTTGTCGATTATGATTTTTTTCCTTTGAGTGGATACTCAGTAAAGGAATTGCTGGATTGAATGATAGATCTACTTTTAGTTTTTTGAGGAATCTGCATACTGATTTCTGTAGAGGTTGTACTAGTTTACATTCCCACCAATAGTGAATAAATAAGTGTTCTCTTTTCACTGCCTCTGTACCAACATCTATTGTTTTTTTTGACTTTTTAATAGTGGCCATTCTAACTGGGGTAAGATGTTATGTCATTGTAAGAAACCAATAAATTAAACAAATTGTTACCTGGTGTTAAGTCGAAAATTGAGAAAGTGCTTCTTGGATTCAGAGATTTATTTTTTTCTTTTCTTTTGTTTTCCTTTTATTTTCTACTCTGGATTCTTTTTTGTTTCCCCCAAGGAAAGTCTTAAGTGGAAAATAAATGAAGAACTTAAATGCTTTTATTGAAGATGCTTAGCCTATAGCCCCAGCTGGTTGTCCCCAGACTGTGCATCTGAGGAGATTCTTTGGTTCAGCAGAGCGGTGTTTTTTGTTTTGATTTCATTCATTCATATGCATATATATATATAGATCTATATTTGCAAGTGGTTTATATACAGTGTAAGAAGATCTTTATTTGTATGAGATTCAAACTTTCAAACTCTTTGTTCAAATAAGAAACTCAACAGAGTAGTGGATTTTTGTTAATTATTTATTAGTTTTAATTGATTTATTAATTTCTAATTAGATTTATTTTTAAAAATTTCAAGCCCACAAAAAAATTGAAAGAATAGTACAGGGAACATCTGGGTACCCCTCATCTAGATTCACTGTCTTTTAAACTCTGGCTATACTTACTTCAACTCTGTACACACATGTGCACCCCCCCCACTTCCTTTTTGCCAGACCACCTGAGAGGAGGTTACATATCATAATACTTTACATCTTTAATAGTTAAACATGCATCTTCTTTGAACAGAAACTTTCCTCTATGTGGCCATACTACCACTACACACCAGAGAAAGCCAATATTAATTTAATAACATCATTTAATACAAAGTCCATACTGAAATTTTCCCAATGAATTAAAAAAGGTCTTTATAGCCTTGCTGCTCAAAGCATGGTCTATGGACTGTCAGGATCAACACTGCCTGGAAGTTTGTTAGACTTGCTGAATATCTAGCCATTCCCTAGTCCTGGGACTAAAGTGAATCAAGTGAGATGCCCCTGGCACAAAATTTAAGGAGACACTTTCAGGATTATGCAAGTAAAAGGTTGGTTCTTTATGACATCTTATTTTAAGGTGGTGACTGCCATATTTTACTATTTTAAGGGCACGATTTTGTCATTGGTAAACAAACTCTGGGGTGATTCTTTGAGGCCATGTGAATGTCCTGTTCCTTAATAACCTTATAACCAATGGTTTTAACATCTAGTGATGAACCTTGCCTGACTAAATGAGTTACTATGTTGTTAATTATCAGGTAGTGAGTTCTGACATAATCATAGAGTTTATTTTTTTCTCTCTGTGTGGAAGATGATACAAGCAGCAATGCCCATTCTCTTGTTTCAGAAAGAAAACTTAGAGGTATTTATACCTTCATAAAGCAAATGTTAATTTAAAAATTATTACTAGGGCAACAGTTTATTAACAAAGTCATTCAGACTTACAGACTTTTTAGCTGTTAATGGTTACATGCACAGGCTATAGGGACAATCTTGGAAAACTGTGTGTCTTAACAACATTCCCTTTTTAGAAATAAGAGTTGCAAGGATAATTTCCTGATGTAGAATAGTATCTGCAAGAGGGTACATTTTTCTTTTTTTCTCCTTGCTGAGATTTCTTTCATGCTTTCAAGACTGCTTGCTGGAATTTTATTATTATTAAGAGATAAAACACCCCTAAGAAGCTCAAAATTACAATCAGGAAAAGAAAGGAACAAGACAAGAATCTTATTAAGAGATGGGATATGGAGCATGTATGCAAATTATGAGCCTTAAACTAACTTTTTGAAAAAAAACTTACTGAATTTGAGTTGCTTTATAATATTGATAGTATAAACCATTTATAGCTGTATGAACACTTGAACCAAGTTTAAGTGCTACCTTTCTGAAAATGTTTTCACTGATTCAAAGCAAAAAAGCCTTCTCAGTTTTTTTCTAGCTGACAAAAATTTTCATTTTCTTAATAACTTCAGCATTCCAAAATATTTTCTCCTTAGCATCATTAGCAATGCACTAGTTTGTACTGATTTTCCTATTTTTCTTAGTCAAGGTGGCTTAAGACATAGGCTCAAATACTACTTACCTTTTAAAGAAAGTGTTCTAGGGTGTTTGGCCTACAGGTTCTTGACAGTTGTCCCCAGTCTGTGTTGTCAATCTTAGCTCCCAAGTAACCATATCCAACAAATTCATACTCTTAATACCCTAAACTCTTGCCAGCTTCTCACCATTCTCTCTCACAGTGTCTTACTTCTGAGCATATTCCCTCTTCCTGGAATGTCCTTCTCTACTTCTTCAACTCTTGTTTATTCTTCTGGATTCCATTCCCTGGTTTCCTCTTTGGTTCCTCAGTTTGCAGTGAAGAATGAATTTTCTCAATAAATCTCTTCTGTAATAGCATTTTATATCCTAAGTAGGACTGAATATTCACTGTTTGAAGCAGTGAGGTAACATTATTGAGCATATAATAATAATAAGCATTCCTTAATATTAGTTGATTTTCTTTTTTTTTCCCCCCACTTTTTTCCTGCTTAGGTCAGACAACTAGATTCAGCATTAGACATTTGTAAAGAAGAACTTGCCTTGCATTTAAGTCAATTGGAAGGAAATAAGGAAAAGTTTGAAAAACAGCTAAAGAAGAAATCTGAAGAGGTAAATTAACATTTCTTTTATAGATAGCATAGTTTTCAAGTGATTTCTTTTTGACATATTATTTTCGAGATACATTTTTATGTATTTAAAACCAAAAAACCTTTCTAGTAACACGTAACTTCCAATTTTACATTCTTTTAGGAGCAGACATTATTTTAATGCAACATAGAGTATGACACCTTAAAATTCAAATTTTTTATTTGTTTTTAGGGAACCAGAACAATAAATTATTAATATTACAGAGTAATTTTAATATAAAATTATATGCTTAAAACACTTAGAATTAAATTAACACTTAGAACATTGTTTAGATTTAGAGGTTTAAAATTCTTCAAAAATTTTCCATTTGTCTGAAAGATTGAGAATTAAGTTTAGAAATTCAACTTTCTTTAGAAAGATTTGCAAGCCCATTTATTGCTGCTGAATTATTAGCTCTACTGTACATGCATTGGGTTACTTACTTAGAAAATCATCTGTCACTTGTCCATGTGTATTGATAAGAAACATGGAGAAGAATCCAAGTACCATTTACTTTTGACTTACTTGTCTTTAGAGCAGATTGTAATGTCTTATAAAACTTTTTAATGCTGGTTAATATAATTAATACCTTGTAACAGAGTTGTAAGGTTTTCATTATATATAGCTAGGTTTTAGAAAATCTGATTTGATTCATAGCGCATCTATTCTGTTAATAATAGATGATGTTATAAAGATGTTTTAATCTTTTAAGTCAGTGAATATACCCAAATCGTATAGCTAGCTGAATAATTAAGTGGCCCTAGAGCATAATGGTGGAAACTTAGCCAGATGTGAAAACTACATGTTGATTATCCATCATAGAAAGCTAATATATAGTCCTCTGAATTTTTGCCTCAGGCATATATTCTTTTCCAGATGGCAAAATAAATATATTTATGTTTAAAATAATACTGACTTTGGGGTTCTGAATTTTTGGAAAATATTATAACTTAATATGAAAAAATTTTTAAATGCTTTTAAAAATGATAAAGTTATATGTTGATGCAAAATTATGTTGTCAACATGATAGAAGAAAATAAATACTAGATAGATATGAATAAGCCTAAATATTTTCTTCATAAAGAATTTATTCAATAATATCGATCATTGATAAATATCTTTATTTAATTTGATGGACTTAAATTTTGAGAAGCTGGGATCATATCGTATTTCTGTGTTTTATTTTTAAGCAACAGTTATTAGAGTGCTTCTACTTTGGATACACATTAATACTAGACAAAGTTTAGTGTAAAGTAGATTTTATAATCTAAATTCTACTTTCTTATTGACTTTAATTATAAAATAAATTCTCTGGGAATAGAGTAATACATTAGTGAATATAATGTAGAAACAGTTTATTCTGTATTTACTTTTAATATAAAGTCAACTGCAAGTTAAAGGACAGTGCAATGAAATGTCAGCATAAATTTGATATTCTTAGCTTGCTGGACTGTAAAAAATAAATAAACATATAGGTACCAGGTTGTATTTTTTTTTTTTTTTTAGCTAAAATACATATTATTATTTGCTTAGCATGCCTTTTTTTTTTTTTTTTTTTTTTATTTCAGCTCATCATGGGGGTATATAAGTTCAGGTTATATACATTGTCTATGTCCCGCCCATCCCCCTGAGTCAGAGCCTCAAGCGTGTCCATTCTCCAGACAGTGCACATGGCACTCACCATGTAGTCATACCTCCATCTCCTCCCCCTACCCCCTACCTCCCCGAGTCAGCACCTTCAAACGTGACCATTCCCCAGACAGTGCACAACGCACTCATCATGTAGGCATACACCCATCCCCCCCCACCCCGCCCCGTCTCAGTCTGATATCCAATTGGTATCCTTCCCCGATGTGCATTTAGGTGATGATCAGGGAAACCAATTTTCTGGTGAGTACATGTGATGCTTGTTTTTCCATTCTTTGGATACTTCACTTAATATAATGGGTTCTGATTCTCTCCAGGAGAACCAAAGTGATGTTGTATCACCGTTATTTCTTATAGCTGAGTAATACTCCATGGTATACATATACCACAGTTTACTAATCCATTCATGGATTGATGGGCACTTGGGTTGTTTCCACTTCTTTGCAATTGTGAATTGTGCTGCTATAAACATTCGGGTACAGGTGTCTTTGTTATAGAATGACTTTTGTTCTTCTGGGTAGATGCCCAATAATGGGATTGCTGGATCGAATGGTACGTCTACTTGAATCTGTTTAAGGTATCTCCATAATGCTTTCCCCAGGGGTTGCACTAGTTTGCAGTCCCACCAGCAGTGTATGAGTGTTCCCGTCTCTCCGCATCCACGCCAACATGTGTTGTTTAGGGACTTTTTGATAAAGGCCATTCTCACTGGAGTTAAGTGATATCTCATTGTGGTTTTGATTTGCATTTCCCTGATGATTAGGGATGTTCAGCATTTTTTCATATGTTTGTTAGCCATTCTTATATCTTCTTTTGAAAAATTTCTATTCATGTCCTTTGCCCACTTTTTGATAGGGTTGTTTGATTTTTTCTTGCTGATTTTCCTGAGTTCTAAATAGATTCTTGTTATCAGTCCTTTATCTGATGTGTAGTATGCGAAAATTTTTTCCCATTCTGTAGGCTGTCTGTTTATTTTCATGACTGTTTCTTTGGCTGTGCAGAAGCTTTTTAATTTAATCAGGTCCCATTTGTTTATTTTTGTTGTTGCTGTGATTGCCTTAGGGGTTTTCTTCATAAATTCTTTGCCTAGACCAATGTCTGTAAGAGTCTTTCCTACATTTTCTTCTAGAATTCTAATAGTTTCCCCCCTAAGATTTAAGTCTGTTATCCACCGTGATTTGATTTTTGTGAGAGGTGAAAGCTGTGGGTCCTGTTTTAGTCTTCTACATGTGGCTATCCAGTTTTCCCAGCACCATTTATTAAATAAGGAATCTTTTCCCCAGAGTATGTTTTTGTCTGCTTTGTCAAAGATTAGATGGCTATATGAGGATGGTTTTATATTTGGATTTTCTGTTCTGTTCCATTGGTCTGTGTCCCTGCACTTGTGCCAATACCAAGCAGTTTTAATAATCACAGCTTTGTAGTATAGTTTGAAGTCTGGCAAATTAATACCTCCCATTTTGTTTTTGTTGCTTAAAATTGCTTTAGCTAAACGGGGTCTTCCCTGGTTCCACACAAAGCGTAAAATTATTCTTTCTATACCTGTGAAAAATGATGTTGGTAATTTAATAGGGATTGCATTGAATCTGTAGATAACTTTGGGCAGTATAGTCATTTTAACAATGTTGATTCTTCCAATCCCCGAGCATGGTATGGTTTTCCACCTATTTACATGTTCTGCGATTTCCTTCCTCAGTGTTTCGTAGTTCTCCCTATAGAGGTCCTTTACCTCCTTAGTTAAATATATTCCTAGGTATTTTATTTTCTTTGTTGCTATTTTGAAGGGTATTGAGTCCTTAATTTGGTTCTCCGTTTGACTGTTATTGGCATATATGAATGCCTCTGATTTGTGTGTATTGATTTTGTATCCCAAGACTTTACTGAATTCATTGATCAATTCCAGGAGTCTCTTGGTTGAATCCTTGAGGTTTTCTAGATATAACATCATATAATCAGCAAAGAGTGAGAGTTTGATCTCTTCTTTCCCTATTTGGACTCCCTTGATTCTGCTCTCTTGCCTGATAGCTCTCGCAAGGACTTCCAATACTATGTTGAAAAGTAATGGGGACAGTGGGCAGCCTTGTCTGGTTCCAGTTCGAAGTGGGAATGCTTTCAGTTTTTCCCCATTCAGTATGATGGTGGCTGTGGGTTTGTCATATATGGCTTGTATCATTTTTAGATAGGCCCCGTCTGTGCCTATTTTGTTAAGTGTTCTTATCATAAAAGGGTGTTGAATTTTGTCAAATGCTTTTTCTGCATCTATTGAGAGGATCATATGATCTTTATTTTTGCTTCTATTTATGTGGTGAATTACATTTATAGATTTGCGTATGTTAAACCATCCCTGCATCTCTGGGATGAAGCCCACTTGGTCATGATGGATTATTTTTTTGATAAGCACTTGGATTTGATTTGCTAGGATCTTATTGAGAATTTTTGCATCTATATTCATAAGGGATATTGGTCTGTAGTTTTCTTTTTTTGTTGCATCCTTTCCTGGTACCAGGTTGTATTTTGTGCATTAATATTTGTAATACAACTAACATTAGATACTTTAATATATGTACTTGAAATTTTGCCAGTGGTTAGATTACTGAAATAAAATTTTCTTGTTATTGTGTGATATGACTTACTTGGAGTTTTGATGAAGTCTTATCTTGTTTTCTTCTATTTTGTCTTATTTTAATATTTTGTCCATTTTTTTCTCTGAATAGAAAACTAAGTGTGAGGCAGGATGTTCCAATAAAGACAAAATAGTATTTAAACCTATCTTGTAGGCAAGTCAGTTTTATCTAAAATAAACCACTGCAGAAGTGTGATCTGCAGTTTTGTCAAGAGCGACTAGTGAAAACAGGTGCTACTGACACATATTTGCACTAAATTATTTTCATACAGTCAGATGAAAGTTAACTAAAACAGATTAGCATAAAAAAGGAGCATAGTAGGATTAGAAATTGGTTAGTTGCCTGTGATATCTAGGGTTGCTCCAAGTTTATAACATCATCATATAATAAAGAAATCTGAAATGTAAGAGCTTCTCTTTATGAGCAAAGAATATTTGGCCCCGAAGGCCTTGATGATGCTCCTGAATGTTCAACTATTTGGGTAACTAGAAAAAAGAAGCAAGTCATGATTCTTTTCCACTGTTTATTTTAAGGATTTTAAAATACTTTCTTCTGGAATGATATTTATGGTAAACATTCTTTGCTTTAAAGGAATGGCTTTATTTTCCTTCATTTAAAAAAATTTATTACATAAACAACAATAAGAAAACTTTTAAGGAACTACAACCCACTTTCTAATACTTCAGTTTTCATTTTTCTATTTGCATTTATATTTTTCATAATTAATGAAATGTGTGATTTTTTAAAACTTTGTAAATTTTTGTGTTTGCTACTATCTTTTTAATTATTTTAAATGGTTACATAATTTAAATGATTGATGTATCATCACTTATTAAATCCTCCTTTTACTTTGGGAGAAAAGAATATTATAAAATATATTTTAAATTACCCTTCATTGTTGATACTATTTTAAAAATAATTTCTGCTGGCAGATTTTAGAATTTGGGTTACTAGGATAAAATGGCATTTATTTTCCTTCTTAATATATGCTCCCAGATAACTTTAAAGGTATCTTTTAAAGCAATTTTGGAGACCAGTAAATTCAGGTCCTAAATATTTGGAGTGAATGAGTGAAATTTCTTAGTTGGTATTGTCATTCCTTTATGTCCCTTCTGGAGCATGAATATTCAGGAGTACTTTTCTGGGATATTATTTTATAAACAAAAGCAATAATAGCAACAATAATGTATTATAATGAATAGCACCTAACATTATACAGTGTTTTCATGGCTATAATTTATCATTAGTAAGGGTGAAAGAACCAGAATGTAGAGAAATCCATGGCTGCCTGTGTTCTTCCCTCCTTGTGGTAGGGGTAAAACAGAACATGTTCTTTTTTGTGGCAGTGAAATGTGGCAACATGTGTTTCTGCCCAAGGAAGCTTACTTATGACTCAAAGCTCAGGGTTTTTATTAGGATCTGGTCACAAAGGAACAATGAGCAGCCTACAGGTATCAAAATTCCAGACTCCCAGAAAGAAAGCATGTTTCATTGTCTCAGCCAGCCAAAACGATCTTACCACTTAAGAGTATTTCAAAAGCCACCTTCCCAGACACCAGCCAAGAGCCAGTCCTATAAGGAAGCCCTTCTAATACATCTCCCCATCAGAGAAATGAACCCTGCCCTTCCATATGGCAAACTATAGCCATGAATACAATTGTTCCATGTGAGAAGTGGGGATTATAATCCAATAAGGAAGCCAGTTTCGACATTATATTGCTTTTTATTTGAAACATTTCATTGTAATGAGAAATATGTATATTTGTTAGGTATATTGTTTACAGAAAGAGCTAAAGTTAAAAAATCACAGTCTTCAAGAGACCTCTGAGCAAAATGTTATTCTACAACATACTCTTCAGCAACAGCAGCAAATGTTGCAACAAGAGACAATTAGAAATGGAGAGCTGGAAGATATTCAAACTAAACTTGAAAAACAGGTATATAATATTGGCCGTATACAATTTTATTTGCATGAAACAGAAATTTTAAAAATCATGAAGAGATTTTTGGTTAGTTGTATAAATTGCTGTTTAACCTCAAAGTTTTCACATTATAATAAATATTCTATATTGTAATAAAGTTCTATTGCTATATAATCAGATCTTCATCTCTAATACTGTGATTACGTGTTTGTCATTCCATATGATGTAGTTATAATTTAGATGACTTTATCCAATCTCTTTTTTCTTCTTAGATGTAAATATAATACCTATCTGAATCATTATTCCTTCTAATTTCTCCTTTTTGGATCAGGATGTGCTGTGATATTCCCTAAAGAAATGGCAAAGTAATGCACTAAAATAAAAATCCCAAAGGAAAATACCACTGCTACTTAGTTCTAAAAATAAATCATTGTTTCAATGAATCCTAGGGAATTTTATACTAAAATCTAATCTTTTTTCTTTCATTCATTGCCAAATTTATCTGAATTCTTTTGACAGATATTTCACATTTTTATTTAGTTTTTCTCTTTATAAATGAAGTCAAACTTATAGAAATATATAAATTAGAAAATGATAGTCACCTGTAATATTACTGTACCTTGCCTTTAGGGTCATTTGTATGGACTATACCTTAACTTTTTGTCTATGAATGGTCTTTTATTTACTTATTCTGAATTCATCCTCAGCCTGTTCTCTCTACATTTAAATACATCAGGCAGGTATTCTGTATCTTCTTTTTTAGAGATACACGCCTATGGCTCTCCATCCCTTTTGTTAAAGTCTAGACCTATTGCTTGCTATGCCTGCTATACAGCTTCATCCTGAAGCATTTCTTCATCTCACCCAAATCCTTTGTCACTGATTGGTTTTTGCAGAATTGACTATGATTCTTGTTCCTTTTAAGGTTGTTTTCTATTAATATTTCTATTATTAATATGGTTTTGTGGTTTTCTTCTGTTTTTTGTTTTTTCCCCCTTAACTCTACCATTTATTTGTGTTTTTTATTTGGTGATTTTATTTCTTTGTGGTCTTTTTTTTAAAAGATTTTGTCTTCTCTTTTTCTTTGAGGGTCTGTAGAAGTTTATATCTAAAAATTTCTTCGGTATTTAGAGTAACTTTTCTAGTGTATATTCTTTCTTCCTTTCATTCATATTCCATTTTGCGTAGGTTCCATTTTGGATCCTTTCACATTATTACACATCTTTAGATTCTTTCTGTTTTTGTGTGTGCTGTTTAATCAAGAATTAAGTAGGTATCTCATCACTGGGAAATGGAGGCTAAAAAAAGGTAAAAAAAGAAAAAAAGAATTAAGAAAGTAGATCTTCCTTGGTTTCCTTCCCTTTTTACCTGGGTAGTGTTTTAATTTTATTCTTGGAACTTGAGGTGAAGGGGTAGATATTAATGGATTATAATCTATATTTACTTCTAAAGTGAGGGATTTTAGAAGAACAAGGAAGATATTAAGGTTAGAAGCAAGAGGTTAACTTTGAGATCACAGTCATATAAATGTTCATTGAAGACATAAGAGACTGAGGTTACTAGGGAGATAATTTGTAATGAGAAGAGGGAAGATTGACTTGAATCCCTGAGGCATGTGATACATAGAAGCCAAAGTATTTTGTGATGGAAGGAATGACAATTAGTGTCATGGGCTGCTGGAATCAATGCCAAGTAAAATGAGGGTTGGGAAATGTCCATTGAAATTAGCAACTTAGGGGTCACTGCACTGGTGATATAATCGCAGTTTCTATGGAATGGCCTGATTGCTATGGGTTGAAGAATGAATGAAAAGTGAGACAGTGATACAGCAAGCATAGAAAACTCTGAGAAGTTGGGCTATGAGTGAGAAGAAAGGAAGGGTGGTAGGCAGAGGAAAGTAGGGATATGAAGAAAAGTTTTTTTATAATGGGAAAGTCTTGAACATGTTTAAATGCTGATATATAAAAACAATATAAAAGGCTGGGCATGGTGGCTCATGCCTGTAATCCTAGCACTTTGGGAGGCCGAGGCCAGAGAATCACTTGAGGCCAGGAGTTCCAGACCAGCCTGAGCAAGAGCAAGAGCAAGAGCAAGAGCAAGAACCCATCTCTACAAAAAATAGAAAAATTAGCCAGGCATGCTCCTGTAGTCCCAGCTATTTAGGAGGCTGAGGCAGGAGGATTGCTGGAGCCCAGAAGTTTGAGGTTGCAGTGAGCTATGATGACACCACTGCACTCTAGCCAGGGTGACAGAGTAAAACCCTGTCTCAAAAAAAAAAAAAAAAAGGTATAGAGAGTGAAGGTACAGGAGAGAGCAGAGATAGTCAGTAGTATGAGGTTCCTGAGAAATTGGGTAGGAATTGAATCCAGAACACCTGTGAAGGAATTTGTCTTATATAGGAGAAAGAATACCTCTTTTATCGTATGTAGTAGAACAGAGGAAGAATGAATAATTTATGATGGTTATGATGTGAGCAAATGTAAGTTGTAATGTTTTAGATTGGATGGGAATCTAAGAATCCTTCATTGAATAAGCCAATTTGTGAAAAAGGAAAGGAAGGAATGGCTGACAAGAAGAAAGAACATTTCATATAGGGACAATAAAAAGGGGAACATTTACTACTATTTTGTTAAATTTTTATAATACTTCATGACACTTTAGTGTTACAGTGTGGCCACTTCACTAAATTATAATATGTATGTGAAATATCTTTATTATTAAAAAGTAAGTTGTGCTTTTATATTTTCAAAATATTGCTTCCTGGTCTGTACTTTGTATTTTATGATGTATCTTGAAACTGGATGATAAGCTAGCCTACATATTTATAAAGGTATCTTTTGTCTGAATAATGTTGAGCTGTGATTGAATTTAAAAGACTTACTGAAAACTGCTTTACAAGGTATCAAAATTGGAACAAGAGCTTCAAAAACAAAGGGAAAGTTCAGCTGAAAAATTGAGAAAAATGGAAGAGAAATGTGAATCAGCTGCACATGAAGCAGATTTGAAAAGGCAAAAAGTTATTGAGCTTACTGGTTCTGCCAGGTAAAATATGAATGTGTTAGTTTTATTTACATTTCCATTTCAGTGTCAGTAGCATCTGAGTTTCAAAATCAGATAATGTTCAATGGAGCATTTGCTTGAGGGATTAATTTTTCCATAGTCTGTGTTCCTGGAGCATTTTGTTGGTATCTCCCTTGTATCCTTCATGGCTTTTTTTTTGGTATTAATAATTTAATACTTTAACCTTCCTACTGTATTGTAAGTTCCTTAGGACAAGGATCATATCTGGTTTATTTTAGCGTCCTACACAACTAGCACAGTTCGTTATACCTTATAGACACTCAACAACTGTTAAATTGTAAATAACATTAAAAATTGCAGGCAAAAATGTACTCAAATAGAGGAAACTTTCAGGGGATCTAATTGTACATGGAAGGGAGTAACTTAATAAAATATAACAGTGGTTCTAAGTCTTGATTGAGCATTAAAATCACCTGAGGAGCTTGTAAAGTATACTAATGCCTGGGTATCACCTTTAGATTAAATCAAATCTAAAGATTCTAATTTCCTGCACTGAAGCTGAAACCACATGTTCCTAGGTTCCCTCTCCCCCATTGACAGGGGTCCTTTGTTCTCAGAGTAGCAACTTGCTTCCCTAACTGTCCTCCACCCTCTCAGCAGGGTCAAGCGGGTGTTCCATGTTTAAGGCTAATAGACCATAGTTCTTCAGACTTTCTTTCTTCTGTTGATAGGTGTTTACCCACTAACATAGTAGTCTACCTTGAGTTCACAAAGACTAATCATATTATAACTTTATCCTTATTTATGCCAGACACCACAGGAAGCCCTATATTTACAGGTCAACTTTCATTTCTCACACTGATTCCCAAAAAGCTCTCCATATGTTCTGTTTCTTTCTCTCACCCTATCCTAACTTCTGAAAGACTTCTACTGTGCCTTTTGGAATTCATAGTCCATTCTGAGAGACAGCCCCTATATTCACTACTTCTTTTCTCTTGCTGTGACAGAAACCTGACACTCCCCTGAGAACATTGCTTCTTCCCCTGTAGCCCTCTAAAATAAAAACTTTTCCCTGTAGCTCTTGTACCCAGAGTCAAGGCCTGAGGTAGTGTATTATTATACTCCATGAACCTCATGTCATCAGATCATATCATTCCTCTCTGTTTCTGGCACCTATAGACCACCTGACTTGCTGTCTCCATTACCACTCGTGTCATTATTCTTGGAGATTTCAATATATATCTAGCTGATTCTTCGGACAGCTTGACTTCATATTTTTTTAAATTCCTGTCCTCTAATGATCCTGATCTCTAACATACCTCGCCATTCACTTCCATGGTTTACCCTAGACCTTATCATTTCCAATATCTGCAGTTTCTCCAAAACCTGAATATTATGTATCTACCACTATGTTATTGCCTCATTCACTCTAAAACCCCAAATCCAACAATTCTTTGACCCAACCAGGACCTCTAATCCATTGGTTTCACCACTGTCTCCATTCTCTGATGCCTTCACTTTTTTCTTTACCAGGCTTAAATTCTAGTTAGTCATTAAAATCACTAATTTGCATATGCCCACAACTTCCTTACCACTGTACTTGTGATATGCAGTACTGAGTATGTTCAACTCAGACTACTCCATGCCTGCATCTTTATAGAGCCTGGAGAAAAATATAACCATTTTGACTAGTTTTGCTTTAAATTCTTATCTTCAAACTTTAAGTGTTCCCTTAATGCTGCCTGGTAATCATAATGATTTTTACTCTTGTAAAAGATTGTTTTACTCCTTTGTCTCGTCTTTCAAAACTCTGACAACTTTTCCGCATCCTGGCTCTCACTGATTATCTTGGTTTCTGCTTCACTTAAAAAAAAAAGGTAGTAATTCATACCTGTAATCCTAGTACTCTGGGAGGCTGAGGCAGGAGGATTGCTTGAGGTCAGGAGTTCGAAATCAGCCTAAGCAAGAGCGAGACTCTCTCTCTACCAAAAATAGAAAAATTAGTTGGGCATGGTGGTACACACCTGTAGTCCCAGCTACGTGGGAGGCTGAGGTAGGAGGATTGCATAAGCCCAGGAATTTGATGTTATAGTAAGGTACAATGATGCCACTGCCTTGTAGCCTGGGCAGCAGAGCAAGACTTAGTCTCAAAAACGTGGGGGGTGGATAGTAACTGCTTCTTCCTTTTTAACCTCCACTCTTTTGACTTCTAGACAAAACAAAACTCTTCTTGATTATGGCTAATAGGCACTTTCAGTAGGAAAAGTAATTCCTAAATACTGATAGGAAACTTATGAACTAAATAATTAAATCTCATAAGAAATATGTACCCTAGTTCTAAGAAATCTTTTCTTCATGAGGACTTTTCTGTTTTCTCTGTTCCCACTATTATTTATTTCACTCCTAGAACTACAATTTCTTAAACTCTATTTTTTTCTCCCAAAGGTGTTACAGTTAAAATATATCTGTATTTCTTTTTTGATCTGTTTTAGAGTTAAAGACAGGGTTTCAGACAGAAAAAAAGAAAACTAGTTTGTGCCTACCCAGGGATATCAAAAAAAGACGAAGGGAAACTAATAATTTATTGAGTACCTTCTGTGTGCCAGACTATGTGCTAGGTGGACACATTAACTTATTTAACCTCAAAACAGCCCTATGATCTGGTTTTATTATCCCTGTTTTTAAAATAAGGAAGCTAGAATATGAGATGAGTATATTTTAGAGTATATTTTCTTGGCATTTTTACCTTCTCTGGGTTATCATCATATACATTAGTTATATATATATATATATATATATATATATATATATATATATATATATACACACACACACACACACATACACACACACCATGCTAAAATATACTGATACCCTAATGAGGCATATAGATACACCTTTGAGGCATATAGAATTCTGTTTGCTTGTTGCTAAATACCTATAGACTGCTGTGTGTTTTAAGTTCTTGTATGTGCTTTTTATAAGTTTTCCTTAACTTCTTTGCTGACATGCTGTCAGCTCTTGGCACTATATACCAGCATCTTTTGATTATTCTTTTCTAATTATCTGTTTTATATCTACTGTAATATTAGAAGCTAATTGGTCAAACTAAAAATTGTTTACTTGGAATTTTAGAACTGTAAAAGGGTCATTAGCACTTGTCTAATCTAGTGGTTGTTAACTTAGTTGGTCCATGAACATATCTGAGGATCTGGTAAAAAGGTATGGATTGTTTTCTATACATAGATGTACACGTGTTCATTATACATGTATAATTTAGCATATTGTTTCAGGAGTTTTATAGTTTTCCTCAAGTTCACTCAAGGACTTCAAATTTAAAACCCCATGAACAAATCCAAATTTGTTAGAAATTCAGAAAAGAAATGTTTCTACTCGCAAACTCAATTTAGGAAATTTCAGAGACCAAAACAACAAAAACAAAATGTTGAAACAAAGGAGCATGAACTTGATAACTCTTCCTGTTATCAAAGATAACATTAGCAGTTATTTAATTAGTGATTATTACTTTGCAATTACCAACAAATGGACTTAAAACAGCCTCTTAGTATGTTGATTTGTCTATAGATAGAGGAGCTTCCATATTGGAATAAGCTCAGGACTGACTGAAAGTTAGTAAACCTGACCCTATCACTATCAATAACTAGTTTTATTATCTCAGACAATTCACCTAACCCACCCAATTTTCTCATCTGTAAAGCAGAGAAGTTGCACTACTCTAGGAATCTCTAGTCCTTTTTAAAGCTAAAAAAGATAGTACTAATAATAATGAAGCTCCGAGTAAAAACAACTGATTTGGCCCTCCTGTGACTATTAATAGTGTGGTCTTTATGATGAGTAATTGCTCAGCTTCTTTATTGTCTTTGTTGCAGATAATAGAAATTACAGATGAATGAGGTGCCTATCCCTGGATGTTCTCAATACATACAAAGTGAAAGTTAAATGTAGTTAGATTGAAAAGAATGTTAGCCTAGTTAAACATTGCCAGGTAATACAGTTATATTTAGTGGTATGTAATGTGTAAAGAAGTACAGTCTTTTAGTTGGAGAATTTTTAAAAATTAAAAATGTAATATGTGATTTAAAATTCTGATTAGACATTATGCTGATATTTGTCCATATATAACTTGTAGACTTTCTTTAGTCAGAGACAAGTCAGTTGGTTTTTAAGTTTCCAAATTACCTGTTTTATTGTTTGTCAATAGGCAAGTAAAGCTTGAGATGGATCAGTACAAAGAAGAGCTGTCTAAAATGGAAAAAGAAATAATGCACTTAAAACGAGATGGAGAAAACAAAGCATTGCATCTTTCTCAATTAGATATGATCTTAGATCAGACAAAGACAGAACTAGAAAAGAAAACAAATGCTGGTAAGCAATGGATTAGATGAGCTTAGCTGCCTGCCTATTTATACTTGAGAAGTGAAATAAAATGAGCATTTGAGATGGTGGGGCCAGAAGAGACAATGAATGGTTAGTATTTTGCCTCTTGCAGATGAATAAAATTGAATATTCTTTTTTTTTTTTTTTTTTTTTGAGAAAGGGTCTCGCTTTGTTGCCCTGGGTAGAGTGCAGTGACGTTATCATAGCTCACTGCAGCCTCAGACTCCTGGGCTCAAGCAATCCTTCCTCAGCCTCCTGAGTAGCTGGGACAACAGCCATGCGCCACCACACCTGGCTAATTTTTTCTGTTTTTGGTAGAGATGGGATCTCGTTCTTGCTCAGGCTGATCTCGAGCTCCTGACCTCAATCCATTCTTCTGCTTTGGCCTCCTGGAGTCCTAGGATTACAGGCATGAGCCAAAAATTGAATATTCTTAATTATAGTTATTTATAAAGTTCTTAATAAAAATGGTTTATATATAGTTCTAAAATTATTCTCCCTCTTAATAGTGAAGGAGTTAGAAAAGTTACAGCACCATACTGAAACTGAACTAACAGAAGCCTTGCAGAAACGGGAAGCACTAGAGACTGAACTACAGAATGCTCATGGAGAATTAAAAAGTACTTTAAGACAACTCCAGGAATTGAGAGATGTACTACAGAAGGCTCAGTTATCATTAGAGGAAAAATATACTACTATAAAGGACCTCACAGCTGAACTTAGGTGAGTTAAATAATAAGAAATGATAATCACAATTATAAATATTTCACTGTATTATTTTGAGTCCTTGGGTCATATAATAAAATTTATTGTTGAATTCTAGATGTCTAAACTTCTCAGCTGCCTTTGGCTCACTGTGTCTCATCCTAGTCAGCTCATCCCATGCTTCATCTAACTAATTCATCTGTTGCTACTGGCTGCCAAAATTTCCATCCTCAGTCTTTGGACCAGTTTATACTGGCCATAGTAGTAAAAAAGGATTGGAGAAGTATACAGCAGTGGCTAATAGCAAAAAAATTAATAATAATATTTTTCTTTGTATTAAACCCTTATTTTATGCCAGGCATAGGCCAGGGACTTCACATGTGACCTTTCACTCATTTCCTTACAACAAACCTATCAGATAGATTTTATCACCTTTTTATAGTTGAGAAAACTGAAGCTTGAGAAAATTAAGTAAAATGCCCAAAGACATATTAATACAAGTAGTGGGGTCTAAAGAAAGGAATTAAATACAAGTCTGTCCAACTCTAATGTCTGGGTTCTTAGATTAGCACTGATAGCATAAAATGCCATACCAGCACACAATGCTGGCTATGCCAGTACACAGCTATAGTGAGTGGAGGTGGAGAGCCAGACCAGAGCCAAAGTATGGGAAATTTAGATTTAGAAAAGGAAAACAGAGTTACAAATAAGGATATAAAAATGTGGAATAAAAGAACAGGATAAAGAGCAGGAAGATGACCCAGAACCTTAATGTTGGACCCCGGGATTCATATTATTCTCTCTCCACAGACTCGTGCTTCGTAAATATCATGTAGTTTTAAGTACTTGTCATCTTAGTTGGATATTTTTAAGAGGTATCTCAAACATGGCCAAAACAGAACTCATTTATTTCCTCATAATCCTGCCCTTCCCGTATGTCAGTATCATACAATTGCTGAAACCCAAAATCAGCAAGATTATTCTTATCTCTTTCCATCTCTTTTAAAATCCAGTCTATTAGTAAGTCATGCCAACTTTATTCTCAAAACATATTCTGAAATCCATTGATTTCCTGGCCTTTTTTCTGTTACCACCTTAGCACAAGTCATCATCATCTCTCACCTGGTCTATTGCTGTGGCTTCCTAACTGGTCTCCCTGCTTAGATTCTTAACCCCTCCCCCCTCTGCTACAATCTGTTCTCCACATAATAGATTTATGTTTATGATTTAAAACATAAATCAGATCATATTGCTTCTAATGGCTTCTCAAAACATTCAGAATAAAATGCAACCTCCTTTGGAAATGAAAATCAAAACTACATTGAGATACTACTTGACACCCACTGGGATGGTCATTTAAAAAAAAAAAAAACAGGCCAACATGGTGGCTCATGCTTGTAATCTCAGCATTTTGGGAGGCCCAGGTGGGAGGATTGCTTAAAGCCAGGAGTTTGAGACCAGCATGAGCAACATAGTGAGACCCTGTCTCTACAGGAAATTTAAAAAAACAAAATTAGGTGTGGTAGTACACCCGTAGTCCCAGTTACTTGGGAGGCTGAGGTGGAAGGATCACTTGAGCCCAGGTTCAAGGTTACAGTGAGCTATGATCACACCACTGCACTCTATCTAACCTGGGGTGACAGAGAGAGAGACACTGTTTCTAAACCAAAAGTAAAAAAAAGAAAGAAAGCAAGCAAAAAGAAAAACACTAGAAAATAACAAGTGTTGGCAAGGGTGGGGAGAAATTGGAACCCTTATACATTGCTGGAGGGAACATAAAATGATGCAGCCATGTTGGAAAACAGTTTTGCATTCCTCACTAAGTTGAACATAGAATTACCATACTACCTAGTAATTACACTCCTAGCTATATAACCAAGAGGATTGAAAACAAGTATTCAAACAAAAATTGTACATAAATGTTTTTAGCAGCTCTGTTTATAATAGCCAACAAAGTGAAAATAACCTAAATGTCCATCAGCAGATGAAGGGATAAACAAAATATGATATATCCATATAAGGCATATTATACAGTTATAAATAGGGATAAAATAGTGATACATGCTACAATGTGACTAAAACTGGAAAACATGCTAAGTGAAAGAAACCAGACACATGTTACATAATTCCATTTATATGAACTATTCAAATCTGTAGAGATAGAAAGCAGACTAGGGAGTGCTATAGACTGGGGGGAAGGGAGAATGGAATAGAACTACTATAACTGGTAATGGGTATGAGCTTTCCCTTGGGGATGATGAAAAAAGCACTGTACATAGACAGTGGCAATCTTTTTGCTTTGGTAAACTGCAGTACAACATTATGAATATGCTTAATGCCACTGAATTATACACTTTAAAATGGTTAAAATGATAAATTTTATGTTATATATATTTTACCACAGTTAAAAAAAAAAAAATCTAAGCTCCTTATCCTAGAATACAAAGCCCAAATGATTAGGTTCCTGCCTACTTCTCTGGCCTCATTTCATACCACTCTCCTTGCTCCTGGCCTTTTTTATTATACTTAAAATTTATCAAGTTTGTTTCTACCTTTGGACTTTGCCCATAGCTGTTTCTTTTGACTGGAATAATTGTTCTTTGGCCAGCTTCTTCTTGCCCTTCACATTATCTCAGAGGAGCCTTCCATGACTACTCACCCTAAAGTAATTTAATGCTCTAACATAGCACTTAATATTATAATATTTTTCTTTTTTAGTTACTTATTCTTTATAGTCTGTCATTTCTCCTGGACCTATTACAATGTAAACTCTGTGAGGTCAGATACAGCTATCTTGTTTACTATTAAATCCACAGCATTTAGAACTCTTGCACATAGGAAGCATCCAATAAATATTTGCTAAATCGATGTTAAGTAAATGAATCCATGAAAGAAGTAAATAGTGAAATCTTGAGTTCTAGATAATAGATGAATTTTGGAAGCTCAGCTATTTGCGTAGACAGAAGTTAGAGTTTTCTTTAGAATTAATGTCATATTATTTTTAGAATATTTGTTTTAGACTTACGACTCTTGAGACTTTTAGAAGAATATTGAACAGCTCATTAAAGAAGCTCAGAATCTTCATTTAAAAATTCAGTACATTTATCAATATTGTTTCATATTTCAGCCTGGAAAATCATATGAAGATTTTCAAAATCAATATTTTTAGCCTTTGTCATATCAGAACTTAGAGTTTCAAATTAAAATTCTCTGATCATAAGCATCAGAGTGGTAGAAGCCTTAAAATTGTGTCAATATTAAGCATTTTTATAATACAAAGTTAAGGTTTTAGGGGGGCTAGAATTGATTTAAAATATTTAAAAAAGATTTTTATATTAGACTTTAATAATTATATGTAAGGTGTTACTTTGAGTAAAATCCCCATGAGAAATACTATGGTCATTGACTGAACTATGACTATCTGGGATACCAATCTTGAGATAAATGCCTCATTCAGTAGTAGTAAAGTCACAGCTGTTACATGTAAAAGACTTTCAAACAATCTCTTGATCTATGTATGAAAAATATGGATATATATCTTTAAAAATTCTTATAATGATTCAATCTTAACATCCTAGTAGTGCTTTAATAATTAGCTTAAATTGTAATACTACAGTTTGAGTTAACTTCTACCTTTTTAAAACACCCTATTAAAGTAATTGTATTGGCTGGGCATGGTGGCTCACACCTGTAATCTCCGCACTTTGGGAGGCTGAGGCAAGAGGATCACTTAAGGCCAGGAGTTCAAGACCAGCCTGGGCAACTTAGTGAGACTGCATCTCTCCAAAAAAAATTTCAAATTAGCCCGGTATGGTGTCACATGCCTATAGTCCTAGCTACTGGGGATGATGAGGCGGGAGGATCAGTTTAGCCCAGGAGTTCAAGGTTACAATGAGCTACCATTAGGTGACTGCACTCCAGCCTGGGCAAAAGAGTGAGACTCCATCTCTAAAAATAGATAGATAGGTAGGTAGATAGTATTGATGTCAATAATTTTCTTCATACAGTATTCCTTTCCATCTGAGTTAGTTACATATATCCTGTTGCTTTTAATTTATATGAAAGGTAACCAGGTTGGCCTAACTTTTAAAAACTATGATATTTCTACTCTCTGCTTTGACCTTTTTCCTTTGATCAATTGCAGAGAATGCAAGATGGAGATTGAAGATAAAAAGCAAGAGCTCCTTGAAATGGATCAGGCACTTAAGGAGAGAAATTGGGAGCTAAAGCAAAGAGCAGCTCAGGTTGATTTCCTTATTTACATTTTAATGAAATTTTCTGTTATGTCACAATCACTCAAGATTTCAGAGGTTACCAGTTTTTTGTTAAATGGACATTTTTATAGCATTTTTTCTCTGCACATAGGATTTATTAAATTAGAAATATGTCATCTCTTTATCTTGATATATTTTACAAATTTTACATAAATTTTGAGAATGAGGGTTAGTGTCTGAACCTTTTGATCTCTTAAATATTACTTTGGATCAGAAGAAAATGGAATTAAATGAGTTACTTTCACAGCTAAGTATTGGAGGAACAAAAATATTTAGAAAGCATTATTTAGCAGTTTTTATCCAACATAATATGAAATCTGAATCATTTTATTTGTTATTGATGACCATAATCATATCTTATTAAGTTTCTATAATATATATGGAGCTTGTGAACCAAGATTAGTAAAGAATGATTATTTTTCCTATTTTTAAAAATAATTTATTTGAGATGAGTTTATGTTTCAGTTACATTCACAATAAACAATTTGAAAGCACATTACAAGCAAACAAGTTTTCACATCAGAATAAAATTTAACAATAGTTAAACGTTACTTTTATATTTAGGTTACACATTTGGATATGACCATTCGTGAGCATAGAGGAGAAATGGAACAAAAAATAATTAAATTAGAGGGTACTCTTCAGAAATCAGAATTGGAACTTAAAGAATGCAACAAACAGGTAAATTATTTTTAAATTACATATTTTAAATTATTTTTAAAAAATAAATCCTTAACTGTAAGCGCCCATTCTTATAATATGGCTTTCTTATAGGATACATATGATAAAACCACTACATAATTTTAATCATCTTGTACATGCCACTTTATGTTCATTTTTCTCCTCTTAATGTTATTTTAAATATTTCCCTTGTATCAATATGTCACATGTTTATCATAATGTGTACATGTCTGAATATGTGTATAAATCCTCCATCTCTTGAAGGATTTATAAGTAATTCTGGTAACTGTGGTTGCCTCTTAGGAGGGAACACAATGGGAGGGAGACTTTGTTTTCTCTAACAATATTTTTACCTCATGCACATATGACCTATAAAATTATTCATAAGGTCATGTAACATTCACTGTTTTAATGTACCTTAATTTTCTTTTCTTATACAATTAAATATTAAATAGTATATTTTAGGTGTACTTATAAGCATCTTATTAAGCATAAGAATTCTTTTTTTAAAAATATTTTTATTCATGTATAATAGCTATACATATTTTGGGGGTAATGGGATATTTTGATATATATGTGTGTATATAACTTGTAATGATCAAATCAGGTTAATTGAGTTATCCATTGCCTCAAACATTTATCTTTTTTTGTGAGTTGGGAACATTAAAATTCTTCTCTTCTAGGTATTTTGAAATATATAATAAATTATTGTTAACTGTAACTTCCTTACTGTACTATTTAACACTAGAACTTATTCCTTCTATCTAACCGTATTTTTGTATCCGTTAACCAAGTTCTCTTCATCCTCGCCTCCTACCTTCCCTTCCCTTCCTCTGGTAACTGCCATTCTACTTTCTACCTCCATGAGATCCACTTTTTTAGCTCCCACATATGAGTGAGAACATACAATAATTGTCTTTCTGTGCTGTCTTATTTTACTTAACATGTTGACCTCCAGTTCCATCCATTGTTGCTGCAAATGACAGGATTTCATTCCTTTTTATGGCTGAATAATAAATAATCTATTGTGTACATATATATGTACAATATTTTCTTTATGCATTCATCTGTTGATGGATACATGTTGATTTCATATTTTGGCTATTGTGAATAGAGTGCTGCAATGAGCATGGGAAGGCAGATATCTCTTTGATATACTGATTTCCTTTCTTTTGGATATATACCCAGCAGTGGGATTACTGGACCGTATGGTAGTTCTATTTTTAGTTTTTTCAGGAACCTCCCTACTGTTTTCCATAATGGCTCTACTACTTTACTTCCCCACCAACAGTGTATAAGTGTTTCCCTTTCATCACATCCTCACTGGTATTTGTTATACTTTATCTTTTTGATAATAGACATTTTAACTGAGATGAGATGGTATCTCATTGTAGTTTTGATTTGCATTTCTCTGATGACTAATGATGTTGAGCATTTTTTTGGATAGTTTGCAAATATTCTCTATCATTCTGTACGTTTTCTCATCACTTTGTTGTTTCCTTTGCTGTGCAGAAGCTTGATGTAATCCTATCTGTCTATTTTTGCTTTGGCTACCTGTGTTTTTGAGGTCTCACACACAAAAAAATCTTTGCCCAGACCAGCGTTCCATAGCAGCGGTCCCCAACCTTTTTGGCACCAGGGACTGGTTTCATGGAAGACAGTTTTTCCATGGATGGAGGCGGGGCTTGAGGGGAGCTCAGGCAACCATGCCAGTGATGGGGAGCGGCTGTAAATACAGATGAAGCTTCGTTTGCTTGCCTGCTGGTCACCTCAGTTCCTAAGTTTCATGGAAGATAATTTTTCCATGGACTCGGGGGTGGGGGGGAGCAGAGATGGGGGAAGATGAGGAGGGTGGTGGAGCTCTGCAGTCTGGACCCTAATAGGCCATGGACCAGTACCAGTCTGCGGCCAAGGGGTTGGGGACTGCAGTTCTATAGCATTCACCAATATATCCTTTGGTTAAATTTATTCCTATGTATATTATTTTATTTTTTGTAACTATTGTAAATGGGATTGCTTTCTTGATTTCTTTTTCAGCTGTTAGCATATAGAAATGCTACTGATTTTTGTATGTTGATTTTGTATCTTGCAACTTTATCAGTTCGAGTAGGTTTTTCTAAATATAAGATCATGTTGTCTGCAAATAAGGCTAATTGACTTCTTCTTTTCTAATTTGCATGCCTCCTTTATTTCTTTCTCTTGCTTAATTGCTCTAGCTAGGACTTCCAGTATTATGTTGAATAAAAGTGGTGAAAGTGGGCATCATTGTTTTCTTTCAGATCTTCTTAGTGGCAAAGTTTTTAATTTTTCCCCATTCAGTATGATATTAGCTGGGGGTTTGTTGTATATGTCCTTTATTGTGTTAAGGTATTTTTCTTCTATACCTAGTTTATTGAGCATTTATAATCATGAAGGAATGTTGAATTTTATCAGATGCTCTTCAGCATTTATTGAAATGATCATACAGTTTTTGTCCTTGATTCTGTTGATGTGATATATCACATTTATTGATTTACATATGCTGAGCCATCTTTGCATCCTTGGAATGAATCCCACTTGATCATGGTGAATGGTCATTTTAATGTGTTGTTGAATTTGGTTTGCTAGTATTTCTTTGAGATTTTTACATGTATGTTCATTAGGGATATTGGCCTGCAGTTTTCTTTTTTTATTGGGTCTTTGTCTGGTTTTGGTGACAAGGTAATGCTGGCTTTGTAGAATGAGTTTGGAAATATTTCTTCCTCTTCAATTTTTTGAAATAGTTTGAGTAAAATTTATATTAGTTCTCCTTTAAATGTTTGGTAGAATTCAGCAGTGAATGCATCAGGTCCTGGGCATAAAGAAGTCAATTCAGCAAGAGGATATAACAATAGTAAATATATAGGCACCCAATACCAGAGCACACAAATATATAAAGCAAATATTAATAGATCTAAAGAGACAGATCACAATAGTAGTAGGAGACTTCAACACCCCAGTTTTAGCGATGGAGAAATCATTGAAGCAGAAAAATCAACAAAGAAACATTACAGTTAAACCATGTATTAGACAAAATAGGCCGGACATTTACAAAAGAGTTCACCCAAGTGCTGTAGAATATACATTCTTTTCATCAGAATATGGAACATTCTTGAGAATAGACCATATCTTCAGCCACAAACAGGTCTCCACAAATACAAAAAAGTCAAAATCATATCAAGTATCTTTTCTAACCTTAAAGGAATAAAACTAGAAATCAATAACAAGAGGAATTTTGGAAATTTCTTTCATGGGAGACTCTTTATTACTGCTTCAATCTCATTACTTGTTACTGGTCTGTTCAAGTTTTCTGTTTCTTCATGGTTCAGTCTTGGTAAACTGTATGTGTCCAGAAATTTACCCATTTCTTCCAGATTTTCTAATTTTTTGGCATATGGTTTATAATAGTCTCTAAAGATCCTTTGAATTTCTGTGGTCTCAGTTGTAATGTTTCCTTTGTTATCTCTGATTTTATTTATTTTGGTCTTCTCTCTTTTTTTCTTAATCAGTCTGACTAAAGATTTGCCAACTTTGTTTATCTTTTTAAACAAACAACTTTCAATTTGTTGATCTTTGTGTGTTTTAATTCTCAATTTCATTTTTTTCTGCTCTGACCTTTATTAATAATTTTTTTCTCCTCTATTAATTTCAAGTTTGGTTTGTTCTTGCTTTTCTAGTTCCTAAGAGCTAAAGAAGCATTGTTAGGCTTTTTATTTGAAGTTTTTCTATTTTTTTTTTTTGATGTAGGCATTTATTGCTATAAACTTGCCTCTATGTACTGTTTTTACCATATCCCATAGGTTCTGGTATGCTGGATTTCCATTTTTATTTGTTTCAAGAAATTTTTAAATTTCTTTCTTAATTTCTTCATTGACCCATTGGTCATTCAGGTGCATGTTGTTTAAATTCCATGTATTTATACAATTTCCAAAGTTCCTCTTGTTATTGATTTCTAGTTTTATTCCTTTAAGGTTAGAAAAGATACTTGATATGATTTTGACTTTTTTGTATTTGTGGAGACCTGTTTGTGGCTGAAGATATGGTCTATTCTCAAGAATGCTCCATATTCTGATGAAAAGAATGTATATTCTACAGCACTTGGGTGAACTCTTTTGTAAATGTCCAGCCTATTTTGTCTAATACATGGTTTAACTGTAATGTTTCTTTGTTGATTTTTCTGCTTCAATGATTTCTCCATTGCTAAAACTGGGGTGTTGAAGTCTCCTACTATTATTGTGATCTGTCTCTTTAGATCTATTAATATTTGCTTTATATATTTGTGTGCTCTGGTATTGGGTGCCTATATATTTACTATTGTTATATCCTCTTGCTGAATTGACTTCTTTATCATTATATAATGACCTTCTTTATTTCTCTTTACAGGTTTTTAGTTAAAGTCTATTTTATCTGATAAAAGTATAGCTACCCCTACTCTTTTTTTGGTTTCCATTTACATGGACTATCTTTTTCCATCCCTTCACTTTCAGTTTATGTGTGTCTTTATAGGTGAAGTGAGTTTCTTGTAGGTAGCATATAGTTGGGTCTTGTTTTTTAATGTGTTCAGCCACTCTGTGTCTTTTAAGTGGAGAATTCATTGTTATTATTGATAGGTAAGGAGTTAACTACTTCCACTTTGTTACTTGTTTTCTAGTTGTTTTGTAACTCTTCTCTTCCTTTCCTACTGTCTTTCTATGTGGTTAAGTGATCTGTCTCTGGTAGTATGTTTTAATTTGTTGCTTTTCATTTTTAGTATATCTATTATATGTTTTTGCTTTGTGGTTACCATGAGGCTTACAAAAAACATCTTATAGTTATAACAAGTTATTTAAAATTGATGTCAACTTAACTTTGATCATTAAAAAAAAAAGAAAAAAATCTAAAAAACACTTTAGCTCCCTTCTCCCTCAATGTTTTGAATTTTTGGTGTCACAGTTTACATTTTTTATAGTATATTGCCTATCATTATTTTTAATGATTTTGTCTTTTAGTCTCGTTCTGAAGATATAAGTGCTTTATACAGCATGATTACAATATTAGTATAACAAATATGTTAGTGTCTTTTTCTTTTGGCTTGAAACACTCCCTTTAGCATTTCTTATATAACAGGTCTGGTAGTGATAGATTCCCTCAGTTTTTGTTTGTCTTAGAAAGTCTCTATCTCTCCTTCTTTTCTGAATTATAGCTTTGCTGTGTACAGCATTCTTTTTTGGCAATTTTTTTTCTTCAGCACTCTGAATACCTCTTCCTCCTACCTCCTGGCCTGTAAGATTTCTGCTGAGAAGTCTGCTGCCAGACATATTGGATCTCCCATATGTGGTATTTGCTTCTTTTCTCTCACTATTTTCAGAATCCTCTCTTTGTCTTTGACTTTTGAGAGTTTGATTATAATGTGTCTTGGAGTATTCTTATTTAGGTTGAATCTGATTGGTGACCTTTGACCTTTCTGTACCTGCATATTTATATCTTTCTCCAGGTTTAGAAAGTGTTCTATTATTATTTCTTTAAATAACCTTTCTACCCCTTTGTCTTTCTCAGTTCTGTCCCTAACTCCAATAACCCAAATATTTTCTCTTCCATTTTTGTCCCAAAGATCCTGTTCATTCCTTTTCATTCTTTTTTCTCCTTTGACTTTTTTTGTATGATAGATCTGAAAAGTGCTAAATTCCCTCAGCTTGTATTTGTCTTGGAAAGTCTTTATCTCCTTTCTGAATGATAGCTTTGCTGTGTATTTTCAAATAGTCTGTCTTTGAGTTCACTGATTCTTCTGTTTGATCAGTTCTCTCCTTGATGCTCTCTATTGCATTTTTCATTTCATTCATTGTATTTTTCAACTCCAAGATTTTCTTGATTTTTTTATTATTCCAATCTCTATTAAATTTCTCTGATAAATTTCTGAATTGTTTCTCTGTCTTTTCTTGAAGTTTGTTGAACTTCCTTAAAACAGCTATTTTGAGTTCTTTGAGAGATCACACGTCTCCCTCACTTTAGGATTCATCTCCAGTACTTTGTCTGTTGGGTGAGGTCATATTTCCCCAAATATTCTTGCTGCTTGTAGATGTGCAATGATGTCTGCACATTGATAGCTTAGGTATTCATTTTAGTGTTCACAGTCTAGCTTTGTTTGTGTCTGTCCATCTTCAAATGTCTTTCCGGGAATTCTAAGTAAACTGACTGTTGTATTCCCTGAGGCTATGATCACTATAGCTGTCCCAGCATTAGCGGGATACATTGCCCAGGCTTGCTGTGAGTCTTGCGAGGCTCCAAGGTTGGCAGGGCTTTCTGGCCCAGATGGATCTGGGGAACACTCAAGGAGAGTACTAGGGCTGTGTGAGAATGCTGGCCTGGTACCCAAGTGTGGAAGGCTGTCCTGGTGGTCTAGTCAGGCATGCCTCCCAGCAGATCTCTTCACAGGTGAGATGGGTCCCCAACTGCAATAATAGGGGCTTGAGTTTAGCCAGCTCCCCTTGGGATCTCCTATGGGATAGAGGCTGGAGAGCCTAGTTCTGGTTCATAGGGATGCTTGTTGCCTAGCAAGTTCCTACATAGTTAGGACAGTTCCCTGACTGCAACACGAGGGACCAGAGCTGAGACTGGGCCTCCTCAGCATCTGCTGTTAGATGGAGGCTGGAGAGCCTAGTTCTGTTCATAGCGATGCCTATCACCTAGCAAGTTCCTACATAGTTAGGACAGTTCCCTGACTGCAACAGGAGGTACCAGAGCTGAGATTGGGTCCCCTCAGCGTCTGCTGTAGGATGGAGGCTGGACAGCTCATCAGGTACTCATCTCCCAGCAGGTCTCAGCTCCAATGGGATAGGTTCCCAACTGCAGCAAGAGGATCTGAAGCTGAGACTGGACCCCTTCAGGATCTGCTGTGGGACAGAGGCTGGAGAGCCATCTTGTTGGCTCAGACAGGCATACTTTTTCTAATAGATCTCAGCACAGACAGGATAACTCCCTGCTTATATTCAATAATAGTAGGGGCCAGAGCTGAGACTGGGACCCTGTGGGATCTACTGTCTTGTTGGCTCAGAGGGGTGTGTGTCTCCCAGCAAGTCCCTGCACAGACTGGATAGTTTCCTGTTTGCAGTGGGTAGGCCCAGAGCAGAGGCTGTCTTCTCAGGATCTGCTGTGGGATAGAAGTTGGCAAGCCTGTCAGGGAGGTTCAGACTGCAAGACTGTGAGATATGGTCCAGTTTCCCTCTGGGTCCTGGTATGAGCAGCTCTGAGCTGGAGCCTCATCTGAGGAGGGGATTGGAGCAAAGTTACCTGGAAACTTTCAGGTTCACTGCTGAGACCAATGTCAGCGAGCAGACAAGCCTTTCTGTCAAGGCACTAGTGTGGGTGATTCCTCATGGACCCATTTGCAGATGGTTTTGCTTGCAGGCTCAAGGCCAAATAGGGCTGTAGCCAAGCCCATTGGGGGACTGGGCTATTTCCATCTTAAATCCAGGAGCAAACTTGGCCAATCGGCTACCTAGGTATCAATCTGCACTCTCAAAATGACCTTCCTAGGTCTTGGGCTCTACCAGGATTTCACAGACTCCTTCCTGAATCCTGAGGTTCCTGCAAAGAGACTTGTGACTGTGGATGGGTCCAGGGTTATTATTCTTTTTCAAGAGATACGTGTGGGTTACCTCCTATTCTGCCATCTTGGTGACATCCAAGCACAAGAATTCTTATGTGTATTTCCAAGTTATGGTTGCCTTAAGAAAAACACATTTTTATATTTTGCTTTAGATATTTTAGATAAGAGCATTTAAAGCTTAACTTACTTGGAACATGGTTGTTATTAAATTATTTTTCCTTAGTTACATTAATATTGTTTATCTGTTTAAAATTCAGATAGAAAGTTTGAATGAAAAATTGCAAAATGCCAAAGAACAGATTCGAGAAAAAGAGTTTATAATCCTACAAAATGAACAGGAGATAAGTCAACTGAAAAAAGAAACTGAAAGAACACAACAAAGGATGAAAGAAATGGAGAGTGTAAGCAAATTATTTTTCACCTAAGGAACAAGTAGTAGTCTTCTGATGAGTGAAATGAATCTTTATGTTTTAAAACAGTTGGTTTTAATAAACAGGAACTGTGCCAAGAGTATTTTTAGGCTGCTTATTTAGGCCAGGTACCTATTAGCTTCTTTGACCTTTTAAAGTGTTTTTCTCTGATGATCTAGGTATAGGTAAGGACAATGTCTTATTTAAATATCTTTGCATCCCCTACAGGTCTTGGCATGGTATCTCTCATGTAGTAAATCCACAATATGTGCTCATTTGGTCAACAATTACTTATTGACAACCTACTATGTAATAGAATTGAAGGTATAGATATTAATAAGATCCAGTCTTTTGACCTTGAAGAACTCCATCCAGAGAATAGATAAACGAATGATAATTGTACATAATTGAGGCCAAGTACATTGAATTGTCACATGAAGTTTGATGATTTCATATCATCAGTTTGCATATGTGTTGACTGATGAACCCATTCCACCCACTTGCCTTTTTAAAAAGTGAATTTACTTCTATGAGCTCTCATGGACATAACTTTTTCTTGTTTTTAAGTACTTTAAAACTTCAGACATACCTCTTGATTGTGTTTGATTAACTGATTATCTGTCTCTCACCCTGTAAAATATGAACCACATAAGGGTACCACAAAGGATATCTTTCTTTGTTCGCTCCTGTATCCTCAGCACCTAGAACAGTACATATCACATAGTAAGCATGAATATCTATTTATTGAATTATGTACTTAAATCAAGTATGATCTCTGAGACCATGTTTGTGTCCCAGTGGAGAAAAAAAATAATTTCTGGCCCAGTCATTTCAAGTTCTCTAACAAAGACCGACTGAAAATATTTACATGGGATTTATATTGACTTACCACATAGCTGCACCTTGGGCCTCCATTCCAGACATCAGGGCCCTAGTGATTTGTACTAGTTTCTTTTCTTTTTCTTCCCTGAAGTGTCATTACCTACCATCTAACCTAACTCACCCAGCTGATTTTCACTGATTTTTTTTTTTCTCTGAGAAGCAATACTTTACTAGGAATTTAACTGAGTAATGTGAAAACATTTTAGAAGGAGTAGCAGCCCCACTAACAAGGTTTTACTTTTGCAGAGGATAAGGTCCTGACTTTAACCCAGCTCTGTGGATTAAGGGTGGGTTTTGATTATCCATACAAATATATTTTCTATCTTTGACATGGATGATCAAATGTTAACTTCTCTTTTCTCTTTATATTATTATATATTCTGTCATAAATGTTATATTCATAATGATAAAGGATTATAGTTTGTATTTATTAAAATAGTATAAAATGTATCAGTAAGAGTGCCAGATTTATTACAGCATTTTTGTCATTAAAAATTTTTTTTTCTGAATATTAGTTTCACAATGAGTAATAATCATTGTATGTTAAATTTCACAGGGGTTTAGTTGGGAGGGGGAAATTCACTTATTAAGAGAGAAATCAGTAAGAAATAGGTTTCCTGTATATGTTTCATTTTGCAGCCTACAAATATCTTGTGCTTTTCAGGTTGTGAAAGAGCAGGAACAGTACATTGCCACTCAGTACAAGGAGGCCATAGATTTGGGGCAGGAATTGAGGCTAACTCGGGAGCAGATGCAGAATTCTCATACAGAATTGCTGGAGGCTCATCGTCAACAAGTCCAAGCCCAGAGAGAAATAGAAAGGCTCTCTAGTGAACTGGAGGATATAAAGCAACTCTCTAAAGAGAAAGTAATCATAATTCTAAATAATTTTATGTTACTGAAAATCTAAAAAATTTTAGGGTTCACTTTTTTCAACAATAGAATATAGTTCTTGCAAAAATAAACTGTTGCACGAAAATGTAAATGTATGTAATACCACTTAAATATGGTTAAAATGGTAAATTTTATGTATATTTTACCACAATTATAAAAAGAAAAAAATTACCTGTGTTATATTTAGATAACTTTGTAATGTAACTAGGAAGTCCTTCAGAACTGGATTTTGGCCAAACTAATTAATTCTCAGTAAACTGAATTATAATGCACTTTCAGACTTTTAACTGACTTCGAGCTCTCACTTTAAGAAATATGAAGCTAATAAATCTTATTTGAGTAAATGTTTTTATATTTGTAGCCACTCTTCAGACCCCTTGGGTGAGGTAAGTTGCTTTTAAAAAGCAAAAGTACTAATATAAATTTTATTTCCTCAGTATTTGGTTGTAGTTTAACAACTTGGCTTAAAATATTTAGATTGGAGGGCTAGGCATGGTGACTCACACCTGTAATCCCAGTACTTGGGGAGGCTGAAGCAGGAGGATCAGTTGAGCCCAGGAATTCAAGGTTATAGTTATCTATTATCATTGCACTGCACTCCAGCTTGTGTGATAGAGTGAGGCCTTGTCTCTAAAAAAAGGAGAAGAAAATTAACACATCAAGCTAATATGCTGATATACTGTGTAGGGGGTTAAGAACTTGAATTCCTCAGCCAGGCAGCCTGGTTCCAAAACCTAGCTTACCAATGAGCACTTGTTTGACCTTGGGTAATTACTTAGACTTTGAGAAAAATGTGTTTATTGATGTTCCAAAAAACATTCTTATAATTTTTCTGCTTTCCATATGGTTAACTAATTCAACATAGAAGTTGAGTTAAAATATTTTTATCTTTAATTTTGGTTAAACCTAACTATGTTGTTATTCATATTTCTGGATACTTAGACTAATAAAGAATACATGGGGAATTTTTATTAGTGGTATATGTTTGGGGTTCTACTAGGAAAAGGGAAGCAATCTACTTTTATCTCATTTCCGTCTTTATCTCATATCTAAATTAAGTACAATTGGTTATAGTTGATAAACAAAGCTCACTTAATCCAAAAAGTAAGTTAAAGTGGGGAATTATTTAAATTGGTAGTTTTTTGAATATTATATTTTAACCCAAAATTAAATATACATTCATATGTTTATCTTTTTATTTAGGGCCAAACCTTGGTTCTTTTTGTATGAGGCATTTGATTAGAATTCTACCTAGTATTTCTTGCATAAACCATACTTATATTCCATCATTTACACTTTCCAAATTTGGTTTCTTAAAAGTGGAGGAAAGCCAGGCACAGTGGCTCATACCTGTAATCCCAGCACTTTGGGAGGCTGAGGAGGAAGGATCACTTGAGGCCAGGAGTTCGAGACCAGCCCATGTAACATAGCAAGACCCCATCTCTACAAAAAAATTAAAAAATTAGCTGGGCATGCTGGCTTGTGCCTGTACTCACAGCTACTTGGGAGGCTGAGGCAGGAGGATTGCTTAAGCCCAGGAATTCAAGGCTGCAGCAAGCTATGATCATATCACATTATGTTAGCTGGGTGACAGAGCAAGACCCTGCCTCAAAAAACCAAACAAACAAAACTAAAGTAGAGAAAGACTTAAAAGACATTTGTATCCAAGAGTATAACATCTGTTATATTTTTCATGGGGCCTCCTACACAATATTTTATAACTATTTTGACTGCTTCTAGTTGGGTAGCAAATGTTTGTGACTCACTTATTGAGCTATTTCAAAACATACAACTTTGTTTTTACATAAAACCTTTTCTTTTGCATGCATATTTCATCAGTGTTCATAATACATAATAAAATTACATAATTAAAATCACAAGCACAACTAGCATAAGTAGATTTGGCTAAAAACTCAACTGACTCTTGATAAGCAAACTATATCTGGTGAGCAAAAAATGCACGGGCATACCTAAGAGTAGACTGTTGCCTGCCAAAGTTCAGCATCCTGTGGTTTTACAGAAAGCATTGGTTAGTAACATCTGTTTTATTATGATAGCAAACAATATACTAATACTCTCCCATTACTAGTCTCTTAAATGTTTAGATTTTAAAGTATACCATTTAATAAGTTAACTTAGTATGTGTGTGTTTATATAATATAAAAAATTAAACTACTTAATGTACTAGATTGGTTTAGCTTTAATAACCAAATAAAGAAGTTTTATATTGTTTACTTAATATATCATTTTTAAGGAAGCTCGTGGAAACCATTTAGCTGAAGAATTGGGGGCTTCTCAAGTACGTGAAGCTCATTTAGAAGCAAGAATGCAAGCAGAAATCAAGAAATTGTCAGCAGAAGTAGACTCTCTTAAGGAAGCTTATCATATGGAGGTAAAGAAAAATGTGATTTGTTCTGGAAGTGCCTGCCAAAATGGTTGACCTAACTGGACAAAAATATGAGTCTAGCTCTTAAATATTCATTATATAATGACATATCGTGGTCTTCATTTCTGGTAGCCTAAACATACAACTTTCACTTCATATCCAGCAAGCTGATATACTGTGTGTGAGGTCAAGAGCTTGAATTCCTGAGCCAGGCAGCCTGGTTCCAAAACCCAGCTCACCACTGAGCACTTGTATGACCTTGGGTAAGTTACTTAACCTCTCTATCTAAAATGGATATAGGCTGAGCACAGTGACCCATGCCTGTATTCCAGCACTTTGGGAGACTGAGGCAGGAGGATTGCTTAAGGCCAGAAGTTTGAGGCCAGCCTGAGCCACATAATGAAACCGCTATCTCTACAAAAAATTTTAAAGATTAGCTGTGTATGGTGGCACATGCTTATAGTCCTAGCTACTCAAGAGGCTGAGATGGAAGGATTGTTTGAGCCCAGGAATTCAAGCTACAGTGAGCTATGATCGTACCACTACATTCCAGCCTGGACAACAGAGCAAGACCCTGTCTCTAATTAATTAATTAATTAATAACATAGAATAATGGTTTCTATTTCATAGAACTGTGGTGAGGATTAAATGATTTGATATGTAGATTATAAAATAGCACTTGCAAAAAACTAACTTAAGATACTTAATAACTGATATAAACAGTTTCATGTGATATGAATCTATATTCTTTGCATTTTCCAGTATTCAGTAGGTTAGACAGAGAGGCAATACTAGAACCTTTTTATCTATTGGTATGTCCTGAGCCTTCATAGAAATGGGCAGTCCTATCAATTAGAATAGCATTTTTTCATCTTTGTAAAAACATTTGAAGATATTACCCAAAATCTTTGTATATGATCTAAATAAATTATTTATTAAGTTTAATGCTAATAAAGCATTTTTCTAATATGGCAAGGGTTGCAAATACATTTAAGTTAAATTCCATTCAAGGGAATTTGGTAACATTTTTGTGAGGGATTGATGGGGCTTGTGGTGACTGTGTCTTGCTTAAATGCATTTAGATTCAGATCTCTTTGAACACATTGTGCTTGCCAAACAAAACACATTAGCAAGCTAAATCCAATCCTCAGGCCAAGAATTTACAACTCTTGGTCTTCGGAGACAAATGGGAAGACTGTTGGCCTCAGCATAATTACATAATTGATATTAGCAGCTCAACATTTTTTTCTTTTTCTTTCTTTCTTCCCTTTTTTTTTTTTAAAGACAGTGTCTTGCTTTGTCGCCCAGGCTGAAGTGCAGTGGCACGATCATAACTCATTGCAGCCTGGAACCCCTAGGCTCAAGCAATCCTGCCTCAGCCTCCTGAATAAGCAGTTCAACTTAGTGACCATCAATAATTAGGTCATCTCAAGTGTTTGTCTTAACTACTTATTACACTTGTATTGTAGGGCCTCTGTTCAGTTTTTATCTGCAATTATCTCATGTTTTACTTTTTTAGTTTTATGAGTCACTTGAAATTATAAACAGTACATAAAATTAAGTGTAAAGATTGGTTCTAGTACTGTTTTTTTTTTCCTTAAAATAGCGAGATCTCACTATGTACTCAGGCTGGCCTTGAACTTCTAAGCTCAAGTGATGCTCTCACCTTAGCCTCCTGAGTAGGTCTACAGGCACATGCCACCAACACTGTTTCATATTTAATATTTCTATTTAATATTTGGTATTAATATATTTATATATGATACAGAAATATGTAAGTTTTTTTCCTTATTGGCAGTTGATAAAGATCTATTTTTAAAGTGTATATGTTGTTTGAATTTAAAAATGAGAGGATATGGTATTAAAGTAATAGAGAGTTAGAAAAAGGAATCAGTTGTTTTTAATGGTATTTTTTTAAAACACAGGTTTTGGAATTGTCAGAAAATTCACTTAATGCAAAACTCCTGATTTTTTCGAGAGAATGAGATTGGCTATAGAAAGGTTATTTTCACAATAACCTTTTATTATGGAAAATCTTAAATATATTTAAAAATAGAATAGTATAATAGTATAAATCCTCCTAGATTTATTTTTGATGTTTAATAATTATCAACTCGTGGCCAATTTTATTTCATCCATAAATACATTCACCATTTTCTTTTATCTAGAAGGGAATCCTTTTGAGAATGAAAAAGAATGCTATTAGGAATTATATCAGGAAACCAGGCAAAAACTCAGATAGTCCTAGGCATACCAGAAAATGTGGTCAATATATCTTCAACCTCACTTATTTCCTTTCCTACTCTTCCCCCCACATCCATATGTTATTTTGGAGCAAATTCCAGACACCATTATTTATTCTGTAAAACATTTCAATAAGCATCTCTAAAAGATAGGGCTAATTTTAAAAAACATAACCATATACCATTATTACATCTAAAAATTGACAGTGATTCCTTAATATATCAAATATCTAGTTGTTCAGCTTTTCTCCAATTGCCTCAAAAATGTCTTTATAAACTATTTGTTCAAATTAGGATCTAAGGAGAGTCCATTGCATTTGGTTAACTGTTCTTATATAAATTTAAGATTATATGTTATTTTTCTCCCTTTTTCCCTTTAGTATTTTATTTGTAGAGAAATCAAATGTTTGTAGCTATAAACAGAATGTATATTCTTTAAAGAAAAATAAGTGGAAATGGAAATTATTAGAATGTTGTTGATACCAATTCCAATCTATTTTCCATTTTTCTTTTTTTCCTTTTCAACTTTTGGGACTATATAGATGATTTCACATCAAGAGAACCATGCAAAGTGGAAGATCTCTGCTGACTCTCAAAAGACTTCTGTTCAGCAACTAAATGAACAATTAGAGAAGGCAAAACTGGAATTAGAAGAAGCTCAGGACACTGTAAGCAGTTTGCATCAACAAGTCCAAGACAGGAATGAAGTAATTGAAGCTACAAATGAAGCATTACTTATTAAAGTAAGTAAACATATAAAAGTAAGAAAGCTTACCTATGAAAAAGTAAATTTATGACTTATTTTTCCTGACCTTGTAGTATGTAGAGGACTGTATGACCAATTTTTGAAACTGTTTGAATTAAAAGCATTTTATTTATATAAATAAAATGAATTTGGGAAATTATTGATATGATGTACATCATATTACCACAGAAGAAATAATTTATAAATGTTCAAATATAAACTCATCTAATCATAACATTTGCTCTAGAGAGTTTTATGCTTGATGCACCTAAAAAGTAGAAGCATTTCTCAAAATCAGTAAAGTTCCTTTAAAAATCATTAAGTAGAAAATACAAGATTATATTCAGAATTTTTTTCTGCATTTTAATATGAACATCGTTTTTAACATAGCCTATTGCTACTTATTCACCTCTATTGATCATGGCATTTTTATCTACAATTTGAAATTAATATTAGCATCGATGCATAGAGATTAAAAAGTTAACATTGGTTAAAAATTGCCAATATACAGGGTAAATTTATCAGTGAAGCCCTTAAAAAAGAACAGATAGTTATGAAGCAGTAAGTGATTTTATAGCAAAATGGAAGGTATTGAAAAGGAGAAAACTCGACCAAATAGTACCTTAGGAATATTTCTAGTTAGTAAGCTGAGCACTTAAATTCCTTTGATATTCACAGTACTAGAGAAAAGCTGAATAGACATAGTCTAAAATTTTAATATTTAGGTTGAACACTCCTTAATGCTTTTACCAAAACATTAATATTCCTAGTGTTCTGGAGGTTTACAACATTTATACAAAATTACAAAGCTTCATTGTGAAAAATTGACCCTAAAAAATTAAGATGCTGCATTGTATTCCTTGTCATAGTAGTTATCTCTGCTGCTCACTTGCTAGATACTACCAATGAGACAAATACAATTAGATTGCACGTATCAGTTATTCAGAAGATTTTAAGTTCAACTACTTAGGAAATTGCCAAAATACTGGCTAAGTAACAGCAGTTCTTAAATGAACCATAGATATAGAGATCTTAGAACATGTACTGGGAATAGCCAATATACCAGTCAGAAAATAGAATTTCTGCGTTGTTTGACAGGAGCTCTCAAAGTCAGTTTCAACTGGCACTAAAGTCTAGACTGAAGAGGAGCTCGGGAGGACAAGAGAGAGAAATGAAGAGAGGCTAATAGAAGAGCTGAAGCAGGCATAACTCAAATAATTAGAAGTCGTTAAAAATAATAGAAAGCAATTCCATTGACAGCATCAGTAAATGAAAGAGAACAAAATCAAAAGTGAGGAGGAGAAAGAACAGTGTTTGAGGCAAAGTTCACTTTCTCTAGTACCCTAACTAGTACCCTAATATTTTAGGGCAACTGGAGCAAGGGCAAAGACCATTTTCTAAGAGCCCTGAAGGCATCATTATGTAATAATATAGAGTCACACAATGATCTTCTTTGAGTCTTAAGAAAATATTGAATTATGTTTAATGTATTCAGTATACTACATTATAAAAGTTATGTGTAAACTGTAAGTTAAATGGAATCTTATAATACTTACCTGAAATAACACATCTCAATTATGGCTAGATAATGCATAAGAGGGGAAAAAAAATAACTCCAGCTGTGCATAACCCTATTCTATGTCAACTCTATAACTACTTTATTAATCATGATTATAAGAATGTGAATGTAAGGATTTACTACAAAAAATTAGCACTCTAGCCACTTATAAATAATATAAATTAAGTTTATCTAGATAAAGTAATATGAAGATATGAAAGAATTGAAATATGCATGTTAAACTTCCATTTTGTAATGCACACTGTGGTTATGGCAGTTTTAGTTATAAATACAGTATTTTTAGACACCAAACTTAAGAACAGAAACTATCAGATTAAAAGTGACTGATTTAGAAATATGTATCTTAGGAATACCTTTAAGAAAACAAAAATATATTTCAATAGGAGACTACTATGCTTATATTATTTAGCTTTTAAAACTAAAATGTCATCTTTTCATTCTTTTGGTTTTTCAGTGTATGCATTCTTATTCCTAGGATCCCAAAGTTGAGTCAGAAAACCCAAATGAAAGATACAGAAAAATAATAGAAATGAAAAATTTATTTAAATAAGGAAGATTGATTTATTAAATATTATTAATCACCTTATTAGAGTTTTCTCTTTGAAAAATTTCTAGTATAATAAAGCTTTCTTATAATAAGGATATATAAAGCAGAATAGCTAATATACATTTATTTCCAGTTAGGAATTCTGAAGGAAGTCTTTTTGTGTCTGTATGTATCAGATTAACAAAAGATAGTGTACCTCTATACTTTTGCAGAGAAGTTTTTAGAAGTAAGATTTCAATCTTGAATAGAAATTGATATTGTAATTAACACTAAAAAAATTCTGTAAGGAAAATCTAGTTTTCATGGAATTCCTTAGACTACTCTAATCATATTTCAAATGAACATATGTGTTGTTCCAAAGCGAAGCTATCTTAAATAGTAAAGGATTTAAATAAAGCTTGGAAAAGTCTCAGGAATTGTAAAAAGAATTCCTATACTGGGACAAAGGTTGACTTAAATAACCTCTAAGAATCTGTGATTTTCTATGTAGTTCATTTATTTAACAAAAATATATTAAGCACCTACTATAATATGTACCAATTTTTCCACAGGAATCAGAATTAACCAGATTACAAGCCAAAATTTCTGGACATGAAAGGGCAGAAGACATCAAGTGTCTACCAGCTTCATTTACATCTCCAACAGAAATTATGCCTGATATTCAAGATCCAAAGTTTGCTCAACATTTTTACACATCTTTTTTCAAGTGTAGAAAACTACGTCGCTCTATTAGTGCCAGTGACCTTAGTTTCAAAACTCGTGGTGATGAAGATCTTTCTGAAGAATTACTACAGGACTTAAAGAAAATGCAATTAGAACAGCCTTCAGGATTAGAAGAAAGTAATAAGGATCTGACTTATACGCAGTCAGACTCATTTAAACCTCTCAAATATAACCTAGAAGATGATAGTTCTGAAAGTAATGACTTTAGTACTCTTAGTGGAATGCTAAGATACATAAACAAAGAAGTAAGACTATTAAAAAAGTCTTCTGTGCAAACCGGTGCTGGTTTAACTCAGGTATGTGTTTCATACTTAGAAGTTGTAATAGTTTGTCTCCAAAGAATATTGTTTTATTATTTGGTGGGAAATTCATATATTTAAATGAATCATGCCATGTCATGAAAATCCTGTTTGTATGTGTTCGTTTTAGGTCAATAACAGCCATATAATGTAAGTATTGTAAAGGAATAGAAAAAATGTACTCCTCTTTAGTGGTAGACACCTGTTAATTGGGAAAACCAAAAATCTTTTTTTAAAAGGACCTAAAATTCACAGAAAAGTAACTTAAAAGTTTCTAAGAAAAAAAATTAGTATTTGAAAAAGGAAGATTTTAAATTTTACACATTAAGTATAACTAATACTAAAAATATATACTTTTCTAGATAATATGTGAAATAATAGGGGGAGAGGAAGAAGGAGAGGGAGCTGGAAGTGTAATGAAAAATAGGAAGAAGAAATATGCAATAAGAGGAATCAAGAGAAAGTAGATTCTAAAGTGAATGTTTTCATAACTTTGTCCATAATTTAATGTTCGCTTGGGCTTTGTGTATCAGAATAAGTTATTGTTGTATATCATTGACCTTTGAAAAGTTGATTTACTGATTAGCCATTATTTAAAAGCATGAATAAGGCCAGCTTCCCTCATCCTTATAACTTTTTACCCTAAAATATTTCTTTATGTTCATCTTCCCTTCTTTTCTTCCTTTTTTCTTCAAGATAAAGATGTATCCCTCTTCTTACTTAGGCACAATCCCTTGAACATGTACTTTGAAGTCTTTAATACTGTTGCCTATTTTGCTACTCTGCTTCCTCATTTAACCCACATCTTTTGGCTTCTTTATTTTCTTCCTTCCAGACATCTTAAATTCATACCCACTCTATTCATGTCCATTGTTTCTACATCCTTACTACCCTTCCTACTCTGTAACTTACTATATTGAGCTCTTGAATATTAAATGCACTGAACTGTTTCCTTGAAAGCCACACAAAAAAAATCTTCTTATAAACAAATTTAGGAGCCTCTTTGTCTTCAGGTTTTATAGATTTTTATTCTATTTTATTTTGTTTGAGACAGGGTCTCACTTTGTTGCCTGGGCTAGAATGCAGTGGCATTATCATAGTTCACTGCAGCCTCCAATGCCTGGGCTCAAGTGATCCTCCTGTCTCAGCCTCTCAAGTAGCTGGGACTACAGGTGTGCACCAACATGCCCCGCTAATTTTTTTATTTTTTGTAGAGACAAGGTCTCACTATTGTTCAGGCTGGTCTCTAACTCTTGGGCTCAATCGATCCTCCCACCTCGGCCTCCCAAAGTGCTAGGATTCCAGGTGTGAGCCACCACGAACCACCGTGCTCAGACTAAAAAAGTTTTGTAAAATGGATCTAAGACAAAGAAAAATTGTTGAGTCAGCTTTTATTCATAACACTTATTTCTGCCTGGCATTAGAGTATATATCTATTTACTTGTTTATAAATTATCTCCCCCACTAAAATGTAAGCTCCATGCAGACAGGGTATTGGTCACTTTTATTTCTATACTTTCAGTGCCTGATATGTAGTGGATGCTGAGTAAGTATTTATTGAATGAATTAAATGGCTGAATAAGTGATATATAGTAAATACAACTGTAGTTTTAAACACAACTATAGATTTTATCAGGCTTTCCTGGCCAAAATTTTACTTTTAGCATTTTATTTTTAGCATTCAAGAAGTTAAAGATCTCATAAAGGTAATGAGAAGTAATTAGTGAGATAGGAGAACAGTCAGGAGAATGTAATATTTCACAATGTGTTTGAAGAAGAAAGATGAGATCAAGTGTGCCAAATGTTGCTAAACAAAGTGAGGAATGACAATTGACTATCATATCTGGTAATGTTGAAGCTATTGATGACCTTCATTAGAATGAGTAATAGTGGGAATGAAAGCCTGATACAGAGTAGGTTTAGCAAAGAATAGGAAGACAGGAAATAGAAACACCAAGAATTAGACAACTATTGATAAAGAGTAAAGCAGAGAAATGAGGGGGATGTGATGTCAAGGGTTAGTTTTTTGTTTTGTTTTTAGGATAAGAGATTAAAAAAACAGCTGTTGATAGGAATGATTGAGTAGACAAGGAAACTGATAATTCAGGACAGAGAGTAGGAAGAGTAAAATTCTTAAGGTAGGCTTAGAGAGATAGGATCCAGGAGAGAAGTAGAGAAGTTGGTGTCCAAGAAAAGACAGGGCAGTTCATTCACTGTAAGAAGGAAGGCAGAATATGTGGGTGGAAAATTTGTTGGTAGGAGAGGAATTTCTTTATTGACTGCTTTTATTTTCTTAGTGAAATAAAAAGCAAGGTTATTAGCTAAAGCAGGGTAAAGTATGGGAGGTTTAAGAACAGGAAAGGTGTATGAAATATTAATAGTTATCTTAGTGGGAAAGCATAAGTAGATTAACAACGTCTAGTAGAATTGCCACCTATATACGTGGAACAACCCTGCAAAATATAGGACATCTGGCATCGTTTGTCCCTTCCCATTGTATGCCAGAAGCAGGATGTCCCTTTCTCCTCTATCATAGTGACAACCAAAAAATACCCTCACAAATTTCTAGAATATTCCCTAAATGACAGTACTGCTCCATTTAAGAACCTCTGCTCTATTCCAATGACCCTTGCAGTCAAAGGTGTGCAACAGTCTATTTTTGTTAAAAATAGAACCTAATTTATACAGGATAAATTTGATAAATACAGTGACAGAATGCAATGGATATTAACAATACATAGCCCTTACTGTATGCCAGGCACTATTCTAAATGTTTTACATAAATTAATTCATTTAATCCTTATAATAACAACCCTGTGATATTACCTGTGGAAGTTACTATTATTAACCTAATAGTACCAAATAATAGTACCTTATAGTTCTTTTATTGTAGTGGGTACTGTTTTTATCTTCCTTATATAGATTAGGAAACTGAGTCCCTGCCCTTAACCACTATGCTGTATTGTTTGCATAATTATATTTGTATTTTCTTTAGTACTAATTATGCAGTTTGATCTTGCAATTGCTTAGTCAGTTAGCAAGGGTTGGACTTAAAAGTTAACTACACAACTGAAAATGATTTCTTACTCTATAGGTCATTGGAATATATAGATGCATTTGAATATTCCAAGTCATTTCACCTATATTCAATTATTATGGAAATTCACTGCCAAATTAAAATATCCAAAATACTATAGCCATTTGTTAAACTTAAAAGAACTGCATTCTTAAAATCAAGTCAAAGTTACATTCTATACTCATAGTTTTGTTTATTGCCAGTGATATTCTACAGGGTTCTAAATGCATTCACCACAGTAAGTAGTTATAACTTTAAGTTTACATGAAATTCTTGTAGCTCATGAGCCTCAATTAAATTATTAACCACCATGTGAGTTGTATTTAACTAATGCTAGTTTTGAGCCTGAGGTCTCGGGAAGCATACGTAACTCACACATCTCTTTACCTTGGGAGCCATGAGAACTATTTTTCAAGTTGCATATAGCTCACACACAGAAAACAACAAAAAAATAACAAATTTTTCATTAAATTAGAAAGGATCGTTTTGTTTTCAAAGTTTTTATTCTATTTTTGTAATAAACACCGTGGCCCCAAGGAAAAAAAAAATTTTTCTAGTGTGACAGTCAATGTGTTAAATTGGAATGTAGAGCCTCAATCTACAGGCTAGTTCTGGTCCTTGGCATATTTCACCCACCATTTAAGTATGACATCGTATTGGTCTCCAATTTAAAAGCAGGATTTTTGAACTCTTTTAAGCCAAAGAAACTGTTTTTTAAATGAAATGTTATGAAGAAACCCAATATGTCATAAAGTAATTTGTCTGATTAGGGGTGAGATGTGTCTGAATTTACCCAGTTACTTGTCTCTTTTCATGGTTGCTCATGCAAAAGCTCCAGAGCAGCCCTAGATCAACCATTAATGAACATAAGCAAGAGTTTAGGATACCAAGGGAAGCAGGAGCACCACAGAGTTTTTTGCCCTAGTTATCATGCTCTTAAGTCTTTCACTGCCATATTTGACTTTAGTAGAATTTTTTATAACTGTCTTTATCTGCCATGTTCAGATTTAATCTATACTGTTAAATAATCATTTTCTGTGGTATAGTCATTGACTGAAGTTTAAAAGTTTGATTCGAAGATGTCCTCAAATATTACATTTGTTTCTGATGCATGGTGTGAGTTTCACTTCTGTCAAGAGTAAAACCAGGCCAGGTGTGGTGGCTCACGCCTATAATCCTAGCACTCTGGGAGGCTGAGGCAGGAGGATCACTTGAGCCCAGGAGTTTGAGGTTTCAGTAAGCTATGATGACACCACTATACCCTAGCCGGGGTGATGGAGTGAGACTCTGCCTCAAAAAAAATAGTAAAACCAGGTGGTTGGGTCTGAATACCATTTAACTTGTCAGCCAATTTGTCTCAAGGACTCTTAAACAATGGACAAGATAATATTTTCAAATTCATAGCACAAGTAAGGACAAAGGCATGACAAGAATATTTGATCCTTTTTTGAGGGGACAGGGGTATATGACCTTTATTGAGCTCATCCACCAGAGTGGAAATAATGTCTGTACAAAACCAAATGTTTATTACTATAACTTCTGCATCACAATTAAAATCCAAACAGTTTTTTAAAAACAGTCAATTCAATCAAAACCCATGACTTCAGAATCCATAGCTTCTTTGAAGCCACAGTAACACTTAAATATAGTTAAGACTTGAATGCAGAAATTTGGTTCACTGGAAAGCTAATTAAACTTCCAACTTGCTCAAATAGAATTACAAAAAGGCAAAATTGTGTTTTTCACAGAGATACAGTCCACTGGAATCACCAACACTGGACAGCTGTTGGAGTATTTAGAATCCTGAGATAATAAGGAATCCAGGCATCCTGACCCATATTTTTTAAAAATCTCCTGAGCCTTTCCCTCTATTTTTCTACTGCTCTATGTTGGCTGCTTTTACATGCAAACATTTCTCTTTTGTCTTTTCTCCATTTTTTTCTTCTTTTCACTCCCTTTTTCATTGACTTTCATGTAGCCATTCATCTTTGTTTTATGTGCCTTCAATCAAACCATGACACTGATATCTAAATATCTTATTTTTATGTTCCCTCTTCTGAATTTTAAAACCACTTTAGTTTAACCTCACACTTACACCCACCTCCCCAAACCAGATTTGCTTTTTATATCCATGTGGTCCATTATTGACTTTTTCTGTTTCACATTTTTCAGTTGACTAAATATTTCCCACTCTTGCTTTAAGTTATTCTCCTGATTATTATATTGGATTTTTAATGCTAAATCAGTATAAGAATATTGCAAGTATTAATCTATTATTTTATATTATTCCAGGGAGAAAATTTGTAATTAAAAGAAGATATTAATATGATGGAAAAAATGGAATTTTTGGTACTGTGCTGTATTTCCTTACTATATGTAGCTCATGCTTCATAGAAGCTATTATTTTATTGGTTTTGAATAAATTTTATATTTCAATATTTTTAAAGAAAGCCCTTTTAAAAATTTTATTTTTAGAGAAAGTTAATTCATTTTATTGAATGCATTTTGGTTTAAAGTTGCTACTTTTCTTTGTTTTCTAAGTAAAAATCATTGTTAAAATGCATAGTAAGTACACTGAATAATTTAAATTGCCAGACTATCATTTATTTGCTTATTTTTCTAATGGTACTTAATTTTTTAAATTAGTAATAGTAATTTAGAAGTCATTCTGCCACAGGTTTATAATTATGGTAATGATGGCTGACTTTTGTTGAGTGTTTACTATTTATCAGGGACTATTCTAGACAGTTTATATTTATTAACTCATTTAATCTTCATAACAACCCTATGAAGTAGATACTATTATCATTCCTGTTTTACCAGGTAGAATTATTTAACACAAGGATAAAAGTTATATGTTCTAAAGAAACTGATTTGTTGTAAGCATCAAGAGATGGACTTTGGTTTAGTGACTCCATTTATACATCGTAGCTCTATGGTAGAATAGAAATAACACAAGCACAATCAAGATGACTGATTTAAGCCTTCAAATTTAAAAATCTCTTAAGAGTTCAGATTTGATGTCTTTATAACAAATACTGAATTTGTGAAATATAAATGTATTCTTAGAAAGTAATATGTAGTTAATCTTTTCTGACGGTTAAACATTAAAGCCATTAATATGTCAATAATGCTATTTCAACAATACTAATTCAGAATTTGTAATTATTTGTAAGAAGTACAATAAAGCTTATCTTTTTACTGCTATTTTCTAGTGACTTAACCTTAAGAGTTAAGTTACTGATTGAGTCTTCCCAGCCGGCAGCCTTACTTCCCTTGCCCCTTGTCTTTCTACCACATGCCTTGTCACTTCTTATTCATGGAGAACTGAGCATTAATGAGTAAAGTCACTATATACATTTGATATCTTTATAAATTTATAGTTTCCAATCTGAGTTGGACTCTTAACAATTCTTAGCAAACTTTAACCTCTTCCTTTTAGCTTCCTTTCCCTTCCTCATTGCAAGTATATTAGTCATTTATTATTCTTTTCAACCACTCTTTACTCCATCTCCCACACTCAAGAAATAACTTAGCCATATACTACATAGGAGATCTTCAGATACACTCTTCCTCAATACCTTTCATCTTTCTAGACTTACCTCTAGCCGTGTGCATTCATATTTTTTCTTTCCTCCTATCTCAAAAAGCCCATTTCTCTCCAACTTTCTCCCACTTCTTTCTTATATCTTAAACCTCATCCATTTGACTCTTTCTATTCATATACATATATTCAAATCCTTTCCCTGGCCTTAAAAAAAAAAAAAAAACAACGCTTTATACTACCTACCCATTAAGAAAATGCTGTTTCCTTATATTGCATACTTATTATTTTGTTTGATCTTTTCCTCATTCCACTTGATTGACATAGTTGCATCTATTATTTATCATGATGTTTTTATGGAAGAAAAAGACTCAGATTAAATAATTTTCTCATGGTCATGTAGCTTTATAAGTGTAAAAGCTGAGATTTGAACTAAGTATATGCCTTTATTTTTAGTTGTTGACCTAAGTATATTGGCTAAGTTGAACTAAGTATATTGCCTGTATTTTTAGTTGTTGACCAGATAGTTCCTTGGATATCCTATAGATATTTTTTAAAAAGAAAACTTTAAATTTATCTAAAACTGAACTTGTTATTTTTGCTTACCATTTACTTCTCCTGCTTTCCTATTTCCATTTTTGTTTAGTTTGCTTATTTTGTGTCTTAACCCAGGTGTTAGAATTACCAAAGACTGTAATATAACTACTGTAACCATTTGAGGACTTAAAGAAAAAGATAGACATAATGAGGGAACAGATGGGGAGGAATCTTAACAGACAAATAGAAACTGTTATAAAACAACCGAATGTAAATTCTAGAAACAAAAAGTACAGTATCTCAAATTTTAAAATTCTCAGTATGTGTTTCTGGATAAAGAGGCATAATTTAAAAAGAAAGAAAGGAAGGAAGGGTGGGAGGGAGGAGAGAGGGAAAGAAAAGAAAGAAGGAAAGAGAAGAGAAGGGTAAAGGGGAAGGGGAAGGGGTAGAAAATGGAAAGGGAAAGGGATAGAGGAAGAAAAAGGAAAGGGAAAGGAAAAGGAAATTTCCAGTGTGGGCTTAACGGCAGATTGGAGATGATGGAACAATCAGTTGACTTGAAGACAGATTAATAGAAAATATCCAATCTGAAAAACAAAGAGAAGAAAATGATTGAATAAATATGAAAAGAGCATCCAAGACCTGTGGGACAATATTAAGAGGAGAAGAAAGAGAAAATGGGACAAGAAAAAAGTGGTTAGAGTCATGGCTGAAATTCTCCCAATTTGGTGAAAAATGACAACTTGTAGATTTCCTAAGGTCAGCAAACCCTAAATAGGATAAACACAAAGAAAATCCTGCTTAGGCATATAGTAGTGAAAATTCTCAAAACCAAAGATAGAATATCTTAAAAGCAGACAGAGAAAAAGCCTTATATAAGGGAACAATGATCCAAAAGAAGGCTGAATTCCAATTAGAAACACTGAGACACACTTAAAATGTAAAGACAGCAATAGATTGATAGTAAAAAGAATGGAAAAAAGATGTATCAGGCAAACCATAAGCATAAGAAAGTTTCAGGGCCATATTAATATCTGACAAGGTAGACATCAAAAAAAGGAGTATTGCCAGAGATAAAGAAGGATGTTTCATAATGGTAAAAGGACCCAGACAATAGGAAGACATACTCCTAAATGTGTATACACCAAATAACAGACTTCAGACACATGAACTAAAAACTAACAGAACTAAAGAGAGAAATCGAAAAATCCACAATCATAGTGGGAGAATTTAACCTCCATTTTCCAGTAATTGAAAAAATCAGAGACCAAAAAAGTTAGTAAGGATGTAGAAGATTTGAATACCAACAACCAACTTGACTTAACTGACATTTGAAGATTGCTATACTCAACAACCACAGAATATACATTCTTTTCAATAATGTTGATAGACCATATGCTGGGCTACAGTTTAGGTCACAATGAATTTCAAAAGACTGAAGTCATCTTGCAACATGTTCTCTGACCACAATGTAATTAAAGTAAGAGTTAATAACATATCTAGAAAATCTTCAAATATTAAGCAACCCTGCCACATAACTCACGAGTCAAAGAATATATAAAAAGGGAATTTAAAAATTATTTTTAATTGATTGGTAATAAAGATACAACAGTTAAATTTGTGAGATGCAGCTAAAGGAGTAATTAGAGGGAAATTTATGGCTTCAAATGGTTATATTGATAAAGAAAAAGATTTAAAATCACTGATCCTAGTTTCTACCTTAAGAAGCTAAAAATAAAGAGCAAATTAAATCTGCAGTAAATAGAAACAAGGGGGAAAAATGAAAGTAAGAACAGAAATCATTAATCCAGAAAACAATAGAGAAAATTAACACAGCTAAAAGTTGGTTGACTGAAAATATTAATAAAATTGATAAACCTCTATCAAGCTGAGAAAGAGAATACAAATTACCAATATTTATAATGAAAGAGAGGTATGACTGTAGATCATACAGACATTTAAAAGTATGATTAGGGAATGTTAAGAACACCTTTATGCCATTAAATTTGACAACTTAGATGAAATGGAACACTTCTTGAACAACACAACTTGCCAAAACTAACACAGATGAACTAAAAAATCTAAATATCCTTTTATCTGTGAAAGAAATTGTATTTGCTGTTAAACATTCCCATAAAGAATACTTTAGGTCCAGATAGTTTTACCGGTAAAGACTAGCAAACATTCAAGGAAGAAATAATATCAATTTTACAGAAACACAGAAAATAAGGGAGGAAGGAAAACTTCATAACTCATTTTATGGGGCCAACATAACCATGATATGAAAACCTAACAAGAACATCATATGAAAAGAAGATATCCCCTTGTGAACATAGTCCAGAGGTTAGCATACTAAATTCCTCAGGCCAAATGTGGCCTGTCCCTGTTTTGAAAATTGTTTATATATTGTCTATGGCTATTTTTGTACTATAGCAGCAGAACTAAATAGTTGTGACAAAGACTGTTTGGACACAAAGCCTAAAATATTTACTGTTTGGCCTTTTACAGAAAAAAATTGTCAACACCTGACATAGACACAGAAATTCCTGACAAAACATTATCAAGTCAAATCCAGAGATTTCTAAAAAGAGTGTTACGTAATTACCAAGTAGGTCTTATCCCAGTAAGTTGAAGTTGGTGAAATATTTAAAAATAGATTAATGTAACTCATAGAATAAACAAAATAAAGAAGAAAAACTTATAATCATCTCAATGGATGCAGAAAAAGCTTTTGACAAAATTCAACTCCCACTTATGATAAAAACTCAACAAATTAGAAATACAGGGACCATCTTCAACCTGATAAAGAACACTTATGAGAAATCTATAGCTAACATCATACTAAATGGTTCAAAATTTAATGCTTTCTCCCCAAAGATCAGGGACAAGGCAAAGATATCTGCTTTCATGACTTCTCTTCAGTATTTTACTGGCATTACTATACCATACAACATGGAAAGAAAAAATAAAAGGCCAACAGATTATAAAGGAAGACATAAATCTTTATTCACAGATGACATGATTACATATGTAGAAAATCCTAAGGAATTTTCAAACTATTAGAACTAATAAGTGAGCAAGCAAGCTCACAGGAAATAGGTCCATGTGTAAAACTTAAATATATTTCTAGCAACAATTAGAAAATAAAAATAAATATTTACACAGCATCAAAAACCATAAAGTACTCAGGAATAAATTTAATGGAAGACATGAAGGCCTGTACACTAAAATCTATAAAACATTGCCAAGACAAATTGAAAGGTTAACTAGATATATACCATGTTTATGAATGGGAAGATTCAATATTGTTAAGATGTCATTTCTCTCCCAAGTTAATCTGTAGATTCAATGCAGACCCAAATAGAATCCCAATAAGTATTTTTTTAAAGAAATTAATAAGGCAATTCTAAAATTTAATTGGAAATGTCAGGGATCTGGAGTAGACAAAATAATCTTGAAAAGTAACAAACTTGGAGGACTTATACTACCTGAGAATTATAAAGTGACAGTATCAACAGAACCAAAAGGAGAATCCATAAATATGTCAACAGAAGAGAGTAGATTATATACTTGTATTTTGTATATAATTTAATATATATTTACATATATAATATTTGAGTATATATTTATCTGGTTTTCAGCAAGGCACCAAAGTGATTCAATGTTGAAAGGGAAGTCTTTAATAAATAATGATGGTATAGTTGGAGAAAAGAACTTCAATCCCTGCTTCATATTATATAGTCATGCACCACATAGTGACATTTCCGTCAATGACAGACCACATATACAAAGGTGGTCCCATATGATTATCATACGATATTTTTACTGTACCTTTTCTATGTTTAGAAATACTTGGATACACAAATAATTACTATTGTCTTACAGGTGCCTACAGTATTTAACACAGTACCATGCTGTAAAGGTTTTTAGCCTGGAAGCAATAGACTATACCATGTAGCCTGTGTGTGTTGTAGGTACCATCTAGGCTTGTGTAAGTACACTTTTTGATAGTAACACAACAAAATCACCTAAGGATGCATTTTTCAGATGTGTCCCTGTTGTTAAACGGAACATGACTATATATAAAAATTAGGTGAGGATGGATCATAGGCCTACGTGTAAAAGCTAAAACTATAAAGCTTCTACAAGAAAAATAGGAGAATAACTTCATGACCCTGGGGTAGGCAGAGATTTCTTACAACCCCAAAATCACTAGCTATAAAAGAAAAAGTTAATAAACTGGATTTGACCAAAATTCAAAACTTAGTTCATCAAAACTCACCATTAAGAAAATGAAAACGCAAACTACAGAGTGAGAGCTATAAATATATATGACAATTTGTAACCAAGATTCATAAAGAGTTCACTATAAATATAATAAAAAGACAACCATCCTAATTTTAAAATAGGTAAAAGACTTGAACAGACACTTCACAGAAGAATACATGTAAATGGTCATGTGCACATTTAAAAGTGTTCAACATTTTCAGTCATCAGGAAAATAAAAATTAAAACCACAATGAAATACCTACTAGAACAGCTAATATTAAAAAGACTAACAACACCAAATGATAGTGAGCATCTGGAATCACTTTGCAAAATTGTTTGACATTTCCTTTTAATATTATACATCTACTATATGATCTAGCAATACAACTCCTAGGTATTTAGCCAGGAGAAATTAAAATACATGTCTACCAAAAGACTTGCACATTAATGTTCATAGTACCTTTTTTCATTTTTAGCCAAAAACTGGAAACAACTCAGATGTCCATCAGTAAAAGAATAAATAAACAACTTGATATATTTATACAACTAAATACTGGGGAAAAAAAGAACTACTGTTTTACACAGTAACATGGATAAATCTCAAAAACATAATGAAAAAAGTTACACATAAAAATAATTCCTACATGAATTTCAAGAATAGACAAAACCAGTCAATGATAATAGAAACCAAAACAGTGATTGCCTCCGGAGGGTAGAGAATTGAAAGAGGGAGAAAACTTTCTGGAGTAATAGAAATGTTCTGTATCTTGATTAGGTTGTTGGTTACACAGGTGTATACATTTGTCAAAACACATTGAATAGCTGAATTTCACTGTTTATAAATTCTTCCTCAATAAAAAAACTTTAGAAATTTAAAAATATTAAATGAGGCTTTAAAGTCACAGAGATCTGGGTTTGAGCCTGGTTTCTCTTCTTATAAACTACATGACCTTGAGTAAGTTGTAAATAACTAAACTTTAGTCTCTTTAAATGTAAAATAGAAGTAATACCTACCTTAGAATCCTCTGGTGGGGATTAGGTAAAGTAATGCATGTGAAGTATTAGTACACTATTGGAATAGGGTAAGTGCTCAATAGATAATAGCTGCTATCATTGAGGCAGTATAATCCTGTGGTCATGAGTGTAGGCTCTGGAACCATATTAATTCTGGCCAGCTTGGAGCCTGGCTCTGCCACCAATTTGCTGTGTCATTTTGGATAAGTTACTTAATCTCTCTGTGCCTTTATTTCCTCAACTGTAAAACAGAATAATCGTACCACAAATGGTTATTATGAATATTAAATAAGTCAATATACTTAGAGCACTTACAATAATACCTGGCACATACTAAGTGAACAGTAAATGTTAGCTAATAGCTACTATTATATTCATTTTCTTATTCAGACTATATATTATGGTGGTCTATCACTTCAAATCACTCCTTTGCCATTAAGATTTCTGGTTTTTTAGTTATATGGGAAAACTACTGAATTCATTAATTGTCCTTTTTTATTCTCCCCTATATTTAAGCAGTTGTATATATTGCTAGAGAAAAGCATACAACCATGCCGTGGTGGAGACTACTAATTTTTCACCAAAATCTCTTCTTCCATTTTTTTTATAATAACAGAGTTTTAATTGGGCCCATGGCCAGATACTACATTTCACAGCCTCTCTAGTGACTAATTTCTTGCCAACAGAACAAAAACAGAAATGATGTGTGCCACTTCAGGCCTGGTCATCAAAATTTTATATAGGTGCTCTTCCAAGGTCTGTGCCTTTCCCAAGAGCTGGAATTGCCTGCAACCCAACTTCAACTATGTAGATGAGGAAAACACCATAGGGAATGGCAGAAAAACAAAATAAAAAGAACCTAAGTGCCTTAGTGACCTGGAGCATTCTCCTTTGACTATTACATGAGTGAAAAATAAACTTCTGTCTTTTTTAAGCTGCTGAATTTTGAGGATCTCTTTGTAAAGCAGTTTAACTTTACTATAAAATACACATTTATTATTCTCCATCATTGCTTAAAAATCCTTAATCTGTATTATCTTTCTCTTCAGCTGAGCCAGACCTTCACTACTTTTCTTAAGCCTATTATGACACCCACACATAGATACATATACACTTAGCAGGTTATTCCTGCTTCAAAGAGAAAATGGCAGCCATCAGAAGAGAATTCCTACAATTTCCTGCCCCTAAATTTACAAACTTAATCTGAATCTGCATTCAGCTTACCTCTTTGTCATCTCAGTGAAAGCTAGGTTTCCTTGTAGGTAATCAGTATACCTGTGTTGTTGTTGTTTGTTTTGTCTACCCATGTTTAGGATCCCTTTTTGTTTCTTCCAAGATTTCCCTTCATCAGTTATTTCCTTTAAACTATATCTTCTATCTTGTCCTGTGTTCTGGCTTTTTCCCATTGCTATGTTCAGAATGTTTGTTTCTCCCCAAAATTCGTATGTTGAAATCCTACCCCCCAAGGTGATAGTATTGGGAGGTGGAGTCTTTGGGAGTTGATTAGGTCATAAGGGCCCTCATGAATGGGATTAGTGCTTTTATAAAAAAGGCCTGAGGGAGAATCCTTCCCCTTCTATCATATGAGGACACAGAGAAGGTGCTGTCTTCTCTGGTTCCTTCCCTGTGAGGAACCAGAAAGCAGGCCCTTACCAGACACCAATCTGCCAATGCCTTGATCTTAGACTTCCCAGCCTCCAGAACTGTAAACAATAAACTCCTGTTGCTTGTAAGCTTCCCAGTGTATGTTATTTTATTACAGCAGCTAGAATGGAGTAAGATACTCATCAACACTAAATGTGCTCAAGTCTCTCCTAACCTAAAGATGAAAAATATTTTCTTTGATCTCACATCCCTAGGCTAGCCACCCATCTTGTCTGGACCATTTTCATTGTCCATATTCTTTTTTTTTTTTTTTTTTTTCAGGATATAGGGGTGCAAACATTTTGGTTACAAGTAATGACTTTGCCTCACCCAAGCCAGGGCTAGAGGTGTGCCCATGCCCCATACAGTGCGCACTGCCTTCATTAGTTGTGAGTTTACCCAACCCCAACCCCCAAAGAATATTACTACTGTGTGAGCACCTTAGTGTTGATCAGTTAGTGCCAATTTCATGGTGAGTACATGTGGTGCCTATTCTTCCATTCTTGTGATACCTCGCTTTGAAGGATGGGCTCAAGCTCTATTCAGGATAATATAAGAGGTGCTAGATCACCATTGTTTTTTGTAATTGAATAGTATTCTATAGTATACATATGCCACATTTTATTAATCCACTCATGGATTGAAGGGCACTTGGGTTGTTTCCACATCCTTGCAATAGTGAATTGTGCTGCCATAAACATTCGAGTGCAGATGCCTTTATTACCGAATGTCTTTTGTTCCTTTGGACTGCCCAGATTCTTGAAAGAGTTCATTAAACTGCTGTTTTCATTTCATTACCATGTTTTCCACTCCTCAAACAATGTACACTGCACCTTTTGATGTCACCTTAGTTTGTTCTCATCAGGATGTTTCAGCTAACAAAAAAAAAAAATAATAATAATAATAAACACCAATGTGGCAGCACAGTGCTGAGCATTAAAGATAATATGTAGAGAAAGATAGAAATATTTCTTTCCTTTTACAAAGTTTGCATTCTAATGAAGGAGAAGGGCAGTCATTCTCTGCTAACTATGGGATAAGTACCATGAAAGGGAAGTACAGATACTATGGGAATTCATATCTAGGAGGTCAGAAAAAGCTTCCTACAAGAAATTGCTTTTAAGTTAAGACCAAAGCATGAGGAGTAAAGTAAGACAAAGGGTAGGGGATGGTAGGGGGCAGGAGTGAGGATAGAGGCAAAATCTGTAGAGGAGTATGAGGGCAGCAAGAAGAATGTTCTGAGCCGAGAAAAGAACATATACAAAGATTTAGATGAAAGAAAGGCTAGCATATTTGAGGATTTTTCACAATTACACATGTCCTCCTCTTTTCTAGATTTTGGGAGTCACCTTTCCCTTTAATGCCACAAAATAATCCTAGCCCCACTTCTCATGTGCCCGCAAGTCCATTTTTTTGGGTAATTCTCTTTCCCAGGCATTTCCCAGAATCCCCTAGGAATGCTTTATGTTCTATAAATCCACCCTTGTCACTTGTCACCAGAAAGGCAAAATTGGCAGTATAAATACTCTTACTGGCCAATCTAAACATTTTATTAATATTTACTTCACAGCCATACAAGAGATGCATGCATAATAGATGAGACCATATTCTTGTATTTTTCAGAAGACATCCATTTAATTCCACTTTGTTCTGATTCCATGGTTACCATTCAACCTTATAATTATACACTTGCTTTCCACACAGCTTTTCATTAGTAAAATGAGAATGCAATAATGGGCCAGTATGAATTTTTATTTATAAAACACTTTTATTTATAAATTAGCATGTTGAGTTAAATATCAGTCTTTTGTGAATTTGATTGTCCAGAATCTGTTTTTCTAAATGATTAGATTTTATCTACAAAGTTAAGAATCAAGTCATAGGTCACAATAACTTCAGAAGGTAATGCCACCATGTGACTCCCCTTTCTTTTGTTTTTTTAGAGGCAGGATCTCACTCTGTTACCCAGACAGTGGCACAATCATAGCTCACTGTAAGTTCCAGCTCCTGAGCTCAAATGATCCTCCTACCTCAGCCTCCCAAGTAGCTGAGACAACAGGTCCTCGCCACCACACCAGCTCAATTATTATATGTTCCAGATACTATTAATAGAGGAAACACTGAGCATGTTGAGTAGAGACATGGAAAACACAAAAAGAAACACAAAATGAACTTTGGGAGATGAAAAATATAATATTTGTGATGAAAAATAGGTTGGATATGATGAACAGCAGATTACATATTACAGAAGAAGATATTAATAAATATGAATATATAGCAGTAGGAACTCTCAAAATGAGACACAGAAGTGAAAATTCTGAGAAGAAAATGAGTAGAGCATCAACTAGCTGTGGAAAAGCTTCAAGTGACCTAGTATACTCATAGTTGGAGTCCTTAAATAACAAAAGATGGTAGCAAGAGAAAGTGGTAGAAAAGGCTTTGGAAAAAAATTGTAAAAACATTTTCAAATTTTATGAAAACTATAATGGATATTTTTATTATTTAAATCTGTTTAAAATAGAATTGTTTAGCCAGGTGTGGTAGTTTGTGCCTGTAATCCCAGCTACTTGGGAGTCTGAGGGGGAGGATTATTTTAGCCCAGGAGTTTGAGACCAGCCTGAGCAACATAGCAAGATCCTACCTCTAAAAAAATTTTTTTTAATTAGCTGGGCATGGTTGTGCATATCTATAGTCCCAGCTACTTGGGAGGCTAAGGAGGGAAGATCACTTCAGCCCAGGAGTTTGAGGTTACAGTGAGCTATGATTGCACCACTGCACTCCAGCCTAGGTGACAGAACAAGACCCCATTTCTTAAAAAAAAAAAAAAAAAAGAATTGTTTAAAGTAGAAAATAGCAGTGTGTTGTGGGGTTTACAATTTATGTAGAAGTAGAATATATGATAATAATATAGCATAAGGACTGTGAGGAAAGAAATGGAAGTATACTGTTTTGAGGTTCTTGTACCATAAGTGAAATGATATGATATCGCCTGAAAGTAGACTATGATAAGTTAATGATGTATATTATAAGCCCTAAAGCAACAACTAAAATAAAACAACAAAGAGATTAACAAATATGCCCACAAAGGAAATAAAATGGAACCATAAAAAATAATTATTCCAAAAGAAGGCAGAAAAAGGGGAAAAAAAGGAACAAAGAATAACCAGGATAAATACAAAACAAATAGCAAATGGTAGGCTAAAGGCAACCAAATCAATAATCACATTAAATGTAAATGGCATAAACATCTCAATTAAAAGGGATCATCAGATTGGATCAAGAAATAAGACTAAGCTATATGCAGCCTACCAGGAACAAAAAACACCACCTGCAAGAACTTACACTGCAGAACAAGACACAAATATATCAAAAAGATGGAAAAATACAGGATCATGCTAACACTAATCAAGGTAAATCTGGAGTGACTATATTAATACCAAAGTCATTTTCAGAACAAAGAATAAATATCACCAGGGATAAAAGATGGTCATTTCATAATGGTCAGCAGGTCAATTGATCCAGAAGACATCAATCCTAAGTGGTTATGTACCTAATAATAGATCTTCAAAATATATTATGCAAAAGCTAATAGAACAGCAAGGACAAATAAGCAAATCCAGAATTAAAGTTATATATTTCAATACCCCTCCCTCAGTAATGGATAGAACAAGTAATCCGAAAAACAATAAGGATCTAGAAGACATGAACAAACATAAGCCAACTTGACCTGACATTTATAGAACACTCAACAACAACAGAATATATTTTTGAACTACCCAGAAGACATTTACCAAGATAGACCAAGACCATAGAACAGGTCTCAAATTTAAGAGGGTCTAAGACATACTAGGTATGTGCTCTGAACACAATGGAATTAAATTAGAAACCCATAATAGATGGAATTATCTGGAAAATTCCTAAATATTTAGAAATTAAATAACACTTCCAAATGAACCATGGGTCAAAAAATAAACCAAAAGAAATATTGGAGACTACTTTGAACTGAAAGTGAAAACACAACATAAATTTGTTGGGTGGAACTAAAGCAGTATTTAGAGGCATATATAGGAACTAAACACCTAAATGAGGAGTCTTCAAAAAATTTGTGGGAAATGTATATTATGAAAAAACTATACATGGATTTCAAAATTTCTTTGCATCAAAGTAAACTCTTACTAACTTGTTATGTCTGAAGAGAATCTAGTTTGAGGAACTAAGATAAAACATCAGTTTGAAAAGAGCCCCTATCAGATAAATAGGAATTTTTCTAAAATTGAAGTAAGAACAAACATAAAATTTATGGTGAAGCTTGGGTGGAAGAATGGTGAAATCATTGATACTTTGCAAAAAGTTTATGGGGACAATGCCCCAAAGAAATTCGTTTACAAATGGATAACTCGCGTTAAGAAGGGATGAGGTGATGTTAAAGATGAAGCCTTCAGTGACTTCCACATCAATTTGTGAGGAAAAACTTAATCTTGTTTGTGCCCTAATTGAAGATCAATGATTACGGGTAGAAACAATAGCCAATACCACATACATTTTAGTTGGTTCAGCTTAAACAATTCTGATTAAAAAATTAAAGTTGAGTAAACTTTCCACTCAACTGGTGTCAAAACTGTTGCTCCTAGATCAGCTACAGACAAGAACAGAGCTTTCAATGGAAATTTTAAACAAGAGGGATTAGAAGCATTTCTTCAAAGAATTGTAACTGGAGATGAAACATAGCTTTTCCGGTACTATTCTGAAGATAGAGCACCATTACAATGCTCCTGCTCATTCCTCTCATCAAACAAGGGCAATTTTGCAAGAGTTTCGAGGGGAAATCATTAGGCATCACCTTGCAGTCTTGATTTGTCTTCTTCGGGCATCTTTTTGTTTCTTAATATTAAAAAATGTTTAAAGGGCACCCATTTTTCTTCAGGTAATAATGTAAAAAGTACTGCATTGACATGGTTAAATTCCCTGGACTCTCAGTTCTTTAAGGACGGACTAAATGGCTGACATTATCACCTACAAAAGTGTCTTAAGAAATAAAGTTTATATTTTTTATTTTTATCCTTTAATTCCATTTTTCCACAAAAATTAGAGTTCCCTTGTATTAGAAAAGAAGAAAGGTCTCTAATCATGGGTGACTTCAGCTTCCACCTTAAGAAAGTAGAAAATAAATAATAAATTGTTTCACAAAGGAAGCGGAAAAAAGGAAATATTAAAGATCGTATTGAATATTGGCTGGGCATGGTGGCTCATGCCTGTAATGCTAGCTAGCACTTTGGGAGGCCAAGGCAGGAGGACTACTTGAGCCCTGGAGTTTGAGACCAGAATGAGCAAGAGCGAGACCCTGTCTCTACAAAAATACAAAAATTACCCGGGCATAGTGGCACGTGCGTATAGTCGCAGCTACTCAGGAGGCTGAGCCAGAAGGATCTCTTGAGCCCAGGAGTTTGAGGTTGCGGTGAGCCATGATGACACCACTGTACTGTAGCCCAGGTGACAGAGAGAGACCCTGTCTTTAAAAACAAAACAACAAAAAAAAATCATATTGAATATTAATGATATAGAAAAAACAATAGAGAAATCAATGAAACGAGAAATGGGGTTTTTTGAGTTGGTTAATAAAATCTATAAATTTTTAGCCTGACTGACAAAAAAGAAGTTACAGATTACCAATATCAGGAGTATGACAGGTGACATCACTAGATATTGTGTAATTATTAAAAGGATAGTAAGAGAATGTTATGAACGGTGTTATGCCAATAAATTTGGCAACTTCAAATGCACAAATTCCTTGAAAGATACAAACTACCAAAGCTTCCTTAAGAAGAAATAGATAATATGAATAGTCCTAAATCTATTAAATAAATTTAAACTGAAGTTTGAAAGCTATCCACAAAGAAAATTCCAAGTTCTGATACTTTCTTTTTTCTTCCCCTATGCATTATGCTAACTTTATTCTACAAGCAATTGGAACTTTTTTAAAGTGTTTTTTTTTACAGGTTTTTCAAATAACCTTTATTTTTTTTTAATTTAATATGTGCATTTTAGGAAATTGGAAAGCACAAGAAGCAAAGAACAAAGTCATCCACAATCACAAGTACCTCACAGCTTAAGGTGCGTTTATGGGTCCTGTGAGTATATATACACAGCATCCAATTTTACATGACTGAGATCATACAGTATGTATCATGCTTTTTCACACATCATGAATATATACTAATTCAAAATCCCTCCAGTCTGAGAAACAAAGCAAGACCCTGTTACTACAAAATATAGAAAAATTAGCTGGGCATGGTGGATGTGCATGCTGGTAGTCCCAGCTACTCAGGAGGCTGAGGAGGATCACTTGAGCCCAGGAGTTTGAGGTTACAGTGAGCTATAATGATGCCACTGCACTCTAGCCTGGGTAACAGAGCAAGACCCTGTCTCAAAAAAAAAAGAAAAAGAAAAGAAAAGAAAAAAACCCCAAAACCATATGTGTATTTCGATAACCAAGAATATACAACACCAACTCAATCTGTTAGAAAAAAATATTATCTTGCCTTTCTTGGGGATAAAAATTTCATAGAAAACAAAAATGACAACAGGCCTCTAGACAAAAGTACTGGCAGAGTTAAAATTAAAATACTGCATTCCCTTAATGCTTAATTTAAAATAAGACTTGAGGCCAGGCGCAGTGGCTCATGCCTGTAATCCTAGCACTCTGGGAGGCTGAGGCGGGTGGATTGTTTGAGCTCAGGAGTTCGAGACCAGCCTGAGCAAGAGCGAGACCCCCGTCTCTACTAAAAATAGAAACAAATTATATGGACAACTAAAAACATATATATATAAAGTTAGCCGGGCATGGTGGCGCGTGCCTGTAGTCCCAGCTACTCGGGAGGCTGAGGCAGTAGGATCACTTGAGCTCAGGAGTTTGAGGTTGCTGTGAGCTAGGCTGATGCCATGGCACTCACTCTAGCCCAGGCAACAAAGTGAGACTCTGTCTCAAAAAATAAATAAATAAATAAAATAAAATAAGACTTGAAACAACAAAGTACACTAGTATAAAGTTTCTCAGAGAATTCATTATCAGATCTATACTATTAAAATATTAGCAAGAAGATATGTTCCATTGAATTACTAAATGTATTCCTATAATATAGCCAAAAGAGATGCATATATATCAATGGCTATTATCAAAATGTGAATACAAATACATCTGCCTACATCTCTCCCTTTATACTTCCTTTTTCCCCTCTGCTGCCAACCTAGTGAACAAGTCCTGATATACACTATTCAGGGGTGATTTAACAATTCCATGTCCAAGATGCATCTTTTCCATCGATTATAACAAAAATATATTTGCACATTGGCTAATTCCCTTTTTATCATATATTGTCACCTCAGGACAATATAAGGCTTAGCTGTTGCAAAAAAATAATGAATTTTGTCCATAACAAACACAGATACTTTACCAGAAATGCATATGTAGACCTATGTTTATAATCTAAAATCATCTTTTAGATGAAGAGATACTAGCAAAGAGCGCTTCCCATCATACTTTTTCTCCCTCTTCCACCATTCCAGTGACTAAGGACAAGAGTATGTCTAGCTCTAAGAGGTAGGTTAACAAAGGACACTCCCAGAAGACAGTCCTTCCTAAAAACTAGCAAAAGGACATTTATGAAGGGATAATTTTACTACCTATTTTTAACATACTTTAGGCATTAGGACTTGTTTTTCTTTAATACACAGCAATATTAACTATAATGCACATATAGAACAATGGTTAGACAATTTGAACTAATCTGACTCATGGGCATAGAACCCTTCTCTCTGTGTACTTCCTCCTACCCCTGCCAATCACCACCCAGTGAATAGTCAGCGTACTCTCCTAGACATTGAGTTTAACAATTCCATTACCAAAATGCAAGCATTCTCATGAAAGATTCTGACACTTTCACTGGTGAATTCTAACAAATGCTTAAGGAAGAAATACCAGTTCTATACAAACTCTTCCAGAAAATTGAACAGAAGGAGAATCTTGCAACTCCTTGTGGAATTGATCCCAAAACCAGACAAGGTCATTACAAGAAAAGAAAACTGTAGATCAATATTCTTAATAACATATATGCAAAAATTCTTTATTTTTGTTTCATTTTTTTATTTTGGGGGATGGAGATTTCACTGTGTTACCCAGGCTGGAGTGCAGTGGTGCAACCATAGCTCATTGCAGCCTCAAACTCCTGGGCTCAGGTGATCGATCCTCCCACCTCGGCCTCCCAAAGTGCTAAGAATACAGGCTTGAGCCACCACGTCCAGCCCAATGAATTCTGAATAAAAGTTTAACAAATCAAGTTCAACAATATGTAAAAAGTACAATGCATCATAACCAAGTAGGATTTATCCAAGAATATAAGGTTGATTTAATGTTTAACTTAATCAATGCCTTTACAACTCAATAAAGACAGATAATTCAATTAAAAATGGGCAAAGGATCTGAATAGATGATTCTCCAAAGAAGATATAAAAATGGCCAATAAGCACACAAAGTGATGTTCAATATCATTAGCCATTGGGGATATTCAATTCCAAACTACAAAACAACACTTTGTACTGACTAAGATGGCTGTAATCAAAACATATAACAAGTGTGGGTGAAGTAGTGTAGAAATTGGACCCTCATGCACTGTTGGTGGGAATCTAAAATGGTGCCGCCATTTTGGAAAATAATCTGGCAGTTCCTCAAACAATTAAACATTGAGTTACTATATGATTTAGCAATTTCACTCCTAAGTATACCCAAGAGAAATGAAAGCATATGTCCACAGAAAATCGTATGTGAATGTACATAATAGCTTTATTCATAGTAGCTGAAAAGAAATAATCCAAATATCCATCAACTGATAAATGGATAAACAAAATGTAGTATATAAATACAAGAGAATATTGTTTGCCCATAAAAAGGAATGAAATATTGACATAGGCTACAACATTGCCAGTTGTGGGATGAACCTTGAAAACACGCTAAGTGAAAGAAACTAGTCAGAGAAGACCACATATCGTATGATTTCATTTATATGAAATGTCCAGAACAGGCAAACATACAGTGACAGAAAGTAGATTAGTGGTTACCTAGGGCTGAAGGGTTGGATGGAGTAATGATTAACTTTATGTGTCATTTGAGGGTGTTTTGGGATGAAATTAACATTTAAACTGTTGAGTGTTGGGTAAAGCAGATTGCCCACCACAATGTTGGTGAGTTTCATCCAATCAGTTGAAGGCATAAACAGGGAAAAAAAAAAAAAAAAAAAAAGACAAGCCTTACCAAGCAAGAGAAAATTCTCCAGCAGACTGCCTTAGGACTTCATTTGCATTATCAGCCCTCCTTGGGTTTCAAGCCTGCCAACCCACAATGCAGATTTTGGACTTTTCAGCCTCCATAATTGCATGAGCTAATTCATTATCTATCTTATCTATCTATCTATCTAATCAGATTTTCCTACTGGGTTTGTTTTTCCATAGAACCCTGACTAATACAGAGTTTGGTACCATAAAGTAGTGAAGTGGGTTGTTGATGTAACAAATACTTAAAAATGTGGAAGTCAGAGATGGGACAAAATGAAAGAAGGCTGTTGGGCTTCTGGATTCTACAGGACAAGATAATAGAGCTATTCACCTACAAAAATGCATTATCCTTCACAAAGAGGGAAGAATGACCCTGGAGGCAATCCAGAGATCATCAGGGTTGCCACTCTCACCACAGTTCCAGAGTGCACAGTCCCATTAGGCAAGTCTGTCTCATCCATGGTTTCAGAGAGTGGGGCCACCTCCTCAGTTTCAGTAGGGCACAGTGCTGCTGCCCAGCGTTGAGGGGCAAGGCCATTGCCTAGGGCTTTAGGAGCGGCCTTGCCATGCCAGTGTGCCCAGAGGACAAAGCATCAAGCCAAAAAGGATTATTCTCAAGCCTCCAGTTCTAAAGGAATTTGCCTTGTTAGGTTTTATACTTGCTTGGAATCCATCACCTCTTCTTTCCTATTTCTCTCATTTGGAATAAGAATATCTATTGAATGCCTGTCCCACTATTGTACTTTGGAATCACATAACTTGTCTGGTTTCATGAGTTCACAGCTGGAAAGAAATTTTGCCCCAGGATTTGTCATACCTCTTACTTCAAGTCTCACTCATACCTGATTTAGAAGATACTTAGATAATACTTTGAACTTGGAGTTTATGCTAAAATGAGTTAAGATTTTGGGGGCTGTTGAGATGGAGTAAATGTTATTTTACATGCGAGAAGGATATGAATTTAGGGGGTCCAGAGATAGTGAATTGTGCCTCCCCCCTCAAATTCATAGGTTGAAGCTGTAACACCCAATGTGACTGTATTTGGAAACAGGGTCTTTAAGGAGGTAAAGTTGAGTGAGGTCATGAGGGAGGGGCCCTGATCCAATAGGACTGGAGTGCTTATCAGAAGAGGAAGAGACACCAGGAGTACAGACACACAGAGAAAAGGCCATGTGAGGACATAGTGAGAAAGTGTACCATCTTCAAGCCAAGGGGAGAAGTCTCATCAGAAACCAACCCTTCCAGCACCTTGATCTTGGACTACCAGCTGTTTAAGCCACCCAGTGTGTGATATTTTGTTATGGCCGTCCTAGCTGACTAATAGAGATGGAAACAGGGAATGACTGCTCCCCAGTGGTTGAAGTACAGGGTTTCTTTTTGCAGTTATGAAACTGTTCTAAAATTGATTGTGTTGAAAATTGTACAACTCTGTGGATGCTGTAAACCATTGAATTTTACACTTTAAATGGATGAATTGTATGGGATGTGAATTATAGCTCAATAAAACTGTTTTTAAAAATCAATCAATACATCATATTGACAAAGTAAAAAATTAAAAAAAACATGATCATCAATAGATGTAGAAAAAGAATTTGACAAAATTCAACACCTATTCCTGATTTTTAAAAAATACTCTAGGAGAAAATGTTAGCAAGTCATATATCTGATTTGAAGGTATATGATTTGCAAATATTTAAGCAATTCTGTGTGGATTGAACATATAAATGTGAATGGCAGAGGGATTAATACCCAAAATATATAAAGCACTCCTAAAATTCAACAACAAAATAAACAATCCAGTTAAAAAATGGACAAAGGTCTTGAATTGATAGCTCTCCAAAAAGGATATTCAGGTGGCCAGTAAGCATATCAAAAGATGCTGAGCATCATTAGTCATTAGAGAAATGCAGATCAAAACCACAATGAGATAACACTTCATAACCATTAGGATGGCTATTATATAAAAACAAACAAGGAAAACAAAACAGAAAATAACAAGTATTAGCTAAGGTATAGAGAAATTACAACTTTTGTGCATTGCTGATGGGAATGTAAAATGGTTCAGCTGCTATGGAAACAGGATGGCAGTTCCTCAAAAAACTAAAAATAGAATTACCATGTGATCCAGTAATTCCGTTTCTTAGTATATACCCAAAATAATTGAAATCGGGGACTTGAACAGATACTTGTACACTAGTATTCATAGAAGCATTATTCATAATAGCCAAAAGATGGAAATAATCCAAATGTCTATCAACAGATGAATAAACAAAATGTAGTATATGCATACAATGGAATATTACTCAATCTTAGGAAGGAAATTCTGATACATGCTACAACTTGGGTGAACTTAGAAATTGTTATGCTAAGTGAAATAAGCCAGACACAAAAGGACAAATATTGTATGCTTCCACTTATGTGATACCTACGGTAGTCAAATTCATAGAAACAGCAAGTAGAATGGTGATTAACATGATCTGGGGAAAGGGTGGAATGGGAATTTATTGCTTAATAGGTACAGAGGTTCAGTTTGGGATGATGATGAGCTTCCTTCCTGGGGCAGTACCATTGTATAATCTCCTGGCAACTCCCTATGCTAGTGTCAGGGCCCATACGTGTCAAGGGGCTCTCCATTGGCTAGGATTGCAGGGGTCCATGGTGAGAATGTGGATTCCTGAGGTTCATTTACTTACCGTTTACCCATATCGGGAAGTCTCTCTCAGCTCCTGGCTGATCCTGGGTGAGCAGGCTCAGAATTGCTACATCTTTAGAATTCTGCCTATCACAGTTACCATCTATTTCAACAAGGTTTTTTCAATAATTAAGCACTTATTATTCTCATGGCACTGTGCTGGGACCTAAAGATTTAAAATGTATCCTCAACTACGATTCCTTCAAGGAATATATAATCTGGTCATATGCCATCAATATAAAAGAAGTGTTTGTATGTAATGTGGTTCTGTGTAGGATTTGTTTAAAAATACTTTTCCAATTGTAACATCTGGATTTAGCCAATTCTTCAAAATTATTCTGTTCACTTTTGTTTTTTTAATAAATTCAGCATATTGTCTGGATTTATTCACTTGCTAGTATTGACACACCATAGGTTAACAATTTTTTAAGACCTTTTTTCAATAAGTAAAACAATTCTTCCCTGATTTATGGCTTCAGTAAATTTTGGTGGCAGAGAGTGGGGTGAAGAAAACCTATAAAACAAAACTTCCCTACTGAGATTTAAGACCAGAGCCAAATTTCTCTTGATGCCAATAGTATTACTGCAATGTGGGCATTTCATTAGCCTCTTGTACAATATGCCAATTCTCTTATCTTTAAATAGACTAAAGAGAAATGTGCTATAACAGTAGAAGCATTTTAATCCAATAACCAAATGAGCTAAGTGTTTGGTGATTTAAATGTATTTCTCAATAACATTTCCCTAGTTTGGCCATAATTCTATTCACTTCATTAAGTTTGGATATCCTCTTATATTGTGATTCATTGAAGAAGTTAGTAGCCTCAGCATTTTACAATAGTCACTCTGTCCATGGCAATTAGGAAGACAGAAGACTTAGTTTAAGTACTTTTTCTTTAAACAGGGAGCTCAAGAAGCCATTTCCTCATCTTGAAATAAAAGGAATTTAATGAGAATACAGATCAAATTCTATTACTAGATCCTTCTGTGCTGGTATCTCTAGTTAAAACAAAAAGAAAGAAAAAAATTCTATCACTAGAGAAGAGTGTATATGTGTCTGTGTGTGTGTAGAATGAACCATGCAAACAGTATCTAATGCATCTCAATTTTAATAAAAGAATTTTGATAAGCTTTAAGGGTTCCTTTTGCCAGAGACATAGCTCATTTTTAATTGGATTATATTACATGCAAATATTCTATCTTTCTCGATTTTAAACCCAGCTTTGCTGCCAGAACACACTGAAAAAAACCTGTATGTCAGGACATTACAACTTGAGTATTGAGATATTTTTCCTAAACGTCTTTTCCTCAAAATGAATTTTAGGGTGGGGCATTGTGGCTCACACCTGTAATCTCAGCATTTTGGGAGGCCAAGACGGAAGGATCACTTGAGCCCAGGAGTTTGAGGCCGCAGTGAGCTGTGATCGAGCCACTGCACTCCAGACTGGGCGAAGGAACAAGACCCTGTCTCTTAAAAAAAAAGGAAGGAAGGAGGGAGGGAGGGAGAGAAATGCATTTTAGGAGCCACACGCAGGAAATCTAAATAACCACTAGAGGGACCCAGTCACTTACATAATGACCGAGTAACGTCCCTGCTTTCCTCTCCGAACTATTTCTAAATCAGAAAAGCCAAGTGTTCTTGGTAAAAGCCTAAGTAAATATGTTTATATTCTCTCTCATTTGTGCTTTGTAATGATGTGTGAACATGACACCAGAGATAGCTATGGACATACCTTTCTCCCCAGTGTAAAAATGGCTTTGTGATCTTCATTACCGGGCAAAATGACCAGTTCAGAGTGATAATTTCTTTTTCAGCTTTTCTTTGCTGGCCCATGTTTCATTTTTTCTTAGTTTCTTCCTTTCCCCTGTTATAGATGTTATCTGGGCTCTTACTGCTTTGTTATTTTTCTTTGGTGTTGCAGCACTTTTTTAATGAAGCTGGGTTAATTTTCCATTTTTTTTTTTTTTTAATCTTTCAGATGCTTGTTTTTTTGTAATTTAAGTTTTGGGGACAGATCCACTGGACTATTATCCTGCCTAGCAGTGTTATTCAAACTCCAGGACGTAACTCATTAGTGAGTCATAAAATCAATTTAGGGGGTTGTGACGAGCATTTTTAAAACAGAGAATAGAATAAAAAATATCAGAATATATCACACATATTAAAGATTAATATAGTTTTGTGAAACTTTTGTTTCAGTGTGTGTATGTGTGTTTTACAATGTGAAATATATTTCTTAGTGGTAGTAAAAAAGAAAGTTTGAGAATGGCTGTTCTGAAGGATCCTCTTTTTTGGAATGTCCTGAGTTTTATCCCAAGGGAAGATCATTTTTTCATTCTTCTTTCTCTAGCTCAACTAAACCACAAATAATGGCATTTGCTAGATTTCACAGTTGGGCCAAATATCTAAATTTCATGAAGAATAGCCTATACATATCCTAGATATATGTCAATTCATGGTATTAAAAAGTATTTCAGGAAGACTTCTGTTTCAAAAATGATGGCATAGAAGCAAGCTAGCTTCACTCCTCCCCTACCCCTCCAGAAAACGAAAAACAAATATTAGCACTGAGATTATTGTCAACAATATCCCAGAATTTAAAATATGAGGAGACAGTTCCTAGGGCCATAGAGAAGTAAGAAAACTTCAAGTAGACTGTGAGAGAATCAGACTTCCCCTGTCCATGGTGCCCCTCCCCTCAATCTGCCCTGCATCATCAAGCATGCAGAAAAAGTCCCCTTGACTCGGTTTCTATTAATACATTGAAAAAAAGTGAGATCAAGGTAGAAAACCAGATTCTCCACCAACTTGGGTTCCTTGGCAGGAGACCTATTCTTGCCTCAACCCACAGGAAATGTTGGCAGTACTAGAAGGGAGAAATGTCCCCAGAACAGCCAGAAACAAAGGGGGGAGATGGAACTACTATCCACAGTCCTAGAAACTCTGCTCTGTAACTCGGCCAAAGGAGATACCAAATCAGAGTGGCTACTCAGCAGCACCACACTATAGGAGTTTCATTCCACAGGTCCCCTGGGCACAAAACCCTAGCCAGCATTCCCACACTACTAGACTATCTGCTTTGGGACATCCCCCATCAGGATGGGCAGCACTCTGTTTGCTAGAACTGAGGAAAACCTAGGCTTAAGGCACTATCTAATGCCAAAAAGGAGACAGCAACCTAGCAGGAAAAAAAAAGAAAGAAATCAATAGATAAATTACAAAGAATCTCTAAGCAAACATATCCAATAAAAATAAAACAAGCCAGACAGAGAAGTGTGGAGTAAATAACTAATCCTTCAATGCAAAGATAGGTGTACATCCACAAGAAACAATAGCAAACAGAGAACAATGACCTCCCCAAGCAGGCAAAGAAAAATATAGTCACTGACCCTAAGAAGACAGTGATATATGAACTCTTGGGACAAGAATTCAAAATAGCAGTTTTAAGGAAACTCAGTGGTCTCCAAGATAACACAGAAAATTAATTCACACTTTTTTTCAATAAATTTAACAAACAGTTTGAAATAATTTTAAAAAATCAAACAGAAATCTTGGAACTGAAATGCATTTGCTGAATGACAGATTCATCAAAGACTGTCCACAGAAAAATGGATCAAACAGAGGAAAGAATTAGCTCAAAGGCAGACTATTTGAAAAAATACATTCAGAAGAGGAAAAAAAGAAAAAAGAATGAAAAGGAACAAAGATGGCCTACAAGACATAAAAAATTACCTCAAAAGACCAAATCTAAGACTTATCATTCAAGATGGAGTTGAGCAAGAACAAGGGATAGATAATAATAATAAAATAAAACTTTCCAAACCTTGTGAAAGAAATAAATATCCAGGTACAGCAAGATTAGAGAACACCAAATAGATTTGACCTACATAAGACTACCCCAAGGCATATAATAATCAAACTCTCAAAGGTCAAGGACAAAGAGAGGATCCTAAAAGCATCAAGATAAAAAAAACAAATAACATATAAAGGAACTCCAATTTGCCTGGCAACAGACTTCTTAATGGAAACCATATGGTCCAGGAAGGAGTCAGACAACATTTTCAAGCATTGGGAAGGAAAAAAAAAAAAGCAGAAAACAACCTGCCAGCTAGGTGCAGTGGCAAGAGCCTATAGTTCCAGCTTTTGGGAGGCTGAGATGGGGGGAATCCCTTTAGCCCAGGAGTTTGAGGCTAGCCTGGGTGACAAAGTGAGATTCTATCTCTAAAATAAAATTTTAAAAAACACTGCCATCCAAGAGTACTGTATCCAGCAAAGCAATCCTCCAAATATGAAGGGGAGGCCAGGTGTCGTGGCTCACACCTGTAATCCTAGCACTTTTAGAAGCCAAGATGGGAAGATTGCTTGAGCCCAGGAGTTCAAGACCAGCCTGGGTAACATAGCAAGACCCAGTTTCTACAAAAAATACAAGTTAGCTAAGTGGGATGGTGTGCACCTGTAGTCTCAGCTACTTGGGAGGCTTAGACAGGACGATCATTTGAACCCAGGAGTCTGTTGTTGCAGTGAGTTATGATGACACCACTGCACTCTAACCCAGGCAAAACAGTGAGACTGTGTCTCAAAAGAAGAAGAAGAAAAAAAAAAGCCCAAGAAAGAAAAGATGGCCCAAAAGAAACATGCTGCCATTTGTCCCTCTGCACAAACACCTAATTCAACAACTGTCCACATAAGCAAGCACCTTCAGAAGAACCAAAAATCAGGTGAATGATCATACTACCTGGTTTTAACATTATATAAATGAAAGAGGCAGTGAACAGAGTAGGAAAGACAGCCTTGCATTGCCCATGCTACCCCTCCCTTATTCCCGGGCAGTGCTGTGTCAGCAGGCCAAGTGTAGAGAGAATCTGTGTACCCAGGAGCAGGAGAGTGAAGTGATTTTGGGGCCTTGCACTGAAACTCAGGGCCACTCTGGGGCAGGAGACTACAACACAGGGCAGAATTCTTTGTCCATGGAGGGAGCATGTAGACCAGCCCCAGCCAGAGGGAAATCTTCTGCCCTGAAGCCAAAGTTCCCCGCTAGCCCCACCACCAGCAGAAAAAAGCAGCCTGGGGCCTGGACTAAATTTGTAAGACAATTCGGGCCACAAAGGCTGCAGTTCTTGGGCAATTCCTCTGGCTGTGCTGGCTCAGAGCCAGTGAACTTGGGGTGCACATGACTCAGTGAGACACCAGCAGCTCTAGCCAAGCCAGTGCCTGTGTTACCCCCTCCCCCAACCGCAGGTAATGCGGCTCAGGGAGAGTCTTCTTCCACTTGAGGAAAGGAAAGGAAAAAGCTCAGAGGACTTTGTTTTGCAACTTAGTTACTGGCTCAGCCACAGTAAAATAAAATACCAAGCAAACTCCCGAGGCCCCTGAGTCCAAGGCTTAGTTCCTGGAAGGCATTTCTGGATCCACCTGGGCTAGAAGGAATCATGCTACCTTGAAGGGAAATACCTAGTTCTGGCAGGATTTCCCACCTGCTGACTAAAGAGCCCTTGGACTTTGAATAAACATCAGAGGTAGCCAGGCAACACTCACCACGGGCTTTGGGTGAGCCTGGGCTGGCTTCAGGTGTAACCTGGTGCTTGTGGACATGAAGGAGTGCTCACACCACTCCTCCCTCAACTCCATCAACCAAGCACAGAGAGTGAGGGAAGAGAGAGAAACTTTTCCTGGTAATGTTAGGTAGATAGTGAGGGATTCCAGGTCTCCTACAGATGAAAGGGGGGGTGCTTTGCCTTGGTGTAATTGCCCCACCCTAATTCTCTCCATATCTGGGGAAGGAGAGAATACCCTGTGAATCTGCCAATCAGAACTTGGAGCCCTAGCTGCAAAAGAATGCAGGGGACTCTCTAGCCCATGGGCCAAGCAGCGTAAGTACCATAAAGTCTGGAAAGTGACCTAGAACCCACATGCGCAGTAAGACTCAGGTCATGCAGCTCCCAACTGTCCAATCAAGTGGTTCCATGGTGAAGTTTGTACCGTGGAGAGGTCCCTATCTGGATACCATAAAACAAAACCCGCACTATAACCAAACCCTCTTTTTCTGCTGTGACAAGTGGTCCGGTTGTCATCTGTGGTATATGTATCATGCTTTGTAAACCTATGTCTTGCTCTTGCTCTGTAATCCTATCTTGCTCCCCCTCAATAAACTTCACCTCATGTTTACCTTACTTTTGTGCATTTGGTCATTCTTCAGCTATGAGCATACTAAGAACTGACATTCCAGGCTAAAACCTGACAGTAATACAGGGAATGCTCTTGTATCTTACCCGGGCTTATCAAGGCAGTACCACTAGGAGTTTGCAAGAGTCACAGCATTACTGGGCTTAGGGCGGCCCCAGTGCTGAAAGTGCTACATTGACGAGAGACTTAAACCACAATACTCAATTCCATTTGAGTATCTGAAAAGCCTTCTCAAGAAGGACAGGTTCAAACAAGCCCAGACTGTGAAGATTAAAATAAATACCTAACGCTTCAATGCCCAGACATCAACAAACATCCACAAGCATCAAGAACATCCGGGAAGACATGATCTCACCAAATGAACTAAATAAGGTACCAGTGACCAATCCCAGAGTGATGGAAATAGGTAACCTTTCAGACAAATAATTCAAAATATGTGTCCAGGAATTTACCTATTTCTTCTAGGTTTTCTAATTTGTTGGCATATAGTTGCTCATAATAGTCTCTAATGATCCTTTGGATTTCTGCTGTATCAGTTGTAATGTCCCCTTTTTCATTTCTAAGCTAATTTATTTGGTTCTTCTCTCTGTTTTTCTTGGTCTGGCTAAAGGTGTATTTATTTTGTTTATGTTTTTAAAAAATAAACTTTTTTCATTGATCTTTTGTATTTTTTTGTTTCAATTTCATTTATTTCTACTCTGATCTTTATTATTTCTTCTAGAATTTTGGGTTTGGTTTGCTCTTGTTTTCTAGTTCTTTGAGATGCATCATTAGGTTGTTTATTTGAAGCTTTTCTACCTTTTTGATGTATTGCTATAAATTTTTCTCTTATTACTGTTTTTGCTGTATCCCATAGGTTGTGTTTTCACAACCTGTGATATGTTGTGTTTTCATTTTCATTTGTTTCAAGAAATTTTTAAATTTCCTTCTTAATCTTTTCATTGACTCACTGGTGAATCAGGAGCATATTGCTTAATTTCCATGTGTTTGTATATTTTCCAATATTCCTCTTCTTATTGATTCTGAGTTTTATTCCATTGTGGTCAGAGAAAATATTTGATATGATTTCAATTTTTTTGAGACTTGTTTTGTGGCCTACCATATGGTCTATCCTTGAAAATGATCCGTGAGCTGAGAAGAAGGTGAAAGCTGCAGCTGTTGGATAAAATGTTCTATAAATAATCTATTAGGTTCATTTGGCCTATAGTACAGATTAAGTCCAAAGTTTCATTGTTGATTTTCCAGTGCTGAAAGTGGATTGTTGAGGTCTCCAATGATTATTGTATTGGGGTCTATCTCTTTAGCTCTGATAATATTTGCTTTATATATCTGGGTGCTACAGTGTTGGGTGTACATATATTTAGAATTATTTTACCCTCTTGATGAATTTACTCCTTTATCATCACATAGTGACCTTCTTTGTCTCTTTTTACAGTTTTTGTCTTGAAATCTATTTTACCTGATAGAAGTATAGCTACTTCTGCTCTTTTTTGGTTTCCATTTGCATGGATATCTTTTTCCATCTCTTTATTTTCAGTCTATGTGTGTCTTTATATGTGAAGTATGTTTCTTGCAGACAACATACAGTTGGCTCTTGTTATTTATCCATTCAACCAGACTATGTCTTTTGATTAGAGAGTTTATTCCATTCACATTCAATATTATTATTGCTAGATAAGGAGTTACTACTGCCACGTTGTTATTTGATTTCTGGTTTTGTGGTCCCCTTTTTCTTCCTTTCTTCCTGCCTTCCTTTGCTAAAAGTGATTTTCTCTGTTAGTATGTATTAATTTCTTGCTTTTCAATTTTTGTGTATCTGCTGTAGGTTTTTTTATTTGAGGTTGCCATGAGGCTTGCCAAAAACATTTTATGACCAATTATTTTAAACATATAACTCTGCTTTCAAACAAACAAATAAATAAGCAAAGAGAAATCTAACAGAAATTCTATCCTTTAACTCCAATCCCCCCAACTTTTTAACTTTTTGTTGTTTCCATCTGTATCTTTTATATTATCTATCTCTCAAAAAGTTGTTGTTATTTTTGATAGGTTTGTCTTTTAGTCTTCCTTCTCAAGATATAAGTGGTTTATACACTGCAATTACAGCAATAGAGTATTCTGTATCTGTGTGCTTACTGTTACCAGTGAGTTGTATACCTTCAGAAGATTTCTTATCATTCATTAATGTCCTTTTCTTTCAGATTGAAGAATTCCTTTTAGCATTTTTTGTAGGACAGGACTAATGTTGATGAAATCCCTCAGCTTTTGTTTTTTTGTCATCTTTGAAGAATATTTTTGCAGGGTACAATATTTTAGGGTTACAGTTTTTATCCTTCAGCACTGTAAATATGTCATACCACTCTCTCCTGGCCTGTAAAGTTTCCACTGAGAAGTCTGCTGCCAGACATCTCGGAGCTCCTTTGCTCCTTTACACACACACACACACACACACACACACACACACACACACACACACACACACACTCACACATATTTTTGTTGTTGTTGTCTCTCTTAGGACCTTTTCTTTATCTGTGACCTTTGGGAGCTTGATTATTAAATGCCTTGAGGTAGTCTTCTTTGGGTTAAATCTGCCTGGTGTTCTATGACCTTGTTGTAACCAAATATTGATATTTTTATCTAGGTTTGAAAAGTTCTCTGTTATTATTTCTTTGAAAAAATGTTCTACCTCAATCTCTCTACTTCCACTTTAAGGCCAATAACTCTTAGATTTCCTCTATTGATACTATTTTCTAGATCTTGTGGCCATGCTTCATGAGGGTTCAGGCTTCCAGAGAGAATGTTCCAAATGTCCTGGGCAAAAACTGTAAGGCTCCTTAAGATCTTGTTTCTTAGATCTCAGAATGTCACTTCTGATTAATTCTTTTGGTCAAACAAGTCGCTGGCCTTACTGACTCAGCCCAGATTCAAAGGGAAGGGAATTAGCATGTCACCTCTTGGTAAGAGGAGTGTCAAAAATGTAAAGTCTTTTTTATTTATTTATTTATTTTTGAGATGGGATCTGGCTATGTTGCCCAGGCTGGTCTCAAACTCCTGGACCTAAGTATACTGTCTCAGCCTCCCAAGTAGCTGGGACTACAGGTGCACACCTCTGTACCCAGTTTAGGACTATAGACACATGCCACTATACCCAGCATACAGTCATTTTTAATCTGCTATAGAAGGGGTGAATTGTATAAGATCAGAGAACATATAAAAGGCTTGCCTTGGACATGAAGAAAGACCACTACTAAATGTTGGAGTATTCAGAGCTCTGTCCTCAGCATTTCTCTCTATATACTGTCTCCCTAGGTGATTTCATCTAGTCCTTTTGCTTCAAAGAACTTTATATATTGATGCCTTTCAAGTTTATATCTCTAGTCCCAACCTCTTGCCTGAGCTCCAGTCTTGTACATCCAACTATCTACTCAACACATCCACCTGAATGTCTAATACGCATCTCAAATTTAACATGGCCAAACCCAAGCTATTGGATTTCTACACCACCCCATGTCTGCTTTCCCTTAGCCTTCCCTTTCCCATAATTGACACAAGTATACACTCAGTTGCTCAGGACACATAACTAGGAGCTGTACTTGGCTCTTCTCTTTTCCTTACACAGCACATTTACTCCATCAGTGTCTAACTCCAATTCATCAATAGGTCCCATTGGCTCCAACTTCCAGAATATACCCTGAACCTAACTACGTCTTTCCATCTCTTCTCATCTAAGTTGATGCCACCATCACCTCTCACTGATCTCCCTGCTGCACTCTTGATCCCCCATAGCCCTTCCTCCATCCTCATTGCAGCCAGAGTAATCTTTCTAAAGTATAAATCAAAGAACATAATTTCCCTGCTTCAAATTCTCTGAAGATTTCCCATTGCAATCAGAATAACCTACAAACTTCTCATCAGGGTCTATGAGGCTTTCCAAATCTTGCCTGTCTGCTTTCTGGCCTCATCACCCCCAACTCTTCCTCTTATTCAATGAGCTCCATCCACTCTGACCTTCCTTCTGTCCCATGAATACACAAAACTTGTTCATGTCTCAGGCCATCCCACCTATTGCTCATTCTGCTTGAAGAGCTCTTTGGATCTTCATGTACTTCCTCCTTTTTTTTTTTTTTTTATCATTTAAGTGATAAAAAGTGACTCAAATGTCACTTTCTCAAGGAGGCCTTCCCTGATCACCACAGCTAAGGTAACATCACATCTCCCTAGGTCACCTTCCTCACACTACCCTATTATACCTTCTTCATAATGTTTATCAGTACCTTAAGTTCTTACTCATTTCTTTATTATATGTTTATTGCCCATCCTTCCTCACTAGAACATAAACTCCTTGGGTGCGCTATTACTGTCTGCCTTATTCACAGCTGATTCTCCAGTACCTTGAACCATATAGACCACAAAATAGAGATGCACAATAAATGTTTAAATTGGCTATTTCTTTCTTCTGAAAGGAGGTTTAGAGAAGATGGGAAGGGGGGAAAGAAAACTCTCTTTCCTCTGTGATTTGGAACATAAAGTGTTTGGCTGATAGTGAGAAACAGGTGGAACAGGCTTTTCAGAAGTGTAATGAATCATTCGAGACTGTCATTGTTCAAAAGTCATGTTTTTAAAAAATAATTAGTTGAGAGTTTTTTGTTTCAATTCTAACATTTCTTCAAAAGTGATTTCATGGAAGAAAGAATTTGAATTTTTACCCTTTTAGGTAACATTGGCTTTCCAAAACACCAACTTCACATCTTTTATATTTCTGCCCTGGAATTGATTTATCTTAATCCACTGTTTTTTGTTTTTGTTTTCCTCCCTCTCTTTAAAGGATCTTCTATATTTGTTCCTGACAACACAGGTTCAAGACCCAGAAAAGCACAAATGTCAATGTTTTCTTTCCTTGTGGCCCTTCATTATAGCCTTAGCAAGTCCCTTCATGTATCCGTAGCCACATAGCTCTGTTTCCCATCAGTAAAGTCTGGGTGTTTTGCAAGTATAAATTAATGCTTTTATGTCCATGCTTCTATCTCTCTTTCCCACTGGCAAAATCTATGCATTTGCAAGACTTAAATAGGTATATTTTCTTATATGTGTTGGTCATTTTCTACATTTGAATAATAAGTTCTACTCAAGGTATAGCTGCACTGCAAAATTAATTTTCTTAGTCAACTTTTTAATGGTATTTTCTTAAAAGGACTTTTGTAACACATTTTGGTTACTTGGTTTTTATTGGCTCATATATACCACTCCTCTAGAATACTGCTATGAACTAGATGTGAATTTATGATGCCGATGAAAAGAGTAATTAAATAAAGAACTACTGCTGACAGGTGAAAGCATGGTTAATTATTTCTCCGTGGAGAAATGCACATACATACATAGCAAAACAGCTTTTGGAAGCCAGACCAACCTGCCAGACATGCTGAACCAGTTCTAGTCTATTCCAAAAGGAGAAGGCAACATGTATGATTCATTCCCAAGACTTTCAGAGAGTCAAATATGTTTCCACATGATATCAAAACTTGATGTCAAAAACTTCATGGGGGCTTTTGACTTGCCTTTTTGCAAAAACCTATATGGTATTTACAAGTGTGGTTAAAGAATCACAATGGACATGGACATGCAACAGTAACTGGTCAGCAGCCAGGTAAACCCTTGTAGGGTCCTTGCACCTAGCCAAAAAAAGGGTTTTTAAGAGCAAGCCTCTTGCCAAGAACTCACCAAGAGCTCTAAGAAATGAAATGTTGCTCAGACCTCTTTTAGCCTGCTCCTGATCTAAAATCTTGATTAGAGAGCTTATTTTTAGCGTTGTTCTGCCACATGTGTGGGAGGAAAGAATACAATATCACTCTGAATGTGTGTCTATGGTTGTTCTCTCTTATTGAACAGCTTGGGGGCTGGAAGTTACTCTGATCTATTTCCTCATCTCCAAGCATATCTAGATGTAAACTGTTTCTAAAGAAAATATTGGTTTAATTACTTCTTGTGAAATTCCAAAGATTCCACAGTTTGCTTTGGGACACAGCAATTGCTACTGCAACCCACCAAATGTAACCTTCCTTTTCCCAGACTATAACTTGAGGCTTTGTAGTATGTGGATGACAAGATCATTGGTATTTGGCTCTTAAGTTCCCACCCTGGTTTCTTTACAAGGACACTCAACTTCTGAGGTTTCTTTCATTTTAATGGGTCTCTAGTGGCCTCACAGACCTAGGAGCTTTCTTCTTGCTGCTGCAGGATCAGCCTTCTGCCAAGGCTCCAGCCAGGACTCTGCACCAGTTCTTCCCCTGCTCCTGCTGGTGCCGTGCTCAAAGTTAGCAACTTTGGGGTTGGTGGGGAAAGGGATTCCAGAGTGCAGTGGCATCATTGTAGCCCACTACAACCTCAAACTCCTGGGCTCAAATGATCCTCCTGCCTCAGCTGCCCAAGTAGTTGGGACTACAGGCATGCGCCAAGTCAGCCTGGCTAATTTTTCTAATTTTAGTAGAGCAGGAGTCTCACTCTTGCACAGTCTGGTCTCGAACTCCTGACCTTAAGTAATCATCTCACCTTGGCCTGCCAGAGTGCTAGGCTTACAGGCGTGAGCCACCGTGCCCGGTCCCTACTCCCTTTCTTCAGATGATTATTACAGCTCTCTTAGCTGTGAACTAGCCCTTAAGCTAACTCAGTGTAAGCTTCCAAGATGCAGACTTTTTCTTCCAGCTTTTCTTCAGCCCTTTGTTAAGGACTTAAAACAAGTTTTCTCATAGACTAGGCCAGAGAAACATTAATCTATGTCATAACAAACAATTCCTTGCATGCAGACTCCTGGTGTCCCAAGACTAGCTACATCTCTTAGTTTCCTGCTACCTTAAGATGAATCTCCTGCCCTCCCAGCCAGCCCCATTCACTTTCCCCCAAAATGGCTAGAAAAAGTCTCTTCTTGTTTGGTTAAGGAAATATTATCATGGTAATTTAGGAGATTGACTATCAGTTCCAAATTCTTACATCATTTCCTCCAGGAGGCTTTGAGACTCTAATGCAAATAATACTCTCTTATTCTGATATCTCAGACTTTCCAAAGTTAACTTGTAGTTTATATTATATATCTTTCTTTTCCCCTACTCAACCAAGGTGAGCCTTGTCCACACAGAATCTCTAACACTTTCCCAAGCTTGATAGAATTCCCAGGGAGCTACAGTGTGTGCCTCTGCCTTACTCTGCACAGCAACTTGGCATCAGCCTCTTCTTTCCACTAGTCTCAACTTATTCCAGTCATTCCATCCTCCAGCCAACTCCTACACCCTCATGATTAGAGAGCTCTGGGATACTAAAGGCAGCCACCACTACCACCCTACACACACACACACACACACACACACGCACACACACACACACGCACACACACACAGAGTTTGGGGCCCTTGGATTTAAATTATTTAGCAAAGATGCTTTGGAAACAAAATAAGTAAGACTTTCAAGTCAATATTCAGAAGTACTTCTTTATTGTTATTAATTGCAAATAAAATGGGATTTTAGAGTTTGTCACTACCATAATCCAAGCTCCTATCATGTTTTGCCTGAACTCCTAAAACAATTTTCCTACTTCTACTGTTTTCCACCTCCAACACAGTCTCCACACAATATCCAGTGTTCTTTTAAAACTGTATCACATCACTTCCTTGTTTAAATCTTTCTGAGGGCCCGGTGCGATAGCTCACACCTGTAATCCTAGCACTTTGGGAGGCCGAGGCGGGAGGATCATTCAAGGTCAAGAGTTCAAGACCAGCCTGAGCAAGAGTGAGGCCCCATCTCTACTAAAAATATAGAAAGAAATTAGCTGGACAACTAAAAATATATATAGAAAAAATTAGCCAGGCATGGTGGTGCATGCCTGTAGTCCCAGCTACTTGGGAAACTGAGGCAGGAGGATCGCCTGAGCCCAGGAGTTTGAGGTTGCTATGAGCTAGGTGGATGCCACGGCACTCTAGCCTGGGCAACAGAGTGAGACTCTGTCTCAAAAAAAAAAAAAATCTTTCTGATGGCTGCCCATTGGACACAGAATAGATTCCACACTCTTACTGTAACAGTAATAGTAGTAATTAATAATGATAATAGATAAGAATAGGTTACCCCTATTATTCTCTATCATTGGACTTTACTTCCTTCATAACATTAATGCATTCTATTTGTTTATTTGTTTGTCTGTCTCCCTACTGGAATGTTAGCTTTCTGAAGGCATCAGCATTGTTTATCTTATTCACCGTTGGGTCCCCATCTCCTGGCATGGTGCCTGGCACATATTAAGCAATCAGTAAATATTTGTTGAGGGAATAAAGTCTTTTTTTTTGTTTGTTTTCTGGTCCTTTCCGGCAAGGACTGGAAAACCTACTAGACAAATTCTAAAAGAGCTGTAACACTGGGAATAAAGTCTCATGATTTAAAATTAATTTAGAAGTCATCTAATCCATCTAGTTCTTTACCCCAATTTAGGGCTTAATTTTCAGCCCTTTGTAATGCTGAGGCTATTTGGATAGTGGTGTTTATGCTGGTGGAGAACAAAAAAGAACAATAGGGAGGAGCTGTTTCCCTTTCCCTAATTGATTTTGCCTTACTTGTTCTGACATCAGCTTTACTTTTTACCACATAGACAAATAGTCATATGAGTCATTTATTCTTAGCCAAGCAGCTAATCATGCATGTGACCACTCCTGTGTGTGTGTGTGGGGGGGTGGTTATAGTTGAGTGTGTTTCAGATTAATGTTCATCTAGTTTTCCGTGGAATCCTAAAGATTTTGTCTATTAACATCTTTAATTATTTTTTTTCCAAATATAAGTAGAGAGTTTATTTGGGCCAAGGTTGAGGACTGCAGTCTGGGAGACACAGATTCAAGTTGCTCTGAATATATACTCCCTCTATTCTTTAATGTAGTATTTTCCAAACTATGGGCTTTGACTTATCACTGCATATTGTAAAAATAAATATGGTCTAGTGAAACTTTTGTTTCAGTTATATATGTGATTGTGTGTGTGTGTGTGTGTGTGTACTATGTCTTGATGTAAAACATATATTTCTTATTGTAAAAAATAAACAACAATAACAACAAAAATTCTGAAAGCCACTGCCCAAATGAACATTAATAGAATATCTTATATTAGAAAGGAGACTATCTGGTAGTTCTAGGATGACATATGGGTTGACCTTCGCAGCCCTCTGAGTCAGGGCTCTGAGGCTGTTCAGAATTCCGAGGCTGTTCAGAATTAAAGTAGATGAGAGTGATAATTCTGCCATGTTTCTAAATGAAAGCACTATCTACTTATAGCCTGAAAACACTGTTAGAAAAATATTTTATAAGCATGGGTACTATATCAGCTATTTGAAATAAACCACAAATACAACAAACACATTATTGTTTTCATTAGTTCTCCATTACTTTCCTTCTTTGGCCGAAAAGATTAGAGTCAAAATGGCCAGAGGTCTAGTAAGAGTTCTGGTGGAGGCGAAATGAATGAAGAGGCCCCAAAAGAACATTGTGGGTTCTCCTTTTTGTGCCAGTTTCCTTCTGATGGCTTTTCCTTTTACAGTGAAATAGGAAGCAAGATCATCTGCTGAGAATGAGGATCGGGAAGAAGTATTGAAGGTCTGAGGAAAGAAAGGCATAAAGTAGTGGAAGGGTGAATGGACTAAGGAGACATAGCCTGGCTGTGGGCAGCACTAAGGGATATATATTTACAGTGGGTTCAGTGAGCATGGTTACATGTTCAGCTGGAGAACATGGGCAAGTAGTAGTTAAAGAGTTGACTTTAACCAGAGATGAAAGGAAATTCTGTTTAGGGAGAGGGAACAACATAAAGTTTGAGTGCCTGAAATTACATGATGTGTAAATATAGTAAAAAAATTCTCTTAAGAATCAAAAACAATTCATTTGGCTCCAGCCTCCACCCAGAGAACTGGGAAACAGCCAGGCATTCTCCTCTTGCAAGTGAAATGTGTAGCACACTAACTAAACTGAAATAAGGAGGCTGCTTCCCTGGTTCTCTGACTCTGGGCTACAGAATCCCAATTACAAGAGTCAATTAAGGTGTGTCTGATTTAACCACCTCTGTTCACATACTATTATATAATACAATATCAGGAGGGCCTTTTATAGCAACAATGACTGGAGATAGCTGAAAAAGTCTGAGTCTCCACCATGGAGTAAGAACTATAAACAGTTCACTGGACAGTTAATTTCAGCAAAATTCCAGAATGTATCAACAAACCATAATTAACACTCAGTGGTGGGAGTTCTATATTTTTCTCAATGAGAAGCCAGTAAAGCTAGGGACTTACTTCTCATCTAGTCTAATATGATGTTTTCTTTTCTTGCATTAATCAAATCCAGATTCTATATAATTTTCTATATAATCTTCTCTTTATAACTCAAGTGATTCCACCTGAAGAAGTTTACCTTGTTGAATCTGAGATTTAAAACCATCTACAAAAATGCTTATTCTCTACTTAAATGTTGCAATAATTTTTTCTTTCATTCCACAAATCATTATTAAGTGCCTATTATGTGACCAGCACCATGCCATGCCTTAGAGAAACAAATGTAAGCCAGATAGAAATAGTCCCTTATACTCTTACATATTCTCTTATATAAGCAATCACATTGAAATGTGGCAGGTGCTTAAAAAATAAAAGATGAAGTATAAAGGATGCTCAGTTAAATTTGAGTTTCGGATAAATAATGTATAATGTATTAATTAGTGTATGTCCCAAACAATCTGGCAACCCTGTGGAAGTTCAGAGCAGGAGCTTTATTTTATTTATTTATTTTTTGAGACAGAGTCTCGCTCTGTTGCCCAGGCTAGACTGCCGTGGCATCAGCCTAGCTCACAGCAACCTCAAACTCCTGGCCTCAAGCAATCCTCCTGCCTCAGCTTCCCAAGTAGCTGGGACTACAGGCATGCACCACCAAACCCAGCTAATTTTTTCTATATTTATTTTTAGTTGTCCAGCTAATTTCTTTCTATATTTTTAGTAGAGATGGGGTCTCACTCTTGCTCAGGCTGGTTTCGAACTCCTGAGCTCAAACAATCCACCCGCCTCAGCCTCCCAGAGTGCTAGGATTACAGGTGTGAGCCACCGCACCTGGCCCAGAGCAAGAGCTTTAAACTTAGTTTAAGGGAATAAGAAAAGGCTTCCTGGAAGAAGGGACATTTAAACTGAAACCTAAATTTTACCTTATGCACCAAGTCCTTCTCAATGGCACTGCTAAGTAGGATTTAATTCTCTCTGAAAAATGCCTTCTGCCCATTGTTGGGGTCTGGCCATTGTGTCTCTCTCTCCAAGGTATTCTTCCCACAGTGTGATGATGGGAAGGGTCTTTTAAACTCTTCTCTTTTTATGTAAAAAGAATAATTTATAAATTACAGATGTTCCTCAACTTAAGATGGGGCTATGTCCCAATAAACTCATCGTAAGTTGAAAATACTATAAATCAAAAATGCACTTACTACACCTAACCTACCGAACATCATAGCTTAGCCTAGCCTACCTTAAACATGCTCAGAACACTTCCATTAGCCTGCAGTTGGACAAAATCATCTAAGACAAAGCCTATTTTATAATAAAGTGTTGAATATCTTATGTAATTTATTTAATACTGTACTGAAAGTGAAAAGCAGAATGGTTGTATGGGTACTCACATACAGTTTCTACTGAATGTGTTTTGCTTTTGCACCATTGTAAAGTCAAGAAATCCTAAATTGAACCATCCTAAGTTGGGGACCATCTGTAGAGTCTAAGCTGAAAACTGTCTCTCCCTGTTGGACCGGAAATGGCTACCATTTTCTGTAACACTATTAAGTATCCTTCTAGGTTACAGCAGCTCAAGGTTTTAAGATTTCACCAGTTTATGCATATACCCATTTAGGCCACACAAGCTATTAATTGGTGGTATAATTTTCAAAATGAATTATTTATGTATATTTTCAAATAGAATACTTTTGGGATTTACAAAAAAAAGGACTGGCCTTATTTTTATATATTGGAAGGGCTATCCCAGCTTTGTCCCTGACTGAGTCTTTTCTGTCCTTCTCTGACTGTCTTCCAGTGTAATCTCTGGCTAATATGCAGATGTTCCTGGGGAAAATAACAAATGAACTCTTACTACTTCTCAATAAGTGGTATTGCAAATACCAGGATATACTTTTGTATTATTAGTAAATACATTATTTGAATCAGCCCATTTATAAGCATTTAAATTTGTTACCACCAAATCAGTTGCGCAAGATGTAACGGGGGTGAAATCAATTCTTTTGAAAAACCTTATCATTGTCATTTGTAGAGAAAGATAACTGTTTATTTTTATAGGAAATGTTGTCACAGACAAATAAAATATCAGTACTTCTCTCAATTCCCTTTTAGTCTGACCTTGAAGGTCAAGAGATGCGTCAAGAAAGTACATCTGTGTAACTGCAGAAAAATCACATCCCTGACTGCCTCTCAGCACATTTGCTTTCCTCAAGGGAGGAGTATCATTCCTGCCAGGATCCACAAGATCTATGGCTCTACTCTCATGTAGCGGACACTGTGAAGCAGTTTCATAATAACCAAGCCCATGGGAGGACTCCCATTGCATGGAGGACAGCAAAGATCATCACTAGGCCAACCACCAGTCCAAACACTTTTACCCTCTGCGTCCTGGGCTGCAGTTTTACCAATTGCCTGCGACTGGTTAGAGAGAACACATCCACACACAAGTTATATGAAGCGGATTTATTACTTACAGACAGGCAGCAAAGGACAAAAGAAGCCTAGGATCCATTGTGAGCCAGTTCCCCAAGGTTCAAGAAGGCTGCCTGGGGAAGATGGGGACTTGACTCTGTATGCCCCACTTGCACCCTCTTACAGAACCCCGAAAGGCAGCCTGCCATAGGTTATACACCTTAAGGTCATGTACCTCAGGAACAACATGACTCACTGGGCAAAGCTCTGAAGAACATCCTGCTCCCAAGGGAGAGAGGAACAAAGCTCGGGCTGTCTAGGGCAGTTTTCCCTAACTCAAGACGTTACATTCTTTAGGAAGGACAGGAACAAGGCACAGGCTGTTACAGGCAGTTCCTCCCTATCTAATGATATTGTATTCCCAGCACATTCTATAGTTATTTTTCATAAGTACAGCAAGAAGTTGGGGAACACTGGTTCCCTCCAACGCCACCTGGAGAACTGTCCTGCAGATACATTTTGGAACATGGATCATGTTGAACCCCTTAACTGGTCCCCTCACCTATGGCAGAATTGCATGCAACATTCCCCAGGCCCCCTCTGGTCACAGTGACTGGACTGGGGATAGGCTGCTGACTCAGCTGAGCAGAGTCCCTTCCCAGGGAACTTGGAAGTGGGGATGAGAGCAGAGAATGAGTCTTTCCATATGGTTGGAACTGTAAAAAGTAAACGTGGAAGCTCTGGCCTGCCATCTGCCAGCTGCCATATGGCTCGAATAACTGAGAAACCAGATGCTGAGGGAAAAAATGAAGTGAGGAATGAAGTAAGCGCTCTCTCTGAGTTCCTGCTGACCTTCCTTTCCGGTGCTAGCCCTTCTGATTCCTGGCTGCTTACATTCCTGCTTTGGCGCAATGAGACACTTCTATTTTTTTTTTTTTTTTTTTTTGAGATAGAGTCTGTCTCTGTCACCCGGGCTAGAGTGCCGTGCTGTCATCATAGCTCACTGCAACCTCAAACTCTTGGGATCATTTGACCCTCCTGCCTCGGCCTCCCAAGTAGCTGGGACTGCATGCGTGCACCACCACACCTGACTGATATTTGTATTTTTTGTAGAGACAAAGTCTCACTCTTACTCAGGATGGTCTCAAACTCCTGGACTCAAGCGATCTTCCCACCTCAGCTTCCCAGGGTGCTAGGATTTCAGGCATGAGCCACCATGTCCAGCCCTATTTTCTTATAATTTCTCCTTTTCTTTTCTCTCTTCTTCTTCTTCTTCTTCTTCTTCTTCTTTTTTTTTTTTTTTTTCTTTTGTGGTAGAGATGAAGTCTTGCTATGTCACTCAGTCTGGTCTTGAATTCCTGGGCTCAAGTGATCCTCCTGCCTTGGCCTCCCAAAGTGCTAGGATTACAGGCATGAGCCACCGCACCCAGTCCTCATTTCTCCTCCTTTTCTACCTAAAATAGTTCAAGTTGGTTTCTACTAGTTGTAAACATAAACACCCTGATAAATCCTCAGGGCTGGGTGTTCTCCCTACAAACCCCTCTGGTGAGGCGGTTGTTCCTCCAGGGTCACCCTGTGATGTGCACACTGCTTTTTCCATAGCAATGTGCTCCACTCATCAATCCTGGAAGGCAAGACAAATGAGCAAAGATGTATGAAGCACAGTGGGAAGAACTGGACAGAACTTAATTCAAATCTAATCACATCACTTATTTGCTGTTTGACCTTAAAGTAGTTCCTTAAACTCTCTGAGCCTCTATTTATTTATATATTTATACCTGCCTTGCAGGATTGATTAAATGAAATAAGGTATGTCAAAATTCTAGAACAGGGTAAGGCACATAGCAGGCACTCAACATCTGATGCTACAGATAAAGCATGCAATGGTGACCTATTAACATTCAGGGATTATGGTTCTTGGCCCAGCAACTGTGGTGATGTTGTCACTTGGTATCCAGGGACACATATATGGCTCTCCTCCACAGTAAGCAATGAGGTAAATATTTAGACAGTTTTCAGTTTTTCTGCTATTAACATAACTCTGAAATGAACATCCTCATAACTAAATATTCATGCATATTTTATTTTCTTAGGATAAATTCCTCTTAAGTTGAAGACTGGGTACATTGTTCTGGCTTTTGATGCCCATTGACAAAATTCTTTCCAAAAAACTGAACCTAGTTCACCGCCACCAGCAGTGTATGCCTACATATCAGTGTAGCAAACGACTACTTGTCCCCAAAATCCATTCTCCTCTTTTTCCATAATAATTGAGTTGTAGCTCGGTACATGGCTGCCCAGACTGACTACATGTTCCAGCTTCCCTTGCCACTGAGTATGGTGAAATTAAATTCTTACCATTGGATTATAAGATGCCCTACTTCCACATCACTTACGTAAACTAAGTGATGTTTCCTTTAAAAAGGAAACTACTTGCCCTTCAGTGTCTTTCTTTCTCCCTTCACACAGACTGGACTCAAACCCAACTTGGACCATGTAAATGAGGACAGCACCCTAGGGAATGGCAAAGCAAAAAGATTCAAAGAACTTGGGACCCTGAATAGCTTCATGGAGCAGAACCCTGCTAGCAGCCTGAAGCACTTACCCATGATCTATTACATGAGATATTTCTTTGCTACAGAATCACAGCCTGTATCTTAATAGCACAGTGGGGTTAATACATCTTTTATTAGTAATAGTGAGGCACTTTGGAGTACTAATTAGTTTTGTATGATGAACGAGTCATGTATGACTTTATGTCGCCCGTAACAGCCAAAATGATGTATTCTCCACTTACATGGTCCAGTATTTCATTTGTTAATAAATGTTATTCACATCTGCATGAAGAAAATTTTCGTTCATTATAAACGTGCAGTGGTTTCAGTGCTAATCATTCTACCCTTCCTCTTCACAGCAGTTCCCTTAGTGTTAATGCACAGTATGTCTTTGCTCACAGCAAGCTACCAAATTTCAGGTATGTTATTGACCTAAGCAGATTTAAGCAAATATTGTGGAGTTCTTTTGTTTATTTCCAAGTCTGAACTTGAAGCTGATTGTCTGTAAATATTTTGTAAGATTATAGGTAGATTTCTAGAGAGTTAAATTAGCTGTATAATCCATTATGGAGACTATAATCTTAGTATTGCAGTGGGTCCAATGTTAACTATTTCTCTCCTATGGTCGTTTGTGGAAGCTTAAAATAATATTACACTGATGCACTATCATCATACATTAATGTTGGGTTACACATGAGAGCTTCTAGATTATATATAGATTACTCTACAAATAAAGTGATTATTGAGGATTCATGTAAACTATTTCTAAATAGATGTTTAATATTTTCTTTGCTTGTTAAGTACTGTTCATTTGCTGTAATTAACACCTTCTTTGGTCTGGGCGTGGTGGCTCACGCCTTAATCCTAGCACTCTGGGAGGCCGAGGAGGGTGGATTGTTTGAGCTCAGGAGTTCGAGACCAGCTTGAGCAAGAGTGAGACCCCCATCTCTACTAAAAAAATAGAAAGAAGTTAGCTAGACAACTAAAAATATATAGAAAAATTAGCTGGGCATGGTGGCGCATGCCTGTAGTCCCAGATACATGGGAGGCTGAGGCAGGAGGATCCCTTAAGCCCAGGAGTTTGAGGTTGCTGTGAGCTAGGCTGACACCACGGCACTCTAGCCAGGGCAACAGAGTGAGACTCTGTCTCAAAAAAACAAACAAACAAACAAACAAAAAAACACCACCTTTGTTCCTGTTCTCTCAAGGAACATAGCTCTGTGCTTATCGATTGTCCAATGTCTGAAAACAGTTTGTTTCTACTTATTTTATCCAGTTTTATCATTATTTGTTGTGGGAAGGTGAGTCCATTAGTTTCTCAATGCTGAAACAGAAGTCTATGAAATGTGAATTTTTTATTATCCTAATGCTATATAAGAATTATCTTATATTAAATAAACATGCCGGAATAGAGATACCCCTAAGAACTGGGTCATACCCTTGGCCCTTTTCCAGTTGCAGTTCATTAATCCTCCACCATGACAGTAACGATGATTCTCTTCGTTTCTCCTCCCTCAGTGATGCTACCACCAACTCCTCAGCACCTCCCCTGTTCATGTACTGCAGGGCTTTTGCTTTCTCATAACTTTGGTCTACTGAAGACTTATAACAAATGGTCTCTGTCTATGAATCCTTTCAGCTTCAACTTCAGCTCCTGCTACCTACTTACTCACTCTCTGTATTCCACGTGGGAACTCTTAAAGAGAAGATCTGATCACTATCCATGCCCCTCTCTTGGGAGAAACTTTTGGGCCAAGACTTTTTTTCTCAGCTCTAGCAGGGAAAGCAGGTAGGGAAAAGAGGCAGGTTGGTCACTCTGTGCAGAACATGGCCACTCAGCTGCTAATTCATCAGGGGCCTTGGCCAGAGAAATTCTGCTAGGAACAGTGGATGTAGCAGTCACTGAGGTTGGCCTAAAATATGTGTGATTTATTTACATATCTCTCTCTCCTAAATGTGAGCTTTTTGAGGGCAGGAGCCATATTTTAGGTATCATTTAATGCTTAGTGCCCAGCATATTGCTTGGCACATAGTAGTTTCTCAATAAATTTTACTGAATGAATGAATTGATGAATGACTATCTTGGCTCCCCACTTAGACTGTTAGCTCCCTTGATTGGCCCCAGAATAACACAGATCCTTACAATGAACAAATTACAAGACTACCTTGGGGATTGCTTTAGGAAATGCTATTTTAAAAAACAATTGAAGCACTAGAAATGTTTTTTTATTTTGGTTTAATGATTTTAATTAGTATCCATATCAATTCTTAATCTGTACATAATAGTTTCTGGAGTGAATTTGTTTTCTCATGTACCTTAAAGACTCCCCAACTAGAATGTTTAAAAATACTAATTTAGATTGGATTTGCTTAATTTCTCTGAGTAAATAATATTTTACAAATATTATTTTATATATATGGGTATATAAACAAATTTCATAAACATGGATAAACTGTATGTGACCAGTTGGTAGATCTTAAAGCTAAATGTATTGGTTCATGTTTTTCCAATATAATCAACATAATTATTCCTCAAAAATTGAAATTGATTGTTATCCTTTAAATTAAAGCTGCTGGCACAAAGAAAAAGGGATCTATGTAAAGGATGGATTAAACTTTGTGCTTACTGTTCTGTGGGTAATGAGAATCACTTTGTACAGATAGTAGGTATGTACTGAAGCTGGAGTGAGGTTGGTTTGTACTGCACCATGGAGAACTTAATTATCCCCATGGTAACACAGAGCCTCTTGCTTATCACTTCTTCCCACATCTTTGTGATATTTAAAGCAGGAAACCATTATTTACTTCATATTTGATATTCTGATATGTTTTTCAGGGCACAATTTCCTAACCTCAACCATTCCTGTGTATAAAACATTGCCATAGCAACAATAAAAAATAGTGATCATAAGTAATACTTTATGAAATGAAAAATGATCTGCCAATTCTACAGCATTTTAGGATTCAAACTTTTCTCCTGAATTTTGCATAACAATTATCAAGATGTTGAAATTAAAACATACTTAACCAACTGGCTAACTGATGATTCTTATATATTTTGAAAAGGCAACCATTCATATTAAGTAACGTATGTTTAAATTTAAAAATTTTTGCTTATCAGAAAAATAATTCCTGTCCATTGATGTAAAGTTAGAAAATAGGCCAGGCGCAGTGGCTTTTGCCTGTAATCCTAGCACTTTGGGAGGCTAAGATGGAGGATCACTTGAGGCCAGGAGTTCGAGACCAGCCTGAGCAAAAGCTAGATCCTGTCTCTACAAAAAATAGAAAAATTAGCTGGGCATGGTGGTGCATGCCTGTAGTCCCAGCTACTTGGGAGGCTGAGGGAGGAGGATTGCTTGAGCCCAGGAGTGTCGGTTGCAGTGAGCTATGATGACGGCACTGCACTCTAGTCCGGGAGACAGAGTGAGACTTGGTCTCAAAAAAAAAAAAGAAAAGAAAGACAGGCAAAAAGAACATTTAACAATCCAGTAATCTCCCTTCCCCATGGTTTACTATGTCTTTCCAGTACCTTTTCAGTATATGTATATGTGGAGGTGGGGGTGGTGTCGTGGGGTATAAGGAGAGATGGAGAGAGAGGCCCTTCCTGCAATACATTTTGTTCTGTATCCTGATTTTTTTTTTTTTTACTTAACAATATATTGTGAACATCTTTTCAAATATATTAACTATGGTGTCATTTTTATTGGTTGAATATCGTGGATGTTCTGTTAAATGAATTTGCTATATATTAGTTAAGCAGTCTTTTTGTTGGACATTTTAATCTTTTCCATTTTTCACCAATATCAAACATAAACCAAAAAAGATAAGGAAAGAAAGAGAGAGAAAGGGGGGAGAGAGGAAGGACACTAAAATGAACATCTTGTGGCACCCATCATTAATTATTTCCTTAGCATTATTTTGAAGAGGAATTGCTGTTAAAAGGTATGCATTTTTCAGATATTTTGTCAAAGAGCTCTCCAGAACAGATGTAGTACCTTCTCTAATCCTGGATATTATCTTTTAAAATAATCCTGAACAATTAGAAAGGCAAAAAATGGTGTTTTAATATGGCTTTGATTTATACTTTTTGATTATTTATGAAAATGAAAAAAATATATCTTTATTGACCCTTTTTGTTCTTTTCTGATTTACTGGTAGAAGTCCTTTGCCCATTTTTCTACTTGGCTATTTATCTTTTCCTTATTGATTCGGAAGACTTCTTAACTCTTAGTCCTTTTGTTCCCCCCTTTCCATTTGGCATTTGCCATTTTTTAGTGATTTCTGAAGCAGTTTTTAGTTTATGCATTTGAAAAATCAATCTTTGCTTTATGTTTCATGTAATATAATCCCCACTCACAAGATTACATAAATTTTTTTCTATGTTTTCTTCTAGTAAGTCTATGGTTTAATCGTTTTTTTTAATTTTAATTTTTATTTTTTTGAGACACAGTCTCACTCTTGCCCAGGCTAGAGTGCCGTGGCGTCAGCTTGGCTCACAGCAACCTCAAACTCCTGGGCTCAAGCAATCCTCCTGCCTCAGCCTCCCAAGTAGCTGGGACTATAGGCATGTGCCACCATGCCCTGCTAATTTTTTTTCTATATATTTTTAGTTATCCAGCTAATTTCTTTCTATTTTTAGTACAGAGGGGGTCTCACTCTTGCTCAGGCTGGTCTCAAACTCCTGACCTCAAGCAATCCTCCTGCCCCGGCCTCCCAGGGTGCTAGGATTACAGGCATGAGCCACCGCACCTGGCCTATGGTTTAATCTTCATATTAGAATCTTTAATCCACCAGAAACTTATTTTGGCACATGGTATATTTTTCCCCTCCAAACAATTGGCCAGTCGCCCCTTCATTTATTGTATAATTTATACTTTTCTCACTAGTTATGAATGCTGCTTTTTTTTTTTTAAGGGATGGGGTCTTGCTAGTTTGTCCAGGCTGACCTTGAACTCCTGGTCTCAGTGATCTTCCTACCTCATCCTCCTGAGTAGCTAGGACTACAGGCACATGTTATCACACCCAGTTTGAATGCCACTTTTATTATTTATCTACTTGGGCCTTAATAACATTGAATTTTAATGTGAAAATATAAAGATGCCCCACAGATCTAACCATTTCCCTTCTATACTAGTTGCTTGGGACTTTGTCTAGAGTTGTTTTCTTTTTTCTTTTCTTTTTTTTTTTGAGACAGAGTCTCACTTTGTAGCCTGGGCTAGAGTGCCGTGGCATCAGCCTACCTCACAGCAACCTCAAACTCCTGGGCTCAGGCGATCCTACTGCTTCAGCCTCTCGAGTAGCTGGGACTACAGGCATGTGCCACCATGCCTGGCTAATTTTTTCTATATATATTTTTAGTTGTCCAGCTACTTTCTTTCTACTTTTTAGTAGAGACGGGGTCTCACTCTTGCTCAGGCTGGTCTGGAACTCTTGACCTCGAGTGATCCTCTCGCCTTGGCCTCCCGGAGTGCTAGGATTACAGGGATGAGCCACCGCGCCTGGCCTAGAGTTGTTTTCTATCAGCAATTGTGTGGAGGGTGAAGAGGTGTCATTTCAAATGCCAGAAAGATATTGAATGAATCTCTGGCTTTTTTTTAAATCAGAAAATGTTATAAATATTTTATAACAGTATCATTGCTAATGTAGACTTGTGAGATATTCTAATCTAAGCTTTTTATTGCTATACATCTGGGCTGTAATGGCATATATTTTATGACCAGATTTTGCTCATTGAATCAATAAAATATTCTTAACTAGTTATAGGTGATGTATGCATAGATGTATGCATTTATCATCACTCAGAAGCTAAATATTATTTATGAATTTAAAATGCTCAACAAATCTTATATACAAGGGTAAACTGTATGTGACCAGTTGGCAGATCTTAAAGCTAAATGTATTGGTTCATGTTTTTCCAATATAATCAACATAATTATACCTCAGAAATTGAAATTGATTGTTATCTTTTAAATTAAAGCTGCTGGCACAAAGAAAAGGGGATCTGTGTAAAGGATGGATATAACTTTGTGTTTAAGTTGTCCCTTTCTTCTAAACAAATAAAAATTATACAGATAATATTTTGGAACTAAATCTAAACAATAGCCCTACTTTTAGCTTTAGTAAAGGTGATAGGTTTGATGGTGAATGTTGTCAACTGGGATTTATTTGGGAACAATGACTTTCTCAACCACTTTGCTTGTAATTTAGCCACAATTAAGACATTATGTGCTCCTGAAAATACTATAATAGGTCAGTTAATCAACATACTATCTCATTGTGGTAAATATTGGCCTTAATCATGACAATGATTTAGATCAAATTACATAACCAAGCTTATAAGGGTAAATCTGCAGAATTTTATATTAGGTCATTCCAAGGATATATGTAACTCACTTTTCTTCCCCTCCATACATTCCATTAAGACATTTTCAAACATATTTTGGTGTATTTGCTAGATATTAAAAAAACTTGCTATCAAATAGCAGGATTAAATCCTATGTGTGAGCCTGACTGAAAAAAGAGCCACATTGTGATTACTGAGAAAACGGTCTGCAAATTACTTAGGCAGAATCTCTAAAGCCTGTTCTTTTCCCAGTGCTCATTTACAGCAAAGAAAACAAGCCAGGCAGCAGGGGGATTTAGCCTGGAAAGAGGCTTATTTTTCCCTCCTGAGAGACAAATTTGATTTTATCTCTTGGCTCATATTACAAAATGTGGCTATTCTCCAAATTAGCATTTGAGGATAATTTTAAAACTGCTTTCCCCTTAATCATGCTCTCTATGATGTATCGAGAATACCTCCACGGATCTCTCACAGATCATTTCTCATTTCACCTACTCTAACTTCCTGTTCTGTGACAAGAATCTCTTGATCAATTCCCTCCACTTTTCCTGTAAAATCCAAACATTATGTGCTAGGCTTAAGGAAACAAGGTGACATTTTTTTCTCTTAGTTTTCCTGATTTCACTCCTGTTCCTTGTCTTGCTTCCTTGTGGCTTTTCCAGGCTTGTTTTATTTCCTGATCTGCCCTCTTTAGTTCACAATTATTGTTATGTTCCCATGTGTCAGTCTTGGTGTTCATAACCCACGGCAAGAGAGGCAGATGTGTGGACTATACACACTGATATCTTCATTTCATGGCTTAGTTCAGATCCTTCTTATCAGAAGATCCATGAACACAGGAATTATGTCTACTCTACTTGCAGTGCCCACCACAGAATTCTCAATAAATCTTTATTGAATTAATAATAGCTGCCACCATTTTTATAAATCTACTTATTAAACGATAGTCATTGTGCCATGCACAAAGGGTATCTCTATTTGATAGATGAAAAGACTGAACTTAGAAAAATTAAGTAGCTTGTTCTTGGTCACAAGGCTAGTAAAAGTTGAAGCACTAAGACATGACTTAATCCCAGGTATGGAAGGCCCAGGGCCTATAGTCAATCTCCACACTAACAGTGCAGAAGGCAGCATAACATAACTATGAAGAAATGTTGTCCTGGAGCCAGACAGCATGGGTTTAAATTCGGCTTTGCTACATAAGACTTAATCTAAGCTCTCTGTGCTTCAGTGTCATGATCTGTAAATTAGAAACCATTTATTGGACAAATATCCATTGATTCCCAGTCATTCCACTTCCATTGGAAAGTTTTTCTCTAATCTGCTGTATTGCCTTTGTATAATTTGACACTTTTGATGCTGATGATCATTAAGGGGTTAGACCTCTAAAAATGAAGGATTAAATCATCCTAGTAGGCAAAGGCCCCAATCAGATATTAGTTGCAAGCAGGGAAATTTGGAAGGGGTAGTCATAGATACCAGTTACAGCCTCATTAAGAATAGTGGGAATGAGTAGTCTGCACATACTGCTGGAATGTCTGAAGACTGAAAAATTACCCTATTTTTTTTCCTTTTTAAAAAAAGAACTATCACTGTTTTCTTCTCCTTTCTTTCTGTAGCAATTTTTGCCACTCCTGGTTCTACTGATTGTTTATAGAGTGTACTGATAGTAATTACACTTACGATTTAGTCCATGGATTGCAGGAATATGAGGAGCCACAGCTAGATGAGACTGTGCCAGAACTAGAAGAAGAATGGGCATTTTACTTCCAGAGATCAGGATTAGAAGAACAATAACCTCAAGATATTCCTTCTACCAGTTGGATGTGCCTTTGGGCTTTGCAAGAAGGCAAGTGCAGGGGTTGTACTAGAATGGCTGGATCAAATAGGCTGGAGGCATTTTTGTCATTGTATATATGGGGAAAGGCAACCAAGTAATAAGACACAACAGATACCTCTTAGGTCAGCCACACAGCTCACAGTGACACCTCCCTCTCCTGCATAGGGGTGGAAGAGTAGAAAATATCTATAAGCATCACTTGCAGACTACTCATGGCTGAGTGACATGGGGTTAGAAATATGACTCAAACTAGCCAAATAGGCTTGCTTTCCTGGGAAACTAGAATTTTGAAATAGGACAACTAGAGATGAGGAGTTGTTTACAGCCCACCAGGAGGATGGTTTATGGATTCCTACTACTGAGTTCCACAGTTTCCCTGGTTATTCAGCAATTCCCAAGATTATATGAGATACCCCAGTATTCTTTAAGTCAGCTTAACTGGCAGGAGTTGCTATTAGTATCTGCAACCAGATCCTTAACTACTACACTTCCCTGAATAGCTTCCTCCCATACTACTCTTTCATATGTTCCTTTCCTTACCTTATACCCTCCACCAAAATATCCATATATCCAAAAAACTGGGCAGTTTACCAAGAATGCCATGATGTCTAGATTCATTGAGCTTTTGCTGTTCCCCTGCATGAAATTCCCTTCCTCTTGTTCCTGAAACCTTGCTGAAGGATACCTCTTCTAAAATATTTTCCATTGGCACCCAATACTTACCTGCTTTAATTTGGAAAGTCTTCCACTGTGCCCATAGAGCCTGTCACTCCACAATCATGGCACTTATCATACTGCACTATGTAATCTTTGATTGACTTGGCTGTCTCTCTCATTAAAAGGCAAGCTCTTCCATAGTAAGGGCAATTTCCCATTTGACTTTATTTCTCCAGTTCCTTATTACAGTATCTAGCACATAGGAGATCCATTAACTAAATGGATAAATGAGTAAACAGTTTCTGATTCATCATGAGAACATGCTCAAGCTTACCTGCTGGAGGATTGTGAGACAATGGAAAACAGCCAATGCCTTTCTAGATCTGATGACAGCCAGCTGATCCTCAAACATGTGAAAATCCAGCCAAAATCAGCATAGTCACCTACCCAACCCACAGCTGACTCAGAAAATAATTTCAGAAGGGCTGCCCAACTAATGCATAGACTCCTAACATGGTTATTGTTTTAATCCACTGAGCTTTGGAGTGGCTGGCTTCTTGGGCAGCATTTTTGTGGCAATAAATAACTGGTACAATATCTGTGGGTTAGATTTTTACCTGAGGATCACCAACTTGAGAGCTTTGCTAGATAGAGTTTAAATCCAAGGATTGCCTTTTTTTAGACAAGGGCTTGCTCTGTTACCCGGGCTAGAGTGCAGTGTTGTCATTATAGCTCACTGCAACCTCCAACTCCTGGGCTCAAGTGATCCTCCTGCCTCAGCCTCCCAAGTAGCTGGAACTACAGGCACATGCCACCATGCCCAGCTAAGTTTTCTATTTTTTGTAGACACGGAGTCTCGCTCTTGCTCAGGCTGGTCTTGAACTCCTGGCTTCAAGCAACCCTACTGCCTCGGCCTCCCAAAAGTGCTAGGATTACAGGTGTGAGCCACCACACTTGGCCCAGGGATTGCTTTTAAAAGTCTCATTGTGAATGTGAAGAATGAATGTATTTATAAATCAGTAGAAATAATATTTCTCACTCCTTGTTAATATTTTAAGATTAGTATAAGACATTTAAAAAAATCAGGTTAATTTAAAATTTTCAAAAAGTTAAGGAAAAATCAAAAGTAAAATCATCAATAACCTCCTTATTCCAGCACACTTATGTTAATTTTTGCATTTCTATTGAGCTTTTATCCATGTACTTATGTATTTTCACATATTCTAATAACAAAAATGTTGCATTTTGCTTTCCTATTAGAGGAAAAATACCATATTCACGCATAATCTTCAGAAGTATTTTAATGGTTACATAATACTTTTCAAATAGATTTACTATAGTTAACAATTTCTCAAGTGTTTTAAAAAGTTAAATTTCTTCTATTACCAACAATGTGGCAAATACAGTTTTTTTCTTCGTCTTTCTTGTTTATTGCCATATTCCCCAACATTTCCAGTACCTAGCATAGTAAATGGCAGACAACCAATAAACATTTATTGAATAAAAGCAATGCATAAATGAATAAATAAATATATTTACAGAAGTAGGCTTTCTCATTCCATGTTTCAAATGCTTTTTAAACAGAATTAGAGGGACTGAATTAGATTCAAAATTCACATCATTTGAAAGAAAAATTTATTTGCATCACATTTTAAATTTATCATCTATAGATAAAGGGATTTGTTATTCACCTCAAAATTTCTGAGTTAGTTGCATCGTTGACCCATGGGAATTTATCAGTTTTAACTGAACAGACAAAAGAAAGAATTCCAAGGTTTTTGTTCATGAACTGCGCTTGCATCATCAACACTGGATGAGCCCCTTTTACTCCCAGTCCTCATTCTGTTCTCTGCAACACTTGACACTTTTGGCTTCTTACTTTTTACTTCTTACTTTTTTCACACTTGATCGGTTATGTATTGGTGTATGTGACGGTGAATTTACACAACTTCTCCTGCTATTTCTCTGACCACTCCTCTGTCCTTGTCAGTGGTCATTCTCTAAAGATTTCCTTAGTCTTCTGCTTATCTCCCTTTGCAATCACTGTCTATAATCACTCACCTATAACCTTGGCTTCAGCCTCTCCTCTCTGTGAAATATGCTCAGGTCTGTATATCTAATCCCAATCACTCCACCTGTGCTTTTTAAATCTCATCCTCCTCCATTTCCTTAAAACCTTACTTTGCTTATATTTTCGATCCACTGTCTCCACTGGCTCCTTTCCCTTGAATTATATTTGTCCTCTAGTCCTGTGGTCCCCAACCTCCAGGCTGCGGCTAGTGCTGGTCAATGACCTGTTAGGAAAACGGGGCTGTGCATCACCACCTGAGCTCTGTCCCCACCCCCGCGGGCCCTGCCTCTGTCCGTGGAAAATTTGTCTTCCATGAAACCAGTCAAAAAGGTTGCTTCCCCACAGATGTAGCCAGTATGTATATCAAAAAAAAAAAGAAGTGTGTAAAAAAAAAAGAAAAGGAAGAAAGGTTGGGAACCACTGCCGGACTCTGCAATTCTTCTTTTACCCTGCTTCTGCCTCAAGCTGTTTTCTCATTGCTCCTTTTTCCTTCACCAACAAACTTTTTGAAAGAGTACTCTCTGCTGCCTAGCTCCCATCATTCCTCTCTTTAATTCTTTGCATGTTGACTCCCTCCCTTTCCTCTTGACCTTTTACTTTCTGACACTATCTTTGATTCTGGCATCTCACACTCTTGCAACTCTCTCACCGTAACTTACTTTATATTATGCTTCTTGGTTGCTATCAAGTCTTTCCTCATACAGTTTATTCTTTTTGATATCCATCTTGGACTACTTCTTTTTTTCTCTACCATCCTTAAAGGTTTTCATCCACTTTCAAAGTTAACAAGTATTCACTGAGTGCCCACTGTGTGCCAGGTACTATGCTGGCCCTGGAGATGCAGGGATAAGCAGACCAGACACTCACTGGCCCTGTGGTTCTTAAAGTCCAGCTTCAAGGAGCCCCACTACACGGATGACTCCCACATCTCCACTCTTCAACTTTCATGGGAGATAGCCATTTGGATGGCTACTTCTTTTTCTCCATCCAAATTTACCTCTTCTTAGCTATCATTTTCCCCCATTATTATTTAGGTACAGTCCTCCTATCTCACTGCAGATGCAATCAAGAGCTAAATCCTGTATTTTTTTTTTTTTTTTTTTGAGACAGAGTCTCACTCTGTTGCCTGGGCTAGAGTGCCATGGCGTCAGCCTAGCTCACAGCAACCTCAAACTCCTGGGTTCAAGCAATCCTCCTGCCTCAGCCTCCCGAGTAACTGGGACTACAGGCATGCGCCACCATGCATTGGCTAATTTTTTCTGTATATTTTTAGTTGTCCAGCTAATTTCTTTCTATTTTTAGTAGAGATGGGGTTTCGCTCTTGCTCAGGCTGGTCTTGAAACCCTGACCTCAAGCGACCCTCCTGCCTCAGCCTCCCAGAGTGGTAGGATTGCAGGTGTGAGCCACCGCATCCGGCCCAGGTCTACATCATTATTCATTTATTTTCATAATTGCCTAATAAGAAGTGTTCTTGTCTCCATTCCAGACCATCCCACATGCTATCCCAGACTAAGCTTTTTAAACAGTATTTTTTACGTCATCCCCCTTCTCAAAAATGTTCACTGGCTCTTTCCACTGCCTACAAAAGAAACTCTAGACTTCTTAAAAGGATGTTGTAAAGACTTAAAACTTTGTAGTTAGAAAACTTGGGTTGTATTCCCAATTTTCCACATACTCAATCTATGACCTTGAATAATCTGAGTTTTGATTCTCCCATATACAAAATGAGATTAATGACTAGTTATAAAGACCAAATGCATCTGAAAGTGCTTGATGTTTTTAAAGTGCTATAATGAATATAACTTTTGTCTTTATTTATTTAGCATTATCAACTGAAAACATCCTCAGCTTTGGAGTTAAAGAACCTGGCTTCAAATTTCAGCTCCATTACTTATTATCTGTGAGACTTTGAACAAATTAGTAAACTTCTCTGAAGTTGTTTTCCTATCTGTCAAAACACCTATTTTGTATGACTAAGTGGAAATTAAATGAAACAGCAAATATGAAAACTTCTAGCATAGTGTGTAATTCGTAACATACTGATTTGTTTTCTCTTGGGCCTAACTCACTTTTCTTGCATCATATCCCACTGCACCTCTTTACAAACCCTATAAACAAAGCTAAGGCTACTTGATTTTCCCAAGTCATACAATGTACTTTTGCCTTTCTTCTTCAACTGCATGCTCTTTCCTTCTCTATCAAAATTATACTCAGTATTCAAGGCTCAGTTAAAATGTTGAGTCCTCCATAAAGCCCTTGTACCTCACAAATGGTGTGTAAATCACTCCTTCCTCTGTACATTCTTGTTTTGTATGTTTATCACGGTATGTATTTCAATCTGGTTTATATTTGCTTCTCCCATCATTATAGGGTCCTTGAGAACAAGGTGGGTGTTGTACTCATCTTTATTTCTCTCACACTAGATGCTCGGTTTTTAAATGAATGTAGGAATCAGATGCTGTCATCTCTTTCCACTGCCTACAGGACATCACTTCCATAGATGCCTGCTGTTGCTTCAAACTGAAACATGTGCAAAAGCAAGCACATCTTCTCTAAACTGTTCCCTTTTAACTTCACTGTTTTTGACAGTGACGCTACCCTAACTGTAGTCTGAGGCTAAAACTCTTATAATTGTATTTGACTAATCTGTTTCCTTGACTATTTAAGAGCCAAACTATCAGGTTCTTCCTACTCTTTCTGTGAAATCGTTCTTGGATTCATCTTTCTTTTTACTCTCAGTATTCTATTCCTAGGACTAATAATTATCAGTATAATGATGATGATTTCTAACAACTACTACCATTTATTGAGCATATAAGTTCTGGGCGAAATACTTTGTATACGTTATGTCTGTCATCTGATCTTTAAAACACTTTTTAAATCAGATATTCTTACTTTATAGATGAGGAAAAACAAGACACAGCTCAAATGCCCTGCCCAATGTTACAGTTAGTTAAGTGGAACAGTGAGGATCAAACCCAGATATGAGGCCAAACCCCTTGCATGAGCTGGGCTCTTTCAAGTTGAGAACAAAAATAGGATTTTTAGAAGAGTATTATGAAGATACACAGGAAGTAAAAAAGCACAGGGACCTGTTTCATGGAGGTCTACTATCTCCTTTAAAAGCAAAACACACCAACACTGTAGCAATCCAGTTATTTTGTTGGGTTCTCTGGGCATTTGTGGCCCTATCCTTAAGGTGACAGCTTCTCCCCTTGCTTCCATAGCCTTTGGTATAACTGACTTCTCTCTCCTATCTCTTGGCTTCTATTATAATACTTCATGACTTCTGCTGCCTCATGTCTTTGGCTTTCTCATTTCCCTTTCACTACTATACAACATGGATGTTTTATTCAATTAGAGCCATCTCTTCACTGTTTCCAGGACAATTTCTGTCTACACAACTTTATGTTATTACTTTGAACACAAATACTTGCTTCCTTCCTTTCTACCTGTCAACCGCCTATATTTCAAAGCTCCTTTATTACTTCTTTCCAATAGCTTTGATGGATTTAAAAAAAATTAATCTCGTGACAGAGTATTTAATCATTCTTGATTACTATGTGTAAAGCCCTCTTGCTTCACATAAACCCATGGCATGAACAAGAAACAAACATTTTGAGATTTGGCGATTATTTGTTATTGCAACATAATCTAGCATATACTGACTGCTGTACTACCTTTGGGTAATTTTTTGAACTTTCCAAGCTTCTTTCCTTATCTGTAAAATGGAGATTAAAACAGTACCTATCAAACAAGGGTGCTCTGAAGAGTAATTGAAATAATACAGATAAAAGAACTTAGCACAGTGCTAATAGGGTGGTTTTTTTTTAATTTGAATTGTCACTGAATGGTAAATGGCATGTTAGCAAGGATAAAGGAGCATAATGGAGAGTATTGTTTACTTTTTTAAATGTTAGGCTTCAAATTACAAGTATTATAGATCTATTAATAGTATTATCAGTAATTTTAGCTGAAAACCTGGGCACCTATAAATTAACACATTTTAAGATAACTACTATAGAGTTAGCCTAACTCCTAATAAAAGTAACCCACAGCTCTATTATGTTTCTTTTCATATCATGAATTTTGGGACATGAAAAAAAAAATCTTTCATATATATGCACTCTCTCTAAAAGCTTAATAAGATGTTATTGTTCTCAAAAAATTGCTAAATATGGGCTACAGATTAGCATATTTCATGACATATCATACTGGTATTTATATTTAATTAAATTTCTCAGCCATATTATATATGGTTTATTACTAGTTAAAGACTGCCCAGACTTGATAAAGATGCCAATAAACACTAACATCATATATTTCATAATATAAAAAGTGCTTTGACACAATCTCATTTCACTTTGAATCCTTTGCATTATATATTTCCATCTCTAAATTGAAAAAAAAAATGAGGCTTGGAGAGTGACTTGTCTAAAGTAACAAAAAGATGGGACTGGAACCTAGGTCTCTTTACTATACATTCCATGCTATTTATGCTACCACAGACAAGTGTACTAATGAAGTATTACTGGAATAACAACATGTATCCTCTACTGACCTATTTAGCATATATTTATAAAGCATAAATGTTATTGGAAAAAGCAAAATTATTATTACTTCTTTTCAGGGGTGCCAAGATATGGGCCAGTGACATGACAACTCTGGGGACATTTTTTTGCTAGCTAGCTGTTTCAGATTGATAAACGTGGTAAGGCCAAGATAAATTTAGAAAATACAATAAATCTCTAATCCAACAGTAAGCTGACTTAAAAAAACATTTTATAAAGATGGTACATGAGCCAACAGTTCATATATTCCTGTTCTGAAGAAAATTTTTAAATACTGTTTTTATCAAAGAAATTTTGTTTTGACTAAACTTACTGGCACTGAAAAACAAGTGTCTACACTTTAGAAATTAAAGAACCTGCAAGAATCCTGGAGAAAATGCTAAATAAAAAAATAGTGTAATAAACTGTAATGTTTCCTCGACAGCTACACATTTAGGGGTTTCGAATGGATGTTTTAAGAAAACATTTCAAACAAACCAGTTATCAAGAGCAATGAATCTGACGAAGTGCCAAAACGGATTTAAATCGCATTCGTTCACTTTTTAGAAATTCCAACATCCCACTATTTAATAATGTAGTGTCTTCTTCCACGCGACAGTATAACAAACTTAGTTTCTTAAAAATAACACAACTTCTGTGAAGAACTTGATACTAGTTGCTATTACTAGTCACTCTGGAAAGGAGCAAATAGCAGAGTTGCTTAAGATATTCTTATTTTCCCCCCTTCAGAAGCCAACACGCGATACACCATGAAAAATGGCTAAGCTGGAACCTTACAACTGGGTTCATGGTATGTTAAGCATTTCCACTACGCTGGATGTGACTTCTTGTTTCCAGTTTAGCCATTTGTAGTGACCGAGCAAGTCACTTCTCTGAACGTTTCATTTCCCATAAACGAGAAAACGGGTGGAGGACTATATAGAGAGCTTTGATTCAAATAAGGTCTATTAGGTATCTTCAAAAGCTTTTTCTCCAGACGTCGCAGAGACACAGGGTTCTGCTTTCCCCACCTCCCACTCCCGAGCCCAGGCTCTGCTCCTCTCACTTTCAACCCCAATTCGGGCTCCTCAAGGAGCAGCAATGAAAGGGTTTGTGTTTTTTTTTAAACAATATCCAGCGCTCCTTTGTCCCCAGACCCAGCTAGGAGGGGGTTTCGAGGCCTCAGTTGGTTAAGGGAGGATAGAGACGACCCAACCAAGCCCGTCTACCCACCCTCTCCCTTCCCGGGTCTGACGCTCCAGCCCCAGAGCAAGAGCGTGCCTGGGCCTCTCCGGTATCGCGAGGCGCGCGCTTGTCCGGTTAGTGCCCCTACGAACGGAAGGGATCCCGAGGCGCGTGCCGCCACAGCAGCAAGCGGAAGCTGCTGGCACCGAAGACGGGCGGTTCCCGCCGGCGTGGGTGGGGGAAGGGTGGCCGTAGCCACACCCGGAAGTCGGCCTGGAAGGGAGGGGGGAACTTGGGGAGACGAGGTTTCCGGTGGCGCAAAGGGTGTCGGGAGCGGCTTCCAGCAAACCTTTTCTGGCTTCTGGAGGGACCACCGTTGCCGCCGCTTCGACTTCCAAGATCTGCGTTCGGGCTGAACGGCCACGGCGACCGCCACTGCGACTCCCACTGTGCCTGGCTCTGTCCATATTCGTTCCCAGGCGGCGGCCGCCGTTCCAGCAGCGGCCGCGGCCGACATGTTGTGAGGCGGCGGCGCGGTGTCTGAAGGATGGTTTGGCCGAGGCGGCGGCAACGGCTGCTGGGGGCGGCGGCAGCGGGGGCTCCGGCTCTGTAGAGCCGAGCCCGCTAGGTGTCCGCCCTGTTCTGCGGCTAGGCCACTGCCCTTAGATCTTTCCTCTTCTCCGGCGCCTTTGGGGACCAGTTAGGCGACAGCGCCCGCTCCTCTGAGGAGGCAAGAAGGTGGTTCCCCAGCCGCTCAAATTTCCGGACCACCTTGTTTTCCCTTCCCCAACCTTGGCAGTGCTCTCCCCAGAATCTTCAGGCCCCCGACTTTCCTCTCAAACTCACCCTAAACCTCTAACACACTCGGGTGTTCCCCGCTCTCTCGAGCCTGCTCCTCCCCCTTCCTCAATTTCTGCAACCTCTTCTCAGAGCATCCCCCCTTGCCCGCCCCCGGCTCACTCTCCTAGTGCAGCGTTTTGAGAAATCTCCGTGGAGGAGTGGACCAGAGCCGGGGAGTTTTTAAAAGCCGGGGCACGAGAGACAGGAAGGTATTATGGCTTCCTCGTCTGGCAACGATGATGATCTCACTATCCCCAGAGCTGCTATCAATAAAATGATCAAAGAGACTCTCCCCAATGTCCGGGTGGCCAACGATGCGCGAGAGCTGGTGGTGAACTGCTGCACAGAATTCATTCACCTTATATCTTCTGAAGCCAATGAGATTTGCAACAAATCCGAAAAGAAGACCATCTCACCAGAGCATGTCATTCAAGGTAAGGCATGTGTAGGATATGGTTTAAATGAGGGTCCAGGGGGACAGTCTGCTAGTTGCGTGACCCATTGTTGTCAAAGCCTTCATTCCTCTTCACCGGTAAGTAGTGTTAATGAAAAAGTCACTCGAACGAACATGAAGGCAGCCAGTGCCTTAAAAAAAATCTCTGTGTAGCGTTCTTCAGGTACTTTTCATCCAGCGAATAAAGTAAGGAGTGCAAACATTTAGGACAACTAACATCCCCAAAACATAAAGTATTAAGTTAATAGTGGTCTCAGTTTACAACCAGGTAAGCTGAAGTAACAAGAATTGCCTACCTAAAGTTGAACTTAGATAATGACAACTGAGAAAGGAACCCAGAAGTTCTCCCTTGGAAAGTTAACATTCAGACGGAGAAACTTCAAGAATGAGTGGAGACAGCACTCCTTCCCCACCTGACCTTTTCACCAATGTAGAGAAAAGATTGATTTTCTGAACACATGAATTAAAAAATTCTTAACATGAATGTGTTCAACGTTGTAAAGCTTATTGGTGTTGAATTAAGAGAGTGTATTTTCTGCTTTAAAACTGGTTTGATGGTGGTAATTTATCAACAGGTTACCAAAGCACACCTGTCCTAATCTGTAAGAAAAGTGTTCTTTAATCTCTTCTTTTTTTTTTTTTTTGCTTTTACATTGTTTGCTTTATTCTATGGAGATAAGTTTTAAAAGCTTGGGTTGAAAGGTTGTGTACTTTTTTTAATGGAACATTTCCCTGTCCATTCTTGCTGCTATTTCCATTTGGTTGTATACACTTAAGCTTGTATTGAACAGCACTTCTGAAAGTTCAACAGTTTGTTATCTTCGAAAGTATTTAGTCCAGTAATAGGGATTTGAGGGACAGTATTCTGATGGTTTTAGAGAGGGGAGACATATTTACTGGTTATAATGTTTTGGGAATTACCTTCTGTGATTTTTACGTGTACTCTTATGAAAGAGTTGCATTCTTTTTGAGGTGATATTAAAGTTCTAACAATTTCTTGATTGCTTTTGAGGTCAGAAAAAAAGGCATGGTTAATTTTAATCATTTTGGTAGGCAGTTGTCTACCATTTAATTTTTATAACTTTTTAAGAGGTGACTTTTTTATTATGATGTAGAGAGCACATCTGCTCATAGTGACCACATCCAATATTTTACTGTCAGTATTGACAAAAGGACTAAATGATTCATTTTTGATCCTGTATGGTATCCTGAAGATGGATTTAAAATATACTTTGCCATTTCAGTACATAAGGAGAGAAATCCCCAGGAAAAAGTATATTTGATTCTTAAAGCTAGTATTTATATTTTAGCAAGTAAAATGAAAGCCAAGTTGTCTATTTTTCCTCTTGTGTTTTTATTTTTACATTGTATGTGTGATTGCTGTCATAAGTCTTTCACAAGATTATCCAACATAGATAGCTATAATTTCCTTTTACAACTCATAAAAAGGAAAAAGAACCTTTTATCAACATTGCCTTTCTAATGAAAATTGCAAAAGATTTCAACAGGCTCTGCCTAAACATTTGTTTACTCCACACAAGTGGGGATCATTCCAAAAATCTAATAACATATTACAGTCTGTCTTCTTGGGGAGAGTTTATTCTTTTCTAGGATATATTTAGATTTCTGATTGACATGATGGAATAGAAGTGCAGCTGTAGCAAGCAGTATGCTAAATAGTTCAACTTTGGAATATGCTAAATTCAGTTTAACATATGAGTCAGTTACAGTGAAAGAGCATTTTCTTTGGGTAATAAGGATTATTTATTAATTTAAAAAAATCATGTGTTCAACCTGTTATAGTCTTGTAAATTTACCTTTTTTCCTTGTAACATTGCTATTATTAAGTGGATAAGAATCTGCATTTTTGCCCAAGAATTCTCCCCAGTTGGGGGAGTAGATTTTGTACATTTATGTAATCTCTTATTGCTTAATTTTTTCAAGGAAGTTTTGTTTGGGGAGGATAAAATTAAAAAAAAAATGCTTAAGGTATATATTTTAGATGTTTAAAGTGGGTTGTAACAGATTAATCATGGTAGATATGACATTTTTTATACTTTTCTATCAGCATTGATTATTTAGAAATGTAGGATATATCCAAGTGAAATAATAATGTACATTTTAAAATATGATTCTCACATATTTTTTTTTTTTTTTTTTTTTGAGACAGAGTCTCACTTTGTTGCCTGGGCCAGAGTGAGTGCCATGGCGTCAGCCTAGCTCACAGCAACCTCAAACTCCTGGGCTTAAACGATCCTACTGCCTCAGCCTCCCAAGTAGCTGGGACTACAGACATGCGCCACCATGCCCAGCTAATTTTTTCTATATATACTTTTAGTTGTCCAGATAATTTATTTCTATTTTTTTTTAGTAGAGACGGGGGTCTCGCTCAGGCTGGTCTCGAACTCCTGACCTCGAGCGATCCACCCACCTCGGCCTCCCAGAGGCCTACGATTACAGGCGTGAGCCACCACGCCCGTCTGATTCTCACATATTGAAGTTTGGGGTTTTGATAATAAATTTAATGAACTAGACTTTGCTTCAGGACATTTCATTTGTTCAGTTGCCACCTTGCTTTATCGTGTCAGGACAAATTAAGCATCTTCAGGCAGTTCTGTAAAATGCAAGTTAAGGTTGAAATAATTTTATCACCAGTAAGTCTGAAATACCATAAACTAGGTAAAAAGAAAACCCTTGTTTCTGTTTTGCTTATTTTAAATTTAAGAAGGTAAACTTGGTATTTATTGCAGGGCACAGATAAATGAATAGAGGGAATTCTAAGCTATAAAAGATGTTCCTTTTATTTCATTGCTGTTTTTGTGAACCCATATTCTTGAATGAGTTCTACCATGTTCTGTTGCATTATGGGAAGAATTGATATTGAGAATCAAGAGCTGTAAGTTGTACACTGGAAATTGTGTGGACTTAGGTAGATCTGTTAACTAAGGTTTCCCCATTTATGTATAAAATTTGATTTCAGGTGTAACTTGAAATTATTGAGAGAATCAGTCAGGGGTAGAGAACCTTACATTAAATAAGCTACAGTAAATAATTTAAAAATTTGTAGTGATACTGATTAAAATATGAAGCTAAAGGCCTGTTTTGTTTATATCATGATATCATTTGCAAAGGTAAAATATGAATAAGAATTGTTTAAATACTGTTTTCTTCCTGCGTTTTTAGTCTCTTGCTACATTTTCCCTACTTTTGTAAGAATAGTAACTGAAAGTAGTAAAAGTTTGAAAATGTCTCTGAGAATTTGTTCTACAGCCATTGAGTTGCTCCAAGCTGTCTATGTTGAAGGACATTTTTTTATTCCAGTCCTTCTCACACTGGTACCTTAGTAAAAAGCCATAAAAATGGATCACTAGAAAAACGAAATGAAAAAAAAGATAAAAACTCTATTGTTTTTCATTATTAGATTCAGTAGACATAAAATTACTGTGTCAAGTTGCTATAAAGGTTCTCAAATGCTGACTTTGAATTTTCTTACTTAACTTATTGCAGCCATTAGGAGCAATTCTGGCACAAGTCCATGGACCACACTTTGAGTAGCTTTGCTCTAAATCTTAAACCACAGTCTGTTTTGGAAAGTGAATGTGAAGTAGTTTTGAAATCAGAGGAGCTGTTGAGTATTGTAGAGAAGTTGTAATGATAAGGGGAATGAATGAGAATAATATATTATGTTGCCTAAATCGTTAATACAAATATTTTTTCCAAAGGAGGGTCATATGTAATTTGCATTGCACAATTTATCACATAATCAGGTACTTTTCAAATTAGGATTTTATTATTATTTTCCTTAAAATTTATATATTTTTTGTTTTTGTTTTCCTTTTGCCACCCAATAATTACTTATTGAAAACTGCTAAGTACTTGGCATTGTGCTAGACACTAAGAATATAAAGATGAATGACATTCAGTTTCTTCTCTGCCATTAGTCTCTCGTTGTCCAAGATTCCGAGGAGTAGTGATACCATGGAGGAAGATATGGTTCTTAAGGATCTTCAGAAACCTTTGCCAGGCTAATGAGCCAGGAAGTCACTTTGGCTACCTCCTCGTAATGTATTTTAAGTGAAATAACATTTTTTACTTAATGTATTTTAAGTGAAATACATTCCCCCCGAAACAAAAGAAAATCGAGAAATTAGAGAATGCTAATTAATATAGTATTTTATATAGGTTCTGTATTTCACATAATTTTTTAATGAAAAGCATGCTTTATGCATTCAAAGTATAAAGTGATTCATACAAATTCATGTTATAACAGAACTTTTCAGGAGTATGTGACTTTGTAAAATAACATAAACCTGTATCAAGATTATTGTTGGGCCAGGTGCGGTGGCTCACGCCTGTGATCCTAGCACTCTGGGCGGCCGAGGCGGGTGGATCGTTTGAGCTCAGGAGTTCGAGACCAGCCTGAAGCAAAAGTGAGACCCTGTCTCTACTAGAAAAAATAGAAAAATTATATTGACAACTAAAAATATATAGAGAAAAAATTAGCGGGGCATAGTGGCGCATGCCTGTAGTCCCAGCTACTCGAGAGGCTGAGGCAGTAGGATTGCTTGAGCTCAGGAGTTTGAGGTTGCTGTGAGCTAGGCTGATGCCATGGCACTCTAGCCTGGGCAACAGAGTGACACTTTGTCTCAAAAAAAAGATTATTGTTGCTTGGGGGAATTTTCTACCCTTTTTTGTTTTTTACATAGCTGTCTTGTTAATATCTATCTTTTAAGTTGAAAAATGTGCTAAGTATTTTTTTCCCCAATATACACCATGGACTTTTCTGGGTATAGTTTTAAGATACATGGCAGAGGATAGCAGACAGTGATATGTGGTTGGTTTTACCCACAGATTTTTAAAAAAGATATTTTCCTTTTTTGGTTTGTGCTCTGATGAGATCCTTTAGAGGCAGGGCCATCAACAATCCATATGGTCCCTTTGTACAAATTAGAAAAAGGCACTCCTTCCTTAAAAACCATTCCTACCGGCTGGGTACAGTGGTTCATGCCTGTAATCCTAGCGCTTTGGGAGACCTAGGCAGGAAGATTGCTTGAAGTCAGGAGACCAGCCTGAGCAAGAGGAAGACCTCATCTTTACAAAAAATAGAAAATTTAGCTAAGCATGTTGGCACACACCTGTGGTCCCAGCCATTCGCTAAGGCAGGAGGATTGCTTGAGCCCAGATGTTTGAGATTGTAATGAGCTATGATCGTTGCCACTATACTGTAGCCGGGGCAACAGAGTGAGACCCTATCTCCAAAAGGAAACAAAAACAAAAAACCATTACTACCATCTGCCAGAAGAAGTGTCATAGTAAACATACAAATCTATGTTACAGTACGAATGGCCCTCTGATACTGTGTGTTGTCTGCACAACTGTAAATGGTAGCCCTGCTTAGGAGCCATTTCCCTTATCCTTCAATAGTTTGTGTAAAATGGAAATGATTGCTCCTACGTGGTAACAAATGATATAAAATTGTCTTTCCTGTTTAGAAGATACCACGTCCAGTTATTGATATCTGGTAGCCACAATTTGTTTAAAATTTAAAGTCAGTGTAATTTTTGATATTAAATTTATGACTGTTCCTATTGAACTATGTTATTGAGAGTGCAGTATTTGTATATAGAAACTCTTTGAATAATATTAAATATTAACCTTGGACCTGCTTGCAAATTTTTTGGAAAACAGTGTTCTTAGCTTTCCATGGTTAATGGTAGTTTGGATTGAATTTTCTTAATGTCTAGCCTACTAATCCATGCTGTTTAAAGGTTGTCTCTCCATTGTGTTGATTTGTTAATTTTGTAAATTTAATATTATAAAATATACTTGCTCAACTTGAATTTAGATGTAATAATGTACAGCTATACATTTATTTAGGTCCTGTATACTTATCTAGGGGATTCTTTTAAATGTAAGAGAAAAAAATAAAAGCTGAGTAATATATAATCTGAGTCCGTTAAATGTTTGTTATGTGCTAGACACTATGTTAAATGCCTCGTATTAATTACTTGTTGATTCCTACAACCCTAAAACTAACAATATAATAGCAAATATTTTATTTTGCTCTTCCTGTGGGGCAGCCTCTGTTCTAAGCTCTTTATTTATATTAATGTATTTATTCTTCACAACAACCTGATCCAATGATATGTAGGTACTGTTGTTATTCTTTTTTAGAGGAGAGAAAACTGTGAGGCACAGAGGTAAAGGAACTTATCTAGGGTCACACAGCTAATAGGAGGCAGAGTTGGGAGTCAGTCCCTGGCAGTTTGGCTTTAGGGCCTTCATGCTTAACTAACTGACCCTGGTTGTAGGCTGATATTAAGAAATAAATGCTATTCTCATTTTATAGATGGAAAAATTGAAGCTTAGTGATATTAAGTAACAGATTTAAGGTTATACAAATACTGTGACAGTCAAGTTTCAGTTCTAAGGTCTGTTTGACCTCAAAAGTGGGAGATTATATCTGTCTGAGAGGGTCAGGCAAACTTAATTTGAAGATGGGGCTTGATCAGTGCCATGAGTTCGTTGCCGTCAGCATGAATGTGCGAAACTATGGTTTTTGGTGGGAAACATTGAGCAGTCAGATTTAGCAGAAGTATACAGGGATTTAATGGCAGAAGTAACGGTGGAAAAAAGCAAGAGGGGCTAGATCATGGAGAACCTTAGCATAGGACTAAGGAAATCAGACTTTAGAATAATGATGGGAAACCATAAACCATTCACTTGTTTTCTTTTGGTATTGTCTCTAGCTAATCTCATTGAAATACTCTGTGCCTTTAAAAAAAGAAAAGATAGTACAAAAACTTGGGCTATCACTGACACCAAAAAAAAAAAAATCAGTCTGTTATTATAAGTTTTCACTTATTTTTCCACTATATTTCAAGCTCCTCAAAGTCAGAATTATGTGGTGATGAATTTGATATACAGAACTCAGAGTAATGCCTTTCTGAGGTTTTTAGAGAATTGGGGGGGGGGGAGACCAGTTAACTTAATTAAAATTCAGATAATACTATGGTACTCTGCTTTTGGCATCAGATTATTTCTAAAGAAGGTTGATGAAAACAGCTTATAATATTTCAAATAATTAAAGTTGTAAATCAATTAAAAATGTCTTAGAAATCACAATTTGCATAGTTTGCATAGTAGATTTGTAAAAGTATATTTGGTAAAATCTCAGAAGTTAGATTTGAGAGCATCTGTGCTGAAAGCAGTTTGGTTCACTGTAATTGTTGAAAGACTATGAGAACTGATGAGCAAAATTAATTTACTGTGTTCTTCACTACCTATATTTCATCATTGGTTCAGAATACAAAATATGTCTTTTGGGCTGGGCACAATGACTCACGTCTGTAATTCCAGCACTTTGGGAGGCCAAGGCAGGAAGATCACTTTTGAGGGTCAGCAAACACAATATGCCTTTGGGGCATTAGTCAACATGTAGAAAACTATATGTGTGTATATAATTTGTTTTTGTTTTTGTATTTTTTTTTTGAGACAGAGTCTTGCTCTGTCGCCCAGGCTGGAGTGCAGTAGCACAGTCATAGCTCATTGCAGCCTTGAACTCCTGGGCTCAAGTGGTCTCTTGCCTCAGCCTCTGAAGTAGCTAGGACTACACGTGCAGGCCATCATGCCTGGCTAATTTTTTAAGTTTTTTTGTAGAGACAGGGTCTCACTGTGTTACCCATGCTGGTCTCAAACTCCTGGCCTCAAGCGGTCCTCCTGCCTCAGCCTTCCAAAGTGCTGGGATTACGTGTGAGCCACTGCACCTAGCCTAAAATATAATTTTAAATACTATGAACCCAAAGGAAATTTTATGTCTTATCTTTTCTGGATTACAGAAGGCATTTAGAGTGTGCATTGTTTCCTTTGTAAAATTTTCTTTCTAAATGTGAAAAAAATAAAGAAAATTTTTAATTAATGCTTCTTCTGTCCTTATAGCTTTTTTTAATCACAGTTTCTCTGCGACATCACTTGAAAATGTTTTTATAATACTTCCTGTTAAGTTTTATTTTCAAGAGAAACCTGTTGGCTCACTATAAATGCTGAATTTCATGAATTATTTCCACTGGTATTTCTTAAACTTGGTAGTTTGAAGCTAAAAATAGCTTCCTGGTGGTATATTAGACAAAAGAAAACTTACCTGGTCTTTCATCCTATCCTATTAAAACTTAGTAGAGAATGCGTTTATCAGTCTAATTACAAAATATGTAATTTACAAATATATTTCAAATATTTGCCTTTTTTATGTTCTTTGAGAAAGTGACTGACTTCATGCTATTTGATTTACTATGAGTGGTATAGGAAAAATGTTTTCTTACTAAAACCCCATGTTCTTACACTGGACTTTTTTTTTTTCCTCACAGGAAATGCTTTAGTCTTTTAAAAATTAGTCAGAAGGAAAAGGAAAAGTGAAGGTGTATGCCTGGAAATGTTACTTAAGTTTTAACTGACTTGCATTCTGATACTAAGCAAAATGAAAAAATTGTCTTAGCCACCCAATTGTACAACTATAAAATAGGTAAAATTATTAGAAAACAGCAAAAACATTCCCCTTCCCTAAAGAAATACCCGTAAAAACTTCATGTTCCATTGATGGGGGGAAAGCTGTATTTTATCACCCTTTCATATTTTCATTTTTCTAGCTCTAGAAAGTTTGGGCTTTGGCTCGTACATCAGTGAAGTAAAAGAAGTCTTACAAGAATGCAAGACGGTAGCATTGAAAAGAAGAAAGGCCAGTTCTCGTTTGGAAAACCTTGGCATTCCTGAAGAAGAATTATTGAGACAGCAACAAGAATTATTTGCAAAAGTAAGTAATACATTTTAAATTATTTTCATCTGAATCCTGCCCTGTTTGCTAGCAGAAATCATACTGATTTCCGAAATCCCTTCCTAAGTCAACGTATGTACCCAGAGGATTCTTTTTCTAAGTAATCGTTTGATTATAGAATCCCATGTCTAGAGCTGTCCAGTTTGACTCTGGTTTATGCAAAAGTAAATATTTGCAACAATCTGTTTTCTAAAGAAAAACTCCAAATAACTATTAAGATTTTACTTTGATTTTTTTTCAGACAGAATGACTATTTAAAAGCATGAAAAGCGTATATAGAAGGGTATGGTGGCACATGCCTGTGGTCCCAGCTATTCGGGAGGCTAAGACAGGAGGATCACTTGAGGCCAGGAGTTCAAGGCTGGGCAACATAGAACCTGGGCAAAGATTCTTTAGTATACCTTTAAAACACACTAATTTTTTAAAATAATTTAAATGCCAGTAGAGCACAGAAAGGGAGAAAACCTTTCTTCTTTCTTGTCAAAATCCTAATGCCTAGTCTGTGAAGGATTAGAAACAAGTTAGTATCCCTTTTTTTAAAAAAAAAAAAGAAGAAGGAAAAGTATAGGTGAGGCTGCTTTTTCCCTATTAAGTTCTGGCCTCTCATTTGAAATTATAAGGCAGTTTTGGGTTGAATAGAAGAGATGCTGTAGTAACCATTAGAACTGGGAAGTGTCATTTTAGGTAAACTCTTCCAGGTTAGCTCCATAGCTAATCTCTCTGTAGCTGTAACAATCAGTCTGATTTATACCAAAAAGCATTTGAGTCTTAAGTGTTATTAGGCAGTCCGACACCAGATAGCATTTAAACTTATGAGAACAATAAAAGCTTGCTAACATTTATTGAGTTCTAACCATGTGTTACATTGCTAAGTAATTTACCTATATTATCTCATTTAATTCTCATAGCAACTCATGATAGGAACTAAAGTGGAAAAGCCTTCAAAGCAGGCATAAACACATGCAAACAGTGTTATAATCCATATGAATATGAAGTATCAAAGAAGGAGTAATGACTTTTTAAAAATGTTAATGGGGCTGGGCATGGTGGCTCATGCCTGTAAACCTAGCACTTTTGGAGGCCAAGGCGGAAGGATTAATTGAGGCCAGGAGTTTGAGAACAGCCTGAGCAAAAGCAAGACTCTGTCTCTACAAAAAATAGGAAAGTTAGGTGGCCATGGTGGCGCATGCCTGTAGCCCTAGCTATTTGGGAGGCTGAGGCAGGAGAATTGCCTGAGCCCAGGAGTTTGAGGCTGCAGTGAGCTAGAATGAGGCCACTGAAGTCTAGAGCCCAGGTGACAGAGTGATACCCTGACGCAAAAAACAAAAACGTATTAATGGCTTATTTGTTGATTCTCTGCTATTGTAAATCACCTAGAGGGTGCCAAATTAATTATTTGATGGAAAAAAGAAGAGGCTCTGCTGGATACTTTACATACCTTACAGAGTTTTTTATGAAATGATATAAATTTTATTATATTTATTTACATAATAAATAGAAGTGGAGAAACTGGTATGAAATTATTCATTCATTTATTCTACAGATATTTACTAAAGTTCTCACTATTTACCAGGCATTGTACTCGATGCCAGGTTTACAACAGTCAACAAGAGACATGGTTCCTATCATTATAGAGCTTAGTCTCCTGGGAAAGGTTGACTTAAATAAAACAGGTAAGTTTAGATAGTTAGGAAGTGTTGAAGTCTGTATTTAAACTCATGTCTTCTGACTCCAAAACCTGTATTCTTTCTATAATACCATGCTCTAGCTACCATTTTATCTGCTTAAATTTATTATGGAACTTTTTTTTTTTTTTTTTTTTTTTTTTTTTTTGGAGACAGAGTCTCACTTTGTTGCCCAGGCTAGAGTGAGTGCCGTGGCGTCAGCCTAGCTCACAGCAGCCTCAAACTCCTGGGCTTAAGCGATCCTCCTGCCTCAGCCTCCCGAGTAGCTGGGACTACAGGCATGCGCCACCATGCCCGGCTAATTTTTTTTTTTTTTATATATATTTTTAGTTGGCCAGATAATTTCTTTCTATTTTTAGTAGAAACGGGGTCTCGCTCAGGCTGGTCTCGAACTCCTGACCTCGAGCGATCCACCCGCCTCGGCCTCCCAGAGTGCTAGGATTACAGGCGTGAGCCACCGCGCCCGGCCTATTATGGAACTTTTAAATAGAATATGCTTTCTTCTTGCCAGGGCAAAATGTAAAGACATAATTGACTGGCTGCCACATCTGTCTTCACCACTCCATGCCTATTATCTGTTCTTTATTTCTCTTTATCTCCCTCTTTTCTTACCCTGGCATGTGGGTGAATATCCCTAGTATTTCTTTGCTCTTGTGAGGACAGCAAGTGAAGAAGTAAACTTATTGGAGCTATCTAGTACTTCTTCCCTAGAGCACTAAGTACTTAAGTTCTAAACATGAGAGGAACTGATATATCTTTTTATCACTTTCGTTTTGTTTCATTTTTTAGACTTTATTTTAAATACTAACACAATGACAGCCTCATTTTAAGCTAGTAGCAAGTATTTGAAAACTTAAAGTTAACTGCAAATTAAAAATGAGTCATTTTAGTGTGTGGGAGTGAGACTCTTAAAACATAATTAAAATCTCCAAAAGAAGTGAATTAGGAAATATATGCCTACTTACCTCTCTTTCACATTCCCATTTTAGAAGGAAAATACTTGGAATGGTTTGGGTGGGAGGCAAGAGGCAAAAAAACAAATTAGAACAAATATCACTGAAATTTTTTTAATTTGTGGAAATAAATGCGATTAAAATTGTACCATTCAATAATTTTTTTTTTTTTTTAAGAAACGAGGTCTTACTGTGTTACCCAGGCTGGAGTGCAGCAGCTATTAACAGGTGTGATCATAGCATCCTACTGCCCCAAACTCCTAGGCTCAAGTGATCTTCTTGCCTCAGCCTCCCAAGTAGCTACGACTATAGGCATTCACCACTGCTCCTGGCTCAACAATTATTTTTAAAGGGCTGGGTGAGGTGGCTCACCCCCTGGCACTCTGGGAAGCTGAGGCAGGAGAATTGCTTGAGGTCAGGAGTTCCAGACCAGCCTGAGCAAGAGCGAGACCCCATCTCTACCAAAAATAGAAAAAATTAGCCAGGCATGGGTAGTCCCAGCTACTTGGGAGGCTGAGGCAGAAGAATCGCTTGAACCCAGGAGTTTGAGGTTGCAGTAAGCTATGATGATTCTACAGCACTCTACCTGGACGTCGGAGCAAGACTCTGTCTCAAAAAACAAACAAACAAAAAAAAAAAAAAAAAAAAAACAAAAAAACCAATATTTAAAGATATAGGAGTGCTTTTATGTTCAGAGAAAGGCATGAGAGCTGATACGGGGGCATGGTACCTAAAAGTCAATTAAATTTGAAATGTAACTAGTACATGACTTTGCAGACCATTTGATAAATTATAAGATCAAACACCTTTGCAATAAAAACTTTTTAGAGACTTGAAATTATTTGAATTTTTTTCCATGTTACAAAAGTATACCTAGTTGTAGTTGATAAGGCCACAAAGTGAGTATTCTTAAGTTGATTAAATTCACACATTTGGTTTGCCCTATCATTTTCTTATGAATTCTTGAAATATTTTTAGTGAAGAACTCTTAGTTGATTTTGAACTCTTTGGATATTCCAGCCATAAAAGTAAATATGCCAGTGTTTTAGAATTAACTATATTCCATGTTTCTTTGTAAAAATGGGTGAAAATACTTATTAGAATATTTGGTTTCTAATTTCCTAAGCAAGTTTTTGTGTACTGTAAAAAATTGTCTCGCCCATGTTTTTTCTGATATCTTTAATCTTTTCCCTACTCACTTCTTCCTCTCTGCCTTTAACCATATGTGGGTCTTCTGTATCTCCTTATGCTCCTCCAAACCCTTCCATCTTTTGCTGTAATAATCTATGTTATTAGCCAGGCAAGGTAGAGCCTACCTGTAGTCCCAGCTACTCTGGAGTCTGAGGTGGGAGGATTCCTTGAGGCCAGAAGTTCAAGGCTGCAGTACACTGTGATCATGCCTATGAATAGCCATAGACTTCCAGCCTGGGCAACATAGTGAGACCTCATCTCTTAAAAAAAAAAATCTGTGTTATCATCTTCTAAAAACGTATGCCACTTATTCCTGGCATTTGACTTCTACGCTACCACAGAGATAGATAGCTAATCACTAAATTCAGTAACTTTTTTCCACCTTCAAATCTCACTGCTCTAGAGTCTTTTTTTTTTTAAATAACATTTAACACAGACCTCTTTCTTAGTCTCTGATACTATACTTGCTTGGATAGACTTTCCCCAAAGTACTAACTTTTCTTCTTCTTCACTACCACCACTCCCCCACTCTTGCCCTTTGATCAACACATTTCAAGTCAAAATGCAATTAACATGTGAGTCCCTACTGTATGTAACACATATTATATATGGTGTTGCAGATGTAAGGTTATTGAGTATGAAATGTCCGATTTCCTTAAGTACTAAGTTTGACAGTTGATATCTCTGACATTTCACTTTGACACTTGTTTTATTTATATTTTGAATGTACTCCTCAGTCTTTCAACTGCACTTGTTGGCTTGTGATTATCTTTCAAATTTTTTTAAGAGCAATTTTTGTGAAACCATGGATAAGTCAAAAATTCATGTTATTTCAAATGTGAGTTCTGTCATGGAACCAATGCTGTGCAGACAACTCAAAATATCAACGAAGTGTTTGGGAAGGATGTGGCTATTGAATGCATAGTACATCCAAGGTTTGAGAAGTTCTGTTCTAGTGATTTTAATCTTGAAAATGAGCCTCATGGGTGACCTAAGACCAAGGTGGATAATGATGAGCTGAAAGCTGTAGTGGAAGTGAATCCATCTCAACCTAACACCGGAATTAGCAGCAATGTTCGACATTACTATTCGAACAATATTGGACCATTTGAAACAAATGGACAAGGAGGAGAAGCTGGATACAGGGGTGTTTCGCATGAATTAAACGAGCATCAGAAGAGAAATTGTATGGAAGCTTCCCTTCCTTTGCCGTCATGACATAAAGGTGAACCATTTCTATACCGTATTATTACGTGTGATGAAAAATAGATCTTTTTGACAATCATAAGCATTCAGCACAATGGCTGGATAAAGACAAAATGCCAAAACACAGTCCAAAACCGAATATTCATTCAAAAAAGCTAATGGTGTCTGTTTGGTGATCCAGCACTGGTATTACCCACTACAGCTTCATGAAATCTGGTCAATCAATTACAGCAGATGTCTACTGCAACCAGTTGGATGAAATGATGAGGATGCTTACAATTAAGCAGCCGAGATTGGTGAATGGAGACAGGCCAATCCTCTTGCAAGACAATGCTCGACCACATGTTGCACAAACAACGCTGCTCAAAGTACAGCAGCTGGACTTGGAAACTCTGTCTTCCACCATATTTACCACACCTTGCACCAACTGACTACCACTTCTTCAAGGCTTTGGACTACTTCTTGCAAGAAAAAATATTCAATTCTCAACAAGCTGTGAAAAATGCCTTTCTCGATTTCATTACCACTCGCTCTCCAGGTTTCTTCATTGCTGGCATAAACAAGCTACCCTTAAGATGGCAAAACTGTGTCATTTGTTTAGGCACATACTGTGATTAATTGTACTGCTTCTTGTTTGAGATATAATAAACTATACTCTTGATTTGAAATCAGACATTTCATATTTAATGACCTAATACAATAATGAAGAATACATCATTCTTCTTAAGAAACTTAGTGTCTTGTAGGGGAGGTATGATATAGATACACTAACAGCAATATTATGAGGCTGACTACTCTCATGAGAAAGATCCCATGTACGGAGACATCACATCAGATTTTTGGGGTTCACTTGTAGCTTAGTTTTCTTCTTGGTTTTTCGGTTGCCTAGTACTGGTTTTATACTTGGTTAACAACTCTTTTTTTTTTTTTGAGACAACGTCTTGCTCTGTTGCCCACATTGGAGTGCAGTGGTGCGATCATAGCTCACTGCAACCTTGAATTCTTGGCCTCAAGCAATCCTCCTGCCTCCATATCTCAAGTCACTAGGAGTACAGGCACATATCACCACATCTAGTTAATTTTTCTATTTTTTTTATAGAGACGAGGTCTCCCTATGTTGTCCAGGCTGGTCTCAAACTTCTGGCCTCAAGCAATCCTCCCGTCTCAACCTCCTAAAGTGCTGGGATTACAGGCATGAGCCACTGTGCCCAACAACAATTCTTTATGTTAAGTTCTTTCTGTTTCTATGACTAATGCTACTTCTATCTCCTGACTAATACCAGGAGGAGAGAATAGTATTTTAGTTTGACTTGGAAGAAGGGCAGAATTTTAATAGATTAAAATCAGGAAATTTCAAATAGAAGGAAAGTCAACATGAGTAAAGGTAGTGAAGATGAGAAAGTATGGTGTATATTTGGGAAAAATTTTATGTAGAGGTTGGGGTAGGCACTAATTTAGAGGACAATTAACTCTAGGCTGAAAACTTTGGACTTAATTTGTAACAAATGATTTTTTTTTAAGGAAAATAATGACCTGATTAGATAGAGTTCTCATCTGGAAATGTTTGGATAATAAAGTTGTGACAGATTATTAAGAAAAGTGAGGATTGTACAGGTAAAATCTTAATGTTAGAGGTTACGCTGAGCATCACTATTTTCCCATCATTCATTCATTCAGAAAATACTGAGGGTCTGTGTGTTAGGAATGCCACAATGAATAAGAAAACAATCTCTTTTCTCAAGTCTGGTGGAGAAAAAAATATATAAACTTAGATAATTATAAAACAAAGTAGATAGATTTGGGAATGCATAGAGAATTATGGCATATGAAATAGAGCACAAAATCTGGGCCAGAAAGGTTAAGAAAGACTAACTGATTTGCATTTCAAATGATAACTAGAAATTAGCTATGCATAAACGAGGGTATGAGCTAGATTTAAAGAACAATGAGAAAAGGCAGAGAGGGAGAAACACTGTTTTAACAGAGTCTAATGGGAAATTATAAGACCTTTTCAAGAACAGTTTCATTTTTCCCTTCTTGGTGTGGTTTTTCTGCTAACAGGTGAAATTAAATTGAGAAGGAGCCTTAGATATTGCGTGTATTTCATATGTATGCATATTTTCATTTCTAAAATCCTGTGGTTGCTTTTATAGAGGATATATCAGACAAATGAATTTTAACCAGTTATGTTTTCACTACTGTTTATATGGGAAGGGTATATATATTTCTATGTGTTTACATTGTGTGTATTTATAAAGAGATGGAATGAGACCCAGAGAAAGAGAGAGCATGTATAGGGTAGGAAATTTTAATTCAAACCCAGAAAGATATCAAGCATTCATGTCCAGAACTTTTCCCCTAAGAGTTAAAGGTACTGTACTAGAGAAATTTTAAACTGCATAAATGAATTTCAGATTGAAAAATGTTTATATCAAAATTGTAATTTGAGGGGACAGAAGAATCAAGTGAAATGAAAAGAGAGGAAAGGAGCCAGAGAAAGAATATTCTGATTTTTCTGTCAACCTTTTCAGTTGAACCAAAGGTCATAAATTATGTGACGTAAAAGAGAACCATCTATAGAGAACCAAGCTTGGGAAACTCCTTAGACCTGTGTGGTTGACAGAAAAGGAATCTGTATTTATATTTTCTTGTAGAGTTCATGTTTTCCAGATATATGAGAATTACATAGTTGTTGGAAAATATCCAAGTTTGATAATGACTAAGTCTGTAATTGGCTTAATCAGAGTGTAAGTTTAACCAAAGTATTTGTGGATTTAAACAAAATTATTGTTTGTCTTTATGTTTTTGGTGTTTAGGCTAGACAGCAACAAGCAGAATTGGCCCAACAGGAATGGCTTCAAATGCAGCAAGCTGCCCAACAAGCCCAGATTGCTGCTGCCTCAGCCAGTGCATCCAATCAGGCAGGATCTTCTCAGGATGAAGAAGATGATGATGATATCTGAAATTCACCAGCTGAGTTTCTATTTCCTCTATAAATGTTTTTCCCTGCACAAAAAAACCAGTGAAAGAAATGCTTATCTGTAATTTTGTGTGCATCTTGGTGGACTTGCCATTGGTATTCTAGGGATGTCTGCTGTTAAGTTTCATCTGTTGTGTGCTATACATGTAAAACCTGTCTCTTTGAACTATTGAAAATTTAAGGTTCAGTATAATATCAATTTTGAATTTTTAATGGTGTTTATGAAATTTTAGATAGCAGTGAGTCCTTTATTTGATCAATAAACAGTGTTACAGAAAACTTCAAGTTTATAAAAATACAGTGAAATTTATATGGAAGCTCTAAATCTGCATTTGCATTTCTTCTGCCCTTTTAACTAAACTAAAAATTGGTAATTTTAAATTATTGGGGGGGTACTAGGTGAATCAGTAGACGTTGGATCAGGTTGTTGAAGAGAGTTCAGTTCTGGAGTATCTGAACTTCATCTTTTAAAATGAGTGTGTGTGTGTATATATATATGTGTATATATATGCAATAAATATATATGCTCAGATAAATATACTTGTTTAGAAAACCTCAAAACAAGACATTCAAAGCTAGGAAGGAGTATGTTCAATAGTAGTTATATAAATTTGGTGGGTTATGTTTATTGTTTTTGTTTTGTGTAGAGGTAAAAACTAAAGTTTTATCATGGCATAATTCATCTTGAGCTACACTATGACATTTCAAAGACTGCCCATTTTTGAGGACTGTCATGATTCTTACTGTTTCACTCCAATTCAGTAATTGTTAATAGTATTACTTGCTTAGTCCTTCCATGCTTATATTATTCAGATATATAGGTGGGACTTGTGAAGCAATTGCTTAGGTTCTGTTGGTTTAACTGAGGTTCATGAATATTCAAACCTTTGTTGGGGGAAAGAAATGAAAGTTAATGAGCATGCTTGCTATGCGAGAGGGATTTTTTTTTAATTTAACTTGTAGTTGTACTTATTGTTTGTTTTTAGCATTACTTTTACATTTTCTTGACTAGATAGCCTAGAGTCCAGTGCTACCTTTTGAAATTGCATCGTCTCCTTCATCTTAATTGAGTGATAGCTTTAAAAAAAGATTGGTTTTGTTTAAGAAAGTGTGTCATAACTGATCAGCCCTATATGAAACATAAATAGTTTCAACCTGCTTATTAAAAGAGAGAAGCTTTAATTTGGTTCCAGTAAATAAAGTATAGTAGTGATTATAGGAATCCAGTGTGTTGAAGAAATGGCATAGTATTTATATTTTGGAAACAGAAAGGAAAAGTCGCTTAAGATAGTATGAAGTAATTAAATTCCTATGTCAATTGCCAAATAATTTAAATTTCTGTATTTACCAAGGCCAAAAATAGATTGTGGCTGCCAGGATTCCAATTTTAATTGGAGAGCTAAGTAAGTAAACTTTTATAAGTATTAGATTTCTTAATGATCATATTTTGCAGTTTTAGAAAAAGGGAAATACTATATGTTTATTAAATATGCTTCTACCCATGTAACAAAGAGGTTAATTTTGCTGAATGTTTTAAGTTGAAATTACTTCATGGATGTCATATCCCTGAAGTGCATTTAGACGAGATAGGAGGAATTGTTTTTTAAGAAGTTTAAGTACCAAAGGTAGTCTAGTCTAGAAAAATAATAAGTTAATAAGTGTTGGCTTTTCTAATTTGTACTGTCACATCCTTATACTTTGTATTTTAAGCATATCTGTTTCTTAAGTAAACAACTTAGATATTTTCCCACACCTTTTTTTTTTCTGATGCAGAGTTCAGGTTAATTAATATTTTACTGCATCTGATAATGTGTTATATGTTTGAAGCCTAGTGACATTTTATTTTGACATTCTTGTGATTTCATATGCTGTATTCTTCAAGCAATAAAATTCTGATGTGTTTTATAAATTGTTTTGATATTTAATGATCTATAGAGAGATTTCTATTATTATCATTTTTACTAGTTTAAAGAATGTTAGACCCAAAAGACATTTTGGTCATTTGGCATATAGTACCTGCCTTTTTCCTTTGTTTAATGTTATTTCAGAAAATGTGGCTTTACTTGTGTTTTTGTAATTTATGGTCCTAGGATTGAAGCATAACAAAGCTACTTAAGCAGTATTTTACTTGTAGCTTATTTTTTAGCATTTATAAGTCAGTATTTTTCCAGTTGTTAAATATTTTTTAGTCTTTTACAGAGAGAAACAAAATCTTTAGCGTTCTTGAGAAATAGTTATTGTTTAGTATTTTTCCATCCCCTTGCATATATATCTGTTTTTCAGCAGATTATCAGATTGATAAGTATTGAAAAGACACCAATTTTTAAAACTGCATATACCATACACACAGAAGAGTACACAAATAAAGGTTTTCACAAATTAAACTTATGTCATCAGCCCTCAGATCAAAACACAGAGTTTATGAGCACCACAGAAGCCCTGCCTCTTGTCCCTATTTTAAATTATCTTCTTCCTCCCCAAAAGTAACTGCTATCCTACTTCTAAAACCATAGATTAGTTTAGCCTGTTCTAATTTTATATAAATGTAATCATACATAATATACTTTCTTCATTCATCATTTTTGTGAATATATTAGTTTCCTATTGCCACTGTAACAAATTATCACAAACTTAGTGATTTCAAACAACACAAATATATTCTCTTACAGTCTTGGAGATCAGAAGTCCAAAATCAGTTCATTGGACCAAAATCAAGCTATCAGCGGTAGGGTTGGTTCCTTTTGAGGTTGTGAAGGGAGAATCTGTTTCCTTGCCTTTTTCAGCTTCTGGTTACTCCCTGTATTCATGGGCTTGTGGTCCTTTCCAGATGATCAAAGCCTGTTTTTGTCGTGACATCATCTTCTCTTCTGTAGTCAGATCTTTCTGTGCCTATATGTTCAGAACCCACCCAGATAAATCAAGTTAATCCTCCTATCCCAAATCTTTAATTTAATCATATCTGCAAAGTCTCTTGCTATCTAGAGTGACATTCACAGGTTCCAGGAATTAGGACCCTGGATGTCTTTGGAGGCCATTATTCAACCTACCAAAGTAAGAGTCATCCATATTGTTGCATGTATTTATAGTTCATTCATTCTTGTTACTGTAATGTGTTCCATTTATTTATCCATATTTTATTATATCCAAAAGTTATCCATTCTTCCACTAATGGTCATTTCAGAAATTTCTAATTGTGGGCTATTATGAATAGTGCTGTGGAGAATATTCTTATGTGTGTCTTTTGGTGAGTGTATACATTTCTCTTGAATATATTTAGGAATGGAATTGATGATGGGTCATGGGGTATGCATATTTTCAGTTTTAGTATGTATTTTCTGTCAAACAGTTTTCCAAAGTGTTTATAAGAAGGCACCGTTTTAGTGTGTACTGTAATAATGAATTACCCTAATGGCATAGTAGCCTGAGACTGTTAACGAATTTCTCCAAATACCTAAATTATACCAAATGAGTCATACTTCTACAGCAGGTCTATTGTTATTTAATATCATATAAGAGGAAAATAGTAGCAAAAGTATTTATCTTGTTACTGACACATTACTATTATACACTCATTAGGTTATTGCTCCTCAGAAGAAATGCAAGTTTTAGGTAATCATAAATAATATGTTAAGCTTATAAACAATATGTTTAGTTGTGGTTTAATTTTTTAATTGAATTTTTAAATTTTGGTTATAACCTTATTAAAATGCATGATATTTCCTCATATAGGTCTTTAAATTATATCTAGCTAACTCATATGTATCCAAATGACCATCAGGAGGAATTATCCAATCCAGAAGGCATAGGCCCTGCCTTCCACTGTCTTCACTTGGATATTTTTTTCTTTCCTTTTTCTTTGTGTCCCCAACAGCTTGACCTCAAGTCCTATCCCACCTCCTCTATTTTTCACCTTGCCCCAGGATATACAGTATCATAGGTAGCTTTGGCCAGCATGAAAAGAATGACAGCGTAAGTCCTTATCCATCAAAATAAATGAGAAGAGTAAGTAGGGAATAAAAGGAGGAAACTTTTTTTCCCCCAAGAGATACGATCTCACTATGTTGCCCAGGCTGGAGTGCTGTGATTACTCACAAGGTGTAATCATAGCAAACTACAGCCTTGAACTCCTATCCAAAAGGAGGAAGCCTTTAACTTATGACCAATTTCTACCATAAATCAAGCAACTTAGTAAAGCCTTACAGCAGGATTTCTCAACCTAGCATTTTGAGCCAGTTAATTTTTGATGTGAGAGGCTATCCTATGCATTGTAGGATCTTTTAACAGCATCCTTGGCTTATACCCACTAGATGCCAGTAGCATCCCTCCCCACCCCACACCCAGTTGTGACTATCCAAAATTGTCTCCAGACATTGCCAAATGTCCCCAAGAGGGACAAAATCGCCTGCTGTTGAAAACCACTGCCTAGAAAACATCTAGGTTTTACTTCTAGAATAGGGCACTCAGGGAATGGCCATGAAACTGAACTTCTGTTAGAAGCAGCACACAGTGTCACTGGAGAAAGACAAAAAGAAATGTGATTTAGAGAGAGTAGGCCCAGGATTGAAATGTGTTTCCAGGGAAGTCAAATCTTAAAGGAGGCTCTTGACTTCACATCTGCTGATCCCTTCACCCCATAGGGCCCAGTCCAGTTATAAATCTCTCTACTAGCTTACTGCTTTTCCACCTCCGTGTTAACCACATCCAATTTGAAACAGGTATACTGTCTCACTACTATGTAGTACATTTTTTAATAAGCATGTTACTTAAACTTTTTACTGTGGTTAAATATACATACCATGAAATTTACCACCTTAATCAGTTTAAAGTGTACAATTCTGTGGCATTAAATACATTCATATTGTTGTGTAACCATCACCACCATCCATCTACAGAATTCCTCATCTTCTCAAATGGAAACTTTGTATCCATTAAACAATAACTCCCAATTATCCCCTTTCTCCTCAGTCTTGGGTAACCACCATTCTGCTTTTTGTCTCTATGAATTGGACTACTCTAGATACCTCGTATAGGCAGAATCATGCTTATTTCACTTACCATAATGTCTTTAATGTTCATTCATGTTGTAACATGTATCATGTATCAGAATTTCCTTTTTTGTTTTTTTCCTTTTCTGAGACAGGGTCTTGCTCTGTTGCCCAGGCTAGAGTGCAATGGCATCATAACTCACTGTAGCCTCAAACTCCTGGCCTCAAACAGTCCTTCCATCTAAGCCTTCCAAAGTTCTAGGATTACAGGCATGAGCCACCATGCTCGACCTAGAATCTCCTTCCTTTTAAAGGCAGAGTAATATTCCATTGTGTGTATGTGTCACATTTTGTTCATTTATCCATTGATGGACACTTGGTTGCTTCCACCTTTTGGTTATTATGAATAATGCTGCTGCGAACATGGGTATACAGATAGCTGTTTGAGTCCTAATAGGCCTGTTATTTTTGAGTGCACAGATTTATATATTGAGAGCTGAAATAGGGAAAGCAGTGTAGTCGGAATGCACATACAGAGACAATTTGTAACACAGTAAGTCCTCCGTTAATGTAGACAGGTTCTTGGAAACTGACTTGAAGTGAAATTACTTACAGTAGAACCAATTTTACATAGGCTAATTGATATAAACAAGAGTTAAGTTACTACAGCATATTTCTGATCACAAAAACATCACCAAACTTCTAAATAAAGACCCACCACTTTGGAGGCTGGGGTGGGAGGATTGCTTGAGGCCAGAAGTTCAAGACTAGCTTGGGCAACATAGCAAGATACTGTCCCTACAAAAAATTTTAAAAACAATTAAATAGGTGTGGTGGCACACACCTGTAGCCCTAGCTACTAGGGAAGCTGAGGCAGGAGGATCACTTGAGCCCAAGAATTTGAGGTTATATTGAGCTATGATTGTACCACTGCACTCCAGCCTGAACAACAGAGTGAAAACTCGTCTCTAAAAAAAAGTTTACAAAGCAAAAATTATAAGGAGCACCTCCTATCACCAGGCAGTTCAAAAATAATTAAGAAACATGGTGGCCTTGTAAAGCGCTTTCATACCGCATCATTTATTGCTGTGCATTTGTATGATTATATTAATGGTTTACAGATTTTTATTTTACAATAATTTGTATTCATTTCTCAACTCACTTATCAGGTTAGGGTATCAAGTGGCCAGAGCCTATTCCGGCATCTCAGGGAGCAAGGTGGGAACCAGCCCTGGACAGGATGCCATTCCATCACAGGGTGCACTCACACACCCACACTTGCTCATGCTGAGACCATGTAGACTGCCAGTTCACCTAACATGCATATCTTTGGGATGTGAGAAGAAACCAGAGCAACCAGGAAAACCCATGAAGACATGGGGAGAATGTGTAAGCTCCACCCTAGCCAGAAGTTCTTTTTTTTTCTGATCAACGTTATAACAACAATGTTATTCAAGGACATGCCGTATATGATAAATGTGACATGAACCAAGAAGACGGACTCTTTTTGTAATAAATGTAATAGATTTACAGATGTTATTTGATTTGCTCATCAACTCTGTGAGGGTAGGTGTTCATAGTCCAAAATGAAAGACTGGTAACACGGGCATAGCCTTAAAAATAATAGACAATGAATATGCAATTTTAAAAAAATTATGAAACTCCTTATCTTATGTATATGTAGTGAGTGTGGAGAATAATTTAGTACATGCTGTTTCCTTTAAATTTCATGTTATCTTATATGTTTCTTGCCTTTGTATATTTTATATGAATAGCGTTTGTCACTAACATAGACAGGGAGAAGGGAGGGATTGCCAGAATAAGTTTTTAGTGTGACTGAGAGATTTTTATTAGGAACTGGTGGTGGAGGGAGAGAGCTAGTATCAGAAAGGATATGTCTAGCAAAGGATAAAGAAACTATGCTTGTTCAGGCATTTAAGGATCCTCTGACTACTAGAGGAGAATAGACCAGGCTTAAAATTGTCTGGTTATGCACGTATCTTCTAATAAGTTTACTTCTTTTATTGTGCCTATAAAAGATGCTGTTAACTTCATATTTATATCACTAATAACCTTCTAGAATTCATGTAATGGGGTATAGTAGTGTGGTTAAGATACGAAGAACAACAGTGATACTTATTTCAGAAATATTTATTTATTATATTACACAGGATAGAGTATGTTTTCTGAAGTTAATAGTGTTAGATTTACATATGCAGTTGCATTATACATAAAATAGTAGGCCTTATGCAATTAGATGTCTTTATTATAAACATGTTGTAAATGAGAAAATTAAGGTTCAAAGAACTTAAGTACATTTGGCCCTCTCTATCCACAGGTTCCACATCCACATCCACAGAGTCAACCAACTGTGGATCGAAAATACTTGGGAAGAAAAAATAATAAAAAATAATAATACAACAATAAAATAACAAATTTTTTTAACTACAGTATAACAACTATTTACATATCATTTACATTGTATTAGGTATTATAAGTAATCTAGAAATGATTTAAAGTATACAGGAGGATGTGCATAGGTTACATGCAAATACTATGCCATTTTATATAACGGATTTGAACATCCATGGATTTTGGTGTCCTCAGGGGGTCCTGGAACCATTGTGCTGCAGATACTGAGGATGACTATAATACAATAACATCTAACAAGTAGAGACATCAGAATTTGAATCCCAATATAAGTAGTTCTAAGGACTATTTTCCTTCCACTAGATCATTTTTTCCTGAAAGTACTCTGGGGAATACTGAAACGGATACGGGGATACTGAAATAAGTGACCTTTATTTGAAGGTCATTTAAAAAATGATAAGCCTGCCTGAGGATAGCCAAATTGTGTGCTATTGCAAGATAATTGTAGAGCTCATTCTAAGGAAGCAGAGCTAATGTCTGTTATTATTTTTAGCTTCCTTTTTCTGCCCACTGTTGTCTAAATGATTCACTTAGTGTTATGCAGAATATGAGAAGCTATTTCATAAGGTTAATTTATTTTATAGGCTTTATACAGGACCTTTCTTTTGGTCAAAATACTCACTAAAGAAAGCTTATAGAAAAATGTGACCTGGCATCAGGTTTTGAGAGTTTCATCCTTAGCCAAATGTTGCAGAGCTTTGGAATCTTTTGGAGTAAGCTTTCTCCAAAACACCAAAGGCCAAATTACATTTTTTTAATTGCAAAGACCTTGTTTTCCATATCCCAGTAACAAGTTTACTATTATAGGAAACAAGATCTACTAGCTGTGGCTCATTATTTAGGATTTTGAAATTAAGGATTATGTTCTCAATGGTACTGACATGTCAGCAGCTATCAATATATAAGGCTAATCCTTGGAAAAAATACTGCATTATTATAGGAATTATTTTACAGTATTTTAGTCATGCTGCCTTAGAGGTTAGGCAACTACAAATCTTCACTTCATAGCCTTATTGGTTCTCATCTGAATCTTGCAGTAGCTGCCTGACTGGCCTTGCTGCCAGTCTCTGCTTGTCCTAGTCTGTTCTTCACACATTGCCACCAGTGTTATTTTTCTGAAATACAAATGTGAATATGAGGCTCCTCTGCTCTTTGGTATAAAGTCCAAACTCTTTTAAGTATTACATGAAGTATCTTTCACAGCACAATTCAACTTGCTTTTCTGCGCTCTCTTAGTTGTACTAAAATCTGGGCTAAATAATGCTATCTCTTTTACTACCTTTGCACATGCTTCCTCCCCACTCTGGGATGACTTTTTCCTTTCTTTACCTGACAAACTTCTAAACATACTTCAAGATCCAGCTTAAATTTTAGCTCCTATGTAAAGTTTTCTCTGATGCCTTCATATGTAGTCACCCTTTCTCTGATTATCTATGCCTGTAGTACATATTGCTATTTTTTAATCTGTCATACTGTATTATAATCTATTTGTTTACAAATCCGTTGCTTATAGTGGGAGCTTCTAGAAGACAGAGACTGTATCATCGTCATCTCAGTATCCTAGCAACTGACGTAGTAAAGGTTTTTACAGTTGAAGTTACAAGTGTCTGCTCGTGGTTAGCTCTCATTTCACCTGATGTTCCATACCATCTGTTCCCAGAGCTATAATACAAAACAGACAGGTATTCAGTAGAAAATTGTTGGTGGTAATAATGGAAAAGAAAAAATTACATTTCATATGCTACGTTTAAAAAGAAGGGTCCATGTATAAATAATTTAAGAAAAACTCAGGAATACAGTATTTTAAAACTGGAAAGGCTGAAATTATCAGAAAACCTTTTTTTCCCCCAGTATAGCACATTCTCTGGTTCTAGGAATGCATGATAACAAAATGTTTTCCACATATTTAACCAGAAAAACAGAAGCATTTCAAGGTGTTTCAAGCAAAGAGTGATTTAATATAAGGAACAAGTAATTAAATTATAGGAAGAACTGGAGGAGCAAAAAAGGGAAGGCAAGGCAGTATTGCCCAGTGATGAGGCTCCCCTGGAGCTTGAGATCATCTGCCTTTTCATTTAAGACAGAGCCCTGCTGCTGCATAAGAAATTACCTCAAAACTTACCAGCTTAAAACAATAATCATCTTATTGCCTCAGAATTCTGAGAATTGGGTAGGCTCAACTGAGTAGTTCACATGGTATCATCTGAAGGATCAAGTGAATGAAATATCCAAGATAGTTCACTTGCATGGCTCTTAGTTGGCACTGACTGTCAGGTGGATCTCAGGTGATTCTCCTCCATATGGCTTGGACTTCTTCTACATGGTGGGAATATAAGAAAGAGCATCTCAAGAGTGTTCCCAGGGGAAGGAAATGGAAACTGCCAGTACTCTTAGGCCCTGGGCTGAGAGGTCCCAGAACATCTCTTCCAACACATTCTATTGGTCAGAGCAATTGCAGGGCCAGTGCAGATTCAAAGGGAGAGTATATAAGCATACAGGAAGGGGATGAATGTTAGGAGCCATCTTTGGAGACTAGCTACCACAGCTGTCTTTGCACATACTTCTTCCCTGCTCTGGAATGCTCTTTTCTGACAAACTTATTCATACTGCAAGATCCAGCTTATAATTCAGCCTCCACATAGAGCCTTTTAAGATGTTCCCAATACATAGTAGCCCTTTCCTCTGTACAATCTGTGCCTGTGGTACATATTTCTATTTTTGTGTCTGTCATTCGGTATTAAAATTTATTTGCTTATATATTTTTCTGTCAGAGTATCTAGGGAACAGTAACCATGTCATCAACTTTGTATCTCTAGTATCTGCCATAGTAAGGGTTATTGCAGATGAACTTGTAATTATCTGCTTGTGGTCAGTACTGATTTAGTCTGGGGTTTCACCATCAATGAACAAGTGGAATTTGACATTTAAAACACAATACCGGCTGGGCGCGGTGGCTCACGCCTGTAATCCTAGCACTTTGGGAGGCTGAGGCGGGCAGATCCTTTGAGCTCAGGAGTTCGAGACCAGCCTGAGCAAGAGGGAGAGCCTGTCTCTACTAAAAAAAAAAAAATAGAAATTAGAATAAAAATTCTACTAAAAAAAATAGAAATTAGAATAAAAATATATAGAAAAAATTAGCCGGGCATGGTGGTGCATACCTGTAGTCCCAGCTACTTGGGAGGCTGAGGCAGGAGGATCGCTTGAGCCCAGGAGTTTGAGGTTGCTGTGAGCTAGGCCACGGCACTCTAGCCCAGGCAACAACAGAGCAGGACTCTGTCTCAAAATAAATAAATAAATAAATAAAACACAATACCATTTACATTAGCACCCCCAAAAAAGAAGTACTTAGGTATAAATCTAACAAAATATTCATAAGATTTAGATGAGGAAAACTAGAAAACTCTGATGAACAAAAAGAAGTGAGAGTGCAAAGGAAGACGCTTTCCTTTCTACACTTTTGCATTTGCATTTTTAAAAAACTAAATGTGGGCTGGGCGCGGTGGCTCACGCCTATAATCCTAGCACTCTGGGAGGCTGAGGTGGGAGGATGGTTTGAGCTCAGGAATTCGAGACCAGCCTGAGCAAGAGCGAGATCCCCTTCTCTACTAAAAAAAAAAAAATAGAAAGAAATTAGCTGGACAACTAAAAATATATAGAAAAAATTAGCCAGGCATGGTGATGCATGCCTGTAGTCCCAGCTACTCAGGAGGCTGAGGAAGAAGGATCGCTTGAGCCCAGGAGTTTGAGGTTGCTGTGAGCTAGGCTGATGCCACAGCACTCTAGCCTGGGCAACAGAGTGAGACTCTGTCTCAAAAATAAATAAATAAATAAATAAAAATGTGTATTGCCTTTATGATTAAATAAAATTGTAGAGTATCAACACCTAGAACATTACAGGTGGCCTGTCTCCACCTGAGAAGGGACATTGGGGAGATGCTGTGGAATTAAAGCCTGGAGGTGGTCAATTAGAACAGTAGGGCAAGAGTGAGAGCTTTACAATGAATAGTCTGAGGTACTACTAGTGCCTTCAGAGAGAAGGGGTATGAGCCCAATCACAAAATCATGAACATGATGGCTGTAGATGTCTAATGCAGTAATGCCAAAAATATTGGAATGAGAGGAATGCTTTTTGAAGGGAAAACAGGATAAGGGTTCTATGTGGGAATTACTACTTGTCACAGTGAAAAATGAACTTACATAATTAATTCAGATCTGGTTGACAAGTCTATACTCAACAAGTTAGTAAATTGATAGATGACAAAAACTTCAGTGGCAACCAAAAAAGAATACCATATACCATATGCCTAATGTTTAATGTTGATTATAAGACCTAACTTATTGAGCGCTACTATGTGCCAGACATTGATTTGGACATTTTGTGTACGTTATTTATGTAGTTTTCATAATTTCCATAACATTTCGTAAAGTAAATGTTATCTCACTTAAGAAATGAGGAAACTAGTTAAGCTTAGGTTAAGCAACTTATCCCAGGTGATATAGCTAAGGAAGAGGCAGGTTTGGGATTTAAGGACATCTCTGACTGACTCACTGACTCCACTTTCCCCTACAGCGCTCTCCCTCAGGGAATAATGGCTGACAGCAGAGATGAAAGTTATGCCCTCCTTAAGACCATTATTGAAAACAACATCCAGGGTTAGATTTGACCCTGGTCCAGCTCAATATGTGAATTTTTATGTTCCTATTATTTATTTATTTTTATTAAAAACTGTTTTGTTTTTTTTTAAGAGACAGAGTCTTACTCTGTCACCCAGTCTGGGTACAGTGGCACAGTCATAGCTCACTGTAACCTTTAAAGTCTGTTTAAAATTATTTTCCCTTACAAAATGTTCAAAATGAACTTAGTAGCTGCCTTCTGAAGTCATAGGGAAGTTTCAGTAGTGCACACATGGAACTTGGTTTTTAGCAGCATAGCTTCCTGTTGACTCTTTGAGAGAACCCAGTTGAACCCATTGACTAATCACTTAAAGCAGGACAACTGGGCAATGTGTATCTCCTAAAATGATCAATATGAAGCCAACAGCACCACCTATGAAGAATTGCCCCCCCGAAAGTTGAATCTGAAAGCTTCTAAAGCTAACTTCTATTAGACGAAATATAGGAACACAAGGAAATTCTACAGGACAACTGATCTGGTCTCTGCAACAAGTCAATGACATGAAAAAAGAGAAGTAGGGGAGGGAGTTCTCTAGATTAAAAGAGCTTTAAGAAACAATAATCGAATGCAATTTGTGACTTTTGTTTAAAAATCTCTTGTTAACAAAGCAATTATGAAAAGGTAATTTTGGTACAATCAGGAAAATCTGATTAAGGACTGGGTATTAGGTGACAATGAGGAATTACTGTAAATTTAGATTTCTCAGTTTGGGTTCTCCCAGACCCTAAGATAAAGTTGTCAAATGCAAATAGTGTATTTGAGAAGTGATCCCAGGAAACACTGGAAGAGGAGGAGGAAGTGAGATAGGGAAGGAACAGAAGGCACTAAAAGCTGCAATATTAAGCAAATAACCTATTACCTATTAAGCAAATAACCATGTCAGTAAATGAAACTTAATCTCCCTAGTGTAGTTTGGGAAATAGTGTAAATACACGTTAGAATTACTCTCCAGCCCCCAGAGCAAGGTAGCTGAGATATTTAGACACTGACTTCCAACAGGTTTGTTTGAGAACTGCTGCCATGGGGGAAGGAGGAAAGGGAATTTCTTAGTCCTGGCCTCCTCTTTGCTGGCAAAGTGGGCGTCACTAGCCAAAGACCTCATGCAAAGAACATACACTGAAATGATAAGGGCCGAGGTGGTAAGGAGCGAAAGGACCGGCCTCATCTACTATGGTGTGATAATAGTATCGTGGTCATGTAAAAACATGTCCTTTCTTTAAAAATGTATACTGAAGATGTGAGGGTAAAATGATGTCTGAGATTTGCCTTAAAATACTTCAGCAAAGAAAAAAGAAGAAAAGGGACAGATGAAGAAAATATGGTAAAACTTGATAATTATTTAATCTTGGGTATGTGGGAATTAATTATACTTACATATAGTTCTGTGAGAATTTTTTATAATAAAACCATTTTAGGCTGGGTGTGATGGCTTACCCTATAATCCCAGCAATTTTGGAGGCTGAGATGGGAGGATCACTTAAAGCCAGGAGTTCAAGACCAGGGTGGGCAATATAGTGAGACCCCATCTCTACCAAAAAACTAAAAAAATTAGCTAGGCATGGTGGCATGCACCTCTAGTCCCAACTACTCAGGTGCCTGAGGTGGGAGGATCTCTTGAGCTCAGGAATTCGAGGTTATAGTGAGCTATAATCACACCACTGCACTCCAACCTGGGCCACAGAATGAGACTCTATCTCATAAAAAACAAACAAAACAAAACAGAACAAAAAACCTTTAAAAATGAAACATTTTAAACATATACTTAAGTAATTAAAATAAGTCAATGGGGCTGCATGAGTAATTGAAGATAAACCATTTCGTTTTAGAGAACATCTGTCAAAAATAATCATTTTAGTTTTTTTTTTTTTATTTCAGCTCATTATGGGGGTACAAAAAGTTCAGGTTATATATATTGCCCATCCCCCTGAGTCTGAGCTTCAAGCGTGTCCATTCCCTAGACAGTGTTCATCGCACTCATCAGGTAGGTATGCACCCATCCCCTCCCCCCATCCCCCCCAGTCAGAACTTCAAGCGTGTCCATTCCCCAGACAGTGCGCATCGCACTCATCAAGTAGGTATACACCCATCCCTTCCCCCCAGCCCCCACCTCTGTCCGATACCCAATTGGTGTTATTCCCAAATGTGCACTTAGGTGATGATCAGAGAAACCAGTTTGCTGGTGAGTACATGTGGTGCTTATTTTTCCATTCTTGGGATACTTCACTTAATAGAATGGGTTCCAGGCCGGGTGCAGTGGCTCATGCCTGTAATCCTAGCAATCTGGGAGGCCGAGGCGGGTGGATCGTTTGAGCTCAGGAGTTCGAGACCAGCCTGAGCAAGAGCGAGACCCCATCTCTACTAAACATAGAAAGAAATTGTACAGACAGCTAAAAATATATATAGAAAAATTAGCCAGGCATGGTGGCGCATGCCTGTAGTCCCAGCTACTCGGGAGGCTGAGGCAGGAGGATTGCCTGAGCCCAGGAGTCTGAGGTTGCTGTGAGCAAGGCTGACACCACGGCACTCTAGCCCGGGCAACAGAGTAAGACTCTGTCTCAAAAAAAAAAAAAAAAAAAAAAAAATAGAATGGGTTCCAACTCTCTCCAGGAGAACCAAAGAGATGCCATATCACCGTTATTTCTTATAGCTGAGTAATACTCCATGGTATACATATACCACATTTTGCTAATTCATTCATGAATTGATGGGTATTTGGGTTGTTTCCACATCTTTGCAATTGTGAATTGTGCTGCTATAAACATTTGGGTGCAGGTGTCTTTTTTATAGAATGATTTTTGTTCTTTTGGGTAGATGCCCAATAATGGGATTGCTGGATCGAATGGTACGTCTACTTGAATCTGTTTAAGGTATCTCCATATTGTTTTCCATAGGGGTTGCACTAGTTTACAATCCCACCAGCAGTGTATGAGTGTTCCTGTCTCTCCGCATCCACGCCAACATGTATTGTTTAGGGACTTTTTGATAAAGGCCATTCTCACTGGAGTTAAGTGATATCTCATTGTGGTTTTGATTTGCATTTCCCTGATGATTAGAGATGTTGAACTTTTTTCATATGTTTGTTAGCCATTTTTATATCTTCTTTTGAAAAATTTCTATTCATGTCCTTTGCCCACTTTTTGATAGGGTTGTTCGATTTTTGCTTACTGATTTTCCTGAGTTCTAAATAGATTCTTGTTATCAGTCCTTTATCTGATGTGTAGTATGCGAAAATTTTTTCCCATTCTGTAGGTTGTCTGTTTACTCTCATGACTGTTTCTTTGGCTGTGCAGAAGGTTTTTAATTTGATCAGGTCCCATTTATTTATTTTTGTTGTTGCTGTGATTGCCTTAGGGGTCTTCTTCATAGATTCTTTGCCTAGGTCAATGTCTGTAAGAGTCTTTCCGACATTGTCTTCTAGAATTCTAATAGTTTCCCACCTAAGGTTTAAGTCTGTTATCCACCGTGATTTGATTTTTGTGAGAGGTGAAAGCTGTGGGTCCTGTTTTAGTCTTCTATCATTTTAGTTTCAAAATAGTTAACCCCAAGCTATTCTTTCTAGTCATAGTTAGGACTGGCCCAAAGTGGTACAAGCTCCCCGGGATCTGGAAGCTCCCCTTGTGATGTTCTTTTGGGATAGAGTTGATCAATTGGTGAACCAAACCAAACATATTTTACACATGGTCCAGCAGCCGAGGGCTGCTTTGGCCTTGCCAATCTAATGTGTCAGGAGTCCTCACCCTGTGTAATTGGGCCTCCCAGCATCTGTGGGGCTCTCCCTTCTCTTATTTGCAAACACAAACCCGCAGTAGGCCTTGCTTGCTCATGTACAAACGGAAGAATGTCACCAGCGACATGGAACTCTGCTTAGGTACAGGTGTTATTTTTATTGACTACCGTGGTCCTCCTTGCTTTCACTGACACTGCTGAATTTGGACTCTTCTTGCCTTCCTAGACTTCTGACACTCATTTGCTTGGATTTTTTCTTTTTGAGATAATCTCTGTCACCCCAGGTGGAATGCAGTGGCATCATCATAGCTCACTGCAACCTCAGATTCCTGGGCTCAAGCGATCCTGCTGTATCCGCCTGCTGAGGACCAGGGACTACAGATGCGCTAATTTTTACTATTTTTGGTAGAGACAGGGTATTGCTCAGGCTGGTCATGCATTTGCATGGATTTGATGATACTAGATTATTAAGGGTGGAATGTCTGATTTCCTTAAGTACTAAGTTTGACAGTTGATATCTCTGACATTTCACTTTGACACTTCTGGTTTTGTTTTTTTGAAAATTTGAAAGATAATCACAAGCCAAAACATATGTTTGAAAGAATGAGGATGTACCTTCACAATAAAAATAAAACAAGAAGCGTCAAATTCTCAACAAGCTGTGGAAGACGCCTTTCTCAATTTCATCGCCACTTGCTCTCCAGGCTTCTTTGCTGCTGGCATAAGCAAGCTACCTTTAAGATGGCAAACTGTGTCAATAGTTTAGGCACATACTTTGATTAATTGTACTGCTTCTTGTTTGGTATATAATAAACTAAACTTTTGATTTGAAATCAGACATTTCATATTTAATGACCCAATAGAATATTCAGACACTTCTTCCTGGGTCAGCAAAATGTTTGCTTGCCTAGATCAGAAATATCTACCATACCCATTAGATTTTTAGTCTGGGCCCTTTTATATACCTCCACAATACCACTTGGTACTGTTTTATAATTGTTTGTTCCTATCTGTTAGGTCAATTCCTTGAGAAAAGACTAGTAGACTACTTTTGTTTATAGGTAACAAATCCTGACATCACTCTCTTAGGCAAAAATAAAAACTTATTATCTCAAGAAACTAAATCACAAGACAGTGATTAGTTAGTGACATGAACAGAGAGGCCTAGGACTTTTTATTTGCCACTTTTGGCACAAAGATTTGGGGATTAACAACCTAGCTTGCCTTTTACCGTGACTTGAGGATCACCTCCCTCAATTCTGCTACACTGCCCTCACCTGATTAGGTACAGCCCAGCTCCATGAGCTGCTCTGGGAGACTAGATTTTCAAGTGAGGAACTGAATTCAGCTGAATTCAATATTTCAAATGTTTACTATTTGTCTATTACATGTCAAGCACTATTAGGTTCTGGGGTGAGAATACATGAAGTCCATGGTCCCTGTTCTCAGTGGGAATCTCAATGCTAATATCACCCTAGCTACCACTTGAAGGAGTCATTTAATTTAATCTGTTGTTATTTTTTATGTGTTTACAATAGAATATAACCCTAGCCAGGCTATTTGTATTAGGATTTCTCTAAATGTTCATTGCAAACTCTAAGGTCTGAAATGAACAGAAGGTTTCTAATTTTCAACTAGGCATTGATTGTGTTTCCAGGCACTTACCCAAGTTTTGAAAAAAAATTTTTAGACATAGTCATTTTTAGGTTTTCTTAAGTATTTGCTTTTCTTTCTTTTTTCTGTTGAAGACAAACTGTTTTCTGTTTATCTTTTTTGTTTGTTTCTGTTTGTGGAGAGGCTAGATTTTGCTGTCGTAACACCCCCAAAGTCTCAGTGACTTAAAGCAAGAGTATATTTCTCAGTCATGCTATGTGTCCTTGGGTTGATAGAGGCTCTGCTCCATGTTGTTCTCGCTAAAGGATGTAGGTTGACAGAACCTTCACTACCTGAAACATCACTGGGAACCACGGCAGGGGAAGGGAGGAGGGCAAATTGTGTATTGGCTCTTAAAAGCTTCTTCCTAGAAATGACACTCATCACTTCTATTCAGTTTCATTGGCCAAAACAAATCATACAGCTACTTCTAGCTTTAAGGGGGCAAGGAAGTATACTCTTACCATGTTCCTGTAAGGACAAAACCATAAATATTTGTGAACAGCAATATTTCCACCTTTCTGATCACCAAATATTCATTTAATTCTCCTTCTTGCATGTAAAATACACTCACCCTCTTCCCAAGGTAAACAAACCAAAAGGTTCATCAGTCAGGGAACCCAGTTTAAAACCTAGGAACTCTGAGTGATGTTTAGTAATCTCTACATTAGGCACAAATGTGGTTCCTTTTGATCTGAAGGCTTATGCTTGAATAGACAAGTCATCTGTTCCCATGAACAGGATAACCACTTACTGAAGTATACACATAGCAGAGGCAGACATTCACCTGTGGCAATTCTAAAATCCTGTGTGGGGCAGATAATTTGAGGGCCCTTTACCACATGGGGAATGGGGAATTATTTATTAAGCTCCGACTCTACTCCCTGGAAGTGACTCCCTTTTCCATTATTCTCCATGGTTCCTGATTCCTTCTGTGGTTGATTTTTCCTTCTACATTATTCTCCTTGGCTACATCTGGAATGGGTATTGGAGGGAATGCACCCTCGCTAGGGCTCAGGAGCTTTCTTAGATGGCTTTCTGCCCTGCCCATAGATGGTTGGAGTTGTAAGGAGGAACAGTTATGATCGTAGGGCTGGCTGGTAGTTAACTTGGAAGTGCAACTCTCAAAAACTAGTCAGGAAAGAAAAACAAAAAACCAAACTAGTTGTTTTTGCCAGTTCCATAAGCCAATAGCCACTTCCACAGTTCCTTTCAAGACATAGTCCTCATATTTGGTATAATTCTTTGTTTTCTAGCCCCCATGCCATACCTCTCCCACCCCCCTCATGTCCAAACAGCCTAATTTGGTTGGACCTTTAATCTGGGACCTATTAATCTATTCAGAGTTTTCAAAAACTTGGTGGAACAGCTATTCTCTTAATTTGATACATTGCCTCCAGGCTAAATTTTAGTTATCCTTTGTCATTCCAAACATTTCTCAATTTATCTTTAATTATTTGAGGTTGAGAAGTAGTTGCCTCTTTCATTCTACAAGTCCTCAGATTGGTGGACTCTATTCCCTTCCTTCTTCCTTAGAAAGTGGTCAATTACTAGCTCATCTCTTTCTTTTAATACCTTGCCAAATGCAGCCAATGGCAATTAACACAACATTCTGTTTTCTAGTCTTTCCCCTAAACTACAAATTTATTAAGTACAGGACCTGTCTTCTAAATTACTGTAGGTAACAGTTTTATGAAAGTTTTCACCACCATATAACACGGATTGCTATCTTTTCATCCTCTGAAAAGAGTTTCTTTGCTATCTGCCATCTTCTGCTTAAATATTTTAAGCTTTTGTTATGGCCGCACCCCATTTTAGATAGCAACTTTTACCTTAAGTGAGGATGACCTAGATTTTGCTGCTGTAACAACCCTAAATTCTCACTGGCTCAAAATAACAAAGATTTATCACTCATTGCTGTGGTCTGAATGTGTCTCCCCAAAATTCATTGTTGAAACGTAATTGCCATTGTGGTAATATTAAGAGGTGGGGGCTTTTAGGAAATAATTAAGTCATGAGGGTGGAGCTTTCATGAGTATGATTAGTGACCTTGTAACAGAGGTTCAAGGGAGCTGCTCACCCCTTCTGCCATGTGAGGACACATTAAGCGACACCATCTATGAAGTAGAGAGTAAGCCTTCACTGGACACAGAATCTGCTGGCACCTTGAGCTTGGACTTCCCAGCCTCCAGAACTGTGAGTAATAAATTTCTATTATTCATAAATTATCCAGTCTCAGGTATTTTGGTATAGCAGCCCAAAAAGACTAAGACATTCATGCTACTTGTCTTCATAATGTGGAAAAATTACCCAGAATAGACATGTAGCTAGTTACCTGTGAGATACTTGAGACTTTCTCAAGGTACACATTTTAAGAGGAAAAAACGAACTGCCTTTTCTCTCTACTCATACACTCAACACAGAACACTTCTGTGACCAGATGTATAGGGGTATTTTGCACCCAACAAGCAATTCTCCAGCTGACACCAACTGGGTGTCCTTCAATTCAACTCAATTCTGACATTATTCACCTGAAGGTAGCGTCAGACCCCATAGGTTAAGGGCTCAGTCCTACAAGACTGCCTCCACTTCAGACACCTATCACAAGTAGTAGATAGTCACTCACCTGTACTTCTGACTGACCAGCCATAAATCAGGACTCCCAATACCCTCTCAATTCATTTGCTAGAACAGCTCACAGAACTTCAGGAAACACTTAATTACTTTTACTGATTTATTTTAAAGGGTAGTACAAAGGATACAGATGAACAGCCAGATGAAGAAGAGGATAGGGCAAAGTATGGGGCAGGAGAGGGGAGCTTCTGTGTGCTCTCTGGGCACACTGACCTCTCAGCACCTCTGTGTGTTTAGTAATCCAGAAGCTCTTTAAATCTTGTTTGTTTGAGAGTTTTTATAGAGCTTGATCTCCAGCCCACCCACCTCCTTCCTGGAGGTTGATGAGTGGGACTAAAAGTCACTACTCTTTAATTTTTTAGTCACTTGATCTTGCTGGTGACTGGCTCTATCCTGAGGCTATGTAGGGGCCCCATCCTAAATCACTGCAGTAGCATAAACTCTGGTGTGGTCCAAAAGGAGCCATCATGAATAACAACAGACACTCCTGTCACTCAGGAAATTCCAAGTTTTAGGTGCTCTGTGACAAGAACCCGGGACAAAGACCAAATATATTTCATATTATACCACACACAGCATGGAGAAGTTTTAAGGAATCAATTTCTGGGTCCTCAATGAACATATACACTCTTTTCAAAAATTAATATTCCTGAGTATGATCCTATGATGAAGTGTAGCTTCTCCCTTCTCACATGCTTTCACAATTACTCCATATTCTTATTCTACAAAATTAAACTTCCCTCACATCCCAAACTCTTCCAGCTGCATTTTCCCAGGTGTTAAAATCTTCAGTGCCATACAAAGGGAAAATTTGAATGTTATTTTTGAGGTAGAGAAAGTGAATGGGTAGCATATCCTTCTGCAAGTCAGATGGTTTCAATTTCTTTTTCTGTTGTCATCCCAGAATAAGTAAGTGAGGCAAAGATCTCAATAAATGGAGGTTTATTAAGCTAAATTTGAGGATGTGCCTTGGAAAAACACAAATCACAGACAAATCTGTGGCTGTTTTTCTGAAGGGGAATTTGGAAGTTTCAGTATTTAATGGGGAGTAGGACATACAGAAAAGAAAAAAAGGCTGGGCGTGGTGGCTCACGCCTGTAATCCTAGCCCTCTGAGAGGCCGAGGCGGGTGGATCGCTCGAGGTCAGGAGTTCAAGACCAGCCTGAGCGAGACCCCGTCTCTACTAAAAATAGAAATAAATTATCTGGACAACTAAAAGTATATATAGAAAAAATTAGCCAGGCATGGTGGCACATGCCTGTAGTCCCAGCTACTCGGGAGGCTGAGGCAGTAGGATCGCTTAAGCCCAGGAGTTTGAGGTTGCTGTGAGCTAGGCTGACGCCATGGCACTCACTCTAGCTGGGGCAACAAAGTGAGACTCTGTCTCAAAAAAAAAAAAAAGAGAAAAGAAAAGAAAAAAAAATCAAGGGGAGTAGTGAGACAAAATGGTTACATTCTTGTGAGACCCAGGAAAACGCACATTTTATGTAAGATAAGGTGACTGTTAGAAGAAAAAGGGAGTGAAGGAAGCACCAATTATGTAGCTGTCCCTGGGTGGGTGGAGGAATGTTTGTCCTGCACCTGTGAAGATACATTTGTAATTCATTATTGTGTGGAATTGAACAGACTTTTGTTTTAGGAGCTAGAGTAGCCTGCTGACCTAAAGTTATAATTTGCATGTCCTTGCATATGGGAGGCCAGCAAGGAATTTCCTTAATGATCTGTGGGGCCAGTCCTTCACAGGTACCCCAGGCCTTTACTGTCTCTTTTGCATAAGGAGGAGGATTTTTATATTCTTTTACACTTTCAAGAAATTTAAAAGAGAACCTAACTGAGTTGTTAGCAGATAAATCAGTTAATATGATTTTTGATGATAGAGCATTATATTTTTTGCACATAACTCAGAAGTTCAAAGAATTGAGTTACATTGCTGAGACAAAACTTCCATTCCCAACTACTTACTTATGTAAATAAGATTTCTCAGTTTTTACATCTTCTTTTGTTGTTGTTGTTGTTAGTTTGAGACAGTGTCTTGCTCTATTGCCCAGGCTGCAGTGCAGTGGCATGATCATATTATGGACTAAACTGAGATGTTCTCAGCTGGTGCAGTAAAACCAGACACTGGAGCCAAGAGTTACAGCAGGAAAGAGAGGCATTTATATTGTAGGGTGCCATGCAAAGAGAATGAGCAGCTAACACTTAAAACTCGAATTCCCCAATAGCTTACAAACCAGAGTTTTTAAAGGTAGGGTACATTTCAAGCAAGCCTTGCCCAAAAAGGCAGGATATCCTAAAGTAGGGGCGCATAGGTGGATTCAGAGGTTCTTGGATTAGCAGAAAAGAATGTTAAGATGGGTGTGACAAGCCTCTCAGGGCAAAGGAAATTTAGGAGAAAGAATGGCAGTCAAATTCATTTCCTCAGTTCCCCTTTATCTGCATTTTTCATCTGCTGGGAGTTTCTGAAAACAACTCAAGAACATGTTAAGATGCCATCTTTTAGTTTCCATAAGGAATGAAGTCACCTCATGACTCTGGTTTGCTTGGAGGGCCATTGTTCTCATTAGGTTTCCCATTCACTTTTCAAGGCTAGCCAGGTGCTGGAATTATTTCCCCTGAAGAAACTCAAGATTTTCCTTTATTTCCATGCTTTCTACTCCCCTCTCCTCCAGGCCACTAAGAAGGGTCTCTCCTCACTCTCAATCATAGCTCACTGTAACCTTGAACTGCTAGGCTAAGGCAATCTTCCCACCTCAGCCTCCCAAATTGCTAGGACTATAGACTTGTGCCACCACACCTGGCTAATTAAAAAAAAATATATATATTTTTTCTTTTTAGAGACAGGATCTCACTATGTTGCGCAGGCTGATCAGAACTCCTGGTCTCAAGGGATCCTCCTGCATGAGCCTTCTAAAGTGCTGGGATTACAAGCGTAAACCGCCACACCTGGCCAGTTTTTAGATCTATTAAAACACAACACTAAGGGTAGAATTGATGCTAAATTAACTCTCGTTCTAGCATAAGTTTTATTCATCCATATAAAAAGGCCTATCCAATGAATTAAAAAATGCATTTCTAATAAAATTGGACTTATATGTTTAATAATTATTTGTCAAAATATATATTTTTCATTGTCTTCCTGAGGTTTTATTTGTGATAATTGTGGCTTTTATCTCATTTTCCTTCTAAAGAGTTGCCTAAATCCTCCTCATCTGCTCAGAAAGGTAAGTCACCTGCCTGACACTGCCCTGGGCTGGTGGATTGCAGTGGGAGGGCTGCTGCTGTTGTAAAAGGGTCTTACATACCTGTGCGGGCACGTGTGTGTGTGTGTGTGTGTGTGTGTGTGATTATGTGTGAACCCTTGGCAGGAGAGGGGGATGCATGTCCACCTCTCTGTCTGCTGGGCCCTTAACCACAAAAAGGGCTGAGAACTAGAAAGCCTTTAGCCAGAATGGTGGCCCCTAAATGAGCTCTGAAGGGAAAAGACAAAAACCTAATAATGAAAAATTCAAGGTCAGAGCAGGGGAGACCCAAAAAGCTAAATTGCTAGCTCTTGTATGCATCAATTGGAAGGTCGACTCAGGGTTTCTAGACAGAATAACTACACTAAAGGTTAAGAAAATTTTGTTCCATTTACATTTAATTTTTTTTAATGTATTTTTAAAACATGACTTAAGAGTTTGAAGCCAAGATGGCCAAATAAAAATAAAGCTTGTCAGACCAGCCCATCAGAAGAGTTGAGGACTGGACTGAGGAGAGCAGAGAGTGATTACTGCTCGGAAGTGGACCACAGGGACAGACCCCAGTGGAGTCTGGGAACATCACCCGGCGAAACTGAGCAACAGAAAGAGGAGGCTAGAAGGGAGTAACCAGCATGAGCTAACTCCAGGGAGTTCCACAGCCCAAGGAAAGTGTAAGGGTTTTTTTCTCCCCCGCCTCACCTGGGTGCCTCAGACCAGCAACAGGACACAAGGCTCTCATCCCAGTAGGGAGTGCCACCAGTGACCACAGAGTTGGCATCCCTGCATCTGAAAGCCCCCTCTTCTGCACCTCCTCTGCTCCTGGCATCCCAGGAAGTAATTTTGGCTCAAGCCCCTTGTAGCCACTTGGCCACACCCACCCCACAGCAAGTACCAAAGTGCCCTGCACTGAGTGACTTGGCTCCTCGCAAGGAGAGTGCACTCCCAGCCGAGCCTGCCTCAGCATAGTCGCCACAGCGGGAGGAGGGGAGGGTGGTCGCACTGCCCGACTGGGGCTTGGAGAGGAAGGCAGACAAGTGCCCCCCTAGACGAGTGCCCTCCTAACTTGAGAGCAGTGCAGGAAGTCCGCAGCCCCTCCCCCAAACCACAGCAGCCAGTAAAGTTCTCTGTGCTACTGGCTTTCAACACCAGGGACGCGTCTCCATCCCCAGCTGGCAGGGCAACCTGTAAGTGATCCTCCTTCCCGTAGGCATTTGGCTTGTTCACCTGCTGACAGCACAGGGTGGGACAGTGTGGGAAAGAGATGCCAGTTCCAGGGTCAGGGGGCAAGTGAGAGCCTGTGCCCATTGGGAGGGTGTGGAGGAGCACAAGAGAGCAGGGTTCTGTGGGTGAGCCCCACCCCCCGTCCCCTGGTGGGAGCATCCCCCTGGCAGAGACTTCTGGGGAAGGAGAGGCCCACCCACCTCACCTTGGGGTCTAGTGGCAGAAAAATGGGGAACAATTGGAGGTCCCCCTGTCTGCTACTGACATGCAGAGATGCACTCCAGGCCAGACACATGAACTGTGGGGAAGCTTGAGAGCCCATCTTAGGTGAAGAGGAAACACAAGTGGACCAATCGGAGGGGAAAGTGTTCAGGTTTGTGGACAGGGAGGAAAAAATCTGGCTGGAGACCTCAGCAATCACACCAGTTGGTCCCCACATCAGGGGCAGCCCTGCAAGCTTGGAGAGATAGCCCTGAACTCAATATTAGCAGCTCCCCCTAGTGGCCAGATGAGCAACCATAGAAGCTCTCACACCCAGGCTTTCCCATCCAGCTGCCATCTATCTTGCTCCTCCCCCAACCTCAGGGGGAGCAGGGTCCAGGAGCTACAGGGCTCCTCTCAAAGCTTGGTGCATTCATATACCCCACCTGGGGGAACAGAGCCTACCACAGGCACAACAGATTACCTCGGTAACTAGCTCCTCCACGTAAACTACAATCAATGGCAGTGGGAACAACCCCACAGCTGAACATATTGCCTTCCATCTCAAGCTATTAGGAAGCAGTGGATTGGTACCCATAAGTACAGTTCACCAGCTTGGAGCTTAAGCTGGAGGACCAAACTCACTCCACTCCACTGGGAAGAGGTGAAGACAACAGGTCAGAGGTAACCCAAGAGGTTCTTCAAACTTGCTAAAACATTCCTAAGGCAATACAGGACCAGCGGTCCTCTCCCAGGCACTGTGAAGGAACGACCCTTAGGTACCAGGAGACAGGGCCATAAACCAGCCCTAGCACCCCTAGCTCTCAACCAAGAGGCCAGATGAGAAAGAATCAGTGAAAGAACTCAGGAAACATGAAAAATCAGAGCAAAGTGACCCCCAAAAGGAATCATTAGCTTCTCAGCAACAGGTACCAGCTTAAACGAAATGGTTAAAATGACAGATGAAGAATTTCAAATATGGATTATAAGAAAGCTCAATGAAATTCAAGAGAAAATAGGAACCCAGTAGAAGCCACAGGAACAATGCAGGAAATGAATGAAAATTTCTCTAAAGAAATTGAAGTATTACGAAAAAAACCAAACAGAGACACTGGAAATGAAAGAGGCATTCAAGGAACTACAGAACACAGTGGAAAGCCTTAAGAATAGACTGGATCATGCAGAGGAAAGAATCTCATAGCTTGAAGATAACATCTATGTGCTTAACAAATCAGATGAAGAGAAAGAACACAGAAGCAAGAGGCATGAACAAAGCATATAAAAAATGTGGGATTATGAAAAGAGACCAAATGTAAGAATCATTGGCATCCCTGAGTGCAAAGAGGAAAATACACAAGGGCTGGAAAATGTATTTGAAGGAATAATTGAGGAAAGTTTCCCTGGCCTAGCCAGAAATCTAGATATCCAGGTGCAAGAAGCACACAGGACTCCTGGGAGACTCAATGTGAAAAGGCAATCACCACATGACATAGTTATTAGGCTGTGCAAAGTAAACAGAAGAGACACTCCTTCGAGCAGTAAGGCCAAAACAGCAGGTAACCTACAAAGGAAAACTTATCAGGCTAACTGCAGATTTCTCAACTGAAACCTTACAAGCCAGACCCATCCTCAGTCTTCTAAAACAGAATAATGGCCAACCTAGAACTCTTTATCCTGCAAAACTAAGCTTCTTATATGAGGGAGAAATAAAGACTTTTCCAGACAAGCAATCACTGATGGAATTTGTGAAGACCAGACCTGCCCTGCAGGAAGTACTCAGACCTGTATTATACACTGACAAGTACAATAGACACCCACCAGTATAAAATCACCCAAAAGTTAAAGTCCAGAACCCTGATTCCACAATGGCTCAAGAGGTAAAACAAAATAATGAGAGTCTACCCAACAATATGAACAGAAATCCATCCCAAATATCAATTCTCTCAATAAATGTGAATGGCTTGAATTGCCCACTGAAGAGACATAGGCTGGCTGAATGGATAAAAGAAATATAAGCCAAGTATCTGCTGTCTCCATGAAATGCATCTTACCCATGAGGACTCATTCAGACTCAAGGTGAAGGGATGGAAAATAAATTTCCAGGCAAATGGAAATGAAAAGAAAGCTGGCGTAGCCATTCTTATATCAGATAACATAAACTTTAAAGGAATAAAAGTAAAGAAAGACAAAGATGGTCACTATATAGTGGTGGAAGGAAAAATCCAACAAAAAGACTTAACGATCCTAAATATTTATGCACCCAACACAGGAGCACCCAGATACATAAAGCAAATCCTGCTTGATCTAAACAACATAGAAAATAGCAATGCCATAATAGCCAGGTAATTCAACACCCCACTGACAGAATTAGACAGATCCTCCAAGCAGAAAATTAGCAGTGAAACAATGAATCTATATAGAAATTAGGAAAATCAACAAGAAAAAAATCAAACAACCCCATTAAAAAGTGGGCAAAGGACATGAACAGAAACTTTTCAAAAGAAGACAGAATAATGGTCGACAAACATATAAAAAATTGCTCAACATCTTTAATCATCAGGGAAATGCAAATCAAAACCACAAAGAGATACCACTTAATTCCAGTGAGAATGGCTTTTATCAAAAAGTCCCAAAACAACAAATGTTGGTGTGGATGCAGAAAGATAGGAACACTTACACACTGCTAGTGGTATTGCAAATTAATACAACCTCTATGGAAAGTAATATGGAGATACGTCAAAGAACTAAAAATAGAACTACCACTTGATCTAGAAATCCCACTACTGGGTATCTACTCAAAGAAAAATAGTCATTCTATAATAAAGACATCTGCACTCAAATGTTTATAGCTGCATAATTTACAATTGCAAAGAGGGCAATTGTTGGAGGACGAAGGTCTTTGCTCAATGTAGTCAATCAACATCCAGCTATTAGAAGGGGGAAGAGAGAGAGAGCAGCATGCAGATCCTGCATTGGTTGTTCTTACAGACAAGACCAGGAAGTAGCATAAATCACTTCCATTCACATTCTGTTGTCCAGAATTCATTCTACGTGGCCACACCTAACTTCAAGGGATGCTTGTGCCATGAAGAAGAGGAAGTAGGTTTGGTAAACAGTTTGTCAGTCTGTGAGCAATGGAGGACATAAAATTGTTAAAATATTTAGATTCTTTTTTTGTACAATTAAAAGAGCAAAGTCACAGGTGTATTTTTAAATGTCAGTATTTAAAACGCAAAGGAAAATGTGTCTTTCGTGAGGGCAGTCAACTAAGAAGATTCCTATATTTGGGTTTGAAGCCTCTTCAGTTGGAGCAGGTAGGGAGTGGCAATCTGATAGATTGTTTTGGTTTAAAGGAACTTTTTCATAAGGAATTTCAGATTAGACTTTTTACAAGCCTCTCAAGAATTAGGAGCCAAGCCAAAGACTGTCTGTAATACCTGTATAAATTAGGTGAATGCCTCTCTTCTCAAGGTCCCCCAAATACTTTGAGATTCCTGGCCCTGTCCAAAAGTGATTTTCTTTACTTACTATAATGTCAGTAACCTTGTAAGGGAACTGAGTAGACAAGGTACCAGGCCAGTCTCCTTCCAAGTCTATTGGCTTTGTAAAGTCATCCTTGAAAGGATGGCACTGTTAAACTATCTAATGGAGAAAAGGGAATGAAAGGATAGCCTGGCTAATAAATTATCCAACAGAGAAAAATAAACTCCCTAACAGAGGGGAAAAAAGGACAAAACTCACAGCACATAATTGTCCCTTTGAAGGGACAAGATCACAGCACAACTGCCCCTTTGTTTGATTAACAACCTCTGGCTTAAATTGTTTTATTTGAGAGTTTTCACAGCACATGAAAAGAACTGAGCAGATAGAAGGAGTGTTATGCTCTCCCCAGCTCCTCCTCTCACCAGACCATGTTCCGAGGACCCTGATAAGCCAGCCTCGCAAAGAAGAGAAAAACAAAAAAGGAAAAATGGCCACAGCCACTTCAGAGCTGTCTTCTGCTATCAGCTTGCAGCAGTAACTTTTTTTTCTTTCTCTTTATCCCCACAAAAACCCCAAACCCCTTATCCTCTCTGCTGGCACTTCTCCTTTCTTTCTCTTGTGCCGTGCTCTTTCTCCCCTTGGGAAGTAAAATAAACTTTCTTTCTTTAAAACTATTCTAATCTATACGTCAAGAATTCTTTCTCATCTCATGCTATGAGTTCCCACCCTAACAAACCTCACTCCCTCAAAGCAGTCTGGTCATATCTGAAAATAATGACATTCCAGTCAAAGCCTTGGTAAAATAACCAGTGTTTCTGATTGTGTCCTGTTACAAAAGAAAATTGATTTTTATTGAATCTATGCAGATAACTATTGCCATAAAATAAGAATATGCATGAATAGTTTCTGAATTTTGGAGGGATCAGATAAAGATAAAGGTAATTATTTCAATTTTACTCATAAAAGTACACTTTACCCAATTGTTCTCAGCTATAAATAAATAGCTTAAAAGAAGAAAAAGTTTTCTTAACTCTGGAAAACCAAAAGAATCAGCAATATTTCAAAGAAAAAATATTTATAAAAAATTAATTTCAGTCCCTCTGGCTGGGCACGATGACTCACACCTGTAATCCTAGCACTCTGGGAGGCCAAGGTGGGAGGATCACTAGAGCTCAGGAGTTTGAGACCAGCTCTGAGCAAGAGCGAGACCCCATCTCTTCTAAAAATAGAAAAATTAGCTGGACATCGTGTTGCACGCCTGTAGTCCCAGATACTCGGGAGGCTGAGGGAGGAGAATCGCTTAAGCCCAGGACTTTGAGGTTGCTCTGAGCTAGGCTAATGCCACAGTACTCTACTCAGCAATAGAGTGAGGCTCTGTCTCAAAATAAATAAATAAATAAAATAAAAATAATAATAATTTCAATTCCTCATCAATTCAGTCCCATGTAGATTTTCTTGATGTTAGGTTAGCAATTTTATAAGTTCACTTTTTTTCTATTAGAGTTCTGGAATTTTCTTACCAAGTCTAAGTCATCAGAAACCTGTATTCAAGAGTACTTGTTGCAGTCTTTTCCATGAACCTCTTTGAAGACACAACACTTCAGGTTTTGAAAAAAGTTTTCAGAAAACAAAAAGATCAGCATAAAGCAATTAACTTTGGATAGCAAGATTGAAAATGGCTATGATTAAAGATGCAATTGACAAGGAAATCTGGTCATTGTTTGTGGCTGCCCAGCGAAGCCCTGGTCCCCTAAAGGTTTGCTGAAAAATCACTGACATGAGACAGATTGATTAATAGGAGAAAAGACATACAAGTTTATTTAACATGTATATAGGGGAGCCTTCAGAATGAAGACCCAATTCCCCAATGGGGTTTAGAAGCTTATATGCCTTTCTGGTAAAATGAGTTATGGGAAGGGGGAAGAGAGGAATTCTTTTGAGGGGCAATAAAGGATTACTAGAGAGGATGAATGGATGGGGTAACAAAGATTAACTGGTAAATAGTTCTTTTTGGAATTTGGATAAGTCTGGGAGACTATCTTTTTAAAGAATCTTTTCAGCTGTGGTCACATTCCTGGTCTTACAGGGAAGGGAAGAAGAGAACAATTGTGCTCTTTGGTAGGTCTGGATCTTAGGCAGATAAAGACGCTTTGACTTTTTTGGGAGAACCCATGGGGATGGGGATGGGGATATGTGAGTGGGATCAGAGAGAGCTTGAGGCTTCTTTAGTCAGTCCAGCATGTCAAAATGCCATATTTTGGGGTATTAGTTTCTAAGCCCCAACATGGCCTACAACAATTTTACTTAATACCCATAATTATGACTGATAACATATACCAGGACATATCACAGTTTTAGAAATCTCATACAATTTCAGAACATATACTAAAAAAATTATACAAATGTGACTCAAAAAAAAAAGCTACACATCATTTCTTATTTTACAATGCTTCCTGTATGATTTTAACATACCAAGTAAGCCTCATACATCTCTCTTGGACTACCAGGGGCTCTTCTGGAATGTCTAAAAGTTAGCTTGAGGTTGAAAAGATTTAATTCAGAATTTGAAATTTGATTTTGGGAAGGCTGTCAAATATGTCAAAGGCTTAAAAAACTTAATCAAAAACAGGATTACAGGTCACTGTGAAATAATAGTCATTCATTTAGCCAAAGTGATAAATAAAATATATCAAAAAGCAAAAAGTTTTATATAGCGAGGAGACTCAGTTTTGCAAATAATCAAAAGACCTAGTAAAGACAGCATGATGCAAACAGAATCTTCCCCCTCTTTTAAAGATGAACAAAAAAAATTTTTACTATTATATTAATACTATACAAAAATCATATTTAAAAAAGAAAACCAAGTTTTATTTTTGAATTAGTGTAATTTTTATATTAAAGCTCCATTTTAAAATCCTTATAATAAATTCATTTAATTTCAGTTAGTTCAGCCATACAAGATTTTGAAATTCTCTTTTTTCCCCAATTTTCTATGTCCATTTAGTTTTATCTATATCTTTTCTCTTTCATTTTGAAACAACCTTTAAATAACCTCTAAACTAGGCAAAAATTATTTTTCAACAAACATACATCCTCATGCCTTTATAACTTTCCTTACCAAAAATACTTCCCACCTTTTTTATATACTCTGTATACAGAGTTGTTTCTCTTATATCTAGTAGTTTTAATTACATATATTATTTATAGTTTTAATGCTTATAACCCTAATTTCTAGTGAAAAACCTAGGAAGTATGTAATTTTAATTGTTATATATAGGTGCAGAGCCGAAGGCAGAGGACAGAGCTGTATAGATGATGCCTAGAGGGTGTGACCCCCCCCCAGCATGGCCAGGAGGCAGAGCGGGGTCAGGGAGAATGGTGCCATATTGTGCTTGGTTCTGCCCTGACACTGGTGGCCCAAGTGCTATAGACACACAGATGTCCCCAGGCTTCACCATGGCCACTTGTGCAGAATCCAGAATTTAAATGCTCAAAGCCAAAGATACTTAGCTCACAGAGAAATCAAACAAGTGTCAAAAATATTATAGGGCTGAGGTGGGCAGATCGTTTGAGCTCAGGAGTTCGAGACCAGCCTAAGCAAGAGTGAGACCTTGTCTCTACTAAAAATAGAAAGAAATTAGCTGGACAACTAAAAATATATAGAAAAAGATTAGCCAGGCATGGTGGCACATGCCTGTAGTCCCAGCTACTTGGGAGGCTGAAGCAGGAGGATTGCTTGAGCCCAGGAGTTTGAGGTTGCTGTGAGCTAGGCTGACACCTCGGCGCTCTAGCCCGGGCAAAAGAGTGAGACTCTGTCTCAAAAAAAAAAAAAAAAAAAAAAAAATTACAGAAGTAAGAAAAAAAGACCTTAAAATATCTATCAGAAACACTATAAATTTGTCTGATCAGTAGACCAAGGCAAAAATATCTAATATTCTGAAGACATTTCTATTTTATTTTACCAAGAACTTAAAAACTAATTTTTTTTTTTTTTTTTTTTTTTTTTTTTTTTTTTTGAGACAGAGTGTCACTCTGTTGCCCGGGCTAGAGTGAGTGCCGTGGCGTCAGCCTAGCTCACAGCAACCTCAAACTCCTGGGCTTAAGCGATCCTACTGCCTCAGCCTCCCGAGTTGCTGGGACTACAGGCATGTGCCACCATGCCCGGCTAATTTTTTTTCTATATATATATTTTTAGCTGTCCATATAGTTTCTTTCTATTTTTTAGTAGAGATGGGGTCTCGTTCTTGCTCAGGCTGGTCTCGAACTCCTGAGCTCACACAATCCGCCCGCCTCGGCCTCCCAAGTGCTAGGATTACAGGCTTGAGCCACCGCGCCCGGCCTAAAAAAAAAAAAAAAAAAAAAAAAAAACTAATTTTTTTTTTACCAAATATTATTAAATACTAAAGTCACTTGAACTTGAAAAGTATTTGGGCTAGTTATTTAATTTATGAGCACTCATTTATTTATAAGTCAATTTGGTACCCTGTAGACAATACATTAACACAGACATATACACATAAAAATACAGACAAATATAAAGATTTTATAGCTTTGATTTTAAAATTTCAACAATGAGACTGGTAAAACTCGCCAATTTAGAAGAACGGTTGGATTCAAACTGTGCCATTGTAAATGGAACAAATTAAGTTTATCTGTCCCACATGGTTGAAGCCCTTACTTATCAAGTTTTGTTTTTTATAGAAAATGATGTAGCACATTTACATCTCAAAGCACAAAGAGAATTCAAACTTTTTCAAGAAGGAGTCTGGGAGTATTAGTTACAGGAAGATTAAAAATGGATGCCAAAGTAACACAAAGTTATAGGAATTCACCACAGGATTTTATAAAGGGACCAATTTAGTTAGGTAGTTTCCAATTTAGTCTTCATTTTCCAACTGGACTATTGAGCTCAGAGTAGAGACCATCAATGAATAGGGCAAACAAAGCATTTGCAGTTTCCAGGACCTAATACTTATATTTGTGAGAAGCAGACACAGATGGAAGGCAGGGCACCTAGACTCCAGAAATCAAGGATCCCATTTTTTTTTTGAGACAGTCTCACTCTGTTGCCCAGGCTAGAGTGCCATGGCGTCAGCCTAGCTCACAGCAACCTCAAACTTCTGGGCTCAAGCAATTCTCCTGCCTCAGCCTCCCAAGTAGCTGGGACTACAGGCATGCACCACCATATATTTTTAGTTGTCTAGAAATTTCTTTCTATTTTTTTAGTAGAGTCGGGGTCTCACTCTTGCTCAGGCTGGTCTCAAACCCCTGAGCTCAACGATCCACCCGCCTCGGCCTCTCAGAGTGCTAGGATTACAGGCATGAGCCACTGCACCCGGCCAAGAATCCCATTTTTACACTGAAGTCTAGGTCCCCCAGAGCTGAAGCAAAAGCCCAAGAGGAAAATGTCATGGGGCTGGGCCATGCAATGCTTCCATAGTGTACCTCAGGGCAAAGACATTCCTGGTGGGTGGCTCAATGTCAATCAACTTACTCTGTGATCAGCCCATACCCCACAGGAGTCTTATCCTTTAGGGATAAGCCTACAACTGTCCAAATTATGTTTCTTATCTAAACACACAAAGAAATGAGTAGCCCGTATGGTAATATCCATTCAAAGCAACTGCTGTCAGCCATCTCCAAAGTTGCAACCCTTGCCAGTGACTTACCAACAATTGTACACCCAAAGATCAAGTGCACTCTCATAGTATAAATTAACCCCTGGTAACCCCCAAAGCCAAAGATATCAGGGAACTCAAAGCAAAAGAGAGCAGAGCTTTAAGACCTGACAACAACCTGCCCACTGCTCTTGGGGCTTCATGAGGAAGACAGAAGGTCCCAAAAGAGGAGGTTAGTGGTGCCTTTTTTATGTTTCTCAAAGAGTTTCAGGGTTGCTAGAGGTCCCTTCTAGATGTCTTCATGTGATATCAAAGGTGGCAAAAACGAAGGAAGAGTAAAAGTAAACGGGAGAACAAGTCTTAGAGGAGCCAACTTGAGGAGATTTTAAACTTCCCAAAAAGGCCAATGAAGTTTTACATTTTTCTCAGCAAAAATGATACCAACAAGAAAGGAAGTGAACAGAAGGACAGAACATGTAATTTTCTTAAAAGGGCTTCCAGGCCAGTCAAGGTGGCTCACACCTGTAATCCCAACACATTGGTAGGTTGAGGTGGGAGGATCGCTTGAGACCAGGAGTTTGAGACAAGATGGCAACATAGAGAGTCCCCATCTCCACAAAATTTTAAAAATTATAAAAAAGTAAAAAGGTTTCAGTCAACTGAAAAAAATTCTCAGGGGAGAAACAGGATCCAACAGAGAAAAAACACAAAGGTTTTTATATCAGCTTTTAATTAAGCTGGCTTCTGACCATAAAGCTCTTTTTAAAAAAATCTCCCTCAGATTTTAGCCATGACAGACAGATAGCTGATATTTCTGGCTTTTGAACTTCTTTACACCAAGGGTATCTTACATGTGACTCAGAACCAAAGCCAATAAGCTTTTTGTGACCTAACCAAGGATGTATAAGTGCAAAGTAGTCCTGAAAAGATCCAGAACCACCCCAAGGACAGCTCAAAGTAAGGAAAGTTTCACTAGATGCAAATGGGGTATAATCCACATTTCTGCCCAGCCATATTCTCTGGGGTCTCAGATTCTCAACTGACCAATGACATACAAAGTCCTAACAACTGTGTACTCCATAGATGAAAGACTGAAAGAGACAAATGGTCAGTAATACAGGAAATCAAAAGCTGTCCGTAGAAAGGAAAAGGATCAATAACGAATGGGTACCTCAAAAAAGTTAAGAGTCACACAAATATCATACGAATTTTTAAAAATATGTTTCTCTCTTTTTTTTCTTCCTGATGTAAAGGACTTACATCTCCAAAGGACTGGTTCCCTACCCAGGACTTGAACTTGGGCCATGGCAGTGAAAACATGGAATCCCAACCACGAGGCAATAAGCTGGAATGTTGTCTTTGTAAATCCTTCAGGGGATCCCAAGCAGGCAGTTTGAGTGTACAAAGGATCTTAACATTGTTTTAAATCTTATTTCTGCTTTCTTTTTTTTTTTCCAAGAGAATTTCTAAGGCTAGCAATGACAACAATATGTGTCTTTCTTTCAATTTGACCCTTCCATAAATACAAATAAGGCAATTGCTTAGAATGTGAGATCTCTAAAATCTTTTTCAAATATAGGAATCTTTCTAATTCAAAGGATTTGTCTTTTGGCCACTGTCAATTAGAATTTCCAACTGTGTATTTATTTCAATAGCAACTCAATACAATAAACCTCTTCATGGAAAGACCAGGAGGTAATTTTCCAGGTTTAGAATAAGTTTTTTTTATAGAAGCAAAAGATGTTCCTGGAGAAGGTATAGAAGAGGCGATTCCCATAATCCCCAAAAATTCACTCCCAGAAATGGGCTAAGATTCCAAAAGACTCTTGTTGCCACAGTTAGGGATGATGTTTATGTGTATGGAGTTCTTGGCATCCCACAATTTGTGGAGGGACAGTCACAACCCCATTAATCACATTAATCATTGATGCTACCGAAAGCTCGGCACTTGTCTCCAAGGCCACATTAGAAGAATGAGGACAAGTGGTTTGAGGAGAAAGAAAGAGGAGTTTATTAATTTTCCAGCAAATGAGGAGGTTGGCAAACTCCCATCTCCTAGTACCGACATCCTGATTCTGAGCAGAAGTGCAGAGCTTTTAAAGGTTCTGATCAACCCCATCTTTGGCTAAGACAATCTTGTGACCTCTGCCAGACAATTCCCTTGAGCCATGTTCTGTGGCACAAAGAACAAAGGACACTCCCCTGTCCCTCCTGACCACTGACCTAAGCCAGGGATGTAGGTTTTAGTTCTCAAAAAAAGGGTAATGAGGTTTTGAAGAGACAGAAAACATTTTGACCCTTTTTTCAGGCCATTTTCTCTGTTTTAGTGACACTAGGTAGGCCCTCTTGGGATTGGACTTTCCAAGTACTAACCAGGCAACAAAAGTTTAGACAACAAAAGCTCTTATGGGTGAGACGTCTTATTAAGACAAACTCATTTGAGAGCTTGGCACATTTGGAACAAAGAGTGTGCTTGCATGTCTCAGGGCTATCCGTCCTTTCAGACTGGCCACTGGTCATGACCTGAAAATCACACCCTCCCACCCCAGATGACAGAGACGAAGAGAGGGTGCTCCCACTTGGCCACAAGTTAAGCTCTCAAGGACATAAAATGAGAAGGATTCTTTATGACAAATGATGCAGAAAGACAGACAAAGAAAATAAAGACTATTTCTAGGGGGAAAGGATCAGACAATGTGAATATTCATACTAACAACACACTGGAGTTGCTATACCTAAGATTAGTCATACAAATGCTTTTCTCCTATTAGTTAAATTTTGGAGAGTAAAAAGAGACAAGTAGAGATCTTTGCCATCTGGTCAGCTGGATTCCACAAAGACTGGGAGTCTGACTGGTAGGAAATGCTTCCCCTTTTGCTGGCTTGTCACGCTCTGAGCTCCCTTGACTGTGGCTACCAGAGAGCAGAAAGGCCTTATTATACTAAGTCACAGCACCAAAACTGTAGGGGCAAAGGGAAAACTTCCTCTTTACCCTCTGAAGGTTCACTGAAAATCAACTAACAAAAGGCAGATTAATAGAAGGAAAGACTTACAAAATTTATTAATGCACACGTATGTACAGGGGAGTCATACAAAGTATGAGTTCAAAGAGAGGCCAGATGACTGATGCTTAAATACTCTGTTCATAGGGGAGAGATATATGGACCCAGGAGGAAGGAGGCAGACATTACAAGGTAAGGGATGCAGCGGCACAGGACAAAGCTTGTCTTATTGTGCAGATAAAATCCCCTGGGTTATCTCTTGAAGCTGCCCTCAGAAGAAAAGATGTCTGTAAACCTAAAATAATTCTAAAATAAAACATTTATTTTAAAAATGAGCAAAGAGTTAAATAGATTTACAAAATTATTTTAGTCAGTAAGCGAGTAAAGTATTTTAAGATGAGAAAAGAAAAATAGCTCAGAGCAGTCTGAACTATGCAAGGTATGCAAAATTTATCAGGTTCAGAAAGACATGAGTATGTGACTTCAGTCACATGACCTCCCACATGCCATGGGGCAATTGTTTAAAGGCACTTGGCTCCTGACTAGCTGCCTTACCCATTATTGTCATATTCCTGGAATTTGTCATACAAAGAACAATGTATAGCCAATCAATAACTTATATATTTTAATACAAATTCTGGGTAAACAACGTATGAACTGCCTCCTGTTTTCCTTTAAAAACCTACTTGTGGCTTACACCTGCAATCCCAGCACTATGGGAGGCTGAATTGGGAGGAGCATTTCAGCCCAGGAGTCTGAGGCTGCACTGAGCTGTGACAGGCCCTGCACTTCAGCCTGGGTAACAGAATGAGAACTCATTATAAAAATAGAAATTAAAATTAAAAAATAATAAAATTAAAAGTAAAATGTAGTGACTCTGAAGGTGGGATAATCTATAGGACAACTGTCCTGGACTTTTTAAAAAGTCAGTTATTAAAAAAAAGGTGGTGGGACTGCTCAAGATTAAAAGAGACTAAAGAGACATAACAAGTAAATGTTTGAATCTTAACTGAGGCCTAGGTTGAAAAACACAAGCGTAAAAGATGTCAATCTTAAATAATTAGATTTAGAAAATACAATTAAGTATAGAGTTTATTCAGGCCCAAATCTAGGGATATCTTGTGTCAACAGTTGGGTGAAAAAAAAACATCTAGGAATAGCCAACCAAGAAACATGTACTCCAGAGAAGTCCCAGAGTAGGCCTTCCTGGGATTGGCCCTCCAGAGAAATGGGATGAGTGCTCTAAAGTTAAAAGTTAAGGTTTTGCTTATATAGGCAGAAAACAAAGAAATTTAGTAGGATTATAACATTTTCTATACTAAACTAGTTTATGAAATATAGCTACAGTTTTTTTTCTTTTCCTTTCCAATTTAAAAGAATGTATTTAACATTCCATCTTAGGCAATGTAATAGTCATGAAGTCTTTGTGTGAGAAAGGTAAGAGGGAAGCTAATCTATAGGATGATTAACAGTGAAGAGGGGCCAGGAGAGGTGGCTCACAGCTGTAATCCTAGCACTCTGGGAGGCCGAGGTGGGAGGATCGCTCGAGGTCAGGAGTTCGAGACCAGCCTGAGCAAGAGTGAGACCCCATCTCTACTAAAAATAGAAAAAAAAATTAGCTAGGCAACTGAAAATAGAAAAAAATAGTAGAGTGTGGTGGTGTGTGCCTGTAGTCCCAGCTATTTGGGAGGCTGAGGCAGGAGGATCGCTTGAGCCCAGGAGTTTGAGGTTGCTGTGAGCCAGGGTGATGCCATGGCACTCTAGCCTGGGCGACAGAGCAAGATTCTGTTTAAAAACAAAACAAAACAGTGAAGAGGGAAGAGTTCTTCCTTGGCACCCTTTAGTCATTTACAACATTTTACAAAACAACATAGTCACCAAAGAAGGCTAATCTATAACTAGGGAAACAAAGGTTATAGCTTCCCAGGTTACAGCAAGTTCCAACAACTTAGATTATGAATTACTAATTTTCACAAAGATATTCTTGGGATACCTAGTTAGAAAATAAGAAACCAATGTACATCCACACATCTTATTGGCCATATTAAATAATATGACTTTACTATTCTGTCCTCATTGACATAATTTTATTATTCTAGGAAATACTTTCCCAAGAAGATAAAATTGAAAAAAAATTTCTATTTTTCATTATAGGAACTTGACCAGAAGTCCATTTATTTGAATACTAAACTACTCAACTTCCTTTAATCAGAGTAAATATCCCTTCCCCAGAAAAATAAATAGCATCAAATAACTGTTTACCCTTTAAGATTTGTTTTTCACTCCGTCTACCAGTTCTATCTTAGTATGTCATGAACTTGGCCAATCTGAGTCAAGGCCCCAGTCCAGCATCAAAAGACCCATGTTAAACCACACCTTCCCCAAACCTCATACGTATCCTGCCTTTGCCCTCTCTCCTCCAAGGTACTATTAAAACTTGGTCAAAGTTGTCATCTTCCTTGCCAAAGTAAGCAAAAAACTCTGCTTTGCTTTCTCAAACAGTTATTTTGGTTGTTCTTTGGTGGGAGCCATCATTTGAAAGGAATAAACATTGAAGATATTTCTTGAGAAAATGTAAATATGAATTGGATATTAGATGATATCATAAAATGATTATTAATTTTCTTTAGCATGATAATGACTTTGGGGCTATATGTAAGAACATCCTTACTCTTAGAACATGCTTGCTGAACTATTTAGGGGCTAAAGTGCCATGATATCTGCAACTTAAATATACATACACAATATACTCATGAAGAGTATATGGCATTTGTGTGTTTTCTGTGTTGTGAAATTTTTCCTAATAAAATGTTAATGATAAAAAAGTGATAAATAAGGTTCAACTTTCAAATTGAAAGCAATATAGATCTATATAATTGTTTTCTGAAGGTTAAACAGCATGATAATTATAGATTGGTGTCACTGATTTCAGCCACTACATGCCATTTGAGTGGTAGGTAGTTTTGCTACACATATTAAAATATCTAGACAACACATGGCTGGACTATATAGTAGTAAATGCCCAGTCTATGTTTGCTGGAACAAACAGGATGGAAAGAATGCCAAACTGGGATAAGGACAACAGGGTTTTCTAATTCTGGACCTGTCCCTGTTTCGCAATGTGACCTTGGAGAAGTCACTTTTCTGGATCCCAGTCTCCTTATTGTAAAGGGAGAGGATTAGATAAAATGGTCTCAATGGTTTCTTTAAAGTCCTAAGCACAAGAGTATACACTTCCTTAAAACTCAGGAAAGTTTTTTCACTTCTATGAAATGTTAGAAATCTGAAACTATTTATCCTAAAAAGAAAGTTGGGTTTCATGGAAACTTGGAGCAATATAATGACTTATAGTTAATCATAGCTGACACTTGCATAGTACTTCCCAGCTTACCAAATACATGACTGAAGGTATTAAAGAGTTACTAAGGCAACAAAGACTTTAGAGGCCAAGATCCTAGAAGGAAAGAAAACACAGACAGAGGTAAGATGTTTGCTAATTCTTAAGTATTGGCTAAGAGATTGAGCAAGTGTGCAGAGCTGCTGGCAGTCATATAGAATGGGTGAAAAAAAACTGGAGTTCAGGGCCTAACAAGAAGCAGAGATCCTAGTAAATACTTCAGTTTTCCAATTGGAATTCCCCAGAGATCTACACCTTAGGGTTGTAAATATACCAGCCATTATAAAAACTGACACCTTGGATCAAATCAGCTCAATCTCTCCTTTTATTAAGGTGACCTGTCCTTACTCTAACTGCCTAAAAAGAGGGAAAAAAGGAAAGCCAATAAATGGTGTGTTAAGAAACTGGTTACCATTGCAGTCATGTGGGACTCTGCTATGGTTTGAATGTTTGTATCCCTCCAAAACTCATGTTGAAACTTAATCCTTAATGCAGGCCGGGCATGGTGGCTCATGCCTGTAATCCTAGCATTTTGGGAGGCTGAGGCAGGAAGATCACTTGAGGCCAGGAGTTTGAGACCAGCCTGAGCCACATAGTGAGATCTTGTCTCTACAGAAAAGCTTAAAAATTAGCCAGGTGTGGTGGCATGCAGCTGTAGTCCCAGCTACTTGGGAGGTTGAGGCAGGAGGGTCACTTGAGCCCAGGAGTTTGAGGTTGCTGTGAGCTATGATGATGCCACTGCCCTATAGCCCAGGCAACAGAGTTAGAGCCTATCTCAAAAAAAAAAAAAAAAAAAAAAAAAAGAAAAAAAGAAAAAAAATAAAGAAAGAAAATCCTTCATTCAATAGTATTAAGTAGTGGGGTCTTTAGGAGGTGATTAGGTCATGAAGGCTCTATCCTCATAGATGAGATTAGTGTCCTAATAAAAGGAATTCAGGCAGTGAATTCAGTCCTTTGTTACCCCTTCTGTCATGTGAGGATGCAGCAAGAAGATGCTGTCTTGGAAGCAGAGAGCAAAACCTTACCAGACACTGAATCTTCTGGTGTCTTGACCTCAGACTTCCCAGCCTCCAGAACTGTGAGAAATAAATTTCTATCATGTAGAAGTTACTTGGTCTGTAGTATTTTGTTATAGTAGCAGGAATGCACAAAGACAGACCCTCATCTTGTGAGACCCTCTGAGGAGCCATGTAAAACATATCTCAGAATTGTTCTGCTGGCGAATGGAAGGCTGGGGCATTCATTCACTAATGCCTGCTTTCCATCTGGCTAAGGGTTAACTCCTCCACACTTCTAGGTTGCACTTACTCATGGCTGAGTGGCCTTTCACAGCTTTGGAAAAATCAGAGCAAAGAGACGGGCATGTAAGCTTGACATGGCACACTGTGAGGATACATGGAACTGTCCACTGTGGCTGTGCTGAAATCAGGAGTGTCAAGGAGACATCATACTGTTTATCAGAAACCTCTCCTACATGTGGAACACAAGTCTAACAAGCATGTGATTGAAGTCCTAGGAGGACAAGGGAATAGAAGAGAGGAGAAAAGAGGAGAAGAGAGGAGACAAAAGCAGAGGAGAGAGATGCAGAAGCAATGTAAAAACAGATTGTGGCCATGAGCTTTTTAAAACTGATAAAAATCCTAAGGCCACAATTAAAAATCTTCCAGGTGAGTCATGGTGGCTCATGCCTATAATCCCAGCACTTTAGGAGGTCAAGGTAGAAGTATTGGTTGAGTCCAGGAGTTCAAGACCAGCCTGGGTAACACAGCAATACCAAGTTTCTACAAAAAAAAGAAGAAGAAGCTGGGTGTGGTGGCACCTATAGTTCCAGCTACTTGGGAGGCTTCAGCATCATTTGAGGAAATTCAATGGGGAAAGAGCAACCTTTTCAACAAATAATGCTGAAGCAATTGGATTGTCACATGTGACAAAATGAATCTCACTCTATACCTAGCCTGTGTACACTTACCTCACACTGTGTACACACTATATATAACAATTAACTTAAAATGGATTATAGACTTAATTGTAAGAGCTAATACTTTGAAATTTCTAGAAGAAACATAGGAGAGGCCAGGCACAGTGGTACACACCTGTAATCCTAGCACTTTGTGAGGCCAAGGTGGGAGGATTGCATGAGGCCAGTAGTTTGAGAGTAGCCTGGGCAATAAGCGAGATAGACCCTGTCTCTATAAAAAATGAAAAAAATTAGCCAGGCATGGTGACACACACCCATAGTCCCAGCTACTTGGGAAGCTGAGGCAGGAGGATTGCTTAAGCCTTGGAGTTTGAGGTTACAGTGAGATACAATGACCCCACTGCACTCTAGCCTGGGCAACAGAATGAGAACCACTCTCAGAAAATGAAAGGAAGGAAGGAAGGAAGGAAGGAAGGAAGGAAGGAAGGAAGGAAGGAAGGAAAAAAGAAAGGAGAAAATATTCGTGACCTTGGGTTTGCCAAAGGGTTATTAAGCAGGACACAAAAAGCATGAAAGGAAAAACCCCGCTGTATTAATTATCTACTGTTAATTGCAACAAATTACCTCAAATTTTAGTGCCTTAAAACAATACACATTATTACGTTTGTGGGTTGGGAATGCCAGCATGACTCAGCTGAGTCCTCTGCTTCAGGGACTCTCACAAGGCTACAATCAAGTTGTAACTGGGGCTGTGATCTCATTTGAAGGCTCAGCTGGCTAAGGATACACTTTCAAGCACACTCATGTGGTTGTTGGCAAAATTTAGTTTCTCAAGCATTGTTGAGAGGGGCTTACTTCTTCACTAGTTTTTGGCCAGAGGTCACGCTCAGTTTTGCCACATGAGCCTCTCAGTAGGGAAGCTCACAATGGCAGCTTGCTTCATCAAAGGAAGGATGAAAGAACCAGAAAGAGGGTACAAGCAAGAAGTAGCTCAGAGTCTTTTGTATTGTAATCTTGGAAATGACATTCCATCACTTTTGCCACAAGCTATTCATTAGAAATAAACCACTAAGTCCAGTTCACACTCAAGGGGGGAGGATTACACAGGTCACAAATATCAGAAGTGAGGATCATTGCAAGCCATTTCAGAAGCTTCCAACCACAAATGACTGAACTTTTATAGAAATTTAAAACTTTTGCTGTTCAAAAGACATTGTTATGGACTGGGAAAAAATATTCACAAAGTATATATCCAGAAAAAAATGGTATCCATAATATATAAAGAACCCATAGAGTTGAATAACAAAAAGACAATCCAATTTTTAAAATGCCAAAAAGCAGGCGTGGCAGTGGGCTTAGAGTTCCAGTACTCAGGAGACTAAAGCAGGAGGATCACTTGAGCTCAGGAGTTTGAGGCTGTAGTGTGCTATGACCACTCTTGTGAATAATCACTGCATTTCAGCCTGGGTAACATAGCAAGACCTAGTCTCAAAAAAAAAAAAAAAAAAAGAGGAAAATATTTAAGATTTAAACGGATACTTCATCAAAGAAGATATGTGGATGGCAAATAAGTACATGATAAGATACTTGACATAAATATTTATTATGAAAATGCAAATTAAAACCACAATGAGATACCATCATATACCCACTAGAATGTTAAATAGACTAACAATGCTAAGTATTGGTGAGTATGCAAAGCAACTGGAACACTCATACACTGTTAATAGGATTTTAAAATGGTACAATTTCTTTGGAAAACAGTTTGGAAGTTTCCTAAAAAGTTAAACATAAACCTATTATACAACCTAGCCATTATATTCTATTACATTATTCTGTTGCTGCTATAGCAAATTACCACAAACTCTGTGGTTTTAAAACAACACAAGTTTATTATCTTACAGTTCTAGAGGAAAGAAGTCCAAAATCAATCTCACTGGGTGAGAGTCAAGAAAGACATTGGCAGGTTTAGTTCCTTCTGGAGGCTCCAGGGGAGAATCAGTTTCCTTGCTTTCTAATGACTGAATTCCTCGGTTCATGGTCCCATCCTTGTGTTTAAAGCCAGCAGCATAGCATCTTCCAATCTATCTCTCTGCTCCATTGTCACTTCACCTTCTGTCTGACTCTAACTCTATTACCTCCCTCTTACAAGGGCCCTTGTGATGACATTGGAGCCCTTGGATAATCAGCTTAATTTCCCATCTCAAGACCTAACATTGTAATCACATCTGCAAAGTACCCTTTGCCATATAAGGTAATATATTCACAGTTCCTGGGAATTAGGACATGGAATCTTTGGCAGGTCATTTATCCAGTCTGTCAAATACTTCTAGGTATTCATTAAAAAAAAAAAAAAGAAAGCATATGTTTAAACAAAATCTTTTACACAAAAGATCATAGCAACTTTGTTTGTAATATTTACAGTTTATTTGTAAAACAAAACATAACCTGAATGTTCATGAGCAAGTGAATGGATAAACAAATTGTGGTAGATTACTACTCAGAATAAAAAGGAATTAACTGTTTACACAGCAACAACATAGAGGAATTAAAATCACACTGGGTGAAAGGAGCCAGACAATAAAAAGTACATACATTATGAGTCTATTTATATAAAAATTCTAGAAGAGGCAAACTTATCTACAGATCAAAATCAAATCAGCAGCTGCATGGGGACAGAGTGGAGGGGGAGAGGTAGGTTTGGATTACAAAGAGTTATGAGGGCATTTTGGGGGGTGATGGATATGCTCATTATCTTTATTTTTGTGATGGTTTCATGAGTATATACATATATCTTTTAATATGTGTAGTTTATTATATGTCAATTATACCTCAATAAAGCTATTAATACAAAGAAAAACAATTAATTGGTTCTCTTTGGATTAAATATAAGAGGTTGGAGTATTTTGCTGGAGGATGAAACTATATTTCATCTTGGCTACTTGGTAAGCAAACTGGATTTGGTGGGGGCAGGGTGCTAAAAGAAATATAACCAAAGCTTCCTCTTTTCCTATTTTCTCTTCATTTTTCTGTTTTCTATAGATGTTGCTAAAAGACACCAAAAAGTTGCTAGTTGTCTTAAATATTTTTTTAGAGAGCTCTGCCTAGAAAAATTCCTCTTTACTTTAAAACATATCTAGTTAAAGATTGAGGCTGAAAAGTATTTATTCTCACCTAAGAATGTTCCACTGTTCTTTTTTAGTTGTAGATTTTATCACAACGCATGTAACTTCTAGGTCAGACTAGCAACATGCCACACAGGTCTCTGCTTTTAAAATCCCACTGAAAAACTAAGGTCTAGGTAAAATGCTTTAAGCAGCACATTAATCCAGTGCTTTGACTGAGCATTGCATATATTCAAGGAATTGAATTACACCTATTAAGTCTATTACTCCTTTTTGCACTTTCATGGTAACAGAACTATGTATTGTGCTGCTGCCTGATATTTGCTGTACTAAGTGGGCTGTAATCTGAAAGGACTATAAAGTATGGTCAAGAGAAAGAATACAAATTACAATAGAGTCATGAACTTTTTACTCAAAGAAATAAAAATTCTGCTTTATTTAAGATTTAACAATCCTAATTGAATGTCATAATATTTATGTCGTGTGCTAGTATTTAAACTGTGTGCAGATGATAAATTCTACCGAAAAGCAGTCCTGTAAATTACAGCAAAGTCAATGTCCTTTGGCTTGCTTCAGGGACAGGTTGTTTACTTCCGTATAGTACAGCATTCTTGCCATTAGATGGCAGCCAAAACTAACCCAAGGATTAAACTCCTCTACTTCACGTTTAATAAAGATTTGCAAGGGTGTAACATATGTTATTCGGCGACATATTTATAAAAAGTTCTGTGAAAATCTAAAGACATTGTAAGTGATCTAAAATCCCTTTTGGAAACTAGAGTCATTTTAAAAGGGAAAGAAGTACCCCAAAGAGATCAGGTTTTTAAAAAAATATACATTTTCTGAAAAATTCAAGTATAACATATATACAGTGAAATGCACAAGGCACTACCAGTTTGAAGTATCATCACAAAATGAAAACACCTGTATAAGTGTCACTCAGATAAAATGTATTACTGCTTGCATCTCAGAAGACCCCCCTTATGCTCCCTCCTAATCATTACCCTTTCCCTTTTCTTCTGAGATAACCGTTATCCTAACTTCTAACGTTATAATTTAGGTTTTCCTGTTTTGAAAAATTTTATAAATATAATTATGTATTGCATATTCTCCATGTCCAGCTTCTTTCAGTCAACATTTTTGGAGGTTTTTTGCTTATAATTATATTTCATTCTTTTTTCTTTGTAGTTAACATATTTTATGAATATATCACTATCCATTCTATTTTTCTTTTTTTTTTCTTTATATATATTTGAGACAGAGTGTCACTCTGTTGCCTAGGCTAGAGTGCAGTGGCATCAAAACACAGCCTCAAACTCCTGGGCTCAAATGATCCTCCTGCCTCAGCTTCCCAAATAGGTGGGACTGTAAAAAACACCCAGCTAATTTTTCTATATTTTTGTAGAGAAGGGGAGGGGAAATCTCATTCTTACTTAGGGTGGTCTTGAACTCCTGGCCTCAAGCTACTCTCCTGCCTTGGCCTTCCAGAGTGCTACGATTACAGGCGTGAGCCACCAAGCCCAGGCTTCCATTCTGCTATTGAAGGAAATTCGGGTTGTTTTCGGTATTTAGCTATCATGAATAATTGTTGCTCTAAACATCCTTTTATGTGCCTTTGGTGCATGTAAGAATATATTGCTTTTGAGTATAAACCTAGAAGTAGAATTTTTGGGTCATATAGTATGTAATATTGCCAAATAGTTCTTCAAAGTTGTATTATTTCACACTTCCACCAGCCGTGTGTAAGAATTTCCATTGTTCCACATCTTCACTGACACTTGGTATTGTCAATCTTTTAAGTTTTAGCCATTCTGATAGACGTGTAGCAATACTTCAGTGGGGTTTTAATGTGTATTTTTCTGATATTTAGTAAGATTAAATACTTTTTAATATATTTGTTGATTACTTGAATATTTTTATGTAAGTGATGATTTATGTATTTTGCCAAATTTCTACCATGTGGTCTATCTTATTGTTTTGTAGGATTTTTAATATAGTCTAGATATTAGTCCTTTGTTGGGTATATAGATTGCTAATATATTCTCCCATTCTGAGCTTGTCTTTTCATTCTCTTATAAGCAATTTTTGACAAATTTTAATTTATTTTATCAATTTTTTTCTTTATGGTTAGTTAGCTGTTTTTGTACCTTGTTTAAAAAAATCTCTGCCTACACCAATAATGAAGATATTCTTGTATAGTATGTTCTAAAAGCTTCACTGTGCTAACTATGAAACTGTATTTTCATAGTTTGATCTAAAATCTGCCTGGAATTTAATTCTGTGTATTATATGAAATAGGGGTAATGATTCATTTTTTCCTATAAGGATAGCTAGCCAATCCAGCACTATTTGTTAGAGACTACAGCTTTCATACTCTGGGTGCTAAAATGGGTACTTATGTTCAGATTTTTGAAAGCTATATCTACTTTGCATAGAGCAGAGCATCTTCATGGTTAGCAAAAGTTCATCATTGGTAGAGGTTTTCTGGAAAAAAAAAATGCCATCAAATAACCCCATTAAGATCCTTTGATGTTTAGACAGTTGCATGGTTTTGGCAGAACCTGAACACATTTGGTTAGAATAGAGTATCATTTCATCATTGTCCAAATGTATTGTATTTTCTGGGGAGGTTAAAACTCTCCTTTCTTGGGGAAATTTAAATCAAAGATAAACAATTTGCTTGAAGTGAAGTAGATTATATAGGCTTAGAAATGATCCTGCAGACACTTTAGAATCAACTAATCAACCTCAAAGATTGTATTAATCTGCTTTGTGACTGACCTGATCCAAACCTTTGATGATATTACGATCTAGCTGGGGAACATCAACACATTATTAACCTTCTGGAATTTTAAATGTTTTATAGAAATGGGGGTAGGTGGGTGGGTAGGTCTTGCTATTGCTCAGGCTGGTCTTACACTCCTGGCCTCAAGTGATTCTCCTGCCTTGGACTTCCAAAGTGCTGGGATTACAGGCATGAGCCACTGTGCCTGGTCTTCATTCTTGTGTTTCATAGTGGGCTTGGTAAAGGATGAATAAACCAGCCATGAATCCTGTTCCAAGATATTTAAAAACAAGATTTGTAGTTTTAGCATCATGGAATACTTCTTTGAGTCATCATATGTGGGATGAGTCTTTGAGAACTGTAAGAGTGAAACAGATGGAGAGGAACATATGCACAGCGGCATGAGAGAGTACCCAGGCAGTCACAAAACTATGTGTAGTGAGTATGTCTGCAGTTTAGGAACAATAGGAGGGAGTCCTAGGAAATAGGCAGAGAGGTAGGTAGAGGCCATAGCATGAAGGTTGACATGCTAGAGAAAATACAAAAGTCACAATTTTGTAATGTGTCTTTTTATTACAAAATGCCATCTTAAGGATTTTAGGGTGACCACCCTGGATCCTTTTAACTAACAAAAGATTTAGGATTATCAAGGGAGATTTTGCACCACCATATGACAAAGAATAAGTGAAATGCCTATAATGACTTCAGAAATTACCTAATTTGGAGGCTAAGGAAGGGTCTCCAAGGATCCCCAGGACTACTTTCAATGGAAGAACACTAGACACTATTTTTTAGGGCACACATTCATAGCAGTGTCCAGGATTGGTTTTGTGAATGAAATCAAATGCATTGCACAAATTGTGGTATAGTCATGTAATTTGGGGCATACCTTTCATCTGGACACAAGGGACCAGAAATAGAACAGAAAGAAAAGGTAATAACAATTTATTTTTTCCTCAGACTGTACATTTGCCGGTGAAGAAATTCTTTCCTGCCAATTTGGTGAAATGGAAAGAAGTATGGGTAAAGAAGAGCCACTACTGTTTCAGGTTGACTCCAGGAGAATGTTCTAGGTAGGGCTCCAGCATACTCAGCTGGAGGCATGTTTTCTCTTTGCAGATTTAATCCTGAAGTATTGTAGCCACTCCTTGAACATGGAATGACATTTGCTGAGTAATAGTTAAGATGAAGTAAATTGTGAACAGGTGAGGTATCTCCTTGAAGCAGGCTGGGCAAATTCCTATGACGCAGAACACTAGAAAGAGTTTCGGGAGTGGCAGGTCCTGTAACTTCTGGGCCCACCCACTAGAAGTGCAGAAAAGGCAGATTACTCAATGGGATAAGCAAATGCTCCATTACCCTTTGGTGTAATCTGGTGGCCATAAACATTAATTAGGAGTCCACTTTCCTAAGCCTTCAACTTAAACACTGAGCAGTTTCCTATCTCACCACCCCTGAATGGGGAGTTGTTTGACTCACACCTCACGAGTTCTAAACAGAACTTCTCCAGCCTAGCTTGAAGTGAGTCATTCCTTTTCTGGGTCTTTCCTGGGAGATATAGGGGAGTGTGGGATATGTGTATTTGTGTTTGTTGTTTTTTGACAAATGCCACAGAGCAATGTGCATGATTTTGATGTATAATCAAAACACACTGTGGAGTTAAAAAAAAATACAAACATTATAGCCCCACCACTGCAAATTTAGAAATTTAAATTAATAGGCCTAGGTGAGGCCTGGGCACTGTTTTTTTTTTTTTTAATAATCTTAAACTCTTTTTAAATAGATAAAATATGGATATTATAATAAAATCAAATGGTACAAAATAAAAGTAGTGAAAAGTAGGACTTTATCTCACTCTAGTCTCCTAGTTTCCCTGTCCAGAGGTAACTACTACCTCCAGATTCTTGTGTGTCATTCTAGAGGTGTTCTGTGCATATAAACAGATAGTTAAAACTTTCCCCCTCTTTTAAACAGAAGTGATAGCATCTTTTACCACTGTTCTGAACCTTGTCAGGCACAAAATTTTTAAAAGCTCTCCAAGAGATTTTGACACAAGCTCTTAAGAGGTGCTGATAAAAGCTGTGCCTCTGTTCCCTGCCCACACCCTGCCCACCCGAAAAGCTACAGACACATCAATTAAAAATCTTTTACATCTAATTTCATGTATTCAGCAGCTCCCTCAAATCCATGATATTAATTTATCTGGTTAAGACTCTCTAACCTACAGTGTTTAATGTAAGAAGATTTAGTGTTGCCAGATAAAATACAGGATGTCCAGTTAAATTTGAATGGCAGATAGACAATAAATAATTTTTTAGGATAAATATATCCCATGCAGTATTTGCAATATCTGGAATTCAGACTTAACTGGGAGTCCTATATTTTTATTTGCTAAATCTGGCAAGCCTACTGAAAATTTTGACTCTTTGGAAGTTATTCCATCCACCTGATGCTCCGTAGAATGCCCTCTATTAGAGATGACCTAGGTTATAATTATAGGATCAGGCTCTTTAAGTTAAAGCCAGATACTCTGAGTTTAGCCAGAAATTATATATCTGTTGGCTTATTTCAAAATTAAGTGGCTTTGGAGCTGGGTGCAATAGCTCACACCTGCAATCCCAGCACCTTGGATTGTTTGAAGCCAGGAGTTCGAGATCAGCCTGGGCAACATAACGAGACTCCTGTCTTTTAAAAGAAGAAAGAAAAAAAACTAGCCAGGCGTGGTGGCGCACACCTATAGTCTTGGAGGCTGAGGTAGGAGGATTGCTTGAGTCCAGGAGATCGTGGCATTGCACTCCAGACTGGGAGACAGAGCAAGATCCCATCTCAAAAAAAAAAAAAAAAAAAAAAAAAAGTGGCTTTAACTTGCTATGTTCTGTCTCATGGGATATAGCTATATTGTTACAGTGGTCACTGAAATAAAAAATACCTTAAATGTACACATAGTAGATTATTTTACTTTCAAAGAACTTAAAATATCTAAAGTCTGAGCCATTTTGGTCTTTAGAATGAACACTAAAACCTTAGCTAACTGGATTTGGACAAGGATAAAGAGAACCAGCCTAGAGGTAAGTTTTCATTATTGATTATTTAAATCATCTTATCAAAAAAATTTTTTAAGCATTTACTTAAGTGGTATAAAATTCTGACACGGAAGATGTAAAATTATAATTTATGATATTATAAGTAAATCAATAACATGTTATAATAAACATCAAATGACAGAGTTATAAATGTTAGAATTCTAATATGAAGAAAGTGGAAGCAAGGATTACCATAATAGGTATGATTCTGTTAGAGGAGATGAAAAAAGGTTACAATCCTGTTTGACCCTGACTATCCCAGATACATCTGAATGGACTCAATAAAATTAAAATTTTTCATTCCATTTTGGAATTTTTCTTCCTCACTAGCTAAGGTACATTTTCATTTCCTTCACTTTTGATCTTCATAGGATTATATAATGGTATGCTGATGTTTAACAATCAGCTCTCCAGAGGAATAAAAGCCCTGATTTGTAGCATTTGCCAATTTCTATGTGTAAATATTCTCACCATGACTGATATCAAGCTAATATTTTTAAAAATCTGTTTGGAAAATCCTGAAAATTTAACAATTGGCTCTTTTTTTTTCCTTCTCTCTCTGTTGTCTGGGCTAGTGTGCTTTGGCATCAGCCTAGCTCACAGCAACCTCAAACTCCTGGGCTCAAGCCATCCTCCCGCCTCGGCTTCCCAGAGTGCTAGGATTATAGGCATGAGCCATCACGCGTGGCCACAATTGGCTCTTGTGAACCTGTACAAACTGATTTTATTTCTCTATGTTTACATGGTGCACCTGACTGGATTTTGTAAAAAGAAAATAAAGAACTATGTGTTCTCTTTGTTAATCGATGTTCATATCTTGAAATTTGTCAACCCAGGCCAAAACTCCCAAACAAACAAATAAACAAAAATCCAACAAGAAAAAAAGATAGGAATACCTTAAGAATTTAATTAGTGCAATTTTGAATGGGTTTGGGGAGGTACAATAAACACTTGAAGAAATCTCTAACTTTTTTCCTACCAAGTCTCCTGCTCTGAAGAGAATGTAATCTAAATAAATACTTAAACGTTTTTAAAGTTTCACAGTTCTATCATAACACAGTGGGAAAGAACCAACCATCATAGAAAAGTGAAAATGTTACCTCTTTAAACACATCTATTTCATTTGATTTATATAGAATTTTCTTTTTCTTTTTTGCAAATTTCATTAGAGCAATTACATGAAATGCTTTAATTGGATTCAATAATGGCGAGTAGAATCCCAAAAGACATAAAATAGTAAGTGGTCTTTCCTACCTCTTCCTTTCTTCTTCCTTTCTCTTTCTCTCTTTTTCTTCAGTGAGCCATCTTAACTATGCCCTTGAAGTTTTGGACTTCTTCCAATTCTTGGTTAGGAAAACTGGCAGTATGGAAAGTAGTGATGACTACTAACTAGCCAGTCCCATTCTTCATTTGGCTGACATAGAATCAGCATGCTAGTGTGATCCTATTTCTGGTGTGGTGCTTCATTTGAAGCATTAAATAAAGGTGCCAAGTACATGGCCTTTGATACTCTTCCTAATGTAGGTTTAGCTTGATTGTTCTGGCCTACCAAGTTAGATAATAATTTTTCTTCCTGAACATGTAAAGTTTTAATTTTAAGATGTAGTCTTAAGATTTTTAAATGACAAGAAAGGAATTGCTACTGTTTATGCTGGGGACTGTTTCTTTTTGGTGGTGAAAATTCTATATGATTGGTAAACATTGATGGATAGGACATTGACACATACCTGCTAAGGAAAGCTTCCAACATCCCAGATATTAAGTTGATCTAAAGCTTTATTTTTTCCTTGGAACAACTTTCCAAAAAGTGCTTAAGACATTACTAATTTTATATATGGAATAAAATTTTGCAGTAATTTAATTTTTTTACAAAAATTTAATTATAAGACAAGGCATTGATTTATGGTTGGAAGTTATATCTGGACTAGTAAATTACTATATATCCCTGAGTTTCACATTCTGAATTAATAAAGGAATTCATGCAGGGAAAATTTGAAACTGTAAAAGGCATTAGCTAAATGTTTATAACTTAAACTATAAAATGGATTTGCATTTGAATTACTACATGATAATAGGAGTAATTCAATAATAATGCAAAAGAGAATATAACACTTTGGCCAGGTGCAGTGGCTCACACCTGTAATGCCCTTCCAAATGCTGACATTTGGAAGGACAAGGTAGTAGGATTGCTTGAGGCTGGTCAACATAGGAAGACCTCATCTTTACAGAAAATTAAAAAATTAGCCGGGTGTGGTGGTGTGCCCCTGTAGTCCCAGCTAGTTGGAAGGCTGAGGCGGGAGGATCTCTTCAGCCCAGGAGTTCAAGGTTCCACTGAGCGATGATGGCACCATTGCACACTAGCCTGGGTGACAAAGTGAGACCTTGTCTCAAACAAAAAAAAATGTAACACTTCAATGGCTTATCATATACTAGAGTTTAACCATATGCCCGAAGAGAAAATGTATTCAAAAAGAGTTATTTTCTATAATTAATAAAAAGATACAGTATAATAATTGTTTAAATTGCTAAAGAGCCTATGTGTAATTTAAACCCTTTCAAGTTTACTCACTAGGGAAGTGCCATTGTATGTGGAGAAAGTAAAATAATATTATTTCTTTGATTCTTTCTTATTGTTGATTACCTTGTAAAATATGTAATATGAAATAGAAACTACACAGTAATTGATTGCCAAAATAGGTCAAACACCAAAAAAGTATAAGACAACTGGTTTGACAGATTTATTATTGAATCATTATTTAATGATTCAAATTATGATGGGGGGTAGTGTTTGAATAAATTAGTAATAGATACCTGTTAAACTAAAGAAATATTTCTTTCAAGATTCTGAAGGTTATCTTTTTTAGAGATAAAAATAGTGTGTTTGTGGCCGGGCGCGGTGGCTCACGCCTATAATCCTTGCACTCTGGGAGGCCGAGGCGGGTGGATCGCTCGAGGTCAGGAGTTCGAGACCAGCCTGAGCAAGAGTGAGACCCCCCCCCAACCCCCCCCACCCCCGTCTCTACTAAAAATAGAAATAAATTATCTGGCCAACTAAAAATATATATAGAAAAAATTAGCCAGGCATGGTGGCGCATGTCTGTAGTCCCAGCTACTCGGGAGGATCGCTTAATCCCAGGAGTTTGAGGTTGCTGTGAGCTAGGCTGACGCCACGGCACTCACTCTAGCTGGGGCAACAGAGTGAGACTCTGTCTCAAAAAAAAAAAAAAAAAAAAAAAAAAATAGTGTGTTTGAATTGCTTACAAAATGCCTTGTCATGGGTCCATAGAGAATAAATCATATACAAAAATAATTTAATACCCAAATGATTCTGATTATGGGAAAAATCATAAACAGCCTTATAAATTACCATGATGATAATGGTCATATGTGTATATGACTATACATGTGTGTGTAAAACATCTCTGGATGTTTGTTGGCTAAAATGTCTATATGCTATTTTAGAGAAGATTTGTTATAAAAAGGGATACTTTGAAATCTGATTTATCTTTATCATAGTTTTCACTTTTTAATCACTTTTGCTTAAAGACTTTGAAGTACATAGTGAATTTTAATATCATGAAAGAATTTTATAAATTATAAATAATTCTTTAAAAGAGATTATCAATTTAAGTTGGTCACATGAATTACATTTAAAATTTTATAGTAATGGAGGATAATTTATCTAAATTTGAATATTAAACTTCATGCCCCCAAATCTAGCTTTTTGAAGAGAAATTAATTGTTTTAAATGTGGAGTTCTGTTCAGAAACCTGAGAAGAAGAAAAATGCTCATCTAGGAGATAAGAGTTCATGTTCTATTGGGGAATTATGTAAACAGTATGGTTGTGGATAATCTTTAATGCGAACAGTAGATTATTTTACTTTCAAAAGAGAAAGTATGTAATTTAGTTTTAAATTATGCTCCATGGGTCTTAACTTGTATGATAATACATAGATACAATAAATCTTAGTATTGGAATGGTTCTAAATAATGAAACATTTATTTAATAAATATATTTTCTATTAATATTACTAATTAATGCTACTTGTAATTGCTAAATTTCTCACATTCAGGGAGTAATAGGGAGAGGAGAGGTGGTTAGTAATGTTAGTTGACATAAATAACCTTGAAGGAATTCTATTTCAAATAGGGGCAGTACTGAAAAATACTAAAAAGAGAAAGTGTTGTTCAGCCAATGCTTCATAGCCCTTTCACTGCATGGTACACGTAAGCATTTAAAAATTGGCTATATTCCACTTGGGAGAGGGTGTTTATATTTCAAACTGGATGCAGAGAAAGGCAGCAAGAGTGGTGGCGGGACTGTCAGGAAAGCCCATGCTATTTGCCTCAACCCCCAAAGAGAGCGCAGCCGGGCAAGGACAAGGATTGAAGCGGAAGAAGTTGGGGCACCTGTGCAGGCCGTGTGGGGGAGGAGTTTCAAGTGCTGACACAGAACCTGTTGGGAGAACTTGAGGCATCCATGACACACTGAGAAACACTCTACTAGTTGACTGGCTTGAAATGTGTGTGTGTTTTAGGAGACAAGCAATTAATACTAAAGCGTATGTTAAGGAGTTGTAAGCATGCTTGATGCGTAGTAACATTAGCCAAAATTGCCGACAGCCTAACTGTGGAGATAGGCCGGGAAGAAACTCCATAGAGGAAAAAGGAAGTGATGAACCTGCCTCCAGGGTACTCTGAAGTGAAAGATACCTGACGTTCTGAATAGGCTGTTTGCACTACCAGGGAGGGATCTGGCTCCCATCCAACTCCTCCCCACGAGGTGCCCATTCCAGAAAGGGGGCAAGCTTAGTTCTTGTCACCTGCAGGTGACAGCTCACATTTGTCCACATCTTCCATCATGTGCCATGGCAACATCCGCAAATGATTATTGGAAGATCTGCTTTTTTTTTTTTTTATGATTCCCTGACAGAACCTGTAGAATCGGGGGCACGTTGCGTTCACATTTGACGTTCAACCTGTACCCATTTTAGTGATTCCCAGGAATTGCAATGTGGAAGTGTCAGGCTCGAAATGAGAGCTCACCTTAAGCAACCAGATTTTTAAAAATAAATAAAACACAGCTCTCCTCAATTTAAACCTAAGGATTTGGATGAGGTTTCCTTGTCAGAGTTTCTCCCGAGTGCAGGAGGAAGGAGGAAGAAAAGGCGGGTAACTGGAGTTGCCTCATGTAAGAGGGCTCGGGACACAGAAAGGGTGAGATATATTAATAGGGGCAGTGGGCGTCTTCTGCCTCTTGGAGATAGGGATCCGAGTGGCGGCGGCAGTGGGGCCTTCAAAGCCCAGAGGGACAGACGAGAGGAGACCCGGCCCATGAGAGGGGGCCAGCGGGTGTGGGATACCCACTCGCTAGGGTACCCTGTCGGCCGCGGCCAGGCGAGTGCGGGTCCGCCCCGATCCCAGGGTGCACCGCGCCCCGCCCCCTCCCCTCTCCCCGTCCCGCCTCCCCTCGGCCCCGGCCCCCTCCCGCCCGGCTCCGGGAGGCGGGGACGCGGCGGCGCCTTCTTCAGTCGCGTCTTTCTCGCTCACTGGGGAGCCTGGTGGTGGCGGCACCTTTCGAGGCAGAGCCGCTGAGCCGCGAGCCCGCCGGCCAGCCAGTGCGAGGTCGGACAGACTGACGGCGGTGCCGACGGACGGACGGACAGCAGGGCAGCCAGACGGCCGGAGTCGCCTCAAGTTCCGCCATGAGCTGGGGCACGGAGCTGTGGGTAAGTGGGGCGCCCGCGCGGACCCCGGCCCCTGAGAGGCGCGGGCTGGGCGGGCGCAGCTGACTATCGGTGGCTAGAGCGCGTCGGGCCGCTCTCGCCCCAGCGCTGGCCGAGGGCGGGTGTCCCCTCCTCTTTGTGTGGAGAACCTCTTCCCTCCTCGGCGAGGGGCCGCGGTGGGGCTCGGGTGGCGCCGTGGGCAGCCGGGGGAGCGCCCTGCAGGCGCCCGCGTCCGTCACAATCCTTTCGCGTTCCTTCTCCCTCCTCCGCCTTCACTTTCCGGACGCCTGGCTTCGCGCCGGGCCGCGCTTCTCTCCCTTTGTATCTCCCCGCCCCGAGGCGGGGGAGGGGGCCCATTGTCCCGAAGGGGCGCTGTTTGCGGGCTAGGAGGGGCCGGCTGCGACCCCCCGCGTCCGGGCGAGGGTCGGTTGGGCTAGGGCGTCGCCGGGCCCGGGCGGCGCTGGGAGCCGGGAGGCGCCACCCGCCGCCTTGGCCCCAGGTAGGGGGAGCCGGGCGGCTTTGTTCGGAGCCCGGCCTCGGGCCAGCCAGGCCCAGCCCACACGCCCATTTCCCTCTCCCTGCCTGTGCTCGGGACGGGCAGAGCTTCGGAGGGCTCCGGCTTGGCCACCCCCAGCTGCAGCCTTTGGGCTGGTGGGTTGGCTTTTGGGACCTGAATTAAATTGAGTGATCGATGAGAAAGCTATAATTTTGCCAAAGGAGCGTACGATTTTCCGATTGCTTTACTTCCCCTTCGGTTCTTTATTCTCACTCGTTCTCTTTCCTTTTCTTGCTTCCTTGCCTTTCTTTGGCGCCGGAGGCTCCAGACAATGCCCAGTGTCTGGCCAAGGTGCAGGTGGAGTGTCATAGGTCGGAGAATTAGCTCCTGATGCCGCTACGAAAGGGGGGAGGTGTGGAGGGCAGTGATTTCTCAGGTGCGGCGGTGGTAACAGGGGGCGTGGGGGCGCTGTCCCGAGAGCAGTCGGGCCTCAGCCACTCCCCTTTTTATTCCACCTGTGCATATTTTCCGTGCCTTTGTTTGTGAGAATCTCGTGAAATCACTGCAGAGAAAAGGGAGAAATAACTTTTGAGGATGTATGTGAATGATTCGAGTGGGAGTGAAAACATATCGGTTAATTGAAGGACATAATGTTCTTATTTTTTGTACCTTACTCACAGATTGGGAATCTTAGAACTGAAAGACTTTAGCGTTCATCTAGTGGTACACCTCCTTAGCCAGCCCGGGAATCTCTCTTGCGACATTCTGGACAAGTGCTTACCCGTCTGTAAACACACCACCCAAGAGAAAATACCTTAGGAGCCTCTCCATTCCGTTTCTTAGATAGCATTAATTGTTCTTGTATTGAGGAGGATTATATAGGAAATGAATTACGTAAAATTTAACCCTTTTACATTGGTTAGGTTCTCAGGCATTATTGGCTTTGTACACTCTGTAATTGATTATAGTGTGTTATCACTGAAAGGAAATTGGTATAGTTTTATTTTCCATTTTTATAATTACGGAATATTTTTTACCTACTTAAATGACCCATGTTTTGGATGAAGCTAAAATCTAAGCAGAATACTTTTAAAAAGTATACATAGGAAAACAGTGGAGGAATATTGTTTAGATTTCACTCTTAATTTAGATCTAAAAAAAATTCGCTTTATGTCACACTATAGAAAATATTTTAAAAATGAAATATTTTAGTGATGATTAAAATGTGATTTTTAAAGTTTTGTTTTTTTTAAATTTAAGAATATAGTATTACATTCAGAAACTATTTGTCTTCCTCTGTCTCTTGTAATTTGGTTATTCATTTTCAGCATTTAAATAGTTTCTCAGCAATTTAAAAAGGTAAACTGTAGAAGAGATGGGAATTTCTATTCTAATTAAAAATTGTTTTATATCCTTTGGAAATTCTGAAAAGATTTTTAATTTTTCTCTTAACATTTAATATATCTCCATATTTTAAGATTGTTAGTGGTTTGAGGGTTTGGGGGAACCACTTGTTACAAACCAAATAGTGTAGAATCAACTAATAACAGCTTGATGTCTAAACCTTAGATAAGTAGAATTTGGTGAAGAGGACTATTGTTGGGACTGGAAGAAACCTTGGAAAAATTTGATTAGACTGCCTGTTTTTACTATTTTCAGTTTTGAATAAGGATATTGTACCTCTAGTGGATTGTAATATAATACCAACACCTATACTGTGCTCTTGCCATTGAGGGATTTGAGATTGGGAAAATTCTGTTGAAATTTTTATTTTAGAAATCAGTTCTCATATTTCATGTTTAGGATCACATTACTGTCCCAAAGGTGTAATTATTGAGAATATGTTATTACAAAAAAAATGATACGTTGTTAAGCATTCAGACTTATATCTGTTTCTTGTAACAGTTGTTGGAGTGTTTATTGCTATTTTAATGCTTTTCAAGTCTTATGTTAAATTGGAGAATAAAAGAATTCAGTAGAACTACTCTAATATGACATTGGTAGGCTAAGTGGGTTGTGTCAGAGTTTTGTTGTGCAGTTGTGAGGGGATATGAATCAATTGATAATGAATTTGAGCTGTGCTTAAAGGGATTTCTAGTGTTCCCAATATTTAAGATGAATATATACTAGAGTCACAGTTCTGCATTCTGTGTTTTGGGTAATACCAAAGAGAGATGACATTGTCTTCATTTCTTCAGGATGCAAGACCTACCATAATTATATGGTAGGATCTTAGGCATTGCTTATTGTATTGATTTCTTTTCTGTTTTGTTTTTGAGACATGGTCTCACTCTATTGCTGGGACTAGAATACCTTGGTGTCATCCTAGCTCACTACAACCTCAAACTCATGGCCTCAAGTGATCCTCCTGCCTCAGCCTCCCAAGTAGCTGGGACTATAGGCGCATGCCACCATGCCCTGACAATTTTTCTATTTTTTTTGTAGAGGCGGGGTCTCCCTAGTGCTCAGGCTAGATATTCTTTATTACATAGTAAGACGGTTGGATCAGAAAGAGAGCCAAATATGAATTAATGATTTCTGAAAGGACAGATTTTGTAATTATTAGTTCTTTTTACAAATAAGAAAATTAGAGATTGAAGAAATCCTGTGATTAGTCAGTAAGTTTTACTTATTAAGAGATAGCTTTTTAGCTGTTTGGGGACCCAGTTCAGGAAAAACAAACCTGTGTATGGGTTGTATGTGTATAGATATAAAAAAAAATATGGCTGAGCACATCACATATGATTTACTGAAAAATTTGCTACCCAAGGAAAATGTGACGCTATTCTGGGAGTTAGAAGATGGATTTAAGTATCTGACTTAATTCATAGGGACATATAAACCTTTTTTTATGCCTTAGTTTCCTGGTCTGTGTAATCTTTGGCTCTTAGTTTTTAGAGTGGATAATTTAAAAGCTGTTTGTTATTTTCATCATATTATTAGGCAAAGACATTTGACAAAGCTTATGATGTCTTTTTGGAGGAAATTGAAAAATGTGGGTTGAGTGGTAGATTAGGTGGATTCTTTCTGCAACACCTTCAGTGTTAACCCTTTAATGCTTTGTTATGTTTGTTCTCTTAACATTTTTTATAGCCCTTACACTTATGTTGTAAATGTACTGGACTGTCCTTGAGTGTAGGGACTAGGTTAATCTTGGTTTTGTTTCCACTAACCAAAACAATGCCTGTAGGTGATCGTGCATGTTTTGCCCAGTTGAATTAATGGCATTACCCAGAGTATTTATTACTGATTTAGTATGCCTATCCTGGAGGAAGTCTTCAGGTTTCTGGAGGCCTTTGTAGGTGATGACAGATTAGGTAATCTAGATAACAGTTCAAGAAAGTCTAAACAAGCTGAAACCAAAATGATAAAGTTAAAAATTTTAGTACTTGGGTTTTAAACATTTTTACAGGTTGAGGAAGAAATGACCTTAAAGGTAGTTCTTGTGAATTTAATTGACTGATAGCCTAGTGATGTGACTGCCAAAATAATTGGTGAAATCTTAGGCCACATTAATAGACTTATCTGGAACAAAGGCATTGGGTCCCATTGTAGTCTACTGACCATATCTGTGATAGTGACTTTGGTTTTACTTCACATTTTTTTAAAGGGTACTTGTTTAGAGGAGGTTGACAAAGAAAACTTTAATGTGAACCGTGTTACTTTCCAAAGGCCACAAAACTGATATAGGAATTCAGTTTTGTTTAACAAAATACAATAATTATGGCATGTTTATTATACAGGAAGCACTGTGTTTTATTTGGTGAGATTTATGAAGGTTGATAATATTGGCCCTGTGCTAACAAAATGCAGAATCACTTTGAGGTAATAATACTTTTCCAACTCAAATGCTTCCCTACATTGTTACCAGTGTTCAGAATGCCCTTTGTTGACCAGTTCCTGTCAACCTCCTCCCTCCAGACTACACATTCTGGCTATTATCTTTCTTATGGGACTACCACCTTATATTATAGTTATTTCTTGTACATTCAAATCTTAGGAAGACTGTCATGGTATGAATACTATATCTTACATTCCCTTTTGTTGGGAGAAACTGTCATGTTCAACATTGTATTACAGATGTTATTGCTAATTGTTAAGGAGCGTGAGAGTTATTAAGGCACCTGTTTATGTCACCATTCCATACTGACTTGTTAAGGTGGAGGCTGGAGAGCTGCCTCTAGTCAAGATCTTTGCATTGCTACTCCTACTCCATTCATTTCCACCCCCCTTCCCTGCCTTTTTCTTAAAATACTCTCTCTCCTTTTTCCCAATCTATAAAATATGAGTTTGGCTGGAAACTTAAAAAAAAAAAAACCTACTCTGTTTTTCCTATTTATCAGCCCCTGTTTGTAGACAGAAAATACGGCAAGAGAAGAGTAATGGTTTATAATTACTGAGTACCTTTTGTGTACATCAGCAAGTGTTATTTAATAATCTTCAATCTTTAAAATTTTCAGCTTAATAGCTAAAAAAAATTGTTTGGGTGAACATAATCATACAGCATATTAAAAACTGGTAGAAAAAATTATATAAAGGTTTTATTTTATAGAACGAAAAAGCTGTTCTGTATTTCAGTTCAGACCACATATATCTGATATACCAAAAAGATATAAAAAGAAAGACTGATGCTTGTTCATTTCACAGATGTTTATTTTATGCCTATTATGGCCTAGGCACGGTGGGGCATACCAAAAGAATCAATTAGATATCAGCATGAGCCTCAAGTAACTCATGGAGGGAAATAATACTTCAGAAGTAACCCTAAAACAAGTAGAAAGTAATACATGGACGTTAGAGCTGTGAAAGATTATGTTTTACTCTAGACATTGTAGGGAAAGCTTTAGGAAGGCTGTGTTATTTGACCTAGGTTTTGGAATAAGGAGGGTTATGCATGTGGGGTTTCCTGAGAAGTTCCTAAAGGGCAGAGATCATGTGTTACTCATTGCTTACTCATTGTCTGATTCATTGCTGTATCCTCAGTTATCACCACACTGCCTGGCATAGAGTCTGACACTGGTAGGGTCTTTAATAAATGTTTGCTGAACTGACATGAATATGGTGGTTAGGTTTGACTTGTATTTGAGTGTAGGATGCCTCAAAGTAGTGATCAAGGGAAGGGTAGATTGGGACCAGGCAAAGAGGTTGGTCTGGCTGAATTCTTGATTCATTCTGGTGTGTGTATGTATGTAGTTATGCATTAGTATATAATTAACTCAATTTTGAGACTGTTTTAAAAATCCACAAAAGGAAATCTTAGTTTGTGTTAGTAGAAGGATTCTTGTGTCTGAATTCTTTGGTGGCAGGAAAGGAATACCTCTGGGTTTTAAAAGATGAAAGTTGTATCAATTTTATCAACCCTGCAAGAATATTTGAAGGATGTTGGTTCCTTAAAGGATATGTTATTGATTCTAAATTCAGTTCTATTTTTAAATATATGTTATTACTGCAATTCACTTATACTGTTCTTCTCCTCCCTTATCTGTGACTTAATATAGTAGGCCCTCTCTATTGGCAAGTTCAGCATCTATGGATTCAACCAACCATGGATTGAAAATATTAAACAACACACCACAGACAAAAATCAATTTAAAATGGATTAAAGACTTAAACATAAGACCTGAAACTGTAAACATACTAGAAGAAAACTGTGTTAGTCTGTTTTATGTTGCTATAAAGGAATACCTGAGGCTGGGTAGTTTATAAAGAAAAGAGGTTTATTTGGCTCACAGTTCTGCAGGCTATACAAGAAGCATGGTGCCAGCATCTGCTTCTTGTGAGGGCTTTAGAGAGCTTCCAGTCAAGGTGGAAGGTGAAAGGGAAGAAGGTATGTCACATGGCAAGAGAAGGAGCAAGAGAGAGGAGAGGAGCCAGACTCTTAAACAACTAGCTTTCATGTGAACTAGTAGAGTGAGAACTCACTCCTACCTGGGGTGGGGCAGGGGGAGGCTACCAAGAATAGTTATTCATGAGGAATTTGCCCCCATGACCCAAACACCTCCCACCTCCAACATTGGGGATCAAGTTTCAACATGAGATTTGGAGGGAACAGACATCTAAACTGTATTACATGAGATTGGGGGGAGGGCAGACATCCAAACTATGTTACAAACATAAGGGAAAAGTTCCATGACTTTGGTCTGGACAAAGATATGACCGCCAAAGCAACAAAAACAGAAATAGACAGATGGGATTATATCAAATGAAAAAGCTTTTGTATAGCAAAGGAAACAATCAACAATCAACAAGACTGAAGAGACAACTTATGGAATGGGAGACTATAAAGTAGTCCCCCCTTATTTTTGGTTTTACTTTCTGTGGTCAACTACAATCCAGAAATATTAAATGGAAAATTCCAGAAATAGACATTCACATAACTTTTATTACTGTTCATTATTGTTATAATTCTATTTTATTATTATTTTTAATCTCTTACTGTGCCTAATTTAGAAATTAAACTTTGTATGAAAATGTATAGGAAAAAACATAGTATATACCTGTATAGGGTTCGGTACAATCCGAGATTTTAGGTATGCACTGGGGGTCTTGGAATGTATCCCCACAGATTAGGGGGGACTACTGTATTTGCAAACTATATATCTGATAAGGGGTTAATACCCGAAATATATGAAGAGTTCATACAACTCAATAGGAAGAAAACAACCTGATTAGAAAATGGGCAAAGGACCCGACTACTCGACTGTACATTTCTCAAAACAACACATACAAATAGCCAACAAGGGCCGGGCGTGGTGGCTCATGCCTGTAATCCTAGCACTCTAGGAGGTCAAGGCGGGAGGATCACTTGACGTCAGGAGTTCGAGACCAGCCTGAGCAAGAGCGAGACCCTGTCTTACTAAAAATAGAAAGAAATTATCTGGACAACTAAAAATATATATAGAAAAAATTAGGTGGGCATGGTGGCGCATGCCTGTAGTCCCAGCTACTCGGGAGGCTGAGGCAGAAAGATTGCTTGAGTTTGAGGTTGCTGTAAGCTAGGCTGATGCCACGGCACTCTAGCTCAGGCAACAGAGTGAGACTCTGTCTCAAAAAAACCCCCAAAACCCAAAAAAACAAATAGCCAACAAGTATATGAAAAAATGGTCAACATCACTAATAATTAGGGAAATGGAAATTAAAACCATAATGATGTATCACCTCTTACTTGTTAGAACGGCTGTTATAAAAAAGATGAAAGATAAATGTTGGTGAGAATGTGAAGAAAAGGGAACTCGTACATTGTTGGTGAGAATGTAAATTAATATAGTACAGACATTATGGAAAACAGCATGTAGTTTCCTCAAAAAATTAAAAATAGAGCTGTCATATGATTTAGCACTCTCACTGAGTATATATCCAAAGGATATTAAATCATTATATTGAAGAGATAACTACACTCCCACTTTCCTTACAGCATTACTTCCAATAGCTAAGATTTGGAACTGCTATTGCTTGAATATTTGTGTTCCCTCCAAAAGTCATGTTGAAATTTAATCCCCAATATAACAGTACAAGTTGAGTATCCCTTATCTGAAATGTTTTGGACTGGAAATGTTTCAGATTTCAGATTTTTCTGGATTTGGAATATTTGCATTATACTTTTGGGTTGAGCATCCCAAATCTGAAAATCTGAAATCCTCCTTTGAGCATCATGTTGATGCTCTAAAATTTTTGGATTTTGGAGCATTTCAGATTTTTAGATTTGGAATGCTCAATCTGTATTAAGAGGTGGGGTCTTTAGGAGGTCATTAGGCTATGAGGGCTCTGCCATCATGGATGGGATTAGAGCCCTTATAAAAGGGCTTAAGAGAGAGAGTTTGCCCCCTCTGTCCCTTTTTGCTCTTTTGCCATGTGAGGACACAACAGCAAGGTACCATCTTGGAAGCAGAGAGCAGCCCTCACTAGACATCAGTTCTCCTGGCAACTTGATTTTGGACTTTCTAGTCTCCATAACTGAGGCAAATAAATTTCTGTTATTTACAAATTACCCAGTCTCAGGTATTTTGTTACAGCAGCACAAATGGACTAAGACAGGAATTAAGCCAAATGTCCATCAATGGAAAAATACGGTGTATACACACCGTATGGTGTATACACACAATAGAATATTTTTCAGCATTTAAAAAGAAAAATTCTGTCTTTGTGACACCATGTTAAGTGAAATTAGCCAGGCACAGAAAGACAGATATCACATGATCTCACGTAATATAATATGGAGTGAAGAAAAGTTGAATTTATAGGAACAGAGTGTAAAATGGTGGTTCCCAGAGGCTAGGGCATGGAGGGAGTGGGGAGATGTTTGTCAAAGGACACAAAATTTCAGTTATGTGGGAAGAATAAGTTCAAGATCTATTGTACATTATGGGGATAACAGTTAATATATTGTATGTTTGAAAATTGCTAAGAGTAGATGTACAACATAAGTATATACAGTTTTTACTTGTCATAGATAAAAAAAGTTTTTAAGTTTTTTTACCCTTGGATAATATCTATAACCTCCAAGTTGCTTTTGCTTTTTTTGTTTGTTGGTTTTGGTTTCTGTCTTTCATGTTAGAGGCTTTCCTTAAATATTTTGTGATCTCAGGACCCTGAAAAGATGTCTATCAAAATTAGGGCATACTGAGCTCTGATATGCCATACCAGTATGTTTAGAGTTCAGGCTGTTTGATATTTTTGATCCCTCTTAGGGATTTTGCTTGTTAGTTCACCCTGAGAGTATTCAGATTCCCTTCTTTTTTTTCCAATCCTATTGTGAAAGCCCAGAAGTTATGCACAGTCTTTCTGAAGTAAAAAACAAGTTAAGATATTGAGGTCACATGTACCATTGCTCTTCGTGGGGTTGGGAGCCACAGCTTGATTTTTCTTTTTCTTTCTTTCTTTTTTTTCTCGTAATACGTGCTAATACAAATATTGGTAATTTGTCTTATATAACAAGAAATTTGGAAATAGGCTATCACTGGCATTGATTCATGAGCTCAACACTGTCAGAGTCAGCATTTGTGCAGTTGTTTCAGACTTTCCCTCAGTTTTACAAGGTGGTGATTGCAGCTGTTACCATCATGTCCATATTTAAGGTAAAACAAGAGAAATATAGGAAGGGGGAGGGAGAACAATAACAAAATCTTTATCATGAGTTTTGCTTTCCTAGAAACCCCACGACAAACTTTCTCTTCGGTCTCACTGTCTAGAGCTAGGTGCACTGCTGGCTGAACAAACTTAGGATTCTATTAGAAAGAGAGAAGGGGAATATGTATAAGGTACTTCAAAGCATAGAATATATGGTCTCAGTCTCCAAGGAGTTAGTGATGGCTTTGTAGAGAGAAAACATATATGTGGATAGTTGGATAATAATGTGGGAGTTAAGAAAAGACTAATATAGGTGACAGAGCAGGCATTTTAAGAGGAGATGAGGTCTTCAGGGTCCTCACATAGCCCACCATCATTTTAAGAGGCCTGTTGGTAAAGGGCTTGTATGTCTTAGCTGGAATCTATGGGCCACTTCTTGGTTGCCAGACTATGCCATTACCTGCCAGAATGAATGGGTGTTTTGAGCCTGTATCCAGAATTGATGGGCAACATATGGTGAACTTGACCTGACCTGAGATAGATGAGAAGGCACTTCAGGGACTGAGGAAAGAACCCTGAAACAAAAGTCCAGAAGTTTATTTTGTGAATAGAAAGTTTCCCTGAGTGTTGGAAATAAGAAAGATCTCCTGTATTTAACCTGGGTCCCTTAGTCACCTAGATAAAGTACCAAACTATAAATCTGTCTACAGAGGGTAAGAGGCTATTTATTAGCCTGGGGTTACTGGTACTTGGCTTTTTTTTTTTAAACTGATACACTTTATTTTTTAGAATAGTTTTAGATTTACATAGGAATTAAGCAGATAGTACGGAGCTAATAGAGTTCCCATGTTACCCCTGCTCCAGTTTTCTCCTATTATTTTTTTATTTATTTATTTTTTTTGAGACAGAGTCTCCCTCTGTTGCCCCGGCTAGAGTGAGTGCCGTGGCGTCAGCCTAGCTCACAGCAACCTCAAACTCCTGGGATTAAGCGATCCTACTGCCTCAGCCTCCCGAGTAGCTGGGACTACAGGCATGCGCCACCATGCCCGGCTAATTTTTTCCATATATATTTTTAGTTGGCCAGATAATTTGTTTCTATTTTTAGTAGAGACGGGGTCTTGCTCTTGCTCAGGCTGGTCTTGAACTCCTGACCTGGAGCCATCCACCCGCCTCGGCCTCCCAGAGTGCTAGGATTACAGGCGTGAGCCACTGGGCCCGGCCTTCTCCTATTATTAATATTTTACATTATTATGGTACATTTGTTATAATTAATGACCCAATATTGATATATTATTATTAACTGAAGGCCAAAGTTTATTTAAGTTTCCTTAGTTATTACCTAATGCCCCTTTTCTGTTCCATATTACCTTTTTTTTTTTTTGAGACAGAGTCTCATTCTGTTGCCCTGGGTAGAGTACAGTGGCATCATCGCATCATTGTAGCTCACTGCAACTTCAAACTCCTGGGCTCAAATGATCCTGCCTCAGCCTCCTGAGTAGCTGGGACTACAGGTGCGTGCTACCACACCTGGTTAATTTTTTCTGTTTTTGGTAAAGACGAGGTCTCAGTCTTGCTCAGGTTTGTCTCAAACTCCTGAGCTCAAGCGATCCCCTTGCCTTGGCCTCCCAGAGTCCTAGGATTACAGGCGTGAGCCACTGCGCCAGGCCTCCATTTAGGTGTCCTGCCTCCTTAGGCTCTTGGCAGTGACATTTTCTCAAACTTTCCTTGTTTTTGATGACCTTGAGAATTTTGAGAAGTACTGGTCAGGTATATTGTATGATGCCCCTCCTTGAATGTGTACAATGTTTTTCTCATTTATCAGACTGGGGTTATGGGTTTCGGGGAGGAAGACCATGGGCATTTTCATCACATCATTTCAAGGGTATATATTATCAACAGGATTTATCCACTATATTGATCTTGGTCACCTTGCTGTAAAGTAGTGTTTGTCAGATTTTTCAGCTGTATTCTTTATTCAGCTGTACTCTTTGGAAGGAAGTCACTGTATGCATTCCACACTGAAGGAGAGTAGCTCCTTTAAGATGGAGTTATCCACATAATTTATTTGGAATTCTTCTGCACAGGAGACTTGTCTCTTCTCCCTCATTTATTGATTTATTCATTCATTTGTTTATATCAATATGAACTCACGGATACTTATTTTGTACTTTGGGTTATAATCCAATACTACTTCATTAGTTTCATTGCTCAGATTGTTTCAGCTTTGGCCATTTGAGCTCTTTCAGTTGGCCCTTGTGCACTTTTAACACACTGCCATCAATGAGGTTTTTTTTTTAAAGCATTTCTTTGCTTTCTGGTACTATGAGATGCTCCAGGCTCATTTGGTGTATTTCTTACCCCAGTCCTAGAATAAGCCATTTCTCTGAAGAGCCCTTGTTTATTTTATCGGATAATGGTATTGGAAACCAAGATCTGGGTGCTAGGTGTCTTTGTTGCTACTGTAGTGTTATTTCTTTTAGGCTCTCTTAGCTTAATAAAAAACTATATGTTTGTATACTAACCTGTTTATAAGATGCTCCTTGACTTACTATGAAGTTAAGCTGAAAAATTGTGAGTCAAACCATTGTAAGCTGGGGACCATCTGTATACATATTTATAAATATTTCTATATGTAAACGTCTATATATTAAATTAAACCTGAGTTCTTACTGATGTCTCCATGTCTAATCTATTACCACATATATCCTTCTAGCCTTCCTTCTTGTTTATCTGTAAACTCCTACTCCAACAATATTCTCTAGCCACCATCCATTTGCTTAGTTGTTCATTTTCAGTATACACGTATAGTAGTATAAGAGTTGTTAACTCACATTCCTGTAGGAACGAGCTTTATCAGCTAGAGTACAGTGATTACGTGCAGTTCCTTTTTCATTTGGTTTTAGACTCATTTACAAAGTTACTTAGGAACTTACCTTTCCTCCCATTGCTTTCAGTGAGTTTGTTTCATACTTTTGTAAAACAGATTCTCTTACCACAGTCTTTCCTGGGATCCTCTGACCTCCTAAGGATTTTTGAAAAAATTGCATACAGTAAGATTCATTCTTTGTGCTATTAAATTCTGTAGGTTTTGACAAATGTATAATGTCATGTATCCAACATCTTATAGAATATTATCACTACTTTAAAAATCCTCTGTGACCCACCTCATACCCAGTAGGATGGCTACTATGAAAACAACAGAAAATAACTAGTGTTGGTGAGAATGTGAAGAAATTGGAACCCCTGTGCACTTTTGGTAGGAATGTAGAATGATACAGCACGGTGGAAAACAGTGTGGTTCCTCAAAACAGAAACATGGTGGTTCCTCAAAAAATTAAACATATAATCTAACAATTTCACTTCTGAGTATAGACCCAAAAGAATTGAATGCAGGGTCTTGAAGAGATATTTGTGTACCCACATTCATGGTAGCATTATTTACAATAGCCAGAAGGTAGAAGCAAACCGTATGTCCACCAACAGATAAATGGATAAGCAAAATGTGGCATATACATACACAAAATATTATTCAGCCTTAAAAAAGAAGGAAATTCAGACTTAAGCTGCAAAACATAGATGAACCGTGAGGACATTACGCTAAGTGAAATTAGCCAGCCACAAAAAGACAATACTGTGTGATTCCATTTACATGAGGTACTTTGAATAGTCAAAATCAAAGAGAAGAAAGTAGAATGGTGGTTGCCAGGAGCTGGTGGAGGGAGGAACAGGGAATTATTATTTAGTGGCTGTAGAGTTTCAGTTTTGCAAAATGAAAAGAATTCTAGAGATGGATAATGGTGATGGTTGTATGACAGTGTGAAAATACTTAATATCATGGAACTGTACACTTAAAAATGGCAGAGCTGGGTGCAGTGGCAGGCCTGTGGTCCCGGCTACTCGGGAGGCTAAGGCAGGAGAATCACTTGAGGCCAGGAGTTTGAGGCTGTAGTGCACAATAATTGTGCCTGTGAATAGCTACTACACTCTAGCCTGGGCAACATAGCAAAACCCCATCTCTAAAAAAAAAAGTAGGTTAAGATGGTAAATTTTATGTTATGTGTATTTTACCACAGTAAACCACCCCCCACCCCACCAATTTCCCTCAACCACTGATCTTTTTTCTGTGACTTTATAACCCCAGAAGGAAAGCCAGCACCCATTAGGAGTCACTCCTGTTTCCCCTTGCCCGCCAAATCCAGTCTTTGGAAACTAACAATCTTCCTGTCACTATAGATTTACCTAGTCTAGACATTTTATATAAATGAAATCATACAGTATGTGGTCATTAGTGACGGGCATGTTTCAATTAGCATAATGTTTTCAAGGTTCATCTATGTTGTAACATATCAGTACTTCATTCTTTTTTATTACTGAATAATCCATTGTATGCAAATACCACATTTTATTAATCCATTCATCAGTTGTTGGACATTTCGGTTGTTTACATTTTTGGTTATTATGAATAGTGCTGCTATAAACATTCATGGGCAAATTTTTATGTGGATATGTTTTTATTTCTCTTGAGTATATACTTAAGAGTAGAATTATTGAGTGATAAACTGTTTAACTGTTTTAGGAACTTTCAGACTGTTTTACATATTATATTCTCATCAGCAATGTATGAAGATCCTAATTTCTATACATTGTTGTCAATACTTGATATCATCTGAATTTTTGGTCTATAGCCATCCATAGTTGATATAAAGTGATATCTCATTGTGGTTTTGATTTGCATTTACCCGATGACAAATGATGTTGAGCATCTTTTTGTGTGCTTATTGTCTTTTTATGTATCTTTTTGGAAAAATGTCTATTTACCTCAGTTAACTTTTAAATATGAATGTTAACATTAAATACCTGTGGTAGTATGTACTAGTAAAATGTAAATAAAAGCTAATATTGATGGTAGTGGTCCTGTTTAAGAAAAGAAAAAATATAATTGTGATGTTAAGAAGATAATGTCTTTGTATGTATTTGTATTTGATATTTCTCCCTGAGCTTGTCAACTTTTTTTTTTTTTTTTAAGAGGTGCGGTCTTGCTCTGTTGCCGAGGCTGTAGTGCAGTGTCATGATCACAGTTCACCGCAACCTTGAATGCCTGGGCTCAACTAATCCTCCTGCCTCAGCCTCCCAAGTAGCTGGGACTACAAGTGAGCCACCATGCTCTGCTAGTTTTTTTATTTGTTGTAGAGACGGGGTTCACTATGTTGCCCAAGCTGGTCTTGAATTCCTGGCCTCAAGCAATCCTCATGCATCAGCCTCCCAAAGTACCGGGAATACAGGCATGAGCGCCCATGCCTGGCCTCTTCTTTAATTTTCATTTTTCTTATCTCTTTTAAAATTATTTTATGTCACTGTGTTATCTTTATAAGTCATTTTAAAGGAAAGTGTTAAGTAATTAACAAGTGATTTTGAGCCGTTTTATATAATTCTGGCCAGAAATCTTTTTGAAAGAGTTGAATTTGGCCAAGAGAGGAGCTTACACTTTGGAATGTTATCTGTGTGCCAGACTCTCTTCTAAGACATTCTTTTGTATTTTACTTTCATGCCAACTCTGTGAGGTAGTAATGGTATTCCAATTTTATAAAAGATGAAACTAAGAAAGGTTAACTTTTGTATGCGAAGTTAAATTCAAACCTGGATTTGTATGACTCTAAAACTTTTTAGTGCCTCTAATGTATTTAATTTACCCATTGATCCCTCCCTCTCTTCCTTTTCTTCCTTCCTCTCCTTCCTTCCCTCCCTTCCTTCCTCTTTCTTTCTTTTCCTTTTCTTTCTTGTCTTTCTTTTCTTTCTCTGTCCCTCTTTTCTTTCTTATTCATATTTTTTGTTTGTTTGTTTAAGAGAGAGGGTATCGCTCTGCTGCCCAGGCTGGAGTGCCATGGCACAATCGCCACAGCCTCCAACTCCTGGGCTCAGGTGATCTTCCTGCCTCAGCCTTCTAAGGAGTTGGGACTATAGGTGTGTACTACCACATCTGGCTAATTTTTAAAATTTTTTGTAGAGATGAGGTTTCACTATGTTGCCCAGGCTGATCTCATACTCCTGGCCTCAAGTGATTCTCCTGCCTGGGCCTCTCAAAGTGCTGGGATTATGGGCGTGAGCCACCATGCCCAGCCCTACCCAGGGATTTCTTAACCCTCCATAGGGGGTCATTTGTATATTCAACAAACATTTGTATAATAGAATACTTATTTTGTAGGAAGCACTGTACCTAGCACTGGGTATACACTCCTAACTGCCTTGTAGAAATTGCCATACTATGTAGGATGTCTTAACTTGAGTTGACTTGTATTTCAACTAGTCATAAACCTGGTACGAAATAGCACACTCAAGGGTTAATTGAGGAGAGTTTAGTAGACTTTTTATAAAGATGTGGTCCAGGTCAGTACAGCTAACAGTGGTGGATGGTGTATTACTGGGTCTACTAATAGTTGGGAGTTGTTAATTATAATACTTATGCCTGAAGGGCAAGAAGAGGAAATAGGTATCAGACCCCTAAGCAGCAGCTTTAAGAGTGGGCTGCCTGATAGGATCTGTGGCCTTCCGAAGAGGAACATAGGAAGTTTGTGGTCTGAGAGCCAGAGGAATAAAAACCTTGGTTCATCCTACTTGTGCCTTCCATTGACTGAACCCAAGGAAAAGAGAAGATAAGAGAATCCATTGATGCAGTCTGCTGGGGCCTTGGTGAAAGGTAGAGAGTGATTCTGGAGGGGGAAACTGTAAAGAGCACAGACACTGTCCTTACTCTGAAAGAATTTACCATACAGCAGGGAGGTTAAGTAGTGATGAAATTATAACAAGTGTGATGAGTGCTATGGAGACTTATAATAGATGTATCTAGTCTGAGGAGTCGGAGAAGGCTTCTCTGTAGAACATTCTTCATATATCCCGGTTCTTTGGCAACAAAACAGATTCTAGGTCCCCTCCTTCAGAGATTCTGATTTACTAGGTCTGGGGAATATATATTTTAAAAATCCTACCCAGGCAATTCTGTAAATCATTTTTTTTTTTAGAGTTACTGAGAGGCCATTATGCCTGGGGCTTAGAGTGATTTGGATGAGGCTAGAGGGATGATGGGCAGAACATTGTAGGCCATTCTTAAAGATTTTTGGACCTCATAAAGTAGATATTGGGGATTTTTTTTTCAAGGTACCTTGCTAAATAACTATATCCTACCTTCTGCCTCTCTCCACAGCAGTTCCCATTCTCACATCTGGCTTCTTTTCTTTGATGCCTTGCTCTGAACCTTCAGTTCTTCAGTAGGAGGCTGGAAAAATAAGACTTAAAGGAAGAGATAACAGTAGCACTGTGTGATAGTTACTGTACTCTAATTTCCAGTAGAGAACTGGAGCCAAGGTCATTTTGTACTTTCTCAACTGATAGAATCTGAAGTGACTTCTGAGTTTTTCTTGATATCTAGAATTATGGTACACATGAAACCAAAAACTATAAGATGTGCAAAATATATGGAGCTACAGTTTGAAATGAAAGAAGTAAAACATACTCATAACTTCTAGACACCCTAAATTTATTCAAGGTTTCCATATTCTGAAAAAAATAAAATGAAAAATTTCATTATTTAAAATACAGTGCTTATAATAACCCTATCTTCACCACTCAAGTACAAATCACATACATGTAATAGAGATACTCGGAGCCATTTGTCACATTTGACAAAATATTTTATGTAAGTACAAATGTTAGATAAATGAGCAATAGGCATAAAAGTCAATTCAGTGTCATTTCTCTGGTTTTTTTTTTCTTTGAGGCAGAGTCTTGCTCTGTTGCCTGGGCTAGAGTGCTGTGGCATCAGCCTAGCTTACAGCAACCTCAGACTCCTGGGCTTAAGCAATACTGCCTCAGCCTCCTGAGTAGCTGGCACGACAGGCATGCATCACTACGCCAGGCTAATTTTTTTCTATAGATATTTTTAGCTGTCCAGCTAATTTCTTTCTGTTTTTAGTAGAGATGGGGTCTCGCTCTTGCTCAGGCTGGTCTCAAACTCCTGACCTCGAGCGATCCTCCCACCTCAGCTTCCCAGAGTGCTAGGATTATAGGCGTGAGCCACTGTGCCTGGCTGAGTTATTCTGTTTATTAAAAGGAAATGTAAGGTAAGGTTGCCTGTTATTAACTTTAGTTTACAGAGTTGTGAAGTATAATTGCTAAATCAGAAATTCTTACTGGTGGTTGTGTATATATATATATATATATATATATATATATATATATATATACACGTATATGAAAATGGTTGATTTCTTTATATTCTGTGTTTTACTACTCTACTGAATTGGGTATTTTTTGTTTTTAGAGGCAGTCTTGGAGAAGTGCAGTGGTGCAATTATAGCTCCATGAACCTTGAATTCCTGGGCTCAAATAATCCTCCCACCTCAGACCCCCAAGTAGCTAGGACTACAGGTGTGTGCCACCACGTCCAGCTAATTAAAAAATTTTTTTTGTAGAGATGGGGCCTTCCTATGTTGCCCAGGCTGATCTCGAACTCCTGGCCTCAAGTGATCTTCTTGCGTGGCCCTCCCAAAGTGCTGGGATTACAGGCATGAGCTACCACGCCTGGCTGAATTCTGTTGTAATAGTTTTTCATTCATTTTTCTTGAGTTTTCCAGGTATTGCAGGTATAAGATCAGCAGGAGGTCATATTCTTATCTCTTCCTTTTATAATGTTTTTATCTCCAGTTTCTTTTTCTTAATTTTATTGGTATATTGCATTAAAATATCATGTAACATTTTGGACTAAATACTAACATTGCAATAGTAATGCATAAATAATATGTAACTGATTCTATGTTCACTTGAAGCATTTATTCAGCTCTTAGTAGACTATGAGCTCAAAGTAACTGTAGGATCTACTTTTAATTCTTCTTTGTATCTTCCACTTAGCCCAGTGTTATTCACTAGCTCATAGACCCTGAGCCTTACTTTTCACATTTGTAAAATAGTAAGTATACCTACCCTCAAGGAGATATTAAATTAGATGTTACATAAAGCACTCAACACAATGCCTGGCACTGGTGGCAGTTATTGTTCATTCATTTAATTCAACAAATGATTAAGTGTTAAGCTAAGCACTAAGGATATTATGTGAGCCGAAAATGGTGGAAAGAGGCTTATTAAATAATCATGCATAGGAATAAGTACTACAAAGGAAAGGAACAAAATTCTCTAAGATGATATCCACATAAAATCCTAACCCACCACTAAGTTCAGGGAGAGTATCCTTGTGGAAAAGATGTTAACAGAGGTCTGAGAAATGATTAGGAAGTAATAGGTGTTTGGACAGGGCAGAGGGGGAGTTCAGATAGAGGACATAACATGTGCAAATACTCTCAAACAGTAGGACGTTCAGCCCTTTGTCAAATGAAAAAAACAAAACAACCCATCAGTGTAGTTGGAGTGAAATAAATACAGATAAAAATGTTATTGAGGGTGATGAGGTAGACCACCATTCACAAAGCACTATGTTAGTTCATTTAGTCCTTACAACCATTTCAGATACATATGTTGACATCTCCATTTTACAGGTGAGGAAACTGAGGCGGAGTAGTTAAGTGGCTTGTTCAAGGTGATGCAGCTAATAAATGACAAAGTCTATGTTTGAAACCAGGCAACATGGATACAGAATGAGTACCCTTAATTGTACTGCATTGCCTGACATGTTCACTTTTGCATTTTGAAAAGAGCACTCTAATTACAGTGTGGAAAATGGATTAAAGAATGACTAGAAAGGGCATTGAGAGACCTGTTAAGAGGCTTCTTGCAGTGTGCCAGAAAAGGTAATTGTACGTAGCATGGATTAGAATTATAGCAGGAGAGATGTAGAGAAGTAGACGCCTTATTATTATATAAGGTGAGTGTATCCTGGGTGAATAAATGCAAAATAAATGAATGAATGAGTCTGAAACACATGTATAAATATGATAGTGTGTTGTCTTAATGTCCAATATTTATAAGCAATAGCTGCTGAATTATCTGTTGGACTAAAAGCCATGAGGTAAATATAAACCTATTTATATTTATTTATGTTACTACCAGCCAAGGTTTTTATCTGAAATACATGGTAGAAATACATGGTAGAAAAAGGTGTTTTTTTTTTTTCTTTCATGCTACTGCGCAAAGATGTTAAACTATGAAATAATAGCTTGCATATATTCATTGGGCAAGCTTTTTGTTGCAGTTGTTGTAAAGCTCTTCTAGTTCTCATTAGACCTTTAAATACTCTTTAATACAAAAACAAATTACAATACAAAGTTATTACTGCTTCCCAGACATGAGAACAGAATAAAGGTAGAATGCTGTAAATGTAAGTAAGTTAGTTAAAAGGAAGAGACCACTCACTCTAAAATTGAGAATCATATTGCTGCCTTGAGCTATAAAGGCAGATGGTGGAGAGGAAATACTTGGGTCTAATTTGAAAAATCCACATTTTTATTTCAGACATCCTACTATGACTGTATCTTGCAGTAATGCATTTTGTGGTTAAAACATTTTTATTCCAGAAAGCTAAAAGATGTAATAAGATATTAATAATCTTATTTTTAATATTCTACCTTTTCTGTTTCTTTAATCAATGCTAATATTTTCTGTAATTCTAAGTACTCTTGATAGACACATACCACCCAATTCTTTAATTGTTGGGAATAAACTTTATTTTTTAAAAATGTCTGGAACACAAACTAATTCACTTTGGTTCTAGCAAACTGTGAATTAAGAATCCTTCCAGTTAGCGATAAGTGGGGAATATAAATCAGAATCTAAATGGCAGGAACTTTTCCTTCTTTCTTTCACCTTCTGAGTAGTTTAGGTGAGGCTGAGCAAGGTTTGTGTCCTTGTAAGGTTGGAAGTTGTGATAGTCTGGAGCAGGCTTCCAGAACCTGAGTTTTGAGGAGGACAGGAGGGTGGCCTGGAATGGTAAGTCAGAGCCTAAGTGGAGAGAGGACAAGCCTCCACATTAGAGGAAGGCAGGCTCAGTGTGGGGTGTCAAAGCATGAATGGGATAAAGAGGGTGACCATGTGAGGGAGTGGGGAGAATGGCAGCTATAAACCATTGCAGTGTCTTGGAGCCCAAATGGAATGGTGAGGGCATCCGCGCAGAAGGGCAGCCAGCATTAGGGTAGTGGAGCCCTGGTGGAGAGAGGGAGCAATCCATGTGGATGGGGAGTCCAGTGGTGTCAGCCTGATGGACAGTGTCAGAGTTAGGGGCAGCAGTGGCAGTCTAACAGTGTGGGAAGCCCGAGTACAGTGAAGAGGGTGCCTGTGTGGGGAGTAACAGCAATAGCAGCGGGAGTCTGATTGCATACTGGGGATTGTTCAAATGAGTCAGTATCTTAAGGATAAAGGGAGCCAGGATTTTTTTCACTGTTGGAGAAAGGAATTACAAAAAAGGGTGTTGGTGTTAGATTGGAATTGGCAATATTGGTTTTAATATACATAGATGGGTATAGAAATAAAGAGGTAAATGTATATATGTGTGTGTCCTCTAGATCTGAGAGGGCCTTGGAGTAGTGATACCCCAAATAGCAATGAGCGTTCCTAGCATCCAAATCTTGGCTTCTGAATGCCTTTACCTACTGAAGGGAACCAGAGCTCTTTGGAGAAATAGCTGATTTCAGGGCTGGGGCAGGGAAAGTACAAGATGAATCTAAAATATCTTGTGCCAGAAAGTGAGGAAGTGCTCAAAGAATGATGGGGATGTGTCAAAAACAGCCATCAGCTCAAAGTGGCTCTCGCTGGCCAAATGTGGGACAATTTGAGCAGGCGAAACAAATAATGATGGTTATAAATGATAACCCATGGAATAAAATAGGAACCCATGAGTCCATATGGATATAAATACATAAATAAATTAATAGTTTGACGAGGAGAAAGATATTTCATAGTGTCAAAGATAATCACAGAGGGAAAAAGTAAGTTTATACTGGAGAGTCCTGGCAGTTATCACCTCAATCAAGTGATCAATTAGTATCACCAACAATGGGACAAATTGAAATCATATGCCACCAGATTGGATGCAGTAAGGACACTGCATCATTTCCTGCCCAAGAAGCATAATCTGAATCATATGGAAATATCAAACTCAAATTGATGGTCATTCTGCAAAATAACTGGCTTGTGACCTTCCAAAGTGTGAAGGTCATGAAAGACAAGAGAAACTGTTTCAGATTGAAGGAGACTAAAGAGACATGGCAATAATCGTAACGTCATTCTAGACTAGACCTGGTCCTTTTGCTGTTAAGGCCATTATTGGGCCAATTGACAAAACCTGAATGGGTCTATGAATTAGGTGATAGTATTGTGGCAACATTAATTTTCTGATTTTGGTGACTATAAGTTATGTAGGAGAATGTTCTTGTTTGTAGAATATACACAATAAAGCATTTGGGATTGAGAACAAAAGGAAATGCTAGGTGTGAGAAATGGAAACAGCAAGTACAGAAACATGACTATGGAGGAATTTGCTAAGAAAGGAAGCAGAGAAATGGGGCTAGATTGGGGTATGGGGTAAGGGAGTTTCTTGGTTTTTGTCTTTTTTTAAAAACACTAAAGATGTTATAGGATCTGTGTTTATGAATGAGAAAGATCTAGAGGAAAGAGAAAATGATAATGCAGGAAAGGGTACAATTTCAGAAGCATTGTGCTTGAGTAAGAAAGAAGGGCATGAGATCCAGTGTACAAATGAAGGGACTGATTTTAGGAGCAGGGACCAATGTCATTGAAAAAGAATGCAGAGTATAGGTTGATAGTATAATGATGTCAAGATGAGGTAATTATCTACACATTGGTTCAGTTTTCCCAGTGAAAATAGAATCTAAATTACCAGTGGAAAATTGAGGAAATGAGAGATGATTCTGGGGGTTTCATGAGAAAGAGGAAGTGGCAAATAGTCATTGTGAAGCATAGGAGAATGAATAGACTAGGACAATATAAGAGGATCTAAGGGCAACCCTGAAGGCCCTCATGAGGTTTGTGGTCAAAAAATTTAAAAGTGAGACATATCTGTATAGATGAGTATTTTTCTCTAGCTAAATTCAGCGGATTGGATGTGGACACAGAGGAAGTAGACAGCTGGTTCTAACCAGGGTTGAGATTTTGTCAGAAGGGAAGCAAAGGAGTTGAGAATGGCTTGCAAGGGAGCGATTACACACTTCCCCTCTGTCCCTTAGTGTTGTATAGAAATGGGCACTTCTTAATGTCTTGTTTACTTCTAAGTCTCTCAAGAAAAGAGAGTAACTAGTTTGACTCTCCCCAGCAGCAACTATTCAGACTTCCCACAAAGTGCTAACTATATTAAGATTACTTTAATTCAATATACTAAATAATGCATGGGAATCCAAGGAGTTCTATCTCCACATAGCCTTTATTCTGAGGCAGAAACATTAAGTAGTATCTCTGGATATATTACAGTTTTGAAAGTATTAAATTCTTACAGGTTCGTTGTACCAAAAATGTTCATCATGGAAGTCAAGTGTCTGCCTCACCATGGTTCTCAATGTTTAGTTCTCATTTCCAATTCTAAATTTTGGCTTCTGTCATCTCCTCTTCAGTATCTTACCCAGAATCTCATTATCCTATTTTTCATCCTTTGAAATCTAACTTAAAACTCTCTTAGCCTTGTCTTGATGTGTCCTTTAAACCTGTGAGGGCACACCTTAAAGAGGGCACACCCTGCTTTTCCCACCTTTTCTTCCCAGTCAGGTCAGTTCTTCAGAGCATTCTGTTCTTAGTAATTTTCAAATAGTTTCTGTGCGTCCAATCCCGGGGGTTACCTATGTATCTTCCAGAAGAAGTATAGACCAGGGTTTCTCAACCTTGGAGCTGTTTAAATTTGAGCTGGGTAATACTTTGCTGAGGGAGAAGAGATGTCCTGTGCATTCTAAGATGTGTAGCAGCATCCCTAGTCTCCACTCAGTATAAACCAATGGCAGTCGCTTTCTTTCTCCACTGTAGTGACACCCCAAAATATCTCTAGACATTGCCAAATGTTTCTTGGTGGGGAAGGGCCAGAGTTGTCCTTGATTGTTGTAGACTTACTGTTTTTTAACTAGTAAAGGTTGTGTATTGGCCAGGCATGGTGTCTCATGCCTGTAATCCTGGCACTTTGGGAGTCCTTAGGCGGGAGGATTGCTTGAGGCCAGGAGTTTGAGACCAGCCTGGACAACATAGCCAGACCCTGTCTCTTAAAAAAATAAATAACTGATAGCTGGGCATGGTGGTGCACGCCTTTAGTCCTAGCTACTCCAGAGGCTGAAGTAGGAGGATCACTTGAGCCCAGGAATTTGAAGCTGCAGTGAGCTATGATCATACCACTGCATTCCAGCCCGGGTAACAAAGCAAGACTCCATCTCTAAAGCAAAACAAACAAATGAAAAACCAAAAATTATTAGGCTGGGCATAATGACTCACACTTATAATCCCAGTACTTTGAGGGGCTGAGGCAGGAGGCTAGCTGGAAGCCAGGAGTTCAAGACCAGCCTGGGCAACATAATGAGACCTTGTCTCTACAAAAAATTTTTAAAGAAGAAAAAGATAAAAAAAAAAGTTGTGTATTTATCTCCAAGTCCGGCACATATCTACCTGTATATAAACAGGCTTTCTCTTTAAATCTTCTTGAACAGTTGGATATAAACTTAATATTTACAAATTCTATTAATAAATGATTTTAAGTGAGCTGGATTAACATGCCTCTAACATGATAGCAGGCCCTTGATACTGAGTTGAAATAAATGAAGACAGTTTATTCTACTTAGTGCATTCCTCCTTAAAGCAGGTAACTTGTCCATTTAGTTTTTGTAATTCTTTAAAGTTTCTTCAAGGAAAATGCATGTTTTTTATACACACACACCTATACAGTCAATGAGCAGTAATCTCTTAATTACCATGTATGCATCTTTTCTATTAATATGTTCAGTATGAAGTCACAAGATTGGTGAACATCCAATATTAACTGATATCTGCTATTAGGAGATAAAGTTTTTCTGTTGTGTCTATACTTAATTTTTATAGTTTTTTTTGCTGTGCATTGACATTAGCAAGAACAAAAATAGGAGCAGGAAACTATAACTCAATTTTTCCATAATTAAAAAATTTGACTATATGAATTCAAGTACTTATCTGCGAGTATAAAATACTTTGTTTTCAGATACATTTATATTTATGTAGCCACAAAAACCTTAAAATCACAAATCTATAATTTGTGTATCTGTAATATCAGAGGACAGTCATTCCTCCTCAGAAATTTATATCATGGATGACAACACAAATCCCTTTTAAAAAGTTAAAAGTCATTAGGTTCTTTGGTAAAGAGCAGTCAGGGCCCTGTGCTTTTGTCATATCTAGGAAGAACACATGTAGATGCTCAGGACTGTGGCAACTTACTTTTCTCATTATTAATTTCTTCTGGTAGCTTGTTTACATTAACATCAAAAAGAATGGAGGCACATGTTGCCTTTAAAAAAAAATATTAAATTTTTTTAATGTCCCAGTGCTGCAGTGACTTACGCCTCTAATCCTAGCACTCTTGGGAGGCCGAGGCGGGAGGATCGGTTGAGCTCTGGAGTTAAGACCAGCCTGAGCAAGAGTGAGAACCCCATCTCTACCAAAAGATAGAAGAGAATTAGGCGGGCATGGTAGCGAATATCTGTAGTTCCAGCTACTTGGGAGGCCAAGGCAGGAGGATCGCATGAACCCAGGAGTTTGAGGTTGCTGTGAGCTAGGCTGATGCCACTGCGCTCTGTCCAGGACAACAGAGTGAGATTAAAAAAAAAAAAAATGATTTGTTTAAAACAAGATCAGGAGGTTTTTTGATATATTGAGTGTTTGATACAACTTGCATATTATGTCATCACATTAGGTCATTAAATATGAAATGTCTGACTTTGAATCAAAAGTTTAGTTTATATCTCAGACACAAAGCAGTACAATTAATCAAAGTATGTACCAAAACTATTGACATAGTTTTGCCATCTTAATGGTAGCTTGCTTATGCCAGCAGCAAAGAAGCTTGGAGAGCGAGTGGTGGTGAAATTGTGAGAGGCGTTTTCCACAGCTTGTTGAGAATTGAATATTTTTCCTTGCAAGAAGTGGTCTAAAGACTGGAAGGAAGTGGTAGTCAGTTGGTGCAAGGTCTGGTGAATACAGTGGATGACAGAGAGTTTCCAAGTCCAGCTTGTGTAGGTTGAGTAGCGTTGTTTTTTTGGACATGTGGTCTTGCAAGAGGATTGGCCCGTCTCTGTTGATCAGTCTCGGCTGCTTAATTCCAAGTATCCTCATCATTTCGTCCAAGTGGTTGTAGTAGACATCCTCTATAATCGATTGACCAGGTTTCATGAAGATATAGTGGATAATTCCAGCGTTGGATCACCAGACACCATTAGCTTTTTTGGGTGAATATTTGGTTTTGAACTGTGTTTCAGACTTTATCCAGCCATTGTGCTGAATGCTTGGATTGTCAGAAAGAATCCATTTTTCATCACACATAATATGGTGTAGAAATGGTTCACCTTTATGTTGTAATAGCAAAGAAAGGCAACCTTCCAGACAATTTCTCTTCTGATGCTTGTTTTATTCATGTGGTATGCATCTGTCCAGCTTCTTTACTTTGCCGATTTGTTTCAAATTGTCCAATATTGTTGGAATAGTAATGTCAAACCTTGCTGCTAATTCATGTGTAGGTTGGATGGATTCACTTCCACTATAGCTTTCAGCTCATCATTATCCACCTTGGTCTCAGGTCACCCACATGGCTCATTTTCAAGATTAAAATCATCAGAATGGAACTTCTCAAACCATCAACGTACTGTGTGTTCATTAGCCACATCCTTCCCAAACACTTCATTGATATTTCGCATTGTCTGTGCTGCGTTGGTTCCATAATGGAACTCATATTCAAAAATAACATGGATTTTTGACTTACCCATGGTTTCACAAAAATTACTGTAAAAAAATTTTTTGAAAGGTAATCACAAGCCAAAATGTGTGTTTGAAAGAATGAGGATGTACCTTCACAATAAAAAAAAAACAAACCAAAAGTGTCAAAGTGAAATGTCAGAGATATCAACTGTCAAAGTTAGTACTTAAGGAGATTGGACATTCCATGCTTTAACCATAATATATGTGATCTCTTCATGGGAATTGGAAAATATACAATAAAAAAAGTCAGAAGGTTCTGTGAAACTATTGTCAGTACTTCATAAAGTAACATATTGAACACTTATCATGTATCTTTTACACATATTCATTTGCTTTTTATAGAAACCTTATGAAGTAGGTATTATTTTTCCCTTTTTTACAGATGAAGAAAATGAGACATAGAGACTGAGTAGTTTGAGGAAGGTCTAAGAGCTGGGAAGAGGTGTGGTTAGGATTCAAACCCAGAGAGTCTGGCTCTGTACCTGAACTCTATTCCTCTGCTGTGCTGTGCACTATGGAGATTGTTGGTAACAAATGTTCAGTCAGGGTCTAACCTTCATCTGCCCCAGTCAGATCTCCCAAAATGAACAAGTGTAAACTGGAAAAATGCCCACTAATATAGATAACAGCTGAAGGAAAACATTTGGAAAATAAATCTGCTGCAAAAACTTAATGTTAACTGTGTTCCACAGTCAAGTATTAGGGACTTAAAAAAATCATAAACAGGTCGGGCGCCGTGGCTCACGCCTGTAATCCCAGCACTCTGGGAGGCCGAGGTGGGTGGATTGTTTGAGCTCAGGAGTTCGAGACCAGCCTGAGCAAGAGCGAGACCCCGTCTCTACTAAAAAAAATTGAAAGAAATTATCTGGACAACTAAAAATATATAGAAAAATGAGCCGGGCATGGTGGCACATGCCTGTAGTCCCAGCTACTCGGGAGGCTGAGGCAGAAGGATCGCTTGAGTCCAGGAGTTTGAGGTTGCTGTGAGCTAGGCTGACGCCATGGCACTCTAGCCCAGGCAACAGAGCCAGACTCTGTCCAAAAAAAAAAAAAAAATCATAAACAATATTCTTCTCTTTTATAACTCTTGATGATTGAGAAAGACTATTTACTTTTTTTGTTTTTTGAGACAGAGTCTTGCTTTGTTGCCTGGGCTAGAGTGGCATAATCATAGCTCACTGAAACCCTCAAACTCCTGGGCTCAAAAGATCCTCCTGCCTTAGCTTCCCAAGTAGGTGGAACTGTAGGTGCATGCCCCCACGCCTGGCTCATTTTTCTATTTTTTTGTAGAGATGGGGTTTCACTCTTGCTCAGGCTGGCCTCAAACTCCTGGCATCAAGCAATCCTCCCGCCTCAGCCTCCCAAAGTGCTGGGATTACAGATGTGAGCCACCATGCCTAGCCATATTACTTAGTTTTCTTCTGAATGTTTCCTTGAACAAAGAAAAGGTTCCTGTGCTGAAATAATGTATGTGATACATTAAACCTATTACTCTATCCTATTTTTAATTATGTATTTTTCCCAGAATCCCAAAACCTTATCCAAGCATGGAAGAAAAAAAATAGTTTTAAAAAATGTTTTAAGGCAGAAACAGACTATTTATTCAACACATATTTATTGAACATTTATTACACATCAATACTGTGCAAGGCATTTTCTTAGCTAATCCTTACAGAGCTTTAAAATTCTAGGGCTTAAAATAAATAATATACTTTATACCATACTTGCTATGGTAGTTGGTAACTCTAAGTTAATGGCATTTTCTGAATGTCATGGTGGTCCCAGTTAAAAACCGAGGTTGTTGCCTTAGTTTCTTCCTGATTATCTTGCTTGTGTCTAGTATTTTAATCTCCCTGGAGAACTATGCCCCCAGTACCCTTGCCTAATTCCTGCCAACCTTCTAGCTCCTGGCATACTACTGTTCTTAACCTCACCCTTTGGTTGGAGTCCTTGCCAGGTAAGCAGATATCTGAATTTCAAGTGCCATTCCACTTGATTCCCAAAAGGGCTTCTAATCGGAACTTTTGTTGCCCAGATGGACCAGATTGGACATTACTGTTACCAAAAACTGCTTAAATCACTACCTAAGCTGATATTACGCTGTGGACCAAGATCCTTAAACCCAACAGTATATAAAAATTACTGGGCACCTAACTCCAGAGATTCATTCAGTAGGTCTGGGATGAGTAACAGGATTCATTATTTTTAAAGCTCCCTTTTCCATGGGGAGGGGGTACTTTGTGTTAAATTATTTCTTTTATAAAATGATGGTAAGTGGAGGCAGTAATTTATGTAGTTAGTTTTTAAGGAAAAATTATCAAAACAAACATAAGATTGACAGATAAAACTAGATTATCCCAACATTTAACCATAATCATATGCTAAGAAAATAGTATGAAGTCACTTCTTGGAGTTATTCTCATGAATATACCAACACCTAAGTATCCCTTTAGATTAGATTAGAACCAGGAAGCCTATTTGCTTTCTAAATAATAAATACAGTCTAAGAGCATTTACTTAACTAAGTGAACTGATTTGAAGTAGCAAAACAGGAAAAACTAATTAAGACTACTGTCTGGATCCTTGATTCAGCTGTGTTACTCAGCTCTGTTACCTTGGGCAAATAGTTTAACCGCCAGGCTTCAGTTTCCTCATTTGTAAATAGAGAAACTGATTTTTGAAGTCCCTTGTAGCCCTAAAGGCTGATACAACACTCATCAGGTAGACTAAGAGTCTCAAAAAGGGGAAAGGGAAAGGCAAACAAGAGTAAAAAGGAAAATGAGCCCAGTGGAGAAGCAAGCCAAGAAATCAAAGCAAGGGTCTGCAAAGGGATACTTACCACTGTTCTCGAGATTTTTCATGTTAAAAATATGAATGCATATACATAAAGACTAGCTCTGCTCTTGACTCTCGTTTTTTTTTTTTTTTTTGCTAAGTATGTTCTCTGGTTTCAGGATAAAGTGTCAGCACAGGAGGATGATACTATGTTGCTAATTGGTGTAAGGGCTGGGGAACTTGTGGCAGGAAGTGGTCCAGGATGGTAGGTAATAAGAACAATTGAAAGCAAATGACCAGAGAATCTGAGACAAGGGTTAAAGAGTATAGTATAACATAAAGAAAAATAGGTTTAAAGTAGTTACTCCTAACCTCTAGTGGCCACTTTATCCCTAACTATTGAATGACCCTCCCCTAAAGTTTGAGATCTTGAGAAGTAGAGCAGTGTGAACAATAGAGAGTTTAATATGAAACAGAAATGAAAGGCGGTAGGATCCCCAAATTACAAAGAATTGTGGAATGAGAGGACCAGGTGGGAAGATGGACCATTTACGTGGATGCTGTGGTATTGTCAGAAGTTATAGGCCGGGCGCGGTGGCTCACGCCTGTAATCCTAGCCCTCTAGGAGGCCGAGGCGGGTGGATCGCTAGAGGTCAGCAGTTCGAGACCAGCCTGAGCGAGACCCCGTCTCTACTAAAAATACAAATAAAAATTATCTGGACAACTAAAAATATATGTAGAAAAAATTAGCCGGGCATGGTGGCGCATGCCTGTAGTCCCAGGTACTCGGGAGGCTGAAGCAGTAGGATCGCTTAAGCCCAGGAGTTAGTTGGAGGTTGCTGTGAGCTAGGCTGACGCCACGGCACTCACTCTAGCCCGGGCAACAAAGTGAGACTCTGTCTCAAAAAAAAAAAAAAAAAAAAAGAAGTTATAGAATTATGTTTTTCTGCTGGCAATGGGTTAATTTTTTTAAATTATAGAACTAAATAAGATATATGATACACAGGTATAGACCTTCATGGATGTATTCTGATAGTTTGTAAATTTATTTTAAATTAATCAAATCATTTTAATTGTGCTCAGAATACATGCTATTTTAAAGGACTCTTATAAAGAATAATTATTCTGTAATTTAATTTTTTATAAATATAACATTTACATATTGAGTTTGCTACAAGATGTAAAACCTGTGTATTGTATGAGCTTCAAATATACAAATCTGACCACTAAAAATTCTTAACTGTTACTAATATATTTAACGTTATTCTGGAGGTACTAGCCAATGAAATGAAAGAGGAGTTGTGATTATTTGATTAATAACTCTTTCCCACTAAGTGTATTTTTACTCACATCCCTAGTGTCAAGCTTAGCACTCATTCATTTGTTGAATGAAATGAATGAATAATAATAGCTACCACTACCAACTACTGTGTTGAGTGCTTTATTTATATTTCATTTAATCTTCTCAGTTTAGAGTTGTATAATTACTCCAGCTTTACAGATGTGGAATGTGAGGCTCAGAGATCAAGAGATAGTAAATGATCCTAGGTTAGGAGGGAAATACAAAGAAGAATTAAAAATAGATTCTGTACTTAGAGTTTATAGTCTACTAAAAGCTGAATATATGCTTCAAATAAACATGGAAATTGTTAATATTCACATATACTTATTACAGTATTTATGTTTGGTCTAATATACCATGTGCTATTTTAATGCACTGATGTACCACTATTTTTGTTGGTATAATACAGTTATTTTGGAATTTAAGAAAATGTGGATCATTTGCATCTTGAGATGTGTCCAGCTAGTTATTAGAATTTCAGATAGAAAGATCACTCTTACAAAATTCCATAATTTTCAAGAGAAAGGAGATAATAATTGGTAAAGTGTAGCTCTGTAGCAGAATAATTCTTAATTTAATTCAAAGACTTTCTGAATAAGTAAATCTTAACTTAATCTCTACTGTAGACCTTGCCTCCTATTTTACTGAAAATAAACAGTCACAAGAGAATTTCTACCTGCTCCCACCACCACACCTACCAAGTTATCTAGAACTGTGCCCAATTATTTTGCCTTAGCAAAGGCTCAGTGATCATTGTTCTAGCAGTTCTACCCTTTCTTCTACATTATCAGTGTTTCCCTTTCTTTTGGATCATTTCTATTAGCATGAAATCATATTATTTCTCCCATCCTAAAAACCATCCTCACTGGACCCTACTCTTGTTAGCTATCATCTATGTCTCTTACCTCTTTTCAAGTAAGATTCCTTGAAAGTGATGCCTATACTCAGTCTTCAACTTCTCTCTTCCTAATCTTTTTTGAACCCACTTCAGTCAGGCTTTTGCCCTCTTTATTTCAACAAAACTGCTCTTGTTAAGTCTGTCAGTGATTTGCATGTTGCTAAATCCAGTGGTCAGTTTTCAGTCTTCACATTACTTTCAGTAGCACTTGACAAAGTAGATCATTTCCTCCTCTTTGAAATAATATGTTATTATTCATTTGGCTTCTTATAAATTACACCACACTTTTCTGGTTTTACTTGTACCTCACTGGTCACTTCTGCTTAATGTCCTTTGCTACTTCCGCCTCAATTCCTTGACCTCTTAATATTGGTGTGCAACAAGGCTTAATTGAGATCACATTCAGGTTCGTATCTTTTTTTTTTGAGACAGAGTCTCACTCTGTCACCCTGGCTAGAGTGCAGTGGTATCATCATAGCGCACTGCAGTCTAAAACTCCTGGGCTCAAGTGATCCTCCTGTCTCACCTTCCTGGGTAGCTGGGACTACAAGCATGTACCACTATGCCCAGCTAATTTTTTCTATTTTGAGTAGAGATGGGTCTTGCTCTTGCTCAGGCTGTTCTTGAACTCCTAAGCTCAAGCAATCTTCCCTCCTCGGCCTCCCAGAGTGCTATGATTACAGGCATGAGCCACTGTGCCTGGCCGATGGTCATAACTATACCATATATCTTCAGCAGGACCACTCCTGTTAATTCCAGACATGTATTTAGCTATCTACTCAGCATATCCACCTGGACGTCTTAAGGACATCTGAAACTTAACTGTCTACAAGCAAATTTTTTTCTTCCCCCTGCCCAAACTTGAGCCCCCTTTTTAGTTAAAAGCAATTTCATCCTTCTAGTTCATGGGGTTCAAAACTGATGTCTTTCTTTTACAATCCATGCTCAAAACATCAGACAATTTTGTGGACATTGCCTTCAGAATATATCCAAAATCTTACCACTTGTTACCATTTTGCTGCTTCTACTCTGGACCAAGCCAGACTCATCTTTTGTCTGGAGTATTGCAGTAGCCTCCTGAAAAGGTCTTCCTTGCCCCGAGTCAATTTTGTATCAACATAAAAGCCAGAGTGATTTATTTGAAAAGCTATGTCAGGTTACCTCAGGTTTATGCTTAAAAACCTCTGATGTATTTCCATCTCACTCTGTGTTAAAGCCAAGGTCTTTTTGGTGGGAGATAAGGCATATATGATTGGCATTCTGGCCCCCACACACCTCCATTTCAACTTCTGCTCTTCCCTCCTCCTCATTAAGCTGTAGCTTGCTTATTCAGCTGCTTCTTGCTCTTCCTGGAATATGTCAAGCATATGCAGGCCCAGGATCTTAAAAGTTTTAACCACTGAACTTGTAACTATACTAGTTCTCAAGGTAAGTAAAAGTGCTTAGGAGTGTGGATAGTTTATCCAAATAATAGGCAAAAAGGCTGAATAAAAGCATGTAGTTTTTTGAGGTAAAAATAGAGTTGGAGAATGAGGAATTTTCTTCTGATTACTTCTTTTTTAGTGAATTAGGAAGCAAGGTTATTAACTGAGAGTGAGATGCATAGGAGCTGGTATAAATTTAAAGGAAAAGAAGAAGATATGAGATAGCTAGGATAATGGGATATTAAATGGGTTTGGGCTAAGTAGCATTAACGTCTCTTTAGGTTAATAGATGTGAATTCCAAAGTATGACCAGTCAGCAAGGTTCTTTATTCTTCAACTTTCTTCAGCAGCGTGAGGAGGAAGGGTTAGTGAAAATTTGAATATAAAATCAGGGTTGAAATTTGGTAAAACAAGAGAGGGCAAAGACAGTGAGTGTATTTGCAAAGAATGATTATAATGATGGCTCATGGAATCCAGGCTGTGTAAAGATGGAAATGAAGACAGGCAAGGGATGAGGGATGGTAATACGTGTCAGGATAAGTGGATTGCAGTCTGTGTGGGGTCCAAAATTATTGGACTTGGGGAATTGGAGGGAGTGAGTTGACAGGGCTAGCCATTTGAGAATGAGATTCTTGGCTGGTGTGGTGACTCATGCCTGTAGTCCTAGCACTCTGGGAGGCCAAGGCAGCAGGATTGCTTGACCTCAGGAGTTTGAGACCAGCCTGAGCAAGAGTGAGACCCCACCTCTACTGAAAATAGAAAAATTAGCTAGGTGTGGTCTGCGAGCCTGTAGTCTCAGCTACTTGGGAGGCTGAGGCAAGAGGGTCACTTGAGCCCAGGAATTTGAGATTGTAGTGAGCTATCATGACACTACTGTACTCCACCTGGGGTGACAGAGAGACTCTGTCTCAAAAAAAAAAAAAAAAGAATGAGATTCTTGAAATTAATTGCACTGGACTAGGGTAGGAGAGACATACTGCAGTTGTTGCTAATGACAATGGAGATGACCATGGGAGTGAGTTGCTGAGGTACAGTGGAGATGAAAGTCATAGAGAAGTCAAAAAATGCAGTAGGATCATTGGGATAGATTTTGAAGTCACTAAGAGCTTAATTTAAAATTTTATTAAAAATTCAAGTGAAAAGATATTAAAAGAGTTTCCTAAATGATACACGTTTTCATCAGTCTTTTAAAAAACAAATAAAACAACACCATGAGAAAACAAAAATAATTTTTTTAAAAACTTTACAGTATTCTACGTTTACTTTGGAGATAAATTGTTGATCCTGAATTGTAAGTTGGTTTCTTAGCTCCATGAGAAGCTAAGAAAGAAACAAAAAGTTTTTTTGGTTCATGTGAGTTAAAGAGGGAGAAAAGTCAATTGTGTTTAGATCTTTACAATGTTTTCTGGTAGTAGTTTGGTATTCAGAAGTGCTGAAGAAATATTGGCAGAAAAATCAGAGGCATAGAGTAAGCCCAGAGTAGGACAGCAAAGGCATTATTCTGCTTAGTCAAGAAAATCTTTTTTAAATAGTAGCGACCCTTGGTGCTTTACCAAAAGTACTTTATTGGGACTTCGTTTGGATGCAAGTCTGTATCAAAGTAATTAGAAAAATAAGGATTGACTATTAAGTAGTGACTTCTAAAACAATTATAACATTTTGTGATACATAAGTTATTTTAAATTAAATTACATTAAAGATATCATATAGTTTTCTAAAAGTAAGAAGATTGAGTAAATGTAATATTTATTACCACAAATTACTGTACAGTAGAACCTTCAAGTAACATAGAATTCATTTGAGTTATGTATAGACATAACTCTAGTGTGGACATTTTTGTAGGTGCTAATGCCAGCTTTAATTTAAAGTTGTGTTCCATTGTAAACAAGGTAAAATAACTTTAAACTGTTTACAAAGTTAAAAAGGAATGTCTGAAGGAAACAGAAAATAAGAGTTTCCTTGAGTTTAAATATAAGATGATAAGATTTAAGTTTAGGGCACACTGCTGATCTAGAGATTCATTTCACAGAAGCTGTGGTAAGAGTGAATGTGTAAGAAAAGGAAATGAGAGCATAATATAAAGATGAGGAAATGAAGAAGTTGGACTGAGCTAGTAATCTGGAGTAAATCCATAGGAATAAGAGCAGTGCTAAAAGTAGAATAGGAAAGTGATGATAAATTGCCTGTTTTGTGACTTAATATCCTTTATTTCTAATTCATAGGTAGTTTCAGAATATTGCTTCTTTTCTTTTCTTTATTTGTCTTGATCCTTTCCCTGACCTTTTCCATAGCCCAAAGTGTTTGCTGGCAGGAGTAGGAAGATGTATGATCTCAGGCTTTGAAACTAAAGAGTCTAGAGGGTATTCTAAGACTTTGTGCCTTTAATTCTTAAATTTTGAGAACTTTTTACTTTATATTGTGGTGATTAAAATCATTCTTCTTTTTTCAGCCATCTTCTGTCATGCTTATGGAATTGTTTTGATGACTAATGGTATGACCACTAAAGAAAAGTTGAATGACTTATCAGGAATGTTGTAAACAGAGTTTAAGCATTGAGTATGTATTTAGGCAATTTCTAACTTCGAGATTTTTAATTTCTTCCTTTCATTAAAGCTCTCTGGTGACTCTCAGATTTTTTTCTGCCTTATATTTCTCTCTTAATAAAAGAAGTGCATCATTATAAATAATTATTCACAGCAGTTAATCATTTGGATACTTGGAGTATAAAACTGGCAATGACTTAAAGAGGTAATCTAGCCCCATCTGATTTTGGTTACTAGCCAGATCTGGGCAAATCACTTAAATATTCTGGGTAACATGATCACTAAACTTGTTTACCAAATAATGGTGTGTTGTAGTAGAAAGAAAATGAGAATTAGAGTGAAAATGGGGGAATTTCTTAATTTCAGAAGCTTGGTTTCTACATTAGTAAAATGTCCTCTCTGTCAATAAAGTTTTGTAGATGATATCTGGTTAATATATGTGAAAACACTTTGTTAGTCCCAAAGTACTATACAAATAGAATGACTATGCGTTCAGTAATTAAGTGGCTTTTATGTGCTGGACTATCAGATGGAGTTTTGTTATCTCCTTTCTGGTTTTAACATTTATTGTCTTTAAATCCCATAAATATACTTAAATCATTATGAACAAATGAAGCTATTTTGTTGGTTATTTGGAAACTGGTATGTAACAATGAACAGTAAACTTGTGCTTTGGGATCTAATGTCTCTGGATCCAGAGTAGTGAGACCAATTTTATAATTGGTGGTATTTTGCTCTTCAAAGTTGATCCATTTATGTTGAGTTCTACTTATAGGTGACTCAAGTAAAATATGTAGTAAAATAACAATTTAAAATAAACATTTGTTCACTGAATATTTTAACTAAGCATGAATCTTGTTTCGATCTCTTTCTATTTACTTTGCTTTTTTATTTATATCAGTGTTGATAATTATTTTCTCTGCTCTCTTCCTTTCAAAATTTGAGTCATTTAGCCTTTAATGTTTAGAGTTTGTGATATTTATACTGTTTCTTACTATATTGCAGTTAATATATCTAGTTGAAAATCCAGATGTATTATTTAATGGAATAAATAACATTTACTTTAAAAATGCTTCTTTTGTATTTTAAATAACATTAAATCTATCCATCTATCTAGCTATCTGTATATTTTTTAAAGAGACGGATGGTGATCTGTAATCAGTGATCTTTGATGTTACTATTGTAATTGTTTTGTGCCCCACAAATTATATGCATATAAGAGGGTGAACTTAATAAATGTTGTGTATGTTCTGACTGCTCCACTGACTGGCTGTTTACCCTTCCTTTCTCTCTCTCTTCCCTTGCGCTTCTCTATTCCCTTAGACGCAACAATATTGAAATTAGGTCAATTAATAATCTTAATAGGCTGGTGTGGTGGCTCACGTCTGTAATCTTAGCACTTTGGGGCTGAGGTGGGAAGATTGCTTGAAGCCAGGAGTTTGTGACCATTCTGAGCAACAGTGAAACCCTTGTCTCTATAAAAAATAGAAAAATTAGCTGTTGTGGTGTCATGGGCCTGTACTCAGGAGGCTGAGGCAGGAGGATCACTTGAGTCCAGGAATTTTTTTTTTTTTTTGACAGAGTCTGGCTCTGTTGCCTGAGCTAGAGTGCCATGGCGTCAGCCTAGCTCACAGCAACCTCAAACTCCTGAGCTCAAGCAATCCTTCTGCCTCAGCCTCCCAAGTAGCTGGGACTACAGGCACACGCCACCATCCCTGGCTAATTTTTTCTATATATTTTTAGCTTTCCAGATTATTTCTATTTTTAGTAGAGATGGGGTCTTGCTCTTGCTCAGGCTGATCTCAAACTCCTGACCTCGAGCGATCCTCTCTCCTTGGCCTCCCAGAGTGGTAGGATTATAGGCGTGAGCCACTGTGCCCAGCTGAGCTCAGGAATTTGATGTTGCAGTGAGCTATGATAATGCCACTGAACTCTAGCCTGGGTGACAGAGCAAGACTCTGTCTCACAAAACAACAACAATAACAACAAAACAAAACCTTACAGTTGCCTCTTCTAAGTGTTCAAGTGAAAGGAAGAGTCACAAGTCTCATATTAAATAGAAAACTTGAAATGATTTAGCTTAGTGAGGAAGTCATGCCAAAAGTTGACATAAGCCAAAGGCTAGGCCTCTTGTACCCAAGCGGTTAGCCACATTGTAAGTGCAAAGGAAAAGTTCTTGAAGGAAATTAAAAGTGCTACTCCAGTGAACATACGAATAAGAAAGCAAAAACAGCCTTATTGCTCATACAAAGAAAATTTGAGTGGTCTGTATAGATCAAACCAGCTACAACATTCCCTTAAGTGAAAAAACCTAGTCCATAGCATGACTGTGACTCTTTAATTCTATAAAGGCTGAGAGAGGTGAGCAAGCTGCAAGAAGAAAAAAATTGAAGCTGGCAGAGGTTGGTTCATGAGGTTTAAGCAAAGAATTCATCTCTATAACATAAAAATGCAAGGTGAAGCAGCAGTGCTGATGTTGAATCTGCAGCAGGTTATCTAGAAGATCTAGCTAAGATAATTGATGAAGGTGGCTACTCTAAACAACAGATTTTCGATATAGACGAAATAGCCTTCTGTTGGAAGAAGATGTCATCTAGGAGAAGTCAATGCCTGGCTTTAAAGTTTCAAAGGCTAGGCTGACTCTTTTATTAGGGGCTAATGCTGATGATGACTGTAAGTTGAAACCAGTGCTAATTTATCATTCTGAAAATCCCATGGCTTCCCTTTTAAAATTTTTTTTTTTGGTTTTTAGAGACAGCATCTCACTCTGTTGCCCAGGCTGGAGTGTTGTGCTGTGATCATAGCTCACTGAAGCCTTGAGCTCTTGGGCTCAGGAGATCCTCCTGCCTAAGCCTCCCGAGTAGCTGGGACTACAGGTGTGTGGCACCATACCCAGCTAATTTTAAAAAATTTTTGTAGAGGCAAGAGTCTTGCTGTGTTGCCCAACTGGTCTTGAATTCCTGGCCTTAAGTGATCTTCCCACCTTGGCCTCCCAAAGTGCTGATATTATAGCCGTGAGCCACCCACTGTGCCTGGCCCCTGTGGCCCTTAAGAATTATCCTAGACCTACTCTGCATCTGCTCTATCCATGAAGCAAAAAAGCCTGGATGACTACAGTATGGTTTACTGGAAAAAAAAAAAAAAATTTTTTTTTTTTTTTTTTTTTTTTGAGACAGAGTCTCGCTCTGTTGCCTGGGCTAGAGTGCCGTGGCATCAGCCTAGCTCACAGCAACCTCAAACTCCTGGGCTCAAGCAATCCTCCTGCCTCAGCTTCCCAGGTAGCTGGATTACAGGCATGCACCACCATGCCTGGCTAATTTTTCTATATGTATTTTTAGTTGTCCATATAATTTCTTTCTATTTTTTTTAGTAGAGATGGGGTCTCGCTTTTGCTCAGGTCTCGAACTCCTGAGCTCAAATGATTCACCCACCTGGGCCTCCCAGAGTGCTAGGATTACAGGCATGAGCCACCATGCCTGGTTGACATTTTAATTTTTTAAAACAGTCTTATACAGGTCTTGTAGATGTTATAACTTTTCTTTGGCAATCCTGAAAGAACTTTAAATAGACATAGGGGAATATGTAAGTTTGGAGCAATGTGGTCTTAATTTTATTTGGGGAGTGATAAGAATGGAAAACAGGAATTGTGTATGGGTGCCATAGTTGGGAGAGATAACAACAACAAGGAAAAAAAACCCAATAAGACCGTATCAGTAGGGTAGAAATTACTGGATATAGATTAGATAAAGGATAATGCATTGTTTAAAGCATGTGTCATCAAAGAAGAGCACACAAGATCATCTACTGAGATAAGTAGAAAAGGGCTTAGAACTTCTACTTATTTTTGTTATATAATCAATAAGAAATACGATGCTTTACCAGTATTTAAAATATGAGTTGACCGTGGTGTCTTTTCTTGGACTTAAAAAGATTCCTATAAAGTGGATGTGGTGGTTTGCATCTGTAATCCCAGCTACTTGGGATACTTACTTAGGTGGGAGGATTGCTTGGGCCCAGGAGTTTGAGGCTGCAGTGTGCTATTTTCATACCACTGAATCCCATCCAGCCTGGGCAACAGAAGCGAAACCCCCTCTCTTAAAAAAAACCAACCAAGCAAACAAAAAACCCAAAAAGCTAGTTTCCTGTAAAGAAACCATGGATTACACAGAATACTTTAATGTGAGCAAAGGAATAAGAAATGGCCTGGCTGATGCTTCTCATCTTAATATATTAATATCTGAGAAAAAAACCAGAAGCAATATTTATTAACAACAACAACAAAAAAGAAATGCAATGGCTATGTAATCATATGGATTAGAGGTTGCCTCTCACTTCGCCCTCTTTGCTCCCTCTTGCCAGGAAATTATTGAGGATTATTTGAAATATGCCCGTTGATCTGTTACTGTTAGTAATGAAGCTTACCCTGAGTGTATTTTGTGACTTTTTAATTAGATAATCATGTGAGGCCATCATAATTACCAAAAGATTAAAAAAAATAAGAATCTAGTCCGTGACCTCTGCAGTTTTTTAGTGATGTTAAAAGTCATGTGACCAGTCAAGACCATACCAAATTTCACTAAATTTATTGATAATATTTAGAAGCTTCTGTTTAAAAAATTTGGTAAGCTAAAATATAGATAACATTTACTGTTTAAACCATTTTAAGTGTTCAGTTCACTGGCATTAAATATAATACATTCACATGGTTGTGCAACCATCAGTATCATCCATCTCTAGAACTTTTTCATGATCCCAAACTGAAACTCTACCCATTAAGCAATAATTCCCCATTCCCTCCTCCCTCCAACTCCTGGTAACCACCATTCTACTACTTTCATTATGCTAATTTAAACATGCCAGTCACTAATACCACGTATTATAAGATTCCATTTATATGAAATGTCCAAAATAGATAAATCTGTAGAGACAGAAAGATGAACAGTTTCCTAAAATGGTTGGCGGAGAGGGGGAAATTGGGAGTAACTTCTAATAGGTACTGACATTTTTTCTGGGGTGATGAAAAGTCACAGTCAAAAGATCAATTTGTTTTGAGGAGAAGGGCAATGAATAGGTGAATCACAAGGGATTTTTCTAGGGGAGGGGAGTAATTTTTTTATTGTGGTAAAATACACATAACGTAAAACTTACCATCTTAACCATATTTAAATTATAGTTTTCTGGCATTAAGTACATTCATATTGTTATACAACCATCACCATCATCTTTCTCCAGAACTCTTTTCCTTGTAAAACTGAAACTTTCTACCCATTAAACTGTAACTCCCCCAACCACCACTGTACTTCCTTCTCTCTAATTTTGACTACTCCAGGTATCTCTTATAAGTGGAATCATAAAGTATCTGTCCTTTTGTGACTGTCTTATTTCACTTAGTGTAATGTCCTTAAGGTTCATCCATGTTTTATAGCACTTGTCAGAATTTCCTTTTTAAGGCTGAATAATCATTGTATGTACATATAACATTTTGTCTTTCCATTTACCTGTTGATGGATAAGTGGGTTGCTTTCACCTTATGACTGTTGTGAATAATGCTATGAACATGGGTTACTGGGAGTTTCTTTTGAAATTTCTAACTTTATAATGAAAGACAGACTGCCAGTTCCAAAGTGGTGGTGTAGAAGCAAGCTGGCTTCACTGCCCCCTACAGAAAGCCAAAAACAAATGTATTGTGCTGACATTTTCACCAACAACCACCCAGAACCAAAATATGAGGATGAAACAGTTCCTGTGGCCACAGGGAAGTAAAAAAACTCTGAGCAGAGGGTAAGAAAATAGGACTTCCACATCTGCAAAGCCCCTTGCCTCCATTTTGTTTGGCACCAAGCATCTGGAAAATCTCCCCTAACTCACATTTTCTACGCTGCAAAGAGTGACATTTAGGTGTTCAGCCAGCTTCCCCACTATCTTGAGTTCCCTGGTAAGAGACCTATCTTTAACCCATAGGAAGCATCGTGCCTGCCTGAAGGAAGAAATACCACTGAGGACAAGCAGAGACAAAGAGGGAAGGGTGGACTAACATCTCTAGCCCTCGAAACTCTGCTTTGTAACTTGATCAAAGAAAGGAGATGCCAAATCAGAGTGCTGTTCAGCAACACCACACTGTAGGAGGTCCGTTCCACAGGCACAACCCCCTAGCAAGCCTTGCTACACTGCCGGCATAATCCCTTTGGGACCCTCCCCCATTTGGGATAGGCAGTGCTCTGATCATTTACTAGAGCTGTGGTGAACCTGGGATTAAGACACCACTAGAGCTGAAAAGCAGGTGGTGACCTAACACTAAAGATTTGCTAAGCAATTATATCCAATAAAAAACAAAACAAGCCAGAGAAGACTGGAATAAATAACTCATCCTTCAGTGCAAAGACATAGATGTATACCCACAAGAAAGAAGAGCAAACAGGGAACCACGACCTCCCCAAAAGGCCAAAGCAAGAATCCAGTGACTGACCCTGAGATGGCAATTTGTGAGCTTTCTGACAAAGAATTCAAAATAGCAATTTTGGCAGGGCATGGTGGCTCATGCCTATAATCCCAGCACTTTGGGAGGCCAAGGCAGGAGGATCACTTGCGGCAAGGAGTTTGAGACAAGCCTAGGCAAAATAGTGAGACCCCGTTTCTACAAAAATTTAAAAAATTAGCCACATTGGTGGTGCACGCTTGTAGTCACAGCTCCTCAGGAAGCTGAGGCAGGAGGATAACTTGAGCCTAGGAGTTGGAGGCTGCAATGAGCTGTGATCACGTCATTGTACTCCAGCCTGGGCAATAGAGCAAGACATCATGTCTAAAAAATAAAAACAAACCAAAATAGCAATTTTAAGGAAATTTAGTGATCTCTAAGATAACAGAAAAGCAATTAAAAAATTTACCAGAAAAATTTAATAAAGAAATTGAAATAATTGAAAAAACAAATCTTGGAACTGAGAAATACATTTGCTAAAGTGAGGAACTATTTGAAAACACAGTTTGAAAATACACTGTCAGAGGATAAAAAAGAAAAGAATGAAAAGACCAAAAAACCACCTACAAGATATAAAAAATTACCTCAAAATATCAAATCTAAGAATTATTGGTGTTCAAGAGTTAGCTGAACAAGGGCAAGGGGTACTATTCAAAGAAATAGTAATAGAAAGCTTTCCAAAACTTGAGAAAGGTGTAAATATCCAAGTACAGGAAGGTCTGAGAACACCAAAAATAGATTCAAGCCAAATAAGACTACCCCAAGGCATATGTTAATCAAACTTTCAAAGGTCAGGAACAAGAGAGGATTCTAAAAGTAGCAGGAGAAATGAAGCAGATAACATATAAAGGAGCTCTGATTTGTCTGGCAACAGACTTCTCAATGGAAAAAACCATACAGGCCAGGAGGGAGTGGAATAACATTTTCAAAGTGCTCAAAGAAAAAAATTCTGCCATTGCAGACTGTTATATCCAGCAAAATTATCCATTGACTATTAAGGAGTGATATAGTCTTTCCCAGACAAAGAAAACGTTAGAGAATTCACCACCACCAGCCCTGTCTTATAAGAAATGCTAAAGGAAATTCTTCAATCTGAAAGAAAACACTAATGTGCAATGCTGAACGATGGCACACAATTATAGATATACTTGCTCAGAGGGAAAACTATTCCTTCTGACACCAAATGGGTTGGGTCTTTTCCACTATAACAGCTGATTCTCCAACTCTCTGGACACCAATTTGGTGTTTTACAATTCATTTCAATTCTGTCACTATCTACCTGGAGTTCATGCAGACCACACAAGACTGTTCCCAGTTCAGGTATCAATTGCAAGTCCTGGGCCTCTGGTACTTCTGACTGACTTGGCTACAAATCAAGAGTTCGTAAGACCACCTTCTCAGGTTCCATAATGCCTCATAGAACTCAGGGGAACACTATTTACTGCTACCAATTTATTATACAGGATATTATAAAGGATACAGATAAACAGCCAGATGAAGAGGTGGGTAGGGTAAGGTTTAGAAAGGTCTAGAGCACAGGCTCTTCTGTCCTGTGGAGTTGAGGTGCCCCACCCTTTCAGCCTGTGGATATGTGAACCAACTTGGAATCTCTCCAAACTTGTTTAGGATTTTTGTGGAGGTTTCATCAGGTAGGCACGATTCATTAAATCATTGGTTATTGGTGATTGAATTCCATCTCCACCCATTCTTCTCTCTCAGGAGGTTGGAGGTGGGGGCTGAAAGTTCCAACCCTCTAATCACATGGCTGCCAACCCATATCCTTCAAAGTTGCCTCATTAGCATAAATTTAGATATAGTTGAAAGGGGTCTTATTATAAATAACAAAAGATGCTTCTCTCACCCCTATCACTGAGGGAATTCCAAGGGTTTTAGAAGCTCTATGCCAGGATCCAAGAGCAGAGACCAAATGTGTGTGTGCATGTATATATATATATATATATATATATATATATATATATATATATATATAAAATAATAATAATTATTATTATTGAGACAGTCTTACTGTCACCCTGGCTAGAGTGCAGTGACATCAGCATAACTCACTGCAGCCTCAAACTCCTGGGCTCAAGTGATCCTCCTGCCTGCCTCTCAAATAGCTGGGACTACAGACGTTCGCTACCATGCCTGGCTAATTCTCTTCTATCTTTTGGTAGAGATGGGGGTCTTGCTGTTGCTTAGGCTGGTCTCAAACTTCTGACTTCAAGGGATCCTGCTGCCTTGGCCTCCAGGCAGTGTGAACCACTGCACCCAGCCTCAAATATGTATTTCTTTTTATGCCACACTTACTCTTCCTTTTGTGGTAAAATGGTGATATAGTATGTGTAAAATACCATGGTGACAGACTAAATTATTTCAGCAAATGCGTTATGAGGCATATAGAAAACACACCTACAGAAATAGTTTTTAGGAAAAATTAAACACTGAAAGTTTGTCATACAGTTTAATTAAAGTACAGGTGTTTTCTAACACTTCTCAGCTTGTAATGTTTGCTAGATTTTGTTTCAATAATGAAGTACAGGTAGAACTGCTTTGTTGTGAACTACTGAAGGGAAGATGTGTTGAAGGTTTATTCTCAACAGAAAATGACTTAGCAAAAACAGTGTTTTATGAGAAAAGCACATAACAACCACTGATAAAGTAATGCATTGACTGGAATTTTCAAAAGGAAATTGGAATAAGGTTGCAGTTTATTCACTTTATCATTTATAGGTAAGCAAAGGAAATTAAAGCAGGAAGTACACAGAGTATTCAGGAATAACTTTATTATGATTAATTTTATAAAAATAATGCTTTTAAAATACAGGATATAGACGATTTACAGTGTTTCCAAATGGAATGGGGAAGGACAATTGAAAATCCTTGTTTCAGGGTGAGGGTGATGGATCATGCTTGTAATCCTAGCACTTTGGAAGGCTGAGGCAGGAGGAACACTTGAGGCCAGGAGTTCGAGACCAGTGTGGGCAGTATCGAGATTCCATCTCTACAAAAAAATAAAAAAAACTATCTGGGTGTAGTGGCGTGCACCTGTAGTCCCAGGTACTTGGGAGGGTGAGGCAGGAGGATTGCGTCAGCCCAGGGGTTTAAGGTTGTGGTGAGCTATGATGACGCCACTGCGCTCTAGCCTAGGCAAAAGAGAGAGACTCTGTCAAAAATCTTCAACAAAATACTAGCAAACTGAATTCAACACATTAAAAAGATAATTCACCATGATCAAGTGGGATTCATCCCAGGGAAGCAATGATGATTCAACATATGCAAATCAGTAAACATGATACATCACATTAATAGACCCACAAACAAAAACCATATGATCATTTCAACTGATGCTGAAAAAGCATTTGATAAAATTCAACATGCCTTCATGATAAAAACTCTCAAAAAACTTTATAGAAGGAACTTACCTCAACGTGGTAAAAGCCATATGTAACATACCCACAGCTAGTATCAGGCTGAATGGGGAAGAACTGAAAGCCTTTCCTCTAACATCTGGAACAAGACAAGAATGCCCAGTTTCACCACTGTTATTCAACATAGTACTGGAAGTTCTAGCTAGAGCACTCAGACAAGGGAAAGAAATGAAGGGCATCCAAATTGGAAAGGAAGAAGTCAAATTAGCCTTGTTTGCAGACTATATAATATTGTATCTAGAGAAACATAAGGACTCTACCCAAAAACTGTTAGAACTGATAAACAAATTTAGTAAAGTTACAGGATACAAAATCAACATACAAAAATCAGTAGCATTTCTATGTGCCAACAGTAAACAATCTGAAAAAGAATCCGAGAAAGTGAACCCATTCACAATAACTACAAATAAAACAAAATACCTAGGAATAAACTTAACCAAAGGAATGAAAGATCTCTATAATGAAAACCATAAAACTTTATGAAGGAATTTGAAGACAACACAAAAAAATGGAAAGATAATCTATGCTCATGGATTAGAAGAATGAATATTGTTAAAATGTCTATACCACCCAAAGCAATCTACAGATCGAATGTAATGCTCATTAAAATACCAATGATGCTCTTCACAGAAATAGAAAAAATAATCCTAAAATTTATACAGAACCACAAAAAACCCGGAATAGCCAAAGCCATCCTGAGCAAAAGGAATAAAACTGGAGGAATAACATAAGCTGACTTCAGATTATACTACAGAGCTGTAGTAACCAAAACAGCATGGCACTGGCATAAAAACAGACACATAGATCAATGGAACAGAATGGAAAACCCAGAAATAAATCCATACATCTATAGTGAACTTATCTTTGACAGAGATGCCAAGAACATACAGTGGGGAAAGGACAGTCTCTTCAATAAATGGTGCTGTGAAAACTGGGTATCCATATCCAGTAGAATGAAACTAGACCCTGCCATATACAAACATCCAGTCACAGTAGATTAAAGACTTAAATCTAAGACCTGAAACTATGAAACACTAAAAGAAAACATTGGGGAAGTGCTTCAGGACATTGGTCTGGGCAAGAATTTCTTGAGTAACACCTGCAAAGCGCAGGCAACCAAAGCAAAATTAGACAAGTGGGATCACATCAAGCTAAAAAGTTTCTGCACAGCAAAGGAAACAACAAAGTGAAGAGACAGCCCACAGAGTGGGAGAAAATATTTGCAAACTACCTGTCTGACAAGGGATTAATATCTAGAATATATAAGAAGCCCCAATAATTTGATAGGAAAAAAATCCATATAATCCAATTTAAAAATGGGCAAAGTAATAGACATTTCTCAAAAGAAGACACACAAATGGCCAACAGGTATGTGAAAAAATGCTCAACATCATTAGTCATCAGGGAAATGCAAGTGAAAACTACAATGAGATATCTCACCCCAGTTAAAATGGCTTTTATCAAAAAGGAATAAGGAATGGTGGTGAGTATGTGGAGAATGGGGAACCCTCTACACTGTTGGTGGGAATGTAAATTTGTGCAACTACTATGGAGAACAGTATGGAGGTTCCTCAAAAACTAAAAATAGAGCTACCATAGGATCCAGCAATCACACTGCTGTGTATGTATCCAAAGGATGGGAATTCAGTATATCAAAAAGATATCTACATTCCCATGTTTATTGTAGTACTATTCACAATAGCCAAGATGTGGAATCAACCCAAGTGTTCATCAATGGATGAATGGATAAAGAAATTGTGGTAAATCTACACAATGGAATATTATGTAGCCACAAAAAGAATGAAATCCCGCCATTTGAAACAATATGGATGGAACTGGAGAACACTATGTTAAGTGAAATAGGCACAGAAAGATAGACAAATCTCATATGTTCTCATTCATATGTGGGAGCCAAATATTAAAAACAATCTCATGGAGACGGAGTAGAATGACAGTTACCAGAGGCTGGGAAGGGGTAGTAGGGAGGGGAGCATAAAGTGGGTGTAAAAATATAGTTAGTTAGAATGAACAACATTTGATAGCACAACAACAAAGTGAGTATAATCAACAAGTCAGGGTATGCTTTAAAATAACTAAAAGAGTGGAACTGGAATATTCCTAACACAAATGTTAAATGCCTGATGGATAGCCCAATTGTCCTGATTTGATTAATTCACATTGTATGCCTGTATCAAAACATGACATGTACCCTATAAAGACCTGCAATTATTATGCATCTATAATAATTAAAAATTAAAAAATAAAAAAAGAATCTGTTTCACACAAGTTTGCTGTTTATCTCCTGGCTGGCTGAAATTTGTTGACCTTTCTTTAATAAGTGACTGTTATAGAGTCATGAGAGTAAACAGACAACCTACAGAATGGGAAAAAATTTTCACATACTACACATTAGACAAAGGACTGATAACAAGAATCTATTTAGAACTCAGGAAAATCAGTAAGAAAAAATCGAACAGCCCTATCAAAAAGTGGGCAAAGGACATGAATAGAAATTTTTCAAAAGAAGATATAAAAATGGCTAACAAACATACAAAAAAATGTTCAACATCTCTAATCATCAGGGAAATGCAAATCAAAACCACAATGAGATACTACTTAACCCCAGTGAGTGGCCTTTATCAAAAAGTCCCTAAACAATACATGTTGGCGTGGATGCGGAGAGACAGGAACACTCATACACTGCTGGTGGGACTGTAAACTAGTGCAACCCCTATGGAAAACAATATGGAGATACCTTAAACAGATTCAAGTAGACGTACCATTCGATCCAGCAATCCCATTATTGGGCATCTACCCAGATGAACAAAAGTCATTCTATAAAAAAGACACCTGCACCCGATGTTCATAGCAGCACAATTCACAATTGCAAAGATGTGGAAACAACCCAAATGCCCATCAATTCACGAATGGATTGGTAAATTGTGGTATATGTACACCATGGAGTATTTACTCAGCTATAAGAAATAATGGTGATACGACATCTCTTTGGTTCTCCTGGAGAGAGTTGGAACCCATTATATTAAGTGAAGTATCCCAAGAATGGAAAAACAAGCATCACATGTACTCACCAGAAAATTGGTTTCCCTGATCATCACCTAAATGCACATTGGGGAATGGATACCAACTGGATGTCAGACTGAGGCAGGGGGTGGGGGGAGGGGATGGGTGTATGCCTACATGATAAGTGCCTTGCGCACTGTCTGGGGAATGGCCATGTTTGAAGGTGCTGACTCGGGGAGGTGGGGGGTGGGGGGAGGGGATGGAGGTATGACTACATGGTGAGTACCAGGCGTACTGTCTGGGGAATGGACTCGCTTGAGGCTCTGACTCAGGGGGATGGGCGGGACATGGGCAATATATATAACCTGAGCTTTTGTACCCCCATAATAAGCTGAAATTAAAAAAAAAAAAAAAAGAAAAGAGAAAAGACAACCCATAGAATGGGAGAAAAAAAAAAAAGAAATGTAACGAATCTAACAAAAAATGAGAAATAGCAAGGTGCATTTAAATCATGCAACTTGATTTTAAAAAATTAAAGTCATTTATTCATAAAAAATAAAAATAAGTGGCTGTTAGTAATGTGTTTACCTACTAGGTATTTTTGAGAAAATTTAATCTTTCTTTTTAAGATTAAAGGGAAGTTTTAATGGTGAGTGAATTTCTGAAGAAATTTGAACTATAGAGAAAGCATTTTGATGAAGGTTTGGAAATGTATCTATTATATAATTTTGTAGCTGAAAATGATCTGTGTCATCTACTAATATTATTATATCTGCACACTTAAAACTCTTGGAAACAGAAATTTCTTGTTTTGAAGTCATTGCATCAGTCAGGGTTCTCCAGAGAAACATTATCAATAGAATGTATATACATATATTGGGACATTTCTTATAAGGAATTGTCTTATGTGATTGTGGAGTCTTGAAAGTCCAAAATCTACTAAGGCCCAGGGAACAGTTGTAGGAACCAAAAGCAAAAGCAGTCTACTGGCAGAATGCCTCATGCTGGGGGAAGGTCAGTGTTTGTTCTATAAAAGCCTTCAACTGATTGGATGACGCTTGCCCATATTTTGGAGGATAATCTGCTTCACTCATAATTCCCCTATTTAAATGTTAATTTCATCTAAAAAATACCTTTACAGAAAAAAAATCCAGAATAATGTTTGGTCAAGTAAATATTTGGGCACTGTAGCTCAGTCAAGATGACACATAAAATTAACCATCATAGTCAGTTTCAGTGGGATTTGAACCTATTTGTTAAAAAACATAAAGATGAAGTATTTTCTGATCAGTTTGTAAAAATAACAAACTGACATCAAGGAAACTTAGCAAAATTTTAACATAAACCTTCGCATATTGGTGGATGGGGTTGAAAAATGAATTAGAAAGTATAGTCAACAGTGATTTTTTTTTGCATTGAGATCTTTGTATCTTTATGAGGTGTCTTTTGTTTTCCTACCTATGACAACCACTAAAAACTAGATACTACAGTTTAGGATCAAGACCTTCAGATTATTTTCCCATTAAGTGTTAAACCTGGATTTTAAAAATAATGAAGCATATTTGATTCATTGCTCTCACTAAAATTATTGGTAATATTTTAAAAGTCATGGCCCAAAGGCTTTTGTTAAATTAGTAAAAAAAAAAAAAAAATCAGTGAAGTTTATTTCATTTCTATAGTTTTAAACTTTCTATTGTTATAGATTTAATAACTATACAATTTAGTAGTGTAATATTTAATATATAAATAAGTAACAGTTATAGTAGAGGTATTTGTTCAGATTTTTTAGTGATGGGGTTTGTGATGATAAAATTCAGGCCAGCCAAAAAAAAAAAAAAAAAAAAAGTTCAGAGACTTCATCTAGAGGATAAAGAAGTGTAATATTTATTTGATGAAGAAGACTTCTTGTGGGAAGACAAGCCTTTGAAGCAATTTGGGAAAATGAATGAAGATTGTTTCAGCTTCAGACTGTCCTTTTTGGAATTGTTTTTGGTTGAGAGTTTTTCAATTTGAAAGAGAATTTCAATTTGTAATAGGACATATTACGCAGGTTAAGTTTACTGAGCAGTGCATTTTCTTGGTGCATTCAAATGATAATCAGAAAGTTGCTTAGAGGAATAGAATTAGAGTAATAATAGCAAACTGACCTGATGAATTCTGTCTCTGTTTAGAGAGAATTTGCCTTCAGGATAAAATTTTATAATAAAATGTTTTAAGGTGGAACAGAGATTAAAGGTTAAGGGAGGGATTTCATTTGAAAATAACAAATGTGATTAAACCATGGGTGATTTAAAAAAAAACTGGAAGTATAGAAAGGGATGATATTTGAATATTTTTTAGTACTGTAGACTTTTGATATGTGAGAGGGAGAGAACAGTTATTAGTTATTAGTCTATTTGGAGATTATTCTTAAAGGGAAATGATATTAATCATTTCTCTAGCAGCAGGTAGAAGAGAGTATCTTTAAGGATTGAGAGAGCCTTGCACGCCAATAATACTATTATATGTTAGTGCCATGTTTACTGCATTACAGAACATTTTAAATAACATCACCACAGTCCTATGAGTTGGGTGATGGGGCTCCCATTTTAAGATGGAAAAAAGTTCAAAGAGCCTTATAACTTGCTCAGTGGTCAGACATCCAGTTAATGGCAGATCCCAGAATTTGAACTCGGGTATATTCAATTTTGTTCAGCTAAACAGTTCTTCATTCAGTGCCTACTGTGGTGCCAAGCATTGTTATTAGGCCTTGGCATTTCAGAGTTGAATAAATAATACATTATTTTTGCCCTCAGTATAGTATGGTAAGTGAGTAAGATAGTAATTTTAGGGAAACTTGGGTACTTAGAGAAAGGCCATTTATCCTACTCTGAGGGTTTAGGAGCATTTTCTGGAAGAGATAATGCCTGAACTGAATCTCAGAGGGGGAATAAGATCCCTGGTGGTCCAGTGGTTAGGAATCAGTGATCTCTCAAAGGGGGAATTAGAATTGATTGCAGAAAGGTGACCAAGGGAGGATGTTGCAACCAGGGGGAACCATGTGGGTAAAGGCATTTAGGCATAAAGTAGTATGATTTATGCTTAGAAGCCTGTTTCTGGGTCTTAAAGGGTGAGGTGAATGGGGACCAGCATATTAGCCTAGGTTTTTTTTCTTTATACCCCATTACTTCTCTGTATAAAAATCAGAAGCTGATTAAAATATGTGTGGATAAAATTTGAGGCTTTAAAAATATGTTTTAATCTTCTTTTTCTAGGATCAGTTCGACAGCTTAGACAAGCATACACAGTGGGGAATTGACTTCTTGGAAAGATATGCCAAATTTGTTAAAGAGAGGATAGAAATCGAACAGAATTATGCGAAACAATTGAGGTAAGTTAAATTTTTTTCAGTTCTTAGAAATGAAATTACATGTTTAAACAGTTGAATGAATAGTAGATAAATGTGGTATTCCAGAAGTTAAATTGTATGTTGTTCATCAGAATTAGATGGAATTAGGTAACCGGTCTGTTTTAATGATTGATTTAATGAAATCATTGCCAAATGTAACACCACAAGGAACATTGGCTAGCTAGATCTTGAGTAGCTTTCATTCCAGAAAGACACTTAAAAATCCTAAAGTCAGGGAGCAAAATGACAGGAAAAAGAAATACCTAGGTGTTATTCCGTGTTTTACTCTTTTATTCTTCTATAACTTTTTATTTTAGCAATCTTATTGAACATTTCTTCAGCATTTCTCTTCAGAGTTTGTAAGACTTGGAAACTGTGTGCTGAGCTGAGTTTCTGTCAATATTCAGATATATATTACTGATGCAAGTGATTTTTAGAATATATGTTAGAAGATAAAAGTTTTAAAGGAAAAATTTTAGCCTTAAAACTGATAGAATTAATGTTAGATTTTGCTCAAACAGGAAAATCATTATTGTTAGATCAAAACTTGACAAGTAGTTTTGTGGGAACTTTTTCAATAAAGATGGTACTTGAAGTCTGAAGACTAGATACCAGTATAAGGTTCTAGCTGTAGGGCTTAGGACTCTTTATATTGCAAGTGACAAAAATCCAGGTTAAACAAGCACACATGACTTAAAAGTCCAGTTGTATTTTGATTCAGGGGTCAAATATCACCAGGTCCCATCTTTTCGCTCTGCAGCCTCTTTTTGCCTTTGCTCTCAGGTTTCGTTCTATAACATCATCTCTACTCCCTTAGCTCTAGATTCTATATCATCATACCCCAACATCCTGGAGAAGAATGATGGCCTTCTCTAATGTACCTTTGGGGAAGGAGAAAGGAAGAGACAGAGAAGGAAGTGGAAGAAGGGAAAGGAGGGTAGAAGGAAGGCGGAGAATACAAGCCTGTACCAAGATTATTTTCTTCAGAAATCCTAGCAAAGGTCTCCTTTTGTTGTGCTGACTCTAGTTGGGTTATATGCTTATCCTGAACAATTTACTGAGATGGTAATATTGATTCATAGATAATGAAGGGGAAAGGATGGTTACTCAAGATAGTGGTTCCAGAATGAAAGGGGAGGTATTGAATGATAAGCCACATATGTCCTCTGCAGTAGTCTATGGAACCAACTATCTGTGTGTAGGGATGGAATAGACTAGTATAACAAATAGATTACATATAATTTTATAATGATATCCATGCTATTCTAATCCATTTGCCTTTTGTTTTTTTAAACTAGATACTTTCCATATGAAAATATGAGTATATTAACAATAATAGCAATGACATTTCACCTGTCTAAAACTTACGATCTGGGAACCTTACTCCTCTAGAATCTGAAAGCATGAAAGGGCCTCTGAGAGGTTAAAATAGCATTTACCATATCTACTCATGTGTGGATAGTTAAAAATTTCATTTTTAATTTGTTCTCGAACCTTGCTAGGGATGGGCTGCCAGGGGCAGGGGCTGAGGTGGGCCTGAGGTGCTAGCCCTGGGGCGTCAGGTTCCCCCTTCTCTGGAAGCTGAATCTGGACTGTATCCATACTGCCGCAGTCTTGCCCTGCCAGGCCCTTCACCCAAGGTGCGTGCTCCTCTTGTCTCCTGCCACTGGTCACCGCCAGTGGTACAAGTCCCGGCCCTTCAGCATCTTGGCCCATGCGGTCTTTTATAGATTTCTGGCTTTGGCAGTGATTTCACCACTACTCACTCACTCGATGTGTATTTGTTGTGTATTGCAGTTGTCAAGAGAGTAGAACGCTGTTTGTCAGATTCATTCCGATGGTGAGCACTCTAGGTCTTTGTTCTAAAATCACTTCTAGAAAGAAAATAAGATGCGTTACAATAATTACAAAGTAGGAAACAAAGTAGGAAAATTGTGTGCGTCAGAGCCCAGCTCTTTGCCTTGGGACCCAGGACCCACAGGGTTCTAGAAGCAATTGATTCTTCCAGCTTATGTTTTCTTCCAATTAAATTATTAAGTGTGTGCTGGTTGCAAACATTTTCAGATATTAAAAAAAATTTGATCTCAGTTTTAGCATGTTAAGTTCTCTAGTTTCCAAGTTTTCCAATAAAAGTGAGGATGAAATGCAATAGGCAATATAGTGATGGCATTGTGATGTGACAAACAATAAAGGAAAAGGTTAAAAAATTACAAGAAGAGGCCGGGTGCGGTGGCTCACGCCTGTAATCCTAGCCCTCTGGGAGGCCGAGGTAGGTGGATTGCTCGAGGTCAGGAGTTCGAGACCAGCCTGAGCGAGACCCCATCTCTACTAAAAATAGAAATAAAAATTATCTGGACAACTAACAATATATATAGAAAAAATTAGCCAGGCATGGTGGCACATGCCTGTAGTCCCAGCTGCTCGGGAGGCCGAGGCAGTAGAATCGCTTAAGTCCAGGAGTTTGAGGTTGCTGTGAGCTAGGCTGATGCCACGGCACTCACTTTAGCCCGGGCAACAAAGTGAGACTCTGTCTCAAAAAAAAAAAAAAAATTACAAGAAGAGATGAAATTTAATATAGGTGTCTCTTCATTTTGTTTTGCTATAATATGAATACTCAAGACTGGATAATTTATAAAGAAAAGAGTTTTATTTAGCTCATGGTTCTACAGGCTGGGAAGTTCAGGGGCATGGCCTTGGCTTCTGATGAGGACTTTCATGCTGCATGATAACATGGAGGAGAAGATCAAAGGGAAAGCGGGCACGTGTGAAGAGAGAAAACCTGAGGGTGTCCTGGCTTTGTAACAACCCACTCTCTTGGAAACTAATCCATTCCCTTAAAGACTAATCCAGTCTCACCAGAGTGAGAATTTACTTACTACCATAAGAAGGGCACCAAGCCACCACCCTCTAGGGCAGAGCCCTTATAACCCGAACACCTCCCATTAATTAGGCCCCACCTCTCAACATTACCACATTAGGGATCAAATTTCAACCTGAGTTTTGGTGGAGAACCATAGCAAGGAGTGAATAGAGCCATCTACTTTTGTAGCCCCAAGGGTTTCACTGTATTATAGCAGAGTAACAAAATGAATGTTGGTAAGAATGAGCCTGGTCCTCAACAAAAGAATTAATCAGATTATTTTAAAGAAGGCAGGGAATTTAACAGTATATCTTAAAATAAAAAAAGTGTCCATCCTTTAATCCAACATTTTTGTTTCTAAACTTTCCTACAGAAAAACACAAGTGTGCAAAAGATATATGTACAAAGTTGTTTATTGCAGGAAAAAAAGATTCCAGCCTAAAAGTGCCTGTCTGTAAAAGAATGATGAAAAAATACTGTGGTATATGCAGTTTAAAAACAAATCAGATATATGAATACCAGCATATTTAAACTTAAAAGGCTATTCAGCCCTTCAATATAAAAATCAATTTGCAGAACTTGAATGTACAGTAGAATCTTATTGCTTATTTGAGTTTGTGCATACAGTTATGTATAAAATTTGTGTGCATTCTGAAGAGGTCTAGAACTGTGGTCCCCAGCCCCTGAGGCCAGGCCTGTGGACTAGTGTGCTGTGAGTGGTGGGCGATGGGGGAGCAAGTGAAGCTTCATCTGCCTTTACAGCTGCTCTCCACCACTTGCATCACTGCCTGAGCTCTGCCTCCTGTCAGATCAGTCACTGTTTCCCATCAACCCTGGATGGGACCATCTAGTTATAGGAAGACAAGCTCAGGGCTCCTACTGATTTTGCATTGTTAGAACTGGTTTCCCTCGGCCCCAGGAACAGAGAGGCAGAGTCACCGAGGCTGCAAATGGCAAAGGAGTTTATTGGCTAGCTCGAGCTAGGGTCCAAGTCCCAGAGCACCAACGCAGTGGCCTCTCTACGAACCAGGACCCCGCCCTGGGGTAAAAATTAAGCTTTTATACTTTTCAGTAGGTTACATACGCTGGGCACACCATCCCCCTCCCTCCCTTAGTTCATTTGCTCCTTCAAGAGTGGCTGATCGTGTTGGCTACTGATTGGTTGGTTCCAAGTCTTGGGACCTTTTAGTTGTTATCAGCGTCATTTCGGGGAAGGGGAGGACCCGCGTTGGGGAAACCGAAACTTAGGCCTATTCCAGGAGGTCCAGCCTGTCATGGAGTCACTCCTGCTCTTTTTCCTGTTTTACGGCATTATGGTGAATTGTATAGTTATTTCATTATATATTACAATATAATAATAATAGAAATAAAGTACACAATAAATGTAATGCACTCGAATCATCCTGAAACCATCCTCTACTGGTCTGTGGAAAAATTATCTTCCATGAAATTGGTCCCTGGTGCCAAAAAGTTTGGGGACCACTGGTCTAGAAGGATACATCCTAAATTGTTTTACTGTGGTTACCCCTGTGGAATGGGAGTGGGAAGATGAAAAGGAAGGAATGTTTTATTTCATATGCTTTTGGATTGTTGATATGTTTTCAGTGGTTGTGTATTACTTTTGTAACTTAAAATATTTGTTCTTAAGTGAATATGGTATACTTCAAAAGAGAATCCTATCATAAATTATAACATCGACAATTTATAAGATAAAACTTCAGAAGTCTAGAATATTAAACTATCCAGGATAACCCAGACTTGAAATGTTTCTGAGTGGCTAATGTTTTGCTAGAGTAACAAGACTCACCTAATCAAATGGCAGACTTGTTTGCCTTTCTGTCTGTTCCAAGACTGATAATAACCATTGGGTATTATCATTAACATTTATCATACCATTTTCATGTACTTGCAAAACAGGAATTTGAATACCACTTCACTGAAGCAAGGGTGGCTAGAACCCACAATTACATGATATGAAAAATAGAATTTTGTAGTGAGAAAGTGGGTTTTATTATGCACAGATGCTCTAGATCAATGATTTGCATCTTTTAAGGAATGCAGCACACTTAAGGAATTTGGCACATTTCCATTCTTACAATGGCTCTTGACAGCAGTGATTCTCAACAAGGGCAGGATTATTGGACAGAGCTATGAGGAATAAGGAAGAGTTGGGAGGAGGCATGTTTAATTTGAAACTATCTACTCCTCCCCTCGCCCTACATTGAGATTTGCTGCTTTGGATAAATACTTAGTAAATGCATTAATTATCAGCTGCTGTTTATAGTATGTGTTTTGTCCAAAGGGAAAAGGTTTACCTTATTTTCTCTTCTTTAATGGGAAAAATTCTTTTGGTTCACTCCCCCTATTTTTGCTACTGCAGAGGATAATTTCTTTCATAGTGAGGCAACACTGTTTTCCTCCCAAATAATAATTATATTCAGGATGTTAAGGCCAGGTGCGGTGGCTCATGCTTGTAATCCTAGCACTCTGGGAGGCCGAGACGGGCAGATTGTTTGAGCTCAGGAGTTTGAAACCAGCCTGAGCAAGAGCGAGACCCCGTCTTTACTAAAAAATAGAAAGAAATTATCTGGACAACTAAAAATATATAGAAAAAATTAGCCAGGCATGGTGGTACATACCTGTAGTCCCAGCTACTTGGGAGGCTGAGGCAGAAGGATCGCTTGAGTCCAGGAGTTTGAGGTTGCTGTGAGCTAGGCTGATGCCACAGCACTCTAGGCAGGGTGAAAGAGCGGGACTCTGCCTCAAAAATAAAAAAAAAAAAGGATGTTAGACATTTACATTTTAAATATAAGATTGAAATTTTTCTGTTAATCTTTGGTACCCCCAGATTGTTTTCTTCTTTTCTTCCTTTATTCTTCTGTTCTTATGTTTTGATGGCTTTGGCTTACCTTTATTTTGGTTTTTGGTTTTGATTGATGTTTGTTATTGGTTTGAGGATGGGAATAAATAGAAAGTAAAGCATCTAATCATGTTTGGATACATAGATAATTGAAGCATGTCCATTTTGATTCCTGCTAAATGTGACTTCAGATCACTTGGTAGAATGGTTTTGGTTGCACAGGTATAAACAATTGAAATCAGTTATTCTTTTGATAAACTTACACTGTTGTATGGCAGAGAGTAACTAAAATTTCTAAGTAGAAAAAGAAGCCCTATATAGGTATGTATCATTTTGTTTTTTTCTAGTAAAAATAATTATACTATTAAGTTCTGTCACAGAGGTATTGCTGTATGAAATTATATTCCCAAACTTCCACTCCAGAGCACACATTTTTTTTCAAATGTGGCAGTGTGGTATAGTGAAAGAGAAATAGACTGGAAGACAGGAAACCTTATCTCAGCCAGAGCAGAAATCTCTCTGAATTCCTTTTGATCATAGACTATGTGTATTTCTGTACCCATGCCAAACCTGACAACATAGCTGGTAACTCTAGAGCTGAGTGAATGAATATAAGTTGAATGAATAAATGATTGAATGATCTGTATTTTGGTTTAGTTTAGAAATTAGGATCTCTGACCATATGCTGAAACTTTGACCGTGCATTCTATTAATACTGGAGTTTGGTGTCAGGTACATCCTTGTGATAAAGTTGTTAGTCTACCAAGAACTGTTCCAAATATTTAGGGTAGGCTTAGATATAGAATAATCCAAATATAACTGGTCTCTATTTTATTCTTACTTTTTACTTTCTTGTGCCTCTTTATCAGAATTTGCTTTCTATGTAACTTTATTTAGTCTCAGAAGAACCCAGGGAGCCCATCTTTGTACTGACTTTCTGAACATAGAGATTACTTTCATTCTTTGGTGTGCTATTTAACTCTTGACTGCTTTGGCCTCCCCTGAGTTTTTGATCAACTGCTTACTGTAGTAAACCCTAAAAGTGGCACCATGATACAGGCAGAAGGAACTCTTCCTCATATTTTGAAGTTTAGGTTACCTTTCTTTGTAGAATTGGAACCTGTGGGAACTCTTTTATTCTTGTAAGTTCTCAGTAGTTACTCAGTCTGCTTGAGTACATGTCTGTACCTGTATCAGATGATTTATTCCCTAAATAATTTTTGTCTCTTAATTTTAGAATATAATCTTGTCACTAAAACGTAAACTCCATCATCAGGGAAATGCAAATCAAAACCACAGTGAGATGTCACTTAACTCCAGTGAGAGTGGCTTTTATCAAAAAGTCTCAAAACAACAAATGCTGATGTGGATGCAGAGAGATAGGAACACTCATACACTCCTGGTGGGACTGAAAACTATTAATAGTACAACCTTTATGGAAAGTAGTATGGACATACCTCAAAGAACTAAAAGTAGAACTACCATTTGATCCATCTGGCAATCTCACTATTGGGTATTTACCCAAAGGGAAAAAAAGACATTCTATAAAAAAGACACCTGCAGTTGAATGTTTATAACAGCACAATTCACAATTGCAAAGATGTGGAAACAACCCAAGTGCCCATCAGTACATGAATGGATTAAATAAAATGTGGTAAATGTATACCATGAAGTACCACTTAGCCACGAAAAAAAGAGGTGAACCAATACCTAATGTATTAACCTGGATGAAACCGGAAACCATGGTTTTAAGTGAAGTATCACAAGAATGGAAAAACAAACACTACATGTACTCACCATTAAAGTGGTACTTATCAATCAACACTTACGTGCACATATGGAAATAACATTCATTGGACATCAAGCCAGGTGGGAGGGGGAGGAGGGGATGGGTAAATTCACACCTATTGGGTACAGTGCACACTATCTGGGGGATGGGCACATATAACTTTGACTCAAATGGTACAAAAGCAATTTATGTAACCAAAATGTTACCATAATATTCTGAAACAAAAAAAAATATAAACTCCACCAAGGGAGGGAAATTTTGTTTATTCCATTCACTGCTTATTCTAGTTCCTAGAACAGTGCCTGGCACAAAGCAAGGACTTTATTGGTATTTACTTAACACTTAATGTATCAGCACTATTCTGAGTGCTTTACATATATCGACACATTTCATTTTCCTAAAAACCTAATGAGATATCAGTACTATTTCACAGATTAGGAAACAGGTACAGAGAGGTTGAGAAAGAGGTAGCTGGATTCAAATCTGGCTGCAGAGTTTTGCATTATGCTGCTATTGTATTATACTGCTTCTCAGCATGGGGAGAATGAGTAATTTATTGAGAATTTTTTTTTATCACCAATACCTAGTACATCTTTGGGTCTGTAAAGAATTTTACTGTAGACAAAAACAAATTATCTAAAACCTGCATAACGTATATTTTCCAGTGAATGCATCTGTTTTTAATGTAATAATTACAGAAATTTGATTAAAACATAAAATATGAATTAAATTATGTACCTCATAAATTTAGGTCTAATTATATATTTTTTCATAAAGATAGAAGCTTGTTTGGTTTTCTTTCTTTAGGTTTCTTAGGCATACGTACTTAAGCCCTCTTATTTTTTCATGTCATCTGTCTATTTAGCATCTGCCACTGGTAGAGGTATAAAAATTGAGAATGAAGCATGTCCTTTTAAAAAACAAATATATTCAGAATTTGTTCCAATGTCATATAATAATTTATGGGGTCATGACTTAGTTTAATGTTCTAAAAATTGTGGTAAACTACACGTAACATGAAATTTACCATAACTATTTTTAAGTATATAGTTCAGTAGTGTTAAGTATTTTCACATTGTTGTGCAACTAATCTCCAGAATTTATTCGTCTAGGTACCTCATATAAGTGGAATCATACAGTATTTTTGTGACTAGTTTATTTTATAATGTCCTTAAAGTTTGTTCATGTTGTAGTATGTATCAGAACTCCCTTTTTAAGGCTGAATGATATTCCATTGTATGTATTGCTGGATCATATAGTAATTCAATGTTTGACTTTTTTGAAGGAAGTGCCTTACTGTTTTTGACAGTGGGTGAAAGATTTTACATTTCCATCAGCAATGCATGAAGATTCCAATTTCTCCACGTCCTTGCCAATATTTGTTATTTTTTATTTTTTATTTTTTTTGAGACAGAGTCTTACTCTGTTGCCCGGGCTGTAGTGCCGTGGCGTCAGCCTTGCTCACAGCAACGTCAGACTCCTGGGCTCAGGCAATCCTCCTGCCTCAGCCTCCCGAGTAGCTGGGACTACAGGCATGTGCCACCATGCCCAGCTAATTTTTCTATATATATTTTTAGCTGTCTGTATAATTTTCTTTCTATGTTTAGTAGAGACGGGGGTCTCGCTCTTGCTCAGGCTGGTCTCGAACTCCTGAGCTCAAACGATCCACCCGCCTCGGCCTCCCAGAGTGCTAGGATTACAGGCGTGAGCTACCGTGCCCAGCCTATTTTTGGTTGTTTTGCTAGTAACCATCCTAATGGGTATGAGGTGATACTTCATTGTGGTTCTGATTTGCATTTCCCTAATGACTAATGATGTTAAGCATATTCTGTATATTTATTGGCCATTTGTATATCTTTGGAGAAATGTCTATTCAAGTCCTTTACTCATTTTTAAATTGGTTTTTTTTGGGTGGTTGTTGACTTTTAGAAGTTCTTTACATATTCTGGATATTAACCCTTAGTCAGATATATGACTTGCAAATTCTTTCTCCCATTCTGTAGTGTTTGCCTTTTCACTATGTTGATTATGTCCTTTGATGCACTAAAGTTTTAAATTTTGATGTAGTCTAATTTATTTTTATTTTGCCTGTGTTTTGGTGTCAGATCCAAGAAATCATTGACAAATCCAATGTCATGAAGCTTTTGTCATGTTCTTCTAAGAATATCATAGTTTTAGATCTTTGATGTATTTTGAGGTAATTTTTGTATGTGGTTTAAGGTAAGGGTCCACCTTTATTCTTTTGCATATGGATATCTTTTATGTTAAAACATTTTCCACTGTATGAGAAGATTTTGTAAGTGATGGAAACTCCAGCTTGTGCTAATTTAAGCATAATGGGAAATTTATTGATTGCTTTTTATTGATTTTAATTTCTTATTGAAGAAGTTGAATAGTCAAGCTGCTAGTAGGCTTGGCATACAGCTTAGGTCCCAGAAAAAATAAAGACAGTATCTGAAATGCAGCCAGAGCTCTTTGTCTTTTTTTTTTTTTAATTCTTTTGGTGCAGTCTGGCTCTTTCCACATGACAGGAAATACAGACACTAATAGTGCCAGTTTTATGTCGGAAATTGAGCTCCTATACTGGCCTCAAAGCTTTGTCAGCTCCAAAGTCATAAAAATTCCAGAAAGGGAACTCATTGGTCCAGCTAGATTTAGTTTTCTACCTTTGGGTCACTTAACTGAGCACACAAATAGGGCCATTTGTGTTAATCTGGCAGCTCTTAAATAGGTTAATATAAGGCTTGGATGCTAGTCAGTTAGTCTTAGGTCTCTAATATTACCCTTTGCCAGAAGAAACAGTATGATTTATATCCCATTTTATAGATAAATAGGTTATTGATCACCTGTTAAACAATAATTAGAACTCACCCTCTCAAATGTTGAGAGGATGAAAATGTGTAGAGGTGATTCTCAGGCTTTTAAGATCTTGTAGATATTTTATGTTCCAGCATTTAACTGCAAATGTATTTTTAGTAAAAGTGAATTAAAGTTTTAAGAAATTATTTGGAATATTTTCTAATTTTTAGTAAAACCCAAAAGTGAATATAAACATGATACAACTAGAATGGATAAAAAGATTAGAATCAATAATTTAAATATATAAAGTAGGGTGATATATTTAATATCACATATATAATTAAAATGTATAGACTGCTATTATATAATCTTTGGAGATACCTATTAAATTTAAAAGCCTTCTCAGACTACTGAAGGAGCAGTGTTAATTTCTTTGTATCTAGAGTACATGATCCCAGGGTACTTACAAAACATGGACGAGCCTTCACTGCCCCCCCCCACCAAGTAGCAGCATATCTATGAAACCTATTATAACTTCTGTAATATGTACTGTGTGCATATAAAACTTTGTTTCAATTGCTGATTTATAATACTCTACTAAAAACATGTCTTACATATAAACTGCTTTCGTAATTGGTCACTTAGAGAATCTGTGGATTTAGAAGAGAAGAGAAAATTTTGAAAAAATAATAGCCTAGGGGAAGTGACATTAAGGGAAAATTTCCTGAAAGACATGAATTGCATAAAATATTTTTAGTTTAGGAACAACCTGAATGCTCTACACATACATATTTAAGATAAACTACTTTGAGATATTTTAGCTAATAAACATGTTATGTTAAAACTGTAAAGCAGGGATTTGTGGGACTTAGTTAACCATTCACTCTTTGGTATAACTTTTTGGTGACTTTAGACTGTTTTCTTAGAAGGCCCAACTGAGATCAGCTGTTTTGGGGGAATAAATTCTTCTTGTGAGTTTTTATTAGTTTTTTTAAAAACATATGAAAACAGTATAGGATCATTGTGGCACATTTAATTCGAATCCCTTCCCAATTCCTTTGCCTAGAAGTGAGTACTATTATTAATATAATTTGGAATGTCTTCTTTCAGAACATATATTTTCCTACAAGTTTTGATGTGGTGGAAATCTAGAACAATTGTAGACCATGCTGCAGATTTTCAAGTTGCAGGGTTGACTTGAATGGAGTCTTTAGCGACTTGTGTGTGGGATCTGAGGGCTCTGGAAATTTAGAGTTTGGGAAGAGTTGCCTATAGATGGGTTAGTTTACATACAGGGAGGCAAGAGGGATTTATTTAAAAAATTGCTTAGGACTAACCCTGCATGCTTAAAAAGGTAAAGGTAAGGTTACTTTTTTCTCTTCTTCTTCCTTCTTGTGTTTATATGTGTTCTTCCTTTCAGAAGCTACAGTTCAAATTAGTGTTAGGCTATGTTTAAGGTATGTTATGACTTTTGTGGTTAACCTTTGTAATAATCAGAATTCTTTTAAGTGTCAGAATCTCAACTCAGATTGATTTAAGCAAAGAAAGGAATTTATTGGTTTATATGACTGAAAAGTTCAGGGACCTACATATTCAAGAGAAGTGTTAAGGATCTTTGTTCTCTTAGTTTTGCTTTTCTCTCTGTCAGTTTAATTCCCAAATAGACTCTTCCCCCATGGCTCTAGGATTATGTCCTGTCAATTTAACAACATCAGCAGAAAGAGAACATCTTCCCAAGAATTATAATAGAAATTTTAGGATTGACTTTCATTGGCCTGGATGAATGAGCCTGGATCAAATATATACTCCTGGACTTTAATTTGTGGCCAGCCCCACCACAGGTATATAGACATGACAATGGAGAAGCTGTATTTTAGGATATACTAGGCTATACTAGAATAATAAATTCCAGGTAAACTTTATATGACTAAAAGTTTATTTCTCACTAATGCAAAGTCTCAGGTGACTGACTCTGTAGGGCAGCCCATGTGGTAACTCAACAATCTGTTCTGTTCCCATCTTCATCTCATTAAGACGCTTTCACAGTTGCTTCAGCAGAGGGTTGTACACAGGCTCTAAATGCTTTAGCCTGCTAGTTACACAGAGCTCACAGCCCATTATATAGAATTGACTATGTGATCTTGCCATACTGCTAGGGGCCTGGGAAGTGTGTGAAATAACATGGTTTTTAATGAGCACAAATGTGTCTGCCACAAGCTGTTATAAAGAAGAATAGTGATGCAGGTAGATAAAGCAAATGTCTGCTACATCCTGGGACTCTAAACTGTTTAAAATGTTAATATACAAAAATGCAACCAGAGTTTTTTGCCTGAAATGTTTTTTGCCTGAGTTTGACTTGTTTTTGCTTAAAGTAATTCATGAGTTTGTGTTGGAAAATTGCTGACTTTAAAAGTAATTTCTAGAATATAACCCCCTTACAGGTTGGAGACTATGGTTACCATAACCACAGTGTTAGGTTAACCAGTTATCTGCTAATAGCTAAATCCCATGGATATTTTAGGTACCTGTTTTATTATTTCTTGGGTGAAAGACCCTCTTGGGTTTTCTGAGTTATCTATATCAGTGGTTGGCAAACTTTTTAAAATAAAATGCCACATAATAAATAGTTTAGGCTTTGTGGGCCATATGTCACAATTTCTCAACTCTGCTGTCTTTCAACTCTGTTGTAGTGCAAAAGCAGCCGTAGACAATACATACATTATTTTTAGCCACGTTTTCATTTTAAATTTCTTGAGTAGCCTCATTCACATTCATTATTTTAACTATCCGAAGTGTTGGAATCAGATTTGAAGTGGGTTTTGGCTTTGCTTGTTATTCGCTCTGTGACCATAGCGGGTTACTTAATGAATATTTCCGAGTTCTGTAAATTAAGGCTAATAGTACTTGCTTGCAATTGTTGTAAGCATATGATTATATGTAAAGAGTCTAGCATAAAGATTGGCAAATAATACATGGTGACAAACAGTAGCTCCTGTTTTTGTTAATCATCTTCACACATGTTGACTCTCACATCTGTGTCTTGATCCCAGAAGTTTCTTTTGAGTTCCAGTTTTTACCACATGTCTCTATTGGACATTTTTATTTAGCTGTTTTATAGTGTCAGTTATGAAGAATTCAGCTGCAAGTAACAGTTTTCTTACATACCAAGAAGTTTGGAAGCATGGAATTCTAGAGCTTAGTGGTATTTTCATGAATCTCTTGGTCTTCTCCCTCATGCTCGCAAGATATTGCAGTGGCTTTGGGCATCCTGACCTCACAGATCTGTATCCAAAGCAGTAAAAAAGTGGCAAGAAGAAGGGTCTTACGTTTGTGTGATGTTTTCCTTTTTATTATAGAAGTTATCATTTAAGAAAAAGCTAATTAGGAAATAGAATTTATAGGACTTGCACATGTTAAGGTGGGACAAACTTGAAAAAGTGTAGGGTGATTGGCAAATTTTTGCTTTAAGTGTCTAGACTCTCAATGGATAGTGGCACCATTAATGTGAAGAAAAAAATAAAGCTTGTAGAAGATAAATTCCAATTTGGACTTGTTGAATTTGAGGTGCTTTTGGCAGATGGACTGCCTACCCAAAAGCCATTCCTTCTCTTATAGCAGCTTTATTGAGGTATAATTCACAAACCATAAAATTCTCTTTAAAAACGGTGATTTTTAGTATATTTATAGACTTGCACAACCATCAACACTATCAATTTTAGAACATTTTCATCAGCCCCAAAAGAAACCCTGTACCCATTTGTAGTCATTTCCTCCTTCCCCGTGCACTGGCAACCACTAATCTATTTTTTGTGTCTGTGAATTTGCCTATTCTAATTAACTCTTCTATTCATCATCTTTTTCCCATCTTCCTTTTAGAGTTCTCTTTTAGAAAGAACTGTAAGGTCATGCACAATTACTACTTCGCTAGCTATGACTCATCCCTTTCTTTCTGTCAGTCTACTACCTGAATTAATGTGTAGCCCATAGTAGCTTTGCGATATTTGGGTGAATTAATAAATTAATTCGTTCATAGCATTGAGTTTGGGTAGTGTTTCAGGTAACCATGATTAAGAACCACTGGTTAAGAGTATTTTAGAATTCCTTAACCTGACTTCTCTGGCTCACATTTGATGTTCCAGCAACATCGAACCCATTCCTAGTTCTTCATAAATGCTGTTTTTTTCCCTTCTTTGCGTTTGCTCATTAGATCTTCTCTATTTGGAACCCCGCTCCCAGGGTTTTCCAGTTGCTTAATTCTTTTTTCTTTTCTTTTGTTTTTCTGAGACAGAGTCTCACTCTGTCACCCTGTGTTTTTTTCAGTGGCTTCATAGCTCACTACAACCTCAAACTCCTGGACTTAAAGCGATCCTTTTGCCTCAGCCTCATGAGTAACTGAGTCTGCAGGTGCTTGCCACCATGCCTGTCTAATTTTTCTATTTTTAGTAGAGATGGGGCCTTGCTTTTGCTCAGGCTGGCCTGGAACTCCTGAGCTCGAGCAATCCTCCCTCCTTGGCCTCTCAAAGTGCTAGGATTACAGGCGTGAGTCACTGCACCTGGTAAATTGCTTAATTCTTGTTTACTTCTTTAGGCTCAGTCAGGGAATCAGAAATGTCACCATACCCACTTGCCCTGGGGAAACCCCTCTATAGAGCCGCCTATTCTTACCATGTTATGTTTCATAAAAGTATCTATGTATTTGATTTCTCTAGTCAAGGGATCTTTGAACTTTTTATTGATCATCTGTAAAAAAAATGTTTTCACATATACCTGCCCAGTTATTTATAAATTATGTGCATGTAATAGTATAGTGGTGTATGAAATATTAATAAAGCTTTTGATAAAAAATATATAAATGTCAGGCATAATGCTTTCATCCTGCACCTTATTTTACAACCAGTGATAACTATGAGTTTCTTTTTTTTTTTTTTTTTTTAACTGAGACAGGGTCTCACTCTGTCCCACTGGGTAGAGTGCAATGGCGTCATCATCATTATAGCTCACTATAGCCGCACACTCCTGGGCTGAAGCGATCCTCCTGCCTCAGCCTCCTGAGTAGGTGGGACTACAGGTGTGCGCCACCATGCTTGGCTAATTTTTTCTATTTTTTGTAGAAAGGAGGTCTTGTTCTTCCTCAGGCTAGTCTTGAACTCCTGACCTCAAGCGATCCTCTTGGCTTGGCCTCCTGGAGTGCTAGGATTACACTAGCTTGAGCCACCGTGCCCAGCAAACTATGAATTTCTTGATGGCAGGAACGCAACCAATGTTGATCTGAACTTTTTTCAGTGTCTTGCCTGTTCTTAATCCACCGCTTATTGGGCTTTAGGTCTTTGCTGTCTTTGTATATCTTTATCATAGCACTTACCATACTATATGTTGTAATTATTGGTATATACTTGTATCCTTTCAATAGAGTGTGAATCTCTTGAGCATGGGTACTCTTTGATGCTTCCAGTAGCTTGCACAGCACCTAGTAGTGCCTAGCATATAGTAGACAATTGTTTGTAAAATGTATCAAGTGAATTAAGTGGCATGAATTGTTCTTAGTCTGCGAATAAGACAGTCATTCTTTTATAGAATTTATTTAAAGCATAGTAGGGCCATTTATTTTAAAAATGTTTATAGTTTAAAGCAGTACTCTCAAATTACTTGTGATGCACTAGTTTGTTTTTAGTTTCTAATCTATTGTATACTGATGCTTTTGTAAAATACAATAAAAATTAAATACTAGACAAATGACATAAAAAGAGACATATGAAATACAGGCCGTAATTTTTTTTATTATTAGAGTCAACAAACATAAAATTACTCTCAATTTCTGTACTTAACATGTTGTGGATTTGTAACAAAGAGTCTATGGACCTTTGCTGGTCCATGTGCCAGTGCTTTGAGAAGCATGGTGTAAAGCACTGTATGTGGTAGGTGTTGCTGGCACCATTTATAGGAAACTGGGGCACAGAGAAATAAATTGTCCAAGGTCGCATAGGTACTATACAAAACAGCCAGGATTCAAACTTAGGTAGGATAGTCTGGCTCCAAAGTCCATGTGCTAGTCTACTTTTGATTTTGCCAAGGTGAAATAAGGTAACATTCTATTTTAAGGATGTTAAGATGTTAGGGATGTAGACAAAGGCAGTTATTAATATAAGTCAGAATGTAATTCATTTGACTAGAAAAGAGAAGATAAGGGACCATGTAATGATTTCCATATAAAAGTGGAGTTACAGAGGATGGTGACCAAATGTTCTTTTATCTCCTTAGTGAGTCAGCATCTGCTTACATTTTACCTTAGTTAGCATTAAAATCCCTGATTTGCAAAAACAAGAGTTTTGGTATTTCTTTGAAATGTGTCTTTTTGCCATGACTCAGTTTCACATGCTGAGTTTCACATTTATCTTTCTGTATCCAAGGGGGATTGGTTCCAGGACCTCTGTGGATACCAAAATCCATGGCCGCCCAAGCCCTTGATATAAAATGGCATCGTATTTGCATATAACCTACACACATCCTCCTGTATACTTTAAATCATCTCTAGATTACTTATAATACCTAATGCAATGTAAATTATATAAATAGTTGCTATACTTTTTTTTAATTTGTATTGTTTTTGTTGTTGTATTTTTGTTTATTTGAAAATTTTTGACCTGTGGTTGGTTGAATCTGTGGATGTGGAACTCTGGGATAACGGAAGGCCAACTGTACTTCGTTTCTCCTGTTCTTCCTCTTATTTCTTTTCTTATTTCATAGCATAATCAAGTATAATCAACTAAATTGTTATGATTATTCTCATATAAATACAGAAATGACCTTTCTTTCTACAGGCATCAGTATTTTAAGAACGAAATGTAAGTAATGATCATATTACAATGTTAATAGAATAGATGATCATATTGGTGTCTTAATTGTTTTCCATCATGAAATTCTTCATTTAATGAAGTTGGAAACTATAAGAATATTTCAATTGCAACAACAAAATTTTACAAATTTTTAAAAATCTTCTTCCTATAGAAATCTGGTTAAGAAGTACTGTCCCAAACGTTCATCCAAAGATGAAGAGCCACGGTAAATTATATGCCTGTTTATTATTACATATTAAATAATTTAAAATACTTATATTTTTATTATTTAGTAAAATATGCTGTTAGCTTTTTTATTAAGATTTTTAATTTAAAAAAATTACTGTTTATGAAAGTGCGAATTACTGTTTGTCTTTTATGAGGAGAAATATTTTATTGGCCTTGCTCAACAGTTTTCTAGAATAGTGGAGTGTGGATTTTTGAGTAAAATGTAGATTAGGACTCCACTTGAGTTATTTGTCTCCAGAAGAAAAGGGTATTTTTTTCATACTTTATTTTGTAGTTGTCAGCTTGTTAGAGTCTTGTTTTTACTTTTATAGGTAGTAAAACAATTTGGCTGATTGGATTAAAGGGATAATGAAAAGGACTGAGATTTTTATGGTAATTTTTGAACCCTGAAGAAAAGGTTAGGAATTGCCTATGAACTTTTTGGCAGTCTTAAACAGGAATATGTGGATGACTATAAAATGCAGAAACAGAGAGAGACTGGACTTAAACAAGCAAACAACTTTGCATATAATTGTCAGTTGTTAGGATTCTTTGGGTTAGTGTTAATGGAGTCCTATCTGAGCTGTCAGTCTTTAGCTGTAAGAGAGTGTTCCACAGTGTGTTCAAAGTAGATATATACATTTTAATACAGTGATTCTCTTTGTTTCTTTCCTTCCCTCCACACACATTTTTACCCTTATTTTTGACCCTTCTTTCCCCCTTTGGTGCCAACCATAATGGCACTTCACTCACTTCCATTCAGGATGTGGGCAGGCATACAGGCAGCTGTGTCCAGAGCTGATAGCAAAGTTGTTCTATAGATCAGCCATCGAGATGCATTTGAGTGGTATGATTGGCAGGTTCTGTCCTCGAGAGCAAGCGCATCATCTCTGCAACAGGTTCAGCTGCCAAGCGTAGGAATGCAACCAAGTTCATTCCCAAGCTCAGGCCAGTCAGTTGTCAACTTAAGAGATTCCAGTATGCCAAAAGAGCCTGCAGGTAGTATTCTTATTATTTTTTGACCCCAAATATCCCTTTACTAATAAATTAAAGACTACTTGAAGATATACAGATATGTACAGCTTGAACTTAATGCAGGATTCTTTCCATATGAAGTTATAGAACTAGTAGCTAAGATTTAGGTTGAGTATGTTAAAATTCATCAAGTGTTAGGTTCAATCCATACCTTACCAAAAACATTTGTAATGAAGATAAAAATAAATCTCACCATTTTAAAATATGTTTTTGCCAGGTTTACCTCGTGTATAGCCTTTTTTAACATCCTTAATGAGTTAAATGACTATGCAGGACAGCGAGAAGTAGTAGCAGAAGAAATGGCGCACAGAGTATATGGTGAATTAATGAGATATGCTCATGATCTGAAAACTGAAAGAAAAATGGTAATTCTTATAATTTTTATCCAGTTACAATGGTATATGAAATATTGTCACAGAAATAATTTGTTTTTTTAAAAAGTGTGTTTAGCATAAACTGGTTTTCTATTTCACTAAGTTTCTTCTGGCTAAAAATTATCACAAGATGCACTTGCTAATTTATAATCCTTTTGGATTTAAGATCAGGGTTTGGCAAACTATAGCCCATGGGCCATATCCAGACTACTGCCTGTTTTTGTTTCCTAGTTTCCACAAACTACAAATGGCTTTTATATTTTTAGATGGTTGAAAAAAAATCAAAAGAATAACATTTCATGGCATGTGAAAATTATGTGAAATTCAAATTTCAGTGTCCGTAATTAAAATTTAATGGAACAGACCCATATTCGCTGACTTACATATTGCCTGTGTCTGCTTTTGCATTATTTATATATATATATACACACATACATATATATATACACACACACACACACACACACACACACACACACACACACATATCAGCAGAGTTGAGTGTTTATGACAGAGGCAGTGTGGCTTGCAAAACCTAAAATATTTATCATCTGACCTCTTATAGAAAATAACCCTTGTTCAAAACAGTAATTTTTCCAGACGTTATATCTATTTTTAAAGGCTGTACTTAAAGTATTAAAATAATATCCTATAAAATGCATTTTAGAGAGTTCTAGTTCTGCATTTTCTTGCTAGGTCTTGTTAGAGCTTGGTAAAGTTATATAATTAGTGTCTTGAAAAAATAAATAGCCTTTTTGGGACTTTAGCCTTTGTTTCATATTTAAATGTAGTTACTTTTGTTTGCTTTGTCTTATTTTGTTTTTTTTGGTGATTATAATCTTTAGCATCTCCAAGAAGGACGAAAAGCTCAACAATACCTTGACATGTGCTGGAAACAGATGGATAATGTGAGTTATGATGTTTTCATGGCTGACATAAATTTTGTTGACTAGGTTACCCCTCAATTCTGTTATGCTTCACATCTGTTTGAGTTTAATGTTTCTTGGTGTATTATTTATAATTTGACATGGGTTTTGTTGCATAGTAGTCAATAAAGTATAAATGGAGGATGTGAGACCATTTTGTCATTTTTCTCTGTATAAAAGTATGTACTTAAATGAACTCTGTAATCTTTATATCATTGTGAACATTTAGAGAGATTCTTTTTGACTTTATGAAAGTTACTATGAAGTATAAATAGAGGAGAGAAATAATAGGGCAACAGTGATAAATCTTAGAAGACCCCTGACTGAAAATGAGAGAACCAAGATTCTACTTCTACCTTTTCCTTAGCACTTAATTTTTCTTGACTTCATTTTTAGCATGTGAAAAATGAAGAGAGTGTACTAGATTATATGAAATGGTTCTCCCAGTTCAGTGATTCTATAGTTTTTTTTTTTTTTTTTTAAGACAGGGTCTTGCTCTGTAGCCTGGGCTAGAGTGCAATGGTGTCATCATAGCTCACTGCAACCTTAAATTCCTGGGCTCAAGGGATCCTCCTGCCTCGGCCTCCTGAGTGGCTGGGACTACAGGCGCACACCACCACACCTGGCTAATTTTTCTATGTTTTGTAGAGACGGGGTCTCACTCTTGAGCAGGCTGGGATTCTATAATTCTGTAAATGCTCCTAATATTGGCCTTCTAATCAGAGACCATCCCATTTTAGGAAATTAAATATTTTATAGGGCAAAATTATAAAAATGTAATAATTATTTATTTAAAAAATTTTCCAAGATAACTTGCTAATGTTTTTTTTTTTTAAATGTTCTGGTGTATAGTAATTTGAAAAATAAGATGTCTACATTGTAGTTACCTTTATTTAAAATGTTCTATTAGATGATGTTCTGTAGTATAAGATATTCTTTTTGAACCCTTAGGTTATCAAACAATTTGTTCTTTACCAGCATATTTCTCTGGTGGACACTGAATTCCTTGAAAGTTATACTGAAGGGAGTTTTTCATGTTAAATTAATCAATTTAGTCCTTAGAAAAAGGACTTTGAGATTTAAAAAAATCTCATGCATATGCTTCCACTGTTTTCAGCCTTTCTTTCCCCTTTAAAAGTACATATTCAAAGCTTAGATTAAAGTTCTGTTTAACTGTCATTGATGTAAGTTTCTGATCACCATTGAGAATTCTTAGGTATATTAATAGTCTGTTTTTATTTTTGTTTTGATTTTCTTTCTAATTGGTTTTAGCCAGATTTTTAGGGAGTATTTATGTTGGTTAAATTTTACATTGCCTTAACTAGAATCTTTAGTATCTGCCTCCTAATGATGTGTGCAATATGTGTGTTTTCATTTGCACAAAATAACAGACTCCTACATTCATGAGTTATTGGTTCCTTTGAAAATTGGTGTTGGCACAAATCATTCTTGTTAATATGTGCTGACTTGTTTTTAGAATAATTAACAGTTATTAAGCAAAAGTTATAGAGGTCATAAGAAGCATAAAAAATGTAGGAGAGATTTCCTTTAGGCATTAACAATACTATGAGAAAAAGGTGAGTTCCACTCCTGTTTATCTAAAGTATCCTTTTGTACCCTGGAAATACAAAAATGAATATTGACGTGGTTCTTGTTTTTATAGAGCTTGCAGTCCAGTGGGGGAGACTGACATATAATTTCTATTTAATATGTAGAAGCAAGTGTAGGATCCCATTTCCTAGTTCCATGTCTTCCTGTTTAGTAAAAAAAATGAAATTGTAGAATTCCTAACATGTTTGAAATAACTGAGAAGAGATATAAAGAACTCTGGTGGAATCAGGTTGAATTAGTGACAGAGTATTAAAAATTGAGAAAAAAATTAAAAGACAGTTATTAACCCCAGAATAAATAAAATAGGCAGCACTGGCATTTAGGAGAGGACAGAAGAACTTGTAAAGGAGATCTTGAAGGAATGGTCAGAGAGTAGAAGATGGAAGCATCAGAGACGCCAGGTCCATCAGTTAGGAGGCTCCAAGTAACAGGGCATACAAGCTTCTAAGAACAGAGCTCAGAAATGGGAGCAGTTCAGAAGCTCAGTGATGTTACCAAGGCTCTATCTCCTTTCCATTTGTCCACTTTACCATTTGACCATGTTGGCTTTTTTTGTCAGCCTTGTCTCCTTATGGTCAGTTGTTGGCTTAAGCAGCCAAATACCATATCCTCATTCAGCTGCCTCCAAAGGCAGTAAAAAGGGGGTATTTCTCTTCTAACTGTCCCTTTTTATCAGGGAAGGAAAATTTTCCCAGGAAGCCCCCAGCAGACTTCCTGTCTAATCCTAATGCCTTTGACAGGATTAGATTACTTGCCCCAGCTGTGGGGAGTCTGGGAAAGCAAGTATCAGCTATTTTCAGCCTCTATACTGGGAGGCAGCCTCTGCTTAGCAAGGGTGGGTGAGTAGAAGTGGCTGTTATTAGTCTGGCATACACAGGGTGAAGAAGAAAAGAATCTTTTCTGGGTATATTTCTATATTGTGTAATATATTATTCAGAGAATGTGTATTTTTAATATTGTACTGGTACTTTTACTGTTGCAAGGAAGTTATTATAGGTGTTTTTCTATAAATAAGACACCTAATATAAAAATATTTTTGTATATATAAACAGCCTCAATTTGCACCAAAATTATTAGCCTATAGCTACTCAATTTGAAAACTCAGCTCAGAGCTGAGTTCACATTTAAGTGAAAATTTAACCTTAATTTTCATAGGAAAGTGACATTACATATCTATATCTATATATCTATGTATATATCTTCAGGTTTTTTTTTTAACATGTGATCCCAAGGAATGTATTCAGATATTTTATGTGCTTTGAATAAATTGTTAGTATCTCATTTGGTGTCTCATACTAATCAAAATACCTGTACTAAGTATAAGGCCTACATTTAAAGAAATTTGTAAAAAATTTTGAAGCACATTTATTTCATATAAGTTATAGGTATATCTGGTTCTAACTGTATGACAAACTGAACTGACTTAGAAACCTTTTGGTTACAAATACTTTAGATATAATAGCTATTGCATTTTTTAAAATCACGTTTTAAACTCTTAGTTACCCAAAAGAAAGGGAAATCTCTAACTGCTAGGAATGTAAGGGTAAATAAAGCCAGAGCAATAGGTGTATGAGCTGATACAGTGGTATTTGGAAAAATGAGGGCAAGAGTTGTTGGGGTATGGTGATTTACTGGACCTGGTACTTGCTCTAAGGGCTTGGGTTTTAATACTCACACAGGAACAGAGGTTAGGTTTTAGCTCCGTATGCTTTAGGGGAGTTGGAACTGCAACCCTTGTATAAAATTTGAAACTCTGGAGGACTGAATCTTTAGGGAAAGTTGGATTATAATAATTCTGCCCATTGGCCAAGAGAGGCATCAAAGAAACTTTGTCTGAAGGTCAAAGGAAGAGAGGTATTCTATGAGAAATTTAAACCCTTAGATCTTATAGTCATAAGGTTTGGGATCCAAATTCGCGCTATTTTTATGGTTTGGTAATCCCTAAGATAAGAAATTGATATTATAACTGGTTCTAAAAAGGAGACTGGATAAATATGAAATGCTGAGTTCCCCTGCTTTCTTCTTGTGAGCAGTTCTCAAAATACAGGTCACAAGGCATGTATTTTCCAGGTGAGAAATTGTAAGAGGCTTCCCTGGGGAATCTAATCAGTTAGAGAAAAATCTTACTGACACTTGAGGTTTTTCCAAGGAAACTAGCTACCTGGCCCTAGAGGGAAATATCATAATACACAAACACCACCTGTGGAGCTTTCAATTGGCTTTTTAAATAAGAGCAGATAGCCAAGGATCCCTGGATATTTAAAGAAAACATCTATTATGCACATCAGAGATCAAAACTAGTACATAGGAGAAAAAGCAATGTAGAAGAAGCAGTGACTATGAAAGGAAATGAGAATTAAAGAGCAAATACAAAGCACTCAAAACTGTTATTAATATTCTCAAAGGGAATAGAGAAAATATGTCCACGAACTAAGTTACTATTAAAAAAGATACATATAAAGAACAAAAAAGAACTTTTTGATAGCAGAAATGAAAAAATGCACTAGAAAGAATGAGAGATAAAGTAGAAGAAATCTCTCAAAAAGTAGAGCAAAATGACAGAAATTGAAAATATGAGAAAATTAGGGGACTCATGTAGTAGGTTCATTTTCAAAATAATAATCCTAGAAAAAAGAAAGCACAGAAAATGGACAAAAATAAGTCAAGAAGATTTTCCCAGAACCAAAAGACCTGAGTTTCAGATGGAAAGGATTTCCCCCAGGTGCCCAGAACAGTGGATCCACATCAAGACATATCATCCTGAGTGTACAAATAATATAGTTTCATAGAAGAAATAAGACATAGTGTTTGTTAGATCAGTAGGGTGATTATAGTTTATGATAATCTATTGTATATATCAGAATAGCTAGAAGGGAATAATTCAGATGTTTCTAGCCTAAAGAAGAGACAGATATTTAAGGTGATGGATATCCCAAGTACACAAATTTGACATTTACAAATTATATGAATGTGTTAAATTATACGTACCCTGGAACTATGTACACCTCTTACAGTCACCAAAAATTAAACAAAAACACCAAACCAAAAAAGTCCTGCTGAAGATGAACTTATAATAAAAAATTACAAAGTACACATTTTTAATTGAGAGATGAGATGTATAATAAATATTAAACATTAACTCAGACATATCTATGTTGTTTTTTGTAGTCCATGATTAATGCTTGATATTTATAAAGCACATGGATTCATTATAATAGTAAAATTTATTTTCTGATTTAGAAAGGATAAATTTTACTTTTCATGTGCAGTTCATTTCTACATAATACAAAGTGCCAACATTTTAAAGTTATTTCTTAGATAACCTAATTTTATTTTCTCAGTGTGGTATTTTGATTTTTTAAACAGAGTAAAAAGAAATTTGAAAGAGAATGTAGAGAGGCAGAAAAGGCACAACAAAGTTATGAAAGATTGGATAACGATACTAATGCAACCAAGGCAGATGTTGAAAAGGTAAGAAATACTCCAAACCAACATTGATAACAAAATATTATTACTTAGATATGGAAAGGAGTCACATTTGTATCAGTATTAGAATTTCCTCAAGAGATACATTATTTTTAAGTCTAAAATACACAAATATCTGCCTACTTTAAATTACACATACTGGTCTAAGAAAGTAATTAATATGTGTTCATTTGTTACAGTATGTTAGCTGCATTCAAATTCAGAGTAAAGACATGGTTGCTATTGAGATTGATTTCCTGTCCTATGTGTGTTGATGGGGTAATAACTAATTAGTTAGATAATAACTAATTTGACTTTCTAAAAGAGATCAAGAGGAAGAGAACGATATTCTAACTAAAGCCTCGCTTAAAGTACTTTTGGTTATATAAAGAGATGGAAAATTGTTGAATATTACATTATTCAAAAATCACATTTTTATCATTATTTAGTTTCACTGTGATTTTAGTTTCTTATTTCAGTTGGATATGAGAGGATAAATGTTTTACTACTAACTTTTTTAACAATCTGAAATGTACCTGAACGTATGTGCTTTTCTCTTTCAATTAAAAGCACACTGTTTCAAGCTATAATGCTGTCATTTATTTATTTTTAACCTGGATTTGATAAAGAGATAATTTATTTGAACAGATTAGTTGTATGGGGGAGTACTGTGGTAATGGGGGAAGGGGAATATTATAATAAGGAGACCACTCTGACCGTTAGGTCTGCAAGTGTCTCCTTAAATTTTAAATGATATCAATAGTTTGGAAAAGGCAAACCACTTCATCATTCTCTTGATGTCAGGTGTTGACGTCTCCATTGATAAGATCTAGTTTTAGTATAATTTTTAGAACAGTGATTTGCTATGATTTTGTTATTGTTCTTGGTAATGATTTGGACCAATTTGCCCATAGGCCAAACAGCAGTTGAATCTGCGTACACATATGGCTGATGAGAATAAAAATGAATATGCTGCACAATTACAAAACTTTAATGGAGAACAACACAAACATTTCTATGTAGTGATTCCTCAGATTTACAAGGTAAGTTTTAGATATATGAAGTTGGTTTTAGAATTGGAAGACCTAGTCCTTAAATGTAGAACTTAACTTAAATCTTAGACATCAGAATCTTTCTAGATTCTAGTCATCAAGATTGGTGATAAGAGATTTCTTTCTCATTGTAAATTTGAAAAGTATATTTTTCCTAACTTTTAAATCACAAATTTTCCTACACATTTATTATTAGTGTTATAAACAGTCCACTAACAAAACGAAATTTTTTAGATAAATTTAAGTACTGTATCCTTAAGTATTTTGATATGATAAGGGGAATTCATTAAAATTGTATAATGTAATCTGCTCACCTAGAATGGGATGTAGCTTTTTGAAACCAAACCAGAATCCTTGGCATTAGCCCAGGTGGCAGAAATAAATCTTATAAAATGTTTGTTAGCCTGGTTTTTGCCTGTTTATCTTGCTGACTCTGTTAGATCATAAATGTAATTCAGGCTTTGAGCTTGCTTATAAATCCTGTCCATCATCACTTGATGATAACAGTTGTCAAATAGCCTCAGGTAAAGACTGCAGAATTTACATGAAGATTAAATTATGTTACTGCCTTTTTTTAGAAAGAAGGGAAATTAGAGAAAAGGGATTTAGTAAAACAGTGTTGAATGAAATAGTATCTCAGAGAACAGAGTTTATGTGGAGAGAATGTCAGTCCAAGTATACTTTTTTTTTCTTTGTAAAGCATGTCAGAGGTACAAAGGAATTGTATTGAGAGCTGGTGGACTAGAGTTGGTATCAGATTCTGGTCATTTAATCCAGAGAGTCAAACCTGCCAGTCCTTATTCTGTGGTGTTTTTCTAGGCTCACTAGCTAAGTCTTCATATTCTGGGGAGCCCTCAATTTGGAGATCAGCTGCCTTTTGTGTTTTGGGGCCTGATCCTGTGGTTGGACCTTTCTATGGAGTAGTATTGCCATTTTGTGATGCTGGGAGCAGTTCTTCTGTGAAAATTGAGGTCTTAAACTCCCCTGCTTTGGGAAGTAATTAAAGAGGAAAAGTGGTATAAAGCTGTGGGAATTTGGGGACTTGAGCTATGTGGCTGCTTTCTAGGAAAGAGAAAGGTCAGTGTTGGCAAATAGGAAGTGTCAAAAATGCCTTTAAGTTATTGGACTTCATGTGTTCCAGCATATTTCCTGGTGGCGTGTGCCAGTGAATTTTCAATTGTGGAGATTCTGTATATGTGCTGCTTTGACCTTGTGGTTTCTTGTTTTTCCTTTTGTGTCCCCAACTCTCAGCTGTAGACTAGTAGGTCTAGATACCTTTTGGTATGCAATCAACTGTGGACTCTTGCTTCAGTCAGGTCTTACTAAAGTATTTTGAACTAACTTAAGGGGTTAGAAATCTCAGATTTGCATACGTTAGAGGCCAATTGCTTAAAAAAAAAATTAGTGCCAGGATTTTGTCTTAAAATGAAACTTTTCCTGGAAACATAAACAAGAACCACTCAAGTTGAAGAGTAAAAGGTAGTATGGGACAAGGAGCTGGTAACCAGTAAGGGGTCATTTTATTTTTTTATTTTTTATTTTTATTTATTTATTTTTTTTGAGACAGGGTCATGCTCTGTCACTCAGGTTGGAGTTTACTGGCATGATCATAGCTCACTGTAACCTTGAACTCCTGGGCTTGCTTCAGCCTCTTGAGTTACTGGGACTACAGGCATGCACCACCATGCCTGGCTCATTTTTTATCTTTTTGTAGAGTTGTGGGGGTGAGGGTTGGGTCTCACATTATTGCCCGGGATGATCTCGAACTCCTGGCCTCAAGCAGTCCTCCCACCTTGGCCTCCCAAAGTGTTGGGATTACAGGTGTGAACCATTGCTCCTGGCCAAGGGTCCTTTTAGAAGGCCAGAACACCAGTGTCATCTGGTTTTAGGATGGTACTAAAGGGCTTGATTTTTTTTTTTCCTTTTGCTGTTTGGCATGCCTCGGTTTCTAAGTATTGTGAATCAATAGCACTTGTTAAAAGGTATTAACAACACTGTAACTATTAGAGTAGAAATCTTTAATTTGGGGGGATCACTAATTCCTTTAAAATAATTGGAAAATTCAATTTTCCTTTTCTTTTTTAAATTCCTGATTATTAGCAACTGCAAGAAATGGATGAACGAAGGACTATTAAACTCAGTGAGTGTTACAGAGGCTTTGCAGACTCAGAACGAAAAGTTATTCCTATCATTTCAAAGTGTTTGGAAGGAATGATTCTTGCAGCAAAATCAGTTGATGAAAGACGAGTAAGTGCTACATAATTATCTTTGAATAAGTTTATGTGGTTTAGCTGTGCAGTTTAAGTTAGTGAAATGAGCTGGGAAAGGGGTAAAGTAATCTGATGTGTAGTTGGTTCTAAATTCTGTAGAAGAAAGTTTTGCAATATTGTTAGACTCCTTTGGGATCTAAGCAACCATTCTAAATGCTAAAATCCTGATTCTTTAAAAAAAATTTTTTTTCTAACTTTCTCTTTCTCCCACTAATTTTTCAGTTTCAACCCAAGAGTATAAAGAACCTGTGAATTAGATGTTACAAATTGTGTTATATACTATTAGTCTTAGAAAGTTAGAGAAGAACAGGCAGATCTAGAATTGTCAGAGTTCCCTTTAACACAAGAGTCGGCACTTGAGTTGGATCAAGAAACATGAGTACTGTATAGAATGATAATGAGGAAGAAGGAGGGCATTATGGTAGAGGAAACAGCATAGTCCTCCTGCCCTTGAAGAAATATTAATATATCTAATCACATTGTACCTTGATTAAGATGTAGCAGAGTCATGTATCTGGTCATTTCTCAGTAAATGTTGATTGAGTGATCAAAAAGTATGCTTGGCAGAAACTGAGGATATGATTGAAGAGCAAGAGAAAAGGGCATTTGGGGAGTGTCAAATATGTACCACATATTTTAGTCTTCACAAGAAGCCCATTAAATAGATATATTAGTGAGGATCCTTCCAGTAACTAGGAGAATCCTCACTTAAATTTAGAAAAGAAAAGATTTTTGGCTTCTTTAATTGGGACTTCCAAAGTGCATATAATATTTTAGTACGGCTGTATCCAAGTGTATACAATATAGTTGGGTTCTTCCTCTTTTCTTATTCTTCTTATCTTTTAGCAAATGATTGCTGAGGGTAGCATTAGTGATAAAAGTAAGCATGACTTAAGGATGACTTTTGACTAAAATGATGGGCAAAACATATACTATTAACAGAAATGCGGAACAAGAGGAGAGGTAGGTAGGGGTGGGGAAGAGTTTGTGGGAATAAAGTATTCTGTTTTAAAATGATGAGGTTAAGACATCAGTAAAACATTTAGATAGAGGTATGTATGTCTAAAAGCAATATATAATATTTATGTGAGTTTTTTTAGTTATAGGTAAATCATGTTAAACTTTACATTTTTAAACTTGCTTTTTGCAAGTTTAGTGCTGTTTATGAGATCTTTCCCTGTTGCTCTGTTAACATTCTATAGCATGTATTCACTATATTTTTTTATATTTTCCCCTGTTGGATGAATGAAAGCCCTTCTACTCCATCTCTTACTCTTTCATGATCAGAAGCTCTTTCCTCGGTCAGCAGATCAACTTCTTTGTAGACATTCCTTAAAGCAAAAAACCTTTTACCTTTGAAACTTCTCAGAATTTCTACTTGATAATAACCTCTTTCTGTATTCATTTTGTCAGTTAGATTTTTCTTACCAGCTATAACTAGTCTTCATATGAATTTCAGGGGGTTGAATCACTTTGCAAAAACATTTCATGAATATTATAAATTAAGTGGTAATTTTTAAGTTACTGTATTTTTCAATTGGGATTAAAATATTTAGGGTTTATTACACATTCACAGGAAGAAATTATTCATTTTAAACCTTTAATGATTACTGTAGAATTATTTCTTTAAACTTTTATTTGTTGTTTTCTTGTACTGATTAAAGTTTTGAAAGCTAATGCATTATGAACAAATGATATGGTTTTAAAAACTTAATGTTTCTTGTGTATAGGACTCTCAAATGGTGGTAGACTCCTTCAAGTCTGGTTTTGAACCTCCAGGAGACTTTCCATTTGAAGATTATAGTCAGCACATATATAGAACCATTTCTGATGGGACTATCAGTGCATCCAAACAGGAGAGTGGGAAAGTGGATGCCAAAACCACAGTAGGAAAGGCCAAGGGCAAATTGTGGCTCTTTGGAAAGAAGCCAAAGGTAAAAGTCTTAAAATTCCTGTATGCTAATCAGTTTTTTTTTAGTGTGTGAATTAAATCAATGTAGGTATTGAATGGATAATGATTTACTATTAATGGAGGATAAATATTTTTAATTTTAATGATTCCAGTAACCTTTCACTTAGTAGGAAACATAGAGTTTTATACTTTAATGGTAAAAATTATTTCTGGATTTAACATTTGACCACTGCTTAATAATGACTAGGAATATTAACTCAGTTGTTACTATCTAGTTAAATATTTGCTTTTGAAAATCTATTTTGTGTATAGTTTCCATCAGAATTTCTAAAGGGACATGATCTAACTAAAAGACCAGTAAAATTGCAATTGTCAATTGGAATGAATGATTGACACAGTAATAATAAATGTCAAATTAGGTCTTATAGATCATACTACTGAAATTATTTTTATCATTCATATGAGTTTTTAATGGGAATGGCTCAATGTTTTTGGTTAATTGAAATTTTAAAAATGTCTAGTTTGCTAAGATAATCTCAACTCTTGTTAGAACTCACCTTTTGATGTGCTGTTTATTTTAGATAAATCTAGCTTAGCAGGTGAGCAGATGGAATAGATGAGTGCTTTGTCTTTCTTATCAATTAAGTGATTGTAATAGTGTCATATCAGTAAGGAAAATAGATACTCTTAATCTGTGCTATATTTATTAAAGTATACTTGATTATTTTACTTTTTTTTGATCTTGGCATATGACTGTGGATAAAATTAAAATTCAACTGAAATTATAGTTTACCTATATAAGTGTCTTTAAAAGCACAATTATAATTAACTCACACTTTATTCATGTTTTTAATAATATTGTCCAGTAAAGAAGTTGAGAGGTCAGACCTTTTTTAGTCATATCAGAGTAGTTAGAAGAGCTTAGGAATACAAGGAATACTGAAATTTTTTTAAAAAAGAGGTGAAATAGGATGGAATAGAAACAGTCTGAGAGGAAAGCCATGAATGTACTGAAAATTTTTTGCCTATCTCTGATAATCAGTTATAATTTTAATATTTTATATGTGACATTACCTATATTTAGATAACTTTAGCTGTAGCTACTGCCTTTATCTCTTGATGAGTACATGTTAAGTATAACTAGGAATCCATGGTGATGCTAACATTCTAGAAATCAGAAGAGAATTTTTTTATCTATATCATATTGCTTCCTCTATAGTTTGTGTACTCTATATTTTTAATCTGTCAGCTTGTAAAAAGTGATCAAGTGAAATGGTACATTTTAAAAAGTGAATTTGATTTAAATAATGATAATTTTTGGCAAAACTATGTTTAATTTCTTATTTTTATAGAAAACTTTATTTGAGATATAGTTTGTGAAAAGTATGTTGCCAAAAATAGAATTTTCATTTAGGAAAAGACTATGCACATTTGGCTTATTGATTCCTTTCTTTATTTCCATATTAGCCACAGTCCCCACCCTTAACCCCTACTAGTTTATTCACATCCAGTACTCCTAATGGGTCCCAGTTTCTCACATTCTCCATTGAGCCCGTGCATTATTGTATGAATGAAATAAAAACAGGGAAGCCCAGAATTCCTTCTTTCAGAAGCCTCAAAAGAGGGGTAAGTTTAATAATGGGTTAAAATGCATGATGGCCTATTGTGTGTGTAGTGTGGCTTTTAATACTCTCCACCCTCATTATAAGGCTCTCTCCTATAAATACATAGTTTAAAAACATCACAGAATTAAGTATAGCTGCCCTCAAGTTAAAAACAACTCCTCTTTATAACATTTGAAATGCTCAACCATAAAAGAATGGTATTATAAAGAGGGTGCTGGGTACAATCATATTTTAGCAATTTTTTTGTTTATGTGAAACCATATGTTCACCATTGTCTTGTATTTACATTTTTAAGACTTTCAGTAATTTGTCACTGGAGTTACTCTTGTAATAATTTGTCACTAATGCTGACTTCACTTGCCAATTTTATAAAGTATTTTATTGACAATAAAATGTCAAGTTCAATTTTAATTGCCCTATTTAACTTTTAGAAGGGTAAAGCACAATTTCTAATAGTTAAAAAAATTAAAGACAGTCATGTTAAATATCAAGATTGTAGATCAAATTAAGATAATAGAAGGTATTTTGTAAGTTGTAAAGCATATAAAAATATTAGGTATTACTGAGTAATATTTACATGGAATTTGTTTTTTTGAACTAAAGAAAAGTTTTATTTTACCAGAATTTTCCATTTCTTTTTTTTTTTTAAATTGGCTAGCCTTTGGCATTTACTTATTCCAAAGAATACTCTGCAAATGAAAATTTATAGAATAATAAAAAGGAAATATTAAACTTTCTTAGCAACAACTGTTATACTACTGATAAATAAATTAGTATTACTCTATTATGTAAGGCTATGTTTGATTTTAAGGATTTTTTGTTTTTAAAGAGGAAACAGAGTCTTGTTCTGTTGCCCAGGCTGTAGTGCAGTGATGCAATCATAGTTCACTGCAGCCTTCAACTCCTGGGCTCAAGTGATCCTCCTGCCTCAGCTTCCCAAGTAGCTGGAACTATGGGTGTGCACCACCATGCCTGGCTAATTTAAAAAAAAATTTTTTTTTAGAGACAGGGTCTTGCTGTGTTGCTCAGGCTGGTCTTGAACTCCTGGCCTCAGTTAATCCTCCTGCCTCAGCCTCACAAAGTTTTCAGATTACAGGTGTGAGCCACTGCAACTGGCTGAGGATGTACTTTTAATATTCATAGGCTATTAGATTCATTTATAAGATTTGTTTGAACATTTGAGAAATATATGTGTGCTAACTCATAGTTGAGAAATCAGTCTATCAGTGTCTTAAGAAGTTTAACAGTAATAATGCTAAAATTCTTTTCCTCTTTTCCTTTTCTTTCCTTCTCTTTTATTTCTTCTTTTTCCTTCCCTCTCTGTTTTTCTTTTTGTAGTCTTTTCTGTCTTTAAATTTCATTTTGGCTTCCTGTAGAACAAGAGATATTAGTTTAGGGCAAGATTACATTATTATCTACATTTCTATTAAAATAATATTAGAAACTTAATTGGTGTCAGTAATTAAGCAGAAATATTCTAGTATGTTGTGACTTTTTTTGGTCTTTTTTTCTCCAATGATATGAACTTTGCATCTGTCTTACCTAATTCTGTTTGCAGATGATACGGGTAATTAATGACATTTTGAAAAGTCCCTGTGGATGAGTCTATTATACCTACATGCATGTCTATAATCACTTTTTAAAGCTCTTAACACTTATTTGAAAGACTTTAAGAAATCATATTTGGGATTTCTATTGCCTGAATTATGAGGGTGGAATTAATTCCTTCCCTATGGTGATTTAGATTACGCTAAATATTAGTATCTTTTCCTGTAAATCATGAGAAATTACTGGTTAGTAGCCATGTTTTTGCAATTTTTGTGTATTCGACATATTGAATCTACCAGGCTCAGTTGAAGTACTCTACACAGTATAGTCATAGAGATATGAAAAAAGTATAAAAATAATTTAGGCAGTTAGAACTGTGAGCCCTGGAGAGAGAGAAGCTTAAAATATTTGACATCTTTATTCCTATTGAATAAATTTATGGTTAGAATTTTACAACTGTAAAACTTTATTTGCCCGTTACTTGTTTTTCACAAATTGGTTTAATTTTAAATACTCATATGTTATTTTTACATGGGCCTAATTTTAGAAGGCAGAAATCCCCTCTCAGTTTAGTATTAGTTACCACTTCAAAGAATAAGGCAATGCGCAAGATAGAAAATATGACAGACAAACCAACGGGTTTGGAGGATGGAATAGGAGGAAAGTGTATTTCAACCTTGGGGTTGAGAAATTTCTTTCTGTTTTGATTGGCATTTGATAGTTTACTAGATAATATTTCAAAATTAACCTACTTAGATGTTTTCCTTTCACTTAAGAATTTTTTCAATATAGAAAAATTCAAAAAGAAGGTGAACTTTAATAAACCAGTTTATATGTTTTTACGTGGGTTTACATGGGTTTTTCAGTCCATTAAGCTTACAAAATAAAGCTGATGAGTAGTACCACTCAATTCAGAAACTCTTCTTTTGAGCTACACTTGTTGGACATTGCTTTTCCTAAATACCTTTTCTAAAAAATTACCATCCCTTTTTTTTTTTTCTTAATAAGAACTGGTTTATACAGATCCCAGTATTGGTAAGGATAGGAGAAATGTTGTATTAGACCAATGTTTTTGAGTTTGACAGTGGTACCAGTGGACCTTTTCTGAGGGACAAGGGTCTATAATTTCCTTGTGTGGCATCAAGTTCAAATTGTTAATGGATATTTGGGGATACAACCAAACTAAACTATTTAATATACAAACTAATAATTTTTACTCTATAACTACTTCATTTGAGCTTTTTTGGATATTCCTTTTTTAACTAATAGATTTATCTAGCATTAAGTCTGTATTTTCTGTCTAAATTATTCATGACTTTATAGACTTCCAGAGTCATTGTTCTAAGCATTCATCTCTCCAGAGTACAGTTCTCACAGGATTTTGGCCTATCTTAAAATGAAATACACCTAGTAATTTTAATTGCCTAACTGATTTTCTTTTTAGCTCTCTTTTATATTTATTAAGTATAGTGGGTATGTGAAGTTTTCTAGTTTATAGGTATATGATAATTATATGTGAGAGTAAGATATTTTTATTGTAAACATGTAATACTTTCAAAAGTACACAATATATTTCTAATATTTTTACAAAGAACTTAAGTTTTATATGTCCTGAAATCTAAGGTAATGAACTGTAAATTTATTTTCTAACTTATAGTTTAGTAAAACTAGATTGACTAAAAACTGAAATGTTTGATATTTTAGTTATAATTAGCTTAATTTTTCTCTAAAAGATGCTAATATAGAAATTAGAAAATAAGTTGTATCACTTAGAAATTTAGCTGGTGAAAATTATTTTAAAAGATAAGTCAAATTCAAATACTTTAAATAAATATTTTGTTCCTTGTCGTGTATATAATTTTGTTTAATAACATTTTAAAAAGACCAGAATATCTTTCTTTCACTTAAACCTTCTTATTTCCTCACCAAGAATAAGTTACACCTTTTGTTTTTCGAAACTACTGATAGTCTAAAGAATGTTAAGCTTAATTTAGAAAGATAATGGATAGCAAATGTCATCTTTTCTTGTCATAACCATTAATATATATGACCAACTCATAAAGAGATAAGGGGTAGATATTTTTGTCAGATATTTGTTAAAATTTATTCATATTTTTATGTGAAATTCTACCTGTTATCTCCCCACCACCTTTTCTCAAAACCTCATGATTTAGAAAACAGGGAAAAATAAAAATTTTAGAGACAGCTAACTAATTGGAATCAATGTGAAGATTAATTTTGTAAAGCTCTGTTACATATGCTGGGTCTGTGTGTGTGTGTGTGTGTGTGTGTGTATGTATGTGTCTGTGTTTAGTTGGGATGCTAGATGGATGCCATGCCAGTTGCAGAATCCTACTAACCCACAGAATGTAGGATAGATGTGTGTGTGTGTGTGTGTGTGTGTGTGTGTGTGTGTGTCTATGCGTGTGTGTATGCATGCATGTATATATGGTATTTATGTAGGAAATACGTGTGGGACACTTGAATCTGGGTAACTCGTTATTTTGATAATGGGTTTTTAATGTATCTGTACATAAATAAAAACTATAATAAAAATGTTACCCTCACCTAACTTGACAAATTTAAATTCAAAACAGTATTTTGAACTATAAAAATCCAGATAATTGTGTTTTCTTTAATGCATTGGGAGGAGCATTCTATTTTTTAATATTTCATATAAGATTTCTTTTTAAATGGCTAATATTAGATCTTTTGTATTCAGCTTTTCAAATATTAGTAATTTGAGAATGAAGAGCTATATAAGTAAAATCTACTTATGTAAATATTCTCTTTAAAGGAAAATGCATGATTACTGATAGAATGATTACTATTTACTTTTGAGCTTTAGTTAATTTTGGAAAATATCTGCCCATTATCATCAGTGTATGCTTTTTTGGCAAGTAGTTTACTTTCCTAAAATGTGCTTAAAATTGTTTTTCTGGCATAATTGTTTGGGTTGTGAAATGTAGATGATTTCTTTTAATATTGTAAAATCGTATAGGTTATTGCATCTTCTGTATTATGGTTTCATGTGAATAATTTACCATTTCTTTCTGTTTTCCATTGAACTATTCAGTGGTCGGTGAAGATGGTAAGCCTTATGTGCTGATCTATATACTGTGCCAACATTAAGTAATTTCAAAACATTGTTTTGTTTAATTCAAAACAAGTGGTAAAGTACATCTCACATTTTCACCTTGTGTGTGTTTTTTCTTTTATAATTTAATACATAGTCCAGCATATACTAGTACTTCTCTGTGTTATAAGATTAGAAGTAATGTGGTTAACTGTCATCAACCCATTAAGTTCTTAAGTGTTCTTGGATGGAGTCCTTGTCCTGTTATAGAGGAATATGAAATTATGGTTAAACATTATTTTTAAAGTTACATGGTAGAGCAAAAGTTCATGTTTCATGCAGAAGAAAATTTAGCAAAAATTATTTTTAACACCCTTTAAAAGATTATGTAAATTTGATTTGTAGATTATCGCAAGAATCATTAAATTTTTCCAAGAAGAAAGAAAGAAAAATTTCCTGTTAGTATCATTATGGAATCACTGCTCTGTTCTTCTGTACTATTGAAGGGGAATAGAAGCACAAATGATCTAAATAGTGTGTGTGCATGTGTGCGTGTGTGTGTGTGTGTGTGTGTGTGTGTGTGTTTGGGGTGTTCCTTTGTTCATTTATTTGAAACAAATTAATGGAGCTACATTATGAAGAACTATGCAGAAATTATTATATAAGAAGCTATACAAAATAGCTTTTGGAAAATAGACCACTTTTTTAGATTGTTGCACTCAGCCTTTTATAAATTCCTTCTCAGTAAAAGAGGTTGTTAAATGCCTCAGAGGACTTCTTAATCTATAGGAAATAGAGTGAGTTTAGTTCTCTTATTCTAAGAATAGGTTCTACTGTCAAATGGGATATTAGAATTGCAAGTGCCTAGGTGTTTATTGTTAATAAATTTGAGACCAAGTTTTGATCAGGGGTAAGTGGAACTCTGGCACATTCACTTTTGGGCAATTGTGAGTTATAATTTTAACAAAAAACCCATACTACATTGAAATATATTTCTTCAGTTCATGAAATAATTTTTCAAGATTTTTAGAAACATTTTAAAAAATATAAATAAAAAATTTACCTTTGTCATATATATAATAGTTTTCAAAACCTGTACTCCAGATTAGATTAAATATGACAATTTATGTTGAGAATTAACCAGTAAAATTAAAGGAACTTCATATAGAAAATTTTGCCATTGATTTATTTAGGTCGGATTTGGTCAATTGGCCTTCTTATCTGGTGACTCGTAGATGAAAAAACAAAAGCCATTTAGGATGCCCTACGTTTTGTAGGTGGGCTTGTTGAATGTCCATAATGTGTAGGCCACTGGGGAAAGATTCTGGGCATTCTGTTATTAATTAAATATTACATTTGATCATGGCTCATCCTAAAAGTGAGTTTTCTCTTTTTTAAGTAAGTGAAGCATTCTTATAGATAGTGAAATAAAGCTATTTAGCATATGTTATAGGCATAACTGGCCTAAAGAGCAAAAATGCATTTGTTTGGGGTGCTCATTTTAGCATCACTTTAAAAAATTGAGTCATATTCAGGTTCTTAAAATAACCATTTTGAAAAGAAAAATAAATAATTATAGTCATCTTCAATTTTTAGAGTAAAGAAAGACAAGTAAATGTAGGTTTATGTTAAATGGATTCAATAGCTGCTAATACTGGTTCTGTTGTAATCTCTAATAACATGGCTATAAAGAAACAGTGGTTGACATTTAAGAGGAAAAAGATGTCATTTCCATCAGAAATTTGTATCTAAATACTAGCACTTTTTCTTAAATTACATAGTTTCTTGATTATCAAAGCATTAAAAATTTTTCAAACATCAAGCATCTGTTTTAAAGAAAGATTACATCTTTCAGGAATAACAGAGGTATGTCATTTGGTTTTAGAAAAGAAATTGAAATTATACTTGTGATTTACAAAACAGGTAAAATTTCAATTGAAAATATACTTGTGGGAATATTCTATCTTTTGTTTTTTTAATGATCAGGTATGTTTTGATTCTGAGGAATGGTTTAATAAATGTAATCATTCAAAGACTATATATATAGAACACATTTAAAGTGTATTTCATTAATTAGATTATATAAGGTAAGTTGCCTATTTAACTCAATTATGTTCATATTTTTAGTTTGAGCATTTGTAACATTCTGTGAATATCATGGCAATCGGTTTCATTTGGGAATGTGGTAGTATGTTATAAATAAAATAATAACCTGTATAGACAAGAAATGTTATATGTTTCCATTTTGTTGTTGTTGCTGTAAGAAGGTTTATATGTATTCATTTTTACTCTGCCAAGAATTGAGAATAATGTGGTACTGGTCATTACCAATTATCTATATCTGGTGATATGTTTACCTGTTCTGTTTCATGGTTTTATACAATGACTGAAATTTGAGCTCTTTCAAAACAGTTGTTTTGATTAATATATACACATAAATACTCAGACACATCTATATAGATTTCTTTTTTTTTTTAAGGGGTTGCTTGAAGCAGATTTGAAATTAAACTTTGGTATATATTCTTATTTTATGGCAGGTACATTTTAAAAATAAAATTTCCTGGAAAGGTCTTTTATAATGATTTAGATTCTCTTTTCAGGGCCCAGCACTAGAAGATTTCAGTCATCTGCCACCAGAACAGAGACGTAAAAAACTACAGCAGCGCATTGATGAACTTAACAGAGAACTACAAAAGGAATCAGACCAAAAGTATTTTTCTTTTAAGTCTTCTGTATCATTATTACTTCTTTGAGCATTTACTTTCTATGGTACATTTAAATGTGATGTACAGAAAGTTTAAAAATCATGTATCCTAATTGAAATATCTTTTGAGAGAAAAATACACTCTTAAACTGAAAAATTTTATGGTTGCTATGTCATAAATAAAAATAAAATATTAGAATTTCTTTGGTTATAGAGTTTTAGAATATGTTTATGCCTGCCATAAATTTAAAAAATTACTCGATGATTCATTATCAAGTGTAGTTTCTGGCTGGGTGTGGTGGCTCATGCCTGTAATCCCAGCACTCTGGGAGGCTGAGGTAGGAGTATTGCTCGAGGCCAGGAGTTTGAGACCAGCCTGGACAACACATGGGGACCCTGATTACTAAAAATTAAGATTAAAAAAAGAGTAGTTTCACCAACATTAACCACCTCCAAGCACATTTTCATTTTGCATTTACATATAAATTGAGTTCAATAGAAACCCGAGGCTGTAATTATTTGTTTGCAGTAAAACATGTTGGCAAACAATGCTTTATTACTTACAGCTTCATATTTGTTTGTGCTTAGCTTTAATTTTTTAAAAATTGTTATGAAAAGTTTCCTTTAGATCAATTTTCATAAAATAGACACAGAAGAGTTATTTATGATGAATAAAGAGTTATTATAATGGATTGGTGACTTAATCTATACTGAAGATAACATTGGGGCTTAAAATTGTAGCATGTGAGATTGAAGTTTTGATGTTAAGAATTGTGTATGAGGTACGATGTGGTGTTTAATCATAAATGAAATACTGCAACACAGTTGATTCTAACTACTAACGGTAGCTATGTTCTGTAAATTGACTGTGAACACTGAATTATTGAATACTGAAACATAGCTCATAGGGGAATCCAAGTTAGGATCCAAGTAGCCACTGGTCACAATGTTTTCATCAACTGATTAATATATAATCTTGTTTTATGTATGTTTTTGTGTAAATACACCTTATTTAATTTATATTGCTGATTTGTTAACTTTGAACTCTGCCAACAGCACTGTAACTCATGTTTGAACAAAGCTTATCTAAAACATGTTTTCTCCATAAGTAACATTACAGCCTTCTTATGCTTAGGAACACTAGAAAGCACTTCAGCAGTGTGTTTAGGGACACCAACATCATCAACAAAATGCACAAAAATGCAAAAAACATGGCACTAAATAAATAGATTACAAAAAGGACACATTGTTTAGAATATGAGAGCACAAACATGAAGCCCAGGGTATCACCTTGTTTGACCTCAGCTGGGAACTCTGAATGTGTGTCTGGTGACTCAAATTTTTCTGTGTCCATGTCCAAAACAAGAATAGAGGCACAGAAAAGGGAATGTTTTTGCCATGGCCTGCTATTAGCTCTAATCCAGAAAGACTTGATTAAAAATTATGTGGAGTATAATAACAAAAGTTGAGGATGGAAAGGTATAGAATAAATTATGAAAAGTCTTGAATGCTTTCCAGTCCTTGATTAAATGCATTTCTGTGGAGTTCTGTAGGTATTAGAATTGCCAAAAGTTGTTGAGAGAGAAGGGGGGTGACATTATCAACTCTATATTCTTAAGAAAGGTAATTGAAAGCTATATGAAGATTAGATGGTATAGGAAGGAGATTGAATGCAGGGAGACTAGTTAGGGGACTTTTTAACAATCCAGGTGAGAGATGCTGAGAGCCTAAATAAAGGCACAGCCATGAGACTAGAAAGGAGGAATAGATAACAGTCATTTCAAAGCCAGAGTAGGTTGGACTTTTCACTTGATTAGATGCCTGAGAAGAGAAACATGAAGGAGGTTTAAAAGAAAAAGACTTGTAGCTCAGGAGAGTAGCTATTGAATTAATTTAAACACTAAGAAAAAGTAAATTTTGGGCAAAGATAATGGTTTTGTTTGTGTTGATTTTTGAAATATGTGAAAAATTCATATTGGAAGTGTCCAGTTGGGTTTAGAAATATGAATCTAGAACTTGGGAGAGAAAGAGGGCTAGAGATACACATTTGAGAATCATCTGAAGATAGGTGATATTATTAATAAAACAGGAGGAGGTTATCCTCAAAAAGGGGAGTGTAGGATTAGATGAGAAGAAACATTTCTTATCATTTTATGTAACGTGCATGTAAAGGTTAAACAAAGAAGGAGAAAGGAGCAAGTGAGAGAGATTGTGAGAAAGCAGAGGTAAGGAGGAAAAAGAAAATGTAATCTTCATGAGGTCAAGAAGGAAAAGAGTATTAAAGAGTGTTGGTCAATAGTGTCAGATGTTAGAGTCAAGAGGAGCTGATTGAGGCAAACCTATTGTAATATGATTAGAGAAGAGGTGATAGGCTAAAAGACATTGGCAAATGACTGAATTTAGAGGGAGAGGGCAAGTTAAAGCTGCCATTCCTATTTCTAGCACAGATGAGTGGGAGGATGATGATGCTGTGTGAGCTTTGATAAGGAACACTGGTGGAATAGTGTGGCTGGGTGGGAATATAATGAGTTCAATTTGGGATAATGATAAGTTTAAGAATATTGAGGAATATTCTTCCAGCCTTTGATTAAACATACACACACACATACGTACATACATACATACATATATATGTAAATAAATCTCCTTGTTTAGAAAGTGAGAAATGAAATCTGTTACTTTTTTGGTATTCTAAGTGTTTTCACAGATTATCTCAATAAATTGCTAACTCTGTACATGTTATCAGCTTTATGCAAATTGTCTTTAATCAGGTAATGTTAGACTAAATTTAAAGAGATACGACTCTGTAAGATTAAGCAAGTCCCCAAAGTCAAAACTCTTATCTGGAAGCACATGAAGTGAATATTTAATTCTGCGGTTTTCTTCTCTTTCAGAGATGCACTCAACAAAATGAAAGATGTGTATGAGAAAAATCCACAAATGGGAGATCCAGGGAGTTTGCAGCCTAAATTAGCAGAGACCATGAATAACATTGACCGCCTACGAATGGAAATCCACAAGAATGAGGTAGATTTTGTTATTCAGCAGTTGTCTGAGATAAATTATTTTTATAAACTTCATATTGATAGAGTGGTTTTTACTGTAATTATCTTCAAATATCTATATTTAATTTTAGGGTTTATGATCTAAAAGTAAACTATCATTATGGTATATAATCTTTAAATTAATCCCTCACTAAAGTTTTTTATTTAAACCTTTATATAAAATTAAACATTTAAGTTTTTTAAGTCAGCTGTAAAGTTGATCATTGACCAAATTGGAATAAAAGTTTCCCATCTCTAAGAATTACATAATTATAAAACTCCAAGCACATTTTAAATGTAGAATATCTTATGAGCTTTTAAACATATTTATTGAGCTCAGTTGTTTGCTTATTTTTTCCCTAAGGCTTGGCTCTCTGAAGTTGAAGGCAAAACAGGTGGGAGAGGAGACAGAAGACATAGCAGTGACATAAATCATCTTGTAACACAGGGACGAGAAAGGTCATTTTTTGCATTTTTTTTGTATTCCTTCTTTTCCCTCAAACTTTTCTCACCCTTTTGTCCTAAACTTTATACAATTCTTTTTTTTCCTCCCAAATTTAATAACTTCAGTCTTTTGAACTCTGTTCCCTTAGCAATGTTTGCAGGTGAAGTAGGAATTTTTATTTTGCTATGCAATTCTAGTTTGTTGTGCATCCAGAAACAGAGCTAGGAACATAGAAAATTCTTGGAGCGGCAGTCTGGGGACATAAGCTACTCAGGCACGGGGAAGGTTCCTTTAGGGTTTAGATGGAGTTTGAGGTAGCTTATGCCAAAGAAAAATTTTGTTGTCAAATTGCTCAAAGTTTTGTAAAGTAAAAAGAGATGGTTAGTTTGGACCAGAGCTTCCAAAAGGCATTTTGCTAAGTTTCCATACCACTTGTGACATTTTTCCCTTGTTGTAATGTATCTCCCCCCACCTTCCCCCAATAGTAAAAGTCCACAAATTAGGATTCACCCTAGAGAAGAATTTGAGAGGTCTAGTATCAAATCTTGGTTTTCTACTTAAGTACAGTATATTACTCAAAGTAAAAACTTTGTGCAAGTTCTATTTTAATGTTCCCTGAGTCTCAGTTTGCTGAAATATAAAATGGAGGTTAAAATACCCATCCTTCGGGGCGGTTAGTAAAAAAGGAAATAACGCACATAAAGCACCAAGCAGTAAAATATCTGGTAAATAGTATGTGTGCTTCACAAATGTTAGTTTCTCCCTCTTCTCTCCTCTTTGTCTCCCTTATTACTTTTTTTTTTTTTTTTTTTTTGTTTGAGACAGAGTCTCACTCCGTTCCCTGTTCTAGAGTGCCGTGGCATCAGCCTAGCTCACAGCAACCTCAAACTCCTAGGCTCAAGCAATCTTCCTGCCTCAGCGTCCCGAGTAGCTGGGACTACAGGCATGTGCCACCATGCCCGGCTAATTTTTCTATATATATTTTTAGGTGTCCATATAATTTCTTTCTATTTTTAGTAGAGACGGGGTCTCACTCTTGCTCAGGCTGGTCTTGAACTCCTGAGCTCAAACAATCCACCCGCCTCGGCCTCCTAGAGTGTTAGGATTACAGGTGTGAACCACCACGCCTGGCCCCTTATTGCTTCTTGAAAGAGTACATATCTTCAATATATCAAGAGATATCCACAAATAACTGTTTTTTGTTATTAGGTAAAACCCAGATTAAAAGGATCTAATTTCTCTGGCATGTGTTAAGAACATGGCTTCCAGACTTACTGAAAGTGCTATTAAATCTAATCTTACAAATTTTTCCATTATTAAAATTGTAGTCATTTGATTCTTCAGCAAACATTTTTTCTCTTTGATTTAAAAAATTTTTAAGAAAAATGAAATGCCTTTTTTGGATTTTCTAAGTTACTGTCTTGTTACCATGATTAAATTGGAAATTAACTTTATTTCTTATTTTAGTTAGGAGTCTTTTGGTTTTCAGTGACAGAATGAATACTTTACCTATACTGGCTTAAACTAAAAATGGACTTCATTGGCTTACTTTAGTGAAAGCTTGATCTAGGAGCTCAGATGATATCCTCAGGACTCAGTTTCTTTCCACCTCACATCTCTGCCTTCTGTGTTGGCTTCATTTGAAGGCTCTATATGGTGATCTTCCAAAGCTCTAGGCGAGTATTCTTTCAGGTTCAAGTCCAGTGGAAAAGGGAGTGAGCTTCTCTTGCAGTAGTCCCAAGCAAAAATCTCTTTGCATCTCTTATATCTGATTAGGTTACAGGACTACTTGTGAAGTATTCACTCCAGCCATACAAATGCCGTGCTCTGATGGCCCCTCCAGATCCAGAATAGAAACAACTCCACCTGAAGCCTGTGAACTGAACATGGGTCTGGGTGGGTCCCCTAAGGAATTTTAGGGTTCTCTTGACAAAATAGGGGGTGATAAATATGTGGTGATGAAAGACAATTGTTTACTACATTTTTCCATTTTGTCTCTAGACCCAGTGATAGTGAAACGTATTTACTGAATACTGCTATGTGCATAGAACATTGTAATCTTTTAATTTTTTAATTTTTTTGTTTCAGGAAATTCAGCAAGGAAGCATTTTATATTAGAAGTAATTTGTATACTCAACATTTAAGAAAATAGGGCTTAATTTGGAACCATGTCTTTGATATTTATTTTCCAAATTGATCCTGAAGAGATCAACCCTATAGGTAATATATAGATTTCTCATGTTTATGATACTTGATCAGAGATAATTTTATATTTTATAGTCCTGAGGGAAGTTACACTGATGATGCAAACCAAGAAGTCCGTGGGCCACCCCAACAGCATGGTCACCACAATGAGTTTGATGATGAATTTGAGGATGATGACCCCTTGCCTGCTATTGGACACTGCAAAGCCATCTACCCTTTTGATGGTATGACTTTCTTAATATGTATTTGATAAAATTGATTCCTGAAAGTCTAAATACATTGTCATTCACTTTAGTGTTCTTAGCTTAATAATACATTGTTAGAAAATTAGAATAGTACATTTAGTGTGCATACTTTTGTTTTAACTGAATTACAAATATAGATATTTTTCTTCCATATGTGAAATTAAAATTACCCATGTTATTGGCATCTTAATATAGATTATTATTTAATTATCAACTTCGATCAATACAGAATTTCCCCCAGAGTTCTTACTAATGCTTACATGTACTCAACAAAGTTGAAGCAGCTTGAGCATATAGCCCAACCCAGGAAATGCATGGCTGGAAGATGTCACTTTGTGTTCTTCCTTGCAGCTTACTAACATTGAGAGACAGGTAAAAGGCATAGCTGAATGCCATCATCATATCCTGATTCTGTAGACCACCTTTTTAGATGAGAATGGGAGAGAATGGGGTAGCTTCTGACTATGCCAGGTTTTCCCCTATGAAAGTTGGAGAACAAACTTTGTGAGGGGAGTATGGCACTGAGGCCCTGTCCTGCAGATTTTTAGGTAGACCCTTCTTCTCTTGGACTCTAAACAATCTCTTTCCTCAGCTAAAGAAGAGCAGAGTAAACTGCTTGTAAAAAATTATTGTAAAATGGTATATGATATAAGGTCTTTCTCCCCTGTTTTTTTGGTTTTAAAATTGAGTAAAGTCTTTAATTAATCCTCATTGTGAGAAAACATTAAATTTAAGATCTTATAGCTGAGTGCAGTGGTTCACTCCTGTAGACCCAGCTACTCAGGAAACTGAGGTGGGAGGATTGCTTGAGCTCAGGTTCTAGACCAGTCTGAACACAGTGAGACCTTATCTCTAAAAAAAAGTGAAAAATTGAGATCTTGCTATAATGTAATCTAGAAACTAGGGAGGAAATTTAGTATATGTTAAATGAACACTGAATTGGGAAAATTGTTACTGCTAAGCAGGTTGGGAGTGTGGTTGGGGATGGGAAGAAAGGGAGTCCTGAGGCTGGTGAGGGATTGAACGAAGGTGGTTATGCTTTGCAGCCATTATGCATCTAACATCTCCAGAGTCAAACCTATATTTTTCTCTGCTGTCTCTTCAACTGTATTCTTCCCATCCTCTTCCCAGCCTCTCACTGTCTTTTTACTATTTTCCTGATCCGTACCTCATGAAATCTTCAGATAGCTACACTACTCAAATTTGGGAAAGGAGTTGGAATAGTGAAATGGAGTTAGAATACACTGTCAAATCACAGAATGTCACTGTGGCTCGGTTACTTCATCTGTTATAATACTTGGGGATGATATTAATCCAGTTTTACATGGTTATTGTGCAGCTTAAATGAGAGATGAATATGAAAGTGTTGGGCATACTACAAAGCATACTAGAGATGTTGTTGCTAATGAGTCAGTGGGCTCATGTTTCCAGGTATGTTGAAATCTAGTAAGGTTATATGTTATTACTATTTTGTGTGTTGTATTTGTAAATTTTATTACAAATTATTGCTGTGCTTAATTTATGTTTGTGCTATGAAAACTCTTATCTAGGACATAATGAAGGTACTCTGGCAATGAAAGAAGGTGAAGTTCTATACATTATTGAGGAGGACAAAGGTGATGGATGGACAAGAGCTCGGAGACAGAATGGTGAAGAAGGCTACGTTCCCACATCGTACATAGATGTAACTCTAGAGAAAAACAGTAAAGGTGCAGTAACTTATATCTAAACTAACCAGGCGGCTTTGTGCCATGTATGGCACAGGAATGATAACATAAATGAAAACACATTCAGCTGATTGGAAAAAATAAGAAAACTTAAAGGGCATCTAAGATTTATTGTTCACTATGTGAGCTGTGTAGGCTTAATCTAAGAGATGTAACTATTACCACAAGAACTGTTTTTGTGGCACTTTACTGTTTAATGTTGTTGTGAAGCTTAATTGATGCCTTTTGCTTTATGTCCTGCTTAAGTCCTTGTGAAGGATTTGTGTTTTTCTGCCTTACAAGTAATATAATTTGATTTCTTGGGCAGGAATCCATAAATAGTATGCTTCTTTGCCTCCTTTCCTTCAGAAAACACAGTGACTGTAGTGAATTCAAATAAGTAAAACTGCTCTGAATGCTATGGAAAGTTGACTCCCCAAAGAGTGCTTTGTTCTAGGAATTTAAATTCATAGCTACAGTTTCTAGGAAGAAAGTAATAGTTGGGTAATTGGGTAAAATAATAATATCATTTTCATTTTCTTCCCTATTTTAACTTTGATTTCCTAAAGGAAGAAAATAAGCACCTAACATATAATCTATTTAAGTAGTAGGCTACTCAAGAGATTAGCAAAATAAATCACCTGGTCTAGCTTTTAGGTGAATAAAAGTTTTCTTTTGAGATGTGGAAATATTTTGAGATTTGCTGGTAATTTTCAATAATGTACAAGCTTCCTTCCAAATTAATTTATGTTTCTATTTTTCATCTTGAAAATGTCTTTTGGGAAATATCACTTTAAAGATTATTTAGCATTTAGCAGTTATACATAGGAAAATAACTGGTTATATATGGGAAAAATACACATTTGAAGATAGAGGAAATCTTGAATGGAAGGGAAATTTTACTTTTTTAAAAGAGAAACAACTTTTTTGACTAGGTTGGAGGAAGATATCTGTACCACCATTTTAGAGCATTTCATTATTTTAGTTGGATCACCAGTTACTAGGATAGATCATTTTTTCCAGTTAATTTCAACAAGCATTTGTTGGACACACTGTACAATCAAGGATTGTGCAGTCCTAGTTGTGTGATCACACTCTGAGTTACTTGTGTGGGGAAGTAAAGTGAGAAAGCAGTAACATTTTGCTCATATTTCAAAATTTTCTAGAGTTTTCAGTAACTATAAAAGATTTTAGAGACATTTTGGATAGACACTTTAAACTGAACACCCCTTTTGGTCTTACCAAAGGTCTTCAGTAATTGTTCTTTTCTTTTTCCTCCTGGACTGCAGGTTCCTGAAGAGGGTTTCTGAGGAAATGGGCAAGATGTTGAAGGAGGTTACATGCAGCTGCTTTTGGGGGGAGGGTATTAGAGTTGTCAGGCTCAAAAGAGAGTGAGAAAAGCAAGTTGCATGAATGCATGCAGACATGATTATTTTTTACTAACTTCATTAGCATTTTCATACATTGTTTTAAAAAATCATTGTAATGCCAATTCTTAAATTCCTAGTTCACGATTATTCACACAAGAAAACAGCCAACAATGGCTGACTTTTTTCCCATTTATTTTACTGATGTCCAATCAGTAAAGAATGCAGAGCTATCATAAAATTTGTCATACATTTGACTGTCCCAGTAGGACTGTCTCTATCCCAGCTCTGTTTTAATTGTTTTTTAGACCCATTGTCTGTTAGTTCCTTGCCATTTGTCAGTGTCTGCCTGTGCCACCTCCGTGCTTGCTTAACATCCTGTTGCATGTCTAGAGTGATCGGGCTAGATTTTTCAGGCATGTCTTTATAATCCCTTGTTCTTGTCAAAGCCTTTGTTGTGTTTTACATTTGTAGTGTAAATCTCTTTGTCAAACATCTCCAGCACTAATGTTGCCATCCTAGTATTTGTGTATGCTGCTATAACTTCCCCACTGCAAACATTCCACTTTTCGCATTATGAAGTAGTCTGTAAACCTGAAGTATTTATGATGAGAAAAAGAAAACATCTCTGCTCTAGCCTACAGCCCAATTGAAAGAACTCTTTGAAATGTGATACATCTTCAGCACCTCAGTCTGGGAAGAATCTATAGTCAGCACTGAAATCTTGGCATAATAAACACAGAAGATACTCACCACCTCAAGACAAAGGACTATTGTCAAAAGTCAGCTGCTTCCATTCAAATGCTGCCTTAAACTAGAGTGCCTAAATCTGTTGATTGCCAACACTACCACTACAGTATCCCACAAAGGGCTTTATGTGTCAGCTCAGTGCGACTCCTTTAACTCTGCTGCACCGCTGCAGCTGCCGATGCAGCCTCGGTAGGTAGGTGGCTATTAGAGCGCCACCATGTACGATGGTGCATCTTCAAATTTATGCGTCAAACTAAAGACATGTCCCAGTCCATTTTACTGTACTCAGTGTTTTTATGAGAAGTTTTGTAGACCTCTACCCATTATGTTTTTATTTGGGGTTATGACGATCTCATTTGATTATTACAATGATAGTCTGTTTCAAGTGATGCTTTTGTTTGAATCCAATAAAATTTAGTGTAACTTTGTAATGATCTATGTGCACTTTTACTTGTAAAATGGAAATTTCTGTATGTTTATACTTGTAAATATAATTGTTGTCAGTGCCCCGTTGCTCATGTTGTCCTGCTTTGCATTTGTGATTCTGTTTAATGACTTATAATCTTAACTAATTTCTTAGTGATGTTGTAATAGGGAGATGGGTGGGGGTGGGGGGCTATTTGTACCACTGAAGCTTCATTAATTTGGTTCTTTACTGTTTTGAGGGGAGAAAGAGAACGTGAAATGGTTTGTGTACTGTTGGATTTTAAGCAATATTTTAGAAGCTGTGTGACTGCTTTAATAATGTTTCCCAGTGTTGTTTGAATCATACTACCAGTTATACTAAAGCTGAATGACAATTGTGCAAAAGTTAATGCCTTCATAAGATCAAGTACACCACTGTTACACAGCTGAAATATAGCATATTACCTTTGATGCTAGTAAACTATAAAGTTTAGATATTGAATCTCATTACAGGGTTATTTATATAATGTGACATTATTCAGTACTGACAGACTACATGAAGTAGTTTTAAAATCTAGTGCTATTTTTATTTTAAAGGTTAGCAATGAGGAGGAAATGTGATCTGGTTGTGTTTGTCTTCTGTACAAAGCCTGAAGTGCTTATGTTTTTTTGGCTAACAGTCACAGAGGGCAAAGTTTAAGGCATTCTTGTAAGGACTAACTGTTCTTTTCAAGCTACTGTTTGTTTTTCTAAAAGCAGGATTTGCTTCCGTAGGAGGCAAGTTCCTTCACGTGGAATAGTGCAACCTGTATATGGGTTATTAAACTAGGAAAGACATTTGTACTTGCACAGTTTAGATCATCCTTAAATCATCCTTAAATTTTGAACATGTGAATTGTCCAAAAGAAATGTTTAATTTTTCAGTAATTTTTACTCTTTGTGCACATGTTGATTTCCTAATGGTAAATGCTTTGTTTAAGATAGTGTTCTCTGTTGAGAATATTTTCATGGAATAAAACAATCTTTTCATGGCCAGTTAAGGTGTATAGTGTGTTATCTCTTACTGCTATGTGACCCAAAGAGATGTAATGATTTTTTTTCTTGAATATGCTAAATTTCAGATAATACAAAGTAGATGACAAGTTCCGTAAATGAGGCAACCTTTTTTGCAAAGCAGCTTTTGGAAATTTTATTCTAGTTTGGTTTCTGTCAAGCTTTGCTAAAGGAAAAAAATGTTAACAATTTCTTTAGAGTGAATTTAAATTGCATGTAATAATTTGGATTTATCTTTGTCTACAGTAGCTGTGTTACATTGACTTTCCTTTTACACCGTCTTATTCTTTGCATCCGTAAGAACCGTCCCTGTACCACACATCCTGATTTAGCCTCCACACTGTGGCTGGCATTTCCTGTGCTTCTGTTTGATTCCTGATTGGTTACAGCACCCGCGTCTTCCTGGCATTTCAAAGCATGGAAAGAGAACATTTGCCATATTTAGTGACACTTTCTCTGTAACTTTAGAGAATCTAATTTCAGAAGATTCGCCCTTTTAAAAAGGCAAATGTGAAACTATCCAAAAAGGGAATAAAACTCAGGGTAGATGCTGAAGAATAAGAGGTTGCAACTGTTGAGATGAAAATTTAGAGATCAATGCTAAGCTTGGAAGTGGGGACATAAAAAACAATGAAAATTGCAGTAAAATAGTGTCAACTGCTACAGCTTCAGATGAACAGAGGTTTGCAGGGAAGTAAAGCTCAAAACAGTGAAAAGGGCTACTATCTGAACTAAAATCAGGGAAGCCACATCCTACTTGCTAGGGCAAGATAACATCCTTATAACAATATTAACAAAAGGAAAAGGATCTCCAGGCTTATTGGAAAGGATTTTCTTTTGAAGAAGGTACAGGTTGAGTATTTCTTATCTGAAATGCTTGAGAACAGAAGTGTTTGGGATTTCTGATATTTTTGGATTTTGGAATATTTGCATTATGTCCTTACCAGTTGAGAGTCCCTAATATGAAAGTCCAATATCTGAAATGCTCCAGTGAGCATTTCCTTTGAGCATTGTGTTGGTGCTTAAAAGTTGCAGATTTTCAGATTTCAGATGCTCAACCTGTATTTGTTTAGGTGAAAAAATGCTTCAGAAACTCTGAACCTGTTTCACTGAGCTCGTATACCTATGATCAGATATATTCCTTAGGATAGCCACTGTCAATAACTGGGGAAACTATAGAAAATATAAGAGTTGCCAAAAGAATGGGGAATGGGCAAACACTGTAATTTTGAAGAGTAAATTCTGGGATGTTTGACAACAACCCTTATAATACTAGATGTTGATAATATTTGGGGGACAATGTAATGGGCAGCTGGACCACTTAGGTTCCTAAGAAGAAGTCATATCAAAATAGCTGCATTCCTTTATTTTGATACAAATGGGGAATTCTAAGATATAATTAATATCTTGCTTTCTGCACAATATCAATTTGACAAGATTTCTCATTTTTGTAAGATGGTGACAGCATTATAGTAGAATAGGAGCTTGTGACAAGCCGATTTAGTAAACCTGGAATCTCATCCCTGAAGAGTGTCTTGTGGAGAATATGTGTATGTTTGTTATCAACCATAATAAAATAAACATATCACCCAACTAAAATAGAAAATTACCATCTCCTCCTCCAGAGGTAACTATTATCTCGAATCTTGGGTTTATTGTTTTGTTTATAGTTTTAGCACATGAGTATTTTTTTCCTAAACCTGATTACCTTCCTTGGTTTTGAGCTAAGGATGGTGTCTATAAAGATGCTTTGTATGAGTGGGTCTGATATTCAGCTATTGCATTCTGATGTGTAATGAATGCTAAATACTGAAATGTTTCCATACTGGTTGGTAAGTAGTAACTAGGAAAAGTAGTTAAAAAAAAAAAAAAAAACCCTAGTTAATCATACAAGTTCCAGTACATGTTATTTCTCCCAGAAACCACACATGACACTCTGATACCAATGCATTTCTGGTGTGGGCTCTGGGGACAAAGCTTTAAGAAAGGCTTACTGTTATATAATAATTTACTATTATTTATTTCAGGTGTTGGTGAATCCTCTGGTTTTATAAATTCTTGGGTGGGAGAGGCCCCTGGCAATCAAACTGAGGGAGACATACTCTGTCTCCCCCCAAAAAATGCCTCACCCTGCTCAAGGGTCGGGGGGCAAAGCCGGGTCTGGGCTCTGGAAGTGGCTGGGGAGACTGGAAGGGGGCATGGGCCCTGGGCCCTTCAGTGGTTTTCAATTTTTTCAATTTTTTTAAAGAGACAGGGTCTTGCTCTGTCACCCACGCTGGAGTGCAGTGGTTTGATCATAGCTCCCTGCAGCCTCAAACTCTTGGGCTCAAGTGATCCTCTTGCCTCAGTCTCCTGAGTAGCTGGGACTACAGGCATGCACTACCAGGCCCAGGTAAGTTATTTTTATTTTTTGTAGAGACAGAGTCTCACTATGTTGCCCAGGCTGATCTTGAACTCCTGGCTTCAAGCAATCCTCCCACCTTGGTGCTGGGATTAGAGGTATGAGCCACTGCACCTGGCCCCAAGTTTTGCTTTTTGGGGGTAACTTATTCTGTGGTGGAGAGTGGTCTGCCTTGTGTATTTGAAGAGGTGTGAGGAAAGGGACTTTACCCAGAAGAGAATGTTCTCCTGCAAGTGATAGCACAACTCGTGCTATGTTCTCCCCCTTCGCTTGGGTGGTCTCCAGACAGGAGTATCACATTAGTCTGCCCTCTTCACCTCCACAAGTCCACCTTTCCCCTCACTTACCTGGGCAGACCAAGCCACTTTGACTCAGGGCGAGCAGAAGCCCTGGCAGACTTGTCTAGTGTTTCTATTCTCTCCTCTTTCCCCTTCTGCCTTGTCCTGCATCATAACTGGCATCCAGCCAGTCAGTGGTGGTTTCCTCATTGGCCAGTGTGGGGGACACAGTGTGGGTGTGGAATGAGACAGACAAAAACCATAAGCTCGCTCCCAGTTCTGGCAAACCAAGATCAGCAATCCTCACCCATCTCACTCCCTCTTCCTCCCTTCCTCCACTCTTTTCTGTGGCTGGGAGCACCTGCCACTGGTCTTGGCATGTAGCCAGCACCCAGATGGTGCAGTGTTGTCTGATGAGGCTAAGAGGTGAGATGGGGATCAGCTGCATGTCCACTCTGTTCAGGTGCCAGACAGCACCTTAGTAAGCTAATAACTATGTATCGAAAGGGGGAGTCATTGGAAGAGTTTGCAGTTCCCTGTGTTGAATATAGGGGTGTCATTTACCTGGTGACAGGCCATACCTAACAAAAGTTATACCAACCTATTTGTTTAAATAAATGATTTGAAAATTATTAGCAATTGATGAATGACTTATGCTTTTATCACTTGATAAGTTTTTATTACATAGTTTAAAGAATAAAAGGAATTTTACCTGTTCATTTGTACATTGATTTATATATTTATGTATTTATATTTAGTAACATCCCACTTATCAAACATTTTGAATATTCCATTGTGTTTTGATTGCTTTTTCATTCAACGTTGTTTCTAAGCTTTATCCATGTCTATGCATAGTTCATTTTACTGCATCTAATAGTCCATTAAGTATATAATTTATCCATCCTCTTGATGGATTATTTCCTGAGTTTTGCTGGTAAAAACAATGCTGCTTATGCACATCCATGTGCATGTGTACTGATATGAGTGTTTCTCTAAAGTCTGTACCTACCAGTGGAGTTGGTAGGTTATGAGTTATATTACTTTTCAATTTTAAAAGATAATGCCACATCTTCCTCCCAAAATTATTGTAATATTTTTACATACCTATAAGCATTGTATAAGGGTTACTCATATTCCAAATCCTAGCCGACATTTAGGAGTCAGATTTCAATCTTTGTCAGGTCAAAGGATATATAATAAAAGAGCATTTCATTGTAGTCTTAATTTGTGTTGCCCTGATTATTATGTTGAGCCTCTTTTCATGTTTACGGTATGTTTTTCCTTCTTGTGGAAAGCCTGTTTTTGTCTTTATCCATTTTCTTTTTTGGTTAGTTGTCTTTCCATTTTAATTCATGGGAATTCTTGTGAATGGGATGTTAATTGTGTTAGTTATCTCTTACTGTGTAATAGAGCAGGCTGATATTGGTTCAGAGTTTCTCATGAGGTTGCATTCATCTCAAGGCTCTGACTGGGGCTGGAGATCCACTTCCAAGATCATTCAAGTGGTTGTTGGGAAGCCCCAGTTCCTTGCTGGCTGTTGACCAGAGGCTTCAGTTCCTTGGCATGTGGACCTCTCCATTAGGGTGCTCACAAGGTGGCATCTTGCTTCCCCCAGGACTCAAGGGGCAAGCTGCAGTCTTTTAACTTAGTCTCACACATGACATATGTAACGTACCAATACTTCTGCCCTGTGCTCTTGGTTGCAGACCAACTGTGGTACAATGTGGGAAGGGACAACATGAATGTGAGCAGCAGGAGGCAGGGAACGTTGGTGGCTATCTTGGAAGCTGCCCTACCATACTAATCCTTTATCAACAGTTTTGCATGTTGCTAATATCTCTGTTTTTTCAGTTTGTCTGTTGTTTTTTGATGAATAGAAGTTCATTTTAATGCAGATTAATCATTTCATAATTAATACTTTTTCTAAGAAATTCTTAATTGAGTCAAAGAAAAAAAGGTATTCTGTTTTTTCTTCTAAAAGTATTAGAGTTTTGCCTTTCACACAGGTTCTTAATTCATTTAGATTTTATTTTGGTGTATGATACGAGATAAAGAACCATTTTTTTCTCTTTCATTTGCTTAACCAAATGTTTAAGAATTATTTATTTTAAAAAGTCATCCTTTCTCCCATGATTAGCAGTATCACTGTTATATATTAAGTTTCTATTGACAGTTTAATTACTGTAGCTTAATAATGAGCTTTTATATCTGGTAGGAACCACCAACCTGGGACCACTGTAAATCAATTTCTTGGTTTGGGGTTTTATAAATTTTACTCCAGACCTATATGAGGACAGGCCTGTGACTGCAGATCCTCACCAAAGACTATCATCGTGACATTTATTTTCTTCTTGGTGCTGTATGTGAAGACAGGCATGTTTCCTGGCAACCTCCATTTGCTGGCTGGCAGATTTTTTTCCTGCCTGTTCTCAGGGACCCTTTAAGGGTTCCTGCTTAAGAGAGGCATTTCATGTTCAGCTCCCCCAAGACAGCAGAGTCTCTCATTCACTGAGGTGATATCAGTATTTGTCTCTAGGTCTACCCAGGTTTCTAAGTTCTTGCACAGAGTTGATTTAAATTTTCTGTACCTTTGGTGGTGGGGGGGGGAGGATTTCCCTCCTTTCATTCTATCAAGATTGTGCATTGAAAGATATGTTTATTAAAATTTATTCAGGATTTAGTTATAGTGAGAGGGCTTTCTAAGAGGATTTGAACCACTGTTATTGCCAGACGTAGAAGTGTGCTTTGGGTCTTCTCAACAAATAAAAAATAACAATGTGATGGTGCCTTTAAAAATTGGGCAGGGGCCTTGTGATTCTAGGCCACATTAATGGAAATACAGCGTCCAGAATTTGAAACTAGTATTATTTCCGTTGTATTAAACAACTGCAGTGAGAGTCTCATACTTAGTTCTAGTAGGCATATTAAAGATGACAACAGTAGGGTGATGGTTAGGATATAGTGGGACTTCTATAACCAATAAGTTGCATTTTTTCAAAGGCTATTTAACATTGTGGAGAAATTTTTGCAGCCTGTATGAGAAAAGATGGATATAAAATTTGGCATGGTCCCAATATTAATATTTAAAAGAAGAATAAACAAATTGCTAAGTGTTTGACAGTTGGTGGCAGGGTGATAGAATATTTTAAAGTCTTCCATGTTTTCTATAACAGGAAAAAATTGAGGAGGATATTGATAAACTGGAAGTATCCCCTTTGCTAAGTCGGAAACCTAGAAAGCTTGTTGTTATGCTTATCAGCTAGAAAACAGGTGATTAATTTGAAATACATGAAGCGATGTCAGGAAATATAATAGTGACTAACATCTGGGTGCTCAGTTTTGTACAAGGTGCTGTGCTGCACATGGGACTCAGTGAGGTGAACTTAGCCAGAGCCCAGCTGCTGGTAGGCTCCATAGCTTGAGTCGGATCCCAGGTCCTCTGGAGCCATTACGATCTTGTATCACCATTCTGTCTCCTAAACTAGAAACCTTTTCATACCACTTTCATTCGTTTTGGTTTACTATCAGGATATAGTAGTGGCTAGGGAAGAGCGTGCCTGTCTTAGGAAGCTAGGAGGTAGAATTATTGTACTTTTCAATGAGTTTTATATTAAAGAGACTGGCTACAACTGTTTGACAAAAAAAGATATATTTTCATTCATGACTATTTACATTTTTCATATTTATTTGAAGAATATCATACAACTGATACCTTCTGAAATGTTTCATGCTTTTCTTTTAAACTCTTCTATTTACACTTATCTGACATGGAATTAAAACTAAAATGGTCAAATGCCATAATAGAAAGCAACCAGCCAACACAGCTAGGTCTTCTCTTAAATTAGCTGATCAACATTAGCAACTGTTACCTTAATAATAAATTATCATTCATTTAAAAATCAGTAGTAATTTTAAACAATCCATAAATAAGTATGCTCTGTGCAATTTACATGTTTAATATCCTGTGGATACTAAAAGCTTGTATGTTGTCAGATTTGTACGTTATTACTTTATCAAATGATAAGCTTTCCCAGAGAAGAAACGGGAGACGCTTGAAATAATATCCTAAGGTTCTTTGGCGAGTCATCAAAGCTCTGCCTGCTTTACAGGAGGAGGTTCCAGTTTACGTGAGAGCGCAGTTAAAATCTGGTTGAATTTCTCATATCTCTCTGTCTGATTGACTTGTGCACCTTTGCTGCCCCATAGCAATCGCATTTGAAATTCAGTCTTGAAGATTTCACTCATTTCTTCATCTGGTTGAAAACCTAATCAAAACAAAACCACCAAAAAAGTTAACTTCAGTTCTGCCTAAAAACATAGTGTTAAAAATGTGCTTGTTTAAAGTCAGATCAAAATGAACTTCATCTTCTCTCAGAACTTTGAAAACTGCCTCCAAAGAAAAATGCAGGATCTCCTCTATATAAGGGAGGGCAGAGCCCCACCCTCAAGGACCTGAGCACCTTCAGTGAACAGGTACACTCACTAAAACATGACAGGGTGAAATTCCTGTGTACAAGCCATTCTGGGCGGTAGTGCTGCAGGAAGGAAGGAGTGTTCATGTTACCTTGTTTTTTTCATTTGTTTTTAACAACTTTACATGCCATATGATTCACCTACTTTAGCTGTGTAGTTTATAATAGAAAATTTGTACAGTTGCCCAACCAGTTTTTGAACACTTCCATCACCCTAGTACCTCTTTGCAGTCAATCCTGGCTCCTACCCCAGACCCCAGCCAACTACTGATCTGCTTTCTGTTGCTACTATTTTGCCTTTTCTAGAAATCTGACATAAACGGAATCATCCAATATGGACTTTAAATGTCTGACTTCTTTTCACTTAGCATGTTTTTGAGATGGTTCCGTATATTGCATGTTATCAATGATTCATTTTTATTGCTGAGTAGTCAGTTAATGGACATACCACCTTTTGTTTATTCACTCACCAATGGATGGACATTTGGATTGTTTCCAGTTTCTGGCTACTATGAATAATGTTGTGAACATTTATGTGGACATGTTTTTATTTCTCTAGGAGTAGAACCATTGGATCATATGGTAAGTATATGTTTGCTTTTAAAGAAACCATCAAACTCTACTCCAAAATGGCTGTATCATTTTATATTCACACCAGCAATATACAAAGATTCCAATTTCACCACATGCTGCCAACCTTTAGTTTTGTCATTCTTGTTAAATGTAGCCATTTCTAGATAGTATGTGGTAGTATCTCATGGTGGTTTAAGTTTACAATTTCCTAATGATTGATGCTTTGAACATCTTTTCATGTAGTTGTCATTTGTATATCTTCTATGATGTGTCTGTTTAGATTTCTCTATTTAGTCTCTTGAGTTGTAAGAGAGTTCCTTATATATTCTAGATATAAATCCTTAGACATATGTTTAGCAAATATTTTCGCCTACTCTGTCTTGCCTTTTCACTGTCTTACTGGTATATTTTTGAAGAGCAAAAGTTTAAAATTTTATCAGTGTTCTCTGTTATGGTTCATGCTTTTTGTGTCCTAATCTTAACTCAAGGGCACAAAGAAGTTTTCTTGTATTTTCTTATAGGAGCTTTATACTTTAGCTCTTAACATTTTGGGTCTGTGATCCATTTTTGGATTACTAATTGTGTGTAGTATGTATGAGAAGGATCAAGATTCATTTTTTTTGTATAAGGATATCCAACAGTTCCAGAACCATTTGTTCAAAGACTATACTTTATTCAGTAAATTACCTTGGCACCTTTTTCAAAAATCAGTTGACAGCCATATGTCACAGCCTATTTCTTGACTCTCATCTGGTCTACTTAAGTCCAAAGATGCTTATCAGAGAAGGGGGAAGCCTCTAGGCCTGCAGTCCCCAACTGGGCCACACAGCAGGAGGTGAGTGGCAGGAGAGGGAAGCTTCATCTGTATTTACAGCCGCTCCCCATCACTGGCATCACCGCCTGAGCTCTGCCTCCTGTCAGATCAGCCGCAGCATTAGATTCTCATAGGAGTGTGAACCCTACTGTAAAATGCACATGTGAGGGATCTAGGTTGCACGCTCCTTATGAGAATCTAATGCCTGATGATCTGAGGTGGAGCTGAGGCGGTGATGTTAGTGCTGAAGACCGGCTGCAAATATAGGTTATCATTAGAGAGGTTTGACTGCACAGCAACCATCATAAATCAATTGCTTGCAGACTCATATCAACACCCTTATCCGTGAGTGGCAAGTAACAATTAAGGTGCATCTGGTGGCAGGCTTTAAGTCAGAATCTGACACTTATTTCAGTCTGTATGTGGCCCGCCTGTTATTTACCACTTCTGTCCATGCCTCTTTCCCACACTGCGCGTTTGTCTCAGTCACAGTGTTGGTAAGCCCACAAGCTAACCCTAGTAAAAATGAGTAAAAAACAAACATTGCTGGAGAGCCTCTTTGAAAAGGGGGAAGGATCCACTGATGAGACAGCAGAAGACTCTAAGACTGCCAACAAAATTAAAGCTGCATTTAAAAGAAAATACCAACAGTCCTACTTAAATTTACAGGTTCATTGCAACAGATGATTCACGTTCTCCAAGCCCACTTTGCATAATATGTGGCAACCAGCTATCAACAAAGCCCTGAAATCTTCAAAACTGCCTCACCACTTGGAGACCAAGCACCCTGCATTGAAAGACAAGCCTTTGGAGTTTTTCAAAAGAAAAAAACATGAACATGAAGAACAGAAGCAATTACTGAAGGCCACCACTTCATCAAATGTGTCTGCACTGAGAGCATCACTCGTAGTGGCTCACGGCATTGCCAACGCTAAGAAGCCCTTTGCTATTGGTGAAGAGTTGATCCTGCCTGCTGCTAAGGACATTTGCTGTGAACTTTTAGGAGAGGCTGCAGTTCAAAAGGAGACACATGTGAGCCACAGTTGTTAGGATTAATGAGTCACTGTGGTGCACAATCCAGGTTGATGCGTCTACCTTTGTTGACAACAAGGCAACAATGCTTGTTTTTGTGCGATGTATTTTTCACGAGGATATGTGATGTGCGCTTTTGTTGCCAACTGACACCACAGTTGCAGAACTACTCAAGTCCTTGAATGATTACATATCAGGAAAACTGAATTGGTCATTTTGTATCAGTATATGCACAGACGAGTGGCTGCCATGACTGGACAGCTTTCTGGTTTCACTACTAGGGTCAAGGAGGTCGATTCTGAACGTCAGTCTATGCACCGTGACATCCATAGAGAAATGCTGGCTAGCCAAAGAATGTCACCTGAACTAAACATTTTACAGGATGTGACGAAAATTATCAGCCACATTAAAATACATGCCCTTAACTCACATCTCTTCGCGTAGCTCTGTGAGGAGATGGACATGGGACACACGTCTTCTTCTATACGCAGAAGTGAGATGCTTTCTAAAGCTAGATCACTAGTTTTTGATTTATGAGAGCCACTCCAGAGATTTCTTTTAGAAAACCAGTCACCACTGGCAGCACATTTCAGTGACACAAAATATGTTGCAAAACTTGCTTAGTTGCGTGATGTATTCAACCAGCTCAACAAACTCAATTTGTCACTTCAAGGGAGAACAACTGTGTTCCTGTCAGCAAAGTGGCTGCATTCAAAGCCAAACTGGACTTATGGGGGTGATGAATGAACACTGGGATTTTTGATATGTTTCAAACATTAGCAGAGATTTTGAAAGAGACTGAGCCAGGGCCTTCTTTCTCCCAGCTGGTGCATGATCACCTATCTCAGCTTTCAAAAGAGTTGGAGCATTACTGCCCAACCACTAAAGACCCCCAACCTGGGAATGCATGGATCTGTGACCCATTTGAACTGACTTTGTTGGTGCTAGAAGAGGATCAACTGCTTGAGATCGCAAATGATGGTGGCCTTAAAAGTATGCTTGAGACAATTTTAAATCTCTATACATTCTGGATTAAAGTCAAGGTGGAAGATCCTGAGATTGCTACAAAGATACTGAAAAGCCTGCTTCCATTTCTAACATCCTATTTTTGTGAAGCAGGGTTTTCTCCAGTGACAGCAACCAAAATGATATTATGGAGTAGACTGGACATAAGCAACACACTCCCATCACTCCCAGATGGGACCATCTAGTTGCAGGAAAATAACCTCAGGGTTCCCACTGATTCTGCATTACATTATGTATTATAATGTAATAATAGAAATAAAGTACACAATAAATGTAATACACTTGAATCATCCTGAAACCTCCAGCCCCCATCCGTGGAAAAAGTGCCTTCCATAAAACCAGTCCCTGGTGCCAAAAAGGTGGGCTCTGCTGCTGTAGGCAAAGAGTCATGTGGTTTTCATCCTTTATTATTGCTGGAGTGATTGGCTTTGTCATTTAATATATTCCTACCATCTAGATCACAGGATCCTGGTTGTGGAAAGGACAATAGAAGTCTTTTCTTCCTAATGATGTCAGAATATCCTTGATGATGGATAAACCAAAGGCCAATTAATGACTTTCATTCACTCAGGTAACCTGCTTTGAGCCTGTGCCCTGGGCTGGGCACTGGTGAAAACGCTGGTGTAGTCACTGTCACTTTTAGCAGTGGGAACTTGCTATGTACACTTGTGGCAGGATCAACTGAAAAATTCCATCGGCTACCTTTAAAGTGATTTGCTGTAGAACAGCTTAAGGCACACTTTCCTCAAAACCCATCCTGATATATTGGCTTATGCAACATCCAGCGTAATATAGTCATTGGCTTTGCATAAGTACATACTCTAATATCTGTTGAACTGTGTGTTTTTATTGTTTGCGTCCCACATTGCCATCGCTGGGGACCTTTTTTGAAGGAAAAAGGAAATAGGTATGTGGTGCATAGACCTACAGCAGACACAGTGCCAACCATTCGGTCCCACAGTCTGGTTCTGAAGCGGCAAATTTCTTCTAGAATGAAATGAATAGGCCTCTCCCGCCCCACATAGTTGTTAACCTTGTGGATCAAACTGTGGGCCCTTGAAGAATTTTTTAAATTATCTAGTGAGTAAGAGAAAACAGTCATCCCTAATGACTGCATTGGCAAAGCCCTGTCTGGCACTTGCTTCCTAAATGGTCCTTCTGCCAGCAAGCCTCCCAGCCTTCCAGCACACGGACACCAGGTAGTTTACTTCAAAACATAAATCTGACCCTGTGATGCCCTTCCCTGGTTAAACTCTTCACTGGCTCTTCCTCAGCCACGGGCCGACATGGGAGCCCTGCAGCTGTGCCCACTTCCCTCTGCAGCCTAGGTGGCCGTTCCTTAGGTCATAATTTGCACTAATCCAAACCCAAGTCCTTGTATTTCCCACTTTTCTTAAGCTCTTTCAGTGGCTTTGCTTGTGTCGTACCTTCTGAGTGTAATTTCCATCCCTTTCCATCTCTGTTTTCTGGGTAACTACTATTGTTCCTTAACAATCAGTGGAGGTGTTTTCTGGGAAATTGTCCCTCGTAGCTTCCTCTTTCCCTGCATCTCTGACCAATTCAGTTCCTTAAGTGCTTCCATGGTACGTGCTGCACTAACACCGTGTGCTGAAACACCTGAAACAGCCTCTAAGCGCCGTGAGGACATCCAGTTCGCATGGTTCTGTGCTCACCACGTCTGTGATAAATGTTCATGAAACTAACTGAAGCAGCTGCTCTCTGTTACCACAGTCCTGACACAAAAGGTCAGTTTACGCAACACTCTGCCCAACACTCCGCAGAATGTGTCTGAGACTAAAAGCAGGGCGCTTACTTCCCAGTGTGACTGGGAAGGAACAGGACCGCAGGTAAATGAAGTCTAGATAAAACTCCACCTCCTCATCTCAGCCCACCACCTTTCCTAATCTTGCCAATTAGAGGTACTAATTTTATTCCATACCACTGACACAACAGAACACTTAAGAAAGGAGAAACAGGACACTTGAGTCATTTTTGCATTTAGAGGGAGTAAGGATCAGTCATACAAAATGGAATTCCTAAGCATTATTCTTTCCTCCTTGGTCTTTTTTTAATTAAGGACATCCATGGTCTTTCATGCCTTCATTTCAGTTACTACACAGAGTAGACAGCTTCCCAAACCCAGTCCTCACCTGCCAGGATCCTCTCGGCATTCACCCGGTAGCTGTCCGCAGCCTCCGCCATGAATCGGGCTGTTGCCAGATGGTTCAGCATGATTTCACAGCTTTGGTCATTTTTTTCCCACATGTCAGTTCCTTCAAAAGTGACATCCTGGCGCTCCATTAAGGTCACAAGGGGCATCAGCAGTGGGACTGACACATTGCTTGGGGGAACACATGCGGACTCTGAAGAACAAGGAGTAAAATTTTCCATAACCTATTTTTTTCAAAGTTAAGCACACGGTGGTGACTTGTAGCCTGCATCTTGTTGTAGCTACTGTAGACCTTCTACAAGCGATGCTGTCATCTGATAAAAGTCCTGAGAACATCAGCACTTCTGCAGATAACTCAGGGCCTCATAATCTGCCCTGTTAAATGCTTGACAAAAGGGCCAGATAGGACCTAGTCACTTACCGCCCCCCACGGGCACCCCGGGCTCGCCCTGCCTGCCATGCTCACCTCTGCCTTCGTGCAGGAGTTTGCTGAAGGGCTTGAGCTGTTTCTCGTAGAGGATGGCGGTCTGGGTGTACTGGTGCCGCAGGGCAGTCCACGTTTTTTCTAACCTTGTGATCTGGAAGAAAGAAAAGTATTATCTTTTTGGAAAAGACTTTTTAAATTACCTTTTTGCAGCCACGCACGGTGGCTCATGCCTATAATCCTAGCACTTTGAGATTGCTTGAGGCCAGGAGTTCAAGACCAGCCTGAGCAAGAGTGAGACCCCATCTCCACTAAAAATAGAAAAACCACCCAGGCATGGTGGTGTGCACCTATAGTCCCACTACTAGGGAGGCTGAGGCAGGAGAATTGCTCGAGCCCAGAAGTTTGAGGTTGCTGTGAGCTATGATGACACCACTGTGCTCTAGGCAGGGTCTCCAAAAAGAAAAAAAAATTACCATTTCGCTTAAATTTTGGAACAGGTAATAGATGCACATGGCAAAAGAGAATACCAAGAAAAGGTAATCTCCCAGCGTACCCCTTTCTGTACTGCTCTCATGGCTCCTCCCAGTGACAACCCTTTGTGTGTGTGTGTATGTGTGTATGTGTGTGTGTGTATGCACACACCCCTTTTAAAAATAAATACATGCATATATACAACATATATTTTTCAGTTCCTTGCTTGGAAATCATTCCATATAGAACAGCCTTATTTTGTTAAACCTCTGCATAATATTCTACCATACAGAGACACTATAATTTAACTGGTCTGTAGATAAGAGTTTTAAATATATTTTGCTATTACTAAATTACCTCATAAGGATTTTGTAAATGTATATAAGTGTGAAAATATCTGGAGGATAAATTTCCAGAAGTGGAACTTCTGGGCCAAAGAGTACACATATTTTAATTTTGACAGGTGTTGGCAACTCTGCAGCACAGAGGTGGCACCAGCGTGAGGATGTAGGAACGTGATGTAAAGCATTTTAACGTTGTTTGTACAAAATGCCTGAGACACACAGAGGATTGCCCAGACCATATGATGCCATTACTCATTTCTATTCATTTCTTTTGGAATAAGTTAGGCAACACCAGCATATGCCGCTGACTGACTGTCCTAGGATAAATGGTCCCCCACTCACACCACAGCACCAGAAGCCTATGTGTCAAATTTTCTACATGAAACAAGGAAGCGCACTAGTATTTAGGGAATGAGAGCCAACTTTGTGTCAAGCATTTGAAGGATTTCATTTAATCTTCACAAAGCCCCAAAAGGCAAGTATTTTGGCCTCATTTTACAGATCAGAAAACAGAAGAGATTATGTAACCTGCCTGAGGTTTCCCATCCCAGCTGGTAAGTGACAGAGCTGAGATTCATTTCCTTGGCCTCTAAGAGCTCCCATGGATTCCAAGAGGAAGGCAAGAAGGGTCAGCTCCAGCGGGTTTGCTGGGAAGAAAAGGCTGTGGCTGGTCGTCCTCTGGCCACCCGCATGCTGCCCTCTCTTCTCAGAAAACCCTTCTTCCCTCCCCCTCCCTGGAGCATCCGCCCTTCTGGAGGAAGCCCTGCGTCTGGGTTAGGTTCACCTCCTGGGTGCTTCTCTCTGGAGACTAGAAGCTGAGAAGAACAGGTGGCATACGTGGCTGTGGGATCAGCACAGGTTTGGATGGCGACACAGTGACGTGTGACTGTCCTCTGGGGTTTTCCCCAGGTATGCCACTCCCCGCCCCTCGCCCCCTGCTCACCTCGAGGCCCTGAATACCCCAGAGGACTGTGTCACCTCACTGCTGAGACTCCAGAAGGGAACAGTCTGGCCCTGCTGGTGGGCCAGACCAGGCACGTGGAGGGGGTGGTCTGGGATAAGTCCCTAAACGCTGAGTTCGACGTCACAGCAACCACGTGATCCCACAGAACGTCCCCTTTATCATTCTCAGAGGGAGCTCTGGGCTGGGGGCTTTACACACAGCCTGGCCTGTTGGCTCAGCTGTCCAAATTCTAGGCAGTATTAGATGAGAGGAAATAAACATGATGCAGTTAAAAACACCCAAATGAAAAAATAGCAGGATGCTTTGCTCTGTGAGGCCTGCTGGATTGAAAATCCAGGTTTTCAGGTTTGACACCCTGAAAAACCCCTGTCAAAGCAGATAAATTCAAATGCCCAGTTTCAGAAACTCTAATGAGGGGGTTATATGGCAGGTGGGTCAGGAATTTGTTAACAGGAGTCTGTTTTAGGTGACCTGTGATAAACTAATCTAAGGATTCTCTGAGATAAGCTCCCCAAATGTCTCATTTTCCCAGTCATTATCCCAAACTGCCCACATTCCTGGTGGCCCAGGTGGAAGCAGTCTCCTATACACATATTTTAGCCAGATGTCTCACCTCGATTGGTTCTCCAGGAACACTGATTGTTCGTGAGGACGACACTTATTATTGTACATCAAAGAGAAAACACGGACTGTCAGCAATTATCCACTCTTTTTAAAAGCAGAGCCAAAATACTTAGGACCCTGCTCTTGGTTGCCCCTTCATCGAAGCAGCTTTCACTAAGATTCAGTTTACTTTCGAGACTGACTAAAATGGCCTGTGACTTGCTAAGCATGGTATGTGGATCCCTTTGCAGAACATCAAGTACACGCAGGTCCGAGGGGCTGTACAAAGCAAGTGGAAATTTACCTGTGGCATCTCCAGGGCTTTCATGACTGCTGAGAAAGAATAGAGGTCCCCCATGGAATCTTTCAGTTCCACTGCCACCTGGACGATCCTGTTGAGTGTGGCCGCTCGGTCCTCCAAAGTGCCCGTGCAGCCCAGGACGTCCACTGCAATGCCGATGGCCATCGTGTTGTGTCTGAGAGGGAGGAGATCAGTGGTCAGGCCCAGGGCCAACGGGACTAGAAGAAAATGAAACCAAATTGGCCAGAACAGGACTGGTTTTGCATGATTTGTTGCTTGCTCTGAAATGTGCTGGCCGCAGACACTCCGGATGGCCAATCTCAACAGAGAGACTACCCCTAGCAGCTGACTGCGGCAGGGGCCAGGCTAGGCCGCAGAGGGTGCACTATGCAGTCAAAAAACAAGATGTCCCAGGACAGGGCCAAGTTCAACCATGCACAGAGAGGTGTGAAGAGAGCCCTGGGATTGAGATGCTCAGAGGTTCATGTAGCTCCTTGTACTCCCCACCATGAGAGGGCCAAGGAGACAGCAGATGACCCCAACACACACCCTGGGAATCCCTTCCTCAGGGAAGCCTGGGACCACCTCCAGTGAGCCCCCTGGACTTGGGAATGGAAGGGGCAGAAAAGTGGGAGGATATGTTTGATCCAAGAAGATGACACAGGCATCAGAACAAAGGAAGGAAAGAGGAGCTAAGAATGGTGTTTTGCAGCCCCAGTCAAGAGGCCAGGGAGGAACAGAGATGTGGACAAGACTGAACAGCTGATAATGGGCAAGAATTAGCCCATAAAGGTCAGACTCTAAATAAAATCTTATTTCCCCCAACAATCGTCCCTTTTGTCATCCTGAGCTACATGGGTCAACCCCAGACCCAGAACAGGAAGCAGGGTGATCTTATCCCCCCACGACAATGGGACTAACATGAATGGGGTCAATATGGCAGGAAGCACAGACTGTGACCTCCTTTCCTTCCCTCCGTAAATCAGGGCCCAGGAGTTGACTGCAATGGACCAGAAATGCCTCTGTTACATTGCATCCAGCTCTGGTACAAGTGCTGGAGGCGAAGCCCCCAGTTCATGGCTAGGGTTGATAAAATACAACAAGCTTTGGAAGTCCAGGGCCATGTTGTCCTGGACGTTCAGAGCTCAGGATGCGACTCCGTGGCCGCGGTCTCCCTGTGCCCAGGTGTGTTGGTCTTTCCCTTGCTCTCCTTGAGCAAAGGGCAGCAGTGATTCAGCTAGTGCCCAGCGTGACTCATTGCTCTAATGTTTGTTAAATAAGTAACGAGCTCTGCGTCTGAGAGTGATTGTACATATACGTATGCATGGTGTTCACTTGCAGTGTTATTTAAGGCTCCACTCCTTAGTTTCTTCATCTGTCAAAGGAGAGCAAGTGTGAGAAACAGACTGTGTATGGGCGTAAAAATAACTCAAGTGTCTGGCGCAGGCAGGCACCCACTACATAGTAGTTGTTGCCACAGTCTCTGCGTACATCTCTTCCTCTGTGCCTTGGTCCATTTGAGGCATTTGTTTATATCTATTTCCCATTTCTCCATTTGTCTCCTTTCTCTGATTTCTTGTTTTTCTCAATTAATGTATCTAAACATAGACCTAAAGTATATTCTTATTATTTGCATCTTTAAAGAGTTTTGTTGATCTGCAAAGTGTTAACATTGAGTAGAACATTTTAGATGTTTCTTTTATTTATTTTTTTTAGACAGAGTGTCGCTTTGTTGCCCAGGCTAGAGTGAGTGCCGTGGCATCAGCCTAACTCACAGCAACCTCAAACTCCTGGGCTTAAGCGATCCTACTGCCTCAGCCTCCTGTGTAGCTGGGACTACAGGCATGCGCCACCATGCCCAGCTAATTTTTTCTATATATATTTTTAGTTGGCCAGATAATTTTTCTATTTTTAGTAGAGACAGGGTCTCGCTCTTGCTCAGGCTGGTCTTGAACTCCTGACCTCGAGCGATCCACCTGCCTTGGCCTCCCAGAGTGCTAGGATTACAGGCGTGAGCCACCGCGCCCGGCCTAGATGTTTCTTTTAACTAGTAAACTAACTTCCCACACTGTATTCAATTGATTGTTTATTCAGTGTTTTCTTCCCCTGTGTTTTAGTTTTACTGGCCCTTAATAGCCAGTAATAAAAGGCAGGTTCTCTACCCCTTTAAGACCTAGTGTTGTATCAGTGGTTATCTAATGGTTACATCCACTCACGCAGCCAACATTTGCCTGAAACCTCCGGGGGACACCACTGCGGGAAGAACTCGGGATGGCAAGTGTGTAGCAAGAGCTCCAGGGGTTGGCAACCAGAGACGCTCAAATGTTACATGAAGGACATTTCCAGCTTGGTAGGCCTGGAATGGGTGAAGTGGTAAATTAAAAACTAAGGGTAATTTTGTATTTGATTCCTAAATGCAAAAAGGTGATATCATTTGACACTTCAGGACCCCTATAACCTTGGCCTTAATTTAGTAAATACATTGTAATTAATAAAAGTACTCCCCAGGCTCTAGTAGGCAGATCGCACAAGGCAGCCTTGGACAAGAAGCAAGCTAAGGAGCAAGATCCTAGCCGAGTGGCAATCAAGAGGAGAAAGAAATGGATGTTGACAGGAGTGAAAATAGCCAAGAGAGACGCCCCAAACCTGCTGCCCCACCTAGGCCCAGGACGCACGTCCCAGCACACCTAGTGATGCTCATGAAATAAGGCTCAGATTCATTAGGCCTGGAACCCGGGGAGTTTTCAGGCTTAGACGTCTCACATGAGAAATGGAAGTGTGGCAGCACAGCTCACCTCTGTGCACAGGGGAAGCGAGTGGAACTGCAAGGCCAGGCCCTGGGGGAGAAGGGGACACCCAGAGAGCGAGGCTTGAACCTACAAAAGTCTCTCCAGGAAAAGCAGAGAAATTCAGAAGTGGGATCTATAATCTCCCAAAGGCCTCCAACAATGGCTGTGCCTGAACAAAGCCAGCACAGGCCACTTGTCCACCTCCTGCCCCACACGCTTCAACCCAGCACCCTGGGTGTGCTCTATGGGATGCAGCTCGAGGCCGGTAACCTCGAGAGCAGCTGCCTCTGTCCCTCCAAGATCATTTGAAATGCTTTCCAGGGCTGACATTTTAGGACTGCACTGTCCACTCGCCACATGTGGCTATTTACACTTAAAATAGTAAATACTAACTAAAAAACGTCCCTCAATTACACTGGCCACATTGCAGGTGCCCATGAGCCACAGGTGGCTGGTGGCCACTGCAATGGCCAGCGCAGACAGGAACATTTCTGTCATCACAGGAAGTTGTGCTGAACACACAGTGACCTAGGACACTATGGAAAGCCACACACAGGCAGTCAGGGCAACCGGGACATTAGTTGGAAAAAAACAGAAAATTTAAGATAACAAGATAGTTGTACCCCAATCAACTTTTTTTATGCATCAACAAGGCTAGTTTTTGTGGTGATATGAGAATCTAGTCTAGCACTTCTTTTCTTAAAAGCATGCCTGACTCTTGTTTCTAATGTCCAAACATCCCACGTTCACGCCTGTGCATTCCAGTGGACTCCCAGGCCCTGGCTTTTCACGAGAAGAGGGCAGCGGGCCGGGTGCCGTCATCCCCTGGCCTCTGCCTCCCCATTTGTCCAATCCTCAAAGAAAACATTGTTTAGACTCTGTTCTTTCCCACAAACTCCCACTTAGTTCCTCAACTGTAAACTCCAGAGAGACAAACCAGCGGCTCACTGAGGCAGGGCTGTAGGAGTAGGAGACCCGGGGACATCCCAGGTGCCCTGGCTGCCTGCAGCGCCCAGCTCCACCCCGAGCCGGCAGGACCTGTGACTTCCCCTCGCACAGGTCAACCAAGCCAGTGGCTTCAGGCAAGTCTGCTCTCCCCATCCGCCCCTCCAGGCGCAGGGACAGGAACGTGTTCTTCGTGCCTGACTTGGGCTGCGCTGTTCCCTGTGCGGCCCAGGAACTCTGGCTCAGGCTTCTGGGCAGAGTGGCCTGGGCCGCACACCCTGAGGCCAGGCTACTTGCGGCTGCTCTGACCCCGCAAGCAGTGGGAAGGGTCAGAAACGCAGAGGGCAGCACTGCTCACCTTTCGATGATGTCCAGACGCAGCTGGTGTCCGTGAGGCAAGGTGATGAGCTCCAGCCCCGAGCTCACGCCCATGTTCCTCCTCATCTCTTCAGAGACTTCAAGTATCCTAGCAACCTGTCGGAACCAAAGGCGAAACACACCAGATGAGGAGGTGGGCTTGCCTGAACCAAGGCAGCCCGCGAAAGGAAATGCACTCAGCCGGGGCAGCGTGGATGTGCTTTACTTGCCGCATTTCCCCAGGAGCAGCAGCAGCCGACAATATGGTTCTTACGCGATATCCAGGACGTGTGAACACACACACTAGAATATAAAACCTAGGGTAAAAGGAGGACTGGGGGGAAACACCTAGACTGGTCTGCAGAACCTGCAGATTTGTTAAGTGTTTCTGCTTGGCCAGAGAACAGTTCAGTCCTTTGAGCTTTTGCCTGACACCGGCGGGACCCCGCAGTGACATTTTGCTGCCAACAGCAGGGCTGCGTGTGTGCGGAGCCAACCGATCCCCTACAGCGGAGAGGCAGAGTCTCGTCCAAGCTCCCTCTGCTGTGGGCTTTGCCATTCATGTTCTCACTTAACAGCCCCAGCTGGCGGCTGGTCCCCCTAATTACACCTCCCCAGGGCTCAGTAAATGCCACTGTATGTCTGGAAACTATTAAAAACGTGTATAGTGACTTGAAACCTGAGGTCTCAAACACACCCACTTCTCCTCCTGAGAGGTTTGCCTTAAAGAAAATCTTTCTTTGTCCCAGGCCAGCTCTCATCCCATCTCAATTTTAGTATATAGTCACAGTTTCTTGGAATCAGGGATTACTTGACCATTTATAGTTACTTATTACTTGTTATGTAGAAATGTGACAACTGAGTCAGTGTGTCTCTAAAATGGGGCTGACGACGCCTCACAGCACAATGACGTACCAACAGTGCAACCAGCAGGTACGGTGGGTCCAGCCAAGCCTGACCGCATGGCAGGCATGGGACAGTTCCTGCTCTGGTGGACTTGTCCTTGACCACAATTATCCCAGGCATGTGAGCTGTGCAGATGTCTTCATAATAGGCCACGAGAAACATCCGGAAGTTTAGCCTATATTATTAACCCCTTGACTTCAGTGGTGAGCAAAGGAACTACTGTCAACCCTGAGAGGACGAGCCTGTGGCCCCGGCTATCCGCCACCAGATGCCAGAGCAGGACGCAGGGTTCATGCTGTGCTCACACAGGCGCCCCAGGATGAGGCGTTCCAGCACGTTTGCAGTCCACATCTTGGCTATCCCAGCTCTGCTGGATCTCCGGACTCGCCCATCCCTCCTCACCCTACCCCCTCAGAAGGTGCTGTGCTGACCCACGGGAGCTCCTCCCAGCTGCCAAGGGACCTTCCAAACTGCAGTGAGAACGCCTGGCTACATTGCTGGTTCTGCTGCCCTTAGCACAGAGGACTCAGGCCTGCACCTCATTTGACTATAAAGGGCTCCAGAGGCAGGAACCTGCCTAGAAGCAGAGACTTAAACAAACACTAGAGGAAAGACCTGCCAGGCCCTCCCACACCCCACCCCGACCCCACCTTCCACGCACACGGTCTGAATCTTCTGTGAACCTACCCACTCCCTGTGGCTTCTGACATCTGAGTCTCTGTGCCTGTGTGCTGCCTTCCAAGTGCTTTCTTCGGCCTTCATCTGGCCAAACAGCTTCCAAACTCATCTGAGGGGCCCCCACCCCCTCTCCACCTTCCCCTCCAGCTCCTGTGCCTTCCCCTGCAGGGCATGTCCCAGCCGTTCCAGTGCCTTGTCCCTCCCCACCCGCCCCCACCAGACACAGGCACCTCCAGGGCAGATACCATGAGCCGGCCTGGCATACAGTAGGCACTCGATCAAGGCCAAATACAGAATGCTAGTAAACACTCGGGGCTCACTCTGGACCAGGCAAGGTGCCCAGGCCTTTTCACATATTATCTCATTTAGTCCTCTTTGACCACCTGGGTGGTCAGAATTCCTCAGAGATTCCTTATAGATGGGGGGAGGGGGAGAGAGAGGCCAGGCAGCTCGAGTGGCAGGGCCAGGCCTTCACTGCTGGGCCCCACGTCCAGCTACGGGCAAAGACAAGCAGGTGGGAGGACAGCCATACTCCAGACGCTGCAAGTGAGGCCAGGGCAGCGCCCATTTGCAGGGTGGGAGGGGCTCAGGGGCTCCTAACCGGGCTTTGGGGGCGGGGGCTGGACACTGCTGGGCAGGCCGTCTGGAGGGCTCTCAGGACCACCCGCTGTCCTGATGGCGTTCCTGGGTGCCAGCCCGCAGGGGTGGGAACCAGCACGTGGGGCCCAGATGCTACCCAGCGCCTGCTCTCAGCTCCTGGGTGGCCCCGTCCGGGCTGCCCCTGCTTTTGGGGCAGGAAACAACAGGTCTTGTCTTATTTTGCTCTTATAGGCACCGGTTGTACCTACTTGGAAGTCAGTGGTTCCAGGAGGAGAATAAGGAAATGGTGGAAGACTTGGGAGGGAAGAAAGAGGGAGGGCTAAACGCAGCCCTGCCCTGGGGCTGGGTGGGCAGAGTCCAGGCTGGCTCCTGCTTCTGGCTCTGCCTGGGTGCCTGGGACGCCATCCAGCCCTGGCCCAGGGGTGTCTGAAGGCAGATGTGGGAGTGAGGCCCCACCAGGAGGTCGACACGCACCACAGCAAGAAGGAGGGCAGACTGCACATTCTTCGTGTGAGAACAGACTCGGGGTTTAGTTTCATGGCTACCAAAGGTGGTGGGAAGGTTCTAGGCCTCCTGCAGAGAGTGGCAGGCATCTCTCCTCCTTCTAGACGATTGGTCAAGGCCATAGGAAGACGGATCCATCCCCCCTGGGAATTGGGCTGTTCTGTAAACCCAGGCCCCTGGGCGCTTCCTCTATGGAGAAGCCAGGCAGGTTCATGCCAGGCCAGAAGCCCACTCCTGGCCTGTGGGACATGGTTCCACTCTCACATCCAGCGCCCAGTGTGGCTGACTTACTAGAACAGAAATCCTCAATCCTCTTACCTCCCAAACAGGTTTAGCTCGCTTTAAAGTGAGTTAAGGATTTAACTCAGCAAATCATCTGGCCACCTACCAGCGAGCACTGCCCAAGGACCTCCAGCCAAATTGTGAACACGCCCTTTTTCTCCCAGTGCACCTGCTTCCTGGCTCTCCTCTCATGGCCTGCCCAGCCGAGGTGTGGCGGTGTGGATGTCCCCTCCCCCCAGGCCTGAGCAGTGAGGGACATTAGTTACTGAGTCATCTCTCAAGCCCTGTTTTCAGCAAGGGCCTTGTTTACCCCTAAGATGGCCAGCAACAGGGCTGTTTTGAGGAAACTTTGATTAACTTCCCTACTCCCCAGAGTACTCAGAGACTGGATTTCTTGCCTCAAATTCATGACTCAGGAAGGAAAAGCCAGTTCCTAAATAAGCCCTAACCTTTGAAGCTAACTGACTTTACTGAGCTATGAATGAAAAAGAGCTTCAAATCTGTCATTCAAATGCCCAGGTACCAGCCTCTTTCTGCTGAGGAGAGCAGCTAAGTCCAGCCCAGCCTAAGATACCTGTTGTCTAGAATGCAGTTGACCCTGCTTATCTGTGGGTTCAGAAACTGTGGGTTCAACCAACCCTGGCTTGAAAATATTTCAAAAAAATTACGTCAGTACTGAACATGTACACTTTTTCCTTGTCATTCATTATTCCCTAAACAATGTGGTATAACGACTATTTACAAAGCACTTACCCTGTATCAGTATCATAGGTAATCCAGAGATGATTTAAAGTATATGAGAAGATATGCATAGGTTATATGCAAATACTGCACCATTTTATCTAAGGCACTTGAGCATTGTGGATGTTGGTATCTGCTGGAGGTCCTACCACGAATCCCCCATGGATACCGAGGGACAGTGTTTCTCTCTGAAGGGTGAGGTGGTTGGGGACCACCAGTGAACAAAAGCCACCCGTATCTAAAAGAGATACTTCCTATCAAAAATGATGATGATGTAAACATATTTATTTAGTCACATGAAAAAACAGTCATGAAATGTTTAATCAAAGATTCAGGGTTTGGAATAGTCTGTATAGACTAGTGCCATTTCTGTAAAACAAACATTATACATGCAATTATTTACATGTATCTATTTGCAGAGCAAATGATAATGTAATGTTTTTGCATACACTAAATGTTGACAATGGTGATCACCAGGACACTGGATTTTGTGTGATTTTTTTTTCTTTTAATTTGTGTTTTATATTTTTTTAAATTAAGAAAGTATTATAAAAAAATCAAGGTAACTTTAAAAATGTTTATTTGTACTAAGGACCATTTTAGTAACAAAATAACTATATAATGTATGTAAGTATGATGTATAGTGCATAATGAAATAAAAATAACCAAGGTTCTGCTGCTCTAGAAACTACGTTTTCATCTACGCCCTCCTCTCCTGTGGCTTTGGCGCTACCAGTTCTCAGGGAGTTGAGGCCAGGGGAGGAGGAGGATTCTGTAGCAGCTGCTGACACAGCGGGGGTGGGGGTGGCCCCGGCAGCAGCTGCCACCCTCTGTCCAAGGTGAGTTTTACAAGCTTCCTGCCCGGGCAAAGGTTGCCCTGACTTGTGGTTCCCACCCCTTCAATAAATCCCCACACCAGTGTTATCATCAGACTTTTCCCATGAGCAAAGCACTTAAAGGGTAAGGCAGAATGAGGCCAGACAGGACCCCCCTTCCAAAACTTCAAAAGCCAGAATAAAACCCGCCTCCCGAGCTCTTACCTTGCAGTCCGTGCTCAGCATGTGCTGGGCAATGACCCTGGGGTCGCTGTTGGTGAACAGTTCTTTTGCACGTTTCAGCATTGCTGTTTCCAGGGGCTTGTTCTCAGCAGGAAGGAGCTTTGACTCAAAGTCGTTGGGCCTGAACGAGGAGACAGTCTCCAGGACGGGCTTCATGAACTTGCCCTCGTTCTCCTTGTCTGTCTGTGCTGCCCAAGGTTCCCACGGTCTCGCCCCGTCATCGCCATCAAGGATCGAGTAGTTGATGCCAGAGTTCCGGGGGCCCGGCGCCCCGTTCTGCTTGGCCGTCAGCAGTTCGGGATGGCTGCCCTGGGCACACGAGGGCAGCCTTGCTCCCCGGTCACAGCCTGCGGCAAAGGCTGGGTTCAGTTCACAGTAGTTGGCCTCCGAGTTGAGCCAGGCGGGCGGAGACGAGGGAGCTTTGAGGAAGGGCACCTTGCAGGGCTTTGGGGGTGGCTTCGGGCACAGCTGGCTGTCCGATCCCCGCAGTGCCTCCCCCGGCCTGGCATCCGAGGAGACCCTCCGAACCACCGCCGGGCTCAGAGTGGGCTCGCTGCCCGTCCTGAACACGGGCGAGCTAGGGCAGGGGCTTGCGTCCACGCCCGGGGACTGCGAGGGCAGCTTACAGCCTGTGGGGAATAAGAGAAGGTCAGAGAGAGCACAGCTGTGTGGAGAACACAAAACAAACAAAACTAGAGTGACAGCTCCCCAGCCCTCCATTCATGCCCTTGGGTTTCAATTTTCATTCCCAAAAGAAAACTCAGTGTGACTGCCCCACACCCAATCTCGGTGAGGGCGAGGCGGCCCACCCCACACTTCTGGGGGCAATTCTCAATCCCAGGGATTGCCCACAGCTCGGAGGGCAGTGAGTAAAGTAATCTTGCCCTAAGAAACAGAAATCATTAGCCACACAGCATAAAGGGCCCTGAGTCACTCTCAAGCCAGGGTGGAGCCCAGCCAGCTTTAAACGAAGAGCTAGGGACACAGGAAAGGACAAGAGGACGTTGCAATAACCCACATCGAAGCAGTTTACAAAGGGGTATTAGGAAAATCACTTTGTGGTCCCAAGAAAGGTTATGAAAATAATGACAAACAATGCCATGTCCTACTAATGTAAGCGCGTACTAGGTTTCCCTACACCCCGGGCCTTGTCACTCTTCTGGCCTCGAAAGGAGAATGGAGAAGATCTGCCAAAAGCCCTGGGATTGACGCCCGCCAGCCTCTGCCCAGGAAGGGGACTAAGGGAGTGGGCTCATTTGTCATGAAGGCCCCAGTTATCGAATGGGCTTAAAATCAGAAAGCCTGGACTCAAATGCTAGGCGTCTCTGGACATTAGCCTCTCTGTGCCTCAGCTTCCTCAGCTGCAAAACGGGGATAATCCTGCCCACCTTGAAAGCTTGCTATGAGGCGTAGCAGCCAGCATCCATAAAGCATTTGGCTCAGTGCTTTGCAACTGGCTCTTGTCCTGCAAACCACTTCCCCTCCAGGCTGCAGGCACGGAGCCTCATGTCAGCTTCAAGTTAGACAGATGACTAGACTGAGCAGGGCAACCCCTTGAAGGAAATCGGGATCATGAGCCACCCTCCTCCCTGAAAGTCCCCAGGGACATACCGATCGGCAGGTAACTTTCCGACTGGTGGGCTTTGAGGGATAAGGCTCGTCGGTCCTGCATGTGATCCAGGCAGGCTGGCTGGCTCCCGCTCTTCTCTTTATTTCTGAAGCAACAGACAAATGGGACAGAAAAATCATTAAATCATAAAACCTTTAGATAACATCATGGAAAGAAGAAAGAAAGAAAGAAAAGAAAGAAAGAGAACTGCTCAGAATGAGAGCGCTCCAGCATACCCTAACAGCAACGGAACGTCGGCTGGAGGAGGACATTACTGAGGGGGCGTGTGCGCCAGCCCCGTGCCCATGCCCAGTGCAGCAAGTCCTAGGATGCCTCCTCTGAGCCTTCCCATCCTGTTTAACAGAGCAGGGTAAAAGTTTTACTGTACCCTTGGGAAAATCTGAGGAATTGGAATGTGTACTTTTAACAGAGCCTAAAATTACTTACAGACCCAGGGGAATGACTTGTTTAACTAACATGCATTTTCCACATGCTTTTCAGTGTCACGGTTAGGAAGGAAGCTGTGGGGCAGCTTCTATTTCAGTGCAAATCTCAGCATCTCCCAAATAATCGGCAGGACAGCCGGGGAGGCTGCCATCCCCATCCTCCTGGCAGCGCAGGGGGTCCCCACAGACAGCCCCTGCTGCTGAGCTTGCAGAAGGCACCAGCTGGTCACCAAGCGGCACCTGGGAGGCCCCGTGCGCAGCCACCCAGGGAAGAGGCACAAGGTAATCTTCATACCCTCGCCGTTCCTCCTTCTGTCCCTTTCCAACGCAAACTGAGAATGTCTCTCACCAGCACTGAGCAGCAGAAACTTGTGCTAGAGGAGAAGGCACTGCACCAGCCAAGCTGTAATGAACTTTAATGGCCCTCCCACAAGCACAAAACATTCTTATGTTACAGAAATCACAAAGTTCCTTCCTACCTTTGCAAGCACCAAAGAAAAGACAGATTAAAAAAAACCAAACTCCCAGCAACAGGGAAATTCCAGCAACCTCTCAGAGATAAGGCAAGACAGAGGGCAAATTCCAAAAGGAAATGGCTTCCAAGAAGTGGTATTTAAGCGGTGACCACAGCAATTGATCGGTCAGACTCCAGGAGCCCAGAGCAGCAGGGCCTGGAGCAACCTGGCTGGGAGCACACCTTTGCCCAGGGCCGGCCCAGCCCACCAACCAGCCGGCCCCACGTCAGCGTGGGTGGAGCCGGGCCAGGGCTGACGTCCCTGAGCCACTGAAGGGCAGCGGGGCAGGGCGGTGGGCCGTGGGGTCACCTTTCCTGTTTGGTCCTTCCCCCCACTTAGGCATTCCTGGGCCTGCGGCCGAAGCAGTGACAAGACTCAGGAGGTTCTGCATTCCAAAGGGGAAACAGAAAAGTGGCTCTGTTCCGTCTGTCTTGTTGACTTAGAGACTTTCTTCATCCTTTTTTCATTTCTTATCTTAAAAAAAAAATTAGTTTCTAAACCAGGATCACTGAGGGCAGACTAGGAGGCCTTCCTCCCAGCGGCTCTGCAGGGCTGCCAGCTGCGCTGTCACTCTGTTCATGACGACAACTCCCTGCTTCGAGCCTTCAGGAGCCAACCCCACTCCCCGAGCAAACAGAGGAAAGGTGCCCCTTTGATGTTTTAAGGGATCTTATGTCCAATGTTATTACTACGGAAATGAGGATTGCTAAATATCGGGTCTTGCCGACTGCCCTGAGTCTCATGTTCTCCTCCCCTCCGATGACAACTGTGACTCTTAGCACTTACCTAGCACCCACTAGGTGCTTGCACCATCCTGAGCACTTTGCACATATTAAATCATTTTACTCTCACAAGCCCCGGCCCGGAAAGGTTAAATTGCTTGCTCGTGGTCAAACAGTCGGCCGCCCCGGCCTCCAGGTCCACACCCCGATGCTGATGCGAGCCGCAGCCCCCAGGTACCACACAGCTGCCATCTGCATCACTCACTGAGTCCTGCATTTCGCTTCTGAATTTTTGCAGTATAGAAATTACAGTTTATGACATTTCCTTATGGTCCAGAAAGAAAACCAATGAGTGGATAAAACACATTGGTTTATGCATATAAGCCCAGAAGCCGGGGAGCCGGAGAGGGGCTGGGGCTGGTCTATGCCCCCCATGCCTGTCTCCTCCCTGCTGTCCCTTCCCGGCACAGCAGGTAATACACACATGGACTCTGAGCTCCACGAGAGGCAGGTCCTATACACCACAGGACGCCAACCCTGACGTTTGACAGCAGGGCACCTCGGCTCAGTGGTGTTTTGAGCCCCTGATTTTCCATCTAGTTCTCTGAGTTCTTCTCCCCCCTTTCCTGAGGTTCAGACTACAGCTGCCACACTCTCTGCGTCTCCTGTCTTAGAAACTCACCTGTTCTCACTGAGTCAACTACTCTTTCCACGTGGACCACACCCTAATCTAAGACTTTAGCCCTAAACCCCTCCTGGGCTCCCACACGGCTGCTGAATGCCGGCACTCAGCAAGCCCTCAGTCACATCTCAGGTGGAACAATTGGTTTTTCCTCCAAAGTCCCCTGTCCTAGTCACTCTGTGGTCTCCGACTTGCCCACACAGAGGAGTCTCTGCTTCCCGATCTCTGGACTCTGGCTCCGCCCCACTCTCGCCTCCTGGTCTCTCTTCTCCCTCCCTGCTCACCCCTTGCTCATCGCTGTCCAGTTCAGTTCTTAGGACACCCTGCTCACTACATCGAGTCTCTGCAGCTCCCTCAAAGCCCTTAGCCTGGCATTAAGGCCGCCCTGTGGTCTGGCTAGGGCTACTCTGGAAGCCTCCGCAGCCGGCTGCTTGTACAGAGCCTCTGCTCCAGCCCAACTTACTCATTCCCAGCTCTTCTGCCCTTGTCTGTCTCACGCTTCTGCCCACACTGTGACTCCGGCCTGCAACACCCTCCCCTTTGCAGCATCGACCCAAATTTCCCCCCCGAATCCTAGCCCTGCAGCCCTCTCCGTCAGCCCGGCCTGTCCCCTCCCTCGGCTCCTGCACCATTTGTTCCTGGCACAACCCAGTTGGGATCTAACTGTGACAGCCACCCCACTAACGGTAGGCATCCCTACAAACATCTTTTATTTCTCTGTTCCAGGGTGAACCCCTCACCTGCCTAGCTAAGCTTGGGCACCCCCAAGCACCTCTCGTGGGCCTGACACCACCTGCGGAGCTCCCGACCCACCTGAGGAGGTTTCCCCTGGGCAAGCTCTGCTCTCGGGCCTGGGCACTGCCCATGGTGAAGCTCAGCCTCTTGGTCACATCTGGCCTTCCCTCGGCGAGGCTGCCCTCCCAGGCCCGGCCCGGGGAGGTGCCGTAACGCTCCTCCAGGCACCGCAGGGGCACCGTCCTGTTGATGGGCTGGAAGATGATGGCGCCGCTCTGCTGGGAGATGGGCCGGCGGTTGCCCACGTAGCAGCGCACCAGGCCGGGGATGGAGTCGAAGCTCTCCATCTCGAACTGGTACTGCACGCGGCTGTAGGCCTCGCTGAGCCGCAGAACCGTGCGGTGGATCTTGAAGTGCTGAGCGAGGTTCTTCCACTGACAGGTCAGGACAAAGTTCCCAGGGCTGGACAGAGAGTCTCGCACCAGAAAGTCGCCATCTCGCTGCACGAGGTTTTCGGACACCTTTGGGACAAAATGGTGAGTGAGGAGCAGAAAACGAAAACTCAAGCTCCTTTTAAAGGCTTATTGCTGCCAACAGAAGACAATGCTATTACGGCTCTTCTTCAGTAGGCTCTTTAGTTTTTCAAAGGTCAACTTGGTAGCAGATCTAATCGTTCATTCAAGAACTACTCACTGACCCCCCACGACGTGCCAGGCGCCACTGCAGGCACTGCAGGCCACAGTGACCTCATGGAGCTCCCATTTTTAGTGGAAAGCTTCTATTTTAGTGAAGATAAACAAACAATAGCTATAGTGTGTCCGACGTTGTAAAGTTAAGGAAAAACTAAATCAGGAAGAGAGATCGTGTTTGGGAGGGGATGAGGGCTGGCCTTTAAAATAGCATGGTCAGGGAGGTGTCCAGAGAAGATGATGTTTATACAGACTTGAAGGATGTAAAGTGACAGAAAATAAGAGATGAGAAAATGTGTACCTGGAGGGTCTGAGTTTCCTCCCCAAGAAGTGGAGTGAGAAGGAAGGTGTTTGTTGGTAGGATGCCAGAAGGCACCCTCGGAGCCCCCTCCAGGCCCAGCCAGTGGGAAGGAGGAGCCCCATGCAAGACTGTGGAACCAGAGACGTGTGTGGATTCTGGACACACCAATTCCTGTATAGAAGGACTAAAACAAAGGCAGGCTGGAGTGCCTCATCTCACAGTTAATATATTTGCAAAGCACTAGTACAGTGCCTGGAATGCAGTAGATGCTCAAAAACAGTTAACTGTGATGATGGTGATGCTTATAGTAAAAGGAGAATTCAGGCCAGGCTTGGTGGCTCACGCCTGTAATCTTAGCACTTTGGGAGGCTGAGGCAGGAGGATTGCTTGAGGCCAGGAGTTCAAGACCAGCCTGAGCAAGAGTGAGATCCTATCTCTACAAAAAGTAGAAAAATTAGCTGGGTGTGGTGGTGCTCACCTGTAGTCCCAACTAGTTGGGAGGCTGAGGCAGGAGGATCACTTGAGCCCAGGAGTTTGAGGTTGCAGTGAGCTATGATGACATCACTGCACTCTTAGCTGGGACAACAGAGTGAGCCTCTGTCTCAAAAAACAAACAAACAAAAACCCTAAACTACCCCCCACTTCCCGCCAAGAAAAAGAAAAAAAAAAGGAGAATTTACACCGTGGTGTAGCCTAGTGGTTCCTGGGGCCGGCCTGGGTTTGCATCCTGGCTCAGCCGTCTGACTTTGCACAAGTTACATAATCTCTTTGCAGCTCAGTTACACCATCTGTAAAACGGGGATAATATTACCTACAGAGTGGCTATAAAGATTTAAGGGGGTAAAGTGTGAGCTGTAACTATCATTATTATGGTTACAGTGTTCAGTTATCCAGTCTGGAGTGATTTATTGCTGAAAATTTATACTCAGGGCAAATGGTAAACAAATTTTATGATCACATTAAGGAGAAGGATGGTAGTGACAGTCATCAGTTTTATAATCTCTTACAATTTTTTCTGGGACCTTCCAATATTTGACCAATAGTATACTTCTGTTAGCTTAAAATAGAAGGCTATCATAGTTACTTTAAAATTATATCTTTGCTTTAACAATGTTTTCACACAGAAATTCCATTTCTTGGAGTTGAGCCTGTGAAAACAATTATAGGCATGAACATAATAGTTATCTTAAAGGATGCTGGTCAGAGTGTTAGAAACACCCTCACATGTCCAATAAATTGTGGTGCATGGATACCATGGGCATATGTACAATGCAGGCTGGCACAGAAGAATACTTTATAGCAGGTGAAAACTCCCAGGACATATTAAATGAATAGAGTAGGCTACAGAAAAAGTACATGCAGTACGGGCCACACTTGATTTAGGAAACTCTGGGAGGAAACACGTATTAACATGTTCACAGTGGTTATCTCCAGGAGGCAGAATTACGGATGAAAGTTTAATTTTCTTCTTTTTGTTCTCTATATTTTCTACAATCAATTTTAAACTTAAAAAAAAGTCAGAATAAGAATTATTTCTTTGAACACATGGAGAAATCTGCTACACTGAAGAAATAATAATAATAATTCACAACATGATGCCCTTCCCCTCACCCCCTGCCCACACACTTCCTGTCATGTTGTCCTTGGTTAATGATTGGCCAGATCAGGTTTATGATAAAAATCCAAGGGAAATTCTTTACCTCAATTCTGTAGATTTATTCTATTTTTCAATTTTTATAGTATTAAGTAAAAAAACATTATTCCTGGCAATCACCCAAATGGCAATCACACAGAGTATATGCCAGGCCACGAGTCTCTGGGTCACAGGCCCTGGTGGGGAAAGGACGGATGGAGTGAGTGACTGCGGCCCATGAGGGCAGAGGCAGCCTTGCTGGTCGGGGCCACCTGCCCCTGTGACACCCTGTCTTCTCCCGAAGTTAAGCCACTGCCTTAAAAGGGACGCCAGTTCCAAAGGTATGAGGCTGCAGGCAGCTGGCCAAGAGTTCAATTACCTGAACCACAGCCTGACCTCGTACTTCAGGTCGCTGCTGCCTCCTGCCGACTGCGGGACACTGGCTTTCCCTCCACCCACTTACGGGGCACGCGGAAGCACTGAGTTCCTGACCTCAGTTCTTCCAAAGGTCTCCTTAGAGACGGTCTACGTTAAGTCACTTCATAGTATTTGTTTTTGGCTAAACAGGAGCTCAGAGTGGGACCGTGCAGGGTCATCAGTCTGGGCACTGCCTGAGGGCAGGCGGGTGTGTGCTGCAGGGGACGAGACCAGTACCTGTCGGGGGATGCGGCCATGGTACCAGGCGTGGCTGCGCAGGTCCTCGCCGCTCAGCAGCAGCTCCTCCTCCAGCTCCTTCTTCAGCCTCTCAGGGGTCCTGTCCATGACGTGCCTCTCCTTGGAGAACTGCAACACAGGGTGGACAGTGAGCTCACCCTGCGGGCCCGGCCAGGCCATGCCAGCGGGAGACACGCCCGCCTTGCCGCTTTGCTCTAATCGAACCAGTGCATGCCGAAAGCTGCGCTCAGATAGGGGAGCCTGGATAATGATTACAATTAGCTGTGACCTTTCATTTCTCTGGCTACAAGTACATAATACAATTTTCACCTGCACATGGGGACCCTGATAGGAGAGTCTACTCAGGAAGCAGTTACCTGGGCAAGAGGGGCCGGGGAGAGATGTGCGAGGCAGTGAGACCCATAGGGAAGGCTGCTCTTCCCGGGGGAAGTGGGGGGAGCTTCCCCATTCTGCTCCGTAACTGCCCCAGCACAGAGCCGGGAAGGGCAGAGTTCCTGCCTGGCCTTAGATCCTGGGCCTCTGCGGCAGGGAGGCCCTGGGTACAGTCCTTGGGCTGGTAGCAGTGGCCCTGAGTTCTTTGCTGCTAGCAAACTCAAATTCAGGAATTGAGTTAGTCTGTAGAAAGCTTTAGAGCAATTAGAGCAATTTTACGTCTCTTGAATCTAAAAATACAAGTCTGAGTTTGCATTTTCCATGTCTTCCTTATTTCATTTTTCTAATATTTCATTTTTATGACAGATTGGAAATTGAAACTGAACAACAAAAAAACCCAACTGGTCCTTCTCCCAAGATAGTTTGAGAATCACTGGTCTAGAGCATTACACAGTGGCCATGGCGGGGCATTCTGGGTGGGCATAACCCAGGCCCACTTACGACACGTGAACTGAAGCTGGACACCTGCCCAGTCCCCAGCACACACCAGGCTCAGGGACTGCTCGCTGAAGGTCACATGAGCAGGAGAAGGCTGTGTTCTTGTGGTTTTCCCAGTTCCCCAGCTTGCCCTCCAAACGCCCACAGGAGCCACAAAAGTACTCCTTATCAGACTGCTTTGCACCTCAGCAAGGAAAAAGCCCCAAATCCTTCACCAAAGAAAACAAAAACAGACTTGGGATTTTAGGGCGGGATTCTTACCCTCTAGTGTCCCTGCACACATTGGCCCATGAGGGGCCCTGGCTGAAGAATGACTCTGGGGCTGATCTCTAGGTGGGGCTCCAGCTTACTGTTTGCTTGTCCCCGCTCCTCTTCCCATCCCTCTCCTTGCTGGGCAGGTGCTCAGGAGTGTTTGAAGAACGGAATTTGCATCAAAGAGACGCTGGTGCTGGCTGTCATGACATCCGGGGGCTTTAGATGGGGATGTCCAACACGCCTGCTCCCACCATTACTTACGTACAGCCACACCTGAATGTGGGCTGTCAACCCAGTCACACTCATTGTCCATGTCTTGTCCGTTTGCCTCCCTCTAGACTCTAAGTTTCATGAGAACAGAAATCCATCTACCTTTTTCCCCACTGCCCTCAATCAGTGCCTGAAAATATTAGTATCAGGCACTTCGTATTTACTAAGTGAACAAATACCCCAGGATGCGGAAGGTCGATGACTTCTCTTAGCTGTGGAGGTTCTCCCCTTCTCTGTCAAATCATCTGAAGCCCTGCGTTGGCTGGGCGTGTGGCCACATGACTAAATTCTGGCCAGGAAGGGTAAACTGCAGTGTCGGTGAGACTTCTGAGGGGAGATGTGATGGCTGGAGCTTCGGTACCGTCCTGGACCTCGAGGAGGAAGCCACACCCGAGGAGGGGCGGGCGGGAGGCGGGAACCAGGCTGGGTCCCTGAGCACTGTGGGGCCAGCACAGCCCTGGATCGCTGGCCTCCAGGCCTTCTATGCGATCTCCTTTCTCACTGAAGCCTGTGATTTGGGGTGTTCCTGCCAGAGGCGGCTGAGCTGATCTTAGCCGAAACTGTGGCCAGAGCCCCTGTGTAGCCGCCCTGGCAGGTGGTCTGTGTGCCCCGCCTATGCCCCTCGTGCTGCCCCCTGGGCCCACTTCTTGGTCTGAGCTTTGAAAACGTAGAGGTCTTAAAACATACAGCAGGTCTTATGTAATTCTTCACTGAAAATGCATTTGCTCTTATCCAAGAAGCCATTTCCATATTTACGTTTTCTTTCCTCCTGATGCCCCGATGCCAGACCACACCTTCCCCTTCCCCACCCCTTGCTCAGCACTGCTCATGACAACAAGGGGTATTTTTTTTTTTTTAGCGTTTTATATGCATGAATCTTTCATTTCAGGTTTGGAGATAATACTGTTTTATACTCGATACTGAAAATATAAAATCAGCTATCTTGTTACTTCTGTCCTAACTCCTTAGATAAAACAGGAAAATCCTGAATAGTTGCTCTTTCACGCTGCAGACCTGGCGAGGGGCTGTTGGGGAGTCGGGGTACTGACTGTAGGGAGGCACCCAGGGAGGGGAGGAAAGGAGGTTAGTAAGAGCTAGCGAGGCTTCCAGATAATCTGGGACGGAAGACCAGACTTCAGAGAACATGCCCTTAAGGTCTTGCATAATTTGTGAAGAGCCTGGAGGTTACACAACTGCCTAGACTTGTATTTTAAAAGGGAAGGAGGGAGAGAGGAAGGGAGAGAAAGAGGGAGGGAGGAGTGGAAGGGAGGGAAGAAGATTCGGTGAAAAAGTGATGGCCAAAGGGCTTTCTACTTCCAGCCAGTGAGGGCTGGTCTTGGCACAGTGAAAGGAGTGAGGCGTGTGACATGGGCAACATCTTCCAACAATAAAGACAGCAATTCAAGAGAGTCACAAAGGGTCACCTCATGATTCAATAGTGGCTATTTTGGGTGTGGGTGCCTCCTAGAACTTTCGCATACTGTTTTAATCACATATATTAACACAAGTTCTGTTTTTCCCAGCTGCCTGTATTTTATGAGACCTTGACCTTATAACAACTATCATTTTGCCTCTATGGATAAGTATTTGGATGAGCTGTAAACCTCATGGTTGGTGAGAAGTGACCATATAAGAAACTGTGGCAAAATGTATCCATTTGTATCTTTGAGAGCACTGTAATTGACATTTGTGCTTCTTTAGGACCAGAAAAGAGATTCCTGTTTCACCCAACTGGCCACATGTCTATGACATTTGGCAGAATTCTACTGGCTTCGCCCAAACAGCCTGAATTCTTGGTGACAGTGCACCCTTCTGCTTCTCTGCTGGCATATGAGAAGAATTTGGTTTCTTTTTTGAGACAGGGTCTCACTCTGTTGCCCAGGCTGGAGTGCAGTGGCATGAGTGTAGCTAACTACAGCCTCAAACTCCTGGGATCAGGTAATACTACCACCTCAGCCTCCTGAGTAGCTGGGACTACAGGCGTGTGCCACCATGCCCAGATTAATTTTATTTTTTGTAAAGATGGGGTCTATGTTGCCCAGGCTGATCTCCAACCCCTGGCCTCAAGCAATCCTCCCACCTAGTCTCCCAGACTGCTGGGAATAGAGATGAGAGCCAACACACCTGGCTAGGAATTTCAATTTTCCCCTGAAATGCAACCATCTTGGTCATGGCCTAAGCTAGTTTTTAGGTCTTGGCTACAAAGAAAATTCTAGTAATTTAAGGTAATACAAAGTACTTCTGCCCTCAGCAAACATTTCATCCCATTTGTGCAGCTATCAGTGTCCTGTGATTGATCTAAATTCTTTGTTTTTCGAGACAGAGTCTCACTCTGTCGTACTGGGTAGAGTGCAGTGGTATCAGCCTAGCTCACAGCAACCTCAAACTCCTGGGCTCAAGCAAACCTCCTGCCTCAGCCTCCTGAGTAGTTGGGACTACAGGCACATGCCACCATGCCCAGCTAATTTTTCTATTTTTTTGTAGAGATGTGGTCTCACTCTTGCTCAGGCTGGTTCTGAACTCCTGAGCTCAAGCGATCCTCCTGCCTCAGCCTCCCAGAGTGCTAGGATTACAGGTATGAGACAGTGCACCTGGCCGATTAACCTAAATTCGAATTGATTTTACCAATGCCCTAAGAACCTCTTGCCTTCTTTAGGCTACACTTCTGAGGTAAGAGTAGAAGAGATACACATTGCATTCGCTCGTATAACATTCATGTGCAACTGTTATTTGCATAGCCCAGAATTGTGCATGAGAAGAGACACAATAAGGGGCCAGGCCCCAGTGTTCCAACTGCTTCCAATCTTGGGAAAATGAAGAGGAACAAGCACATCGTTCAGATCCATCCCGCTCCAATAGTCTTTTCTCCTAGTTCTATTTTCGAGCTCCCTCACGTTTGTTTCTGTAGCCGTCTTCTGAATTCAATGTACCTCAAAGACTGGACCCAAGTCACCCTCAATCCCTCCAAGTGCATGGGCGGCAGGCGCTGGGACGCCCAGAGCAAGTACCACAGCTGTGCTCTCTCAGAAAGTGGCCCTGTGGACTGTGTGTTCCTCAACTGCCAGGCAGAAGGAGACAGCAAGCAAACTCATGCATAATTAGGCTCTCACACAAATGCTATGAACATTAAGAACGATCACATTATATGGCAGGACAACTTTTTCTCCCAGATCAAATTCTCTATTTGCCCCTGAATTTGAACCTCATTACTCCTAGAAGGCATGTCTAATTCTTGTTTCCCCAGGTTCTTGTCTTGAGGGGAAGGAGGTGACGTCCAGGGAAGCGGGAGAGACAGGGTCAGGTTTTCGCTGCCTCAGCACAGGCTCCCGCCATCCTGAGCGCCACCCCACACGGCAGCTGTGGGCTCAACCTCCGGAGGGAAGGAAGCTGCCCGGCTTTGGATCAAGAACATTTTCTGCCCACGGGTCTTGCCAACTTCTTTCCAGTGACCAAATCCACCCACAGCCTCTAAGAGACAAAGATGCAGGCAGAACCCATATCTTCTACCCCAAGGCTTGCCTGAACGTGACCCACCAGGGATCTCAGAGTATTCCTTTCTGGGGGAGGGGGGAAGTCAGAAGAGGTGCCATGTTCGTAAGTAAAAAGCATCCCTTGAGCAGGAAAGAAAGAAAAGAAGCAGGGGAGGGTGAGTAACTGCTGCACCACGGTTACCCACTCACAGGCTCCACTTCTAAACTTTCATCTGAGCCCCCGTCATTAGCACCGGGGTCTGAGACATAGGTAAACTGATAACACGGAGAATGCAGGGGGTGGATGAGGCTCACACTCGTCCAACCACACTGAAGTTAGAAAATTCCTAAGTTACTATAATTGATGCTTTTTGTGGAAATCTGAGTCTAGCTACATCTTTCCTATCTCTAGCATTTTAATAACTCCATCATCAACAGGTGTTACAGCAGTGTTTAAGAGCCACCTCAATCTACGGGCCTATGTCAATGGCCTTGAGCAAGTAACATTGACTCTCTTTAGATCCTCAGGCTCCCAGTCTGCAAAATGGGTATAATATGTCATGAGATACTAATAAGGATTAAATGGGTTGGTATCTGTAAATCACTTAGAACATACCCTGGCACATAGCACTAACTGTAACTGTCGTTATAGACACATATCAGGATGCTACTACTCTGGTTCTATAATACAAGCAGACTTCATGTTCAAGGTCTGACGCAGGAGGTGCAGGAAGGCTGGTATTTGGGAGCGAAGCAGTTAAGGAAAGCAGCCTCGTGCTCACTTGAGTGCCTGGCGGCCACCTGCCACAGGTTTCTTCAGTCCTCACTCACTGCCCGCCACCCCAGCACTCTGGCTGGTCATGCGGAGGGGCCTGGTCCTAGCTTGCTGGGGCCAGCTCCGAAAATCACACATACCACTCTGAATCTGGAAAGAACATCTCTGCAGCCCCACAGGCCTCTGCAAGTCCGGTCTTGACAGGCTGGAATAGCCAGAGCCCCGGAGATGATTGGAAAACACATTCTGGAGGCGCAGAGCCAGCTCCGCGGACGTGCTGGGAACCTCGATTAACACGGAAACCCACATTTCAACAGCTCTCTGAGGAAGAAAAAGCCGTTCTGGCCTGGGAGGACCGGAGCTTGGGGTCTCCTGCGTGAGCACCAGAGCCTGCATTTCAAATCAGCACAACAATGGGGCCTGGACTCGCGGGAGATCTCAGTTCCTGAGAAGGGAGGAGGGAGGGGTGCACTTGTGCATCTGTCAGAAACTCCCAGAGGAAGCTGCAGGACACTCATTTGCATGCAGGACACCACAGAATTAGAAAAAGATGGCATCTACATTATAATTAATGTTTATTTTACTCTATCCCTGCCTGTAAGAAAAGATTCCCAGTTCACAGGATGTTATTAAATAAGTTGTGCAGATCACCAGGAAAGACCCAGGCAGGCACGGCGGTGGAAAGGGACGACTGCAGAGGCTGGGACCGTCACTATGACTGAGCAGTGTGCCCAGCACTGGGCTGCGGCAGGGGAAGGATGCCCTGGTCCCTGCCCTCAAGGAGGGCACAGTCGCCCTGCAGACCACACGCAAAGACACGGTTTAACACAGCGGAGCTCTGGAGACGGAATGCCGGCCCAGCGACCCCCGCCCCTCCCAGCTCTGTAGCCAGGGCAAGTTCCTCAACCTCCTTGTCCTGTGCTTTCCTCCTGTGCCAAAGTGAGCACAGTCATGTGGCCCCGGGTGTGTTCTGGGAACAGCTTCACAGGGTGGGGAAGAGGAAGGAGGGTCTGTGGAATCAGGGTTAGATCTTGAGGATGAAACTTAAGGAGAGAGTCAGGAGGGGTATTTGGGGTATTTGAATGAAGAGAGACAAAAAGAGCTGGGCTTGGTTGGATGGAGGTTCTGCCTGGGGAGGAGGGCGTGAAGCATGCGAAGGTGGGGCAATGGGTATGTTCTATATATATATGTTCTCTATATATCCAGAACCCCCTCTGCTTCCCAGGAGAGCCCCATCTCCACTTCAAGCATGTGGTTCAGACCCGCCTTCCTGACCATCACTGGGTGGCCCAGGGGCGGGCCCCAGACCCAAGCTGGCCCAGGCGGAGTTCTTCCTGGGATTTTCCTAAGTGGAGCTGAGTGAAGAGGACACTCTGTCCCATTCTGGTGAAAACATCGTGAGACTCAAATATGGGAGTTGCTTCAGCCCCCTTTTTCCTGCTTGGTGGATCAAGTGGGCTGAGAGAATGAAATCAGAACCAAAGAGAAGAGGAGCAAGAGATGGAAGGTGTCCCCTGGCATGTACATCCTTTGTGACTTAAACTAGTATGAACTGGATCCCTGTCACTTGTGACCAACACAGTCCTGATCCAGGAAGGCAGGAATCAGCCCAGGGGAGCCTGACAATGGGGACAGAGGGTTTAGACCGTGACACTCCAGATAGTGAGTCACTGACAATCTCTGCCCAGGAAGAGATTTTAGATGCTTTTAGAGAGATCAATCTGGCTGCAGTGTGCTGAATGGGCTGGATGGGGCCGGGCCTGGAGGCACAAGGCGGTTGGAGTCTTTTGAAATGTGCTGATGATGAAGGAATTTCCATTCCCAGCCCTTAGGGTTGGGGCCTGGTAGGGACATTTACCAGAATCCACTTCAGGGCTCAGATGTCGATACTGATAAACTGAACTCACACCGTCTGCGACATCTGCTCTTCACCTCTGTTCCCAGGTGCTGGCATCTCCTTTGCCCTCATTGCCCAAACTAGAACCCTCAGAATCGGCTTCCATCCATCAAGAAATTCCTGATTCTACCTCTTACCAATCCCCACGCTAATCCCCACAATCAGATTACTGTTCTGTTCCCCTAGAACTCCCGAAATAGTCTTCTAATGATTTCCCTACGTCCAGTCTCTGGTCCTACAACCTGCCACCTACAATGTCACCAGACTTAGCATATTACCCTAGGCTCTGAGATTTTACTCCAGGGGTGCCCTAGCTAAAGCTGACATGAAATCCAGAGTCTCTTTCAGCCTCCCCACCAAAAAAAAAAAAAAAAAAAAAAAAAAATCAATGGGCTTCTAATGTCTAGTTTTCACTCTTGCCAGAGCTCAGGCCTGTTCTCTAAGGGCCACAGACCCCCACCCTGCCCTGTCCCCCCAGATCCCTGAGCTTTGTAGCCCCAGAGAGCTGACCCATGCCCCTGCCACACACTGAGCCTGCATGCACACGATTCAGCTCTGAACTTGCCAGGAGGCCCCGCTCACGAGAGAGCTGTGCATGCAAACGTGAGGCAGCCCTGTGGGCCCCCAGAGATAACTGTCAGAGACATGACTGGTGGGAAAGATGGGCAAAGCGGGGCCCACAAGTCAGCAGATTGGGGGCATTAAAATTATCAGGATATTATTTGGGTCTTTGGGCTGCCCTGAGACCTAGAGAAAGACTGGTTATGCTTCCAAGGGCTACAGATCAAATCCAAAGCCTTCTTCGTAAGACAGGTGATGCCCTTCTCCACCTGGGCCCAAGCTAACTTGCTAATGTGTCCTGACACAGGGCCCCAGTTACAGGGACCTCCCACGGCTCCCGGAACACACCATCCCTTTTGTCTCTCCTCCATTCCCTGTTGTGTGGTCCGGCAGACAGCGACACATCTGCAGAGATGCAGACTGTGCAGCCTGGCTGGAGTCCAGCCCGGGGACTGGGGTGCAGCCGGGGGGGCAGTTAGACAAGGCAGGCAGGGGCCTTGAAGGCCGACCAGAGGCCGTGCTTTATTTGCCTTTGGCTCCCAAAGCCTAGCCCAGTGCCTGGCACACAGCAGGTGCCCAGTAAACACTTATTGACTGGAACCACATTTACTTACTTGCCCTTCATCTAGCAGCTTCCTCGTCACTGGGTATGGAGAAGAGGAGAGAGCTTGGAAGGTGGTCAGCGACAAGTGAGCTTGGGCATGTTTCCAGACCTCTCTGAGCTTGTTTCTGTATGCACGGGGGCAGGGGTAACAATTCCCACCTCACAGGACTATATGACCTAACGCACATAAAGCACCTGGTCCCCTGCCTGGCACACAGTGGACACTTGCTTGAAACAGTGTGGAATTTGAACCCTCTTTCAAAGATCGCTTTTAGCAGAAAAATGGAAAGTTATTTCACTAGAGAATTTTTTTTAAAAGTTTATAAAATCTGTCAAAGTTTTAGAGCTATCTGGCCTTTGAGACTTTAGTTGTAATGGAATAACTAAGCTAGAAGTTGGAACAGTCAATGTCTACTTAGGCACAGGTGTTTATTCTCTTTATTTCAGTTCAAAGTCAATAGTTATTGGGGTTTTGAGTAGCACTAAATGGTTCCATGGATGCAGAGTGAAGCTGACCTGCTGTCGCCTGGCGTCAAGCACTTTGTAGGTAAATATCTCAATATTAACAAGTCCATGCAGCTAGCTCTAGGTGGTTCACATAGCCACAAGTCCACAGGTGACAGAGCCCAGCATGTGAGTACAAGAAAGTTTTACGTTTGCAAGAGGCTGAGAGGTCCTTGTACTTTCATTATGTCTCCTTCAGGGCCTTAGACACTTAGTTGTTGATAAATTTTTTGCTGAATTTTAAAAATTGAGATGATTTTCTAGTCATTTACTTATTCTAAAATCAAGGCTGGAAACTAACTTGCTTGGATGAAGAAAACGAAGACGGGAATGTTTGCGTGAAAGGAGGAGGAGGGGAAGATGGAGAATGAGAAGGTAGCAGGCTGCTGGGCTGTTACAGTCTAGTTAGGAGTGTCAGGCCACGACGCCCAGAATGCCTCCAGGGCTCTCACACGAAAGCTTCCTTTCTTCAGCCTTGGAACAGTTTATTAGATTGAGGGAGAAGTCAACAACAGCCCAGGCCTCTTATCAAATTGTATAAAACAACTCCACTGGTCAGGTTTTTCCAGAAATCTTACCAAGAAACTATGATCACAGACAAATTACAAGTCTGACCAGAGTTCGAGATCACAGTGTAGAATTGGTCTAATTTCTAAGCAAAGCCCACGTCTTCCAATGACTCAGGGTGCGAAGGCATCCGGTGGCCCATGCTGGGACGATGCGAGGGTCCAAAAAGACAGACGCTCATCTCAAATCCACTGAATTCTGGCAAGACCTGTGATGACACGAGTCCTGGGTCACCACTGTCCCTAACAAATGTTGTAAACATATAAAGAAACTGAACCCCCCAAAAGTGTACTTTTGATAAACACAACACAAAGCCCTTTGAAGCCTCACTCTGAAGGAAGTTGCAACATTTGGCATCATCTTGCCACCTAAAAATGAAGTTCTTTGGAGAATTCAGAAACTCAGCCCCTTTGAATCGCTGCCTTGTGTTAAATTTCAAGCAGTGGCCAAGTTTATAACTGAATTCCAAAGTATATAAAGGACTTTTAAAGACCCAACTGGTATTTTCACAATTGAAAATGTGCATAAATTAATCATTAACCCCCCAAATGAAAAAGTCCCAATTACTTCCACCACTCTAAACCCTGCCTGTAGCCAAAAGATAAAAATTCAGTTTCCCACAAATTTGAAGCCCAGTAACTTTTAGTATAAACCCTCAGATGTTTTTAATCTGAGTTAGAAGAGAAGGAACAGGGGTGGCGTTTGTGGCAATTCTAAAGCTTTGTGATGAAACAATTAGTACATTGGTTCTGTTTCACCTTTAATGGACATTAGCTGGCTTTGTGGCATACCTAAAAATATTTTATTATAATCCCAAAATAAATGAAGAAAGGTTTGAATCCACCAATTCCACTTTTCCAACTGGGGTGCTAGAATTGTTTCTTATGCTAATCACTGTGATTAAAGCCAAAGCCTTCACTTAAATAAACAATTAACTTTGTAAATAAAAGTCCAAAGAGGGGAGAAAAATCAAATTCAAATTTTATAACCCCTGTTTCATACACAAAACCAAATGGGAGCACAGGCACCGGCATTTCTGCCCAGCCTACCCGAGGGCCCCACGGCGGCCAGGCCAGCAGTCCAGGAGGGCACAGCACAGTGGCACTGCCTCCGCGGGGAGCCTGCATACAGAGCCGCTGTAGATTCGGGTAGTGATTGCAACAGTTGCCCGGCAGAAGGCAACAAAGTGTCTTGAGGAAAGCACGCCTTGTTCTAACGCACACAAAGGCACTCTATGGGCTAGCAGAGGGAGGCCCTGGGTGTGTTCTGTGGCCTCTCTGCCGTTTAGGTGCTGGGCTCTTGACAGATGAGGACCTCCGGCATCACTTGAGCCCCTGCCTCCTTCAAATACCGCAAAGCAGGCTTTGTAGCCTGACCCACACATACTTCACCCTGGTGGTCACAGTTCTGCAGAAAGTCAGGAGGTCAATTTTAAAGCAAGAGTTTGACAGTCACTGCAACACTGTGTCTTCGATCACACCCAAGGACTTCCTGGACGCTGCCGCGCCACCCGGCCCGAGTGGAGGGAGGCGCAGACATAGTGGAAGGAGGACGTCGCGTCCTGAAAGCAGTCACAGCCTTTTTGAGGAGACAGCGCATTTGAGGAGAACGTACGGCAATAAACGATGGGTGTCACTGCTGACATTCTTAGTGCTCTCTGTCTCATCTGGGGTCAGCAAGGGGTCTGGCCCCTTCTTGGAAAGGAATCAGTAGCAAGGAGATTCCATAAAAATCTCAGTAAGTTTTGGCATTCTGAAACACTTCAGTGAATTTGATGCTAATGTTTAAGTACCTTGATGATATAAATTTCTCTTTTCCATATCCTAGAAAGAATCTCATATTTAGCAAAGATTCTGCAGATGGGTTTTGATGCCATTTTACCATTTTATAATTAGACCTGTGTAATTTATCACACTATAGGCCAGATTCCCACTCCAGTGCCATTAAAAACTGATTTGCAATTTGCTGTTAAATTAAAATGCTTCATTTTCTTACTGTATGTGATTTTCCTCTTCACAGATGAATGATGATACAAGGGCCATCAGACTCTAGTGCAGACAGGAAAATACCTGTCAAAATCCCTAGAGAGCCCAAATCCAAGAGATTTCATTTTATTCATTATCAAACCTTATCAAACTCTTATCAAAAGAGGATCAGAAGCCATGAATAGGAATTATGAAGAGGATATCTGTGGAATTCCTTGCTTATCAAGGGTCTAAGAAATTCCCATTAAAATTCTGCTATCCATGTGTGCAAACTAAAAAGACTAATTTAATTTTAATTTGTGCAGATTGGAGTCTTAAAGCAGAACACGCTGTAAGCAGGCAGCAGTAACCTGATCCTCCATGCCAAACTAATTACATTAGAATCATTGCAGTCGGTGCCCATGGATCCTTTGATGTTAAACTCTTGTTACCTCTGATCCCCAGTCATTCTCTGGGCAAGGTCTCTTTCACACATTCCCATCCTGCCGGATCAAGGAACTATTGCTTTTGAAGTTCAGTTTTATTTTGATGGAACACCAAGGGACTGCAAATTATTTCTCACTGAAGACGACTGATTTTGGTCTGAAAACTTCAGGAGGAATTCTAAGCTTGACAGAATGCAGCACACTTAACACCAACAAATGTGGCTTCTTTTCTTCACAAAGGTTACCCACACACTGGTGAAACTGCTTAATGCATGCATTTCACCATGAGATCTCCTTCCCCCCCTGCCTGACCCCAGTGAGTTTGCCCACCATGTTTCCGACCCCTCTGACCAAGCATTATTTACCTACAGGCTCATCAAATCTCAGCTCCAAGGGGTGAGGTGGGGGGTGTCTCACCTTCCCCTGTTAATAGCTAAACTGAAACATGATGTGATTTCCAATAGGCCATTTATTAACATCTTGCCCCGCTGAATGCCCTAAGTTCCTGGCGTGGCCCACAGAGGAGCACACATCCAAATCACCCCCACGAGGCAGCCCTGCATTCTGACTCCTCTCAACAAGAAACTGGATGTGCCACACTGAAGATGAAGGCCAAAGGTCACTGGTCCCACTTAATCACTTACTGGACTGACAAAATGAAGGGCTTCAAAATAAAAGCTAAATACCCATCCTACCTACAAACCCCCCCCCCCTCTAAACCACTCTGGTCCCTTTAACCACATCCTCAAGTGACTTCCAATAATACTTCTCTCATTCTCACAGGGTTGACACATGGGTTAAACGAAATAATGCAAGTGAAATATTAATCATTGAGTCTGGCAGCAAGATTACATGCAGTAATAGTAGTGCTTTGTTAGCATCTACAGAGAATGAAACAAACAGAGATTGCCCTGGCTAAGGCAGACCCTAATAAAAGGGTTTGAAAACCAGCTCACCAGAGTTTAGAATGCAAGGAGAGCCAAGCCAGGAATCTTGACCACTGGTAATTGAACCTTGTTAATTCAACATCTTAATGCAAATTGTGAGTGATTTAGAACATAGCTGTTCACCAAAATAGATGTCCTATTTGCTCTTCAATAAGAATGTCAGAAAATCAAAATCAGCTTATTCAAATACTATCCTTTTCTTTATTCATTTTGAATGAAGGAGATACTACTGAACCAATAAAATGCACTGTAGTCAAAAGACGTTAGGAGATATAATTGGAAAGAAAAACAAGATATATCAAAGACACAGAGGAAAAACCAAAGATTCAGATAGTCTTCCAGCATGGGGTATGGAATAAATAACTTTCAAATTCCTTCTCTCCCAAACAGTACCATGACTAACAACTGTCTTAGAACTCTGCTCTTGGACAAAGTGTCAGTGCTAAGTACATAGTAGGCTTGCAGTGAAACTAAACGATTCATCACAAGATGGGTTCTGGCTAAATATCAACTCCACCACTTTCAATACACAACTCACAGTTCACTTGAAAGGTATATTTCTCCCAGAGGAGCTGACAGCATTTGACACCCATGTATCTTGTTTAACATGCTTTGCTTTTTTTTGAGACAGGGTCTTTCTCTGTTGCCCAGGCTGGAGTGCAGCGGCATCACTATAGCTCACTGTAACCTCAAACTCCTGGGCTCAAGTGATCCTCCTGACTCAGCCTCCTGAGCAGTGAGCAGTGGGGACTACAGGCGTGTGCTACCATGCCCGGCTAAATTAAAAAATTTTTTTTGTAGAGATGGGCAGCGAGCAGTGGGGACTACAGGCATGTGCTACCATGCCCGGCTAAATTTAAAAAAATTTTTTGTAGAGATGGGATCTTGCTATTGCCCAAGCTGATCTTGAACTCCTGACCTCAAGCCATTCTCCCACCTCAATCCTCCCACCTCAGTCTCCCAAAGTGCTAGGATTACAGGTGTAACCCAGTGCAACCGGCCTAACAAATGTTTTGAAAATGCAAATACCATGCTAAACATCATGGAAAGGGACATGACACTCAATACAATACAAAGCAGATCTCCTGAATCCAAGCAATGTTCCTAGGAGCAAACAGCTAACAAGAATGTTTACACAGGAGAAAACATGACCAAGGCCCTGTGTTTTCATGACTTGCTCAGACTTAGAGTTAGGATTTGATTGAAAACTAGAATCCAAGTCTCTCAAAGTATATAAAGAACTGGAAATGTTTGGCCTGTACAGAAGGGACTTAAGGGGAAGATGAGGGTTGTGCTGAAATATCTGAAGGGTTGGGCTGTTACTGTTCCAAGAGGACAGGTCAAGTATTCTTGGTTCAACTCCCTAGAGAAACTAATCCAGAATCCTTCGTATCCTATTTCTAGGTGCCCATTTATACCAACTGATTTAGACTCAGAATAGACACGCTCACAGTCTGGAGGGGAAAATGTGCATCAGAAGGGCTACTATGCCCATTTGACTGCAGAACAAGGTGGACATTGCAGATGCACAGATTTCGACTCAAATGAGATGGGACCTCCTAGCAATTCGACTTGTTCCAATATGGGAATGCATTGCCTTAAGGACACAGTACACTTCCATCTCTAGAGATGTCAAATAGAAGGGTAATGACTCCTATGAAGATTTAGGGGACTGGATGGCTAGTAGGGAAGCTACTGTAGAATTCCAAGCAAGAGACGATGAGGCCCGAATCAATATAATGGTGGTAGGGACAGAAAAGAAGACACAGATGAGAGCGACAATTAGGAGGTAGCACCATGAAGTCTTACTACTTGGTTACATGTGGAAAATGAATAGGAGGAAGAGGCACAGGTGTTCCAGAAAGATGGCTGAGCCACCAACACCAATACAGAAGCATGAGGGCAGGTTTGTGGAAGAAGATGAAGAGCTGGGACTGCTGGGCCATCTGCGTGGAGCTGCTCACTAGGCCGTGGGGCCGGGTGCTGTGGGGACAGGCTGACTGGAGACACAGGGTGGCAATCCTCAGTATGGAGGGGCATCTTATCCCGACTCCCCCTGAGTGATGCGATATAGCACGAGAAGAGGGCTTTTTAAGAGGCAGACTAGAAAGAGAAACCCAAGAAGACAGAGGAGGACTGCCAGGAAGGACCCAGGAGAACAGACAGAGGGCCGGGTCCTGGAGGTGGAGGGAGCAGAGTTTCAGGAAGGAATGGTCAACAGTGCCAAGTGCAGGTGGCTGACGGAGCACACGGGGCTGAGCAGCCAGACGGCAGTGAGGAAGGAAAGACTGTGTTAACCAGCCTGGGGGTGGGGGCACATAGGGACCAGGAAGGGAGACATGGAAACGAGGGTGATTTTCAGGATGGGAATGACCAGAGCACGTTCATCAGCTGAGGACAGTGTGGGAGAGAGAGAGACTGAAGGTCCCCGGGAAGAGGAGAGACTCACGGAGAGTCCTTGAGGAGGGGCGGTCATGGGCCCAGGTGGCAGGCTGGCCCCGGTTGGGGAGACGGACGCTCCGTCCTTGGAGGCTGGAGGAAGAAGCAAGGGACACTGATATGGATGTGGCTGAAGCTGTAGCTCGTGGGGCAGTGGTGGGGATGGGAAAGATCATGCTGATGGTGGCCTTAACTGCTGCTGTGAAGTGAGACACAAGATCTTGTCGTGAGTGTTAAAAAGGCCAAGGCTTGAAGAGAAGGTAGAGGAAGGGAAATGGGAGTGAGCTGAACAAGGACAAGCAGAACTGCTGGGAGGCTTCCAGGGCCCAGCCGAGGACACTACATGAGTTAGGAAGGATGCTGTCAGTGTTCCTCAAACTCATCCTGCATAGAGACCAACCCCTCACCCTCACCCCACTCCCCATCTCAACTGCTCACTGGCTCCTACTGCCCCTAGAAAAAAGTCTGACCTCTTCCTAGACACAGGCCCTGCATGCTGGTCCCCACCCACCACTCGAGGCTCATCTCCTTCCACCCCTCAGCTTCAGCCTGAAGTTCCCGAATGCTCTTTCCCTCTCCCGTGCCTTTTCTTCCTGTAGCTGCTACTGTGCTACCTCCTCCAGGAAGTCCTTGACCCGGGGCTGGGTTAAATACATCTCACAGCTGGCTGTGCTTCCTTCTGCCTTTGCACCTCAGTGCATGTGCTAGGGGCGAGGCAGGGAAGGGGGACGAACAGATGCCTTCCAGCTGGGAGGCTGGTTCGGTTCCTCAAATCCCATCTTACTGAGAAGCCAGATGCTAGCTCGGCAGTCCTTTCTATATAACTACTTTTATAAACGCACCCACGTACCTAGAGCAGACACTGGGCAGAGGAGTTCTCCATACAAACTAAAAGACTGGTCTTAGCTCCTTCATAAGCTAGAATTATAAGCTGTAACATTCTCATGGCCAGAGCCAGATTCCAACAGGGGCTCCTGGGCTGTGGACGTGCACTGGAAATCCAGGTGAGGACAGAGGTGACGCAGTGGCGTCCAACCTCACGAGCCACTCCTTTCCTTCCCAACCAGGACAGCCTGAGACTCCTCTGCTGTCTCTGGGGACCCCCAAAATACCCATCAGCTAAAAGGCTCCCGAGCTATCCTTGACAACATCTTCCCACCCGTGGCAGACCTGGCTCCTCTGGGCACTGCTGGCCCCTCACATCGGCTGTGCAGAGAGACCTCTGTGGTCTGGGCACGACGACCCTCCAGCGTGTCCCCTAGTGTTTAGCACGGCCAATCTCTGCAGTCCAGGAGGTGCTGAGTCGGCTAACAGAATTTTCCCAGGATCCCAGTCCAGTCTCTGCTTCCTGCTCAGGTCTCTCCAACAAAAACAAGTCCTCGGCCAGGATCTAAGCTCCGGGGTCGGTTGGGGAAGGGGGCATTGGGACACAGCCTCTGTCAAGCACATCCTCCCCCTGATGCTGAAACCAGATCCCTGCAGCTCCCAGATGCCAATGGAATGCATTTAAGTCTCTCAAAAAGAGCTGCGCTGGACTTCGGGGGGCTGGAGGCATACATGAGCAACCAGCAGCCGCCATGAGGAGGGGCGAGTCACTTGGAAAGACGTTCTCCATGGGGCTTTTTCCACCTTGCACAGCTTGTGCTGAGGGTACATCCATCCCCCGGCAAAGGCGACTCAGGCCTTTGTCAAAGCAGGGATGTGTTGCTGGTCCCCGAGCTGTCACAGTAACAGACAGACCAAAGGATCGGCCACAGGGGAGATGAGCGAGAGCGCTGCTGCGCCGCAGGCTCCCCAGGACGGACAGACAGACCGCTCCACAGGAAACCCAGCTCCGGGGGCGCACTCTAGGATGGGCAGACGTGACGCCTCGGGCTACAATGTGGATTCAGTGAGGCTCCGAATACTTTTTTCAGGGTAAGGGAAATGGTTTAAAGCAAAACAAAACATAACCGCAACAGCAACAACATGATTTAAGATCTTCCCACTATATGGCACTTCCTGGCAGCACAGTACAAGCTTAACATCCACTGCTCATCAGAGACACGAGGGGCCAGAAGCGGAAGGTTTGTCCCTGGTGCCGGCCCCAGAAAGGTGACCCATTGTGCTTCCTATCAAATTTCCTCTGCAGTTCGCTGGGTACCGCAAGGTGGTCCTGTCACCAGCTGCCCCTGCTGACTCTCCGCTTCTGGGCTGGAGCTTCCCTGCCCACACCTGGCCGCCCCACAGCTCTGTGCTTTTGTGCCTGCTCCGCCCTCTACCCGGGATGCCATTTCCTCTCCCTCCATGGGCAACTTCTACTAATTCTTCCAGACTCCCCCAGGAGGCCTTCCCTGGTCCTCCTGGCTCCAGCCCAGGCTATGCCAGGCAAGTGCCCCTGGGGGGCCATAGAACCCTCTGGAGAGAGCACCACCAAATCAGCAATACAGGATGGCTTCATTCAGTCGTTGATAAATCTCTGTTGAATGCCCAGCAAGCATGGAATTGCAGCGCATCTCCCTAGTCAGACCCCAAACTCCTTCAGCTCAGGGACTGGGTCTCACCTGTTGGATCCCCAGCACCTGGCAAAGGCCAGATACATCTGAGGCACCACAATCAGGGCCTAAGCTGAACTGAGGATGTGACCAGGATGAAAGTCCATGTGGAAATCTGCCTCAAACATCTGTTAACTCCTAGTAAGGGAGGCCTGGCTGGTGGGATTATTTCTAACTCCTCAGCCTGGACCCCAAAGTCCTCTGTTACTTTCCTGAGTGTGGCACCCACTACACTTCCTGGGAACCTACTGCTCTGAGCAGGCCTGGCCCCTGGCGCTTCTGCCAATGCCAGTGTCTTTTTTATCTTCCAGCTATGGGTCTGCTGCTCCCCTAGACTGGAATGCCTTCCTCATACCATCCTCTCCTTTGTCTACCCAAACCCTGTAAAAAAAACAAGAAAAATTTTAAAAGGTTCTATAAAAACCAGTCCAACATCCTCCTTCCCTGAAGCTCTCCTAAAAACTGAGGCTCACACTGTTCTCTTCCAACAGAACGGCAAAATAAAGTACAAAGGTTTACAATTTCATCTTGTTTCAGGTTTCGATTGTCTTAATATGGTATAGCAGAAAGAACACTGGGCTTGCGCCCAGAAAAATCTGATTTCTATTCCTGGTTCCCCACAAAATCATTCTGGGCAGGTTGTTTCTCTGAGCCTCAGTTTATCCTCTGTGGAAAGAATAAACTACTGTGGGCCAAGGGGTGTGCGCCTGTATTCCCAGCTACTTGGGAGGCTAAAGTGGGAGAATTGCTTGAGTTCAAATCCAGCCTGGGCAATATAGTGAGACTCCATCTCTAAAAAAAGAAATTTTTTTTTTTTTAAAAAGGTAAACTATTGCCCTGCTCAACTCATAGAGCTTGTTTTAAGACTCCAATGAGACAATATGTGAAAGAAACCAGAGACTGGAAAGCCTTTTGCAAATGTAATGAAATGATACTATGACCTCGTGTTCTTGTGGTAAGTCCTCTGAAGACAGGAACCATGTCTCAATTGTCATTTATCACCCACCTCCACCCCAATCCCACCCCACCTAACGGAGTGTTTATGCACGGATGGGGCTACAGTCAACATGCAGGGACTTCCACACTTGAGTATGTCTATTAATGTCACGTATCTGGAATATCTTCGTTTCAAGCTTCTTCCCATTGGGCTTATGCAAAATATACTTTCCTTTTTTCCCCAGAGAAAAGACTCAGTGGTCTTTTTATGAAATGACTCTCTACTGGGAACCCCTTTAGGGTGTTAAAGTCATGACCCTTAACGTGGCTGGAACATCTCATATTTGGCCTCAACTCTATGAGGGCCAGCAATGTATGCATATCTCTGATCCTTGCTCTCCACTTTTTGGCTTCCCATTTAATTCATCTCCAGGATCTTTGCATAAGTCCCTAGGAGGCCCCTAAATACATCCTAAATTCCGTAAGACCTCTGCAAATAAGACCATACTCCCTGCAAGCACCAGTGTATAATTGGTCTCCTATGTAATGAAGGAGCTTTGATATTTTTAGTTTTCTTCCCATACAACAAACACTATTAATAACATCCTACTTTCTCCAGAGATGATATGGATTAGACCAAATAGGAAGTTACCATGGCTACCACAGTGTTATTTTTGGTATGAGAAATTCGTGCCAAGAGAAGCAGCATACATGGTCAAGAACTAGAGCTTTATTTCCTCTTAGCTATCAGGCAATCAATCCCAATTTAATTTTGAAACTCTAATTGCAACGGAAACTAATTATGAGCAGCAAGATCTGGAACCCCTAATTAAAGTGGGAGTCAATAAAGCAATTCGGCATCATCATTGGGGCAACATTGGCAGGATGAGGGAGAAAGTACGAGCAGATTTCTTTCCCAAGTAACAGACTAAGCAAAACAGAACAGGGAAACTCATCTTGAGGGTGCAGTTGGGGAACCCTAGGCTGGGACTGAGGCTCCAGTTTCCGGTGCGTGAGCAGATCAGGTCCTTTCTCTGTGCCACGAAGACTGCAACAAACTGGGGTAGGGAGGAAAGGAAGGCACTTCCACCACCAGTCAACCTCCAAGACTGGCCACGGTAGACAGGTTGAGAAGGGATAAGCTGAATGATGGGAGTTCAACTAACTGTGCACATTCTGGGGCCCTTACTACATACCACGCAGGCCTTGGGGCCATAACTGCCGACGCACTGGGGTATCCAAACAGAATCTCATCCCTCAGACCCAAATACTGATGGGCTGGTTCCTCACATACCAAATGCTGAGTTGCACTTTTCTGAATTAGCAGAAGTTGGCTTATGGAAGGACTTCTATTAGAGTGAAAACCTACTGCCAATCCCTGAAGTGCACCATTCCCTTTGGGACCTCCTGGTCTATCTTTGACAGCTTTAAAATACTGTTAATGGCATGACTTCATCTGCCCCGTGCTAGAACGATCCATATTCAGGCCAGCGACCACACGGTCCTCGCATCCCTCCTCTGGGCTCCAGGACAGAAAGGGGCTCTTAAGTCAGGAGGCGAACACTTTTAACCCATGATTACTCATCCTCCATCAAATTTCTTGACAAAGTGGCAAAAATGAACTTTGCTGGATGATTGAACTTTGCTGGTCTCAACACTCCAACCAGAGGAAGCCCACTCTCTTTTCATTCAGAGTCTATTTTTCTGCAGAGGGGTCTTTCTCCCAGGAACAGGTAGTTTTCCTGAGTTATTTTTTTTAAGCACACTGAGAAGAGAGCAGCGCAACATCACAAGCCTGTTCAGCCTTTTCAAAGGCAATGAACAAGCCAGTCCCTCAGGAGAGGGAGCTCTGCTGCAGGGTGGGAAGAATTCCTTGAGAGCTTTCAGACTCCTGTTTCCCAGGAATAACCGAGGTCCACAGTCAGGCTGGGGCCAACACGCTTTTTTTCCAAGGCAGGCAAACCCCAAGATCGATGAAAGCCTATATTAATTTTAATTCTTAGTGCATCACAGCCAGGCAACATAGAACACAGCCCTCATCTTGAATTAGTCAAAGGAGGTTCTCCGGATATTTTCATCAAAATAGAGTATTGACATATTACACAAAGCCTTTGGCATCGCTGTCTCGTAACAAAGGTTAAAACGTGAGCAGTGAAAAAGACAGCTCTGAACCCTGAAATATTTTGAAGGCTGGCTGCAATTTGAAAGATGTTTTTTGGTGTCTGTACGTGACGTACCTTACTGACATATCATGGACCAGCAGGTTAAGCAGAGAAGGGGGCTTGGCTGCCTCACTTTCATTACAAACGAGGGAAGAGAGACAGAAACAAAGAGAGAAAGATCGCTCTGTCTTATTGAGCTACTCTGGTGTAAAATTTCAGCCCAAGGAAACTGGAAGTGTCCTGAAAAACAGCTTCGTCCCAAAACAGACAAGGAGCCCTGTTCGGCCGCTGGATTCTGCTCCCAGGGGAGGGACACCACTAGGAACTCATGGACAAGCATCAGTCAAAGCAGCCACCTCTGTCCTTACATCCAGCGAGCTGCAAACCTTTTCTAGTGCCCTTTAGAAAACTAACGCTTTCAGGAACCCCCAAAAGATTTAATATGTACCTTATCTCCAAACCACACCTACCTTGACTCCAATGAAAGACTTGCGGTGATAGAAGCAGCACAGAGCTGCCGAGACAGCGTGGAAAGCATTGCATTCCTTAGGCATCTTTCGGTCTTCGGTCCCAGGGACCACACACTTTCCTTAGGGTTAAAAGAAAAGAGGCTTTGGGGACGTTAGAGCCCCAGCCTCACGCAGCAGCTGTGCTGCTCCTGCTCGCAGTCCGCAGTCCGTGGCGGGGCAGGCAGTCAGCTCCTTCTCCCAGGCCAGTCTGGGACTTTCCCCTCTGCCGAAGCCAATACGATCCACTCACTCAATCCTGGCAGGCTAGTGTCCAGCCTGCCATGCACACAGTGCCAGAAATTCTCATGTGACCAGACTTGCTTTCTGATGAAATTCTAACCCCTCTTAGAAAAGGCCTTGGGCTTTAGCTGTCCCCCTCAATTTAGAGACCCAGCAGAAATCATTAAGCCCCCAGGCAACCTTTCCTTCTTGGGGTTGAACAGCACCATGCAATCTGCTTCCAATGGCTTTGTCTGTTTGCTTGTCACCCCAACACCCAGGGGTTTAGGGAAGCAGAGCAAGTTGTACATACCACACCACCTTGTTATGAGACAGAGACTCTTTTGAGAAAAGGAGGTGGCTTAAAAGTGACCAGGGTATGACTTTCCTAGGAGCAATTCCAGATGTCCTAAGTAACTCAGGCAGGATCCCTGTCCTCACTCTCCCACGCCCACCTCCAGAGCTGTTTATTTTTAATTAGGATGCTCCTGGCAGCCAGTTTGCAGCTGATAACGTTGGCACAGCCATCACTATTGGCAACACAATATTGCCTTTTGGTGTTTAATTAGCAAGTCTGTCAGCAAACACCCTGAGCGCCCTATGCCCTCCCCACCTGACTGCGCAGTCTGTTGGGAGGACAGGACTGCGTGTGGCTCTGACACAACTGCTTGTCCTACGCCCCTGCTTCACTTTCAATACTTCACTTTAATTGTCCACTTTGCCAAACCTAGACCTGGCATGCAACCCTTGCATCCAATGTGTCCAAGTGAGGCCTTCCTAGATCCCCTTCAGTGCGAGGTGTTTACACCCCACAAGAGCCTCAAAATACCTTTGAGGGAAGCTATTGCTTTTCTTCTTTCATTCAAGTTATAGTGGATGCTCAACAATTCTGTTTTTTTTTTTGTTTTTTATCTGTTTGTTTTTTAAAATCAAATCTAGGTTTCTGCCTGTAGCTCTTCCTCTCCTACTGTTTCAAATATTAACTTTTTGTGGCTTCGGCCATTCAAAAATGGAATGTGTCCTGAAGCTTTCTAAAACTTCACACAGGCAGAAACTTGTAATGAGGAAGAAATAGAACCTATTCGGTCCAGAAAGGAACAATACCAGATGAGGCATGTGGGAGGTATGAGAAATATCCAATGGATCAGTGTCAAATCCTCAGGAGGCCTTGGCCTTTGGACTAGGTCAAGTCTGCCTGTAAAAACAGGGAACTGTTTGCAGTGAATAGGGACAGACGCCACAGATCTCACGCCACTGGAGGGCAGAGGCTCGGCCTCCCGAACATGCCAAACGTGGGGATGGAGCCACTCAGGCTCCGTCCCCACAGAAACAACTGGAGAGCTGCCTTCCTCTCTGCTCCTTCAATGGGTGTCCTCCCTTGCTCCCCCTCGTGACTCTGGAGGTCAGGTCTGGAGTCCTGGCACTCCTGGGCAGCCCACTCGGGCACCTGGAAGCAAGCACACCAAGGTGCTAGAACTCAAAGTGGCTGTTGAGCTGGAAGAGCCTTGAAGATCGCCCAGTCAGTGGGTCAGTACTGTCCGCCAAGGTCCACGGACTGTGCCTCTGAGGGAGCACTTCCTGGCTCACCCGTGTTTCTATTAGATGGGGTTCAAAGGGTGAGTCCACGTGAGCAGCCTGGGCCCATCCCCCCAGTTCTGTGGAGATGACTCATCAATCAGGACATTAGCCACCAGGGAAAGGGCAGAGTTTTCACCTGCTATTGCCCTTTGGCAGAAAGTAACACTCCTTCAGGCTAAAAAACTCCCCCAAGAAGCTAGAAAAACACCATCCCAGCTCCTGGAAAAGGGAAGAGAGCAGTTCCTTAAATCCTCCCAGAAATTCAGTCAGATCAGTCGGTCAAGAGTCTCTGAATTTCAGATATCCTTCCCCCAGAAATTGTGAATGAAAACTCATTCTTAAAAGTAAATATGCAAATAACTCAGACATGTAAAGTACATAGAATTATGTGGTAACGTGATCCAGAGCCAGGGTAAAAACAAAAGACATTCAGATCACTGTAGAATCACAGCTCTTGTCACCTGAGGCTTTCCCTGTTTGCTCTAAGAAATATCTCCAAAATGCCCAAAGAATTCATTCCAACAGGATTAAAGAATAGGCCAATCTTATTAGGTAACTATTTCCTAAGCACCTTTTATTTTTGTTCTACACCAAAAATAATGTCTGAAGCAGCACTCAAACGTTTTAATCAATTTTCTCTCACATTGGGCAAGCAGAGAGACAAAAATAACATGTTGTTATCGCAACTAAAGATGATAATTGCATGAATTTGCAAAGTGCCCTTCACTGACTTGTTATGCTTTTAAATGTCTCCTGCTCACACTGATCAATTCCCCCACATTCTCCCCACAATGATGATTCTATTCTAGTTACAAAGAAACAGAGGATCAGAATGGTGCGTCACTCAGCAGAGAACAAAGGAGCAGAAACTCCAGCCCATGGCTGCAGAACCTGGTATCTGATCATATGGAAAAATAAATAAGAGGGTTTCTTTTAATGTCTTGCAATTAAACCTGTTATTCACGCAGCCCCATGAAAATGCTGTGACCTGGAGCAGTGGGTCACTTTCTGATAATTTGGTACATGGGATTTGGGACCAATCAAATTTGGATTCCGAGTTTTCTAAACACCATGCCCTTCTAGGGACAAGGGATGATGTCCAGTGAAATCCCAGGGACTGAGGAAGGGAAGGAGCGGCCCAGCAAGGCAGCACAGGGCTCTGGAAAGTGCTCTCCAGTGCCCCCCTCTGGCCACCTGGGAGGCTCGCTCCTCTGCACCACCGCAAACACCTGTGAAGGAGGCCAGGGCTGGGCGGCCAGGTGGACCCTGAATCCCTATTACTTCAGGTAAAATGTTGCCTCCCCAGTCCGGGAAGGGGATTAAAGCAGGTCAGGGAAGGGCCCCAGCACAAGCATTTCCCTCGATGCCAGTTTTTCCTTGGACAGCCCTAATACTAACCTGCCCTACTTAGTAACCATGGAAACAGGGGCTGCCTGCCAGCCATATTCAACAGACACAGGCTTCCTGTTGGCAGCAGCCCTTCGCTGAGAAGTCAGAGAGAGCGAGTGCAGAGTGCCTTTCCCAAAGTGCTGCGGTCCCCGCTAGAAGATCAGGCCCCCAGTGAGGTAGACCCTCTCTCTGACAGGGCATGGGACAGGGGCAGGGGGCAGACAGCAGGAGAAAGATATGCCTACCACATGTCTGCTTTTCTGTTTCAGGGCAACTGGGTAACAAATACTGCCTGTAGCCCCAAAACCCTCCCCAAAGCCACCCCAGAATCAGGGCACCAGGCCTTACACCGAGGTACCCAGGGTCACTGTCAAGTAGCCCTGTGGGCAGTGACTCTACCCATGGCCAGAGGGCACTGGGGCAGAGGCCGCAAGGCCCACAGTGAACAGACACGAAACATCAAGTTGCAGGGAGGGGCACCAACCGTCCTGATCAAAACAGCTCAAAACCTCTTGTGGCAGCTAGTGAGATTCTCCATCCCACCCCCTCTCCTCCAAAGATCAATGCTTTTTGCTTCCACTAACCCCCAGTGACCTGGCTCTCAGTAAACAAAGAGCTTTAATGAGCTAGGGAGTGGGGCTGACAAAACCACCTCCATTTCTCCTGACACCCTAGAAACGGGGCAAAGATTAGCCTGGACCTGCCCAGCCTGGCACCAGCCTAACATCACAGCGAGGATGCCCCCCGAGGGCCCAGCTCCCTGGATAGCAGATGGCAGGTGCCTGGGAACTCCTGGGCAGAAAAAGTGTGAGGTTTTATCAGAAGCCCCACTCCCAAGGCTTCTCCAGGCACCTGCCCTGTCTCTGATTCTGAAAAATAAGCCAGGAGCTCATGCATCTGCAAGACACACTTTCAGACAAAGAGCAAGAAGGCTTGAGTGGGGAGAGCTGGGAGACCAGGGAGGGAAGGAGAGAGGGCTTTGGGCAAGACGTCACCTCCTCTTCCGGCCAGGCTAAGCAGCTACAGAAGCTGCCAAAGACAGTTCAACACATTTCCCTACATGCAAATCCAATTGATTTCTTGCTCCAAAGGGAATGTAAGCTGCACTTGATGAGAGGAGGGTGGGCAATGCTGGCCGAGCTCTCTGGGCCCCTTTGTGCACTGCTGTGGTCAAGACGTTCACTTGCCCTGGTGCACACAGAGGGTGCATTTAGGAGTATCTGCTATAGACAACTCAGTCTGACAGTTTCCCCAGATTCCTCAAGGGGATGAAAGAGTATGGCTGTTAAATGGTCTCTGTCCGGAAGTGGTATTGATCTGCATAGAACACAAACAAAGAGACTAAGTACAGTCTTCACAAACAGATTTCTCTCTCCTGGGCCTTATGTCTCCCTTTACAAATTTCTGTTTCTCTAGCTAGCTATTAAAATTGCAGAACTGAATAATGTGAAGCAAAATTAGGCAGCCTGCCCTGGTTTTGCTTTCTCACACTGTCACATGCAAGCCCATTCCCTACACCCCCACCGATACCACCTATTCGCTGGCTATCACTCCTGAAATCCCACATTACACAAGCTCAATTTTCTGTTTTTTGGCATTTAGGAAAAATTAAAAGAACATGCACAGGTATAATCCCAGCCTCTCAATCAGTAGACTCAGCCTACCTGGCAGTCTTGGCCTTCTTTGAGATTCCGTGAAAGCCATGGGGCCCTCCCTCTAGAGCAAAAGGCACACACTTGCAAAGCTTTACATAAAATTTCAAACAAATCCTCATATTCTTGTATTCCCTGAAGCCTGTCCATACACCCCTGGAGTCTTACCCATCTGAGACGAGTTGCCACCTGCTTCCCGAGCTTCCTGCACTACACCTACTATGCAGGCTTCACACCCAGAGCAGTCATTTATTTCTCCTGTCACCTCAGTTCCTGGGTTTTCTTTGCTGTACATTTCTCTCTTTCCTCTTCCTTCCACTTTTGAGAAGCATGAGCTATGTAAGTAACTAATAGGCAATGTCCACAAAAGCCCCGCGGAGCCGCTCCCACACGAAGCGTTGCAGAGATGGGCCGGGGGCATCTGCAAGGCCCTCAGGAAGCCTCACCAGCCAGGAGCAGCTGCCTCTCCCATCTGCCCTGACACTCGTTCTCCCGTCTCACGAGCACCTCCACAAACTGGCATCTTCCAAAACTGAGCTGTGAGACAGACATCTGCATGTCTCCAAAATGGGTCTGGAACATACCCTGGGGGTAGGACAGTAGAGGGAGAGCCAGGGAGGGTTCAAGTCTTTGCTGGACCACTAGCTAGCTGGGTGACCTTGGGGAATTAACTTCTCTGAGTCTCAGTTTCCTCCCTAAACTTACCAGGTTATTGCGAGCATCAAGTGAGAAGACACATAAAGAAAGAACCTGGCACCCAACACATAGTAGGCACTCAGCAAATGCGAGCTTCCATCCCCCTTTGAAGGGAGGGACCACACACCCTGTCTCCCCTGCTGCTCCTGCAGCGCACAGGACCACCCAGAGGCTGGGCTACAGGAGCCACGCCTTGGGCCACCGACCACTGACTGCATCCCAGCTCGTATACTTAGGAAACTCTTGAACCTTAAAAGCCAGGGAATTATAAGCAGATGTTTTAGAGGTTTTTAGCCTTAAAATATATTTTAGCCTTTAAATTTAAAAACTGCATATTAAAATTACACATACGGTTTTAATCACACTTGCTCAGACGTCTCAGATGATTTTCTACTCCAGAGTCTTTGTCATTTCAGGAGTTAACAGGCAGCGTGTACATGCCCAGCTTCTGCCCACTTGGCCCTCACCCAGAGGACTCTTGGGTTTATCCACGACTACCCAAGCTCTTGATGTAAGTAAGACTCTGTCAGAGCCAATCTGACTGGGGATCCTGCTGTCCCCTCCCCCATGGGGCCTGGGTGGCACCCTTCCTTTGGTACCAAGCTGGCTGCAGAATTGGAGTCAGCCCGTGTCCTGGCTGGATGCCCTGCAGAATCCTCGCTCTCCCAGCCTGCCTCCTTCTCCAGTCCAGCCCTGGGACTAGATCTTTCACTGTGTGTTTGGTGCACCCAGAGAACCACCCCCCAAATGCCTGACTCCCTCATACTTTGCTGGCCCACATTACTGGGTTATCTGACACCAACCATTTCTAAAACTAGAACTATGCCTGGTATGGCTCCTTGGGTGCTGTGCTCCTCTGCCCAGCTGCCCTCTCTAGACTCTCTGTCTGGGCCACCCCCCCCACCTCCATCAGATACTGCTTCTGCCTGGACCTCCTCCTATCAAACCCCTAATGGCAGGAATGTGCCAAAGTCACAGTGCAATCTTCCAAAGCCACCCCACCATCTCCACTTAGAAAGGCTGAGTGGATGCCTGAGTGGATGGACCAGCCCCAGGAAGGCAGGCAGGAAGCTGGGGTGGAGTCAGGCTAACCCCACCCATTCCAGCCTTGATAGAAAATGGGCTTATTAATCCCCTCTCCTCTGTTGTCAAGCAAATTCCAGCCACCTGAGCTAAATATTTCAGTGGGAAAATATTCCTTTTCCAAGGTCATAAGCTGATCCTGGGCATTATCACCTGAGGGACATCGTGGATGATTCTGTATCCTGCCAAAGTAGCTACGAGAATCAGTCTAGCCTAGGAGCTCTTACCCTGGGGGTGGACTGAGACTTCCATGAACTGATGTAAATTGCACACAAACTGTTGTGTATCTGTTCACTGAGGAGAAGGGTCATTACTTTTACCAAATTCTCAAAGATTTATGTAACCTAAAAATTCCTACTGATCCAGAAAGACTTTCAGGCTAGCAGGGGGGGAAGTGAGAATATCCTGATGGTGACAGACGTGAGTGAGGACAAACACAGCGCCCGGCTGGCTGGGTACCTTGGACACAGTCGGCCTTGGCAGGGCTGTGGTTGGAAAGCGGAGGGTATAGACAGCCTTGAGGCAAGCAGTGTCACCGTTCCTTACAGCTGTTGGCATAGCTTTACCCGCCTGTGAAAGCAGGGAAACCCCTCACTCAGCTGGGAAGGGCCTTGTTTGCATATAATACTTGGCACAGCAAACGTGGAACAGCTACAAGTTTGATTGTCAGCAACCCCTCCTTGCCACAGACTTCAGGGATACGCTCAGGAAGACCGTGGCAGTCACAGACATCTTTGCACATCACTCGCCCCGTGTGCAAGGCCTGCAGGAGCCAGCTTTTCTAAAGAGAACTTTTACCATGGCGTCTCATTGAATACTCGCTCTAGGAGATGGGTATTACTATCTCTCTTTTACATGTGGGATCAAACAGCTCTTAGAGTTAATAATTAAAACAACATGACGCAGAATGGCTGGCTCTATCTGATGTGATAATGGAAGCATGGATAACACCTGGTTGCCAGGAGTGCTTTATCTTGTGCAAATCCAAAAGGCAGCCCTCCCTCCAACCAAGGGAAAGATATTCTTGGCAACACTGGCAGCAGTTCTCATCTGAAATATCCCCTATCAGAGATCCTAGTCCACTTACAACTGACAGGAAGGGCAGGGCATGTTCGGATGGACGCTGAGGTCAGAATCTGAGAAGATCCAGAAGGCAACAAAGCCCCATCACACAAGGTGTTGACTGGAGACTAAGGGACTGCCTTTGTCGTCCATGGAAACATAAACTGTGTCCCTTTACATGGAAAGGCCAACTCGGGGTTCTGTTGATGGAAAGGACCGTACTGATCAGCCAGTTTCTTCACTTCCTGAGCTGGTCAGCTGCCAAGCACAATGTTGCCTGCAGAAGCGACATCCAGATGGTCAATGTCTGCCCATCCCGGTGCCCAAGATGGGGACAATGGATTCCTTTGCCAGTGGCTCAAGGACAATACAATCCCTGGCCTTGCAGTGTGTACCCAAGTGGGTGGAAGGGCTGGATGGAGGAAGGGAGAGTTAGTGGAGAGAGCAGCAAAACCCATCTGGATAATTCTCCAGGAATACCACGTGGAACATGTGGGAATCTTTCCAAGGCCAAACTATAGATCATGGGGGGACCTGCACCCCTGTACCCTCTGCCCCCAACCTATAACTTCTCTGTAACAGCTGTAACAATTAAACTGGGAGGCAATGAGTATCCAGCACATAAATAAACCAGGAGGGAGATCAACTAGATACAGACAGGCACAGGACTTGCCAAGATTAAGAAAAAATACATATATATATTTCGCAAAACCTAGCATTCATGCACCAGCATCTTATATAAGTACCCTGAGTAGGCAGAGGTAATTAGAAATATAGCCTAATATACTTCTAATCCTGAAAATCTAGGGGGGAAATGATATAAATTGCAGATGGTGGTTATTTAAAAGCTTTACTGGAAAGCATGTGTATTCATTCTTAAAATAGACGTGTGAGCCAATCAGAATACTGAACACTGAATGGGCCAGGAGTGGACATGTGACCTACATGAAACCAATCAAAGTCCTTCCCTGGGATTTTTCACACTAGAGCTGAGGGAGAGATCCCTTTTCCCCTTAGACCATACGCTTTAAGACTATAAGCCTGGAGCAGCCTAGAGCCAGGTGCCCCCATTGTATGGAGACGCTGATTGGAGAGAATGTAGCCAATGTGCTGAGAGAAGCAGATGCAAGAGACTGAGAGTCCTAAAGATGTTTTCCTTCCCAGGAGTCATCAACTCAGGCTACTCCACCCCTACCCTTCCCACTGGTAAATTTCTTAGCTCACATCATTAGAGTTTATAGGCTCACCTTATCAGTGTGAAATTAAAACTTGAGATCAAGGTGTAACAGACAGTGCTGGACTCTACTAGAGATCACATGTATAAGATGTGATCTCTATATCTGAGAAATGCTAAAAAGGAGCCAACATAAACATGTTACATGAAAACTTGCATATAATACACCCAAATAATAGGGTTGTACACTCATGTGTCAGCAATGGGTGGAAATTAATGATGTTTTGCAGCCTACGCCAGGGACTTCCATGAAAGAACTGAGTTGTCTTGACTTTTCAAGGATAAAGAAGACATGAATTTGCCTCTAGGAAAAGAGAGAGGGATTCATGGAGTTGGAATGTCCTGTGCACTGGTGTAGGTGTGAGTTTTGCTCCCACGCCCAGCACCTCTCCTAGGCTAGGGGAAACCACTAACAACTGCACATTCGACCTTGCTGATGTGGCAACAGCACCACCTTAAGCTCCCGGAGAATGTTTCCAAAAGACCATCCTGTTACGCGGAAAGCCATAGGACCTGATTCAGAGGTACCGGTCAAGACACTCCTTTACGGAAACCAGGTGAACTTTACCAGGTCCAATCACTTGGGAGGGCAACTCTCATGACTTCTTTCTAGGTCAAAGGACAGGAAATTTACATCATCCCCAAATTATATTCAAATCTTCTCAAATTTGCTCCTTAGACAGCCCTTAGGTAGACACAGCCTGGAAACTTCAGAGCCCTGGTTCTCAGTCTGTGTGGCCCCACAGGGGTTTCCTTCTCCCTTTGCTCTGCTCTGTTTACTCCAGTAAGGAACCCTGGCTCCAACCCTGTCCTCCAGCGTCTGGCTACTGAAGCGCTCATTACAATGACCAGTGTCCTTGTCGACTAGCTTCAGGACCCATGTCTTATTCATTGTCATCATCCCAATGCCCAGCACGATGCCTGAGCATGGCAGGGGCCCAGTGAGCATTTGAAGATAGCACAGGGATTCTCTCCCCGGGGTCCACAAACACCTTGGAAGTTAGATGCACACTAAGTGTATATGCATGGTTCTTATTCATCATATTTTCAAAAAGGTAGGGACCTTCTTCCCCCCAAAATCGTTATGAACCACATAGGCATGAGGCACGACATGCCCCACTGAGGCTGTGCTCCTCGCTCGGGGGACCAGCCCTGCCAACCTCTGGCTGGTTCCCACCTGAGCCCTAAGAGTTATCTTACTCTCTCAAACTGTGCACTACTTGGGATCCCAAACTGCGAGGGGCTCCCAGAGTGCACTAATTCCCAACTGATACCACCTGTGCTCTGCTCAAGTCATTCTAAAGCCAGGAGATCAGAGAACTTGACCCTGTTCTGCCCAGGCTCTTGCAGGTAAACACCATGGGAATTCGGGAGTAGGAGTGGGGAGGGGACTGAGCCAGGATGGACTCAGCTAGACCACACAGACCCCTTCGAAAAACACCCACCTGGGCCTGGGAAAAATAAGAATCCAATTGGAGACTAGTGGCCACAGGAAACAGTTCATCAGCTTCATCATTTTTTCTGCACAAAAAGCTCTTTTTAGAGTGTGAATGGGGGCTTTATATAGTAAGTTCTGATCCACAGGCTAATAAATATGTGAAATGGCCTCTCAGACCAGGTCCCTGCAGCCTGGACACTGAGGTCATTCAAGAAACAATTAGATGCCATCTGGAGAGAGCTGGGACTCGAAAGGAAATTGCCTCCAAGGGCCAAACAGCATGTTCTCATTCCCAGGGTCTGACACATCCTTATCTTCATTCACATAAAGGCCGGGATGGAGCTCGGCCAGCTAATCCACACTGGGAGCACAGAGTGAGCAAACGCTGCGGCAATTAATAAAAGCTTAAGGATCAAGAGAATGCCCGTTTTCAGCCTGCACCAAGTAAACTTATCCCTCAAATGAATTTATCCCTTGACTACACTTTCACATCCAAGCAGAGCATCTTTGCCACAAACCCAGCCTTGGCCTCACCAAGCTTTGGGTTTTCACAGTTTTAATATAAAGCAATTAGAGCAGATCGGCAACTGCCTCTGACCCGGCTCTCTACAGCACACAGCGAGCAGTGGCTCAGTTATGTTAGACAGACTTAGTCGTTCCCAGAGTTCCACCATCCACTCAGTTGTAAGGAACAGGCCCACAACTGAGAACCCTTACTTCTAGGATTGATTCTCAATTTTTTCTTACTTTTAAATTAAAATTTAATGTCTTTTCTATATGAACAATCAATCTCTTTAACTGTAAACGCAATTTTGGGGCAAGCAGGGTTTCAAAATAAACCTAGGTCAAGGAAAAAAATGGATTTAGATAGCAGGAGAGGATTATGTGTGTCTTAGGTGTTTCTGCAGCTTTTAGGCCCTTAAGTATTGGGGGACCCTCTGGTATGGTGGGGCGTGAAGTGTCCTCTGCAGGCCCACAGCAGTCTTTCAAGGAGTCCAAGGGTCAAAACCTATTTTCACAATATAGAGGCATTTTTCTTTTGCCTGTTTCACTGGGTTGACATTTACAGTGATGGCACAAAAGCAACGATGGGTTAACTCCTGGTGCCTTAGCACAAAGCAAGGCAGAGCCACCAAACCGTTCCAGTGGGCACTGCACTCTCGACCCCCACAGTATGTAAGAAAAAACAGCCAGTTCCACCTAAGAAGTCCTCGATGAAGCAGTGAGTATTCACTGTATTAAATCTCGTCCCTGGAGTACACGTCTCTTTAATATTCTGCATGATGCACTGGGAAGTACACAGAAAGCCCTTCTGCTGCATACCCAAGCACTGTGGCCATCTGAAGGAAAAGCAATTGTGTGATTGACTCGGGAGCTGAACTAGCTGCTTTTCCCTGGAGTACCATTCTAACTTCAAAGAATGTCTGACAAACTCGGTTATTCAGACTTGGGTATTTATTTGGCAGCCATTTTCTGAAAAATGAACAAAGTGAGCCTGTTACTTCAAGGAAAACAACTGACAGTATTTGTTGCCAATGATAAAATGTAAGCTTTCAACTGAAAATTAGAATTTGGGAAAACTCGTATTTACCACCATGTGTTTGACAGCTTTCCAATACTTTAATGACTTTTTGATGAGATCAGTGGGCACATTAATGAATGTGGGTTTTGCTGTTATATAGTGAAATACATTAGCATTTGCAAGTAACTCAATCATAAAAATTCTATTAGAGAAAATTTGAAAACTAAGAGAAAACAACAAACAAAAAATCCCCTCTTAGTTGCCAGGAAGTTTTATTTTGACCTAGTATGTGACTCTTAATCATTCCACCCCTAGGTTTTTATCTCAGGAAACCTCTTGCACAAATGCACACCGAGCCCTCTCAGCTGATGGCAACACCACCCTTCCTGCACACACCAGACTCCTCTTTTCTCCCACCTCACGTCCAATCCACCGGGAAACCCTGACAGCTCTACCTGAGCAGCACACACCTGGAATTCCCCTTCTTCACCACCCCCACTGCTAGCACAGGTCCAAACTACCAACACCTCTCACCTGGACAATGGCAGTGGCCTCCCCGTGGTCTCCCTGCTTCCACCCCCATCCTCTGCAGTCCCATAGCAACACGGAAGCCAAAGTGAACCTGACACAGCTCCCCATCTCACTCCATGAAAAGCAAAGTCCTTGCCCTGACATACAGGCCCTGTTGCAACCAGCATTATCCGCCGCCGTTACCCTCACACAGCTCCTACCATTCCACCATCAGCTCAAATTCACTCCCTCCAGTCCTCTGGCCTCCTCATTCCTCAATGGAAGAGTTGGGCTCTGGCTTCACAGCCTTGCCCTTGCTACTTGCTCTTCCCCTTAGACATCACAGCTCACTTGCTCTTCCACTCAAAAGTCACCTTCTTGGTGAGGCCTTTCCTGGCCACCCTGTCTAAAATTTAATGTCCCTTTACCCCAACATTTCATAGTGTTTTTCCCTGATGAATCAGCTCTGCTTGGCACTCATCGTTAGCTATCATGATTGACTTGGTTGTCTTTCTTATTGTCTTCCCACTCCTCCACCCCCACAATATAAGCTCCACAGGGGCAGGGGCATTGTTTTGTTCACTGCTGTATACTCAGCCCCTAGAACAATGACTAGCACGTGTTAGATACACAATAAATATTTGTTAAATGACTACATACTTACTACAAAACCATTTTTAACAGCAGAACATTAGAAAAACCCAAATGTCAGCAGGGAAATGGTTAAATAGAACTGTATTTCATACAATGGAATATTGGACAGTCATTCAAAAGAAGGAGGTGAATCCATATATTTAACAGTGAATGATGTCCAATGAAAAAAGCAAGTTGCAAAGCAATAGGTAGTTAGATCCTATTTTGGCAATAAATAAATAAAATTCTTCTCTTAATTTGATCACCCTCAAGAACATCTGAAGCTTCCTCACTCTTTTCCCATTCGAGAAATACGGAGTCCCTACTGCTTCCCCCAAGCTCTTCCTGCTGCCCTGTCTTGCTGCATCCGCCTGGCACCCACTGTCCTACAGATGTGGGGTCTTCCCCATTGATCGCAAACGTGTTGATATCTGTCTTCTGCCTCACCTAACACCAGCTTCCTTCCTGCCAAGCTGCCAGTTTTTTCAGTTATCAAATCACAACTCAAATACAAGTTCTTCTAAGGAAACTTCTTGGTTGCCACTGGTAAATCTTCAAGCCAAATGCCAAGCCCGTACCTCAAAATCTACATACAGCATCACAGCATTTTAGTTCTTTGTTTAAGAACATTCGACAATTAATTCTAATAGTAAAATGCCTTGACAATTTTAATCCGCCTTATATGAAGCTAATAAAAAAACCCTGCCTATTTATGTATTGTAAACACAGCCCTTCTTTCTGAAGTTGAGATACAATGTCATGACACACTATCACATTTAAAAGCTCCCAGAGTATTTAGAAATGCAACTGTAGCCAATGCTAAACTGTTGTGACATTTGATTACCACTAGAGGACAGAGTTTAACAGCAAATGATTCCAAAGCTCAAAATCATGGCCTGCCCTTTTGGTGTTACTGGGTCCCCATAGTGGGTAACAAGATCTCCTACAGAGTAGATAGGTCTGAGCCATAGAGGTTGCCAAAACTACACTTTTAAAAGCTGTGTATATCTCTACCCAAATATGTGAGCATGCAAGGTGACAACAGTGATCCCAGTTTTTATCCTGTACCAGGCTGGCAAGAGAAGGTTGACTGAGGTTAGGTTTGGGAACCTCCTTGCTGTCTTGAAATTAAAAACGTTGAAGAATTTCTGGCAAATTTTTAGAGATGTCGGTGTTACTTGCTTTAGGAGATGAAACAATCTTTGGAACAACTTCATTCCCCCTTCCCTCAATTTAAATGCACTTTGCTTCTGGTTGTATGTGGTCAGACAGTCGCTAAATATTTATTAAGAGGAAAACAAAAGGTCCTTGTCCTCAGAACTCACTTTCTAGTGAGAAGTTGTTTTTTTTTTTTTTTTAAATAAACAAAATTTGGGACAGTGCTATGAGGATAACAAACAGTAATGAGATAGTGACTGGGGGCTGCTTCCAGAGGCTGTAAAATCTGAGTCACGATGAACCAGCCACACTGACAGCTGGAGTAATAGTCATTAAACTAGTATTTACTGAGTGCTAACTATAAGCCAGGGACCGTGCTAAGAACTTTACATACACTAACTCATTTAATTCCCAAATTCTCCCATTTACTCTTAAGGAAATTGAACTCCAAAGAATTTTAGTAACTTGTAAAGGTCAAACAACCAAGAAATGGCTAAGACAGGGCTTTGGATCTGTGTTAGTTTCCTAGGACTGCTGTGACCAACCACCACAAACTTGGTGATTCAAAACAGAAGTTTATTCTCTCACAGGCCTGGAGGCTAGAGGTTGAAATCCAATTGTCAGCAGGGCTGTGCTGGCTCTGAAGGCTGCAGGGGAGGGTCCTTCCTTGCCTCTTCCTTCTGGCGACTGCTGGCAATCCCTGGCATTCCCTGGCTTGTAGACTCATCCCTCTAATCTCTCCCTCTGTTGTCACATGGCGTTCTCCCTGCGTGTCTGTGTCTCTGTGTCCAAACTCCCTTCTTCTAAAGACACCAGTCATTGGATTAGGACCCATCCTAATCCAGTATGACCTCATCCTAGCATGACTGTATCTGCAAAGACTCTTTCCAGTAAGGTTACATTCACAGGTACCAGGGGTTTGGACTTCAACATATCTTTTTGGAGAACACAATTCTCCAAAAATTCCACAACAGCATCCTAGCACCCTACAGTCAATTCTTGCTTGCCTATTGGTCTTCCAATCTCTTTGCCACCTTTTAAATAGTTTGGGGTCTCAGAAAAATCTTCTTCCTTGAGCCAGGAAGGATAGTGCCTCAACTTCAAGGCTAATGCCTGCAGCACAGAATACAATTCACACAGAATGTGAATCTGGCCTTATTTCCACTCACCATGCCAGACCAGGAGCCTTCAAGCACTTCCAGAGAGCAGCTCCAGGGTTTGTTTGGCCTTGTCTCAAACCATCAAGTTCAGAAGGCCCAGGGAGAATTCACTTCTCTATGACTTGAGACACAAAGTCATTTCAAGCTGCACTGGCATGGCAATGTCTGCTCTGAGGAGTCATCCAGACAAGTCCCAGGCAGAAGCAGCTGGGGTTCTATCCCACGTACCTGTTCATCTAACAGAGCGGAAGATGCCAGAACTAGGCAGCAGACAGATGTTGCTCAGGGCCTAAAAGCACCCCCAGAGGATGCTGAGATACACTCAAATTCTGTATAATGCTGAAGCAGCAGTGTCTGTCTCAGATCACAAAACTTGTACAAGGACTCACTGCTTTGTCATTAGGCAAGATGAAAGTGATGTCAGAGATGCAAGGTTGCATCACAGAAGTGTCAGCATGAAAAGACAGAATTTTTTGTTGAAAGCCTGCTATATGTGATATTTTGGGGGAGGCAAAACAGGAATAGTGTAGGTGCAAACAGTCTAGAGCAGAGGTCAGCAAATCTTTTCTGTAAAGGATTCTGTTAGGCTTTGCGGGCTGTACTGTCACAACTACAGATAGTCCCAATTTAACAATGGTTCAATTTATGATTTTTTGACTTTATGATGGTGCAAAAATGATACTCATTCAGTAGAAACCATACTTTGAATTTTGATCTTTTCCTGGGCTAGCCATATGTGGTATGATATTCTCTTGTGATACTGGGCAGCTAGTAGGGGTTAGGACTGCAGTATATCTCTTTGGGGAACACAATTCAACCCTCAGCAGCATCCCAGCACCCACTCCAAACTATACAACTGTTCTGCTCAGAAAAACCTGAGCCGTAGCCCCCAGTTAGCCCCCAATCACAAAGGTAAACAACCGGTACCTCACAGTGTGCTGTGTGGCCAGATAATTGTGCCCACCTGTTAGCTAATGGAACTGTTCCCAGGATGTCACAAGGTGGGCTGGGCTAAGCTATGAAGTTCAGTAGGTTAGATGTATTAAATGCATTTTCAACTTAAGATATTTTCAACTTATGATGTGTTTATCAGGGTATAACCCCATGGTAAGTGGAGAAGCATCTGTACTCAACCCCACCATTTAGTGTACAAACAGCCATAGGCAATACATAAACAAACAGGCATGGCTGTGCTCCAATGAAACTTGATGCACAATGAAATCTGAATTTTATATAATTTGCCACTCTTCTTTTAACTTTTTAAAAACGATTTTAAAATATACAATCCATTTTTAGCTTGTGGCCATATAAAAACAGGCAGTGGGCCACATTTGGTCTTGATCTATAGTTTGCTGACCCCCTGGTCTAAAGATATCCTCAAATGTTCGTGAATTAATATAATGTCATCGTGGTAGCAAGATTTCCAAATGGAAATCTCCTTTACTAAAATAGTTACTGGTTTCTGGCAAGATGCCAGGCACCAGTGTGGCCCCTGGAATTGCCCCTGGCTTCCTCTCCCTCACCTGCACCATTTAAGTCCTGCCAGGATCTGTCACTTCCCCAATGAAATGGGTCTAATTCTATCTCTAAAAGGCCTCAACCACTTGGCCTGACTTTCCATTCCCACTGCCGCTATCTTACCTTAGGCTCTCGATAACACTCTCCTCCTAGTCTGACTTTACCAAACAATTATGAACACATGGTATATGCTCAAAAATATCTGCTAAATGAGCCGCTGTAGTAAAAAATCTATAGGCTCAGCACTTGCTCCATCTGATCAGGGATCTGGCTGTCTCAAAACAGAAAACTTCCCTTACTTAGGGAACAGTACTTAAGGGCTAAAATATAAGGCTTTAGCTTGCTTTTTATAACAAAATCAAGCTTTTGAGTATAATTTGCATTCAGTTAAGAGTCACCATTTTTAGTACAATTTTATGAGCTTTGACAAATGTCCACAGTCAGGTAACAACCACCACAATCAAGGTATTTCTATTGCTGTCACCCAAAAAGTTTCTTTGTGCAGCTGACCTCTGCCCCCTAACCCTTTTCAATCATTGATTTGTTTTCTGTCACTGTAAGTTTTGCCTTTTCCAGAATGTCATACAAATGTAATTATACAGTATGTATATGTAGCCTTTTGAGACTGTCTACTTTCTAAGTTTTTTGTTGTCGTTGTTGAGACAGAGTCTTGCTCTGTCACCCTGGCTAGAGTACAGCGGCGTCATCATAACTGACTGCAATCTCAAACTCCTGGGCTCCAGTGGTCCTCTTGCCCCAGCCTCCCGAGTAGCTGGGACTACAAGTGCGTGCCATGATGCCCGGCTAATTTTTCTGTTTTTAGTAGAGATGGAGTATCCCTCTTGCTCAGACTGGTCTCAAACTCCTGGCCTCAAGTGATCCTCCTGCCTCGGCCTCCCAGAGTGCTAGGATTGCAGGCGTGAGCCACCGCCCCAGCTGAGACTGTCTACTTTCACTCAGTGTAATGTATGTGAGATTCATGCATGTTTTGTGAATATCGATAGTCTATTCCTTTTTACAGCTGAATGGTATGCATTGTACGGGTGCACTACAGTTTGTTCACCAGGTGAAGGACATTTGGGTTGTTTCCAGTTTTTCTCAGTTATGAATAACATCACTATAAACACATACATACAGACTTTTATATGGGCATGTGTTTCATGATAAGGTTTATTTTATAGCAGTGGCCACACTTTCATAGACCTGAGGGATCTATGAATGAGGAACTGGCCTCCACCCCATTCTTCTGTCTCTCCGCCCTGCCTCAGCATTTTTTAAAAATTGCAGTGACACTAAGCCTTCCAAGAATATCGCAGAGAGTGTTTTGGGGCACAGAGGAAGAAGTTGGATGGGAGCTCCCAGTCGTTCCCCTGCAAGGGGCCCCCCCAGAGCGAGCCAGGGCTACTCCACATTCATCGCTGGCTGTGTTTGATCTCTGGTCCCACAGGGGACAGCGCTGGCTCTGCTGATGTGCACACTCAGGCAAAAACCTGCAGAGCCAGCCAATCGGCCCATTATTGGGTTCATATAACTTGTTAAAATCTCACGGAATGTACAGCGTGCCATTGTTTTTGTAAGTCCCTTTCATGACTTTGTGAGCTGGCTAATTCAGTGCAGACTGGCCTGTTTTCCTGCTGGAAGAAAAGGCTTTCCCCAAAGACAGCTATTTAACCGTGACCATAGCTGCAGCCATCTTGAGCACAAAGGGGAGCTGAAGCCATGCCGCCCCTTCTCCCGCCACGGTCTCAACAGCCAGGGAACTTTCTGGTGCTGGAACTCACATAATTCCTCCTCGTTTAATCTGCTGCGTGACCTAATGAATCCCCAGAGGCTACCCAGTCTGAAAAGTCAGCAGACCTAGAAGACCCTTTGGGAAGCATTTTTGGAGCATTAACCCCACAGAGGACTGCTCTCTAAGTCTCTCTGAAGGGAGAAGCGGGAGGGCTGTGGTCCCTGAGCAGGATGTCAGTGCCTGTCCCATCCTTTCCTGCTCCTAACCTGCACAGCGAGCTCAGAGAGTGCAAGTCATTTCATTAAAGCTCACAGTGGGTCTAACAAGAATCTACCAAGGCTGACTACAAAAGAAAGAGGATATTTGTTCACCGGGAACCTGGCCAGGAACAAAAGGCTGCATTCCATCCTGACACTTGCTCACTGCGGCCGGCCGCCTGGAGAGCAGCCTTTGTCCACAGGCCAGCAGCATGCTGCTTACAGCCAGCCCGCCACAAACAGCACTTGCCCGCTCAGGGCCAATTTGAAAAAACAGGCATCTTGAGTTTTCTTTTCTACTTTGCTACATTTTCCAATTTATCTTTTTTAAGGACAATTTATTTTAAAATTAAAAATCTATAATAAACATTTCTTCTAAAAGGAAAATCACCCAGCTCTTCCCAGCCAATCACTTCCTCCCCTAAAAAAAGACACTTTAAACCACCCTCCAAAAAGAGACTCTTCACTAAAATAACTGTAGGGCTTAAAGTAACTAGTCTTCAGCCTAAAAGGAAGATGGTAGAAAGGGGAAGGAGACTGGCAACAATATAAATTTATAAAATTTAGTGCAAGGGTTGGGGGCAACTCCTGAAGCTTAAAGAAGTAGCTCTAGGGTAAAAAAAAAAATGAAAAGAATGATAAATGAGTGAAAATAAAAGCAGATTTCATAGTTTCAAAAGGGATTATAAAAGTGAAACATAATGGATCACAAAGCAACTGCAGTGCAGGATTGTTGGAGGTAAACCTGCAATCTTATAAAGCAACATGATGGGTGGGAAATTATTATCTGTCACGTCCTTGACCTTGATGCCTGAGATACAACATGAAATGCTACCCTTGTTCCAATCAATATGGCAATTTTATAATCAAGAGTGATAGTATAATTAAGAACTCCTTACTACTTCCTAAAAAATCTTCCCCTCCAGCCTATTACAAGCATAGAAACTCCTGAAAACGTTCAGCTAGAAGGAGCATTAGTTTACCCTAAGGTTTTCTAGCTGTGGGAAAGATGGAACCCACAGAGAGGTGGTAAGTCCAAGGTCATAACGCTAATTAGAACCAGCGTGTGGACCCAGCTCCCCTCCCTGGGGGATTCCTAGGGGTCGGTAACTTGAAGTGTCTGTTGGAATGCTATCTGGGAAGGGTAACACGCTGAGCTACTACCATTTATTAACATTTTAGCACAACTTATTTTGGCAAATTTTCTGAGCAATTACTTGATACAGGTCGAAGAAACTGGACACAGAGTAAATACATTTTAACGGGGGTAAAAATACGGCCAAATGCAACGGGGGCAGTGAGTAGGTAGAGCAGTACAGAAAACAAAACTCTACTTCACAATTTTGCCTAAGGTTATTGGCTCTAAAAACTATTTCCTCCTATTAAAAAAAAAAATGTTGGTTTTATCTAGGGTAAGGTATGCTAAGTACGCAGAGGAAAATTCCAAAGCTGTACATCACTAACCAAAGTCACTAACTACGTGGTAAGCAGCAGAAAGAAGGTAGAGGTTTCCAGCTTTCCAATCTGGAAGAAATAGTCCTTCAGATACAGTGACAGAGAATCAGTTACATCTGATTACAAGAAAGGACCTTATGATCATACAAAAGAGTTAAAAACAGAACTTCAAGATGATCACATTTTGAGCTACTGTGGACAAAAAAAATATTGTGAGGTGAGGAGAGGTCTAGGAAAACAAGTAAACAGTAGGGGAAAAAAACCTCTCCTTTCGAAGGGCCACGATTAAAGAGACAGAAACAGTGAGGAGTGAGATCCCCAAATCCCTGGGCTACTTTGGGTCTGCTATTTATTTTCCTATCACATCCAAACATAGAACTGAGCCTTTAGGGTCTTGGTGCTGTTGTGGGGCCCAGCAAGAGGCCAGCCTGCTGGACAAGGTAGAAGCTCCACCAGACAGCCCTGGGGCTCCCAGCCTTGCACATTTCCCTCCATTCCCCACTCCGGAGAACTACTCGTAGCTAAGCAACCAGAGACCAGTTCCCTTTCAGGCCTTATTAATGCGCTACAGCACAAATGGTACAGGACGGTGAGCTAGGAGGACACGGAATACAAACAGGGCAGAATGCTATTTTGGAGTCTTTCTCCAGCTAGCTCTCTCCTGCTATGACACTCAAGTCCCATCCTTGTGGGTCAGCCTCAGCGCCATGACTCCCCCCACCCCCACCCCAGGATGCGGGAGGCAGTCCCAGCCAGAGCTGACTCTTCCATCTGGGTTCAGGGAAATGGGGGTGTGTGGAACGGCTGGAAATTCTCCCAGTGGGGAGGAGAGCAGCACTTAAAGACACAGAGGGAGGCCTGGGACTGCAGCTATGTCAGGACTGGCTGCTGTCCACAGCTGGGTGCTTCCACTGCCCAGACGAGGAGACTCAGGCAGGGATCAGCTCGCTCCCCATTCTGGGGTCACAATGAATCCCTAGAAATTTGACATTTTGACTCGTTTTTTTCAGCCAATGAATCTGACCCTACCAGAAGGGCCCTTCATGATGCAACATTCTTCGCATAAAATTTCTACTTTTTTCAATGCCAAGAGGCATTAAGGGAACCAGAGGACTGTAGGGAAGAAATATCTCAAAATCAAGGGGGCCAAACTGCACCCCATTTTATCTAGAACTCTTCTCTACTGGTTCGACAGTGCTTTCCCCTCTCCCATCCATGCTCTCTGGTCTAAAGAGGGAGGAAACGCCAAAGCTCTGGCGGAAGGTACGGGTGCACAAAGCTGTGCCCAGCCTAAGCACTCGGAAACTGAGGTGCTGCCCTTGTAATAGTGAAGACGGAATGTGGCTCCCAAGGAGGCAAGCTCTTTAAAACCTAACGCATGCCACAATTCCTCCTAAAAGGTAATAACATATGTTATCATAAATCCAAGAAACTAAGTGTGATAATCAGACTTCTCTCTTCCATAGGAGGATTTAATTACAGGTCTCAAAAATAAAATAAAATAAATATACACACCCAAAAAATAGAAGGCATGGCAGGGGGACAGAGGGAAGAAGTGAAAGATATCTTTTCTTTCAGCTCAGAAGGAAAATATAGTTCAGAAGGATTGAATATTTAGAGCATTGACTGCCAGCCCCTCTGGAAAGTAACATATTACTGCTTGGTCCCAGATTAGCCACTGAGCAAGAGGGTGGCTGTTGGAAAGGAGAGGACAGCTCATAAAATCTCAGGGGGCCTTCAGTCCTCCACCGAAGGTAAACATGGGTCTGTAATTCCTCATCTACTGTTCCAAAATCCAGAAAACTCTGAAAACTAACATTTAAAAAAGTAGCTCATTGGGCAGCAAAACTAATCCAATCTCATTTGGTGGCAAAATGTAACGTGAACTACAGAAAATCATTTGTCATCTATTTATCCCTCTTACTGTGAATATTCATGTTACTGTGGAAATAATGTTAGATTATGGGGTGCTGACCCTAGACCTCTTTGAGGATATTACATATATGCATCATATTGTCTTTCTTAAAAAAGACTCTGAATTTTAAAATACATCTGGCTCCAAGGGCCAGACAAAGGGAAAAAGACTGTAGTCCTGCAACAGGATGACGTGAGACCCATACCAAATTTACCAGTGGCTTAAGAGAGTCAAATTTCCTACTGGTTGTTTCAGGCAATCTAGCCAGCTTTCCATACAAACCTGACTACAGCTTTTTTGGCAACACTGCATTAGAAAGGGGCAATCTATTACACTAGGTTGGGACTACATGTTAAATCCTGGTTTCCTACCTTCACGTATTCCAGAGTTGGGTCCATAGAATGTGGATCCCTGAAAAGAGAAAATGTAAATATGAGAACAATTGGGAATAACACATTCGTACATTAAGAAAAATGTTATTTTTACTTTACCAACATTATTTCATTTAAGTTATTAGGCTAGGCTCCAGGCAGACATGGATTTGTTTCATGGTGGGTGGCGGGTGGGAGATACCACCGTGATATCAGTCTAGAAGTTCCACAGGCTTCCCTGTCAAATTCAGGCCCCAGAACGTTAGACTATTTATGTGTAGGAATTCTGGATTCACTGGAGCATAAAAACTGAAAGTCTGAAGCAAAGAGCTTGGAGGGCAGAGGTGGGAGGCAAGTAGGACCGCATGCGGGAGCCTGTGGCACTTTCAAACACTGATGGTGCCTAGGATCGTTCCCAAAGGTTCCCACCAGGCAGGGGTGCCCAGCCCACCCTGACAGGAAGAAAACAGAGGCTGCCCAAGGTTGGCAGCAGCGCCCGGGTGATGGAGGGAGTGGAGCCTTTCTCTCTCACTGCTGGCTCTGTCACCCACCTGCCCGCTCCTGGAGTAAACCTGAGCAATTCGTCCTAATTTCCTTTGTCCCCCAGTGTCCTTATTCCACCATCTAACCGCTGCTCTTATGTCTATCATAATAATGCATCGGGATTAACTAGACAATTAAAAGTAAACACCGGTGGGTAGCACTGAGGAGGGCGACTTATTAGGAAAGGAAAAGATCTGACTAAGGCAAAAGGAGCAGAAGGGAGCAGGAAAGCTAATGTTTTCAAGGCTTGCAGGGTTAAAGTGAGGTACCCCCCACCCTGACTGTGACAAGACAGCTCCTTGAGAGACTTAAACTTCAAAAACTCAACCCATTCCCACGGAGAGATGCAATCATTTAAAAAGGACAGAATGGCTCCGAAGACAGCGAGGCTCGTGTCCCCTCTGAAGGGGGCTCCTCGGCCTCTACGGACAGACACGCCCGTCAGAAGGCCAGGGATCACGCGGAGAGCAGTCACCTCTGGAGGGCTGGACTGCTTCTCTGGCTTTAGGGACAGCTGCCAGGGACGGGAGACCGGAGCACTCTTGCACAAGAACAGGAAGGCCACAGCCCAGGGCACAAGCAGTCCTGACCCCACAGGTCAGGGACACAATCCATCTCATGATGGAAATGGACCCAAACCCCATGCCATCCTCGGACTGGTTTGTCCGTTCGGGGCTGTGCACGGGACGCCTGCGCAGAGGCAGGCTGGCGTCCAAGATTCTCCTCTGCAGACAGATTCAGTTGTGAAAAGAATCCCTTTGTAGGGCCAAAGGATTGGAGAACAGCTTAAGCTTGCAGTCCCTGAGTGCACTCCCATCAAAGAGGATTATAAATCGGTCTTTCTAAGCCTTCAAACCAGGCCTACTTTTTGCCTTCAAGCTGGTGTTCGTTTCATCAGGCATCTTTTCCCGAAGCAGAAAGGAGTCTGTCTGCTGCAACAGGTCGCCCTCCTGTCCCGGCCTTTGTAGTATCAGTGCCATGCTCACTCCCTCGTGTGCACACGCTCATGTCATCAGGCTTTGGGACCGTGGAACCGCCCTCCTAGTGACTCAAAACTCTGTCAGCAGCATTTTGGCTGTGACAGAGTTTAAGTTCCTAAACCCCTGGTTTTCTACTGAATTAACATTTTAGGCTTAAAGGCATTGTCTGGCCTAGTGATCTGGCCCTGGGAGTACAGAAAAATGTTAGAACCACTGAAATGCTGTTTTTCATCTTCATGTTTCTATTTTTATGTACGTTTTAAAATGTACTTTATATGCATACATATGTCTTAACACATGGATAAATATATAGGTACCTACTGTCCAAATTGAAGATTCTCAAACCTTTTGGTCTTAGGATCCCTTTAACACTCTAAATCATTAAGGACCCCAAAGAACTTTTGTTTATGTGGGTTATATCTACTGAGTATTGACGTTAGAAATTAAAACTGAGAAATTTTCAAGATATTAATTCTATTTTAAAAACCATTTACATGTTTATACAACATCTAAATGAAAAATAGATGTTTTTCATGACAAAAATTTAGTGAGAAGAGTGACATTGTTTTACATTTTTAAAAATCTTTTTAATATCTATCTTAGAAGAAGACCGCTGAATTCTCCTATCTACTTCTGCATTCAAGATGTTGTGTATTTCTTGGCTGAAATAAATGAAAAAATCCATCCTCACACAGATATGCAATTGGAAAAGAAAAGGGTATTTGAATAGACTTTCAGATAATTATGGATATTCTTCTTTGATGCCATACCAAAAGTCGACAAGTGATAGTTCCTGAAAGGTTAGTTGTAATATAGAATCTAAAACTTATTTTTTACTCTTTTGTGTATATCTTGCACTTCGAATGAACATTTATCCATGTTTGATTCTGTAACCAGTGTTCTGGAAAATACGGGTTTACTGACTTATGCAGATCTTCCAAATTTTGACCCATTTCAATATAATAAAAAAACCTTACATTTGTTAATATCACCACTGATCTCATCAGAGCAGTTATTAGGTACAGCGTCCTTCAGTATCCATGTGGGCTTGGTTCTAGGACCCCCTCTTCTGTCCCCACTCCAAGGATAGCAAAAATCCACAGATGCTCAAATCCCTTATATAAAATGGTGTCATATTTGCATAGAATGTACCCACATCCTTCCATATATTATACTTTAAGTCATCTTTAGATTACTTATAATACCTCATACAATGTAAATGCCATGTAAACAGTTGTTATGCTGTATTGTTTAGGAAATAATGCAAGAAAAAAGTCTGTACATGTTTAGTACAGACAAAACCATCCTTTTTTTTCCCCTAGATATTTTCAATCTGTAGTTGGTTGAATCCACGAATGAGGAGCCCAATAACAGAAGTCTGACTGTATGAGGAACTATCAAGTTCACGGTGAAAAATACAAGCTTTTCAAAATTCTAATTTTTACTTGGAAGCTTGGATTTTTTTCATTGGCAATTAACACTGTCAATTATTTTCCTAGAGCTTCATTTCATTCATTTTTGGGAAAATATCAAATACCAATACCATATAGTCATGATCTGTGATTTTAACTCTCTCTTTTTAGGCATGTCACATGTCATTATTTTAGTAATTTTGTTTACAATTGTGCCTAGGAATTTTTGCCTTAACCATCAGATTTGGTTGTAAAATCCTTTTCCTTTTACCTTTTGAAAGTTGAAACCTTCTTCTCTTCCTTTCTCTAGAAATGCCTAAGAAAACTCACTGCAGTCCATGAGCTGGTTCTCTCAGGAGAAACCTCCAGCTCTGTCAGGGAGCAGGTGGGACAACAACATGCTGTGCCTGGCTGTTCCTGAGGCAGCACTGGCTGCAGTTAGCAGTGTCCCCACATACAGATGGGGTCACCTTGAAGCAGGTGGCCTGTGTTTTCCCCTCAGCTTTGCTGTCTCAGTTAGAGCAACCTCTTAATTGTATTTTTCTTGTACTCTTTAATTTTTCCTTTCTGGTTCCTTGAGTCAGGGGGTTGAGAAGACAACTTTGAAAGACAAGGTGTTTAAGAACGCTTTTCAAGCATGTAACATATCATGAAAAAAGTGGCTAGTTTAGTTACAATCCAAGCACATAATAAGAGCTTTTCCTCCCACATGACCATCTTACTTTGGTATGCAGCAGAAGTATTTGATATCTACTTACTATTGTTACACAAAATATTAAAAAGATGTATATTCAAGAGTTGAGATTTAATATGAATTTTTTTTTTACCTTTTCATCAAAGACATTCTTAAGAGAAACTAATTTGTTTTAAAAGAACTGTGAGAGCACAGAAGTGAGGAAACGCAATAACTAGCAGCACAGTTTGGTGGCACTGCTTTGCTTTGCACCGAGGAACAGCAATTTCATCCACTATTGCTTTTGCACCATCAGTGCAAATGTTGACACAGTGAAAAAGGCAAATAACATCTTAGTGTCATCATAAAAATAATTTAGTTAGACCTTACAAATCCCCTAACAAGGCCTCAGGGACTCCTAAGGGTCTACAGATCGTATTTTGAAAGCCACTGTTCTAAATAAATAAGTATACATACGTTAGCTGTAGGCTCAAATATTTTTACCAAAACACGTACAATCAATGGATGCAATACCAAAAGCTCAGGCTACAGAGGCAAAAATATTATAATAAATAAATGGGACTACATCAAACTAAAAAGCTTCTGCACAGCAAAAGAAACAATTAACAAAATGGAATGGTAGCCTAGGGACCCCACATTATATAAGGGGTTATAGTATCTAAAATGTATAAAGAACTTATATAACGCAATAGCAGAAAAACAAACAATCCAACTAAATATGGGCAAAAAAATCCAAACAGACATTTCTTCAAACAAGACATAAAAATAGGCAACAGGTGTGTGAAAAGGAGCTCAACATCCTTAATCATGAGGAAAATGCAAATGAAAACCACTATGAGATGTTAACTCACACCTGTTAGGATGGCTATTATCAAAAATCAAAAGACAACAAATGTTTGTGAGGGTACAGAGAAAAGGGAACCCTTGGACACTGTTAATGGGAATGTAGATTGGTACAGCCATTAGGGAAAACAGCAAGGGTGTTTCTAAAGACCCCAGATGAATGGAACTACCTTATGACCCAAGGAGATGAAATCAGCACCTTGTAAAGATATCTGCACTCTCACGTTCACTACAGCATTATTCACAATAGCCAAGATACGGAAACAACTAAGTGTCCATTGACGGACGAGTGGATACAGAACTGTGGTGCAGTCAAGACTCTGGAGACCCCCTTTCTCAAAGTGTCTGTCATTTTTCTTCACCTCTCACTGATTACTAGTTTGCTGACAACAGGGGTACAGTAATCGACACACACGTTTGCTCTTTGTCCTTCAAAATCTTCCCCCTTCTTGCCTGATTCAACACATCTGCAGCATCTATCATTTCCTTACCACCTTGAACTTGTTCTCCCACTACTTTCATTTATCTTAATAGTACTTTCAACACTTGTGATATGTATCACACAGTACCTTCTGCACCCAAAAGCGTCTGTTAATGTTCCCAGGAGTTCTTAAAATCAAGTACAAATTCAGCAACTACTATGTAATGGCTGAGACCAAAACAATCACCAAACTCTCTGATGGAGCCAGGGACAGATTTGTCCTGCTAACTTGCAACATCCCTAAGTTGAAACTTCCTAAGTGAAAGGGCTTTGATGTTTCTCATTCTAAATTTAATGAACTGGCATTTTAATTAAGCACAGAAAAGGACCCCAGATGAATGACTTAAAAGTATAATCTACAAGTACCATGGCAGAACAATGCTTGTTTTCCAGAAGCCAAGAATTTATCTATTTAATATAAATGACTTCTTTCTAAAGTTGCACTGTCCAATATGATAGTCACTGGTCACAGTGACTATTTAAATTAAAGCTAAATGAAATTAAAAACTCAGTTCCTCAGTTGCCCCAGTCACATTGCAAGTGTTCAATAGCCACATGTGGTGAGCAGCTATCGTATTGCACAATTCAATGACAGAACATTTCCAACACTGCAAAAAGTTCTATCGGACAGCGATGTTTTAGAGAAAACAGTTCTAAATAGAAGATCATTTTGCTTCCACAAAGACTCTCACTTTGCTACTCTTGGTTATGATTAGTGAACAAAATACCGAAGGAGATTTAAGGTGCTCTCACATACAGGGTTGCCCTAAACAATGGCATCAGAGGCCAGCAGTATGACAAAGTTCCTATATATTATTTTCTTGAAATGTATCTTTTCTTTTTCACTTGAAACTCTGAAATATTTTGATGCCAGTGGACTATTTCTTTTTCTTTTTGTTTTCAGAAAGAGTTTCACTCTGTTGCCTGGGCTACAGTGCCGTGGCGTCAGCCTAGCTCACAGCAACCTCAAACTTCTGGGCTAAAGCAACCCTACTGCTTCAGCCTCCCAAGGAGCTGGGACTACAGGCATGTGCCACCATGACTGGCTAATTTCTTCTACATATTTTTAGTTGTCCGGTTAATTTCTTTCTATTTTTCAGAAGAGACGGGGTCTCGCTCTTGCTCAGACTGGTCTTGAACTCCTGACCTCAAGCGATCCTCCCGCCTCCTTGGCCTCCCAGAGTGCTAGGATTACAGGCGTGAGCCACTGCGCCCGGCCCAGTAGACAGACTATTTCTATATGTGAAAAGTAACATGAGTCATTCAAACACTGCATTCAATGAATGATTCAAATCTGGCAAAATCATACAAAAAGCTACCCAAAGCCATTCCCTTGAAGTGTCTGCAATAACAGTAATGCTTTTGAGGTCAGGGTTGTAGTTCTGCTTTAGTAGGAGGCATAGTGGGATGGAGGAGAGAGGTGTCATGTGTACAATTACATGGTTTGAACTTGATCTCTCTCCAAAAGCCACTCCCGGTAAGTGGAGGTTGCACATTTAAAAAATGAAAAGGGATGGTCTTTTTAATGAGGCTTGACTGAAATAGAGAACTCAAAAGGAGACTTGAAAACTAAGGTCTTAAATAGAAGAGATGAATATAATAAAAAAAAAGAAAGAAGAAAATAAACAATTTTCTGTTAATTGGCCAAAGAGGTTTGGGGTTGGTTTTCCCAGCTATCTCTCCTATAAACCATCAGTGAGTGCTTGCTTAGATTTCTGTCCTACTTGTGATTGCAACTTCCTAATTCATAATAGTACTTCCAGTGTCCTGATAGCAGAGCTGAGGACCAGCTATTTGGAAACTCCAAATTACACAAGAAGCCTCGTTTTCCTTTCCTCCCTGAGAAGGTCAGCTGTCCCCCCAGCCCAGCTAAGACTGCCTGTCCCAGCAGGGGGTCTAGGTCCAACCTCCTCCAGGAAGCCCTCTCTGAGGAACTCTCAGAGGGCAAGGAACACCATCCCTGGCCCCAACGAACCAGGTAGAAAAAATTAAGGAGCACGAGAAAAATATAATAACTAGGTGAGAAGACTGAGAACAGGAACAGCCAACTGCTGGAGGCCAAGGGCCCTGGGCTAAGGGAGGACACAGACTGCTCGGCACCTCCTGGGTTCCTTCTCTTCTGCCAAGAGAAGTGTGTTCCAGTAGAGGGTCAAACAGGAGCACAGAGGAGTTCACCCTGGGTGCACGGGGGACATCTCGGGTGCCCGTGTCTCTGGATGGAGGAGCAGGGTTGTGGAGACAGCACAGGCCACCTGCCTTGATGTGACCCCATCGCTGCGTGGGGACGCTGCACAGCGCCTGGCCTGGCCAACACTGTTATCCCACCTGCTCCCCAAGAGAGCTGGAGGTTTAGCCTGAGAGAACCAGCTCAGGGAGTGCAGCAAGTTTCCGTGGGCATCTCCAGAGAAAGGGAGAGGGAATGTTCCAGCTTTCAAAAGGTGAAAGGAAATAAATAAATAGTACATGACTGAAAAAAACAGTGGTGAAAGGGAAAAGATTTGACAACTAAATCTGGTGAAAACAGCAGATGAATGACATGTTGAGCACATAAAAAAAAGAGTTACAATCACAAATCTGACTATATTTCCTTTTGGGATATGATGAATAGACTAGTAGGTCTAAGGAATGCTATAATTAAATTGTATCTGGATTTCAGCAAAGTCATGACATTGCTATGACCAAACAACTTACAGGACCCCAAGTTATTTAGTATTCCATAAGGTAGATTAGTTTTAAACTGAACAACCAACATCCCTCCCAAAAAATAAACAACAATAATAAACAAACCACTCATTGCCTAGAAAGGTCCTTATTAGCCAGAAGTGCTCCAAGCTCCCATTTTGTTCAGACTATTATGATACCTTAGATGAGAACCTTGATGTATGGTGATCAAATTCATGTGACATGCACTCTAGCGAGGGACTGTGAGCACAGGCTATGAGGCCAGACTACCGGGGTTCAAACACTGCCTCTACTATTTATTACTGTGTGAAACTGGACATAGTCCACCATGTGAACACAACCTCTCTACGTCTCAGTTTTGTCATCTGCAAAATGGGAATAATAATAGGAATAATAGTGTTTGTATCATATGATGGTTGTGGAAACAGAATGAAGGTGAAATTAACTTACCAGAATATTTAAAACAGTGCCTGGCATATAGTAAGTAATATATGGGCATATATTAAGTACGCTAAGTGTGAGCTGTGTATTAAATAACATCAATTAGGTCTCCCCCAATGCCCCCCCAACCAAATAATTTAGGTAGTGGGCAAAATCTAACCAGATGAAATAGAACAGGGATAAATTTTGAACTTCTAATTTAAAAATTCCATTTTTGCAAGTAGAAGGTAGGAAAGATGTGAAATTTAGTTGACCAAATTTAACTGTGAAGTAGCATCATTATCAAAGATGCTAATGGAACCCTAGGCTACACTGACAGAAGATTAAAAACCAGAATGAGGCTGGGCCTGATTGCTCACGCCTGTAATCCCAGCACTTTGCAAGGCCAAGGCAGGAGAATCACTTGAGGCCAGGAGTTGAAGACCAACCTGGACAACATAGTGAGACCCCGTCTCTACAAAACATAGAAAAATTATCCAGGTGCAGTGGTGCATGCCTGTAGTCCCAGCTACTTGGGAGGCTGAGGCAGGAGGATTGCTTGAGTCCAGGAGTTTGAGGCTACAGTGAGTGATGATGATGCCACTGCACTCCAGCCTGGGCAACAGAGCTAGACCCTGTCTCAAGACAAAAACAAAAATAAAAACAAAAACAAAAACAAAACCACCAGAATGAAAGGAGGTAGGAGCCGTTTGTCAGAGCACATGTGGAATATGCACTTACACTCTGAAACATTGGATCTCCAGGACAGGTCCAGAAAACCAGCAACAAGGACAGACAGAGAGGGTATTGAAACCACATGACATGGGGAAGAACTGAAAGGAAAAGGAACATTTAGCCTGGGAAAGAGTGGCTTGTCGCCTGATTGTCATCCAACAGCTTAGGGTTTCTGCAAGGAAGAAAGGGCAAATGTTCTGTGTAGGCAGGCCGGGAGGGGACCTATAGAAGGGAAGACTTTAGCCCCCCTTAGGGAAGTGCTTTCCAACAACTAACACCTCTTAAAAGGGATGAACTGCCTTTGTAAGACGCACATGAAGGTCAATGGTCATCTGTTGATGGGAGGGCAGGACGGCCCTCTGTCCAGGCTGCTGTAAAAAGCTAGGGTGTGAGAGCAGAGACTGTATCTGTCTTTTAAAAACAAAACAAAACATTTATTGAGCGCTTGCTTTGTGCCAAAGCGATTTACATAAATTGGAAGATTTCATCCTCAGAATACTGTGAAGGAGGTGGGACTATGCCCAATTCGCAGATGACAAATCAGAGGACACCCAGCTAAGAAGGTGAGCAGCTGGGGTTTGAGCCAGGTGCTCTGCCTAACTGCATTACACCGAATGTCCAGCACAGTGACAGCAAATCGTCAGGCTCTCAGGAACGTTGGTTGATGGATGCAATTAGATGTACAGTTGCTCATTTAACAATGAGCTATGAAAAGGCACAGATAAGTTGCCAGGTAATGACCTCCCACTCTGGCCTTAACCCCACTCCCCTCTCCATCCCTTTCATAAAAAGTGAAGCCCAGAGAAGCCATAGTAAAGTCTCCCAAACCCATGTCAACACTGATGTCACTAGGCCTGTGGAAGAAATTAGCACTGGGTCCCCAGTGCTGATAACATGGTAACATGTTAGCAGGAACAAACCAGAGGCACTCTCTGGAAGTAAGACTAAAAAAAAAAAAATTCAGGCAAACCACTCAGAGAATTTTCTACAGAGATATTTGGTACTTTCCACAGACACATTTTGCCTTTCATCTAAAAGGCCTGAGAGCAAAGAAAAGAATAAAACTGAAGTCCCCTCTTGGGCCTGCCCCCAAATGAACTCTGCAAGGCCTGCTGAGGGAGCCTTGTTCACTCTGTCATGAGAGCAAAGGGGAATCCAAGCATTTCAGATACCAGCTTCAGTGCTCCAAGGCGTCCCTCGTGTATCCTCGTATTCTTCTCTTTCTTTTTTTTTTTTAAAGAGGCAAGGGAAGGAACAGAAGGACAGTATCATAAAACCAAGTTAATGTATTACAAATCCAAAAGCTTTCAAAATCAATGCCTTGATCCAAATTAAAATTCTATTTAAATGCAGAAGTGCCATGTCACCTCCTTTCTCAGCCAGCCACCCGAGCCCAGCTAACCAGAAAGAAGACATTCTCCACGTACGAACTCCCTTCCCGGTGAGCTAGAAAACATAGCGGTTGGCCCTACAGCCCCGGCCTCTAGTTTGAAATAGAATATCCAATTATTCATACAGCAACAGTCCTTGAACCACAGATTTATATTCTCCAAGAGAGATCACTAGAAAACAAACAGAGAAACTTGGCAATATAAATGAAAAGGTTTTTTAAAAATATAATATTGTTTGGCTTATGTCAATTATGAATCCTCACCCTTGTGAGCCCATGCTGTGTGCATCTCTGCTTACAGCGAGGGTCCGGCAGGCACACTGCCCCACTGCGGACCGTCCACAGAGACGGCAGCAGGGTGAAACCGGACTCTTGCTATTTTGCATTTAAGTTGATTAAGTTTAAATAACATCGCTGTGTCTGTTCTGGCTAAATCATTCTTTCCAGTGTCCCACTTTTTAAAGTTCAAATGTTAGGAACGTTGAGTCACAGAAATGATATATTTACTATTATAGTTTGTTTCTCATCAGTAACCAGATTGATAATTTCCTCCCTCTTAACAAGACACTTGATCCATAAGTGTTTGCTATTTTGAGTTAAGGGGTTCTCCTTTAAAACAAAATTTCACTAATACAGACTTTCCTTTTTGAGTAGTTGGAATACGGATGGGGAAGGAAGGTCACTATGTCTTAAATTATAGAATGTTTTAAATGAATGTTTATTTCTTTAAATATTATAGAATTAATAGCTAACAGTGTTGTCAAACAAATATCCTTTTAGATATAACATAAAATGGAATGGTTTGTAATAAGATCATTATTTCATGCGGAAGAGGAAGGCGAGAAACTAGATGCAACTGTGACAGACTGAATTGGATGAAGGCTTCCCGTAAACTCCCTGCACATTGGTCATTTGCAGAATTGGCACCTCATCTGTGCACATGGCATGGTGTCTTCATTTCAGTTCATTGTACTGTGTGTTTATCTGTACATGGTCTCTCCCTTTACAAGGTGAACTCTCCAAGAGTAATGACAGTCTACTTCACACCCAGCATCTCCCATGGTTCTTGTATTCATTCCACAAATGTCATCAAGCATCTACATATGCCACATACTAGCCTAGACCATGGAAACTCAGGAACCAAAGAGAGAGTCCCTGCTGCCAGAGGTTGCAGGCGAGTGGGGAAGACAGGCTGGGGAGAGGGTGCCGGCAGGTGGGGAACACTGTGGAGGGGCCTGTGGGCAACTTCTGAGCTAAATTGTGAGGGCAGAGTGGGGACCTGTTTTGGTGAAGAAGCTAGGGGGTAGGTGGTGACGAGAAACACCTGGGCAATGGGAGAAGCACGTGCAAAGATACAGGGGCACGAGACAACATGGCACATGTGGGGGACTGCAAGCTGTTCAGGAATCAATGCCACCTCAGTCCAGGCCACCATCACCTCTCACTGGACCCTGCTTCATCTGAGTTCCAAAATCTGCTCTCCCCTCAGCAGCCAGAGTGATCCTTCCTTAGACTGTGCCCCCCTCATCAGAACCAAACCCTCAAGTCCTCACTAGGGCCTGCAAGCCTGGTGGGCATGACCCCACCCAGCTCTCCGAGCACGAGGGCTGTCTGACACAAGGGATCCCGCGGCCGGAGCGATGCTGTAAGAGGGCCCATGAGAAGGCCCACGGCACAGAACCGCAGATGGTCTCCAGGAGATGGGAGCCACCCTCGCTGACAGCCAGGAAACAGGGACCTCAGTCCTACAACTGCAAGGAACTAAATTCTGCCAATTACCCGAATGAGCATGGAGGCAGATTCTTCCCCAGAGCTGACATCTTGCATGTGAGATACCCTGAACTGAGACCCCAGCTGAGCTACGCCAGACTTCTGACCTACGAAACTGTGGGGTGGTGAATGCGTGTGAAGTTGCCAAGGTTTTGTTACACAGCAATAGAAAACTAATACACCCACTGTCTATTCCACTCTTCCATCCCAGCCACCATGACTTTTTCTTCTGTAGCTCAAACATGCCAAGCCTGCCCCTGGCTCAGTGCCTTGGCATGCACTGTTCTTGCCCCAGATGCTCAGGGGCTCAGCCCCTCACACCATTCAGGTCTCTGCTCAAACGTGTCCTCAGGGACCTTCCTTAATCGTTCTCTCTAGCTTAGCACCACTACCACCCTCTATCCCCTTATCTGTCTTAATATTTTCCCATCGTCTCTGATATTGTAGCAGATATTTATTTGCTCAGGTCTGTCTTTCCCCTGGAATACAATCCTCCAAGGGTGGGGCTCTGTCTGCTTTATTCACCTCGGTGTCTCCGGTGCTCCGTTCCTGGCAGCTGCCCAGTGGCATCTGCCGGATTAACAAAGAAGAGGACTAACAGAAGCGCAGGGTTAGGGGAGGCCTGGGACGGTGAGGGGCTGGGACAGGAGATGGGGAGGAGGCCCAGCCAGACCATACATGGCTTGTGAGACACGAGAGCACATATACATGTTATCATGAAAGCAAGGGGATTTGTCGAAGGATCTTAAGCTGAAAAATAACCACAGATTTGTGTTTTTTAAAAAGTCCCCCTGCAGCAGCATGGAAAGTAGATTAGTTGGGGGGCAAGATGGAGCTGGAAAGACCAAAGGAGTTGTTGGTGTCATCTGGGTGAGAGATGAGACTTGGGAGGCGGAGGGGATGGTGTACAGACTTAAGAAATTCTCCCAAGGGAGAACAGGACTGGTAAATGACTGGCCTTGGCGGGTCAAAGGGAAGGGGGAAGGACACTCACCGGATTCTTTCCAAGGGGACTAAGTAGATGGTGCCTGGCACATGGCAGGCGCTGGATACATTTGTCAAGAATGAATTAGCAAGCCCCTTTGCCCCTAAGCACTACCCTAGACTAACTTCTAAGGCTATCAGGATCTGAATTAATTAGACTTCCTCTCATTATCACCCATTTTCCATGGTTAGCAGTATGGATATCTGCTGCCACTCAGCTACTGAATGTCTCCAACAAGGTCTCCTTCCCTCTCAACTAACAAGTAAGCTACTCTCAGGAGGGTCTTTTACATCCCTCAAATCATGGACACAAAAATCTTTCCCCAAAAGTACAATGAAACATAAAAAACATTTAAGGGATCCCTTCACACCAACAAAAATAGTTAACTCATGAAGGAAAAGCAAAGAACAACAAAACAAAGTAGCCATGCAGAAACTAGTTAAGAATGCCCGATTTTACAGAACCTTTTGTTCTTTTCCACCACCCCTGCCTGCGGAGCGGCCACTGCTTACTTGTCTTTCCACTGGACCATAAGCTCCAGGAGGGCAGCGGCTACTTCTATCTTGCTCACCATGTATACTGAGCCCTTAGAACAGTACTTGTCACATAGCAGCCATTTAATAAACAAGGGCAAGTATGGACAAATAAAAATGTAAACCATAGGCTGGGCACAGTGGCTCATGCCTGTAATCCCAGCACTTTGGGAGGCTGAGGGAGAAGTATCACTTGAGCCCAGGAGTTTGAGATCAGCCTGGACAACATAGCAAGACCCAATTTTTTTACAAAAAAAGTTTAAAAATTAGCTGGGTACAGCAGCTAGTGCCTGTAATTCCAGCTACCTGAGAGGCTGAGGCAGGAGGACTACTTGAGCCCCAGGAGTTCTGGTCTGGGCAACAGAGAAAGACCTTGTCTCTATTTAAAAACAAAAAGGTACATGTATACACACCACAAATAACCAACCTCAGAAAATTAGAAATTTCCACCATGGGACTTTCATTTGCTCAATACGATAAACGAGATATTCTGAAAACCAAATGACAGTTAGATTATAGCTATATTTTCAAATACATTGTTGAATTCACAAGAAAATTAAATTCTCGAGAAATGCACACACATATACAAAACAGATACAGAAACAGAGAACAAATCAAGAATATAAAACATAAACAACAACAACAACAAAAGAAAGCAGGGAAGACAAGCTCTGCGTCCATAAAAATGAGCAGCTTGCCCTGAAAGCCTGCAGAACGCCTGAACCATCAAGCCACCAAAAAAGAAAGAATGTGCTAAAATCAAAACAAAACATGCTCTAACAAATGGAACCAAGAAGGAAACCTGTTGTCTCCACTACAAATTCTGATGGGAAAAATAATGGCATTAATAAAGTTTCCCCTAAGAATTTGTAACACAGGTCTTCATGTTGGTTGGGAATTCAAATTTATATGACCTGTTTTGACAGAGAAATCCAAAACTGAGAAATTAAAGTATCTGGGTTGGTGGCTCCCACTAGCAAGAGAAGAATGTACATCTTTTTTGGAGGAAAATTTGCTCAACGAAATGATGTTCAGGATATCCACAAATTTGATTATAAATTTCCTTTCAGAAATAACCATATATAATGGGAAACAAGCTCCATAATGAGTAAAGTCAGCAGAAATAACAACAGATTGAGATACCCAAAGACTTCAGATATTAGAATATCAGATACAGGCTATAAAATAATGACGCATGATACATTTTTTTAAAAGATGAACTCAAATGTGATCTAAGAATAAACAGGCAGATATAAAAATATAATTTCTCAAAATAAAAAACTATTAATATAATCAATTAAAATATAAAACTCAGTGGCTAAGTTAAATGACAAATGAGACATGACTGAAGAAAATATTCAGGAATTAAAACAAAGATGTAAGGAAATTACACAGAACATAGTACGGAGAGAAAAGGCAATGGAAAATATGAGAGAGACACTGAAAGTAGAACGAGAAGGCCTAAGTATTACACATTTAACCAGAGCTCTAGAAGGAGAAAATTGAGAGAAAGGGCAAAAGCAATGGTTAAAGAAAAAAGGATGGGAAATCTTGAAAATTAATGAAAGATACCAGTCCCCAGACTCAGGCACACCAATGAATCTCAAGCAGTAGAAACCAAAAATAAATTCACCTGGACACATTGTAATGAAACTACAGACCGTCACAGATAAAGTCCTAAAAGCAGGCAAAGAGCAAAGAAAGGCTGCCCCCAGAGCATGACAATCAGAATGACAGATTTTTATCAGCCAAAAGGGAAAATGAGGCGCTCAAAATTTTGCGCCCAGCAAAACCATCAAGAACGAGGGTGAACAAAGACAATTTTAGACAGACAAAAACAGAGAATACCCTTCAGGAAGAAGGAAAAGGAAGCCAGAAGTAAAGCCCAAGACTTATGAATGAATGATGGACAAAGAAATGTGTAAGTAACTCCAAACCAGCATTGATGATATAAAACAAGAAGGATGTCTAATTTGTGGAGTTTAGAATAAGACAAATTACTACCTCGCACCTATTAGGATGGCTACTAACAAAAAACGGAGAATACCAAGCGTTGGTGGAGATGTAGAAAAATCAGTATCCTTGTATGTTGTTGGTGGGAACATAAAATGGTACAGTTGCTGCAGAAAACAGTATGGTGTTTCCTCCAAAAATTGCAAACAGAATTACCATATAATCCAGCAATTCCACTGCTGGGTATGTACCCCAAAGAACTGAAAGTAGGGTCTAAAAGACATATTTTATACTCATGTTCATAGCAGCATTATTCACAAAAGCCAAAAGGTGGACACAACCCAAGTGCCCACTGACAGATGAATGGACCAGCAAAATGAGTTACATACATACATGCAATGGAATATTATTCAGTCTTAGAAAGGAAGGAAATTCTGACACATGCTGCAATATGGATCAACCTTGCTTGACATTACGCTAAGTGAAATAAGCCAGTCATAAAAGAACAAATAGACATATGGTTCTGCTTATATGCGGCACCTAGAGGAGTCAAGTTCACAGAGACAGAAAGCAGACTGGCGCTACCTGTGACCCAGGGGGAGGGGAAATGAGTTGCTGTTTAATGGCACAGAGATCAGTTTTGCAAGATGAAGAGAGTTCTGGACATTGTTTGTATAACGATGTCAATATAGTTATTAACACCACTGAACTGTATACTTAAAAATGGTTAAGATGGTAAATTTGATGTGAGGTATATTTTACCACAATTAAAAATTATTTTAAAATAAAAGAAATAAAGACAAACTAAAATACAGGGCAACAATGGTATAAAAACCAAGAGGAGGGTGACCAGAGTTAGCATTCTAAGGTCCTTATATTGCTCAAAAAGAAATAAACATATTGTTTTACTTTATGTTTTATAAAGTAATACAAAGGTATTTTATTTTATTTTATTTTATTTTTTTTGTTGAGACACAGTCTCACTCTGTTGCCCGGGCTAGAGTGAGTGCCGTGGTGTCAGCCTAGCTCACAGCAACCTCAAACTCCTGGGCTTAAGCGATCCTTCTGCCTCAGCCTCCCAAGTAGCTGGGACTACAGACATGCGCCACCATGCCCGGCTAATTTTTTTTTTTTGTATATATATTTTTAGTTGGCCAGATAATTTGTTTCTATTTTTAGTAGAGACGGGGGTCTCACTCTTGCTCAGGCTGGTCTCGAACTCCTGACCTCGAGCGATCCACCCGCCTCGGCCTCCCAGAGTGCTAGGATTACAGGCGTGAGCCACTGCGCCCGGCCCAAAGGTATTTTAAAAGTAACCACCAAGCTGCCTATAGCCCTCACTGTGAATACTTGGGAGGATGAGCCGCGAGAATTTGGTTGAGCCGGGGAGTTGGGGCTTGCAGTGAGTTGTGATCACACCACTGCACTCCGTCTGGAAGACAGAGCAAGACTCTGTTTCAAAAAAAGAAAAAAAAAAAAAGTAACCATTAAATGAATAAGAGTATTTTTAAAAAGACAATTCAAAATAAGGTGATAACAAAAATGCATAAATTTTTTAAAAATATAGTACAGAATTACAGAATAAGCAGCAGATATAAACTCAAATATATCACTAAACACAACTGTAACTAGTAATTACAAGACAGATTTTCAGAATATAGGATACAGTTAAAGTGGTATTTTAAAGGAAATATATAGCTTTAAATGCTTATTTTTAGAAAAGACTGAAAATTAAGAGTTCAGTTTAAGTTAAAACACAACAAATGAAGAAAAACAGAACAATGGAGTAGAAATTAAATAAAAACAATAATACAACTGGGGAGAAACAAAGCTTGGTTCTATAGGAGGCCTAATAAAATAAACCTCTGACAGATACAATCTGTTAGGGTGTGGGGGGGCGGGGACAGAAAAGGCTCAAACAGTATAGAAATGAAAAGGGGGCATAATCATAGATATGAGAGCATAATAAGAGAATACTGTAAACATCTTTATGTCAAATTTGAAAGTTTATGAAAAATGAACAAATTTCTAGAAAAATAACTCCAAAACAGACTCAAACAAAATCAACAAAGTCCTATAACTCTTAAAAAAAATGTGAATTAGTAGTTCAGTGTCTTCCCACAAAGAAAACATTAGGCCTAGATGGTTTTACTATTCAGCAAGTTCTGCCAAACTTTGGAACTGTTACTTGAAAATTATACAAATTCCTTCAGAGACTTGAAAAAGAACACATTATAATTTTGATACCAAAAGCAAAGTCAGTAAAAGAAAAGTATAGGCTAATCTCACACATGAATAGATATGAAGAAATCCTAAACAAAATACTGACAAACCAAATCCAAGAATGTATTAAAAAATACATCATAATCAAATTAGGTTTATTCCGGGAATTTAGAGCCAGTTTAACATGAGAAAATCTATTAATACAATTCACTACATTCACAAATTAAAAGAGAAAAATAATTTTGGGCGTCTAATTGATGAAAAACATTTGGGAAAAAAATCATTTTTTCATGATTTTGGGGGTAAAAAGCTTAAACTAGACATGAAGAGAACTTCCTCAACCTGACAAGGGGTATCTATCAAAAACGTGAGCAGACATCATTCTTAATGGTGAAATGTCAGAAGCATAACTATAATCAATTAATCAGAAAGACCAACTTGCCCACTGTTAGTGCTTCTGTTCACCACTGTCCTGGAGGTCTTAGCCCATATGGTTAAATAAGCAACAAAAGGTATAAGGACTGGAAAAGGGAGAATAGAACTATAATGATTCACAAATGATGATGATCCACATAGAACACATAAAGCATCTACACAGAGCTTATAAGGAAGTCGAGCAAGGTTCCTGGATCTGAAAGCACTATACAAAAATCTTAGATTTAAAACTTAGGTCAGGGACTAGAAAGAAGGCTTATATATCTGAAAGGGAGTTCTTGCTTTGTGAGTGTTTATTCATCATGAATGAACTTATTCCTAGAACACTTACCTGAAATGTCATACAACAAGATTTAAGACAAGTGTGCCCAGTAGGCTGAGTCTCCCTGTTTACCTGAAGTAGTGGGGCCCAGCAGGAACAAACACTCCAGCCTTGGGGTCTATTCGTCTACCATTTTTAACCAACCCATGCATCGGGGTATGGCACACAATCAGGAAAAGTGAACCCAACTGGAGAAAGTCTGCCCTCCATAGGCAACCTGGTGGCTTCGGCCCATGTGCACATGGACATGGCCTCAGAATCTAGTGGCTTCACCTCTTGTTCTCCAGCATGAAGCTCCAACATCTCAAAATCTTAGTTGGGGAGAAGTGGGAATGAAGGGATAGGGGAAAGGAAGAAATAGTAACAGGCTATAAATCTACTAAGATTTTGCATCTACTGGACAATATTCCTTCTACTATAATAGAATTATTAAATATATATTATATAATTATTTAGAATATATAATTATAATAATGTTCTATTAGATAAGATTAATGCATGGGACAGTCTAGAATTCTCATTTTTTTCTTAATTACTTCCCAGAAGACTCAGACCCAAGTAACCTTGGATAGGAGCTCCTTCGTTTTATATTTTATTAGATGATAATCATGCTTCTAAGGTCTTGCCCAACTCACCAGCTTTATCTCCTCACCTTGCACTTCAATAAATCCAAGCTATTTGGAATTCCCTGAATCAACAGGCCTGGAGTCCCCACCTTCTTCCCACTCACTCCCACCTTCTCTGACCATTCTTTCTCATCACCACCCCCACAACTCACAGAATTAATAACATCTACTCATTACTCCTCTCCTGTGAATTACAAAACTTTATGATAACAGTAATAATTGAATACACTATGTGTGTTCTTGTCTATCTCCCTTATTGGACTATGAGCTCACTGAGAACAGGGACCATACTTTACTCACCTTTCCATCTCCAGGACACACAGTTGTTCAATAAATGTTGGTTAGAATGAATGAACATGTGTGTGTCTGTCTGTCCTCCAATGTGCAGAAGACCTAGACCCCAACCCCGCCTTCCCACCACACTCCATGGGTTCCCAAAGGAAGAACAACGTTGGAAGGAGAGAGGGAACAAGAGAGCAATGTTGTTCTTGGACTGGCCGGCCTCCTCATCAAGAAGATATTTAGCCACAGGCCTGTGACTGAACTGTGATGGCCTCAGACAGAACTCCCTCAACAACGGCATGTCACTGCTGCCAGGCCAGTGCCTGGCTCCCCAGGCCCCACTGAGACCAGATGTTTTCAAAGTGACACTGAGTGGCTGGCTGCTCCTGCTGAAAATGAATCTCTTTGGACATGTTTGAAATGCCAGGGAGGAAGTTAATCAGGGAGATAACCAGGAGGACAGCGTGAGTTTACCACAGGGCCATTTCCATCTATTTACTGGGAAAATGAGAAGAAATAGATGCTTAACATAGGCCTGGCCTGGTGATTGTAGAAATGACATCTTTGGAAAAATACCAGCTAGAGTGTGCTTAGAATAACAGGTTATTTACTGACACTGGGAATCACATTAAGGTCCCAATAAAGAATTATTTTCTTGCTGTAGAAAGGGGACTATTGTGTGTATAGTCTTTGCTGATTTAAAAAGAGATGTGCTTTAAACAGAGAACTATAGCACTTCCAGATGTACACTTTAGAAATATTTCTGGTTCACCACCTTGCAAAATAAATGAGAAGAGATTCACTCTTCCACATCTCAGAGCGTATTTATTGATCTTATTTGTTAAAGTACACTTCACTAGCAGCTGGCAGATAAAGCTGGTGCTTATTGAATATTCTCCTCCCAGGGTTAACACATGACATGAGAAGTTCCTTTTCACTAATACAGAAGAATGTTAGGGAAATTCCTTAATGATTAAACCAACAGATGTGCTTCAGAGCAGGAGAGGTCTAAACAGCAGCTCACTGCTCTGTGGTGGAGAAATTCATCTTCCATTTCTGACGTCTAGAGCTTAAAACAATTCACCAGGCACAACAGCACAGCCATGTGGGACGACCTCCCTTGGTCTGAATATTAAACTTCAATCAATGCTCCTAAAGTCACATTAGCTTCTTTGATAGCCAGAGTATGCTGCTGACTTATTCTGAGGCTATAGTTACCCAAATCCTGGAATATTTTTCATGTGTAGCTAAGCCAAACCTTATCCTCTCACTTTGTCATTTATGTTTTTGGACTCTCTAGTACAAGTCTTTGTCTCTCTCTATAAAGTTTTATCCAATTAGAATTGGTTTGTTTTTCAAAAATACCAAAATCTTCTTTGGGATCTTATCTCTATCATTCTGACATGTTAGGATTTTTTGTTTTTGTTTTTGTTTTGAGACAGAGTCTCACTCTGTTGCCCGGGCTCCAGTGCCGCGGCATCAGCCTAGCTCACAGCAACCTCAAACTCCTGGGCTCAAGCAATCCTCCTGCCTCAGCCTCCTGAGTAGCTGGGACTACAGGCATGCGCCACCATGCCCGGCTGATTTTTTCTATATTTATATTTTTAGTTGTCCAGCTAATTTCTTTGTATTTTTTTTTTTTTTCAGTAGAGGCGGGGTCTCGCTCTTGCTCAGGTCAGTCTCAAACTCCTGAGCTCAAACGATCCACCGGCCTCAGCCTCTCAGAGTGCTAGGATTACAGGAGTTAGCCACCATGCCTGGCCCTGACACATTAGTTATTCCTCCAAGATTTATGTCATCCACATATGTGATCTGTATGCCAATATTATTGTCTAAATGATTTTTTTTAATTGACCAAAATGGGGCTGGAACCATAGTCTCCAGCATGTTTCCTGCACCCTCATCTAGCCTGGGTCTCTCTCAGCCTCGCATAGTGGCAATGACTGACATTTGTACACATGCCTTCTCAACATTCCTCTATGCTTCAACCCAGTAACCCCGGGAGGGAAAGTTAATCTGGTATGACTTGATTTTAGTGAAGCCCTGCTAGCTCCTAATGGTGACTGCTTCCTTTACCAAGTGTTCAAAAGTCATTGTCCTAATAATCTGTTTTGGAATATTTCCTGAGGTCAATGTCAAGCTTATTTTTTAGAATAACTTTATCTCCCTATCTTTTTTAAAAATTAAAATGTTTAATCCACCTGTATTTTTCCTATAGCTCTCCATTATCCCAATATTCCTCCAGCGTCAGAGTGCTGATTTGATGACCTCAGTCTCACACTCCCTCCGTCTTCTTGGACTTTCGGGCTTCACCATATTTAGCAGCAGTAGAGCTTCTTGTCACGGCCTCATCTACTCGGGGCCAGCAATTCTTCCTTCACGTTTGTGCTACCCTTTCCAGCCAGAGAACAGAAGCTCAGCAGTTTGGTTTCTCTCACATCCCCTCCTCTTTGGTCTCATTGTTCCAAACATAACTTCTGAAAGCCCTTTTTGTTGCCCTGAGCATTTTTCACAATCCTCTGCTCACTCTGCACTCTTTCTTTTACAGCCCAGAGCCACCCTCTTTGGTTGTATTACCCGACCTTTCCTGGGTCTAGGTCCAAGGTCAGGGCAGCACAGAGGAGGCAGGCTATGAGGGAAGGGTTATCTAGAGAGTACCATCTGCAATCACCAAGTCAAGGAGAAAAACTAAGGTGATACCTGGAAATATATTAAGGTCATAGGTTAAGAAAAGCAGAACTGCTTGTCAAACTAGTGGAGTGATACCAAGGGCTATACTGTGGATGGGAAGTTAGGTCAGTAGCAAAGAAGGCAAGAGAACAGGTGCTGATAAGGTCAGGTGGTTCAAAATGGGCACCCCTTTCTCCCATGGCTAGGAACTCTGGCCTGCTTTGAATCTCCAGCACTAGCACAAAGCCTGGCACACGGCAGATGTTCAACAGACTTGTGAATTATACATCAAAGTGGCCCTGGCTCATCATACCACATTGGAGGAATCCTTTAAATGAGTAGGCTCAGACTGGAGGCTGTCTTTCATACGCTTCCTCTCCTTAAACAGAAGAGCTACCTGGATGGTCACATACCCCATCCTCCTTTGGAACTGTGCTCAGAGTGTCGTTTTTAGTTGTCCTGAACTGTGTTTCTCTTTTGGAGCCTCTGGCCACAGAATCATGTTTATCATTGCCCTCAACTCTGGGAATCTTTCTTCTTACAGTCCAGTGTAGGCTGCAGATGAGAGCACATTTCCCTCTCTGGCTGTCCCAGATTCTAAGGCCTGGTTACTTCTAAAACGCCTGCTTCTTTCACTTCAACAGCCAATTCCTGCTTCTGTGAGTCAGTGTCTGTCTCATCTGAAAATACAGCAATGTCTGATTACTGTGTTCGTGAATTATATTAAAAGAATGATAATTAAACTGCATTTTCAGGCAGTTTCTCTGATCATGTTAAAATGGCATCATTTAAATATCCCGCATATTACACTATGGCGAGTCTATATAGGAATCCAAGACTAACACAAGGGGTACTGGTTGATAAAAACTCAACCCAGTCATGGGTTAACTTGTGCTCAGCAGAATTCTAGTGACAACATGAAGCTAAAAGCCACTGTTGAAATCTTAACTTGGCAGCAGTCGCTCAAATTGAATAGAGTAAGAACAAGAAAAACCGTATCAAGGCCAGTATGTCTCTTGGCAGGCACAGAGGGTCTGGCACCAGTGAATCATCAGGCTTCAGGCTGTCTAAGCCCAAACACAGCACTTTTGATAAAAGCAGATGCTTTGTTTGGCTGATATCTATCTTCCCTTCCTCTATTCCCACCAATCCCATCCACCGGCCCCCAACCATCCCCTGCCCCCTCCTAAAAGGATGTGTTTATAAAGGTCTCTTCTCAACTAACTCAAAGGCAGACTAAAAATGCTATGGTTCTGAGGTGATGCCCTCAAGCCTCTAAGAGGAAGGGCTTCAGCCAACCAGATACAGGAACATACACCCTTGACCTGCCTTTCAGGGCAGGTGCCCATGCTCAAGGTGGCTGCCTACCCAAACCGTGGAAAAGCAGCCATCATCCCTCAGGCAAAGGCCTGACTGCCACCTGCAGTGACCATGTGCCCGTCTGCCGAGTCATCAGGGAATGTCTGGGACGTTTGAACACCAACCCTGTCCAGACCCCACCTTACCTCTCTGCTGCCAAACTCTCAGCCTCCTCAGCTGACTCCCCGCAATGCACTTTGCTAGGATGCCTCAGGGCTGGATCTCAGGGTCCCTTCCCTTTATTCTGTACACAGATCTCTTGATTTCTCCCTTGGTGACAGCATCCCATTTCCATGGCTTTAATTTCATTTCTATGCAGACTCCTAACTTGATACCTTTAGACCAGACCTCTCTCCAGAGCTCCAGGCTCATAATACCCACTGCCCGGCTGGTTAACACCTCCACCCAGACACGCATACATCGCACAGTTAGCATACCCGAAACAGAAGTCTTGATTCGGCAGTCGACCTTCACCCCACTCCTCTAAGAAAAAACGACCAAACAAATGAAGTCTTGCTCCCCTCTCAAGCTTCCCCATCTCAGTAAATGGCCCTACCCCACACATCCAGCTGTCTGAGCCATGCTTGATGGGACCTCTCCCTCACCCCACCACATATCCAACCCTCGGTAAATTAACAGGCCTGCCTCCACCCGCTCCCTGGGTGCTTACACAACCACCTCCTGCCCGCCCTCTCCACCCTCCTCCCCTTCAATCAGCTCTCCACAGAGAGATGGTGCCACCTTCTTAAAAGTGAATCTGATCATGCCATTCCCTTGCTTAAAACACTTTAAAGGTTTCCCTTTGCCCTACAGAAATAATCTAAACTCCTTACCAAGGTCTAGACCAATGCTATCCAACAGAAGAAACACAATGTGAGCCATGTAGGTGATTTTGAATTTTCTAGTAGCCAGTTAAAAAATGGTGGAGTTAATTTTAATAATATATATTATTGAAGCAACTGTTTCAAAGACATTATCATTTTAATACATAACATAAAATCAATGAAATATTTTATATTCTTTTTATGGAGAATCTTCAAATGTTTCCTCCCCCAGAAAGGCCTTCCCTCCACCAGTCTAAGTAACTCAGGCTCCTCTGATGTTACCTTCCTCAAACTTCCCCACTTTGTAGTTATGTACTGATTGACGCATTTGTCTGAATGCCCCCTAAACTGGGAGCTCTCTAAGGATAGGGGGCTCACATCTACTTCATTGTCCACTGGTACCTAGCACAATGCCTGGCATAAAACAAGCTACTAAATATGCACTGAAGAGTAAACAGCAAAGACACTGACATTAAGTACAAGAACAATCAAGCAAGGGCTTGGGGCCATTTCACTGAAGACAGGCTCCGTTCTGTGTATTGGTACAATGGTGTGCTGGTATTTTAGTACACTGTGTGGCCATTATACCTGTAAACTGTGAGTGCTGGCCAAGACACACCGCCGTAGGGCAGACCCAGAGAGAGGGGCTCCAGCCAGACTCCCTCACCATGCGAGAAATTCTCACTGCACGCACTGAATGTGATCTCAGGTTACACAGCAGGATTATGAGCCTCCCAGCTCCAGCCTTCCAGGAGGAAGGAAGGAAGGAAGAAAGGAAACCAGTCTGAGCTCTTCCTCCATGCCAGTTCCTGTGCCAGGTGCCCTCACATGTGATTGTGTTCGCTCTTTAGAGCCACTCTTGAGGGCCTGGAGATTCAAAAGGTTAAATAACTTATCCAAGGTCACAAAGCTACCAGATGTGGCTGCTGGAATCAGTGTCATGGTCACCAGCAGCTTTTGTTGATAGCCAAGGCCACATCAACATCCCAGCAAAGGTCTTAGTGGCCTTTGGTGTCAGGTGTCCCAGCAGAGTTGAGCAAGAAGAGAATAAACTGCTGGTCACCAGGTGGGAGCTAAGAGCAGGCATGTGAGCTGCTCAATGCAGACTCCCAGAGGGTGCACCAGGCTCCAGTGTGAAAGTCAGAGCGCTGCCAGTCAGTGGAGCTTTCACATTTAGAGACCAGTGAACCTTCACAGCACTCCTCAGAGGGGTTATTTTCACTCCCATTTTGTAGTTTAGAACTTGCTTTAGTTCACACGCCTAAGAAGTGGCAAAAATAGGGATCTGAACTGAGACCTCTGGATTACCTGGCTTATGTCTCTTCTCCTCCTCACAGCAGGAGTAATTTTACTTTTAGTAACCGTATATGCAGGTGAATCTGGAACTACAGACAGCCTACGCTGTAAAGGCTGGAGCAAATATGGACAGTTTCTCAGACCTCCATAACTTGTAAATGACAGCACAATCCTTCAAACAAGACCACTGTATGCTTGTCTCTGGGGCCTCTAAGAAGAGAGAGAGCTTGAAATTCACATCCACTCCTGCAGCCAGTCTCTCTTGAGGACAGACTGGGTAGCAATACCATTACAAAGCCTTGGAGCAGCAGAGTGGCTGTGTCCTGAGCCTCAAGCTGGTCTGGCCACCCAGTCCAGGCTCCCTGAAGACTGTCTCCTTCCAATCAACAATAGCAATGACTTCTTCTGCTTGCAACAAAGACTTCTCCAGCTTGCATATTCTGGCCAGGCTGGGATGGCTCCCAAATCCACATGTGATAAGAACATGAGTAGTAATTTGCAACTACATAGTACCTTCTGTTTACAATGTACTTTAACATATATTGAGGGATGTGAAAAACTCAGAAGACTAAAAAAACCCAACCTTTCCCAAATAGCATGTGGGAGGCCTGAAAAAACATGATTTAAAGCAGGTCTGTCCTGGGGTTTTGGAGGGTGGGGGAAGGAGGCAAGCAGAGATGTTGAGCAGTTCCACTCAACAAGGATTGCATTGTGTAATCCTCTGATCATTTTCTTGGTTGCAGTTTGCAATTGGTTAAAAAAAAATTTCCCCCAGAACAGCTGAGAATGCACAGATCCCAGCCTTTAGTTTCAAATCATCCTTGTCAGTGGAGGATTTAGGACTACCATCAGACAGCTGGTAGACCTGCAGGCACTTCCCATTCTCTTGGCTCCTTTGACCCAGGAACAGCAGGGGACACAGAGGCTGAGCTCACCTCTGACCCAGCTGCTCCAGGCCTCAGGGGCCTCCAGGGGCCATTGGGCTGGGCAGGCACCATGCCTCGGAATTCACTAACCCATCCACAACAGCTGCATTTAAACACCAAGGGGTACTTCAAAATGTTAGTAAAACTCAATTTTAAATTTTAAAAATTAAAAATTCAACCCATGGACCATTACTTTCTAAAGACATTCTTGAACTTGGGCTGTTAAAAAGCCATTGTCACTGTTAAACTCAATAATATACCTTTTATGAAATAGACTCTATTAACCTATTAATTAGATTTCTTAAAACTCTAGATCCAATTTTTCCTCTGTGCATGAAACGTTTCCAATTTGTAGACAGCAGACATGCCCATGTATAAATAAACTGCAGATGTTTGCGTGTGGACCTTCACATTGTAGATCCCTCTGATTAACTTTGAGCTCAGGGCTGGTTTATCTGCATGTCTGCGGGCACATCTTGCTTTGTTAAAGAGAAAGCAGTAGTTCTAGGACTTGGCAATTCTGAAAAGGAACAACTGAAACAATTTTTCAGAAGAGTGAATTGACACAGCCCAGAGTTTAAGTCAGTGTTTTAGAGAAAAGTCTGCATAGGTCCTGGGCCTTACACCTTTGCCTCAACTTTGAAGCTCTGGCACTGTGGAATGGTAGGTTACTTACTGCCCGGGAAAAGGCAGCAGATTTTAACTAGGGATAATTCTGCAGGCTTTCTGGCCACTGTTAGTTAAAACACTTGTGACGAGTCAGCTCCACTCATGCAAACTAATGAAACACCACATTGTCCCACCACATGCTCCCACAGCACAAGCGGCAGAAGGAATTAGGCGCTTGCAGCTGTTCCCGGGAATGCCTGCCTCCACATACCCACAGGCAGGCGGAAGACCTGAACGGTCTCCAAACGCTGATCCCGAAGCTATTGTGGCAATACAGACATCACAACAACAGGAACCAGTCCCCTCTCAGCCCAAGGAAGGTCCCCGATTCAAATACAAACTCATCCTTGAAGATAAATGAATCAAAGGGACATCAGCCGCATGCTAATGTCAGAAGGAAATCCTGTCTGCAGGCCTCTTGGAGAAGCCTGGGGTTGCTTGTAGAACAAAGGCTCCTTCTGTGACATCATGCAGCAGGTTTAAGAGCTGCCTGGCTTCTGGCTCTGGCCACATTTCAAAACCACAAGTACATCCAAGGGCAGCCAAGACAACGACAAAGGCAAGAGATACGGTGTCCAAAAGAGAAGACCAACTCCTCCTTCCAGGCCTATCTTCTTCCTGGCTCTTGGCAGCCAAGGCTCCATTCTCCCCAAAGAGGATGTCCAAGGCACTGGATTCAGAAGGGGACTGATCCCTGTGCAAGAAGATAGATCAGAGGACACCCACAGCTGGTGCCAACGTTCTTGGGGGGCTGTGGAGCACAGTATCTGGGGAGGCCTATAGTACCCTCCGGGTTCTAAGCCTAGCTCAGTCAGGCACTAGGGTATGATCTTAGGTGCCTCAATATCCCACTTTCTCGATTGTAGATGATGATACTGCTGTTCATGATGAAATCTGCTAGTCTCTCACACAGGATTACAATACACAAACAGGATAATTTATAAACATATCCTTTAAGATATTTTAAAACTATAAAGGATAAGAGATATTAATAATGAGGAAGATATGACACATGTGGATATGTCAGCTTAATAGTGCAAATTTTTAGGTCAAAGAGAAGACCTTCTCTCTCGCCGCTGCCTGGGGCATTCCACAGGGTAGATGTTCAAGTACTATTCAATTTAATAAAGATGACTTTTTGGCCAGGCACGGTGGTTCACGCCTGTAATCCTACCACTCTGGGAGGCTGAGGCAGGAGGATTGCTTGAGGTCAGGAGTTTGAAACCAGCCTGAGTAAGAGTGAGACCCCATCTCTACTAAAAATAGAAAAAATTAGCCTGGCATGGTGGTGTGCACCCGTAGTCCCAGCTAGAGCCCAGGAGTTTGAGGTTGCTGTGAGCTAGGCTGACACCACAGCACTCTAGCCTGAGTGACAGAGCAAGACTCTGTCTCAAAAAAAAAAAAAAAAAAAAAAAAAAAAAGCTTTTTAATATTAATAAGCTAAACATAAACTTGCAACAAATCAGAGAACTTCACAAGACAAGGAGGTGCTTGTCTGGAGGGCTTCTCTCCGAGGTAGGTCGGGTACCCAAGAAGAGAGGGCTCTGGGCTCTCCAGGACGGCACCACTACCATGATGCCAACACCCAACACGCTGAGACACCGGGTTTTCAGACCTGACATCTGGGCAAATCACCGTTCACCAAAATTAACCTTTGAATTCACTATGAAAAGAAAAAGGAGGTGAGCTGGAGGGGGCAGTCGGTGTTGCACAGCTCCTTTAAACTGCAGGACCACCTACCATTTCTGTCACTGTATTTCTGTTGTGGCACGTCAGGCAAAACCTCCCTCTCTAGAGCCCTGGGTTCTCACTCACCTACTTGTCCCTGGCTTTCCACTTGTAAAAACTCTGTTTATATCATGGCTGGTTCCATAAAGGAATTGAGGCAGCTCATAATCTTATTAGGAACACTTAAAAGAAAAAAAAAAGAATACAAGGTACTTTGAACTCCTCAAAATTGGGAACGCCTCAAGAGATTTTTAAAAATGTGTTAGGAAAATAAATATATTAATAATACGGGGGGTAGGATGATAGGGCTTTATGACACTTTGACCCAAAACTGTGTGCCTTCTCACTCAGCACAATTTTTGAAGAATATGCATTTGTTACTTCCTGTATTCGTCTTTAACAATAAGATATTTTAAGTTAAGAAGAAAAGATGTGAATTTGGATTAATGTAGCTCTGAATCATAAACAAATCCTAAACCAGCAGTGCTTGTTAAGTCTTCTTCAGCTTGGACTTCAAACTCAGGACTTGTGCCCACCCTCGGATAAGATCTTTTACAGAGATCTGACCTCTGTCCAAGTCTGTTTTCAAATAAAAAAGCTTTGAACTCCTGGCAGGTTGACAGCTTGGATCTTGGGTATTTATCATGAACTTCCTCAAGATAGGAAGGGTGACTCCATTACCACCACCTTCCCCACCCCACTCTGTGGAGTTTCCCCTTGCAAGAGTTGGTACCCAGCCAGGGCCTCAGAACTTCAAGGACTAAGTCTGTGAATTGCCTGTGTCTGGTATATGGCAGATACCTAGCTCAATGCGGAATTTAAGTTAATAAATAAAAAGTGGTCCACAGTAAGCCAGGTGACAGTTGGTTCTGACATCACGTGGTACAGCCTGGCATTTATGCTCATTTTTGTCAGGCCGGAAGTTATGTCTTTGCTGGTCACCTTCTGCATCCTTGCCCAGTAAGTGCCAATGATGCGACATTAACAATCCTGTGCACAGGTATGCACCTCCGTAGTTACCTGTTTCATTAGCAGGCTGCCTGCTAGCTCTCTGAGCTGGGAGGTCACCCACCTAGATTCTGCAGAGCAGGTCCAGGGCCTTCAAAACTCCAAGATATCCTGGGGAACCTTCTAATCTGGTGTCATAAACAGTTCAGGGCTCTCCAGTGCTTCCTAAAGAGAATATCTGGGCCTCCACTTATTTTCTTCTTGTACTACTGCAATTATGAAACTAAAACATTCTGAACTCTTCTTTGCCTAGTGCTCTACCAACATCTATACTATTTTCCTCTCAATTTGCTACACTCCAGCCACAGGCCATAACAGCTTCCTGTTGGGTTTTTCAAACATGCCAAACTTGTTCCCAACTCCAGTTTTTTGCACTCAATTTCCCTATGTCTGGAATACTCTGGAAGGCCCATGGCTGCCTTCTCCCATTATGCAAGTCTTAGCTTAAATATCTCCTCAGACCTCAGATGCCTGTCTACCCTAGCAAAAAAGATGTCACCACCAATAAATCTCCAGCACATTGCTCTATTTCCTCTGTAGTGTTGACTATAATCTGCAATTATCTTATTTACTTGTATTTATTACCTATGTCCCTCACTAAAATATAAACTCTGGGAAGACATTGCTTCAGATGCTCCATTGCTACCCTGTTAGTTCACATATTTCCACCACTCTGTAAAAGGGCAACAGCAAGTTACTGCAATAATTTGGCTGCTAGAATGTCTTTAGTGCTGCACCAGCCCTTCAGTTAAGATAATTAGAAGGACTGGGCAAAATTTTCCTGGTGAAGCCCTGGGGGTTATAAAATCAATGTACTCTAATGAACATACATGCTCAATATATAGATATTAAACAAACTAATGAGCTAGGATCAAAGTGGCTTTCTTTGCTACAAAGTTGGACAAAAAAAGAGGCAACAGAAGAAACTGCCCCATTCTTTACCTGATAGCATCAAAGGTTGCTGATCTTCCCTAACAGGAAAAGGAGTGCACAGTTTCCAAACTAGCTCTGACAAGCAGAAACCAATCATAGCCTTACAATTCCAGAGAAAAAGCATTTACAACCTTAAGGCTCATTTGCCCAGATCCCTGGCATACACAGGGAAAAATCAATTCTTATTAAAAGTGTTCTGAAGCTGACCTGATGGTACACCCACACAAAATTTTATTTCAGCATGTTGACAACTAAATATAAGGAGATACAGGTCCTAATTTATAGACATCCTAACATCTCTATAGAATTGGAAGGATGTAGTTCAGAATCTGATGCTATGATAAAAAAAACACAACAATGTGGGCTTGCTTTTATGTGACTTAATGATACAGGAAAATGGATTTTAAAGCACCCTCAAATACCGATGATGTTAAGAAACGATTAATTTTTTAAGTGTTATGAATTTTTATATTTTGGTTATATATATATATATATATATATATTTTAAAATGAGTCCTTATCTTTGGGAGACACATACCAAAATATTTACAGATAAAGTGAAATGAGATCTGAGATTTGCTTCAAAATAACCAAAGGAGAGGAAGTAGGTGGGAGTACACACAAAATAGGACTGGCCATGAGTTGATAACTGCTAACGCTGGGTGATGGGTCCATGGGAGTTAATTAAACTATTTGCTCGACTTTGTATATGTTTGACATTTTTCCTAATAAACAGACTTTTTAAAAAGCCCTCTAAGACAAATCATTTTCACCCGTGAAATTACAGAAGTTACCTGAAGGAGAAGGTTTCCCCTTTCCAGTCTTGCAGTGGGTTCTCCTGGATGACATCCTGGGTCAGGGGCGAGTTCTGCCGTGGGGACTTGGAGTGGGGGAGGGTGCCCACGTGACTGAAGTTATCAGAGGACCTTATGGGAGGAGGGCCTTTTTTCTTCCGTGGAAGGGTGCCGTGTATGGACACATCCTGATAGGCATCTGTGCGATGCTCAGCGAGAGGGGACTTGCTGCTCAGAAGGTCCATGGATGAGGCCAGGGGGAACTGGTGATTCACCGGCATGTTTCTGGGAAGGCTTGCAAATTTTCCCGCAGCCATGATTCTCGACTCTAAGGGGGAGAGAAAAGAGTGAAGGTATAAATCTAAGGTAATCACAAGAACTGACCTGTTACTTACAAAAGGAAATGGAAATATGCCATACAACAAACAAAAATATTCACAGAGCGTTAAAAGACAACATTTAATGGCATCACTAGTAAAGTCTAAGAGGAAAGGGAAGCTTACTCCTCTTCCTCCTTTTATGATCCCACAGAGGGATTCTCCTGGCTTGGCGGCAAAAACCTAAAGGGCAAACACATCTCAGAGTTGTCAGAAGCACAGGTGACATTTCATTATTTCAGACGACTGAGGCTGACAGAAACGTACAATAAAAAAAAAAATTATTAAGGGAGGACTCATGGTTTTAGGAATGAACTAGAGAGAAAATGTTATAAATTGTTGGATAATTAGCTCATGTATTTCTACCATCCTGTAAATGATAAGAACAGGCGGAGATTACTGGAATTCTTTAGCTGCTAGACTGTCTTCAGTGCCAGACCAGCCCTCAGTTGTGCTACCCAGAGCGATGGGACAGGATTTTTCTGGCAAAGACTTGATGCTTATAAATAAACCAATGTACTCTAATTAACGAAGACAGGCCGGGGTCGGGGGTCAGGAGGTGGGCCGTTCTTCCATACATCAGTGGGCTCGGCTGCAGAGGAAAGCCACTGGGGGCGGGGGCTCCATGGACATTCTCCCCAGAGGGGTCAGGAGCCTGCCTGCCACCAGCAGGGTTAGGCAATGCTCATGGGTGCCTATACAGTCAGGGAGGAAGACAAAGGAAAGGAGAAGAAGGAAAAAAGTGGGGGGAGGCAGCGAGGGAACATGGAAAAAGAAAGGAAAATGGTATGTGAGGTTGTGTGCAGAAGCAGCCCCAACAATTGCTCCCAGCTATGACTACTAGTGGAAATGTTCACCTTGAGCAGAGTCAGTGCTCCGAACCCTAAAAAAGCAAGCTATGGCTTTGACCTAAGCAAAATTATATAACACATTTTTAAGGCCAACATACAGAGGAAAAGAAACAGAAGCCCAAATAAGAATTAGGGCTAGGCCCTGGAGACAGAAGGCTCCAGAATCTGTCCTACGCTAGTAATGACATCAGCCTCTGGTCTGGACAACACCGCGGGACAGCTAAGCCTAACACACTGCCCTTCCCAAGGCTGGGAGGGGGCAGCTGTTTGCTCTGGAGCAGGTTCTGGAGCCCTGCATCCCCACTCCTCACAGACCATCCTTCCCACTGCAGTAGTCCAGGAAGAGCTTTCAGTGAAAATCCTCACTTAATAGCACTACTCAAGAGTCAGTTCCATAAAGGAACTGGGGACTGAGGATGTGGCTGGAAGACAACCAAGAACAATGCAACCCTCCATAAGCTGATAGAGATAGAATCGGGATAAAGACAGTAGAGTGTGCAAAGGAAACACACTGCATGTGCAACAAAACACACATGATCCACTGCTTCCACCTATAATAGAGAGGAGCACACACGTGCTGGGGGTGGGGTAGAAGGAGACCCTTTACTGAAGGCATATAATCCTAACCCTGTTCCCAGTTCTTTGCCAAACCTGGGGCTTGTCTGATCCGTATCTAACTGGGACCACACAGAAGGTCTGGCTCACAGCGGGTGCAGAACAATAGGACTGTGAGTCCTGTGCAGGCCCCTCCTGGTTCTGGCCAGTACCTGGCACACTGTCAGCACCTGCTCAATCTTAATCATTGTTATTAAAAAAAAAAAAAACAAAAAACTCCCTAACCCCCTATTCCGGCCTGACCACCAGGGATGTAAACTGACTAGGATTCCTCTACCCTACATAGACATACACACACACACACACCCCATGCTATGAACTCTTGCTGGTTCAAACTATCTGCACCTTCCTTATTCATAGACAGGCCTGAATAATTTCAAAGAACTCCCTTGTGGGGAGCCCTGTAGCACCCTACAGAACCTCTTCATGTGCACAGGGCCAAGTTGTTGATCAAGCCTCTTTCTAAGATAGTATGATGGGCAAAAGTTACCCTAGTCCTGGTGTCTTTGGCAGCCTGTTTCCTCTCTGCTTATCCAAGCTCTACCTAGATTTCAAGATTGAGTTAAAAGTGCTCTAAAGTACCCTTCATCCAGTTACCGATACCTCAATTTATTCTGATAACAAGGCATGTTTACACCTCCCCTTCTTACCTTCAATTCAACAAACATTTAAGTGCCTTCTTCATATAAGACACTCAGAGAAACAAAGATGCCTAAGCCCCAATTCCTGTGAACTCTAAGAGAATAATATAATTCTTAAATAGAGACCCTTATGCTGGAAGGAACAATTTATTTTGACGAAAGGACTTCAGGAGGATCTCAGAGAGGGTGACAATGGAGACAAAGCATTTTGAAAGCTTGAAATTTGTTGAGAAAAGCATTCCAATAGGATCCTGTAATGGCAGATGCATAAAGGCATGGAAGTGTCCCCACAGGCTCAGGACACTGCAAGCCGTGTGGTGTGGCTGAGTGGAGAGGTCAAGAAGCATTTCCTGAAAGAAGTACAGCTAGGACCAGACTATGGAGCCTTGAAGGTCCTACCAAGGTATCTGAACTTGACTACTTTAAGTGCTAGGGAAGATCTGCAAGGGAGAGACAGAATCCAGTCTGTACCTAGGTAAGTAACCGGTAATTCTGGAGGAATAGAAAGAGTAGGCAGGGAGGTCACCGGACAACCTAAGGAGGAAAAATAAGGAACTCTGACCTGGGGCAGTGGCCTAGGGAAGGGGACAGAGCAAAGAGACATCAGAGCTTGAGGCCTCTGGCTGGGAGGAAGGGGGCTACAGCCACGGGAGGATGGCACAGTGCTGTAACATGCCATGTAGTTTCAGCAGGGAACCCCTGCAGGACCCAAGCTCACCACTGGAGCTGCTGCATGTGAGGAACCAGTGGACAGTTCAGTCAAGAAGGAGCTTAGATACTGCTATGCAGTTAGGAGTGAAGGCAGATGTAGACTTTTAGGAGTCATCAACATAAAGAGAATATTTAAACCAGAGAGTAGATCCCTTAGCTTGTTATTATCAGATGTGATAACAGATGTGAAAGTACCTCTTAAACTGTCAGGAAGCATACAATATCCATGAATTATATCCCTGCTCTCTCTCACTGTGGCTGCTTCAAGCCTAGAAGGACCAAGGCAGGAATGAGTTCTAAAAACATGAAGTGGTGGTTCTCAACCTGGCTGCACATAACAATCCTCTGGGAAGCTTTTAAAATCCTGACACCCAAGCCTCAACCCAGAGCAATGAAATCAGAATATCTGTGTGTAGGACACTGGCATCATCCACAGAGATCCAATGTGGAGGTAGGACTGAGAACCACTAGATTAGCAGGTCTCTTTGGAACAGAGCTATTTATACTCAGAATTGTTTACCTGGGTAACAAAATTAAATGACAATGAATAGGTATCATTTAATCATAGAAGCATTCACTCTTTCTTCTACACAAACTTTTATGGAAGGCCTCCTATGTGGCTGGCACTGTGCTAGGTGTTGGGGACAGTGTCAGATAAGACAGAAGTGGTCCCTGTCCTCATGAGGATGCAGACAATAAGTGATGACCATACATGTTGGTAGTTCATTTTTCCAGATAATGGAAATAGATATTCTTTCATTAAATATACATCCTCTGAGGGCTTTCAGTATACCAGAGCTGCGGATATAATAAATTAGACAAGGTCCTGCTCCCATGAAGCCTACTTTGTGATGGGGAGTCCAACTAACACAAAGAAACACAAATAATATAAACTAGGTGACATCCAAGTTGTAAGCACTCTAAAGAATACAAAACAAGGTGAAATGATAGAAGATACTGGTTGGGGGTAGGGGGACTACTTTACATTAGGGTGGACTGGAAGGCCTCTCTGAAGAGGTTACAATGACACAAAACCTGAATAAAAAAGGAACCACTCAACAAAGACTTCCAGCCAGGGGATCTGGCAGATGTAAAGGCCTTGAGGCAGGAACAAGTGGTTGGAACAGCACCACGGTGAAGGCTAACTTGAAATCTCCAGGCTCTGGCTCCCATATTTTCTCCATTTGGAAATGTTTCTGTCTTGATGTCCCTGGTCATTATATACTTCTTACATACTATTTGACTTTTAAAAATCAAAATGGTATGATTCCGAACCTAGGCTTTGGAGTCTGATATTTACAAGTTCAGATTTCTATTTTGCCTCTGACTTACTAGCTGTATGGCCTGGGACAAATTATTCAACCTGACAGTTTCTCATTTGTAAAAATGAATTAACAATAACTATTTCATGGGATTGTTGTAAAAAATCAAATGTGATTATGTCTACAGGGCCCTTAACATACAACAAACGCTTAGTAAATAGCTGATCTCCTCTAAGCAGGGCAGGAGCCACACTGCCTTGTTTGTCACTGTATCTCTGTTATGGCGAGAGTTCACGAATGAAGTCACTGCTCCTGGGGAAGACTGCAGCTGGAAGGATGAGGAGGGAGATGTTTAAACCCAGAACAATAGATGTAAACACGCCAAGCCAAGTAGGACATGTACAGGGACATATACACAGGCACAACAAGTGAGCCATATGCAGTCATTAAAAGAAAAGCCCGGATGAGACTTTGGCCATCTGACTTCACTTATCTCTACTGTGCAGGAAAACAGACACAGAGCTCTGACCTGGTATAATGCCACATCTTGAAATACATACAAAGGTCAAAGACTCTACGTCTTGATATGAAAACATGAGACCCACATGAACATAAGGGATAAGAGAAGGACAAAATCTACCATAGTCCTGACCCTAGTCAGTGGCTGCACCGTAAAATGCTTGTGAACAGCAGCCCAATTCATTTCCTTTACAAAGATGTCTCAAAGAAACTGATGATCTTGCAACTTGAGGCAGAAATAAGCAGTCCACTTGTTTGGATTTTTCTTTTATTTCCGAAATGGGATATTTTCAAGTTAAATTTGTATATGATTATCTAATGTGGGCTTTAAGAACTTTTTATCGTATTTTAAACTTTGGAAATGTAACCTCCTCAGCTGCCCCATTGTGACCATGACTGAGAATTTACAATTTGGATCTCTGGTATTATATCTTCTCTGGAGAGTCAGACAGGGAGAGGAGATGGAAGAACCACTCACCGCTTAAAATGAAGTTTTGCTTGGGTTTAGGAATTAAAGGTATCTCATTATTTTTGAAGTAAACTTATGAAGTCTAGGCAAATGATTAAAGTATGAATAATTCTTCCACAGATTGTATTTCAAGCAACAACACACTACAGGATTTTAAACGATAAGGTTCTTAAGATTAGCATCTATTTGACAAACAGTTCTTTCTACATGACTAGGAGATTGAGATCTTGGTTAGTCATCCTGGAAATGTCAGGCTTCTCAGCAGCAGTTTGGAGAAAGTTGGAATCGGGGCGGTGGTGAGGGAGCCCTTGGCATGTTAGGGTGTTTACGGCACACTCAGCACGCCCCCTGGCACACCCGTGCACAGGCACTTAGCCTGTGGGCTTCCCAGTTACTCACTGGGCAGCCCCTTCCCACTTGGACCCGCGCCCTGCCGAGCCCCGCCCCCAGCGTTGAGGCCTCGGTCCCTACAAATACCGAGGGGGCCGCGGCTCCCAAACTGACCTTCCCTCGCCCATGTACTTTCCATGGAGAGGTCTGTGTAGCCTTGGGAGATAAGAGTCAAGGTTTAAAAGAATCTCTGCGCTGCTCTACTTTCCATCTCAGCCGGTGGCTTTAAGCGAATGCAGACACGAGATTAGGCAAACGGTTTTTCCCTTTTGCACCTTGCTTCAAGCGCGTTAACACCAAAACCAGAGTTCTCACCCCCAAACCCCCACCACGACCCACCGCCCCACAGAACACGCCACCTTGCCAGCTGCTTCGGAGCCCGCGCGACCTCCTCCCCGATGAGCGTCTACACCTGACCAGACTGTTTTAAAGCGGTGGGAGCCTCAGCGGCTTAAGTGGATAAGGCAAGATGGGCTGCGATCCGAACCCCCTTCCCGTCGAGCCCCCCGCCCCTCCCTTCCCGTGCCTCCCCCTCCCCTCCCGCTGCTCCCCTCCCCGACGCGGAGGGAGCGACACAACCAACTATTCATTCTGCCTCAACAAAGGGAGAGAGGGAGGGAGATGTTGTCAACAGTTACAGGGCAGGCTCCTTCGCTTTCTTTGCAAACTTCCCAAGAGATTAGTGGAGAAACGCGCCTCCTCCGAGCCCAGGGCGTCCAGCAGAGCCCTCTGGGCCCTCGCATCTCCCCCACCGCGGCGGCCTCAGCGGAGAGGGACGGGACGGGGGAGCGGGGACCCGCCGAGCAGCCTGGACGGGCAGGGGTTCCAGCGAGGCCAGCGCCCGGGAAGACACCGCTCGAGAGAGAGCAAATGAGCAGAGATGCTCCCGGCAAATCGCGGGGCGTCTCTCGCTGCGGGCCACGTCCCGGGAGTCCCAGCGCGTTCCGAGGGCGGCGGAGCGCCAGCCCCGTCCCCCCTTCAGCCGCTCCCGCCCCCAGCGCCAAATCTGCCGGGGGGGAAAGACCAACGTGCGCCGGCTCTACTTTCCCCGGAGCCCACCTTTCTCCAACAAACTTGCCAGCCCATCCTCGCTGTGGCGGGCGCTGTGGCCCGGGCGCCCCCGGAGGAACGGCACCCCCGCGGACGCGGGGCGCACGGCGGAGACTCACCTCCCGGCGCGCTCGGGCTCCCCCGCTGCGGCTCAGAGGCGCTGCGCCGCCGGCCTCGCACCGCCCGCGCCGCGGCCGCTCCCGGAGCTGGGGCCGCTCATGGTCCGCGCCGCTCGCCCGCGCGCCCCGCGAATCCCTCTCGGGCTGCGGCCCCGGCCCCGGCCCGGCCCCCGCCCGGGCAACAGCAGGCGCGGCTCTGAGCGGGCGGCGCGCACTCCGTCCCTCAACTGGTGATTTGCGGCTTCGCGGCCCCACCCCGGCGAGCCGATTCGCGCTGCCTGGCGGAACCCCGAGACATTTACATTCGGTGACCTCGCCTGGCCCTCCTGTGCTCGGATTTTAGTTTGGCTCTCCTCCTAGCTCCTCAAGAAGCCAGTCCTCACGTGTAGACCGAGCACTTCCTTTCTGAACCCCTCTCGAGAGACAACCTTGCCTAATCCACTCCTCCCCCTTCCCAGAGTTATTTAATTACCCAGCAGATCTGCTTTGCTCGACTGCAGACACCTGGCTGGCTTTCAGTTTAATGGGCTTTGATGGGACAAAGACCCAGGTAGCCACAAATGAACAAGCCACAGAAACAGGCAAATCAACCACACTTGCATGGACATACTGAAAGCAAAGTGGGAGGTGGAAGTGGCCCTTCGGACTAGATGTTGTGGTGAGTGAAAAATTGGAGCCCATTGGAGGACTTACACTGTCAGATACGACCCATTATAAAACCATAGAAATAGTACAAGGATAGACAAACTGACCAATGGAATAGTGAGTCCAAAACTAAATCTACAATATATGGTCACTTGACTTATGTCAAAGGGGCTACTGTGGTGCATTTGGGGACAAATGGGTCTGTCTTTCCAGTAAATGATGTTGGATCAACTGAATAGTTACATGGGGGGGGAATAATTTTGACCCCTACCTCACACCATACCAAAAAGAAAAAGAAAAAAATCCATTCCAGGTGGATTTTAAAGGTAAAACAATAACACCATCTAAAGAAAATATCCAAAAGTATCTTTGTAACCTTTGGGTAGATAAAGATTTCTTAAACACATATAGTACTAACTTTAAAGGAAAAAACGGATCACTGGACAACATTAAAGTCACATCCTTCTGTTCATGAAAATACACCATTAGTGAAAAGGCAAACCACAGAGTGTGAAAATATAGTTGCACTTGAGCAAGAAATAAAAGTTGTTTTTTTAAAAAAGAAAATATATTAATTGCAACACACACATCCAAAAAAGGGCTTGTATACAGACTGTGTAAAGAACACTGACAGATCAGCAAGAATAAGGCAGAAAATCCAATTAAAAATAGGCAGCATATCTCAACAGACATTTCTCAAGAGAGGATAAACAGCTATGTCTCAAAAAAGCCAATGAACATATAAAAAGGTTCTCAATTTATTAATCATCCCAGAAATGTAATTTGAAATTATAACGTAATCTCACTTCACACATCAGAATGGCTAAAATTAAAGGGTCTGACAATACTGCTGGTGAAAGGGAAGTTTTTAGGTCTGCAGTGGTGGCTCATGCCTGTAATCCCAGTACTTTGGAAGGCTAAGGCGGGAGGATCCCTTGAGTCCAGGAGTTTGAGAACAGCCTGAGCAGCAGACTGAGACTCTGTCTCTACAAAAAATTTAAAAATTAGATGGGCGTGGTAGTGTGTGTCTATAGTCCCAGCAACACAGGAGGCTGAGGCAAGAGGATTGCTTGGGCCCAGGAGTTTGAGGTTGGTGTGAGCTAGGGGCTGAGGCCATGGCACTCCAACCTGGGCAACAGAGCAAGACTCTGTCTTTATTAAAATAAATAAATAAAAAGAGAACTTTTTATAACCACTTTAGAAATCTGTATGGCATTATCTACGAAAGCTAAATTAACATGTATCCTGTGACTCAGCAATTCTACCCCAGGTAGTTAAGGTTATTAAGCATGAAATGTCCAATTTCCTTAAGTACTAAGTTTAACAGTTGATATCTGACATTTCACTTTGACACTTGTTTTATTTTTGTGAAAGTTTGGCTTGTGATTATCTTTCAGATTTTTTTAGAGCAATTTTTGTGAAACCATGGATAAGTCAAAAGTTCATGTTATTTTTGAATATGAGTTCCATTGTGGAACCAATGCAGCTCAGCTCGAAATATCAGTAAAGTGTTTGGGAAGGATGTGGTTAATGAACGCATAGTACGTCAATGGTTTGAGAAGTTCCATTCTGGTGATTTTAATCTTGAAAATGAGCCACATATGTGATCTGAGACCAAGGTGGATAATGATAAGCTGAAAGCTGTAGTGGAAGTGAATCCATCTCAACCTAAGCATGAATTAGCAGCAAGGTTTGACGTTACTATTCCAGCAATATTGGACCATTTGAAACAAATGGGCAAGGTAAACAAGCTGGACAGATGGGTACCGCATGAATTAAAGGAGTGTCAGAAGAGAAATCATATCAAAGCTTGCCTTTCTTTGCTGTCATGACATAAAAGTGAACAATTTCTACACCATATTGTTAAGTGTGATGAAAGATGGATTCTTTTTGGAAATCACAAGCGTTCAGCACAATGGTTGGATAAAGATGAAGTGCCAAAACACAGTCCAAAACCAAATATTCATCAAAAAAAGCTAATGGTGTCTGTTTGGTGATCCAGCGCTGATATTATCCACTACAGCTTCATGAAACCTGGTCAATCTATTACAGAGGATGTCTGCTGCAACCAATTGGATGAAACGATGAGGATGCTTGCAATTTAGCAGCTGAGATTGATCCACAGAGATAGGCCAATCCTTTTGCAAGACAATGCTCAAACACATGTCACCCAAACCATGCTGCTGAAACTACAGCACCTAGACTTGGAAACTCTCTCTCATCCACCGTATTCACCAGACCTTGCACCAACTGACTACCACTTCTTCCAGGCTTTGGGCCACTTCTTGCAAGGAAAAAATATTCAATTCTCAACAAGCTGTGGAAAACGCCTTTTGTGATTTCATTGCCACTCACTCTCCAGGTTTCTTCACTGCTGGTATAAACAAGCTACCATTAAGATGGCAAAACTGTGTCAATAGTTTTGGTGCATACTTTGATTAATTGTACTGCTTCTTGTTTGAGATATAATAAACTACACTTTTGATTCAAAATCAGACATTTCATATTTAATGACCTAATATATAGGTATATGCCCAAAAGAGATATATGCACATATTTACCAAAAGATGTTCGACAACCCAAATGTCATCAACAGAAGAGAGATAAACTGTGTGGAATACTACACAACAGGAAGAATGAATCAACTACTTCTACACTCAAGAAGAATGAATGTCACAAATGATATTGAGTGAAAGAAGCTGAACACAAATAGATACATACTATATAACTCCATTTACACAAACTTCAAAAATGGTCACAACATATCTGTGATGTTAAAAGTGAAGATGGTGGTTATCTTGAGGGGTAGACAGTGATGGAAGGGGAACCCGGAGGGGGCTTCAGGGCACTGGTAATATTTTATTTCTTAGTCCAGGTACTGGTTACATGGGTGTGCCTCATTTAATAAAAGTTAACTGTCCCTCAGTTTATAAAAATTAATTGATTTGTGCATGACTCTGCTTGTATGTTTTACTACAATAAAAATATTTTTTAAATTGTGCCATATTGGGTATATAATTTTCATCCCTCTAAGAAAGAACTGTTGGCAAATCTATAAGATTCTAAGTGCAGTACCTTTAAGAATGACTTTCTACATTTTCCTTATGAGTGTTTTTGTGGGTTTGCCTTTATGCTTTCTACATTATTAGAAGCATAAATGTTTGCTTTTTGTTGAATGTTCCCAAACTCTTTAGTGCACTGAATGTCAAACAGACCAGCTGGTATATTTCTAAACCAAAGTCTCAGAAATGCATTTACTGATTTTTCTGCTGCTCTGAAGTATCACTGAAAACAGTGGCAAAATTTACATTGGTTTTTCTTAATTTTCAAAGTTCCCTAAGCACACATTTCTACTGCAAAGCAGCACGGGGAGACAGCAATAAAGAAAGACCCAAGGACAACTCACACCCAACGCGACCTTGGACAAGTCATTCTTCCTCTTAGTCCCTCCATTTCCTCATGAGTGAGTGAGTGAGTGTATACCTCCCTCCTAGGGCTCCTGTGAGAAGTCAAGGAAATAATGGAAGTGAAAGTGCCTAGCACATAGCAGGTTTCGTTAGCTATCACTAGAATTGATGACAATCTGTCATTCATCTTCATCCTGTGAGATAGGAAACATCTCTATCCCCATTTTATATAAGAGGAAACAGACTCAGAAAGGTTAAGTAACTTCAATCACAAATTCACTCCATAAATACTTGTTGCATGCAACTATGTGCCAAGATGCATAGCTAGTGAGCAGCAATCTCAGAATTTCAATCAGGTATTTTATTTTATTTTTAAATTTTATTTATTTATTTTGAGGCAGAGTCTCACTCTGTTGCCTTGGGTAGAGTATAGTTGCAACAATAGTAGCAACATCACAGCTCACTGCAACCTCAAACTCCTGGGCTCAAGCCTCAGCCTCTCAAGTAGCTGGGACTATAGGTATGTGCCAACACACCTGGCTAATTTTTGCTATTTTTGGTAGGGCTAATTTTTTTAAATTTTGGTAGGGACAGAGTCTCGCTCTTGCTCAGGCTGGTCTCAAACTCCTGACCTCAAGAGATCCTCCCACCTCCTCAGCCTCCCAGAGTGCTAGGATTACAGGTGTGAGCCACTGTGCCCAGCCTGAATCAGGTATTTTAACTTTTAAGTTCAGGGGGTCTTTCCATCAAACCAGAACCATATTCACATTTATATCTCCCAAGCCTAGCACATAGTAGGTGCTCAGTATGTTAATGGATGAGTAATGAGAGTAATTTACTATAATTTTTATTGGGTAATATTTACATGGTACACAAAACTATATAATGGTATACAGTGAAAAGTTTCCCTCTTACCTTTGTCTCTCATCTGCCCAGTCCCCCCTCCAACTACAGATGAGCACTATTAATTTCATATGTCCCTCCCAGAGTTTCTCTGTGTATGTGTGTCTGTTCAACCCCTACCCCTACTCAAAAAGTAACATACTATACTCATGTTCTATGCTTTGCTTTTTCTTTTATCACTGAACAACATATCTTGGATATTTTCCCATATTAGTTCAGAGGAATCCTCTTTATTCTTTTTTTGCATGGTATTTCTTGGAAGAGATGTACCATAATGTACTGGACATTTGGCTTGTTTCCAATCCTTTCCTCTTACAAACAATAATACAATGAATAAAATATGCAAATATATAGGTAAAATTGCTGAGTCAAAGGGTGTATGCTTTTCTAATTTTGATAAATAATGCCAAATTATCTTCTTTTTTTTTCCACCTCTTTCCTGAGATGGACCAAATTACCTTCTATAAGGGTTGCACCAATTTATAATCCCCAGCAATGTAAGAAAATGCCTATTTCCCCACAGCCTGGCCAGAAGGTGTTATTAATACGAATAACACCTTCAATTTTTATCAACTTGATAAGTAAAATATGAATTTTAGTATAATATGAATTTGCATTTCTTTTATAATAAGTGAGGCTGGTTATCTCTTCATATTTAGTGGCCATTTGTTTTTCCTTTTTTGGTATTTATATGTCCATTTTTCTATCCACTTGTAGGTCTCTTTCTTATCAATTTTCTAGGGCTTCTTTCTGTATTAAGCAGTTTAGCTCTTTGTGGTATGAGTTACAAATGTTTTTCCAGCGATAATGTTAAAGAAAAGAGGTGATGTATGCAAAGCACTATTATTTGGGAAAGCTCACTCTGGAAGCAAGTAAAATGAATTATGGAAGTGAGAGCCAAAGTAGAGACACTGATCAAAAGGCTATGGAGGCCAGGTGTGGTGGCTCACACCTGTAATCCCAGCACTTTGGGAGGCCAAGGGGGAAGGATTGTTTGAGGCTAGGAGTTCGTGACCAACCAGAGCAATATAGCATGACTCTGTCTCTAAAAAAAAAAATAATAATAAAGAAAGATCAGACAGGCGTGGTGGCACATGACTGTAGTCCCTGCTACTCTAGAGTCTGAGGCAGGAGGATCACTTGAGCCCAGGAATTCAAGGTTACAGTAAGCTATGATTGTACCACTGCACTCCAGTCTGGGTGACAGAGTGAGACTCTGTCTCTAAGAAAATAAATAAAAAGTAAGTACCAAAGTTATTACCAAGAAATAACTGGCAAGAGTTATTAATTAGCAGTAATGACAATTACAGTAACGATTGCTGCGCTTGGTTTAGGAGTGACTCCATGCCAAGTACTATACTAAGTGCTTTACAGGCTTTAAGCCATGAGGTGGTACTATTATTGCCCCATTTCACAAATAAGAAAGGTGAGTTTATCAGTTACATGATTACTTGAATTCACAGAAGATGTAGGTGGCAGAACCAAGGCTGACCCCAGGTCTATCTGACCCCAGCTGCCTTGCAGAGTGAAGGAGAATGATCAGAGGTTTCAGTCTAAAAGCCTGAGTAATTGCCTGGCTTGGTGACAGACATAGAAGGCAGAGAACAGCTGCCTCTGGCTGGAGTGACGTGCTCAGTTTTAGGTACACTGAGCATTTTTCAAAGTGGTTCTTACACATGATCACTCTTCCTACAATGTCTCTGGGTCAAAAGGAGTTGTATCATTCTCTCTTTACTGGTGAGAAGACCGAGGTACCATAAATTAAATAACCAATCCTAGCTCAAATGTCCTATTCCGTAGAAAACCTTCTCTTATAGGTCAGTTTTCCTGGCTATATGCAACTTATGGCATGCTTTCCTTCCTGGAATTTGGCACAGTTAATAATTACACATTTATTTCTGTTATTACTGTTTAATACCTGTCACTCTATAGACTCTAAGATCTATATCTGGTCTTGCCTTTGTTTTGTTCTTTGTTTGGGGCCCGGCACGCAGTACTTATTTACTGAATGAATAAACTCCAGGCCCCTCAACCCTTTGGCCTTTCATCTTTATACTGCATCACAAAGGTCTCTATAGGCTAAATGTAATATATAATATAATACAGAATTATATTATATACTAATATAATATAGTATTATATATACTAATATAATATAGTATGATATTATATATGCTAATATAATATTTATATTTCTATATTATAAATATGCAAAATACGTTATATTATAAATATGCTATTTATTATATTATATTTATAATATATAATCTTATTATATTATATTTATAATAATATAATTATATTATATTATATTTATAATAATATACACTGTTAGGGCTTTGCTGAGTCCTAACAGTAACAGGAAAGGAAGAACAAATGCTTCAGCTATCACTGATGAAGACCAAACAGAAAATCTGAACTTGAGCAATTGCAGGAAGACAGACTGAGAATTCCCCAAAGTTAATATATAATAAATAACTGATGCAAAGAGTGGGCAGCTCTGATATGGACCAGAAAGGCAAATTTTGTATCATTTTCAGGAGCTTTTCTCTCTAGGTTCCCTGCCCCGTGAAGAGCAAGCCATGGACTTGGAGTCATGGGAAACCCCGTCTGCCAGGCAGGGAAGTCAACCCAGCTTCCAAAAGGCCTGTACGAGCTGCACACTCACTGTCATGTTGGCCAGAGAATTCATTGTCTGATGACTGTGGCTTAATGACTCTCAATAAATACTGAATGAATAGTGAGACAGTGAAAAAGACATGAAAGGCTTGACAATACAGGCTCATTTTCTAGGCAAGGTACACCTCCACCTGACTCTGTGTGTGTGTGTGTGTGTGTGTGTGTATACATCTTGGAGATGGCATGATTGTCTAGATCTAAACTACCTGTTTCAGGACTTGCCCTCATCTCCAAACTCTGGACCCTGTTTCCCATTTAATTCCCTAATTTAATTACTAGTTTTTTATTAATTAGTTTTTTAATGTATTCAACAATTGGAAGAAAATACACCAAAATGTCTCTGGATAGGAGTGCCAGATGATTTAATTTCCTCATTTACACAGCTTTCCTGTTCAGTTTTTTCATGCAGTAAACATATATTATAATTATAATAACATTATTAAAATGTTACTTAGAAAACAAATTCAAAACAAAACACAAAATAAAAAATAAACAAAAAACCCCACCAAATTCCTTGAGCATCTACCGTATGGAAAGCATCACTAGCGCTAGAGACAAAGGTGAACGCAATACCAGGACGTCACTTCCTGGTGGGGAACGTGGCACAGACAGGGTGTGAGAGGACAGGCCCAGCAGAGGTGGGCAGTGGGGAGGGAGCTCTCAGAAGGGAGAGACTGAAAGTACTGGGGGACAGACTGCTGATGCCAGTGAGGCTGATGAAAGTAAAGGAGAGGGAGGAGTTTTTAAAAAAATGCTTTACTGTGGAAATGAAGAAAGAGGAAACAAATGTATGTAAAACCCAGTGGCAATGGCCTCCTGGCTGCCATCTTGAGTGATGACCAGAAAGGGCTCAGTTTAGACGCTGCAGGCTGCTCCGGCTGTGGCGGAGGATGAGGTGGGGCAGTGAGCCTTGCTACCTTGCTCCAGTGCAGAAGGAGGAACATGGATGTTTGAGGGAAATGTAGGAAACATAAAGCATTTATGCTTCGCCAATTTCCCTGTGAAGAAGGAGCCAGACGGACAGAAAAGACTGACTTGCTTGGAAGTACTAATCCAACCTCTGAGAGCGAAGTTGGCCTTCCAGGTGCTCATTCACTTGTACGTGACACTCATGGCAGTATTGGTTGCAGCTTATCTGTAGAGGGATGATTAAATCATAGCACATCTATACCATGGCACACTATGCAGCTGGTAAGAATGAGGTAATTCCATAGGCACTGACACAGAAAGGTGGCTGTGAAATCGTAAGTGAAAAATATAGGTTGCCTTTTTGATGTGAAAATCACAAACTGCTGTAATTCTATGTGTTTGTGTGGGATTATGTATACAACATCTGTGAGAATTTCTTCCCATCAAGCTGAGAAGTGAAATTGACAGGTAAGAGAGGACATTCCTTTTTCCTTCATGTGATTCTAAACTGTTTGAATAACAATTGCTTCTATAATGAATAACAATTTGCATAGTGTTCACTGTGTTCCAGGTACCCTTCTGAGGGCCTTAAGTGTATTAGCTCATTTGATTCTGACAATAATCCTACGAGGTGGCACTATCTTATCCCCTTGTACAGATGAGGGCACAGTCCTTGCCCAGGTCACATGCAGCAATATGTGAAGGAGCTGAGCTTTGAACCCAGGCCATCTGGCTTAGACTTTGTGCTCTTAATCACTGGGTTATAGTGCCTCAGAAAGATTAAATAGACAAACAAATAGCACTGCTTTTAGAATCAGACACATCTGCATTTGAATCCGTTTTTGCTAATTAGCTGTGTGATTCTTCACAAGTATCTTACTTCCAGGTCAGTTTCCCCATCTGTTAAATGGGGATAATGGTCACATTCCTCACGACACTGTTGTGGGAACTACACAAAGTATGTTCAGTGCTAGGCATTTGGGGGCACTTGGTAAAGATAGACTATTTCCTCTTGAGATTAAGTTACCATGCCTTCGATGTATATTAATTTTATGGGCTGTCTTCTTAACTGGCTGCCTGACATCATCAGGTGCCACAAGGCTGAGTGGAAAAGGGGAACTTGGGGGAAATGGGGGAATCTGACTGAGAAAGTGGGAAATGCTAGATTAACACTTCACCTCTTGCACAGCCTAGTTAAGCCAATAAAATTAATCACATTTATATGAGTTTTAAAATCATTCTGGGGTAAAATGTCATCATACCCATTCTTAGAATGAGGATCTGGAGGTTCAGGGATTGCCCAGGCCACCAAGCCAATTCCATAACAGCCGGAACTGATACTGAGATGTTCTAATTCCACATCCCACCCTCTTTCCTCAGCGCACACTGCCTGAGCCCTTGTGGGGGTATCGTGGTTGTGAAGTGGTGACTTCAGCTTCTCAGAAGGAAACAGCATTACAGAAAGGATAGCAGTAAGAGTCCCCTTGGGGGGGACCATTCCATCACTTCACGTGCTGCTGAGTGGGGAAAATGGCCCCCCACACTTCGTAGCTAAACCGAATCACGGACAAGTATGACAAACCCCAGCCACCCCCCTCCCCCGTCAGGTCCACGCAGCCCGGGGTCAGATTACTGTCCCTTTCTCTCAGCTGTGTATGGAGCTTATTTTTACAGCAGTCATCATTCCACACACAGGACACAATCCATCCTCTGGGAGACAGGTGACCTGGGCAGGCAGGTGGCTGGTGGCAGGTGGGGGGAGTGGACAAAGTGGGCCTTGGCCGTATCTCCCCGGCAACACAGCCTCCTGCCTGTGCCTTCCTCGTTCGCGTTTGATTCAAGAGCGCAGGGGTCAGGCAGGAACTAAGGAAGGAACGTTTGTGAGGCTCTGACCAGCAGCCCACTCTTCAGGCTCAGCCAGTCCCTGCGAGGCAGAGGTCGGTACCACATTCTCCAGGGAGAAGAAATGGTGACTGGAAGTGGATGGGAAAGATCCGGAGTCCTCAGTCTTTCTTCCAAGACATGAGTATTGTACAACTCACTCCCAGGTGAGTGCCAGAGGTATGTGAGCCCACACCATTCTCTTTCACTCAGGAAACCCTTTGATTGCTAAAATGTGATAGTTATTAAAGCTGGAGTTTGTTACTCTATTCTATCTACTTTGGGGTATGCTTGAAAAATGCCACCATAAAAAGTTAAAATAAATTTTTAAAAAATCTTTTGAAATGCAAGTGAGTGAAAGTGGTGTTATGATAGAGACAATCTTGTGTCTGCCAGTTTAGTTTTTAAGTAAACGATTTACAGCCTGTGGCACTGCACTATTAGTAATGAACTGCTTGCCACGCACCTCAGTGCCCCAGTGCGAGAGCAGCCGGCACAGCAAGCGTGAGGGCTGGTGAGCTCTGGTTCCTTCCTCACAGAAACCCCTGCCCCCGCCCCTGCCAACACACACATACAGTGGGTGTGGGGCACTCCTTTTGGGTAGTCACCATTTGCACTGCTTTTAATGGCGCTGTTGACAGTATCAACATGTGCAAGTAGCAAGAATAATTTCCAAATAGTAACACAGTCAAGCACAAGGAATCAAATCCTTATAAGTGGTCTAGGTGTCTGCAGTGAGGGGCAGAGCAGCAAAGGTTCTAACAGAGTAAACACAGCCTAAAATTAAATAATAACAGCTATGTTTACCAGCCCTGGGCTAAGAGCCTTACATGCATCAACACTTTTCAACGACCCAGAGAGGCAGAGGTTATTAAACCCATTTTACAGATGAGAAAGTAGAGGCAGAAAGAGGCAGAGTAATCAGCCAAGTTCATATAGCTGGGATGTGGACGTCCCTAGACTGGATTCCCTGACTCCACTGTCTATGTCACCTCCCAATGTGAGTCCTTGTTCCTCAGAGGGAGTAGGAGGGTTTGGGGTGAATTGCTTGAACATGGTGTGGAATGGAAAAGTGAGTCTCAGCGGAAGCCAGCAAACTGGGATGGTTGGGTAGCCCCAGCACAGTGATATTTGTGAATTGAACCTTGAACAGAGTTTCAGGCACAGGGTAGGTGTGCAGGGGTCTCTAGTGGGTCAGGAACCACCGAGTCTCCACATACACTTGAATTTCCCCAAGGCAAGAAACCACACAGATAGTTCACAGGTACTAGCCTCGAAATCCCAGCCCCCCTCCTCAAGCTGTGCAGCAGCTGCCTCGCCATGACCCGAGGGCTTGTCAGAAATGCCGAATCTCGGCCCCACCCGAGAGCAGAGCGACTGACTCAGAATCCACATTCTAACAAGCCTCCCAGGTGACTTGTGCGAGAGGCGCTGCCTGGCTCAGCACCCTCCAGTGAGGGACTGTGCAGTCGTCATCCCCTGGGCAGTACAGGGGGAATTCCTTCTTCCTGCACTCAGCTTGGGGGGTGGCGCTTAGGGGGCTCAAACCACCAGCTGCCCCAACCTCCTCCCCCTTGCAGAACCCATCAGTGTCGCTGCGGGAGGCAGCCTCCTCTCGTGTCAGCATTTCCAGGAAGGGTGAGCCCCTTGTGTGATCCCCATGTGACCTTGTCTGTCTCAGGTTCATGAACACGGAGGAAGTGAGAGCAGCTCTTCCTCACAGCATGACCAGGCAGTGACAAATGTGCCACACGGGAGGAAATTAGTGAATGATCTTCACATATTCTGAAGTGAGTCATGTTGGCCTTTCTTGTGGACTGTGTCTGGATGATTAAATTTCTGGTTTCTGTTTCTTATTTCAGAGTATACTGATAAGTATCACTTAAAAAGTGTCCCCCAAAATGTCAGGTGCTGGGGACAACAGATCAGGTTGTCCCTTGAAACACTCTATACAAAAATATTATACTGTTACCACCTTGCTAACAAAGTTAAAATAGACGACAGGTAAGCTGCCTCTATAAACATGGACTGCTGTGATTCTGTTAACTATCAGGGAGCAGAAACTCAGGAGTAGCCTGGGGGCCCTCACCTCTCCCCTCCTGTCCCTCCTCCATCCCCCATTTGCTCGGGGCTCTGGTGCTGAGTGCAGCTGACAGCGACCACCACGGCTGACCACCACGGCTCTGCCTGTTGCTCGAGCACCTGGGCACCTACTGCTGGCACTCTATGCGCTTTGCCCATTTAATCCTCACAACAGCTCTTCAAGGTAGGTATTATTATCCCTATTTTATAGGTGAGGAAACTGAGGCTCAGAGAGGCTAAGGTGCCCAAGGTCACATGTCTAGAAAGCACCAGAGCACTAGCACGCAGATCTGACAGGGACTCTAAAGCCTGTGTCTTCCCCTCCACACCTGTTTGCTTCCACCCCACCTGGCTCCTAGAGGAATTTCAAGCGAGGGATGTACAGAGAGAGAGGAGCAGCGAGTGCCCCTGCTGCACTCAAGTCATATTACACTGGTGGCTGTCAGTGCCACGTACGTGTCAGTCTGGTGCCAGCTCCAGGATGCTGAGATGCCCTGCGTGAATCTCCAAGGGGCAAAAGGAGGACTCTCCAGGGTGCCCAGGCTACGTGACTGAACCCAATCATGACCCCAGAGTGCTTTGCCTCTCATCATCCTCACTCACCATCCAACATGTGAGCCCCTGGGCATGGATTCTCTCCTCCTCTCCCTGCCATGGTTCTGACCCCCTTCCTCTCCCTTCTCCCTTCTCCCTTCTCTTCCAAACCTCTCCATCCATTCTTCTCTGTAGTTCCCCTCTCCACACCTGGAGGCCTACACCTTCCTCATGGCAATCTTCTCAAACTTGCCTGATCAGAAGAGTCACCTGGGGACTTGAACACACAGACTCCCAGGCTCCTGTCCTAGTGGTCTGAATTGGACAGATCTAAGTGGAGGCCTGGGGACCTGCATTTAACAAGACCCCACGTGTCCTTATGATCAAACACATTCAGAAACACTGGACTGCACCCCTCCTGTTGTCATCCACAGTGCTCAAAGCCACCTATTCGTGTCCTGTGACAGTACCTCCAATGCCTCAGCCTCAAAGTAAACTGCCCTCCCAACTCCAGTGAGCCGCACCCGTGCTCCACTCACCCGCCTACTGCCTGGCCCACCCAGGCCTTGTCATCTGGAGCTGCCCTCCCCTGACATGGCACATTCTTTTGCCTGCATTCCCCTCACCCTCCCATCCTCCTGCTCCCTGGCCCCTGGCCCCTGAGCACAATCCTTTCACACCTGGACATCTTCTTGGTCTATCAGGCCCCTCCTGAGCTTCCTTCTTCCTTCCCTGCCCATTTGGAACCCCTGGTTGATCATATGAACTAGGTTGTTGCCAGTCTGAACTGTATCCTACTGCTGTACTTGCTCAGCAAAACTTAGATTAATTCATCCCATCTTCTCCTTTCCTACACCTAAGGAGCTAAAATCTGGGATCTTCAGAGAAACCCCATGAGCCTGTAGGCTCACCCCACAACAAGTCTATCGTCTGCAACCTTGGCTGAGCCCTACTTGATCTAGAATTGGAGGCCATGAGCCTATGAAATTTCACCTTCCTACCCTTCTTCCCCCACAATAGCATCAACATCATGGTCAACCTCTTTGCCGCCCCTCTACCTCCAAGGTCAGGTGGCACTCCTGCGGCTCAGTAGGAACCCATGCAGGATGTTCATGGTACCGTCCACCCCATTCCTACCCACTCTATCCATCCCCTTTGTCTTCTGTGTCCCTAACCTCTCCCTCTCAGCTGGCTTTCCAGCTCAGCCAATTAAGCTGCCTAAGTTTCTGTCACCCTGAACATCTTGCTTGATTTTGTGCCCCCATCTACCATCTTTATCCGATCTCTTATCTTCCTTTCACCAAAGTTTCTGTAATTCTCTGCAGTCGCCTCTGCCTCAGCCCCTTCTGTGAAACTGCTCTACCTGAGGTTGACGATGACTGCTGGCACAGTGAACGGTCCTGCAGACAGGATCAGACCTTGTGTGACTCGGCCCTTCTGCTGCATTTACACTCTTGACCACTTCCTCCTTTGTGACTCTTTCTATTCTCGTGATCTCTGAGGCACCATTTTTTCCTGACTCCTCTTGTCTGACAGTTTCTAGTCCGTCTTCCTTGTGGGTTCTCCTTCCCCGACCACCTTGAAAATGGGTGTATCCAGATCCTGAACGTGGCCTGCTCTCCCTGGTCATCGTACACACTTCCATGTGTTAATGCAACCTGCTTCTCGAGCCTTAGCTTTTAGTTCCAAATGGTCTGCTAAATGTTGATTATGGCACAGACGGTTCAAAATTCATATACCCCAAGCCAGCTCCTCCTCGTGTATTCTCATGCACCAGGATGGCACCTCCATCCAGCTGGCTGCCCAAGCTGGAACCCTGGGAGCTGTCCTGGTCCCAATCTCTTTCCATCTCCACCCTACTCCTCCCCCCACCCCAATATACACACAGCCAACCTTCCACCAAGGCCTGGAGGCTTATCCCTGAGTAGTCCTCAAATGCACGCCCTCTCCTCCTTCTCCCCACTACCACTCCAGCCCAGGGCCTCCTCCTCTCGCCAGGGCTCTCCACAGCTTCTCAGCTGCTCTCCCTCCCTCCCACCCTGCCCTTCTCCAATCTGTCTTCCACTCAGGCCCCCGAGTGATGTTTCTAAAATGCAAGCCTGGTCCCATCTCTCCACCACATAAAGCCCTTCAAGGGCTTCATGCCACCCACAGTTAAAGTCCAAGCGCCTTGGGACGGCTCCCCTGGGCTCAGCCCTGGATTCCATGCCTGCGAGCCATCACTCCCACAGTCTCCTCCCTCAGCCCAGGTGTCATGTCCCCCCCAACTTCTTTCCTGGCTCTATCTAACTGTGTTAGTGCTCCTCAAAAGCATTCCTATATCACCCTCCACTTACCAGATCACACTGGTAAATTCAGCTATTCACTGTGGAAGGAAAGTCTAAGGATTGTTTTCCAGTGTCACAGCCTTCCCCAGCTCTGGTTGTGACCACAGTCACTGCAAGTGGCTCCTCCTTGCACCTATGAATGTGTGTGAAGCCAGCCCTCCCCTCCCCCGGCCTCTCACAGTGAAGCTCCAGGACCACCCAGGGTTCAGCCCACCTCGAGCTCTGCTCCTGAAAGGGAGTGGCCTCTCCTGGCTATTGGCAAAGCTACCAGCAACTTGGCTTCAAACCATTCACGTCTAAACAGGTGGTCCAAATATTCTGGCAGGGACCATGGGTTTAGAAGAGGGAGAGATGAATTCATAAAATGCCGTGTTTTCAGACCACCCTGAATTCTAAGGGCCAGGTCACTGGTGAAGGAATTGTCCAGCCAGGAGGGAGGGCACTAACCCCCCCGCCTGCCCACCTGAGGGACCCTGAGATGTCAGTGCAGGCCATTGGGAAGGTTGTTCATAATTATGCCGGACTGCCAGCCCTTCTGGGAGGCAAGGTGAGGAGGCTGACACTGAGCATGGCAGGGGCCCCAGGACTCTGGGGCACCCTCTCTTGAAGACAGTGGAGGGGACGCTGCCCTCAGCCGCTGGCTCAGCAGGGGATGCCCACTCTCCATAGGAGACAGGCCGACCTTCACCTGGGTGTGGAGCGCTAGATGACGGCAGAGGGAATACTGTTGAACCGGACTCGGTGGAGCCATTCAAGTGTCCTCTGACCTAGCCTTGGAATCACAGACCTCTTCAAAGAGGGGGCTGGAAAAACTGACAGTGGAAGCCTACCTTTTGTAGCCTGCTAGTGGGAGGGGCTACAGTGGAGGCAGGAGCACCAAGGCCAATCCAGACTGTTAAAGCAGAGAATGGAAGAATGGGGCTGCCACACAGCTGTGCAGGCTGTTCACAGCACAGGCTGCTCAGCTGGGGAGCAACCGGGGGCTGGAACCCAGCCCATGCGCCCATATGGCAAGCTGTATGTACAGCTGCAGGACTGCATCTGCTGGGAAAAGAGCGTGCCTGTTTCTCATCTGCAAAAAGACACCACTTGGGATTGTCCGGACCTAGATGGAGAAAACATTGCTAGTAGCAATGAGGAAGCTCAGGAGAATGTAAGAGGAATGCAGAAGATGACAAGAGCTTTGGAAGCCCCAGGGACCCTATATGGGGTGTGTCAGGGTTTCAGCCCACTGGGATTCTGCCCAGGACCATGATTGTGCCCTACTCCTCCCTTCACTTCTACCCCACTCCACGAGGCCTCTCTGTGGCCAGAGGAAAGAAGGCAGTATACTCATGACGGTGGCCCCGGCCACCTACACCCTACTGACCCATTCCTGAATGGGGTGGAGGAACCTGGTAAAGAGAGGAGGATCTCCAGCCTGACCTGTGACCACCACTGTGCTCAGCATTCAGCCGAGACTTGGCTGCAGAGCTAAGCCTGTGGCCAATGCCCAGAGAGAAGGGGCTGCTGAGTTTTCCCTTTTTGTTTCATTCCTATTTATAGCTTCACCTTAACAGCATCCACTACTGATGACAGCCCACAGGTTCTAACCTGCCTGGGAACGTCAGGGAAGATTATAGCCTTGTTCTGAAAGCTAACAGCACACAACATAAGGGAATCTTGCCTCCTGTCTTTGTGGCTTGGTACAGAAGGTGACAGGCAAGTGGACGACCCTCTTAGGCACAGACAGGGGAAGGCGGCAGGGGCAGGACTAGCTTTTCTGAGTCCCTGCTTTCTGCTATACATACGTGATCATATTTAATTCCCCAACAACCCTGTGAAACAAGTACCAACTCCATTTTACAGATGAGGAAACTGAGCCGCAGAGGGAAAAAGTGATCCTGACCAACCAGTAAGCCGTAGGGATCTGATTTGAAATCCCCCATCTGTCTGGCTCTGACACATAGGGTTTTTTTCAACCCACACTGTCACCTGAAAAGTATTTCCCGTGGGGAGAAACTCAAAATAGTAAAAAGGAACAGAAAAAGCTTGAGCAGTTCTGCTTTAGCAATTGAAGCCAATCTCGCTACAATCTTCTCCTTCCTGTTCCTACTTCCAGGACGCTCTTAGGGAGCCCAGGCTCTGGGGAAACGGGCACTCCTTGCCTCCCCCACCCTATCCCTAAGGATTTTTATACAGGTGAGGTCATTGCATTAAAGCTGCATCTTGTGAGGCGGAGGAGGTGGGTAGAAGAACTCACGAGCTGATTATACACAGGCCTCAGTGACTCTCTCCCTCCCCCTCACCGCCCTGCCTTGTTTTGAAACCCCAGCAAGGAAGGATCTTCTCTCCCTCCAGCCAACTTCTCAACCCACTGCTCAACCAACGCATCATCCCTCAGAGAATGATAGACAGGACACACAGTTTAGTTCATAAAATGTGGGAGAAGGGAGCGGCCGTAATAATAATAGCTGATGTTTCCGAGGTGCTTGTTATGTAATAGCCAGGCACAGTTCCAGAGACAGTAGGCATAGACCCATTTCTCTCTCTTTTACACACACACACACACACACACACACACACACACAGAGTACAAATGAGAACACCGAGACCCAGAAAGATTGTCCAAAGTCTCCCAGCCTTTACGAAGGGGACTCAGCCTGGCTCCCAGATGCCGCACTGCCTCTCAAAAGTCCCCCACCCTGTTTTGCAGATGAGAAAACAAGCCCAGAGAGCCAAGGGACCTGCCCAGCTAGTCAAGGGCAGGGCCAGTCAAGGTGTCAGGTCTTCTGACCTGGACCCAGGGCTCTTTCCTCCACCCCAGGGGCTCGGCACACCCAAGACTCAAGAGTTTGCTAACTGCACTTCACTGATCTCAGAGTTTAGATCCCACCTAACACTACAAACTGGAATATCTTTAACTGCGTATTTATCTGGACGTGCCACTGACAGACACCTGCATGATACTCGAGCGTACCTAACCGGCACACAGAGGCTAAACATAGCTTCTAGCTCTAGGTCAAACAGACAGACATCCTTCCCCTCTCCCCGCCTTGGCACACAGACACAAACAGAAGCCGGGAGAACAACGGCCCCACACGTCCAATAGTGCTCCGGCAACGACTCTGAATCCTCCCAGCAAGGCCAGCAAATATTTTGATAATCTTTCCCCTGCAGGATTCTCCTGGGGAGAACAAATGGACACAGTTGGGAGCCATCTTCCAGAAAAATTCCACAGGAAGAAACATGACATCAGTGGAGGGGATTTTGACTCTCAGGCCTCTTGGGGAGGGAGCAGGTTGCTGATTATAGACGGTGGGAGGCGGGGGCTGCCCGCGGTGTCTGCAGGGCCCCTCAGCACCCGGCGCAGGCTGGGATGTGGGTGTGCTCAGTGGACCTCATCGAGGGGGAGGCTGACGGTGTGGTGGTCAAAAGCACGGCCTTCGGTGTCGGCCACCCTGGGCTTTGAGGACGGGCTCTGCTGCTTGAGGCAGTGTGACCTTGGGCAAATCCCTTTACCCGGCTCTGCTCCTCAGTTTCCCCACTGTAAGACAGGATGACGGGAGTGCTCACCTCTTGGACAGGCCCTTGAGAATGAGACACAGCCATGTCAAGGCAGCACTGAGCGCAGGGCCTGGCACCTGCAGGTGCAGAATAGCCGTGAATGCATGGTCACCGGGAGACCCTCCACCTTCCTTGAGCGGAGCCCCAGTGGTGATTCGTGGCCTGTTCCCTAACGGGCCACAGACCAGTACCAGGCTGAGGCCCGGGGATTGAGGTCTGCAGCCTTAGGGGGCCTGAGGCCCTTCTCCAATCCAAAATGCCTTCGGGAGAGGCGGTTGGGGTGGCAGTGCCTGTGTGACCGGCCACCCCACGGCACATTCCACTCCATTGGAATAGAAGTCGGGGCCCACCCTGCCAGGTGACAGCCCCGAGCATGACAGTCCCCTCACACACGTTGGCCTCCTGGGCAATGAGAAAAGCCCCAGAGATTCCTCGCATGGGACATCTCTTCGCAAAGGCCTATTATTATCTAGAAAAAGAGCCAAATTAGCAAGCATTTATAAAAAGCAGAGAAAATATAGAGCCACTGGGACAAAAAAGACACTGCAGAGACTCAACAGCATGTGGTGGAGTGGGCGGACAGGGCCATGGGGCCTGCTTCACAAAGTGGCCCTCTTGGTCTCCACCTCTGCCCACTTTCTGGCCCCACCCCCAGGGCCTCTTTCCGAAGATGATTTTGTCTCCATTTTCCCTGTCCACGGGCCTTGCAGGACCCGGAGGACTGTCCTCGGGCCCAACATTCCCCTGGTGACTCACTAGTCAGGCAGTGGGTGCCTGAGGCAGCAGAGTCACTCCCTGTGTCCGGGTCACCAGTCATACCTGGTAGAGTCCCCCTCAGGGGAGGGCGGGACTGGGCCGGGCTACAGAGAAGGGCTGGGTGACTGCTGCTGAAGGACTCAGGCCACGCACAGACCTGCAGTTGGGGGCGGTGTCAGGAGTGGACACCCTGCTCCTGGGGCTCTAGCTCAGAAGAAACTCAGCTCTCCTAAAGGTATTGACCCAAGCAAAATTCTCAGGGTGGAAGGTCTCAGGGCCAACACACCTATCCCTGTACCCTTCCTGCCCCGCCGTGGCGTATGCACGCCCTGCAACAGACCCCTTCCTGATGCGTGCCCCCTGCAAATGCACCCTGTGCACCGTCCGAGAATCCAGTGTGATATTATGGGGAGAAAATGTATGTCTGGGTGGAGGTGGGGCAAGGTAGGCATGTGGGGAAGGAGAATGTTTACAAGAAATCCAAGCACACGGGCCATGAAAGAGTCTTAAAAATACCTGAGTCCAGCTGTCTGTCCCAACTTATCAGCTGAGGCCCAGGACAGCAGAGGTCCATGGTCAGCTTGGCACAGCAAGCTGAGCCTGGTTCCCAGACCTGGCACCTGGCTTTGAGCAATGGAAGCGGCGGTAAGTCTGTGCTTGTGGTGTCCCTGGGCTCAGGCCCAGATCCTGAGATCCTGCATGGTGGGGACATCCCCTGGCCTTGATTTGGCTCTGCTGCTCCAGTCACAGAGCTTTCTCGGAAGCAGACACGAAGCCAAAGCATTTCATTAAGACGGGAGGTCAGATAACAGCCCCAGCCGTCTTTGGAAACCGCACACTGCCCAGTGGCCCGGAACGGGCCAGATCTCAGCCCTCCCAGGAGCGCCGGGCATTGTATTTCAGCACAACTCCGCTTCAGCTACTCCCACAGGAAGGAGACAGCTTGCTCCCACCTTGTTTTTAATTTCCAGAACACTGCAGTCCCCTTGGAAATACTCACATTTTCATGACACAGTGGCGGCTACCCTCACACTTCAGAGGCTTCAGACCTGAACCCAGGTGAACCTGGGGTGGTGGTCTCTGGGTGACAGATGGACAGACCTGAAGGGAGCCTGCTCTCTGCGGCCCAGGGCTGGCTGTCACAGCCTGCACTGGCCACAGGGCTCTCAGGTGTGCCCTGCTTTACTCAGCGTGAAGATGGGCTGCTTGGAAGTTACTTGGAACTGGAATTGTGGTCAGGCCACCCCTCCTTAATTTTCCAGAGGGGAGGCAGCTTATATGTACAATCTGTGTGGTGAGAGGTCTCATTTGGAGAAATAAAAAATATATTCATAAACAGGAAAACAACTTTTTAAAAATTATTGACTTTTAACCACCTGTGTGTAGGGTGTGTGTGTCAGGGATTTTTAAAAAGTGAAACACCTTGGCAGGCTTTCAAATTATATATACATATAATGATAATATATATTACATTTGTATTATATGTTTTGGTTTTCAAAGTGCTTTTATATGCCCAGTCATTCCTTATATATCCAACGATTCTTAATGAGCCCCTACAAAGACCCAGGCGATTTCCTAGGCATGGGGCACATGCTGCGAGCAAGGCAGGCGAGACCCCCCTTCCACTGAGCTCTCGCCTAGTGGGGCGAGACAGACCGCAAACGACAGACAAACGAACCACTAAGACAAGTGCAGGGAACGGTAAGTACTATGAAGACTGTAAAGCCAGGAAATGGCTAGAACTGCACTGTCCAATATGGTAGTCACGCATAGTCGTTTAAGTCTAAATTGAGTAAAATGAAATGAAATGAAACATTTCAGTTCTTCACACTAGCCACATTTCAAGTGCTGAATGGCTGCACGTGGCCAGTGCCTCGTGGCATACAGAACATTTCCATCATCACAGTAATTTCTACAGGACGGCAAAGGGCTAGAGGCTCGGGGCTAGTTTAGAGCAGGTGGTCAGGGAGGAACTCTCCGTGGAGGTGCCTTGAGCTGAGACTCGAAGAAGAAATCAACAGCTCACAGGCCTGGGTGGGGGTGGGGAGTGTGGGCAGACAGTTTCAGGCACTTTGGGGCAAAAGTCCAAATGTAGACATGAGTTTAGCAAATTTGAGGAACAGAAAGAAGCTTGGTGTGCCTGAAGAGTAAGATGCTGCGGGTGGGGAGAGTAGAGGAGATAAGGTCTAAAGTAATAATAAAAACAGCTGATGGCTGTTGAGTGCTCATTATGTGCCAGGCATCTATGAGGTAGGTGCTATTATCCTCATTTTACAGATGAGAATACAGACACAGAGAAGGAGAGACACTTAGCCAGAGTCACACAGCGAGTGAGGGGACAGTGCTAGGATTTCAGCCCAGTGGCATGGCCATGGAGCACTTCATTACTATGTTGCACTGTGTCTCCAAAGAGTCAGGGGCTGCATCATTGCGAACTCCCTGTCAGGAGGGGATACTCCATCTGGGTGTGATAGGAAGTCCTTGCAAGCTTTTTTTTTTTTGAGACAGAGTCTCACTCTGTTGCCCTGGGTAGAGTGCAGTGGCATCATCGTGGCTCACTGCAACCTCAAACTCCCAGCCTCAAATGATCCTCCTGTCTTAGTCTCTTGAGTAGCTAGGACTACAGATGCACACCACCATGCCCAGCTAATTTTTCTATTTTTAGTAGAAACGGCATCTCACTCTTGCTCAGGCTGGTCTCAAACTCCTGACCTCAAGCCATCCTTCCACCTTGGCCTCCCAGAGTGCTAGGATTACAGGCGTGAGCCACCGCGCCCGGCCACCTTGCAAGGTTTTAGGCAGGAGAGTGACATGATCTACTGCATTTTTAAGTGATCCACCTGTTTATAGTAGGGAGAATGGACTGCAGAAGTTCAAGTTGGGGGACTATCTCATTATTCAAGGCAATAACATTTCTGTGGCTCCAACTAGGATAGCAGCAATTCTTTGTTTTTATTTTTTAAAGCCTATCAGACATTGCACTTTTATTTTTCATGGTTTACTTATCTTCAAGGACTATGGCAGATAAAACAATGTCCCTTTTATTTTCTAAAAATATATATATATATACACACATACATGCACATTCCTAAGTCTTAGTTGCTCCAAAACTCAACAAGTGCACCCACCATTCAATTAGCTGTAGGAAAGCCACTTTGTGCCAAGTCTTATCTGGTTCAATTTAAAGCATCTTTTCTACATTCTTTAAATTGTTATCAAATTAAGCCAATGATCTTCCTAAATGGGAAGTCTGACTTCAGCTGGTTTCATCTCCACCCAGGGTTGTGTCCACATCCGGGAGAAGGGTTGTGTCCACATCTTGACTTGGGTGGGAACCCATGGTGTGGGGTTTCTGTGTGGAAGAGATCTCTGTGGGCTGTGTAGTACTTAAGCATCTCAGTCTTGAGCATTTAGAGGGGGAGATATCAGGACTGTAGGGATAATCATGGCTCCCAGGACCAATTTACCCTGTAACGTTGACTTTGGATGTGAGGTCTGTGTGTTTCAGGTTCCCTTGAAGAAGAAGGAATGAAGGCAAACCGACAGACCTCGCAGGGAGAGAGCCTATAAATCTACTTCTAGCCCTGCAAACAACTGCCGACGGTGCTTAAACCAAATACAACTTCTAACCACCTGCAGCCCTAACTGGCCTTCTCTCCCATCAAATACCAATTGTTGTTTCTCTGTCCCATAGGGAGAAGGGGCACAGGTGGTTCAAATATTGTTTCCCCTCAGCCATAGCTACCTTCTGCATGGCCTGTTTGGGGTACAGGGTCAAGTCAAGGTCATAACTCTGTGGTGTCCCAGGCACTTGACACCCTTCCCCCTTTATGACAGGTTATTTAACTTCCCTGTGGCTGCCTTTCTTCAGGATAATTATGGCTATCTGTTCTACCTCCTAGCGCTCTTGTGAGAATTAAATGAGTTAGAAGTAAAGGAGTCAGCCAGCGCAGTTATCAGAGTTAGCTGTATCATATTATCTCAGTGGAAGGAGGAGGAGAGGAAAGGAGGTGGCCAGATGCAGAGCCCAGTCTCAAGGCCACAGTGAATAAGGGTCCTAGAGTCATGCAGTTAACAATTACCCTGGAGCCTCTGCACGTTAGTCAGAGGATTCTCAGGAGCTCCAGGCGCTGCCCAGGAGTCCCTCTGCAGGTGGGATCACCACCACCCCACAGCCCTGGCTGCAGTTTCTGCTCCATCTGGGGCAGAGCAGGCTCGGGCCAGGCCACTTCCAAATACCTTGGCTCTTCCTCACTTCTTGAGGCCAGGCTGGGTCAGCTGCAGCAGCTCCTACTGGCAGAATGCAAAGGAAAGGCCTTCTCAGTTGGGTGTGAGGACGTTACAGTAGCCCCTTGGGTTCTGCCCATGAGTGAGTAACCGGGGCCACAGGCTGGTTGGACCCAAGTCTATGGCCTCTCCTGGAGTTGCCTTCTCTGGACTACAGAGCCAGCCACCCATCCCGCCCAGATGACTGTTATCTCAACAAGCTTACGATTTAATTCTAAATAACAATGACTCACAGGATAGCAGTTCCCTCATTTGCCAGAGAAGTCTTATGAAGATTAAACTATTCTCCCAGGTAAAGGAAGGTCTTTACTTTTAGAGTTGGAGGGAGGGAAGCAAGTTATGTGATTAGAGCAGACACTTTGGAGCCAGATCATTTGACTTTGAATCTGGCTTCACCACTTACAAAGTGGTTTGACCTGGGACAAGTTATTCAACCTCCAGTGAATAACTCAGTTTCCTCATCTGCAAAATGGGGATAATATTAGTACTTGCCTTGTAGGGTTATTATGAGAGTTAAATGAGTTAATATCTATACAGAGCTTAGAATTGTGCCTGGCACATAGTAAGTGCTTATGTAAGTGTTTAATAAATAAACGTCCAATAATGGGGAATTGTCTATATAAAATCTATATAATGCAGTACTACACAGTCTACAGTTTCTTTAGTAACATGGGAATATCTTCATGATCTATTACTAAAGGAAACAATAAACTTTAAAACAAACTTTATAGTATACCATTATTATTGAAAACATAAAACAAATCTGTGTACATTGAAAAAAATACTAAAAACATATACACCAAAAGGGTGTTTTTCTGTTTTCCAAAATTTCTGTATTCTGCATATGTTACTTTAGTAATAAAAAAACAAATAGTACGAATTATACAGAAAGGGATCAAATATAGTAGGTGTACATAATCCAGATTAAATGATCTTGCTTTAAAATAATAATAGCCCCGACAGTCCCCAGGCTAAATCATTCAGGGTACCTCCTAGGCTGAAGCTGAACAGTATCATTAAAAGGGAAAAAAACCCCTAATATTAAATGCTTATATGGATATGTTGTATTATCTTCCTTCTGGGAATACTCAAAAGCTAACTGCACCAACACAGCCAGATTGAAATATTACCTAAACAACAGATGACCCACATATGCAAAATAAACAAAGCAGCAAACAGCAGTGTGTAAAAGGAATGGATTGGGCATGTTTTGCAAGGCGGTGAGCGAAGTGGGAGTCAGGAAAGCTGCGAGCATAGACAGGATGGGGTGGGGCGCGGGAGCATTCCTCCAGCCCTTGAGTCAGAGGTTTCAAGAAGGAAATAGAACTTCAGGGGCTGCTACAATAAAGGCAGGAGATAGGCATCTCCTTTAACTACTCATTTGTGTAGACTGAGTGGAGAAAAGACTAAGTCAAGAACTACTCCTGCACCATGACCTTTAGTAAAGGGCCAAGTGCTGCTCTGCTCTGCCACCAGGCCACTTCTCACCCTGCTCCAGGGCCTTACAGAACAATTCAACCCCCAAGCACCTCCAAAACATTTTGACTCTGCTTCCAAAGTGCCTTGTTTGGCTTTGCCTGTTTTGCCCTCCTTAACACTGATAATTTCACATATTCCTTTCCCCTAATCCAACCAACAGTGGATCTGTTGTAAGCTGACATCATCTTTCTCATCTCCCTATTTTCAGTTCGTAAGTTCTTGCCCCAGCATCTTATTACCCTCAGAAGATATGAAGAGCTTTGGAAGAAAATCAAAATACTAGTAGCAAATTCTGAAATTGTGCTAAATTTTTGGCTGACAGAAACCGGTTTCAGTTCTCCCTTCAATCTTTTCAAATGTCAGCACCATAAAGTCCCCTATTTACTTTACCCTATTTACTAACTGCATTGATATCTATAAGAAAAAGACCATCTCAATAATTTCCCAAACACCTGGATTGGCTGGAATTGCTTCTTTCTTTCCAATGAACAATGGGGTCCTGGGACTGCCTTTGCCCCACCAGGGCTGTGCCCAGGACACAGGAAGGAGGGGGTTAGCAGGCTGTTTTTTTTTTTTTTTTTTTTTTTTTTGAGACAGAGTCTCACTTTGTTGCCCAGGCTAGAGTGAGTGCCATGGCGTCAGCCTAGCTCACAGCAACCTCAGACTCCTGGGCTTAAGCGATCCTACTGCCTCAGCCTCCCGAGTAGCTGGGACTACAGGCATGTGCCACCATGCCCGGCTAATTCTTTTTTGCTATATATATTTTTAGTTGGCCAGATAATTTGTTTCTATTTTTAGTAGAGACGGGGTCTCACTCAGGCTGGTCTCGAACTCCTGACCTCAAGCGATCCACCCGCCTCGGCCTCCCAGAGGGCTAGGATTACAGGCGTGAGCCACCGCGCCCGGCCAGGCTGTTTTATTTTTCAGCAAGTGTTGGCAGTAATTAGAGCATCCAAATGATTTCTGTTGATACTGTGGGGATCAGCTTCTAAGCTAAAGGCTTGCAAAAACAGGGGATACAAATTTTGTATCAGGAGAATTGATTGCACATTTGAAGAAGGCAATAAAAAACATCACTAGAAGTGTTGTAATAACCTGCATCGTCTTTGTTCTGTTTAGAGAAGGGAGGGCCTGGGAGCCCTGATGAAGTCAGAGCTTCTTCCTTCCCAAGGGCATCTGTTTCGATGCCACAGAAGAAAGGAACAAGGCGGAGTCCATGGGCCGAGGGGACAGAGCACTCCACTGCTCAGGCACATATGATAACACTAGGCTTTCCTGGGGGCGAGCATGTTTCCCTCCTCTGACCCCAAGAGTCGGAGAGGCGACACTGATTTACAGCTGCATTTCTTTTCCGTCCCGTCTTTCCGGCCCTCTGCCTGCGGTCTGTTCAAAGCACACTCAAAGGAAAGAGAGGCCATTGAATCTGCCTAACTGGGAAGTGGTTTTGAGCAAGCGCTGATGTTATGACACACACTCTTGTCTTCAAATTGGTCTCTTGTGCTTCAGTGGAGCGGCACTGTGGTGTGTACAGGTGTTGGCCAGGGGTTCCCAGAACACGGAGCCTTCTCTCTCAGCGTGGGTGACCCTCCATGGGGACGTCTTGAACTATTGTTATTAGATTAGGATTGACAGTGGTGAATGCTCAACAGGCAGCCCCCCTTCAGTTCTTCCTTGGAGCAGTGAGGAAGGAGGGGAATGTCTCCTCGGAAAGAAGAAAAGGAAGGTTGTTTAATGGAAATCTATTGTGTTTTTTTTAAATTCTACTTATAATTTATGGGATTGTAGACCGAGGGAAAAAGTTCCTTATCTGATCAATTCAACACCCTTATGTTAGGATGGGGGCTTTGTTCCTATAACATTACTATGGTGGAATCTATTTTCTTAATGGAACATCATGTAATTCTTTCATATGTGTAACTTAAATTTTTTAAATTTTTATTTTTTTTAATTTAATTTTATTTTCAGAGCCAGGGTCTCACTCTGTTTCCCAGGCTGGAGTGCAGTGGCATGATCATAGCTCACTATAACCTTGAATTCTTGGGCTCAAGTGATCCTCCTGCCTCAGCCTCCTGAGTTGCTAGGATTATAGGCATGAGCCACCAGGCCTGGCTAATATATTTTTTTAAAAAAGAAAAAAATATAAATTATCTTTCTATAATCAATTCACAAAATGAATGTACCTGTTCAATGCTGTGTTTTCTTTGCTTTTCTGCAAAGTTGTTCTGGGGAAGATTCCTATTTTTAGATTATTTTCCACTAGAGAAAAATTTTAGGCTGGTTTGACCAAATCCACAAAGGAATGAAATAAGAGTCCAAGTGTCCCAGTATTTGTAAAACAGTATAAAGCCATCCCTGCTGGGCTAGGGGGTGGGAAGGTGGGAAGATGGGAACCAAGAAAGGCTGACCGCAAGGTGGGCTTCTTCTCTGGACCTGTGCCCCTTGTTTCTGTCTTCCCACCTGCTGGAGGGACCAGTCCTGGCAAGCAGGGCAAGCATCGGTACGCTGTGCCTGGCACGGCAGGAGCTGGAGAAGCCTTACGCCTGCTGGTCTAGGTGTTACCTCTTGTTGTCTCTTCTCTTAGAGACCTCAAAGGGTATTTTTGAACAGGGAGAACTAAAACCCCAAAGTTACTAATTTGGAGCACTGGCAAGGAGAGACTTTATCCTACTGGGCTAATCTGAGAACTTGGCGAGCCCGCTGAGCTCTGCCTACAGGACAAACACACCTCCAGCATTCACACTGCGAATCTCACCACTCTTCCCCCGGGATGGCTGTTACCATTGAGAATTCGTCAGCCCTTCCACAAGCCACGCACAGGCCCCAGTGAGGCCCGTTCAGACCCTGTGGGCCATGACTGCGTTCTGCTTTCCAGCTCTGTGCTAGCTGCTCCCCTCATCCCACTTCTCCCCTTCTGCTCTCAAACTTTCTATTTTCCACCAAAGTGACGATTCCATTCCTTGCACTCTGAACATATGCTGTTTCATGGTTCAGTTTCTCAGGCTTTCTGAACACTGTGTCTCCGAGAGCAGCCTTACTCTCTTCCCGTGACCGTGTCAGTCTTCCTAGCTGCCCTGTGGCATCCGGCCTCTTTCCTCCTCCATCTGTGTCTCTCCCCCACCTCCCCTGACACTGCTCTGCTCTCCCCTCAGCCAGCTTCCCTTCTCCTTCCTGCCACTCACTGCCCCAGCCCTGTCCTCAGCCCTTTTCTCTCTTCTCCACACGCTTTTTACTCTCATTCTTCTGCCACCCGCCCATCACTCCCACCACGTCACTGCCCCCCCCAGGGAACCTGGGTGGGTGGCCCAGGGAGATGCGGGGCAGCCCCTGTGAGAACAGCCCAGTTGGCTTCTACAGGGTTTTCCCGAGCTCCGTTACAATTTGTGACCAAGGTCAAGAAGGACAGTGTGGCTCAGAACTGTGTTGCTGCCCTCTTCTCATCAGCCTAAGAATCTGGGCTTCCTTGGAGCCCATGACTGGTCCCTTAATAATCTGGTTTCTGTTGCTCCTAAAGGCAAACTTCTTAGGCCACGCCTGACGCGCCTTGAGCCTGCCAACCTTTCGGCCTTAGATGGTCCCACGTGTGCACTCTGAACTCCTGCTGCACCGGCCTTCTTTCAGTTTCTCAAATGTGCTGCGTTTCCTCCTACCTGGGGACCTTTGATCATGCCATTCCTTCTGTCTGGAATACTCTGCCTCCTCCCTCCCCACCCCTGCTTTATCTAGTTAATTCCTTTTGTTAGTTATCTGCTCCTGTGTAACAAATTACACCAAAACTTAGCAGCTTAAAACAAAAATTTGTGGCCGGGCGTGGTGGCTCACGCCTGTAATCCTAGCACTCTGGGAGGCCGAGGCGGGTGGATCGCTCAAGGTCAGGAGTTCGAGACCAGCCTCAGCAAGAGGGAGACCCCGTCTCTACTAAAAATAGAAAGAAATTACCTGGCCAACTAAAATATATATAGAGAAAAAATTAGCCGGGCATGGTGGCGCATGCCTGTAGTCCCAGCTACTCGGGAGGCTGAGGCAGTAGGATCGCTTAAGCCCAGGAGTTTGAGGTTGCTGTGAGCTAGGCTGACGCCACGGCACTCACTCTAGCCCGGGCAACACAGCGAGACTCTGTCTCAAAAACAAAACAAAACAAAAAAAAACCAAAAATTTGTTATCGCATGTTTTCTTTGGGTCAGGAATCTGGGAGCAGCTTAGCTGGATGGTTCTTGTTCAGGGTCTCTCCAGAGCTGCAGGGTCCCCTTCCACGCTGCTGGTGGAGACCTAGGTTCCTTACCACGTGGCCTCTCCGTGGGCTGCCTGAGCGTCCTCAGGATGTGGAAGCTGACTTCTCCCAGAAAGGATGGTCAGAAAGAGAGAGGGAGAAGAAGCCCCAAACAGAAGCTGCAGCCTTTCGTAAACTGACCTCAGAAGTGACACATCATTCCTTCTGTCCTATACTATTGTCTTGGTACAGGGTGGGAGGAGATGACACATAGTGTGAATAACAGGGTGGGGGTCACAGGGCCATCGTGGAGGCTGGTCTAATTATCACTTCCTTTCCCTTAATATATATTAGTGGGATTCTGTGATTGAAATTTGTCTCCTCCCTTAGACTATAAGATTCTTGAGAATCGGTGTCTGTTTTGCTCATCTATCAGTTAGCTTTTGCTATGAAACAAACCAACTGCAAACTCCTGAAAAGGAAAGTATCCATTTGTTATTTCTCGTGTGTCTGTGGGTCAGCTGGAGTTCTCCTGACCTGGACCAGGCTCCGCTGACTTGGCGGGGCTCACTCAGGCATGGGGCATCAGCTATTGGGTTAGCTGGGGCTGGCAGGTCTCAAGTGGCCTCACTCCTCTGTCTGGCAGGTGGCTGGCCACCAGCTGGGATGATGAAAGTGAAAGAGCCATGTGTCTCTCACCATCCAGCCAGCTAGCCTGGGTGAGGTCACATGGCAGCTAGACAGTTTCAAGAGTGAGAATAGAAAAGTACAAGGCCCCTTAAGGCCAATTCTTGGAAGAGGTACAATGTCACTTCTGCCACATTCTATTGGCCAAGACAAGTCACAGGCTAGCCCAGATTCAAATGGTGGGGAAATAGACTCAACTTTGTAATGGGAGGAAAGTTGCACTGCAAAGGGGTGTGGATATAAGGAAAGGGGGAAAAGCAGCCATTTTTGTAAACACAGCACACCATAGTATCCCCAGAGCCTAGCACAGTACCTGGCACATGTTAGGGACTCAATAAAAAGAGTATTTACTGTATGGATGAGTTGGAACATTTTACCTTTAGTAGTTCTTATTTTGTTCTTAGCTTGTCTCCCTCACTGCTAAGCAAGCACCCATTCATGTCTGTGACCCCACAACATGGACATTGCATAGGACTCCACTATGTGATAAATAAATATAACACTGACTCTTTTCATGCCCTCTTGCAAATGTCTATTGCTTATGTCTTCACAAAGCTTAAAGCCTTCCACAGCCAATTTGCATAGGTTTTGCAATCCGGTGGACCAGGGCTTAGATCCTGAATCTCATTTACCAGCTGTGGGATCTTGGGCAAGTTCCTTCATCCTGTTGAGCCCAGTTTCTTGTTCCACAAACTAAGGGTGGCTACTAATAAGGTAGGGTTGAAGTGCGATTAGATATGTGAAGTGCTAAACACAGTGGCAGGCACTGAATAAACGTCATCCCCTTTCCTTTACCCTAATGCCCTGTGTCACCTGGACCTTGATTTGGCCCTTCTAGCCTCAGCCCTGGCTTATCCAGCCTGTCCCAGATAAGCCACCTCTGTTCCACACGTCCCTTGGTCTCTTAAATGCAATCGTTGCCATAAACGTGAGTACAGCTGAACTCCCATTAGCGGTGTAATTCCTATTGCCACAGATGGGCAGGAACACTGTGGATCACATGGGATTTTTGCCCCGCCTGGCACAGCCTCCCTAATCCTGAGACCAGAGGAGCTTCCCCTTGTACTCTTCAGGTCTCTGCAGGTCTAGGTGCCCCTGTTGCTCCTCCTGACCTTTGGTCTTCCACTTTTATGTCTTCCATCATAAAAGTGCTCACTGCTCAGGTCCATTTTTAAATCCTCTGACCATTTCTTCTTTGTATGTCAGCTGTCTTCTCTCTAGGTTTTCCCTTCGTTTTTTGTACCCCTCCTCACCTTACTATTTTTGACCTGCCATATGTCAGGCAGTGGCTAAGCACTTTACGCTAATTGGCTCATTAATTCCTATATCAAGCCTGTAGCATAGGAACTATTATTGCCACCATTTCCCTGGTGAAAAGTTTGAGGCTCAGAAAGTTCACATAACGTGCTCAAGGCTGCACATGGTAGATGGTAGAACCAGGATTAACCCCAGGTTCTGGTCCCAAAGCTGTACCCTCTCCTCCCCCTGCACCCTCCCCACCATTTGTTGCTTAGTTGTGCATCCTGTGGCAACTTCCTGTTAGAATGTTCCTTCTCTATATATGGCTAGTCTAGATGTTATCGGCATTTTCTTCAAAATTACCACCTTCCTCCTCAACTCTCATTTTCCTTTTTCACTAGGGTGATGCAGTTCAGCAGAACTTTCTGTAATGAGGGAAATGTTCTCTGCACTGTCTACTGTGGTTGCCACTAGATACACGTGGCTTTTGTGCATTTGATGTGTGGCTAGTGTGACTGAGAAATTACTTTTTAAATTTTTATTTAATTTTAATTAATTTAAACTTAAATAAGACATGGCTATTTGCTACTGTATTGGACAGCACAGCTCTAGGGTCTCATCTTAGTGTAGCTTGTTATTGAGGAAGGATGAGGGACTGAATGTGGGGAAAGGTAGATGGGGACAGAGGCAACTTGAGGAAGCCACAGAACTTTGTGCTCATGAATATTGACCTAAGACTAAGCTTCTCATAAGGACAAATGATTTAATGATGTCCAGATTCCTGGTCCCAGATTTTTTCCTGGACCTCTGGCTTCCAATCACCAGGTTCCTGGTGAGGTCATGAAGAGTGCCAGGCTCTAGGGGTTACGTTGAGGCTTTTCAGAAAAATAGCCGTCCTAAGCAACATGTGAATTAAAATGTGCTCATTTCAGTGTAGGGTGAGAGTGAGAAATCACTGAAGTAAGATTTTCCTCTTCAGCGTGTGCTGCCAAAATCAACAGTCAATATAAACTTTGGCCTGCAGTTTGCAATTCTATAGAGCTTCCCACTCAAGTTTTCTGGAAATGCAAATTATAGAGCTCTCGGCAATAGTTCCAGACACTGAAATGCCCTTTTTTGCTATTGAATCCAGATAGCCTCCAGGACTTTCACACAAAGCTATCTCCGAAATAGTTACTTGATGAATTAGATTCTAGTGAGCCTTCAAATATTAATAAATTTTTATCAGAAAAATCTGCCTAGTTTTGGAAGCAAAAAATCCATTCTTTTACTTGTTTATCCAACTACCTACCCATCCATCCCTTTATCCATCCACAAACATTTTCTGAGTGCATAGGAAATGCTAAAATGCAGGTGGAAAAGAGAGCATAAAGAAATTAGAAAGATGGAAAGACAATTTTTATAGATTCAACTTCTTTTTAATTTTAAAAACAAATAGTTTTAAAAACAAAACTATTTGTTTTTAAAATTTCGGTTTCATGCTGGTAACCGAAAGGACATAGAGCATTGAGCCCCTGTTCTTAGTACCTGCTATAAGGTATCTTTCATTCATTTATTTATTTATCAAATATTGTCAAGTGTCTTTCATGCACAGACATTTAGTTATTGTCACTAGAACTTTGAGGGCATAAAGTACTTCAATAATACTTTTATTATGGAACTAAGCTCAATAAGCTGCAATTTACTTCTTCACATATCTGCTTCTGTCTCTAGATTGGGGATCCTTGGGGGCTAGGACACTTAGTGACTGCTGTGTTCTTGGTCCCTGGAGCACTGCCTGGCACACAGTGGGAGCTTATTAAACATTCTGTGAAGGAATACAGAACCACAAAACTGATAGGAGGCTAGACCCATGATCCCCACAGCTCAGCAGTTGGTCTCCCACAAGGGAGTCCTTCAGGACATAAGCTTCAAAATCCGTAAGGAATCTAAAGCAACTTGCTCTGAGATTAGCCTTCATGAATGCATCAAATCCTCCCCTGTTTCAGTTATATTTTCAGCCTCCAGTATCTGAAGGCATAAAAATTCTCCATGTGTACTAATCACAAATAGGATTTTTTCTTTCTTTCTTTTTCTTTCAGATGTCCTAAAACTTCAAGTTCAAACATTGTCCTCTATCCACTTCTATAATAACAATATAATACTTGATGAAGGCTTATAAATTAATTGAAAATCTAAAAAAAATTATAATAGTCTTATCCAGGACTTTCAGTTTTATAAGCTTCTGTCACATCCATTTTTGACTCATGCCTTTACAGACCAGAGTGTTCTTGAGAAAAGCCTTTCTTGAATATGAAAGCCTCCCATTCCATCTGTTTGTCATCTCTACATACTCCTTTCTGGGTGTCTTTCATAAGGTTCAGTGACAAAACCAGTTCAGAATATTCATTCATTTATCAGTTTACTTAAACATTTATTCAACAAATATTTATTGTATGCCTGCCAATGTGCAGGCACAGCAATTTTGTCCTGGGCTAAGACTGAATAAAATCACAGGCCAGTAATTCCTTTCCTCCCTGCTATTCCCCTGGCTCAACTTCTAGAGCAAACATTGATGTTTGGCAGTTCATCACCCCTGTGTTTATCTCCTTTCTTTTCTTGTTTAGAATTGTTGATTTTCTCTTAGAGATGTTTACTTTTCACAAAGTAAAAGTGTCTTTCTTCCCTGGCTAGGTTGTAGGTTCCTAGAAAAGATGAGGGAAGCGAAACCCTGGGGTTTTCACTGACATTGCCAGGACCATGTTAAAGGTGAGGACACAGAGGTTCCGGAGAGATTAACCAAATTGCCCAAGATGTCTCAGCCAGTCCATGGTGGGGCTGGGATTCTCCCTAGACATGCCTGGTTCTAAAGCCGCCAGAACTGCCCCCTCACCAGCCTGCCTCCTTGATGCCAGAGCCGCTTATTCAAATACCCCAGAGAGCTGAGCTCAGAGCTGGCCCACAGCAGACACTCAAAACTATTTACGGACTTAATTTGATTTAAATAAATGCAGATGGTTTGGCTGATCCAGGGCAATTAACCTGACAGCACTTCTTTCCTCTCATCATGGACAGATGGTAGCTCTTCAGGAGAAATGTGAAGACCTGGGGTGTTAAGAATCATTATCTCTTCCTTTCCCCAGCTAGCCAAGATAAAAGCTGCAGACTTGGCCTTGACTTTGCACTTTTTAGATTTCTGTCAGAACAAGCCACAAACCTTAATGCACTTGGGTAATGCACGGCCAACTTGCAGTTATTTGTGGTAGCAGGGAGCAAGGATGGCATCCACCGACCCCGCCAAGTTTCCTTTGGACAAGAATGTCAGTGTCTTTCTCCTGCCCCTCCAACAGAGAGGCGTGCAGGCTGTGGGGCGCTGGGAGGGCCCAGGACGGGCTTGCAGGCGTGAGGGGACAAGAAGCAGAGCAGGAGCAGCCCACAGGGAGCCAAGAGCTAGCTCTCCTGTGTTTTAATGCATTCTAAGCACAACAGCTATATAAATGCTCCTTCCATGGTGACAAAATAATGATTCTAAAAATAGACCTTCTGCGCTTTTCTAATTTTGCACCATGTGTATTTGTTATCTATTCAAAAATAAATGTATTTTAAAAAAAGATCTGCATATTCTCACATCCAAAGCCTGGAGTAGCATAGAGTTAATGTAACAGCTCTGGCCTGAAGTCAGTGGAACTGGGTATTAGTTTCTGCGTTGCTGCTAATTTTATTTCTAAAACAACAATTTCTCTTGCTCAAAATCCTCAAAAGCTGAATCACCTAAAAATAAATTCAAACTCATTTTCTTGTTCTGTGAGATCAGGGGTGATCTAACTCCTGCTTACCTGTCTTAGGATAGGTTTCCCCAAAAACAGACCTTAAGAGAAAGATTTGGTTGCAAGTAGTACAATATCACTTGAGGGAGGTGATCTCCATCATAAGGTAGTGGGGATGTGAGAGACGGAAGAGAGGAATGCCAAGAAAGGGTGCCACATGAGCTGGTGACCACCATGGGAAACTTCGTTCAATCTCCCACAGTCCCTCGGAGAGATTGTGTAGAACACACTTGAAATTATCTGACTACAAGCAAGGCATCTGGGGGCTTGTTTATCAGCTCCCCTCCTCATTGGTTGAGGGTTGACCTGAGAGCATCAACTCCTCTGCCCTTCTAGTCTGCCTCGGGCAGAAACTAGACACGCTCTCCTGAGCAAAGCATGCACTCAGGCAGGCAGATGCTGTGCATGAGCTGGGAAGCTGTAGATGAGCTGGGTAGATCACAGAAAACAGCCAGAATACTTGGATGCTTTTTCTGTCAAGAGGTGGAATCTATTTCTCTGCTCCTTGAATTTGGGCTGGTCTTTTGATGAATAGAATGTAGAAGTCACAAGTTGTAGAAGTTCTTGGCTAGAACTCAAGAGAAACCTTGCAGTATCTGCTCTTGTACTATTGGAACTGTGCTGCAACCATGCGAATAAGCCCAGGCTGGGCTGCTGAAGGATGAGAGAGCCCATGGAGCAGAGATGGGTCATCCCAGCTGAGCATCCCTAGGTCAACCAGCCCCTAGCCAACCTGCCAGCTGACCGCAGACACATGAGTGAGCCCAGCCCAGCCCAGAAGGATGACCCAGCTGAGCCCAGGCAAAACTGCTGAGCTTGTAGTCATAAACCAAATAAATTATTGTTGCCTTGAACCTCTAAATTTTGGGGTAGTTTGTTATGCCCCCAAAGTTAATTCATTTAGCATTCAGGCAAAGGCTACAGGAGGTAAGAAATGGAAATAAAGAGAACTGTATACAACCAGATTCCTGTCTTTGGGTGATGGGCTGGTTATCTTTGTTTGCAGTGTTGTTATTGGAACTGCTCACTGTGGAAAAGATAGGTAAGACTTAGAGCGTGGCCAGTGGTTTTGGAGGGGTCCAAGCTTAAAATTACAAACAAAATCAAAGCACTTTGCAAATCTCCTTTATTCATGGTGGCAGTGACTTAAACTTTTTGTCTGTTTGCAGGCCACTTAAAAAAGACACAGAAGCCTGAAGTCCACTTTACTTGCTTCTCACTCAGCTCTGTTTGTCATGTTCCTTCACTAGCATTTCCCAAGGAATCCCACTAGAATCACCAGACAGAATGGTATTACTTTTAGAGACATCAGACACATGTTTAATGCTGCAGGGTGACCATCTCGCCCTGGTTTGCTTGGGACTTGGGTGGTTTTGGCATTCGAAGTTCCATGTCTCATAAAATCTCTCCACCAAGTATGATTGGTCACTCTACTCCACCAAGTATCTCTCCAAACCAAGTATGATTGGTCACTCTACTGTATGAGGTAATATCTGGTTTTGTTTAATATTGTAGGGTTTAACTCACACCAGCCACAAAATTATAAAGGGTATCCATGGCTAGGCATGGTCACTCACACCTATAATCCCAGCACTTTGGGAGGTTGAGGCAGGAGGATTGTTTGAGGCCAGGAGTTGGAGACCAGCTTGACCCCATCTCTACAAAAAAAAAAGAAAGTTCTCTGGGTGTGGTGGCCCACACTGTAGTCCTAACTACTTGGGAGGATAAGGCAGGAGGATCATTTGAGCCCAGGAATTTGAGGCTGTAGTGAACTATGACTGTACCACTGCACTCAAGCCTGGGTGACAGCAAGACCCTATCTCAAAAAAAAAAAAAAGTATATTTAAAAAGAGGGTATCCTTGCTTTGAGGCAATCCTTTATATAAAATTTAGGCTTATAAAAATGTTAAAAGTTTACATTTCAAAATAAGTTTATGTACAGACTTATATGTATACCTAGCTAGGTACATTTACTTACTTTCCAAAACAAAAATTCATAATGTTCCATCTTCTTTTTTAAACAACATCTTTCTTAGTTTGCTCTGAATATGAAACACATACAGTAGTCTCCCTTATCCACAATTTCCTCAGTTTCAGTTACCTGAAGTACAGTAAAATATGGTATTGTGAGAGAAAGAGAGACAACGTTCACATAACTTTTATTACAGTATATTGTTATAATTGTCCTATTTTTATTATTAGTTATTGTTGTTAATCTCTTACTGTGCCTAATTTATAAATTAAACTTTATCACAGGTATGTATGCATAGAAAAAAAATATAGTATACATAGGGTTCAGTACTATCTGTGGTTTCAAGCATCCACTAGGGGTCTTGAAGCGTATTTCCTGCAGAAAAGGGGGGACTACTGCACTTGTAAGAGTTTTGTTAATATTTGTACTCAGCCTTTCAGGAGCATCCACTCTCCTAAAGCCAAAACCATGGGTAGAAATGTGATCATATCCCAAGAGCCTCACCCCAAAATTTCTAATTAATTTTTGGAAATCTGAGTGCATTTTCCAATGGAAACAATGTTAGAAAATCCTTTAGACCTTGTCACCGTCTCTAACTTTTTTTTCTTAATGGAAAATGTCTTCCAAACGCCAGCTTTAATACATGTAGGCCCCAGTAGAATGCCAGGGACCAGTGGAACTTCCACCATCCTTGCAGAAGGGCCTTTCTCCTCTCTCGTTTCTTGAAGAGAGCAGCTGAGGGTGTGGTGGGAGGGGAGGTCCGTTTGGGAGAAGTTTTAGGGCAGGTATGGGGAAGATGGACAAAGAGCTCCAACCAAAACTACATTGGCTTAGCCCATGTATTTTAGTGTATGGTCTTACTTGTTGTTTATTGGTAACTTGCTTTCTTTATTTTCTTTAATAGTTCCAAGTATCTAAAGACTTTAACTGAAAACTGCCCACCTTCACAGCTCTTAAAATAAAACAAAATAATAAATTTAAACATATTTCTATATAGTCATAGCAGATGCTGAATTTCAGCTGGAAGATAATGAGAAGTTTCATGTCAAAGAACATGTCATTTTCTCTGAGTCTGGTAAAATAAATTGGATTTGGACAGGTAGAAAAGGGAGGAAGATAGAAACAATTTTCTAGCCTTTGTTACCTATGACCAGACACTCCCTAGAAAGACTGAAGCCACTAGGTACCAAAGAAGAGGGTAGAGCATGTGCAGATGCATGATGCTGAGAGAGGCGGGCACGCAGGGTGGAGGGAAGCCACGGTGTGAGGGCCATGCTGGGTGGGGACACCACAGTACACTGGTGAAAGGTCATGGACTCCAGGCTAAGGCTGGAGTCCTGGCCCTCCCCTTGCTGTGGTCTTAGTCAAGTTACAACTCTGAGCCTCGGTTTCCTCAACTATAAAATGGAGATGATGGGAGCATCATCAAAGGGTTGTCATGAAGATCAAGTGAACTGATGTATGTAAAGTCCCTATGCTTGACCATAAAGTAAATGCTCAAAAGTTGGTACTTCTGATTGTTATATTAAAATGCCGTCTTATTTGGGTAATGATCTGAAGTACATTCATACAGATGCCAATAGTTATGGGTTTGTTGGTTGCTCTTTCTCTCTGTTTTCTCCTTGTAGAATCATTTAAGAGCAAAAAGGAAAGCCTCCAAATAAACCCCAGTCTCCTCAGCTCCAGGTTCCCGCAGTACCCAGGGTTCTCAAGACCCTGGAAGGCCCAGCTGGGATCCCCGAATTAGCAAGTGGCAGATGCTCCATGTTGTATGAAGGTCCTGCATCCCATCACTTCTCGCTTTGCCAAAGACATTAAAAATAAGTCAGTCTATATTTGAACTTTCAATTTGGAAACATAGGTGTAGAACTAGCTGAATGAGCTAAGCACTGGTGACAGACGCTGCATTGCAGTGGGGAAGCCCTTGGATCTTTACATGGACAGCCAGCAAGTGTCTCATGGTGGGCACGTTACGGTTAATTCCGAGGGAGAGAGACTCTCTGAGCCATCTGGGAGGAGGAATTGGGTCCCTTGACACATAAAGATTGGAAATGTTCACTGAGGATTTGCTCAAAATTGAATTTTTTAATTTTTCTTTTTTTTTGAGATGGGTTCTTGCTATGTTGCCCAAGCTGGAGTGCAGTGACTTTTCACAGGTGCGATCACAGCACACTACAGCCTCAAACTCCTGGGCTCATATAATTTTCCTGGGCACTCTTTATGTTGTAGGGTAAACTCTTGGGTCTTTCTTTAAAAAATCCCCAGTCAAGAAAGGGACTGTGATTTGTGAAGCTCTCAAACAAGTGAGATGGCGGCTGCACGGCTGCTCAAGCCCCCATTCCTTGGGAAGGCCTCTCCTCCCACCTGGCTCTTCACAGGGTTCTAGGATGCTCTGGGCCGCCTGGGACCACAGCTCGGTGGATGTGCAACTTCTTTTCCACATCATGTCTCTGAATAAAGGCTTCTTTCAGAGACTTTAGGAAAAAAGTGTCAGATGTAATGAAGGTGAGTTGAACTTATGAGATGAGGTAGAAAGATTCTGGACTCTGGAGGCCCAATGTCACCGTTCTCTAGCTGCGTGCCCTTGGGCACAAGTCCTAACTTCGGAGTGTGCGTCTCCATTGGTGCAAGAAGATTTGTGCTCCTCTTAAAGGGCTGTTGATCAGCAGCCCATGGTGGTACTCAGCGGAGGCGGCCTCTGCCTTCCCTGCATGGAGCCGGCTCGCACAGCCGGTCACCTCCCCAGACCACAGCACAGGAAGGAGAACCAAAGTCCGGCAGACACGCAGGGAGCTGCTCCTGCCACCCGCATAGGCCAAGACCGTAAAACTTCTACCTGCCTTTGTTTGTTTTCTCCCGTTAAAAGAACTCACAATCGTTTCTGTTAAAATAAATGAATAACAGCAAACAAAATGTAGAAGAGGACATTCTGAGGAGCAGGAGGAACACAGCCCCACTGGGTATCACACACACTGGCTCTAGGAGCAGGGTCCCTTTAGCTTTCCTTTGATCTTTTTCTTGCTTAGGAGAAGAAGAAAGAATGATGAAGTATACTGGAAACTCTTAGTTCTCATGGTGCCCGTCTGTCCTGCCATTCTCCTGCTGGCGGTGGCTGGACAGGGTGCTGGCAGCTGGAATGAGCCTGCACCAGCTCCTGGGTGCTGCCGGCCGAGGCGAGGCTGACCCCTGGCAGCGCTGCTATGATCGTGGCTGGCCTGGCAGCTCTGGGCACCTCAGCAGTTCAGGGATGCCTCAAGCTGGAAAAACTTCTTTGGCATTTAGGTGGGGCAGGAAGGAAGGGTAGGGAAGGTTCCTCTGAAGTCAGCAAAGTGGGGGTCAGCAGTGAGGCGGAGGGATGGTTACTCAGTTCCTGCCATGGCCTGTAGGCTGGGGCCCAGGGCTCCGGGAGCAGAATCCTCCAGAGCAACATTTGAGCCTGGGAGAATACAGCAGTGCTTTGCCCATGCTGTTCCCTCCGCCCAGGAAATCCATCTCCACGTTGTCTCCTGGAAGAATCCGAGCATCCTTTAAGTCTAACTTGAATGTCCCCTCCCCGGGAAGCCCTCCTCTAAGAGTGCACATGGCCTTGGATTGTTATTCCCCAATTAATGTCATGGAACTTCTCTTGCAATCCAGGGCCCAGTGGTCCAGAGACCTCAGCAATAGAGTGAGATCCGTGGTAAACGTTTGCTGATCTGAGGATGGTGAAGAATGCTTGAGGCATCTTTTATTTGTGCTCCAAGAAGGACACCGCTCCCCAGGCCTGTTCCTTTTGTGGCCTCCACTTAGGAACTGAACACGTCTCTCAGCATCGCTCACGGGTTCCAACGGGAGCTGTTCCTTCCGAGCCTTTGCGTGCTGCTGTCACGCACCTCCTGAGAGGCGTATGGCAGAGTGGGGACGAGGCAGCCTCTGCAGCAAGGATTCCCTGGGTTTGAATTCTGTCTCCACCACCTACTAGCCGTGTGGCTGTGGGCAGGTTGGCAGATCACAGAAAGACTTGCTGTGAGGACCAAAGGAGTTACCACATGCAAGAGACTTAGATCAGGGTCTGGCACGTAAAAGGAACTCAGCAATGACAACTATTACTATTTGCCCCGTCTTCCCCAAATCACAGAAATAGAACTCCACACTATCTCAGGGACTACCTTGAATCCATCTGGGGACAATGGGTGTGGCGACATTGGCCATCCTGCAGGCTCAGGCAGGGCCCACAGGGGAGGGGCAGCCATGGGCCAGTGGCTAAGGAAAGGCCCGTGAAGGGAGTGGGGGGGGGTGGCCCTGGCTCCAAGTGCCAGGTCCCAGGCACTCATAAGCGTCCCCAACGCTCCCAAGTGAGAGCCCGCCTGGATCTCGGGCCTGCCTTTCTGTTTTTGGCTTCCTGGCCCTTGCTGCTGTCCTCAGGGACAGGCTATTTTAGGCAGCAGTCAAAATAAAACTGAGATTAACCCAGAATTCTTGGCAGTCAAACAATACCATAATTATGTGCTTTTTAACTTCAGAAATCAGGCAGCCGAAACTGACCCGCCGGGGTCCGCAGGGTGTTTTGAGGATAATAAGGCCTCCGTCCGCGCTGTGTCACCTTCGCACACCCCTCGCCACAGGCAGCTGCTGGAGAGCCATCGGGCTTTAGGGACGCTGTTTCTTCTCCGGGGAGTCATTTTGTCTGAACAACAATACAACTTGCTCTCACACCAGATGCTGCCGGGTTGGAAGGGTGACTTATCACTTTCTATATCATAAATCCTCTTGTCCCAGTCCCAGGGACTGGTGGGCTGTGAAGGAACAGAGGAAGCTGTGTTCCAGGGCTGGACTTGCAGGGCAGGAAATCACTCCGAGGAATACATTTGTGCTTTGATTGCCGACAAGGGGCGCAGACCCTCTAGTCCGGGCAAACAGTCCCCTTCCTCTTTGCCAGAGCTGAGGGGGAGGGGAGGGAATTAGTCACACACAAGAGCGACAGGATTAGGCCCCTGAGAGTAAAACCCTTTACTCCAACCCAGAAAGGGGCAAAAAGAATGGGAGATTCAAAGAGATGGCGGGGTTGAGCTGATGTCAGTAAAGGTCACTGCCTGAAGAACAAAGCAGCAGCCGGGATTAGAGGCCTGGGCAGCTCTCTAAGCTCCCAGGCAAGGCCTCAAAACGCCTGCAAGAAAGAAAGGAACCAATAGACCCTAGCTCCAGGGGCAACCCCAGAGGTGTGGCTGGAGAAACACGGTTTCCCCCCAAACACTGACTCGGCCCTGGGAACAAGGTTCTTCTGGTAACAGGATGCTCCGAGCAGGAGTACAGATCTTAGCTAGGCACGTGACCTTGCAGGAAGATGTGAAATAGAAAAATACATCCCAGTGCCACTGAGCAAGCTGCCCTGCTGGCATGGAGGCAAACTGACACCTTGGGCAGCGACAGGCCTCCTGCAGTCCTTTAGGGAAGGGCCGCCGGGTGTGGGCACCCTGCACTCTAGGGGGCCATGTGCCAGAACAGCCCCACGGCTCCCCTGCCCACGGCAGCCAGCGCAGACAGCTTTCTCTGCTGACTGCTGCAGAGGACTGCGCCTGTCATGCCCTCAGAAGCCCTCGGTTACCCTCCCTCCAGGGTCCTGAGGCCCGCCCTTCCCACAAGCTCTCTGGGGAGGGTCTCCTGGGAAGAGTGCTTATCTTTAACGATGGGTTCCAACTTCCTGCTAGGTTTTAGTTTGTTTGATTTTTCCCCCCTTCAAAGACTTTTATAAAATGTCTTTCTCTGCTGCAGGAGCCTCAAGAACAACAAGCCTTGGGAGGTTTGTTCTTGGGGACTGGATGTCCCCAAGGACATGAATCTTGTCTCAGAGATAGGACCTTGAGTTTGATCTGGAAGGCAGGTAAAGGATAAAGAGGCCGTGATAACCACAGAAGGATGCGAGGAGTTTTAAGCAGGTGGGACTGCAAGGCAGGGCCCTGCAGCCAGCCTGCCTGGTGAAGGCTGAAGCGTTTCCAGGCTAGAAGGGCTGCCCTGATCTTCTTTTCCTGTCCTGGGTGGTCTCTAATTGCAAGGAGATGTCACATTCCACTGTGAAAGAGAAGCCACTCAGCCATCTCCCTCTGGGGACTTCACAATAGTGCCTTTGTCCCTGCAGATGTGGAAGAAATGGACTGACCCTCTGTCCAGGGCAGAAGGAGCTCTGGATGAGCAGGCTGTGTGGCAACAAAGTGACTAACAAGGGCTGGGAACTAATCCCACTGGGCTTCAGCAGGCACTTGGGCAGCTCAGGCAAAGTAGAGGAAACCCACAGAGGGGAGCAGAGGTCCCTGGAGTGAGGATGCCAGCTGTTGGCGGCTGGGAGTAGTTATAAGGAAAGGGCCACCATCATATCAGTCCTGTTGTAAGTGGAATTCTGAAGGGCTGCGTCCGTCACTGGCCTGCACTGCCTCCCAGGCCTTCTCCTGCATGAACAGCACTATCTGTGGGCCAATCTGCACATGGCGCCCTCGTTCATTGTATTGTTTCATAATCCCCAAGACATAGACCCCACACGACTTGTACACATAAGCAGTGCCTGCAGAATTCAGAAAGCTGCCTTAAATTCTTTCTAGTGCAAGGGGGTGCATGACAAGGATCACATTTCAGAAAATGCCTGCCTCCTGCCAGCACACGGAGCCTGCGTCTACAAGGGCGCCCGGTTAGCCAGTCTGAGCAACTCCAGCTCCCCTCCTGCCACGCGGCTTCTGAAGGGTCCTTTCTAGTGGGTCTTGGGGAAGTGGGTCCCTTCTCTGGCATGGAGGTGCTGGAGAGGATGGCGGGAGGGTGATGAAATGTCCTCACCTACCTCTGACCTGCCACCTGTACCTGAATAGGACAGGGCTGTGAGGCGTGTCCTCGAGGGAGAAACCCTCGTTCACCCACCCACAAAGATCGCTGAGGGGAGTTAGCCCTCCAGACCGTTATTAGCTGGTACCCCAGGAAGTAACTGACTAAAGTTGTTCAAATGCTGCCCGTCAGAGCCTGCCACTCCCTTCTCCTTGCCCTCCCCTGCTTTTTCTTTCTTATCCCCAGGCACTCACTGCCTTCCCTCACACCACTGCGTAGTCCACCCCCTACGTTCGTTGTCTGTGTCCCACTTGAACGGGAGCTCTGCAGGGGCAGGGACCCTTGTCTCTGGCTCAGCAATGCATCCCAAGTACACAGAATGTGTCCTGGCACCAGCAGGCACTCAAAAATATGTATTGAATGAGTAGACTGAATGTGGGATGCACTGTGGCATGTGAAATCTTGTAAGATTAGGCCTCCAGAAACAAGCCTAAGTAGGGCCTGTGATGGTCTTCAACTGGCCCAGCCTCCCTTGTACCTCCTTTGCTAATGCGGCTGAGTGTGTTTCCATATGTTTATCAGACATTTGTGTTTCTTCTTTTGTCACATGCCTCTTGCTCATTTTTTCTCTTGGGTTGTTTGTCTTTTTCTTTTTGATTTGTAGGAATCCTTTATATATTCTGGAAACAAACCCTTTATTGATTATATGTGTATCTCTCAGTTTGGGGTTTGGGGCTTGTCTTTTAATTTTCTTTATGATGTGCTAATTTTAATATAGTTTAATTTAATAATCTTTTATGATTAGAGTTGTGTCTTATTTAAGGAATCCGTTTGTACTCCAAAGTCGTTGAAGATATTCTTCAGTATTTTTTCTAAAAGTTTTAAAGTTTTGCCTTTCATATTTAAGTCTTGAATCCATTAAGAGTTAATATTGGGTATGGGGTAAGTAGGGATCCAATTTTTTTCCTTATTAAGCACCAATTATATCATCACTCATTTACGAGCCCCTCCTTTTCCCAGAGATCTGCAACTTTGCCTCTTCCGTATATCAAAATCCCATATATTGGCAGGACTGTTTCTGGGCTCTCTTTTTTTTTTTTTTTGAGACAGAGTCTCACTCTGTTGCCCGGGCTAGAGTGAGTGCCGTGGCGTCAGCCTAGCTCACAGCAACCTCATACTCCTGGGTTTAAGTGATCCTACTGCCTCAGCCTCCCAAGTAGCTGGGACAACAGACATGTGCCACCATGCCCGGCTAATTTTTTCTATATATTTTTAGTTGACCAGATAATTTCTTTCTATTTTTAGTAGAGACGGGGTCTCGCTCTTGCTCAGGCTGGTTTCGAACTCCTGACCTCGAGTGATCCACCCGCCTCGGCCTCCCAGAGTGCTAGGATTACAGGTGTGAGCCACCGCTCCAGGCCTCTGGGCTCTCTATTCTGTTCCATTGACCAATTTTTCCATCATAGCATAGAGACATCTTGTTTTTATCATAACTTCATAATCAGTTTATAATATCTGGTGGAGAAATTTCCTTTTTTTTATTCTTCTTCAGATATTCCTGGCTATTCTTTCTTTTCTTTCTTTCTTTTTTTTTGGCTATTCTTAATATTTCGTATTCCATCTAAATTTTATAATTACCTTGTGAAGTACCTTAAAAAATTCTGTTGAGATTGTGATGGGAATTGCATTGACTTAATTGCGTTGATCAATCAGTTTAGGGAGAATTGATATCTTTATTATATTGAGTTTTCTTGTCCATGAACACAGATTATCTCTTGACTTTTAGGCCTTCTTTCATACCTTTCAATAAAGTTGTACTTTTCTCCACATAGTTCTCTTACTTTTGCCCATCATCTGAATCGTGTCTTATGATTGATGGCATCTTGCAGTGATAATTGGCAGTCACTTTCCTTTCTTAGGGTGCATAAAGTAATGGTGCATCTTACCATCAGTGGTGTCTTAGATTCAGTGAAACGCACTCATTTGGTTGCTTTGCAAATGGTATCTTTTTTTTTTTTACTAAATTTCTATCTATAAGTGGTCACTAGAAATACAATTCATTTTGTATATTGATTTTATATTCAGCAAACTTTCAACACTCCTTTTTTTAATAATTTAAAATCTGTTGTTTGTTCCTTCTACTGACTCTTGTATGATAGCTTTGTTTCCTGGCACATTGGGAGATCTTTAATTGTAAACTCATTTATATTAGCTTGATATTAATCTATGGGAATCCCATGACCCTAAAGTGGGGATGTTTTCCTTCAGAGATAGTTTTCATTTGCTTCTGTCTAGATCCAGGATGGTGCTATTCATCTGGGACCACTTATGCACCCTCACAAAGCCCCTGGGTTTATGGGGCGGCCTTACTTTGCTACTAGCCCACGGCTGATTCTCCCAGACTGGCTCCTGTATTGGCACTTACTCTCAAGTCAACTTTTGCTCTCAGTTATTTATTGCTTTACTCGGTTCTAGTTTCAACTAACTCCCAGATTCGGGGAGAAAAGGCTTGCAGAAAACTTAGAGATTCATCATACATCTTGTAAGCCCAATGATGTATTAAAAATTGCATTTTATTCAAGAATCTGGGATTTTGTAAATAGAGCCCTTCAGCATATCTGTGGCCATCACCTCTTGCCTTCTATTCACAGGGACGGTGAATTTTACTCCAGATTGCACTCTAGGTCAAACCACCAACTTAAAAAATATTACTGTTGCATAAGTGGTACATTTTTGTACAAAATTTGGAATAAACAAAAAAGTACAAAGAAGAAAATTTAAATTGTCTATAAATTCCATCCGCACCAAGGATATAATCACTTTAATATTTTGGTGTATGTAGTGGGTTGAACAGTGCCCCCCCCAAAAAGATACATCTACCTGGAACCTGTAAATATGACCTTATTTGGAAAAGGGTCTTTGCAGATGTAATTAAGTTAAAGATCTCAAGATGAGACCACCCTGAATTGAGGTGGGCCCTAATTCCAACAACAAGTCTTTAGAAAAGAAGCGGCAACAGACAGACACAGAGCAGAAAGCCCCGTGAAGACCAAGCAGAGGTTGGAATGATGCTGCCACAGCCTAAGGAACGCTGCAGCCACCAGACGCTGGCAGAGGCAAGGAGGGATTCTCCCCTCGAGCCTTCAAAGGGAGCGTGTTCCTGCTGACACTTTGATTGGGGACTTCTGGCCTCCAGAATTGGGAACAAATACATTTCTATTGTTTAAGTCACCCAGTCTGTGATAATCTGTTACAGCAGCCCTAGGAAACGAACACAGGGTATACCTGCTGTAGGTCAAATTCCCCAGGAGATAGACTCCGAGATGCTCGTGCAGGTGGTTTATTAGGGAGTGCTCTCAGAAACCACACAAATGCTCTTTGACTTGTGATGGGGTTATGGTTATGTCCCAGTATACCCATTGTAAGTTGAACATATTGTAAGTTTCTGGAAAATGTATTTAATACCGCTAACCTACCAAACATCATAGCTTAGCCTAGCCTACCTTAAACGTGCTCAGAACACTTCCATTAGCCTACAGTTGGGCAAAACGAACACAAAACTAACATCTAACACAAGGCCTATTTTATAATAAAGTGTTGACTATCTCATGTAATTTATTAGATATAGTACTGAAAGTGAAAAACAGAATGGTCGTATAGGTACTCGAAGTACAGTTTCTACTGAATGTGGAATCCTTTTGCACCACCATGAAGTCTAAAAATTGTAAGTTGAACCATGGTAAGTCAGGTAGCATCTGTGCTGCAAGGCTGTGGGGGAGGTGGTCCTGGGCAGGGGGTGAGTGGACTGAGACTTCGTTAGTGTAATAGAGGTGTCAGCCCACCCCACCGTGAGCCCTGAAGCTGGCATGGCTCTTCAGAGTCATCTGAAACCGAGGCCAGGGGGCAAGGCCTGGGCACCTCTGCATCAATAAGTCACTGGGAGGGGTGTCTTGAGGTGGGGCAGCTCCCCTCAGAAGGGGGCAAGGCTGGGGACATTTGGCTGGAGTGACTATATCCTTGGGTAGCACTGCAGCACTCGGGGAATGGGAGCCTCCATCCTGAGATGCAGCACTGAGACACCCTTCCAGTAATTTCTACGCTTCTGTCTAACATACACATTCCATTTTAGCACTTAATTCCTGAAACACTTGAACTTTATGTATGTTTATACATAAATTTAGCGGAATATTTAGCATAATATTTAAGATATAAATCAATTGTCAATACATCACGGAATTTTTTGTTGTTGTTTTGAGACTGGGTCTCACTCTGTTGCCTGGGCTAGAGTGCAATGGTGTCATCATAGTTCACTGCAACCTCAAACTCCCGGGCTCAAGCAATCCTCCTGCCTCAGGCTCCCGAGTAGGAGGGACTACAGGTGCTCACCATGATACCTGGCTGATTTTTCTATTTTTTGAAAAGACAGAATCTGGCTCTTGATCAGGCTGGTCTTGAACTCTTAGCCTCAAGCAATCCTCCTGCCTCATCCTCCCAAAGTGCTAGGATTATAGGCATGAGGCACTGTGCCCAGTACGTGGAGTTTTATGTATTATATAGAACAAGCTTATTTTAAGAAAGTAGAACTATTCCATATGACTAAATTATCATGTGCTTTTTCCAGGAAATAGTTTTCTTTCTACACAAATGTCTCTCAGTTCCTCTACACGTCCCTCTTGACACCAGTTTGTTTTTGCACATGCTGTTTGTTCTCTCTGTCTGGTGAGCTTTTCTCCCTAGAACCCCCACCCCCGCCCGGCAGACAGCTGGCTCGTTGCTGCTCATCCTTCACATCCAGACAGGCCTCCACTGACCCATCCTAAACTTGCTCCCCGACAGCACCTGGGACTTCCCATCTGGTTGCACATCACACACTTGCAACTGCTGCTTCGTTGGCTCCAAGCCCTGGGCTGCCAGTGGGTGTGCGGAGTACTTGTTGACTTGCAGGCAGTCCCACCCTGCCGTGCCTGGGGTCTAGGCTATTTGCCACTCTGTGCCTTCAGCACCCAGCAAAGCACTGTGCATTTGCAGATACTTGCTAAATATTTTTTAATGACTCAATGATTTTACACAGTGATTACATTTTTGTATACATGTGTCCTGCACTCTGCCTGTCCAAACTGCTCCTCCTAATACCATGGAACTGAAAAAACCCAGGGTATGGCCCCCTGAGATGATCTACTTGGGGTCTGTGGCACCAGCCCCATAAAATCCATGCATCCAACACCACTGACCTTCTAGTAAGTGCTGAAGGGAATTTCTGAGTACTTTAAAAACATGTCTGGGATCTTCCCTCAGAAGATTCCAAATAACATATGTATACTCCCTCCTCCAGGAGGCGGAGTGTAACTCCTTCCCCCGCCTCCCTTGGGTGTGGCTTGCTTCCAAGAGTACAGCATGGCAAGGGGGTGGTGACTTGACGGTGGAAAACTCTCGCAAACGCTCCTGGGCCAGGAGATCCAGGGGAATTAATGTCAGGGACAAGTCACGTTGACAGCGCGTGCCCTTGGCATACTGTGAGGAGCATGGGACTGCATCCCTGTGGGTTTCCTCCCCAAAACGCATAACCTTGGTCTAACCATGCGAGAAGCATCAGCAAATGCAAATTGAGGGACAGCCTACAAATACCTGACCAGACTCCTCAAAGTTGCCAAAGTCACCTGAACAAGGAAGGTCAGGAAGTGTCAGAAGCAGGCCAGAGGAGGCTCAGAACAACCGAGTCCAGGTGGTGGCCTGGATGGAGTCCTGGAATAGAAAAGGACACTGGGAAAAAACTAGTGGAATCTGAATACAGGGTGGAGTTCAGTGACCAGTAATGAGCCAGTGCTGGTCTTTTAGTTGCGATAAACATTCCATGGAAGAATAAGATGTTAACAATAGGGAAGCCAGTGATGAGTGTATGGGAATTCTGTACTACCCATGCGACTTTTCCAATAATCTAAAGCTAGTCTAATTTTTAAAAATCTGGGAGAAGCACAACAACAATCCTATGCCAGGGGAAAGCCGCTGGGCCTGCTGCATCCTCTGATCAACCTATTTTATCTCGGAGGTTGGAAAGGAAGAAGGTGTAAGGCCAGGGGCTCAGCTATAAAAACATGTTCTAAATGGGATGAAAACATCAGTGGGAAGCCTGTATCTTATATAAATAAATAGTAGTTGTAAAATAAAATAAAATAATTTCACGTGCCACCTCAATCCAAGCAACTTTTTCTCCCTTGACACAGTGCACAGCTGACAGATCCCAAAAGGAGGTTCAAAAACCCACACTCCACACCTTCCCCAGCCTGGGTTCCGTGTGTACAGCGTTGCCATCCGGCATCTTCCAAACAGTCCTATGTAAGGCCCCAGACCCCAGGAGAACAGGGGGGTGGGAGACAGTCCTCCGAGGCTTCCAGAGGCCTTCTCCTCACCCTCACCCACCTCCTCTGGGCAAGGAGAAGGAAGGCTGCAAGGGCTCTGATGCCACAACCCCCTAGTGGCCGAGGCCCCGGGCAAGGTTCAGAAGTGACCTGACAGGAAAAGACCAAAAAGAGCAAACCTCCTGGGTAGCTGCCTTCTTTCTCTGTGAGCAGGTCCAGGAGAGACTCTCCTCTCCAGCGAAAGTAAGAAAGAGAAAAGAGAAAGAAAGTGAATTAGCATATTTAGGGGAAAGAAAGAGGTTCACAGAGCTGGCTTCACAGTGTGGAGCCAAAATTAGCCTGGCTAGCGGCACAGGACAGGGCCCTGGGGGCAAAACCTGTTCCTAGACAACGCACTCAGTGCCAGAGGATGTTTCGTAAGGCCAACAAAGCCACAGGGACAGAAAAATCAGCACTAGAAGGTGGGAGGAGGCAGAACATGAAAGAGGTTTGAAAAAGAAAATCGATTTGAAAGGCCTGAGCTTTAAAAAACTACATCAGCAGTTGCCGTGGGGTCCCCTGGGGGAGCCGCCACTGTCCTTCAGCCATGATATCTGCTCTAAAATCTGAACTCCAGAAAATGGCCCTAGGAAAATAAAGAGAGCTCTTCTCCTCCCGTTCTCGTAATTCTTGGGGCAGCAACTTCAGAAACCCAGATGCAGACTGAGCCCTGCAAAATGGCGCCCTTTCCTTCCCTCCCTCACTACAGCAATGGTCATTTCTATATAAATATTAGGTAAATACAAAGAATAACTGCAGAGGGAGAAGTGTTTGCAATGCATCTAAAACCCCCTTTTAATGGAGCTAGGATCCGAGGCTCCCTGCAAAGCAGCAACACAAAATACAAAATTGAGACCAATGAGACGCTTCACCAGGGTCTTCTATTGAAAGGAATCTGGAACTGTGGATCCTGGCTGGACTCTGGTTCTAGGTTGCCTTTAAAAAGTCCCCAAGGAATAAGCACACTGAAAACTCCAAATATTCATTTTCTATCCCCTCCACACCCCCAGCAGCTGTGGCCCTTCCCCAGGCTATAACTCTGGTTTGAAGGCTTGTCTCCTACTCAGGCCCTGCCCTGAGGCCAAGTTCCCTGGGAAGTGCCCACACACCAAATCAGGAGAGCTACAGGAAAGATCGCCTGGCCTACTACGCATTTTGGAGTTTGAAGGGTTTTTTGCTTGTCCACCCCCAACCTCACAGACGGTGGGCAAGACAGTGGAGGGAGGGTTAAGGACAAAACGCCCAGGAACAGGAGGTCAATGTTCAGGAGGAGGTTGATCTGGGGTAGAGCAGAGCTTAGAGGGAGACAAACAGGGCTCTGTGGGGACCTCCCCTAGGACTTGACCTGGCAGCAGCCTCACAGTGGGGTGGTGAGGATTAATAAAGCCTTCTTGCCTTGCAAGGAGCCTGGGGCACCCCACGTGAAGGCACGTAGTAAACACAGGCCAGTACCCTTTTCTCTACCCAAAGACTTCGGCACAGCTGAGTGGTGTGTGTGCATGTGTGCACATACAGGTGTACTCATGTGTATGCATGCGTGCCCGTGTGTACTCTTAGAACACACATGTACGTGCACGTGCATACACGTGTGTGTTTGTGTGCATGTGTATTTACCCTTTTCCAGATCCTCTCATGCGCTGGCAGCCCTTGGCCTGTTGGGTACTGGTATAGTTTAAATATTATTCTAACATCTTTTTTCTTTTAAGCATTAAGCCACATAGGCATAGTAGACAAGTTAGTTTGAAAAGCAGAACCTGAAACCAAAATCCAGTCTCAGAGGAGTAGAAACCAGTGGCGCTTCTCCTGAAAATTTGGCCCGATCTCATTTCTACAGGGAGAGTTGGAACTGGGTCTTTATTGGAGGAGAGAGTTCCAGGCTGTTGAGGCGAACGGGGTGGCTGTCTCTCTCTCTCAGCTGGCAGACAGGATGAAGACAAATGACACTAAATAATTGTCATTGCCGTAATTACGAGACATCTTCAAGTGAAGTTCACAGTGTTTTACATACCTCACCCAAGTGATATTCACATTTGGCAAGTATGGAAGAGGTGGGCAACGTGCACCCATTTCTGAGATGGGAAAGCTTGAGGCTCAGAAAGGTCATCTTTATACTCAAAGGTGGTACATTTAAAGTGGCATCTGCACACCCCTCAGAGGTCCAAGAAAGTATTCCAGTGTAACCATGATCACTCTCTGAAAGAATGATTAATTTTTACCCATTTTGATGTTGATCTAAAAGAATAAACATTTTATAGCATGTGGCTGACCACCCTACAACTGAGTACTGACATGAAGCTTCAAAGCACACATTTGTGTTCATGTTTATAATGTCAAAAAGAAGTAACTGCATTTATCTTTCAGGGTAGTGTTTCTCAAACTGGGGTGCACAGATATATTTTTAGGATTTGTTGGCTTTCCTAGGTTGAGAGACATTACCCTGTGATTCCGGCATTCTGGTAGGGTCTGCCACATGGTGTGGTGGAAACTTAGGCATGACCCAGAGGGAAATGACAGGACTGCAATAGAGTGGCTCCTGCAGTCCCCGAGGCCAAAGGTGGGCAGCTCACTGGGTGTGATCTGCCCTGGGCGGACTCTCAGGATGGCGCGGGTGGGGGTGTAGTGTTCTGGGGCAGTGGTGGTGCTTGTGAACAGGTGGCGGCAGCATTACAGCTTCACACGGGCCCTCCAGGGCAGGCCGTCCAGTGCGGGGGGGGGGGGGGGGGGGGGCGGGGCACAGAATGGGCAAAGTTAGCTGTAGTTCCAGCAGAACTCAGGGCAAACCAGGAAACCAAGGCAGGACTCAGAGTTATCACTGGGCCAATCTGGAAGGATAGTGGGCACACAGGGGATGTCATTCCTGGCAGCCGATGCCAAGTTAAGGCAGCACAGGGGCTTGCCGTGCCTAACTCCACTCACCCTTCCATTACCATATTCAATGTCAGTCCCTCTGAAAAGTCCTCCCTGACCCAGACTAGATTAACCCTTTGCCAAACACCCATACTGTCCTGCACTCCCTCTGTGACCCTTCTTCCACTGGTGATTAGCTGCTCGAGATGTGTTTTTGTAACTGCACTGTAAGCTCCCTGGGGACAGGGACAGCGCAGTGCCTGTCTTGTTCACTGCCATGTCCCCCAGTGCTAGCACAGTGGTAGGCACATATAGAGCTCTGGAAATATTTGTTGACGAAATGAAGACAATGTAAATTTTAGGCCCTTTGGGTTTGGTGGATCTGGGCCTCTGGCTTGGTCAGAATTGGCCTGAAGCAATCCTCTACAGAAATGCTCTTTCATGTGTTGGACCCCATGCCAGAAGTCTGCATCGTAGGATAATTTTGCTGTCATCCCATGTAATTCTCTGGATATGACTTCCAGGTAAGGATCCTCTTCTCCCACTCCTCCTGTATACTCCACTCAAAGCTTCAGCATGGCAGACAATATGGGACCATTTTGAGATCTTCATAAGCATCAGACACTTTTGCTTTTGCAGACCACATCCCGCATAAAAAATTAATGTAAGTTCTCTCATCTACATGCAAGAGTTACATTCAGATGCACTTGGCTAGCTAGCATCATATTATGTTTTGTAGACTGTTAATTTATCAATTTTGATTTTGCAGTTTCTTTTTCTTATTTTGAAAAATATATATAGTTTTTCAAGTCTCAAAAAATTTTATAGGCCCATGAAAAGCTCATTTAACCATTTATTGAATGAAGTGGCCCTGGGATAATGTTCCTAGGTTATTCTTTGGGCCAGATTAGCTAGGTTCCATGGCTTGAACCACGAAACCTCCCAGCATCTGCTGGTGGGAGCCAAACTTCCTTATGAGACTTGGACAAAACTATTCAAAGCACAGCATTTGGCAGCCTTCCTATGGATTCTGTAGGCAGAACAGAGGAAGAACATTCCTGCCACCAGAATTAAGAGCTATGTGTCTATGGGTGGGTGGTGAGCCCCAGTTCCTAAGTAAGGCATTTGGAATGCAAAACAATCCAGCCAGGCAGTCACTGCACACTGGCCACAGTGACAAAACTTGAAGCTTCTGGGAGAGAGAAAACAGAGAGAGTGGTAGGAAGAGGTGGGAAGAAAGAAGAGCTAATTTAATAGTACAATTATTAAATTAAATCGAGAAAAAACTTGCAAAGTTCAATATTAAAATAATAAATTGGACATCCAATTGTATGGAATGAAGAGTGATCAGGAGTTTAATTACAAAATATGCCAGACATTCTACTAAGCCCTACAGAAAGGTAGATGCCTTCAAGCAGCTCATGTATGTAGATAGAATATGTGTCATTACCTTGCACAATATGACAATGGGAATGAAGAACACAAAGCAATAATTACAGGGGAATGGACAAAAAGACAGTCATTAATACGGGACCTGAGGGAGTCCAGGAAGATTTTACAGAGATGATGGCTTTTTCACTGGATTTTGAAGGATGAAAGGAATTTTTCCAGATGATAAAAGAGGGAACAAAATCCCAGGAAGAGTAGGCAAAATGAGTAAAGTGATAAAAATAAAAAATAATGACGGTTATCTTTCATCGAGTGCTTCCTATGTGCCAGGTTCTGTTCCAAGCGCTTCAGTTAGTAATTTCCTCATAACAGTCTTACGTAAGAATATTATTCTACTTTATGGCTGAGGAACGTGAAACTTGGAAGGTTAAGTACCCGCACAGCCAGGATCCAGAGCCCAGATCCCTAACCACTTCACCATGACCCAGGCAGATCGGGGGTGGGGTGGGGGGTGGACAGGGAAGAGTCCAGGTAGCTCTTGGCTGGAATTGGATGATGAGACTGAAAATAGAAATTGGACAAGATTGTGAAGATTCTTAAATGCCATGTTGGAATTTAAAATTTTATCCTATAGACCTTTTTCAAGGTATGGTCTATGGCCCATTTGCATCAGAATCACCTCAAGCTTATTAAAATGCAGATTTTATGGCTAAGGCCTTAGACCTACTAAATCAGAAGCTCTGGGACAGGGCCCTCTACCTGAATTTTAAAAAGCTCTCCAGGTGATCATTTTGCATACTCAAGTTTGAGAACCATCTCTGTAAGCCATATTTTTTTAGTTGGGGAGTGCTGTGCTCAAAAGGCAAATTGTTGAGCATTGGATGAGCTGGAGAGGGGAAAGCCTCAATGCTAAGAGCAATCAAGTGCCTTCTGTTCTATCCAGCAATGCTGAGAGTCTGCCCTGGAGAAATAGCAGTTGTATTGTGTTGAACAGTGTCCCCCCAAGAATTCAGGTCTCCCAGCCTCTCAGAATGTGATTTTGTTTGGAGATAGGGTCTTTGCAGATGCAATTAGTTAAGACGAGGAAATACTGAATTGGGGTGGGCCCTAAATCCAATAACTGAAATCTGTCCTATGAGAGTCAGGAGAGAAAGACTCAGATGTACACAGACACAGAGACACAGGGGAGAAGCCGTGTGATGATGGAGGCAGAGATTGGAGTGATGCAGCGACAAGCCAAGGGATGCCAAGGAAGCCACCAGAAGCTGGGAGAGAGGATTGTCATGCTTTCTCCCTCAGAGCCTCCAGAAGGAACCAACCCCGCTGACATCTTGATTTTGGACTTTTGGTCTCCTAAACCATAAGAATAAATTCCTGTTGTTTTAAGCCATCCAGTTCTGATAATTTGTTATGACAACCCTAGGAAACTAATACAGAGAAGTTTCAGTGGCAAAATTATAAGGACTTAGGGATTAGATTGGAGAGCAAGGTATGAGCAAATTATTCAAAAGTTCCTGCTCAGACCAGTGATGAATTTGAGCAATAATAGAACGTGGGCTTGGATTTAGAAGACCAGAGGTTAATTTTAGTTCTGAAACCTACCAATAGTAAGACAGTGGCACCTTAGTTTTTCTCATCTGCAAAACAGGGACAATATTACCTCTGGTATTGTTATGAGGACTAAATGACATAACATAAATAAATGTGCACATTTCTGACTCAGTACTTTTCATGCTCATTTCCAAAAAGAGATATTAAAACTGAAATTAAATAGAAGAGAAGAACCTGTCTAACAAGCATCCTAAGCTGCAATCACAACCTCAACCCACCCCGAGCCCACCCTGCGGCCGGTGTTGTACCTGAGCCTGGGCTCAGCCTCCCCCACCGCGGTCTCCGCGCCAAGGATGAGCTGAGCTGGGAAGGAATGCGCTGGGGCCCTGCAGAGCTGGCCGCAGGTCAGAGATGAGTCTCTGCCTGGCACCGGCATCTTCCACGGCGGTTAACAGCTTCTCCCAAAGCACGTCTGTGAAGTTCCTCACCAGACGGCTGGGCAGGGCAGGGCGGGTCAGCAGCCAAGTCCAGGAAAGCCTGCTGGAAGATGTGGTGGGGAAGGCGTTGGTCTGGGAGCACCGGCTGTGGAGAAGCCAGTCCTGGGTCAGGCGAGGTGGGGTGGGGTGGGGAGTGCCAAGGTCAGGACTAGGGGTGCCGTGATTCCTTGTTTATCTGAAATTCAAATTTAACTGGGTGTCCTGTATTTTTATTTGCTAAATCTGACAGACAACCTTAGTCAGGACGCTTCAGGTCAACAAAGGTTAACCTGGGAGCCAGGGCCAGAGAACTGGAACCACGGGAGGAGCAGGGGGTGGAAACTTTGCCTGATTTCCAGGGCGCGGGGGATGTTTCCCTGACCCCACCCAGGCAACTGGTGGGTCTGGACCTGGCACTGCCTCTAACCTCCTGGAATTCCAGCCTTGACTTGCCTGACAAATATTTAAGGTTTTTCTTCCTCGGTGCTGGATGTGGTGATCTCCTAGATTCTGGTCCCTGGGTTTCTAGCTGTACAACTGGGAGATGAATTTCCCTTCCCCTGGGAAATGGTCCTCTACAAGTGACATGGTTAAGTGCAAGACAGTTGATGCATCCTTAAGTGACCCCTGCTCCAGTTAGGAGGAGGCATTTCAGAGCCACAGAGCAGCCTGTGAGACAGGAAACAACGCTACTCAAGGATGGGAGAAAATTAGCATTAAGTAGTAATTAGGAACAGTTAAGTGTTAACAGATGAGGTACCTAGATGTTCATATTTCCCAAATTTAAGGTCCTCTATCTTTTTTATAAATCCAGTAATGACTGATTAAAATCTTTATGCTCTGATCTTTTAAATGCAGCATTATAATATTCAAAAATAAAAGAATGACTAAAAATGTATACTGATTTGACCCAGTTAACCTTGCCTCTAGAAACTGAGCCTCTTAGAACCCCAGGCAGGGCCAACTACGTGCATGTGCAATCCATGTAGGGCCTTGAGCTTAGAAGGGTCCCATGCTTGGCTTAGTGCTCTGCTGTTGCTATCTTACAATTCTTTCTTCTTCTTTTTTTTTTTTTTTTTTGAGACAAGGTCTGGCTCTGATACCCAGGCTAGAGTGCAGTGGCATCATCATAGCTCACTGCAACCTCAAGCTCCAGGGCTCAAACAAACCTCCTGCCTCAGTCTCCAGAGTAGCTGGGACTACAGATGTGCACCATGATACCCAGCTAATTTTTCTATTTTTTTGTAGAGACAGGGTCTCACTATATTGTCCAGGCTGGTCTTGAACTCCTGGCCAAAAGTGATCTCCCACCTTGGCCTCCCAAAGTGCTGGGATTATAGGCGTGAGTCATTGCACCCAGCTTGCTATCTTACAAATCTTAATAACTTTTGAACGAGGGCCCTGCACTTTCATTGTGCACTGGGCCCTGCAAATTATGTACAGCCCAGCCCTAAGGGCATAGAATATACCTAAAAATTGAGCATAGCATATGGAAGAAGGAAAGAGCTTCTGAAATGCCAGCCTTGAAAACCCTAAATTTGTGATGTAGTGGCACAAAATCACAACGGGAAGGCATTTTCATTTGGGGAGAAAAGTCAAGTCAAATCAGTCAGGTATCTTGCCACCTGGAAGGCTGCTCATTGTGACACCAAGTGCTGACAACAGCTGCCAGGTGCAGCATGTCAGACCTAGGAACGTCAGCATGACCACAGAGATGTTCTTTCCCACAGACAGGCACAGACAGCACAAACCCAAGGGGTGTGCTATGGGGAGAGAACCTTCCGGCCTTGGCCACAGACTGCGCCACCCATTTAATCCCACAGAGAGCAGCCTTTAAATCCTCACCCAGAATCTTCCCCCAACCCCACCTCCCATCAGCCTGTCAGGGTTGGCCCTCACCCAAAGATGAACTTGGTCAGAGGGCCTGGGACTTCCAGCAAGGTGCAGGGAGACCACAAACAGGCCGGGGGTCCTTGGGCTTGTCCACTCTGCTCACTCAGCGTTCTTTTCTTCTTTTGTTTTCCTGCTCAGCCCTCCCCTCACCCCACACCCCAACCCCTGTCTGTTTCCAGTCCCCAAAACCCTGGTGCATCTGGATTCCCACAGGATCAGTCACTCAGCGGAGCAGAGGTCGGGGAGGGGACGGCCTTTCCCATCCTTTTTGTTCTAGTCCAGTGGCCTGGCCTAATATCTTTGCTATCTTAGGTGATAGGCATTAGGGACTGGCCGCCAAGCTGAGAAGGGAAATTCAGCAGGACAGGCTTTTTGTTTATTTCTAATAGGAAGTTAGGAATTACCCAAGAGCACTGGCTGTGTTTCCAGCTGACAGCCTGCGTTCAGCCCTTGATGAAAGTGCTCCCGCTGACTTCCACATCCTCTGCCACCGGCTTTATTGATAACAGCTGCAGATGACCAGGGTGAGAACCTGGCTCTCTGCCTACTTGTCTCTGCACTGGAGTCCTTGCTTGGCTGACATCAAGTGACCAATGCCTAAATCTGCCAGGCGGCTTGAGAAAATATGCTCAGAGATGTCATTCAAGACGCAGTACTTGGAGGAAGTTGTAACTACCATCAGGTAGTGGTGGGGATTGGCATTTGGGCCCCAACATCCCAATGACAGCAATGGCAGCAGGGCCCAGACTATGACACCAGATTGCAACTTGGGAAAAACACGCTGAATAACAATAGCCCATATTATTATTAATGCCTGATACCTCCATGGAGACATTCCAGTGCAGTATTAAGATCATGGGCTCAGGTCAGACTGTCTGGATTTGAAGCCTCACTCTGACATTCGTTAACTCTGTGACCACTGGACAGTTACTTAGCCTCCCTGTGCATGGGATATCTCATTAGTAGAGATAACGAAAATGCCTACTTCATAAGGTTATTGTGAGGATTAAATGAGTCAATATTCATAAAGCACTTACAACAATGCCTAGCACATAGCAAGTCCTCAAAAACTAGCAGGTATTATTTTTTTATTTAATCCTCACAATGACACTGTAAGAAATGCATAATGACAAATTAAAAACTAGCTTCAGAGAGGTTAAATCACTTTTCCAAGTAACCCAGATGGTAAATGATGGAGCCCTAATTTAAACCAGAGTCCGTGTACCTGCTTCAGGGTAGAGAGGAGGATGGAAGCTGTCTGGGTCTGGCATCCCTAATCAGGGCTCCTAACCCCTAAGATGTCCTTTTGAATCTACCTAGGGCACCAGAGAAGGGGAGGTGGGTGGTACAGGGTGTCAGGGTGAAGACAGCTCTTTGGAAGAGCAATTTGCCAACCAGAAGATTTAAGAAACAGACAGAAGGAATTGAGGTAAGGGACATTACACTTGCTGGACTATGCCTCCTGCTATAACCCAATGAGCTCCTTAAAGTGAAATTTTAGCAAGCAGGGTTGCTCATGTAACTACAAAAACCTTGTTTTTCATAGTCTTAGGAAGAAAGTAGAAGGCTATAGTTTAAGGTTTAAAGGAAGAGTTGACAAGGTGCTAATGGTTTCTATAATAATAATCTCCTAAATCTCAGTTGAATGTTCCTCATGTGGGCTATGATTAAAACTTCTACTGCCAGGGGACCCTATAAGCTTCTCCCCATCTGCCAGGTTCCATTTTCCCTAATTGGCTTGAGCACCTATCTGTTTAAAATGGAATTTACACCTATAAGAAGCAGTTTTCTACCTACACAGATTCCATCCTTGCCATCTACTTTTGGTGAAGGAAACTCTTCCTCAAACTGAATTAGTCTGAGCATCAAATCCCTGGTACTAAAAAATCTCTTGTGTTTAAAAACACTGACAAGACCATCCTAGGTTTCTGCTGAAGTGGAATATTTCACAAATTGAAACAGGGAGCTTTTTTAGTAACCTACTGTTTAGAAAACAAACAAACAACAGAAACCCACACACAACTATTCCAGAAATGCTACCACACAGAAAAGAAATCCTTTTGCCAAAATGCCACCGTATAAAGAAGGCAATTGAAGCAAGGGCACTTGTTGAAATGCCACCTCCTTTGTAGAATTGGAAAGAAAATGAATATTCTGCTTACCTGCATACATTTTCAAATCACTCCTTATTTTTAAAAATGCAACCTATTTTATTAAATCGTATTTATTGAATCATAGACTTCAAATGTCTTTATATAAAGTTAATAAAAATTATTTGATCAGTTTTGGGTAACAAAAAATTTCAGTACAGTGCTAAATTGAATCTAGTCAAGAGATTACTGGGTTGGGTAATAGAAGACCTGTGTTCTTCACACAAGTGCTATGTTCATTATTTATTGCTGTGTAACAAATTACCCCAAAATTTAGTGGCTTACAATAATAGCAATCATTTATTTTCTCTCCCAGTTTCCATGAGTCAGGAATTTGGTTCTGGCTCCTGAGGGTGTGTTCTGATGTCAGGCAGGGCTGCAGTCAGTCATCTGAGGCTTACCTGGGACTGCAGGATCCACTCCGCAGCTTGCTCGCTCACGTGCCTGGAGAGTTGATGCAGACTGTGGGCAGGAGGCCGCAGGGCCTCTCCACGTGGGCCTCTCCTTGGACTCCTGAATATCCTCAAGGCAGGGGGGCTGCTATCCCCCAGAGGCAGCCAAGAGACTGGGGTGAAACTCAAGTGCCACTGGTCACCTCTGCCAGCCCCCCATCATGCTGTACTAGTCACACAGGCCAGCCATCATTCCGTGTGGGAGGAGACTACCTACAGGTGCAGATATTGGTTGGCAAGATTCACTGGGGCCACCTTGAGGCTGGCCACTACTGTGTTCTGGGAAGGTTTCTGCATCTTCCAGTGTGTGCCAGGCATTCCTCGCTTATTTTCCCATAGCACCCAGCTCTGTCCACCACCCCACTTAAGGCTCCGCTTTCAGTCACGGATGCATAGAGAGTTAGAGTAGCACTGCAGCAATGACCTATTCCAATTCCAAATGCTTGTTGAGAGACTTTATTTAAATGATCTGTTTATGTGTTCCTCTCCTCTACCAGGCTGTGAGGACAGGGACCCTGTCTTACTCTTATGTATTCCCAGTGCCCAGCATAAAGCTTGTAACAAAGAGGTGCCCATGAGCACTGATCGAAGTGTTTTACTTGCCTTGGATGAAGCATTTTGGTCTCTGGGCCTCAGTTTTCTTGTTTGCATTGGACTGCTGATTATTTATTTATTTCAAAATTTTAAGAGAGTAAAAATGATTTTGTTACATGGCTTGAGTCAGGGCTATAAATGTGCCCTTCACCTGAATAGCGTTCACTGTACCTGTTAGGGGGTTTTTGCCCCTCTCCTCTTTCTCGCTCCTCACTGCTTGATTTCCAATGACTTTGACTGCCCTCTGTGCACTTGTGTGCCCAAAGGTTAGTTCCAATTTATTAGAGAGTACATGTGGTGTTTGTTTTTCCATTCTTGAGATACTTCGCTTAGGATAATGGTCTCCAATTCCTTCCAAATTGCTGCAAAAGGCATTAATTCATCCTTTTTATGGCAGAGTAGTACTCCATGGTATACATATACCACATTTTGTTAATTCACTCATAAATTGATAGGCACTTGGGTTGATTCCAGATCTTTGCAATTGTGAATTGTGCTGCAATAAACATTCAAGTGCAGGTGTCTTTTTGATAAAATGACTTCTTTTTCTTTGGATAGATTGCCAGTAGTGGGATTGCTGGATCGAATGGTAGATCTACTTTTAGTTCTTTGCTAATTTTTAAGCCACTTGTCACCTTAGCATGCGAGCAGCCTTTTTTCCCAATGGAATGTGGTAATGTGCCATGATAGCTCCCCATCACTTCCCAGAAGCGTCTCCATTTGGTTTGTTACAAGGAGCCCACCAGCTATTGCACTGTGGAAGTAGAGACAGCTTATAGCAGACACTCAAAAGACAGTGGTGGGATAAATTGTCACCCATGGGTTCAATTTTTGAGCTGAGACCAGTTCAAGAACTTCCAGCTGTGTTGTATGAAGGGAAAAAGAGAGATGACAATTCCAGATAAAGAAACTTCTTCAATCTATAAATCAATCTTGAAAAGTTTTTTGGCCACCCACTGCCAACAGAGCAAAATGCAACCCTCTTAGCCTGTGTACAGGGCACCAAACCACCTTCCCCTTCATGGACCCCTTGCTCCAGGCAAACTGCATGCCAGCTGTACCCTGTCCAGGGCTGTATTTTCTTTATCTGTGGTAATTCTTTACTATGATGTGGCCTCTGCCAAGGAAAATCTGGGCCAATACTCTCCAAAGATAAGTTGAGCATAAGTTGTTTTGGAAGGCATATTCCCAAGAGACACTTGAAATTAAAACTACCAAGATGTATAAAAAAAATTATGCCACGTATTTTTTCTTAAAACATTTCATCCAATAAGGAATGGTAAATAGACTACAAATAAATTAATTTTGCTTTCACATAGTTTTATTTCATGTTCCAAATTATGCTAGAGAGAAAATTGAGCCCAGGAAAAAGAAAGATCTGCAGGTGACCCTTCTGGATCAGTGGGGTGATCCACGCAGGGGTTGACAGTCTTATAAATGGCCCAACTGCTCCATAAATCTCACATATCACAGCTTAGTGTCCTCTGCTCTGTCGAATCCAGTCCCTGCCTTGGGAGCTTCATAAAAATAAATTTATTTAAACTTACCTAATAAGCCCCTTTCACTGTTAAAAGATGGACCTTGAGGGGGAAAGTGCTGATGTGGCTTTTCCTCGAGGCGCTTGTCTAATTCTGCTCCAAGCAGGTGGTGTTTTCCCAGGTTAATGCCTTTGTTTGGAAAATGTTGTGGGGACTTTGCTGAGAGTACTCAATCAGCCAGGAAGGACAGACAAGCCCATTCTTACCAAGTTACTTCTAAGTACACTGACCTCATTATTTGCCTATTATGTGAATAGGTATTTATTTAATGTGCCTCTTTATATAAAGACATTAATTGGTCTGTGTGCTTGTCATCTCTCTGTCTACATTACTATTGTTTGTTTCTTAAAAAGGAGAGTTAAGGCTTAATGGTGCCAATAGTATGATATCACATAAAAGGATGCTGGGGAAGGGCATGGGGCTGTGCTGTGGGAGGGGATAGAAAGTGCCGGGAAGACCCGCACGTCTAACCTGGCCAGGCCTGCTTAGCCCGGGGCCAGGGAGGCAGCGGGCTAGATGCAACCATACCCCCACCATCCACACTGCACACTACAGTTAGCCAGGGCATTCACATCTGTGACCACTCCTCACCCTCACAATGGCCCCGTTAGGTGGGCATTATTATCTCATTTTGCAGATCTAAAAGCCAAGGCTCAGAGCATGATGAGGGTCTTAGACACATTACAACTTAGTGGCAAAACCATTTATTTCCAATGGGGCTCCATTGCAGGGTCAGCTCTGGGTAAACATGAAGTTGGCGAGCTGTCCTGACCAGTCCCAGTCTTCCCCCTGAGGACACCTTCTAACAGGTGTGCTAGTCTACTTTAGTGGTAGTTGTATTGAGAAGACACGATGCTTCTCCACTAAAAGCACTTTACATTAGCAACAAATGAGTACAGGAGAGAATCTGGGAGCTTCCTTGGCTCTCTGAGAGGCCTCCCTCCTGTAATGCATGCTACAGAGGCTGGCCCTTCCACACACACACAGGAGCCAGAGCCCCGCTCCGAGGTAGAGGTGAACTGGGCTTGAAAGCTAGAAGCATCCTGGAGCTTCCCTCTAGGCTCTCTCTTGGGCACATCCCAGGAAACCTTCGTTTTTCCTACTGTATTGTCTAATCATAAAGGGGACCGAGCCTGAGCCAGCAGAAACCACTGTCCCTCCTTCCCTGGTGCAGCTCTCCCAGACCTCCCTCACTGATGTGATTTATTGCCTTCAGTCAACAGGACACTCAGCCAAATGCAATGGGTTTCATGTCTTTCCCACAAAGAAATCCCCTGAGGAAGCAAGCTGCCATGGTGTGTGGAAGAAGAAAGAAACTACAAATGAAAGAGATTTGTGCACACTGTACAGTTTCTCTTTCCCCTTCCAAGCCTTCTCGAATTTTACTTTGAACTGGGCCAAGACCCAAAGGCATTTCTTTTTAACTTAATTATCTCCAGGGAACCATAGCTAGAAATCAGGCAAACACACGTCTGCCCTACCCAGCAGGTACGCTCTTCCTTACTGGATGGTTGGGATCTTGGGGGTCAGAAGTCTTGTGGGTGACAGCAACTCTCTTTCCCACAAACAGACCCTTTCAGAAAGCCAGTGATGAAAGTCTTCCAGGTGCGGCTCCTCCCTAACCCCCAAGTGGGGTAGAAGCAGACTCTTCAACTGACCTGCAGATCTGGTTAGGGGACTGTAAGTGGAGGAAAAGAGGAGGTGATACTGGCAGCTGGGCCGTGCAGAAGGGAGTTGGCTGTCAGACTCAGCTTCTGCCTGCCTCCAAGGAGTTAGGTGCTTTGATGACAGATGATTTTACCCTTTAGCAAATGAACAGAGCCTTGTCAACAGTGTCTGTGAGGGTAGGGTGGCCCACTGCTCAGTTGTTTCCAGAATTGCTTTGTCATAGGCTCTTCTGTTTATTTAGAAATTAGCAAACGTTGGCTTCTTGAGCTGAAATGTTTCATGCAAATTAAAGGTGAAAGATGAAGATGTATTTATCTTTCCTACCCATCCAACCATCTTTTTTCTTCTAAATCGGTCCCCTCCATCACCAGCAAAATCAAATAAAACATTCTATAGTCTCTTGTCTCTTGTTACTTGACAGGCAGAAGAGAGTGTCCTGGGTTCCCATCTCGTCTCTTCCAGGTGTTCCTAACTCTATGTGGGGAGGTGCCTTGCTGCCTTACCTACTTGTTTGTTGGTTTCCTCATCTGAAAATTAAGGCTTTTAACAAATTTTACTCCTGGGCATGTTTCTGAGGGAGCGTGATAATAAGTGAAAGTGCTTAGAACTCTTCAGAAGCCCGGGGACGCGGTGGCTCACACCTGTAATCCTAGCACTCTGGGAGGCCGAGGCGGGCGGGTCATTTGAGCTCAGGAGTTCGAGACCAGCCTGAGCAAGAGCGAGACCTCGTCTCTACTAAAACATAGAAAGAAATTAGCTGGACAACTAAAAATATACAGAAAAAATTAGCCGGGCATAGTGACACATGCTTGTAGTCCCAGCTACTCGGGAGGCTGAGGCAGTAGGATTGCTTGAGCCCAGGAGTTTGAGGTTGCTGTGAGCTAGGCTGACGCCATGGCACTCTAGCCTGGGTGACAGAGCGGGACTCTGCCTCAAAACAAACAAACAAAACTCTTCAGAATATAGAACTTTTTATTCACTCCTACATAGTATTCGTGTAAGTCTAAAAGTTAGTTAGAGGTCTTTGGTCTCATGCCTTCCTTGTGCTCTACCTGGAGAAGGGCAGCTGGCTGTGGAGCAGCTCGCAGATTTGTACGCATGTGGGGTAAGAGGATGTGGAGAGCATACAATCTGCTGAGTCTTCCAGGACAGGCACAGAAGGGAGTGGGCAGCAGCAGCCACCAGCCCACTTCCAAAGATACCCAGGCCAGACACCATTCCTGTCCAGGAGCTGGAAAGGGATGCACCAGGATGAGACGCTACAAGGTTGTGCTCAGTTCAATCTCCCACCCCAACTCACACACCTCCCTCCAGCCCTTCAGAATAACATTTGCAGTGAACATTTGCAAACACTAGATGTCAAGTTGAAACTTTCCATGTTCTTAATCCTTAAAGGAGAGCTTCATGGGTAGCTGAGAGTCTTAAAAAGAACACTAATACCTTTTGCTAAACAGAGCAACTTTGTCAGAGCAGCAGAAAGGGAGAGGCCATTACTAAATTTGTTCTCCCCACAGCCCGTGGGCATCCTTGGAGAACATAGGGTTGGCCCAGCACATACACCTATAAACACTCAAGGCGCCTCAGGCTCAAAAACCCAAGCCCACACCCTGCCATTCTGCGCCACTCCTTAGCTTCGACTTTCACTTTCTTTGTTTTTCTCTTTGCAGTCAAACTTCTTGAAAAAGTAGTCTACATTCTGCCTTCACTAATGCAACTCCCACACTCCTGAGCCCCCTGCAGTCTGGCTTTCACCCCTACTTGCCCCGCAACATGCTCTCCCACAGGCCACCGGCCACCTCTTAGTTGCCCAGTCCAGTGGCTGCCCAGTCCTGCTCAAAGCCCTCTCTTCCTGAGGCTTCTGCAACACTGCACCCTCCTACTCTTCTGAATCACCTTTTATCTCCTAGTTCTTCCTTCTCAGTTCTCTTCACTGACTCTTTCCGCTCTGTCCCTGAAATATTGGCTTTCCCCAGGGTTCTGCTCTTGGTCTTGTTTTCCTTAGTCTTCATATTTTTAGTGGACATTTGTCATTCTTTATGGCTGACCAGCCCCTCTGAACAGACTTCTTCTGTTGGAGAAGTCTCTTTCATGACACATCAGGATTTAAACAGAAAAAACAAACAAAAAAATAAACAGCAACAACAACAAAAAATAAGTCTCTAGTCTAAGAGTTAAGGTGGGAAGCAGAGGTAGTGTGGATTTCCAGCCCCCACTGCAGCTAGGGTGCATGCATGTGATGTTGCCTCTGGTCATCAGATGCACCTGAAACCCATCTTTGAATGGGAAGCCAGGCTCAAAAGCATACACTGGTGGGCTCCATTCTGGCAAGGACAGATGCTGCTATGTCCAGGTTCTAGAAGTAGGGTCCAGTGTCCAGTGGTACAAGCTTCAGTGTCTGTGCCCAGCCTTGCTGTGGTCAGTGTGAGGGCTACCTTCTGCTTTCCTCAAAGATCCTTTTCTTATATTGCCACTCTTGAAAACAGCATCATATCATAATATTTGCGGTTCCTGGTGTCATCTTCACCCCATGTGGTTGACCAAACCTCCTAAATATCTCTTGATTTTTGTCTTCTCTCCTGTGTCCCAACACCACTATGTTAGTCTCATTAGTGCCCACCTGTATTATCCAGAGCCTCCTACTAAGTTTCCCTACCAGCTGCCTCTCCCCTTCCATCTAATTTGCACTGCTACCAGTGGTCTTTCCCAAATATAAATTGGACGTTGTCATTCCCCTGTTTAAAGATCTTTCAGCACCTCCCCATCACGTTCAGGATAAAATCTGAACCTTTTAGCATATGACACTCAGATTCCATCTCCCACCACTGCCCCAGTGTGCCATGCTCCAGCCATACCCAATCACTTGTGTTTCCTAAACGTGCCACATTGATTTATACCTGTAGGCCTTTACTCACTATGATCCTGTAGATCCCTGTCTGCTCCAGCCTCATCCACCTGCCAGCAGTAATGACCCGTTGAGTGCCTCTGGTCCTGACTGAGAACCAACCCTGGTGGTTCATTGGAAGGCCCTCATCTTTAGAGAATGGAAATGCCTGCTTCCCTGAGCCCCATGTCCAATGTCCCTGGAGTAAATGGAACCCTAGGTATTTCCTTTCCTTCCTCACTTCCTAATTCATTCACTTATTTATTCAAAACATATTTATTTAATGCCACTCAATGTTAGGTACTGAGTTAGCTGCTGAAATTGAACAGTAGACAGATAGTGCCTGTCTTCATGGAGAGCAGAGGCAACTGAACGCCCACTGTTTGGGGTTAGCCTGCTTGCCTGGACTTTTGCACTTTCTTCTGAATTCAATTCCAGGTCCCAGCTCCAACCCCTGGACCCCACAGGCTAGCACTCATTTCCTTCTTTACTCTCCCCTCATGGAAGGTTGCATCCTAATTGCCATATCCTTTCCTCCACCTAACTTGTTCTCCATCTCTGTTATACATCTATCTGTAAGAACAATTTCCACCTACAAGCCCTTAGCACTGTGTCTGACTCCATCCCTTGGATCAGATGCCTTGATTATTAATGACACTCCAGGCTGGACTAGAGTCGGTCAGACTCAATGATCTTGTGATTTTAACTTCTGGCTCTTCCTTAAAGGGAAGTAGCCCCTTTGATCACCATTCCTCTCAACCTCTCATCCACACACCACTATTCACTTCTTCTTCCTCTCCCCATTGGGTCACTGCATGTCCCGCTATTTATGACACTTCCCTCTTCCCCCATGACTTTCCATGCCTGGCAAATGTTTACTCTTCCTTCAGACTGTGCAAAGGTCACCTCCTCTGGAAAGTTCCTACCCCATCCCCACTTTCCTACACATTCTCTTTGGAATCTGCTCACATCTTTACTAGCACTTGTCCAATTTTACTGGAATTCTGTCTTCCTCACTCAGCTGGAAGCTCCATGAGGCTGGGTCTGTGTTTTAAGGCATTATTATATCCCTTGTACCTGGCCCAGTATGTGACATAGGGTAGAATATAAACATAGTCAACAAAAGGAGAAAATTCAAATCTTACATTGATTATATCCCTAAAATTAGATCACCTTTCCAACTTTACCATTTCTATTAATGGTGCATAAGTACTTATGCAAGAAATGGGATGAACAAATGACAATGCTATTCTTCTAGTCCTAGCTTCTAAACCTGACCATCTTCTATTCTTATTCCCTTCATTTAGTGGTGTGCTACCAAATGTTTAACAATAGGCTCTCTGGGAGAAAAGGCCTGTTTTTAGTGTTTGCCAATTTCCATGATGTAAATACTCTCACTATGGCTGATTTCAAGCTGCCAACATGACATTACTGAATGTGGAAGATGTGCACAGTTGACTCTTGTGAGCCAACAGGAGCCAGCTCCAGCACACCATCACCTTCACTCTTTACATTTAATCAGTTCCAAGTCCAGTTCATCCTCTCTTAATTCCCTTCAACATCCAGTTCTTCTTCACTTCATGCCTGATCACATCTGTTTTTCTTTCCATACCACACCTTTTCTCCAGAGGAATCTTACTATCCAGTGTTACAGTTTTTCATGGTATTAGATTTCTGTGGCTGCTGTAACAAATTGCCACTAACTTGGTGGCTTAAAACAACACAAATTTATTCTCTCACATTCTGGAAGGTAGGAGTCTGAAGTCAGTTTCACTGGTCCAAAGTCAAGGTGTTGGCAGGGCCATGCTCCCTCCCTCTGGAGGCTCTGAGGTAGAATCTGTTCCCTGCCTCTTCCAGCTTCTGGTGACTGCTGGCATTTCTTGGTCTGTGGCTGCATCGCTCCAATCTCTGTCCCACGGTCACACTGCCTCCACCTTCTCTGTGTCAAATCTCCCTCTGCCTTTCATCTGGACACTTGGGCTTGCACATAAGGTCTACCCAGAGAATCCAGGATTATCTCCCCATCTCATGATCCTTAACTTAATCACATCTGCAAAGACCCCTTTTCCTATAAGTAACATTAACAGGTTCCAGGGACCTTTGGGAGCCATTATTCAGCCCATCACATTCATTATTTAACAAATGCCTAGGCCTCACCCCATTAGTGTTGCTCATAAAGGCCAAGTGAGCCTGGATGGAGAGTAAGCCCCGCCTTTGCTCTCGCCAGTGTGCCTGGTGCATGCTCCTGGTGCCTTCCTCACTGTGGACTGGCCTTTTCCAGTCTCTTTGGTTTACTGATGGTTTACTGATGACATCTCAGCTGTTAATAATCCTAACTTCCTGATGACAGTCTTTTGAATCATAGTAAATAGCAGGTTTGTTTTCCAAAGAAAAACAAACATGGAGTTATTTTAATGGTTAAATAGCCCACTGGATATTAATTTGAAAGTTTGCTGTGCTCTAAGCTGGTTTGGGGTGCAGTGGGGGGCACGTGGATGGCCATCTATGTCCTTCATCAGGACAGTTCCATAGGATATGGAGCAGGTAAAGGCCTGGGCCAATCAAGCCCAAGGGAATGTTGATCACTGCTAATAAATTACGTCAGCAACATACCTCCTTGGGGACAAGCTATAATGCTCTTACAGGCTGCTCATTCATAAATGTTCATGTATCTAGAAGCACATTCCTACCACTGAATATAGAAAATGTGGGAAACAAAAGAATAAAAAGAACCTAACATAGCCTAACCTAACGTCACCTAAACACTATTGGCATGTTAGTGTGATTCTTCTATAAATAAAGCTTTGATGACTATCTTTGTGCAAATTGTTTTGCCATATTTAAGGTTGTTTTTTTATATCCGTGAGTTCCCAGAATGACTGAGTCCAACTTAATATTTTTTAAAGCACTTTGTGTCACTTTCTTCAGTGGCTCTGTACCATTTTTGGTGCAGACAAAGAGGTCAAGGCCTCTTTTAATCAGCCCACCCCAACCTGTTCAACCTTCCTCCACTTTGTTCCACTTGAGAACCGTTCACACAGCCAGGCTGGTCTCCTACTGCCTCCTGTGTGCTGTGTCGGTGGTTGGCTCTGGTCTAGTTCCTCAGGCTCCTTGAATGCCCACTCCTGTCAGATTGCCCATCCCTTCAAGGCCCAGTTTAAGTCTCCTCTTGGGAAAACCACCCCTTAAAAAGGCTGCTGTATTTGGGGTCAGTGTCATGCAGGAAAAGATGCATTTGACTTGGGTCAGAGTCTCAGGGTTCATGTTCCTGAGATGCTGAGATAAAAGTTACTTATCCTCTTATTTATTTGTTTGTTTGTTTGTTCATTTATTTATTTTTGAGATGAGGTCTTGCTCTGTTGCCCAGGCTGGGGTGCAGTGGCACAACTGTAGCTCGCTGCAGCTTCGAACTCCTGGGCTCAAGTGATCCTTCCACCTCAGTCTCCCGAGTAGCTGGGATGACAGGAGCACACCACCATATCTGGCTAATTTTTTATTCTGTTTTAGAGATGGAGTCTAGCTACATTGCCCAGACTGGTTTCAAACCCCTGGCCTCAAGTGATCCTTCTGCCTAAGAGGATTACAGGTGCTAGGATTACAGGCATGAGCCACTCTGCCCAGCCTACATATCTCTTTAGGCCTCAATTTCCTCACTTATAAAATGGGAGCTATGATCCTGGCTCAGGCTACCTCCAAGGTAGTTGTCTTATTTCTTAGAGAGTGAATGTGAAATGTTTTCAAAGCTTCATAAATGCAGGGCATTAATGTTATTTCTCTGTGCACCAAATCTCCTTTTGTCCTTATTGTCTGTGCTACACAATTAATAGCACTTGATATACTGACCTATATAATTTTCAGTAGTGTCACACAGCCTGGAACTATATTCTTGCTTGATGTAAAGTGGTTGTATATGAACTTGACTTCTGTACTGTGGCTTGTGTGTATGTCTCAGTGCTCTAGGTAGATTGGGGTGCACTGGGATAGGAATTATCTTACACTTCCTCTAACTCCCATCATGCCCATCACAATACTGGACGCAATGAAGGTGTTGAATCAGCATATGACTGAGTACTCGTGTAGCTTCACCACCATAACATGCCAGTTTAATTTCCTTCTTAAAAAGTTTAAGCTATCATTAAGTTTAGAATTACAAGATGATCTGCATTAACCACAGATCTCAAAGATAATGTCTCAAAGATATGTTATGGTGTCTTTCAACAAAAGAAAAGATGATGATGCTGTGTGTGTGTGGTGGGGGGTAACTTTGTACTAATCTCTCACTATGCCTTCCAGAGCCACTAGAGAAGAACACACTTAGATTTAGGTTTTGGTCAATCTTCCTTCATGGTTCTCCTGATTGCCCCTCTTCCCCCCAGTACTTTTTAAAATATAAATCATGAATAAGGTTAAAGGAAACAAATTCTTTTAATGCTATCTTCAAAGATAGAAGGCCAAAAATTTCTAAAATCAGATTATCTAACAGTTACTAGGAAACTATGTGATAAAAGTTGTCCCTACTTTAAGAAAACCAATTTCTAGAAACCCAAATTAACAAAATTGAAATTAGGAAGTAAATTTTCACAGGTGTCTTTACTAGGAAATTCCTTGCTCTCACATCACCCCCAAGTCAATTTAAATTGAACAATGTATAAATGTTTAATTTTCATTCACTAAATCAGGAACACAAATATTATGTAAAGAGAATTGCACCTGTGCAAATTTAGTAATTTTATACTCTTAAAAATCTTCAATCTTGGTACTTGCTCAGTGAGTAATTTGCTTAAAGGTGATCTTCATTTTTTTTTTTTTTTTTCCGCTTTTCCTGCTTTGGTTGAAATGTTTCAGCTTAAAGATATGTGATATATGGCAGTTTCCTTATCTTAATATGAGGCACCAGAATTGGTCTCAGTTGAAGGAATTTGTACTCCAATTGAGCAAAGATTATTCTTTCAACTCTCCTTTGATATTTGGCACTGGACCAAGGACTCTAAAATTAGCTGCCTTTAGAATCCAGGTGTGGGCTAAGTGGAAGCAATTCAGTTTGCCCCGGGAAGTCACAGAAGTTTTTGAAACACTAAATAGGGCTCTGATCAAACTATTCCCTTCATTAAGGCCAGCTTCTCAGGACTGCCTTCTGCAAGGAACAGAAAACCACCACATTTCAGAGCTGAAGGGGACCAGTAAGGGTATCTCCCATAAACTCTTCATCTTGCAGCTCAGGGGAATGACTGGCCTTTCTAAGCCTGTTTCTCCATTTGCAAAACGGGGTCATATTACCTGTCCTGCTCACCTCTCAAAGGTACTGGGAAGATTAAGTGAATGGGCTTTTGAAACTGTAAAGCACTCTGCAAGCATAACGCATTAAGTCACTATGGTGATTTTTAAATATGTCTACAAATTCTTTTTAATGCTCATCCCAGCCAGAAATGCCCTCCCTTTGACTACAGACAGCTGGCTTTAGAGACTCATTTGTAAGAATGCAGCAAACTTCCGAGGCCAGGTCAGAAAAGGTAATTCAGCTTCCACCTGGTTCTCTTGGGATACTCGCTCTGGGAGAAGCCAGGCATGGTGTTAGATTCTAACTCCCTTGGGACTGCCATGTTGTGGGGAAGCCACATGGAGACATTGTGCCGTTCTAACCTTCAAGTCCCTCCCGGGCCAGGCACCAGACATGTGAGTGACTGAGCCTTCAGATGACCCCAGGCCCCAACTGTTGCGATATCCTGAGTTTTGAACCTTTCCAGCTGATGCCCATCATGGAAGAGAGATGAGCCATCCTTGCTGTGCCATTTCTGAATTCCTGACCCACAGAATTCATGAGCATAATAAAATAGTTGTGGGGTTTTTTTTGTTCTTGCCACTAAATTTGTGCTGTTTTCGATGCAGGAATGGTAATCAGAGCAGTCATGCTGGGTAGTGATGGTCACAGCAACCGCAGGAGCAACCCCAAACACCGTGCTCACTACACCATGGCCACAGCGGTAAGCGATGCACAGACATCACCTCCACTGACTCAGCCAGGAAGTCATCATCTCCCCATCGCACAGGGAGGAAGCTGAAGATCAAGGAGCTAATAACTTAAGTTCCACAGAGAGTAAGTGGCAGAGCCAGAGCTGAAACCTCGCCCTGGCCTAACTACAAAGCCCACCCCTAAGCTGCAGCTGACCCTCCAGGTAGTAGGTGACAACCGTCAACACAAACTGTTGGACTCCCACTCCGAGGGCCTTTCCCTTATGCCCTCCGTCTATTTGCTTCCTCTGGGTCCTCTCTTTTTCCATTTGCTATGTACAATTCCCTTCTTTTAGAAGATGGAACAAAAACTCTGCATTGTTTTGCTCTGGTCATATTTTTTTTTTTTACCTGATACCAGGCTGGCATGGTTTTACCAGAGAGTTTTCCAGACTCTGGCAGCAACATTGCCATCTCTAACGCTGGAACAGCCACACAGCTTCACCTCAGATACTCTGCCTTGCTTCATAAGCCTCCGCCAAGCCCATCCGACCTAGTTTTTTCTGAGCTTCATGGAGAAAATATCAAATGATTCACAGAGCAACTCACACACACATCCTAATCTCCAAACATGCTGTATGTCTCCTTTGCTCTTGGCCCCAGGGCCATTAGCACACTTGTGACAAATTATTTAGAAGACTCCCCACGTGCTGGTGCTCTCAGCCAGCTCTTATGGGCTGCCAACCTTCAGACTGCTCCTGCACAAGGGTGTGTGGCTGAGGCAGCTGCCCAGGCAAAGCTTGCCCAGCCTGGAAGAGAAAATCCATGCCAGCTCTGATATCTGTGCATCCCCTGAATCTGCAGATCCACCCACTTGACCCAGACAAAAGCATGCGTTTTGAACATCTTTAGGAATAGTGCTCAGACTGCACCACTTTGCTATGTACTCGAAAATCTGCTTGGGCCTTTCAGTCATTCCCTGAGCAGTACCACCTGCACACTCAGTTCATCCAGCCCTCACCAAACCCAAACCTCAGGCACTTTTTGCTGGCAAGAGGCCACCCTCTTCAAAGGCAGGCATGAAAGAAATTGGGCACTAACACCTCCACTTAAAACTGTCACTAGCAGAGAGTATAAAGGGAGCTGGCTTGTCCTACTATTGGAATCCCACACAGATGCCATTTCTTGTCCTCTGTCATGTGACTGTAATGGTCCTAAATGGGCTATGACTAACCAACTAGCCTATCTGAGTTTGGAATGGCCCCAGAACTTGTCTGTAGGCAGCTAGGAGGTTTCTCCTTCCCAGGTCACAGCCACCAATTCAAGTCAGCAGTGAGCATCCACCAGATGCCAGGCATTACAAATACTAAGATGCATAAGACAAGTTCCTGCCCTCGCTCACATATGACAACATTTGTTTTCAATCTTTTTGTTTGTGTTTTTTGTAGAGACAGGGTCTCCCTTTGTTGCTCAGGCTGGTCTCCAACTCCTGGGCTCAAGCAATCCTCCCACCTCAGCCTCCCAAGCGCTAGGATTACAGGCATGAGCCATTGCATCTGGCTCATTCTCAATCTTAACTTTCAGGTATACCATCACATGTCAATTGGTTGTGAGATGTGTCACATGTAATTTGTTATTAATAATAGGACATACCAAAAGTTTGAAATAAGAGTGTATTTGAAATAACAGTGAAATAAGAGCAGGTTCATGGTTATGCATACAATATCATTGCTCTCATTTGTGTTCTGACACATAGTCTTTGGTGAGGAGAAAAGGGTTGGGGAGGGGTGATCTGATCTCTGTGACACTCATGCGTCTCACCTGTCTTGTGCCTCAAGTGGGAAAGGCTGAGAACTGCTGTGAGCCCAGTGAGGGCAGGACACTGGCCTGATACACACAGAGCCACACGTCCATATCACTAACAAAGAAGGAGCCCCCCACATCCTTTCTCACAGAGAAGTGACTAACCTTGAAGGCAGACTGCCTTTCAAGGAAGCAGAAAAAGCAGTAGGGACTGTTGTCTTTCGACTCTGGCAAGATTTGTCTGTTATTTGTTTAGAAAAAGACCTATGCACCGGTTACAGATATGGCAATATTTTTATTACTATGAGCATCACCTCTTTATTTGGTATCTCACGGATGACCCATGATGAATCATGGGATGTACAGTGCTAAGTTAATCTCTTCAATAATAATAATGCTATTTATTTGTATAGTGCTTTAAACTTACAGTTTAAATGTGAACATTTTCATATTCATCGATTCAGGTAGGTTCAACTTTAAGGCCCTTTGAAGTAGGTCTTATCTCTACCTATGCTGAAGAAATAACCTCAGGTCGTGCTCAAAGTCTATAGCAAGTGAGTGACAGAGCTGGGATTCCAATCCAGGCTTCTGTTTCCAAATTGTGTTTCTTGTATTACATTCAGGTTGTATTACACCCAGCTTCATGAGAGTGAAGGATAAAGGTGCAGTTACATCTTCAGTGTTGACATCTAAAGGGAATGGTGGCCAGTGTTGGATGGGATGTCTGCCTGGGTCATGGAATATCTCACTGGGTCATGGAAGCCCATTTCTTGGTAGTGGAGACACATCAGCTTCTATCTCCTTGGTCTGTCGTCTTGACTTTGTCTGTCAAGGCAGGCCTTTGCAGAATTTCTTCTGCTTTAGGTGCACAGACCTCTCCCTACCCCCACCCTCAACTGCATCTATTCCAGACTTGTCAGGCAGGAATATTTCCATCTGAGGCCCTACCTAGTGACTGCCTGAGAGCCCACAGGTCTCTCCCAAGGTCTAAAGACCGGAGCACCTACTTGCTGGTTGGATACTGGGCTGGCATTTGGGCTCTTTTATATGTGGACTTAGGGTACTTTACTGTGACTCAAAGCACACGAAATCTTGCAGAGAAGAATGGGTTAAGAAAATGCTCCCATTAAAAAAAAATGCTCCCATAGCCTTGCTCCCTTCCTCCAACACACACACACACACACACACACGCTCTCCTGGAACCCTACATACCTGGATCAGGCATTGGCTCTGTGACTGAGATGTTCCACCCAGGAGTCACCTTTGGCAGGTGATAATGTGCCCAGACTATGACATGGGCCACCCACTGCACTGCTTATTTTTGTCATTCAAAGCCAAGGACTTTTCACCCCTTAGTAAAAGTATTTCTCAATCAAAATGCTTATTGAACTTAAAAGTGAATGGCCTTTTAAAGAGTGATTGTAGCACTCCCACAGCCAAAGAAATGAAACTTTTGGCTTTGTTAATGCTGAGTCTTGGCTCAAGGTTTCAAGGCTGGATGGAATTCTGCCCTGCACTTAAAAACATTTGGAAAACTACTCAGTCAGCCTTCCGGGAAAAACATGCCTGCGTCCTACTGGATTCTTCCAGCTTTGGTCTTGTCAACACAGGGATCATTGACAGTCTAACTCCAACTCTCAGGCCTCCTTTGTTCCCCGAACACAGAAGGCAAGATGCAGAGTAATCAGATAACAAACGACGAAATTATGGTTATTGGCATTTCTATAGCACTTAATCTTTCCAGAAAGCTTGCATGATATGATTTGACTCACAACGCATCTCAGAGTTGAAATTGAGCCAGACTTTTTCTCTCTTTCTTTCTTTCTCTTTCTTTCTTTCTTTCTCTTTCTTTCTTTCTTTCTTTCTTTCTTTCTTTCTTTCTTTCTTTCTTTCTTTCTTTCTTTCTTTCTTTCTTTCTTTCTTTCTTTCTTTCTTTCTTTCTTTCTTTCTTTCTTTCTTTCTCTCTCTCTCTCTCCCTCCCTCCCTCCCTCCCTCCCTCTCCCTCCCTCCCTCCCTCCCTCTCTCTCCCTCCCTCCCTCCCTCCCTCTCTCTCTCTTTCTTTCTTTCTTTGGAGACAAGATCTCACTCTGTCACCCAGGGTAGAGTGTAGTAGCATCATCAGTTCAACCTTAAACTCCTGGACTCAAACAATCCTCCTGCTTCAGCCCCCCAAGCAGCGTCCTGGGACTACAGGTGCATGCCACCGTGCCTGGCTAATTTATTTTATTTTTTGTGGAGATGGGGGTCTCACTATATTGCTTGGGTTGGTCTTGAAGTCCTGGCCGCAAGTGATCCTCCCGCCTCAGCCTCCCAAAATGTTAGCATTATAGGCTTGAGCCACGACACCTTCCCAGACTTTCTGTTTATCACCATTATGAAGATGAAGAATCAGAAATATACACAGTCATATGCCACATAATGATGTTTCAGTCATGGACCACGTATATGACCGTGGTCTCATAAGATTATAATGGAGCTGAAAAATTCCTTTTGCCTAGTGACATCTTAGCTGTAGTAATGTCGTAGCACAACGCATCACATGTTGGTGGGAATACTGGTGTAAATTGTTAAATTAAGTTTAGCCTAAATCTGCTTCCTTACATATTTTAAGTTCAGCCTAAAGGTTTCTCCGTCCATAGTGAACTGTATCCTAACTGGCTGTGTAAACAGCCAGTATATAAAAAGATACAATCACTCTTGTACCAATCACTGAGTTTCGAAGGTAGTGAACTGTCCAAACCATGTTCAAATAAGGCAAACAACAACCTGTAACCAATCCAGCTATTTCTGTACCTCACTTCTGTTTTCTGTAAGCCACTTTCCCTTTTGTGTCCATAAATTCTCTCCAACCACGCAGCAGCACGGAGTCTTTCTGAATCAATTCTGGTTTAGTGGGTTGCCTAATTCTCAAATCGTTTTTGTTTAATTAAACTCTTAAATTTAATTTGTCTAAAGTTTTTCTTTTAACAAAACAAACCTACTGCACTGCCAGCCATATAAAAGTCCAGTACGTAAAATCATGTACAATACATAGTACTAGATAACGATAATAAATGTGTTACTGGTTTATGTACTGACTATACTATACTTTTTATGTTATTTTAGAGTGTGCTCCTTCTGTTTATTTAAAAAAAAGTTAAGTGTAAAACAGCCTCGGGCAGGTCTTTCAGGAGGTATTTCAGAAGACGGCATTGTCACCACAGGAAAGAGACAATCGATCTTTGCCCCTAAAGACCTTCCAGGGGGACAAGATGTGGAGGTGAAAGATAGTGATATCAATAATTCAGACTCTGTGTAGGCCTAGGCTAATGTGTGTGTCTATGTCTTGGTTTTTCACAAAAAAGTTTAAAAAGAAAAAAATGAAATTTAACAATAGAAAAAAGCTTATAGAATAAGGAAATAAAGAAAGAAAAGTTTTTGTACAGCTGTACAATGTATTTGTATTTTAAGCTATGTTATTATAAAAGAATCAAAAAGTTAAAAAATTAAAAAGTTTATGAAGTAAAAAGTTATTGAAGAAAGAAAAATAAATAGTTTTAAAATAAATTTAGTATGGCCTAAGTGTACAATGTTTATAAAGTCTACAGTAGTGTACAGTAATGTCATGGGCCTGTTCATTCACTCACCACTCATTTGCTGACTTACCCAGAGAAACTTCCAGTCAGGCAAGCTCCATTCATGGTAAGTGCCCTCTACAGATGTCCCATTTTTTATCTTTTATACCACATTTTTACTGTACCTTTTCTATGTTCAGATATATTTAGATACACAAATACTTACCATGGTGTTACACTTGCCTGCAGTGCTCAGTACAGTAACATGCTGTACAGACTTTTAGCCTAGGAGCAACAGGCTATAGCCTAGGTGTGTAGCAGGCTACACCATTCCGCTTTGTGTAATTACACTCTGTGATGTTCACACAACAGCAAAACCAGCTAACGATGCATTTCTCAGAATGTATCACTGTCGTTAAGCAATGTATAAGTGTATATAAAAAGATACAAGATGAAGGCATACGTGTGTGTTTGCATGCATGCAGAAGGGAGGAGACATTTAATCATTTAAAATTAAGATAACATCTGATGACAGGGGCTTTTCTATCATTTCAATTTTTTGTTCATTTCCCATTTCAGGGTTATCTGGAGTCATATTGACTCCAGGGCTCAAACCAAACAGTGGGAATTCCCATAGGCAGGAGCCAGCTTGTCCCTGGAGTTCACCTGCCCCTGACAAGTAGGGGTGGAGAGAGTGTCCCCTGTTTCCTGGGCTTTGTGGCTGTCCTCTCCGTAGCCTCTGACAATTTCAGCGGATTGTGGAGAACTGTCAACAGCACAGACAAAACGCAAGGGGCTGATCATCAGGATTGTGGAGCTATGTGTAACCTAAAAGGATGAATTAAGCTTCTTTTTAATTGCATGTAGTGGTCCAGAATAGTTTTCTTTTCCCCTCGTGTGTTAGTGCTGTTGGTTGGACCAGGGTCATCCAAAGACTGTCTTGGGGTGCCCACTCTTAACCCCTTCCCAAGCCTCTCTATCTCAGTAACATCATCCACCAGTTTAATAAACAACCCTGCTACTGCTCCCAAGTCTTCCAGAGCCTTCCTTGGCACAGGATGCTAGTGGCTGGTGCTGCCTGCTAGAAGTCAGCCTGATGGCTAAGCTGGAGGGCCCATCACCTGCTTTGTGTTATATAAGTTTGCATTTCATTGGAGCAAATTCCCTGGGATCTCTTGAGGGTGGGGAAAAAGCTGATAAAGCAAGTTAATATCATGTGCTGATTTTCTAATTCCAATTAAAATTGTTATAAAAAATTTTTAAAACTTATTTTTAAACAAAATCCTCAACAGAAACTGAAGGGGCCTTGGTTATTTCCTAAGAGGTAATTGATCATTTGGGCAGAAGTGTATCTGTGCCCATTGTTCACCCCTCATAAAGAATACTCCAGGGAATGCCCAGGTACTGCCTCTGGAAAGGATTGGGATTATTTTTGGCACCAATAGCACTTGGAGAGTCCCATGGCTTTGATGACTAGTCCCTGGCTGCTGTGCCAAGTGCTATAAAGGTTAGCCCCAAATGTGGAGGCACCTGGCCTTGCAGAATTTACACTCTAGGCTTCTAGAGTTGCCTGGAGTGGGAGAGGCAGAGACACTGAGCTGTATTGGCCTCTTTGGGCTTGGGGAGAGGTGGGGAGGACCTGCAGGCATGACCAGCTGTGGTTGCAGCTCAGCTCCCAGGGTAAGAAAGTCATTGTGGTTGGGGCTGTTCTGGGTCTGATGGGCAGGTTAAGTACGTTTGGCCTCTGGGTTCCTTACTGAGGTGCAAAGAGGAAGACCCTCACTCCTGTCTCTTGTCATAGTGAGGGCATCTGTGATCTTCAAAAAGGAGCACATAGCCATGGGACCTGGAGGATGAAGCCCGGCCAAAGAAGTAAGGACAGGCCTAGTTGGTGGCCTTGCCTCCACCTGCCTGTTCTCCCACAGAGGAGCAGCGTACTGCAACTTCAGTTTCTCTTTTCTCGTATGCCCACTTTCCGTTTGCATCTCGCTCCACTGAGATAGCTGGAGGGAAGTCTAGCTGTATCAATGCCCAGGCCAAATTCGAATGGAGGGAAGCAATGACTGGGAGAGAAGTTTGCCTGGGCAATAAGCAGCAGCAAGATCATTTGCAATATGTGTCTGGTCAACTGTTGGATAAACAGCTGACCTCTCCAGGGAGCATCGCAACTCCTCTGTACTTCTCTTTCTTTAAAGAGGGAGGAGACAATCCTACATGGTCTGCAGAGGGCAAGGCATGTGTCCTTCAGAGTCAACTCCTTCTCCCCAAATCATTGCTTCATCACCCTCCCAACCTCCTGGACATAGGATCTTGCACATTCCTTCTGCCATTCTCCTCACTGGTCTGAGTGCAACCTGCAGGCCACACATGCTGGCAGCCTCCTATCTATTATCCCTCAGTCCCGTGGGTTGTGTTCCCTGGGAAGCAGACTTTTGAAAGGAGATTTACATGAAAGTGTGCTCTTGGAAACCACACCTGTAAGGGAGTGAGAGAAGAAGGCTCAGACACAGGGCTGAGCAAGCACACAATTGTACAAGAAGGCTCAGCGATCCCAGGGAGGTCTGAAGCCAAATCAGCCCATCATAGATGTCTCAAATGGAGGCAAAGGGCCAGCTTTGGTACCCCTGCCTCATCCAGTTGTCCCTGGGGCGTATGACCTTGGACGAGACAGCTGCAGCTGGCTGAGAACAATTCCCAGGGAGGGACCCAGATGCACCCCATCTGCAGGCAGCACTCCTACAGCCAGAAAGATGAGTGCCTCCATTCTGAAGGGGGATCTGGGCAACACTTTCCAGCACCTGTTCCTGTCAGGGACCAGAGAAAGAGGAGCATGAAGCTGTGGCCTCTGCTCCCCCCTGCACTAGGTCAATGCTTGGCTTTACCAGCCAGGATACAAGGCCAGGGGAGGAGAAGGGAGAGTTTCCAGGGAGCCCCACCAGTGGCTGGACAAGAACAGCTGGAAGCTGCAGGGCAGACCTGGCATGGATATGAGCCGCCTGCCACCTTGGGGGTGGAGACCAGGTGACCTGCCTTAAGCCTGAAAGGAGAGTTCCAGCACAGGCAAAGAAGTTGTTTGGGAAACCCCCTAACTGGGAGCCAGTTCTAGGATGGTGTAAATCTATGACACTTTCACTAGATGCCCGATGGTGATCATAACCTCATTCTGCTTTAAGCTTCCTGGTGTATTTATTTTTTAAAGCATGGCAGACTTGTGGGGACCCCAGAAGGAGAACAGCTGAGATATGTTCTTGGGAGCTGAGAAATACTGACCAAAGCTAGGAGTGATGTCTGCTTACCAGAGACCACCAAGTCACTTCACTGGGCCCAATTTGGTTCTCTGTTCTCTGTTCACTCCCTGGGCATCATTGCCACATACCTTTATTTTTCCATCTCTTTTAGGAGCAGGGACAGTGGGTGGTGGCTGAGGAGAGGCTGTTCTAGAACAAAATGGAAGAGAAGTCCTGCTCTCTGCACAGCCAATGCTTCTCAGGCCAAGTTGTAGTTGGCCACAGGGAAAGGTTCTGGGCCTGTGCACCCAGCCAAGAGCACTCAGTGTGTAACTCCCAGCACACTGTTACCCCTCACCCCAACACTATTGTGCAGAATTAGATATAACCCTGGCCGGTCATTATCCCCAGACTAACCTCACAGTGCACGCACAGGCTGATGCAACCCACAGCCTGCGGCACAGTTAGCCGGCCCCTGACAACAGTGTTTAAAGTGTGGCCAAGGGTGAAATATTGCCTCACTGGTCTGAAAAGGCCTTTGCCACCAACAAAGAACCATTATGATAACAGGAAGGCGCCGAAAGCTAAGCACAGTATAGACAGGAAAGATCTCTCTTTCTCTCTAACCTTCATGACAAAGAGAGAGATCTTAACCCTCCAGTGTCTGGCTAATTTCCTAAGCAACACTGGCCAAGGGTAATTGTAGCTCCACGCCAGGGATAGCAACTGTGTGTGTCACCAAGTGGCCTTTGCGAGTGCCGGGGGAGCAGCATGTGGAGCCCGGAGCACCATAGGGGCCTCACAAGCAACTTTTGTCTTTTAAGCCTACTGCTTTTTCCTCATTTTTCATTTCAATCGCATCAATCAAATGCCTAAATAATCAAATGGCAAATGTTTATTGAAAACCCACTAGGTGTCAAGCACCACACTAAATCATGCAGGGGAGACAGAGGAAAATACTTGTCCTTGAGCTATTTGGAGGGAGAAGATAAACACACATAAGAAAGATAAAATGATATCCCAAGATAGGCTGTCATGAGTGCACCAGAAAGCTGCACACAGTAGGTGCTGTCGAGGTCCAGGGCTGGAACAGATCAGTGAGTGGGTCAGCGGGTCGGGAAGGCTTCCTGGAGGAAGGGGAATGTGGACTAGGTGTGAAAGCAGGGACAGGATTCAAATAAGAAGGTGTCCCAGGCAGAGGGGCTTGGCACTATGCCTGGCACACAGTAGGCCATCAATAAATGAATGTTGAATGAAAGAACAAATGTGGTCCATAGCAAAAAAGGCATTTTTGGAGTTTCCAGACCGGCCAATTAGAGAGGTCATCTAGGAGAGAAGGAGGTGGGGGGCATTGAAAAGGACGATTGGAATCAAAGGAAGTCTTGGATCAGGAATTAAAGTATTCGATCATTTTTGATTCTCAGTGGGCACACCTTTCCTTGGGGCCATGTGCCAGAATAATTTTTTCCCGTCCCTCAATGTGTCAGAATATTAAAGCTGGTAGGGAGGAGGAGAGGAGGGCAGGGACCATGAAAAAGAAAAATTGAGGAGACAGAGTCAGGGTGGGGGGAGGAAACCTGACAGTCAGAGGCTCAGCAGTAAGTCAGCAGGTAAGATGACAAAGGTGTGACTTGGGGTGTGGGTGGTGAGAATGGGCAGCAGGAGGATGTCTTCTATGTATAGAGCATAGTAGTGGGTGCTTCACTCACTCCAGTGAGGATGGAAAGGACAGATATGAGAGACATTATGGAGACTGATAAAATAAAGATAAATTTGAGGAATCAAATTTGAATGTTGTTGTAGTTGCATTACATTTAGGTGTGAATGGTGGAAACTGATATCAAATTAGCTCAAGAAAAAAATGGAAAGTTTTAGCACATGTCACTAGGAAATGCACTAGGAAATGTCAGAATACTTCTTGCTGCAGGCATAGCTCCATCCAAGGGCTCTAGTGATACCATCCGAGCACTGATTCTTTCAGCATCTCTCTCAGCCTAGCTTCACTCTTCACGTAGGCGCTGTCTGTGGGCAGGCAAGAGTGTCCTAGGCAGCCCCAGACTCATCCTCCCAGCCAGGGAACACAGGCGGGCTTTCCCATTAACTCTGGTAGGAAGGTCCCAGGAAAGACTGATTGGCCAGGCAATGGTCAGGAGGTCATCCCTGGACCCATCGCTGTGGCCCAAGGAATGGAGTTCTCTGACTGACCAGAACTCCATTTTGTGTGCCACCTCTGGGGCCATGTGAGTGACAGGACACATGTACCACGGTAGACAGTGAGATCACAAAGAAAAATGGACCCTCTCTCGCTGGAAGGAGTGAGACAGAATAGCACATGGTACACTCAAAAATTCTAGCTACTACAGTTCTCTGCTGGGGCCATTAACACAAATATGGAAATCAGGGATTTAAGGTCAAGGCAATGACAATATTAGGAATGTGGAGCAGAATATGGCTGGGACAGAGCTGGGGATGGGAACTTGCCCCTGTAGAGACACAAGACCTGGGTGAGAAGGGTCATGGAGCCTTTGCCCCCTGGAACACTCAACCACCAAAGGTATTTCCACCTATTTCTGCTGACCCCAATGTCCTGAGCCAACTCAGGCCCTTACAAAGCTAGAACCAATGAGCACAGCCAGTGTAGACCTGCTCAGAGAGGAGGCCAATCACAACTCTGGGCTTTTGAGGCTGAAGTTCCAACCCTGCTTATTTCACTGACCTAGCCCTTCACCACTGAGATTAATACCTAATATCTCAGTGGGTGCCATCCTATCACCAAAGGACCCAAGCTCAGGCAAGGGCCACCCTAGACCTGCTGAAACCACATGCTGGTCTTTGGCTGAGATCTGTTCTCTGCCCTCACCATGAGAGCAGGCGCAGTAGCAACCTAGACAACCTTGGAGACAGAGGTACTACCTTGAGGGGACCCAGCCCTGCAGTCACTGTATACCCTCCGTCACCCTCATCACAGGGTTACCTGTGAATTTTTCACTTTCACAGGCAACCCAAAAGTAACCCAAACATCCCCAGGCCATCTTCCTGTGGAACCATGTGAATTCAAAAGAACTTCAATAGGCCAGATGTGATGGCTCACACCTGTAATCCCAGGAATTCGAGGTTGCAGTGAGCTGTGATGCCACTACACTCTAGCCTGGGTGATGGAATGAGACCCTGTGTCAAAACAAAACAAAACAAAACAAAACAAAACAAAAACAAAACAAAACAAAACAACTTCAATAACCCAAAGTTCATGTTCTTACCCTACTTGTCTACATGTCCATGAACCAGTCCATTGATTACATCAATGGCATATTCTCTGCTATTTCTTTCCTCTTCTGGTTTTCTCTTATTGATGGAGTATGGAGGGTACCATACTGCTGTTTGGGCTGTCAGGGCTCATCCTAAGAATACCAGCATCTCCAGGGTGCTGGCTTTATGCAACAGTTGGGAGCATGGTCTTCTCCCCAGCTCTGTGCCACACGTTGCCACCAGGGCCCCAGGGCAGGATGTGTGCTCTTAGTCTCATGAAGTCCCCCATGAAAATACCTTTTTAAACTTTTTCCTCTAAACTCTTTTTCTGTAGGGCCTGAAAACAGCACCAAGGGCCAGACTGAGGACAGACACATCTCACCCCTCCATTGTTCTTTCACTCTCCTGATGCAGAGATAACAAACAAGAGTCCTTTGACAAAGACTGAAAGCCTCCATGCATGTCACCTGGTGCTAACAGTCCCCTGGAAGGGTCACTGCCCCCAGCTCTGCTCTAAGCACCCTTCACAGACAAAGCTGCCCAGCAAGGCTCCCCACCATGCTGACCACACAATTGGAGGCAGCAATTCTGAACCACGCTGCTGAGAGCTTGCAAGACCTAGCAGCAGCGGCAGTGGACCCAGACAGGCAGAAGAAAGATGCATGCTGACGACCACACCTGGCTGAGACCCAGAGCCAGGCAAAGGCAGGCTGAGGCCACGGATGGACTTGACTGTGTTATGGACTTGTGCTCCTCTATTAAATGACACCCTCCATCCATGTATCCAATCACTGTCAGGTCCTACCAGATACTCACTGCCCAATCCCAACACGCTCTGAAAACCCCGTTTATTCTTCCCATACTGCTTCCTCCTCCTTCTTCTCTGCAGAGACGCCCCTTCAAGACCCAGCCTAGCCCCACTCCTTTCCCAAGTCACCTCCTGGTCACCTCACCCACTGTAAACGTTCCTTCATCTCTCTCCCTCCTGCATCATGGTCAATTAATTGCCCAATCCACCTAGAGATCCCTCAAATTTCTTCTCTCCTCTCTACCTTAGCTCAGGCTCCCTCCATCTCTTGTCTTATTACTGCTCCTTTCCTGCTCTTCCTGCCTGCTGTCTTGCTCCCTTCAATCTATTCTCAACACCACAGTATTCCTTCCAAAACACAAATACAATCATGTCATGTATCTGTCTAAACTCTTCTACATTAACTAACAATTATTGAATACTTATTGAGTGCTAGGCTCTATTCTAAGTGCTCACATGAATTAATGAAACTTGTTTAAATCTCCCAGCTATCATATGAAGTAGGCATTTTTCTCCCATTTCATAAATGAGGAAACTGAGGCCCAGAGAGGTTAAGTAACTTGCCCAAGGTCACACACTAGTAAGTGGCAGAACCAGATTGTGAACTCAAGCCTCCAGGCTTTAAATTCCACACTCAAGCAATGCACTGTAATTGTGCTGCTTCTCAGCTGTTCTCCACAGTTCTCCTTAGCACTCGGGGCACCCTTGTGTTCCGGCTCCTGCCCCTCTCTGTCCCTAGACTCATCTATTTTCACTTGCCCACATGCAATCTCTACTCCCCCCAGTGGTGAGCCAGTAAATGTCTAACAGTTGCTCTCTGGAAAATAAATGCCTGATTTGCAGCATTTGCCAATTTCTATGGTGTAAATACCCCCACCATGGCTGATCTCAAGCTATGAATGTGGCATCACTGAACACAGAATTGGGAACAGATGTGCACAATCAGGCTGGCTCCAACATGCTGCTGACTCTATCCATCTTTCACCCCCCATGACTCTGCTCATCAAGGGCAGAGTACCTTGGACCACACACCACCCAGCCACCTGATTTCATGTGGATCTGGAAAGTGCCATTGAAAGTCCATATTCATTTCCTCCTGTCCACCACCTACCACTGGTGGTCTGAGCAGGACTAAAGGCTACTGCCATTCCCATATAGGATCCTGTCCCCTGCTCACCACAGCCTCTACCCTTGCCTACCCAGAACATTCAACCCCACAGCAGTTATGTCTTCACTTCTCAATCCACCCACACTTTCAGGGACCCATCTCTTCTTGTTCCTTCCCAAATATGATGTCCTACAGGGACCTCCCAGGCAGCAGCTCTCGGGCCTCATTGATCTTCTTTCTCCACAGACCTAATGCTTCCTCCATGGTCCCAACCTCTGTGACTGACACTGACACTCATCCCATCATCCAAGCCAGACACATGGGCTGATCCACGACCTCCCCTCCTCTCCCACCCCACCCCAAGCACCAAGCCCTGCAGAGTCCACCTTTGTAGTATCTGTGGCATTCGTCTTCTCCATTCCCACACTCCAGTCTCTATGGGGGCTGTCACCACTCTTCTCTTGAATTACTGCCAGAGCCTCCCACCTGGACACCTCTGCTCCAGCCCATCCTCTGCTCCCATCACTGCCGGGAGACCTGGCTCCCCATGACACAGGGCCTGCCACTCCTGCTCCTCTCTCCTTGGTGCTCAGCTAACTCAGAATCTTTGCCTCTTACCCTGGCTTTCACACTTGCACTGAGTCCTTCAGTTTGGGGGAACCTAGTCGGAGTCTTTCTTTTCTTCAATTTTGGTCTCCAATGCTCCTTTGGGTTCTGACCATGCCCCTGATTCAGTGTCTCTGCCACCTGGTGAGAGATGTCTCCATCCATCTGGGTCCAGAGGTATCCTCTTACCTGGTCTAACCCAGGCCTCATCAACAGTCCTGGGGGAAAGTATCCACCTACCTGCAGCACACCTGTCTGTTTGCATCTCCTGTCTAAGCAGGAACTCACTTGTAAGCCAGACAGCCTTCAGGATTGAGCTGCCCCCGCTCAGAGGCCAGAGAATCTCCCTAAGGTCAGGATGAGCAGGAACAGACATCCTGGGGGCTATTCCCAGGGGAAGAAGCTACAGGTGGGGCATAGCTGAGTAGCCAGAACCCTGTATTTTCCTCCCAACTCCTAATTAAAGACCAGGTGGTCTACCCAAGGCAAGTACTTGCTTTCCCCTTGTGTGTCCCTGGTGTAATAATGTGCAATAACCACACCCCTGAGTGTGGCTTAGGAGTGACATTTTCTTGCCAATCAAGTATTTAATATGGTATTTCCATACAAACCATATACGCCATATAAGAATGGCCAGTTTTCACAGGCTTACGACTGAATGTTAATACTTACTACTGAGACCACAGCAAATTTCCCTATTCTTTCTTAGTTATTCTGAATCTTGTGCTACTCAGGGGCCGCCTCTATGAGCACCAGTCAGCATCTCTTTTTTTAAAACTACTCTACTGAGGTGTGCTTGACAGGTAGAAAGCTGTACATATTTAATGTATTCAACTTGAGGAGTTTGGAGGTTATCATGTATGAAACATCACCACCATCCACAATGGCCATAAACACATTCATTGCCTCCCAAAGTTTCCTTCTACCCCATTTATTTTTATATTATTATAATTATTATTTTTGTGTGGTAGGAATATTTAACATAAGACCTTCTTAGCAAATGTTAAGTATACAATACAGTATTGTCAGCCATAGGCACTATGCTGTACAGTACAGCTCCAGAAACTCACTCATCTTGTAGAACTGAAACTCTGTACCCTGTGACTGTCGCCTCCCCTCCCTCCTTCCCCAATCCCTGGCAACCAACATTCTACTCTCTGCATCTATGAATTTCACCAGCATCTTTAAATGCAGTGTCATTTCACAGAGACGTGTGGGACAGTCAGTTCACAGAGCAACTACTGCAAACATAGAGCTTCCTTAGAGGAGGTTCTGTCTTCATAACTGAGCCATCAAACAGCACTGGTGACCCTTCCAGAACCACGTGAGCCAGTGGATTAAAAGCACTTTAGAGAAGTGAAGATTTGGGGCCAATGTATTAGGAGTGGGGTGAGGGGGTGACTGCCTTGGGCAGTCTCAGAGACGGTGTGGTCATGACTGAGCTGCCAGGGCCCTCGCTCCAGACCAAGAGGCCAGAGCGCCCAGAAAAGGGACAGCCAGAGCTCTCTGAAGGTTCATCTTCCCAGATGAATCTTCTTTCTGACTACAGGAACGCTGGGCTCTCCTGCTGTCTGGTCCACTGACCTCTGTCCAGAGCTGGCACTGGCTGCAGGGCACATCTAGCCTGAGGCTGAGCACATCTGCCTGCCCACACTCCCGACTCCCTCTTTCCCAGAGCCTTCTGCAAGTTATTCAGATAACCACAGAGTCTCCTCCACCTCCACGGTATCAACCATAATCGTGTCATGATAAACCAATCGTGCAGGATCTTTTTAAGTCTGTCTGTTGGAGGCTTCCAGGGAATTTATCTAGTGCTTATCTGATTAACTGGGGCCAATTCCCTAAGCTCCCAAGTAATGGAATCTGCTTTAAGCTTTAAGACATTGAAACAAAGAAACTTAGACAAAGATGGCTGAGATAAAAATTTATAGTACAACAAAGACTACATTGTAGAGGCTGTCAGAAAGAGAAAAAGTTCAGGACAGAATTTATATAGCTATGAGGGTGGGGAACAGGGCAGGTTATTCAATCCCAAATGGCAAATATGTGACAGTGAGAGAGGGCCTCCTTTTCTATTTAACTAGCCAGCATGTCATTGTTTTTGATGTAGTCGACTGATTTTGAATCTGGTACAAGACTCTATCAAGATCCATCTTAAACACGAGAAACTAAGAACATAGCTACCTAGGTGGGGGCAGGGGAGCTGGGCCGAAGAGGACAAGCCTGGGAGAAAGTGTTTTTACTGTATAAGAGTTTATACTTTTTGCATTTTGAACCATATGATTTAAATGCAAATAAATGAAAATTAAATGAAAAAATACATATAAAGCTTTATTTACTCTGCTGTTTTGAAAAATAAATACAACATCCAAAACATTTCAATTACATAGATCTTCTGAAATTTACAGGTTGTAGAAGTTTACTTTTATACACTTTTTCTACACCTAAATTTCTAGGTGTAGAAAACATCATTTATCAAAGTGCTCTGAGACCCTTGGTTTGTGCTCTGCCTTAGTCTAGATAAGGCTTAGTTTCAGGGCAGGCACATTGCAGGGCTGGTGCCCTTCTGGCTTTGCTGAGGTCCACTCCGCGAAAATCAGTGTGAGGCACTGGGACTAGGTGGCAAGTAAGTGGCTATTTGCAAGGCTGTGGTATTAGAGTCAACAGCCAGGGCAGCAACTAATAACCCCATTTGCAGAGAGACACTCTACTGGAGAGGCCAAGTGCCAAGGAGGGAGGCTGGTGGAAGCTCTGCCCAAAAGACAGAGAGAGAGAGAGAGAGAGAGAGAGAAAGAGAGAGAGAGAGATAGAGACAGAGTGTGTGTGTGTGAACAACATCCAAAAGAGCAGGTATACAGACAGTAGGAAACAGAGGAATCCAATGCCAAGAATGAGATAAGTAAAGAAAGAAAATTGTGCCCTGATGTGTTTGTGCTGAAGGCATGAGATGGAAACCTACACCACCCATGTGGACAAGTCAGAGAAGCACTGGCTGCTGAGAGCTGAGCTGAAATGTGTCTATGGGAGACTGCCAGGAAAAACACCAGCACTCACCCATTTAAGGAAGGGGATGTGCAGAACCTTAGAAAAATGGAGAAGTTAAAACCAGAGCCGAAAGTGTGATATGGTCACTCAGAGGGAGAATGCATAAACAAAATATGAGAGGACTGTGTAGAGGGAAGAAGTTTAATTAAAAAGACAGCAGAGATGAGAGATTTGATTTCAGCCATGCAACCATCCCAGGGCCACTGTGTGGAAATAGAGATAGGGCAGCCCTCAGGAAGGAGGGCCGGAGGGGCTCCTCAGGGCCTCTCGTTTCATAGGGATAAGGTATCTGGCAGCCTCCCAAACAAACAGGGCTCTGCCAGAGAGACACAGGTACCCCTCAAGCCATAAAATCGCTCTTCTGGTCCCCAGCAGACACTGGTTCTGCGGTAGGTCACCCGAGGGGACTGAACAGATGAAAACAATCCCTTTTAGCTCAAAGGCCATCTCTGCCACCCTGCTCAAGGACAGCAGGCTGTAAGATCTGAGATCTGAGTGTCGCCACCCTGATCCCCAAGGGCCTTTGAGCACTGGCTGGAAAAGGCCCTGGAGCTTCTGGGGTTCTGCGGGGTAAGGTCAGCACACACACTTCCAAGACAAGCAGAGAGAGCCGGCTCTGTAATTTCTTAACCCTGGGGGAGGAGACAGAATGAGCAGCAGACCATATAACTTCCCAAGAGCACAGCTGGCAAGCACACCCACACCGTTAGTCTGCAACTCCCTGAGCTAATTAAAAGGCAGAGCAATGGGAATTTCTGGATTGCTGCATAAGCATCTCTTGGGGAAAATATGTTTATGGTATTGCAAACCCAGGGCTCCCTCTTCACTTCTAAGAGCCAAGTCGGACACAGATAATTACAGTTTAGGACTAAATATGTGTGTAGGAATGTGTGAGCATGTGTGAGTGATAGAGGTAGAGAAGAACTCGGCCAGAGGGAACTGCACTGTGAAAGAAACAGAAAAGCAGGCTACAATCTTCTCTTTGATCCCTGAGGACAGAACAATAGGCAAAGGGCTCAAATTGCATCATGAGAATGTGGCTAATAGGAGAAAAAAACCTCCAAACTATAAGGAAGTGTTTTAGCATTTCAATCTCTGGGAGGTGTTTTCCTCTCTTCTTTCCAAGTTTAAACAATTATTGTTTGATATTAGCCCTGCTTGGAACCAAAAGAACAGGCCAAATCAACACTAAGAGTTTTTTTACTGCTTTGTGAATCTATGAAAAGAATTTTTTTTTCTCTTTCCTTGTAATAACACTCTATCGAGTTTGGTGAATTCCCCTGGTGCAGAAAACCTGAAGCACTTTCACATCTTGGATTGGGGGTCCCAGAGGGGACCTGGTTAGCAGGCTGCCCCTGGGAGATCTGCCCACGTTGTGGGCCACCAGGAGAGTTATTTGATGAGAGTGTTGGGAATGTAGCAGAGCTGCAGAATGTCAGATAAAACCCTAACAGCAAGGAAGAGGACAAAGGCAGCACCCCCTATCTCGTCCCTAGGGAGGACCTGGTGGAGGCTAGACTTTATCCTGGGACAGTGATGGACTGCACTCTCTAGGCTTATGAGAAAGAAAGGAGAAAGGCTTTTGAGCAAGATATGGGGGAAGGGAAGGTGGCTTAACTGTCAAGACTTGGTCAAGACTCCACTGGGAATTGATCCCAAGTCCTTGGCTAAGAAGATTCTAAGTTGAAATGGCAAGAGAACCCTGTGAGGCATCTAACAGAAGAGCTGTGACCCTGGTAGGGGAGAGCCCTTCCTTGTCCCAGCTGTGGGGACTACCAAAAAGGAGGTGTAGCATTAGCAATGGCAGAGGCAGCGAAGGCTGATGCTGGCCACCAGGAGATAGGGGAGAGATCCCATGGCTCTGATTCTGGCCTCAGGAAAACTTAAATGGTTGCTGAAAAACTGAGGCTCCTGGGACTCTGCAGGTTGAAGCTGGGCTATGCCTTCAGTGGGCTTGGGGTCATTGTCCCTGTGACTTTACTAGGACGGAGCTCAGAGGAAAAAATTTTTTGTTGCCACTATGTTGCCCCTTTCTGACTGTGTTCCTCAGGCAGGCATGGGGGAGGGGGTGTTACATACAGGATGGCATTTAACCTAGAGCATGGCTGTGAACATAGAGTGGGTAGGAATTACCTATCTTCAGTGATAAAGAAACTAATGATTTTAAATTTAGTTACCAACAATCTATCCAAATTCCAGTTGGTAGAAGGACTAGTCATAAGTAGGGAGTTATGGCGGATGGAGGAAAGACATGGGGCTTTGGGGTGCAATCCTCACCCCCATTTTTCTAGAGAATTAACTACATGCTATTAACAAATTGTGTTTCAGGACCACAGACAGCACCACCTGGGTGCACACACCCCCATTTAGTTCTTCTGTGCCAATGGTATCATCGCTCACCCTCACAAACAGCCCAGGCTCTCGGTGGAAGCTCTGAGGAACTTCTGAGGTTGCACAAGACCGCCGCACCACATCTTTTGCACTGGAATGTGAAATCAACTCTCTTCATTCCCAAGTCTAGTCCTCATCCAGTACTAACTATACTAGCTAATGTTTATTAAGTGCTTACTATATCCATGGACCATATTCTCATTTTATCCTTATAACAACCCTATAAGGTTAATTCTATTATTATATCCATTTTATTGGTGAGGAAACTGAAAGATGAGGAAACTGAAAGAAGCTGAAATAGGAAACAGCAAGATTAAGTGACTTTTCCTGAGGTCACACAGGCAATCTAATTCCAGAGCCCATCCCCATTGCCACCCTACCAGGGTTGTGTTCTTGAACATTGTATGTGGAATGAAGGCAAAATGGTAAGATATGTGAAACATCATGGGACAAGTTGGCACATGAAGTCCTCAGGGACCTGGAAAAGTCGTTTGCTTTAATGCCTAGGAATTGAGAGTTCTGTTTCCTATTAGGATTCTGCTGTTTATTACTACCTGCAAAAACTAGGACAGGCTATATAACTTCTCCATATTTCTTTTTCTTTTCCCGGTGCAACAATTAAGTGTACCAGGCATCATGAACAGATTTGGGATGGGTAAAATACCCGAAGTTGCTAATGAAAAGAAGTCATAAATTAGGATATCTGTTTAGTTTTATGAATTGTGTGGTGTTGTGGCCCAGATGAGAGAATCACAGACTTTAGAGCTGCCACGGATCTGCAGATCTTAGAGTCCATGTTCTGCAGGACCTTCAATATTTTTACAGGTGAACACCTTACCCAACACAAGAATCCTTCCAACCACATTCCTGAGATGGTGCCAGGCCTTTTAGGGCCAGGGAGCATTTTGGGTCACCAGGAAGCCATCCCTTCTCTATAGTGCACCCTTCTTTCACCAAATGTACCCAAATACAGCACATCATAGTGTTTTCCAAAGCTGCTTCTTACGTTGCACCATGTCCATCACCCTCCCATGAGAGATTCTATTTCTGCCATCTGGTGAGGATGGAATAAATCATATCCCGTTTCCTCATGGCAGCCCTTGACATGAAGGTGAGTTGTTGTGCCTCCCATAATGCTCCTTTTCCAGGTTAAACTGTCTCAGCTTCTTCAGCTATTTGTCATTCAATCTTATTCCCATAGCCCTCACCATCCTTGTCACTCTTCTCTGAATGTGCTTGGGTTTGTCAGTTGTTCCCCTTGAAATGCCTAGTCTTCCACTGATAGATATCCATCTACAGATATTTACTGAGTGCCTACCAGGAAGAGAGCAGACACTGAGAAGGCACAGAAAATGCCATAGTCTCTACCTGGAGGGGCTTGGTGTCTTGGGATGGGAGGGGGATTACTCTCAAGCAATTGCAATATGGTGTAGAAATGTTCCCCAGTATCATATAAAGGTGAACTATAGTGTTTACTTTTCTTTTTGAGCATCATTATGTACTTGTGGATTTTGAACAAGATTCATGTGTTTCCACCCTTTTTAGTTATTTGTACTCATGTTCAAGTGGTCCCATTTGTGGCCAGTAGGACCCTTGATAAGTTGACCTCTGAGTCCTATTGACATGACCCCAGGAATCTCTGACAGTTTCCTTGCTATCTGGTATGTCACGATGTTTTAGGTTCATTGTGTGCAATTCCTGCTGCAGACCAGAACCATCCATTTTATCAGGGATTACTGGTTACATTTAGTGGGAAATGATATTTCTTCTAATTCAGCAGTTCCCAGCATTTTTAGCATCAGGGACCGGTTTCATGGAAGATAATTTTTCTATGAACTGGGGGTGCAGGGATGGGGTGTCATGGGTGGGGGAATGTGGCACAGAGCTCAGGTGGTGATGTGTGGCCCATTTCCTAACAAGCCATGGACTGGTACTGGGCCTTGGCCCTGGGGTTGGAGACTGCAGTCCCCTATGACAGGGGTAATCCCAGAGGGGTTTGAAGGCTGAGAGGACGAAGGAGCTGACAGGTGTAGGCATGGATGTGTGTGCGTGTGTGTGTGTGTGTGTGTGTGTGTTTGTGTCTGGATGTTGAAAAGTGCATTCTAGAGGACAGAAAGAGAGAGAAGGACCAGTTCTGTAAACTTCCAATGATTTGGAACTACTAGAGTCGGAGTTTTGGATCAGTGGAGGACAAGAGATAGGGTGGAGAGGTCAGCAGAGACCAGATCATGAAGGACACTGTGTGTGACCACGTTGAGGTCAATGGGGAGCCATTGAAGGCTTTTAAGCCGGAGAGTGAAATTTGGATTTTAAGAAAAATCACTCTGATTGCAAGCTGTGGAAAGGATTGGAGGCAGATATGAGACTGGAGGCAGAAGATGCCATGGCCAGATCAGGGCAAAGCAAAGCAGGCCTCTAACCTTCCTTATTTTGGAAGCTGAGCTTCTATCAATGCTGCCTGTGTTGGTGAGCTGTACTGACAGCCCAAAGTCACTCTTGTTTCACATTCAGCTCAGGGGCAACTGAACCTTTTCCATAGGCCTACCAATGTTAGCTCTTCCCTAGTATCTATCTGTGCAACCAACTGTTTTAGATTTAGTCTTGTTAGCTTCAGCCTCTCCTTTTAGGCTATTGAAATCTTTGTGCATCTTGATCCAACCCCTTCATTTTTCCTTAATGGGAAATACTGAAAGATTTGTGGTAGGGCCATGGATAGCCATCAGTGGTGGGGGCAACACTGACTCCTAAAGCAGGCAGCCTGGTATTCTGCCTCTCTAGGAAATTGATCTGTTTAGAGGAACTAGAATCAAGATAGACTAGAAGATTGACAGGTTAATCAGAAGAACAACTAGCTTTAAGGTTTTAGCTTACAGACCCAAAAGCAGGGAGGGAGGACCCTATATGCCTTTCTAATGTATCCTCCTTTTGACTAAAAGATCCTCGAGTTTGAATCTATAATCCACAGGGATGGTGTTACAAGTCTTCAGGCAGCTGAAGGTCGCAGTTTTTCAAACCCAATCATTGTGGCATTTAACAATATCAGAAGGCTTGAGAGAATATCATAGGTGAAAAAATATCTTACAAGCAAATGAATGCTTAACAAAAGCTTCTCTATGGAGCTGAACTAGTTCAGAACATAAATGTTGTTCTGGGAGATGGGACAGGTGATGAGAAATGGGACACTCCTATAGGGTGGGGAGGGGAGCCACAGGATGGTTTCCTAGAAAATCAGGGTCCTCCTCTGCTGGGACCCAATCCACTTGGTCTCTGGTCAGAATTTCTTTCCATGGCCCCATGAAAACTGGTGGCTGAACCCTTCTCAGTCTTAGACCAGGCTCTAGCTGTGCAATCGCTCAGCACACGGTACTTATCAAATCTAGGAACAGCTTTCCCCATGGTGCTGGGACTCGGCAGTAGACTGTGTCCAGAGCCCTGTCCCCAGCTTTACCAGCATATCCTAGCTCAGTCCATCCATTCCCCACCCCAGCCACCACACCTCCTTTTCTCTTGTCTTATTTTTCCTTGATATCAACACTTAAAAGGAAAAAACAAACAAACAGAAGAGCACTGTACTTCTAGCCAGCTCACCCTGCATCTCCTCTGGTGGACTCAGGCCCTGCACTCAACCTCTTTCTCACAGCTTTTCTCCTCACTCCCCCCTTGAATCCCCACCTCAATTTCTATAATAGGATGCTTTCTTAGTAGCCTCTATTCTTAAGCCAAATGCCGTTGCTGAACCATCAGAGTCATCAGATGAGCAAGAACTTCACTGGAGTTAAGAGCAACAATGCGCAACTCCAAAATATGCGCTTCGGGGAGACACTATGTAAGCCTTTATCTACTTTTCAAACAACAGGCATATGAGCATTTTTTAAAAGAGGACAAACCAACCAAACTATGTGCCTTTTTCTCCAAGCCCTGACATTTGTTGTCCAAGCTGGACAGGGAGCTCTGCACAGCCCGTACTGAGACACTTGACTGTCTCCCAAGTCCTTTCCCTGTGGTCTAACAAATCTCTCTTCAACAAGGCGGCAGCCTGAAGTTATCCCGTTCAGGAGATTGGATGGCAAGAGCTTCACTAAAGCCGTCAATGGGAGAATACTTTTTTAAAGAGCATTTCTATAGCTTTCTATCCAATTTCTCACACATCTTCAATGACATCTGAACAGCTTTGTTGAAGAGAAATATACTTGTCTGTGTCTGAGTTACTCAAATTACCTCTCTTCCTTGCCAGGAAATTCCAAATCTGGCAAGAAAAGCCCCATATAAAGTCCCACACAGCACGAAAGAAAAGCCTTGCTGACACAGAGGACTTCCAGAGGATTAAACACAAACCACATTTTCCTAAAAAAAAACCAGAATAAACTAAAATAAAAGCTTACTCTGGATACCCACTTTCAGAGAAGACGCTAAGCCATCAGGGAGTTGGTTCACATTAGCATTTTAGTGCCTTCACTTTGAACATACCACCAACGGAGCAATTGCTGCTCCAGGCAAATTGAATTGAGTGTAACATCCTTCAGCCCCAGCATCTTTCAACACCAGCGAACTTACCTAATGACAGTGAGCAGGTGAATCGTGGTGCTGATGCTTTACGTGTCCTGGGCTGGGGCACCATACAAGACGGGACTCAGGGGAGCCTCAAGCACCCTCAGCCAGGGGCAGCTGTCCCCAGCTGAGCCCCAGAGCCACTGGCGCTCCTTCTCCTCGCCTGAGAGCCAGGCACGCTCCTGGCCACTCAAGTCTCTACCTGCCGGGCACTCGGCGGCGGCTGGCGAGTCGCAGGCGATGTGGTCAGGTCCAGGAGGTTTGCTGTGTGATGCTTCATACCACAGGGCACTTCCTGTCCCAAGCTGGAAGAATGAAGAAGGGGGGTTCTTAGGAGATACAGATTAAAAACACTTTTCCCCTTTTCTAAGTGTGTTCAGAAGGTGCATTGTAACATTAGTAAGGAAATAACTATGGGGAAAAATTACCTGCCGATTGGGGACTGATTTGAAATATTAACACATTATGGTATTTCCATGTAACGGAATAAAATAGAGGAGGATCTCTATTTGCTGCTCTGAAAAAGTCTCTTACATAGACTGCTGGGTGGGGGTCCGGGGGTGGGGGGAAGCAAGTTGCAAATAGTATTTTCAGTAAGGTCTAAATCGTGTTTATTTTCATATATCCTTAGGAAAACGTCTGCAGCAATTCACAAGAAATTTGGAACAGTGGAGACTCTGCACTTTTAGAATTTGCTTTTTTACTCTGTGTATGTACACAGTACTTTTATAATAAAAGGAGTTTTGAAAAAATCCTTTCTTGCCTAATGAAAAGTATTCTTGTCAGCTAGCCAGGAGCTTCCAATAGACAAAAGGTCTCCATCAGCAATCAAGCTACAGTGAATAATTTTAAAAAGAGAAACCCTAGAAAAGTATCTAGAACAGCAGATCTCCGTGAGGCTAAGGGAGGGAGGTGTCCTCTGCAGGTAGATTCTGATACAGCCCCGAGCTGAGAAACATGAACTAAACATACTGCATGTTAAGTTTATAACTTTTACAGGCTAGAAAATTTCAGCATATAAAGTAGAGAATATAAATGTACCCACCACCAAGCTTCATTAATTAACATAGCTAATCCTGTTTCATACCTAGCCCACCCCCTGCTCTCCTCCCACCCCCATAAATGCCATTTTATCTCATATATTCCTGTAAGTTAAGGACTCTTTTAAACATTACCACAATACAATTTAGATATGTTTTTTAAAAATGTTAATAATCCTTTTATATCATTAAATATATAATAAGTATTCAAATTTTCAAACAAGATCTATACAGTACATTTTGTTGCTATGTCTATTATGTCCATTTTAATTTATAGGGTTCTCTCCCTGTTTCTTTACTTGCAATTTATTTACTGGGAAAAAAGTCATTTGTCCTGTAGAGTTTCCCACATTCTGGATTTTGCTGATTATATACCTATGGTATTTTTTAACCTGCCGTCTGTCCTATTTCCTGTAAATCGGTAGGTAGATCTAGACTTAGTCTGATTTGGGTCTAATTTTTTCACAATAATACTTCATAGGTGGTGTCTTGTACTTCTTTCAGGAAATATATAATGTCCTGTATCTTTCTGTTTCTGACATTAGCTGCTCTTGATAATTATTATTGGTTGAATTGTGCTCCCCAGAAAGATATGTTGAACTTCTAACCACTTCCCCATCCCAGGCCTGTGATTGTGACTTTATTTGGAAATAGGGCTTTTACAGATGTAATCAGGTTAAAGTGAGTATACTAGATTATAGTAGGCCTTAATCCAGTCCTTATAAGAAGAAAATTTGAACTCAGATAGACACAGGGAGAAAATGGCTATGTGACCACAGAAGCAGAGACTGGAGTGATGCACATACATGCCAAGGAATGCTAAGAATTGTCTGAAAACACCAGAAGCGAGAAGAGGAAAGGAAGAGTCCTTTCCCAGAGGCTTTATAAGAGCATGGCCCTGCCAGTACCTTGATTTCAGATTTCTAGGTTCCAGAACTGTGACATAATACATTTCTGTTGTTTTAAGTCAACCAGTCTGTAGTACATTGTTATGGCATCCCTAGGAAACTAATATAATCCTTTGTTGCCTAGAACAATTATTTCTCTAAAGGCTTGCAAAATGGTAATATTTCTTCTTAATTATTAGCTGGAATATGTCTATAAAAAGAAACATCCCTTCCTCTACTGTCTGGTTACCCTGAGGTTCAATTTATATGACAAAGGCAGATTCTTCCTCTTTACTTTCCTGGTTTCGGAATAATGAGTTTATTTCCCAGTATCATTGAAAGGTGAACAATGGTGTTTCTTTTTCTTTTTGAGCATCATTATAAACTTGTGGATTTTCAACAGGATTCATGTGTTTCCACCCTTTTTAGTTATTCTTATTCATGTTTAAGTGGCGCCACTTCTGACCAGTAGGAGCCTTGACAAGTTGTTGACATGACCTCAGGAATCTCTGACACTTTCCTTGGTATTGGTATGTCATGTTGCTTCAGGCTCCTCATGTTCAACTCCTGCTCCACATCAGAACCATCCACTTCACCAAGGAGCCCTGGTTCCATTTAGTGGGCAATAGAATTTAGAAACTACAAACTGGCACCAGCGGCATGCATTGCATTTGATTGGTCATTGTTTCTAGGTCTTATTAGTGGACAGAGCTAGGAAATAGATTTTTTTAAATAAGAAAACATATCATTGGTTTATACTCATATTTTCCATTTAAATTTAAAATTGTAGAATTTTTGCTAAATTTTTAAATTTTATATTTGCGTTTCTTCTCTTATGGTGAAAATCTTGGTTTCCATCAACATTAGCATAACTACTTATTTGCTTTATCCTGTAATATATACTAATAGCTTCAGAATAATAATACCAATATTATTACCAACAATATGATTCCTAAAACGTTCAAGAATTTTTCTTGGAGTCCCTTTTGACTTAGGATAATCTGGTCCTGTTTTTCGTCGCAGCCCTAGTTTTACCCCCGCCTCCTACCTCCTCCTGGTGTCCAGCCACCTGGCATTTCTGGCTCCTCCAACAGGCCCCACTTCTCTGGTCTCAGGGATTTTCCCTACTGTGCACTTTTCCTCAACCCTTCTTTGCTGAGCTAAACCTTACTCATCCTTCAGTTTGGTACTCAGCTATTCCTCAAGGGATGTCTTTCTGAAGGTAACACCTCCCTGCTGTTCTCATCATACCATCATGTAATCACATGTTTAATTGTCAATCTCCCCACAACATACAGCCTCTTAAGGAAGGAAGGGTGTCTGACTGTCTTAGTTGTTGAAAACCTCAAGCCTTGGTATGCGGTCATGGTAGGGGTTAATCTTCTGACTCTAATCTCAGGTTTTGATATCTTGGTCAACATCAGAAAAAGCAGTTAAGAAGGAAGGCAAGATGGGGGGAGGAATGGGGAAGGCAAGCAGCCTTCTAACAGTCAGATTTTATTGCATAAAACTTTGAGAAAATGTGGGCATTGAATTTTAGGCAATTCACTTTTTGTACAGGGAGCAGGATGAAGAGAGACTACCCAATAGTTGAGTTAACAGAACCACTAGAGTAGCAACAACTTCTAACTGAGAAGTGCAATCCCTGAGGGCTGCGTGTATGGCCAGAGGCAAGTCTGTCTGCTAACCAGTTCCCATTCTCCTTCCTCCATTCATTTGCTCACAACTATTTATTGAGCTCTCCTCCAAGCCAGGCACTGTTCTCAACCCTGGGGAATAGGGTAGGGAACAAAAGGAAGCTGCTGACCTCGTGGGGTTTACACTCTAGTGGGAATGACAGTTACCAACTAATAGATGAATACAGGGTGAGTCAGGAGGACATGGGTGGAATGAAGGATAATAGAGCAGGGCAAGAGTGAGAGAACGTCTGTTTGGATACTGGGGTCAGAGAAGGCCCCCATTTGAGGAAACCTGGTGGAAGAAGAAAGTGAGCCACCCAGATACTCAGGGGAAGGGCATTCCAGGGCAGCATTAGCCATGTTGACAGAATGCTATTAGAAACCTGAGCCTCTTCCTTCAGTGCTTTGAGATAACTGCTTAGTATGTAAGTTGTTCAGGAAATGAGGACAAACCTACCAGTGCATGTACTACTGGATAGGAGGCATTTTGCTGAAGTGTTGTATGGCAAGGGAATGGCAGCTGCAATATCCTCCTCCAGCCCTGGAAGGGTCTTCAGGCCTCTCATGCCCACCCACGCTCCCTCTTCCCCGGCCCCAGTGTTTCATTCAGGATTTGGGGCCAGCTAATCCTAGGTGACTCAGGTTCCATGCAGAATGTAAATCCCTCAGGACACGTCTCCTCACTGCCAACCCCACTGACCTCATCTGCCACTGCTCCTGGGGTTCGCTCCCCCCTTCCCCAGCACAGCCCTGGGGCCCACGTAAGGTAGACAACACCCAGACCTCCACCTTTTCTCCTCTGTTCCCCCAGGGGGCTCCTCTGCAGCCTTCCTTTACCACCTTCTCCAGAGAAGGCTGCTCATTTCCCCACATCCTGGGGGACCCAAAGGGCATCCGCTTTGCCCTAGAACCCTGAAGCCTTGCTGGTTCCTCCCGCATAAAGATGTCCTTTGGTTCTCATGCCATCCCTTCTTCTTCCCTCTGCTCTTCCCCGTCAGGGCCCTCTCCCATCATAGTGACTGGGGGTCCTGGCTCATCCTTCCACTCCACCTTTTCCCATCACCTTGGAAACCTCCACATCTGGCTGATGATTCTCTAAAACCCTGGCCTCACAATTCCTTGGCTTCTACAAACATAATGACCTTCATCTATTCTCTCCTCCAACCACCCTAAGCAATCAAGTGGCCCAAAGCACAAGCACAGAGACTATAAGAGAAAATGGAGATTGAAGAAGAAGCAACGAGGAGAAAAAACAAAGGGAAGAGATGGGATTTTCTCGACAGACAGGGCTGGAAGCTCAAAACTCCACTTTGGAGGTGAGTTTGACATGCTTTGTGGGTGGTTTCGTTTGGTTTAAAAACTTATTTGGTCTGGAAAGACATTAGAGCATTCTCATTAATAAAACCTTTTGTTTTAAAAAAGTGACCATAATATACATTCCTAAATATACAAAGAAGAATAAAATACATCCAAACCTAGCGAATATCATTTAACCATTATTTGTGGAACAATCTCTTGCATTTACAAAGCACTTTTGTATGTTTTATTTCATTTTAATATCAAACAACCTTGTCCCTGTACCTGTGTATGATTCTGCACTGACTCAGGCTCATTGTCCAGAAATTTCAACCACTGAGTCAACTGAGACTGGCTTGACCAAAAGCTACTTTGGGACTTCAGGGGAGGGCCAGTAGGAAGAGAAGGGTAGCCAGCATGGGTAGAGCTGTGGAGTGTAGGAGATAGCCCAGTTCCACAAGGTCCAGCTGCCAAAGCATTTGCCCCTCATCTGCTGGGTCTAGGCCAGGGATCAGCAAACTTCCTTAAAGAAGCAGAAAGTATGACCATACAAAAGAAATGAGCATGGCTATGGTCCAGTAAAACTTTATACAATGGACACCAAAATTTGAATTTCATATCATTTTCACATATCATGAAATATTACTCCTCTTCTGATTTTTTTCAACCACTTATAAATGCAAAAACTATTCTTATTCCCTGGGCCACATAGCCACCTAGCGGGATTTGACACACAAGCCATAGCTTGCTGACCCCTGGTCTGTGCCCATACACCTATAAAGGAACATGGCAGCTGGCATTCTATTCATGGACTAATATTGATAACAACTTCTACCCCAAGAAGGTAGAAGAAAAAGAAGTAAATTAAAAACAAACAAAAATAGAAATAAATAAAGGCCAGGCACAGAGGTTCACACCTGTAATCCCAGCACTTTGAGAGGTCGAGGCAGGAGCTGTCAGAACTAAAACCTGAGTTTTTCCCAAAGCCTGCACAGTATGTCAAAGCCATGGAAACCTGGATCAATGTGAAGTCTACAGAATGGAAGGAGGACCCATAAAGGAGGAAATACCAAAGTCAGGACATGGACAGAGCTGGAATGGAGGGGAAGGGAGACAAAGTCTGATGGATTAACTCTGACTGATTTCCCTGGAGGGAGCAAAGAGTCCCAAGGCTGTCCTTTAACTGTGGTCAGCTTTGAGGGGCACTGGGCAAGTAGGCCTCGCTTAAAGAAGCATGGTTAGTGCAGATAGGTTCATCTTGGGGCTCCCGCCTGTGAGCAGCAATGTTCCTGGACACCACTTGGCATCTTCAGCTCCACCCCAATCTTGATTTTTGCCCTAGAGGAGAGTGTCCCAGATAGGTGCAAATGAAAACATCCAAGTCATGCCAAAAACTGAGGTTAAATTCTGGCAAGACTGGTACTAAGGGACATCTTTGACAGTGTTGATGTTAAGTGGGGCACTGTGGTTTCAGTGAAGTCAGTTTGTTTTGAGGCCAGTCCCCAGATAGCAGTCCCCAGAGAGCAGAGTCCACTGGGTAGAGAGGGCTAGAAAGGTCATAGAAACTGAGTCCAATCCCAGCAAAGAAAATGGAGTACATCAGGAAATCAAGTCTGAACCCCAAGACCCATAAGGACTGAGCAAACATAGTGGAAGATAAGGAAGGACAGCCACCTCTGGGATCAGCAAGAGGAACTTCAGGTCTCCCCAACTGGGAAGGATGAGACCCCCAGTATGCTGTCAGGCTTGGGAGGCAGTGACAATCTCAGGGCAGCACAGGCTTTCTTAATAATATTACCAAATCACAACCATAAAGGGTAGTATAAAATTGATACATTTAACTACGAAAAACTTAAGAACATCTGTTTATCAAAAGAACCATGAAGAAGTGAGAAGTTAAGCCATAAACTGGGAGAAGATATCTGCAATACATACAACCAACAAAGAATTAGTATCCAGACTATATTTTTAAAAATCCTGGCTGGGTGTGGTGGCTCATGCCTGTAATCCTAGCACTCTAGGAGGCTGAGGCAGGAGGATTGCTTGAGCTCAGGAGTTCAAGACCAGCCTGAGCAAGAGTGAGACAAAAAAATATAAAAAAATAGAAAAATTTTTTTTACAAAAAATAAAAAAATTAGCCGGGCATGGTGGTGCATACCTGTAGTCCCCAGCTAGTCAGGAGGCTGAGGCAGGAAGATTGCTTGAGCCCAGGAGTTTGAGGTTGCAGTGAGCTACAATGACACTACTGTACTCTAGCCAAGGCAACAGAGCGAGACTCTGTCTCCAAAAAATAAATAAATAAAAATCCTACATTTTTAGTTCTTTGAGAAATCTCCACACTAGAACTACTATTCGATGCAGCAATTCCACTTCTGGGTATCTACCCAAAGGAAAAGAAATCAACATTTAAAAAAACCCTGCACTCATATGTTTATTGTAGCACTATTCACAATAGCAAAGATATGGAATCAACCTAAGTGTCCATCAACAGAGGATTGGATAAGGAAAATGTGGCATAAATACACAATGGAATACTATTTAGCTGTAAAAAAAGAATGAAATCATGTCTTTTGCAGCAACTTGTATATAACTGGAGGCCATTATCTTAAGTGAAACAACTCAGATACAGAAAAACAAATACTGCATGATCTCACTTATGAGTGGGAGCTAAACACTGTGTACATGTGGAAGCAGAGTGTGGAATGATGGACAATGGAGACTTGGAGGAGTGGGGAGGTGGGAGTGGCGTGGATGGTGGGAGGTTGCTTGGTGGGTACAATGTGTGTGGCTTCAGTGATGTATGCACTGAAGGCCCTGACCTCACCATAATGCAATCTAACAATGTAACAAAATTGTACTTGTACCCCAGGAATATATACAAATAAAAAGTAAATGGGAACATTTTTTAAATAAAAATTTTAAAAATCCTGCAAATCAATCCTATAAAAATTCATCTTATAAAAAATAGACAAAGCACATAAACATACATTTCAGAAGGAAAAAACATGAATTGGCATCAATAATATCAAAGGATGTGGAGCATCCCTTTGGTAGGAGTATAAACTGTTTCAACCACTTGAGAAAACTATTTAGTATTATATAGTAAAGTTGAAACTATAAATACTCTATCACCTAGGAATTCCATTCCTAGATATATACCCTAAGCTAGGATTTTTCAACTTTGGCACTATTGACATCTTGGACCAGATAATTCTTTGTTATAGGGGGCTGTCCTATAGGATGTTTAGCAGCATCCATGGTCACTACCCACTAGATGCCAGTAGCAATGCCCTCTACCCCAGTCATGAAAACCAAAAATTCGTGGGACATTTGCTGAATGTCTCTGACATTGCTGAAAATCACCCTGGTTGAGAAACACTGTCCTAGGCTCACAGGCACGAGCAGAGTTCTATAAGTGTATTCAGAGCAGCACTGTATAAAATAGCAAAAAGCATAAACACACAGAAAAAAAGACTGGACACAACACAAATATCCAAGAAAAGAACAGGTAACTATATTGTAGTAAATAATTACAATAAAATATTATACAGTTCTAAACATAAATGAACTTCTCCCAGCAATATAAGTGATTTATAAATGTTAAGGGGACAAAGTTCTAGAAAAATATATTCAGTATGAATGTTTCTATAAAGTTTAGAACATGCAAAATTAAATAGTGTATTATCTAGGTGTATATACATAGGTGTTGTGGTAGATTGCATTTCTCAAGGAATAGCTACAACAATATTTCTTTCTAGAACCTTACCACTCTCCCATCAAGGACAGTGGAGTTAGTAGCCCCTCCCTTTGAACCTGGGTGGGACTTTGTGACTGCTTCAAGTAATAGACGTTACTTGACACTTCAAGTAATAGACATTATATGACACTATGTGATTTCTGAGGCTAGCTCACAAAAGGCAGTATAGCTTCCACCTCGTTTTCACTCTTGGCATGCTTACCCTGGGAACTCAATCACCATGTTGTGAGGAAGCCCAAGCCATACAAAGAGGCCCACATGGAGATAAATCAAGGCCCCAGGGTCTCAACCCAGCATTAACAGCCAGCCAGCAAGTGAGTTATCTTTGAAGTGGATCCAACAGCTTCATTTGAGCTGACACAGCTGATGCTGTGTGAAGCAGTGATGAGTTTTCCCTATAGAATCCTGCCCATATTACAGATTTGAGATGAGAAAAATAAAAATATTGTTCCTGTTTTATACCACTGAGTTGGGGGGTGTTTGTTAAACAACAACAGATATCCAGAATAGATGGTAAAAACTCTAGTGAACAGCAAGGTAATGATAAACATAAAGTTTAGGAATTATGGTTACTGATGAGGGGAGGGGAGAGAACATGACGGAGTAGGATCAAGTGGGGAACTGCCTGCCCCAAAACATTCTAACCTGGTGTCGGAGCCTACTCTGATAGTTACTAGGAGTGAAACCACAGACTTGCCCTGCTTCTAAGCACCAGCTGTTCTGAGGGTGAGCAGTTCTTTCAGCATTAAAGAGCTGAAGAAAAACCCAAGACCCAAAGGAGAAGAAAGTGTCCCAATAGGACAGTGTTGCACAGTCAGGCCCAGCCTGTCTGCTCCCTCTCCCGTGCAGGCCAGGGCTTCCCTAAAGGGTTCCATGAAGACCGTACAGCCAATGCTCTCCTTAGGCAATGCCCTTTTGGTTGTTTAATCAACATTTAAAGTTATCTGTTGACATTTTGGAAATAAAACCAAGAACCCTTGAAATGACAAAGTGAGCAGTGAGCATTGTGCCTTTGAGCCATTAGGAATAGTCAGAACTGGTTCTGAACAGTGGCGTGAACACTGGGCACTTATCTTCCAGAGAGAAGGTCTGTGTGTGCAGACTTGGCTCTGCGCAACATTGAGGTGTTGGAACCTGCTGCTCCGCATTTGAGCTTCCCTTACTTCTGTTGAGAATTCCAAGTTATGTTGATCCAGCGTTGACCAGGCAGTGTAGATGGCAAATTCGAGGTCTTAAGGAGAATTCTGCTCCATCCTGGGGATTTCCAAAAGGCCCAGCCTGGGAAGCGGAGATTGGAACTGAGCCGCTAAACCATTCTGGGAGCTGGGGCACCTCATTCATTTCTGCTCTTCAAATAGCAGAGAGGTGAAGGTGCCCTTCAGATAAGAAACAGCAACCCAGTGGTCTTCCCCAAACAGAGAACAGATTCAAAAAACTACCAAAACGTGGCTTTCTATAGAAAGTACTTTGAAAACTCCAAATGAAAATTATTGCTATTATTTATTATTTTTCCATGCTAGAATCTGCAGCTATTTTTTCTAAGGCAGAAAGCCTCAAAGTCAAAGCCTTGTGAGACATAAAATGGAAAGAATGAAACAGTAGCATGGAATGGTGGGGACTGTGGCAAATAGAATACGCCAGGGGTGGGGAAACTTCATGTTGGAAGGCTGAATTAATTTAGCTGTAATCAAATACGGCCACATTCAAGAGACTTCGATTAGATATACTTAAACATGTACATTATTTTGTAAGCATTTAACCACTATGTACTTAATAATTTCAAAAAATGAAAAGTATTTGTTAATTTTAAAGTTAACTAACCTTTTAACGACTTTGTTATGTCTGCTTTTTGTTGGAAAGCAAATGACTATTTGGTTGCAGCATGAAGGTCCACAGTTTCAGTTGTTCCTCTAGATGGGAATCAGTCATTTGTGACCTTAAGGGTGTCTTGATTTGAGTCAGGTAAGGGAATGTAGATTTGCAGCAATAAGTGGTAGAAAAGCAAGAAAGCATTTTTTCAGGCACGTTGCCGAAGGCATGGGTATTCTACTGCATTTTTCCATATTTCAGTTGGGTCTTTCTTAGCATCAAACAATGGCTTTAAAATCTCATCTACTAAGGGCTCAATCAATTCCATCTTTAGTAGTTCTTTATGTCTGCAGTCCCCAACCCCCAGGCTGTGGACAAGTACTGGTCCGTGGCCTGTTCGGAACAGGGCCACACAGCAGGAGGTGAGTGGCAGGCAAGTGAGCAAAGCTTCATCTGTATTTGTAGCTGCTTCCCATCATTCCCATCATGGCATAAGCTCCACCTTCTGTCAGATGAGTGGCAGCATTAGATTCTCATAGGAGTGAGAATCCTACTGTAAACTGAGCATGTGAGGGATCTAGGTTTCATGCTCCTTATAAGAATCTAATGCCTGATGATCTGAGGTAGAGCTGAGGCAGTGATAGTAATGCTAGGGATTGGCTGCAAATATGGATTATCATTAGCAGAGAGGTTTGACTGCACAATAAATGTAATGCACTTAAATCATCCCGAAACCATCCTCTACCAGTCCATGGAAACATTGTCTTCCATGAAACCAGTCCCTGGTGCCCAAAAGGTTGAGGATCGCTACTTTAGGTGCCTTGGTGATATCAACTAGGTGAGGCTGAAATGCTAATTTGAATGTCATGTCATGATTCTCAAAGCCAGTGAAACTTTCACTGTATTCTCCAATTAGGTCTATAATAGCTGCATATTTTTTTAAATGATTCACATATATCATCCTGCTCATCAACAACCTTTGCTAACTGGGAAAAATGTTCATCTGAAATTTCCTTTTGAAGAAGTGTTTTGAAAAAAGATAGCTTTTTCTGAAATGCTTGTATTTTTTGCCATATATCATATATAGACTTAGTTTTACCTCGCAAAGAAATATTCAAGTTATTTTGATTTGACATGACATCACACAGAAATGCTGCATTCCTATAGAAACCTTCTTTCAATTATTCACATTGCTGATTCTGTTCTTCATAAAATTTAACTGTCTGTTCTAGCAGAGATAAAATTTTGGCTAGTATCTGTCCCTGCAACAGCCAATACACTTTAGAATGATACAGCAAATCCAATGAATATCTCATCATTCAACTTTATCATGTTATGAAACTGACAATACCATGCTGCATTTGCACAAATATAGTTAATAATATTTGTAACTTGTTGCAAAGTGTCACTTAAAATAATAGCTTTAGCACAGAGATTTTGCGGATGCAAGATACAACAAAAAGAAATGAGAGCATCTGGATCTGTTAATACTTTTGTTATCTATGCAATAAACCCTTCATGTTTTCCTGTCATGGAAGGTGCACTGTCTGTACATATACTGACTAAAGTTACTGAAGTCAGTCCAACTTCACAACATTTATCTTGAAAGTTGTTGAAGATATCTATTCCCTGTGTTCTGTTTGCAAGAGTTCCCAAAGTGAGCAACTCTTTTTAGCAAAGAAAATCTTCTGTTATGACCTGAATGAAGTATAAAACCTGCGCCAAGTCAGTATTATCAGTTGATTCATCCAAAGCAATTTAATAATATATATTTTCCTTTTGAAGTATTGCATGAAGTTGCTCTGTGAAGTCGAAGGCTAATTCATGCTGCCAATCTGTTATGGTTCTCCTTGAAAGAGGCAGTTGTTTGTACTTTGAAACCTTATCAGGGTCTAACCATCCTACAACTTCAACAGTGCATTCTTTTACAATTTCTACATCACTGAATAGCTTCCTTTTTTTCCCGAGTATATAAACTACTTTTTAAGTTGCTTCAGTAGCATTATGTCCAGGTCTTATTGCTGCTTGAAAGAATTGTCTTTGCTTTCATGCCTCTCCCCCTAATTTAAAATATTTGTGGTCCTTATGAGTGTTATAATGCTGATGAGAACTGACTTTCCTTAATGTTGATATTGCAGTATCACAAAGCAAGCAAACCATCTTCTCTTTAGCAGAAACAAGATAATATTGCAATTCCCAATCCTCATTAAAAAATCTGTTTTCTTCCTTCAGCATTCTCTTGGTCTTCTTTGACATGATACTATGTTAAGCAGACAGAATGATTATAAAAAATACTGTTGAGCTGTGCAACTATTCACAAATTCCCAAACAGAAACACAGTGCACCATTGGCAAAAGGTGAGAAGAGACTGGCATGCTTGACCCCCATCAACTCTTACCAACCAGCCTTGGGCAGTGGTGGTGCCAGTCAGGCGGGGAAAGATAGAACTAAATCATGAGTGTAGCAGCCGTCAGTTTAGCCTTTATGGCTTACTAATGTCCTAATTATTCCAATCTGGGAGGATTATTTTGTTGTAACTTATTTTATTCTTTGGTATTTTAAATATGTGCATTTTAAAAATAAAATAAAAATATAAAAGACAAACAAAAATGTGTTAATAAAAATAAAAGGATTTGTTCTATAAAATTTGTTCTATAAAATTCAGTCAAAAGGCCACAGGTCCACCATCCCCAGAATAGGCCTTTACTCAGGGGCCACCACAGCTCAGCTCTAGCCCACTGCTGAGAGGAGAAAAGCTTCACAATCTTCTGATTGTGAAGGGAAACCAGAAATTCAGATAATCATGCAAAAGTTCACAATTTTTAAAATAACATGCCTGCTAAATCAAACATGTATGTAAGCAAAATTTGGATGTCTAAAAAGGGATTTAACTACCTCACAGGATTGTGAAGAGGATGGAATGAGATGGAATAGAACCAACAATAATTAGTGAATATGCATCAGAAAAACTTGTGATACAAAATATGTCAGGGTCTGGTGACAGGTTGTATTTTCCAAAGATGGCTGCAATAGTATCTCTTATCCACATGCTATTTTAATAATGTAACTATGGTATTCCTTCAACCAAATGGTGGAGGCTACTTTTCCTCCCCTTCAACCTGAGTGGGTCTTTATAAGTTCCTGAAACAATAGTATGGTGGAAATGACACTATGTGACTTCTGAAGCTAGGTCATAAAAATGCTATGCATTTCTGCCTTGCTCTCTGGGGATGCTCACTCCTGTAACCCAGCCTCCATACTAGGAGGGAGCCCAATCAGCCATGGAAAGCCTATGTTGAAAGGAACAAAATCACCCAGCCCACACACCCAGCATGGCTCCGAGCCACCAGCCAGCTCCAACTTGCCCGCTGTGTGAGTGAGCCATCTTGAAAGTGGATCCTCCAGCTTCCGTTTGAGTAGCCCTGGCTGAAGCCATGTAGAGCAGAGATAAGCCATTCTTGCCCAGGCCTGCCCAAATTGCAGATTCATAAGCAAAATAAATGAGTGTTGTTGTTTTAAGTCATTAAGCTTTGGAGTGGTTTTTTACACAGCAATAGATAATGGGAACAGGATGAAAAATTAAATTTTTAGCCAGAGACACTCCTGGAAGGGCAAAGAAAGAGTCCCAAAATTGATTCAGGATTTCCTAAAGCACAGAAGCAAAATTTCATAAGTTAAAAGGAAAAGGTGTTTTCCTTCCAGATTTCCAGGGCTAAGACAGAACACATTGAGAAAAATAATAAGGGGAAATAGACAATCTGAAGCCTAATTCAAACCAAGACTCCGGCTGAGGAAGCAGTTATAACCCTTCCATATCTGAGCATAGCATCCGTCCAAACTATTTCAGGTTTGAAGACTGAGTATTTTATTTATCATCTGGACCAGTGTTCCTCCAAGTGAAGTTCTCACACCATCCCCTGCATCCAACTGTCTTAGAATGGGACCTGGGAATCTGCATTTTCAACCACTTTCCAGATGATTCCTTTGCACCAATTTAGAAATATGTACTTCACCCATCTCCCACATAACCCTTTTAGAAATTCTTCTGAGCCAAGTTTGAGGACCATAGTTCCAGGAACACAAGCTCAACATACGCTGAGAATGCATCCTGAAGTGGTTACATGAGGCACAGTATTTATATACTTTGCTATGTAGAAAAATGGGAGAAGTGGACAGTGAAGCAAAGGGAATATTCTCATTCTTACAATTCTGATTCTGATTGCTTAGTGACATTATACATAAGATAAAGCAAATATGTAATCAATATATATAGGGTAAAGGGTTAAGGAATACACAGCCATCTTGGGGTCTGGACAGGGACAATTGATTCTACCTTGTCTCTGTGCTTCATCTGATAGGCAAAGTTACAATTAGTACATGCCAGTGAAATGTTTGACAAACTCCAGCCTCATGGGCGAGAGTTCAGCCACTAGGGCTAGTTTCTATTACCTGTATGTCCTCTTTGAAAAAAAAAATATTTCAAATTTTCCCTTTTCTTTCAATTCTCCCCTTTTGATCAAAATCCTCCAAAGGAAGGCTTTGAAACCTAAATATTAGGTTATTAAGTATGAAATGTCTGATTTCCTTAAGTATTAATACTAAGTTTGACAGTTGATATCTCTGACATTTCACTTTGACACTTTTTTTTTATTGTGAAGGTACATCCTCAAACACACGTTTTGGCTTGTGATTATCTTTCAATTTTTTTTAAGGCCCAGAGCAATTTTTGTGAAACCATGAATAAGTAAAAAATGCATGTTATTTTTGAATGTGAGTTCCATCATGAACCAATGCGGTACAAACAGCTCGAAATATCAATAAAGTGTTTGGGAAGGATGTGGCTGATGAATGCACAGTACTTTGATGGTTTGAGAAGTTCCATTCTGGTGATTTTAATCTTGAAGATGAGCCATGTGGGTGACCTGAGACTAAGGTGGATAATGATGAGCTGAAAGCTGTAGTGGAAGTGAATCCATCTCAACCTACCTGTGAATTAGTTGCAAGGTTTGACATTACTATTCCAACAATATTGGACCATTTGAAACAAATGGGCAAGGTAAAGAAGCTGGATAGATGGATACCGCATGAATTAAACGAACATCAGAAAAGAAACTGTCTCGAAGCTTGCCTTTCCTTGCTGTCACGACATAAAGCTGAACCATTTCTACACCGTATTGTTATGAGTGATGAAAAATGGATTCTTTTTAACAATTAAAAGTGTTCAGCACAATGGTTGGATAAAGATGAAGTGCTGAAACACAGTCCAAAACCAAATATTCATCAAAAAAAGGCCAATGGTGTTTGTTTGGTGGTCCAGCTTTGGTATTATCCACTACAGCTTCATGAAACCTGGTCAATTGATTACAGAGGATGTCTACTGCAACCAACTGGATGAAATGATGAGGATGCTTGTGATTAAGCAGCTGAGATTGGTCAAGAGAGACAGGCCAATCCTCTTGCAAGGCCACATGTCACAAAAAAACAATGATGCTCAAACTACAGAAGCTGGACTTAAGACGGCAAAACTGTCAATAGTTTATGCACATACTTTGATTAATTGTACAGCTTCTTGTTTGAGATATAATAAATTAAACTTTTGATTTGAAATCAGACATTTCATATTTAATGACCTAATAATATAATTTCAGGAATTTGAAGAAGACAGGTCCCGTTTGTTTAGAATTATAGGATGTAAAGGATCTAATCAGAATTTGGAAATGCCCTTGTTCCATTCTTCACCCCTACAAGAAGTGCCATCATCTGAGTGGCCAGTGAGGATACAAAGGCTTCTTCTATCTTTCCTTTCGGACTGCAAAAGACTGTTATTTTTTGCTAATGTCTCCTTATCTCACAGGGAAATGAGATGATCATTGCAATCAGGATTATTCCCTTAGAAGCTACTGAGAGGCCTTGAGGAGTCAGGTGGAAGAATATCCAATTTGATGTCTCTCATAAGCCTTGGGACTTTAGGGCATAAAGAAAAGTTAACAGGAAGCCCTTCCTCAGTTGGTCAGGAGAGGAGAGGATGTGTTGAACAAAATGGGCACTAGAAGACTGCCTTTACCTATGTTCAATGGCTAGTAGTTCAAACTAATGAACTAACACAATTTTAGCTGGAGTTCTATTCTTTTGGTGACATTTGCAATTTCTGCAGCATTTATAACATTTGTAACATAGAAATATTAGAGAAATTATCAACAATACAGCAAATAACTGAGAGGTCCATTGAAGTAAAGATAATGAAGAAAGAACAACCCTGAACATAGATTTTGATAGTCTGCAACTAACTGAATAATTTTCCTTCTCCCTTCATTTGTTTGTATTCACACCTTATATCTTTGACTGGATTCATTCAGAACTGTAATTAGCTGATGATTTGTAATATCTAATTGTTCATCCAGCCATTCACATTCTGCTAGGGGTACAACTTAAGGAGAGTTGAGTTCCAATTCCCAAAATATTTGATTATCAATGTCCTCATTACCATAAATGTTATTTTGTCCTAAAGTAACTTTCCTATGAATCCACTATTGCATCACATGGCAGTGCAATTTAAATAAAATATTGTCTGGTTGCAAATAAGATGTAAGATGGTTACAGTCTCATTTTTCTTCCCTTCCCAACAAAAGCATCCCTTTTCCATATACTACATGTTATTTTGAATAGGGGTAGAAATTAAGGGCCATGTTTCTGTGATTTCAGGATTCCAGATGTTTTGGGGACCATTCTCCCTGAATTTGTTTACAATCTAGAATTGAAATTGAATTCCAAGTACTGTTATTTAGTATGGCCCATCAACTGCCCATGGGGAGAACATGGGTATTGTTAAAAATGATCCCTATTCCTACTAGGTGCACTGCATTGTATGCCTGGTTCCCTTATACATGGGACGCTAACACCATAAGAGTGCAACAAATTAGTCTATATATCCTGGTAGTAATTTTCCAGGAAGAAGAGGGCCCATATATTTTTCATAAATGTATACCTGCACTTTTGCATTCAAAATGGTTGGCCATGTTTTAGAGAACACTTCTGCTTCCATTTGGATTAGCATGGACAATAAATCTTGTTGAGTTTGGATGCATGCTCTTTCCCATCACTGGGTTTTGGCATAGCCCCTCATTAGTTGAGCAGTTGGATTTACCCATTTAGCAATAGCGTCATTATCTTTCCATACAGCTTCCCAAGCCTTAATTTCCTCCTGAAAGAGATTTCCTTCTAATTTAATTAGCTTGGTTGGTAAGTATCAATTTTTCTTGTGAATGTCTTTCTTCATTAAATACATTCTCATTTTATATCCCAAGCCCTGCCTCCATCTCATTAAGGTTCTTTTTACCTTAGTTGGCCAGTGCTGTTTTATCCACCAAACATGCTGTTGCCATTGAGCATTTATAGCAGAAGTGCAACTTGGGTACTGGTTATGAACCCAAATATGTTGGATGCTCCAAGTTAAAGTGAGATGGGTAGTATTTGCCCCTAAATATAGTTTAGTTTGAGTACACCATAAGGCTTCCCACATTCTTCCTGGTCGAATTCCCAAGTTATCTTCTGGCAGTGTCCTAGACTACCAAGTAATTTCCATTGTATGATTCCAGGTTTCATTGGAATGTTTCATAGACCTCCAGCCACAAAAACAAAGCCTTTGACCTGTAGGGCAAGAAAGAGATATTGTGATAAGGCATATAAGCTGCAGCTAACTATCTTCCATCTTATCCAGGGACTTTGGATAGTAATTGATCATCTATACTCACAGGAATACAGTGATCTATTTGTAAAGGATTAAAAACTGCCTGACTGGGCCTGGAGTTGGGAAGAACTTCCTGGATGTATTTCCCTAATTTAGGGCCCTGATAGTACAATATACCTGAAAATAAGGTGCCATGGGCTATAGGAACATTGGACTGATTCTAAAAAGTTGATGTCAGGGTTACAATATCCTCTTGATATTGAAAAATAAAGGTTTGTACTACTTTCATATCAATTAGATTAGTAATTTCCCAGTAAGAGGAATGGAGATCAAAGGAGGGGGTGTTACTACATATTCAGTAATCATAACCGCGAAATACAAAAACCAAAAATATATGCCAGAGAAATTCATTGTGAGTACGAGCCTGGTCTGGTATCTTGGGAAATGTTGTCTACTCAGATGTCATCTGCTTCTCATCCTCCAAGGAGTCAGGAATCTTAGAGATCTTTAATTGGACACAGAAGTCCATTCAGATGTTTGAGCTTTGTTTAAATGAGAAATGTGAATCCAGGAATCAACTCCTTCAAATTTAGCTGCACAATGATTAGGTAACAATACATGATAAAGTCCTTTCCCACAAGGTTCAAGCTAGTCCTTTTTTTTTTCCTTTTACCCATGCTGGAGTACAGGGGCACAATCATAGCTCACTGCAGCCTTGAACTCCTGGGCTTAAGTGATCCTCCTGCCTCAGCCTCCTGAGTAGCTAGGACTACAGGCATACACTACCATGCTTGGCTCATGCTAGTCTTCTAATCGATGTCTTTTCCAATAAACATAGTCCCCTGGCTGGAGATTATGATATTTAATATCTTTGTCTCCCAGGAGTATACTGTGAAAAGATTCCTTTTTTAATTTAGTTTTTTGGGAAAGAAATTTAGTTAAGCTTTGACAATAAAGGAGTGTATCTCCTTTCAATGAAGTTGGTTCATATAAATACCATCCAATTTCATAGGATGACCCGTAACTATCTCATAAGATAATTGATATTTTCCAAAAGGAATTGCTCTTAGGTTAAGCAAAACCAATGGAAAAGCATTGGGCCAAGTAATATACTAATAAAAAGCTTCCATTAATTTTGCCAGCTGGGTTTTTAGCATTCTGTTTTTTCATTCAAGCAACTCAGAAAAATGGGGATGGTATGCACAATAAAAATATTGGAAAATGGGCCAGATTTTACAAATTGAACAGGCTATTTCTTTAGTAAAATGAGCTCTCCTATCACTATGTAATTCAGAAGGAATTCTCCAAGGGGGAATTATCTGCTCCACCAAACATTTTCCTATTGCTTGCACCATGGCTCTTTGCAAAGAAATGCTTCAACCCAATGAGAGAACCTAAAAATCATAACCACTAAACATTTGTAACACTGGGCTGGAGGTAATTGGATAAAATCCATTTCCCAAATGTTGAAAGGCTGGGTGAGCAAAGGGAAATATCTTTGAGATCTGTGAAAAGGCTTTTCTGGACTGTGTTTAGAACAAATTGGACATTGAGCATAAACCTTATGAGCTATTGTGGTCAAGGGTTTCCAGTAATAATGTTTTCCCCTGGCAATTATTTTCTCAGGTCCCCAGTGAGTGAGCTCATGGATATGTTGTAACATAGGAATTAAAATCCCAAAGGCAAAATAGGTCTGCCATTGGGTCCATACTATAATTTGCAAGTGGAGAGAAAGTGTCCTCCCTCAGCCATATGTGCTTTTCCCTCTTTGAAGATTTTTTTGAGCCCCTTGGAGTTCCTTTTCAATGGAGCTCACTTTAGATATAGCCACCTCTATCGTTTCACCTTAGTGGTAAAAGTCTTCTTTGCTGCTACATCAGCAAAATAATTTCCTTTACTCTCTAGAGAGTCAAGTTTGGAATGTCCAGAAATCTTAATCATAGACAATTTTTGGTAACTGGATGGCTTCCAGAAGCTCAGGAACTTGAGAGCCCTGTTTAATAGGATGTCCAGAGGAGGTCAAATAGACTATTTCCATAACATTCCAAAGTCATGAGCTATACCAGTAATGGCTGTCAAAGTAAATATTAGCTCTTTGATTTTTGGCCAGTTGACAAGCTCTGGTGAGCATTATTAACTCAGACAACCATGCTGACTTTACTTTAGACAAGGGATTGATCTCTATGATGTCCATGAGAGACACAATGGCATAGTCTGCTTAGAATTTTCCAAATTCATCCTTTAGGTACGATCCATCTGTGAACCAAATAACATTAGTATTTTCCAATGGCGTCTTCTGTAAATCCTGTCTGGCATCAAAAGCTGTTCTGTTAGTAAAATACAATCATGAGGTATCTCATCATTTGCTTTAGGAAATAACATTGTGGGATTAATAATTAATAATTAATATTAATTATTAATAAATTACAGTGAGAAAGGGTAATATGTGGAGCAGAGAGTAAAAGTACTTCATAAGAAGCCAATCTGTTGACAGAAAGGTGTGTGTATCATGTGAATTCAAAAGAACGTCTACAGAATGAGGTACACTTATAGTCAAGGGAGCCTCCATTACAGTCTCCTGAGTGGCCTTAAGGAACACAGCAATGGCTGAAATGGCCCTCAGACAAAGGGATAGCCCAGGTGCTACAGAGGCTAATAATAGCCAATAGGTTTATATTGTCCTCTGTGTTTTTGAGTTAGAACACCCAGGACACTGCCATGGCTTTCATGAACAAAAAGGAAAAAATAGTAGCTGATGATTTGGATGGCCCAAAGCAGGGGCCCTTGCAAGATATTTCTTTATTTCTTGAATAGTCATTTGTCGTTCTGATGTCCAATGTATGGAGTCAGGTTGATCTTCCTTTCTTTTGGATATATATAAAATACTTAGCAGTGGGATTGCTGGGTCATATAGTAGTTCCATTTTTAGGTTTGTGAGGAACCTCCATACTGTTTTCCATAGTGGTTGCACTAATTTACATTCCCGCCAACAGTGTACAAGGGTCCCCTTTCTCCACATCCTCACCGGAATTTGTTTTGCCTTTTTGATAAAATCTATTTTAACTGGGGTGAGATGATATCTCATTGTAGTTTTGATTTGCATTTCTCTGATGACTAACGATGTGGAGCATTTTTTCATACACCTTTTGGTCATTTGTATGTCTTCTTTCAAGAAATGTCTATTCAGATCTTTTGCCCATTTTTAATTGAATTATTTGCTTTTTTCTTATTGAGTTGTTGGAGCTCTTTATATATTCTAGTTATTAATTCCTTGTCAGACGGGTTGTTTGCAAATATTTTCTTGCATTCTGTTGGTTGTCTTTTCATTTTTGTTGATTGTTTCCTTTGCTGTGCAAAAGCTTTTCAGCTTGAAGTGACCCTATCGGTCCAATTTTGCTTTGGTTGCCTGTGCTTTGGGGGTATTACCCAACAAGTCCTTGCCCAGACCAATGTCCTGAAGCATTTACCCAATGTTTTCTTTAAGTAGTTTCATAGTTTCAGGTCTAAGATTTAAGTCTTTAATCCATTTTGATTGGATTTTTGTATATGGTGAGAGATAAAGGTCTAGTTTCATTCTTCTGCATATGGATATCCAGTTTTCCCAGCACCATTTATTGAAGAGACTGTTCTTTCCTCAATGTATGTTCTTGGAATCTTTGTTGAAGATAAGTTCACTATAGATGTGTGGATTTATTTCTGGGTTCTCTATTCTGTTCCATTGTTCTATGTGTCTGTTTTTATGCCAGTACCATGCTGTTTTGGTTATATAACTCTATAGTATAATTTGAATCAGTTACTGTGATTCTTCTAGTTTTGTTCTTTTTGCTCAGGATGGCTTTGGCTATTCTGGATCTTTGTGGTTCCATATAAATTTTAGTACTATTTTTTTCTATCTCTGTGAAGAATATCATTGGTATTTTGATGAGGATTGCATGGAATCTGTAGATTGGTTTGGAAAGTATGGACATTTTCACAATATTGATTCTTCCAGAGTCAGTTTCAAACACAATGGGTTCATGCTGGTACCAAGTGCAGAGTTGAAAAGAATGAGTCCTGGGTGTCCATGGCTCCTTCTTGAATCCTGCCAACTATGCCATCTGTTGACCCAAAAGGTTAAAAAAACAGGTATCACAGGCAATAGCTGGGGAATACCAACCTCAGCACAAATTGAGAATGTGCCCCAAAGTGGGTTAAATGAGGCACAGTATTTATACATTTTGCTACATAGAAAATGAGAAAAGGGCAGTGAAGCAAAAGTGACATTCTTACAATTCTGATTCATGCTTAGTGACATTTTACATAGGATAAAGCAAACATGCAATTGATGTATGTAGGGTAAAATGTTAACGAGTACATAGGTGTCTTAGGGTGTGAAGAGTTATAATTGACTCTGTGCTTTGTGCTGCATCTGATAGCAAAGTTACAATCACTACCTGTCAGTGAAATATTTGACAAACTCCAGCCTCATAGGCAAGAGTTCAGCTACTAGGTCTAGTTTAAATCACCCATATGACCAACCTATAGCCATTTCGGTCCTCTTTAAAATTTTTTTCTTTCAAATTTTCATTTTCCTGGCATAAGTATCATACATACTTATGATAAAGTTCAATTTATAAATTAGGCACAGTAAGAGATTAAAAATAATAACTAATAATAGAACAATTATAACAATATGCCAGCATCACTACTCTTATACTTTGGGGGCATTATTAAGTAAAATAAGGGTTCCTTGAACACACACACTGCACTACTACAACGGCCAATCTGATAACCAAGACAGTTATTAAATGGCTAATGGGTGGATGCACTGGAGAAATAAATGATTTACATCCTGGGCAAGATGTAGTGGGACAGTGTGAAATTTTATCATCCTACTCAGAACAGCATACAATTTAAAGATTGGGAATTGCTTATTTCTGGAATTTTTCATTTAATATTTTCGGACTGTGGTTGACCCCAGGTAACTGAAACTGCAGAAAGTGAAACTGTGGATGGGGGGACTACTGTATCACATTTGTTTATCCATTCATCAGTTGATGGACATTTGAGTTGTTTCCAGTTTTGGGCCATCATGCATAGAATAAAGTTGTTATGAACATTTGTGTACAAGTCTTTGTGTAGAAATATGCTTTCATTTCTCTCGCGTAAATACCTCAGAGTGGAATTGCTGGACCTTAAGGTAAATGTACCTTTAATTTTATTTTAGAAAAATAAGTGCTTCCATTTTGATGCAGCAATTCTTCCCACAATTTATTCTAAATAAAAAATCATGAATGTGTGTAATGATTTAGCTACTAGGATCTTCATCATAGCAATATATATACATTTGCTACAATTTAACATACAACCATGTTATAGAGCATCATATGGCAATTTCTAAAAATTTTTAAGAATAAATTTAATGCCCATCCCATTCACTCCTCAAAACTGCCCATTCTGCTGATATAGTTGTTATAAAAGGTGAGATAATGTAGATGAATCTATGCAAATAAACCAGTGGTAGCAGTCACTTATGATGCCTTGTGCCACATCTCCTCTTTTGCCACGATTTCAGCGCAGCTGTGATGGTCTGTTCCATACACATTGCCACCCTCCCATCTTCAGCAAACCAAAGTGACAGAGTTCTCCAAAACAGTAGAAAGCCACTCAGTGTGAGCACAGGTAGCCAAGAATTTCAAGGGAGTTAATGCCTGTGGGGACAACACTCAAACAATGGGGGATAAAAACCAATAGTTTTATGCTCCAGCCTCTCATCTTCTAAGGCATCTGCAAAATGATTCTTCAAAGGGTCCTCAGTATAATTAAGCCCCCATTCTCCACATTGGAAACCAGCTCAAAAAAATACTTTCATTGACTTTTCTTCCTTCCTTGTCCCACTGTCCTTCCTCAGTCCTGTTTCCTGAAGTAACCTCCAAAATGTACCCAAATCCTTGTTTCAGTGTCTGCTTTGGGGTACCATCAATGCTAAATTTTTTAAGAGGATGTCTTATGAGTGCTGGAACAGAAATATCATCCTGAAAATGAAAAATCAGAAAGTGACACTGAGAATAGATCTCATTTTACAAATGCTCCTCAATTTACGATGTGGTTACATCCTGATAAACCCATTGTAGGCTGAAAATATCGTAAGTCAGAAGTGTTTTCCTTTTTTTTTCTCCTTGCATTTAAAAAAAATTCAATAGTATTTAGGGAGTACAAGTTGAGTTCCATTATGTATACATATTGTATAGTGGTGATGTCTGAGCTTTTGGCATACCTATCACCTGAACAGTGTACATTGTACCCAATAGGTAATTTTTCATCCCTCACTCCCTCCCAACATCCCCTCTTTTAAGTCTCCAGTGTCCATTATACTACTCTGTGTGTCCTTGTGTAGCCATAGCTTAGCTCCCACTTATACGTGAGAACATGCGGCATTTGTTTTTCAGTTCCTGAGTTATTATACTTCACTTAGGATAATGGCCTCCAGCGCCATCCTAGTTGCTGCAAAAGACATTATTTCATTCTTTCTTATGGCCAAGTAGTACTCCATCATATATTATACACCACATTTTCTTTATCCACTCATCAGTTCGTGGGCATTTAGGTTAATTCCATATCTTTGCAGTTGTGAATTGTGCTGTGATAAACATAAGATTGCAGGTGTCTTTTTGATATAATGATTTGTTTCTCTTTGGGTAGATAACCAATAATGGTATTGCTGGATTGAATGGTAGATCTACTTTTAGTTCTTTGAGAAATCTCCATACTGATTTCCATAGAGGTTGTGCTAATTTACATTCCCACATTGTATAAGCATTCCTTTGTCACCATATCCTAGCAACCATCGTTTTTTGAATTTTAATGGTCATTCTAATTGGAGTCAGATGATATCTCACTGGGGTTTTAATTTGCATTTCTCTGATGATTAGTGATGTTGGGCATTTTTTCATATGTTTGTTGGCCATTTATATATATTCTTTTGAAAAATGCCTGCTTATGTCATTTGCCCACTTTTCAATGGAGTTCTTTGGTTTTTTCTTGCTGAAGTATTTGAGTTCCATGTATATTTTAGATATTAGTCCTTTGTTGGATACATAGTTTGAAAATATTTTTCTCCCATTCTGTAGGCTATTTACTTTTTGAGGGGACTGGTGGGAGACAGGGTTGACAGGGAGACAGGGAGACTCTGTTGCCCCGGCTACAGTGCACTGGTGTCATGGTAGCTCACTGCAACCTCAAACTCCTGGGCTCAAGAGATCCCCCTACCTCAGCCTCCTGAATAGCTGGGACTATTGGCATGCATCACTATACCTGGCTAATTTTTCTATTTTTAGGAGAGATGGAATTGCTCTTGCTTAGGCTGGTCTTGAACTCCTGAGCCCAGGCAATCCTTCCACCTCGGCCTCCCAGCATGCTAGGATTACAGGTGTGAGCCACCATGCCCGGCCCCTATTTACTCTCTTGATTATTTCTTTTGCTGTGCAGAAGCTTTTTAGTTTAAGCCCCGTTTGTCTATTTTTCTTTTGTTGCATTTGCTTTTGGGGCCTTAGTCATAAATTCCTTGCCTAGGCCAATGTCCAAAAGAGTTTTTCCTAGGTTTTCTTCTAGAATTTTTATGGTTTTAGGTCCTATATTTAAGTCTTTAATCCATCTTGAGTTAATTTTTGTATAAAGGATGAGAGATGGGGATCCATTTTCATTCTTCTGCATATCACATGGCAATTAAAATGGATATTTCAAGCTTCTAGTTCAGGAATTAAAGTAGTATGAACACTTTAATTAAACAGGAAAGAAATTAAAGAAAACAGGAATCTGTTTTCAGCAGACAGAGATTTCAATAAATTTCTTAGAAACAGAAAGTGTTGGATAAATACTGACTAATACAACAGAGTAGAGTCAGCTGCAGCCAGTGAGGGCTCAAGGTCTCTCCATAGGTGAGGGATGCCTCACCCTGGAAATGACAAGGATCCCAGATAGTGGGAATGGAAAATGGGGCTCAAACCCATTAAGTTCTATCATATATACACAGTAGCTGACAGTCCTGCTCATACAAATTAGACAGGAGTTATCACCTTCTCTAGGTAAAACACTGGAGGGCTTGTCTCTGAAGAAATTGTATAGAATTGTTGGGGAGAATTACGGCAATGAATATGGGATTTCAAAGTCCAGAGTGGAGCCCTGTGCAGCCCTGCTTTTAAGGACCCTCAACAAAAACACTGAGTTCTGCCAACTTTCTCTGGAGAGAAGCCTGAGAGCATATAAGCTCTGCCTATGTTCTTAAAATTTCCTATCAGCCTCCTTATTGCCTCAATCTTAAATAGAAATGAAAAGCCAAGAGTAAACAGACATGAGAGTAAAGTCTGCAATAGCAAAAAGAATAGATAAATCAACCAGCAAATACAATTCTAGAGAAAATAGAAATAATTCATGGGAGAAAAGGATTAAATAAACAAAAACTTCTAAAAACCCCTGGGACTACTAGAGAAAATATGTCATAGTGGCAAAACAAGAAAAGGTTGTTATGGAAAAGAAATAATCAGAGAACAAGAAAGAGTTTTCTGAAATTAAAAATGTTTGCCAAAATAACAACAACAATAGTATGGTTAGAAGATTAAGTTGAAGAACATTCCCAAGTGTAGATTTGAAAAGAAATGCACAATATGATAGAAAAGACAAAACACATAAAGGGATGATACAGAGATTTGAGATCTAAATTACAGGAATTCCAAAAAGATTAAAAAGTTGAAACAAAAGGAGGAAGGCATAGGGTTGAAGCAGAAAAGCTTCCCCTCTGCCCTCTGAAGGTTTGCTGGAATGAACTACCATAGATTAACAGGAGAAAAAGGCATACAAATTCATTTAATGTGCATAAACATAGGAGCTATACACAAAGTATGAGACTCAAAGAGAGGCCAGATGGTTGAGACTGAAATACTCTCTTCATAGGGGAGTGATGTATCGACCCAGGAGGCAAACATTATTTTACAATTAATTCTCTTTGAAAGCTGGATGGGACTGACAAGTTACAAGAATATGAGGGGTGGAACTGCACAAGAACAAAGGTTGTCTTATTATGTATGCAGAGAAAATTTCTTAGGTAATCTCTTAGAGCTGCCCTCAGAAGAATAGATGAAAAGTCTGTCTGGGCAAGGTGACGACTTTTATTTAGTTTCTTCTCTTTTCCAGTGGTTAATCTTTCCTGGTTATTTGAAGAAATTCCTAGGAGGGGATTTTAAGCCAATTGCATTTATTTTAAAATAGAAAAATTAGCCAGCTGTGGTGGCACGTGCCTGTAGTCCCAGCTACTTGGGAGGCTGAGGCAAGAGAATTGCCTGAGCCCAGGAGTTTGAGGTTGCAGTGAGCTACCATGATGCCACTGCACACTACCTGGAGTAACAGAGTGAGACTCTGCCTCAAAAAAAAAAAAAAAAAAAAGGATCCAAAAGCACTGGAAGGGGGCTTTCCTTCTATCTGCCTAAACCAGACTGACTGATCAAAAGATCAAAGGGGCAATTGACTTCCCTTCCTCTCCCTGTTATCTCAATATATTGCAGGAAGAAGGATCAAGAATGCAAGCAGATCTAGCCTAAATCATTTAACTGTAATAACTTCTCTCAGGTTAATTTAATTTGCAAAGAGACTCATTTACAAGTCAATTGTTTTCCCCATCCATTTATCCTCCCTAGCACCATTTGTCACCCCTAAACAGAATTACCTGTACTCCTCATCTTCCCCTCCCTCCAAAAGGCAGGTATAAAAATATCTGAACTTCATTGGGATATTGAGTAATCACTGTGATTCTCCCCATGTTCATGGTAAATAAACCTTTCTCTTATTAATCTGCCTTAATTGTGAGTCAGATCTTTCAGTGAACTTTCGGGGGAAAAGAGGAAGTTTCCCCTCACCCCTACAGAGGCAAGAGCGGGATAGAAGTGACGTGACTTTTCTATTGCAGTAGGAAATCAATAGAAAGCACTAAAGTTGCTAAATTAATAAATAGCATCTTATGTAGACATATGAAGGTAACCACCAAACAAACTCAAAACAAAAATGCTTAGCCTCAGGTGGTCAGGACTGTACGTGGGAAGTGGAAGAGCAAGTGACTCAGGCTTTTCATTATAAGGTCTTTGGTATTATTTGATCTCAAACCTTTTGCATACATTACTAATTAAAGTCTTTAATGAGAAACTCACACAAATTTCTGAGATAAACAGTTTATAAGACCGTATAGAACTTAATGGCATGCAAAAAGTTAGATGGATGTAAATCAAAATGATGTTAGAAGTCATCTCTGGGTCTTTGGGTAACAGATTGTTTCACTTCTTTATATTCATAAATATATACATCTTCCACAATTCATTTTTTACTCTTATAATAAAAAAATAACTTTTGAAGATTACCCCTTTGCCCAAGAAAACTATTTCCTAAGGCGAATACTCAAGGTGGTTGTACCCGACTTGAAATGTCCACCTCTCCCCATTCACCTCTCAAAGACTCAGGCAACTAGCCCAGGTCAGCCCTATCTGATGTCATGTCAGGAACACTAAGGCTCCTTCATGGCTTCAAAAATATTTATGAAAATCTCACATCCCTGCAGCATCAGCTTCTTCCATGCTAAGGCCCACAGTCAGTAGCCTCCACAATCCTAACAAGTTCCAGGACCCTCTACAACGATCAGGCTGGCTGAGGTCTCACCTGTGCCCAGATAGGACTGGCTAGGGAGTTACTTAGCACAGTTCAAATATGAAGGTCTCTGGTCTTTCAAAACAATTCATTTATGACTAATGAAATAGAGTGGGTGTTTCACTATAATATACTCCAATTAGGATAAAGATACTTAGAGGAGCACCTCAGAGCTGGAATTCATTTACATTCATTTAGTTCATCTGTTTATTTTACAGGTGCAAAACTGAGACCCAGAGAGGCGAAGTCACTTGCCCAAGGTCAAAACTCAAATCTGATTCCCAGTTCAGTGTCTTCTGTTTATACCAGAATATCTAAAGAAAGATAATCAGGGTGTCTCAGGTTCTTTGGGTTACAGGTAACAGGATCCCAATTTTAAGCCAAAGGAAAAAATTATCAGAAAAAATACTGGAATCGGCCGGGCGCGGTGGCTCACGCCTGTAATCCTAGCCCTCTGGGAGGCCGAGGCGGGTGGATCGCTCGAGGTCAGAAGTTCGAGACCAGCCTGAGCAAGAGTGAGACCCTGTCTCTACTAAAAATAGAAAGAAATTATCTGGCCAACTAAAAATCTATATAGAAAAAATTAGCCGGGCATGGTGGCGCATGCCTGTAGTCCCAGCTACTTGGGAGGATGAGGCAGTAGGATCGCTTAAGCCCAGGAGTTTGAGGTTGCTGTGAGCTAGGCTGATGCCACGGCACTCACTCTAGCCGGGCAACAGAGTGAGACTCTGTCTCAAAAAAAAAAAAAAAATACTGGAATCCAGGGGCAGGAAATGCAGCTGAAGAGGGTGAGAAAGCCCTCAGGAAGACAGGCAACTTCCTTCCCTTTGCCTCTCTCTCTGCAGCAGACTGGCAGACGTGGCTCCCAGGATCCACCCCTGAAGACATGGGACATCCCTCAGACATACGAGGATGTGTCCCACTGGGCCTGGACCAGCATAAACCTAAGTGGGGAAGGGCAGTGCTGCAGCAGAAGTGAGAGAAAGGAAGGGATGTGGTGAAATTCCAACTTGTGTGAAATGCCTTTTGGGCTTGGAGTCATGCTGGATACACTATTGTATTGTCCTCATTTTTTTTTAAAGGCAAGGGACTGAGGCTCAGTGCAGTTAAGCACATAGCTGCTAAGTATCAGAGATAGAGATATGTGCAAACACCAGGTCTCTTTCCTCTTAGTTTATGATTCTTTCCTTTCCTCTATGCTTCTCCATTATGTGAAATGATTCTCTTGGTTTGGGGGCTCTTTTCTATTCTTTGGGAAGAGCTGCTGTTAAGTAATGCCTAATGCTTGCTGCTCAAAGCCGTCGGGCCTGTGAGCTTGTTCCACATGCAATCCTGGTTCTCTGGGTCCATGGACCAATGCTGAAGTCTACTTATCTTTACCCACTGCTTACCTCAGTGGCTCCAACCATTTCCTGTCATTTGGTCTTCAATCAGGAGTGAGCTAGAATCAGCTCCTACTGTCTCCTAAGAGCCAATTGTTATTTATATATTTCAGAATTTTGCAAGCTGTTTGACATGTGTTATTAGTTTGAGATTGGCCATTGTGGGAGAATTTTATAGCATGGATATATGCTATAAATGTAGCTCAGACAAATGCTACTAATCAGGGCTCTTCTCAATTCCCAGGCTGTTGTTAAACACTTACCAGCACATCATTATCTCCATCTGTCCATTTCCTGCCTAGGAGACTTTTGAAGATATTCATATGAAAGCTCACACTTAATTTTCAGTAATAAGTGTCCTTTAAATATATATAATGATTTTTTAAAAATATCTTTGCAAACTTCAATGCTTCATATCAATTTTGGTGGTAACTCAAGGCCAAAAGTCTAACAGAACAAATGGATTCTTTGTGTAACTTGACTCCCGACTTAGCTATAATGCTTAAACTCTCTTCTTTTCCATGCACACTGTCAACCCCTTTCCTCAGGTCTGTATCTCACACCTATAAGCCTATTGCTGGGACCTCCTCTCTGGTTTCCCCACCTCTTCTGGCCTCTCTCTCCCCCAGTGCACCCTCCATATCTCTACCAGGTCAACCTTTTGAAAGCCCTGCCTCTGGTCATGTCTCCATCAGAGGCTCTGTACTGGCTGCCAAATATGGTCCAAACTCCTGATGTGGTACTCAGGCCCCCAACTGCCTCTCTGTCCATATTTCCCCAGGGAACCCAAACGATAAACTTGGACCTGACTTTCTTCTGGGTCTTTGCTCATGTGCAGTTTCTTTTCCCTGGCAGGCTTTCTTCCATACCCCATCTCCTCTGAAACCCCATTTAAGTGGCATTTCATCCATGATGCTGTCTGTTCCTAATCCCTACTGCCCAGCTAGAGGTGACCCCAGTCACACTCGGACCTCTTAGAATACTTTGGTTGTGGCTGTCAAGTGTTCCTCACAGCCATGACCCCTCTTGGCTGGGCTGGACACAATCATCTGCAACACCACTGCAACTCAAAGTGTGGTCCAGACCAGCAGCACCAGGTAGTTTGTTAGAAATGTACATTCTCAATCCCTACCCCATTCCAGGCCTAAATGAATCAGAATTCTGGGGTGAGTAGGTGGGAGAGGTAGCCCTCCAGGTAATTCTAACAGATACTATTCCACTCTACACCATACCTATGGATTTTTTTCTACTCTATGTTCTTTTTTATGACTGCTCCTCATAGTAGTCTTTTTTTTTCTTTTTCTGAGACATAGTCTCACTCTGTCACCCAGGCTGGAGTGCAGTAGTATCATCATAGCTCACTGCAGCCTTCAACTTCTGGGCTCAAGTGATCCTCCCACTTCAGCCTCCCTAGTAGCAGGGACTACAGGCACTTGCCACCACACCCAGCCAACTTTTTCATTTTTTGTAGAGACAGGGTCTTACTATGTTGCCCAGGCTGGTCTTGAACTTCTGGCCTCAAGAAATCCTCGGTCTCCCAAAGTGATAGGATTATAGGCGTGAGCAACCATGCCAGGCCCCTACCAGTCTTCTTACTGTTAATATTTCCCCTGCTCATTCAGTTTCTAGCATTCTTACCTTCTGGAAGGATTGCCCCAGCAAAGCGGTAGATGGTGGTTCTACCAGCCCTAACTCACTCTCCTTTTCTGTATTTCACAGGCCCTGGGATGTTCCCTTTGTCCCCAGCCCCCATAGCTCCATTCTGCATTCAGCTAGGTCCACTGTTCCTCCTCCATGTATAGGTATGAATTACATTCAGTTCCTCAAAACATTTGCAGCAAAGGCCATCTCCCAGGTCAGGTAACTCTTATCAGGTAAACTTTGTGTGCTGCTCTCTGGCCAGTCCAGGGCAAAGGGCAGAGCTCCACAGTAGGCGAAGCCACAGTCACAAAGAGGCCCCTCCCTATCCCTTACTCCCACCGAGAAAGCTCTCTCTGCCTCTAATCAGGTGTGGCTACCAAAAGGCCCAAATCCTGGAGAACTAGGACAGTCAGTCTCTGCCTGTCTGTCTGTGTTATCGCTTTTAGTTTGGATATAATTCCAAAGTTACAGAAAAATTCCAAGTATAGTATCAGGGACTCCCATGTACCCTTTACCCAGGTTCACCTACTGCTTACATATTGCTCCATTTCTTTTACGGCCTTATCATTATGTGTCTTTTCTTAACCATTTAAAAGCAAGTTGGAGTGGTGGTTCACACCTGTGTTCCTAGCACTCCAGGAGGCTAAGGCAGGAGGATTGCTTGAGCTCAGGAGTTTGAGACCAGCCTGAGCAAGAATGAGACCTCATCTTTACTAAAAATAGAAAAATTAGCTCAGCACGGTGGTGCACACCTGTAGTCCTGGCTACCTGCGAGTCTGAGAAAGCGGGATCACTGGAGCCCAGGAGTTTGAGGTTGCAGTGGGCTACAATGACGCCACTGCTCTCTAGCCCAGGCAACACAGTGAGACCCTGTCTACATTAATAAATAAATAAATAAAGCAAATTGGAGACATTGTGCCCCTTTATCCCTAACTATTTCTGAGATCAAGGTCATTCTCTTATGTAAACATAGTATGATTACCAACTTTAGGAAACTTAGCATTGATACAATACTATTATCTAAACCATGGTCCAAATTCAAATTACATCCATTGTCCCAATAATGTCCTTTACAACTATTGCTTTTTTTTTCTCAGCCCAGGATCCAGTCAAAGATCAATTATTTATAGCATTTAGCTGTCATGTCTCTTTAGGTTCCTTTAACCTGGAACAGTTCCTCTGTCTTTCTTTGACTTTTTGAACCTTGACATTTTGAAGGGTACCAGCCAATTGTTTAGCAGACTATCCCCGATTTTAAGGCTATCTGGTGTTTCAGGAGATATTTAGGTAAGCTTTTTATGACAGGAAAATCATAGAGGTGATGCTGCGTCCTCCTTAGTGTATCTTACCAGGGAGTCCAGGGCCACCGTCTGCCCCAGTACTGGTAGTGTCGGCGTTTTTCTCCGGAGAGGCAGCTCCCAGCCTCTTTGTGAAGGCTGTCCTCTGCCGGCTGTTTCCAACATCGCAGCTGCTATGCCTCTGCTGACGTGATTGACAAGGGGCTAGGGTCCCTGGGGTGCAAACCCTGACAGTCTATTAGTGTGTCACCCTGGGAAAATTATTCAGCCTTATTGAACCTTGACTTCCTCATCTGTAGAATGGGGACGATATTCCCTGCGCTGCTCCCCTCACAGGATGGTTGAGAGCGAAAGGGTCCTACAAAGATGGTCACGTGGCGTTAATCTAAGCTCCTGTCTAAGCCACGACTTCTTTGCGGGCGCAGCCCTGGTGGTCCCTGGAGGGCCACAGCTGCTCTTCGGGACTCGCGTCCACTACCTGCAAAGCCTCCGGGGGGTTGGGCTCTGTGGCCGCCACGGCAGCGCCGCCTCCTTGCCTCAGGCTTCCCCGAACCGCGGGTTCCCGGAGTCGGTGTTGTGAAGAAACTCAGGGCAGCCCCCAGAGGGAAGGAGGCCTGGACTGGCCTTCAGTGTTTATGCCCTGTGGGTCCATCTGGGGGTCACCACTGGTCGGCGCACCCGCTGTTACCCCCACACCCACTGAGGTCACGGCCACCCCGCCACTCCCAGGCTGGCGTCTCCGCCGCGGGACTGAGCGCCGCCCTGCGCAGCAGCCACAGCCGCGCATGCGCACTTTGACGCCCGCGCCCCCGGCGACCGTCTTCTTTACAGGTTTTGCCTGCCCGGCTTTCTCACCTGCGCTGACCTGGGGGTTCTGTTTTCAAAAATGGAGTGCAAGCTCTGTTCTTATCCAGACCTTAGGTTTCTGTCCACATTTTCTTTACGGCCTCAGAAGTTTAGGTGTCCGCAGATACATTTCTTCCTCCCTGCCTGAGGTGCCTGCACGCACGTCTTCCTCCCCGCTTTCTTTCCTACTTTTAATAAATACTTATTGAGCATCAGCGCTACGCCAGGCACCGCGCTGGGGATATATGGAGGGCAGGATGCACAACTTGCCCCACAGAGCTGATAGTTTATTGGGTAGTGGAAACAAGCAGAGCAACAATTACACTACAGGTGAGACCCCTGTGCCTTCTGAGGCCGGCATCCAGGTCCCACTGCGCCTTTTAGCCACGCTCACCACATCCCAGGTGGCCCAGCGCCTCCTCATTATTGCTTTATATTTATTTAGTGCTCTCCCAGGACACCAGAGACATGCATTTTGTAGGCCCGAAGGAGAATTATGAAAAATAAGTAGAGTAAGAAAGAGAGAAGAGACACATCTCTCAAGATGAACATAATTTGTTTTCTTTTCTTACTCAAATTTACTCTTCAGAACAGAGGCATTTATATTAATAGTAGTGACCTTGAGCTATTCTCTGTGGGGACTTCATGTTTGGGGGATCTTGGGATTCTTGAGAATTGGTGACTCAACAAATGGAATCATACGCATGTTCGGAGGAAGAACTGTCACACAGCAGGCGATCAGTATTTGTTACATTACCAAGTGAACCTCACCTTGTAAAGCGGTCGCTGCGGATCAGGCTGTGAGAGGGTGGGGAAGCAGTCCTCATCAAGACAGCGGCTGAGGCCTGCCATCCATCTGTGAGATGCCACTGCCTGATTCCATCTGCTTCACAGGTTTCTTCTGAAAGGAAACTGAAATTGAACATGGGAAAGGGCCATGCACCATTTGTATGGAGATGCCCTATACACCAGCAGATGTATAGATAATATGATTGGGCCATAAATATGAATACAGAGTCATTTTCTAATGTATTTTACAGTGTTTTATTAGGTAGCAACTACGCTTGTCTCCAACTGATTAGGAGGTTAGAACAGAATTCTGATTAAGCAGCCATGATCAGGGCCTGTGTTGGGTATACATGGGTCTGATTCATACCGTCCCTGCTTCCTCACCTATGTACAAACGATGCTGGGGGAAGAACGTGAATGGACCATTCACAAATACATTATTACTTCTCAAAGAACAGGAGTGTGCATAATGAGGCCATTCTGCTATGCAAAGGGCTGACTGCTATTTGGGAAAGTATACTAGAAAATTCCATGAAAGTAAGGACTATGTTATCTTGTTCACCACTGTATACCCAGAATCTAGTGCTATCCCCAGCACATAGTAGGGACACAATATAAATTAGCTACAGTAGAAGCCTACCATGACCTTGTTTATTATATCACTGTAAGATAACTTTCGCTCAGGAATTGACAGGAGAACAGAGTTTTCTGTTTTCTGGTGAGCATATCCTCCAAGCAATACTTTGAAATTATGCTGCAATTTCTATCTTTGCTTTCATTTCTATCTTTGCTTTCAAAACCCTTTAGATATTAAAACGGTTTAAACAAGCAATAGATGGTAATATTGAGAGCATTAAGCTATTGACCACTGAGTTCTTGATTGACGATGTCAAAACAACCATTATAGCTAGGACCAAGATATTTAGGATGTAACAAAAATGAACACAGAATAAAACAAAATCCCCCAAACGAAAACTATCTTAGCTATAATTATAAAAACAGGTGCTAACTTGTATTTTGCTGAAGTCCTGAAACTGCCTTCAGGGGCAGGCGAGCAAACAGTACATTAAAAAAGCAAAAAAGAAAGAAAGAAAAAAAAAAAGCTATAATAATAGAACTAGCTTGTCTATCCTGAGCCTGGGAGAGTAATACCTTCCTGGATTGTTCCACAACATGTACTCCTTGGCCATCTGTTTCCCTGATCCCCCCACATCCTGTTAAACCAACACTGTCCTGGTAACAGGAGTCGCTGCTATTTTATCTTTTCAGCTTCCTGTCGTGTTTCTGCAGGAGTTTGATTTAGCCTTAAATGTGAGTGGGCTGTTAACCACGTGCTGCTTTATGATACTCTTAATACTGACTTTGCTTTTTAGTTTTTCATGTGCTAATACTTTCCACAATTAGATTATAAACTCCTTGAGTGCCAAGCATCTCTTTTTATACTTTGTGATATTTCTCTTAACGCCTAGCTCAGTGCTTTGCACACAAAAGGGGTTCAGAAATATCTGTTGGTTTCTGTGTGATTACATTCATGACAGGCTGATATCAGCACCCTTAGCCAGAATCTAACTAAAGCACAAGTGTCAAAGAGCTGATGTTAATCTTCAGCGCTGATCACCTCCCTCTCAGGCCTTTCTCTTCAAGCTACAAGCTGAATACCTTGATCTATGCCTACCACCCGAGACCCCCCAACTCAGACCTGCCCTAGACTCATAGTGCTGTGCACTCGAGCTGTCCACTGTCATGGTGGTGTGTGTCTCGAGAGCTGAATTGTCTGGGTTTGTATCCCAGTTCTGCCACTTCCTACCTGTGATCTGAGTAAGCTATGTAACCACTCAGGACCTCAGTTTCCTCACCTGTAAAATGGGGGTAAGAGTACTTTCAATCATTCATCAACTATTTATTGAGGGCCAAGCATTTGTTCTATTATATGTCAGGCATTATTCTAGATGCTGTGTATAAAACAAATTCTCACCATCAGGGAGCTTACATTCTAGTGGAGAGACACAGACAAGTAATGAAGTTAACATATAGTATGTCAGAGAGTGGTATGTGCTGTGGAGGAGAATAAGTGGCTGGGTGAGGAACTGGTTTTAAATAGCATGGTAAGGTGACATTGGGATGCAGACCCACAGGATTCCGTAATGATTAAATGAGCAAATGAGTGCAAGCACTTAAAACAGTGCTAGGTACATAGTAAGTGCTTAATAATTGTTAAATGTTAGGTATTATCAATGTGTGTGAGATTATTTTGTAAACAGAAAAGTGCCAATTAAATATTTGTTATAATTATTTTTAGGTAGAAAGGTACCAATCCACATATTGTTTTAATTTATTTTCTGTGGGTTGCCTACCTTAAAATGACTTTGCTAAACAATTTTTTTTATTCTTATTTCAGCATGTTGTGGGGGTACAAAAGTTTAGGTTACGTATATTGCCCTTGCCCCCCGCCAGTCAGAGCTTCAAACGTGTCCATCCCCTAGACAGTGCGCATCACACTCATTATGTATGTATGCACCCAGCCCCTCCCCCACCCACATCTGCCCAACACCCGATCAGTGTTATTCCTAAATGTGCTCTTAGGTGATGATCAGTGAAACCAATCTGATGGTGAGTACATGTGGTGCTTATTTTTCCATTCTTGGGATACTTCACTTAGTAGAATGGGTTCCAGCTCTTTCCAGGAAAATACAAGAGGTGCTATATCACCATTGTTTCTAAAAGCTGAGTAGTACTCCATGGTATACATATACCACATTTTATTAATCCACTCATGTATTGATGGACACCTGGGTTGTTTCCACATCTTCGCAATTGTGAATTGTGCTGCTATAAACATTCAGGTGCAGATTATCTTTGTTATAGAATGTCTTTTGTTATTTTGGATAGATGCCCAATAATGGGATTGCTGGGTCAAATGGTAGGTCTGCTTGTATCTGTTTAAGGTATCTCCGTATTGCTTTCCACAGAGGTTGCACTAAACAATTTGTATTTAAGGAGCACTTCCCTGGTCCCTCCTCCCACTCTGGTACTAAGGCCCACCTGCTTTTAATTATTAATGGGGCTCAGAAAACAGTACCCCAAAATGAAGGCCTCATAAGCAAAAGTTTTTCTCCAACCTTCTCCCGTCCTCCTATTTCTCAGGCCCATTTGTCCCCTGCGGCTAGCTATAGAAAACAGACTCCCTCTTCCCCAAGGGGGGGGGTCATAAAAGCCAGAACCCCTTTTCCCTGAAAGCCAGCCATAAAACCTGAAATTATTCTGTATAAAAACTGACCATGAAGAAATTATCTGACCTACCTTGTTTGACTGTAGGTCATAAGACCCCCATTCCAGAGAGGGCCCTGCCCTATACCCAAAGGGAAGAAATACATGCTCAGGGAGGCCAAGAAGAATCTAGACAGGCCTTTCTGGGTTTCCCCACTCAGTCTATTAACATTAAATCATACTCTTTTTGTCTAGTCATGTTTCTACAAAACTGTCTATATTTTATTGAGCATAAGAAGAAAAAATGGACAATTTCCCCTGTATCCTTTGGGTGTTCTTCTGAAGGCTCCTGCGTACACACATTAAAATAAATTTGTATGCTTTCTCTCCTATTAATCAACCTGCTTCATGTCAGTGAGTTTTCAGCAAACCTTAAGGGTCCAAGAGCCTTGGTCCCTACACTATCAAAATATGGGAGCCTTAGTGAAACAGACATACGTTGCTTGCTTCCTACTTTTAGCTCTTTTCTGGATTTTTTTTTTTTTTTTCAGGAATAAGCTGACTACTTGAGAGTGGATTAAAACCCTAATCCTAAAATATAATCTGTATAACCTGTATTAAATAACGGGCCTTTGCAACTTATAAAGGAAATTCAGGCAGATGCTGAGAAGTTAGTCTTTTGAAACTACTTCCTGCAGCTGGGTACATCTTTTCACCCACCACAAACATTGTGACTTTACCAGGTTTACAAAGAGTCAACTCCAAACCCAGAACACATTCACACAAATACAGTTGAGGATGCTACTGGAATACTCAGAAACAGCAGGACCTCAATTTCTGCAGAAATTGATAAGAATCCCAAAAGAAAAACTCTTTTCTATACTCTCAACACCTCTGACACCAAATGTGTGGGATTTCCACACCATGCAATTCTCCAGTTCTCTGCAGACACCAACTACGTGTACTATAATTTAATTCAATCCTGAAACTACCTGGAATTAATGCAAACCCTACAAGTTAAGGGCTCAGCCCAAGACTGCCCTCCATTTCAGATGCCAATCACAAGTCCCAGGTCTTCCATACTCCTGACTGAACAGCTATAAATTGAGCGTCCCCACAATCCCTTTCTCAGGTTTAATAATTTGCTATAACGCCCCTCATAACTCAGTGAAACACTTTGCTTACTATTACCAGTTTATTATGGAGAATACAATCCAGGAAAAGTCAAATGGAAGAGATGCACAGGGCAAGGCAAGTGGGAAGGAATGTGAAGCTTCCATATTCTCTCTGGGCACTCACCCTTCTGGGAAGTGGATGTGTTCACCAACCAGGAAGCTCTCTGAGTCACATTGTTTAGGGATTTTATGGAAGTTGCATTACATAGGCATGTTTGAATAAATCAGTGGCCATTGGTGACTGAACTCAATCTCCAACATCTCCCCTCTTCTCAGAGGTCAGGGGGTGGGGCTGAAAGTTCCAACTCTCTAATCATATAGTTGGTTCCTCTGGTAACTAGACCCCATCCTGAAGCTACCCACTCCCACCCAACCAAGAGTCACCTCATTAGCTTACAAAAGACACTCTTATCACTCTGGAGATTCCTAGGGTTTAGAAGCTCTTGTATCAGGAACAAAGGACAGAGATCAAATATTATAACAAAAAGTGCTCCTGTCACCCCTATCACTCCGGACATTACAACGGTTTAGGAGCTCTGTGTTAGGAACTGGGGCAGAGTCCAGGTATGTATTTCATATTATATCACAAGTACTTAAGAGCCTGACTGAACCTTCAAATCATCATTTGCTTCTTGGAGGTTTTTCTCCAACACTGAGGGGTCTGGGATGGGTAAATCTGCCATCCCCCCTTGAGACTCCTCAGAGATCTTCCTGACTCAGAATCCATTGCAATTTGGAGACGGGAAGGCATTAATCTCCTGCAGGGGCCAGAAGCAGAACTGTCTCTGCCTTCATCCAGGAGATGGTTGATAAGGGTAGGGCCAGGGAAGAGCTCCGTGAAATCCTGGGCAGGTACCTTTAATAGAGTTCAGAGGTGGTGGTAAAGGAGCCTTCAAAAATGTCTGCAGGACACACCAAGCTGTCTGCCTACACTGATGACCACAGCCCCAATGACCACAGGGGCCTGCCTTTCAATATGCAGTTACTGGGTGGTGAAATGTTAGGACCATTTGAGAAGCGATCAAATGTCTTGGAATCACGTCTGACACTAGGCTGCTCCACTTGTGTCTGTCAACAGATGCCCCTCCATGAGGATGCTAATAATAACCACCACCAAATAGGAAGGATTAGCGTTTACGCAGCATTACTGATGTGCTAGGTATGCGAGGTATTGTGCTAAGCACTTTACATATCTTATAATCCTCATGAAAACCTAATGAGCTAGGTATATTATTAGACCCAATTTTACCATTATTATGCCCATTTTCCAGAAGAAGAATCAATCAGAATGCTCAGAAAGTTAAATATCTTGCCTGAGGTCACCCAGCTAGCAAGCATCAGAACTGAGATTTGTGCTTTGTGAACCACTGTACCCATCTGCTATAAGTGAGTCTCTTGTAAAGCAACAGCTTCTATCCTGGAGGCAGAGGCCAAGGAAGGTTTGGGAAGCTGTGACGTACCTGAGGAGAGTGTTAGTATAGAAAGAGCTGTCTGAGAGGACAAGGCAGCCAGGTTCAGGGACAGTGCGGGCAAAGGCACCGAGGCATTAGGGAACAGAGAGGCTTCAGATAGATGGCAACGCTTTGATATGGTTGGAGAAAGGCAGTTGAGTGTTGTTGACAAAGACAAGGAGCAGGCAGGGACCTGATCATGAAGGGCCTTTGATGTCTTGCTACAGAGTTTGATTTTTTTCTTGAAAGACAAAGTTATCTGGAACAGACACTGGTGGTTGCCTACCCATCAACTAATCACCACTCACCCCCGAATTCTTGATTAACAGAGCCTTTTTTTTTTTTTATCAGGAAATCTACTCCACCCATGCCCCTGTGCTTCTCAGAGACAACCTTTGGAATCTGATTCCCTTCCCAGTGAATTGGGAAGAGGCATCAGCTCAAGTCTGGCCCATGAGTGCTGAAGGCAATCTGCTGTGGGCCCTGGAAAATGTCTCCTCCCTGCTACAGTACACAGGGAGAAAGGGTGTCTCTCCTTCTACTGAGTGCTGCAGTGTCTGGATGCAGTCACCATCATGCAACTCTGAAGGGATCCAGCCTGGGAATGACAGGGCCAAAACAAGGGGAAAACTTGGGCTCCTGGTCATGAAGTCACTGAATTAGCCTACTGGGAGCCACCTTCCCTGCGTTACTTGTTGGATGAGATGATAAGTGTCTTTATGGCTATCCCAGCTGAGTCAGAGCTTCCAAATTCCTGGGAGTCAAAAGCATCCCAACTAATTTATCATCCAAACTTTTAAAGCAGGGAGTCATGTGATGACGTTAGCATGTTATAATCTTCCTCCAGGAGTGTAGGAAGGTGAATTAGAACATGAAGCTGGTGGAAGGTCTACAATTAGGAGGCAGTTGTCTCTTCTTCTGGAGGATCCACCTTCTGAAACCTTCCTTTTCCGTCCCACCTCTGAAGGGATTGTTGATTATTTTGGAAATGGTGAGAGGAAAAAAGTGCATAAAAATGTTGTGCAAGTCAAGCTGGTATTAACAGGCAAAAGTGCTGATTATGTTGCTGTTTTGCACTGTTGCCACCAGAGAAGAGAGGTCCTGAGCAGCCTAGATCTGGTGGGGAAGTGAAGACAACAAACAAGGAGCTTTTTTAACACACTAAAAAAATGTCTTATTGTTTGTCTATTACCTACACTAGAATGCAACCTAGAATGGAAGCTAGTCTCCAAGAGATCAAGGAAATTTCTTGTTTGCTCTATTCCTAGCAGATGTTCCATAACTGCTAAATGAACGAATGAGCCCTGAGCCATCACCCCAGGCCGCCCACACGGCCTGGCCAACTCTACCCCTCCCTCCTACAACTTGTCCGAAGTGCCCCCTGCGCTAGCCACATGAACTGTTTCTGCCAATATGTTTAGGACTCCCCAAAAGAACAAAACAGCAAGGACAGACGCGGCTTCTCTCCACATTTTCCCTCAGAATCCCAGGGGAGCTGCCCTCTCTAACGTGCTGTTGGCAGTTGTACAGTGAGTCAGGGCTGGGAGCAGGAACTCATCCATGGCGGCCAGCAGGTGCAGGCAGACTCCTTCAGCTAAGGGGGCCCATTCTTTCTTCTCCACCTGGGAGGGCTGGGCTGGGCCCCTCCAACATGGAGGCTAGGGGTGATTATAATCAGATGACAAGTCTCAGTGTTGGGGACAAACACTGACGAGGGTCTGGCAGCTCTCCTTGCATCCTTGGCCACCCCGCACCCTGTTCCATGTGCTTAGATGCACCATCTCTCTCCCTTTGTTCTCCCACCTCCTCCTGGCAAAGCTCTCCTCTGTTCTTAGTGGCCCTCTTTCCCTTCTACTCCGTTTCTTGGCTTTATTCCTCCCAAGCTTCCAGTCACACTAACCTCTTTGTCTCCTCTCCCCATTCCTCAAATGACATTATTTTTTCCTGCCCTCTGTAAGTCCAAAGCTGCCTGTCAGGGCCGTTCTTCCTCATTTCTTCTGTCTCATCAAAAAATGCACTTAGTTTGATTTAAACAAGTTTCCCTCTAGGCAGTTGGTCTGTTAGTCTGTATGCCCAGGTAGTCTGGAGGGGCACTCCCTCTCGGGAGAACCGAGCCAGCCTGAGGAAGATTCTGTGGAAAAGGCAGCTTTGTTTGGCTTAGCTGTGAGCCACACACCCGGGTTTTGTTCCAAGCCATACCTTTCTGTGGCTCTCCAGTAATCCATCACAACTCACAAGTACTTATGGAGACCCCTCAGTGGGCTTAGTCAGCTCTAGAATGGATTCTCTGGGTGACTTATAAGCATATGACATTGTCTCCATATCCAAGGTCAAGTTAGGGAGGCAGTACACAGGAAATCCGACTCAATAATACAAGATACTATATCAGAGTGGTGCACCTGTGTCCTCCACTCAACCCTAGGGCTCCAGTCTCATTTCCAGGGCTGTCACCTGTGAGTGTCCACCTAAGCTGGCAGCTCCTCCCAGCACAGGTATCTGCCCTGCAGTGCACTCACCTTGGGCAACCTGGCCTTGAGACCCACCCTACCCACTCTGATTTTCCTTCAGAAGCTACATAGCAGCAGCCTCCCTTGGCATATTCTCCCTCCTACCTGCAGGGAGGTTTTGCAGGTTTGAGCTCCTCCCTGATAGAGAAAAGCAACTAAGGCAGTTAAAAGTTAAAATCTCTTGGCCAGATGTGGTGGCTCATGCCTATAATCCCAGCACTTTGGGAGGCCGAGGTAGGAGGATCACTGGAGTTCAAGAGTTCAAGACCAGCCTGGGCAACATAGTGAGACCCTGTCTCTACAAAAAAACCCAGCACAAACCAAAAAACCCAAAACCAATGAAACAAAAACATTGAGAATGCGTGTCTTCATCTGTGAACGAAGGCAGGAATTTGTCTTATGCATCTTAGTATTTTAAGATGCCTGGCACCTGGTAGATGCTCACTGCTTACTTGAATTGGTGGCTGTAACCTGGGAAGGAGAAACCTCCCAGCTCCTTACAGATGAGCTCTGGGGCCACTCCAAATGCAGAGGGGGTAGTTGGTTAGTCAGAGCCCATTTAGGACCATTACAGTCACATGAGAGGATGGGGACAGAGGCAGTCACAGAAGGTCTCCCTAAGGAAGGGATATTTAAGCTGAATCCTGAAGAATGAGGAAGCCATGGCCAGGGAGAGAGGTATGGGTGTGTGTCCGTGTCCGTGTGTGTACGTGTGGGTAGGGACAAAAGCAGGGGTCCCTGCTCAGGCTGAGCAAGTGCATGTGCAAAAGCTCCACAGGGACAGGGACATGATGACAGGCAGGCAGAACTAAGGCAGAACAATGTCATCAGTGGAGGGAAGCAAGGCTGGAGAGTTAGATAGGAAGAGATTGTGGAATACTAGGAAGGCCAAGGTCAGTGTCAGCTCCAGAAAGGAAGGGACTATGACTTACTCATTTTTGTATTATGGAGCCCCTCAGAGTGCCAGGCCCATCTAGGTACCCAAGAAGTGTTTATTGACCAAATAAAGAAATGAAACCACTTTAACTAAAGAAACAGATTTAGACAGAACATGATGTCTAACAAGAGAAACGAAACCACCTTTCCAGGCCAGCTGTGCAATCACGACGGCCATTTCAACCTTTAGCTGGAAGCCCAGGAAGCACCACATCCATCTGGCTGGCACAAGGATGGGTTTGTAATGAGGCACATATGGCATGATTTGAGTTGGTCATATTTATCAAGACAAGTGTGTCATTTATCCAAAGCAGGCCTATCTGGAGCCAGTGGGGGGAATCTAAGTGACATCTGCCAGGGTGGGACTTTACACAGCAGGGGAATCTAGCAGACAGAGACCCACACAGGGGCTGTCTTGATGCCACTCATCAGAGAGGGGCTTTCTCTGCTACTTTCTTCAGTCTTTGGACTATGCAGGATCAAAGAATTTTGGAACCAGGGAGGACACTAGGGATTACTTAGTCAGCCCCTAATTTTATCAATGAGGACACTGAGGTCCAGAGAGGTTGAGTGACTTACCTAAGTTAGTGACAAGACCAGGCCAGGTTTCTAAGTCTCCTGATTCTGTATCCAGTCCTCTTACAAACACATCTAAAGTGAAGGAGGAAGGGAGCAAGGGAGAAAGGGGAGGAGGGGGAGGAGAGAAGGAGGGAGGAAAGGAGGGAGGAGGGAAAGAAGTGGTGGGTGGTGTTGGGGCTCAGAAAACCATACCCAAAAGTATGATGCTTTGTCATGCTGAGTACTTGGACCTAAAGGAGATTGGAAGCGGTCAGAAGCAGCCTCAGAAGCAAGTTCTCTCTGACCTTCTCCTGCCCTCCCGTCTCTCACTCTTCATTCTCTCCAAAAACAAGTCACAGAAATCATAATTCCTCTTCCCTAAGGCAGGTCAGAGAAACTAGAACCCCTCTCCTCTGAAGCAGTCCATAAAACCTAGAAATATTACTCTAGCCTTCCCCTGCCTTTCTGTGTAGAAGCTGGCCATAAAGAAATTCTCTGACCTACCTTGTCTGATAGTAGGTCATAAGACTCGCTGCACAGGGGCTCTGCCCTGTGCCCAGGAGGAAGGAATGCTACACAGAGAGACAAGAAGAATTTGAATATAAGGGCCTAGCTGGGTTCCTCCTGCCATTAGATCATATCCTTTTTGTTCAATCACAGTTCTACCTGGCTGTACATTCTTCATCAAATCTAAGCATAAAAATGGGCAATTTTCCCTGGGTCTTTGTGTCCTCATTTCTGAAGGCTCCTGTGTCATGTAAAACTTTAATTAAATCAATTTGTTATGCTTTTCTCTTTTGTTTTAAGAGCGTCAGCTGTGACCCTTATGATGAGTGAGAAAAGGTATCACATGTTTCCACCCCTGCAACAGCTAGATGTCTTCTAGACTTTCTTACCTAACACAGAATAAAGTTCTAGCTCATTTACTCCTCTGTTGTTTTGTGTTTTCTGTCACTTACAGTCGAATGTAATTGATATACCTTTCTTCCTCTTGCTCCTCTTTCATTCTTCTCAACTTCAGTGAGCTTCTATACACCCAGCTCTTATTCCTTGTCTCTTCCTTTGTATTAATACTTCTCTGTTGCCCCCAGGTTTTGCCTCCAGATTTATTAGAGAGCTATATTCACCCATTCTCAGTTTGATCTACTTCGAATTCCTATTCCTGCTCCAAGATCCATCCTGCTGCAGCCCTGAGACTGCCAGGTCCCACCCCTTCCAGATTCCCAGCCAAGCAAGCTCTATTTCTTCTCCTTGTAACCAGCCCTAAGGGTGAGCCATATCAGGCTGAGTTCTAAACATTTCTTTGTAACCCAGTTTGCATCGTGGAGCCACGTTCTCACATCCTAGGTACTATCTGTAATGGCTAGGACAGTGTAGCCACCAGCCCAGCAGAGTGGAGGCCTGACCAATGGGAATGGAGCCTGGCTCTTAGTCCATATTGGCACCCATGAACTCAGTATCAGCCCAGTCATATTGTACCTGAAGAATTCACCCATCCATCCATCCATTCATTCAACACCTATATGACTCATGTTTAGGGCTCTAGCATGGAATCTATTAGGAGGAGAAGGTGTTTACATTTATCATTATTGTTTTCTACAGTCTTAAAGATGACAAACCTTTGGCTACCAAGTAGGATCATCCAGAGAAACAGAGGGGAAGGGGTGGTCCCTATGTTTCTCTATTAACACTTCCTGTCTTAGTCCATTTTGGGTTGCTACAAAAGAATACTTGAGACTGGGTAATTTATAAAGAAAAGAGGTTTATTTAGCTCATGGTTCTGCAGACTGAGAAGTTCAAGGGCAAGGCCCTGGCTTCTAGTAAGGGCTTTTGTGCTGTGTCACAACGTAGTAAAGAAGGTCAAAAAGGGAAGCAGGTACCTGTGAAGCAGGAAAAATCTGAGGGGCATCCTGGCTTTATAACAACCCACTCTCGTGGGAACTAATCTGTTCCCATGAGAAGTAATCCGGTCTTGTGACAGTGAGAGCTCACTTACTACCATGAGAACAGCACCAACCCATTCACGAGGGATCCACCCCTGTAACCCAAACAACTCCCTCTAAGTCCCCCCTCTCAACACTGCCACACTGGGGATCAAATGTCAACATGAGTTTTCGTGGGAACAAACAAACTGTATCCAAACCATAGCACCTCCCCATTGCTAGTGTTGAAGAACTCGATACTAACTAGACCTTTTCTTTCTGGGCACTTTACAGTCTGCTACTGGAGAGCTGAGAGAAAGTCTTGGTGACCCCACCACTCTACAGATAATTCACAGTTATACAATCCCATTGTCAGGAATCCAGAAGTGAATGGTTTGTATTCAGCGACAGACCTTCCAGAGCAAGTAGGGAAATTGCTACTAGCTGTGATTGTCTACCTAACATCTTGAAGATACAATAAAATGCATAGAATGGATTATTGCAAGGAAAAAGTGGATGTGGACCAAAGAATGGTGAAAAGAGGAGCAGCCCAGTGGGCCTCCATGTCCTTCAGATGAACTGGGATAAATTCTGAGTCTGGTTCCAAATTTCTTTGTTTCTATACACATATGTATTTCAAACCTTTGTGTTCAAGGGCTGACTTTCAATAGACTGCAGCAAGGGAGCTGCTCTGCTGTGTACAAAACCCCAAGAGTCCCAAGTTTCTGAATCCTGATTGTAAGCCTTATACATGGATAGAAGCTTCCAACTCAGCCAAAATATTAAGTGTGAGAAGAACAGAGCTGAACCACTTCAACTGTCTTACTTTTCAGAGTATTTGTTGGTTGGTGTGGAACAGGGAAGACTGACCGTGGATGCCATGTTAAGAGGGGGCAGGAACTAATGTTATGAGTGCTGTGGAAGCCAACCTCCAAGAGGGACCTTAATATTCCCACTTCCTGGTGTCTGCACCCTGTACAGTGCTCTCCCACACTGTGTCATGGTTGATTTGTGTAACCAAAGGAATATGGTTGAAGTGATGATATGTGACTCCTGAGGCTAGGTCATAAAAGATATCACAACTTCCACCTTACTGTATCTCCTTTAGGTCATTCCCTCCCTCTGGTGGAAGCAACCGTATGGAGAGGTCTATGTGGCAAGGAACTGAGGCCTCCTGCCAACAGCCATGTGAGTGAGTCATCCTGGAAGCAGATCCTCCAGCCCCAGTCAAGCCTTCAGATACTTATGACTCCAGACAGCCTCATGAGCGACCCTGAGCCAGAACTGCTCAGCTCAGATGCTCCCTGACTCACAGAAATTGTGAGAAAATACATTTTTATTATTTTTAGCTTTTGTTAACACAGCAATAGATCACTATTATAGATCCCTTACTGTCATGTCAGAGTATGTCAGCAGCTCAGTTAATCCTCATGACAACTCTGTGAAATAGAAATTATTGTCACTCTCTTGGAGGTATGAACATAGGCTCAGAGAGGTTAAGTAATTTCCCAGGATCACACAACTGTCTCCAAAGGCCACTAAACCATTCTGCACCACTCAGCCATGTTTCTTTGAGACTTTATCCTCCTCTTCCTCTCACTGACCTACAGAGACTAGCCAGGCTGTTCCACTGACAGTTGGTTTCAAGTTTAATGAAGAGATTATATGATCATAGGGTGAGGAGTGGATGAAGTTTTGAAAACTACCAATGCCTATAAAAATTTTACCTTACATACCCTGCAAAGCTATTTCAAGCACTTGGTGGAGATAAGGTGAAGCATGGGCAATGACATTCTAAAGCAAGAGAAAGCTGGATGCAGTGGCATGTACCTGTAGTACCAGCTACTCAGGAGGCTGAGGCAGGAAGATCTCTTGAGCTCAGTTGTTGGAGGCTGCAGTGCATTATGGTCGCGCCTGTGAATAGCCACTGCGCTTCAGCCTGGGTAACATCACAGACTATGTCTCTACAAAAATAAATAAATAAATAAAGCAAGGGCAAATACATGAAAAAACTAAAAAATGAACAATGTTTCTAATTAGATTCAGAAAGCTGACGACAAATAACAAGATCTCGATTGGGACAAGGGATTGTTAGCCTCATTTTTGAGTCTACAACGGAAACAGGAGGAAGGCAGCCTGGAGCTATTCATCTGTCTCTTCCAGGATGGACTAATCCTAGGTTCTGTTGCACATCAGTAGCAACATAACTTCTTCCCCAGTTCCCTCACACAGTGGGAAGTAAAAGGCCATAGTTTCCTCTGAGGTCATTTGTTTTGGCCAATAAATCAGCTTGATTCTGAGCTTTTTGAAGGGCTTTTGAGATCTGCTTATTAAGGACACAAATTAATGCTAATAGCAGAAGCCCAAGTAGAATGAGAGCTTGAATACCTCAGTCCTAAATCAGTGCCTCCCAAATTTAATGCAAATGAATCTCACCTGTGAGAGCTTGTTAAAATGCAGACTTGAATTCAGCAGGTCTGGGCAAAGCCTGAGACCCTGCATTTCTAATCAGCTTCCAGGTAATGCTGATGCTTCTGGTCCACGAGCAGCACTTCAGTAGGAAGGGCGGAATGTACTGGTTTTTAAATTTGGCTGTATATGAGAATCACCTGTGGAGTTTTTAAAAAATAATGATGACAGGGTCCCGCCTCCAGAAATTCTGATTTAATTGGCTTCAGGGTGCATCCTGGGCATCAAGATTCTGGAGTGTGGCAGAGTGTGAGGACCGCTGGTCTAACAAGTCTATTCCCAGTTGCTTGCTCGTTCTCCCCTGATCTCTTTCCTCGCAGAGACAGGTGCAGTGCAGAGTAACTGTGAACTTGGGGATGGGCGCCTGGATTCAATTCTGTCGCTTTCCTTGTGGCTTGCCTTCCCACCTGGGGATGGGGTGATGCCACTCACTATCTCAGAGGGTTGTTACAAGGATTAAGTGAGTTGCCATATACATAGAGAACTTAGAAAAGTGCCTGGCTTAATGTGCTATTACTTCATTATCATTCTCACCTGCTAAACAATTAAGATTAGCTAAGCTTTAATAGATGACTATTTTTTGTGGGGCCAGGAGTGGGGCTTAGAATGCCTTTCCTCCCACATACATTTACCAAAAGGAGTCATTTAGTTGAGAACTTGAAAGGAAGAGATGTGGGTCTAGGGGGAAGGAATCCAAGATCTAAATCCCCCAAACTGGGTCACTGAAAGCAGGAATTAGGGCATTGAAGATCAACTTCTACTTCCACAAAGTCACTCATGCCCACTGTGTACAGGGCATTGTGGTAAGCCTTGGGGAGAATTACAAAAGAACTAGAAAGCAAGGAAGTTTTGCTTTCAAGAGTTTCTGTTCTAAAGCAGAAGATTAAGCTGGGCATGTGCTCAAGTAGCTTCCTTCTTGCCTACAGGATTTGTTTATTTATTCAATGAGTATCCAAAGCAGCTTGCCGTGAGCTAGCCACAATGCTATTAATAGGTTACAAAGATGAAGAAGGAGAAGACATGGTCCCCCTCCCTACCCACCCACCTGAGATGCTTATTGTCTGAGAGAAGACAGAAAACTACACATTAGCCAGGCTCTCCACTAGCCTCTTGGGACGCCGTGGTGAAGAAGACAAACGCTGTCCTTGCTCCCATGTCCCTTGCAATCTTGAGCAAAGTTAAGAAAACAGAGCATGGATGAGTACAGGAAATGGGCTTGACTTGTCAGGAGACACAGCTGATAGAGTCAGGGGGGCAAGGGTCTCGAAGCACTTGGAATAAAAGGCTAAGGAGCCTGAGATCCGGGAGCCCATGTTACCTCCTCCAAGAACTTTCCCAGACATTCTTCTCCAGCCTAGTTTGGTGGTGGTGGGGAGGGACTCTTCTTCTGGGTTCCCAAAGCACTTTTAAAGCTCTATAATTTTCAACAAAGTGATTCATGCCTGATTTTGTCACCAGTGCTCTGAACCCCAGTGACCTACTCCACCAGCACCTGCTGCAACCAAGGCCTAGTGACACCCTTTCAGACACTGTACATTGAACTGCTCAGCCTCTGTCATTTTCCTAGCCTTGTCCTATCTTCTTCCTTACATCCCCTGAGTCTGTTTGCTGCCACCCACCCTGACAATCCTTGCATGTGAGTCTGCCGAAGGTTAGATAGCCCATTTCAAATGCAGCCTCCCTCCCTAATTCCCCCTCTCAGGATGTCATCTCTCTCTTTCCTAAAGTTCCATACCAGCACACCTATACTTCATTAAGAGACCCTTTTACTTTACATCACAGCTGTTTGTGTCCCTGTCATCCTTTCTGTTAGGTTGTAAGCCAAGCACATGTCTTTTTCATGTTTGTATGTCCCCAAGGCCACTACTGTGCCAACCAGACCCTCAATCACTGCTTGCTTGAAGAGATGAAGAAATCATATGAAAACACCAAGTACAAGTTAAATAGGACGTAACAGTCACCCTGATCCAGAGTGTCATTCCATCCAGCCTGCACATCACCCCCTGTATTAATCATTCTAAAGCACAGCCTCTCTCATTCCAAAAGAAACTAGTAACTCCCCATTGCCTATTGCATTAAATGAACATTCCTCATCCTGAATCAAGTCTGCCCTCACCCTTTTTGCCACATCTGGCCTCAACCCTGCCTGCCCAACCTTATCTCCTGACACTTCCTCGCCTCACCGCAAACTGTACTTCCATAAAGACTCATTCCACTGTCTTCTTTTTTTTGTCTTGATGTCCTTCTTCATCCTGAAAATTCTTCCTTCCTTTCCCCTATTCCCATCTTGCCACCTAGTGCAGTTTGATTACTGGCCTGGCTGAAACTCAGTGCTAAGATATTTTAGGATGAAAAAGGCCATTGTTTCAAGGTTGTGAGCAGATTTTATCTGGCAAGAAACAAGTCTTTGTAAGTTCTTTAGGGGTGAACTGTACCCTTCCTAAGGAAACCATGTGGTTGGACAAATGAAAATAACGCACCCAAGGTTCTTGAATAGAGAACTGTGAGGAATCCTTGAAGCTAAAGGTAGATGTTTTCAGTCTGAGAAGCTAAGTGTTCTATTTGGTGACAGACATGATGTGTACAGTTGAGCAGGAGTGGGGCAGGGTGGTACAGAATGTTACTTGGGTTGCAAGAAATTTAGCTGATGCTATAGCTGAGCTTTGGGTTGTTCCTGCAGGATGTGAGATTTCCTTATTGAGAGTTGCTTGCTAATAATAATAGCAAACAGTTGTTACATACTTGCCATGTGCCAGGACTGAGACTGAGAGGATTAACTTCTGTAATTCTTATAACAACTTCATGATTTTTTGGATGACAAAAAGAAGGCTTAGAGAAGTTAAAGATCATGTCCTGCAAACAAAAGGCAGAACCAAGATTTGAACACTAGGAGTCTGACTCCACAGCCTGTACTCTTAACCCTTATCAGAGTTTCTGTTTGTTTGTTAAAAATCTCATCCTTTTAAAATTCCTTTTGAAATACATTTTTTAGTTAGCATAGTAGTGCATGTTTATATTTTGGGGGTGCAAACGCAAAAACATTTTACTAATAGGGATGCCCAATCACATTTTGCCACTTTTCCTATGCTGTCTTGCATTGTTTGCTTATTGCTTCATATTCATAGACTGTATTTCTCCCAGAGAATTTAGAGTGTCTTTGAAGGTAGGGATTACATTTTAAACTTTCACTCTATTTCCTATAGTAGGCCTAACTGTATTGTCCCTAAATACTCATTGAATTGAATTAAACTGCTGCTCCACTGACCTTCTCCCCTCTGTCATGAAGCAAAGAGCTAGTGAAAATATGTACTGTAGAAATACAGATTTCTAGAGCTTCTGGGAAAGTCTGAAATCACTTCTTAGCACTGGAAATGTAATAGAACAACATAGTGATTTAAAAATAATCCTGCTGTGCAAACATGAAAAGCGTTACTGCAGATCCCCAAAGGTGTACACCAAAATGAAGTAGTATTTAATTTAGGGCTTTTCTGTCCAAGGAACTCAAATTGCAGATGGGTGAAGAGCAGCCCGCTTGAGGTGGTTATAACCCATGCTTTGGCTCCCTCTGCTGGCAGAAAGGAAAAGGTTGCTTTTTTACTTGGAGGAATTCTTGGTTCCGCTTGTATTATGGCTGCTGTTTACCACACACACTGCCTAAGAAAATTCAGCTCAGGCTTAGAAAAGGGGAAGACAAAATTCATGGGATCTTTCTCCCCATATGGCAACTAAATACACTTTCCATTCTTCTTACATGCTAATATTGCTGCCTCGTAAGCCAAACTCACTATAAACTGTTTATTGTCAAGAGATCCAACATACATCAGACTTTGTTCTGCTGTGACTTTTCCAGTCTTCTCACTGTTCACAGGGTGCTTCACACAGCCTGTTTTTTCCACATTCTCTGATAGCCCTATATCTTGGTAATATTTTCCACGACAAGGCTGGGTGTGCTGGCTTATGCTTGTAATGCCAGCACTGTGGGAGGCCAAGGCAGGACTACTTGAGACCAGGAGTTTAAGATCAGCCAGGGCAACTTATTGAGACCCTGTCTCTACAAAAAAATGAAAAAAAACTAGCCGGGTGTGGTGGCATGCACCTGTAGTCCCAGCTACTAGGGAGGCTGAGGCAGGAGAATCACTTGAGCCCAGGAGTTCCAGGCTGCAGTGAGCTATGACCGTGCCACTGCACTCCAGCCTGGGTGAAAGAGTGAGACTCTGTCTTAAAAAAAAAAGAAAAAAAAAGAAAGGAAAAAAAGGAAAGAAAGAAAGAAAGAGAGAGAGAGAGAGAGAAAGAAACAAAGAAAGAAAGAAAGAGAGAAAATTCCACGACATAGACAAGGGTTTTTTTTTTGTCTCAACTAGTGAAAGGAGTCAAATATCTAAAATTCTTTGTTTGATTCATTAAATGGAATTAAACACATGTACATCTTTCCTTAGCACATAGTTTCTTTCTCAACCTCCCCTCCCACAACTTTTATATGAGTCTGAATTGTTACTTAATCACGTCAAAGACTCTTCATCATTTGAAATTTAGCTCCCACGCCTCAGGCAGAATTCCTTTGTATGGTTTTCCCACAGGGGCACGGAGCCTATCTTCTACCACTTGTGCTGTGAGTAACTCCAAGGACCAGTGGAAACCCTGAGATGCCACCAGTGCCTGGCACATTGTAGAGTTCAATACAGATTTGTTTAAATAAATATTAACACAATTTAAAGCCATATATTCCATTTTAAGGGCTAATTTTGTTCATGTGAGAATTCCTCCTGCATGCAATGTGAAGACATTTGTTATATATCATTAAGTTTAAAGGGGCATAACATTGTTATATATAAAATTCTTGTTGTCAGAGAACTTTGTTTATATTGGGGTGGAATGAAATAGACAAGCCTGACATCCATCAGGGCTTTGCCACCTATTGTTCAGAGAAACAATTCACCATTAGTGTCCTTGCACGTTCTTGCTGGATGTGCCAAGAATGCAAGACCCTTATCGTTCTTGGGCTATTTCTCAGGGTTGTGTTTGCCCCGAGCAATCTTGAGGGATGAGATAATGTCTCCCTATGGAACAAAGAGCAAGCCTGCTTACTGCTCACTATAACATGGTGGGTTCCCCAGGCTTAGCATTCCTCTTCTGTAATGTAACCCATTTGTGTGCAAGCATGCATCTGAGCCCATCTGCTTCATTCCTGTGAGAACTGGGATCCAAGGACCCAACATAAATGTTGACATTCTGGCTACTGCTTTTGCTGTCATAGTCCTTCATCTCCGACTTAAGAGTCTGGCGTGTTTCGTCAACATCCATGAAACTGTGAAAGCTAACGTGTTAGTATGCAAATAGGATAAAATCTCAGACTCTTCACAGTTCTCAACACTCACTAGCTGGGTGTCCTTAGACGAGTTATTTAACCTCTCTTAGCTGCAGTTTCCCTTCTTTATGAAGGGGATGGCAGTATGAACCTGCCTGAGAGCTTTGTGGTGAGGTGAAGTTAAATAAGAACGTAAAAACCCCTACGGCACTAGACTCTTCCTGGGAGTTCCCTTTCCCTCTTCAGAACAAGGCCAGAGATTTCTTCGCTTTGATGCCTGGTGATGCTGGGCGACGAGGAATGGAGTGAAGCCCGGGTGGGCTGCGCGAATCCCGCCTTGACGCGGAAGTGAGCGGTGGAGCAGCCTGAAGAGCACGCCCAGCGGCCGCTCCGCAATTTCTACGTAGGCGGGGCCGGGAAAGCGGGAAGCTGATTGGAGACGGGAGCCAGGGGGGTTGTCTTGCGGCCGCAGTCGCATAGCAACCACGCCGCTTTTATTTAGATGGTCTATTTCGCTTGGCTTCGGGGTCGTGCCGTTGGGGATTAATAGGGCACTGAAAACGTGGCCCGCTCCAGCCACCCCTCGGATTCGTGGCTACCAAGCCCTCCCGAGCCGAGGCGCCGGGCCTTCTGCGGGTTTCGGCGCCCGCGCCCCCCGGGAAACCCCGCGGCCGCGCGCTCCCGCACACGCATGCTCCCAGCGCTCCCACGCGCGCCGTGGCCCTCTGGGCTGCCGCCCACGCGGGCCCGGGCGGCTGCGCGGCGTCCTCGGAGGCAGCTCCTGGCGCTGGGACCAGCTCTCAGAGTATGCTGCGACGCGGGGCGTGTCGCCCCCCTCAGTCCACCAGAGCCCGGATACCTCAGAAATTCGGCTCTGGGTCTGTGGGGAGCGAAATGCAACCCAAACCCCGATTTTCCGCACCCTGCGCAAATAAGCACGTACAAGCACGCACACAGTCGTCGCTGCGAGCGCGGGCCGGTCCCGGCCGCGGGTCTGCCCGGGCCGCGAGGGAAGAGCACGGGGCCCGAGAGGGTTCGCTGCCTACGCCCCGCAGCCCGAGGGGCCGCCGCTCGCTATCGGTCGCTCAAAGGCGCGACGTCAGTGCCCGGCGTCGCCGGCCCGGCTTAACGGCGCAACGGCCGGCCTGGGCCTAAGCCTGTGGGGCCCGGGTCGGACGGGAGCGGTCGCCGGAGAGACCTGGTAGGCAGGGTCGCTGGGGACAGGAAGGGAGGTGAGGAGGGAAGGGCGTGACCGTGATTTGTACGGCGGTGCCCGGGGCGGGCCGGAGACCGGGCTGCGGCTGCCCTCACGCCGATCGGTCGGTGCCGGCAGACGGCGGCTGTCCTTTGCTCGCGGGCCTCGCCAACCTCGCTGAGACGTGGCTGCCGGGGGAGGCTGGGCGCTTGCGGCCAGCGGCTGAGACAGCGGGCAGTACCCTAAGCGCGGCGGCCGGGCCTCGGCGGCACAGACGGCTGAGGAAACTCTGGGGAGGGCACGGGGCCGCCGCCTCTGGCTTAATATGGCAGATGCGCGAAAACTCCAACAGGTGGCTCCGTGGCGCAATGGATAGCGCATTGGACTTCTAGAGGTTAGAGGCATTCAAAGGTTCCGGGTTCGAGTCCCGGCGGAGTCGTGGTGTTTTTTCACCCTTCTAATTTATTTTCTATCCCCTTCGCTTCTCTCTTTTCTCTCTTTCTCCTAAAGGGTTTATCTCGCCTCCGACTCCTTGCCCCACTACATGCAATTCTCATGCTCCTTTCTCCTGTAATGGCTCGCATGGTCCCGCGTCCCCTCAGCTCCCAGGCCTCGGCGGCTCAGGGCTCGGCTCAGCCGACTTGGGAACCGGTCTGGGTCCCGGGAAGAGCTGCCCAAAGCGGCGGCGGCGCGGTGGAAAAGTAGGCGACAGCGAAGCGAGGCCTCGCGGTTTCGGCCTAAAGGGGAGCGGGAGGAGGCCTGGGTCTCGGGTGACGCCCCCACGCCCGGAGCCAGACGGTGGCTGCGAGGAGGGACGAGAAAACGCGCCTACACCCGACGCGGTGCTGCGCTGCGCTAGACCGTCCCTCCAGCCCGAGCGCCTCAATATTAACACTCAGTGGAATCCCGAGTGGGATCCTGTCAAAAATGTAGATTTCTGGGGTCACTCCGGGACTCTTAATTCTGTCGATCTGGAGTGGGGCCCAGGAATCTGCATTTCTGATAAGACCGCCCCCTCCCCTCCCTTGTGAGTCCGGTGCAAAGAGGTCCTAGGCCCGCTCTGCTGGTCAGCTCCTCGAGGCAGGAATTCCTATCTTGTACCAGTTGTTCTGACCACACTCAGCTTTGCGTAAGGTCCACCTCAGTAAATTCGAATAAATCAAGGAATGAATGGAATTTTAAAAATTCATTGTAACAATGAAACAGGTAATTCACACAAGAGACAAATTACAAAATTGTCAAAGCGCAAGGAAAAGTAAACAACCATGTTATTCCTATATCCTAGTCTTGCAATTCTCTCTACAAGCTATTAGCCATGGTGGTTTCTTGGAAATATTTTCAGATTTATTTTATGTGCATGTCAGCATTTTTTGTATCTATTGTCTCTCTCAGTATCTGTATATTTGTCAATGTCATCAATACATGTGATATGTATCCATTTAAAACACAATTGGGAGTATGCTATACTTGCTTCTTTCACTTATTAATACACGTAGAGCTGCCTTGTTCCGTTGTACATAGAATCAATGATTTAATAGCCCCTAATAGCTGGAAATTTAGGTGTCTAATATTTTATTACAGTGCTCCAGTGAACATCTTGGTTCCTATATTATTGTACACAAGTGCAAGTACAGCTGTAGGATAGATTCCTAGGAAGTGGAATTGCTGGTCCAAAGGTTTGTTTGTGCATTCTTTGATACATATTGGCAAATTGCCCTCATAAGAGATTGTACCTATTTTATTCTCACTATTAATGTGTGAGAATGCCTGTTTCCCCACAACCCACATGTTCTCAAAGAGGGGAAAAATGGTTTCTAGTTGTAGTTTTAATTCATGTCTTTCATTACGAGTGAAGATGAACATCTTTTCATAGAGTACTTTGTATTTATTTTTCTGTGATTTATCTGTTCTCTAGTTGTGCTCATTTTTCTATTGTGTCACTGGTCATTTTCTTATTAGTTTGTAGGAGTTCCTCACACATTAAGGAAAACATCCCTTTGTATTATGTGTTACAATTATTCTTTTCTAGTCTTTCTGTCTTTTGATTTAGTTTATGGTATTTTGTTTATTTTATCGTCTTACAGAAATTTATATATTTGGATTTATTAGTCTTTTATGGCTTCCAGGTTTGGGGTCACACTGCACTCAGATTATTAAGTAATTTCTTAAGTAATGGCTTTATTTTTATGGTTTTATTTATCTTTGTTTCATCTGGAATGTATTTTTGTGTAAGGAGTGGAGTTTTGTCCCAGAATCTATCATGATGATCACTCCTTTTCTTCACTATGAAATTTGAAATTATACTTTTATAATTTTCTAAATTCCCACATGCATTTGGGTTTCTGGATTCTCTGTTCTAGTCCATTGACTTGTCTGCATTAATTTTGATTCACCAGAACTGTGTTATTCCTAATATCTAATAGGGTTAGTCCTCCCTTGTTACTTTTTTTAAAATGATATTTTCCACCTATTCTTGAGTTATTTTTTGTACATAATAATGATAATAGCACTTACTTGATATTTGTTATATGCCAAGTACTGTTAGTGCTTTATGTTATGTGTCTTTTTGTTTGTTTGTTTGAGACAGAGACACTGTTGCCCAGGCTAAAGTGTTGTAGTCAGTCTAACTCACAGCAACCTCAAACTCCTGGGCTCAAGTAATCCTCCTGCCTCAGCCTCCCGAGTAGCTGGGACTACAGGCATGTGCCACCATGCCCTGCTATATATATATATATATATATTTTTTTTTAGTTGTCCATATAATTTGTTTCTATTTTTAGTAGAGACAGGGTCTTGCTCTTGCTCAGGCTGGTCTCGAACTCCTGAGCTCAGATGATCCACCGGCCTCGGCCTCCCAGAGTGCTACGATTACAGGTGTGAGCCACTGCATCTGGCTGGCTTGCTTTATGTGTCTTAAGGCATTTAATCCTCCTAACAATCCTACCAGGTAGATATTATTATCTCCTTTCATTGAAGAAGCATCTGTGACACAGAGAGGTTAAGTAATTTGACACTCAGCAAATAAGCAGCAAGTGGGAATGGGAATGCATGAAGGCTGGGTCTGTGGGTGAAACCGTAATGCTATATTGTCTTTTCACAGGAGTTTTAGGTACAGCTAGTCTGGCTTTAATCTTAGGAGGTATTTTTGTTGGAGTCATGTTATATTTATAGATAAAGATAGGGAGAATTGAACTAATTCATGTTGACTCTTCCTATTTAAGAGCAGCAGGGAGAAAAATGAACAGCTTTGCCTTTTCATTTGTTCAGCCCTCCTTCTGTGCTCTTCAGGAGTGTTAAATGTTCTTCATATAGATTTTGACTTTTTTGTCAACTTTATTCTTATATAGTTTCATCTTTTTTGGAGTCTTTTCTTCTACTATATTTTCTAACTGGTTATTGTTTGTGTATAAGAAGGCTTTTGGTATTTTAAATAATAATTTTATATCCTGTCATCTTATTAAATTATCTCACTATTTGAAATAGTTTTCCAGTTCAAAACCACAATGAGACACCACTTCATATCCACCACGATGGTTTAATAAAAAGGAGAGACAATACAAGTATTGGCAAGGACTGGAACCCTTATACATTGCCTGTGGGGATATAAAATGGTACAGTCTCTTGTGAAAACATTTTGGAAATTCTTCAAAAAGTCATTAGAGTTACTATATGACCCAACAGTTCCACTCCTAGGTATATACCCAAAAGTATTAAAAACATACGTCCACACAAAAACATGTACAAGAATGTCCATAGCAGCATTATTTTTAATAGCCAGAAAGTTGAAACAATCCAAATGTCCATCAGCTGATGAATGGATAAACAAGATACAGTGTTATCTATTCAATGGAATATTATTCAGCCATGAAAAGTAATGAAGTACTGATCCATGTTTATAATAATAATGAATAAACCTTGAAAACATTATGCTAAGTGAAAGAAGCCAGTTATGAAAGACCACATATTGTATGATTCCATTTATATGGTGGTAAGAGATGGAAGGATGGAGATTTGGGGGCTTCTGCAGAGGTCAGAGAAGAAGCTGAAGGAGAGTAAGGACAAGATATTCAAATCAGACAGTATAGAGAAAAGATAAAAGGGCAGGCATTAGGGAAACCAGCAATTTAAGTGGTGGACAGAGTAGAAAATGAATGAAGGAAATAGTCAATAGGGGTAGAAAAGTTGATCTTGCCAAAGCAGAGAGCAACTCAAGCTTCAAGAAGGGGAAGATGGGTCGTGTCAGGTAACATTTCCTGGTCAGAAGAGATGAAGACTGAGAAAAAAAGCATTGACTATGTAGCAGTTAGGATGCATGCAGAAATAGTGTCTCCAGACTGGTGGCGTTATGAGAAGTTAAGGCCGCCTTAGATAGCCTTGGCTGGCTTGGTGAAGGAGGAGATAAGGTAATCTGCTGAGGGTAGGAGTGGAAGTTGGGGGGTTCTGGGAGAATGGAAATACTGTATCCCCTGTGTGCTCTTTGAGTGTAGAGGCCATTAATATATTTAGCTTCACAGCTGTACCTTCTTAAATAATGTAAAAGACTCAATTATTTGTGTTGGCTGACTTGCAGAATGAATGTATGAATTGGTGGAAAGTAATCAAAATTGAATAAAGGGCTTGTGGAGCAACAGTGATAACCCAGGTGAGAGTCAGTAGCTTCATGGTACTTTCCCAAATCTCAATAATCTGGACTGATAAAGAATAGTAGGTGTTTCCCTAATTGACATTAGTAGGTGAGAGTAACAGAAATCAAGAGACTACCAATAATAAGGAAACTAGTGAGATATACAAAGAATTTTTGAAATATATGACCAATTGGGTCCAGATTGGTTAGGGAGAAAGTGTATCCTAATGGTGGAGGATTAAGAGAATACAGAGTGGCTGAAAGGCTTGAGATCATGATTTCACAATGTTTGAGGTTGGGACCCCCAAATGTTGTGGGTGGGAGGTAAAGCCACCTCAGGTAATTCCAAAGTGCAGCCAAGGTTGAGTTAGAGGGAACTGAAAGGAGGACTAACAGGATAAAAGATTAGGATAGTCAAGAGTTCAAAATTCTGACCATTGAACCAGTTTCGAGTAATGGGTCTAAGGCCATGATAATGATTGGCTAAGGGTGAAGTGGAAATGAGGGTAACTAGAATTGATGAACTTGAGGAACTATAGGGCCGTCTTGATTTGAATGTCTGTGGCTAAATATGGCTAGATTTCACTAAAGGAAAAACCAAGAGTCAACCCTAAAGGACTATATTCAGGTGAAATACGTAAACCGGACTAAAGTCATGATCCATCCAGCAATCACCCAAGGCACTGGGCCAGTTTAGTATCATTCCATCTCACTTTGCTTGAAACCCCTTCTCCTGAAGGGAGGGGGTTTCAAGCAGCTGAGATGACCTTCTGTCAACAATTGAAGTTGGGAGAAGCAGCAGATTTGGCTGGAAGGGCAGGTGTGACAGATAACCTAAGTTTTGATGACCTTACATTCCAGAATTAAGCTATGGCTTGTTCTCTGTTCTACTAACTCATTATCTCAGTCATTTTGGGGTGTGTATATATATAAATTTGTATATATATACTTGTGTATGTATATACACATATTACATATATATGAAAACAAGTAAGTCTTACTGATAATACACTAACCTTAAGATTTAGAAAAACTTCTAGTTGACCACAAACAATCGATTTGTTTTGGTGTTAATTTCACCCTGGCTTCATTTAATTTGTTCCGTTGTTTTCCTAGCCCTAATTTCCTAGATTTGTAGGCATTGTTTATAAGCTGTCTTAAAAGCAATTCAGAACAAGATGGGGTATAAATACAGCATTCTTTTATAAATCAGTCTTTCAAGATCTTCTCAGAGTATTTTGAAGACCTTTCTTTCATAGCATACCCTAAGAACCCTTTGTATTCCTTATTTTTCTGGTACCTTTGGTTAGTTACTACTTCTTAAAATTGTTCCAATAGGTGAACTAAGTTTAGTGACACAGGCCAAAGTCACTAAAACTGTTTCTCAATAGAAACTTTGCTTAAAAAGCAAAAGACACATTCATCCATTATTCAAATATCCAGATAATTACAGAAGGCCAGAAGCACAAAGACACTAAAAGGTGTACTTTTTAGATACTATTCTTTACTCTATTTTGAAGATCTAGAATAAATATGTACCTTTTTTTTTTTTTTTTTGAGACAGAGTCTCGCTGTGTTGCCCGGGCCAGAGTGAGTGCCATGGCGTCAGCCTAGCTCACAGCAACCTCAAACTCCTGGGCTTAAGTGATCCTACTGCCTCAGCCTCCCCAGTAGCTGGGACTACAGGCATGTGCCACCATGCCCAGCTAATTTTTTCTATATATATATTTTAGTTGGCCAGATAATTTCTTTCTATTTTTAGTAGAGATGGGGTCTCACTCTTGCTGAGGCTAGTCTCGAACTCCTGACCTCGAGCAATCCACCCTCCTCGGCCTCCCAGAGTGCTAGGATTACAGGCGTGAGCCACAGCGCCCGGCCAAGAATATGTACCTTCTTGAAGTAAATAAAAATTATGAAGATCACATTTGACATGAAAAAGCTGTACATACTAATATTACTGGTTTTAATTTCTTACAGTAGTTAATAGGTAACTTTAAATGATTTTTACTTTTCCAGTTCATTTCACTGAATAAGGTAAATGTTTCACATTTACTAAAAAACTCTATACTTTGTTCCAAGTTATTTAAGTGGCTTATAAAAATACATATAATAAAATTAAAAGTGAATCAATGGAGACCAAAAAAAAGAGCATGAATGTTAAAATGTTAACTAAAAGTAAACACTCAAAACACATATTGTTGTAACTGCAGTTTTGAAGCGTAGAATTCAACCTGCTCCCGTTTTGACAAATCAGAAAGTATCAAGAAAATCATATGGCAGATAGGATGGTCCACACTGTAAGTCTGAGAATAATTGGGTCAGTCCTCAATTGTCTATACAGAGAAACATTATTCTGAATAATCAACTTTAGGTGTTCTTATAGCATAGTAGCATAAGTTGAAGTGTTCTACTAACAACATCTCCTTCTGGTAGAAATGTGAAGGATAAATTAACTCAGTTATACTTTCTTCTTCCTGTTTTGATATTTAATTCTCTCATGCCAGGTCCTTATTTTACTCAACAGAAAGCAAGACAGTATTTCTGAAATACAAGTTTTTATATAAAAGGAAAGAAAACAGACACAGATGCTTCCTTCCCCACCTGCACCTATGAATGTTACGGTCAGTTCTGCTATTACTATGTTGCCTGTGTCTCCAAGCAGTAAATACGAAATTTCATATTTACTGAAATCTTGGGGAAACAATATGCTGGAAAAATAGAGATCTCATAGTGACATAAAGGAAGCCACAGCTCACCAAGCATCAACAGAAATGACCAACACTCCTTGAGTGCCAGAAAGCAGCTTAGCTAGGATGCATACTTGTGTCATTGGAAATGAGATAAACCGGGCCACTTCACCTCCTGGCCAAGTTAAAGTTATATTGTTTAATCCTGTTTCATTTGGAACACAACACTGAATCTGGATTAAAAAAATCACACATTCCTCCCGTTTTAGTTGCCAAGGAAGGAAAACAGCTCTACCTTTACCCCAAATTTTCTAGGTAGTTGTCTTTATCTTTTAAGTCCTGTTTATAGCTTCATGTAGTTCTTTGGTTTAAGGCTAACATACATCTGCTCCAAGAACACTTTTATCATTCCTTTGTTTTCAACCATGACTTTTATAGTGGAAACCAGCAGATCTTTGTATCCCAACTTCACCAACTTTCTAGATCTGAATCTATAGCTGACTGTAGGACACTGCCTATCTACCATCTCTCCTCTACACACACACACACACCTGTGTATTAATTATATTGTTTGTATATCTTTGATCATTTTTAAAGTTCTTTGAACATGTTAGCAAACTTTATACCTAAATATCTTTTAATTAGATTTTCTTTAAATAACCAAGCATTGAAAACTTTATAAAAAACATTAACTATCCTAAAATGGTTGAGGTTCCTTTTTTCCCTTAAAGAGTTTAACCTGGGATGGGGGGGTGTCTTTTGTAGACAAATGTATTTTCCAAGGGACACATGATTCAATCTCCCTCAAATCAACTTTTTCCAAACCAAAATCCCTATATTAACAAGGCCAATATAATTTAGATAATGGGTGTTAGTTTTCAAAACACCTTTAGTAAGTAAAGGGGAGATGTAAAATGTTGTGCTTTGCTTGGTAAATCCTAATTGCGAAATTTCTTCTTCTTTCGGAACTTTTTTCCTGCTGCATTTGCTGCTTTTTCAGCCATGATCTCTGAATACTTCCTTCGGTTATACCTGAAAAGAAAAATCAAACCTTTATGTTCTGAAGTACAACACACCAGACTTAAGAAGTTAGTATAATCTTGGGGAAGGGGCTCCCAAATCTCAAAATTTGTTGCACTTTTACTGTCTATTCATCACATGTGTACTAAGCTGCCACCATGTATTAGTAGCCAAACTAAAAGTTGGAGATAGAACAGTGGGCAAGACAGCTATAATCTCTGCCCTCATAGAGCTTATAATCTAGTGAGGAAAAAATGACAACTGTACTAGGAGGACTTCTGAAAACCTTCAGCCATTAGAGACCCATGTACTATTATCCATTTAACAGGAGATGTCAAATGTTTTGAACATTTTTGTGGGATACAAATGTGAAAATAAGGACATACAGACCAATGGACCTTAAAAAACATATAAGACCAATGGTTTGCAAAGTAAAGTCTGCAGATGAGAGACTCTTGCAAGGGGTCCATTAGGTAAAAACTACTTTCTCCAGAATAATAAGGCATTAATTGCCTTTTTCACCTTTATCCTCCTGTAAGTGCTCACTGTTTTCCAGAGGCCACAAGATGTGTGGTATCTGCAGAAGCAAGTATGAGGCTCTGTCTTTAATTAAGCCAGATAGTAAAGAAATTCACTTAATTATTTTTATTTTGTTATTTTCATGAAAATATATTCATGTTAATATGTAATGGGTTATTTTAAAATGAGTTAAAGTGTACACATTGTAAAATGAAATATAAATTCCTTTACCTTCTAAACTCAGAATCAGCAAGCAATTCTTCCACAATAGTTCTTTTCCTTTGCTTCTTGGGAATTCGTGAATGGTAGAAATCAGCAGGATTGTCAACAATGGTTCCCATCTACGAACAATTGATTGAAATAATTCATGCAATATCTGAACACCAGCTTGCTTTCGTATTTCAGTTTAGCTCCAACAAAGTATATTTACAGAAAGGAATGAAAAACACAGGCTTATGTTATACCAATAGTAAAGTTAGTCTTGCCATTTTTTTTTGAAGCAAAAATAAATCACCGACTCAGCACACTGGTGCTACTGATGATGTTTCTTCATTAGTTTACAGCAGATCCAAAATCTTTACATAATTTAGTGCTAATTTACAGTAAATTCACAACGAACAGTTTAAAGGATAAAAGTGGAACAGATAATAGAAATTTTTTTGTTTTAGGCTTCCCAATTCAATGAATTACACACACAAATTGTTACATACCTATTTGGTCTCATAGGTTATCATAAATGCTGCCAGCTTAGAACCTAGTTAGTGACTATTCTGTATTTGTTCATATGTTCAATTGACTAAAATTTATAAACTGCCTGTGTGCCAGGCACTGTGCTACATGTTAGGGAAACAAAGACAACACCTGGTCCCTGCAGGAAGGAGCCCACCATCTTAAGGATGAGACACAGACAGGTACTTAAAAAATTATAGCATAATACATGCTGAACAAACACTATAGATACTCTGAAGACTAAGTAACCAATCCCACCTAAGGGAGGTAAGGAAGGTTTAACAAAGGATGACATTTTAGCTTGGATTTATATGGGAAAATTTTGCTATGCAAAAAAAAGGAAGAGCCAAGCACATGCAAAGTCAAAGAATGCAAGGACTGGTATGTACATGTTCTGAGAAGACTGAGTAGCTGAGTATGTTAGAGCTTGAGAAGGCTATATTACAAAAGAAGAGCAGATGAACTGCTTTGGGTGCAAATTATTAAGGGCCACATTAAGGGATATAGACTCTACCTATACATCATAAAGAATCACGGAAAGTTTCTGAACAGAGGTGTAATATGAACAGATTTTTTTTTTTTTTTCCAGAATACATGACCAGCTACACTGTGGATGACAGACTAGAAGGGAAAGCAGAAGGCAGAAGACTATTATAGTAATCCAGAGATGAGCGACAAAAATGGCAGTCAAGAATGAAATGAACTTCAGGAGGATCAATCAACTGGACTTTCATTTGAAAACTAAATTTTAAACTATTTTTAGAATTTGCCTGAGGATGCTCTTGTATCTTGAAAAGAGGAAGGGATTGGTACAAATAACTCCTTCTTTCTGCCTCCATCCTGCATGGACTCTTGCTCTTAAGCTAGTACTATTCATACATTTATATGTTGAACCTTATAGGTTCACAAAGTTTTAGAGAGCTGACCTGGAAACTTATCTACCACTTGTAACACCATCTTGCTATATGGGAACCCATTACAAGCTAGTGGCTATCTGAATTGGGTTCTGCCCATTATTACATGGCCTACACAGATAGGTCCACATATTAGGCATGCACATTGTAAATATTCATCTATTTTAAGAGTAAAAAGAAAGATCACTATAGTGCTTTCCAAACTAAAATCCATAGAACACCACTATTCTGTTTGCTTCATACCTGGAAGTACTTGGGGAAGCCATCTCTATCATTTTTCTTATAAAACCTTTTTGGGTCCATGCTTGCTCTCATCTTCAGTGCTTTGAGATCATTTTTCAGTTCATCTGTCATTTCTGGAGCTTTCATACCAAACCAGCCATCCCCTGCTGTTTTCTGTCGTTCTTTCTAAAATTCAGGTTTCAAAAATAAACACTGTAATAGCTAAGAGTATACATTATAATTCATTTCCCCCCAAGTTACACATACATAAAATCTTAGGAATTAAGAACAAATGGTACTGTAAAGTACTAAATGTACTTTACAGAAAACATTTACCTTCAGAATTATCTTTATAAAAGGAAATACAAAAAGTGATTTCTCTGGTAGATTAGGCACAGTATTATCAGTTTCATAAATGAGGGCTCCTTAAAATCTATTTTATATCTCCATAAGTAATTGTCAACTGCTGGGAGAATAGCACACAGCTTCAATTTTTATTGTCTAAAATAGTCTATGTAAGAGACATTTTCATTTTTAGGGCTTATAAGTAAACATTCACGTTTTTATTCAGGCATCCAGGTGTCTCAGAAAGCCACTTCTAAAATAAAACAAAGAATTACTATTCTTTCAAAAACTCCTAGCAAGTTATTTACTTATTTCATTTCATTCATACAACAAATATTTAATGAGTGTCTACCATATGGCAAGGTACTTCATATTAGTTACATTACTAAAGTACCATTCTCAACTTTCCTCCAAGCTCTCCTGATAACTTCTTTATGCTTATTAGTTGAAATGACAGATAGAAGCACTCTCCATTATCCTACAAAAGAAAATAGTTTCTATTCTCTCATTAAATCCCCTACAATAGTCTTCAACAGAGCTACTAGCCTTTGATGAACAGTATGAGCCATGAGGTGTGTGTGCACAGTGACCCTATGTGGTGGCTATCACTGTTTTTAAGGTAGGTTAAAAAAAAAAAAAAGCTATACCTATGTATGCACCACTGTGGCTGCAAAGCTGTGAAAATCCATATAAAATGTGTTTATGGAACCATATTCTATAGCCTTTAGATATCTGTAATAATTTTCTTTGGCTTAATATATATAGATCAACAGATATACAGTTTAATCATACAACCATGTTGTATAACCTGAAAATATACAAACACATCTAAGCATTCTAAATAAGTCACTGTACTTACTCTGCGTTTTTTCTGAAGTTGATACTTTGATTCACTATATGGTGGGACAGAGTAGTTTTTTTCAAAATCAGGTGTAATGATGGCTTTCTGCAGAAGCTATAAACACAAAAAATTGATTCTAAAATAATGTCAGAATGTTATATAGTTTTTTCAGCAGCTTAAACTTATATAAGTTTTTAAAATTTTGTGTAGTCATGTCTGTTAGTATTTCCCAAATGATTTCTGCATTTTTTGTTACCTGCCTGGGATTATTAAATATTCTCATAAACTGTGTGATTAAAAGGAGCCTATGGGTAATTAGTATTTTTCCCAGTACAAGAACCAAATAAGACTGCTCCTTAACTCTCAAAATAGTTCAAAGGAATACAGCTCAAGTATTAATTAATTTGGGATTGACATTTAAAATTATCAATTCAGAAATTACCAGTCACTCAATTGAGGTTCAGGCCTAGAAGTTTTTGGGTGGTATAGCAGCAATCTAGGCTTTCCTATCAAAGAGAGCATGATATTTACTTAACAAATGATTAAGAGTTTGCTGTGTGTCAAGTACCATACAGGCTCTAGGACAGTGGTTCTCAATTGGGAACATTTGGCAATGTCTGGAGACATTTTTGGTGGTGGTGGGGAGAGGGGAGAATGCTACTGGCATGTTGTGGGAAGAAAGCAGGGATGCTGCTAAACATCCCACAATGCATAGGACATCCTCCCACAATAGAGAATTATGCAGCCCCAAACAGTACTGCTGAGGTTGAGAAATCCTGTTTTAGAAATACAAAGATAAAAGACGGTAAATTGACAATTATATCACATGATCAATAATGAATCGGATCTACACTGGTGTTATAGAAGCACAGAGGGGCTGGGGGAAAGACAGAGGGGTCAAAGAATGTTTCCCAAGGGTGGTGGTCTATGATTTTTGCACTGGCCTGGGAAAGAGCAGGTATGTTCAGGGACCCACAACAGTCTTTAATGGCAAGAACAGAGCAGATGATAGTCAGGGATATGGGTAGAGAGGCATCTTGAAGGACTTAAGCAGAAGAATGTCATATCTGTGTTTTTAGAAAGAGAAATTTAGGGCCAGGAGCAGTGGCGGTGGCTCATGCCTGTAATCCCAGCTACTCAGGAGGCTGAGGCAGGAAGACTGCTTGAGGCCAAGAGTTCGAGAACAACCTGGGCAACACAGTGAGACCCCATCTCTAAAAAAATGGGAAAAAAAAAATCTAGCCAGGCATGGCAGTGTGCACTTACAGTTCCAGCTATTCAGGAGACTGAGGTGGGTGGATCTCTTGAGCCTAGGAGTTCAAGGCTACAGGGAACTATGATTATGTCACTGCACTCTGGCCTGGGCAACAGAGTGAGACTGCTGTCTCAAAATGGTTTTTTAAAACAGAAATCTATCAGAAGTATGGAGGATTGCTTGAAGAACACAGAAGATAGAGGCAAGATCAATAAGGAAGCTACTGGAGTAGTCTAGATGAGAAATAAAGGCCTGCACTAGCTGGTGATAGCAGCTTGGAAAAGGAGGGAACAGAGAAGTCGTAACTGCAAAAAGGAAAGATTTTGCTGTCATTACCAAGACGGAGAATACAAAAGGAGTACTCCCAGTTTACACAGGGAAGAGGAGGGGAATTAGTGAGGTGAAGTGCCTGAGTATATCTAAATGAACAAACAGGCACTTGGATTTAAAGATCTGAAGTTAAGAGGCATCAAGACTAGAAAATATAAATTTGGGAGAAAGTAGTGCAAGGTGTTGGCTATAGCGAAGGGTTTGAGTAAGGTTACCCAACAGTAATTTCTTCTGAAACTGTATATATAATTTCATGTCTATATGCACATATGCATTTTTTCCTGGTGGGGGAGGCAGGCACTCACAGCTTTTAGATTCTCAACAGGATCCAGAATAGTTAAGAACTAAAAGTATAGCAAGAGGAATACTGATCCTATATTAATTCATTTTTCAGGCATTATCTTTTATAGATACGACTTTATTTAAAAAAAAAAAAAAGAAATGCCTGTTCTAGAAAGAGGTAAAAAAAAAGGGAACACATTAGGCTGATGGGGTTTCACTGTAGTGTTTTCCAAAGGACTAACTTCTAGAAGTGATTTCTAGAAGTGATTGGTTAGTTCTATGAAAACCTAACAGGACACTTCATGTAATTTACCTCATTTTTCCTTTTCTCCTTGATCTGTGTTAGAATTCTCTTGTTAGACTGCAGTTTGTCTGCATTGAAATTAACATACAAACCACCCAACTGCTTGATGCTCAGGCCAGGGTCTATGCTGCTGCTTGTCAACTTCAGACTGAAAGAGAAATCATTACTTAAAGATCATGTAATTAAATCAAAACAGAAACAAATAAGATTGCATTTTAAAAATCACTTATTTTTCTCTTCCCTTATATTGTCAATGACAAAAAAAAAGCACCTTATTTTTACAATGGGCTTCCTGAAAAACTGAACAAATATATATATTTTAAATCTCGTTAAGTCATTTAGAAGAAATTCTGGATGAATAATGAATTAAACAAAAAAGTGTTTGAGGAACATATCCAAATTTGTTCCCCAGATTATCTTAGAGGATTAAGGCCATATAATACGCCAATAGATTTCATAAAGAAAAGAATTACAGAAAAGGGGAGAAGGGAATATACCTGGCAATTCAGCTCAACTTCAGGTAGTGAATTAATAAATGTACACATCTCTACCTCTAAAACTACAAGACAGATTCTTCTACTCTGAACTTCCACGTTATCAAAACTTAGAATGTTTTCCTGGGTGACTAAGGGTGTTTGGTAGTGTCTCTAAACCAGTGAGTGTAAGACAGCAATGAGCATCCATTCCACAAGAGTGTTTTAAAAAATATGTAAATGTCACACACCAGAGCTACCAAATCAAATCTTCTACAGTTGGCCTGGGTTCCTGCTGCTGTATTTATGTAATGAGAATTCTACTTTAAATTATTATTATTTTTTTAGACTGATTCTTGCTCTACTGTCTTGGGTAGAGTGCAGTGGCATCATCATAGCTCACAGTAACCTCAACTCCTGGGCTCCAGCAATCTTACTGCCTCAGCCTCCCACATAGCTGGGATGACAGGCCCACACCACATGATGCCTGGCTAATTTTTTCTATTTTCAGTAGAGACAGGGTCTTGCTCTTGCTCTTGCTCAGGATGGTCTCCAACTCCTGACCTCAAGCGATCCTCCTGCCTCAGCCTCCCAGAGTGCTAGGATTATACGCATGAGTGACTGCACCTGGTCCCTCTACCTTAAATTATTGAACGGTTCTCTCTTTTTTTTTTTGAGACAGAGTCTCACTCTCTTGCCTGGGCTAGAGTGCTGTGGCATCAGCCTAGCTCACGGCAACCTCAAACTCCTGGGCTCAAGCAATTCTTCTGCCTCAGCCTCCCGAGTAGCTGGGACTACAGGCATGTACCACCATGCCCGGCTAATTTTTTCTATGTATTTTTAGTTGTCCAGCTAATTTCTTTCTATTTTTAGTAGAGATGTGGTCTTGCTCTTGCTCAGGCTGGTCTCGAACTCCTGAGCTCAAATGATCCACCTGCCTCGGCCTTCCAGAGTGCTAGGATTACAGGCGTGAGCCACCACGCTGGGCCTGAAGGGTTCTTTTAATAAACAAGTACATGCAGACTTATAATTATTTTCTTCCCCAATTATTCAGATAAACTGAGTAGCTGAAAGCATAATCAACCTCTCCTGGAAAAGTGAAATCATTCTACTGCAGTGCCTTGGTGGTAATTCTCAACTTTGAATGCACATTACAATTAACACGGGGAGGAGCGTGGCTTTTAAAAATTAAGTATGCCTGTGCCTACTGATACTGATTTCATTGGCTTAGAGTGAAGACTGGGCATCTGTTAATAAAAAGCTCCTTACAAGGCTGCCTATATTTCCAGTGGATACACACTGCCACCAGAGGCCTATGCCTAGGAAAAACAAGTTTATGACAGAGAAAGAGAAAGTAAAAAAATAGCCCCAAACATTAGTGCTTTTCAATGGGTGATGGAAGGGATTATAGGTGATATTTTTCTCATACTTTTGTCGATTTCTCTACAATTAACATAGAGGAAAAAAAACAAGTTACTTTCCTCTCCCTTTTATATTGCTCTTACAATCATGCATAAAAATCTCAACAGATGATTTCTAATGTCACCAAAAGGGGCACTTTTAGCTATCATTGGTGGGAAAAATATTACTAACACAGTTACCCAAAAAGATGAGGGAAATGCTGAATAGAAGAGCTCATCCATAAAGAATCCAAGGCAATCTCAATTCCCATGCTTTCTAATATTTCATATTTTTTATGGTAAATTAACCACTCTAAGTATATATATATATAAAATTTACTTATAACAATAAAGGTAAAACTTACAGTTTAGCCTTTGTGTTATTTAGTAAGTCTTCTTCATCACTAAACTCATCTTCATTTTTCTCATGGTCTGATGGTTCTTCTTCACTCTTTTCATCCTCTTCCTCCTCTTCTTTTTCCTCCTCGATGGCAACCTCACTTGCCTTATCTTCCTCTTCCAAGTAAAAATTTTTATCAGCACTCAGTCCAGGAGTCGTGTCAATTACAAATAACGCATTATCACATGATGCATTTTCTGTGTCTAAACTTAATGACTCTATTTGGCCACTATTTTCAACAAAACACAAAGTGTCCTCTTCATTCTCATTGTCTTCAGACTGCTGGCTTTCATCACTGCTGAGAACTAGTAAAACAGAATCATCTTTATCCTGAGATGTGTTGAACTCAGACATACATAGTTTGGTATCACATTCAAGATCTACATTCTTTTCACTGTTCATATCTTCATTAACACCTATAATTGTGGATTCTTCATCCTCATCATCACTACCAACACAATCATCAAACTTTGTCAGGTCACTTGTTTTTATGGTGCTTATCTTCTTTTCATTCCATCTGTCCACTTCAACAACTGCAAATGTTTGAGTTAGTGATTTCATTATAGCCTCAGAGTTAAGAATTAAGGGCTCTGATGTGGCATTATTTTGGGAGGTTGAATGACTGTGAGAAACTGAGTGCTGAAAGCTAGAGTCCTGAAGTTCAGAAAGATTCTTCAACTGAGATCTTTTCTCATTAATTTCTTTTCCTTCATCTATTATTTCTTTGGTGTCTTCATCCAAATCCTTATAGTTCTGCTTTCTTATTTCTTTAAAAGATGCAACATTGGCCTGTTTTTCCTCTCTTACATTAGAAAGTTGGCATTTTTGCACTATTAGTGTTTTTTCTGAATTTCTGTGGAAGGAATCATTATCAAAGGCATTATTTGAGAAATATGGTTTATTAATCTCAGAAAGAGATCTTGCTTGTATAGGAGAAGTTTGTCTGGCATCTGAATCTTCTGAATTCATAGGTATGTCAATAATTGGCTTCTCATTTCCTGGTACAATCTTACTATCTTTCTTCTTAGTTTGTGCTTGTAATTTCCTCTGGAAATTCCTGGTTCTCCTAGTGGCAATTCCAGAGAATGAAACATCTGAACATGATGTCTCCGCATCAGATATAGCTGCTGCATGTGATTCTTGGCTTGGATCTGGCAGAGATTCAGCCTTACTTCTGGTTCTTGTTATTTCTGTGGAAAACACAATTCTAGAAACACCTGAAGCATGAGATTCTGCTTCAGAGACTATTTCTTCAGTCTGAGACTCATCTGCTGGAGTTATTTTTGAACTTTTCCTAACACTGGATGCTGGAGTGCATGCAATTAAGATTTTTCTTCTCCTAGTTACTCTAAAAATGGGATCCTGGTGCTCAGACACAGAAGAATAATTTGAGTCTGCTTCAGAGATCTCTCCATCAGTTGATGGTTCAGTCACCTCTGGTGGTGAGCCTGTAGTTCTGCTCTTCCTCTTTCTGGTTTTAGGAGTTCTAGGGATTGAACTTTGTTTCCCAGTGGTCTGTGATTCAGCAGTACTTTGGTCATCAGATACAGATTCCTTCCTGCTTTCTGGATGCGTTTGAATCTCTTCAGCAGCATAACTCTGCAAGCCAGAGAAAACACACTTTAATTAGTTAGGGCTGGGACAAGGGTAAAGCCAATGAGGTATAGCCTCCAACAGCAAAATTTAAGAGGGCACTAAAAAAACCCCATGATTATTACAGAAAATAAAAATACAACAAAACCACCAAGCCTATGACCTAAAAAAAAAAAAAAAGTCTCTCTCTCTCTTTTTAAGAGACAGGATTTCCCTGTCTGGCTGGAGGGCAGTGACATGATCACAGCTCAACTGCAGCCTCGAACTCCTGGGTCAAGTGATTCTCCCAACTCACTCCTGAGTAGTTGGGGTTACAGGCAAGAGCCACTGCACCTGGCCCCAAAGTTTAAATACTGGATCCTACTTTGCATTTGCTTCATTGGCCTCACCCTAGTCCTGGATCTGACTTCAGGAAGCAGAACAAACAAATAAAAAGATGATTTTTTTCTACTCAAAGTCAAATATGCTAGGTGGACGTACGTTCTGACCCATATATAGGGAAAGAGGGGAGAAGGGGAACATTAACTGAGCAAAGATATGTTCAGGAACACATCGATGAAATCGGCCGCAGCCCTTGCCTTTACATACTTAAGAGAATTGCCGCCGCTCTGTTGCCTCCAACGCAGAATCAGAATTAGACAGTTGACTAATACCACCGAGAACCACCAGGCGGCGTCACCACAGCCTCCCCACGACATAAGGAGGTGGTGCTGGGCCACCACCAGCCTCTCCACGTGAAAACACCACCTTCCTCTCCAACTCCACTAAATGAAGATTGGACATGGTGGCCTAAATTAAGCTTCCTTGGTAAGACAGTAACAGCAAGGTTAAAAGTTCTGAGCTGTGCATCTGCGTTAAGGACTTGAACGACCCAAAGCAAGTTACCTAACATCTCTTCCACACTAACAATTGTCTTAAAGGACCGTGGTGAGCACTAAACAGTTTAGCGCCGGGCCTGGTATGCCGAAACACGCAGCCAGTTCCAGCCCCCTCCACCGGCCTTCCTCACGCTCTGCCGGCCTTCGAGCCGCCCCCACCTGACTGGGCGCCGCCCTGGGAAGCAGCGAGGAGAAATGGGAGACACTTGGGATTTCCTACCTTCTGCTGGGAGCTTTCAGCCGACGTGGCTTGGATGTTGGCCCGAGCCCGTGCCGATCTGGTGACCACCATCTTCTCGATACCCCAGCAGCCACCGCCGCTTCCCTCTGCTCCAGCGCCCCGGATATGCGTCAAAGAAGTGCGTCGCTCAAGTTTTTCCGTGCAGATCCCGGAACTCGCGAGAATTGGTACCGGCCTTCGTTCAGCTCTAGCGAGAGCTGGCGGGATGAAGCTTTCGAGTTGACGCTGTAGCGGAGAAAGCCTCCTGCTGGGAGAGACCTTCATGAGGGCGGCGAAACCCTCAGAGGGCTTTCCTTCCTGTGGACGCGAACAGATTGGAAAATCGCATCTTCTGCCCTGCTTTCTGTCCGTCATCTCATTTCAGTAAATCCAAAGGTCTTAATGTAGCCATGGGCGTGGCCAAGGGAGACGTTTGACATATTTGTGCCTTTTTGTTTAAACAGTAATGCACTTGTGTATGATTTGTGAAGTTAAATATAAGCAAAATTTAAAGACTTGGTTGGGGCATAAGGGATATATATATATAAGTATCCCCAGAAACTCAGAGACCAGTCAGGAAACTATAATCTAAATGAGATGGTGTCTCGGGATTGGTAATGGCAGAAAAGAAATCTGAAAGAAATTGTAAAGGAGAGCGATAAAAAATTTTTGCAGTTAGAGAAAGAGAACAGCCAGAATCAAGATAAGTTCTTTTGTTTTCTTTCAGGATGATGGGTGGAGAACTAGAATATGTTTGAGGATATAGAAAGGAATGAAGAAATAAGTAAACAAATTGTTGGAGGTGAGAAGGATGAGCGCCTCACCAACTTTATTCCCCTCTACTTCTTTATAATAGAAAAACAATTTTTTCTTAAAGTCACAGAGCACAGATTTTTCGGTGGACACATTGCTTCCCAGCTAAAAATTGCTCCTTTTAAAGTCCTCCTTGCAGCCTTTATGTGGCTAAATGACTAAATTTTGGCCAATTACATAGAAATCAAGTGTTGTGTATTTCTTCCAGGACAGCATCTTAAAAGGGAGAAGGCCCTATCTGACTTCTTAAACTTCATTTTACTTCCTAGAAAGTTGTGTTCGATGGTTTTCAAGCATCAATTTTGTGCCGTAAGGATGTGGACCATGCTTTAGAGATGGGCATAGCAGTGAGAACAACAACAAAAACTCGTGGAGCTGCCGTATCAACCCTCAACAGCCTACTTTTAAATTTCTTTCACCTGAGAGAAACACTTTTTTAAAAAGCCACTGTTACTTAGGGATTTTTCTATTTGCAGCAGAGCCCAATTCCAACTGAAGAATTGAATAAAAAATAGAGATGGAGGGGTTTAACCACAGAAGAATATACCTTCCTTGGAGGCAGGAGGGAAGAATTGATGTTTGAAGCAGAGAGGAGAATGTGAATGCAAGAAAATCAAGTGGAGAGAAGAAAAGAGGAGGGGTTTTGTATAGATAATCTTTTCTTTAAGTAGAAGGTGATTCATCTCAGAAGAATGGAAAAGGTTTACAGCAACTCTTGTGGGGAATGTGGTATGTAGGGCCAAGTAGCAGTTGAGACTATGTAAGACGAACAGAAAACAGGCTAGATTTGAAGAGGAGATAAATGGTGTAGAGGAAGGAAAGTGAACCAACTGGAGGTGGGTAGTGAAGATCAAAGCAGCAGAGAACAACAGCATCAATCATAATAGTTTTGAGCACTTACTATCTGCTGGATACTCTTCTAAGTGTTTTACGTGTATTCACTCGTTTAATCTCTATGACAACTTTAACTTGGGCAAATGCATGAAAATGGAAATGAAGATGACAGAGGTGGGTGTAGAAAATTGGAAAGAATATTAAAAAATTATTCAGTGTCTAATATTCACTTGCAAGCATGGCCCCTTTCAAGTAAAAAAAGAAAAAGAAAAAAACCCAACTCAAACATTTACCATTAAGAAACAAACATAAAATACTAAAATTAAAATGTCAGTACGTAATACAAGAAAACTGAGCTGGTCTAGCAACAGGTCTTCTGACCACAGGCAAAAAAGTGTTTTTGTTTTATGTGGGTTTACCAGGATTGCCCTATTCTTTGCCTCTCTTCTTTACCCCAAGTGGATTTGGGGCAAATATAAGAACATAGTACAGTTGACCCTTGAACACAGGTTTGAACAGCTCGGGTCCATTTATACACAGATTTTTATCTGCCTCGGCCACTCCTGAGTCAGCAAGACCAACCCCTCCTCCTCCTCCTCAGCCTACTCCATATGAAGACTATGAGGATAAAGATTTTTATGATGATCCACTTCCACTTGATAGTAAATGTTTTCCTTATGATTTTCTTAATAACATTCTTTCCTCTAGCATACTTTATTGTAAGAATACAGTGTGTAATACGTACAACATACAAAATATGTGTTAATCATTGTTATCAGTAAAGCTTCTGGTCAAGAGTAGGCTATTAGTAGTTAAGTTTTTGGGGTGTCAAAACTTATCTGCAGATTTTCAACTGCACAGGGGGTCAGCATACCTACCCCCAATGTTGTTCAAGGGTTAATGATACTATTATTCAGGCCCAAAGAGTAACTCTCCCTGGATAGTCTCTATTTTACTAATTAAATTCTTAGACTGAAGTTTCAAATCTCCCTCTGGAATTTTGGGTATTAACCAAAAGATGACCATTTTGGTGCATTAGCCTTTCAAAACTACATACTGCTTGTGGTCATTCTGCATTGACACATATAAAATATTACTTTTAAATTGACCTGTAAGATGGTCCCCAGTGATTCTATCTCCTGGTCTTCAAACCCTTGAACGTGGGCTGGACCTAATGACTTATAATGAAAAGAATATGACAAAAATGATGCATGTCACTTTCAAGATTAGGTTAACAAAAGACTGGCTTCCATCTTGCTCTCTCTCAACCATTCAGTCTGTAGGAAGCTAGTTGCATGTTGTAAGCTGCCGTATGGAGAGGACCTTGTGGCAAGGAAATGAGTCCTGCCAACAACCACATGAGAGGTTGGAAACAAACTGACCCTCTCAATCCAGCCTTCAGGTGGGACTGCAGTCCTGACTTACCTATTGCTGTGTCTGGCTGACTTTTTGTCTCTCCTAAAATTTCATGTAAAAGAAATAATACAGTATGTACTCTTTTGTGTCTAGCTTCTTTCACTCAGCGTATGTCTGCGATTCATCTGTTACTGTGTATACCAGTACTACATTGGTATCTTATTGTATGACTATACAATTGATTTATCCATTCAGCTGTTGATAATTTGGTTTCCAGCTTTCAGCTATTATGAGTATTTGGGCACTTAGTATTTTATAATGTCAAATGATCATTTGAGTGCATAATAAGCTGCAATGGGGGCAGGTGCATGTAATCCCAGCTACTCAGGAGGCTAAAGCAAAAGGATCGCTTGAGCCCAGGAGTTTGAGGCTGTAAGGCACCATGATTGCAACTGTGAATAGCCACTGCACTCCATCCAGCTTGGCAACACGGCAAGACCTCTCTATGAAAAAAAAATTATATATATATATACATACACACACACACACATATATATATATATATATATATGGAGAGAGAGCGCACAAGTGAGCACAAACAGCCTAGAAAGTTTACCCAAAACCCTTAAGAAGGACATATACTTAAGAAGTGAACTTAAAAGGAGCAGTATGCAAGAATCAACAGTGAGCAAAGAAACAGGGAAAAGAGCTGAATCGAAATAAGTAATGCTAACTGTAAAACATGAACCTTAAAATAATGGGCAAATAGACACATCAAAATCTTGTCTGACATTTTACACATTTAGTCATTGCCCAGGAAACACATTAAAGGTTTGACTTCTCTGGAAGCAGAACTATATACGGCCATATTCTAATTAATATTTAGGGGAGTTGGGCAAGTTCAGTCTCTTTTATAAAATGGGACTTTTCCAAACTTACTTACTCTTGTCTCAACGGAAGCCATTCCATTCTGCCTGATAAAAATATGCCTTTAAAGGTGTTTTTATTGAATTTCTGAAGTTTACATATTAAATGCTTCATCATTCAATAAAAACATATTTAAAAACAAGGCAAATAAGGGCCTCTGCCCGGGATGCCCATTGCATCTCGTCCTCTGACCCTACTCTAAAGCTAGTTTCTTCAGGGAAGCCTTTCTTGTCCTTACCCTGCTACCCAGCCCCACTTCCTTCCACATGCCCCCAGTCTTTTCCATCACTTCATCATTAACAGATCCAGCCTTTTATTTCTCTTATTCATATACAGATTTCCCTTTCTCCCCCAAATATACTATATGTTCCTTGAAGACAGGAATTATTTTTCATCTGGGTCTATCAGCACTTTGCACAGTGCCTAGCACATAGAAGGCATCCAATAAATATCTGTTGAATGAATGAATGCATAAATAGCTTTATGCCTTGGGTATTTAGAAGTTACTAATTTATTTTCAAATCATACTCAGTTTGAGTTCAAATAGTTCATAATCAATATAATGCTCCAGGATGCTTCCAACTATTGAAATAACTCAATTTAAAAATATACAACTCACACTTTATTTAAGTTCATAATATAGGTAAAATTAAAAATTATTATATTTAATAATGCTTTATATTTTGCTTTTATTTTATAGTATACCACTACAGACACATAAAAAAGTAGAATTATCTAATTAAAACATTTTCCCTTCCTAAGTATATTACCGATTCTGAAAACTATAAAAATATTAATGAAAGTCATGTTACATATTTTTCAAAAATAAAACTGATATATCCCATTACCAACTTTACAGGAAAAAGAGTTTTAAGTTCTGGTACATTAGAAAGCTGATGAAAAAAATAGGTTCAGAATCATAAGTTAGTGTATTTGACTATGAAAACAAATGACACAAATGGTTTAAATCCTCATTAAAACAGCTTCACATTTCTCTAAATGTACATCTAGCAGAAAGATGAACTGTCAGCCAATATAGCCTAAATATATCAATTACTTACATTCTCAAATATTAAAAATACTGGGTGAAAAATCTAGAAAGAAAATCTTATAGAAAGATACGTAATTAAATAAGCCTTAGACCTTTTATCACTAAAAATTAAGATCATAATCTTAATTACTACTTGGCTCTCATAAAGTGTGAACCATTACTGCAAAACAGAATAACTTTTTTTTTTCCATTTTACACCTACCTGTCCAAATGATCTCGTCAGAGAACTGAAAAATTATTAGCTATTATTTGTGATTCAAGTTCTGGCTATGGCCATCCCTAAATGGATACTCTATTAATGTACTGGGACACAATTATAGTCTTTGGAATTCACACATGAATATATTTTATAAGACATCTTGTTCTTTCTGGTGACTACAGTTTTTTGGATAGGAATTTAAGATAGACTCAGAACAAATTACAAGTTACAGTACACTGTGTTAAAGTAAGGCTCCAAAGTATTTTAGAAATGTAATAAGCTATAGCTTCTTTTTGTATTTACTGGGAAAAAAACCAATTATATAAACTCTTTCTACCTTGGGTCAGTGGATTCGTATCTCCTCAGAAAACATGTATGTTACATAAACTATTGATAACTTAGCATTCAATTTTAAGCAATTATTTGGTAGTATTACCACTCTTTATGGCTTTTAAAACATTAAGTCCTTAAATATTTGAAAAGTATTCACTATATTCTGGTAGTTTAAGAAAAAAGATGTGAACATCAGCTTGGAAAATTATAAAGCTTTAAAAAATCAGTTTTTTAGAAAAGGTTATTCAATAACAGAAGTTCAGAGTACACAGGTGAAACAAAAAAATTCATTAAAAAGTTTCATACATGATCCCCTGCACAAAATGAATCTATAATCTTCCTTCTTTGTGAAGAATTGGGGATGGGAGGAAGGTCACAAAAAAGTTCCTGAAGTTTGGATACATTAGCAACATTTTTTCCCCCACTTTCAAAATAACCCTTCAAACAATCCATTTTTTATAAGTCCAGGGTTTTAAAAAGCAATAAATGTGACACTAAAGTTCCCACTTACAATATCTTGGACAGTTCACTGTATAGATTTAAAATAGAATGAACATTGGTTTAAATATTTGTTACATGAAAAAACGTTATACATTTCCAAATTTGAAAGTTAACTATATATATTTACTAACATTACATAAAAAATGCTAGAAGGCTTAAGTAGCTCAATGTCTAAAAGTTTGAGCAGGTAAATCACCTGTTTTCACATAATTTCAATGATCAAATTATCCAACCAGCAAACCACAAAATCTTACTAAGGAAAAGGGTCTACCGTATTTATTTTGAATATAGAATCATAGTTCTTTTTCCTAAGTTGAGAAAACTTGAGCAAAATTAGTTTTATGTAGACCCGTTGTTTAAAAATATTGAGATACAATAGATTTTTAAAGAACTTTTCAACTCTTTGAGAGTTACAAATTTATAGAATTAAGATCTATAGTATGTGTCAAAGGTCATAGCTTTATTTATTTTCAATTTTCTGATTCTTAGACTAATAAGCAATTATACTAAATTACCTATAGTCTCTTCTAGACCTAAAGTTTTGATTTTATGTTCTGCCTTAAAATAGTTAAGACCGTATCTCAAAGTTGTCTAAACAGACAATATTGGCCCTAAATTAAAGACTTTTTAAAACCCCTTTTCTTGTTTCTAGTTTCTCCTCATCAGTTATTAATGGGAAAAAAATATCACATATTTTACTCAGCTGATTCTTAATCCTGGCTCTGTGCCCTATCCTCTCTCCAGAGCCCATAATGCCAGGCACATGGTTAAGTATTCAATACTTATTGAATATTACTGAATGAGTAGCAATGTACTAAGGATAGATCAAGAATTTAAAGAATCTGAAGGTAACAGTAGTTGCTTTTATAAAACCCTCAAACAATAACTTCAAGGCTTCTAATCTTTTCAGATTTACTTTGGTTTGTCTTTATAAGTCATAAGAACAGAAAATAAAGCACAAGAATACATGGTTAAATCATTATAGCTAAACTACAAGCAAGGACACATAAAAAAGATTTAAGTTTCCATTCATGTATTGAAGAACGAATTTTATTTACACTACGAGTCAATCCTAGCTACTCCAGTTACTCTGAGATATAATTATTTTATCGATGACAGGAAAAATATCTTCCAGTATTGTATTTCAGTTTTAACAAATTGTAATTAAATTGCTTAGTTATTCTGTAGAGTAAGAAGCAATTAATGAATTTTGGGGGAAATAAAAAATATGTATATACATTACCCTGATATCTAGGCCAAAATATATCTAACAACAAATTTCTTGATTTCTATTAGTCATAAAAATAAAGGAAAATATATTGCAAGTATTTTCTTTATAGACAATTTCAATTAGAAAACAATAGTTTAATGAAAACAATATAGTGGTTCATGTGAGTGGACTGGTATGGAAGCAAAAGAAGTATTCAAAACTCGACAGGCAACATACTGTCAAATATAACTAAAGAATATCTGCCTCAAGAAAAAAAAAAAGGAATATCTGCATCTGCCTTAATGACACCATTTACAGGCAGTAACTAGATTTTTACACATTTCATTTCTATCTTATATTCAAGGAAAATACAGGTCAGCAGGTTATGATCCTAAGTCATAGTTAAGAACCCCTTCTTTTAGCTTGTAAAATGTAGCCTTTTGATTTGATAATTCCTCTACTTTTTACGATGACTGAGTATCTCAGTAGCCACAGTGGCACCCACTCGTGTGCTTGAATATCAGGGATGCTTTCCTGAAGAGCTTCTTGGAAACTTGCTTCAGAAAGCAGTTCTAAAACAAACAAGAAACAAAACACCAAAATGTTAAATTCAGAAACAAAATCACTTTACTATGTGGGTAACCATTTAACACAACAAAAGAAACACCTCAAAACTGAATATAAAATATACTTCATGTGTGCTGTAAATCTGAACCAGAATATTAGACGCTCCCAGGAAGTTCTTTAAGTAAAGTATTTACACCTGCATTCCAGCCTATTAAATTCCTGTCTTCTGGTGAGTGGAGGCTGCTAGACATCTGTATTTTCTGAACACCTCCAGGTGATTCTAATGCACATTCAAGGAAAACACAGGAAAGTAAAAAGAAGGAAGAAAAGTCAAAATTCTATCAATCAGAGACAACATACCATTTCCACTGCCATGTATTTCCTTTACAATTTTTTCTGTGTATATATTTATCTCCATATATCGGTATATATCTTATATTCATATATATATCCACATATTACATCTGTATATATCTTATATCCAAATCCTACAAAACTAGAAATCATACTGTAATTACAGCCTAATTTACTGATTTTTTCCACTTAATATTGTGAATATTTTCCCATGTAATTATCCTGTGAAAACATCATTTTTAGTAATCCCTCAAATACTATATTAATAAAGATCATAATTTATACATTTCCTTACTGTTGGTCAAAACATTTAGGTTTTTCCTAATATTTTGCTAATAAGGATAATGATATGATGAATATCCTTAAAATGCATGCCTGGCTATGGAATGAAGGTCCCAAGTAAGTACCAGTCCATTCTTAAGGCTTGACACATAGTATCTGACCAACTGCTTTCCAGAAAGGCTGTACTTTATACTTCCACCAGAGGTTGATAATGTGAGAGTGCCAATCTTATCATGTCCTCATGAGCACCAGCAATCATTAAAAAAATCTTTGCCAGTGGCTATCTTTTAATTTGCACTTTTTTGATGAACTTGTTATTTTTGAATTCCAAGTTTATGTCCAACCCTCTACGACCATTCTGATGCCATAACCTACCACTCCCCTCCTCACTACCTCTTTTCCGGCCACACTGGTCTCCTTGCTATATCCTGAAAACCTCAAGCACATTCACACCTTGGGGCCTCTGAATCAGCTGCTCCCTCTTCCCTGAACTCTCTGCTTCCAGATATCCACATGGCTCACTCCCTTCTTGCAGGTGTCTGATTAACATTACCTTAGCAGACAGGCCTCCCTGACAGTCCCACATGAAACAACTCCTAACCTGGAAGCTCTTTTTGTCCCTCAACCAACTTTTCTCCATAGCATATACTACCACTTATCATATATAACATTTATTTTATTGTCTATCTCCTCCCATTAGAATATAAATTCCATGAGGTTTGACATTTGTCCGACTTGGTCCTTTATCTCTAGTACCCAGAACAATGCCTGGCACATGGTGCTCAAATGTCTGTTGAATGAATCAATCAATATGGAAAGATTCCACTAGGGTCAAAATCAACCTACAGGTAGGGATTACGTGACCATCTACACAGCAGGATTTGGGAGTGTTAAAGGACCTGACTACTCCCAAGTGAACTGTTGTGATACCTGAACAGCATTAACAGTAAACCCTCAGTAAATGATAGCTATTATTATGTGCCAAGCACTTTTCTGAGTACTTTACATGTATTAACTCATTTAATCTACATGTTAACCCTATAAGATAGCTACTATCATTCCACTTATAGGGGGAAACTGAAGCAGAGAGGTTAGGTAACTTGCCCAAGGTCACACAGCTAGTAAATATTAGTTTTCATCAATAGGATGCAAATGTTTCCCGGGAAAAGTAACAATAATATGGATTTACTTATCAGATTATCTAGCAGAGAAGAGAACCCTGAGGGAATGAGGCATAACAAAGATTAGATTTTATGGGAGTGGGGGGAGGGGTAAAGCAAATAAAAAAGAAAAGTTCTAAAGTCAGGATCACCTATTTTATGATTTTACAATGACTGTAGCTAAACTGTTACTACAACTTCTAGGACAAAGGGTAATGGAAAATAAACCCAGCTGAGGAATAAGGGTAATTTCAGAATAGCAGTAGACCTTCAGGGGACTTATAAACAAAATTCCATTTTAGATGACAAGTAGAGTTAAATGTTTTACAATTTGGTTGCTTAAAAATAAAAAGTTTGACACAAAATTAGAGAACTAAGCTATTTAATAACTACATACTTTTAAAATTCAACTATGTTAACTCTTTAGTCAGTAAACACAACAAATTAACTGTAGAATTGCTTCATTATAGATTAAAGTATCTGAAGATTCACTAATGGTATCTGCAGGATCCAAAACGTTTAGAATAAAAATTAAAAGGACAACCAAGTATCAAATTATGTCAGTAATACAAAACCATACAAAAAAGGATTAAATCTCTCTCCTCATATACATATATGCAATATATATTGTCATAACAATGATGTATGAGCACATAATCTAAATGTCAACATTTGGATACATGGAAACAAAATAGTAGACACCTTAGTCTTTTTGTATTTCCTTTCCCACTGGCAAAAGGATAGAGTTTTTCCAATTAGAAGTAGAAGGGGGTACAGGCTGGGATCATTGGCTGTTGTTAACAATTACTGTTAGAAAAGCCTCCCCCAAAGCAAACAGATACATGATAACTGCAAACATATGGAAAGGTAAAATTTAAATGGCTTATATTTTAGAATAAATTAAAGCAATTCTTTGTTAGCTTTTCACTAAAATGACTTTTTTTTTTTTTTAACTTGCTTGTGAAAACTCTACTGAGGAGGCAAAAGTCACCATATCTTATTCTGGTATCATTTAAATGGAAATAGATAAAGGTTTGAGACTGAAATACTACAATACGAATGTTTCAAATCAAAGAGATAGTTCAGCATAGTGGCAAAGGCTCAAGAATCATCCAGGACCTAGGTCTAAGTCACACTTTGCCCTATGTCAGCTGGGTGAACTTGGCTAATTTCTTAAACTCTCAGGCTCTATTTCCTCATCAATAAAATGTCTAGTTTCAGCTGTTGTGAGGATTACAGTTAATCTCTCTGAGGTATCTGGTATGATGGATGGCATTGAAGGAATAATAATTATTAAAACTCTTCCTCCTCAGCCTCCTCCACTTCTGATGAAACAGTTAAAAAATGAGAATGGAGTAGACAGCTAATAAATAGTATAAAGTCTTACTAGGTTATTAATAGCATTCTAAAAATGAGCAAATTGAATCAACCCACCAATCTGTCATATTTTTAGACATAAAAAATACAAGTAAAAACTGAATTTTTTCTCTAAGAATCATCTATGAAATATAATTTCCTTCAATATTAAAACAGAATCTCTATAAAAATGTCATAGAGACTTAAAACTGTCACAAGACTTTCCTCACTTACAACAAAAATAGTCAATACACAGGCTCTCTGAAACATTTATCTTTACAAGTTATTTTAAACATTTTCTTCCTAGCCTATCTAGTTAACTTGTAAAATGTTGATAAAAAATTATTCTACAGAAAGCAGGCAAGCCATTCTCATTAATCAAATAATGTTTCTCATTAACACTAAACATGTATCTTGATAGTAATGATTAAAAATCACCTCATTAATTATCTAACCTAAGACACTTTTTATGTTTTGAATTAAATTGTATGTGCCTCTTTCTAGATATTTATCCTTCAAAATTAAGTGGCCCTTTGGTCCCATCTTTGCTGTACTAGACAAGATTATATGTATTATTATTTAGAATGTCTCAAAAGATCTTTTCTTTGTAGTTTAATATTGTGAACCTCAACAAATATAAAAGCGGTTCAGGAAATGATCCTTTCACTTTTCCCCCCACTCGGTACAAAGATAAAATAAAACTTTCTAAAAATAAAGGCATAAGTGTTTTGAACTAACCGTTAAGAATAATTCTAAATAACACTGTACATTTATCACTGCACACACTTAAAAGTCAATTTCAAAAACTAGCTTTTTGTAAGACAAAAGCTCATGATCAATCTCCATAATGAAAACACCACTCTTACCTTTTGGATCATTATGAGTCAATAGCTGTATGTCAAACTGTTTAGCAAATGCAGTCAAATCAGGTGGCATCACACAGCAGGAGGCAAGATTAACTTGGTTACTATTTGGTTTTACCTAGAAGTAAAGTAAGAAAGCAATAAGCAATAAAAGGACTTATTTTTAGAATATATGAAAAATCACATTCTATGGTTCTTAAAGTTTATAAAATGGACCATTTAACAATCTAATACATCTGCCTAGGAAATAAACGTGATTCTAAGTTTGATGGTTTCAGCTACAGAGGGAATAGCTCTTAAAGGTAGAGGATCAAATACAAGTACATTTAATGTTAAAATATAAAATATGGCTAGTAATCAGACAAATTTTGAAAGGGAAGAGCTGATAAATTCCAACAGCTGGACAGTTAATTTATATATATACATTCTGAATCACCTAAGTCTCTCCAGGAGTTTCTTGGCCACATTCTAGCTATCACTAAGTCAAAGGGAGAAGGGGCAACACTTTCTCTAAGGTCTTTCTGTCCATGAGAAGCTCTGAAAGCTCTAAAGAGAAGGCTGAGGATGAAGGAAAAGGAATAAAGAAAAATACGGAAAGTAAAGGTAAAATATTAGTAATTAACTTCCCAAATAATTTTGTAGGTTATTAGACCAGAGGGTGGGAGTGGTTAATTTATGACACTCACTCCATATCAAGTTGTTTGAACTGAGAGTCTCAGATATCTTTGAATAATAGTTAACAAAATATTTGTTATATATAATATTCCTTTACTTAGGAAATTAGAGCCACAGTCTAATAATACCTAAAGAAAAATGTAGTATTTTCAGCACATAAGTAAAACTGAAGGAAATGGCCTTAATTTAGTTGGCTATAAATGCTTCAACACACATTTCCTAGTGTTTCTGTCACTCATTTTAACTGGGATTAATATTCAGTTCAATTAGACATAAATGAAAAAAAAAAAAAAAAACCCAAACCCTAATGATTTAGATAAAACCTGCCTCAAAACTCCCCCCACAAAAAACCAAAAACCTCCCACATTTGGAAGAGTCACCCCTCAGTGAGGGGTTCTACTATGTGCAGAACACTCAACAATATGCAGCAAAGACTGAAAAGGGCAGGCTCCTCCCCGAATGCTCAGGATCTAGCCATCCTTCACCTGTGCCCACTGATAGAGCTGCTCCAACTGTGTTTTGTCCAGATCGGAGGTACCTATAGCAACAATCTTTTTGCTCTGAACCAGGTTTTCTAATTCTTCCCAGTAAGGCTGTAAATGCTCCAAGGAAAGATTAACTCCATCTTCAATAGGAGGTGAAGCAATGATCACAGAATCTAGCTGTGCTACTCCAAGGACTGAACAGGCTGATGGGAAGGAAAACACAAAGAGGATGTTTGTCTCTTCTTTTTTTTTTATTCACATAGTTATCAATGTGCAAAAAAACAAATATTTCTAATGTCCTCAAAGTATCCCACTGAATTCTGTCCATATTGTTCACTAGTTTTCTAAATAACAGATAATTTCTTAATTTACCTTTCATTTAGACCATTTCCAGCTTTTGAAAACGTGTAAGTGCCCATCCACCTACTTGCTCTGAGGGGAAGATCAAGTGGGATTCTCTGACCTGCATTCTTCCTAGGATGCTCACAACTACTACAAGCTCTTCTTTCTGGGGAACAGGATTCCTTTTTGTTTCCTATGCCCAAGGATTTTTTGTTAGCTTCCTTATCTTCATAAAATTTTCTTCTTCTCCAGTTCTACTTGCTCACTAGTATCTCATATGGATGAAAACAAGAATTTTGACCACATATTCTATAACTGGTAGTCACAGCAAAGAATAAGGCCGAGACTCTGAAAAACTGAATTTATGGTCTTAATCTATATTTATGGAGGTAGATAATTTCTTAATTTCTATAAAACAATTTAAGAGCGTATTTTAAATTATTGGTTATTCTACAGTTATAGTAAAGAACCAATTATTTAAGTTTTCAACATTTATAAATGCTCAAAAAATGATTAAAAAAAAGGATTGAATAACTGTAATACCACAATAACCTAATCAAGTGCTGAAAATAGAGATAAAATACTTGGATTTTGTTGCTGCTGTTGTTTTTGCTATAGTACTAAAAGGGCTAAAAATATGATTAAGGAGAACATCTATCCCTAAACAGATAGTTAACATTTAATTACGTTACATCTTCTACATTCCTCTTATATATCAAAATATGACCCTACATAAGTCAGTATGATTCTAGAGAACCCTTAAGAAATTTGGCTAGAACTTTAAAAGGTAAAATTGGAATGAGCTCATTTTCTTTTTACCTGGACCTGAACACAAGTTATAACTAAAAATACCTACACTAATTTAAAGCCCACTATTAAGATAAAAAATTAAATTTTTGCTTACCCATGTCAACAGCATTTCTAGTTGATGATGAAGAGTTTGATCCTACAATGAACAGTTTTGCTGGTTAACAAAGAAAACAAAACTGATTACTACATTTGGGTATACATTTTACTATATGCTAGCATTAATACTGCCATAATACTAAGATGACAGATAATCCTGAATGAATTTTTCCTTTCCTAGTCACATAATTTTTAAAATTTTCATTTTAAAACATAAAAGTATACTTCCATTGTAATTTTTAAATTATATGCTAGTTGCCAACAAATATGTTTGTCAAAACAAAAAGCAAATATTAATTTCCCATTTATTAGAAGGCAGGTCAGATAAATACAGGGGCTTAAATTTACTGAAAATATATATTTTTATGAATTAAACATTAATGGAGCATATTATGTACTTTTTCCAATAACCAAAATCTATACAAAGACTAAAGGTAAAAGGCTATAATGAGAGGAAAACTGAAAAAAAATCCACAATTCCACCTTCCTAATACAATCATTTTCATTTTTAGACATTACTTCCCAGTTTTTGGTCATATGAAGCAGAGCATAACATTTTTTCTACTTCTATTTGGTTTATATTTATGTAATAAATATTTTTTATATATTTATATGTAGTATTTAGTTATCTTAAAATTTTTTATCATAATAGTCATGTGCTTACTCTAGAAATGAGGAAAACCTATGAAAGTAGAAAGACCAAAAAGAACTGACAACAGTCTCATCACCCAAGGTAATTACTGTTTAGATTTTTGTATATTCTATGTTTTTTTCACTCAAGGGTGGCCTTGAATGTATTGTTTTTAATATATAATTTTACATACTCATTTTAAATGATTGAACATTATTCTGTAATTTTGATAGGATATAATTTACTATATGAGTTCCTGCTTATTGAACATTTAGGTTAGTAAATGTTCTAGTAGTAGTTCCAGTCCTCTGTTATGACACATAATGGTAAAACGAACATCCTGGTAACTTTTTGTTCAACTTTACACTGAATCATTTCCCAAGGATGAACTGTCAGAAATGTGATTATGGGTCAAAAGATATAACTTTTTTGTGTGAGTTGTAATATTTTATTTATCTTCTACTTTATAAAAGATATATGTACCAATTTATCAGACCACCAACAGTTAAGAATCTCTCCTAACAATATAGGATGCTATTATTTAAAAACATTTTTTTTAATTTAGTAGATACAATATATGCCTACCTAGGGCCACATTAATTGACATTTCTTTGGTTACCAGGTATTGTTGAGTAGTTTTCTATATTTACAAGATTGAGGCTTGGGCTTGATTTAAACTCAACTTTGTACGCACATATTTACGTCATGTAAACTCACTGTTCAAAATCTAGATTTACTCAATAAATAAACAGATGGAGTAGCAGGAGAGCAAGAAAAGAAAAAATCAGAAACGGGCATTTAGAGAAATAGGGCTAATTAAATGGCCTTATGTGTACCCTTATGTAAAGTACCTGGCATTCAACATATGCAACACATTTTCTTGTATAATGTTTCTTGTATGTGTCCCTTCCTTTCTACTACTAGATCATCTTTCTAAAAGAAATTGCTTTCCTCATGTTACTCCCCTATTGAAAAGCCATCACAGCTCCCCTACCAGAGAAGAGTCAATATTCACCACTTTGGTCCAACCCTAGCTCCCATTAAACTCTGAAAACCCCACCACTATTCTTCCATCCATGAATTTGTACCCTCTGAAATGGCCTGCTCTCTCTGAGAGATGAGGCATTTTAGGATAGGTGGCTAGAGGAAACCTCTTCATAAGGAGAGAATTTTGAAACCTATCAAAAATCTCAAGCCCTATAGGAACTGAGGACAATTTCTAAGAGCTCTAAGACAGATTTACATTATGATGAATTATAATCAACCAGAGAAAGAATGTTGCTTTTACTTCCTTTCTAACACAAACAGCAATATGAAATTAACAGAAAGAAATCTGTTTTGGAGTCAGGCATACCGGGACAGATTCCTGGTATAACCACTTACTGGCTGTATGACAACTTTCAAGTTATTAAATGTCACTAGTGCAATGAGAAATAGACCTACTTTGTGGGATTGTTTTGAGAATTATATGAGGAAATATAACCATAAAGTACCAAGTACAGTGCCTGGCACAAAGCAAGACTCAATAAATGATAGTTATTATTATTAGAATCAAAAGATAATACCCTATCTGATCTTACATGTAATTTAGGATTACTATCTCAATAATAATAATGATAAAATAGCACAATCACAATAACAACATCGTAATAAATAAATAACAGCTACCTAGCACTTACTTTGTGGCAAGCACTGTGCTAAGTGCTTCTTTTGTTATTTCATCCAATTTACAAAGAAACCTGAGAAACAGATACACCCCCATGTTATAGATGAGAAAACTGAGGCTCAGAGAGATTAAATTCTTTGTTAGCCCAAGATTAGACCAGCCAGTAATTTGCACACCCAAGAATTTCAATCTAGTCAAGCTCAAGCTTTTAATGACTATGCTATGCTGATTGTAAGGTGAGGGCAGGAGCAGTATATCTTTTCATTTATGTATTCTTAGAGCCTAATACAGTTTCTGGAATGCAGTACTCACTCACTATATATGTTGAATGGGAGTTATGTCTTGCCTTTCTCTCCATGCCACCTGTTGCCCAAACTTCTTTCTACACTCCCAGGTGACCTCAATCGCTGCTTACCAGTCCCACCAGAAAGGGAGGGTTTATGCTTGCTTTGGGTAGACACTGCGCCTAAGCCTTCCCTTTACCCTTTCCATTTCCTCCACCTTAATCTTTCTACTGCTCTGAAATCTGACACATAAATTACATGACATGACATGAGAACATCATGAAGAACAGCAAGTTCAAGTTCTATTCTGACTCCACTGAAGTAGCCAGCATCGACCTCCTATAACTCCCTCTTAGAGTTGACAATAAAATTATGTTAAAAAACAATCTGTTTATGTCCCACACTTAGTGTCTGAGTCAAGCACTACCAGAAGCAAAGAAAAGCTTATTCCCATGGCTAATAAAACCTCACTATCACTTCCACTATATAACAAAATGAATTGTAAAGGCTGGACTTTACCAGAAACTTTCATTTCTTCTCTTTCATCAGGATTTATCTTTTCCACTGCATGAGATACAGTGCATTCCAAGACATCTGGAAACTCCTATAAATAAACATGTAATATTTATTGTAAATATAAAAGTACTGTTTCTGATTATAAAATTTTCTACTACCCATAACACCCTTTAGAAACAGAGAACCCTCATACCTGTTCTGTTAGGCTGCGTAAAGAAAAAAAAATGGAAACAGATAACCCATAAGACAACACAGTTCTTTTCCTGAGGTCTGAATAGGCTTCACAAGTATCATACAGAGTAATTTCAGTGCCATAAAAATCCCCTGTGCTCTGCCTATTCATCCCTCCCTCTCTCCCTTTGAAGCCCTGGCAACTGCTACCTTTTTACTGTCTCTATAGTTTTGCTTTTTCCAAAATATCAAATAGTCAGAACTATACAGTATGTAGCCTTTTCAGATTGGCTTCTTTCACTTAGTAATATGCATTTAAGTTTCCACCATGTCTTTTTATGGCTTGATAGCTCATTTCTTTTCAGCATTGAATAATAGTTCTTTGTTTGGAGGTACCACAGTTTATTTATCTATTCACCCACTAAAGGGCATCTTGGTTGCTTCCAAATTTTAGCAATTATGAATAAGGCTGCTATAAACATCTGTGTACAGGTTTTTGTGTGGACATTCAGTTTTTAGCTCCTTTGGGCAGACACCAAAGAGTATGATTGCTGGATCATATGATAATAGTATGGTTAGTTTTGTAATCATAAGCATTTTAAGCCAAAACATTTTTTTTCTGAGTACAACAGAAAAAAGCAAAAGCCATTCCAATGCATTATAATGAATAATTTATGAGGATAATGAATACCTGACATTTTAAAAATGTCTAGTGACTATATTGCTAGGGTGATGGTCTACTAAAGCAATCTACCAATCAAAACTGATAATCATTTTTGGTCTAGTAGAAGAATGATTATCAAACAGTTTTTGTTGGTAGATTGCTTTCAACTACACCAAAAATAAACTGGAATAAAACACTGATGGTGAGGAAACTGTGGTGGAAATTAAGCACAAGAATCCTAGTATCTTGTCTAGTTAAAGAGTTGACTATTGAATCCAGATTTTCCATTTTATGCTTAAGCCTTATGGATCAGACTGACAACTCAGCAATTAACCACAGAGAGTTTTATGGCTAATTGCTTATTTGACTTCCCTCACAAAACTGTGGAAATTAACTTCCTGCTTATTACTTCACTTCCCTTTTGACCTGCACGATTTCTGTAGTCACATTTCACTTACCCTGACCAAATCCGGGCTAATTTGGGAACTCCACTCATTCAAGGTCTTTTGGATACAATCTCGAAGCTGCAAAAGGAATGCATTTTGAAACTGTTAAACTCTATACACTATGTACTTCTACAGTAAGAATGTATAGTTTGATAAGCAGGAAAAAAAGATATCAATACGAAATACCATACAAACCCAATTTTAATTCTACAAGGCTTTTGTTTCCTTCAACACAGATAAATACAGACCTGTTTTTATCCTACTCTTATTTTTCAAATTTTCTTGACCTAAAGCAAGTCTAATTATTTTTAAAATGTTTTTGTACCAATGAAGATTTAAATAAACTTTTGGAACATAAAACCACTCATAAAGAAACAAAACATTTTTTAAAGAATAAGGTTTACAGAGGAACTTGGATTCAAGCCCAGGCCAGCTGACTAGAATTCACATTAACCATTATGCTATATTCCTCAAAGACAAACAGATTAGAGAATTATGATGGCCAGAGGAACTCCTACATCAGATTCACCTGTGCTGTTTTGTTAAAAATTTAGATCCTGAGCCCAATCTTAGATCTGCTGAGTCACTCTCCAAGAGGAGCCAGAACTTTAACAAGCATCCCAAGTAATCACTATGTACTAATTAAAGTCTGAGAACCACCAGGATAGACACCCTGTGTAAGGATAGTCCATAACTCATTTCCTAACACTTAGGCATATGCTTATAACCTGTTTTCAGTGTTTTCTTTTCTTTTCTTTCTTTTTTTTTTTTTTTTGAGACACAGTCTCGCTCTGTTGCCTGGGCTAGAGTGAGTGCCGTGGCGTCAGCCTAGCTCACAGCAACCTCAAACTCCTGGGCTTCAACGATCCTACTGCCTCAGCCTCCCAGGTAGCTGGGACTACAGGCATGCGCCACCATGCCCGGCTAATTTTTGCTATATATATATTTTAGTTGGCCAACTAATTTCTTTCTATTTTTAGTAGAGACGGGGTCTCACTCTTGCTCAGGCTGGTCTCGAACTCTTGAGCTCAAACAATCCACCAGCCTCGGCCTCCCAGAGTGCTAGGATTACAGGCGTGAGCCACCGCGCCCGGCCTGTTTTCAGTGTTTTCTTAAACAAAACTGAACTAACATTATAAAGTATGATGTAAATTCATTAGTTTATTCATCTTTGTATCTCTTATGTCAGTGTATTTCAAACTTATTTGATAGTGGTCCCACGTAAGACATACATTCACATAGTAAGCAAGGGTCTATAGACATAGGATGGGACAAAAAAATTCACAAAACAGTATTTATGCTCACTACATGCCAGTCTTCTTTTTCTTTTTTTTCCAAATATTAAGGCAGTACAAGTGTTTTTGCTACACTGATGAATTGTATAATGCAGAAGTCAGGGCTTTTAGTGTCCAGTCACTGGAGTAGTGTACATTGTACCCAATAGGTACATTTTTATCCCTCATCATCCTCCTCCCATCCTCCCAAAAGGCTTCTATTTTATTAATTAGAAAAAATATACTGCTCCATATTCACTAAACTGATTTATGACCACTAATGGGCCAACACTAGCATTTGAAATCACTGCCTTATCAAGGGCGCAAGGGCCCAATGTTTTGCATTCTGTGAGCAATCAATGAAAAAAAGAAATGATTAACTAGAAGCCAGCTGCTGAATTGTAAAGGCACTTTCCTAACAGCAACAACAGAGACCAAATTGAAAAAAACTGATACAAGCACTTTACTGCTTATATCTCAGTACAGATGATTACAAGGGACTAGTTTATCAACTTAAAGGCACAGAGCCATTTATGTTAAGATTTATAATTCACAACAACTATTTATGTGCTATCCACAATAACCCACTTGGATTCAAGTTATAAGGTCTCTATCTTTCTACAAAGTACATTTATAATCAAATTTAAGTCAGTAGATTAAAATCAGTTGATAATTCTAGACAGAATTACAAGTCAATATTCTCTTAAAAATCAGTAAAAATTGAGGAAGCAGAACCAACTAGAGGTTAACAATTCTATCATAAGTGTTTTGGCTTAAATCACAGCAGAATTCTAAGAAATTTCCCTCTGGAAGGACAGCTTATTTGTATTCTTAAGGCTTTCCTGATAAATTCCTCAATCCAGGAAGGTAAGAATATTTTCAGACTATTCACCCCTTTCTTGAAACCATTTCTTTAATTAATCTTGGATTCTGCAAAATGTCAGGATAAATCATAGAACAGTCTAATGTTATAATTAAATGAGAAATTCATTGACTTTATCACAAACCTGATTTTTAATCTTGTAAATTACATGTTATCTACTGTACACTGACTGAACATTAACTTTGTACTTTTTTGCTCTCTGCTCTTTTCATTCTTATCATACACACATAATATCACCGAAGATAAGTATCACCATAATTTAGTGTATCATTATATCTGGAGTTTTATTAATATAAGAGTTTTAAAAATACCATGATCCAACTGGTCAAACACCCTTATAACAAAGAACTGAGCAAAACAGTCCCACCCACTTAAAAAACTGTGAAACAAAGTATGTGGGCAGAGGTCACACACACAAAAATTAGAACTAGAAGAGACCTTTTAAGAAATTTACCTGAACTCTCTACCTAAGTTGTAAATTTTCTCAATAATGACTGACTTATTCAGTTACTTTAATCTCATCGATGAGGCTGGGACTTTGAGCAGCACATCCCAATTTGGGGCTCTGGTTGTGACAAAGTTCTTTATGCAGAAACAAAACATGCCTCTCCCATTCTAACTAAGCAGTCATAGTTTCTCTATAATATGATGCCATTCCTTCAAGTTTTTCTCAAATGTTTTCTAGTTTCTTTACTTTTGTCCTACTCTTATGAAGCCCCCTAAATAAAAACCAGAATTAGTCCTCTGAACAATGTTTTTCAAAACTGTGGGGTATGACTTAGTGCATTAAGATACTAAATTTTTAAAAATTAAAATAGGATAGAAAAAAATCAGAATACACAGTACATAATAAGGGTTAATATCTTTTCATGAAACCTGTGTTTCAGATACACATATATATATATGTATATATATATATATTTAACCATGAACTGGATTGTAAAAAGCAGTTCTCACTGTGTAGTCAAAAACTCTGAAAGTTAGCATTTTTAGAGGGTGTTCTAGTGAGATAAGAGAGAAAACTTTGCCGATACCAATATACATGCAAAATGCTGTACTGAACAATCATTATCAGTGCTGGAAGAAATTAAGGGTTTACATACCAAATACAGAAATATTTATCTTCGGGAGAAATAGTCAAAGTGGTGGTTTAAACAGAACAAAACACACTGAGCTGGAACCTGAATACTGAATATGGTATGGATTCATATTTGTTAATCAAGCGTTCTCATCTCTTGATGGGCACTGACTCCCAATACCAGGCCTGGGCACAGGTCCAGCCATACTCAGAAGGATGTCATGTGCTGCTGCACAGTCTACCGCCAACATCTCACATAGGAGAGCAGAAACTTCCCAGGAGCACATCTGATAACATCATAATATGACATAGTTTAGGAAAGTTTTTTTCTTTTAATTAAGATTGCCTTTATCTTTCTAATGAAACCAGCTAATAGGGAGATAAATGCCTGTATGGTGAACACTTTCATATATTCTTTTTTTTTTTAATTTTAAAATTTAAAAATTACTAACCAGGCCTGACCCTGCTTAGCTTCCGAGATCAGACGAGATCAGGCACCTTCAGGGTGGTATGGCCGTAGACCATATATTATTTCTTAATTCTCACAACAACCTGATGAAGGTATTATTACCCAACTTTAAAACTATGTAAACAGAGAGGCTAAGTAACTTTTTCAAAGTCACATAGCTCCTAAAAAGGTTTTATTATTTTTTAATTACTAAAAGTGTCCCATACCACCAATATGCACAACTGGCACAGTCAGTGGATGACTATCTGATTAGGAATGGTCAGCAAAAAGTATTTAACTAGTGTAAAATTCCAGATTACTCTCTGCCACCTCCAACTAGTGATTAGTCTTTTTCCCCCAGTTTTTTAAGTTATTTTTTATTGATATATAATGTTTGTACATAGTCATGTGATATTTTGTTACATGCATAGAACGTGTAATGATCAAGTCAGGGTATTTAGGGTATCCATCCCTCGTGTATTTAGTCATTAGTCTTAAGGTGAATAAAATAAGGCAGATCAATTTCCAGCAAAAAAATATATATACCTTACTTCAAAACCAAATTCGAGCGTTTACTCATTTGCCTCATGGCAATAGAGAAACTAATGTCAACATTCTAAAAGTTAAGAATATTACGAATACTACTTCATCTGAATCCACCAAAGGTTAATCTCTGAAATATTCCTTTACCGGGACAAGGTGGGGGAAGGATGAGAGACGGGAAGAGGGACTGGGCTGTGTGCCGGCCCTCTCTGATCCGGTGCCAGGAAGAGGGACCCAATACATTCAAGAGTTACGCTATCGACGGTAAGTAAGCACTGACAGAAGCGTCACTTGGTGCGCAGCTGCCTCGGTTAAGTTTTTAAGGCGCGCTGCCCCCAGCTGCGGGTCTGGACCAGAGGTGGCGCCGGCCAGCCCCAGCATCCTCCCGCGGGCAGAGCCCAGGTGCGCGCCTCCGCGGGCGCCCAGGGCCCTGCCACCCACCGCGGCCCGCCGGCGCTTCCGCCCCCTCGGAGCCGCCTGGCCGGGCCCGCGGCCTGCCCCGGGAGCCCTGCGTCTCCGCAGGCGACGCTCGCCGCGCTCACCTCCTCGCTGTGCGTGGAAGGGCACTTCTTCCGCAGGCGGCCCCAGTTCAGCAGGTTCCCGGTCTGCAGGTGCAGGGTGCTGGCCCGCGCCAGGAGCGCCCCGGCCGCGCGGCTGTCGGTGCCCATGGCAGCGGCCGCCCGAGGGGGCCAAGCGGCTACGGGGCGGGCGGGAAGGCGGCGGCCCCACAGGACTCGGTGCCGAGGCCCGAGGGAGGCCGAGAGGCGAGAGCGAGGCCGCCGACTCCTCGCGCCTGGAGCCCGGCCTGCGCTCGGCCCGAGAGAGGCCGGACGGCCGCGGAGCGGCAGCCGGGGAGGGAGGCGCTGCTGGCTGCGGCTCGGCTCCTGCGGCCGCCGCGGGGGAGCTGACTCCACACTGAGGGAGCTGTTTCCTGGAAGACAATGACTAAGCAGAAATCCGCGGCCGAGAAAGTGCTTCGTAACCGTTATTCGTCCCGCGGCGGGGCAGGGGCGGGGCGCCAGGGGGCTGCGGGATGCCGGCCCGCGGGTGACTGGCCCTCGGCCTGTCGCGGGCGTGGCGGCGGCGGCGGCGGCGGCGGCGGGCTGGCGCGCGGGCCGGCCGAGCGGGGCTGGGCGGGGAAGGCAGCGCGCCCCAGGGCTCCCCCTGGCGGCCAGCGGACTGCTCGCCCGCCGCTGCCGCCTCCGCCTCCGCCTCCGCCTCCGCCTCGGGCGTCTACTGGCCTTTCCGTGTAGCTTCTCAGCCAACATCAGTCACGCTGCCGGTTTTCTCACACACCTCTTTTTTTTTTATTTTTAATTTCAGCATATTACGGGGGTACACATGTCTAGGTTACATATATTGCCTTTGCCCCATCCGAGTCAGAGTTTCAAGCGTGTCCATCCGCCAGACGGTGCGCGCCGCACCCATTAGGTGTGTGTATACCCATCCCCCCCCACCTGCCCGGCACCGGATGGATGTTACTACCTATGTGCACTTAAGTGTTGATCAGTTAATGCCAATTTGATGGTGCGTACATGTGGTGCTTGTTTTTCCATTCTTGTGCTACTTAGTAGAATGGGCTCCAGCTCTTCTATCCAGGATAATACAAGAGGTGCTAGATCACCATTGTCTTTTGTGGCTAAATAGAACTCGATGCTGTAAATACCACATTTTATTAATCCACTCATGTATTGATGGGCACTTGGGTTGTTTCCACATCTTTGCAATTGTGAATTGTCACACACCTCTTTAAAAGGACAGCCGAGGCGGATACCAAAGCTTTGAAATACTAGCTGGTCTTAGTTCTCAGAAGCAGGTGTTAATGCACAAGCGCCCCCTTCTTCTTTTTTCACTTTGCTACCTTCGAGGACCTTCCCCTAATCTGCTCATTTTTCTTCATGTCCCTGAATTAAAGGTCTCTTGATTTACATGATTTGCTGGTAGTGTGTGAAGTCAAAGAATAAGACTTAATCTTTGCCCTTGAGAAGCTTAAACTCTGGTTCCAGAGACAAGGCGCATGAAACATTAAGTAGTAATACAAGAATAGCATAAGGCAAGTTAGTTTCCTGATGAGTTCAGGTTAAAAAAGGACACAAGTCCATGAGATCAGAAAAGGCTTTATCACCTACCCCCTTTGAGGTGGCTGTGATTCTTTACCCCTGTTATATTTCACATGTGGTACACTTGATATGAACATCAAATTGAACATTTATTGAGCTTTCGTCAAGAATCCTTCACTTTTGTTGGAGGGAATCGGAGGTGTTAAAAGGCAAAATGGGACTCTCATTACAAGGGGGACAAAAGCTATTGAAAAGAGAGATGAACTCCAGTTGGTAAATTGGTCAGCATTAGGCGATGGTTGAAAAAGAAGTTCCTTCTAGGAGGTTAAACATTCAGCCTGGTGTTGAGTAAATATTTATTGGCTGAATAAATGATAATAAGAGTTCATTGAAAGAAGAGTAATCCTAGAGGCAAGAACAAACATGGGCTCCTTTAATTAATGTAAACATTTGATTTTAATGCCAAATTTGCTGTGGCATCACTTCTTGACTTTTTGTATATAATCTAATACCATGCAAATAATACTTGATTAAAGCTTAGAGGTTACATCTGCTAAACCATTAGACCTGCCTCTTTCATAGGAATTTGTATAACATATTGGTCAAGAATGTTGGTGCCAACATCAACCAGTATGGCTTACAAACCTGACTCCACCAGGTACTGGCTATTTTATCTTAGACAAGTCTCTCCATATTTCACTTTCTCCAAACCAGGATGATGGTAGTTTGAACCATATAAAACTGCTGATAATTGACCATTTTAAATCTACAGAAATGGAAAGTCCCCATGGTTCCACCTAATATAGTATTTATCACACTGAGTAGGTGTGAGGAGTTGTGAGAGAAGGCATGAAAAGCCCTTAGTATAGTATATAGTCAGTATATAGTGAACGCTTAGTGAGAACTCCTGTTATTAATGCCTCTACTAATTATGAGTTAGCTAGTACAGTTTCTGTCAGGCCCCAGCTGTAAATAGAGAACTAAAGCCTAAGGCCCATAATATAGCTGGAGATCATTTAATGTTACCTCCATGTAGCGTTGCTAGTCAACTAATAACTCCTGTGGGAATAGCAGATTATACTAGCTGTTGTAAAATTCACGGGTGCCAATGTCTATCCCTACTGTAAATATATAGAGGGCTCATACAATAAAGCCTAGGAAAGCCAATTGATATTATGGCTCATACTGTTCGTATATAACTGAATGGTTCTTTTTTCCCAGATTAATAAGTTACAGTATGTGAGATTGAGTAAATATTGGTATAAAATTGGGTCTCCTCCTCCAGGGGGATCAAAAACAGTGATATTAAGGCTACAGTTGGTTAATAGTATGGTAATGTTGGCTGCTAGTACTGGGAAAGACAGTAATAAGAGTAACAGCTGTGATTAATACTGATCAGACAAGTAGTGGTGTCTGGTATTGGGATATTGCTGGAGGTTTTATGTTAATGTTGTTGTAATAAAATTAAGAACTCTTAAAAATGGATGAAACACCTGCTGAGTGTAATGTGAAAACTGTAAGATCTATGGAGACTCCTGCATGTGCTAGATTTCTAGCTAAAGGTGAGTAAACTTCTCGTCCTGTACCAACGCCGGCTTTTCCTATTGAGGAGGCAAGCAGAGGATGATGGGAGAAGTCAGAAGCGTACATTGTTCATTCATGGAAATACTGTATCTGGGGCCCCAAACATTAAGGGGACTAATCAGTTACCGAAACTTTCAATTATAATAGGTATAACGATAAAAAAGATTATCACCAATGTTTAGGCAGTGATTTAATCATCACCTAACAGGGCTTCTGGTTGACCCAATTCAGCCTGAATTAAAAGACTTAGGGCAGTTCCTACTATTCCGGCTCAAGCACCTGAATAGTAAATGCAGTGTGCCAATATCTTTGTGGCCTTTTGAGAATAATAAATGATTAATGAACATAGAAGGATAAAATGGCTGAGTAAGCTTTAGACTGTAAATCTAAAGACAGAGGTTGAACCCTCTTTTTACCAAGTTTCCAGGTGAATATTCAAATTGAATTGCAAATTCAAAGGGGCCACTTTAATTCTGCCAGGGCTGCTCTACTTTCTTTTTCCCTCAAGGCAGTGGGAGAAGTAGATTGAAGCCAGTTCATTAGGGTATTTAGCTATTAACTAAATTTCCCTGGGATCAGACACCACCCAATCTATTAAGGATTTAGCTTAATTAACATGTTTGGTTTGCATTCAATTGATATAAGATAGGGTCTTGTAGTCCTTATTTTTAATGAATTAAGTATTAGGGTACTTACTTGCTTAGGGTTTTGAAGGCTCTTGGTCTGTCTAACCCAAATTCCTAATCCAATGTTGAGAATATTGGTGCAAGTGGGAGGGAAAAGGTTGATAGTATAACAAATGATGAAAGAAAGAATGTTTATATTTTTAAGTTGTCTCTGTCTCTATGTTGTTGGTTATTGAGAATATTGTTAATGATGTAGAATAAATTAATTGTACATAAAATATAAGTTGAACAATGTTATGATAGCTATAAATGTTGGTATAATAATGCTGTTGTTTTTTGATAATTCTTGAATAATGATTCATTTAGGTAAAAATTCTGTAAGTGGGATTGTAACCCTAAAGATAATAGAGTTACAAGGATTGTGGACCTTATTAGTGGTAATTTATTTTATGTATGTGATAATGTTGTGATAGTTATATTTAAATTGAATATTATGAATGCAGTAATTGTTACTATAATATCAAATATTGGATTTGAGATTATTGTAAAAGGGTTGTAGTTAAAGATGGCCATTATTCATTCTATATGTGCAATTGATGAATATAGGCTAAGATTTTTCATAGTTGTGTCTGATTTAATCCTAATCCTCCTATAAGAATTGATATTATAGTGATAATTAATATTATATTTAGGTCAACTGATGCTACTTGAATATGATTGAAATTGGTGCCAGTTTTTGTCATGTTGATAGAATTATGCCTAATATTAGTGGAATTCCTTGTGTTACTTCTGGGACTCAAAAATGAAATGGAAGGAGTCTAAGTTTTATAATTAGTGCCATAGTAATTGTTAGGGATGTTGTTAGGTTGGGGATTTTTATGATTGTTCATTGCTTAGAATATATGTTAATAATGATACCTATTATTAGGAGTGTAGATGCAGTGTCTTGTGTTAAGAAATGTTTAGTAGCTGGTTTTGTGAATCATGGGTTTTTTTTTATTAGTGGGAGGAATGGTTAGTATACTTTCTTTAGTCATCACAAGAAGCAATTCCTCATTTGTTCAAGTTTTATCATGAGATTACAGCAATTCGGTCACATCTTCAGGATCCACTTTTAATTCTAGTTCTCTTGATATTTTCATATCTACAGATACTTCCTCCACTGAAGTCTTGAACCCCTCAAAGTCATCTATGGGGGTTGAAGTCAGCTTCTACCAAACTCCTGTTAATGTTGGTATTTTGACTTTCTGTGAATCACAAATGTTCTTAATGACATCTAGAATGGTGAATCCTTTCCAGAAGGTTTTCAATTTACTTTGCCTTGATTCATCAGAGGAATCACTGTTTATGGTACCTATAGCCATACAATAATAATATTTGAATAATATTATTTGAATAATAATATTTGAAAGTCAAAATGACTCCTTAATCCTTGGGCTGCATAATGAATGTTGTGTTAGTAGGCAGGAAAACAACATTAATTTCTTTGCACAGCTCCATCAGAGCTCTTGGGTAACTAGGTGAATTGTCAATGAACAGTAATATTGAAAGAAATCTTTTTTTCTGAGCAGTAGGTCTCAATAGTAGGCTTAAAATTTTCAGTAAACAATGCTGTAAACAGATGTGCTGTCATCCAGACTTTGTTCTTCCATTTATAGAGCACAGGCAAGGTAGATTTAGCATAATTCTTTAGGGCCCTAGGATTTTCAGAATGGTAAATGAGCAATGGCTTCACCTTAAAGTCACCACCTTACATTAGCCCCTAATGAGAGAATCAGGCTGTCCTTTGAAGTTTTAAAGCTAGGCATTGACTTCTCCTCTCTAGCTATGAAAGTCCTAGATGACATCCTCTTCCAATAAAAGGCAATTTTGTCTACACCGAAAATCTTTTGTTTAGTGTAGCCACCTTCGTCAATTATCTTAGCTAGATCTGGATAACTTGCTGCAGCTTCTACATCAGCACTTGCTGCTTCACCTTGCACTTTTAAGTCATGGGGATGGCTTCTTTCCTTAAGCTTCATGAACCAATCTCTGCTGGCTTCCAACTTTTCTTCCGCAGCTTAATCACTTCTCTCAGCCTTCATAGAATTGGAGAGAGTTAGGGCCTTCTTCTGGATTAGGCTTTCACTCGAGGGAATGTTGTGGCTGATTTGATCTTCTATCCAGGTCACTCAAACTTTCTCCATATCAGCAATAAGGCTGTTTCCCTTTCTCATCATTTGTGTGTTCACTAGAGTCGCACTTTTAATTTCCTTCAAGAATTTTTCCTTTGCATTCACAACTTGGCTAACTGTTTAGTGGAAGAGGCCTAGCTTTTGACCTTTCTTGGCTTTTGATGTGCCTTCCTCATTAAGCTTAATCATTTCCAGATTTTGATATAACGTGAGAGATATGCAACTCTTCCTTTCACTTGAGCACTTAGAGGCCATTGTAGGGTTATTAACTGGCCTTATTTCAATATGATTGTGTCTCAGGTAATAGGAAAGGGAGAGAGACAGGAGAACGGCCAGTCAATGGAGCAGTCAATAAATACACTGTATTTATTGATTAAGTTCACCATCTTATATGGGAACATTTCATGGCATCCCAAAACAAATATAACAGTAATATGAAAGATCACTGATCACTGATCACCATAACAGATGAAATAATAATGAAAAAGTTTGAAGTATTTTGAGAATTACCAAAATGTGACAGAGACATAAAGTGAAGACATGCTACTAAAAAAGTGGTGCCAGGAGACTTCCTTGACACAGGGTTGCCACAAACCTAATCAAAAAGATTTGAAATCCAAAATGCTTCAAAATATGAAACTTTCTGAGCACTGACATGATGCTTAAAGGAAATGCTCATTGGAACATTTTAGATTTCAGATTTTTGGATTAGGGATGCTCAACTGGTAAGTATAATGTAAATATTCTAAAATCTGAAAAAATCTGAAACCCAGAACATGTCTGGATAAGGGATAGTCAATCTGTAGTAGCCACTGTGTGAGCTTGCCTGCCCTATCCCGCTGTGTGTTCAACAGGGTAATCCGCTTCCTCTCGTGCACCATCTACTTTCCAGCAGCCACCCCCTCCACATCAGTAAGTGTACCTTTCATGCCATCTGGCATGCTGCAGTGGAAAGGTCATTGAATTTGGAGTAAGTAGATGTAGGAACTCATCCCGGCTCTGTTGGCAACTAGGTATATGACCTTGGACAAGTCATGTATTGTTTTTCTCAGCCTCAGGTTTTCCATCTGTAAAAGGGAGGGGGAGTTGTTAGACTAAAATTAGTGGTTTTAGATATGCTTTTGTTACCAAAAACTCGGCACTTGTCCATGAGGCCGAAGAAGAACAAGGAGAAGTGGTTTGAGGAGAAAGGAAAGAGAGTTTACTTTGTTGGCAAAGGAGGAAATATGGTAGATCTTCTTGTCTCAAAATCCCAAATTTCCTGAACATTCGCAGAAATACAGAACTTTTAAAGGATGGCTTCTCAGCTTCAGGCAATTACAGTTGATAATTCTGATCCTCCCATCTCCACTGAAGACAGTCTTGTAACCTCTGCCCAGGATTTCCCTTTACCAGGTGCGGCTGAGCCATCTCTTGTAGCACAAATAAACAAAAGACCTACCTGCCCCTCCCAACCACTGGCCTGAGGCAGGGATGCAGGCTTTAGAGACAGAAAATATTTTTGCCATTTTTTCCAGGCCATTCTGTCTGTTACATCTGGGGTTAAGAGGCAACAGGTGGAATTGGGGCCTGGACCTTTCCTTTAACCAGAGCAGTTCTGTCTCTGTGTGTTTCGTTTGTTTACACATCTTGGTAATATTTAGTTTGAACAAAGGGTACCTCAGTTAAAACCTGTTTGAAAATCCCTGGCTGAGATGAATTATAAAATCCTTTTCCTCCTATTATCTCAGGAACCAGTTCCTCATTTGTTAGTAAGAAAAAGGCTGTGCTGGTCTTCTGAAAAGGATTATTACCTGCTGGGAAAATTTCTCTCCCTTTAGTTGTCTTAAAATCGAAGTCTAATCGTAGGTCCAGTTGGTTCTCCACACTGACTTGATGTGTACAATCCTGGCTTGTTTGTATTTTTATTGTCTTTTTAACCTTTGCTCATTCAGCTCATGCTGAGATTTGCTAGCTGATTATAAAACACAGCTCTGGGGGACGTCATCTTGGAGATCAGCTGCTGGTCCAAGAAGTCGGAGGCAGGTCCAAACATGCCTTTTGTAAGTTGAGTGGGAAGAGCAGTGCTGGACATTGGCAGGATTCATTTGAACACTCACCATTTAGAAAGTATTTGTTGAAAAAGAAAATTAGGATGCAAACTAAAATTCAGTGCATTTGAGTATAAAAGAAAAAAAAGCATTTATTGGGTACCTACCACATGTGATGTGCTGCAGTAGGGAGTAAAAAACAAAGACTACACCGTCGTTGTCTTCTCTAGAGTCTGTGGATCAGAAATCTTCTCAGAAACAATTAAATTAGCTTAAAATTTGAAGGTTCCTTAAGTGTTTGGTTCCTATTGAAAATAAAAAGAGAACTTGTGAGCCATTTGACCTTCCTTTTGTAATCTTCAAAGATAAATTTATTTCAGACCTGCTTTTTGTGACCTAACTCTGAATTTTGTACATTAACAGTTCAATGGATAGAAGATACATTGCAAATTCTGTAATAACTGTTATTAGTAATGGATTTGGTATTTTATTTTTTAAAATGAAACAAATTCATTTAGTTTTATTTCTTAAAATGAAACAAACTCTCCAAGAAGCGTGGACCCTTGCCTCTATGCTTTCCCATGTGCTGTTCACTCAATCTGGAACATTCTTCTTTCTGTCCTCATATCCCCTTCTTGTAGTGGTTTTTTTGTTTTTGTTTTATTTTATTTATGTTTTTAGTTAACCAGTGATTTTATTGCTGGGGTACGTAGACAAATTGATGCATCCAGGGCAGAGGCTGTGGATGACTCATACTGCCAATTGGGAGGGAGAACCCGCTTGTCTTATAATATTGAGCCAATCAGTGAGTTTCAGCTTTCTGTCAGAATCAGATGGAATTTAGAATACTTATCCTTCCCGTTCCTTTCAAGATGCTTTCAAACAGCAACTGCTTTCTTCATTAAATGGTAAAGATCCACAGGAAGACCAGGAGCAAGTCCTTTGGACTTAAGGATTCTCAAGATTTTATTGCCTAACACAAAATGTACTTGTGCAACACATGTGAGTCCCTCAGGATCACACTGATTTGTGAAGGAGTTGAGCCCTCTTGGCCGGTTTGTAAATCTGCTCCTTCATGTCATCAGGCATCAACTTCAGCCAAGAGAGGAGGACTTTGTGGTGATAGGGCAGAGCCGACTGGGGTAGGCCCTTTCCAGGAGTGTGTGCACAACCCTTGATGGTGGTGGTCAGGCAGCAAAAAACCCCTTCCTGTGGTAAAGTGATTTTTAAAGTCCCGGTCTAGGGTGCGAATCCTTTGGGAAGCCTTTCCAAGTCTGAGTTATGCACCCCTCTTGTGTTCTCCTAAAACATCTTGTACTTACCCTTGCTATAGGGAACACTTACACTTTATTGCTGCAGTCCCCAACCCCCGGGCCGCAGACCGGTACTGGTCCATGGCCTGTTAAGAACCAGGCCCCACAGCGGGAGGTGAGCAACAGGCCAGCAAGGGAAGCTTCATCTGTGTTTACAGCCACTCCCATCACTTGCATCATGGCCCGAGCTCCACCTCCTATCAGATCAGCAGCGGTATTAGATTCTGCATTATGGTGAGTTGTGTAATTATTTCAGTATATATTACAATGTAATAATAATAGAAATAAAGTGCATGATAAATGTAATGTGCTTGAATCATTCCTGAATGCTCCGCCCCCACCCCCAGTCCATGGAAAAATTTTCTTCCAGGAAACCAGTCCCTGATGCCAAAAAGGTTAGGGACCTTTGTGCTGCTTTATTGTATTGGTCTGTTTCATTATTGAAACAGTCTTTTGTACTAACTGATGCATTAGGATTTACTGAGTACTAACCATAGACACACTTTAAATATATGGATTCACTTAATCTTCTCATCGCTATGACGTAGGTACTGTTATTGTCACCATTATACAGAGGGGAAACCAGGATACACAAAGTTAAGTGACTTGCCTAGGGTCATGTAGCTAGCATGTGGTAGAGCTGGGCTTCTGATCCATGTAGTGTAGCTCCAGGGTGTGTATTCTTAAGTATCCTGCTATTTCCAATACCAGGACAGCCTTGCTGACGGTGTATCCCAGGCTTAACAATTTGTTTGGCACTTGGAAAGCAGTAATGCTTACTTGGAAGAATAGACGAAGCGTGACCCTCACCTCCAAGAACTTTCTGCATGGTGGCTTGGCCACAGAGAACTGATACAAGGTTAGAGGCACAGACTTAGGGCTGAGCACCTGGGAGGAGGGAGAAACTTACACTGTGTGGGAGCTGGGGGCCGACCCCGGTGGGCTCAACATTCCCCACTAAGGAGCTGGTGTCTCAGCCAGACAGTGACCACCCTCTCTGGTTGTGTCAGGACAACCTGGAATGTCTCTTGTTCTGAATCTTGAACAAGATGACCTCAATTTTGAGAGAAATATTACATATTTCATTTGTAGAAGCCTATTAAAAACAAAAACAGAATCTTTCCCTCAATGCCAAAGAGTGAAGAAATTAAACTTGCAATGCCATCTGAACAGTGGAATTTCTGAAGCACAGAGAAAGAGCAACTTATTTTTTAAAAGGATTTTGAGTCTAAAGAGCTTGCGTGGAGGAAGCTTTCACGAGCCGCCGCAGTGCCCTGCCGCAGGCACGCAGACGGACAGGACAGAGTGTCAGCAGAGGTTGGCTGAGGAGAGCTGCAGGGAAGACCCCTGCCTGTCCTGCCGCTGTGTCTTCCAGAGTGCTGGCGATGGATGAGACCTTTATGAGAGCTGCTAGCATTCACAGGTGTCTTCAGCAGCACTCATGCATACATGTTCAGATGGGCTTTCGTGTACAGATTACATACATTTGGCAGGGACGTCAGAGCATTTTGCTGTACCGGAGTCTGTGCTTGGTCTTGCCCTGCTTCCTGAACACGCCAGACTCCTTCCCTGCACACGGGTCCCTTGCCTCTTCCCCTTCCCCTGGACCTTCCAAATCCTTCTCCCTATCCCGTAGAACCTTACTAAGTAACTCCATTGCTCGCTAATCTCCCAATATTTGGAAATGCTACATTTGTAATTTCCACATAAATGGTAAAGGCAGTATTATATGACACCCTCTGACGTTAGATTTTGGGGTTTGAGACCTGCTTCTGGCCGGGCACAGTGGCTCACACCAGTAATCCTAGCACTCTGGGAGGCCGAGGTGGGTGGATCACTCGAGGTTAGGAGTTCGAGACCAGCCTGAGCAAGGGTGAGACCCTGTCTCTACTAAAAATAGAAAGAAATTATCTGGCCAACTAAAAATATATATAGAAAAAATTAGCCGGGCGTGGTGGCACATGCCTGTAGTCCCAGCTACTCGGGAGGCTGAGGCAGTAGGATTGCTTGAGCCCAGGAGTTTGAGGTTGCTGTGAGCTAGGCTGATGCCATGGCACTCACTCTAGCCAGGGCAACAAAGCGACACTCTGTCTCAAAAAAAAAAAAAAAAAAAATCTGCTTCTGCCAATTTCCTGGGCATGACACTTAACCTCTCTGAGCCATCAGTTTCCCATATGTAAAGAGGACACGAATAATAGTTTTTGCTGTATGGGGTTATTATAAGGATTAGCTAAAGAAATACACGTAAATTAGTTGGCACAGTGTCAGGTGCACATGTAGCCCTCATGGGCCAATCCTGTAGAACAGGGCCCCCTATCTCCCCTACCCCCCTTGCTTCTGGGTCCTGGTGGTGTCCCAGTAGTGGCTTTGGAGTAGGAGATGGCCTTGTCACCCACCACATACAGCAGACACAAACACAGTGAAGTTGGACAGGGGGTGAAGTTACTAATCTAGTGTTTATGTCCCTTGGTTATGGGGAGGAGCCTTCTGGGCTACAGAATAGAATGTGCTAGAGCAGCTTAATCACTGGCTTATTTATTAACCAAGTCAGGGAGAGTCTGGCTGAGGACCCTAATTTATCTTTGGGGCATTAACCTTTATTCACCCTATTCCCTGCCTCATCTTGATCCTTAAGTTTTTTTTTTTTTTTTAATTCAAGAGACTGAGGCCAACTCAAACAGAACAGAAAGGTTCATTGGCCCAGAGCTGGCAGGGGCACCTGAGAACCTGCCTATCCATCCAGCTGCCATCTATTCTCATGTGTCCTGAAGGTGCCCCAGCTTGCTGGTACTTACTCCTCCCCAAAGCAGGCCGCAGGAATTATTTTTTTGTGAGATTAAAAAGTAACTATTCCGAAGTTCTCACTATGCGTAAGCAAAATCTCACTGAGGCAGAGATAGCTCAGGCCCAAAGTGAGTCACTGGAGTTTCTGCTGCCTCATCTCCAAGCGTGTGCTGCCAGGGCAGGAAGAATCAGCAGATCTGAGGTGTGGGGATTCTTGGAGGTTGTGTCTGCCACTGTGGTCAGGGGCAGGCCAGTCTTTGCAAGGGGATTTTTGTTTTTACAATTCTGAGTTCTCAGTTGTTTAATCAAAAGTAGCTGGAACAATGGAGTGGCGGGTGGGGTGACATGAAAAGACATAAATTCTGGACTGTGGGATCAGGATTTGGTCTTGCTATAAGCCCCATAACAATGGTTCACGGAGAAATTCTTTAAAAAACATAAGCTCCATGGCTCTGACATTTCCAGGCTGTTAACAGTCGCTAGGCAGGCACTGTGCTGTGTGTTTGACAGGCATTGTTTTGTTCTCATAACAACCCTTGAAGGTGGGCAGATGCGCAGCTGAGCTGCAGAGAGGTTGATAACTGGCCCAGAGTCAAATAATCAGAAAGTGGCAGAGTTAGAACTTGAATGCAGGTCTGATGCCAAAGGCTGTGCATTTAATAGAACAGAGGGAAAATACCAAGAGACCGTCTCCTTTTCCCCTAGTTCAGTGAACTCCGTCGGAATAGATATGCTCCCTTCTTCCTTGTAACACAGCCGGCAGCCTCTCAGCTCCAGCATCTTAGGAAGGGGCCGTGGATTTGCCTCCAGTATGGAAGTCTCTGGGAGGGAGAGTGAGGCCGGTGACACAGCCCAGCACCATGGGGCTGGTTATTGCCTGGTCTTGGCAGAAGTAAGATCCAAGCAACATCTGTACTGTGGGAAACAAGGTGTGGGGAAGCATATGTGCTTCCTGTCAAAGGAAAGTTACCTGCTCAGTCTAGATTTGACTGTAAAAAGCACCAACCACAAGAGCCTTCATGAGATTTTGCCTTGTGACCCAGAATGTGAATGTTTGATGCAAGGAGAGTTTGTTTTAGGCAGGATAATTTGGGCTGGGCTGTCTCCAGGGCTGAGGTCAAGGTTGGGTGTAGCCCAGCCTATGTGCTTTTCAGATAGGCCAGCTTCTCTCCTACTTCTCCTCCCAGGACCTCAGCGAGCACACAACCCAGCCCTTTATTTTACAGGCTCTGAGGAGATTCAGGCCCGAGAGCAGACGGGATTTGCCCAGAGTCACAGTGGTTTGGTGAGGTGTCAGAGCTAGAACTCCCACCCTCTGGTGCACTTTCCCCTGCCGTGCCAGGGCTTGTAACTCCTACTTGTTCCTGGTACATGGACACATTCAGAACTTTGGATGGGGATCTGCAGTCTCAGCGACATTTTAGTAAGCGCAGCTATTTGTTTTGCCACCATCTTGCCCCCAAGAACTGTGTGGAGCTTCCAGGCGAGCCAGTGAGAGCACAGCCTGCAGATGGTCCGTGCCTGACTGGAGGGTGCCTGAAGGTTAGGCCAGGCCAGCAGTTTACTCATTCAGCAAATGTTTATGGAGCCTTTTGCCCAGAACTAGAGGCAACCAGGGTAAATACTGTAGCCTTTGCCAGCAAAAATGCTAACAGTCTGGTGGGGCTATGGACACATAATCAGGCAGCCATTCTTCAAAGTGATACTGCCTCTGCAGATGACCCCAGGGTGTTCCGGAAGCCAAGCTGATGGCATCTAACCCCGGGGGTGCTCAGGGAGGACCTTCGCAGTGGGTAATGCAGCTGGGAAGCAAAGAATGAGCCAAAGGGCCAGTGTGGGTTGAGGGGTTCCAGATTGGAGAGCTGACAGTTTGGGGACCACACCTAGTTTAGTGCCTGCTACAAGAGACAAAAGAGGGATGACATGATGCTGAAGAGGAAGTCAGTGCCAGGACACATAGGTCTCAATGGAAACTTTGGACATTGTCGTGGGAGCAGTGGGGTGTGAGACCTCGGCTCCATCTCTCGCCTGCAACCTAAGCACGTGTGAGAGAGAGACACTTTGTATCCCATGGTGCCTGCCCACAGAGGAAGGTGTTTTTCTCAGAACTCTGTAGGCAGAGCAAGTTCAGGGCCTTTATGCCGGAGATGATAGCGAACACTGGCACTCCATGCTGGCCCACCAAGCCAGCTTTTGCCCTTGGATGTGATTTGGTTCCAGAAATGGAGCTAGGTAAGCTCCCATGCACCTTGCTGCTTTGTGCTTTGTTCCCTGCTACAGGTCTTGACAGGCACTAGATGACATCATTGTGGACTCGTGTCACCAGCCACACTGCAGAGAAGGGCTCTCAGTTCTTGAAAGCTGTTGCTGCATCCTGTGCACTTTTTTTTTGTAATGGGATTATCTTCTTGTAAGTTATTATTATGTAAGTAATATATGTTCCTTATAAAAAAGTGAAACATCCCAGAAGTGTATACTACAGAAAGTGGAATTTCCTGCCTCCCCTCACAATCCCATTCCCTTTCCCCTCAAAACCATTATTCTTCCAGACTTTAAAAGAAATGCACATGTATGTCCAGACATTTCCTGTTGCAGTGTCCTTCACCCAAGTAAAAACAAGCCCTCAAGACCCTCCAGTTCTTTCTGGAAGTTCCCCAAAGGGTGCCTTCTGGGCATCCTTAAGCCTATATGTTGGTTACAGCTTCATATGGCAACTTCTCTGCTTCTCTTCTCCTGTGTCTGCTCCCACTCTATGTGTCTGCTGCTCACGGAAGCTTGGAGAAGTTTGTGGGAGCCAAACACCAAAGTCCCTGCCATAGGTACTGTCTCCAAGTGTCTCCTAGGTCTCCAGTCCTTGGTTGGCAGAGTTGGATGGTGGGTTCCAGCCAGAGGTGGGGAGGGGGCCAGCTGCTCATTGTGTGCAGTGCCCTTTGTCATCTGGGTCCCCCAGTCTGCTCTGCTCAGATCCTGGAGCTCATGAGGTCTCTACTGAGTGGTCCCCATCACCCTCTGCTGCTAACGCATCTTGTAGGCAGCCTCAGAACCTGGGCTCAGGGGCCGGAAGCTGCCCTCCCTCCTCCCGGGGTTCTTTCCCTTCTCTGCTCTGCCCGCTCACACACAGAGGTCTCTTCTCTCCCGTCCTTTGTTGTCAAAGAGTTTAATTTGTAGAAGCTTCTATATATTATGAGCATGAACCTTTTATTTATTTATATTGAAGATACTTGTATCAGTTTATCTTTGACATTGTAGTGGTATTTTTTTGTTCTTAAAAAATTTCAAAATTCTACTTAGTCAAGTCTACCTAATTTTTCGTTTATGACCTCTGTGTTTTGTGCTCTTCATAGAAAGGGCTTTTCTTCCCCAAGATTATAATGATATTCTATTCTAGTAATGTAGGAGTTTTATATTTAAGTTAAACTCTTTCATCTGTATGGAATTTGTTCTTGTGAGTTTCTGTGGTAAGTGGACTTTCTTTAAAATTCCCCGTAGAGTTAGGTGTAGAAGCTAAAAGCCAGAGGAGAGATGGACTTGGGGGCTTATGGCTGCCCCAGGGGTGGGGATGGGGGAAAGCACAGGGGATGGGGGAGCTCCTTGGCTGAAAACACAGATGATGGTGCTCTTGGCCAGCATGGAGGCCCATCTGCTTCCTGCATACAACGACTCTCAAACCTTGTGTTTTTAGAGCCAGCCCTTCCCTTGTGATTTAATTCAGGCTTTGGAGGTTTGGAGAGACGTGTTCAGGGCTGCATTTTGCTGCGTGCGGGCACAGGCTGAAGAATTACTGGGGACCATGAGGGTTGAGTTTCAGAGAGGGCCAGGACTCTCCTGTCCGCAAGGCCCCAGCCCCACCCTGGCAGGGTAGGCAAGGAACCATGCAGTTCTGGGCTGCACTGGGACCCATGGCATCAAGGGCACCTTCCACGGCTCCTGGCTACCACCAGAAATGACAGTACCTCAGTGCCTGGCACCTGTTGGGGCATCAGAAATTGTTATTTACTGAGTTGTTAGAAAATCATTAGGAAGGAAGTGGGAGTGTCCAGAAAGATGATGGCCCAAACAAGAGAACTTTAATGGCAGTCCGTGTCGGGGAGGTGACATCCATTCATTCATTCAGCATATGTTAGTTGAATGCCTACTATGTGCTAGGCACTTTTCTAGGACAATAAGCATGTTGTTTTTCCAATAACAACTAATTTGATTCTCTGACATCAGCTGGGTGTCCTGCAACTCCATTCAATTCTGACACTAACCAGAGTTAATGCAGACCACACAGGTTGAGGGCTCAATCCCACAAAACTGCTCCCCCCACTTCTGATGCCAGCTGTAAATGGGGTCCCCAGGCTATCTGAATTTCTGCCTGGCTGACTAAAAAATCTAGGGTTCCCACAATCCCCTTCCTGCAAGTTGTTGGCTAGAACAACTGACAGAACTCAGGTACTTATTATAAAGGATATAAGTCAACAGCCAGTTGAGGAAGTACACAGGGTGAGGCCCGGTAGAGTCCAGCGGATCAGGGTGCATTCCCAGCATGCGGAAGTGCTAAAAAAAACCTGGAAGCTCCCCAAGTCCTATTGTTTAAGGCTTTTATATGGGGTTTCATTACATAAGCATGTTTAGTTAAATCATTGGCCAATGGTGATTAAACTCAATCCCCAGAGGGTGGGGGTGGGGCTGAACGTTCCTGGCACCTAGCCCTCATCCTGAAGCTGTTTGGGGGCCATCACAAGTCACCTCATTAAATTCAGGTTTGGGCAAAAAGAGGTTTGTTAGGAGTAACAAAAGACACTTCTATCACTAAGGAAATCCCAAGGGTTTTAGGAGCTCTGGACCAGGAACTGGGGACAAATACTAAATATATATATATTTTTATTGTACCACAGTAAGATATTTGCCCTTGTGGAGCTTATAGTCTGGTGGGAGAAAGCACCCAATACAAAGAGTAATAAGTTCTCTGATATGCTGGAAGGTGACAACTGCTATGGGAAAAAAAGTAGAGCAGAGTAAGAGGGTTGGGAGTACAGGTGGGCAGGGTGGCAAATGTATAGCAATTTGAAATTTGTCTCACGTGAGAGCTAATTTAGTTTTAGAAAGAACTCAAGTACAGTCATGTGCCACATAACATTTCAGTCAACAGTGGACCACTTATATGATGGTGGTCCCATAAGATTATAATGGAGCTGAAAAATTGCTATCACCTAGTGACATGGTAGCTGTGTGACGTCATAGCGCAATGCGTTACTCAGGTGTTTGTGGTGATGCTGGTGTAAACAAACCTGCTGGGTCACTAGTATAAAAGTCTAGCACATACAATTATGTACAGTACATAATACTTGATGATAATAAATGACTATATTATTGATTTATGTATTTATTACACTATACTTTTTAACATTATTTTAGAGTGTACTCCTCTACTTATAAAAAAAAGTCAATTAACTATAAAATAGCCTCAGGCAGATCCTTCAGAAGGTATTCCAGAAGAAGGCATTGTTATAGGATATGACAGCTTCATGCATGTTATTTCCCCTGAAGACCTTCCAGTGGGACAGAATGTGGAGGTGGAACACAGTGATATTGATGATCCTGACCCTGTGGAGGCCTAGGCTAGTGTGTGTGTTTGTGTGTGTGTGTGTGTGTGTGTGTGTGTGTGTGTATGTGTGTGTGTCTTAGTTTTTAACAAAAATGTTGAAAAAGAAAAAAAAATTAAAAATAGAAGAAAGCTTATAGAATAAGGATATAAAGAAAGAAAATATTTTTGTACAGCTGTACAATGTATTTGTGTTTTAAGATGTTATTACAAAAGAGTGAAAAAATTTTGAAAAGTAAAGTAAAAAAATGACAGTAAGATAAGGTTAATTTATCACTGGAGGAAGAAAAAATTTAAAAATAAATTTAGAGTAGCTTAAGTATACAATGTTTATAAAGTCTACAGTAGTGTATGGTAATGTCCTAGGCCTTCACATTCACAAATTCACTTACCACTCACTCGCTGACTCCCCCAGAGCAACTTCCAGACCTGCAAGCTCCATTCATGGTAAGTGCCCTATATAAGTGTAACATTTTTTTAAATCTCTTATGCTATATTTGTACTGTACTCTGTCTATGTTCAGATATATTTAGATACACAAATATTAATACTTACCACTGTGTTCCAATTGCCTGCAGTATTCTGCACAGTATCATGATATACAGGTTTGTAACCTAGGAGCAACAGGCTATACTAGCCTAGGTGTGTAGTAGGCTGTACCATCCAGGTTTGTGTGTAAGTACATTCCATGATGTTCCCACAACAATGAAATCACCTAAGGATGCATTTCTCAGAATGTATCCCATTGTTAAGCAATGCACAGCTGTGCTGTGTTTGATGCAGGATAGAATTATTAAAAGAAGAGACATGAAGGCAGGATAAGAAATAAAGCATATAGTTGAAAAAAACTGCCTTGATTCATTATTCCTATTCTAAAAATGAGTTCTATTTTAGTTGTATAGCTTCAGGCAAATACCAGCACTTACTCTGAATTAGGTTTAGAGTTAATTTGAGGCAAGATTAAAATAAAGAACTGAACAAAAATCTGGCACAGTAATATGATGTTTTGGTCATGTCATCTGCTAGGACAAGAAGAACATTAAATAGATGTCTTAGTCTGTTTGGGCTACTATGACAGGATTCCATAGACTGGGTGACATATATAAACAACCCAAATTAATTTCTCACAGTTCTGGAGGTTGGGAAGTACAAGATCAAGGTGCTGCAGATGTGATGTCTGCTGGTTCAAGGACAGCCATCTCCTCACTGAGTCCTCACATGGCAGAATCGGGGAGGGAGCTTTCCAGGGTCTCTGTTATAAGGGCACTAGTCCCAGATTGGCATTCATGACCTAATCACCTACCAAAGGCCCTACTTCCTAAAACCATCACATCGGGGATAAGTTTTCAACATATGAAGTTTTGGGGGAAAGCAAACATTCAGCCCATAACAATAGGTATGGAAGAAGTCCCATTATAAGTGAGATCTGTGAGGCCAACCCTGAAGACCTAGAATGGCAGAATTTATCTTTTCTTCCCTCTTTCACAAAGCTGGGTGTTGACATTGTTCAGACACTGCACTTACTTGTTTCTGTAGGAAAAGCTTCAAACAAACTCTGAAGCTTATCAAAACATGGTACATTCCTCAGATAACTGTGTTAATCTTCTTGAAGTGAATGTTATGACTAGGATCTACAGAGCCTTTGAACTGCGGGTGACTTTAGGAGATATTTGGTCATGTACTTCAACTCCTCATTTTATACGTGAAGGAACTGCCCAAAGCCAGTACACAGGGTTCATGAGAATCAGGTCTCCTGACTTTTTTTTGTTTTTTTTGAGACAGAGTCTCGCTTGGTTGCCCTGCATAGAGTGCAGTGGGGTCATCATAGCTCACTGCAACTCAAACTCCTGGGCCCAAGTGATCCTCCTGCCCCAGTTTCCCAAGTAGCAGGGACTATAGGTGCCCACCACCATGCCCAGCTAATTTTTCTATTTTTTGTAGAGATGGGGTCTTGTTCTTTTCTTTCTTTCTTTCTTTTTTGAGGACAAGGAAAGAGAAGTTTATTAATTTGCCAGCAAATGAGGAGGTTGGCAGATTCCCATCTTAAAGTACCAATGTCCTGCTTCTGAGTAGAAGTGCAGAGCTTTTAAAGGGGCTGGTTCTGATTGATCCCATTTTCACTGAAGACAATCTTGTGGCCTCCACCTGGACAATTCCCTTGAGTCATCTCCTATGGAACAAAAAACAAAGGACACCCCCCCTGCCCCTCCCAACCACTGGCCTGAGGCAGGGAGGTAGGTTTTAGTTCTCAAAAAAGGTAAGGGGGTTCTGAAGAGACAGAAAACATTTCTACTGTTTTTCAGGCTATTTTCTCTGTTACATATTCCCCACTATCAATTTTATCCTTCCATATATGTGGGAGGAGGGGCGACATAGTCATCAACCTACTTCCTGCTGAATTGGGGTGATGTTTTAGATGGGAGGTACAGATTATCAGGTGAAAAAGGACATAAACAATAACTACAACCATGAGAGTTGACAAGGTGAAATGGACTGTCACCTTGCACACAATGTCTGATGCAGGGCTGGGTTAGAAAAGAAACATGGGACCTCTGAGTGCAGAGCTAGTTGTACCCTGTAGGTGATCCAAGAGACCAGGTTCTGCAAATTCAGAAATCTTATATAGAAGTACTCATACCAAACAAGGTTTAAGATAACACACCCAGCAATGAGACAGATCAACAGAAGAGGCAATAGCCTGGGGAAATCATCATTGAGGAGTTGTCTCTATATCTTTGGTGTGATGGGCCCAAGGTTTCACTTCTGACAATTTTAATGAGCTGTGAGTTGTTAGAGGCACTTCATAGGGTCCCTCCCTCTTCTCTGCTTCCAACTGGGGCAGAGACCAAAAGAGGCAAACTCAAGTACAGTGGTTAGCACCTGACCCAACATTTGACATATTGCTTTATTCTATTTTCTGTTACTGTGGTTTTATTACCATATTTGCCATGGGGTGCTAGGAACAGTCTCTCATAAACTATTTTTTTAGGGGGGCTTAAGCCTGCTTCTTAAGGGCTATGCTTATCCAGAGGAGGGAAAGCAGCAATACCTTATCCCACTTTAGATGGGTTTTCTGCATCAATTCCAGGATGCATGTAATATTTATTCTAGGTGTAGGGTTTTGCTTACTTGCTGGGTTACCTCTGCTTCAAGGGAGGATCCATTATCACTCTGTGTGGAGGAAAGGAGATAACCTGCAGGATCATTGAGTCCATTGTGTCCAGCTTCTTGGATAAACAGTTCACTAGGTTCCCATTGAGGGTCCTCTCGAAGAAGTTTATGGGTGCATGCTCCCAATATGTGTATTCATGCAGGTGCAGGGTCTTGCTCTTGCTCAGGCTGGTCTAGAACTCCTGAACTCAGCCTCCTGTCTCAGCCTCCCAAAGCACTGGGATTACAGGCATGCCCCTACACCCAGCACTGCCCTCTTATATGGTGTTTTACTGACCATATTGTACTGTTCATATTATAATCTTATGCTTAGAATTTGGGGTTACCATTATTTTTTGTGACTGAATATTTAGGAATGACTATTTTCCCTTTGCTGAGAATTTTACCTCTCAGGTAAGTCCTGGCAGCCATGTTTCTATCAGATAACCATACTCCCACCATAACTGATTGCATTAGTTGGACCCATTAGATTTTCATTCGGAAAATTTTGACTGAGTCCAGGAGTTGGGAATTGAGTCATGTAAGCTCCTAAGCTGTAGAGGGAAGTTCTTTAAATTCCTTTACTGAGGTCCTACAAGTTGTCTTGACCTATTTCTTGGATGTCATCCTTCTAATAAAACTGTTCTATGGTCGGGTGCAGTGCTCACGCCTGTAATCTCAGTGCTTTGGGAGGCTGAGACGGGAGGATCACTTGAGACCAGGAGTTTGAGACCAGCGTAGGCAACATAGCAAGACCCCATCTGTACAATCAATCAATCAAAACAAACATCAACAAAAAAGGCCCTTCTTTTGTTGGTGCTTACTCTGATTGGTTTCTGTTATTTGCATTCAAGGAAACTTTAACCAAAAACCATAGAAGCCAAAGATAAAGCATATCAGTTGCTTCCAGATCTGAGTTTTTAAAAATAATACATTTTTAAAACTGTGATAAAATACACATAACATTTTACCATCTTAACTATTTTTATTTTATTTTAAAATTTTATTTATTTATTCTTTCAGAGACAGCATCTTGCTATGTTGCCCAAGCTGAACTTGAACCCCTGGGCTCAAGCAATTCTCCCACTTCAGCCTTCTGAGTAGCTGGGACTACAGGCATGCACCACCATGCCTAGCTTTAACCATTTTTAAATGCACAGTGCAGTGGTATTAAGTATATTAATATTGTTGTGCAACCATCACCACTATCCATCTCTAGAACTCTTTTCATATTGCAAAATGAAACTGTATACCCATTAAATAATAACTCACCATTTTCCCCTCCTCATAAGCCCTGGCAACAACCATTCTGCTTTCTGTCTCTATGAATTTGACTGCTCTAGGTACCTCATATAAGTGGAATCGTATAGTATTTGTCTTTTGTGACTGGCTTCTTTATAGCCACACCTGCTCTCTCTTCTGGTTACTATTTGCATGGAATATCCTCTTTCATTCCTTCACTTGTAACCTATTTGTGTCTCTTGATTTAAAGAGAGTCTCTTGTAGATAGCATAGAGTTGTATCTTTTTAAAAAGTCCATTCTGCCAATCTCTGTCTTTTGATTGAAAAGTTAAATCCAATTAAATTAATTCCTTTTTTTTTTTTAATTTCAGCTCATCATGGGGGTACAAAAGCTCAGGTTATATACATTGTTCCATGTCCCGCCTTGTGTCATTTTACTGTTTGTTTTCTATAGTCTTATAGCTTTTTTCTCCCTCATTTCCTGCATTACTTTCTTCTTTTGTGTTTAGTTGATTTTTCTGCTGTGAAATGTTTTAATTTCCTTCACATTTCCTTTGGTGAATATTCTATAACTACTTTCTTTGCACTTAACCTGAGGATTTAACATCCTAATGTTAGAACCTCCATTGATATACCAACTTAACTTCAATAACATACAAAGCCTCTGCTTCTTTATAGCTTTGTCCTCACCACCTTTCAGTTATTGATTTTACAGAATTACATAATTATACACTGTGTGTCCAAAAACATAGACTAATAATTGTTTTTTAATGTATTAATTTCTTAAATTATGTGTAAAACAAAATGTGGAGTTATAAACCAAAGTTACAATAATATTAGTTTTTAAAATAATAATAGTTTTAAAAAAATTTTTAGTCTTTTAAATCATGTGGAATATGAGAAAATGGAGTTACAAACCAAAATTAAAATAGTATTAGCTTTTATAATTGCCCTTGCGTTTACTTTTACTGAGATCTTTATTTCTTCAGATGGCTTCAAGTTACTGTCGCGTATCCTTTTGTTTCAACCTGAAGCACTCATTTTAGCATTTCTTGAAGGGCAAATCTAATGGTAACAAACTCCCTCAGCTTTCTGGAAATGTCTTAATTTCTCCCTCATTTTTGAATGACAGTTTTGCTAAATATAGGATTCTTGTTTGGCAGTTTTATTTCTTTCAGTACTTTGAATATATCAGCTCACTGTCTTTGGGTCTTCAAAGTTTCTGATGAGAAATTGAATAATCTTATTGAGGAGCATTTGTATGTGATGAGTTGCTTCTCTCTTGCTGCTTTCAAGATTTTCTCTTTGTCTTTGGATTTTAACAGTTTGATTACAATGTGTCTCAGTGTGGGTCTTTTTGAGTTTATTCTACTTAGAATTTGTTGAGCTTCTTGGATGTTTACATTAATGTCTTTCATCAAATTTGGGAAGTTTTTGGCCATTATTTCTTTGAATAATCTCTCCACCTCTTTCTCACTGGCTTCTGGAACTCCCACAATGCATATGCTGATTTGCTTGATGGTGTCTCACGGGCCTCATGGGCTCTTTCTCTTTTCTCCGATCTTCTTTCTTTCTGTTCCTCAGACTCAATAATTTCAATTGTCCTATCTTCAAGTTTACTGATTCCTTTTTCTGTCCACTCAAATCTGTTTCTGAATCTCTCTAGTGAATCTTTAATTTCAGTTATTATACTTTTCAATTCTAGAATTACTTCTTGGATTCTTTTTAGGTTTTCTGTCTCTTTATTGATATTTCCATTTTGTTTATACATTGTTTTCTTGACTTTCTCCATGTCTTCTTTTAGTTCTTTGGGCATCTTTAAAATGGTTATTTTAAAGTCTTTGTCTAGCAAGTCTACCATTTGGTCTTTTTCAGGGATGGTTTCTGGGTTTTTTTGTTTTTGTTTTGTTTTTTCCTTTGAATGAGCCATTATTTCCTGTTTCTTTGTGTGTCTTGTGGTTTTTGTTGTTGTTGGCAACTGTTTGAATCTAATATTGTAGTAATTCTGGATATCAGATTCTAACCTTCCCTAGGGTTAACTGGCTTTCCTTTTTGTTTTTTGATTGTTGCAGGCTGTCTCTATGCCAAGGGTCAGGCTGAGATGTAAACTTAAGGTCTTCTCAGGTTGTTGTTAAGCCCGTACCTTTCCCTGGGCATGCATGATCATTATCTAAATTCCCCGGTATATGTGGTTGCTTTTGAAGGAACTAGACTTTAAATGTTTGGCTCCTAAAAGGGGAAAAAGAGAAAAATGAAGGGGGAGTAGAAGGAAGAAAATGGGCACGACATTTTAAATCTCCCCGAAGTTGCTTCAGCTGGAGGGGGAAGGACTTGCAGCAGTAGGGGAAGGGTTGCAATAACAGCTGCTTGCCTGTGTGTCTGCACCTTCAAGGTCAGGAGCAAGACAGGCATCAGAACACAGATCCCCAAATTTTGGAGCTCAAAGTCCTTATTGTCCATCCTGGCTCCACAAGCTGCCAGGAAGCTGCTCCAGAACACTTACCATAGCTGCCTGCCCTGGGTATGGGAGATGGGTAGCAGCAATGAGCTGAAATTAGCCACAGTTTAGTATCCAAACCTTCCCCTGGAAGTTTCAAGCCTTTGAATAGACTCCAGAGTTCCAAAATAGTTACACAAAACAGATTCTGTCAGTTTAATTGTTGTGTAGGTGGGGAGACAGATTCTTGGTGCTTCCTACTCTGCCATCTTCCCTGAAGCCTCTCTTCAGATCTGAATTTTATTTCAGACCTTGATTTAAAAGTCATGGTTCTTTCAAGATAGCTTATTATATCATTACCATATAGGTAACGATTATACCATTAAAACATTAGGGCTCAGGTTTGTCTCTCAACACCCATATATTTTGTTTTATTTTATTATTTCATTTACTACAATTTACTCTTCCTTGCATTATGATGAATGTATTTTCCCTACTTTATAAGCAAAGAAACCTCAGGCAAAGCTGAGGTTGCTTCTGAGAAGAGTTTGCCCTCTGGACACTCAACTCAAGCACTTTTCACATTGTTTTATATAACCATTATTAAAACAAAGTCAAGAATTCTAACAGAACTCAATAGAACATAAGCTCTTGAGGACAAGCCTCTCACAGTGAATGCTCAATCTCTCCATAGTTCCAGGCAGACTGTCTTCTTATTGCTCCCACCCTGACAGAGCCCTCTTGCTCATTTCAGACCTGCTCATTTGGGTAGCTGTGTGGTGCAGAGAGCCAGAAAAAAGAAGGTTTTTTTTTTGTTTCTTGCCCTCTGAGTTTGCAGACTATGAAACAAAATATTTCTTCTGTAACATTGTCCAACTTTGGGAGAGATGAGACTTTTGCTATGGAAGAGGCATGGGACTATGGGACAGGTGGTGGGCCCTGCAGAAACTGGAACTTGGGGTGGGCAGAGGTGGTGAGCAACAAGGTAGGACGAACAGCATCGAGGCCTCTGTGCTATCAGCCAGGGTCAGTCGGCCTGGGTTTCTGAACATGCTTGAAATCACCAGGTTACAAAAAGGCAATTTCTGCAAAAATCCAGCTCAGTGGATTAGACAGGTCCAAGGAATGAGTGGGCAGGCTCTTGTTTGGAATATTATTGTTGTAGCCACCACAGAATATTTATCGATGTATTTATCATTACTGGCTGTAGGGAAGTAGACTACTTTAATCAGGGCGGGTTCAGCTCTCTGAGATAGTATCTTTGGCATTTCGGGGGTGAATGGCTGACATGGCCTGCATCCAAATTCCCCCTGAGCCTTTGTTAGCCAAATGAGCACAGGTCCTGTCCTGTCAGGAGCTCCTGCAGCCCTGACTAGACCAGACACAGATCTGCTCCATGCTCCAGCCCCTGGCAGAGCCTGTGTCCGCCAAAATCCAGAAGCCTCAGTGGACCTGGGACCCCAAGGTCCTCTTTCACAACCTGCACCTCGTCTTGCCCTGGGTCTTGGGCTACAAAAGATCCAAAGCAAAAACAGTCCAATACCACTCAGGAATGTCTTTTGCAGTGTCCTTTCTTCTCAGGAAACTGTCACTTTCAAAACTCTGAACTTTGCAGACCCTGGGCAACAGAAGGTTACAGGCGGATTATGAAAGGATTAGGGGGCTTTGCTGAGTGAGCATGTACTGGGTACTTTCTGCCAGAGTGATTTTTCTGAAACAGATCTGATCATGCCACCCTGCGATGGCTCCGTGTCTCCCACAGCTGTGTTTTGAAAAGTGTCGTCCAACCACCCTCTGCATCAAACTCACCCCAGAAGGGAGGGATCGTTAAAATGCAGATATCTGGGTCCACTCCCTGACCACTGAATATGAATTTTTGTGTGCCGGGTTCAGGAGCCTACACTTAAAAAAACTGCCCTAGTGATTCTGACATTTTACATAAGAATCAAAGTACACCACAGGATGAAGTCCAAACTGCTTAGCATGGAGTGCAAAGCGCCACGGGCTATGGCTTGACCTGTCTCTGTCTTGTCATCTTCCCTGGAAGCACTTACCAAACCCGTGTCTCCCCACTTCTAGCCAAACTGAGGCACTTCACAGGACTTTCTGGGGTCTCTCTCTCACGCCCACACTGTTCCCATTGCTTAGAGCACCACCGCCTCTACCTCCGCCTTTCCTCCCTCCCCCTTGTTGCTCTTTTATTCTTCTTAACAGTTAGCTGTCATCCTGTCCTTTGGATGAGGCACGCCTCCTCGACTTCCCTCTGAGTGACACTGGCAGTGAGTCACACCACTTGCGTATTTGTCTTTCTCCCCGCTGGACTCTCAGCTCCACAGAATGGGAACCATGTCTCGTCCTCGGGTCCCCAGTGCAGACTATGCTTGTTGGCCCTCGGTAGGGGCTCAGAAACAGTTGGGAATGAATAAAGATCCGAAGCGACAGACACCAGAGCTTTGCATCTACTTGGGTTTGGTATGTCTTCTTAACAAAACCTGAACATTGGTGGTTTTAAACTCTGGTCTCTGAAGGATAATAAGGAATTAAAAAAGAAGAAAGAAACCCAGGTTATGAGATTAACCATGTATATTTTACTAGATAGAGATCAAGTTAGGCATAACATATGAAACCGATTACAAATAGAGCTACAATGGATGTGTGGCCCTGTTCTAACTGGGCAAGACCACACTCATGGGGCTAGGGCTGGACTGGCGGAGGTGATGGGTGGGTGGGCTACAGCTGGAAGTGGGGGAACCCAGGGGCTGAAACCGAGATATGTATCTGACCCCAGGACCTCCAAGGAAAAAGGAGCCAGAGGTCTGAGTGAGCATTGGTAAGCTTCCCAAAGGTTGGTGCTCCTGAGATCAAGTAGAACCACACCAGGCAGCAAGTTGGAGGAGGGACCACAAACACCATCTCGGAGGGTCAGGGGCCAGAGGAACACTGGGCCAAGACGGTGAAGAGTTTGGAAAAGGCAGGGCTGGCATTGCTCCCACCAGCCCTGGCACCAACCTGGTGGGCCTCCGTGATGAGGTTTATAATGAAGGCCTCGCTTTGGGCAGTCAGCTAGAGGGGAGTGGTGGGTGCTGGTGGGCATTCCTGACAAGAGACGCCTGCCAGAGGGTGGGCACCTGGGCGTGGTGGGCAGGAACACCCTGATAAAATCTTATCAGCCTCCTCTCTCTGACCTTGCTATCAAGGCTTTTGTGGTTTAAAAAAAGGCCACTACCCTGTTCCCTCCTTCCAGATCTTTGCTGTAATTGTAGAAATACTGTATGGTGTTTTTGAGAAGACAGTCTGACACATATGTACAGTACATGCAGTTTTGGCCTTTGCTCGATACCTATCTGCTTCTTTGCTGTTCTTTTCAATTTATGGGGAGAGAGGTGTGATTGTGGGCTGCAGACAGGGCTGGGCCGTTAAGATTTGAGCCTGATCCTGGCTCTGGCATTGAGTTTCTCTCTGGCCTCAGGTAAGTTCCTAAATCTTTCCTTTTTTTTTTTTTACTGGCTCTAATGAGTAGCTCAGGGTGTTTTTTGTGTTAAATATTGTTGAAAGTGGCTGGTCCTAAGGTAGTGAGCTCTCACTTGATTGTTCACAGTCAGTTATAGATTGAACTCCTTCTTTTACTACTCCCTGCTCCCACTACCGTACTTGACTGGTCTTAAAAAAAAAATTAAAAAAAAATGTTGAAAATATCTTCTAAGCCCTACAGCTGCATCTTTGGCAAATTCCAAATTCCTTTCCGTCCCTCTCTGGTTTTGCAAGCTCCAGGGTCAGGTATCCTGGTTTCCCTCTACCTGAGCACCTTCAGGTAGCTGGCCCATTTTTCATGGAAACAGGAATAGCAGGCGTGGATATTCATTAATTGTAGTTGTTTAAAAAAATGTTTAACTACATTCTACAAGCAAATCCATGTAGAATGTAGTTATGAAAACCAAGGCCTATTGCCAAAGAAAGGTGTGTGTGTGTGTGTGTGTGTGTGTGCGCCCGCCTGCAGTGGGACATGTGCTTGTTATGTAACATCTGATCCTTGATCCCTGGATGGTATCCAGTGAGTAACTGGTTGGATTTGGGGCCTAAAATGCCTTGGGAACTGTTTGTAGCCTTGGTGGGAACTAGATGACTCTATGTTGTCTCAATCCTGCTTTGTAAATAGTCTCGTCCCTGGGTCCGTTTGACAGCGCCCGGCTGATTTTCAGGTCTGGTGATCTTGCTTACCGCGTGTCTCCTAGAGAAAGAGTTCTGAGCGGTCAGTGAGGAGCTTGTAGGACGGGATCCAGGCACCCCTGGGGACACCTGTACTGTACTGTACTGTGAGGTATTTTCAATGCAGGGGGTTCCAGGCTTGCTCTGTTGTATAGTTTAATATCTGAGCAGTTGCGTGAGTTTCTTTGGAGCGACCTGGCAGTGTATCCCACCTGAGCTCAGTTCACTTCCCCTCTAAGCCAAGCCCCTTCCTTGGAGCTGGTCCAGGGCCATTGCCACCACTGCACTGGGACCTACAGGCCAGTTACAGCATTGGCTTAGTCTGGAAGTCATATATTTGAATATTGAGTGAATCAAAAATGATATTTCTATCACATCACTGAAGTCAACCAAGCTGAGATGCTATAACCAGAGACCCTCACTAATGTGGGCCACCTCATGGTCTGGGGGTGTGTCCTGCATTGCTGGGCAGCTCCGCTCCACACACACACTCAACCACCCAGAGTCCTTGCATCCTGTGGCTCTGGTGTCCGGTGTCCTTGAGGCTGTTTCCAGGGCTGAAGCTGAGTTACCATAAATCCACGTTCCAGACTGCAGAGTGGGGGCAGAGAGCATGGAGGGGCACTCCTGCTCAGACTTCACATACATCCTTTCTACTCTGGTCTGCTGGAGAGGATTTAGTGACAAGGCTACACCTTACTACAAGCTTGAGAAATGCAGCCCTTACCTGGGCATCTGTGCACCAAACCATTACCCAGTTATGGGGAAGAAGAGGAGAGTGGGTCTGGTTCATAGCTACCAGCCTCCCCTGTCATTGTAAACCATTCAGATGCCTTGTGAGTTGCAAGTTCAAAGCCAGCCATCAGGGCCGGCTTTGTGGGGCGTGGCCTGTGCAGTCGCACAGGATTCTATCCTCAGAGGCTCTGCATTTGATAAAGTGCTCTGCTACTGGCGTCTCCAAATTCTAAATGACTTTTTAACAAGGTGCCTACATTTCATTTTCAATGGGCCCCACAAATGCCCATTCTGCCTGCTACTTCCCAAATTAACATTTTCATTTCACCCAATTCAGTATTTACTGAAAATCTATTTTGTAGTAAGACACCGTGAAAGATCATGTGAGGAACACAAAGATGCGAAGATGAACAAGATTCAATATCAGGGTCTTACAATCCACAACCCAGTAGGGGGTGACAGAAATGGAGTTAGTTGTCACTCAAGAGTTGCCCACACACTGTTGTGAAAATTCACAGGAATGAAGGCAGCCTCTGATTGCTGGTGGTGTTGGCAGGGGGTGGCTGTTGGTGGTGTAAGCTCTTAGAATATTTTCATGAACCATTTCAAGCATATAAAAATACAGAGAATAATCTTACAAACATTTATGTACCCACCACCTTGTTTTGTTGATTCTTGACATACTTCCATGTTTGCTTCACATATTTTTAAGAATTTAAATATTACAGATACAGTAGAGCCTCCTTTGTGTCTCTCTCTGATTTCATTCCCTTCCTTCCCCACTAGGAGTAATTAGTCACCTCTTGAATTTGTGTTTAAAATCCCAATGCATGTCATAATATGTTTTTACCACATATACATGTATCTATAAATAATCTTTAGTATTTTATGTGTTTTAAACTTTACAGAAATGTCATTATACTTCATTCATTCATTAATTCAGCAAATTCTTCATTGAGTGGCTACTGTGGACAGGCACTGTTTTAGGCATTGGGGATACAGCAGTAAAGAAACTAAACAAAAATTTCTACTTTGTGTTCCAGAGGGGCAGAGAGACAGTAAGCAAGAAAAGTAAGAAAGAACATGCAGTATGTGAGATAATGATAATTGCTAACAATATGAGGAAAAGCAGAGAAGGGGGTATGATGTGAGGGTGGCAATAGGGTAAATTGAAATTTTAGACAGAGTGGCCATGGAAGGCCTTGCTTTACCTTTTCTTCTGCCATCAGATATTTATGTTTTGAGACTTATCGATTTTGAAACATATATTTCTAGTTCATTCATTTCCATCACTATGCAACGTCCATTGCATGAATAGGTCATACTTCATTCATTCTCCTATTGATTAGCATTCAGATTGTTTTTAATATTCTGCTGCTAGAATCAAGGCTACAAGGAACACACCCGGACATATCCCCATGTGCACATGTGCAGTGTCTCTAAGACAGAGTAGTCCTAGGAGGAGGGTTTGGGCCAGTCGCAATCCACATCTTTAACTTTACTAGGTGTTGCCAAATTGCTGTCCAAACTGACTCTATCCATGTACATTCTGCAGAAAAGGGTTAACATAGTAGGCCTGAAGCTACTGTCTTTAGAAGGGCCTGCTTGAATTGGCCAGCATCTGGGAACTTGGATTTCTGGAGTGTTCCCACTGTTCTTTAACTAATAAGGGTGGCTTACTGTGCCTAGACTGTACAAGCAATGTGGTTTGTGCTGGGCCCTTGCATTTTTCCAAAGAGTCTGGAATTTTGGAACATGGTAGTTAAAGTGTGCTTATGTGACACAATAAAAACCTTCAGTGCTGGGTCTCTAATGGGCTTTTCTGGGCAGAAGCATCATATACATGTCGCTGCTGGGGAATGAATGTGCTCTATGTGATCCCGCATGAGAGGAAGAGAGTTTATGGGAGCCAAAGCATGGATCCCACCAGACCCCTTCCATGTCTTTTCCCCTTATGATCTGCCTGGGTATTCTCACTGTGTTGCTGTAATAAATCTTAGCCATGAGTACAACTACATGCTGAATCCTGTAAATCCCTCTAGCATATGAGTGTGAGCTTGGGAACTCCCATCACATACTCCCACCAATAGTGAGAGTTCCCACTGCCCCATAACATTGCTAGATTTTTGCCAACCTGATAGGTGTGAAATAATATCCCATTGTTACTTGGATTTTTATTTCCTTGATTACTAGTAAGGGTGTGCATCTTTTCAAATGTTTAGTGACTATTTGAGTTTCTCCTTCTGTGATGTGCCTATTCATGTGCTTTGCTCATTTATCTTTTGGGTTATTTGTCTTAGTAAATCATAGAAGATTTTTATATCTGGATACTAATTCCTTGTTTGTTATACACATTGAAAAGAACTTCTCCCTTTCTGTGTTTCTTTTCTGTCTGTATTTCTTTTTTTTTTTATTTCAGCTCATTATGGGGGTACAAAAGTTCAGGTTATATATATTGCCCATGCCCCCCCAATCCCCCCCGAGTCTGAGCTTCAAGCGTGTCCATTCCCTAGACAGTGCTCTTCGCACTCATCACGTAGGTATGCACCCATCCCCTCCCTCCATCCCCCCCAGTCAGAACTTCAAGCGTGTCCATTCCCCGGACAGTGCGCATCACACTCATCAAGTAGGTATACACACATCCCTTCCCCCCAGCCCCCACCTCTGTCCGATACCCAATTGGTGTTATTCCCAAATGTGCACTTAGGTGATGATCAGAGAAACCAGTTTGCTGGTGAGTACATGTGGTGCTTATTTTTCCATTCTTGGGATACTTCACTTAATAGAATGGGTTCCAACTCTCTCCATGTCTGTATTTCTTACAGTGTGTTTTGTTTTATGTAAATTTTTCATCTTAATGTACTGAAATTAATGTCTTTTCCCCTATGGAGTGTGTATGTATGTGGGTGTTGGGTGAATATGTGTGTGTGTGTCTTGTTGTGTGTCTTTGGAGAGGTTGTATGGAATAAGAATATAGGCTCTTAGGGCTACTTCCTTTAGAAGATTAAAAAAAAAAAAAAAAAGGCACTGGAGCTAGATTATGTAGGGTTTAAAATCCCAGACCCACCACTTAGGTGCAATTTAGGTCAAGTTACCCTCCTCTCCGGACCTCAGTTCATTCATTTGTAAAATGGAGATAATCACAGTTTCTGCCTATTAAGTGGTTGTAAGGATTATATGATGAAATATTAACATATAAAGAGCTCAGTAAGTGTTAGTAACCAACATTTCTTATCCCAACATGATGAAAACAGTATCTTATGTTTTCTTCCTAAATTTTTCAAGCTTGGCTTTTCAAAAGTGGTCTTTAGTACTCTTCCTTTTCCCTTTCTGTTCCCTTCCTTCTTGAACAAAGCATTCTCAAGGCTGTTAGGTGGGGTAGAAGCAGGTAGGTGCCCACCTGGGGCTGAGGGGGAGCCTCAGTGGCCTCGCCCAGGTGCGGCAAGGAGGGTGTCCATGGAGGAAGGCGGATTAGTGTGGAAGGTCAGACCCCAATCGGGGTGAGGAGGGTATTGATGTGGTGGGGGGGCCCAGGATGGGAGTCAGAGCCTGAGCAGGGAGAGGAAGGTGTGGGTATCAGAGCCCTAGTGATGTGAGGTGGGTCTGTGTGGGGAGGTGGGAGGACGGTGGTAGAGATGGGAGATGGGTTACATCCAGTGGGATTGATTAAATAGGTTAATACGTATATAAATGCATTAAAGATAGTGAGAGCTGTCAGGAAAGGGAGTTAAATATAAGGGAAGGGAGAAGATGAAAGTGAACCCTGTGGTGTTGGGTTAGAATTGGAGGTGTCAGTGTGAATGCATGATTGTTGGTGTATGTACACATTTGATACAGAGAGAAATAAATATAGATGTAAATAGATATCTATCAATTATCTACCTACACATACATACATAAATATATACTCTCTAACTGTCCACTGAGAGAGCCCAGATGTTGGCTTCAAAATAGTATATTCTCTAAAAGGAACCAGAGCCCTTGGGGGAAATGGTTGATTCCAAGTTGGGAAATGGCAAGAAGAACCTGGAACATCTTGTTGTGCCAGAAAGCAAGTAAGTGCTCAAGCAATGGTGTGGAACACGTCAAAATGACACAAGGGCCATCTTGATGGATTTCCACTGGCTAAATCAGGGATAAACTGAGCATTAAAGGAAATAACATAGTAAAGAATGAAATCCCTTGAATACAATAGGCAACCATGAATCCATAAATAAGTAAATGAATATATTAAGCATTCGATAGGGAATATGATCATTTACATAGTATTAAAGTACTTCCTCACAAAATACTTACTAATTACAAAGGGGAAAAGAATAATTTTATGGTGGGGAAGCCTGGCAGACACCTCCATAATCAAGTGATCAAAGTCAACATCATTAGTAATAGGTCAAATCAAAATTTCATGCCGTCTAATAGGATGCAATGGAAAGAAAACAGTAGCACTTCTGAGATATTCCTGCCAAAGATGCATAACCTGAATCTCATTAGGAGGAAATATCAGACAAGCCCACCTTGAAGAACACTACAAAATATAATAATTAGCCCATCACCTTCAAAAGACTGGGGAGCTGTTCCAAACTAAAGAAGATCAAAAAGACATGCCAGCTAAATGCAACATGTGATTCTGAATGGGATCCTTTTGCTATGAAGGGCCTTATTGGGACAGTTGTTGAGACTTGAATGGAGTCTAAGGATTAGGTGGTGATGACGGATCCATGTTAACTTCCTGATGTTGATAGTTGGATTGTGATCATGTAGGAAGATGTACTTGTTTGTAGGAAATATACAAACTATTCAAGGGAAATGAGGCTTCAGGTGGGGAACTTTCTCTCAAATGGCTTAAGATAAAATTCTATTACACTTGCAGCTTTTCTATAAATCTGTGATTGTTTCAAACTTTAAAAGTTATTACATAAAATTACTTTTTATCTTTTAAAAAGAGTGGTTTAATTCACTTAGAATTTATTTGTGTGTATGGTGATATAGAATTTAAAAAATATGTTTCCATGTAAATAACCAGTTGTTAATGCTTAATACAAATTTGAAAAGTGAAATTTAGGGAGAAAGATATTCTAGACAGATGGAAGAGAATGATTAAAGACAGGAAAATGAGGGTCAGATTTTAGGGGTTTGGCTTGGCTAGGTTGTAGCTCATATGTGGACTGACATGGGGTCAAGCTAGAAGGGTAGGTTAGGGCCAAATCATAAAAGGCCTTTAATGCCAAGGTGAGGGTTTTGCATTTAGGTGTATAGGTTATGGGAACCATTGGAAACTTGAGTAAGTGAATGATCCTTTTGGGAAGACTTTCCTATTCCCTCCTACTTCCAGCTAGTCAGGGTTGAGCTCCTGTCATTGATTCATTGATATTCTCTTGATCTCTGTCTCCTTCTCTTTCCCTCTCCCTACTGCATTGCCCCAATGGATTTCTGGGACAACTTTCTGACCAGAGTGGTGCTAGGGCCTTTTTCTTGTACCCTGGTGATTAGCACAGTGCCTGGCTCCTAGTAGGTGTTCAATAGTGGTTCCTGCACAGACCTCAAGAACTGAATTTTAAGAAGCAGAGTGTAGTATCCACGGATATGGGAGAGGACAGCCCGGCCCACGTAGGAGCTGGAACATCAGCCAGGCAGGAGGTAGTAAGGGCTGTATCAGAGAAAGGGCAGTGACACCAGCAAGGCAAGAGGGACAGTTGGGAAGCCGCTTGTGGTGTTGGAAGCAGTAACTTGGCAAATGGCAGAATGTGGGCAGGGGGGAGGGTTGAAGGAGGAGGAAGAGGAGATTCTGAGGTTTTAAACATCTAGGATAGGGAGAAGAGTCATGCCTGTAACCAGAGCAGGAAAATCAATCAGTTCAGAATCTCACAGAGGGAGGACAGAGGACAATTAAAATAACAAAAAGTGTAAAGTTACCTTATAATTGCTTATCATTCTGTAGTTCTCGAAGCTCATCATCTTCATAGTGATAAACACCTCTGAACACTCCAAAACAGAGAAGTCCTCTCCAAAGCAAGGACTAAGAATAAATACACATTTCCTGATTCTTCCCTGATATTTTTGCCCAGGAGCCTAAATTTAAAAATTAATCAACTTACTGACTTTGCTATTTTGTTTCTATAGAACTTCTTAGTCGGCTGGGGGAAGGAGCACAGATGTCTGGAGCCCAGCCCTCAGATGCCTGGTTTAGTGGGAGTTGATGCTGCGCCTATAAGATGTCTTGTCTTCTTGTCGCATGGACGAGGTGGACGGGAGAGGCAGGTGCAAACTCAGGACCAGCCACACCCTCCGCAGGCTGGCTGCTGTCGGCTGTTACTGTTAAGAATTATCTTGTATTCTGGGGCCTCAATCAAGATTGGAGATCTAAAATCATAGTTTCCGAGCATGAAAATCATTCCCATTCTCTGGTCCTTGAATTTACCTTTGAACATCTGCTGTCCCAGATAAACTGGAGTTACCTGAAGTCCTTACTATAAAACAGAGGAAAGGGGACAAGTGGTATTTGGGCTCCCTGAAAGGCACCTGAAGCTGTTTCTGATGTCCCTCAACACTAACCTCTGTTTAGTGGCCAGAGCAGGCGTGGGCACAGTGCGGCCCGTGGGCCAAGCCTGGCCTTGCCCATTCCTTTGTGTACTGTCTGCAGCTGCTTCTGTGCTGTGACAGCACGTTGCGTAGCTGCGACCAAGACTGTATGACCTGCAAAGTTGAAAATATTCACTATCTTGCCCTTTACAGGGAAAATTTGCCACCTCCTGCCTTGGAATGTTAGCGCGACAAGGACAGAGGCTTTTTCTCGCTCATTGCTTCTTTCCCGGAATATGGAACGTGAGTGCTTTGTGTCCTCTTCTGCCCTCGTTTCCTTTCCCCTCTCCCTTCTCCCTTCCTCCTTTGCTTCTCTAGTAGCTGCAAGAGGACTGACTTGGAGGTCAGCATCAGTCAAGACCAAAGACACTGCGGAGCCCTGGTGGAAGATGAGAACAGGTGGCTGAGGCGCGTGCCTGGAATGCCGTCTGACCAGGTGCTGTCTGTGCAGTTGCCCCTGCAACTCACCGTGACTCAGGACTCTGGGATGTGGCTGCCGCAAGCTGTGGTCTCTTCTGACATTTACTAAAGTGTAAAACCAAGAGGAAGGCTCTAGTGTGGGCACATCTGAGCCTTCACATCAGGTGCCTGCTCAGAAAGCTGTGTGTGTCACAGTGAGCTGGGGGAGAGCCCCTGAGAGAGCGCCTTCGAGTACCTTCCTCATACCATTTGTGTCTCAAGTTATAAACCAAGCCAACAAACCGCTAGACAATGACCTAGGTTCAAACATCAGCTTCTTTGGAGTCCCATGCAGGCCCGTGGTGGTGCAGAGCCCAGGGCCTGTGGCTTGTCCCCTTGTCCTCTCTCCCCTGTTTTCCCCGGGGCCTCATGTGCCCTGGGTGGACACTAGCCTGCACAATCCAGGCCACCTTTGACCCAGGAAAGAGGCCTGCTCAGGCCCTGGGAGCAGGCTTTAGGCCATTTGGACAGGGAATTCCAGAGTTCTGGGTCCAGTGGGCATGTCCCCTGGCACCTGTGGACTCTTTACCCTGTGAGAACAAAGCCACAGGAGGACCAGAGTGGGGACTACAGGGCAGGCTGGGTGGGCTGCCAAGCAATTTAATTTTTCTGGGACTTGGTTTCTCTATCGATTAAAACAATGCAAACAAAACAATTACACAAGGGCTTAATTTTTAACATTGAGGTATTTCCTAGATCTATGAGCCCAGGATTCTAGCATGTATTCTTTCCCCAACTTGACAATCAGCTTGGACAAAATGTGGTAGCTATTCTCCCCTGCAATATCATGAGTTGTGATTTGTTAATCTCAAGAGACCTGCTAAGGCACTGAATCTCCACTTTGAGGAAACCAAGCCCCAGATGGACTGGGCCCAGTGGGCTTAGTCCTTCTGGTGCCTGAAACAGCTGTCCCACAAGGGTGACGCGGCCGTATGTCTAGGGGAAAGCTCCCCTTCTCTGTGAGCCCCGTGGGCCTGCTGGTGCAGAACCTCCTCCTCCCCGGCACCGTGCAGGTGCGCAGGCGTCTGGCCCTTCCCTTCCTGTCTTCAGAACTATGGTGGCAGGCACAAATGAGGCTTCCTGTGGGCTTTTTACTCACAGTGAAAGAGATTTCTCTTTTGATCCTAGCTATTGCAGAATCTTGAGGTCCCCAAAGAAGAACTGCGAGCTTAGGAAATCTGGCAGCAAGTCATGTTCCTGGAACATGTCCTGAGTGGTCCTGTTTTCTGAAGTGACTCTCCACTTCCTCCTCCTCTTCTTCATAAATCTCTCTTCTTAAACCTGACTTGGAGATCTTTCAACAGAATAACACATTCTCAGGAGATATGGGCTGACCTTCCAACTTGAACACTCCTCAAACCAAAGCAAACTGTGGTTGTGTCTCCTCCTCCTCGACTTTCCTCCTGCTCGCTTTGGGACTGGTGTTTTTGAAAGCACAGCGTCCCTCTCACTCCACCTGCCCTTTCCTGCTTTTTGCAGGCATCAATTTCTTGGACCTTTCTTTTTTCTGTATTTTTTGCTGGGTTTTTATAGTTTGCTGGGTTTTCGGTTCAGCATGTATTTGTTGAGCATTTTCTGTGTGCCAGGAGTTGCAAAAAGCAGAGAAGAAAAGACACAGACCTTGCCCTTGGAGAGCTCAGGTGTAGTGGAGACAGAAGGTAAACTGACCTTCCTGAGAAGGGGAGCGGGCAGATCTTACCTGTGCCCGATTCTGCCCAGTCCAAGATGCCTTTCTGAAACCCTCAACACCCACCACGAATGACGGCTAATCCCCCCTCCTTGCTTAGTCTTCTTTCCTGTAATATTGTAGTTGCTAATTTAAATTACAAAACCAACCAGGATGCAGCAGTGTGATGTAAGCAGTGTCCTGGGCTTTCTCAGTCTCTATTCTGGCCCTCTTTAAAATGGTTTTGGGCCGGGCGCGGTGGCTCACGCCTGTAATCCTAGCACTCTGGGAGGCCAAGGTGGGTGGATCGCTCGAGGTCAGGAGTTCGAGACCAGCCTGAGCAAGAGCGAGACCCCGTCTCTACTAAAAATAGAAAGAAATTATCTGGCCAACTAAAAATATATATAGAAAAACATTAGCCGGGCATGGTGGCTCATGCCTGTAGTCCCAGCTACTTGGGAGGCTGAGGCAGGAGGATTGCTTAAGCCCAGGAGTTTGAGGTTGCTGTGAGCTAGGCTGATGCCAGGGCACTCACTCTAGCCTGGGCAACAGAGCGAGACTCTGTCTCAAATAAAATAAATAAATAAAAAATAAAATAAAATGGTTTTGTAGTTTTGATCATTGATAGATTTTTAAAAAGTCAAAACCAGATTAAGCTGTGGGGCTCCCAAAGTAGTTCTGTAATCTCTACTGGCAGTTGTTGCCTCGCACCTGTGGGGTGCAAAGCAGCGAGCCAGGCTGTGCAGGACTTAGTATCATGTGGCCCTCTGCCTACCATCTGCCTCTGCAGAAGCATGGGACCCTCTTTGCCAAGGTAAAATTTTACCATTTTATGCTCACTTTCTTCCACGTCCCCTTCTCAGTAGCAGTTAGGGCCTCAGCCTCTCTCTCCTCCCCTCCCTTCCTCTGTCACCCCATGGGGTATAGCCACAGTAGGTGGGCTGAACAGCACTGTTGCAGAAAGTGTTTGCACTATAAAGCCCATCTGTAGGGGAGACTGGTTTGCCAAGGAAGCCCCTTTGTTCTCATCCACAAGTCTTTTGAAAGGTTTGGTTTAAAACTATTTTCTGTAACATGTTCACCCTTCTCAAATCGAGGAGAAACCACTAAGCTCCTTTGCTAAATCTTAAGCCAAACTGCAACGTGTCCACTGAACTGTAACCATTAATAGGCAGGAAATCACGTGACGGGGTGTAGCCATCTTTGTGCTGGGCTTCAAACTAACTCAGCTGTGAGCTAAGGTCCTTTAGTATGGAAAATAATTCATACAGGTGGCAAATGTTAATTATAGAGCATATCTCATTAGGATAGACCTTTGACCTATTAGCAAATTAACAGTAGATTGGATAGAAGTTCTGCTATAATCCAGGCCCATAAAGATTTAAAAGAAAGAAACTATGTTGTAATCTTCTTGGTTTCATCATTTTTTTACATAATAAAATAAGTTCTAGGGTCTACTGAGAAATACCTCTAATTATTGCCTCAGCCATCTTAGGGAAATATAACAATGGCTTCCAACCCTAGCTTTTTCTTAAAGTGTTAGCTCTAAATTGTCCTTTTTTTCTTGAGAATATAAGTCAGTTTTCTTAATTTCCTTCTGATAGGGAAGTGAAATAACTTGTCTCAGAGACTCTCTTAGATTGAAGATTAATAATTACAACAGAATATTCTTGAAGTCATAATAGGATTTGTTCAAAGAGGAGTAACTGGGGTTGCCAGAATTAATAAGGAAAAATACAAGAGGCCAAGTAAAATTTGAATTTTAGGTACAAAACAAATACATTTTGTTGTTTATACAATATGTTAAATATACATATTTTGTGTATATTCCATGCAATATTTGGAACATACTTATATTTGAGACATAATTATGCTAAAATATTTATCAGAAATTCAAATTTAACTGGGATCCTGAATTTTATCTGATAATCCTAGAAACATGTTCAATTCAAAATGTTTCTTGGTGAACAACTAGTGGGAAAAAGTTTAGTGAGTGTGTTGTGCCTCATCTTGGAAGATAAAAGTTCTTAGAAACTTTGGAACAGACCTCAATACCTTTAAGCCTCAGTTCTCCAATTTGAGAAATGGAGGGTGTGAAATCTAAATGCTGCACGGGCCTGCAACGAGAAATTTTAGAAGTAATGATAGTCCAGTTACAAGATAAATGATTTTTTTAAATTCCTTAAACTGCTTAGGTACAAATCGTACTAATTGGTATAATTAATTTACAAGCAAATTAAGTGAACAAAAACTGGTTGTGTTCAGTTCCAATCTTGGACCTCATCATGAACTCTCAGGTGTAGTTTAGCAACTAATAATGAGAAGGCATTTTCTCTTCAGCTTTGGTGTGTTTTCTCTACCAAATAAATCAATTTAAAACTCATCTTGACACTGCTCCACCCCGGTACCCTCACCCCCATCATTTCAATGTGAAAAAAGGAGAGGGATTCAAACCAACTTAGTCCAATTGCCTTCTCAACATACAGACTCCTTAAGTGTTGCCTCAGACTATGTCTGACCTAAAAAAGAAAAATTATTTTCTGAATGTTGGTGAGCTTTTGTATAAACAACTGGATGTCCTGTGAGCCACCCTTCTGATACCACTGCAGAAGACGTACACATCAGCATGGTGGAAGTGGCAGAGCATCGTGTGAATGAGGCCTTAACTTCTTTAAATGGTTACAAAGACACGTTGAGTCTTGTATCCAATTAAGGACCAACACTCACCTCCCCATGCCTCTCTGTTCCCTCTCCTAACTACACCTGTGAGGTAAGCACTCAAATAATCTGGGCAAACGGACATGAAATGTAGATTCAATAATCCCCAACTGACAATGGATGATGTTTACACATATTACCAGTTGGGTGTTTTCTTTAAACCCTATAAAGACTTGACATGGAACGTTAAGACTAGTCCACACCAGTGTTGCAGAATCCTGCCATGCATGACTCGCATTCCTGTGTCGGTAACTCTCACGGCAGTGTGTGACAAGGACAAGGGGCTACACAGCTCCCCAAGGAATGTCTGAAACTATACTAGGTGGTGCACACCAGGGAGATCAGTGAATTAGGATAATTTGAGATGAATCTGTTTGCATTTTATTTCTCCTCAAAAATCACACACACACACACAGAGACAGAGAGAGAGAGAGAGACAGAGACAGAGAGAGAGAGAAGCAGATCCACTTGAAATGTGAGTGATACTGAGGCCAAAGCTACTAGTGGGATGGCCTGGGATTTCTACTTCTGTGGTCTGAAGGAAAAGGGTTTGGTATTTGGCTAGGTCAGTTTCACCACCAGGTGTTCCAGGTGAGCATGTTAGTTTTTGTTTCTGTCCCAAAGAGCCTCCTTTTGAGCTTGCTGTATGCTCCTCATGTTTGTTTCCTGCTGTGGTGGGGTCACTGCGGAGGCCAGCGTGTTTGGATGGCCATGCCAGCTGTAGGGAACGAGCCAGGTGGAAGGAGATCAGGCCTGTGGAAGGAGAGCAGATGGACTCCTGTCATCTTTGTTTTCTGAAAAGATGGTGTGACTATCAGATTTTAAAAGTTAAACAGTTGTCAATCAACCTCTGGAGGAAGCTCAGCCAAGGGGACTGTGATTCTGTGAGATCGCCAAGGGTATGGGCCATCTTTGTTCCTTATCTGCGAAATGGTCAGACCAGAAAATCACTCAGGCCCCCGGTTCTAAGGTCCAGAGGTTTGTTACAAAGACTCACACGTGTAAGACAGTAGGCGTGTGCATACATGTTTACATCTCAGAGAGAAGCTACACCCTCAGTGCTCTTTCCTAAGGCAGCTATGGAGTCTTTTGGTTTGTTCTTTAGCCCAAGAAAGTTACCATGTCTTCAAAGCCAAGAAGTCCTAATTCAGGCCAGCCCAGAGGTGCAGAATTCCCTTCCTAGAGGGGTGGCTCCTGGTAAGCATGAAAATTTGCTAGGGAATGGGAGGATGGGGAAAGATTCGAGCTGGAGTCCAGGATAGCAGGCTCCAGACCAAAGCTCAGGCACTGAGTCCGCGCTCATTGAGAAGAGGACACCAAGGTGACTTTTTTCACTGGAGAGATGCTGAATTCAGTTAAAGTGCAGGAAAAATTCCTGAACCGATACCCAGCTGTGGGGGTGTGGGGCTGGGCAAGGAGGGAGTTGGACATAGGCCTGCCAAGTCTGGGCAAAATGTGGTTTAACCAATTATCTGGTTTTAAAACCACACATCCTCTTAAGAAGATGACTAATATAGTACTTAGGGCTGAGAACATGCTTTGAGGTGGTGCAAGGATTCCAATCACCGCATGGGGGTGGGGGGTACTTCTGAAATCTGAAACTAATTGATAAAGATACAGATTATATAGGGAATCTCTATAACAATGTGTAAGAATAAGGATCAGAAATTAATCTGAGTTGTTCCTGAATAATTATGTGGAAAGTGTCACACAATTATTAACCCATTTAGGATGTTTCTAAGGTGACTAATCTGTCACCTACTCATCTATGAAAACTTTGACCCTCACCTATTTTCCTAAAACATACTATGAGATTGCATAAGACCTTGTGCCAAAAGATGTTTTTGAGGACTGAGCCCTTTGAAGAGTTTTAAAATGTTTTTGATAAGCAGACATACTGATCTCTAGATACCAAAATGTCTGTGTGGTCCTGGCTCACAATCTGCAGCTGTGAAACCATCAGCCTAATGAACTTCCTGAAACTCAGTCCTCATGTTTGTTCAGGAGCAAGTTGTAAATGTCCTCTAGAACTCCTTGTGAGAAACTATCTTTTTCTTATTTGTAGGATATTTTAAGGAAAATTATTTTGAAGTGGCATAATGTAAACAAGAATGAAATTACTGTTTGTTTCATGACAGACTTATTTATACACAATGCTATATTGAAGGATTTTTGGAAACTTTTGTAAAGATAGTATGTCATAAAGTCAGAGTTAGGCCGGACATGGTGGTGCATGCCTGTAACCCTAGCATCTGGGAGGCTGAGGCAGGAGGATCCCTTGAGCCCAGGAGTTTGAGGTTGCAGTGAGCTATGATGACACCACTGCACTCTGGCCCGGGTGACAGAGTGAGACTCTCCAAAAAAAAAAAAAAAAAAAGTCAGAGTTAGGTTTTGAATCAAAAATGTATTACAAACACATACCAATTTAATAAATGTGTTGCAGCAGGTTTTCTAATATTTGTAAGCCAAAATGTGACAAACACAATAGAAAATGATTACATCCAATAAGGGGGAAACGTTTGGAATTATTAATAACTGCTGCAGACCATAGAGGATCAGCACTCCGGGTGTTCTGGCCTGGCCAGAGGTGATCTGGAATTAGCCCTTTAAGAAGGAACATGCCAAATGGGGGCGGGGAGACCACTGATAGTCCTAGGAAACAATTTTGCTATCCAGTTATATATTCTGACTTATAAAAGGGATTCATAACTGCAAGTGGCTTTCAAAGAATAATTTTCAACTTGTGTCAACAGCAACCACAAGATCTACAAATGAGAAATAGTGGCTAGAAAATCTTAGCAAAACTAACCATCTCTGGACAGGAGGCTTTACTTAGACATTTCTGGACCCTCTGGTGGGTGGGTGAGGGAGAAGCGGTGGGAGGACAAAGTCAACCTTGCCAAATAGCCATAGGTCTCTACTGGTCACAAGGAACTGGGAAAACCCATCACAGGAACTGCCTTGGAAAGGAGTGTTTCAATCATTAGCTGTACTTGTTTTTCTTGCAATCAAGAAACCAGTTGGGAGGAATGAGAACTTTATGGGAAATAAGGTTTTGCGTATCTTTGCTTACAGAAAACATGTTGTGATTTGATTTACTTTGCAGGTAAGTCAGGAGAGAGTGGCTGAGTTGATTCGGCCCTTTACAGTCTTGGGCTTAAGCCAAGGCACCGGATGCTGGCACCTCCTCCAGGACTTTCTCTAGCTCTCTCTCTGGGGTCAGTGTGCTCCTTACGGGGGGCACCATGCCAGGTAGGAACCTGGAAGCACCTGTCCCAAGAGTTACCATAGGCCAGGGTACAAAGCTTTTATTGCTTCTTCCTCCATCATTTTGACACTTTTATAAAGAACAAAGAGCCCCCTTCCTACAACAGACACTATTCATTGATCTAACCAAATGTGGCCATTTTCAAAGGAAATTCCCTTCCTTTGAAACTCCAATGTATGACCACACATAGATGTCAAGAATCCCAACAGCCAAAAATGTTCTAATATTCTCTCCTACCTTCCCTGCTTATTTTCAAAACCTAAAGGGTTTTCTTTGCTGTAAGCAAAAAACATGGGAAAGTTCTTTTCAAAAATGGTCTTCTGTATCAGCGGTCTCCAACCTTTTTGGCACCATGGGCTGGTTTCATGGAAGACAGTTTTTCCATGGACAGGAGTGTGGGGTTGGTATGGAGCTCGGCGGCCCAGTCAGTGGCCTGGGGGTTGGGGACCATAGTTCTATAGCATCTCAGTGGTTTCCGGATTATGACAGGAACCCACACACCTACTGACTGAAAAGTCCTTCAGCACAGGACCTGGTGGGGATCCAGTATGGGTGGCGCTTTCTGCGGGAGGCAAGTCTGAGCCTTGGGGCACCTCAGGGCCGTGGCCCGGGTGGGCCTTGAGGCGAGGACCTGCCTCGAGCAGTGGACTGTGAGAGCAGCAGGGGTACCTTGGGTTGTTGGCTGGCTCCCGCAGCTCGAGGGTGCAGAGGGACGTCATAAAGTTCAGTCTGCTGTTTAGCAAAGTTCACAAATACCTGAAGTGAGAGAAGAAGAAGAGTAGGTAGATGTTTCCAGAAAAAGGGCACCTACACCCAGCTACCCACTTTGCTCTCTATGTTCCACAGTTAACATACAGTCCTGCTGGTGTGGCCTGTGTCCTTCCCAGAAGGGCTGGCCCACCCACAAAAGCCAGGCCACCAGTGCTCTGGACAGGGCTAGCTTCTTAGACCTCCAAGGTAAGCCCAGAGAGTCACTGCTGGAGGACTCAAAGGACTTGGGTGTCTGACGGGGTAACCAAGGCAAGGCAGATTCTCCGCTAGCAGAGTCCTTCTGATTCTCTAAAGCAGAAACTAGAAACAAAGGAAGTTGATCTCTTTTCAGCCCGTCACGGAGTGTGCAGTGTGGCCACGACCCCTGCTGTGCCTTCACCTGCTTACGGCTGACAAGAAGGTGCAGGTGAGCCAGCTCCTCAAGGGTGAACTGGAGACTTGCCTGTTTCGGCTGCTTTACCGACTGTCTTTAACAATGCTTATTTAAAACAAATAATAATTAAAAAAAAAAACACAAAACCTAGAAACAACCAAATGTCCGTGAATGAATGAATGGATGGATAAACAAAATGTGGCACATCCATTCAGTGGAGTATTATTCAGCCTTAAAAAGGAAGTAAGTTCTGGCACCTGTTATATCATGGATGGCCCCTTGAGGACAGTCACAAAAGGACAAACACTGTATGATTCCACTTATATGAGGTACCTAGAGGAGTCAGATTCATAGAGACAGAAAACAGAGTAGTGGCTGCCAGGGGCGGGGGTGGGGAGTTATTGTTTAATGGGCAGAGAGTTTCAGTGAGGCAAGATGGGAAGAGTTCTGTGGGGGACAGCGGTGATGATAGCACAACAATGTGAATGTCCTTAATGCCATTGACCTGTACACGTAAAAATGGTTGAAATGGTCAATTTTATGTTATCTATGTTTTACAATAAAAATGTGATTAAATTTGCAAAAAATCACAAAAGCTTATCAAAACTCACAGAACTGTAAACTTAAAATAAGTGTGTTTTATTATATGTAAATTACACATCAATAAAGTTGATTTGAAAAGAAAAAAAGAAGCCACCACCACAAACCAGCAAGAATGAGATAACGTGTCATAGCATAATGGAGAAGGATGAGATAAAAAAAATCAGTGAAGTTTTCAGATGACTAAAATATTGTTAGAAAACAATTTCTGATGTGTCAAGTTTTACCCTAATAGACAGAGGGCAAGAATGTTTTGAAAATTGGGAATGTTGTGCCTCCCTCCTGTGTCAGTTCCACCCGCCTCTGCTCAGTCCCGCTGTGCACCTGGTGCCCGGGGCTGACTTGCCTGGTCCAGCGTGGTCTGTGTGACCGAGTATTCCTCGATGAGCAGGCTGTCCTTGTGGGAGATGAGCAGCTGGAAGATCCTGGCCAGGGAGGAGGAGGAGACCTGGAACTGGAGCATGTTGTAGTGCCTCTCCCGCTGCACGCTGCCGGGGAAGTTCCCCTGGAAGAACTGCTCCACGGGATTCAGGTCGGGAAGCAAGTCATCCTTCGGGGATTTGATTTTCATTGTGACAATATAGCCATCTCCAAACCTAGGGGAGGCACACAGAGTGGTACAGGCCTCTGCTAGTGGTTGGGTCTAAGGCCATCCCAAAATGAGGCGTAGACTCATCAGAAACATTGGGGATTAAAGGCCCATACCATTTCCCTAGTATGCAGATTTAAAACTAGGAGAAAAAAAAAAAAACACTAGTCCTTGGAGAAATCCTTTGATACGAGCTTTTAGATGTCAAAATATCTGTGCAGTGAAGTAGGACAGATGTACCTGCTGAAGTCAAAGGTGGTTGGAGCCAGTGGGGGCATCCCAGTCCCGCCCATAAAGACGTGTGGGCCAGTGCGTGCTAAGGGGTAGCAAAGCTGCCTGGCCCTCCCTGAGGCTGGCCAGGTGGGAGCAAAGGCTGGGGAAGGCAGCACCTCCCTGAGGGAGCTTCCAGAAGCAAATGGAGCGGCCTGGGCCAGGGCCATTGGTGCTTCCCTCCTGCCCTCACCAGGTCTTTTGGTCACCCTTTCGTGGGTGAAGGGTGGCCCACCAGAGAGTGCACGGCCAGCTGGCATCTGTACACAGTGACATCAGGGTATCCCATGTCGGTCATAGCTTACTTCAAAGCTCCCTCCACGGTCTAGGGTTGTTCTCTACAGCAAGAGCCTTTTGCCTTTCAGCTCCAGGAACTGGCCCCTCCACACAGGGAGCACTCCCCTCCCACCACTTCTATCCGGAGCCGTTGAGGAGGTGGAGGGAAAGGAATAGGGGAACATCCATGTCTCCAGACACTGGAAGTTGCTGACACAAACAATTTCTCCAAGGACTAGTGCTGTTTGTTAAATAAATGAGTAATAACTACTAATATTTAATATCATTATGCTCTTTCCTAGGTTATAAAGCATATCAGAATGCAAGGGAGCGTGGCAGTATTACGATAATCTTATTTTAACTGTTATCTTTAGCACACAAACTATTAATAATAAGGAGTTATTTACAACAGTTTACGATTTATGGGTACAGGATAATCCTACTCAAGATTACTGGCATGGTTGGTTTGTTGTATAATGTGGTCATTTTTGAAACCCAAATGCATACAATATTCTAAAAAGGAAAGCTGGTTCTCAAACTGCTTGGTCTCCTAATCATTCGTATGCTGGTCGTGGACTCTTAGTAAATAGGCCATGGGTCTGTTGGGATGAGAGGTGAGATACGGAGGCAGTGGCAGTGGTGCTCCCTCATCCCAGCCAGGCTCTGCATCTGTCCCCACCAGAAGCCCCCGTCCAGAGCCTTCGACCACAGGCAGTGAGGCCAACCCAGAGGAGCTCTTATCAGCACAACAGCCTCCCCCGTCTGCTGCTAGAGAACGAGGCCCAGGCACCACCTGCCCCTGCTGGGGTGGTGACGGGGCAGCAGGACCCCCAAGTGTCAACAGAGACACCCCCATTGGCCCCCATGGAAGGTGACAAAGGGCACGCCCCCGCCACCTGCTTACTTGTACTTGAGGTGCTGAATGGTGCCCATACAGCGGAAGGTGCCCCTCACCATGATGGCCAGCCGGGTACACAGTGCCTCGCACTCTTCCATGCTGTGGGGCAGGACAGAGGAGGTGAGGTGGGGAGGACGCCCCCCCACTCCCCCCCCACCCCCGGGCCCTGGGAATCTCCTGCCTGTGGGACGTGAGGACCACGGCTCTCCCTTCTCGGATGATGCTCACGATGACGTTCCAGAGCAGGCGGCGTGCCTGGGGGTCCATCCCTGTGGTGGGCTCATCCTGTGGGTGGGAGAGAGGGTGGGGAGTGGGCTTGGAGCCGGCCTCCCCTGGTTACCGCTTCCTCGCTGGGCTGCTCGCTCGCAGCAGCCCTGTTCTCTGAGGAGAACGTGCTGACGGGCGACACACGGACTCTCCCCAGCCCGGCAAGCCAGGGGGTGCCCTGCTGCGGGCACAGGGGCAGGAGGCGAACCGCGAGTAAAGAAACACCAGGCTGGGCGCGGTGGCTCACGTCTGTAATCCTAGCCCTCTGGGAAGCCGAAGCGGGTGGATCGCTCGAGGTCAGGAGTTCGAGACCAGCCTGAGCGAGACCCCGTCTCCACTAAAAATAGAAATAAATTATCTGGACAGCTAAAAGTATATATAGAAAAAATTAGCCAGGCATGGTGGCGCATGCCTGTTGTACCAGCTACTCGGGAGGCTGAGGCAGTAGGATCGCTTAAGCCCAGGAGTTTGAGGTTGCTGTGAGCTAGGCTGACACCATGGCACTCACTCCAGCCCGGGCAACAGAGCGAGACTTTGTCTCAAAACAAACAAACAAACAAACAAAAAAAGAAACACCAGGTACACCTCTACACCTGTTTCAGCATGTGAGTGGATTAAGGTTGATTAAGGCGATGATAGAATTATTCTTAAAAAGGAAAAAAGCTACAAATATGTTTATAAGGAGGCAGGGAGATAGCTCGGGTAACGTCTCTGGTTCCAGCCACACCCTGTGCACCTGCCTCATAATCCTCAGACTGCATGGCCGTGGGCCTCAGGCTGGGTCCGGCTCAGGTGACAATCACATGAGCCCCTGATCCAGGTCAGTGCTCCTGTCCCCTTCAGATCCCACACAGGCCCCAGGCAGCAGTAATTTCTGACCAGACACCAGCATTCCACACAGTTTCGAGCCTGTAGCCCCACGACAGACTTCCCAGGAACTCACAGTGAGACTGGGCTATGACTCGTTTCCCCACGACGTGGGGACTAAACACTGGGATGATTTGCTCAAAATGAGCAATATGGGAAGCAGTCCAGCCAAGAAAGAACAAACGGCTGCATTTTCTAAATCTGCTGACCCGGAACCTATCCCCCAACCCAAGAGTTTAGCCCTGGCCCGTGGTTTAAACCCTCGGCGTGGTTTGCGCCCTCAGTTACCAGCAGCACCAGCGGCGGGCAGCCGATGAGCGCGATGGCCGTGGAGAGCTTCCGCTTATTGCCCCCACTGTATGTGCCAGCCAGGCGGTCCGCATAGAAAGACAGGCCCAGGCTCTTAATACTCCAGTTTGCAACCTAGGGAAGAGAAAGAAGTCCCCTTTGGAGAAGACAGACAAGCAAAAACCCTAAACCTCTGCCAATTCCAAGCCTTGGGTTCCCCGATCTCACACTTCCAGAAGACAGACCCAGCTGGGCTGGAACAGGGCCACCTGCTGGCTCCTGTCCTCTAGCACACGCTTCAGGGGCCAGACGGGAGTCCCTTTCCACTCTGTGGCTTGGATCCCTTCCACTCTGCAGCACTGGGTGCAGCCCCCTGGGAAATGGCCTTAAGCTTTACAAAGAGCAAGACAGCATGTCTCACTCAGTGTCCTGGACCGTGGCTAGGTGTGGAAGAGGAAGGCTCTGTTTGAGAATACAGTAAGTCCCAGACCGTTGATTCCAACCCTTGACAGGATCACACCTGAAGTCTTGTGCATCTAGTACATACTTAATGAGCACCTACTATGGACTAGGTACTGGAGAACAATGGTGAACATAGCCATTGCTGCGGTACTCACAGGCGGTGGGGGAATACAAACAAAATAAACAGAATAATGACAGATTGTAAAGTGCTTTGGGGGCACTCAACAGAGAAGTATGATAGAGAGTAACCAGGGTGTGTGCACACGCACGCACAGGAGAACTGGGAAGTCCCTGGAGACAAGCCCACCACACTTCTGCATTCTGTACTCGTTATGCCCTCTGCGTGCAATGTCCTTCCCCTAGATAGCCACAAGGCGCTCTCTCACCTCTAGGTCTTCACTCAGACGTCATCTCCTCTGTGAGGCTTTCCCTGGACCACCCTACCTAAAGCTGCAAACCCCACCCCAACAATTCTTTCCTGCTTCATTTCTCCCCTAAGGACTTTTCACTCTCTAATGTACTGGATATTTACTTACTTATCTACATATTGTCTATCCCTCCTACTAGAATGTAAGCTCCATTTTAAACTTTTTATTTGGAAATAGTTTCAAGCTTACAAAAACAGCTAAGAATAAGAATAGTAGATAGAACACTCATAAACCCTTCTCTTTCCCTCTGTCTCTCACACACACAAACACAAGCACACATACATGATTTTTTTCTGACCCATCTGAGGTTATGTGATACATCACGACCCCCTACTCCTAAACTCATTAGTGCGTATTTCCTAAGAATAGGGATATTCTCTTACATAGGCACAGTACAGTGATCAATGTCAATAAATTTAACGTTGTTATGATACTTTAATCTATCATTCATAGTTCTGTTTTGTCGATTGGCTCAATAATATCCTTCATATCATTTTTTCCTCTTCTGCACAAGATGCAGTCTAGTGTGTATTGTTCAGTCATTATCTCTATTTAGCCTCCTGTGATCAGGAATATTTCCACAGCTCTTTATCTTTTATGACTTTGATATTTTTGAAGAATACAGTCTCTCCTTTTTTTTTTTTAAATGAAATATTCCTCCTTTGGAGCTTGTCTGATGTTTCCCCATGATAAGATTCAGGTTACACATTTCCAGTCAGGATACTACATACATGAAATTGTGTCCTCCTTAGGTATCACCTGGGAGCATGAGACATCCATCTGTCCCTTATACATGACATTAATTGTGATTACCCAGTGAAAGTGTTGTCTAATTTCTCCATTGTAAAATTATGTTTCCCCCTTGTAACCAATAAGCCATCTGTGCAGAGATACTTTTAAACCATACAAATATCTTGCTTCTCATAAAAAATTTCCCCAAGATTTAGCATCCATTGATGATTCTTGTGCAATCCAATCTTTACTATGCTCATTGAGAAATGATTTTCCAGCTCCCAAACTGCTCTGCAATAAAAAGTTGACTCTCAGCATTTGACTCTAAGCAAGTACCTTCCCTTCTCTGCTATTAACATTTATTTATCTATTTAACAATGTAGACTTACAAATTCTTACTTTTCCCCCAATATTTTATAACTTATTATGGTATTTAGTTATTTTGATGCTCAAATTGTCCTATATTTGAATATTGGGAGCCCCTTAAAGATGACTTTTATGTTCTTATGACACATCCCCATTTTTTTTTTAAAGCACTTTCTTACTTTCCGGTGTAAGATATTCTAGGTTCATTTTATATGTGTGCTGTTCCAGCCCTGAAATTTGTCATTTATATGAGGAATCATGATTCCTTTTAGTGGGGAATAGTATTAAGAGCAAAATCTGGGTGCTAAGTGTGCTCATTGCTACTGGGGTATTTTTGCTTCTTGGCCTTCGGAAGACAGATATACACATACACATAGATATGTACCCACATACACATGCATGTGCATATGTGCATTACTCATAAGCATATCTACATGCACACACAAACACAAGTTTATACATATTTCATGAATTCACTGCAATATCTCTAATTCCAGTCCACTCCCCCAGGGTTCTTGATTGCTTTTCCCCTTTCAGTATTTGTAAGTCCTTCTTCCCCAGTGAGAACTCTGGCTCCCAATAACATCAACACATTTATTCATTTACTTATCCTATAACATATCTAAAATTGCTCAGAATTGCTTTGCCCATACCACTATAAAAACAAATAAAGAGCTCAGAAATCATTTGTAGTTCTTTCCCCTAACTCCACTCTGCTCAAGACTGAGGATATGTGGTTAAACATAGTATTCACCAGTTATTTGTATTAGTTCTTCCCCTCCTTTTGTATAAGATATTTATTTAAAATAACATTTGGTTAACTTGTTTCAGGTTGCTTTCAGTGTTAGGTTTTCTTTTTTTTTTTTTTTTCCTATTTTTGCCCCTTCCCATTTTTATTGCTTTTGTTTTTATTTTTTGAATATGTGGAACATTAACATGCCTCCAAAAGTCAAAATTATGCAAAAGATATCCTCAGAAGTGTTACTCCCATTTTCCTTTCATCAAAATTCCCTCTTGTTGATCACCAAATGCATTATTTTCTGATTTATCCTCCCTGTGTTCTATTTGCAAAGGTAAGCAGACATACATTTGCTTTCTTATTTATTCTACTTGCTTACATAAAAAGCCGCATGTTGTATGTTCTCTTTTGCACTTTGATTTTTCATTTAAAAGTATTTATAGGAAATAACTCCATATCAGTTCACAGAGATCTTCCTTCTTTTTTTACAGTTGCATATATCTTTATTGTGTGCATGTATTATAAATTATTCAACCGATCTATGATGTCTGAACATGTAGATAATTTCTAGTATTTTGTAATAATTAAATACAAATGCAATGGATAATTTTGTACTGTGGGAGGTGTATCTTCAGGGTAAATTCCTAGAAGTGTGATTGCTGGGTCTAAGGGTAAATATATACATCATTTTGTTAGCTGTGAGGGCATTCTTTTGTCTGTTTTGTTCATTGTTAAAGTTCTGGTTTGCTGGGATGAATGAATGGGAAGCATGCTTCAGTTTCCCATCTCTAAGTGAATGTATTCTCATGAAACACGCCTATGATTTATCAAACTCCTACGCAGTCACAACAAACTATTTTTTACCCTCTCGATTTCTTCTGCTGGTACTCCTCGAAGCCGGGCATATAGATAAAGATGTTCTCGCCCCGTGAGCAGGTCATCGATTGCATCAAACTGAGGACAGTAGCCCATACTTTGATGAACCTCAGAAATGTTGGTTAAAATACTGCAAAAAGAAAAAGCAATTACTGACTCGGGGGGATGGGCAGGACAAGGACAATGTATATGACCTGAACTTATGTACCCCCATGATGAGCTGAAATAAAAAAAAAAAAAAAAACGAAAGAAAGAAAAAGCAATTAGTGAATTTCCTTCATAGAGGGAGTGACCAGAGAGCTGGGGCTAGAGAAGCTTCTGCCAATGGGATGAGGAAGCTACCTCTTCTATCTTCCTATTTTGCTTCTGAAATGTGCACATTTGTGATTCAAAGCAGGGGCCCTTTGGTTAGAAAGTGAAGAACCTCAAGAGTTCTGAGCTTTAAATCTAGTCAGATCCATCCAAGTTTCTACATCTAAGATTCACTGAATATTAGTTACCCAAAAGTTAGCTTTGGTTTTAGATTGGATCACCTCACATGTGAGTTTAAAAACAAAAGGAAGATCAAATTTAAGAAAATGATTAACAGTTTTTAATTCTTTTCAGATATTTGGGAAGGAGTTAGAAAAGATGGATGCATCCCAATGGAAATAAACTTCTCCATATGTATTTATTGGCAAAAATATATTCAATGAAAGAGGAACCATGCGGGGTGGCATGGCTCATGCCTGTACTCCCAGCACTTTAGGAGGCTCAGGTAAGTGGATCACTTGAGGCCAGGAGTTCAAGACCAGCCTGGGCAACATAGCGAGACCCCTATCTCTACAAAAAATAAGAAAAATTTAGCTGGGCATGGTGGTGCATGCCTCTAGTCTCAGATACTTGGGAGGCTGAGGAAGGAGGATTGCTTGAGCCCAAGAATTTGAGGCTGTAGTGAGCTATGATACTGCCACTGCACTCCAGCCTAGGAAAAAAAAAGAGAGAGAGAAAAGAAACCAATCAGATAATCACCCACAGCAAGAGGCCAGCAGGAAGCAGAGATAAAGTAAATTGGGTTTTATCAACTCCCTTTGACTAATATATTCTCCCCCACTAGAAAATACATTGCTTTGATGAAAAAATAAACTGTACATAGACATCTCATCCTCCTCCTCTTATAGCTTAGGGTCTATGAATACAGGATGGATGCGACATAGGGTCCAAGGTGGTGGACCAGAAGCAGCCTGCATATGCTGCTCTCAAGGAGAGGACTCAAAATGGCCAGCAGATGTTCATTAACCTTCAGAGCGACCATCAGAGAGAGCACTGAGAATCAACAGATAGGTGATGAGAGTCACCAAAGCAAGGGAGGGAAGTGGGGTGACCCACCTGGCAGGATCAGAGGTACCTGGGGAAGGCGCCTGCACATGGGGAAGAGACAGAGGAGAGAACCCTAGGGGCTCCGTACTTCCCCTGCTGACATTGCAATCGTAGCAATGGGAGGGACCTTCCACTACAACAGGCTTCCAGATTGATATTGCGGGCTGACTGGAGATTGTGCAGTGGCATTGCTCCAGAGAGAAGGCAGAGTGGGGTCCTGATAGCTTCTGAACTCTGAGCATTATAGCTGGCGCCATTCTGAGCTTCCAGCCCCAGAGTGCTGCATCTACTTGGGGGTCAGATCCATTGCTGCCACCTCCCCATCACCCCTGCTGGGTTGCGGAGGGAGCGCAGAAGCCGTGTGCTCTCACATGCTATGTGCCCCTGCCACCACTGGGGGACCCAGGCAGAGCAAGCACCCACAGACAGCACCTGCTGCTGCTGCCTAGGTAGCCCCACTCAGCCACAGCTGCCATGGGACCCAGGTAGAGCATGTGCCCACAGCCCCTGGAGCTGTTGCCATCTGGGTAATGCAGGCACCGCACCACCTGGATAGTGCCGCCACTGATGGACCTGGGAGGAGTGAACACCCATGCTGCCATGTGCCCGTTGCACATGCCTGCCTGCCACATGCTACCTGCCCACTCTGCATCCTCATGTGCCCCTGCCTGCTGGCCTGGGCAGAGTGATTGCCCACAGCCCTAGTATGGCCATTTCCTAGGTAACCCCACCTAGCCACCACTGCTGCTGCTGCCGGGGACGCAGGCAGAACAAACCCCCATGGCCACCTGCCTCCACAGAGGGGGGCCCGCCCTGCCCCAACCCGAGGTTTCAGCAGCAGCCTGGTGACCAGCCACCTCTCCACACAAATATCCCCCAGCACCTGCTTGTACTGTGACAACCACAGGGGAATGGGGAGATGCAGGAGAGCATCAATGTTACAGGCTCACAGTGCATCTGCCCATCTCCTGCCTGGTCAATCTTCTGGAATAGGACTGAAGCATGCCATCTAAGGACTTCTCCCTCTCTTCACTGAGCAACAGAGTTACCAGCAGAGGATAATGAGTGTACAGCAAAACTATTTGTTTTGAGCTGAGAAAAGGGGTTCCACATGAGAAGGAACCAGCATAAGAACTCTGTCAACATGAGAAAACAGGCTGTTTTGACATCCCTAAAGGATCACACTAGCTCTCCAGCAATGGACTCTGACCAAAAGGAAATTGTTGAAATGTCAGATATGGAATTCAGAGTATGGATCACAAGTAAGATTGATAGGATTGATGAAAAAGTTGAAAACCAAAACAAGGAAACCAAAAAAATAATTCAAGACATGAATGAAAAATTCATAAAAGAGATAGATAATCTAAAAAAAATATAAGTGAACTTCTGGAAATGAAAGAGTTATTTAGGGAATTTCCAAATACAGTGGAAAGTTTTAACAACAGACTAGACTAAGCAGAAGAAAGAATTTCAGAGCTTGAAGACAAGCTTTTGAATGAACCCAGTCAGCCAAAAATCTAAGAAAAAGAATCAGGAATGAAAAATCTCTCTGGAAATATGGGATTATGTACAATGAACAAATATAAGAATCATGGGTATCCCTGAGGGAGAAGAAAACACAAAAAGCATGGAAAACCTACTTGAGGGAATAATAGAGGAAAACTTTCTTGTTATTGCTAGAGATTTAGACATCCAGATACAACATTGGACAACTGGAAGATTCAAGGCAAATAGGACATCATCAAGGTACATAGTCATCAATCTGGCCAAAGTCAAAGTGAAGGAGAAAATCCTACAAACTGTACAACAAAAGCATCAAGTAATGTACAAAGGAAAACCCATAAGACTAAAGGCAGACTTCTTAGCAGAAACCTTATAAACCAGAAGGGACTGGAGTCCCATTATTAGTCTTCTTAAACAGAATAACTGCCAGCCAAGAATTTTGTATCCTGCAAAACTAAGTTTCATAAATGAAGGAGAAATAAAGTCTTTCTTAGACAAGCAAACACTAAAGGAATTTGTCACCATTAGACTCGTCCTACAGGAAATGCTTAAAAGTACTCTATATGTGCAACAAAACAATTGATACCCACCAGTGTAAAAACTCCCAAAAGTTAAAACTCACAGCTCTTATAAAACAGTAACATAAGGGAGAAAACAAAGCAACTAGGTAACAATCAATATGATGACCAGAATAGTATCTCACATATCATTACTAACATTGAATGTAAATGGTCTTAATGTCCCACTGAAAAGATACAAATTGGCTGAATGAATTAAAAAACACAACCCAACTATCTAGTGTCTCCAAGAAACCCATTTAACTCACAAATATTCTCATAAACTCAAAGTAAAGGGGTGGAAAAAAATATTCCACACAAATGGGAACCAAAAGTGAGCAGCAGTAGCTATTTTCATATCAGATAAAAATAGACTTTAAATCAGCAATGGTAAAAAAGACAAAGATGCTCATTATATAATGATAAAGGGAAAAGTTCAACAAGAAGATACAATAATCCTAAATATATATGTGCCTAATACAGGAGCTCTTAGATTCATAAAACAAGGTCTACTAGATCTAAGGAAAGAAATACACAGCAACATCTTAATAGCCAGGGACTTCAAGACTCCACTAACAAAATTAGACAGATAATCAAGGCATAAAATCAACAAAGAAGCACTGGACTTCAGTAAGACACTAGAACTAATGGACCTAATACACATTTACAAACATTCTACCCCCAAACAGTGGAATATACATTCTTCTAATCAGCATATGGGACATTTTCCAAGACAGATCATATGTTAGCCACAAAACAAGTCTCAACAAATTTAGAAAAATCATAATCATATCATGTATCTTCTGAGACCACAGTAGAATAAAACTAGAAATCAATCCCAAGAGGAACTCTCAAATCTATGCAAATTCATGGAAATTAAACAATCTATGACTGAATGATCCTTGGGTCAATGATGAAATCAATATAGAAATAAAAAAATTTTTTGTATTGAATGATGAAGGTGACACAACCCTCCAAAATCTTTGGAATACAGTAAAAGCAGTGCTAAGAGGGAATTTCATAGCACTACATGCCTGCATCAAAAAGACAGAAAGATCACAAATTAACAACCTAACATTACACCTCAAGGAACTAGAAAAAGAAGCACAAACCAAACTCAAAGCTAGCAGAAGAAAAGAAACAACAAAAATCAGAGCAGAACTAAACAAAATGGAAACAAATAAATAAATAAAAAGAATAAATTAAATAAAAAGTCTGTTCTTTGAAAAGATAAACAAAATCAACAGACCACTAGATTAACCAGAAATAGAAGAGAAAGAATTCATATAAGCTCAATCAGAAAGGAGAAAGGAGATAGTACAATTGATACCACAGAAATATAAGATATCATCTGAGACTACAAGGAAACCCCTATGAAAACAAACTAGAAGAATCTATAGTAAATGAATAAATTTTTGGAAACACACACCTCCCAAGCTTGAATTGAGAAGAAATAGAAATCCTGAACAGACCAATAATGATTGATACAGTAACAAAAAATCTTCCAACATAAAAAAACCCAGGACCAGATGGATTCACAGCTGAATTCTACCAGTCCTACAAAGAACTGGCACCTATCCTACTGAAACTGTTCCATAACATAGAGAAGGAAGGAATACTTCCTAACTCATTCTATGAAGCCCGTATCACCCTGATATCAAAGCCAGGAAAGGACACAACAAAGAAAGAAACCTATACACCAATATCCCTTACAAACATAGATGCAAAAATCCTCAACAAAATACTAGCAAATCAAATCCGATGGGACATCAAAAAGATAATTCACCATGATCAAGTAGGTTTCATCCCATGGATGAAAGGATATTTCAACATAAGCAAATTCATAAATGTGATTCACCACATAAACAGAATTGAAAACAAAACCCATATAATCACCTCAATAGATGCAGAAAAAGCATTCAATAAAATTCAGCACCCCTTCATGATAAAAACCCTCAACAAATGAGGCAAAGAAGGAACATACCTCAAAATAAATAAAATCCATATATGAGAAAGCCACAAGCAACAACATACTGAATGGGGAAAAGTTGAAAGCATTCCCCTTAAGAACTAGAACAAGACAAAGATGCCCACTTTCACCACTTCTATTCAACATAATACTGGAAGTTCTAGGCAGGGCAATCAGGCAAAAGAAATAAAGGGGATACAAATCTGGGAAAGAGGAGGTCAAACTATCCCTGTTTGCTGACCATATGATCTTATATCTAGAAAACCCTAAAGACTCCACCAAAAGACTCCTAGAATTGATAAATTCAGTAAAGTCTCAGGTTACAAAATTAATGTACACAAATCAGTAGCATTTTTATATACTAATAACAGTCAAGTTGAAAGTCAAATCAAGAACTCAATACCATTTATAATAGCTTCAAAGAAAATAAAATACCTAGGAATATAATTAACCAAGGAAGTGAAAGGTCTCTATAAGCAGAATTATAAAATGCTGATGAAAGAAATCACAGATGACACAAACAAATGGAAAAACATCCTGTGCTCACAAATGGGAAGAATCAACATTGTTAAAATGTCCATACTGCTCAAAGTGATTTACAGATTCAATGTAATTCCCACCAAAATACCAATGTCATTTTTCACAGATCTAGAAAAGACAATCCTAAACTTCATATGGAACCAAAAAAGAGCCTGAATAGCCAAAGCAATCCTAAGCAAAAAGAACAAATCTGGAGGCATCACATTACCTAACTTCAAATTATACTACAAGGCTATAATAATGAAACCAGTATGGTACTGCTACAAAGGTAGACACATAGACCTTTGGAACAGAATAGACAACTCAGAAATAAAGCCATATAGCTACAACCAAGTGGTTTTTGACAAAGCAGACAAAGACATACACTGAGGAAAGGATGCACCATTCAATAAATGGTGCTGGAAAAATTGGATAGCCACATGCCGAAGAATGAAACTGGATCCCCATCTCTCACCACATAGATAAATTAACAAGATTGATTAAAGACTTCAATGCAAGACCCAATATCATAAAAATTCTTGAAGAAAATATAGGAAAACTCTTCTGGACATCAGCCTAGGCAAAGAATTTATGACCAAGACCCCAGTAGCAAATACAGTGACAACAAGAATAAATAAATGGGACTTAATTAAACTCAAAATTTCTGCACAGCAAAGGAAATAATCAGTAGAGCAAATAGACAACCTAAAGAATGGGAGCAACTATCTGTAAACTATACAGCCAACAAAGGACTAATATCCAGAATCTACAAAGAACTCAAACAAATCATCAAGAAAAACCAAATAACCCCATCAAAAAGTAGACAAAAGACAGAAAGCAGACAAAAGAAGATAGACAAATGGCCAACATATGAAAATATGCTCCATATCATTAATCATCAGGGAAATGCAAATTAAAACCACAATGAGATACCACTTTACCCCTGTCAGAATGGCTATTATTAAAAAGTCAAAAAACAACAGATGTTGGCACAGATGTGGTGAAAAGGGAACAATTATACACTGCTGGTGGAAATGTAAACTAGTACAACCTCTATGGAAAATAGTAAGGAGATTCCTCAAAGAACTAAAAGTAAACCTACCACTTGACCCAGCAATCCCACCACTGGGTATCTCCCCAAAGGAAAAGAAGCCATTTTATTTAAAAAAAAAAAAAAGATACTTGCACCTTAATGTTTTTCACAGCATAATTCACAATTGCAAAGATATGGAATCAACCTAAGTGCCCATCAATTGATGAGTGGATAAAGAAAATCTGGTGTATATGTATACCACAGAGTACTACTGAGCCATAAAAAAGAATGAAATGATGTCTTTTGCAGCAACTTGGATGGAATAGGAGACCATTATCCTAAGTGAAGTATCCCAGGAATGGAAAAACAAAAACCACATGTTCTTACGTATAAGTGGGAGCTATATGAGGGATATATACAGTCATAAAGTGGTGTAATGGGCATTGGAAACAAGGAAGAGGGCAGGAAGGGGAGTGAGAGATAACAATCTACCTACTGGGTACAATGAACACTATTTTGGTGACAGATGCACTAGAAGCCCTGACTTCAGCATTATACAATTCATCCATGTAACAAAAATCACTCATACCCTCCAAATCTATTGAAATTTTTTTTTAAAAGATGAATGCAATAGGATAGGACAGAAAGAGGACACTGCAATTTCCCACTATGACAAAAGCCACCTGCAGGCTAAGCTACCACTGCAGATGATATAATTCTCAGCCATGACTGAGGTCCACCCCTGCCAGTCCCTTGGCTGTAAACACAACAGAGATGGCCATGGGAGGCTGGGGAATCCAATTCATCTTGTCTGAGCTAGTGAAGTGTGCTCATGACTCCCCCTGCCCACTGGGTACTGGGCCATGTTGGGGATGGCTTTCAGGTGTAGGAAAAGGCTCCCAGTGAAGCAGATGCTTGCCAGATGTCAGCAATACCTGACACCATTTAGAAAGCAGGGCAGAGGCTTCCTCTGGGCACATCTACTATGTGTAAGCTTTGCTGTTCAAGATTTTCCTGCAGCCAGGAAAGAGACAAACAAGTGAGAGCTCATCCTCTCTGTCCTGTCCCGTACAGGACCAGCCTGTTCAAACACACTTTATTAGAGAGAGCAGCAGTCACCCTCCAGAATCCAAGGGCACCTGCCAGCTTTCCCTTTATGCTCCTTGGTCTGGTAAAGCCAAGCATCAGCTCACAAATGGTCAATGCAGAATAAGGCCCCCCAAGGGCCCTTGAATGAGCTCCCACCTAGAAACTCAGCCCAGACAAAAGATGCTTCATCACAGGCATTCTTAACTGGGATCCAGGGGCTCCTGCAGGATCATAAATGTGCTTCATGGCTCAGTAAATTCCCTGAAACTTTTTGCAAAAATGTGTGGAGGGTGGTAATGGAGGCAATCGTGTATTTTTACAGGAAGAGGGTGCAAGTGTTTATCAGATGCTTAAAGGAATTCATGACCACAGAGAGATTAAGAACCACTGACTTAGTGCTTCTCAGAAATTTCCAAGAATCCACACTAATAGAGGAATCTCTTAATAATCACAATTCAATTCAATTTTCCAGGGGGTGTATGTCTTGGACTTTTTGGACCATGCTCTTTGGGAGGCCCCAACAGGCTCCCTCCTCTGCACCTGCACAGATCTTCCAGGGCCTCAGAGCCACCCAGCATCGGGCCTGATGGCCACCCTCCCTGTGCTAGGACAGGGACATGGCCCAGGACCTGTGAGAGACACCCTGAGACAGGAGGGGCAGGGCACTCACCTCTTGCCTACTACAGTGGCATCCCCTGAGGTCACTGTGGTGTCCCCGGTGAGCATCTTGAACGTGGTTGTTTTGCCAGCACCATTCACTCCTAGGAGGCCAAAGCACTAGGAGAAATCACAGAATCAGCCTGGCCCCAGAGACCAAGGAGGTCTGGAATGTCAGGCCTCAGGGCAAGTGTGTGGACTGAGGGAGGCATTTTAGACCCAGGCTGCCATCACAAGGCCACTAGCCACATGTGGCCACTGAGCATCTGAAACACATCTAAGTCCCAATTGACATGGGCCCTAAGTGTCAAAGACATGCTGGATTTGAAGATTTAGAGCAAGAAAATTCAAAATACCTCATTAATAATGTTTCATATTAATTCCATGTAGAAATGATACTCTTTTGATATATCAGGTAAAATAAAAAATAATATTAACATTAATTTCACCTGTTTTCTTTTTACTCTTTCCATGTGGCTACTAAAAAAAATGTAAAATTACAAATATGGCTTGCACTATAGTCCTATCAGATAGCTCTGCCTTAGAGGGGAGAGGAGTCAGGCACAAGAACTGCTTTTCTGCAACCCTTTCTCTTGGGGTCTGCGGAGTACCCACCTCTCCAGGGCGGACTCCGACACACAGCCTGTCCACTGCCGGGCTGGAGGTGCCTGAATAAATCTGCAAGATCCGGAGAAACTGGACTGAGAACCAAGACGGGGTTAGAGCAGGGAGGGGAAGAAGTAACAAAAAGCAAAGGATGATTGAGAAGAAAACTACCAGCACTGGGAGGTTACATATTGACACAAGCACTGAGAAATCTCGAAGCCAACCCGCACCGTGCATAAATGGAACAGAGAAAGCTGAGTGATGCTCCCTTGGAGTGGCTCTTGCGGAGGCCCTGTGTCAGTAGCCGAGATGAATAGCAGGGAAAATGCATTGGATTTAAATGTTCTGAAGACAAGTTATAACACAGAGATGACAACCCTACATAAAATTAGGAAACCAAACTGCTTGCATCAGCATATTGCTTGTTCTACAGAAGGAAAACGCAACATTGTGCCATCTGTGGGTGTAACCAGCACCTCCAAACTAACATGCCTGCACCTATTCGCTTACCTTGGTTAGCTCATTTAGCCTTAAAATATCAGTTTTATTTCCTCCACTAATAATTCTTTGTCTTTCTTCAGCCACATCATCATCTTCATCCACAATGGGCTCCTTAGAGGGCTCTGCAACCCTACAGGAAGGAAAGGGGACAGGATTGGGCTGGGTGTACCTCGTCCTTGGCACCGTCCTTTCCATCTGACCTTTCTTCCTATTCCCTCACCTCGGCTTCCTTTTGGGCTTCCATACCTAAGGCTGAAATTCTAAAAAGGCCAATCCACAGGAGAGACATCAGGCATTAGGTAGAGACATGCTCAAGTCCAGAATCAGCCCTGGGTTCCAGTCATGTCTTTCCCCTGTGTGACCTTGGGCATGTCATTCAACTTCTCTGAACCTTGCCTCCTTTAATCACGTGATGGGGAAGGGGACAGTAATATCTGCCTCGTAGGACTGTGGTGAAGATGAACTCAGCACAGTGCCTGTGCAGAGTATAGACGCAGGGCCTGGGAGCTGCTATCGTTACTAAAACCCTTTCTCTATGCAAGCACTCAGCATAGGTGAGTGACCATCAGCTGAGCTTCCTACTTGGCCTAGTCCACCCCACCAACTCAGCCTCTTCAAAACAGTGCTGTCATTTGGCTGCTTCAATCCTCAAAACCTTCCCTGGTCCTTCATCAGCTGTAGGTTGAAGCCCTCACTTCCTAGCTGGGATGGGAGCTCTGCACTCCAGCCCATCCCCCTTCCCACTCACCCCTGTACCAGCTCCCCCCTCAGCCACTGGGACCTACCCCTGGTCCCAGCCCTGTCGGCTGTTCCCACCTCCGAGCCACTGCAGTGTTTCTAGCCCCTCAAGGTTCTCTTCCTCCTGCCCCTCCCCCCAAATGGAATCTTCCCCTCCCTAAAGACACAGCCTCTTCACTGAAACCCTCCCTGACCTTCTAGAAGCCAGAGACTGTGGTCTGCTTCCCTGGTCCTCTTTAGGCCTGAATGCAGGTAGGACTCACACAGTTGTGTTGCCATCAGTTTGAAGCTAATGAGTCGGTTTTGGCAGCCAACCCTCTGCCCTATTCTCCCCCAATGAAGGCCTCTAGAAGGTGTGACCAAGGCTGCAGAGAGACCCTACAAGGGCTGAGGGTCACCAGGACAATAATTCCTCATGCAACAATTCCTCTCCCTTAACTAGAACCAGTTCCTGACAATGTTTTATTGGAGTGTGTTGACATGCAATATCTCATTCAACCGTCATAACCCTGTGAGTAGGGAGGTAGATTCATTTCCAATAAATCAATGTCCTATGGATCAAGACCTAAAAACAAATTCTTGGAATTTGTATTTACCTGTGACCATATTCAGCCTGAGAGGAGGAAGGTTAAGAAACAGAACACTGCCCAGGATAGCTTGCTAGGGAGGCCGGTGCTGCGCAATTCAGGCCGAGGCTGGTGAAGCTCAGCCTGGGTTGCAGAGGTGCTGCCCTCTGGAAACCCGCCCCCTGCCCCCCTGCTGGTGTGAGGCAGGGGCCAGCAGGCCTGGGGAAGAGCCTGGGAAGAATGGCGCGAGGTCAGCTGACTTGGCAGTTGAGGCGTCCTGGTCAAGAGCAGGGTTGGCAGCCATCACTGCCCTCACCCTCCACGCGGCTCCCGGCTGCATCCTGGTGCACGGCCTGAGCTCTCCCTTGCTTCCCTCTCCTGCCCCCATGCCTAGATCTTTAATTAACAAAGGGGCCCGCTGTGTCTCCTCTCTCATGAATACATAAATCTATTTCCTAGTACTTTGATACCCCTTAACAATTGTCACTTGCAATGCTATCATCCAATTAAAATGAGTATTTAGTAATTAAATGGAAAGAATTAAATATTAGTAATTGAAACTGATAACACTGCATTTTAAATAAAGTTGAGACTCATCACAAACTCTAATGCACCTATTTTAGCCTGTCTCTCCCTGTGTTATGTAAAAACCCATCACGGAGTGGGGCTCCCGAGGAAACAGACGCCCATGCCGTGGGCCGGTGTGAAGTCCAGTCCTGGTGGTGCTGAGCTGCCCCTTGGCCCCGGGGTGGGCGTGGACGTACCACTGGATGAGGAAGAAGTGGTGCTGGACGAGGAGGGTGAGCAGGAAGTACATGACCCCTTCCACCGCCATGGCTGCCAGGTTCTTCCCGATCAGGTCCCACTGGAACGGGTTGGAAGAATGCTCCTCACCTGGGGAATCAACGGGAGTTGAGTCTGCTGGAGCTGCCCTAGCTCTCCCCTACACACTGACCGCAACAGCGGGCCCACCAGAGATTGCACAGGAACTAACCACAGGCTCCTCTGGGCTTCCCAGTCAGCGCAGGGACAGTAAAAGCCTGCCCTCCAGCCCTCCTGCGGCTCCACCCCTTCTGGGTGGCAGGACACTCCCAGACCAACAGGGTGCCCTCCCAGCCCCAGCCCAGGCTGCAGGTCTGGCCTAGGAACTCCCACTACAGCCCTCCCTGGCCCAGCACTCCACGGGCCGCCACTGCCACCCACCAAACCGAGCGTAGACGTCTGTCACGGCCTGGCTCAGTGCCAGGTCAATGAGGCCCCGGCCCAGGCAGAAGTGGGGGAAGATGATGAGCAGCTTCCTCAGCATGACATTGAACCTGAGCAACGTCTGAAACAGAGAAGCAGGACCGTTGGAAGTGGGGGCCGAGCCCACTCCATCCTGAGCAGGTGGGGCCTGGGTGACCTCACACAGCAGGAGGGGGGCGAGGCCTGCAGACAAGGAGTCCTTGCAGCCGGACTGGCCACAGGAGGGATTTGTCGGGCAGAACACAGGGGTTGATCTGGAAGTCCTGAAGTTCTTACAGGAGGGGCCTCGGGACTGGGCCAAGGAACTAATCAATTAATGACCAATCAATGACTGGGGCTCCCTGCAAGTTTCTGGTGGGCAAGAGCTGCTCCTTCATCTAGCCAGACAGCATTTCCTCAACATGTACTATGCCCAGGACTGTGTGGGCACTGAAGCTAACCGTGAGGAATGTCCACGTCCCTTTCCTTAACCCTAGGTGACTCCGGGCAAGGGCAGGAATCTGCAGAGAGCAGCCCCTGGCGTCTGCTGGGGAGCTCTGCCCAGACTCTGAAAGTGCCCGGAGCCCTCTGAGGCGTCTGTTACCAGGGCATGTGGCAGCTGCCGGGAGGTGGCCGGGGTCTCTGCTTAGGTACAGCTGTGAGCCGTTCCTGGGCCTGAGGTTCCTTCCTCAGCTCTGTCTTGGTGCAGCTTGTACCAAAGGGAGCAGCCCTGAGCTGTCCCCGGCTTTGCTTCTCAAATTTGCTCAGAGCAGCTACCACTGTCTGGGGAGAAGGCCCGACTCCTGTTGGGCAGAGCCTCCCCTGTGAAGGCAGAAGGGAAACCAAGGGGACGGGGCAGGTGAAGCTCTGGGCTGGGGCACTGCGCACGCTCCATCTGGCCCATCCCTACCCCAGCCTCTGGGACTCTGCCCAGGTCACCTCATCCTTCCCTCCCTCCCCCCACCCCCCCATCCTTCTCTACCTCCCCCCCCAACTCTTCCTACAATCACTGCGCACTTTTGCCTCTAGGCCTTTGCATTTGCAGTTTCTATTATCTGCTGCTTTTAGCAGGAAAGAATGCTCTTTTCCCCTCTGTTTTCTGACAGATTCCTGCTCTGTAGAAAGCTTGCTCAGGGAGCCCCTTCTCTCACACACCTTCCCAGATCCCCAAGATAAACTCTCCATTCTTCCCTTACAGTGCTAAGCACATTCCTGTGATTAATTTTTTTCTAACCTGCCTACTTTCTCCACTAGTCAGTGGTTCCCTGGAGGGCAGGGACTGGGTCCTAATTATTGTTGTGTCTTTCCTAAATACTTGCACAATGATTAGCTCATAGTAGTCACTTCAATATTTATGAAATGGGCTAATAAAATTCTACTTGTTCCGAGCCAGGTTCAAATTGAATTTCCTCCACTGAGAGTCCCCAGCCCCTGCAGCCCAGCCTTCTGGCCCACTCTGACCTGCAGCGTGTACCTGCCTGACTCCTTTGACGCTCTGTCACATGGAATGTCTTATGGAATGTCATGCTCTGTGACTTGCTAACTTGGTGGCGAGGTCCTTTCCTGATTGGAACGGGACCTCCTGGAGGGCAGGACCAGGGAGTCACCCTGTTTATGTGGGTGCGTCCATCCCACCGTGCTCACCTAGTAAGTACCTCCTGACTGAGCAGGGGCAGCAGCTGCTGGGCCCTGAGCCTCTGGTGGAGTACTGGGCATTTCTGCAGCGTCTGTCTGTCCACTATTGTACGTGAAAGTTACCCGCTTTTAAGGGGGAGTGCTCAGCAAAATGTTAGCTAAACGGGTGCAACTGCAGGAGGGAGAATGTTCGAGTGCTTTAAGCTTGCCGTTTAATTATTCTGAAGTAACACACTCTCTTAAGACCTACTGGTCTGTGAGTCTGTGACAAAAATAGCCTCAAAGAGCAGCAGTTTCCATCCACCAGGGTGGTCTGGCATCAGCTGGGTCTGTGCTCTCATGCAACTCCTTCCGCAATTTCAAAATTTAAAAGGAACAAAGAGGCAGGCAACGAAAAATCTCCCTCCTGCCCCTGTTTCCCATTTGCTCAGTTCCCTTCTCCAGAGGCAACCTCTTATTCGAGTTTCTTAGGTGTCCTGGAGACGTATTAGCAAGTACATACATATTCTTTCCCCCACTTTCTTGTGGAAATTGTAACATTCTAAAATACACTATTCTGTGTGCAAATTAATCCTGAGGACAGGACTGAGAATTCCTGGTGCTAAGTGACTCCCTGTTTTGAGTTATGAAGCCTGGTTGTCCCATGCACACCCTCTGACTTCTCCCTGTCCAGAGAGAGATGACCAGAGTAAATCCTAAAAAAACCCAGCAATGGCTGCTGGGCTATCTTTATTCCACGCTCCCACCCCCTGCCGCTGTGCCTGAGTCCCGGAATGTTGGGGTTCTGTGTCCCCAGGCGCCTCACTAGCCTTTCTTCTCCTCATTGGTCTTCCCAGCTCAGAGGGTGGCACGGGCCAGCGCCCCTGCGGCCCACCTGCCCCCTGGCTCTGGGCCCCACGGGGAGAACACAGGGCAAATCTGTGCAGAGGCCCCATGGCTAACCCCAGTCCTGAGGCCTACTGAGTGTGCCTCTTTCCCAGACCTTGTCAGCTCTCTGTGGTTGCTAAGCAAGAAATGAAGCCCCATCTGTCCTGTGAACGATGAGAAATATGGCATGTCACAGGAAGGCCAGCCTCATGCCTGCAGTGCAGCAGTTATTCAGGGGGTCAGCAGCCCCCTCAGTGTGTGTGTGTGTGTAGCCTAACACCCAAAGTCCCTGAGGGAACATTCTTGAAGAAGTAAGCAAATCTCAAAGCTTATGATTGTGAGAAGTCATTTATGGCTTGCAGAATAAGCTCAGAAAACTGTGACACTCAGAGCACACAAATGAATGAGGAGTTTGAAGGAAGGAAGGAGGGAGGGGAGGGGACAGGAGGGAGGGAAGTAGAGGAGAAAGCAGGAAAGGAAGGAGGGGGGAAGGGAGGGAAGGAGAGCAGGAAGGAAGGAAAGAAGGGGAGAAGGCAGGAGGGGGAGGCAGGCAGGAAGAAAGTGACATTCATCTGTGCACCAAGCTTATGCTAAGCTTCTATATCCACAATGCTCGTTCATGGCTCCACTTGGCCAATACATCCCCTCTATTATCCTACTGATCAAACAAAGAAGCCAAGAAAACTACGCTCACCTGGTTATTCTCAAATAGTTCCAAGACGAAGGTGATGGCACTGCTATTGATGCCGATGAACAGGTTAGCACAAGACAAAGCCACATAGGCTGTGCTGGGGACATCAAACAGGAAGGATGCTGGGTACATCATGGGAATGACCGCCCATCTGTGCGAAATGACACAACTCAGTGGGATGGAATTCCAATTTCCATCCCATCTGCTATATCTCTAGATATAATGCACTCCCCTTATGCATGAGGTGACATGTTTGAACTGGCCAGAGTCCCAGGAGGACCAAAGAGATACTCCATCCCTTGGTCTCTGTGCCTTAACTTTAAATGGAGATAGCAATGCCTGCCCTGACCACCTCATGGGATTTTGTGCAAAGCAAGTGGAACAGGACCTGTGTTTGTACTTTGTAAATTATAAAGCCTTGTTCAACACACAGGGGGGTTCTCTACCCTGCGATGCTTCCCACTCTAGCTGGATCAGCAAAGCAGAGCTGAAGGTCCCAACAAGCTCATCCTCACAGCTCACAGTCACACTGGTTCCTGGATTCTCTATTTCCAAGACCATTGCACTAGCTAGACTCTACCGGCCAACATAGGAGGGCTAAATGTTACAGATGAGAAAACTGAGGCCCAGATGGGTGAATTACTCATCCACAGTTGCACTCGTAGAAAGTGGTGGGGCTGGGTAGAGCTGCATGCTGTGCTCAATATTCTACCGGACATAATCCCTGCGTCACCCGCTGGCCCTGACTTGGGGGCAGCTTTTCAGCTGGACTTTCCTACTGCGTGCAGATAACTCCTGGCCAGTACTGATGGAGACACTGAGATGGACAGTCGGCCACACAGGAATCAGAGTCAGAGCTGGGCGAGGATCTGGGGAGTGACTGATTCCCAGGCTTTGGTCAAGGCCACAGTTTGAGTGGAAGATGATTCAGACATGTGGGACTTTTCTCATTGTCCTTGAATGGACCAGTCCTGCAAAATACCTTCATCGGTGGAGTCAGAAACAGAAGCCAGACACATTCCTGATTGGCAGCCTCAGACCCTAGGTGGGGCTGGGAGCTGCACTTAGATGCCACGGCCACAGGAAAGCCCAGGTTTTCTGTGGGAAGACCATCCCCCTTCCCCTGGCCTCCCTTTGGTGGCATTAGCTAGTGGCCCAAACAGCTTACCCGTACAGCATGAGTAGTGCAACCAGGGCAGGAAGATTTTCTGGGGAAGTGTAGGCTTTCTTCTGAAACCCGATGAAGATGCCCACCACCAGTCCGGCACTCACAGCATAATTCATCTTGAAGAGAGAAGAGGAGCACTGACCCTCTGGGACCTCTGATTCCTGGTCTGCAAAATGAGGGGTGGGACCAGGTTCCTCTGTTCTTAGGGTCTGGGATTCTGGTTCTAGTTGTCCAAGCAGCTCTTGGTTAGCAGACGTGTGTCAAGCTGTCCTTTGTCCTCCTGCCCCACCCCCAGCCCTGACTTCCTGCTCGGGGAACTTTCAGTCTGTATCTTTTGAAAGGATAAATTATAAAATTCCACCTGATGTCTTACTATCTCTAATTGGTCACAAAGTCCTGTTGGTTCTACTCTCTACACATGTCTCTGGAATTCAGAAAAATTTAAAATATGGTTCTTGCCCTCACAAAGCACAAATAGATGTTGATATCCCTTTTAAACAATAAAGCCATTAGTTGCATGTGGAAATGTGCACAGCTACAGTAGGGTCGGGGAGGAGCCACAGTGGTCTCGAGCAGGATGAAAGCCAGAGAAAGGTGAGAGGGTGGCCTGGTGCGGGGTGCTACAGCCCCACTGGGATAAGGAGGATGTCCTTCCAGGGGGTTGAGCTGGTGTGGGGTATCAGCGCCAGAGCAGAATGGGGAGGACCTGCAGGCAGCAGGGGCAGCTGGAACAGGAGAGGAGGGTGCCCACCCAGGGACGGGGTGGCAGAGAGGGGCATTCAGTGTACACAGGTGTAGTGCTCAGGTAGGTAAATGAGTTGGGACTAATAGAAGTCAGTTTCTCACTCTTGGAGAAGGAAGTTACAAATATAGAAAGACAGAAAACTAGGATGAGCCCTGTGATGTTGGATTGGAGTTAGAGGTTTTGGTGAACTCATAGTGCTCAGTGTATTGATAGCTAGACCTAGAAATACAGATGTACGTCTGTGTGTATCTGTGCGTGCACATACGTATCTTCCCTAGCTCTAGCCCATGAGAAAACGTGGGACCAACTCCAGTGGCAATGAACATATCTGGCACCCAGATCTTGGTTTCTAAGGGTCACTTCCCTCTCGAAGAAACCAGGTCCCCAGAGTCGGTGGTGGGTAGGGTGGACGGGGTGCAGGATGGTCCTGGAACATCTTGCTGTGAGAGAGCAAGGGAGTGCTCGAGGAGGATGGGGACACAAGTCAAGAGGATACAGAGGCCAGCTTGTAGGGGCTCCCACTGGCCACACTGGGGAAATCTGAATGTCAAAATAAATGATGATGGTATTGGATTGTAATCTGTTGATTAACACAGGAATTATGACTGCACACAGATATGAATAAATGGATGAATAAATGGAAAGTTGGATAACAAATAGGATATTTGCATTTCTTCAAAGCACCTCTCCCCGCAATTTTTATTAATTATAAAGGAACAAATAGTAACTTTACAGTGGAGAAGCTCAGCAGACACCTTCTTAAGTGACCACAGTGAACATCATCAGTAACAGGACAAATTGAAATCAGAAGCTACTAGATAAGATGCAACGAGAAGAGCACAGCATCTATTCCATGATGCTGCTGCCAAAGATGCTTACCCTCAATCCACTCATGAGGAATCCTCACACAAACTCACACTGAAGGGCATTCTGCAAAGTAATTGGCCTATAATCTTCAAAAGTGTCAAGGCCATGGGTATTAAGGAAAGACTGTGGAACCATTCCAGGCTGAAGGAGACTAAAGAGATAGGACAACTAGATCTCGTGCATGATTCTGAGCTAGATCCCTTTCTATAAAAGACATTATCGGGGCAATGGGTGACACCTGAGTGGGCTCTGAGGACTAGGGGGTGGTGACATATTAGTGCTGGTTTCCTGATGTTGACGGTGTGTTGTGGTTGTATGGAGCGTGTCCTCATTTGTGGGAGGTACACGTTGGAGGTGGTAGGATGTGTGTATGGAAGAAGGGGGCACATCTTGTTGAGAAGTTATTCTCAAATGGCTTGGAAAAAAAAAGTTTTGAACTGTATTTGCAACTTCCCTGTAAATCTGTAATTGTTACAAAATTTATAAGAAAAACAGATGACACACATAAAAAGATAAGAATTTAAAACATCACACATGTACTAAGTAAATGATAAACAAACAATAATTGTTTGTTCATTGATTCAACAATGCCCCCCAAGCATGTGTTGTCTTTTTCCCACTGGCTAATGAGGGTGATAAGTTTCAAAAATCCAGGTCCTAGGGCTCAGATTCCAGGTCAGCTTTAAAATGCTAGATCATCAGGAAGCCTGCTAACAGAGTACCCCCCATCTTCTAACCCTTCATTGGACGGCCAAGTGTCTACCTTGCTAGTGTCACCTCCTACGTCAGACCTACTCTATCCTACCAGCCACATATCTCTCTCTAGGCTCTGAGATCTCTGTCTGTAGCACCTCCCCCTCCACAGGCCAGCCCCTAGTATAAATTCTATTCATCTTTTTAAAAAAGTAAAAGAAAAGACTCAGCACTTCAATAAGTAGCTTTTCCGTGCAGGTGAGCCTAGCCCCTTTCATGTGAAAATCGCAGGGCCAGTGTGGCCCCTGCAAGTGACATCTTGTCCAAAGAAAGCCTTGCAGGTTCTGACCTCCTCCCCATGTGTTTGTATTTTTTCATGTAGACAGAAGAGAGACAAAAGAATTTAGGTGCTACTGATAATTTCTGGTTTTGTATTGTTAAGTGATAGCTGCTTAACAAGTCTAGTGACATCAAAGAAATGTCTTCAGGAATCCTAACATTGGCCGTCATCATTAAAAGCCAAAATGGAGAAGGCAGTTTGTTTTGGTCTCCATCAGTTGACAACTTATCATCACATGAAGTGGAGGCTCACGTTGGTCTTAGAATGTTGAGATAAAAGTAATGATCTCATTACTCACGACACCCAGAATACACCGGGGTGGTGTCCTAATGATCCCGGCTACCTCATAACTCGGCCTTTGCCACCACTCCATTTTGACCCCGTGGCCTGTCATAAGGTACCCTATGCTGACACTCCCCTGTCCCCACCAACCTGGGTTGTCAGAGAGGAGGTGGTAGTCTGCTATGGATTTGATAAATAATTTTTTCTTCATTTTCCCTAAAGCAGTGGCTAATCTAATCTAATAAAGGTCTGGTTACTTTGGGAAAGCAAAATAAGGCCACTGGGTAGGGCTGCCAGATTTAGCAAATAAAAACATAGGATGCCCGGTTAAATTTGAATTTCAGACAATCAGTAGTTTTTTATATAAGTATGTCCCATGCAGTATTTGAAGTGGGATATACTTGTACTAAAAATTGTTCATTGTTTAACTGACATTCAAATTTAACTGGGTGTCCTATATTTATCTGGTGACCTTACCACAGGGGAAGGTTTACCCTTATCCTTTTGAGGGTGGGGCAGGACTTAAGAACGGGATGTGGGGTGAAGGACCCCTTGGTATTACCTTTTCAACTGCAGACTATTCCCAGGAAGGCCAGCCTCATGCCTGCAGTGCAGCAGTTATTCAGGGGGTCAGAAGCCCCCTCAGTGCAGGACACAGAGAGCCTCCACTCAACAAAGTTTTGTGCCTTTCTAAGAAGATGTCAAGGGACAGCAGACATGCAAGGCCCTTGGTCCAGCACCTTCCAGCAGCCCTGGCAGGGTGAGGAACCCCCGCCCACCACTGTGTCCCCTCCTTCAGAGCACACACAGGTGCCACCTTGGCCCATGGAGGTGAGGGAGGTGCCATGAGCTGACACTCACAATGTCCCAGAAGAAGTTGGTCAGCCAGTAGGTGGTGGAGCTCACTCCGCTGACAAACTGGAGGTGCTTGGCTTTGTTCACTCTCTCCTGGATCAAATAAAGGACAAAGCTGGCTGGGACGAAGGACATGGCAAAAATCACGCAGATGGCAACCACAGCGTCCACTGAAGTGGTCAGCCTGCAGCAGGGCCGGAGACACAGGGAGAGAGAGATTAAGGAAGAGCAGATGCAGGAGAAGAGACAAAGCCAGCCTCTGGGAAGCTTGTGGCCTCCTGATTCCCCTTCCCTAGCCTGAAGCTTATCATTCCACTAAACTGCCTTAATCTATCTGGGTCAATGCTAAGTGGGTATTTTTGGGTCGCCTTTCTGTTTCATGTGAATATTTCTAGACAACCATTCTTTTTATTACATTTTCTAACTATTTGTTGTGGTGTATACAAATAGATGTTTATATTAATCTCATATACTACAATGTTCTTTTTAGCTGTAATAATTTGTCTATAGATTCTTTCTCTTGAATTTTCTATGGAAACAGCCAGTCTGTGGAATTTCTTTCTTTCTTTCTCTCTCTTTTTTTTCTTTCTTTCTTTTTTTTTTTTTTTTGAGATAGGGTCTCTTTCTGTCACCCTGGCTAGAGTGCAGTGGTGTCATCATAGCTCACTGGGCTCAGGAAATCCTCCTGCCTCAGCCTTCCAGGTAGCTGAGACTACAGGCACACCACCGCACCTGGCTAATTTTTCTATTTTCTGTAGAGACAGGGTCTCGCTCTTGCTCAAGCTGCTCTCAAACTCCTTGCATCAAGCAATCCTCCCATCTCAACCTTCCAAAGTGCTAGGATTATAGGCATGAGTCACCACACCTGGCCTTATTTCTTTTAACAAAAGAAATAAATTATCTTATTAAATCACATTTTCAAGAAGCACATCATAACATGAGGAAATGTTCATAATGTAAATTTAAGAGAAAAGAAAGCAAGCAAGTTATATAGGGGCTTGGCTCCATTCACCCTTTTCTGGATCAAATAGAAGGCATCTGGCTAAGCGGATAATTGGGGACTAAAATCCAGCCTGAACTTTATGTACTGTGCCCACCTACAGAAAAAAATCACTTTTACTAATCCCCACAAAGGCACCATATATGGCAGTCATTGCTCTGATAAAACTGCAAATAGCATCCTCTATATACTTACAACATCTGTAAACTTAGGACAAATGACTGGAGGAAAACACACAAAAGTGTTTAGAAGAAATAACCTAAACTACACAGGGTTATAGATAATAAGCCATAAATTTTATTTAATGAACATACACTATTTTATAATCACAGAAAGCCTCTGATTTCATACTTCATATTCAAAGGCTTGGCAGAAGGTACAGAAGCTCGGGCTGAGTGGGAATTAACATAGGACTGTCTAGGGCCCTGTGGTTCCCAGAGGAAGGCACCATAGGGCCAAGCTCAAGTCTCAGCAGATGACTCTGGGCACGTTCAGTAGCACTCAGAGTGCACTGGGTAGTAAAATCAGGACCCCACCACCTTCCAGAAGTCTGTGCCAGCAAAGGCACTCCCACCAACCCTTCCTCCATACAGGCCTGGCATACAGCAAACAAAGGACAAAATGTGCAAGGTGGACGTTTGCCCTGCTGGAAGCTGTGCCATAAGAGCATGACCATCCGAGGGGAAGTTACTGGAATCTAAGATAATGACTACTGGGGAGATGAAAGATCTACTGAACTTTGCCAGTTCCTGGCAGTCATTCTGCATGCTGGCAAGGAGAATAATGTGTAGGCTCCAGGAGCAATTTGCTACCAAGAGCCAAAAGGGAATGGAACCAAATATAAGCTGACTTTCCAAATAAATGTGGGGAGATAGAACGGCCAAGCAGTTTGGTCCATGAGGCATTTGAAAGTCATCCATTCATATGTGACTGATTAAACAGCACTGCCATCCAGCCCTGCACTCCATCCAGGAGTGGAGAAGGTGATGAGAAAGCTGTGAGGCTGCAGCCACGTGGCTTACACTGTAATCTCTGAGAGCTGCTCCTTGGTCAGGTTCAGGGGCTGGCTTATGACGGTGATGCCATACTCCTCGGGGTCCCTGTCCTTGTGCAGGCTGGCCCGTAAGATGGCGTTGTGGGCCACATTGAGAAAGCTGACCATGGCATGCCAGCCTTTGTTGTTAAACCACACCTAGAGGGTGGAGATGACACCTGAGATGCTGCACTAACAACAGCTGTTTAAAGAAAAAATTAGCGACAGGAACAAGAATGTGAGAAGGAGGAAGGGTTTGGCAGTGGAAAGACATTCCTCACTAGATTTCAGCAGGGGGAGGGATGGAATTTAATTAAGCTGGGAAAGTAAAAATAAAATAGCCAGCTCGTGAATTTCAGCTCTCAGGCAGATGATGTGGGCCAAGTACCTTAATGTTGTCTTGAGTTTCTAGATGTTTAAGGAAATCAGATACTTCTTTAGAAGCCTCTCTGGTGATAGGACCCTAAAAAAAACCAGATAAACAAGCAAGAGGTTTTTTTAATTTTCTGTAGCACTCATGATAATTTCTAGTTCATAGTAATTAAGCAAACTGAAAATCCTACCCAAATCTCCAGTCTGTTTACATACCCCGCTCACATTCATTATCCGGCCAAGGTTGCTTAAAAAACCAACAAGTACTTCCCCCGTGACAGGGATAACTGGGAGCTTTCCTCCTATGGAAATTCCTCCATACCTGACAAGGCAACAAGAAATCCTTGGATCAGTGCCATGAACGTCACCCCCACCAGTAGCCCTCTCAGTTTCTGTGGGGAAACATCTACTTTTGGGGGAATTATCTGGACTAGCAAGCAACACTGTTCCACTTTGCAAACAGCTTTTAACTCTTCCCCATTGCTGCCTCCAGGATGAAGTCCAGACCTTCTCTTGGCCTACAAGTCTTTTTTAAGTCTGGTCTGCCCCTCTCCAACCTTATCCCTGCTCACACCTTGCCTTGCGGGCATATTCTGGCCATGTGGGATTGTTTGCAGAGCTCCAAGTGGCCGGGGTGGCCTTTATGTCTTTCTGCCTTTGCAGGGCTGCCAGCTTCCCTGGGTGCCTTTCCCTTTCTTGAGCATCTGGCTAACTCCAACTCACCTTGCATACGGCATCTTCTCTTTGACATTTGCCCTGACTGCCCTCCCACCCCAACCAATGGTTCCTTTCCTGTGCCACCTCTGTGGTCTTCAGATATTTTTGGCAGCACTGGATGCACCTTCAGCTAACCAGGACCCGGTCCTGACATTTCCATCTCTCAGGGCTCTCAGCCCCACACCTGTGCAGGCAGGCCCTCCCATCTCCTCCCTGACTCTCGCTCTGAACTGGGATGCTTCACTGCTCTGGATGTCTAAAGGGATTGAGCTAAAACACCAAGCTGAGCATGTCACTCTCTGGCTGAAAAACCTTCAGTGGCAGGACAAAAGCCAAACTCCTCAACAGAACAAAATTAATTTTCTGGTTCGGTAAGGCAGAGGAGGAGATCTTTATTTCTCAGGGCCTCAAATTGTCCCCTCACTCAGACTTCAGCTGGGGCCCCGCAGTTCCCCCTAGGGAGCAATTCTAAAAGCTGGACTTCACATTTATGGTTTCGAATCCACCCAGGAAAGCAAGTCAACATCAGTCTTGCACCCGTTCTGGGGGTCCAGGCCCTGAGGGGGGCTGGGAGGCGGCTCGCTCCTAGCATACCCCTCACAATTCTCTAAACCTCTGGAACCACTTGAGCCTCCAGGATGCCTCAGGAACGGGGTGAGTCTGGGGCTGGGCCAGACCTTCTGAAACTTAAAAGGAATGGGCCAACAAGTGTCCAGGGTTAGGCTACAAGTCCCTCTCATTGGAGTATCACAAACTGTTATATACTTGGAGGTTTTAGAACATCTTTTTGCGGGGAGAACACTGTGGAACTCCTTGTTAGGGAACACAATCTCCCACTTACATCCTCGAAGGAGATATACTACTGAGTTTCTTCTGAGTCCAGGGTGTCCCTAGCCATGTGTCCTTCAGGACATGTCTTGTGAATTCCTGAGCACATGTGGAACAGCCAGCCCATCCATGTGGCTTTGATGTGTGGCTTTTATGTGCAATTATTTTAAGTAGATCAATCTGAGATTTTAATGTCTTATAAAAATAGTTTCTTACCTCTGTTCATTGACCCAGAATTTGCTCTTTAAGCTGAAAGCCAAAATAAAATCATGCAATCAATATAACAAGTACAGCAGTGGTGTTAACTTTCCTTCCCAAACATTCAGTCTTCAGGGACATTTTTTGCATTTCCTGATATCCAAGCAACATGGAAGCTGCCCAGCCTGGGGGTCGAGCCTGAACACACATGCAGAGAAAGGACCGATGTTTTCCACCATTGGCTCTCCTAGTCACATCTCACACACTGGGCTTTCTGAGTGGCCCTGTTGTCAGGTGACGTCAGAGCAGTGTGCCCAACCCAGACCCAGACAACATGGCCAGGCCATGTCTGAGTGGAGTGAAGGATGCAGCCCTCCCCTCTTCCACCCTGCACAGAGGAGACTCTAATAATCACCTGCTCACTCGGGAGGAACTCTGACTTACTCCACAGCCCAAAGTTAAGACACCAGCTTTCAGACAAATTGGGGTAAAATGACAAGGTGGGAAATGAGTGGATGTCAACTCTTGACCCCAGAGTTCAAGCTCATGAACTATCATTGTTATCAGCTATCTAGCACAAATAATGCAAAATACCATACTGCAAATTTGCTGCTGAGAACAAAGTTTGGGATGGTTGCTGTTTATTTCATTATCAAATTTTGGGATTTGGATGGCGTTCTTCGTTTTGCCAACTGCTTTTACCATCTGCAATGTATTGTAGTTAATCAAGTCCATTTATCCCTTCCTCGGGGATCTAGTAGGGAAGCAACTGAAAGTACTGCTAGAGTTACCATAAACTGTGTTTTATTTTAAAGCCCCAGAGCACATGCGTCCTTAGGACCCTCTCCTAGCATGCTCTCCTCAAGCTGCTTGCTCTGATAGGGGCTTCTGAAGCCCTTCCACCCTGGTGAGGCTTGATAAGAACAGCCACAGAGCCGAGAGAACCAGATATTTCTTGAGGAGTTCACTGGCATTTTAAAGGGTGGTGATAACGGGCGATAATTCCCAGAGTACGCCAGCCCCTCCCCGCAGAGGCACTCAGACGCCCGCCACCGCCTCTTTCCTATCTGAGTCTAATTCTTTCCTTCTCTTTTTTGCTGCTTACTTTTCCCTCTTGCTTCTCTCCTTTTCCTCAGTTTCCCCCCCTTTATTCCTCCTCCTCCTTCCAAACTTTGTCTCTTTCTTAACTAGTTAAAATATGTGGCCGCAGTACTGAATAATTTCTATGCTTTTCTGACATTACTTTTAACAGTGTGGGGGTTAAAATTTAAGACAGCTTGCCCTAAACATAAAAACAAAAGCCAGAATTAATCTTAATTTACATTCTACTTGTATATGCATCAATTGCTTTTTCTGCTGAATGAGGCCCTCAAATTAGGAAAAAGAAAAAAATTTCACTGCCTTGATCATAGATAAATCATGAGAGTAAATTATCTTCTGTCCTTCGTTATTATTTTCTCCAGGGAGCCAGGATAAAAAGCATTTTAAAAAGTCTCTTCTTACCTGCTTCTTATAAGAGCAGGATACGTTTTCACCAAGAAGTCGGAGATGTTCCTGTTCGTAAGGTCTTGCAGAATTTCGGTGCTGCGCTGTGTTCTCTGAGGCAATGAGACACCCACGTTAATTACTTTGGAACTAGAGGCCTTACAGTTTGTGAAACTGCTTGCTCTCCAAAAATTATTTATGGACTCAGCTGCTGGGAAAATACTAAATAAAGCACTGGCATCTCGCTAGTTCTCACATCACTGGTGTGAGTCATCTTTGATCCCTCTTTTTCTCTAATCCATTGACAAGACAGGGTGGCTGAACTCCACAATATTATGAACCTCCAATCCGTCTTTGTTTCTCCATCTCCAATACTGCCCCCCTACCCAAGCCACCACCTAGGCCTCTCGAGAAACTCCCAAACTGGTCTCTCTGATCCTACGCTTGGTCCTCCACATCCCATTCTCCACCTGGCAGCCAGACTGAGCTGTAACGATGTATGCCAACCCCCTCAGTCCCTTGCTTACCCTCAACACTCCAATAAACCCTAGGATCAAATCCCAACTCATTGTAAAGGTGACATGGTCCTCCCGTGAGCTCCTCTGGGCTCACCTGCTGCACTCTCCCCACCCTCCCTGCTTCTCAGCAGGCACCTCCCACTCCTGACTAGCCTTGCACTCTGCCTGGAAACTCGACCTGCAGGCCTGCCATGGGCAGCTGTCAGTTCAAATTATTCCCCAGAGCGTATTCTCTGTTCCTAGTCACTCTCTAGCACCACATTCTGCTGTGTTTTCATCACAGCACTCTGAGGTTTTCCTTCTGAGGGATCTGTTTACCTGCTGCCATCTGTTGTATATCCCTGCAGGATACAGTCTTGGTGAGAGCAGGGACTTTGCCTGGCTTGTGGGCTATTGTGTGCCCAGCACCCAGAATAGTACCTGGCATACAGTTGACACAATATATTTGTGACATTAATGAAGGCATTTGAATAGTGCCTTACAATTTACAGATCACTTTCAAAATACATCTACGACTGGAAGCTAGTTCATCAAAAGCTTTTGGAGAATTCAAAAGTGCATGAGTTTGGCCGCCAGATGGCAATATTACTTCAAATTTGAGAACACATTGTGTTTAGTTTCTCATCTTAGCCGATTTCATGGATCAGTCATAAATCTTTTGCAAAAGCATTCACTCTGTCAAGGGTGCTACCCAGGGGTAACTGAGAAGACTTTTGGTGGCATTTAATACTGTTATCACATACCATTCTTTTCACTTCTATACACTTTCTATCTCCTCCGTTTTCCAATTTACTTTCACTCTGCAGTTGACTCCACCTTGCTCCTCTCTCTTCAGCTAAAACGAGAACTGGTGCCTACTAAATGCTCATTGTGTGCCAGACACTACATTAAATGCCCTACACACATGATCTCACTTAATGCTAATACACTCATGAGAGAGGAATTCTTACTTTAATTTAAAGACGGAGAAGCAGATTCAGAAGGGTCAGCTGGCCAGCCCTGGGGCACAGCGCCTGTGTGGTGGCCCGGGAACTGCACCTGCACCTGTGTGAATCCGGCCCTTCCACTCTATCTATCACCTCTTCTCAAGCAGTTCATTGAAGTGTTCGCTGCCACTGTCCCCTGGTGGATTCTAGGCTAGAACAATTGCTGATGCCTGGGACAGTCTGTGATAAATGCTTTTCTCTAAAAATTCTGTCAAATAAAATACTCCTACAAGTCTATCTCCATGTATACCAGAGGTCAGGGACAGAGTGCTCCCACCTCAGGACCCACCACCAGGTAAAGCAGGAAGGGTCCCCAGAGACGACCGCATCTACCAGCCCTATTTTCCAGGTGAGGACAACTGACCCCCTCTGAATCAGGCCACACCCTTGGACTCATTCCAGGCTGGCTGGGGGAGTGTGTTTGAGTGAGTGGGGTGAGTAGATGTGAATAGGGGTGCGTGTGTGTGTGTGTGTGTGTGTGGGAGAGAGAGAGCGAGCACACTCGAGCACAGTTCCTGTACAGATATGTGACGTTCAGTTTTGCTCCAAAAAAAGGCATGAATGCTAGTGAGGAAATGCAGGAGTGAAAGAAAATCATAGGAACTGGTTTGCCTTTTTGCAGGACTTTGGCTGTCGAAGCCTGTTAAATTTTTCCCCAGGGACCAAGGACTAACACTACTGGAGATAAGTTTCCAAGCTGGACAGGCAGTGCTGACGTGAGGACTCATTTAGGGAATGCGTCACCCTGGGGACAGGCTCGGCCTTCCCTCCCTCTCCTGGCCGGGAACTTAACGTGCAATGTCACAGCCTTGGGTCCTGGTCCTGGATGACTCTGAACAGGGGCAGCCACGGGAGCACTCAGCACTTGACCGCAAACCAAACAAGCAAAGCTTCCTCTTGGGGTACAGAGGACTGAGACAAGCTCCTTGTGTCCTTATTTTGGAATCCCTATGATGCTGAGTTGTGATTCAAAGACAGAATATATTGCTCGAGAAATATAAACGTATATGCCTTAGAATATAAAGAAAAAGATTGGGTATTCATTTAACACAGAATCATTGACAAGCCAGCAACTGTGATAGCCATTATGGCAAAATCTAGTCCCCAATTATCTGCTCGTCCCCACTGCCACAGTAGTGGCCTTTTTCACTGGGTACACGACCACCCAGAATAAAGATCACAGTTCCCAGTCTCCCTTGATGCCAGGTTCTGGCCAGTGATATGTAAGTGCAAGTGCTATGTGGTAGCTTCTGGAAATCTTCCTTAAAAACAGCACTTCTGCACACTTTGCCCTCTCTTTTGCTTTGCCCTTTTTCCATTCTGATGCCTGGTAAGTAAACTCTGCCATTTTGGCAGATGAGGCCAAGGCCTAGTTAGCACAGAGGAGGAGCAGGATAAAACATCACAGACCACCCACGTAAACTTTTAGATGAGAGCAAAACAAGTTGTGTCTCGTTTTATCCACTGTTAGTTTGGAGCTGTCATCACTTGAGTTCAAGCTAATTCTAAAAATTCCTTGCCCACATATTTCATCAAATCCTCATCATAATACTATGAGATAAGTGCAGTTATCCCCAATTTGCAGATGAGGAAATTAAGGCTCAGAGAGGTCAGGTAACCCACCCAGGCCTCTCCACCTCCCACACCTGTGCCCTTCCCATGACACCACACTGCCTCTTTGGGAATTGTTCATTCACTGCCAAATCACAGGACAGACTCATCTGAGGCCCAGCGCTGTGCAGTCAGCTGGGAGGCCCATTACCAACCAGAGACAAAGTGAGACTTGCATGGCCCCTCGTACTATCTCTGAAACCCCCAGGAGAGGATCACTGGGATCTATTCTGGAGTTCAGAACTGCCAAGATAGGGAGCTGCACAGAGCCAAGATCATAGATGTCCCTGAAAAAACTGAGTGCTGACCGTGCACGTGTGTATACACATGCATGCACATGCATTAGATACACAGTACATGGCAAGCATAAGACTGTTAATATGTACGTAAGTAAATCTGCATTGGAATGTACATCACAGCATTGTTTATAGCGGAGGAAAATTGAAAACTCAGATGCCCAACAATTGGAGATCAGTTAAATAATTTAAAGTAAGTCCAAATAATAGAATAGTACACAGGTATTAAAAATGATGTAGATATATATTCATTAACATGGATGTATGTTCCTGATATATTATTCAGTAAGAAAGGCAGCTTTCAAGATAATATTTTGAATACAATAATGTTTGGGTGGATGAAAACCAAATGTTATTGGTGCTTAACTCCAAGTGATGATTTTTTTCTTCTTCTGACTTACCTGTGTTTTCTAATTTTTCTATCACGAGCATGCATGATGTGTATGATTTTTTAAATGCTTAAAGACATTTTCTTACTAGCTTGAATTGGAAGCATATGGTGGGAAACGAAGATTTTAGTCAGCAGCTTCCTCCAGGTGGCAGCCACGGGGCCCTTCAGGAAGCCCCCCTGAGAGGACCCAGGGAGCCCAGTTTAGCCCTTGTGCAACTGTCAGTTTGAAATGTGAGTTGGCTAGAGACACAGAAGTTTCTGTGTTGTCCCCAATCCCTGCTGTCGCGGGCAGATTCAGGGGCCCTTGGTTTCCCACGGGGCGTTGGGGTACCTGTGGGGGCGGGAGCCCCCCGGCGCCCTCGGGGCACTCGGGCAGCATGGTGAGCTTCTCTCTGGTGCTGCACCTGCAGGACGGCGAAGGGTCGTCCGGCGTCCATTGCTGCTTCTGCAACAGGTGGGTGACGTTCGGGGACACAGAAGGAGTCTTCCAGGGGGTAGAATTGCCACAGGGGTACTCCCTCAGGGAAGATAAGAAAATATTACATAATCAGTTCCAAAGTTGATAAAAAAAAATCCCTAGAAATGAGAAATTGTACCCAACACTCTCCTTCACCTATCTTCCTCTTCCTCCTCAGATCCATGCACTTTCTCCTTATGCTCTTGGAGGTTAGTTTCTGCTCAAGCAATATCAAGACTAGGATTTTTTGATTGGGTGTGGGGCTGGGGAATAATTATCTAGTGTGTGGACTATTTTATCTCCCATTCTTTTCTTCTAGCAGCTCTAGCTGTTGACAAGTAGAATAAAAGAAGAATTTGAAATTAGTCTATTTTGGTTCTTATCCATACCTTTGAAAAAGATTGGATGAGAGAAGTTAAAAATATATTGAACTTCGAGGATTCCTGGTGTATTTCAACTGCCCTCTACAACTCCCTGGCCAATGACACAGGGCTCCCAGGAGGCAGTGAAAGGCCCTGCACACAAGCGTCGAAGGAGAGGCTGCGTGGGTGCTGGTCGGAGATACGGAAGCCACCCGTGTAATACAGAGCAGGACTGAGAGGGGCCGCTCCAACCCTGCCGTGCTGGAGCCCACCACTGCGGTCTCCCAGCAGAGCTAGCGGTGTCAGGGCAGGGGTGCGCAGGGACTTACGGAAGCCATTCTTCCTTCAGGCAGCGGTTGCCGAAGCCTGGCTTGTTCAGAAGGACATCTGCAAGTGCTGCCAGCCGCTCACTGCCCGGCTCGTCCATGCTAAACAGAGTGAGGCATATGACTGGGACAGAGCAGACAAAAGCAGCCAAAGCCTTAATTGAGTGGCTGCACGTGCCGGGAATGTGTTCAAGGCACTGGACGCAGCCTTGGAATGGTTATAGGTCTCCTGGGAGTGGGGTAGGTTTCCTGAACACACCCAGTATTCTGACAGCTTGATCATCTATGCCTCAGAAAGATGGAGCTTCAATCCACTCGCCCAAGCATTGCGTTCTCCTCCTCCTCCTCCCACGCTGTCCTGCCTGTCCACTTGTGATCACCTTCCCAGGCAGTGATGGGTACATTAACTTCCCTTCTGGGGGCAGCCCGAGGACCCCTTCCATGTTGGTGAAGGTCCCAGGGAAGTGGGAAGGGGCCCTTGCAAGCAGCATGTGACCTGGGAGCCCCACACCCACGGAGGAGGATGGTGGCCCGGGGGTCTGCGCACCTGAAGAAGGTGTACTGCTGCCCGTACATCCAGGGGTGAAGGGTCAGGGCAGGATATTCACCAAAAGGAGGGACAATGATGGAGAGCATCAGAGCCAGAAACACAAAGGTGGCCGGGAGCACTATCTGTGGAGAACAGACGTGGAAACGTGGGCTGCGGCATGTGGGATGTTACACATACGCTCACACTCACACACACTCACATAAACACTCACATACACACTCACACTCACACTCTCACACACACGCTCATTCTTTTAGACACTTATCCCGCAGCCTCTTAATGGGGCCCGGTGGAGAGGAAGGTCAGGCTTCTGGGGAACATCACAGGCAGGGCATGCAAAGGCAAGACTGGAGAGGAAAACAGAATGTTCTGGTAGCCGCTGGGGAATCTGAACGTAGGTCAATGTTTAGCCAGATGGTAAAGGGCAGTTCAAAGAGCAAGTCACATTGCTCACTGCTCTTTGAACCAGAGTTTCTTTTTCTAAATAAAGAAACATTAAAAGGAAAAGAGAGGACGATGACCTTGATACATAGGGTCCAATTGCACAAATGAATGAAAACATGACTTTCCCCTTCATTGTAAAAACAAAAACAACATTAACATATTTACTATTATTCTATTTTCTTTGCTAAGTGAGGCCCAATTTACAAAGAAGGTTTGTGTTACCAGGAATCAAACTAAAGGTTTGGCAAGGAGGAAACAGAGCAGACAGAATCTAAACAGGGTGCCCATAGTTGTGGTTGGTTGGTTTGTCTATTTGCTTGTTTGTTTTTGAGACAGAGTGTTGCTCTGTAGCCGGGGCTAGAGTGAGTGCCATGGCATCAGCCTAGTTCACAGCAACTTCAAACTCCTGGGCTCAAGCAATCCTCCTGCCTCAGCCTCCCAAGTAGCTGGGACTACAGGCATGCACCACCATGCCCGGCTAATTTTTTCTATATATATTTTTAGTTGCCCAGCTAATTTCTTTCAATTTTTAGTAGAGATGGGGCCTCGCTCTTGCTCAGGCTGGTCTCCAGCTCCTGAGCTCAAGCGATCCTCCCACCTCAGCCTCCCAGAGTGCTAGGATTACAGGCGTGAGCCACCGCGCCCGGCCATGGTTGTGTTTGAACCCCTGCACGCAGGAAGATGCAGGACGGGGGAAATGCCAGGAGGGGACACACAGGCCCTGGGACATGCGACTGAGCACAGCCCAAGCCCACTGGCAATGATACCTGGGCCAGGAAGTCCTTGTGGCTGCGGACGGTGTGGTGGAATCTCTTGACCAGCAGCGCCTGCATGTGCTGCAGGACGAGCCAGGCCCCTCTGTTGAGCTGGGCGCCTGGGCCTGCGGGCGGGGAGGGCTGGCCCTCGGGCTGAGCTCCAGGCACTGGGCCATGGACGTTGGAGCCCTGGGGAATCTCTCCAGCCTTCTCTCCAGGGCTCAAGCAGGGGTGTCGGAGGCTGGCGTTTTCCCATTTCTGCTGAGTACCACCTGGGTTGGGAGAGTGAATTAATAATTTGGAAAAACACCCATGAGGTGCGGATAGCTCATGCCACTTTTTCTTACAGCATTGGATTCCCCTTCATTTAAGTCAGCAACAAAATACCAGGCCTGGTAGGTTAATAATCTTTGTAAAAATCTATTTTCCCATATTATTATCTATAGATAGAATCACCTGAAATCACATAAAAATTCTGTTAGCATTCACGAGAACAACATAGCTCTAAACACATTGTCACTGAGAGAGGTCTGAAATATGTAACTCAGCAAAAAAACACTAAGGTGCAGAACAATATGTGTAATAAGATCACATTTACATTAGAAAGTTTACATATCACACACAAAGAGTGCCCAGCACTGTCGACAGAGGTCGTCCCTGGCAGGGCAGAGCTGGACAGGGAAGGGGACGAAGTAGGACGGGGGACTTCAGCCTTTTATGTATTATTGGTTGGATTTTTAAACAAGGTATCTTTCATTATTACCTGTGTACTTAAAGAAATTAATAATCAGAGCCAGCTTGGTTCTTTCTGAAGTCTTAGAGGACACTGAAAAGCGGCAGAGACTAATGAATTAGGAATTAGGGGGCTGGGGTTTGAATCCTGATTCTTACAAGATGTATCAACCTGTCTGAATCTGAGCTTTCTCAACTGTAAAGTGAAAATGAGAACATTTCACAGGATTGTTTTGAAGATGAAATGAGATAACACAGGGGAGCGTACCCTATAAACCACTGTGGCTTTGGGTGAACAGAGAGAATTCAACTTCTGCATCTGCAAAGCTCAAAAGAAAACTTGGGCCTGCAGAGAGCTGCTCCCACCCCTGCCGAGGACTGCTCCCCACCTCACACCCACCCTGCTAGGATAATCACCTCTTTTGAATACCACATGACCTCCCTGGATGGGCCAGAGCTCATTTGGGCTGGTATATTTGACCAGTGGTACTCTTGGGCATGGCTGATAAACATTTGGGATCACTTATGAAACAAGGTGAAAAGCAAATTATCTCAAGAGATAATACCAGAATCCCCATAGGCAGAAGACACTCTTTGCACAGGCAAATGCCAGGATATGCCACACTGGGTGGAAGGAGGCAACTCGTGGCTTAGGTGGTATCAGGAGCCTAAGGAGCAAAGGAGAACTGCTGCACAGCTTTGCCTGTGACCAGAAGGGTTTTACTATATGGGTGGGGGCCTCTTGTTCTATCAGAACTGGTTTGTGCTGTGGCAGGTGACCCCTCCTGCACTTCCATCTCTCCAGCCTCCACCCTCTGTAGTAAAGTCTACTACACTCATGGATGCATAGCTGTGGGTTTGTGTGGTTGTGAGTTTTGGTAAAAAAAAAAAAAAAAAAAAAAATCATGGAAGGGGCAGGTTGGTGCCCAGGCTGACATGTGTAGAAGAGAGATTCCCAGAATCCGCAGGAATGTTGGTCCCCATGGTTTCAAAGTCCACAGGCCCCTAAATGAGGGTTCAGATGATTTTATCTTGATCTCTAAAGGGCCAGGAGACTCTAGCAGCTGGCATCTGGGTTGTGTTTGCTGTCTCCATTATCACTAAGGACTCTGCCAGCTGCCAGTCACACAGATAGAAATGGATCAGAGGCCTGGTGGATATCGGGGGGGGGGGGTGGAGATGAGGATAACCCTGTGGCAGGAACAAGCAACTGGGGATGTGGGGTGAGAAGTTCGGGGATGAAGCTCCCACCCTGACCTCCATAAGAATCCTGATTCATCCAGAGTGTTCCCGCCCAGATCTGACTTGGTCTGTTAGTCCTTCATCATTCAAAGGCAGCAAGAATGCAAAATACCTATTATTTGGGGGTCAGATACTATGGAGGAATATTTGCCAGCTTTGTTGTTTTGTGACTTTTTCCTTAGACTTTCAAGATAGATCTGGGGCAATGGGGTGGGGGGAGCCATGCACTCCAGCACCATACCAGCAAACAGAGTTCTCGAATCAGAATCCTCCGTGACCTTCAGAAAAATCTGTCAAGAAGACACAAAGAGAGAGTTTGGTTTAGGCATTCCCAGTCTCAGAGAAATTTAACCTGAGCTCCATTTTGTCAGGTATTGCTTCATAATGGAAAGAAAATCTATTATGACTGTTTATCTAAGAACATCGTCTTCTATAAATACAAAAGTAAGCACATAATGACCACAATTGCGTAAAATATGTATGCATATGAACAAAGGCAGGAGGAAGTAAGCCAAAAATGAAGATAGGTGCTATGCTTGGGAGGGGAATTATGGCTTTCTGCTTTTACAAAACTTTGCTCTAAGGTTAGACTTTTGCAAAGAACTGCCTCTTCTGGCACCTGACAGAAACCAACTGGAATCTCTGCTTTACCTCTTCCAGGGGAGTGTCAGAAATTCCAAAGCTGCTGAGCCCCAGGTCAGCCAGCGTCTCCTCCAGCTCTCTGAAAAGGCTGGCATACGCTCTCTGCTTGAAGTTCTTATTTGGAAGAAGAAAGATAAGTTCTTGACCAATGCATTCCACCAGCTTTGCCTCTGGAACATGGTGGAGGACCACATCCATCAGCTCATTCACATCCCCTAAGACAAGAAAAAAGACTGATGCCAACTCTATTTTCCAGAACCTGGAAGACTGTGAGATTGCCCAGGTTTCCACTCTCTTCCATCTCTCATTTGAGTAACTGTTACTCAGTAGCGACTCTTTTGGAGGACTGGAACTCCATTAAGTCTGTTTTTCGCAGGTTTGGTCCCATGATGGCCACTGAGAGGTAGAAAGAGATGGCAGCAAGAGGGCTCCCCACTACCTAGCTGTGCACCCTTGGGGGTGCCATTTCCTCCTTTGTTCAATCAAATGTTCTGAACATATTTCTCCTCAGGCTATGTTACAATGGACAGGTCATACCTGGATTTCCTCATCTGTGAAAAGGGGAAAATTATAGTACCCACCTTGTTGTTGTTTGTGAGGATGGGATGAGTTACACACACAAAGCGCTTAGAGTGGAGCCTGGCACATGGCCGTGTGTAGCTGCTATTGTTATCATGAACATCATCTCAGGTAAGAAAGCTCTTTGTCGTTGCTGTGGCTCATTCTCATTCACCGCAAACTTACAGGTTAAGTCAAAGTTGTTTTCATGTTCCTGGCCCAAGCTAGGGAGGACTTGCCCAAGACACTGACCTGGAACTGGTGCCCAAGCTGTGAGAAGTCCCTGTCCTAAATCACACTCCAATGCCTGGTCTAACTTCTCAGAGGACTGCATCATTTCCCTTGGGATTGCACCTGCCTCCTCAAACAAAACAAAACTTGATTCTCAGCTCACAGGAAATGCGGAAGCGGGTTAAGAAGCCATGGAGAGAGGCTGGGGGAAGGGTGGGGGAGCGTATGACGTGTAACAGGGAGCATGAGCACTAACAATGGTTTGCCTGCTACACTTACACGGTCAGGATGGGATTTTATGCACAAGCACGTATTACTTAAAAACTAAAAATCTAACTTAAAAAACTTTGAAGCATGTACTTGAAGAGACAGTTCCCTCATACATTATCGTGAGAGGCAGGCCAGAGGGAAGGGGATTCCGGACACTCAGAACAGAACTCTCTGGAAAGCAGTTCTCTTAGAGAGAGTCAGGGTCACCCGGTCGGCTCTTTTCTTTTTTATTTAAAAAAAATGACCCATGTGGAGAGATTTCAGGGCTCTCAACTAAAATCCTTCTGCTTAGCTGGATTGGAAGGTTTGTTTTATGTCAAATCTGCAAATTGGACTCAATTGTCTTTAGTTGTGGGATGACTTCATACGGAGGCTGGAGAGTTCTTTATGTGAGGAAGCAGCTCTGCCCTAATAGCTCTCTAGGGGTCATGTTCATTGTTCTCTTAGGAAGGAAGTTGAACCCAAAGTCCCTGGATTCCCAGGAATTGTGTCTTAGACGTGTGTCAGCCTTTCCAGAAGTAGCCCTGTAGGTCAGCAGGGCTTTCGGCGTCCGGCAGGGAGGTCTGCGAGTGTGTGTGGCGTGTGGGTGTGCGTGAGTGAAAAGCCTTCCACGGACCTAACTGGGGCTTGAAATGGTCCTCTCTCCCTGGTTTTCAGCAAAACTACTTACTGCACTTCCCGCCATTCACTGTACAAAGAAAACATTCATTTAGAAATAAAGTAATATTAAAAAAAAAAATCACCCAGCCATGAAGGCCTTGTTTCCAACTTTATTTTGGTGAAACAGTAATTCAGCATATTAGTATTAATTTTTTTTAAACATAAATTTCTTGATCAAGATTCCTCCCGGAAGGAATCTTCGGAGAATAGGGAGAGACCCACAGCAAGGCAGGTAGGAAAAAGACACAGAAATGTCATCCTAAACAGATGGTTTCTGTTCCTCACAGGTTCTGTCAGTACACAGAAAGGTGAGACAGTGAGTGCTGACACAACTCTGTGCATTTCCTCTGAAGTTTTATTCACAGAACGTGAATATTGTTGAGTTTTCTTATCCCACCGGATTTCAGTTAGTAAATTCTTCGTATTTAGGAAAAAGTTGTGTAAATAGAAACCTTTTTTTTTTCCTTTGATAAGCAGACACTTTTCCCTGCTTCATTAACCTGGGTTAGTACCTAAGTTTAGTTTGCTCCTGTGTTAAGAATTTGTTTCTATAGGATAGCCTTTCTACCTCAAGGTGGGGGTACCCCTGAGAGCTTCAGTGGACCCTAATTCAAGGGAGAACCACTGGAAAATTGGGAAGCTGAGGGAAGAGTCGGGAGTGTAACAAGGGTGTGTGATATTACCAGACTTGCTGTCTACACATGCTATCTCTGACTCTCTCGAGTCTACTGTAAGAACTGTGCATAACCGTGGTCCCATTAGAGGGCGCCATTGCACACATTTAGTGTCTCTCCAGACACTAAGGTCACCTGGAGCCAGGGCAGGAGGACCCCAGGAATGGAGGCTTAATAAGTGTAAGGACACAGAGGGAACAAAGACTGGATTCCTCATTAAAGGGAGGGGGCCCTTAGGTGCATGATTTTTAAAATCCCTTTAGGAATGGAGGAAGAAGGAAGAGAAAACGCTCAAAGAAAAAGATGAACAATCCATGACCTTGGGTCTAAGAAGTACACAGTGTTCTCTTTGCTCCCATTAAAAAGCATCACAACAGAACGCACCCCATGATACTGGGAGATGGTCACCAGACAAGAACCGAGGTATAGCCTGCCCCAGTCCTTACCGTCCAAGACTTGTTCTGGAGTTACGTCATTGACACAGGCTGGACAACTGATGGAGAGACCCTTAGACGCACAGCTGCAGGTCCCCTACAACAGACGGACAGCAACGACTGACAAGATGCACATCCCTTCACCGACAGCACCTCCCTGATGCTGACTGCTGTCACGCCTGCTTTCTTTGTTTCTCACTGCCAAGTGTGGTCAACACGTTTTTCTCCACTGTTTAATCTGTTAATTCATCTGAGCATTTTGAGGGTGTAGCTGCTTGATTTTATCCTGGAGAGTGTGTGAGTCAGGCACACAGAGAAGCAGTACCTCAAAGGATCCCTTTGACTTGTAATTAATTATGTGGCAGCTGCAGGTTCTGCCTGTATAAGACATTTGCTCCTCCCTCCCTGCGCTGCACACAGGGCTGTGGAAACGTACCCAGGACAGGAAAACCCAGCAGCAGCTGCACACTTAAACTAGAGGCATAAATAATGCTATAATATAAGAATCGTGACATTTCTGAATGTGAGCAATGCCTGTTTGCAAGGAACCCAGAGCGTATTTAGAATACTTTGTCTCATTTATCTTCATATCCCTAAGAAGCAGAAGCAGAGGTCATTAGTTTCATTTTCCACATGGAGAAAAAAGAACAATGAGGAATTAAGTAATTTGCCTAGGTAGGATCACAGTTTGTCCAGTTTGCAGCCCAAACCTAAACCTAGTTCTCTTGACATGCTAAAGTGGTCTCTGCTGGTTGGTATTTTTTGGGTTCATCATTTTTAGGTTATAGTTCCCAAGGAGGCCTTTTCTTAGCTTTAATTTACCACTAGAATTCAGGTTTAGTTAGAAAACATGAACGTTGGAATGAAAAAAAGGAAGCTTCAACAACTACTCTTCTAACAGTCTAACCTTGCAGAATAAGACACTCACTTCTGTGTTGCACCAAACCACGTGTGAAGTCTGAGATACGGGTGTGTAATCCAGTGCGTAATATTTCAGGTCATTTCAAACTGGTTGTTTCATTTTGAGGAAAGCATTTGCAGGAGGAGGGTTCAGAATGTGTTTATTGGAATCTCCTGCAAATGGTCCCAGAAACGAAGAAGCTGATTCTGATGGCTAGAGCTCCACTGGGCGGAAAGGTCCAGAGCCCGATGCTGCGGGCTCCTTCCCTGGGCAGACACATACCTCACAGCCTCTCCTTTGGCTCTGCATGTTTTTCATCTTGCGCACCAAGGTTAAGTAGAAGCCTGTGCCAAAGCAGTTCTTCAGGAAGAGCGGGGTGCCCGAGCAGTAGAGCCTTCCCTGAGAAATGATGGCGATGCGGTCCCCGAGGAGGTCTGCCTCGTCCATGTGGTGAGTGGACATGATAATGGTTCTACCTGCAAGGGCAGGGGTCAGGGAATCACCAGGCAGACCCTAGTTGGTAGAGGATGTACAGCAAGCTCCTGGTCATATGGTTGGAAAAACTGGGAGTTAATAAAAAAAAGGGGGGGAGGATAATTCTGCAGCAAATCCCAGGATATCAGGATAACAATAACAACAACAACTAACATTCCATAGCATCCTACATACTACAAAGCACTGTCACTTACAGTATCTCTTCATCTGGCATAGGATCTGACACAAACAAATCGCTACATACGGGATGCGTTTGCTACTGTTCATTAGCTCTACGGAGTTCCGGATGCACCTTCTCTGGATCATCAGGCTCTGCATTTATAACCTTTGTAAAGCTTGCGCTCACGCCCTCTCTCTCTCTCTCTCTCTCTCTCTCTCTCTCTCACTAACTGGAGACGTCATTAAAAGAAAACAGTACTGAGGATTCCAGGATGGCAAGCCTTTAGGGAGGGCACGGGGAAATACTGTGTGAATAGAATAAGGGGAATCTCTGGTTTGACCACAGGATTGAACCACACTGTCACTTCTGTGGGTACTCAGCTCTGCCTGCTGTGTCTTCTGAATCTGAGCCCTTTGTCTGAAAGATGCTGTCACAGAGAAGGGCAGCCCCACTTGGGGACTCTTCCATCTGCTGCAGTCTCAGGAGGCTTTAACTGGAACACAAGTTCACCCAAGTCACTGATAAAGCCCATCTGAGTGTAGGTTTGGCAGTTACTGTACTCAATTGCCAGGTGTGAGAGAGTAGGGACCACAGGTCCAGCCTCAGGGGGAGCCCAGGCCCTAAGCAGTGGCCATTACCTGAGCGATATTTCAGGAGCAGGTCCCAGATTGAGCGTCTTGAGTAGGGGTCCACCCCAGAGGTGGGCTCATCGAGGACAACCACCTTGGCATCTCCCACAAAGGCAATGGCGACAGACAGCTTCCTCTGCATGCCACCTACAAGCACACGGAGGATGGGGTCATGAGACCATGGAGGGTGGAGAGGAGAAGGGCCCTGGGCTAGTGACATAAGGGGGTATCTTAAATCCAGCAGCAGTTTCATGCTGCCTCCTTACCTGTTTATACAGTATTCAAAGCCCTGGTGGTGTGCAGGCTTTGTAAACACAGAAGAGGCAACCCTTGCCTCCTTGGATGAGACCATTTGAAGACTGTTCTACATGTTAGTTCAAACACATAAACCTCAGAACAAATAAGGCCCAGGCTGCTATAAGACAGTGTTCCACATGGGAAATGACCCAGAGACGGGTGCTCTTAGATTCTCAGAATAACTTCACAGAAGTGTTCCAGCTCTTAGGAGCTCTCCTGTCATACGCCTCCCTGGTGCACTGGTAGCAATGACTGCCCTCTGTGACCCTGTCTCTTTCCAACCCCGAGCACCTGAAAGGTCCTGAGCTTCTTCATTCCTCTTGTGGTGGAGGCCCGTGTCCTCTAACATGGCCTCCATCTCCAGCTGGGCCTCCTCCCACGACCTGCCCTTCAGCTGGGCATAGAACAAGATGTGTTCAGCCACGGTGAGGCTGTGGGGATGGGACAGGGAGAAAAGCGATGAGCTCAGCAGTTCCGCTTCTAGCAATTTATCTTACAGAAGTAATTAAAGATGAGTACAAAGATGTGACAATCAAGATGTTCCTCGTGGTGTTGTTTATGATACAAAAACAGAATAAACGGACCCTGCCTAAACAATTAACAAGAGAGGATGGCTTAAATAGTTCGTTCATACAATGGAATAGTATGTAAACATTTAATGTTATAGAAGATCTGTAATGACATGAAAAGATGTTCATGCTATCTTAGGTCTAAACAGCAATCACATTTTTTAAATGGCAGGTTACAAAATTGTAGGTATAGTTTTATTATCCTTTCTATTTTAAAGTATATATCTCTATCTATACATACATAGGAGAAAGTTCTGAAATATTATATACCAAGGTATTAACAGTGGTTATCTCTGTGTAATAAAATTACAGGTGACTTTTATTTTCTTTTTTTTGTTTATCTATATTTCCTTCTCTCCTCCTTCCCTCTCTCCCTTCCCTTCCTTTCACAATGACTATATATAGTTTCTTAGATAAGAAATAAAATATGTATTAATTAGAAAAAAAGCAACCAAAAAGCCCCCTAAAAAGTTGGTCTTTAGTGCCATGGGGACAGGAACAATGGTTCTCCTCTCTCTGGCCCTGAGAGGAAGGACTTCAGGGCTGAGGAAGCGGCCCAGAGCTGGGCCTCTCTCTCCGAGAGGAGACAGCATCCTTCTGCTGAGGGGGAGACCTCAGCTCCAAGCACCAGCGGCACAGTCCCGTGGTCTGCAAGTAGTACAGAGGACCCAACACGGGGGAACCAAACAAGAGTATCACTGCCTGTGCCCAGGCCTGGCACCCTGAGCTGGGCTCTGGAGAAGCGTGTTGGGGGGCAGAGGTGAGGGTAGGGGATGAGGAGGGTCTCAGTTCCTGTTTTACTTACTGGTGGAACAGGATGTTGTGCTGTGGACACATGCCAAGGCTCTGCCGGATTGCATCCAGGCTGGTTTCAATGTCCTTTCCCCCAATGAGCACAGTCCCGGATGTTGGTGGCAACAGACCTGTCAGGATGGACCTGCCGAACACAGGAGTCAGTGGCCCGTAGGAAGGCGCCTTGGGAGAGCAGCCCCCCCACCAGGGTCAGGGAGGGCAATCTCAGGGATTCCTGCCCATGGCTGTGAATCAAACCCAAGCCATCATCACCTGTAGGGACCAACAGTCTCCCGTACAGGGCTCAGCCCCAGTGTGTACACCCTGGCCCTGATGTGGAGGCCTGCACCAGCCCCCCTTCTCTGCCTCTACTTACTTCCTCATGCTCCCAAGCAGGCACTGAGGGGCCTCTGCGATCCCAGCCTCAGAACATCCCCTTGCAGCCACAGGTGCCCCTACCTGCGCCATCGCACAGCCTGGTGCTAGAGGGACTCAATGCTCTGCCTGCCCGGTGAGCAGACACGGTACTGAAAAGCCAGGTGTCACCGTTGCAAAGCCAGAGTAAGGTTTTGATGGTGGCGAGAAGCCCAAGCACACCCAGGCACTCAATGTGCATTTGTTGACTGACTGATTGAAGCCAAGCGTGAGAACTGCCAACCATATCAGCTTTGGAACCAAGACATAAGAAGCCCAATAGCAGTGTTGGGCTTTTTTTGGTAAAATGGGAAATATGACTCCTACCTCCTCGGGTTACTGTGAGGATCAAATGAGTTGTTACGTGTAATGCACTTAGAACAGTGCCAGCGTAAAGTAAAACTCAAAACTATTATTGCTATTATTATTAAACATTGTGTTTCAACCCCGGGGGGTGGGGGGAAGCTGCGTTCCAGCAGCGGATGACGTTACGCGTTTGCGGTTGTGGAGCCGGGATGCTGGACGGGCTTCAGCTCCCTGACCACATCCCTTAACAGGGACAGAAATCAGAGGGATCTAGGGCACCACACCCAGCTCTGTCCCTGAATTCTGATACAATCTCAGCCTATCTGAACTTGTCCTTAGAAGCTGAAATCTCTGTTGATCAACCACTAGAGGGAAACAGAACCAAATACAATGGCACCAGCCCCACATTCCATTCACACTGAACCACCCTAGAGAACATTCCAGCGCAGGGTGTACACTCTGCTGTTCCTTCCTGGGGCTCTGCAAAAAGCCAAGGACTTGAAGACTGTGTACCACATGGTTCACTGTCCCCTGAGAGGTCTGCATCAGCTGCTCCCTGGGAGAGCTTGGCGGGCCTGTTCTCCTCTCAGCAGATGGCGCTCAGGGCCTTAGAGAAGCACGGGGAGCCGCCCGAGCAGAGAGGTCCGCGTTGTCCCTGACTGTGGCCTTAGGTTGCTGGGCTGTTACCCGACACACCCCTCTAGAGACTGCATCCTTTTCACTTTCTCCAGAAGTACGACCAACACTCATCAGGGGCCCCACGCTGACGTTGAAGACTGATAATTGGTAGGAGAAGGAATGCTCCTTGAGAACAAGGAGTTCTCTGTAGACGCCATGCATGTGATGAGGGTGGCCATGACTTACCACCATGGATGGTAGTGACACTGCAGAGCTTGAGTGTGGGGGAGGGGACTCAAGGGGTTACAAAGAGGCAATTGTGGGGCCTGGCTCTTGCCCCCACGGAACCATTACCACACGGTGTCCTCAGGAGACTCACTTCAACTCTGAATATCCACTTCCCGACACACAAAGTGGGCGATAAACTTACTCCACCTCACTCTTGGGCTTTTTGTGAACATCAAATAAAGCAACATATGTGAGTGAGCTTTGAATACTGTAGTATGCTTTACAAATTCTTGGGGCCACAAATATAGAGCTCATTTTGTCACTAAAATTCAGGGGAAAGAGTAGAACACAGCTAATTGGGAAAGAATAAGCCAGGAAGTGACGGGATCCTGTGGCCATATAGCCTCTCAGCCAGAAGACTCACAAGGTGGTGGTTTTCCCTGCTCCATTGTGACCGAGGAACGCGGTGATCTGGTTCTCGTAGAAGGTAATGTTAAGACGGTCCACGGCCGGCCGGCCGTAGGGCTCAAACATCTTTACCAGGTTCTTCACACATACCCCAGGAACCAACCCTGGAAGCTCACGTTCAAAGAAGGTGTCTCGGAGGAAAAAAATGAACATGATGTAAATACGATGCCTTAATATACATAATCCCCAAGGTTCTTTCCTTAGATAATTGTCTTCTGCCTATACCTTCACCTGCCCTCATGGCTTCAGTTATGACGTTTGTAAGGAAGACTACAGAATAATAATGGTTATAATAATATGTGACATTTATTTAGCATTTACTACGTGCCAGGCACTGTTTCAACTGCTCTACATGAATCACCTCACTACACCCTTATAACAGCCCTATGGGGTAGATATTATTATGCTCATTGCCATAGCAGAGGAAACCTAAGGCACAGAGACAACAAGTATCCTGTCAAGGTCACACAGCTCATGAGTGGCAGGTTGAGATTCGAACCCAGAGCTCATACTTGTCATAGTGCACTTGTGGTCTACAGGGAGAGTTAGCCTGATGCCTCACCCTAGTCCTAGGCCCTTCTTTCCTGCAGTCTGCAAGGCATTTCCTCATGCATCTTTGGGGGCAACTCAGGCTCCTCGTCTTCTTCCCCAAACAACATTTTCTTTCAGACTCTCCCATGTCCTTTCCTGGAACCACCATTCTCCTAGTCACCTTGGCTCGAATCTTTGAGTCCACTTGGACTAAAGCTTCTTGCTCCTCAGAGCTCCAGAGTTTTCCAGTGAGCTGGGCAGGGCAGTCTACTTCTCCTCATCACTGTCCCTCAAACCCACCCCCCTTTTCCTCCCATGCGCCCTCCAGTGCAGACCCTCATCGTGTGGTCTCACCTCTCCCTGACCTCCAGTCTCTCCCTGCTTCAGTTCATCCTGTACGGCACAACTTAATTTGTTGTCTTGACATTGTAGCTCTAAGCATTTTCTCCCCTGGGGGGAAAAATCCCATTGCTGTGCCTCCCAGACTGGCCTGTAACTGAGATGAAACCAGTCCCCAGTCCCTAGTCCCCTGATTTCAGCCTTGTCATCCACTCTGGGAGGAGCGTCTTCCCAGAGGCACCGCTGACTGCGGTCTAACTCTGTGAGGAGCTGCGGGTCTGATCTCAGGCCTGTGAAATGGCACCGGGGCAGGCCGGACCCTCTCATGCAATGTCACACAGAGTCCAGAGGCTGTGCTGCCTCTCTAAACCCAGAGCATTTTAACACCTGCAGAGAAATGTGTACACTTAGGGAATAAAAAACTTTGCGAGAAATACAGAATGGATTCAAGAGAGAAGGTAAGGGCTGCAAAAGCCAGGGAAACAACACCTGTAAACCGAGCCCATCAGTTCAGGAATTATTAGGTAACTTCCACTGCCAGGAAAGGCTTTTGATGGTTGGAATGAATGGGCTTCTACCACAAGTGTAGTGTAGTCCGCTCCACTAGACTCTCTTTCCCCTTGTACACAGAAGCATTTATTTTTGTCTTTCCTTATAGCTCATATCCGCTTTAAGTCCCAGTGACCCAAGTTATTGTTCTTGCTAAATCCTCGGAAGTCAGCACATTTGTGCAACTCACTTGGGATTTGCCTAACAAGGGCACAAATACGCTACATACTTGGGATTTGCTTTCTCCAGGAAATATGCGCTAATGTCTGGGCTGGACCATTCATTCTGCACACGTGCAGCTGGACCCCTGGGAAGGGATCAGGTTTAATACTTGTCAACAGAGAGTCAGTGTCCTGGGCTTCATTTTGCCCTGGTCAGGAGGTGTTTTGCTCTGGCCTTTGCAGCATTCAGAGTCTTTTCCTTGCCTCTGCTACATGTTCTTTTATTGGGTTTTACCACGCATTCCTTCTGGGTATTCTGGATCCTCCATTTCCTCTGTTATGGGTTCAGTCTTTTCCAGGGCTCTTTCTTCTCTGGTCGAACACCCTGAAGGAACCAAAAGCCAGTGTTACTCTTCCGGTGAGAGCTGAGAATCAGTAAAGACAGGAAAGGGTGGGGAGGAGTGGGGGGAGCAAGCGGGTTCCCTGCCACAGCAGGAAGACACAGGTCCCTCAAAAGGCCAGGTCAGCAGTCCCCCGTGAGACCTGTGTCTCTGTGAGGCAAAGTCCCTGACCTGCTGGGGGCTGGGAAGTACTCAAACCTGATTGTGCAATCTTTGCTAAGCCCAGAGGGAGTTTTGTAACAGGCGCTTCATACTTAAGAGAGTTTCACCTCAACCTCTTAACGTGCCAGGAGGTCCCCACAACGTCAGAAATTCTGATTTAAAAAAAAATAAGAAAACCAGGATTGAATTTGAAATGGGTTAATTTTCTTAGCCCACCACTGGTACTTTTCACTCCAGTCCAAAACATGTCAGTGTCATGGTGGGCCTGAGTAGAAGTCCATTCCAGGTGGTGTGACGGGCAGCCAGCTCAGACTACAGCATGGGAAACGGCTCGCCTGAGAAATGCCCCCATGTGGGCATCCACACGTCCCGGGGATTAACACCAGGGCTGAGCCTGGTGGAGTGCAGGCCTGGACAAATTGTGAAGGGTGACACAAATGCAGCACACACACACACACACACACACACACACACACACACACGCACGCACGCACGCACATGCACACGGACATTTTTGTAAGCTTGGCATTTGGTTTAAAAGGACATCAGGACATGCGGGATGGAGAAGGGAAGCAGAAGGGTCAGTCCACCAGAGGGCAGTGGGGGCAGGAGGGAACCACCGTCACCAGCATCCCAGGGCTCTCTGCCTCAAGTGCACATTCATGGGCAGGGCGAGTTTTCTTAATGCAGCAGCCACCCGGGGCCTCTCTGTCCAGTGCCCTCTTATAGATTTGCGGGATATTCAGTGGAACGGCAGGTAATGGGCCTGGTGTCAGGGACGTGCCACCTCCAGTTCTGTACCTCTATTTCTGCTTCCTGAAGGAGTTTGAATCTATTCCCTACAATCCCTTCGATCACTTTGCTTGCTATCAAACTGCAGAGATGTGTAACGACATAGCAAGGGGAAATACCCTGCTAAATAGTTCCATTATTGGAGTGAGTTCCTCCACAGGAAATCTGTGTTTGAGTTCCAAATTTTGTCCCAATGACCAGTGGAAACTTGGGCAAGATACTGAATGTCTCTTGGGCGCCTTTTTTTTTTTTTTTTTTTGATCTGTGAAGGAGGAGGGTTAGGTGAAGAAACTCAGTTCTTTTCCGATTTTAGAGAGTTTTAGGAATCTATTTCAGTCTAGCCTATGAGACGGGTGAAAAATATTTGGCTTCTGCCGGCAAAAATATGTGATTTACTTTTGAAGGAGCATGTTTGTCTTAGGCTTTTTTTGTTTTGTTTTGTTTCTTGAGAAGCACAGTATCTGTTGGCATTATAGAGGGTGAAAAAAATGCCCACAAGCCCTGATATTCATTGACATTAAAAACATTCCAGGGACACATTCTTGTGTTGAAAATTTCCATTTCTGATGGGATTATAACTTTATTATAGTAAAAATTTAGAAGTTTACAGACAGGCGAGATGGACAAACCAATATAATGAAAAAATACTGAGCTATCAAAGTGCTGTTTGTTTGACCTATTAAAAAGAAAGCAAAAGAAAAAACACCAAGAAAACCTGCTCAAGTCTTTTAAAGGTCATTGACTAATCCCCTAGAGAAAACAAACATCTATTTCAGTGCTAAAAGGATAAATCCTGGCCCAGGCCCAATAATACAAAGGAAAGAACAGGTAGGTGAGCAGCAAACAAACTGGGAAGTATTTCCTTTGCTTCCAGAACCTCCCAGCTCTAGGGGAGTCCCCCCCCACCCCCCACCTCCGCTCAGAGGTCTGGACTGTCTCTGCTTTCTCAGACCTCACAAAAGGGGCTGTGCTTTTCCCCACTTCTAGAACTTCCTCTAGGCCTCCTGTTTTGTTCAGTAGGAAAGGTAAATTTTATGCAAGATGCATTGTGGGCAAAGGCCTGTTTAGCCTTCTTCCTCAACCACCAGAAAGATCAATACCAGGAGAGCCTGGGAGTGTTTGTTTTGAAGGTCACAGCTCTGCCTCAGCCTCTGGAGGAGTCCTCATTTTGGGAGAATGAATTAATCTGCATTTTGAAAAGGTGGAGAGAAATAAAAAGGCAGGAAGGAGGCAGCAGAAGAGTAATGTAAACGTTCCTTCATGATTCCCTGGATCTCTCCTTTAAACTAAAAAGTTGCAAACGTCATTTGAACCCTAAAGTGGTTTGGCTTTCTTTTGAGAGGGCAATTTAATTCACTGGGACAAGCTGTACAGGACACAAGGGTTTATCAATTCTCAGCCATTCACTTGGGCGGAGAAATTCATGAAAGGTGGGCTCCTAGAGGCTATGATGCTGTGTTAGGTGGCAGAGCCCCCAAGGAGGTAGCTGACTTATCAGGAATCACACCCTTGATGTAAAGAGCAACCCACACATATCCCGCATATAGGCCAAGAAGCTAGGTTCAAACATCAAGGTTTTTGTTTTAAAATAACTCACCTTCACCGCCAAGCCAATAAGACTCTTGTAGAAGGAAGTACCAAGGAAGTGGGGTTCCATAGTCCCCTAAAAATAGACAAATAAAGAGAGGTTATTTATCTCTTTATCCCGCCTTACTACAGTCCTATAAGATCCAAAATTTACCTATTAGAGCCTTGAATTCAAACTACAGATATGTATAGTTCACAAACCATTACATGGCTACTTGCAGGCTAATATAAAGACTTCTCCTTCCAACACATTTTAATCCAAAAGATCATGTTTTTTGGGTGTTACCAGTAACAGTAAGATGATGATCTTGGTTGACATTAGTTTTCTAAGAAAACATTTCATTAAAGAATTAAATCATGTCCTTTTTCAGGAGTTACCAGATAACAATGATGATAATCACTAACATCTGTTGGATGCTCTTTCTGTGTCAGGCATTGTTATAACTGCTTTCCATGTGCTGAATAATTTCACCCTCATGACAACCCTAGGAGATAGGGAGTAGGAATAGTATTCTTGCAGATAAGGAAACTGAGGCACACTGAGCTTAAGCCATCTGACCTGGTCACAGCTAATTAAATAGAAATGCAGGAATTCCAACACAGGTGATCTGGTTCTAAGACCACTGTTCTTAACCCATCCCTTCCCCCCAATTCTACTGGATCCATCTGGGTTTCAAGGAAAAGATTCCCAAATTTCTCATCCAGTTCTCTTTGCAAGTTTTGCTCCCTGCAAAATATGGATTTTATAACAACACTGTCTTTGCTTTTTTAATAGTTATCACGTGTTTCATGACCTTCGTCATCACTTGCTAATTCCTCAGGCCAGGCCTGGATCTATCTTTCCACCCCTTCATTCCAGGACCTCGCCCTGCTGAGCCTCACACATAGGTGCTGCTCAGTGAAGAGTTGTTGAATAAAGGAAAACTTCAGCTTGGCTAAAGTAAAGCTTTAGAATTATGCACAAATTTCAATTTCAATCCAACTAATTTTCACCTGTTATATCTCTTTCCAAAGGCCTAGTGAGATAGGAAAAACAGACTGAGCAAATTCAAGTGTCTTGATCAAAGTCATCATCATGGGTTGAATTGTGTCTCCCTCCAAAAAGATATAGTGGGGTCTGTGGTATAATACAAAGTATACTTGGTCTTTGTCCCCAGTTTCTGTGCAGGGCATAGATCTCCTAAAACCCTTGGAATTTCCTGAGCGATAGGAATGTCTTTTGTTATTCATAACGAGCCCCTTTCTCCATCACACCTGAGTTAAAGCTGACGTGACTCAGGATGGGGGACAGGTCATCAGAAGGACCAAAGATGTGAAGAGAGGAACTTTCAGCAGCAAACCCCAAGCTTCAAGGAGAGGAGAGGGGTGGAGACTGGGTTATAAAAACTCTTGACCGACAAGATTCAGCGAGCTTCTGGGCTGCTGAGCACTTTCAAGTGCCAGGAGGGTGGTGTGCCTGGAGAGGGTGTGGAAGCTGCAGGCCACTGCCACCTGGTACCTTGTCCTGTGCATCTCTTCCATTTGGCTCTTCCTGACTTGCATCCTTTAACATAAAGCTGTATTTTCAGTAGAGCACTTTGGCAAAAGTGTGGGTAGCCTGGGCACCACGTTTGCAGCTGGCGCCTGAAGCGGGGGCAGTCTTGTGGGACTGAACCTTGTGGAGTCTGTGCTAATTCTGAACAGCTAGTGTCAGAATTGAACTGAATTGTTGGAAACCTGGTTAGTTTTGGAGAATTGGTTGAGGTCAGAAAAAAACATGCATTTGATGTCAGAAGTGGTGTCAGGAAAAAAAAAAAAAAAACAGAGTCCTAACCCCAGGGACCTCAGAATGTGCTGTTGTTTGGAAATAGGGTCATTGCAGATGTGGTTAAGTTGAGATGAGGTCACACTGGAGTAGGGTGGGCCCCTGATCCAATGTGACTACTGTCCTTATAAGAATATGGCCATGTAAGACAGACAGACACAGGGAGAACGCCATGTGAAGACAGCGCATTGGAGCGATGCGCCTATAAGCCAAGGAATACCAGGTCACCAGAAACCACCAGAAGCTAGGATGGAGCCAGGAAGGATCCTTCCCCTTCAGGTCTTAGAGGAGCATGGTCCACCAACACCTTGATTTTGGACGTCCAGTTTCCAGAACTGTGAAATATAAATTTCTGTTTTTTCAAGCCACCCAGTTTGTGGTACTTAGTTAAGGCGGCCCTAGGAAATTGATACACTCATGCAGCTAGGAGCCAAACCTACACCCCATGACTCAGCCTAGAGATGGTTCTCCTGTTCAGGGTTGCTGCCTACTTATTTCTGCCAGCAAAGGCTGCTCTGAGATGACCTGAAAGCTGTGAGTTTGTCCCTCCCTATGGACCAGGCCCAGCCTCACTCTCCCCCGCCTGCTCTTGGCCACAGCATCAAGGGCCAGGCCCGGATGCCATAGCACAGGAGGTTACTGGTTGACTCAGAGATCACTCAAATGAAGATGGGAGCTCTCTAGTTACCAGGAAATGCTAATTTGAAGGAAAATCTGATTTTCTACAAAGTAAACACAAAACTGTGCAAACAGCCAATTTTGATTGAGGAGCTCATTTTCCATGCTGCAGAGTACTTAGGTATTTATTCCGTGTTCACCAAATGTCAGGCACTGTTCTGGGCCCTAGGTCCATCCCAGTGAACAAAACAGACCATGTGCCTGCTCTCATGGACTCATAGTCTGCTAAGGGTAGCAAGTCAATAAATATACACATAGATACATCATGTCAGATGATGATGAGTGTTTCCAAAAATAACACAGGGTAAGGAGACAGGAACCCTGAAGGAATGTTGTTTACATAGCAATAGATATCTAGATATCTTTGGTCTGGAAAGGTCCCAGTGCTAAGGTGACATTTGAACAGAGACCTGAACAGAGCGAGGAAGCGAGCCTGCAGATACGAGGGGTGGGTGGGGGAGAAACATGCTCCTGGCAGGGAGAACCCAGGTGCAGAACCATGAGGAGGAAATGCACTCTGCACTCAGCATCAGTAAGGAGGCTGCCGTGGCTGGAGCAGAGAGACACAGGGAGAAGGGAAGGACGTGAGATGGAGGCCAGATAATGAAGCGTCTTGGAGGCCTGGATTGGGACACTGGGTTTTACTCTAAACAAGAGGAAAAGCCACCAGGGGGATTTAAACAGAGAGGGCTGACAACATTTGACCCGAATTCTGAAAGGCTTTCTCTGATTGCAGTGTGGAGAACAGACTGGTGGGAGGTGATGTTGGATGAAGGAGGCTTGGACTGGGAAGGTGGTGGTGGAGGTGGAGACAAGGGATCCAGTTTTGGCTCTATTTCTAAGGTAGAGCCAACAGGACTTGCTGGTGGATTTCTGACTTCTAGATTTAAATTTCTAATGCTGGTTCTGAGAGTTCAACTTCAGAGAGCTTAGGATGAAATTTAAACTAGATGAATGGGGGAGGGCTGGGACCTGAAGAACTCAATTATCTTTACCCTATGGAGGGGAATGCTTACCTGGAAACACCTGGTCAAGGTACCAAGCAAGCAAGCCATAGAGAGCAGCATCAAGGAGCATCATCTCCATGGACATCAGGAAGCTGAATTCGTCCCCTTCCACAGGACTTTTCCCAATGTTGCTCCACTGCAGCCCCAGGCCTTGTTCTTCAAAGCGAACCAGGTACTCGGTGCCAAACCCAAATGCCACAGGAGACAGCAGGCTCTGCAGTGGGGCAGAGGGGGCACAGAAGATGAGCAGAGTGTCCTAGCCGCCTACAAGCTGGGGAGGAGGGCCAAAGGAGAGGCCACGTTGTGTCTGAGTGTAAGGTCGCCTTGAGGAGGGGTTAAGGCAGTCCTCCCTCAGGAAGGGATTTCTGGGAATGCCTCTCAGGCCTCAGGGACTGCTGCCCAGGACCTACCAGGCCATCTCTTACCTGTTCAATGGGACAGAGTTGACTTGCAGTGTGGTGGGCAAGACAAAGAAATGCCACACAGCCTGATACACAAAAAGACCAGTGGTCTTCATGCTCTCCTTCCTACCTTTTCCCCTTCTTCCTACCTCTTTTTTAAAATCACGCAGTTCTGGGTAGAACAAAGAAGCTAATTTGAGCTGCTTTGTGAGAATCCCACTTGAAGGGGCCACAGAGTTATCAGTTTCGGAGCCAGGCAGGGAATGGTCTCGTGACCTCCCTAGGTCTGTCAGGTCAGAAAAACCCTAGATTTCACTGACCACCATCTTTCCTATCTCCAGTCTGGAGACAATCATTTTCTTGTTCTCTGTGCAGAGAACATGTCAACTGAATCAGGACTGGAAAAGGAAGTCTGAAGAGGAAGTTCCCTGGCCAGGTCCCCATGGGTGGTCCCTGACATGGCAGAAAGCACCTAAGCACATGCAGAGGACTTTGCTGTTCCCATTTCCTCTGCTCAGAGGTCTCCCTGCAGTTCGCAGGACCCTGGGTGGAGTTCAGGGTGTCTCTTTGCAAAAGAGCTTCTCTAGCTAAATGTTCACAAAAAACATTTTAAAACTCTCAGCCCTCCTGGTGGATCCACGCACCCAAGAAGCTAGCTGTGGCCTCGAAGTACCGAGTGTCTACCCGGTGATTACCAAAATAGCTCATCTCTGCCCACAGGCTGAGTCATAAGGATTTCTTGCTACTAACCCATTGTGATTATTTTAGAAAATTGGGTGCTATAAATGGCAGCAATTAATGTCTTATTTAACATACGAAATAAATGGCAGATGCCCTGGCAGTTCTGAAGCCAAATAAGTTTGAGTCATGAGAACAAGTTAGACTTTAGATCTTTCCTCAAGGAGAGTCCATTCCTGACTTTACAGTATGGGGACTGGGAGATTCTGGAGGACGGGACAACTGGACCCTCCAGGGCTTGAGGCTGATTAGCTTCACAGAGGGTGCAAATGGTCCATTTGAAAACAAACAGAGAAAAGACAGTGCTGTTTGCTTGGGTTGGGGAACTGTGAACTAAGAAGTTCCTTAGGCAATCAAAATCCAGTTTCTGGAGTCCTCTCCTGGCTAGAGAACCGACTGCGACGGACAGGCTCATTTCTGCAACCCTTTCTGTGTGCACTGGTTGGTAGAGCATGTTAGAGGCACGTGTGGAACAATTTCAACTTAAGTTCTTTTGTAGTGAAGCAAAAACTTTTAATGGCAGCGTCTTTCTGGACAGACAGAGGCAAGCTCCCTCCCTTCTGATGGGCTCAAATTGTAGGAAAAGAAAACTAGTGAAGTGGCCTGCTGGCTCTTCTCTCTGGGTAAACAAAGGGACCTGTGAGTTGAACTGGTGTTTAATCATTTCCTAGGGCAGATTAATCCAGCAGGTTTGGTGAGGAGTTACTGCTAGGCCACTCAGGGTGAGGGCCGCTCCCACTTTTGCCGCTGTAGCTTTTAACTTTACGTTAACCTTTTAATCTTTCGTCCCCTTGAGCCAAAAGGCAAAGTGGACCTCTTCAGAAGGGCAGGCGGGGCTCCCGGATGGCTAAGACCTTGCGGGGAACATAAATGAGGCAGGGCTGAGCCCAAGGCCCCTCACCACAGCCTTCTTCAGATCTGCCGTGAGCCGGTCCTGCCAGGCGAAGCACAGGATGTGCGGCAGGTACAGCGTGAAGTAGGTGACGCCGCTGCAGGCTGCTGCCAGGCTGGCCTTGGAGAAGAAGGTGCTGAGCAGGAAGCACTGCATGATCGTGGCGGTGGCGAAAGCCAAGAGGAACAGGAAGAGGATGAACGGATCACTGTAATGTAGGATTCTTCCGTGCTGAAACCAAAGAGGCCACGTGTCAGTAATTCCCACCCATGACCAGGGCACCGTCCCACGCAGGGGGTGACGTCTGTGCAGTGATTCCAGGGGTTCCAGCGCCCTCTACCCAGAGGGATCTCTCCCACCAGCCCATTGTTAGTGCCTAGACTTCCACAAGGCCCAATCAATGCATTGAGTTCCTTTAACCCTACGAATGCCATGTTCTCTGGGAGGGGTCTAGGTTAGTCATTAGTAATGTTAAAAAATTTAATTGAGAGACCGTTAGGCTGACCATTAGGCTCCAGCGTTCTGGGTTCCCATGGAAGCAAACCAAAACCCAACTCAGAGTGACTTAGCCAATCAGAAACTGCCAGCCAGCCCCTCACCGAGGCCTTTCCACTTTAACCAATCAAATATTTTCTTTGTCTTTGTCTTGCTTCCCAGCCCCCTCAGTGGAACCCCAAACTGTTTGTGGTCTGGAGCTGCCCCTGAATTGCTGCTGTTTGCTCAAATAAACACTTTAAAATTTTCATGTGCCTAAAAAAAAATTCATGTGCTCATGTGTATCTTTTAACAGTAATAACCATGTATTAAGTAAGCAAATCCTTGTTGGGAAGGAGGGTAGTGTGGAGAAATCTGCCTAGAGCAGGGGAGGAGGCCTAGTGGGTCTTGGAGCAAAAGAGGGCAGTGGGAGACCACCCTAGACAAGCTTTGCCATCATGCCTGGGGCCCGGCCTGCTGAACCCATCTTTTGTATTTGTATTCTGAGCTCTGCCACCCACACAGATGAAATTAGCAGTAATTAATCCAAATTACTCGGAAGTGGATTGATTCTCTCTCATCCAAGAATATCATACAAATACATTTCATAGACCTTGCTGGCGAAACTTAGTGTCTTTTACATTAACTAATGAGTCAATCACTTTGGCTATGGTGAAAATAGGACCAAACCAGCAACTTTCACTAAGTGAACTGCTGCCCAATTACACTATACGGTAAAGTGAGATTTTCAAATGTATTAGACCTTGGTTATCTTGTGCCATGGGCATCCTATGAGGAGTTGTTTGCCCCTATTAAGCATGTCAGTGGGTACATATGAATGGGTTCTGACCAATTGGTAGTGGTTCCCTGAGGGACCGAGTTCCTTTCAGTGGAAAAGAGAGACCGTAGCAATATCTGGCATGGGCGCATGAGAGCTAAATGGAACAAATGTGCCATTTGTCTGCTTTGGCCACTATTTCTCCTTCCTGCTCCCATGCCTGCTGGGCACTGACAGAACAGATTGAGAAGTGGAATCAAACAAATAGCAAAGGGGTAGGAGACAGTGGAAGAGACTCATGTTTAACTAGAACCAAAGTCTGAGGAAATCTAAATAAAAGTCAAAATACAAATTAGGACTTAGAGCTCCTGATTTTGTTTGTCAAAGAGCGCTCCATATCACCCTGGAAAGCCCCACACCTTTCCCTTAAGCAAGGATATGGCTGAACATATGGCTTTGGACTAGAAGAACTTTAAGGTACTTGTTGCTATTCTCAGAAGAATTAAATCAATTTTTTATCCTTCCTCAAAACAAAGTCCTACAAACTTCTAGAACTGTATCAGTTCTCACTGACTTAAGCCAGAGATGTAAGTCTCAGTTTCACTGGCTGTGGCTTTCTCTAATGACCACTTTTCTTTTTGTTCCGAATAGCTTGATTAACACTGAAACCTTCCCATTGTCCTTGCTTCCAGTTTCTTTCTGCATAGCTGAGGTGGGGAGGAAGGGAAAAGGGAAAGATGGGAGAGTGGATCAAAGGAAAACCCTATTTTGGTGTGGAATGCTTTGTTTCCGTCATCACTGGAACAATGTTCTGGTTCCCACAAGGAGAAATCCCTTTGTGCAAGAAACTCTCAGTGAACATTCTTTACCTCACATCCTAAAAGCTTTGAAGTCCTAATGGCCCATTCTTAGGAAAGGCAGATCTTAATGGGGCTTATCAGCAACCAGTCAGGCAAAGTCTCATGGCCATTGCAAGTTTATGCATTTTGACTCCTTTAACTCTGAGGATATAAAATATCTTGATACTGGGAAAAAGAGCAGACCGAGGGATAGGAAAGAATAAGGGACCCTACAGGAAGACAAGGGGTCTTTCCCTGCATCTCTGGAGAGCTTTGGTGCCCTTGCAAACTTAAAGCTGCATCCAGGTGGGGTCAGGTTGTTTGTACAGAATGCCCTCTACCCCAGCATTTGGTTTTTTTTTTTTTGTCCCTGCCCACCTGCCCCTGCCAGTCTTCAGCATTTATTTTAATAAGACTATAGCACAGGGTTTGGCTAAGGACTGTAAACTAAAATAAAATCCTAAGCCTCTTGCTGACTGAATGGACCTGCTCTTGGCCAAGGGGATCCCAGAGAAACCTTAAAACTGAGTTCCCAGCCACGGCGGTATGGGAGCTCAGATATACAGAATGTTTTTTGGTGAGGCCATGAATGGTGTGATCAAAATAGTGATGAATAAATGGTCCAGGTTTCCTCCCCTAACGCCACTGAAAAGGCTTTCCACATTTCAACTCTAGCCAGTTGTTGGAATGGTATTCCCAGGCAAATACTGCCTGAACTCATTTCCTCTGTGTTTAAAAAGAGAAGACCCCTTGGAACACACAATCAGCTTGTGCTGGGCTCTGCTAACGGCAGCTTCTCCAGATAGTCATGGAATGAGGCTGGAAAGTCTCTGCAGACAGTGGCTCCCTGGGCAGGAAGTGCAAAAGGCAAAGCTGCTATGATCCAGGGGCTCCTTGGGGGCAACTTTGTCTCTCTGAGTGTCTTCCACCTTGAATGAAAGGGCTGGCAAGCTAGATGTCATGCTCTCCTCGGTGGCCAGATGACTAATCCAGGTACAAGTTTGTTAAAAGAAGGAAAGGTGGAAGGAATAAAACTATTCAGGATTTTCTGGGCATCCCCACGTGGCTTACCATGATGAATATTGTCAGGAGGAAGATGCTCATTGACATGATAGAGAAGCTGTCCAGGAACCAGGTGCACCAGATCACTGCATTGGACACTCCCTGATTTTTCAAGGTCTCCTTCAGTCTCAACTCCTTCTCCAGGACAATGCCCTTTACAGTCATGGAGACAGAGTAGATCCACGCCAGCACCATGAAGATGGGGAAACAGCGGTTCAGGATGATCATAAAACTAAGGGAAGAGGATAGAGAAGCAGAATACTAGAGTTCCCCATACTTGACAGACTGCAGTCTTCAAAAAAGGTACAATAAATGTGAGTTGAATGAATGTGTTAAGAACAAAACCCAGGTGGTGGGAAAGGAAAGCAGAGAAATCTCCACTGGGCGTTCAATGGGCTGGAATCCTTTAATACATTCCATGTTTGCCCTGAACCATTACTTTTTCTTTAGAGCAAGATGGTAGCTTTCTGGTTAGGTCAGATGAATGCTATGTAAGTAAACTGCGTAAATAAAATCAGACCATCTATGTCACACAGTATGGACCCTCCTTGTAAGGCCCTGTAAGGAAAAGACTGCAGAACTGATGAGGTGGATGCAATTGGAATAGGTAGCTACATGCTGACACTGAGGTCCCAAAGGGTGGAACACAAACAAAGAGACCTGGTGGCAGTGAGATCAATAACTGGACTTCCCAAAGGGGTCAGCCAGCCCAGCACCGTCTGCCCTGGAAGGTCAAACCCTAGTTAGGCAGGAAGAGGCACAAGATAACTAATCAATATGGCACTTTCAGAAACACATGATCCATCAATAAATCAGTGATCCAATAGTCACTGACTCTGCCAGCCATGCCCAGGTGGAGTAGACCCTGGGATATCCACTGCAGCAAGCAGGATAGATTTGATATACTGGAATTCTTTTGTCGTGAACTTTACACATGTTTTCCCTGTGCTTGATGTGCAGTAAAGCCCTTGGGATTGTTATCTATGGAAAACTGTTGGGTGTTGTCACAGGAAAGGCCCAATTCCAGTGTGGGAGGGTTTCACTCAAGATGGCCCTAGGGAGAGATCATACTTCATAAAGCACGCACTTCTGGGCCTGGCCAGCAGGGGACTCTCCCACACTGGATGACTTTAGTCCCTACTGCCTCACACCCACCCCACTTCTCTGCAAGCCACTCTCATTCTGATCCTAAAAGCGGACCTGGGCTTTTGCGCCTGGCTCCATTTCCCATCTCTGCCTATTGTCCAAACCCAAACTAACTGCAGAACAGCCACTGTTATCTCTTTAGCCTTCTGGAGAACTGAGGCTGGAGAACCAACTGGACAGCTGTTAAGAGAGGGTTTCCTATGTCCATACTGGGTTTTATGTTACTGTTCCTCCAGCTGGCAATTTGACCCTTCCCTTCCTAGGCTGTGTATGTTTCTCTCCTCCCTGAACCCCACAGACATATATATGTACACTATGGTGAACTTTCTGGGTTTTCTTTCTTTCTTTCTTTTTTTTAGGAACTGAATTCCTAAGCCAATTGTCAGTCTGTCCTAGGGGTTTCTTATCACATCTGCTATGGCAAATGAGCCCTCCCAGCTCCCTCTCCCTCTCTGTTCCTCTCTCTACCACCCCTTAAACCCATGTTCAACGAAACAGTAGGCTGCTTGCTTGGCTTGCTACTGGCCAACAGCTGTCCAGGCCTGGGGCTTGGGTGGTCAGGGAGGCAGAGCCTGGGCGCATCCAGCACATTCCTCCACCTTTTCATTAAGCATGCATCACGGGAATGTTAATTAGGGAAGGAGCTGCATTATTCTGAGGCTCCTAGGAACCAGACCTACTTGCCATGCAGAGTCCAAATTTGCTGATTTGGCAATCATTGGGCAAACACTCTGACCAGAACCCTTCCACATACCAAACATACTGCGTAGTGGGAAATTTACACAGCCTTTGTCACCTCCCCCAAGCTCACTTCCCTTGCTTTAATTTTCCCCTTCCCTTTTCCACCTACAACACCAACTCTTCTTTCTCGCTGCTACTGCACTGGCTCATGTTCCCCAGTCTGGCCCCAGTCCCTGGGACTCTCTCCAAAGACACTGAAGCCCCAGGAGCACCCCAGCCCACCCTACCCCACCTAGTGCCCCATTAGCTTATCAGGGAGCAGGATCAGGATCCCTGGACTCACGAGTCATCCACGAAGCAGGGGTAAGGCATCTGCTGGAGGTAGACTCCAACCGGAGCCTCAGCCCCGGCCTGACTCCTCGTGATCCCCTGTTCAACCATGTCCTGCAGATAGGCAAAGCCGCCCCAGATGTATCGGAAGTCTTCCACAGGATCAGCTCTGGGACCAGAATCCCAGTACCTAAGAAGACACAGGAGAGAGGAACAAAGGATGGGAATGGGAATGGCCACAGGGCAACTTGGAGCTCACTCTCTTCACCTTTCTCCTAAATGTTTCCAAACTATCCAATTCTGTTTTCTAGTTCACAGCATACTCTGAGTTTTGAATATTAGCCACAATGTGACTTCGTAATTGCTTTCATTCAGGACTCTATGTTGAGCTATATAAAATATCTTATTTCCTTTTATGTAACTTAATTTTATTGACTTATAGGCTGAGTTCAGTCTCAATCCCTTACTCTCTACCAAACGTAATTTCTGACTGCCTTTGGAGAAACCCAACGAGCCCTGTCTGAAACATCACCTGTCTTTGATCTTATTGGTTTTCTCCACCACATCTATGTCCATCCGGATCTTGTACTTCACGTGGGGTGGCAGGGCGCTGGTCCAGGGATACATGTCAGGGAACACCACACCAGCCCAGAACCTGTTTTCCTCCAGCAGAGACAGAGCACGATGGGTGAGCTGAATTTCATCATCGTAGCTTTCAAACTTATCCAGGATCAAACACTGTAGGTAATCACAAAGGTTGAGAGAGTTTTAGGAGCACCAACCACAAAGACTCAGCTGAGCCAAAAAAAAGGCAGAGGACAAGGGCTGCTGCCCCAGGGGATGGGTCAAATGCAAGGAGACCTCTAAACTTAATGTTTGCTTAACTCCAGAGTCTGGTGTTAATTTTTCAATGTGTCTAGATGTAGGGGTACAAGGGGGCTTGGAAGTGCTGACTTGCTCTTATCCCTGCAGAGTTAGTGAGGACCACACTTTGCAGCTGTCCAAGGCTGTCCAAATATGCAAGTCCTCAAAATGACAAAAATACTCACGGCTCTCACTCCCCAGCATGGGGAGGCAAGGGAGTGGGGTCATATTGGCTACAGGCTGCTTTGAAGATCAGAAAGCCTGATGATAAAAGAGTTTTAAAGGGAGAGAGAAACATTCCTAGCGTTGAACCTTCTTGGCTCTCTCCAAACACACAGGGTGGCCAGCTGAGGGAGGAACAAGGAGGAAAGAAAATAACAGACAGCCAAAATGATTTAGTCTGAGAAATTCCAATTATGATTTTATGACAAGTAATGCTGGTAGAGGAGGAATTTCCCTAACATGTCTCTTTTCTCCTCCTGGAAGAGGAAAAAAAACCTTTGCCTACAAAAAAGGAAAACTAAGAATTTTTAAAAATTTGAATATGAGGGTTGTCCACTTGTATAGATTTGTTAAAGCATTTATATTATACTTGCATCTGCCTTTTTTCCTTAACCTCTTGCTCCCATAATCACTAAGGGTATTTGCATCGATGCTTCTTTCTTTCTAATGTAACTCACAAGAGGTCAGATGGCCCTGTCTCGATTAATTTGTTCACCGAATACTTACTGAGAGTCTGCAATATGCCAGAGCCTGGTGGGCTCCAGGGATACAAGGAGGAAAGATAAGATCTCTTCCTGAAAGAAACTCAAGAGCTAATGAGGGAGAGGACTGGAGTAAACCAACAGTCATAATGTGGAAGGATCAGGTTCTGATGAAAGCAAGGCCAGGGCACTCCAGCAGCCCAGTGGAGGATGCAGCTAAATCTTCCTGGAGGGTCAGGGAAGGCTGCTTGGAGGAAGAGACTCCTGAGTAGGAGAAGGACAGCAGGAATTTGCTTTGCAAAGGAATGCGGGGTGGGGAGGAGGAGATCACCTCAGGCACAGGGAACAGTGTATGGGGTGTCCAGGGACTTGCAGGATAGACCAGTGGTTCCCATCCGTGGCTGAGCTTTAGAACCACTGGGGGGCTTTAAAGATACCCACACCAGGCCCCACTCAAACAAATCAGAATCTCAAGAGACAGGGCCAGGGCACCCTGTTTTTTAAAAAGCACCCAGGTATTTGCAAGGCACAGAGGCAAGTGAGCTAGCTAGGGAGCTAGCATAGGGTGAACAGGGCGAGTGTGAGAGATGAGAGACAAGCCCTAAGAGAGGGATGGAACCATACTGTTGCCCCGAGTGTGACCAACCGAGGGGCTTCCAGGACACAGGCCTTTCAGTGCTGAGACCAGGGGAGTTCTGGGCCAACCCTAAAGAGCAGTAGGAGCCACTGCAGGGCTTTAAGTGGGGTGTGATATATAGGATCAGACTATGTTTCCTAAAGATCACTGGTAGGGGACAAAGGCATAAGGAAGCAGGTACACTGGGCCACTGTGGACCTCAGGCTTTAAGGAACAGATTAATTCCCACAAAGAGCCCAGGAGTTGCCTGGAATCTTCATTTTACTGAAGAGGAAACTGAACTCCAGGAGACCCGCCTGAGGTCACCCAGGTAGGGTTCCTTCCCTGCTTTCCAGCTGCAGGCCCAGGGTTCTTCCTGCCACACCAGGAGCTGCAGCGAGAGCCTGGCCACAGTCTGCACCAGGGCTCACAGCGTCTTGCAAAGCAGGCAGAGCAGCCAGGATTATTTATCCTTACTTTGCAGCCCCGGAAACTTAGGCTCAAGGAGGCTGAGAAATGTTCCCAAGGTATAGAGTAAATATCAAACCCCAGTTCATTTGGTTACACAGCTATCACCAGGAGAAATAAAGAAATGAGAAAGGTGGCAGATTGTAAAGACCTGACCAGAGAACCAGGCTCTGCTGCACTGTGAAGAAGCAGGCAACCCAACTCGCTCACCGGAAACTCTCCAGTTCCTCACTCAAATCCCACCCCGGTGTCAGAGCGCAAGCCAGAAGACTTTGAATATTGAGGGGTTGTATTTGAACAACAAGGTGTTGCAAACCCACCCTCTTTGGGTCGCCGGAACTAAACTGTGCCCCCTCAGGCACCATGCAATGTTCTCAGTCTTGTCGATACAAAGAAAGAAAACCAAGGAAACCCTTCGCTTTCTAGCTGACATGGGCAGAGGAACACAGGTACATGGGAAAAATCCAGAGGGCCAAGGCTTAAGTGACACCATACTAAAGAGGTAATTATTTTAAAAAGAAATGGAATTAGTATTTCTTTAACAAATACCAATAAGTATAGTTATATATCAAAGAGTTAAGGGAAATGGAGAACTTTCTTTAATCAGCTATTCTCTCGCAAACAGGCATTGCCCAGCCTAACACTGACCAGTCCTTAAATAAGATGAAATACCAAGTAGGTCATGCCCCAAAGGTTCTCAATAAATGTATGTTTTTTTCTGAAAAGAAATAATGTAAGGTTTGCTATTTTATAAATAGTTTGTGTGTGGTGGCCAGGCGTGGGGGTGGGGATCTAATATGTAGACTCTCACCACCCAAGGGCCTGGCACCCAGTGTTTGTCAGTATTTAACCCAATAACACTGCTATGGTGACAGTCTGCTGCTTGGCAAGGAGGCTTCAGAATTGAACTGCTGGAGTACATTAAAAAATACACATTTAAGTTTGCTTTAGGGAGACACTGATGTTCTACAAAAATGAGTAATAATGTAATTTCATGTAATCAGTTTGTCAAGTGTAGAACTATATACATATATATATATATATACACATATATATATATATATATTAGCTTGGTGCAAAAGTAATTGCAGTCTTATATTGTTGAAATCTGCCATTTGATATTGGAATACATTCTTAAATGTGGTTATGTCATACATCATTTTAATGTGCATTTCTTGCTTTATGTTTTTTTGCTAATGACTTATTACTTACTGCTTATTTTATATTTATTTTAGACTATGGAAATGATATTAGACAAAAAGCAAATTAGGGAGATTTTCTTATTCAAGTTCAAAATGGGTGGTAAAGCAGCAGAGACAACTCGCAACATCAAAAACGCATTTGGCCCAGGAACTGCTAAGGAACATACAGTCAGTGGTGGCTCAAGAAGTTTTGCAAAGGAGAGCCTTGAAGATGAGGAGGAGCACAGTGGCCAGCCACTGGAAGCTGACAACACTCAATTGAGAGCAATCATCGAAGCTGATCCTCTTACAACTGCACAAGAAGTTGCCGAAGAACTCAACAGCGACCATTCTATGTTTGCTCAGCATTTGAGCAAATTGGAAAGGTGAAAAAGCTCATAAGTGGATGCCTCATGAACTGACCAAAAAATCAAAACAATTGTCATTTTGAAGTGTCGTCTTCTCTTCTTGTATGCAACAACAAACCATTTCTGGATCAGATTGTGACATGTGATGAAAAGTCAATTTTATACAGCAACTGGCCATGACCAGCTCAGTGGTTGGGAAGCTTAAGCACTTCCCAAAGCCAAACTTGCACCAAGAAGAGGTCACGGTCACTGTTTGGTGGTCTGCTGCCAATCTGATCCTCTATAGCTTTCTGAATCCTGGCAAAACCATTACATCTGAGAAGTATGCTCAGCAAATCAATGAGATGCACCCAAAACTGCAATGCCTGCAGCAGGCATTGGTCAAGAGAAAGGGCCCAATTCTTCTCCACGACAACGCCTGACTGCACAACCAATGCTTCAAAAGTTGAACCAATTGGGCTACGGAGTTTTGCCTCATCTGCCATATTCACCTGACCTCTTGCCAAGCGACTACCACTTCTTTAAGTATCTACCACTTCTTCAAGCATCTCGACAACTTTTTGCAGGGAAAACGCTTCCACAACCAGCAGGATGGGGAAAATGCTTTTCAAGAGTTCGTTGAATCCGGAAGCACGAATTTTTACGCTACAGGAATAAACAAACTTATTTCTCATTGGCAAAAAATGTATTGATTGTAATGTTTCCTATTTTGATTAATAAAAATGTGTTTGAGCCTAGTTATAATGATTTAAAATTCATGGCCCGAAACTGCAATTCCTTTTGCACCAACCTAATAGAATTTTAGAATTGGCAATTAGAGTGAATCTGAAATTCAATTTCTAAAATGAAAAACAAAATTATTTGGGGGGATGAAACATCTTCTTTGTACTTCCTGTTGTGACACATACATAGAATGTTCTCCCAATTCGCTCAGAGCCACAGGGCATTTGGATAGAGTCTTAGTGGTCTTGTGGTCTGATGTTCTTGCTTTGCTGATGAAGAAACTGGGATCCGAGGAACTAAGGGCCTTGCCCAGGGTCAATACAGGTCAGAGGCAAGCTCTGCATCCATGTCTTCAGTGCAGAGCCTGTAGCGTGGTGCTGCTCCCTGCCCACTACCCTGACAGAAAGCCATATTCCAACCACAAAGTCTGGCACAACATTCCTGAACAAGAAGATCTCTGGCCCAGAGCAGCACTCTCCAGTAGAGCTTTCTGCAAGGATGGAATTAATTTACATTTAAATAGCCACATGTGGCTGCTGGTTATTGTATTGGTCAGCACAGCTCTAGACACAGTAAGTTCCTTGAGGTCAGGGCCATGTCTTGTTCATTGTGGTCTCTGAAATAGGAATTTCTCATGACGGAGCTTCAATACTGAGTTGAATTGCTTCATATGTTTTGAACATAACCCTGTATACCCCAGAGTCACATGATAAACTAGGAGAAATTCATAAAAAGTGAATTTTTGCTATGATGCTAACAAGTGTATAACTCTTAAAACAAAAAAGCTAGTAAAAACAAATACGTTTCAATAATGTAGCTTTCAGAGCTATCTAGCCCATTCCCTTTGAACTCTCCTTTCATGTCTTTTAAGGAAGACATGTGGGAATGAGTGGCTGATCTTTTCAGTGTCGTTATTGGCTCCTGTGATGACGTGGGCTCCATCCTGGCTGGTTTGCCAGGCAGCTGATTCATAGTCGTGTTTCCTGAAGCGTCCCCCTAGATTGGTACCCTGATAGTCTCTGGGAAAAAAAATACTTAAAAGGTTCTCAAACACTCATTTCTACCCTGAAACATCTGACCCGTTTTCAAAGTTGCTTTGCCTTCCTCATCTTGGAAAGTGGTGTAGTGTCGTGTTTAAGAGTCCAGCAGATGTGAATGCCATCCCCACTTGCTGTTTCCCAATTTTGTGGCTTCTGTTTCCCCACCTGTAAAACTGAGACAGGCCTTACCCCATAGGTTTGTTCTAAGGATCACAGGAGATGGGGCTTGCAGAGGGCTTAACAAGTGCCTCACTGTAAGAATAAAAGCTGATGCTGACTGAAGACTTACTATGTGGCCAAAAATGGTCCAAAGATTTTACACATATTAACTCATTTCATCCTCAGAACAACCTTATGAGGTCAGTTACTATTGTCACTCCAAGTTCATGTATGAGGCACAAGGTAAACCTCCTCTGGATAGAGTTTGTGTGTTTAACCACTATAGTACACTAAACTGTCTCAAATAATGAGGACTCAATAAATACCATCTTTATTGCTGTTTTTGCAAAATATCTTGAAAGTCAACCAAGTCAAGTGACTTTTAAGCCCTTGCCAGGTTACCTTTTATACATGACAGCTGTTTATCAGAGGAGGAAGGGACTTATTTTCTTTAAATAATATATCTGGGAACACACTCCATCCTGAGCTGCTCCACAGCACCTTATCTGGTAGAACAATGTTATGGACAGAAGCCAAAGCCCATGTCCCACCTGGGCAATAGAGGGAGGGGGTGGGTCCTAATCCACTGGAGTTTACTAGCTGCTCATTGGCCATTAGGTAAAAGTCAGAAAACTCTGCCCAGAGGAAAGTCTTATAAAGTCAATCCAGAATGTCATCCTCCCCAAATCTCTATGAGGTCAAGGCAGAGCAATTGTGGAAGCTGCTTTGGATATGAGTCAGAAGTCCTGGGTCATCCTCTGGGGTGTGACTCATGACATAGCCTTGCATTCTCATGGGGAAGCCACCTGCCTCACAGCAAGTGACCTCATTCCCTATTGGTACTTGCTCTGATCCCTGAAGTTAAAATCTTGGCCAATTCGCATGCATATTAGTGCAAGAGTGTGCATGAGTATGTTTGGGAGACAGAGATGAATGAGTAAACCCTCAGTAGAAGTTCTTGATTTCGATATATTTGATCTGGCCTGATTAGCTTGTAAGTTAGAACATAACCTGAATTCAAAGGGCATATTCACTGAATAAATAGACAATGTCTTATGGCCTCAGAAGCAGATTCTGGGCAAAGGTTGCAGCCAGAGTTTAGAATCTCAATGAGAACCATTGTAATGCTGTATAACAGCCAAGGGCAATAAAGCAAGAAAGAGGTTACCTCCTTCCCTTCAGTTCCCAACTGCTGTAGCCGAACCCAGGTGGCAGGATCACCACCATTTGAAGTCCACGCAAGTCCTATGGCTCTTTGTTGGTTGTTTTGCTGGGACTCACCAGGAAGCAGAGTTCACCCTAGCGGAAGAGGTTAGAGCTGTCCAGAGCAGGCAGCTGTGTTCAAGACCTCTGGAGAATGCAGTCATTTGTTTACACAGCTAAATCAAACACCACCTTGGGAGGACAAGCCGCAGTAGCAGCAGGCTTCCTTTTTCAACTGTGACCTCTCTGTCTCTAATTCAAACACATTAAGTAATAGATACATTAAATTATCTGTTAGATGGGAAACAATGCCTAGTGGAGGCAAAGAAAGAAAGAAAATCTCTCTTTCTATTTGAACTTGGTCATCAAAGGGGGCTGGGCCCCATACTGGCTCTGTGGCATAAGCCGCCATATTTTGACTGATAGACCTGGGACGTGCCAGGGTTGAGGTCTTCAGGGAGCTGCTGTGCCCTGAGAGACGTTGGCTCTATAATCCTGCCTCTCACATCTTTAACTCCTGAGCTCAGGCTGAGAACAAAGCCGCTGGTGAATGCCAACGGAGGGCTCAAGTGGCCCTGCTGGTGTCAATGTAGACACCTGGGGTTCTTTTTGAAAAATGCCAATGGATGTGGGCAAATATCCCAGAATGAATTTCCTGGCAGATCTAAACAGTAACATTCAAGATTTATTTCCCCCTACATGGAAAAAGCCACAGGACAAAATAGCTTTGGGCTATTTGAGTTGGTTGGGATGGTGAATCAGAGGCCAAAGGCACTGCAATAAATTTTACTTTGTACACTAGGCACCTCAAACGGACATCTGAAACGTTCACCCACAGAGTGTGAGGAAACACACCACGACTGGGAAACAAAGGGACAGGAAATGCACAGTTGTTAAAAAATGTCTGTTTCTAAAATAAATTAAATGCAATAATGACACAATTTGGAACACAAAGACTCACACTGAGGCAAAGCCACCAAATAATGCTCGCTGTCTAGCTGGGTCCAAAGATAAACCACCTATGTGGGTCCCCATAATCACCTGGCTGACAACTACACTTTCGCACTCAAAGAACCTTGCTGAATCATTCCAACAACTCGGGGAGCTGGGTGCTACTATATTCAAAACATTTGATAAAACAGAGCTGGCACTGATCCATCTGACCACATTCTGGTCACAAACACCCGAATCAGCCACACCTGTGAATGTCACCTGAACTGCATACCAAGTTACGATCCTCATTTTTCAGGCAGTGAAACAGCAATGTTGCTCCCAATCATAAAGCCCCTAAGTAGGTGCTAGAGATGATGCCCTGTCACCCACAGGATGACGCTTTCACAGGCCATGCTGGCTGACTCCAGACACTATGGCTTCTCCCCGGCGCTGCAGCGACACCTCTGCACTTTGCTGTGCTCTTCCTTCTGCCCGAAAGTTGTCTTTCTGCCTTGTTTAGCAAGCAAATTCAAACTTTAAGGCTCAGGGCAGCATTTACGGGCATCTACTTTATGCCACTGTGCTCTACTTGGGTAAGTTAGGAAGTCAAAAAGGTAATACAATTTCAGCCTTTGAAGTTTTCAGGCTAGGAAGGTGGGGAGGCGTATGAACAAATAGTGATCAAGGGCTTCGACGGACAGAATGGCACATGGGAGAAGGCCTGAAACACAGGATCTGAGTCCTGAGGCATGGATGTGGCTGCTGACCAGGAAGCCGAGGGCAGCAAGGAGGAAAAGGCTCAGGCTTGCATGGCAGGAGGCCTGGGGAAGTTCCATAAAACAGGGAAGAGTCATTAAGGAAGGCCTTCCCCTTTACAGCAATGAGAGTCACTGCAGAGCTGGAGGCAAACAGCTGGGAGAGACAGCGCAGGTCTCTGCAGAGGCCCCACATGAAGAGGGAGAAGAAGTGGGCATTTCGGAGAGAATCGGGGGAAGAATTGGCAATGCTTGGAGGATCTGTGACATTTTGAATTTGTATTTGTGCAACTTGTTTCTACCCCATCAGACTGAATTATGTTCTACCAGTTCTTTGCAATACCACTACTATGGTACTATTTGATGACTTGCTTCTCTCACTAGATAGAATGTGAGCTTCTAGGGGGTAAGGGATTCACAGCACTTATTCAGATGTAGGTAGTTTAATACATGCAAATGTATGAATGACTGAATGAATTCCAATCTTTTTGGTTGACTACTGTAATCTGATTATTTTCAAATAGAAAATACCCAATCATAAAAGTGCCTGTTATCTTATATATTACAAAATAGTTGCTTCTCTCATTGGACTCATTATATAATTTATCCAAACAATACTTGCTGAGGACCCTATTAATGTGCCCTGCATATTATAGGGGAAAGAACTTCCTCATCAGAGCCAGATAGATTTGGATTGGAATTCTGGGTCCTCTATTTACCCGTTGTGGTATGTTAGGCAGTCAACCCCTTTGAGGCTCTTTTAAAATTCTATAAAATGACACCACTGTGCCTATTAGGCAGGTAGGTAGGAGTGTTGCCCGAGATGACATGTGAATAGGTCAACATGTGGCTGGCTCATAGCAGGTTCAATATAAGTCCCTTCCCCCCACCTACAAGCCCACCAACCCCCACCTGCATTTTCCTTCCTCAGCCCAGTTCTATGTTTCTGAGAGACTGAAGAGGTCTACAATAAGGTCATTGTCAGTTGCTTACGATCTAGTTCATGGCCCTTGAAACAACATTGCTCGCATGGCGTAGGCTTCTGTGCTCTTCCTAATTCTCCCTCAATTTCTTACTGGCCTCCCAGTGCATATCTGGAGTCAATAAATTAACAGAGGAAAGAAAGCAATAGGACAATTTGCAAATTCTATACATCTGAGTCTAAGGTACATTACATGATCAGCAGCTCTATTTTCCTAATCCTATTTTTTTCTTAGGCTAGCCTGAAAAATACATTCCCTGAGTACATTCTGGTTAAGTGATGGTGGCATGTGGCCAGGAGCATGCAAGGTACAGAGGAAAAATAGTCCAAAAAATCCAGCTACTGATAGGTCATCAATAAGATAATCACCATGTAGATAATAAAGTTATTCACATATACTGACTGTGGACAGCAGAGGAAAAAAACAGTTAATAAACACATGTTTTTTTCAAGGCTTAGAGAAAGGTAGTTGTTACTGGTTAAAGTACAATTCTATGCCTTGACCAGCGGTATTTTCATATTAAAGTTTGGCTGAATTCAGCTTCCCAATGAGAAATTCAAGACCTGAAATTCAAATATACTATGAAATCAAAATACTGTGAGCTCTAAATATATCTTTTGTGCCAGGCTTAACCTTTTTCTAAACAAAGAAATCCAAGGGGAAGGGTGTGTATGTTTGTTTTAACTAAAGGGTAATCAGAGGAATATTTTATTAATTTTTCTAATTGTGCTTTTCTCCAGAAGCAAAATATATGTGAATAGAGACACATAAATGAATATATATGTGTCTTACTACATGTGTAATACAAATGTATACACATACCAGTTTAAGACAGTTATCTATATGAGGACTCATTTGCCCGCACTCTCCTTGGATTTGGAGGAGAAGGTGATCAGAAACCAATCTCTCCCATGTGAGCCGTGAGGCTCCCAAAATGGCACCATTGTCCCTTTTCGGAATCCACTGCCCACCTTCTAACCAGGGGGTCTTTCTATGCCCCTCCCCACCCACCGCTAAGGGTAGGGGTAGCAGAGGAAAAAGAGAACATAGTTGGGACGAATGAGATTACAGAAGCCCTTATCGAGGAGGTGGTCTGAGGATGAGAAAAGTTCCAGAGCCACAGGGCCATCGTCCATAAAAGTGCCAGAATGGTGCTGGAGCCACCCTCCTGGGCCGTTAGGAGTGGTCTGACACTTCTTGATCCTACACCAATTCACCAAGCCTGATATGAAGAGCAGCTTTACAGTCCCTGGATAATGTTTGCACAAGGCTTTTGAATCTGAGAAAAAGGTACACGTCTCGCTTGGCCCATGGCTTTTCAGGGTAGACATCCACGTGGTTCACAGCGACAGCTGCCACGTACCAAATGTCTCCACTGCGAGTCCAGCACTCTCATCTCATCACAGCCACCCATTGCCACCCCCACCTGGCAGAGGAGGAGCCACGCCTGGCTAATAATGACGTGGATGTGCTAAATGCCCTGCCACTGGGCTCATTTTGTCCTCAGCAACAACCCTAACCCTAGGTCCATTGTATTAGTATTTGGATTTTTGCAGATAAAAAAATAGAGGCTTGAAGGGGTAAAGTGACTTTCTCATAGTGGCAGAGCTGATAAGAAGCAGAAATCTTGGTCCATTGTCTTCACAGGACAGGTGGGAAGGTCCCATAAGCAGTAGCCTAAGTCAGTGCCTGCAAGTGACCAGCCAAGCAGATTCAGGGGAGTGGGACACCCTCCAAGTTGCCTCCCCCTGAGCAGGAAGGAAGGGGTTTTAGCCCTTCTAGTAATTGAACCTACTGAATCACTCCCATTTCCTATAATGACAAAAGACTTAAAGGTTTGCTCTCAGTTTTCAGAGTTTCTATTATTCTTCAGTATCACAGTTGAGTTCCACATTGACCTGGGTAGACATAATTTTCATTTTAAAGAGTGTTTTTGCTTAATTGTCCTTAAATGATTTTGGGAGGATAGGCAGGGAAGCAGGCATGGACCCTGGGCAAGGAGGAAAGTTTCAAACCTTTAGTACAAGTCCTATTATTGAAAAAGAGAGCCCCAGGCCACCTTACATGCTTGCTTTCCTGTCCTGGAGAGAGCTCTAGAGCCATCAGCAAAGGTTTTCATGTCCTGTGTGCTACTGAGCAATCCTCAGGGTGGGGTTGGGGGGATTTTCAAGACTCCTCCCGCCTTCCCAAAACACAAGAACAAAAGCAGAAAAATCCAAGACGAATTGCAGTGATTTGTTTCTTCCTTCACTGCACATCTCCTTCCTACCACCTCCTCCTCTCAGTTCCTTACTCCGCTGTCCCCAGGGCAGGAAGATGAGAAACCCATCAACATACCTACTGGGCTTCTGCCACATGAAAACCCCTCTTAGGAATCCCTATGCCACGGTGGCCTTTGCTTCAAGACCCTTAGAATTCAGGGGGCTGAGGCGGGATGTGGGCAGCAGCTTCATGATCCCAGAGGAGGAGGCTGGGCCTGATTTACAAGAGCCACTAATTCCTCCTCCTAAGCAATATTTTTTTTGTTTATGTTCTATTTAAAACTTAATATTTATTAAGTGCTTATTATATGTCAGTGCTTTGCATATATTAGCTCATTTACGTCTCATAACAAGCCTATTAGGTAACTACTATTAATTTCCTCATTTTACAGATGTAGAAGCTGAGGCAAAAATAGTAGGGGATTTAAACCCAGGTAATCTGGGTCCAGAGACCAAATTCATAATCATTTGAGCAATTAATGTATATTAAGTATATGTTGGGTGTCTGGTGCTGCATTAAGCACAAGCTACATGGGAAATATAATCCTTCAAGAAAAAAAGACATTCATGTCATGATACAAATGTCAAGTCAAACAAAAGACAAGAAGTATTATTCTTTGTAGTACCTCACAAAACAGTGTGAAAACCACTGAACTCAATTCTGCAAGAATAAAGGACTAGAGCCCCTCTCCTCCAACTACGCGCCGTGAATGGGGCTGCCTATGTTGTAAGCACACTGGACAGGTGGTGGCCTGGCCAGGGATATGTGCTCGGCACGTAGAGCCCCACAAGAGGAGGGTGATGTCAAGTGAGTAATTGTACAAGGGAATTCCAAGACCCCACAAATCTAATAGGTCTGTAAACATACAGATCACTAGGCCTCTTCCCTGGAAATTCTGAGTCAGCCCATCTGGGTTGATGTCCAGGAATCTGTTTTGTAGAAAGCACTCAAGTCCAGGCATGGTGGCTCACGCCTATAATTCCAGCACTCTAGGAGGCCGAGGTAGGTAGATCGCCTGAGGTCAAGAGTTTGAGACTCGCCTGAGCAAGAGCGAGACCCCCTCTCTGCTAAAAATAGAAAAAATTAGCCGGGCATGGTGGTGCATGCCTGTAGTCCCAGGTATTCAGGAGGCTAAGGCAGGAGGATCGTTTGAGCCCAGGAGTTTGAGGTTGCTGTGAGCTAGGCTGACTCCATGGCGCTCTAGCCTGGGCAGCAGAGCAACACTCTGTCTCAAAAAAAATAAAGGACTCAAGGTCATTCTTGCCTTCAGACAAGCTTAGCAATTACCTGAACTTTGGTGCTGCTGCTTCTGAAAGGCCACCTGGGGAGCCTGGGCTGCCACTTCCAGTGTTCCAGAGAGGAAGAGTCACATACCCTGGGGAAATTCTGGTGGTGCAGGGCAGCAGGGAGTCCTCAAGAGCACCTGGTGCAGGCAGAGCCAGGCATTTCCTCACTAGTTATCCTCAGGACATCCGAGTCTGGGATAGGAGCGCTCTGAGCTTAACTCTCCTATTGGTCAGAGCACCTTCTACCTTCTAATGGTTCTAGATGACTTGAGGCCCAGACCTGGCCCACAGGTGAGTGTGACTGGCCCTTACACAGAGATATTTCCTGGGGGTGTGGGGCTGAGAATTTGAAAATGACTAAGACATGCTCCCTGAGGCTGGGTCACTCCAGTCTAGCAGTTCAGCCAGGGATGGACACATCACCACCTAACTCTAATCTAACTTGCTCAGGGGTCTAAAAGAGGTGTAGACAGAGGGCCAGGAAACATGGAGGACTGAATGACTAAACCTGTGTAGAAGCAGAAATGACATTTGAGAGCTGAGTCTCAAACAGAATGAGTAGAAGCTCAACAGATGGGGAAACGGACAGTCATTCAGGCTCTGGTGGACAAACAATTTTCTACCTTGCGTTTCTTCTTTTGGAAAAACCCTCCCCCACCTTACAGTAATCCTGCTCATAGGAATGCTGCCCCCCCCCACGCCCTTCCGTGGCGGGCAGATGGCCCTGGCCTCCCCAGCAGAGCACACAATCCCCTGAGAGGCTCAGGGCGGGATGCAGGGGCCAGGCCCGGGGGGAACTCCCTGGGAGTATTGCTTCTGCTGTGGGAAAGCCACTCCCTCTTTCTGCAGAATTTTTGGTGTACAGAGGACCACTGGGGGCCGTGAGCAGCTGAGGCACCACCGACAGAGAGGGCCTGGCCAAGGACGCAGATGGGTAGGGGCAAGCTGAAGCCTGAGATGGAGGACATGGGGTCTCACAGTGGCACTCAGCTCCTAGACACCCCCGAACTTCAAGCTTATGTCAGCCATGAATTCTCTTTTTGTTCAACTAAAAGCTTGTGACCAAAAGAGTTCTAATAAATGGGCAAAGAAAATGGCATTTGCAGAGGGTGGAACCCGGGAGTGACAGAATGCCTGAGGGTGTGAAAGGGCCGATGTAGCAGAGCCCAGGGTGTGCAGAGAGCTCTGGGCAGGTGGGGTGGGGCAGATTTGGAAGGGACTTGTGTTCTTTGGGGATTGAGTCATTAAGACTGTGAATGGGAGAACGATGCAAGCAGGTATGTGATTGGAATGGAACTCTGGTGTCAGCGTGGAGGAATGCCTGGGCCAACAGAGGCTGGACCTGGAGTCCAGGGAAGAAGCCTTTAGAAAAGGCTAGCACAGAGATGACAAGGCCTCTAGTCCTCAGAGAGCCTGGAAAGCAAGAGGCAGAGTTGAAAGGTATTTCAGAGGTAGAGGAGTCAGAACTCCAGGAGGGAGCTCAGAAGGGCAGGCTCTGAATTCGGGCACACCCAGGTCTGTATTCTGTTCGCTACTCCTAACAGCTGTGACCCGGAATCTTATTTACCTCCTTAAGCCTCACTTTCTGCAGCTGTAAATTGGAAGTGATAACAGTTTGCATTTCAGAGTTGTGAGGATTAAAGACAGCCAATGTATGTAAAAGCACTTAGCACAGCCTTTGGCACAAAGTAACACTCAATAAACGATAGCTGTTGTGTGGAGGGTGAAGAAGAAAGAAAATTAAGGATGACCCTAAAATCCCATCCCTAGCTTGAGAATTTGGGCAAATGCTGATGATATTATCAGGATAGGAAATGCAGGAGGAGGATAGGTTTTATGAGGAGGGAGAACATAAATTTGATTTTTGGACATGTTGAGTCTGATGTGCTTGCAGAACCTGGGAGCAGAGTGTCCAGCAAGCAGTGGGACCTTGGAACTCGAGGTTTAGTGGACACACACTGGCCACACGTTGTCACTGAAGCAATGGCAGACAGGAGACAGTTGAAGACAGACATGGATGCTTTCAGGACTACAAGGGAGGAGGAACCAGCTGAGGAGGAGTGAGGGAGCAGTTAGGAGGTAGGAGATGTGGAGACAGAACTGCTCTAATTGTGGTAAGTCGTTAGAGGACAGGATCTGTTTGGAGCTATGGGAATTCTTGTTTCTTCAGTGGAGAAAATGAAAGCTTAAACCCAAGACCACTTGACTTGCTGAGGGATCTCTGGCCCCACCCAGGGGGCTGTCTTCAAGGGGCCCACGGTGGCCTTCAGGTGGCTTTCTGCCTCTTACCTCCAGGTATTGATTACCCAGGCGCAGGGTGCGATCTGTGATGTTAAATATGTCCCTCCAGTCGAAGTTGGCCATGTCGTCACCTCGGCTCTCTGGAGAACCCGTATAGAGGAAGTTTAGAATGGCTTCGGCAGTGATACCTTCTTCACCAAGCTCCCTACTCAAAAAGGCTTTTACTGCTGGGTTCGCCAGTGTGTCCTTGGGAAGAAAAAATATAGTCACAGCTTAGAAATTCCACAGGATCTTCAGTCTTGTTCTTAGGCCATTTTTATTTTTAATGGTTAAGGATAGAGATTCTATGACTTCCTAAAAAGCTAGTGGGTTTTCTTCCACTCTAAGGCAGATCTATCTATATCCCATTTTCCCCAATAGAGGGAAGATGTATATGGGGCAGGGGAGTGGGAGGGGGGCCACGAAAATGGTATATAAGAAGCTTTCTTTTTCTTATGGATTTTTGGTTCTCTTTTGATTATTCTTGCTATATAGGACTCTTGTATTGGCTTTCTGAAGCTGGAAATGAGACCTTCAACCATCTTTGCAGTTACAGAGCTAGCCCCTTGGGAAGATGCCCCATTGAATCTGAGGACCTCAAGTTAATTCATAAAAGCAAGAAACTCCAGGAAGCCACTGTTCTTGTGGCAGTTTTTAGATTTTCCCCCTAAAATTCAAGAAACATATTTTTGATCCAAAGTTAGTGCTTCCACTTGGTGACAGCTTCTGGAACCAAGACCTTTGGGCTCTGTTTGTTGTATTTTTATCTAACTCCAGTGGTGATTAGCTTTTTCGTGGGAAAAGGAAACAAATGGAACTCTCCCGGCCCTTTTCCTCCCCTCCTCTCCCCATCTATCCTCTAACCCATTCGTACTCTGATCATGGTCATCTGTGTGCTCTTGTCAAAGAAGTACCAGATCTGGGGCCCCACTTCTTCCCAGGCTTTGAGCAACTTCCTAACACGCTCCAGTTCTTCAAAAGTTGAGTTGGCCTAAAACCAGAGAGAGAGAGAGAGAGAGAGAGACAAGAACAGAGAGAAAGAAGTGAGAGAGAACCTTTGGTTGTATCTTTCCTGCCCCGGACCCTTAATGTTAGGGAAAAGCTTTTCAAGGAAGTGTTTTTATTTTCTCAGTCTCACTGACATTTCCCAGAACAGTCTGCCATTTCCCAACCTCCTGGATGGACAAAACCTAGTTTCTTAGCATCTCAGAGTACATGTAATATTGATGATGTTATTGTCTCAGAACCTCATTGAAGCTAGATTTGAACGCCCTATGAGCAAATACTCTTCCTCCCTCCCTCCCTATCTTTGTCTGTTCCCAGTAGCCAGGATTCAGAGAATTGTGAACCCTTCCATTAGGGATATAACTCAAGCAGTGGGAAAGAAAACCTCACTGTCGGCTGCAATGGAGAGGGAGGCCCCAGGCAGGGGCACTGGAGCAAAGCATTCCAATGATGACTGCGGATGGGGGAGGAAACCCGAGAGTCCACTTAGCAAAAACAACATGAGACTTGCTGCCAGGAGGGCACATTAAAAAATACACATGCACACACACAAGCATTCTTCTGGGAGGTCCAAGGTCCAAGGGGCAAGACCAGCTGGGATCTTACATTCTTCAGTATCCTTCGGGCTGCAGGGGAATCAGGAGTGAAGAGGATTTTTCCCATCAACAAAGGCTTTGCTGCCCTCCAGGCTATTTTGGTTAAAGGGTTTGACTCCAGGCTCTGGATCAACGCGTTACAAAAGGACGCTGCCAGGAAAGAAGGGACAGATTTTATAGAAACTCCCTGTTGCCCATAACTAAACATAGTCATTAGTGTATCCACATCACATGTCTTGTTCAACTCCATGCTGGAGGATTTGACGAATAACCTAAATTAATAGGCTGTACCCCACCAATAACAATCTCATCATTAGTAACAAAATGCCACAGTGCCTCTCGATAATGGCCTCATCGGAGAAACAAAGGACAAGGCTTGCCCTGTGGCTTATTCTGCTTTAGAAGGAGGCTGAGAAGCCTGCTTGTGATTACTGCAAGGAACAGAGGCTATTCTCAGATGAAAGGGACAGAGAGGCCAAACAAGGCTCCCCCTGGAATCTCAGTTTGAGCCTCAATAACTTCCCTTCAATTAGCTGCTTAACTTCTTTGTTGTGCATAGCTATCTTAGGGCCCAACTACTTTTGGTGTGTCCCACGTTGTCTCTTTTCAGTTTTTAACTAGAGGGTCACCCAGTTGCATTTCTTCCCCATCCCATCCTCCTTTACCCCACAGGAGCCCCCCAAAATAGTGAAAGGTAGGGAAAATTACCCGACAGGGCCTTGCCATTTGGAACGTAATTCAGTATCACACACACAGGTTTTCACTGCACTGTTTTTGTAAAAACATCCCACCTCTGTGTTTACTTACCAGGGCCTTTCTGACCTGAGTTTTGCCTGCAACTCTGGGTTGCTTCCTCATTTATCATGCTTCTCTTCCTCTACGACTTAACCCTAGTTCAATTACATCAGTGGGAAATGTCCTCTCTGTTCCGCTTCCAAGTAGGCCTCAGTTCTTTCTATGGCTCATGTCCAGAATTCTTTATGAGCACTGCCCTGTTTCTACAAGGGGAAATGGACTTTCTGGGAGAAAGTTCTTTGCCCAGGCCACTCAATAAGACCAAGGTTGGTTTCACCTAGAAGTGTTAAACCATCAGCTTAACCAACATCACAGGCCAATTTGCATGTGAGATTCAGAAAACTTACTTGTTCTTTTGTCATAAGAATAGATAGGATCCTTCCTTGTGGCGTCAATCCCCAGGAAGGCCTTGTAGTTATTGTCTTCATACCAGTTGAAGGAGAACACCCGAGAGCCACCTCCCTCTGGGTACCCACAGAAGAGGTCCGACAGGATGCCCATCAGCTGAATAAAGGTTTCTGAGCCACCATTCTGCATGAGGGGTCTGGTAGCCCACAGCAAGTCTTGAACACTCGACCGGTGGATAAACTAAGCAAGGCAAACATATCAGGTGATTTTAAGGAAGTCAAGAATCATAATCTACTGTGAAGACAAAGCTCCAAAGGTTAGGGAGGCTTCCACATATACGTTTGACCTCAACATTTAAAAGAAAACAGTCATGTTCTCAGCAATCGTTAATCCAGCTGTGAAAAACAAAAAACAAAACCTATTGCCATCTACTCAGAAACTAGGATGAGCCTTAAACAAAATTAAAGAGTCAACCCCAAAGCATTCTCATATCGCTGCTCTTCTAGTTCCCTTTATTGGATTTCCTTGGGAATGTGTCCTCAGGGAAATGCAGAATATTTTACTGCAAACCAGTTCTGTGATCCCACCAAGATGGGGGATACTGGAAAAAAATTGGGAAATGAAAGGGGAATGGCTCTGTTCTAGAAAAGAACGGTCAAAATACATTTCTTTGGCCAAATAGTTTAGAATTTAGTTTCTTATATTTGGAAAATTATCTTCTTTTTTTTTTTTCATTTCAGCTCTTCATGGGGGTACGAAAGCTCAGGTTATATACATTGTCTGTGTCCCACCCATCCCCCTGAGTCAGAGCCTCAAGCATGTTCATTCTCCAGACAGTGTGCCTGGCACTCACCATGTAGTCATACCTCCATCCCCTCCCCCCACCCCCCACCTCCCCGAGTCAGCACCTTCAAGCATGACCATTCCCCAGACAGTGCGCAACGCACTCATCATGTAGGCATACACCCATTCCCCTCCCCCCACCCCCCGTCTCAATCTGATATCCAATTGGTATCCTTCCCCGATGTGCATTTAGGTGATGATCAGGGAAACCAATTTTCTGGTGAGTACATGTGATGCTTGTTTTTCCATTCTTTGGATACTTCACTTAACATAATGAGTTCCAACTCTCTTCAGGAGAACCAAAGAGATGTCGTATCACCGTTATTTCTTATAGCTGAGTAATACTCCATGGTATACATATACCACAATTTACTAATCCATTTGTGGATTGATGGGCACTTGGGTTGTTTCCACATCTTTGCGATTATGAATTGTGCTGCTATAAACATTCGGGTACAGGTGTCTTTGTTATAGAATGACTTTTTATACTACACATCAGATAAAAGACTGATAACAAGAATCTATTTAGAACTCAGGAAAATCAGCAAGAAAAAATCAAACAACCCTATCAAAAAGTGGGCAAATGACATGAATAGAAATTTTTCAAAAGAAGATATAAGAATGGCTAACAAACATATGAAAAAATGCTCAACATCCCTAATCATCAGGGAAATGCAAATCAAAACCACAATGAGATACCACTTAACTCCGGTGAGAATGGCCTTTATCAAAAAATCCCAAAACAACACATGTTGGCGTGGATGGGGAGAGACAGGAACACTCATACACTGCTGGTGGGACTGCAAACTAGTGCAACCCCTGTGGAAAGCATTATGGAGATACCTTAAACAGATTCAAGTAGACCTACCATTCGATCCAAAATTATCTTCTTATTAGCTTAATTTTACCAAATGTGAATTCTGCCATTTCCCTGAAATGTGTGGTTTATGGTTTCCCTGTGTGTGTGTGTTTTAAAATTCTAGCAAATATAGAACAGATGAGGTCTCCATTCTTGGAAAAACATGCTTTAAGTTCTGTGCCAACTAAGAAGAGGCTGGTGGCCTTGTCCTGTCCATGTGGGTACCCACGCCACTCACTGGCCTCGTCCTTTCAAGGTAGATCTGTAATGCCGAGAACAGAGGTGAGGGCTGCTGGAGTTGCCAGCCTCTTGGCTCCTATAATGCCATTTGGCTTTGCTTTAGGGGAAAATGCAAAATAAAAATAATACTGCTTTTATTCCCCAACACACCTTATTACTCACTTTCAAAATCACTTGAGAATTTATAAAACCATTAGGATTCAATCAGGTGAGACCGAAAACAGTTCTCCCACTGCGGTAAGCGATGTTTACCTGTCATCCCTCTCTTTGTCCACATGCCAACACTTGCCCTCTGAAACTGACGAGCGCCAGGTAGAATCTACACAATGAGTCATGCCTATAATCACAGTCTACACTTCAATAAAAAAGTCAGAATCTCAAATTGCTTCAACAACAGTGAGTCTTATGACAGTCTTGTAAGGGGTTATTACCATTATTATGTTGCTCATTTAGTCAAAGCACTCGGAGATGAAGGGGGGTGTTCCAGGGTCAAATGATCTAATATCAATTAATATAAACTGGGCCATCTGCTTCAACCTAGTTCACAAATGATTAGACTTGCTATCTAGTCAGGCAAGAAACCTGGAACTCCCACTCAGAACTAAGAGTGTTGATATGCTTTGGAGATTTTTTTGCATTCTCTGTCAACTTCAACCCTATTATACTGATATGAATTTTTTAAATGCTATGAAGAAAGAATGTTAAACAGAGACTCCCACTGCAGCAGGTGGTCGCCAGTACAACGGGCCCTTCTTTAACTTTCGGGCACAGCACTGTGCATACTCTGCCAAAGTTTAGATCAGTTTTATAAAGACAGATTCCAACCATGAAGTTTCCTGGGACGGTTGAACCCAAGTCAGCTGGGAATACTGAAGGGGAAAAGAGCTTGGGGAAAATTACGTTTCACCTCTTGCCTCCCATTCATAATACTCATCACACTTGAAGAGAATTGCTTTTCTAACCTCTCTCTTTCCCACTGGGGAGTGACCAGATCTACCTGTTCAACATTATATGCCCAGCACCTCTCATCTATTGAGTGGAAGAATCAATTTCTATATGGCAAAAGACTTATGCAACCAGATGTTAATTAAAGTGAGCACGTCTTTTACAAAACAACACAAAAAGTCAATTATTTTCCTTATGAGGAAATGAGTCAATGTAGTTAAAGCACTTAGAATGGTGCCTGTAAGCACTAAAGGTGTATGCTGTTATTACTAGCGGTATATGTTTATGTAGATTTTAAGACCATAATACAATAATGGACCCCTCAAGGACTTAGATTCAACTGCAAGTCCTCTGGTATTCGTGCCACACCAGGTTAGTCACTTACTGCAAGTAGCATTTCTTCCTTGGTGTGAAATCAGAAGGGCGGTTCTCTTTCTTCTTGCCTCCTGCCCAGGAGCACAGATAATTTAGGATATGAACAGGTGCTTTGGAATCGCTACATGGAAAAGTCAAATGTGTTTCTCCTTGAACAGGTTTGAGGTACAATTAAATTATTTGACATAATAAGCATGGTAAATAGTGGAAAGACATAACGAAATTATAATAAGTACATCAGACTGCTCACCTCTTGAATTCTTGGCAACATATCAGATAATATTCTTCCCCAGGATCTCAGATTAATACCTTGAGAACTGCTGTCCAGGAGTGTGGGAAGCTGAAATTGATAGGAAAAAGTATTTAAAATATACATATATGTTTGTGGTTATATATATAGACAGACACTAGCTGATCTCCTGTATGCTTGAAAACATCCCCTCCCTTCTTTTTCTGATCGTGGGGTCTTTTCTGTGGGGTTGCTTTCAGAAACAAAATTATCTAATTGAGAAAAATCAAAGGTTTGTCAATCACAAATAAATTCATGGTTACATTAAATATGCCAAAGTGATTCTGACTGCTGGTTTAGTGGCACCGAACTAGACTCCTGGAGGAAGGAAAACAGCACAGCCGCCAGAGCGTGAAGGAAGGCTGCGTGCCCCGAGTGCCCGTCTGTTGACCTCAGAGCTTTGTAGTCATTGCCGAGCTTCCTCGTCCTTATTCATGTCTTCTTCCTTTTGTGTCATTTTTGGACTGTTCGTGTCTCGTCTTCTGTTCCACACTACTCTCTCATGAACGATTCAGCCAGCTGCATCACCTTTGTTTTAAAGTTGCAGCTGGCAGGAGTCAGAGAGAAGTTTCCTTGTAGATTCTCCAACTGACAGCATTGTTCTGATAACCCCAGCCCATGGGCAGCTCAAAATCGTTCATGCATTTTCCACCTAGGCAGGGAATGTGGAAGCCCACAAGTTTGCTGCCTCCACCCCCAGAGCCAGATGTGAACACTTTGCTTTCTGGAAACCAAGTTCAACTCCTGCTTAACTTCATTCTTCATGTTTCAAAGCTGATTGAATCACTGATCTTATAAGAGTCTTTAAGGACTGAGTTCTAAGCTTTAAGACAGTGGTTTTCAAACTCCAGTGTCCCTCTTTAGTAGGTTTAGAGTGAGTCCTGGGCATCTGTATTTTAATAAGCTCTGTTTGGACAACAAGCCTCGGCTCTCTACGTGCCAGTGTGGTTGTCCTAAATGGCCAAGGAAAGGCTTTGTTATGTGTGAGAGATGCAAAGCAGACGGGGAAAACTTTCCAGCGGAAAGATCAGCGAAACTACTATTGAAACCACCCCACTGTGAAGTGTCTAGGCCTAGGCATCAGTCTTGCCAGGACTTCTTTTCAGACTTCTTGGAAATAACTTCCACGTGCACCGGCAAAGCACTGCACTTCCTGTTTTTCCCATAGAGGGGTGGGACTGAGCAGAGTGGGCGGGAAGGGAGGAAGCAAGCAGGTGAACATGTGTGCCCAGGGCAAGTCACCACCGAGTCCTGCTGGCTCTCCTCCTGACCACCTCGCTGAGATTACTAGAGATGAAAAGAGACCCAAGACACATACCAATAAGATGCTGTGTGTAGATTTTGATTTTCATCTGAGGAAACCCGCTGTAACAACTGGGGGGAAGTGGACAGAGACTGGGTATTAGGTAGCGTTAAGGAATTATAGCTACTTTTGTTGGGTTTGATCACAGCATTGTGATTTTGTTAAAACGAAGTTCTCAGGTGTTAGAGATCCATAGGGAAGTATGTAAGGTGAAATGATAGGTTGTCTGTCATTTGCTTCAATAAACTTTAGAAAAAAGTATGGAGAACAGATCAAACAAGTATAGCCAGATACTGATAATAGTTGAAGCTGGGAGTTCATGATATTATTCACTCTACCTTTATACTCATTTCTATAATAAAAAGTTTTAATAACAAAAAAGTTTGTGTGTGTGCACAAAAATAAATTGTTGAATGAATGAATACTAAGAAATACTCTCCCTAGTGTTTGTTTTTCTTCTCCACTAGGATTGCCTTTGTTCACTTCTCTCCAGGAATATTTCATCCGAATAGCCTTCTGGCAGGTCCCCTTGCCTACATGCCCCTGCCTTTCAATGGGCCCCTCACTGTGGCCTGAGTTGCCCAACAGGCCAGTCCAGTCATGCCACTTCCCCTGCTCAAACATCTTCCCTGGCTCCCTGCTGTCTCCAGAGAAGGTCAGTACAGGGCTGGACACACATGGCCTCCCCTGCGCTGGCGCATGGCTCCCTCTCTAGCCTTCTGCATCTCCTCCACCACGCGGGCCTCTTTCTACCTCCCTCACACACCTGTCTCTCTCATGCCCCCTGGCTCTGCTCTCCCTCCACCCCACCCTTCTCTGCCTGGCAAACTTCTATTCATCCCTCAAGTCTTGTTCCTAACACAACCACCTATGTGAAAGATGGTTGTCCCCCAGGGAGACCCAGATGCTCGTTTTCTATGACTCTTGCTTGCTCTTTCCCTGTTACGCTCTCTTAAGGAACCCTATTTCCTTCCGTGCCTTCCTCATCATTAGGAATTATTCTGTTGTTTACTTGTCATCTGTCTCTTTTGTTAGACTCTCAGCCCCATGTGGACAGAGACCATATCTGCGTGCTGGGCATAGGGTGGACACTCAGTATTTGATGAATGAGTAAATGCTCTTATTAGAGCAATAAGCAGATTGATTATAATTGTTTATATACCTGATACTCCATAAATGGTATATTCATTAAGGACACGGACTCTATCTTTTTATCTTCGTATTGCCCACACTTTTTTTTTTCACTTTTTCCAGGCCCATTTATCCAGCTGAACCCACACTTCTTATCCATTGCATCTTCTGTAGTTGCTCAAGAAATATTTGTGAATCATAAACTCCACGAGCTGGGAGGTGGCATGAAGGTTGCCTTAGAGGCTATGATACACTCATCAATGTCCAATTAAAGAAGGCTCTGCATAACAAGTCTGCTTTTAAGTTGTCTTTTCTAAAAAGAGTAAATAAATTTTGATCTTTTCATCTTTTTTTCTTTTTATTTTTTTTTATTTTAATTTTTTTATTTCAGCATATTACGGGGGTACGAATGTTTAAGTTACATATATTGCCTTTGCCCCACCGAAGTCAGAGCTTCAAGCATGTCCATCCCCCAGATGGTGCGCACCGCACCCATTAGATGTGACTATACCCATCCCCTCTTTTCCCCTCCCACCCGCTGGACACCTGATGAATGTTACTACTATATGTGCACTTAAGTGTTGATTAGTTGGTGAGTACATGTGTGGTGCTTGTTTTTCCATTCTTGTGATACTTCACTTAGTAGAATGGGCTCCAGCTCTATCCAGGATAATACAAGAGGTGCTAGATCACCATTGCTTTTTGTGGCTGAGTAGAACTCCATGGTATACATACACTACATTTTATTAATCCATTCATGTATTGATGGGCACTTGGGTTGTTACCACATCTTTGCAATTGTGAATTGTGCTGCTATAAATATTCTAGTGCAGATGTCTTTTCTATAGAACATCTTTTGTTCCTTTGGATAGATGCCCAGTAATGGGATGCTGGATCAAATGGTAGTTCTACTTGTAGCTCTTTGAGGTATCTCCATATTACTTTCCACAGAGGTTGTACTAGTTTACAGTCCCACCAGCAGTGTATGAGTGTTCCTATCTCAATGTACAGAAATCAGTAGCATTCCTATATGGCAACGTTTATTGTTTTGGGACTTTTTGATAAAAGCCATTCTCACTGGAGTTAAGTGATATCTCACTGTGGTTTTGATTTGCATTTCCTGATGATTAGAGATGTTGAGCATTTTTTTCATACGTTTGTTGGCCATTAGTCTGTCTTCTTTTGAAAAATTTCTGTTCATGTCCTTTGCCCACTTTTTAATGGGGTTGTTTGATTTTTTCTTGCTGATTTTCCTGAGTTCTATATAGATTCTAGTTATCAGCCCTTTATCAGATGTGTAGCATGTGAATATTTTCTGTCATTCTGTAGGTTATCTGTTTGCTCTCATGATAGTTTCCTTGGCTGTGCAGAAGCTTTTTAATTTGACCAGGTCCCATTTATTTATTTTTGTTGTTGCTGTGATTGCCTTTGGGGGTCTTCTTCACAAATTCTTTCCTTAGGCCAATGTCTGTAAGAGTTTTTCCAACATTTTCTTCTAGAATTCTTATAGTTTCATGCCTTAGGTTTAAGTCTGTTATCCACTGTGAGTTGATTTTTGTGAGAGGTGAGAGGTGCAGATCCTGTTTCAGTCTCCTACATGTGTCTATCCAATTTTCCTAGCACCATTTATTGAATAAGGATTTTTTTCCCCAGTGTATGCTTTTGTCTGCTTTGTCAAAAATTAGATGGCTATATGAGGATGGTTTTATATCTGGGTTCTCAGTTCTGTTCCATTGGTCTATGTCTCTGTTCTTATGACAGTACCACGCTATTGTAGTTACCACAGCCTTATAGTATAGCTTGAAGTCTGATAAATTGATGCCTCCCAATTTGTTCTTTCTGCTTAAGATTGCTTTTGCTATATGGGGTCTTCTCTGGTTTCATACAAAGCATAGAATTATTTTTTCTAGATCTGCAAAAAATGATGTTGGTATTTTAATAGGGATTACATTGAATCTGTAGATCACTTTGGGTAGTATAGACATTTTAACAATGTTGATTCTGCTGACCCATAAGCACGGTACGGTTTTCTACCTGTTTACTTCCTCTGCTATTTCCTTCCTCAGTGTTCCATAGTTCTCCCTGTAGAGGTCTTTCACCTTCTTGGTTAAATATATTCCTAGATATTTTATTTTCTTTGTTGCTATTGTGAAGGATATTGAGTCATTGATTTGGTTCTCAGTTTGACTGTGGTTGGCATATAGGAATGCTACTGATTTCTGTACATTGATTTTGTAACCTGAGACTTTGCTGAATTTGTTTATCAATTCCAATAGTCTCATGGCAGAATCTTTGGGGTTTTCTAGATATAAGATCATATCATCAGCAAAGAGTGATAGTTTGACCTCTTCTGCCCCCATTTGGATGCCCTTGATTTCCTTCTCTTGTCTGATTGCTCTGGCTAGGACTTCCAGAACTAGGTTGAATAGAAGTGGTGACAGAGGGCAACCTTGTACGGTTCCAGTTCTAAAGGGCAATGCTTTCGATTTTTCCCCATTTGGTATGATGCTGGCTGTGGTTTTGTCATATATGGCTTTTATCATTGTTAGGTAAGTCCCATCTATGCTTATTTTGTTAAGCGTTCTTATAAAAGGGTGCTGAATTTTGTCGAATGCTTTTTCTGCCTCTATTGAGAGGATCATATGGTCTTTATTTTTACTTCTATTTATGTGTTGAATTACATTTATTGATTTACATATGTTGAACCATTCCTGCATCTCTGGGATGAAGTCCACTTGGTCGTGATGGATTATTTGTTGATAAGCACCTGAATTTGGTTTGCTAGGATTTTGTTGAGAATTTTTGCATCTATATTCATAAGGGATATTGGTCTATAGTTTTTTTTGTTGTTGTTGCATCCTTTCCTGGTTTTGGTATCAGGGCGACGTTGGCCTCATAAAACGTGTTCGAGAGGATTCCTTCCTTCTTGATGTGGAATAATTTCTGCAGGATAGGCAGCAGTTCTTTGTAGGTCTGGTAAAATTCAGGTGTGAAACCATCTGATCTGGGGGACTTTTCTTTTTAGGAAGGTTTTTTATTGTTGCTTCAATTTTGGTACTTGAAACTGGTCTCAACAAATTTTAAAAAAATAGAAATTATACCATGCATCTTTCCAGACCAGAGTGGAATAAAGTTAGAAATCAACCCCAACAGAAGCTCATCTCTACACAAAGTCATGGAAACTAAATAACATTCTGATGAATAATTATTGGGTTAAGGAGGAAATTAAGATGGAATTCAAAAGATTTTTGAACTAAACAATAAAGCAGGCACAAGTTATCAAAATCTGTGGGACACAGCTAAAGCAGTCCTGAGAGGAAAATTTATATCCATAAATGCCTACATCCAAAAAACAGAAAGATCACAAATCAACAATCTAATGAATCATCTCAAAGAACTGAAAAAGGATAAGCAAACCCACCCCAAACCCAGCAAAAGAGAAGAAATAACAAAGATCAGAGTAGAACTAAATGAAATTGATAATAAAAAATATATGGAAGATTAAGAAAACAAAAAGTTGGTTCTTTGAAAAAATAAACAAAATTTACAGGCCTCTTGCTAGATTACGAGAAGCAGAAAAGAAAGTACCCTAATAAGCTCAATCAAGAATGAAAAATAAGAAATTACAACTAATACCATGGAAATATAAAATATCATCTATCAATACTATAAAAACCTCTATGCACATAAACTTGAAAATGTGGAGGAAGTGGACTAATTTTTAGAAACACACAGCCTCCCTAGGCTGTATCTGGAAGAAATAGAATTCCTGAACAGATCTTTTCATCTTGAAGTAAAATTCCCCCATATTGAAGTGGATATAATGAAGTGGTAAATTAATGACTTCAGGAAAATCTGTACTCATTCAATTTTATTGCCCTAGTAGTTCTGCATCAGATATAGAACACCTAGGCTTTCTTTTTTTTAAGATAAAAAAAGTAATAATTGTGTACTTATATTAAATACAGGGTAAAGCTCTACCTGCAATCTGCCCCATCCCTCTATCCAAGGGTAATTCCTATTAACAATTTGGTGTGTATTCTTCCAGAAGCACTATGATTTTAACTTTATTTTTGCATCTTTTCCCTGGTTGACGATTCCACAGGCCTCCACATTTTGACCATAGTTTTTAGTTCAACCACATCAGCTTATATGACAGGGCTTGTAGAACAGCCCATCCCAGATGGTATTTTTCTTTCCCTATGAGGTTCACTCCAAGAATATGAGATCAGTACTCTCTTAGTCCATTCTGGCCACTGTAACTGTGTTATAGCTACACATAAACTGTATAGTTTATAAACAACAGAAACTTATTTCTCACAGTTCTGGAGGCTCGGAAATCCAACATCAAGGCCATGGCAGGTTTGGCATATGGTGAGGGCCCATTTCCTCATTCACAGATGGCACCTTCTTGCTGTGTCTTCACATGGCAGAAGAAGCAAGCTAGCTCTCTGGGGTCTCTTTCATAAGGGCACTGATCCCAGTCATGACCTAATAACCTCCCAAAGGCCCAGCTCCTAATACCATCACCTTGGGGATGAGGATTTCAACATATGAGTTTTCAGACAACATTCAGACCATAGCAACCCCTTCCAGCATTTTTGTCACCTTGTTGCCTAAGAGTCCTAGTAAATCAATAACATGAAGCATAAGAAAGACCACAAGAATAAAGCACTCACTGATCCATTCCATAGGCACTGCCTAGCACTGAGTGACTAGGCTCTGTCACTGTGACTAAACTTGATGTTTATCTACCCAATTTTGCTAAACGTGATTATGCCTGGCTGAAAAATTACATGCCTTATATATGGTCTGGTCATGTGACACAATTCTGACCAGAAAGATATCAGCAGAAGTCATAGGGTGAGGCTTCTGGAAATGATCTTTTGAAGGAGGGCCTTCTTCTCTTCACCTCCCCCTGCCTGGAATATTGACTTTGCTTGGGGAGGAAAATGAAACTCACTGTTTTTCTGTCTTTTGTTACTCACAGACAATTGCAGTTTCTCAATGTTATAATCACACATTTGACAAATCTGTACTGAGGTCTGCTATGTGCCAGGTGTTGGGGACACAGCAGTGAATGAAACAAAGTCCTCCCTTCATGGAGTTTACCTTCAAAAATCTCCCTGAGATATCCTCAGCCTTCCCATCGCTATTATCATGTAGTACATATATGTGCACAAGATTCTCATGCAGGGAAGAGAGAATCTACTGCTGATCCCTTGTCCCTCTGTAGCTACAGTCTAACTTCTCTCCTTCACCCTTCATTGTCATACGTCTTGGAGGCACAGTCCATATTCAGTGATTTTACTTCCTCACCAACACCTCCCTGTCTTCCACATTTGCCATCCTACTAAGATGCTGCAACTAGAATCCCCTCAATTTCTTCCTGGTTTTTACTCCTAATGGACATTTTTGATTCTTGTCTTTTCACATCTCTCTGCTTTTCTGGACACTTCTGATCATCTCCTTTTCCTACCTTGCCGTCTGTGATGCTGCTTTTGCCTGGGTTGCTTTGTTACTTCCCCACCTTTCCCTTCAGCTACTCTGCCTCTAACTTTCATCGCTCCTCTCAGTCTGCACACTCTGCCTGGGTAGTCTTATTCCCTTTATCATTTAATTTACTACCTTTCTGGTGATGACTTCTAAATCTGTGCCTCCAACCCATACTTCTCCCCAGAGCTTCAGACTTACAGATCCAGCTGTCTGTTGAACATTTGCCAGGATGCAACATGCCCTAAACGGATCACATTATCTTCCCCGAAACCAGCTTCTGTTCCTGTGTGCCCTTCTTCATTTGGTGGCACCACCTTCTGCCTGAGAGTTATCACGGGTTCTCATCCCATTCTCATCGCATTATAGATTTAGGAACTGGTGCTGGGTATGAGCCCTCAGATTGCAGAGAGGGTAGCCAAGGGCCATCTGAAGGGCTGTTTGGAAGCAAGCTGGGATCAAGAACTGGAATCCAAAGAAGTTGTGCAGATCAAAAAGAACAAAGTCCTAGATTATGGGGAGGCACCTGAGAGGAGTTAGGAGCTCAGAAGCACAGAAACTAAGAAATTATCACACTTATGTGTCCACACAGGCTTGATGCCAGGTGTATCAGTCATAAGTTCCTATTACCTTTAATCGTGTCTTCTTTTTTCTGAGTTTGTTGTCTGCCTTTCTCGCTTGACTGTGAGCTGGAGATGGTCCATGGCTGTGTGTTGCGTAAGTGGACATCTTCCCTCCATCCCCTTTTTTACCTCCATAGGCTCTAGCACACTCTGATTTGAGACGCCACCCCACATCAGATGAATACAGTGGAAAGCACCTACGTCTGCATTCATACCTTTATATATGTCCATGTCTATACAGATACACATTTTTAAGGCCCTTAATTTTACTTTTGAAACTATTTGGCTTTGAGTAGCTCATTTAATGAATGATCTGGTATGATTTCTCAGCAATCATTGTGAATACTTAAGAATGTTTTAAAAGTGAGAAAACCTAAACTGTAACCTGGGTTTTGAATTTCACATTTTATGAATACAGTCACTTAATGCTGTTGATAGGTTCTTGGAAACTGAGACTTTAAGCAAAACTATGTAAAACAAAACCAATTATACCATAGGCTAATTGATATAAACGAGTTAAGTTCTACAGCATATTTTTGGTCACAAAAACATCACCAATTTCCAAAATAGAGACCAAAACACTTCGAATATTAAACAGTGAAATAAATGTGAGCTATACATGCATTTAAGAAAGAATAACATAAACAAGTGAGATAATTATTTACTCAACTATTCCAGTTCAGGGTTGTGGGTGGCTAGAGCCTACCTAGCAGCTCAGGGCTTAAGGCAGGAACCACCCCAGACAGGACACCACTCACCGCACACTCAGTTGCACACCTACACTCGCTCACATTGTCCTCACGTAGACACACTGATTCACCTAATGTGCACGTCTTTGGGATGTGGGAGGGAATCAGAGCACCCAGAGAAAACCCACATAGATAAGGGGAAAACTCTACACAAACTGTGGTCCTGGCCAGGAATTGATAGTTTTTTTCTCATCAATGTTATAACAAAACCATGTTGAACAAAATGATGCTATTCTGGGACCTGTGTACTAAATTTAGCAAAGAAGTTGAATAACATTATCTTCCTTAAACATTCAATTTAATATTTATTAATTAAAATTCTAAGGCTTTTTCTTTGTATTTTAGAGCCCCCAATTTTTAAACGTCATGTCTCAAATATTCTTGTAGGCTTCTGCAAAGCTTGTGGCCCTCAGACACTATGTCTATCACTTTGGAGACTAATGGATAAAACAACCTACCCACGCTGTGCCACCGCACCTTCACGCCACCCCTGCTGGCTGGAGTCAACGTGTTGAAACTACCTCACCCTCTCCAGAAAACCTTCTTCCCTCATCACGATGCTCTTCCTGCCCTCCTTCCCCATAGCCTAGGTGCCCCTCCTAGCTGCTCTTATAATTCTTTGTGCATTGATTTATCACTTTTATTTTGGTTTGCTAGTATTTTTTTTTAATATATCTGTCTCTCCACTAGACTGTAAAATCATTAAGCATAAGGATACGCTTGATTTTATGTTTATCTCTTCAGGGCATGGTACACAGTGGGTGTTCAATAGTATGTGTTTAATAATTAATGAGCAAATAAACTATAATCTAGTAGAAAAGAAACAGAGTCTGTTGTGGTTTTGGGTTCCATGACAGACATCTCTGTTTGGCATAATAGTGACTTACAGGGAGGGAGCAGTCAGTTCCACCTGGGGACAGGGAAGGTGACAGTTGAGCAGATGTTTGTGGGGAGAAAAGCTGATGATTGCAAGGGTGAGGGCAGTGTCTGTGGACTGAAGGGGAGGGCCAGGAATTCCAGGTGGAGAGAGGCACGTGAGGAGGGTCAGCAGGTGAGAGTGACTAGAAAGATAGCCAGATAAGAACACATCAGGAATTTGGGGGAGAGGCAACAGGAGAAACAACAGTTTGAGATGTATTTTTGTGTCTGGTTAACACTTTCTTTTTCAGTCTTGTTAATAAATTAATAACATTCATTAATGAAATATTCACTAAGCTCCAGCAATGTGCCTGGCAGTAGAGCTGCAATTCCCTGACAGCTCACACCTCCGTTTTCAATACCACTTGCATCTCTGAGCAGTGCCTGGCCCCTATGGAGCCCTCCGCATGTACCTGCTCACACTTGTCTGACTGACATTGCCATAAATTATAAAATAACTTTCCCAAGGGTCTCCTCTTCCTTTGGTTCCCTCCCTCATTATCTATTCAAATTCACATGAATTGTTCATGCCAAAAGGACCTGAGGAACACTGTAAGTTTATTTGAATGGAAATGTGAAAACATTTCTGGAAAAAAGGTCACAGACCAAAATGGCAAGTATCATATCTCTCTCTCTCTCTGTGTCACACACACACACACACACACACACTGCTTCCTATGCCAAACAAGTTGTCTTAATTTCCTAAGTAACAAATAACCCTTTGATGTCACAGCTGGGCTTAGCGCAGCCAGCCCAAGTTCAAGGTCTGATTAGACCTCTTAAGGAAGACGGGATGTACAAATAGGGCTGTGGATGGGGTATGTCTCTATCAACCGAGGTTGGTCTGAGGGGTCCCTGGGCTTTGGCCCTGTACTTAAGAAATTGATACAAGGTCCCAGCCAGCAGCCAAGAAGATTCTGGCTCTAAGAAGCCTCTATTTGGGTTCTCAGGGATCAAAAACATGTCCCTCCTTTGGGACTATGTAATATTTTTTCTTAAGGCAGAACAAAGCATAGCATCTCGTAGAAAGTCTTGTTTGAATAGTATTTGCTGATGCTTTGGATCCAATGGGTTAATCAAACAGATGCCACTCTTCTTGTGAAACACACAAAACTTCACAGCACATGAAATGTTTTATGAGCTGCATTTTTTGTTTGTTTTACTTTCTGTGATTCAAAGAGGACAATCCGAAAGCAGTGTTAATTTCTAAGTTGCGGATATACCTAACACAAAGGTAAGTAGGTTAAACGTGTCTTTATGAGGAAGATAGGTTTCTGGAAGCCAGTAGAAGGTTTGGAAGTGAGGGATGAGCTGCAGTCTTGAAAGCACTTGGAGCAGAGGTGAAAAGCAGTGGAAGTGGTGGACAGACAGTGCCCGCCACTGTGCTCAGTCCTGGGCTGAGCTACAGGAAACCCACATTTATCCCGGAGGGAAGTTGTTGCTAGGCAACTGGGAGAATGTGGATTTGAAGCATGTTTGTTGCAACCTGACAGTTGTTAAGCATCAGATGAAAAGAGAGGAAGCCAGCTTCAGTGGTGAGGGGGCAACCAGGAGGGGACACCCCGTGTGCTAGGAAATGCGTCATGAGTGGAGAATTCAGACTCAATCCCTGGGTGGGGGTGGGGGGACATGCCAAACTGTCTCTACCGGGAGGTCACAGAGACGTGCTGTCTCCCAGGACTGGAGGGAGCTGAGCGTCTGAGCTAGAGGGTAGGCTCTGGGGTATGTGAACAGACAAGTTATGGGACTCTCTGGCTGAACAGAAACTAGGCCTTTTTCTCTCTGTCCCAGTATCTGTGGTTAATGAAAGCAAAACTGAGCTTGGAATCTAGGGGCAGTCAAAAGATCACTCTTTGAGTCAGCCCTCTTCCTAGTCTGAGGGGTCTAAGGAAGCAGGGTGTGGGGGAGCAAAGGGGCCCTGGAAAAGCGGTTGTGTTCTTGCTCTGGTAAGAGTGAAATGCTTTTTGTTTCAAAGCATTTTTCCATCTCTTCTCTAATGGGAGTTTTACTACAATTCCATGAGATATGTAGGACGGGTCCTCTTAGCTTGATTTAGGTGCCCATGCAGAGCCAGGACCCAGTCTCTTGAGCACCAGGAGACGCCTGTGTGCCCCTGGGGCTGCCCAGGCTTCTAGTCCTCTCACCATTGGGTCCACACATGGGGAGATGCTGATTACTTCATAAAGAGAGTTGAGGAAGAATCTGTGGCTATATCGAGAACTTTTAGAAAAGGATGCATTTTAGTGGCAGGTAAAAAGAAATTTTAATGCAAAAGCTCTTAACCTGGCATCTGGCTTCAGTGGCTCCATGGGCTGCCCCCTGCTCCCGCCCCCATGTGTCTGTGCAAAATTGCATTTCTCTAGAGAAAAGGTTAACACTGTAGTCAGATTCTCAAAGGTAATCCTAATCCATAAAAAGGCTAAGGGCTACTTTCTGTAGAGATGAAAAATATTAGAAGCCAAAATCCTTCTTAAAACCAATTTACTCTGGAGAGAACCTGATGCCTAACACATTGGTGCACGTTGTAGGTGCTCAGTCTGTGTTTACTGAATAAAGGCCAGGACCTCAGGACCCATTATCCTAACTAGCAGCCTTCCCAGGGGCCTGCTTGTGTCCTGTGTGACTTAAGTTTTGAACTCTCAGTATTTCTTTCTTTTTAAATCCATAAAAACAACATCTGATCTGTTCTGTCCATACTGCATGTCTGGAGCCTAAAGGAAATCAAGGCAGGCAAATGATAAATCAGGCCAGCAGGCCTAAGGTATATGAAAGGGTCGCTCTTCTATTTATTTATTTCTTCTTTATTGAAATCCAGGGGACATTTTGATTGTAATAGGCACAGATTTTTATAGATGGAGGCAGAACAAATACTAATGCTGTATGTCAAATATCCTTGCTGTGGCTTAAAAATTTTCAAAAAATCCAAAAAACCTATTTTCTGACTTCAGTTTTGCTTCCTCCCAACAGCTCTGCTGCTGTCAGGTGCTGCTGGCACTCAGGCATCATCTCCCCTCCCAAAACCCTCACGCAGAACAGGGAGAAAGTTGACAGTCCAACAGTTAGAAATGGGAAGAGAGAGGAAATCATGAAGTTATTAATGGGACCTCATTGTAAGATCCTGGAGATGTGGGGGCTTTCCCAGAGACTTTTAACACGGCAATATCCATCCGTAAATTGAAACACAGAGGTGAAATTCAACAAACTGCAATGAATGACCCCAGAGAGTGAGAACCATGGCTGGCTGTCACTGGGCAGGGACAGTCCACCCACACATATCCCCAGCGACTCAGGAATTCAGGAAGCAGAGCCAAGAACGACGACGTTGACGTTGCAGGACACTGATAGGAACATGGAGTCAGGACCCCAGGACTGGGTCTTTCCTTCCCTGGAACTCAATGTTCAGCGCCCCGCAGTCAGACATGGGTAAAATGAAGTCAGGAAAGTAAAAACCTCAACGGAGTAGTAGTTAAGGGAAAGGAAAGAAAGCTGAATCATGCCACACTGGAAGCATTCGCAAAGGGGAAAACTGTGAGCCAAAATGCTGGGGAGGCCAAATTTCCTCTATCAACATCCTCTGGGAAGGGGGAAGGGAGGGAAACTCAGATTTCCCAGCAGTATGGCAGGTCTTGGCACCCGCCCTCAGTTCCCCTGCCGAACTTCCACAAATAAACATTCAAAGCAGAAGGGACAGATTTGCTTCTCAGCAAGATTTCAAAGCTGTGCACCAGAGTTGGAGAGAAAACAGGAAGGATCGCAGAGGGGAGAGGGGGAGGGGGGAGGAGGAAGAGAGGCAGGAGGGGCATGCATGCCTTGGGCCAAATCAGATGGGAAACCTCCCAACCCCTCACCCGAAACTGACACGCCATTTTTTATGAGGTGCAAAACATTTCAGATGGTGTTGGCACTAATGATACCTTGGGCCCAGGGCTGAGCTTCTGGGTTTCAAGCTGGGGGTGTTAAACCTGAAAAGGCTACAGGCGAAGACAAGCTTCTCAAGCTGTCTCAACCGAGGCGAAACCAAGAGGAGCTAAATTCCACTGGAGAAAATCCAATCACCTGGCTTCTTGTTTCCTTCTCAGCCCACTGAGGTCACTGATTTGTGTGTGTGCGCACTTGCAAGTAAGCATGTGCGATGGCGTGCAAATGAGTGTGAGCGTGCGTGGGTGTACGTGTGGGGATAGGTGGGATGGGGTGAGGCCGCGGGTTCTGCATGTGGATTATTTGAGGATGACAACACTCACTTCTGATCTCCAAGGAACCGAGGAAAAACACAGCTGGTCTCAGTTGGTGCTAACCTCACATCCCCCTCTCCGATTCTCTGGGCTCTGCAGGTTCCCAGTCTCAGAGGTTGCACCCACGCCCCCAGCTCCTTACACCACAGGGGCAGGTGACATCACAGTGGTTTACTGAGATTTTCCCTCTTTATTTGTTAATGAGAACTGATTTGGTATTTAGTAAAACCTTATTTATATACTGGCTTACGTGCGTATGAGAAACAGCCCAGAACAGAAGGCGCAGCATTCCGGCACTGAAGCTCAGCGTGGCTGCCGGCCAACCAGCTGCAATAACAGCCACATCCCAGAGGGGCCCCTTCCCCAGCCTCGGAGCAGCCTCTGCCCAGCCAAGGCTCCACTCAGGGGGGTAGACGGTCTTCCCTGAGCCTTTCCGTGACCGCTGCAGGCTTGGTTTATCTAAAACTGCTAATACGATGGGTACAGGAGCAATAAATGCAAAGCCCCATCTTAATGCCTGCAATTTCTTTTAGGTTTCTTTATTAGTGAATCTTTTTTAGACATAATCCATTTGTAAAAGGACATTTCAAGGGCACCCAAAGATTAGACAGGGTGTTTGTCTTCCTTGCTTGGGGCCCATGTGTCCTGCTTCGGTTGGGTCGTTTGCCACAGAGATGGAAGTGAGCGTAGTTCTTGGAAGCTCACTGGGCCTGTCTCCGCTGGGGCTTCCCCCCCAGGTGGTCTCTGGGGCCACTGAGGCTCTGCAGCTCATCAGCTTTGTCACACACACAGGAAGGAGGATGCATCTCCACAAGACCCTGGTCTTAGGGGATCAAATCACAGTTCTTTGAAGCCTCAGAGGCATTTGGGGTACTGTTATTGTTTCATCTACAGAAATTGGAATTATAAACCAAACTCCTATGTCCTAGGTCAGGGATTCTCAACCCTGGCAAGACACTGGAACATTCTGGGAAGCTTTTAAAAATAGTGAAGTCCAGCCCCAGGCCCATGGACTCAGAACTCTGGGGGTGGGGGCCAGGCATGTGTAGTTTCTAAAAGCTCCCCAGGTGATCCAATGTGCAGCCAAGCCTGGGAACCCCTGCTGTAGGGGACAAATGTTGCTGGTGTTGGCCTCGCCACGCTGCATTGCTATGAAATGGCCTGTCTGCTTGTCTCTGGTCTAACCGTGAGTGCAGCGGGGGTGGAGGGTTCAAGGCTGGAGCCTTGGCCTCGGCACAGCGCCTGGCCTCTCGCAGGTGCACGATGCAGGTTGAGTGCCTGGACACACACACAGAGGCAGCAGACGAGCACCCGGGACCCATCTGAGGTTAGCAAGGGCGAACGGTCAGTCAGCCCATGGTTTCTGAACTCTAGCACTTGCCAAGCCAGTGTGTAAGGCAGAAGGAAAGACTTTCTGGTCTTTATTGTCTAATAAATAAACATTCTGAAGCCAGTGGCCTGAGTTTGGGGTCCAGTCACTAATGGGAAGTTTTGCCCAGGTGCCCGTTTATCCTGCTATATCCAGGACCATCCTCCAGAATTGACAGTCATGTACCAGAAAGTAAATTTACCTATACCAGTGGCCATGGTGCTTCAAGAAGAGAAAGAAGACCCTGCTCGCATCATAGTGACAAGAGGATTGCACAATCCTGGGTGCCCAGGTAGCCTGGGCCCTGCCGGCAAAGCCTAGGTACAGACATGGTTCATTCTGCCCATTGTGCAGGGTGTGCAGGCCCTGGTGTCCCTGACAGGCCTCCACGGCTCTGCAAGCACAGGCACTGGCCTCCTAGCCGTGCTTCAGCTGCTCAGAGTAAGGAATCTTTGTCGCCTTACTCACTCTCCTGTTCAATTCTGAAAGCAAACCAAGGAGTGTGTCTAAAATAGGGTTCCTTTTGAAATTTTGGATAGCGACCTTTGGACCACATGGCTTTTTATTCTCCCTGCAGCACGGGGAGCTGAGACACCTTGTCTGGGGTCCTGGGCTCTCAGTGATGGTGGCATCCCTAGGTCCCGATGCCTCTTGCCCACGTTGGCGGCCCACCCTGATGGGGGCTGGGAAAATTACAGACTAACTTTCCAAGGAAAAGTCACACTTTGAAAGGGATAAAGTGTGAACCCTGCCAGGAACTGTGGGGTCTGGCTTTATTTTGTTTCATTTTTAAAAGCCTTCAGCTTGCTTTTTCAGACAAGCTGAGAGTCGGTTTTCTGGGATTTGAGAGAATGTCCACAAAAAAGGGCAAAATTCAAATTTCTCAATCAAGTTCTTAGTGACTGACATTCCTTACAACACAGTTCCAGAAATTAAAATGTAGGCAGTATAAAGAACACAATTCAGTGCAAGAAATACTATATATGTTACCTTCTTTGAAGGTTACAATTTTGAATGTTTTTGAAAGTGTGGCCTACAATGACCCTCATCAGAATCACCTGGGCCCAGCCCCGGTTCCTGATAGAGTCTCTGGGGCAGGAATTTACAACCTGCACCTTTTACAACTTCTCTGACGAGTTGCATGTACTGTGCACTTTGAGAATCTCCCCTCTACACACCCTTATATAATTCCTTCTTACTTTATCCTTCCAGCAAAGGAGGAGATACTATCGGGTCCCAAGCAGTCTGTCTGAGTTTAGGGTTTAGCTAGATCAGGGATTTCCAAATTTTGAGACTATGAAACTTTCTCTGTCATTTTTTCTATCTAAAAGCAGTAACCTTTGAGTCTGAGACCAGTCCCAGAGGAAGGAGCACTCAGCCCTCACTTACTGAAACTTATTAAGTGCTTGGCATATATTTTTTCCCATATCTTTTCCTACCATTCTATAAAGTATTATATTTGTTGTATAGATGAGTAATGGGCCCAGGAAAGGTTAAACATCTTGCTAACAATCACCCAGCTAGGAAATGGGAGGGCAGGGAGTCAAGCCAGGCCTCCTTCCTTCACCACACTGGCAGAGGAGTTGAAGAGGGCTTATTCCACGTTTGGAGTGGACACAAACATGCGACAACCACAGAGCGAATAGTGAACCTAATAGCGATTTTCAGGTCCCTAGACCACTGTTCTAGAAATACTATCAGTCAAGATTTCTTGAGCTCCAGGAGCCAGGAGCTTTGTCAAAGATTGTCCTGAACACCAGGCTCACACCCTCCCCAAGGTCAACTCATGAGGCCCAGCTGCCCCAGGGACCACCTGCCAACGAGCGAGCAGCTAAACCCCTCTCTTACCACGTGGAAGAGCTTGAAGAAGTCCACGTTGGCATACAGGGCATCTTCTATCCACTGTAGGGTGCCCTGGGAGAGGGGGCACATGGCATGGTACACTGTCTGTGCCCCACGTCGCTGGCTGAAGATGATGAAGCGCTCCAAGAGGGCCTCACTGCAGGCAATGTCCTTCAGCGCCAGGTCTGGCACTCCATGAGCAAACTGCAGGGAGGAGAGGGCAACACTGGTAGGGAAAGAGATGTCCACGTCCTAACCCACAGAACCTGTGAATATATCATATCACATGGCACTGGGGATAAAGATTGCAGATGGGATTAAGGTTGCTAATGAACTGATTTTAAAATAAGGAGATTATTTTGGATATTTTGAGTGAGCCCAATGTAACCACAAGGATCCTTTAAATGTGGAAGACGGAGGCAGAAGAAACAATGGCAGAGTAATGTAACATGAGAAAGACTTGCTAGGCCCGCAAGAGCCCTGGAGATGGACAGGGGCCACTAGCCAAGGAGTGTGGACAGTCTCTAGAGGCTGGAAAAGGCAGGAAAATGGATTTTCCTCTAGACACCCCCCACGCCCCGAATCCCCAGGAAGGAATGCAACCCTACTGACACCTGACTTTCAGACTTCTGATCTCTGGAACCGTAAGATAATAAATTTGTGTAGTTTTAAGCCACTAAGTTTGTGGTAATTTGTTATAGCAGCAATAGGAAACTGACACACTCCCCAAGCCTCACTTTTCCAGAGAGCTATTTAAAATTTGAGAGATCTCTTCTTAGCGCACGTTGCTAAAGTGCCTTCAAGACCTTCTCCCTGAAGCCGAGGTGGAGGAGTTGCTAAAACGCATTTGTAGTGATGACAACTCTTTCTCTCCTCTCTCAACAGATTTCCAAATAAAAATACCAGATGCCCAGTTACACGTGAATTTTAGATAAACAATGAATAATTTTTAGTACAAATATGTCCCAAATAGGGTCCAAATAGGACAAATTTGTGCTAAAAATTATTTGTTGTTTATCTAAAATTCACATGTAACTAGGTATTCTGTATGTATTTTATCAGGAGACCCTAAGCCCTGGGTAGCCTACATCCTACTGCTCTTAGGGAGCTCACGGGCAGTGGCTCTTGAGGCACCACCCCCACCATGGCCTCTGGAGGTTAGGGTGGGAAGGGAGGGCCGGCAGCCCTGGCCAGGGACCCTTGGATACCCAGCACAGTGACTGGCATCCTGGAGTCCTGATGCCCAGCAGTGGACAAGACCCTGAGTACCATGAGTATCATGCCATGAGCAGAGTCATGGGGCTCCCTGGGCACCACAGTCTCCCCATGATTCCAATTACACAGCTGCCTGGGCTGGAGAGCGAACAGGCCCAGGCTCTCTATCCTCTGCATGGAAACTATCCAGACCACACATGGAAGCCTGGGCCCCACACGAGGCACAGGTCACAGCTGACCATGGTTTGATGTGGACACTTCAATTTCAGGGACCTATAACCAGGTGCATGTTCCAACAGAGCCTTTCCATTTTGTCCATACCTCACTTCTTATCCCAGGCAAAAACGCACCCTCATCTCTAATCCCAGAGTCTAAAACATTTTGAGGTGAAGGGAATCAACTGGCCCATTTTGCCCAAGCCCCTCATATTCCAGAGGAGAGGTGTGGTGGAGGGGCCAGGTGACTTGAGAAAGCTACACAGTGGCTAGTGGGGGAAGCTGGGACACCACGGAAGCCCCTGGCTTGTTCCCTCAGTCACTCATGTATTCAGCACCCACTCACTGACTTCCTATTCTGCAGGGACTTGGACAGTGACTAGGGACACAAAGATGAATCAGGCAAGCTCCCTGCCCTCCAGGGAGCTCATCAGCTAGCTGGAAATGCAGGCATTGAAGTAGTGGTAAGTGCCAGAATGAACATGGTGAAACTAGAACACAGAACAGGGAATGTTAAGAACCTCTAGTGGCCGGGGCACGGTGGCTCATGCCTGTAATCCTAGCACTCTGGGAGGCCGAGGTGGGAGAATTGCTTGAGGTCAGGAGTTCGAGGTTGCTGTGAGCTAGGCTGATCCCATGGCATCCTAGCCTGGGCAACAGAGGAGCAAGACTCTGTCTCAAAAAAAAAAAAAAAAGGAAACTCTAGTAAAAGCAGCTAGCTAGCATTTATTGTTTACTATGTGTCAGGCACCGTTCTAAGTGTTTCATATATATTAATTCTTTTAACCCTCACAGCCATCATGGATGGTAGATACTTTTATTATTTCCATTTTATAAATGAAGAAACACAGGCACAGAACAGTTCATTAACTTGCCACAGTTAAGTGTGTGGCCTTGCTGATATTTGAACCCAGAGCTTAACCACAACCTGTGAGCTCTTTGCCAATAGGGAAGAGGGAGAGAGCAGGGCAAAGAAAGGAGGGTTTGTGAATGATTTCACCAAGAAGGCAATACTTGAGCTGGCCTTGAAGTATGTCCAGGAGTTTACAGAGCTGGGGGTGGGACCGGGGATGAACTAGAGAAGCTACCACTCTCATCTTCTAATGATTCCCTAGATGGAGGCGAATGACTCAATTCCTTCAGAGCTGTGCTCAGACACAAAGCAGAAAGGACCAGGAGGGGAATCCAGTCCTGATGGTAAAGGACAAAAATTCCACAGCTAACAAGGATGATTGCTGCATAGCCACAAGCCCAGGGGGCGCAGAGGGAGCCAGCGGGCAGGACCGGCCTGGCAGGCGCAGGGGCTCGGGCTTGCTGGTGGGGGAGCCTCAGCGGCTCAGAGCCAGCACTGGTGACCGGGCCTTGTCCTCCCACGTGAAAGGCCTCAGCCCTGACGCCACAGGCACAGCACTAGAGACCCAAACCTCACGTCAGCAAGGAAGAGGAAAGAAATTTCCCCTAAATTCCTGCCCTTATCTCCATCTCCATTTTATTACCAACTGGAAATCCTCACAGGCATTGCCAGGACTTGAGTTTTATGAGCTGAAGAGAAAGCAAAGGGGAAAATGAGCAATCAGCGCTGCCAACAGAGCCCCTCGGTGGGCGCGGGAGGGGAAGTGGGCAGGGCAGGGCAGCTGGGCAGCCTCAAGGGCCCAAAGCCACACCGCCACCAGGGCCTGGGCACCGCGGGCGCCAGGCTCATGCCGGCTCTGGGCTGACTCTCAGTTCCCCTTGTCTAGTCTCGGGAAAAACCTCTGGGCCTGTGAAGCCAGAAAAGCAGGCATGGGCTCCTGCACTGTGCAGAGAACCAGCGTGAAACCCCCTTCCAGGAGCCAGTCCTGCCCAGCTGGGGTGGGGGCCCCCTTCCTCTGGGCTCAGATTACCTCAGGACCCCCACAGGCCCTGACATTGTGTGCACATCTCCGTCTCCCCCGAGTCGCGAGGACAGTGAGGGGGTGTCTGGGCTGTGGGCCGCTGCCCGCCTTGCGTTCTCATTGTGTTCATCGCACTGGGGACCTCACTAGGGAGGCTGGGCGGGGGGCCCAGGAGGGCAGCAGAGCCACCCGGAGAGCGAGTACGAACAGATTGCTGGGCCCCATCCCAGAGCTTGGGACTCAGTCGGTCTGGGGTGGGGCCTGAGAATCTGCATTCCTGACGAGCTCTCTGGACTGCGAGAACAACTGAACTACAGTAAGAAACACTGGATTAGGATTGAGAAGACCTGAACTCTACTCTGGCTCTGACCATTTCTAGCCCTACAGCTGTGCACAAACCACCCCACCATAGGACGCCCAAGTCTCCCGATCTGTTTGACCCATTTCAGGGTCATTGTGAAGAACAAAGCAGCTAACAGACCTGAAAGTCATGTGTCAGTGGTAAAAACGCTCTGTATAAATACAGGAGATTATTAAAAGGGATGGAAAACACTTTGGGGGGTATAGGTCAGAAAGGCACCGGCGGGTAGAAGGAGTTTGCCAGGCCCTGAGGAGACAGTGGTCCAGGAGAGTAGCATAATCATGTTCTAGAACCTCGGGAGGTCACGTCAGCACGTGCAGGGCCTGCGCTGCCAGTTTCTCAGCCCAGAACGCTCCTGTCAGTTTGCACGGCTGCCTTCTCTCCAGTCGACTCTGCTCAAATGCCACCTCAGGACGGCCTTCCCTGGCCATCCTGTTGGGACTGCCCCATCCCACGCTGCTGCCGTCCTTCTCTCACTCCTGACCCTGCTGGGTTGTCCTCCCAGCACCTATCACAACCGGAGACACATGGCAGATCTTCTACTCATGTGACTGTCGCCCCGGGTTGGGGCTTCGCCTGCCTTGTTCCTAACTACTGGCTGAGTAAATGCATAGCCCTTGGTTTCCTCAGCTCTAAGAGGGGGTCCAGCCACGTGCTCCCTAAGGTTCCTTCCAGTGATAAAAACCTGAGAGGCTTTAAGTGTTGCCAGGATGTGTGCGGCTTCAGAATCCTGTGATGAGAGCGTGCACTATCTCAGGTGACCCCCTGGTGTTCTTCTAAATACAGGCTCTGAGTGTGGCTCCCCGCCAGTGACAGCCACCTACCTGCTCCGGACGGACTTGGGAGTTGACCAGAAGGTAGACAACGGAGTCAGGCAGGCCAATGTTTTTTATGAGAAATAGTGTCAGTGTTTCTTCATCTTTTAGGATATCCCTTATTCGTACTCCTCTTCCTGTACGTGAATGAAAGAACGGTGTTGAAGGGGAGATAGGTCAAAAAGGGAAAACAGCCAGAAGTGATTGGAAACATTTCTAACTTGACTCTCAGAAGAAGGCTCAGCTCTTGGGCTCCCTGGGAGCACCTGGGGAGGGGGGGAGCTCTTGCCCGTAGGCTGTCACCAACACAGCATTTACTGCTGAGGCAGCTGGGCACAATTCCATAAGTCACAGAAGGTAGAAAAAGGGAGCTGGGTGGGGGTGGGGGTGGCAGTTGCTCTGTGGGGTTGGTCTAGGACAGGGCTTCTCAAGGGGGGAGTGGGGAGCCAGAGCAGGGCTATTTTGCTCCCCTGGGAATATTTGGCAATATCCAAAGACATTTCTGGTTGTCACAGCCGGGGAGTTGCTGGTGGGTAGAGACCAGGGATGCTGCTAAACATTCTGCAATGCATGGGACAACTCTTTCTCCCCCATACAAAGCATTACCTGGCCCCAAATGTCAATACTGCCAAACCCTAAACCCTGGTCTAGGACTGCAGGAGGTATATGCTTTGCCTACACTGCAGTTGTCATGGGATAGAGTACCCTTCTTAGCATTTCTGCCATCTCAGCTCAGGCTGAGATGCTCAGGTTATTACCATGGACTGAGAGAGATGGGGCTGTTGAGAGCAAGAACTTCACGTGGAAAGAGGAGATGGTCCATCACGAGGGCTTGCCTCATGAGCCCTCACACGCTCTCCAGCTCCTCTCAAAACCCACGGGAAGCAGGAGTTTCTTTATAAGGAGGCATAAAGGACTGCTAACAGTTAAGGTGACCTTTTGGCAGGTGAGTAGCCTCTTCTGTCCGCACTTTCTGCATCTACCTCACAAGATTGTCGTAGAAGTGACATGGGGTAAGGAATGTGGAGTGCTTAGCTCCCAGGCCTGAAGATCATCAGTACTCAATAAATGCTTGTTCTGACACATTAATATTATGCTTACCCCTCCCAGGCAATTCACACCAGCACCCCCCTCCTCCGCCTGCTTCCCCCAGGGCCAGTGCTCAGCTTCAAGCCAACCACTGCTGCAATTCGTGGGGCACTGGCCAGAGAAGAGCCCGACAGGCCCAGATCTCTGCGAAGCCATTTCAACATGAAGGGAAAGCACTGGGTTGCAAGAAAATGCTAATCTCTGCACCCCAAGGTCTCCAGGGGCCTGCTTGACTGCTTACCTCCTAGTTCTTCTCTGACTAGCTCTAATCATCACACGCCCCACTGCTTCCTGCTCCCAACTCCACGGCATCCCATTCTCTCCCTCTCCAAATTCTCCCCTCCTCAAGCAGCCTGCCCCCCAGTGCCTGACAGCCATCCTTTCCATTTGCAGGTTCTGTCTTCCCCTGTACAGATTGACATTGCTGATAATTTCCTCTCGGAAGGTCTTGGGTCAGCACCACAGGCCTGCCCACACAGCTGGGGCAGGGGCAACCAGTCCTGGGGGCCCACCACATGGTGGCCTCTCTTGCCCCGGTGGGTGCTCCTGAGAGCCATGCCAACGGGTAGCCCCCGCCACTCCCCTTTGCACAGGAAAAGTCCCAGGGCTTTGGGAGGACCCGAACACAGGGATGGAAGGGAGGAGGAGGGCTCTGGGAGGCGCTGCTCTCTTTTATTCTTGTCTTCCCTCCTTTTCCATCACATAAATCCTGCTACCTTCAAACCCAGCTCCCCCTGCTTTTCTTCCTTCCCCTGAGGCGCAGCTCAATTACTGTTCTCCCAGTCACTCATGTCCATCAGCCTTGCGTGCTCTCATTCCAGCAACACCATCCCCAGCACGCACGCGCACACCCCACACGCACGCACGCGCACACCCCACACGCACGCACGCGCACACCCCACACGCACGCACGCACGCACACCAAGGCCTCTTGAGAGTTGGGGGCTATGGATCCTGCTTTTACTACACACATTGCACCTAGCAGTGCTGGGGACACAAATGTAAGCCCTTGAGGTCACCTCTCTCTGACACTCAGCAATAGAGCCTGACATCGAATCAGGGTTTCAATAAATGTCAACTGAATGACAAGAGGCACTCAGTAAATACTTGTCTTGACCTGAAAGTCAGGACCCCATTTGACTGTTTATCTCTTAGTTATTCTTTAACTCACTCACCTGACCTTACATACAAATATCTTGCTGGGAAAGGGGCAAAACAAGGGAAACTGGGCCGGATTTTGTCAGGCATTGCACAATAGACCACCCAGGTGACTGGGCGGTGGTGGCCCTGGGAGCCGGGAGGAGCGTGCTGGCTCACCCTGCACCTGAGGAGGGCTGGGGCCACCCTGCGGGGAGAGCTGGGCCCCAGCGCAAGAGGTGGCTGATACCAGACAGAGCTTTGCTAGACTCCTGGGGGCGAAATTCGAACTGAGGGCCTGAGGAAAGAAAAATAAATTTAGTTTAAAATGTGGTTCTTCTTGTTCTCTTCCCTGGGAGGATTAGGGGCTGGGGGTGGGGGCTGCTGAGGCCCACTGAGCTCAGGGGAGCCGAGGGCTGGGCGGGAGGGAATGTGTGGGGCTCACACGAAGAAGGTGTTTTAAAGATGATTGAGAGACCACAGAACTTGCTTGGGGGTGAGAAGGGAGGGGGCTTCACGTCTGGTCTTTTACCGTTAATCCTCCCCTGCTGAGAATGTAGTACTACAGGTTTGCTAAGAAAGGAAAATGCTGCCCGGGTCAGCCACTGGCATACTTTCCCAGGTGACCAGGGAACTGACAGGCAAAAGCACACCCCAGTGTCACACGCCCACCTCACTTTCAAAGGCTTGGCTTTGGGCTGAGGATGCCACGTTCACAGTGAGCACCGTCCCCAGATGACTCTCCAAAAGACTCTGAAATAGTCTGTGGTCCCAACAGTGGGCTTCAGTCCCTGGCCTGGAATTCCTTCAGAGACCATGTTCCTTACTTGGGGATGGACCCTTGGCCCCTCTCACGGCCACTAAGGTCAGGGATTCTGGAGCCTCTATTCCCAGCCTTTGGGGAGCCTTGGCCGGCCTTCCTGAGCCCTTATCCTGGACCTACTTTCTGTTAGGAAATTCTACCCATGGCCCAGGCCTGCAGAAGGGCCCACTCTAATGTCAATTCAAAATCAGTCCTGCTTTGGGGTTAAGAAGTAGTGATTTTGGTTCTTATATACACATTGTAAAAACCACAGAGAAATTGTGGTTTGAAATTACTTCCTTTACGCTTCCTTCCAGCAAGGCTCAAGTGATGATCAGACACTTAAGTGAAATGTCTGCCTCATCATCACCCCACTGGAAGCAGGAGCTGTACAGTCATGCCAAGAGTTGGACAGCCCACTTCCTCATCTGCTTGTTTAAACCTGGAAACAAACACTTTCTGGTTGGTGATGGGGGGGGATAGAAGGGGGCTAGTTTCTGACTCTTAAAATGCTAATTGTACTCATACCTTATAAGGGTCTTCAAACTTGAGCTCACTAAAATAAAATCCTACCCAGAGCAGCAAAGAATGTAGTGTTTGTAATGTGGTTTGTAGAAAATAACCACATAAAGTCTATGCTTTACTATTTTTGGAACAATTAGAATATAATTAAGCAATCTTAACGCACCAATCTGAACATACTCCTGTCCTTTCTTGCTCTCACAGAGAGAGAAGGCAGAAGGGGGCCGGATGGGAGGAGGAGCCGATTCTCTTTGGAGCAGTTTCTCCTGCTGACTCCCCAGGGCCCTTGAAGTCCCCCACTTCCCTCCACCAGGCCCCCCCACATGCTGTGGTCATTGTCTGCTCACTTGTCTCTTTCCATTTCTGCTCTGTGAGCCCTCTGTGGGCGGGCACTGGGCCTGACTCATCTCTCCACCCCCAGAGAGGAGCCCCCCGGTTCCTGGCTCACAGGAGGTGCCTAATGTCTGCTATATGTTGAAGAAGCTGCACTGCGTGGGGGAGGAGTCCCGGGGGCTGATTTAGACCATTCTCCCACCTGTGTTGTTTGGTACTCAGAGCAGAAGCTGTTCTGTCCAGCACCTCCCATCACCTTCTTCATCCCTGTCAACCTCCAAGGTCATCCTTAGAGTCACCCCCCACCCCCATCCTAGAAGCATACGTCTCCCAGAAGCTCCAAACTGCTATCTTCCAGCCTCTGAGCCCTGTCCCTTGAGCAATCTTCCCCCTCTTAGCAGTCTTTTCCTGAAGGGCTCTCTCCACCCACCAGGCTGCAGTAATCCCTGGATTCCCGGAGTTCTCAATTCCTCTCAGTCACTCATTTATGCCCCTCTTGGGAAGGGGTTCCAGCTGCCATGTCCTGTCCCCCTAGCTGTCCTCAGAGGAGCCTACTACAGACGTGATACCACACAACATCCACTTAGACTTTTAAACAGACATGTTGATGTTGCTACTGCTGTTGGATTTGTGTGTTCCTTGACTTTCCCCTGGGGAGGAGAGACAAACTCCTCCATCTCTCCTCCTCACTGCTCTCTACCCAGGTGTCTGGCTCCTGCCATCTTCCTGCACGACCACAGTAGTGTCCATGTAGGTGCCAGCAGCCTGGCCCCTCCTTCCTGTGCCTCTCCATCACCTGACCCTGACCCTCACGCCGTTTCACCATGACCACACTCAGGGGCCTGTTCCCACCCTTCCTACCTGCCCTCAAAATCCTTAATGCACATATTTCTCTTTCTGACTTGAGTTTTTTACACAGGGCCGTGGAGCCCAGGAGACCTCTACTCCCTGGACTGTCCATTCACCCCACCAGTCTCAGTCCCTCTGGCTTCTTGTCCCTCCTCGTGCAGCCTGGACGTGATGCCTGTGGGCCAGTCACTGCCCTCAGCTCCGCGCCCACTTGGCCTTGTGTGGTGCCTCCCTCCACATCCGAGCCCTGCATCTCCCCCTCTCCACCTGCTCTGCCTCAGGGCCTGGGTGCTAAATATTACCGGGAGAAATAGTACAATGACACATCTGTATGTCAAGATAACATGAGGTCTCTGACCTCCCTGGCTCCTTGCTGATACGTAGCATTGCTTCTACATGTTCCAGGTTAGCTGTCTCTCTAGGCCTCTGTGAAACGGTTGCACACCTCTGCCAAACTCTGCAAACCCCTCTCCCCGTGCTTCTGGGCCTTCACCTAGCCACATACTCCCCAGAGTGCCATCTCCCTTCACGTTCTTCTTTCTGCCTCTAGACTTACCTGGGATGAGACCTTTCCTGCCCTCCTTCCCTACTTCCTGCCTTCTCCCTTCCTGGCGTGAAAGAAGAGGCATCTTCTCCAAGGCGATCCTCATGCTGCCTCTAGAGCCCGTCCCTTCCCTCTTCCTTTAGTATTTTTTTTTTTACCAAACCTTCCCACTCTTTCCTGTATCTTCAGTCTCCTCACTGAGTGAGGCAAGCCCAGCTTACCTGCAATTCTCTCAGGATGGGTCCGGAGGGTGTCCATGAATTGGGACAAGGTTCGGAGCTCTGTCCAAACGTGGCCAAGGTGCTGGCTCTCTGGTGCATCCATGAGGAGTTCTTGAAAATCTCGATACACCCTTGCTAAGCTGGATGAAGGACAAATATATTTCATCAATAAAGAAATATCTGTCTTTTTTTATAATAATAACACCTTGTGCTATTTTTCAAGATACCATGTGCTTGACCTAGCTACTACCTTAAGTACCTTTATAACACTGCCAAGGCAGAAGGAGAAAGACATATTATTTTTACTTCCTCATACATATAGGCCAACAGACAGGAGTGGTGAGCGATTGGTTCAGGCTTGCAGTTTTGGCAGGGCCAGATCACCTCTCAGACCCATGCTCTGTGTGTCTCTTGTCCAGAGAAGCCTTAAACAGGATGCTGTTGGTACGTATCATAGGAGGGTCTTCCCAGCCTTTACCACTTCTCTGAGACCTCCCGTCCACCCAGTCATGGGGGCAGGATCTGACAGCCATGCTTGATCCTCCCTGCACACACACATGCATACACGTGCACACACGTGCACGCATGCACCTCTGCCAAGGCCGATTGGACAGGGAGAATGAAGCTGGGCCAAACAGACTGGTTTCCAAGAATTGGAACAGTATTCAGGGTGCTCTTCTGATTGCCCAAGCTGGGGTGCTATGGACTGGGTGACCAGTAGCTGCCTGGGCATTGAGGAACAGGGGAAACTGGTCCATGGAGAGAGGTGACCAGAGTGGATGAACCGAGAGACAGAGAGGCTGGACCTTGCAGGCCCAGACGGCAGAGAGCAGAGGAAGCAGCTCCTGACGGCTCTCCAGTTCTTGGCCTGCCTCTCCGGAGCCCTGCCTTGCTGCCCTTGGCTGTGTGAGAAGGTCTAGCTAGCATCTAAATCATACATTTCCTTCTGGGGCTTGAGCTTGTTTGAATGAGTTTCTGTGCCTTGCAAGCAGAAGAACCTTGAATAAGCTAATATTTCCCCCACAATATGTGTATGAAATGTGAAACCCAGCTTTCTAGGTTCAAATGCCAAGTGCAGCTGCAGTCTGGAGCCCCCTTCCCCAGCTCCCACCCTCAGTCTTCCCCAGTAGCATCTATAAACACTGCCAGGGCCAGTCCCACCAGAGCTCCGCACAAGCCTCCCTGATCCCACCATGGGACCCCATGGGTCTCTAGATGGGCAGGCATTTCTTTTCAGGAACCTCAGGGTGTCTAAGTGAAAGTGAAGCCTGTAAACTAAAACTTCAAGGCAGCACTGGGAGCCCAGCTAAACTATCACCTCCCTCACTTTTTTAGGAAGAAAGGTGTTCCTTGTTCTCTCTTCCCATAATCTAGAGTCAGCAAACAGATAAATATTATACGCTTGTAAACCATACTGTTTCTGTCACAACTACTCAACCCTGCCATTATGGGGCACAAGCTGCCATAGTTTGTTCCCCATGGAGAGGGCCACCTCCAAGCTCAGGCTGACCTAACGAATGTTCTTTTTTTTTAAAGTCTAAATGCAGGCTTGTCCTGGAGGAATTATACTGAGCTCCTCTAAGGATAAAACTGAAGTAACCGTATATCTCAGTTGACCCCGACCTGGTGTTTACACAAGTAGGGTAAAGCTTGGTCCCCAACAAGCCCTTGCTGGTGACCTTCAGGTATAACCTTCACAAAGTGTGGCTCAAGGTCTGCAGAGCAGGTAAGGATGGCCCTGTGCACATCCACGAGCCTCTGTCTATAGGACATGCTCGCACCATGTATTCCCAAAGCTCTGAAAGGGACTTCCAAAGGTAGACTCTCTTCCTATGGGATTTGACTTAAAATTCGACCCCAGGCCAGAGGTTATTAACCTGGAGTCCACAAGTTCCAGTTCCCTGAAATCACATGTACGACCTACTGTTTGGTGTGTGTGTCCATTTTTCTTTGGAGAGGGGCCATCAGCTTTCATCAGCTCTTAGAATGCTCACCAGCCCCACAGGTTAATAATCACTGCTCTTGAGCCATGTCCCAAGACTCCTCACCATGCAAGGGTGCGGACGGCAGTCACAACAAAGGATTTGGAATTGGTCTTTTTCTCCCAGAAAGCAAGCTTCATATCGTAAATCTGATTTCATTTACCCTTTCAATGCTCCTTGACGTTTTCTTAGCCCTTAGATGTCCAAGAAAGCTTTTAAAGAAACAGTGATGTGTTGATCTGTCGGGGTTGATGGGGTGAGGGGAACTGAGTGTTTCTGACTCCACCCTAGTCATCCGTCTAGGAGCCAGTGACACAGCTCAGTAGGGGGCTGCCATCAAACTCCAGGTCACATCTTAGGGATCCAAGGACCAAAAATTTGTGTTCATGTGGTCTTAGTTTGGTGCTTTCTCCCCAAGTGTCCTGATATTAATAGAATGTTCCAGAGAGGAAACCTGCTCTGCTCCTCAGAGATTAGGGGACTCAGCAAGCCACGAAAACACTTCCAGTGCTGCATGCTCTGTGTGTGCATGCACTTCGGTGCAGGGCAAGAATGAAGGGGTGTGCAAGTTCCTCCCGGCATGGTGGGTATCTCAACACTTACATGGAGTTATTATAGTTTGACACAATTCCAGGAGATTCTCCTGGGGTGGTGCTTCGAAAACAAGGATTGTTCACATTGCAGAAAATCCCCTGGAGCCATGGCAACATTCCTGCTGAGGGCATCGCCTTGTTGGGAAAATGGCCTTTAAAACAGGAAATGAAGACAAGAAGTGAGCCATGGAGACCAAGCTGGACACAGCTCTAGGAGACAGGGCCTCTTTGGGAAGGAGCCCTGGTGCTCTCCTTCATTCACCGACAAGTAAGAAGCAGGGGCATCTTATACACGCTGGGTGCTAAAGACAAGGCCTCCTCTCTCAAGCTCCTGGTGTAGTGGGGAGACAGAAAAATGTTCTAGCAAAGACATGGATGGAAGCGCAGAAGGGGAAGGAAGGCGGGACAAATCATTTTGTGGTGGGAGGGGCCGGGGATGTTAGCTCAGGAAGTCTCCACCTCCACGAGCTGCTGACGCTAGAGAAGAGTTTCATCTATCCCTTGGACAATCGACAGTGTGTTCTCAGCAGGAGTACCCACCCCCAAGCAAGCTGCAGGCTACAGGTTAGAAGCTCCGGGGGTGGGGGTGGGGGTGAGGTAAAGAAGCAAGAGTGTGATGGACAGGAGGTAGATTCACAGCTTGAGCCCTGCCACTCACGAACCAGGGGGTGAAGGAAGACCCAGCAGCTTTGCACAACTGTGGAGGCCTTCACATCAGCTGCCCAAAGGGAGATGTCATTCCGGCCAGAAACTAGAGGAAATCGCTCCCAGAATGGTAGAGCATAAAAGAGTCTTTCACTAGGTTCATCCTAGGTCCTCGAACACCTCAGAGGTCCAAGAAATAATGTTTTATTAAGTATAATCTTATAGAACCCCTTCTCCTCATTTTTCTCTAGCACCGTGAATAAGAAATCCCCTAAATTGGTCTCTGAAATATTTTAGAGAACTCATCTATAATCTTATAATCTGTTCTCTTTAAAACAAATGAGAGTTTAGATATGAAAAAAATAAACCAACAAAAACAAAACAAACAAAAAAATTACACAATCCTTAAGTAACCACATGTAAGTATTTGCTTAGAATGCAATGCGTAGGATTAAACATTTGTGTAACGCTGATGAATCTGTTTTATGCATGTAGACATGGAATGATGATAAGCAGACCCAATCCCTGCACCTCCACCCCCAAGACCTTTCTAGACAAAGGGACCAGACTGGTGTCTCTTTGAGGCCCAGGCCCTGCTATGCTTACATTCATGCTGGCTGTAGAGTGGGTTGGCATTCCTTAACCAGATCAAGACCAGAAACAAAGATAAAGGCCACACGAGTTCCACGACAAACCGAATCTGGAAAAACAAAACAAAAAGAGAGAAAGGCCAGTGGTGCTAAGAGTATAGATAGGAAACTGCCAGAGCAGACATACTTCACCTTGGCGCCTGTCCATGCAGTAGGACTTTGGTTCTGGTATACTTACGTAAAGAGCTTCCTTCTTTTATGCCCCCTCCTATAATGCCTCTACCTGATTTATTATACCAACCATATTTTGTGTCCATCTGGGCTCTACTCTGCCTCTGTTTTAGGAAACTGCATCAGCACAAGACTTTCATAAAGGAGCCTCAAGATCATGGGCTTTGGGGCACTTTAAATGTCGCTGTGCTGGTGAGTGCAGACTCTGACTCACTGGGGTCTGCCCAGAGCTGCATTTCTCACAAGCTCCCAGGTAACCCTGATGCTGCAGGTAGTGACTCTGCAGATGAGGAAAGAGGCCCAGAGAGGGCAAGTGACCTGGGCAGTGTCCCATCAGCAGTGACAGCATCAGAACCAAAGACCCATCTCCTGTCTCCAGGGCCAGTGCTCTCTCTGCCTGCCCTGCTACCTTGCCTTCTAGCACAAAGCAGACCTTGCAAATGTGGTCACTGAATGAATGAATGAGCAAATGAGCAAATGACTGTGAAGTACTATGATCCATAGCAAAGTCAACAAAAATCTGGTTTACCAATATTTTTCCTTCAACAATGTCTGTTGCTTAAAGAAAAAAAGCAGGGCATATGGTTGAAAGTCGATATTTAAATTTAGGTTTATTGTAGAGCTTAAGGACTCTTGACTCCAAAAGAAGAAGAGCCAGTTGACTGTTGCAGGCCCTACGCTATGGCATTGCACACGGTGTGGAGGCTGGAGCTGGGGCACTATGGAGGGGAGGAGGGAGAGGGAGTGTGAATTGGGGCTGTGAGGGTTCTCCTACCCACCCCCTGCTCCAGAAACCTTAGGAAGGAAACTCATAAGAGCTAAAGGAGATTTTAAGCAGCTGGCTGGGAATAAACACTTGGATGCGTATAGATCGGTGAGGGGCTGTTCACATGGTCTTTAATGTAACCCTTTGCTGTTTTCCTCTCAAAGAAATGCAAATAGGATCTTAGCAAAATGGGGGAGCCCATAGCAGGTGCTCAAAAAAGTGTTTGTTCCTTTCATGCCAGTAGGGACAAATCATGTTCTGCTTTTTAAAAAATGGTCTCCTAGCAACTGAATTACAACAAATTAGAAAATAAATTGGTAGGAAAAGTGATCATGCATTGAAGAAAAAGCAAAAACTGTCTAGGGCAGATGGTGATTATGCAGTTATAACTTTTTATAAAATGTTTTATTCAAAATATGTGTAGGGAGGATATGGTAGGGAGGATATGTTAGGGAAGCACACGCACACACACACACACACATACATGGGAAGAAGAGAGAATAGATTTTCTTTAGTACACTCATTTTTCAGAGCTCCTGCTACACTTTTTCCCACAAGATGGCAAAACAATATTGGGCAATCCCCACCTAGTGTCGAGGGGACTGACCCCAAGCACACTTGCTAGTATCAGAATGTTGGCAGCTCCCCCCAGGGCATTCAGGTCAAGGTTGGCCAGGCTGGGCCTCTGCCTCAGCCGGCCCCATCTCACTGCTGGCATCCCAGTCCCTGACCACACACAACTCTCCTCCAGCTGCCGAGACTGCCCTACTTATCACTCATCACACTTCAGGCTCATTACTCCTGCAAGGCTGTGGAGCCCTCATGGGCTGGAAGCCTCCTGAGAGCAGTGACCACATCTGTCCTCATCACTACTGTGATTCCAGCACTCCACAAGGGGTGGGATTCACAATAGGTGCTCAATAAATATCTGTGAAATGAGGGAGCCTTTGTCAAGACTGGTCTAGGAGGCCCCACCGGGAAAGCTGGAGGTGACACAGGGGCTTGCGTCACCAACAGTCTGCAGATTTGACAAACGGCACACCCCAGAGGCATGTACACTGGCCTCTGCCTTTATGTGGGATCCTCCCGTCAATGGGTAAGTTCTGGGAGCAAGTTTGACAGGTATGTGCAAGTGATGAAACCGGAAGATGTTCCTGGTGTCTTCACCAGGGAAATGAGACAGCCTGTCCAGATTCCACACATTTGACTCCTCCTTAAGACAATGGCATGCAATGTTGGCTTTCTCCAAGTACATCAGCTGCCTTCCACGTAGCAACGGCAATCTGGGAGCAGGCTGGTGTGCTGAACATTGATGCTGATTTGAGAGTGGTGGGAAGATCTGGGTTAATAGCCCCTTTTGGGTTTGCTCAACCCCTGAGTCTCAGTTTTCTCATCTATGAAATAGGACTGCTACTTTTTCCTACAGTGTACACTGAGGGTTAAGAGCACATCCTTCTGGGACCAAGTACTGGGGTTCCTAGCCAGCCTGCTCCATCTTAGCTATATGACCATTCAACTCCTCTGTACCAAAGGGTCTCATCTGCAAAATGGGGGCGATACCAGGACCTCCCTCCCAGAGCAGTTGGAGAATAAAATGAGTTAACCATGTCAAACGTGGACAGCAGCAGCTGGCACAAGGTAACACTCAGTAAACACAGCCACTTATTACTGCCTCGTGGGACTGTCACAGGGGTCACAGTGACACTGTAGATGATGTGCAGTGTATCTGTCACTGTAGGTGACACTGCACATTAAAGAAATAGCATTAAAATTATCTTCGAGCTCTTAGGCCTGCCCTCCTCTTACAGGCATGTCTCCTCCCTTTCTGGATTCAGAACGGCTCAGTTGCCAGTTTGGAAACACGGGGCTTCCTGAGAAACAAGCCCCACACCGTCCCTTGCTCCTTACAGAAACAGCAGCTTGCACCAGGAAGGGATCCGCCAGCCTTGCCTACCTGTCCCCTGGATAAAATTTCTTAAGCCCAAACTAGCGAATCTCATCCTTTCTTGAAATGCTAGCGACACACTCTCTCATCCACTCACTCACTCACTCATTCATTCTTGTATTTTTAAAGCACCTGCTCTCTGCAAGGCATTGCAACTTAAAGTCCTCCCATCAGTGGGCGGCAGGATCAGCATCTCCTTCCTTCCTTCCGTGTCTGGCCCTAGGACTGGGACCACTTTGCCTGTATTCCTCGTCACAACTCTGGATTAGGGCTGCTGTTTTCTGTCTATCATCCCTGCCCTCCACTGCCTGAGGTCAGCGCTTCCCTGTGGCTGTGTGCCAGGACCACGTGGGGGTCCCAGGACATGCCCCAGGTCAGTGACATCAGAATCTTTGGGCATGAGACATGAGGATTTTTTTAAAGAACACTTTTCAAGTAATTCCAATGTGCAGCCAAGGCTGAGAACCGCTGGTCTAGGTGGTGGTGGGTAACCTTTGAAAAACATTTGTTGAGAGATCAGTGTTACTGTTCTAATTCTGTGAGCATGTGTTTTGGGGGGGCTGCATCTCACACTTCACTCCTTGTACAAAGACCAGCAGCCTGACAGGTCTGGCCTCACAACAGCCCCTCCTCCTGCCCCTCCCGAGTCATGCTCAGCCCCCCACCCCAGAGCCGCATCCTTGTCCTTGGTGCTCAACTGCGCGCAGGCATACCCCAGGGAGAAATTCCACAGCATAATTAAAGACATGTTTCTGGGCAGCTCGGACTCCCCCACCCCTTCCCTTTAAACATGTCTGTAACTTTAATTAAGCCCAGCCGAGGCTCAGAAGGGGCTGGTGGAAAATTTTTTTTTCCCAAACTGGTATTTCCTCTCTCTCTCAGTCTTTCTCTTTCTCTCTTTCTTCCCCACACTTTACCATTCAATCTACATGGGGAGGAGGGGTTTCTAGCAAGGGCAGAGTTGTGCTTGTTGTTTTAGAACTTAGCCAGTTAGATTTCTTTCCCTCACTCTGTGTTTTCGATTTTGAAGAGGGTAGCCGAGGCTTGAAAGAAGCCACGTAATTCTCCCTCCCGCACTGAGAACCAGACAGGATGCTTAGCCTGGACGAATGTGACCTGGAACCTGGGCACACAGAGCTGGCTGCCCCACTGCCCTGCACCTGCCACGTCCTCTCACCCAATGCTGGGCCCAGGACAAAGGCCACAGCTGTCTCAGGTGCCCAGGTCTGGGGGGCAGGAAATGATGAGTCCCCTGCTCTCAGGAGTCCTCAAGCCTCCCCCAAATATCCTGTCCTAGCCTGGAGCAGAAGGTAACACTGAGGGGCCCCACATAGTGAGCTCTCAGGGACAAAGGCCCTGCCTCGTGACCTTCATACACCCTCCCCAGCACAGCGCCTGGTCCACAGCCAGTAGGGCTGGGCGTGTATTTGTCTCGAGCAGTCAGGGAGTACTCATCATTTGGAACACAGGGGTAGGGACAGACTCCTTGGGAAGGCTTCTCTCACCCTCGCCAACCCTGGCGTCCCTTCTGAGCTCCCGAGCGCATCCTCGGCCCCACACCATGCTTCCTTCTACTCCATGTCGCACACCTCATGCTGCCACCTGGCCCTGAATACCAGGAGGGCAGTGGATGTGTCTGGCTCACCTTGGTAGAGGGCAACACGCATCCCAGTTTGCCAAGCCTGGTAGTTTACAGTTATTGTCCTGGTGCAATTATCAATAGTGTTCCCTTTCACTCTCAAAACTGCCCCGGTTTGGATGGTAAGTTACATGGTCACTCCATCTTGGTGACATAATGGCCAGCCTATTAGATGGGGCTTGATCCCTGGGGGCAGTGTGGTATATCGGCCAAGTCCGCCTGTCCTGGAGTCACACGGCAAGGGTTTGAATCCCAGGTCCAACCCCACTAACCCTTCTCTGGAGCCTCAGTTACCTCATCAGTGCCGTGGGGATAATAGAGGTCTCTCTCACAGAGTCACTGGGAGGGTTAAATGAAGTAATACACTTAGCACTGTGCCAGGCACTTAGTAATACTTGACAAATGTTAACAGAGGAACAAAAAAAGGAGGGAGGAATGCAGAGATCTGAAGATTTTCATCTTATGCCCTTAAGGATTGGAGAGAAGGAATGAGGAAATTTGGTATCTGTTTTTATTCTTGCTCCTATCACAGGAGTAAACACCCCAAATTGTGGATGTTTGAGGAATTAAAAACCCTGGAGCCAAGTTATGGGCTTGGTGAGTTGCACTTTTCTTAGAAGTACCATTTTCTAGAGGCAGAAGTTTCCGGAAGAACCAAAAGCTTAGAAAGGAGCCACAGACCCCTCTCAGAGCTCCTGAGAGGTAATGGGGGATACCTCCAACTTACCCAGACATTCTAGAAGCTCTCAGAATGTGGTAGCAGTGGGACAGCCATCTGGGGCACACCAGACAGAGACCTCAATTTCCAGGCTATCAGGACGGCATCCAGTGAGCCCTGCCCCAGACCACGCCCGGCTCTGGGAGATGCACCAGCCAAGGTCCTCAGCCTGATGCTCCATCCCCCTGAGGAGAGGGCAGAGCCCCTGAGCAAGGGGACAGCCACCAACACCAGGGAAGGGAGCAGACTGTGAGGGCACATGAACCAAACCTGTCTTTGAAAACAGAGTTATTCTCTGTAACAGCAACATGCTTGCCACAGGAGTGGAATCATTTCAGGCCACCAGTGACAGGCCTCAGGTATGTTTTTTGAGAACCACAAAGAGCAAAACAAGAGTAAAATGAACTGAGAATCTTAATTTCTTATGCGGGAGGGAGGGAAAGTGAGAGAGAGAGAACAAGGGCACATTGGATTTTCCTTGGCCATCCACAGACTACACGCATCATGTAGGCAGGAACTGTGAGGAATGTCTTATTTGCCATTGTATACCCAAGAGCCTGGTTCAGTGCCTGGAAATTATTAAGTATTTGTGGATTGAAGGAACAAATGAATACATGAGTAAATGTAATAATGAGTCTTGTTCAAGTTTTGTCAGTATTTTCACGCAAGAAGGGAAACTCCTGGCAAAAAAGGGCTGAGTCTCTGATTCCTGTGAGCACTTGGTTCCTGGGGGCAACAAATAACTGTAATGCTACCGTGGAAATGACACCAGCTTTGAAAGAGGGAAGCAGCCAGAGGACCGTGGTGTTCCCAGACAAGCCAGCTCTGACTTGGCTTCCCCCTCCAGGCTCCTTGTACCCTGTCCCAGTCACACGTAGGCTTTGGACATCCGTGTGCACGGCTGGGCTGTGTCCCTTGCTGCTTGCTTTTGTGTTGGTTATGGAGCCGTCATTCCTCAGCCCCACACCCGCCGGCCACCCAGGGCTCCCGCCTCATGTCTGGGCCTGAGACCAGGCTCAGAGACCCAGCAGTCCCCCTGTGGCACCCCCTCCTCACAAGTCCTACTTTCAGCTCCACAGACCTCCCGTCTATGATCCCAAGTCTTAATAATTCCTCTTCCTTCCCTTGGTTCTCTCAGCCCTAGAGAGTAGCTGTGTCCTGCAGTTGCTAGCCCTATGATACCTCAGAGTTCTCTTTCACCCCCCCAGTTACTGGCTTCATACTTAGCTAACACTTTGTCACACAAATCTTCTCTGCCTAGCCCCTCACTGAGACCCTCACTCATAGGTCTTCAGATGTTCCACCTCTTGGCCCTATTTCTTCCCTAATATTCCTTCCCATGCTCAGGACAACCCTGGCCCAGCTACTTAAACCCATTCTGAATCAAGGTTTGGAACAAATGCATCTCTTCTTCCCTCTGGTGGGTGTCTCTCCCTGTCCCCTCCCCAGCTCCTCCGTGGCTTGCCGCTCCCATCTTTCTAATCCCAGCCCTACCCAGCCCTCATCCCTCGCCCCTCCCTTCCCTCTCTTCGCAGTTCCTTGAATCAATTGGCCTTTGCACAAGGCTGCAAGGCTGCAACAAAGTGCGTTATTTCTTTATAGTTATATGTGCACGCCTTATCCCTTCCCAGAAATAAGGTACAAAAGCCAGTTGGCATTTCCATGTACACCCTCGGGGTTCTCTGACCTCCTGTCGCTCTTGCCTGCATTCTCATGGGATATGTGGCCTATGCTACTTTGTATTGCTCTTAGTCTCAAGCATACTTCAGATTTTCCCAGCCTGCACAGAAGCCAATCCAAGGTAGACTCTGTGTCTTATGCTTTAGGTCCCTAGCCTAACCCAGCCCCGCTTCTGCTCACCAAAAGGGCTCAGGAAATGTCTGTGGGTTAATAATGTGTTGCATCTCACTGAATCTAGGACGCAATCAACTCTAAGATGCACTGTCATTTTTCTGCACCACTGAGAAAGAAAAAAATGTGTCCAGTTAAACTGTGACTTGGTCGTGAGCTGTAACCCAATTTCAGAAATGTTAAAACGTGAAAAAACAATGTGCCTTGTAGATGCAATGAAATAAGCTGTCCCTGAGCTGGGAGGCTACTTGAGTGGTTGGGCATTCTTGTTTCCTTTGAGCCAGCTTTTCAGGGACTGGGGTTCCTCCCACCACCCCGTGTGGGTGCTCAAGAGTGTGGTGGGCTGGGTTGGCAGGTTTAAGACCTGAGGTGGGGGGAGGGATGGGCAGGCAACGGCTTCATATGCAGGGTGGGCAAAAGATTTTCATGTGGCTGAGGACGGAGAAGCATGTCCTCCTGCAAAGGGCACTCGTCAGAGGCTCACAGGCGGCTCAACACTGCTTTGGTGCTGAATGGCAGCAAGCCCTGACCCTCACTGCCGATCCCCAGCCCACCCCAGCCTATGCTTTCACCCTGTTGATTTGCTTCACGCCTCACTTTGAAATCGCAGATGGTGACTGTTACCTTTTGCCTTTTCCTCAGGGTCCAGTTCTTCCAGAGCAAAAGCTGTATCTGTCTCGCGAAGCCCATGCTGGGGACCACAGGAGGACCAGGACTCAGGGCCCGGGCTCAGAGTGCCTCCGGTTCAGGCTGCTGTGTCCTTCTCCTGGTGATTAAAGGCTACTTTTCCCCTTCAAAGCATAATCCCTTTTAATTACATGTAAGCCCTTTGTCGGAGAAAAGAGGCAGGCACTGTGTAGGCTCCTTTTTAGGAAGACAAAGAGAGACCTAAAGGCACAAGCGGCTGGGCACTAAGGGAATTGAGGTGGGGGCATTTCATGGGAAACCAAGACCCTCAGGTGTCCCCTCCACCAGAGGGGTTTCTGGGGTTCCTGAGGGGATGTCTTTGGATAACTCTGATCCTTCAGTTTGGGACAAAATCTCTGTGCATAAATGTAGGTTGGGCATTTGTCCTCCGCAATGGCCCACCATGAGCTGGCATCCAGGGTGTGACTGCCCCTTTACGTCCAGTCAACTCACCTGGCAGATCTGAAGTGATCTCTCCTCTTTTGAGCCCTTTCTCTTGCCCTACAGTGCTGTGGGCCAGCCATTTGGGGCTCTCTGAGCTTAGCGAATGATAAATGATGTTTATGTCTTGTGCTAACATTGACCAACTTGTTCTGGCTGCCTGGAGCAGGGTTGAACCCCAAGGTTCGGCAGGACAGAGCCTGTGATTGCTTTGCAATGTGTGGCACAGGCTGGGGTGTAGGAGCGGTAGCGGGAGAGCCAGTTACTGTCACCCCAGCTGGACAGACTCATCATCAGGCGATGGACCTGTGACCCCGAGGGCCACCCACATAGAAGCTTCCCTCGTTCTTTACCACAGGACTTTTTGTCTCTACCTCCTCAAATCTCAAAAGTTGTTTCTCATTGAAAGACTCTAGATCATTTGATAGTTCATGAGTGTGATGATTGGGTGTTTCCTCACTTGTGAAATGTACCTCCCTCAAACCTTGTGATGTCAGCACATTCCCCATCTGATGTGAAAGAAAAAAAAGAAAGAAAGACTCTAGACCCTTGAGACCTTAGGGGTGGAGGGAGAACCGTAGGGTAGGAATGGATGCTGACTTCATGGAGTTGGTGGGGTCTGGTTAGAGACACGGGACATGGACTTGGATGACTCAAGGAGGGTGTGACAGGCCTATAGGCTGTGCATGGTGGGGCTTCCAAGAAGAGAGAGAGAGCTTCTGCTGAGAATGTCAAAAAGGCTCCTTATAGGTAGTGGCATTTATTGAACAGATAGGCTTTGATGAATCACAAAATGATATTTTTGTTTGTGATTTACAAACTGTGTTTGCATGTTATTTCATTTTATACTCACTACAATTTTGTGAGGTAGATATTTGCTCTATTTTACAGATGAGGAAACTGAAGCCTAGTGAGATTAAGTACTTTGCTCAGGGTCTCACATGACAATGCTGGGTTCTTGAACAAGTAAGCCATTTAAACTGTACGCAAAGACAGGGAGGCAGGAATAGCTTATCCTGCCCAGGAAAACCACAAGAAGTGAAGCATGACTGGAGTGAAGGGTATGGGTGGAGGATGCCGGAAGAAGAGGCTAGAAAAGGAAACAGAGGCCAGACTGAAAAATTGATGACAATGATTGATTCAATTGAGGTTTACTGAGCACCTATGAAGTGGTCTGCCCGCCACCCCCAAGTGCAGGCATTGCCAAACAGAAGCAAGCTCTGTGCAGAATCATTAAGACCCTGCTGAATGCTAAAGAGCATGGGTTTCATCAGGAGGGAGGCCATGACAGATTTTACTCCAGTGGCCGCCAAGAGTAGTCCGTTCACACTGGCAGCAGCGTGAGGGTAGATTAGAAGACAGCAGAGACCATGAGCAATGGCAGTGACAGCCATGATGGAGAGAAGGGGAGGGACTGGAGAAATAGGAAGGAAGGAGACGCAGCGGTACTGGGTGATTTGTTGGAAATGGGTGGTGAAGGGGACAGAGAAGTCAGCTAGAACTATCAGGGTTTGGGGGCTGGCTGGGAGGATAGTGAGATGTTTACAACTGAGAAGGGGATGCCTGAGGAAGTCCATGGGCAGTAGAGGAAGTGGGGGAGAAGAGGGGTTTGCATTTGTTATATTAAAGTTGAATATTATATTAAAGTTGAATGTTATATTAAAGTTGAATTAAAGTTGTTATATTAAAGTTGCATTTGTTATATTAAAGTTATATTAAAGTTGAAGTCCCTATGACAACATCTGAGTGCAGATATGCAGCAAGCACTGGATACTTGGGTCTAGAGTCAAGAATGAGCTTCTAGGATGGAAACATAGATTTGTGAATTATCAACCTATAGGTGGAAGATTAAGCCCTAGGAATGACTAAGCAGATTACCCCAGAAAGATAAACTTGGAGAGCAAGTGACATTGCTCTAGGGGAGCTACAGCTGGTGAAGGAATATACCTCCTTCCGAATTCTCAAGGGGAAAAAAAAAGTGTAGCTATCAGATATTAGTTATGTAAATAGTGTTCTGGGATAGTTTTTAGGAGAAAGTTAAACTATGAACACTTTGTTATATTCAGTTGATGATACTCTAATTGCATTATCATCTAATTGCATCTCTAATTGCATGTTCTAACTGGTGTTCTTTCCTGAACAAATCTGTTTGTTGGTGTTGATGTATATATAAAATTTACCATTTTAACTATTTTTAAGTGTAGAGTTCAATAGTGTTAAGTGCATTCATATTGTTGTGCAGCCATCATCACCATCAATTCCAGAACTTTTCATTTTGCAAAACTGAAACTCTGTACTCAATAAACAATAATTTCCAAGTTCTCTCTCCCCCTAGTCCCTGGCAATCACTGTTCTACTTTCTGTCTCAATGAATTTGACTACTGTAGGTACCTCATAGAAGTGGAATTATATTTGTACTTTTATGTCTGGCTTATTGCATTAAACATATTCTTTAAGTTTCATCCATGTAGCCTGCTGTCTTAATCCATTCAAGCTACTATATAACAAAATACCATAAACTAGGTGGCTTATAAACAACAGAAATTTATTTCTCACAGTTTTGGAGGCTGTGAAATCCAAGATCAAGATGACAGTAGATTCTATGTCTGGGGAGGGCCTATTTCCTGATTCATAAATGGCATCTTCTTGCTGTGTCCTCATGTTTACCCCAGTAGTAGTAGAGGGGTAAGGGGTCTCTCTTGGGCCTCTTTTTATAAGGGCACTAATCCCATTCACGAGGGCTGTATCCTCATGACCTAGTCACCTCCAAAGGGCCCACCTCCTAACACCGTCACCTTGGGGTTTAGGATTTCAATTCACGAATTTTGGAGGGACACATACATTTAGACCAGAGCACATGAGGCAGAATTTATTTCCATTCATCTATCCATGGTCATTTGGGTTGTTTCCATCTTTTGGATACTGTGAATAATGCTGCCATGAATATGGATATGAAAATATTTGAGTCTCCACTTTCAATTCTCTTGGGAATATATCCAGAAGTGGAATTGCTGGATCAAATGGTGTTTCTATGTTTAATTTTTAAGAGAACTATTGTATTTTTTTTTTCCATACCAGCTGCACCATTTTATGTTCTGACCAGCAGTGCACAATGGTTCCAATTTCTCCATATTCTGGCCAACATTTGTTATGTTTTGTTTTGTTTTTTTAATATCTATCCTAATGGGTCTGAGATAGTAATTTCATCATGGTTTTCAGTTGTATTTCCCTAATGATTACTGATGTTGAGGACATTTAACTCTTTTTCACTCTTTCAATTTTATACTTATATTTAGGTATGAATTTGCTTCCTTAGGTAACTACAGTTGTTTAAAAATTATGTCAAAATAAAAGCTGTATTCTCAGTTTTCTCAAATATTTCTGAGAATATGCCTAGTCAGTCAAGAATAGTACTGATAATTACTGCTTGTTTCATTCTCATAATAATCACCATTAACATAAATTGATTGGGGTAAACGTGAAATTGATGGAAACTCAGAGAAAGCAGTAGTTTCAAGCGAGGACCCTGCACATGGATTGAGAGTTGTGAAGTCAAGTGATGAACCAAACTAACTTATATTTGTCTTCAGAATTATAAAGAAGTCAAGGCAAATGGTGAAGTTTTAAAGATCTTGTCATTTCTATTAATATTTCTGAGGGTTGAAAATGTAGTATTATAAAGGAAGAGGTATTCTGTTAATTATGCCAATTATTCTGCCAACTAAAATTCAGAGTGGAGAGAAGTAATTTATAAGTTTTAAAAGTTCCATTTGGAAAAAAGCTCTGGAGAAATATATAAGCAAAATGAGTTTGAAATTACTGTAATTTTGGAGTGTAGATAAATTTGATAATGGAACTAATACTAATAGAGCACCATCCATTCACTTGAAATAAGCTGAGGAAAATGGACTGCCCCAAAACACATCAATGAACGTATATTTCTTTGAAAACAGTGATTTACAGGTGGGATGAGACGGCATTATGAATCTATGTCATAAGGATAAAGGCAGTTTAGGGATATCATAATGTAAGATAAAGAAAAATATCTTGATTTCTAAGTTTGAGTTTAGTTCTACCAAATTCAAAACTAAGTCATTGGGCAATTAAAACCTGAATCTCCTTCATTTATCATGAATAGCATACAAATTTCTTCAGTTTATTCAATAATATTTAATGAGATAATAGTGCAATAAATAAATACTAGTTTATGAAAGTTATGCATAGAAAAAACTCCTAGGCTGGGTGGCAGCCACCAGCAGGTTGGCTGCCTGGCTCACAGATTTGTTCTTTCCTGGGAGTGTCACCCCATTGCCAAGGGAGCAAAGTCTACAGTGAACATTTTAATGCCATAGGTCCCTGCACCCTGACCCTGGTAGATTGGTGAGGTATAGTCACGTGACTGTTAGCTGGACCAATCAGAGCCTATTCACAGAATTTGAGGCCGTGGGTCTGAGAGGAGCGAGTTTATCCTTATAGAAGTACAGAAGCTCTGAGGAATTAGAAGCCATGCTGAGTCACTAGGTTCAGTTTGTGCACCGTGCAAAGGCCACCCAGTGAAGAATGGGGGCTGGACTCTCACTTGCTTTTGCTGACCAAGCCTTGGACCCTGGTACAGGGCTGCCTCTAAGGAAAGGGAGTTCCTTTTTCTTTTCACAAAAGTGTCTTCTGCTTGCCAAACTGTGAGGCTGCCTCCTTCCAGAGGAGCACCTTTTCTAATAAAACACAGGCTGGCGAAGGCCCTGAGGCTGTGTTCCCGCCACCAGGAGAAATCTGATCTGCAGTAACAAAGAATGAAGGGAATGTGCAGAGAGGCTGAGGTGGAGAGCGTGGGTCCCAGCGTTTGCTGAGTCCCTGGTTCCAGCTGTCCTTGGGACACAGCTATCCCCCTGCTTTTCAGGCAGTTTAGCTGTAAGACATTCCCCTCCTTCCAACAAAACCTATTTGGCTTCTATCGCTTGTAACCAAAAGATACCTGACTTATGTGCACTATCTTACTCAACGAGAGGATATGACCTGGTCTCGAACTCCTGACCTCGAGCGATCCACCCGGCTCGGCCTCCCAGAGTGCTAGGATTACAGGTGTGAGCCACCGCGCCCGGCGAGAGGATATGACCTGGACCAACTGACATGGGGTAAAAACACTGGAGTCTATTGGAATGTATCTGATTAAAATTCCTGGGTAGGTCAATGATCATAATACTAATATAAGTATTAATATAATAATAATACAGCTCAATGGAGTTGCAGCAAAGTTTAAAGGAGAAGAGCTCTACTGTCATGAATATCTTTCAAAAAAGTAAAAGAACTCCAAGATGCTCAATACCGTCAATTCCTGCATCTATAAAGAAAAGGTTCACAATTTTTCAAAACTCGCTAAGCACTGTCAAGGCATAACAAGTAAGAAGATGTGCAGCAGGTTCAAAACACATCAACCATCATATGTTATTATCTGGGACTGAAGCACTTTCATAGTTTATCAAAACACTAAAAATTATATCAACTTATTCTCAAACACTTTGGTGGCCAGTGAATCAAGTGGGATATTTATTTCCAAATTTGAACCAATCTTTTGTTTAAAATGTATTTATCATTCACTAAGTGTCACCAGAATTCTTTCTAAAGAGCCTCAAAATGAAACTCTAAACACATTTTTCTCTTTGTTTTCAAAAGTAGAAGTAATACCACATAGCTTATCATCAGAGGAAATGATGATTATTTCAAAACCATTTGGCATACAGTAGAGGAATTTTTCTAGAAAAGTAATCTCTAAAAGTCCCATGTTTAAAAATATCTTTGGAGGAGCAAAAAATTTAAAATCATGAGAATTTGGGTAAAGCATTTTCACCTACTTCCTCAGAACAGAATAAAATTAGTATCTATTACTATGGATTACTAACTATATTATTAGATTAAATTTATACTTTTTTCTGAGAATGATTATATCAAAATAAAAATAATTTCTGAATTATTGAATAAAACAATAACAAAACACATAAAACAATTCTTTACAGACTTGATGGAAATGTCATCTCAGAACTTAGCTTTTACCTAAAATACCTATGGTTCAATTTTATCTATTAATCAATCTTGACTACTCTCTTACTTGACATGGTATTATTGGTAAGGCTTGTGGCTTGGAGCTATTTGCCTGTTGGTTTGATTTGGCCGGTCATTGCAGCAAGAATGGCATACCCATTTTCTACTTTGCTTTGCTAGGAGCATTTACACAGTAAAAGAGGACCAGGCTCCATCACTAATTATTGTGGAGCAGAAATTAATGGCCAAAGCAATAGAACTTAAGGATTCAGTGGTATTATGGAATAATTGGCCTCATAAGCTGAGAAATAAATTATATTTTACTAATTGAATCTCTCCTAATAGAATCTTGCACATCTGCTGGCATTAATTTAATCTTGTCTGTAAGAATTTTGGACTTCAGGTTGTTGCTATTATTGGGTTAACATGCAGATATTGAATTTTAGCTTATGAAAACAGTACTATTTGAAAAACTATTCACCTGAACATTTCCACAAGCTTCTTTCTTGTTTAATGAGAAGAGACACTTACTGCTCTAAGCAATCTTTACTCAAAAGCACCTCTAAATATTGCAGAGCCACTCTAGGGGACTGGAGGAAGAAGTCTAGGATGGAAATCTAGGGAACTTATTGTTTTAAAGGATGCTACACGAGTGTTCATCACAACACTGCTTCTAATAGCAAAACCTGGAAATTTACCAAATACCAATCACAGAAAAATGGATAAATGAACTGTGGTATAGTCTATCAAATCTCTTATAGAAATAAGCATGAACAAACTACACCTAGAAAACTATGAATAATTCTCCCATAATCAGTGCTGAGCAAAAGAAGCTCAACACAAAGCAGTCATAGCCTTCATTCACATAAAGTTCAAGCATAGGCAAAACTCATCTCTGATGTCTGAAGACAGAATGGTGGTTACTCTTGTGGGAAGGATGGTAGCCAGAGAAGGTACACGGGGCATTTTTTGTTTTTTAATTGAAATCTTTTGGAGACAGAGTCTCACTCTGTTGCCCTAAGTAGAGTGCAGTGGCATCATCGTATCTCACTGCAACCTCAAACTCCTGGGCTGAAGTGATTCTCCTGCCTCAGCCTCCCAAGTAGCTGGGACTACAGGCATGCGCCACCATGCCTGGCTAATTTTTCTATTTTTAGTAGAGACAGGGTCTCACTCTTGCTCAGGCTGGTCTCGAACTCCTGAGCTCAAGTGACCTCCAGCCTCGGCCTCCCAGAGTGCTAGGATTACAGGCGTGAGCCACCACGCCCGGCCTGCAAGGGGCATCTCTGAGGGTGCTGGAAACATTCTGTCTTTTGATCTGGGTGCTAGTTACATGGGTGTGCTCAGTTTGTGAAAAGTATCAACCTGTAAACTTATGATTTGTGCACTTCTCTGTATGTATGTTATACCTCGATAATAATAGTTTAAAAAAAAAAAAAAGCAGGTGAAGGAAGAGAACCCAATGAAAGAACCTGAGCAGAATGAGCTAGAGATGATGAGGGAAATTCTGGAAACAGGGGTGCCCTGGGAGCCACACAAGGAGGAATTAGTGTGGACTACCAAAGTGGCTCAAGACAGGTCAAGCCGGATGAAGACTGAAAGTTTCCCACAGGATTTGACAACTGACCTCTGAGAGAACAGCTTGAATGGGAGGCAGGACCAGACAGCAGAGGGTTGAAGAGTGAGACACAGAGATGGAGGGAGAGAGAGTGATGCAGACAGCCACTGGAGGGAACATCAGCCCAGGAGGTCTTCATTTCCCTGAAGACAGGAGAGATGTGACCACGTCAAGGTGTGGGAAAGAGCCAGTTGAAAGAGAAATATTCAAGTTTCTGGGGGATGATTGATGGGGTTCCCAAGGAAGGGGAGGAGGTGGAATTAGCCTTGGGCAGGGGAAGGGGCACCTTACATTCCAGGCACACTGCAGGAGAGCGGGCCAGGAAGTGCAGGTGCAGCTCAGAGAGGGAGAGGGGGCCTGGGCTGAGGGAGCTCTTCCTGGTGGCTCCTGTCTTAAATGTGGTGGAGAGGCCCACAGGGCAGTAAGTAAGATAATGTGAAAACACTTTGTGAATTAGAATTTGGTAACAGATTGCAGATTTATTATCTTATCTTTCCTTTGCAAGCAAAGTACCTGTGTAGTTGGCCATCTACAATGAGAGATTCATTTATAGACTGTGTAGAGAGCTCAAGGGGGGAAAATTATTCATAGACAATCCTCTTCCTCCCCACCCAGACACACACGCCCCCACCATTACATTCGTCTAATTCACTGGCAAATTATAGGTAAAAAGTCTTGTTATTTAGTTCAGCTTGACAGTTTAACCCAATAATCAGCACCAACAAAAATGTTTTCTGGAAATTGTTTCCCCAGGTTCAGCTACTTCTGATCCAGCAGGGCTGGACCCTTTCAGAGTCTCCTGTCCCCAGGGAGAGCAAGGTCTACTTTTGGTCCTGGAGTTAGTCCACCTTTTTTTTCATTCTTCAGGCTGCTTTGGCAGTTCAGCCGGCACCCTTACCTCCATTAAAGGCTGAGAAATTGGGGAAAATTGTATGTATGGAAATTAAAGATCTGGAAGCGCATTCATGTAAACTATCTTGGCCTGGTACCTTTGGAATGTCTTCATGGACTTCAGGAGGCGATGGTGTGGAGTCCACATACCCCCATGTGAAGAGCTCTGCTTTAAGCAGAATAAAGCTAAATTAAGTTATCAAAAATGAGAGGCAGGTTGTTATTTCAAGCACATGTTATGTACTCACTTCCAAAGCTCTTTAGAGCTTTGCTGACTTGACATTCAGAAAACCACAAGAGCCTAGAAATTTTACATTTTCTGGGTATTAAGTGCAGAATACTTGCCAGATAGCAGAGTTTTAGGGGGATGCTGAGCAGTGTTTCATGGCAGACCATTCGTCTGGGCTGTTATCACATGAGCCTTGATGACATGCCGGCTGAGCAGAGTCTGATGACACATGTAACTTCACTCCTGGGGCCTGCCCTGTCACTCTGAATCTCGGGACATCCTGAGCTCACTGTGATTATGTATCAAGAGTCACACATTCCAAAAGGCTCCAACCAAAAGCAAGCAACAAAACCAAGTGACAAACTTAAAACAGAGAGGGAGAGATACTCCAGTGTCAAAAATAATTCTTCAGAATCATGGACCTAGACCAATTCAAAACAGCTTCTTTGCAGTGATCCATTTCATAGAAATAAGATAAATAATAGTAGTAATTTGAGTATCTGTGTGGAAGGGGCGTGCTTCCTTACAATGCGAAGGAAGGAAGACTTGGTCCCTGTCCTGGGGAATCTGCGATCAGGAGGTTGGAAAGTGACATCTCCACAGACCTGGAAGCTGCACTGCCTGGTGACTCGCAAGGCTGGCCGCAGAATTCGCCTCCTGGTGCAACCTCGCAACAAGCACGATGGGGAGGGGCTGTCTTCCACTTACCCACTAAGTGGCAAAACCAAACAATGCCCACGATGATGTCAGTTTGTCAGTTGCCATCTGACCGGGAGCATGGGCAACGCAGAAGGAAGATGGAAACTGCTTAGGCAGCATTTTGTGAGGAGGTGGAAGCAGCGTGGGAAAATATTTCACATGGTTCTTGCCTACTCAGCCTGACAAAGAAAGCTTGTGGTTTGTTGTCAGATTCCTTCAACTGAGCGTGTCAAAAGGAGAAAAACCTCTCTTGAGTGAGAGGACTCTCTTCAAACAGCTCCCTATCGCCTCCCTTCCCCATGACTCACACTGTCTGCCCTCTGTCTTCTCCCCTCCTCCCACCTTCTGGGGCCAGGGAGGGGAGTAGAGAAGAGGTCTGTGCATAGCGACAAACTGTACGTCAGGCTTCACTCCTGCCAGGGACTCATTTCGGACTCCCCCCACTAGGAATGCTGCATGGTCATTTTAGCAAACGCAAAAATAGTCGTGGAAGCCATGGGGCCCGAGCAGACCCCCCAGTGGTCATCCCAGCATCCCCCATGAATGGTGTGCTAGCAGCTTCCATCCCTATAGGTTAATCAAATTTTGATTTCCTTTACTCCTTTATGAAATTAAATTATTTTAAAAAGTGCTATTCTTTCATATCCCTTAATCAAGAAAGATTTGAGTGTGAGTACTGTGGTATTGTGGAATATCATGGTCTTTGGAACTGGACACAACTGGGTTCCAATCTCAGATCTGCCACTTAGCTATGTGACTTTTAAACCTCTCTAGGTTTTACAGTTAGGATGTTGTGATTAAAATGATGAGAGAAAACAAATGATGAGAGAAAATGTTTGCATTAAACCAGAAACTGCTCAAAAAAATATATGAGGACCTTTTTCTTAATAATAATTAATAATAATTTTCCTTAATAATTGATGCTTCTTAATTTTTCTCTCAAGTGCTATTTCAATTGCTAGATAATATTTGGAAAAATATTAGACACGGTCCGTAGAAGTCCCTTAACACAGAAGGCTACACGGCATTTTTAGAGGTCACAACAGGTCAACACTGGTTTCTCAACAATGCCTGGAGAGACTGTCTGAAGTGAAAGCCCTGTCATCAAAGGCAAGACAAACCTTGCTGTAAAATAGTTATCACTGGCTTTCAACCTTTAGCAGCCAAGCTGCAGCTAGGGAATGGCAAACACAGGGGCCTGTGCTGAGGAATTAATCCCAGCAGGGCTGTTACAAACCTTTTTCAGAGCACTTAGGTTTGCCCTCTGAAAGACGCCGCATAAGGACTTTTAAGAAATTCTTACTTTTCAAAGTAGAGACTCACACCCTGTGTAGAAGGTGCGTCCGTGGTTTGGAGCCTCTATGCCATACGGGGTGAGCCCTTTGGCTCCCATTGCCTTCCTCATAGAGTTGGCATGTTCAACAAGGGCAGGGGGCGGGGGCCCGGGTGGGCCTTGGGCAGAATGTCAACAGACCTCTTGACCATTATTACTGTCGCTGAAGACACGAGAGATCAATACAGATCAGTCAGAGAGCTCTATTGGCAAACTCCTCTGGGTAAGTGTTTGCTTTCAAACAGAGCAAGCTTTTGTCAGTGCTTCCTAAAATCGTTTGCCTTCCACTTTTACCATGTTTGCCATGTCCATGGAGCACCCGTACTTTAATATGTTTAACTGATTTTAAATTGACTCATTTTTTACTCTTAGCTGAATCCTAAGGAATAATCTGGGAAAATCACAGGTTAATTATATTTTTCTAGAACACTTTAGAGCACAGACTATTAAAATACATTTTTCACGTACCTCTTAAAATCATCTTGTTGCACCAGTAGGCAAGCCATACTTTAGAAGACGCTTCTTTAGATGATCAAATATATCACGAAAAAAGTTACTGCTACAAGTAGGGGATTAACAATTAATGGTTATTTTTCTTTTCCTATATTATTTACCAAACCTTCTCCCAACCCCTTTCTAGTTGAAAAAACTTTTTTTTTTTTTTTTTTGTGAGAGGAGTCTCACTCTGTCACTCAGGCTGGAGTACAGTGGCACAACCATAGCTCATGGCAGCCTCGAACTCCTGGGCTCAGGTGATCCTCTTGCCTCAGCCTCCCAAGTAGCCGGGACTACAGGCATATGACACATTGCCCAGCTAATTTTTATTTTTTAATTTTATTTTGTAGACAGAGTCTTGCTATGTTTCCCAGGCTGGTCTTGAATTCTTGGCCTCAAGTGATCCTCCTGCCTGAGCCTCCCAAGGTGCTGGGATTACAGGCATGAGCCACTACTCCCAGCCTGAAGAAACTCTTAATAAAGTTCTCCCTTTCTTTGGTATCTAAAAATACTTTTCATATGCACCGTCTCACTAGAGCCTCACAACTACCTGCGAGACGAGCTGGACAAACATTATGATCCTCCACTCAGAGGAAATTAAGGCTCAAAGTTTACATTATTAATACTTACCCAAAGACACATAGTTCATCAGTAATAGTGTGGGAGTAAGAACCTAAGCCCTGACTCCTCATCAGTTACATCCCACTTCTCCTTCCTTGCATGCTCTTGGGTGACAGGGACCAGGTGTGAGTGGTATGTGCATGTATTTAAGCTACTCTCATCATCATGTATCAATTTCAAAAACAGGAACTTACGTCAAGGGCAACTTGTCACAGTGACTGGATTTCTGTCCCGATTAGAGAATGCATGTCTTCCACTCTCTTTAAGATTTTGATGATTGAGAACATAAGCTTTGGAGTCAGACCCCTGGGGTTTGAAACCCTATTCCACTGTTTATTAGGTGTATGACCCTGGGAAATGTTTTTAAATTTTCATTTTGATTAGTTTCATCAGCTGTAAAGTGGGAATAATAATATCTGTTGCATAGAGTTGTCGATAGTGGCTGTTGAGAACACTGACATCACAGGGCTATGATTAAATGAGGTGATAGGAAATGAACAGCCTATAATTGTGCTCATTCTAAAGGAAGCGTTAAATGATAGTTATTATTACTTGGATGGGAAATGTCTACTGTTGATGCATTTGCTACTTAATGTCTTGAAATCAATGATAACAAGATTGAGCTTTTAAAATAGAGGTCCATCTTCATACATATAAAAATATCCCTGTAATAACAGGATGTCCACTCAAACATTTGCATTTCCCCTCTAAATGCAAGAAAAGTACACTATCCTCTCTCTGGCCTCATTTCTGTGACTGAGTAACCATTGTCATCCCTGCAAATACCTTCACAGAAGCGAAGATACTTCACATTTTTATAGGCTTAAAATGTGCATTCATTCAGGTAACTAACTCAACCATTCTTTACAACTGCCCTGTGCTGCATGCAGTATTATTCTCATTTCACAGATGAGGAAACTCTCAAAAAGGTTGGATGACCTGCCAAGGTCAAATAGTGTGTAAATAGAAAAGTTGAGGCAGAAACACAGGCTTTCTCATTCTTTCCCACCACGGGAGTTTCTGGCAAAACAGGAAATACACGCATGGTTGAATCCTCCTTTGTCTTATATCTCCCCTTTCTGGTACATAATGTCATAAGCTTCCACAAAAAGTTACCCAACACATCAAGTGGGGAGTGTCCCACCTTCCACTGACACTAGTGCAGGAATAGTTAATTCTCCATTCGACACTACCATGGGGCAGCCGTAATTTCATCCCTTATATTTAAACGGGGAAAACAAGCAGCTGGAATGGAGCATTCTCTATAAAGGAAAACTGAGTCATTTGTTTTTTGCTGATTTCCATTCTAGCCTCCCCCTGTGCTGATAGATGGCAAATAGCGCCCAGACTCTTTGGTGACTCATCCACATGTTGGCAGTTTGTCTGGGGTTCCAGCTCAGTTCCAGGCGTACTGATTTCCTATTTCCTCCCCGTTTCAGAAAGTATCACAATAGGCTTTAATTACCACAGTGAGTATCCAAAGGGAGGAAAAGATCGGGTTGGTTTTAGAAACTGTTACACTCTTTCAATCCTGAAAATGGGAATTCCGACCTGGAGCTTGCAGGTGAATACATCACCCAGCCATCTTTATAAAAGGTCAAATGACCACCTCACGGGGCTCTGGGTCCCAGATTTCACTCTCACTTCTGAGAAAAAGGAAGGAGAAAAGAGAATGGAGAGGAAGGGAAAAGTTAAAGGCAGACACAAGGTGGCCACTACTGGGGCGCCTTTCCTCAGAGCAGGGAATCCGGCGGTGGGGCAGCTTCCGCCTTCCCGCCCCGCCCCCCGCTCCCCGCCCCGCCCCGCTCGCTCCCCGCCCCGCCCCTCCCGGGCTGCCATTTTAACTGAGCACATTTGCAACATTAGGCGGTGACGGGCTGCCCCACTATAGAAAACTCGGTTAATACTAAGTATTAATCTCTCGTGATGAGATGGTGAATTCCATTTGAAATTGTTTCAGTGGAGTCTGTATCCTATTTTTATTCAGATTAAAAGGTAGGGTTTGTGAAAACATTCCCCAAAACTTTGGTAAAACAGTTTAATTCACTGGATTTGAAAAAGCTGGCTCCAAGACTGAATTTCAGCCAGGAATAAATGTCTCGAAGGGGCATATGTTCTTTGGTGTATAAGTATCCTTGTTAAAAAAAAAAAAAGGTTTCGATAAAACAGTTATGCCTGGCATGAGAAAACTCCCAGGGTCGCCTAGGTTGTTCCACCCTCGCATAGGTTTCCTTCAGCTAATGGAAGTGAGAAAAGGCAAAGCACACCCCAGAGCAATCCTGCAGGTGTCACACTTCCTGCGTGGGAATCAACTGGAATGGGCGCTAAACGTACAGATTCGCAGGCTCCATGATCAAGCTGCTCAATGAGAACCTCTGCGAGTGAGGCCCAGGAATCTGTATACTTAACAAGCTTTCCAGGAGGCTCTGACGCACCCAGCATTTGGGAAGCACCCCAGAGGAGGGCAGAAAGGCCGGTCTTCCACTGGCGTGCGTGGCAGGGTTTGCCTTCGGCCTCTCTCATCCAAGTCCAGTGAATTCTCACTGCTTTGGGATTGCTACAAACCAATTACTGCTGGAGGAAAAGTGGAATTGGTTTATACTAAAGAAATATAGCACTGACTTCTATTACATCACCAAACACAACACACCAAAACCAAACACGCAAATTTTGCGGAATTTCCGCTTACTGAATCATGTAACTCAGCTCTGAAATCTTTCATGTGAAGCTCTTATTTGACTACACGTTATGTATCTATTTGTAATTCAAAGACAAAGACTCCATAAATATAAAGAATGTTTCATGACCACAAAGGCATATTCTTTCTGCAATCTTAGATTGTTAGCAACTAGAATCTCCTTACAAAACAGATTTTTAAAAAAATTACAAAAGAGGTTGGGCCTGTCCGGGTTAAATCAATAATTTGATCAGCTCAAATGACACAACTCAAGCAAGTGCAGCTGTGGTTTTGGTAGCATTTTATTTACTCAGAATCGTTGGATTTACCTGATGTAATAACAGACAGTGGTGGCTCAGGTGAAGGAATACGTCGCATAAAGCCTGATCTCAAACCAGTTCACCAAGTATGTAAACAATTTTGGAGGCTTGTCTATGTGCCAGGAAATTTTGCTGGTCACTATGGATAAAATTAGGCATTAAATTAAAAGAATGCCTCTCAACTCTTAGCTGTGTGTCAGAATTACCTGTAGAGCTTTTTAAAAACATTAATATTGAAGTATGCACCTCACCACACACCTGCTGAATTGGAACCTTCAGGGGCAGCATCCAGGCAGGCAACTGAAGTTATAAAATCTCTCCAGGTGCTCTTAATGCAGAGCCAAGATTAAAAACCACTGTGTTAAATCCTACAAACAGCCTTCCCCTTCTGAGAATTTTTAGCCTACAATAGAAAATACTGATGCAAATTTGCCTGTAATAGGACATGTATTAAGAACACATTTTAGACAGAACACCATAAGGTTAGATAATATCACTTGGACGTAAAAACAAATGTATAGACAGAAAAATAAATACACAATTGACAGAGGTTATGGAAAACAAGGAGATATTTCTTGGTAGATTCTATTGCATCTGGTTGGTGGAAGAAATAGTAGACTCTGCTGTTCAGTTTTTTGGAATTTCAAATTAAAGGCTTATACTCAGAAAAACTGGTTCTCATTTAAAAGACACTGCTTTAACTTTCTCATAATTCTGATGTAAGTATTTGAAACCATATAAAGATTCTACAAAGAAATTATCTAAAGTGTATACAATTTGTATTAAAACTATACAATTTTTTATTTGTATTTTAGGGTAGAGCTACAAATAACTAAGTCCTGCATAAGACTGTGTATGTTGTCCAGGAGAAATGAAAGGTTAAACAAATATGCTGTGAACATGTATGAACATATACTAGATGTGTGTTTAGATGAATTCCAGGCAGTCGTATATCATGTAAAAAGAAATATAAAGTTTACAGTCTGGCTAATGAAAGGGTCTCTGAAGGGCATTCTCTGGAATGCATTTCTCCTGGCAGTTGCTGTAGTGGACTGAATTCAATTCTAAGCAGATTTCTTTAATCCTTGCCTCTAACTGGGTCAGTGCCATCTGATTTTAAGTATTATTGCAGGAGACATATTCACAATGATTATTGAAAGATCTACAACAACCTCTCCCTGGAAAGTTACTTTTCCTTTGATAATGCTTGAAGACCTAATTCACATAAGTTGAAAAGTCTCAGGATGGACCGCCACTGTCATAGGGGAGGGACAAGCGGAGTATAGCTGGTGGCCTTAGATAATAAACATACCAAAAATTCCATTGAGTTTTTTTTTTTTAATAGGCTCCTTAAGAAAAATGCTTAATTAGCTTACTATATTCTTTATGTTGGTTCAAGAAGATTCTGTTGGGTAATTTGAAGACATGGTCTTGAAATTTTTCAGAGTTGGGAGGATAAACATATCATTTTAAAATCAGAAAATCTAAACAAAACAGTTGATTGTGTGGTCACCTCGCACCACAGACAATTATCAAGAGTTGGGCCAGTGATAATATTTCAAGATAGTTGTTAGGGGGTACTCATTAACTTAGGATCCTTTGTGTATTTCCCAGCATCAAACAATAAGAATTCTTTTATTGTTTGTAGTTTGTCAGTGATTCTCTTCGGGGTTTTAGGTTTATAGATAGGGATCATTTTATCTCCTCCTTTCCAAGATTCTTTCTCTTGTTTAATTGTGCTGTCCAATATTTCTAGTACAGTGTTAAATAGTAGGAGTAGTAGTAAATAGGGATTGTGGTCATGTTTCGCTCTATCAAGATGTCCCCAGTGTTCTTTGCCCATTAAGTATGATGCAGACTTTTTAGGTTGCATCCATTCCATCCCCAGATAAAATTAAATGAATAGATTTTATGTTACAGGACCATCCATGCATTCCTGGAATAAACTCCAGAGATTACAAATGTAAGTGGCACGAGGCTGGCTGGGCCTAAGGAAGCTATAGTACCATTTCTCAAGTGAACAAACTAAGGAAGAAAGGATCTTATTCCATTTGCTTTTGAGATTTCTAGACTGAAAATTCACCACAGGAAATATAAGTTATCCATCTATGTATCTGCAAATACTCATTGCCCAAATGTGTACTGTAAGAAACATTTTCAAATGCCCTCTGTCTTCGTAACTGAGTCTTTAAATCATAGAGCCAGACTCCCTAGAGATCTCCAAACCCTGAGACACTGTCTCTCACAACCCCCACGGTATACCAGCCACGAAGACTTCTGGCAGCCACTGGCTCCTAGGAGCTCAGAGCTATGGCCCTTTGCCATCAGTCAGGTCTCTCTGCCCGTTTGCAGCCAGTCGCCTTCCAGACTAGTGATTTCTACAGTGGGGACAGTAGCATCTTTTCTTGTTTACTGGACTTTAGAAACTGAAGTGTCTGCAGGCTGAGGCTTGTAAATAGGATGAGGTGCCAGAGACCTCACAGGCAGGATTTCCCCCCCACCTCACAATATGCAGGTTGGAGGGTGTTGAGGAATGGGAAGGAGAGACTAGGCAGGCAGGAAGGAATGACAGCAAGGAATGATACCTCCACTGAGGTTTGCCAGCGAGGGGAAACGAAGATGTCGGTTTACCAGGTAATAATGTAAGATTCTCTGGCTTGGTTGTCTTAATGTGTGTTAAAATTTATCAGCAGTCCCCCACCTTTTGGGCACCAGAGACCATTTTCGTGGAAGACAATTTTTCCACGGACCGGGGTGAGTCGAGGGTGCAGAGATTGGTTTCGAGATGATTCAAGCGCATTACATTTACTGTGCACTTTATTTCTATTACTATTACATTGTAATATGTAATGAAATAATTACACAACTCAGCATAGGTTGAGGACCCTCGTTTAAAAGACATATGAAGGTTTTTTTTATAATTTATAATTGTATACATTTATGGGACACAGTAATGTTATGATTTATGAATACAATGTGGAATAATTAAAGCAAGCTAATTAACATATTTATCACTTCATGTGAAGGTATTTTAAAGTTTATAAATACTAACACCTATTATTTAATAGTGAGATAGTGATTAAGAGCCCTGACTTTGTAATCTGACAACTCTATATGTGAGCCCTGGCTCTGTCAGTTACTGATTGTGTGCTCTTAGACAAGTGTCTTAAACCTTAGTTTTCTCATTTGTAAAGCAGAAATAATACACCAAACTGTTTCTTAAGCTTGTTATGTGGATGAAATGAGAGAATATAGGTTGAATATATAGCACTATGGAAGTTCAATAAATGTTAGCTACCATGATTTTCTCTTTAGGTTTCTATAAATAATATGATTCTTTTATATTTCATATAGTGAGGGCTAAAAAATAGGCCTCAGGGCTAAGAGGGAAGCTGTTCATATCCCTCTAGTTCTTAATGCCATTTAGAACTATAACACAACATCCCATAACATGTACTTCATCTCACAGCCAAGGGAAGTATGATTCAGAAGGTTGAAAACCAAGTGTTTGCCTCATAGACCTGATAAAGTACAAGAGACCACAATTTCAAAGGAGCCATGAGTCCTTGAAATGGGTTGCAAAAATTGGGTATGTATATAATAATAGCTATAACATGGTCATACAATGCAACATTTAATATAAAGTGAATATAATGCACATATACTAATGTGGACATTTAGACTATTTTTGGCTCACTTATATTCTATTTTAGACACATTAGTCAAAACCCAACAGTGGCAATTCCTGTACGTAAAACAGACACTTATACCAAGTGAAATATTTAGCTCACAGTATGACTCATTCATCAGATTCAAGATTCAGCAAACTTTTTTTCTGTAAAGAGACAGATAGTGTATATTTTAGGCTTTGCAGGCTGTTGGGTCTCTGTCCCAATTACTTAACTCTGATGTTGTAGCAAGAAAGCAATCATAAATAACATATAAACAAATGGGCATGATTGTGTTCCAATAAAATTTTATTTACAAAAACTGGTGGCTGGGCCGGGCACGGTGGCTCACGCCTGTAATCCTAGCTCTGGGAGGCCGAGGCGGGTGGATCATTTGAGCTCAGGAGTTCGAGACCAGCCTGAGCAAGAGCGAGACCCCCGTCTCTACTAAAAATAGAAAGAAATTATATGGACAACTAAAAAAAAAAAAATATATATATATATATATATATATATAAAGTTAGCCGGGCATGGTGGCGCATGCCTGTAGTCCCAGCTACTCAGCAGGCTGAGGCAGAAGGATCGCTTGAGCCCAGGAGTTTGAGGTTGCTGTGAGCTAGGCTGATGCCATGACACTCTAGCCCGGGCAACAGAGTGAGACTCTGTCTCAAAAAAACAAACAAACAAAAAAAACAACTGGTGGCTAGGTCAATTTGGTCTGTGGGCCATAGCTTGCCGACCCCTGCTCTAAACCATATATCATACTCTAAATAACATGGCTTACAGAACTATTCAGAAACAAGCTTAAGTAAATCTGATCTCTGTACTATTTAACAATTGATGTACTGTCCACAAATGAAGATACTTAATTATATATATGTATACTTATGTGTGTTATATATAATTGACATATTATATTTAATACATGTTAAATGTTTTATATAGTCACAAAAAAGCTTAAAACTGTATTGCATTAATTTGTATGCCTATATTTTCAGTTGTTGACAGTTTCATATTGTGTCCTTTTTACAATGAAAGAAATATAATTAAGCTGGTTTTTGAACTGTGAGGTTCGAAGAAGTCATATTACTTGGAATATGGTTTGATGATTTTAAAACAGGAATAGTTCATATTTTTTCTAGTATATCTGCTTGTTGTATGTACACTTTAATATTTTAATCTGCAATTCAGTTCTGAGCTTCTTTCAATATTACATAAAATATTCAAGTTATCAGCATTAAATTTGATTAGAAATTTATAATTTACATATATCAAAGCTCAAGTCCTGAAAGATAAACTACTGACATATTTTGAGATTTAACGAAGTCACATGATTCAGAAGAGGCTTAAGGCATCTTCTTTGTGCAATCCAGATGATAGTCACTGGTAAAAACAAAAATCCTGGTATGAAAATATATAAATATAGTTGGTAGCCTTTAGTTATTACAGAAAATATTAGAAAATAAAGCTGGCAGTTGTCATTTGGAAAATAAAAATTTATGATTAGCAGAGGGCAACTGTTAGATAAAATCTGTCAGCTCTTTTTAGAACTATATAATTCATATTGGAGATTTTTTTTTTTGACCATTATAGTCAGAAACACTATTTCTGTACTTAGTTCCATCCTAGAAAGTGCTTCTTGCTGATTCCACATATCAGCTTGACAATTACACTTTATTCAAGATAGACTAAAAGAGGCCATTTTATGGGAGCAAAAAAATCAATAGAACTTTTACAATTTTAAATTAGCATTTTGTATTTGTAAGTTCCAAAATGTAAAATGTAATGGTGTGTGTATTGCTCAGATGGGGCTCAGGAGGCTTATAAAATGCCATTGCATGTTTGGGCTGCAACGTTCTTAGCACATTGAAAGCAGTTCAAGAATTTGGAGCTGAGCAAGATCTAGATGTTTACTAGATTGGTTTTTTTTTTTTTTTTTGAGCCATCTTGGTCCAAGGCCAAAAACCTGATTGATGTTTTCTGAAAAAAGGATGAATGTCAATTAATTTTTTATAAACAAACGTGAAGAACATTTAATTAATAGCCAAGGTGACTGAGTTTATAGATACATAACCTTGTAAATCAATAGAGAGCTCACTAAAGTCTGAGTGAGAGATAGATGCAAAGTGCTTACAACGGTACCAGGTCCTTCCCCACATTTATAGACCATTTTCAGGGAGATGACTCTTGCAGCTGGACTATAAGCACTAAAGTATATTCTTAAAGTTCCGATGGGAAACCTTATAGCACAGAGGACAGCGCGGACTCTGAAGCCCTCGCTCAGCCCTACCTACCACTTCTGCACTGGGCAGGGTGATCCCACTGCCCTATGTGTCTTCCTCTGTCAGAAAAGACTCATAAGGGTGACTGTGTTGTTGTGTGGTCTAAATGATCTAATCAGAAATGTGTGTAGAATTATCTTGTATACAATAAGTACTGGAAAATGCCGTTTGTTAGTATTACTATTCCTTTTTGGGAGCCCTAGATTTTGGGATAGTGAAAGAAGCACAGAAGTAGGAATCCGACTGGGTTCAAAGCCTGACTGGACAATTTATTAGGGGCATGATTTGGGGCATATTATTAACCTAAGCTCAGCCTGTTGGACTGTGTGTTGAATGGGGCTAATACTACCTGTTTTATATCACAGTTATATAAAGGAAGTAAGATAAACGGAATGAAGTACCTTGCGCAATACATATTAGTAGGAAGTTTACTGATTTTTGGTTGCCGGTTTTTAGACCCTGTGATTATTGATACTATCAAGATTGTAGGCCGGGCGTGGTGGCTCACACCTGTAATCCTAGCACTCTGGGAGGCCGAGGCAGGTGGAGTGCTCGAGGTCAGGAGTTCGTGACCAGCCTCAGCAAGAGCAAGACCCCGTCTCTACTAAAAAAAAAAAAAAAAATAGAAAGAAATTATCTGGCCAACTAAAATATATATACAGAAAAAATTAGGCGGGCATGGTGGTGCATACTTGTAGTCCCAGCTACTGGGGAGGCTGAGGCAGTAGGATCGCTTAAGCCCAGGAGTTTGAGGTTGCTGTGAGCTAGGCTGATGCCACGGCACTCACTCTAGCCCAGGCAGCAGAGCGAGACTCTGTCTCAAAAAAAAAAAGAGTGTAGATCAAAGTTAACCTATAGGGCTCTATTTTTTAATGTAAATTGGAATTTAGCTCTACTAGAGAAATTGCAGTGTAGGCTTTTTCATTAGCATGTATGAACTCCTGCAACTAGAAAAATTATCATGCAGGAAAAAACAGTGAATAAAATGGTTACAGTTAAAGAAGTAAAAACCACACATACACGTTGTGTGCATAAGGAACTAAAGACAGGCCATAGTCAAAAATGAATTTCAAAAAAAAAATCCATGAATTTCAGAAGTCTAGTTTGACCCCATTTGAGCAGTTAGAACAAGGTATTTAGCTGTAGAAGCAGAGGTTCTAAGTATTTTCACTTCATACAACACATCCTTTACGTGGCTTTGCTTCATGGTGGAATTTCCAGTCTGTTATTTTAGCACAGTGCCAATGCATATTAGATAAATTATTTTTGCTGGTTATTCTTATATTTGTAACATTTGATTAATACATTATCAACCCACATTTATACCCAACTGTCGGGATATTTTGAAGTCATTATGATGTCTTTTGTGTAGACACAGCAAAGTGGTCGGTCATTAAATTACGCTATCTTCCTAACATCATGACATGCTACCGATTCACCTGGTTTAGTGAGAAAGTCATCTTCTGGTTTAAGAATGTCCTCTTCTATTTACAATTTGCTAAGAGATTTTATCATGAATGGGCATTAAACTTCATCAAAGACTTTTTATTTATTTATTAACATATCTACAGTACCAGCTCTGGATGTGATTGTCCCTCTTTCAATCAGCGCTGTCCACCAGAACTTCCCGTCATGATGGAAATGTTCCATAGCTGCACTGCCAAATACAGCAGCCGCCAGCCACCTGTGGCTTTGGAACACCTGAAATATCACCAGTGCAACTGAGGAACTAAATTTTATATTTTATATAATTTTAACTAATTTAAACTTAAATAGCCACATGAGCCTTCCGGCAGCTGTATTGGACAGCTCAGATCTAGATCAGCAGCAGAAGACATATTTTATTATAGATGGAGTTCATCGCAGTTTTCATTAAAGTCTCCTAAAAGAAAATTGTGGATGCAACCATCCTGATTATTCATTGCAGAACTTGAGAAGTGGGGAATGACAACATTTTTGTAATAATACAAGTCATACCATTTTAGCTTCAGTTTAAAATTTGCTTCTATTCTAGGACTTTGTATACAGGGAAATTCTGCTGTTCGCTGCTGGAGAAAAGTGGTATTTAACCAAAGCTAACTTTTCCAAATAAATCTGAAAATAGAACTCACTGAGAGCTAACTGCCAACTTCTGACAGTATTAGGTTGAAAGTGCCACAAAGATAGAAAGTGTTTTTTATTTGCTGTTTGTCTCTATTACCTGGTATAGTGATGGTACATGATAAGTTGTCATCAAATGTTTGTTGAATTGAGTTATAAATAAATGTATATATTTATGTTCCTAGTAAGACAGGGCACTGGGAACCAGGAACAACAGCCCAGTGATCCCTTGCAGGGAGTGGAGACCACAGGATTCGAGCTATGTCCACAAAGGACACTGCCATGTGTATCAAAGCATGTTTGGAAGCAGCTGGACTGGGAGAGGTTTGTTTATTTATTCCCTGCTGATATTACACCCAGGCCTATATCTAAGTGAAAGAATTCAGTTCACTTTAATTCAAGGCCTTAACAGTTTTAGGCTCAGAGTTAGAAAGGCTTTTCACAAATGATTTAAACTACCATCCTTTCCCCAAAAGGATTTCTTTTCATAGTATGCTTAAAGGTGGTTGCTATGGTCTGAATGTGGCCCTCCCCATAGTGTTAAGAGGTGGAGCCTTTAGGAGGTGACAGGTCATGAGGGCTTCATCCTCGTGAATGGGATTAATGCCCTTATAACAGATGCTTCACACAGCAATTGGCCCCTTCTGCCCTACTGCCTTCCACCATGTGAGGACACAATGACAAGGCGCCATCTTGGAAGCAGAGAGCAAGCTCTCACCAGACGCTGAATCTGCCAGAAACTTTATCTTGGACTTCCCAGCCTCCATAACTGTTAGAAATAAATTTCTGTTGTTTATAAATTACCCAGTCTGTGATATTTTGTTATAGCAGCAGGAACAGACTAAGACAGTGGTCATCTAGTTTTTCTTTGTTTCCCCAGTGACTGAGAAATCACAAGGTCACATGTTCCATTTAGAACTATTCTAATTATAAATGGCTTCCTTTTATGAAGCATAAATCTGCCTCCCTGTTAATGTCAGCCTTTGGTCATATTTTTCCCCAAAGGAGCAAACAAGCCCTCTCACCTTAATCCATTTTCACTTCTAGTATTTGAGAACAGCTCTCACGTCCCGGTTTTCCTCTTTTCCAGGTGAGGCATCCCCAGGTCTTTGCCCATTGTTGGGCAACCTGGGTTCCAGATCCTGGCCCTTCTCTACCTTGTCCACTCCAGCCTCACCTTTCCCAATTGCACATTCACATCGGGTTGCTAAAATACTGTCAATTATACTTCCTCAACATTTCTTCAATAAGTTTTTAGTGCTCCATCACCTCTGCCAACAGGTGTATGGCTACATTCTTCTTAAATTATACATTTAATTGTTCCACATTATACTTCAAATGCAATCTAATCAGTGATGACTTCAATGTGATTTCAAAAGAACCTGGAAACACTGGAGAAACTCTGAATAGCACTGGACACGTTATTTTATGAGGATTCTTATCAAATAAAAGCTTAACCCAAATAAGATTATGCGCTTTAGAAAAATCCCTCTTTAGCATCAAACTTAACTTAAAAGAGAGGGAAGTTGTGAGGAAAGAAAAGATCTTTTCAATGGAGAACCAAAAGAATTTGTGACTAACACAACCCACCCAACTCCCTCCCCAGAAAACTTTTGTCTTTATCACATGAAGTCTTACAGAATCCCAGAGTAGTTTAGGGCTTTCCCTAGATTGGATGTCAATTTCTGGAGCTGGCTGGGATTGCTCACTTTGTTTTTGCAATGCTAATTATAAATATTCAGTTAAATGTTTAGGCTCACATCTCCAGGCTGCCCCTTGAACAGTGCTAGTTTTAAAGCAGGTCACAAAGTAATTGCTGACAGTCTACAAACCCCAGTGCTACATGAAAAAATTTTTCTAACTTTAAATTCAATTTTTATTTCATTTTATTTAAATGAATAAAACTTACATAATATGTAGCAAGCATATAAAAAAAAAAAGACTTGGAGTTTGAGGTGAGTTAAATCCTATATTTCCCAAAGGCTGAGGTTCTAGGAGGAAGGAATGTAGTTGGGAAGAATCGAACTCTTTGGTGTAAGAGTGGAGAAGAAAGAATGACAAACTAAGAAATAATTTATAACAAAGAGATATGGTTCAAGTGGTACCTTTTCCCAGTAGCTGTATAACCTATGGGGAATCTTTGAAGCCACTAGTTCAAAATACCTGTAGACAGTCTGTACCATAGTACCTTGAAGCATTTTGTAAAAAAAATTAACAACAATAAAGAAGACTGGGTTGAATGTATACATCACTTTAGGAGAGAATTGCTATGTTTATAATATTGAATCTTTCAATCTACAAAAATGGTATATTCTTCCATTTATTTAGTTCTTATTTAATTGTATTAAAAATATTTTGTGTATTTCAGTGTAGAAATTCACATCTCTCTTTAAATTTGCTAGCTTTTTGATGTTATTTTAAATGACATTATTTCATAAATAAATTCCACTTTCTATTTGTTTGGTCTTATATAAGTATAAGCAACTTCTGAATGCTGAATTTTAAGCAGTTTCTTTCTTCGTTTTTTTTTTTTTTTGCTAAATTCACCTATAAATTCTAATAGTTCACAAATTCTTTTGGATTTTCTATATACATAATTATATCACTTGCAAACAATGACTATTTTGTTTCTTCCTTTCCAATCTTTATGCATTTTCATTTCTTTTTTCTTGCCTTATTTTATGGCACATCTTCATTATCATTTGGTTTAAAATATTTTCTAATGTCTGTTATTTCTTCTTTGATCCATGGATTATTTAGAAGTGTGTTCTGTTTAATCTCCAGGCAGTTGAGGATTTTCTAGTTATCTTTTGTTACTGATTTCTAGTATACTAATTTCTCTGAGATCAAAGGGCATATTTTGAATTATTTCAATTTTCTGAAATGTTTCAAGGCTTTCTTTATGGCCTGCTTATAATCAGTTTTGGTAAAATTTAAATATGAGCTTAAATGAAGTATGAATTTTGTCATTGACAGTGTTCTCTATATGTCAATTAGATCAAGTTTAACTGTGATCTTCATATCTATAGTTTTACTTTTTTGTCCTTCAGAGGTAGGTTAAAGCAACCCTTTCATTTTTCCTTTGTCTATTTTTGCCTTATATATTTTGAAATGATCTTATCTAGAATTATGAAATCTTCCTGGTGGACTGACTTCTTTATCATTATGGAATATCCCTCTTTATCTCTGGTAATGCTTCTTGACTTAAAATCTGTGTTATCTGACATTAGCATAGCTACACTAGTTTTTCATTAGTAGTTGCAAGGTATATTTTTCCATCCTTGTACTTTCTGTGCTTCTTTATTTAAATTATGTCTCTTGTAAATAGGATGTACATAGGTTTAGGGTTTTTTTCCTCTTAGTCCATCAACATTAATTTATTACTTGGAGTAGTCAACTTTCATTTAATGTAGTTACTGATTTAGGTGGGTTTATATCTACCATCCTATTATTTATTTCCTATTTGACCCACTGTTTGATTTACCTTTTTACTTCAATCTTGCCTTCCTTTGGATTACCCAAGTATTGTATTTTCTCTTCTTTTAATTTATTCTTTTTGATATTACAACACACATCTTGATTAAATTTAATGCAAATTATTACTTTTACCACTTCCATGATAATGCTAGAAATTTATAATACTTTCACTCCAATTTTTTTTTGCCTTTTCCATTATGGTTGTCATGTATTTTAATTCTACATAAATTTTACATTTCACATTACTATTAATAATATTGTTTTGTAACAGTCAATGTTCATTTATATTTACCTTTTCTAGAAGTCTCATTCTTACCTGCATTTCTAAATTTCCTTCTGGGATTATTTTCCTTCTGCCTAATGACTGCCCTTCAGAATTTCCATCAATGTAGTCCTGTCAGTGACTAATTCTCTTTCTTTGTCTGAAAACATCTATGTTTCACTTTCATTTCTGAAAGATATTTTTACTCTATATAGAGTTTTGGGTTGACAGTTATGTTTTTTCCTCCAGCACTCTAAAAATGTCTCCCAGGTAATGAGGTTTAAATGCTTCCTTGCTGACATCAATAACAGAGACATAATGAAAATACTGAAATTGCTTCATGTGGCAACTTCAGGATTTCCAGCACATAGAAACATCTCTTTCTCTTTAAATTCAAAGTCATAGAATCTTAGGATCAGAGCTTGAAATAACTGTACAGACCATCTAGTCTAATTTCCTATCTAATAATAATCCTAGTAGATAGATAATTTTTGACTTGAACACTTTCCCAGTTTAGGGGAATTCAACAAATTACAAGATAATGCATTTAAACAGTCCTAATCATACATGGTTTCCTTACAGAGCACTAAGATGAAATCTGCCAACCTTTAACTCCTGGTCCCAGGACCTCCTTCTGCTCAAGGAGCAAGCAAGACACGAATGCTTTGCTTTCACCTATGCTATCTGAAGAGAGCTGTTGTGGCCCCCGGCTTCCAGGTCAAGCATCCCTTTCTCTACCCTGCCCTCTCCACATTCACAGTGGGTCACTAATCCCTGCCAATTATGTTCCTAAAAATAAACTGGAATTTAGGTCATCATCCAGTCAGATGGTGGTTCAACGCAGGCCCTAGTTCTCGCCTGCATTGCTGACCCTTTTCCTGAGTAGGAGTAGACGCTAAGTGATCTTCAGGAGCTGCTCTCTTCACGCTGAAGTCTTCAACAGCTCTCTATCACAGCATTGTTTTCCAAACTGTTCCCCTGGGACAGACGGTGGAGGGGTGGACTTGTTAATTCTGTCATCTGCTGTGTTGTTCTCTCATTACCAGCGAAGTTTAGCCTACACAACGCACTGCAACCCAGAAAAATTTCAGCAATTTTAGATGCAAAGGTTTTAACCAAATGCATAAACTTTTTAGCATACACACATTAAAAATGACTTTGGAGTTGGGATGTGATAACACTAAACTTCGGTATCCTAACAACTAGTAAGAAAAAATATAGCCTGAAAGTATATTATTTATGGCAGCCTCTGGCTTAAAAATGAAGATGAAAGAATTTATAATAAAGACACCTGAGTTCAAGTCCTATTGCCTTTTCTGATTAGCTATCTAACATACAGTAAGTTAGTTAACTTCTTTGAAGTCTATTTGCTTGTCTGAAAAAGGAGCTTAAAAGAATACTTGCTTTGGTAAGACTAAATGAGATGATAACCATAAAACAGATTTGTTTAAAAAAGAAAGATAGGAAAAAAGTAACTTTTCAACATAGCATTGTTCATAGTGGCAAAAAAACTGGGAGCAACCTCAACTCCAGCAACAGTGGGATGAATAATATATTGTAGTATGTTTATCCAAAGGAATACTTTATAGTTTTTTTAAAAGGAAAAATAAACTACAATTATAATTAAACAGTATATAGGTAGCCAATTTAAAAAAAAAGCCCAAAGAATGATTAACATAAAATTCAAGATAGTGGCTACACCTGGTGGCAACAGAGACAGGCAGGTGATCCTGTAAAGGGAATTGGGGGGCAAATGAAGTTCATTTTATTTATAATTATTCTTCAAATGATACATACACATTTGTACACTTCTGCATGTATGATCCAGTTTTAAAACAAAAAAATTATTTAAAACTCTCATTGAATCTTAATTATTAATTTATGTATCTGTACTTGTAGATGGAGAACACATAGACCTTGATTCACTGTCCTTGTCTCCCACATTGAAGCACAATATATTCTACTGATTTGTTTGGTAACTGATTAGATGAACTCTTAAAACTTTGAGGAGAATAACTGGATACAGAAAAGTTTTGATTTTGCTGAGAATAAATCTCAAAAAGCAAATTTCTGATATAAAATGAAATGACAGAGAATTAATAATTTGGCAGACAGCAACTATTATATATACATCAGGCTCTGCACCGACAATTGTAAATAAGTTGTTTTTTTTTTTTTGAGACATAGTCTTGCTGTGTCTACAAACTGGCCTATACTCCTCAAAAATGTCAAGGTCATGAAAGGAAAGACTGAAAAACTGTTCTGGATTGAAGGAAACAAGAGGTAGGACAACTAAATGCACGATGCGATTCTGGATTGGGATGCTGGACCAGACAGGAACATTATTGGGGCAATCAGAAAACTCACTGTGATCTGTGGATTAGATGTCATTAAGACAGGTAAATCTCCTGAGTTTGATGGTTGCACTATGGTTATGTACCTCCATTTATTTATAGATTCAATGTAATCCCAGCCAAAATATTTTTCAAACCATTTGAAATTGCAGATATGATACTCCTTTACCTCTAATTACTTTAGTGCGTATTTCCTACAAGAACACCCCCAATAACCACAGGACATCCATCAAACTCAGGAGATTAGCATTGACATTGGAGCACTCCATATATTTAAGATCTCCTTAAATGTCCCTTGATATGGTCTAAAATGTTCTCCATGAAGATGTACATTTTTTTATTAGATTTATTCTTAGGAATAGTATTTTTATTTATGTTATTTTATTTATTTATTTATTTTTTGAGACAGAGTCTCGCTTTGTTGCCTGGGCTAGAGTGAGTGCCGTGGCGTCAGCCTAGCTCACAGCAACCTCAAACTGCTGGGCTTCAGCGATCCTACTGCCTCAGCCTCCCGGGTAGTTGGGACTACAGGCATGTGCCACCACGCCCGGCTAATTTTTTCTATATATATTTTAGTTGGCCAGATAATTTCTTTCTATTTTTTTAGTAGAGACGGGGTCTCGCTCTTGCTCACGCTGGTCTTGAACTCCTGACCTTGAGCGATCCACCCGCCTCAGCCTCCCAGAGTGCTAGGATTACAGGCGTGAGCCACCGCGCCCGGCCTATTTATGTTATTTTTGAAGTTTTTTTTCTAAAAACTTTCATTTCTCTTAGTTGCTGATGTCCAGGAATACAACTGACTTCTGCACACTGTGAAAGTAGCAACTTTGTTAAGCTCTAGATATTAACAGAACTGTCTACATATATAATCATATCAACACATCAAAATAATTTCCTGCCTTTAGGAAAGAAAAACCCAGAGAAGTACATTGACTATAACTTATTTAAAAATATGCAATGGTTGTCACTTAAAGAGATGTTTATAGTTGTGCAAATATTGTGAGTAGCACAATGATGGCTGGGAATAGTGTAGCCAGAGTACCATCTTTAAATCACCCAAGGATGTGAGATGCAGTTCTATTTGCTTATGAGAACACTAGGCAGGCAAAAAGTACTTCACAGGGATGATATTGTCTTCATCTCTATGTCAACAGAAATACACTGCCTAAGGTACACTAAAAGTAATTTAAAATGCTGTACTTGTAAGTTCTAATTAAATTCTTAGCATGTCTTATTTCTTAGTTCATGTCTATCTATGGACGTTACAATCAACCCTTCACAAACCGATTCTCAGAAACTTGAACAATATGCTTTCCACCAAGCTTTCTGATGGTCTGGCAGCTCTAGAAAGACTCCTCACTACTGTCCTTTCCTTGTGCTCACACCTCTTTCCATGTGTCATGAAACAACTTCCTGACGAGTGATTTCCACCACACTACTGGGAAGCAGTATACAGTACATCCAGTGGGTACTTTAGAAATAGCAACCTCTTTTCAGGAGATAATTGCCTAATGGCCCCAGGAAACTAGAAAGCATCTCTAGGCTGCTGGCCCAAAGCTGGACAAAATGCCAAGGAGCCATAAAGGCGGAAAGGATTCAAAAGCCTAACTCTCACTTGTGAGATTTAAGTGATGGGACACAGAGAAGCCAGTTTATTACACGATATATTCTTTGACTAAGTTGTCTCCACATATTAAAAGAAAAACGAAGAAGTTTAAAAATCACATTTTTTGAGTTTTAGTATGGGATGATGAAAAAGTTCTGGAGATGGATAGTTGAATATTGTTTGCCAACAATGGCAATATACTTAATGCCACTGAACTATATACTTAAAAATGGTTGAAATGGTAAATTTTATGTTATGTATAAAATTTTAAATAAAAATTTTAAAGGTACATTTTCTATTGCTAGGAAGTACTTGGTATTATTTAGTAATCATATAGTCATTAAGAGCACTAAACATCAAACTTTGACAGCCCTGTGTTTGAGATTTGACTCCAGCTGTTACACCGGTAGAATTTAGAAGCACATCATTTAACTAAGCCTTAGTTTCCTTACCCGTAACACAGAAATGATAAAATGCTCACCTACCCATTATAGGTTGCTATGAACTTGAAAAATTTATATAGGAGCTTAGCAAAGTTCCTGGCACACCGTGAGGACTCAATAAATGTTGGCTCTAACTTCTTTTTTAGGTTTTCATAGCAATATGATTCTTTTAGATTTGGTACAATGAGGATTAACATATTAACTGCCATGTGAGTTGTATTTAATTCATACTACTTTTGAGCCTGGGGCCTCATGAAGCATATGTAACTCACACGTCTCTACCTTGGGAGCTGTGTGAACTATTTTTCAAGTTGCATATAATTCACACACAGAAAAAAAGTAACACATTTTTCATCAAATTAGAAAGGATCATTTTGTTTTTGAAGTTTTTGGTCTAGTTTTGTAGTAAAACACCACGGCTCCAAGGAAAAAAATTTTTTTTTCCTGGTGTGGCAGTCAATGTGTTAAAAACAAGGCTTCAGCACAAAAGGGCTGATTATTCATTTCTCCCTGGTCCCTAATGTCACACAGAACTATAGAACCACTTCCCATAAAATGCATTCCATGTTGTAGTCAAGGGATGTATGAGTGACCACTAAGCCAGTGGTTACTAACCTTAAAGTCTCATACCTCAAGAGGCAACAATTTCAGAGAAGCCACAAGAACTTGAAATAATTTAACAAGTTAATATATATATTTTTTATCAAGTATAACATGTTCATACAAAAACATTTAGTAGAAATATAATTCACACATACAAAAAGAGGCTATTTTTTGTCCCTTTTATATCCTATTTTAGACAAAATGATGAAACCCAGAAAATAACAGAAATGCACTAGTTCTAAAAACTGGGAATTTTATAAATGAAACAGATCCAATCATCTATACCTTCTCTCAAATTCCAAACAATTAGGTTTACTGACCTGTACTCTCAGAATCAACTTAAATAAATCTTTGCTTGATTTGGATGGAATATACATTTTCAATGATTGACAGTCTAGGCAGAATAAGTACATAAAATGATCCATAAGACAAAACATTTCATACAAAAGGAATGATGTTAACAAAACCCAGACAATTGTATCAAAAGGAAATGCAATGAATTTAAAAACTTCTGAAATAGGCATTTTTGGGGACCATTTATAAAATACCAAAAAGTTCCAAACTGCTGAAAAAGTTTATGTAGAACAAAGCCAAGGGGTGAAAAACTATCAAATGTATTAAAACCATCTAAAGCCAAACAAGATGTAACTGATCTATATAATTTAGAAATAGGTTTAAGTGCATTTTCTTTGTATAATTGACTATCACATGTAAAAACTGGCAATGAATTAAAATGTAATTAAGTACAGATTTGCAAGTCTTTTGGCCATTCTGTAAATATTTAAAAATTAAGTGAATTGCCAACTGAAAAATGAAAACTTACATACATACCATAAAAGCACAAATGATCAAAGATGTGCTATAAAATTGTGTGAAAAAAACATATTCATACCAAACAAAAATCTTTCAGGCACTTGCATTCAGAAACATCCTTTTATAAATAAGCACTGAGTTTCACTCCAAAAAATAAAGCTGATTTTCCCTAATTGCACCTATTAGTTGAGAACTATATCATATATTAGGGATGCATTTAAATGGACCATTTTACAGGGAAAGTCAACTGAACTTTAAAAAATATGAATCCACCTATTTTATTCACAATTTCAAAAATACAGAATTTAAAGATAATTCCACCAGCCTAAGCAAGAGTGAAACCCTGTCTCTACTAAGAACAGAAAAATTAGCTGGGTCCAGTGGAGAGTGCCTGTAGTCCCAGCTACTCAAGAGGCTGAGGCAGGAGGATTGCTTGAGCCCAGGAGTTTGAGGTGCAGTGAGCTAGGCTGATGCCAATGCACTCTACCCAGGGCGACAGAACAAGACTCTGTCTCAAAAAGAAAAAAAAAAAATTCCAGTGAGGCACAAATGTGGCCCTATCAACATTCTACCATTCAATATGACCAACAGAGAATAATTCAATATGACAAAAAGTAAAATCCACAATTTGGCAATCCTATACAAAAGGGGCCCCATCAAAACATTCTTTCACAAAACAAACACAATGCCACAAAAAAAAAAAAAAAAAAAAAAAAAAAAAACAAAAAAAGAAAGCCTGAATTTTGACAACCCTATACAAATTGTGGGATTTCATCTTCAGGGTCTTCAAACTGTTGCATTCGTTTTAGCCTTGGTCTCTGACACGCTGGATTCCCATCAGGCAAGCCATGCTCCTCAGAGTTCTCTTTAGGCCGACTAATCAGCTGACCAGGACTAGCTGGTGCTTTGTCCTGGTCTGGCACTGATTTCACCACATGACCCCGGGGATCGTGAGCTGTGCCAGGTGGCACTGCTGCCAAGGGCGAAGCTGGTTTCTCTTCATTATCCCTGACACTGCTGGCAGGAGGAGTATGTGGTTTATAAAATGTTGTCCAGTGTTGGGGCTGCAGTGTTCTGGGTGCTCTGAGGGGAGTGAGAGGGTAGGAATCGGAGGACCGTCTCTCAGATGCCTCTCCTGCTGACCTGCCCAGCTCTACGGATGGCTTACTGGGCTGGCAGGCACTGCTGGAATGGTCCCCACCAATCCTGATGCTTGTCACCACTCCTTTTTCCTGCAGTGCACTGGGCACACTCACCGTAGCCTTGGCAGTTACGTTGTTTTGTTCATGCTGTTTGTCCTGAGATTTCTGTAGAGTCTGCTGTTCAAAGCCATTAAATTTGGAACAAACAGTGGTAGGAGTGTCTTTTCTATTAACTCCTTCAAAGGAAGGATCCTTGCAAAACTTGTCTAAATTTTCATTTCCCATATTTCTGCCATTTCTCTCATTAGGAGGGCTTGCAAGAAGTAGTCTGTCTACAGGTAAACTTACAGGTCTAATCTTAGTCCTTGGAGTATGCCTCTCCACCATGTTTGCTGCCCTGACAGATTTCAGAGTAAATGGCTTATCTTCTATCTTTTGGGATGCTGATTCAAGCTCTTGGTCTAGAAGCAAATACACTTTGGTGTCTGAAAAAGAAAGATTTATTTAAATAAATATAATGAACAGCTACAAAATACACCACATGTTAGTAAAAACAAAACAAAACAAAAAAATACTAGCTGAAGTAACGTCTTTCTTTGTGCTGTGCAAGAACAAGTATTTTCTAGGTCAAAAGACTGTCACGATTTCAACAGGCAGACATTGGTAAATTAACCTCAGAAAAGTTACACCAATTTACACACCAACCACATGCAGCTGTGCCCTGCAGCCCAAGGGTTTTGCCAACCCACTCAATCTGCTTTTCCGTTACACTCACCCACACTGACAACCTATCAGATCAAAAGCCTTAGATACTCTCCACAGCTGATCAACTAATGAAGTACAACATCCACCCTGTCAAATTAAGGTTGAATAGTTTATGTTAAGTAAAAAGGACACCCTGTTCCTCCTTTGCTTGCAGATTTACTTTCTTCTCTAGTCTGGACCCGTGCTCCATGTTTTCTCACCTAAAACCCTCAGCTCCTCAAACCCTGTCCGTGGTTGCTGCATCTATCCAAAAAACTTCAATTCCTGGCTAGTTTCAGCCCTCTGCTTGCTCTCCTTTCTCTTTACTGAGGAAAAACGTCAACAACTGCGTGCCTTGACGCCATCCTGACTCCAAGCTGCAGCTGGCCCCTAGCACAACATGCAGTCCTCTCCCTGCCACCTGGTCCCTCTCCCACGTCTCTGGGGCAGTGTTCTGCAGACAGGTGCCCGCCAGAATCACTTTTCAGTGGTCCTCTCTTCCTACTTCCCTCCTCACCTGTGACTGCTCTTCCCTGAGTTCCAAGGCAACACCCTCTTGATCTGCTTTCTGGGGTCCTTCCCCACATTTATAGACCATTCTCAGGGAGCTGACTCTTTGCAGTTGGACTATAAGCACCAAAGTGTATTCTTAAAGTTCCGAGGGGAAACCTTACAGCACAGAGGAGAGTGCAGACTCTGAAGCCCAGGTGTCTGGGCCCTCACTCAGCTCTACCTACCACTTCTGCACTGGGCAGGGTGATCCCACTGTCCTACGTGTCTTCCTCTGTCAGAAAAGACTCATAAGGATGTCTGTGTTGTTGTGTGATCTAAATGATCTAATCAGAAATGTGTGTAGAATTATCTTGTATACAATAAGCACTGGAAAATGCCGTTAGTTAGTATTACTATTCCTAATTGGGAGCCCTACATTATGGGTTAGTGAAGTAAGCACAGAAATAGGAATCTGACTAGGTTCAAATCCTGACTGAACAATTTATTAGGGGTATCACCTTTGGCATTACTTAACCTCTCTCAGATTGTTAGCTATGGGTTGAATGAGGCTAATTATATATATACTTTAAAGCATAGAGCTGTTAGACAAAGATCCAATCAGATAAATGGAATTAAACAATAAGCACAGTGCTTTGCATGGAATAGGCAGGTACTTGGTGAATGATACTTCCCTTCCTTTTTAGACCCTATTAGGCTATGCTTATTGATATCTGATTACACGTTAAGTTAAAAATGTATGGCTATATAGTGAAAAATTGGAATTTAGTTGTAACAATGTGGAATTACAATACCAAATGAAAGCTTTCCCACTAGCTTGACAGCTACTTATCACTGCTACTAAAATTATCATATAGAGAAAAGCAGTGAATGACTACCGTCAAAGAAATTAAAAACATATATGTGCTTAATGGGTTAAAGGAGGGCCACAGGGAAAAAGCATGTAAAAAAATTTTAGGGGTCTAAATTTTTTGAATTTCAGAAGTCTAGTTTGATTTTTATGAGCAGTTACATCAATACCCTAAACTACGGTAACAGAAGATGCTAGTGGGCTGGGTTTGGTGGCTCTCGCCTGTAATCCTAGCACTCTGGGAGGCAGAGGCAGGAGGATCGCTTGAGGTCAGGAGTTTGAGGCTGGCCTGAGCAAGAGTGAGATCCTGTCTCTACAGAAAATAGAAAAATTAGCCAGGCGTGGTGGCGCATGCCTCTAGTCCCAGCTATTTGGGAGGCGGAGGCAGGATAATGGCTCGAGCCCGGGAGTTGAGTTTACAGTGAGCTACGATGCTGCTGCTGCACTCTAGCTTGGGTGACAGAGTGAGGCTGTGTCTCAAAAAAATAAAATAAAATAAAATAAAATAAAAAAGAAGAAAAACAGAACATTTTCAGAAGGAACACAAAAAACATTTATGAGCTACAAGAAGTCCTTTTATAAGGAAGATTACTATGAAGAATGACATTCATTTAAATACAAGGTAGACTGGTGCAGTGGCTCATGCCTGTAATCCCAGCACTTTGGGAGGTCTAGGCGGAAGGACCGCTTGAGGTCAAGAATGAGACCAGCCCAGGCAACATAGTGAGAGACCCCATCTCTACAAAAAAACTTTAAAAAATTAGCTGGGCATGGTGGTGTGTCTCTATAGTCCCACCTACCCAGGAGGCTGAGGCAGGAGGACCACTTGAGCCCAGGAGGTTGAGGCTGCACTGGGCTATGATTGTGCCACTACACTCTAAGCTGGGCAAAAGAGCAAGACCCTGTCTCAGGGGGAGGGAGGGGCAGGTAGGGGGTGGGAAATGCAAGTTATAGTAACAGGCAACTTTCTCAATGGCTAGCCAAGATATATTAACTAATAAAGTTTTGTTCTCTAACTTCCTTCACCTCCACTCAGCTTGGCTTTTAACTATGCTTTATTGGCAAAATTTTAAGTCAACGAACATTTTTTTACATGGCCACTCACCACTGAGACATGCATTATATTTTTCCAATGCATTTTGCTTGCGTTCTGATTCCTCAAATGATGTAGCTGGTTCAAAAATTTTGTTTTCACTACTTGCAGTATGGATATCCTGTTGATGGAGGAGAATTTTTAAACTTGAAGACACAAAACATACCTTAAAGTAAACAGTTCAAAGATTTTCAACTTGCTAACACAAACATCACAAACTTCTAATATAATTCCATAAAGGTAAAAACTCACTTCCTTTGAAGAAAAAAATAGTGATTTCATGGAATGTTCTGGGTCTCTTTCTTCTGGTGATAATGGAGACTTCAGAAGACAGCCTTGGTCAACCTGAGGTGCAACACCGCCTGTACTACACACAACATCTTGAGGCTGTAGGGACCCATCGAAGATCTTCTGTGAGTAAGTAATGAGGAACTCTACCAACCGCGCTTGATGTGAATATTCAGCAAGGGAGGAGATGGTGACAGGAGCAGTTGTGGGCCTTGGCCTAATGAGACTTGGTCCAAATATCACCCCCAAATTTTTGGAGTTCATCTTGTTTTCTTCTGCATGATCTACTACCCTGCAAAGTAGAACACATAAAGCTGTTTGAAATTTGCCTATTAGGGTTCCTTCATGGTAGTTTACTATGGGAACAGTATGAGCAGATGGTCAGCTCATCGGCCAGGTACACAAGACTTTCTTTATCAGGCCTCTACCTAGCTCAGTTCCTGCTACTACTTGCTATGTTGTGGCCTTAACAATTTACTTGTACTTCCCAAATGCAAAATGCTCTCTTGTCTGTGTCTGTTACCCTCTGCCTGGAATGCTGTTCCTGCACACATTCTTTGTCCGTCAAATCAATACTCAGTTCTTTATGTCTGACTCAAGGGATACGTCCTCTGTTTTAGCCCTTTCACCCTCATCTTCCTTGGCATGCTGTGCATAGCCCTGTTAGAATAAGAATGATGCTGTAACTCCACTGGTCTGCAGGTCTGTCCTCCAAGCTGATAAGCCCAACAGATGGCAGAAACTCTGTTTTCATCCTTGTTTCCCCCAGCTAGAGCCTGGCATACAGGACACAGCTGAGCCAATGACATTGGCTGCATGAACATATATATTCAATGTCTCCCTTCTCTTATACGTTAGAAATGAAATGTTCATTTAAAAAATAACACAATAATGTAAATGTACTTAACACTACTCAACTGTATACTTAAAAATAATTAAGATGGTAAATTTTATATGTATTTTGCCACAATTAAAAACAAAAAACTAATCAATTATCTACACATTAACAGATGTTCTATTTACATAAAATTCTTACCGCTTAAGATGTACTATGAGGTAATGAAGACTGTTCAAATTTGATGCTGGCAATTGTCTCAGAAGGTCCTTGCTTTTTAGAAGAATTCGTTTCATTTCTATACACATATTTGGCCACTTTTTGTCCTCAGGGCTATCCTTTTTTGTCTCTTGTTCTTCATTTACACGCTGGATCTCTTTTGCAAGGTCTATAAATTCCTTGTACAATCGAAATAAAATAAATGGCTCTGGGAGCTAAAAAAGTAAAATTACATTAGGAATATCATTCTAGTTTTTCTGTTAATAGTCAACTATCACTGATAGTTATTGAAAGATTTGCTAAGTCTCTTCAGATTAACAAAAGTCAATCCACATTTAGAAATGTACGTATGTTTGCTGCAGATATGACCTATATAATGTGAGCCTTAAATCATCACCATAAATTTTACCTATATTAAAAATGAGGCAACTGATAATCAGTAAAACTCTAACCTAAACTTAAAGCTGCATGTGGAATTTTAAAACTGACATATATCTCTTCTACCAATTACATTCATGACTGTCCCAAAGTTAGTATGATCTTCAACTATTTTACTCAAACAAGTCCAGGATAATGAACAAAGACAAATTTATTAGAAAAGCTGATAAATTGAATTTTATTGCTATGGGGGAGACAGAAAGAAAAAAATGGTATAGGTCCCTTGTGTTTTACTTGGGCCACACTAAAGATTACCATCAGACAATATGAACTATAAGAAAAACACTGTCAACATTTTATTTATCTAATTTTTAAATACAATTTCAATTGCCATAAGAAAGTCAAAAGAAGTTGTTTCTCTCTTGAACTAACAAAGGGCATGCCATTTTGATCTGCCCACTGCCATAATGAATTTCAACATTTCTACTGGCTCTGCAATGGAAAATAAGGTTACGTGATGTCCTATATTATCTGTGGTGAAGTAGGTCCCCTCTCTCTGGTTTCCCCTGCTGATTCTAGAGAGAGGCAGTCTTGAGATCAATTTCTACCTCCAGCACTCTGGGATCTGAAGGAAGTCACTTAACCTCTTGGAGCTTCAGGTTTCCCACATAGTAAATGAGTAAAATGAAAGCTACTCTCTAATACTGTTGTAAAAATTGAGCATGGTTTCCTACATGAAAGTCTTGGTCACACAATATTCCTGAGATAGAATGAGACCTGAAAGTATTGGACCCCATTCATTTCCTCTGTCTGACTGGCCAGAAAAGATAAAGGATGATTCATGAGATTTATAGCCATTCAAAGGCACTCAGCCTCCATTTTTCAGTTGAGCATCCTGTAAAATGTGATTAAAGAGTTGAATAGTTTCCTGGGCTACCATGGCAGATCCAACAATTATACCTAATTTCTTTCCTCCCTGCAACCCTACTAAAATGCAGTAAAAGCCCACAAGGACTGGGAGTATAGGAGAGGAGACAAAAGCAACATTTCACAAGCTGAAAAACAGATGAACGAATGCTGACTTAGCAGTTCTGAGAAAACTGAAACCCCAAACTATGAACCAACATGATTTACAGAATCCCAAGGAGACTCATAGACTGTCAGCACTAGGTCCTCTGATCCTGTGGGAGGGTGAGATCTAAGCTACCTGAGAAGATTCTTGTCTCCACTCCAACCTCCTAAGCAATCTCTTCCCCAGAAATCTGGAGATTTTCTTCTCTGCTCAGTATACAACAGGGTCTCTGGATGGGCAATGTCAAGCATAAGGGACAGATGGGCAACTACCTGAAAATGGAGATGTAGCAACTCTACACACACTGAATGTAGAAATTCTGCAGCTTTCATACCCTACTGGTCTCCCCGAGGACTGGCACCACACTCTAGGCAAGGAGTATCAGACCAGCCCAAGAGTAGAGACCTAGAGATACAGACATCAGGTGTTTCCCAAACAGCCCACCTAGATCATCCTCCAATAAAGCTCAAAGCCTTCATGGGTTCAAGAGCTTCCAAAGAGATTTCAATTCCTAAATCTTTCATTTTAAGCAAACAGCTAGGGAAGACAGAAACCAAAATGGGTAGGGGAAAAAAAACCAAAACAACTTAAAAGGTCTACAACTATGCTATCAATATGGTGGCCACTAGACACATATGGCTACGGAGCACTGGAAATGAGGCTGGTTCAAGTTGGGATGTGCTCTAAATTAGCAGTCCTCAACCTTTTTGGCACCAGGGACTGGTTTCATAGAAGATAATTTTTCCATGGACAGGGGTCGGGAGGAGAGGAAAGCGGGGAGATGGGGGATGTTTTGGGGATGATTCAAGCACATTACATTTATTGTGCAGTCAAATCTCTCTGCTACTGATAATCTGTACTTGCAGCCACTCCTTGGCACTAGCATCACTGCCTCAGCTCCACCTCAGATCATCAGCCATTAGATCTCATAAGGAGCGCACAACCTAGATTCCTCACACATGCAGTTTACACTAGGGTTTGCGCTCCTACGAGAATCTAATGCTGCTGTTGATCTGACAGGAGGTTGAGCTTATGTGGTGATGTGAGCAATGGGGAGCAGCTGTAAATACAGATGAAGCTTCACTTGCTGGCCTGCTGCGTGGCCTGGTTCCTAATAGGCCATGGACTGGTACCAGTCTGCAGCCCAGAGGTTAGGGACTGCAGCTCTAAATGAACAATACACATCAGATTTTAAAGACTCAATACCAAAAAAAAAAGGGGGGGGAAAATATTTCATTAAAAATTAAAAATACTGATTAAATGTTCAAATGATATTTCTAATAAAATATTAAAATTAACGTTATTTATTTTTATGTAGCTACTAGAGAATTTAGTATTATACATGTGGCTCACATTATATTTCTATTGGACAGGGCTAGAGGATATGCAGAGAAAATAACTCTCTAAAAAAAAAACCCTGAATATTCTCAGGTAGATAAGATACTGCATTCATTAAAAAAAGAAAGAAAGCTATAAAAAGAAGAAAAAGCCAGAGTTCTTGGAAATTAAAACATAATATCAGTAAAGAAATAGTTTATAGCAGGGGAAAAAAATAAAGCTGAGGAAATCTCTTAGTAAGTGTTGAAAGAAAACAAAAACAAAAAAATAAATAAATAACAGAGAAAAGGTAAGGGAACTAGAGAACGAGTACAGGTTGTCAAGTATCCAAATAAGAGTTCCAGATAGAAAGTAGAGAGAAATAGAGGAGAGGAAATGAGCAACAAAATAAAGAAAAGTTCCAAGAACTAAAAAACTAACCAGATTGATAGAGCTCATGGGGTGCCCAGAATAGTGGATAAACATACACCCATATTAAGGCACATCATTATGAAATTTCAGGATAGTTGGGGGAAAGAAGATTCTACCAGCTTTCAATGAGATAAAATAGGCCACATACACAGAGTCAGAAATGAAATGAGACTGATTTCAGACTTCAAAGAGAAAAAAAAGCCTTCAAAATTCTGAAGAAAAATAACTTGCAGCCTAGAATACTATAACCTTCCACACTATTCACACTATTACATTTCCATTTAAGAGAGTAGAATAAAGACATTCACGGATAAATAAGGTTTCAAATATTTACTCCTATTCCACCTTGCTCAAGTATGGGCATGACCAAAATAGGACACCAAACCCAAAATGAGGAAGACAAAAGTGGGGAGGATGGAGAAGAGAGATCCCAGGGTGACAGCTATTCACCATATTATAAGAGATCCAGTACAAAATTATAGCTAGACAGGAGGAATAAGTTCTAGATTTCTATACTGCTGTAGGATGACTATAGTTAACAAAAATATATTACACAGTTTCAAATAGCTAAAAGGAGGATATTGAGTGTTTCCAACACAAAGAAATGATAAATGTTTGGGATGATGGATATGCTAATTACCTTGATCTGACTACTATACGATATATATTGAAACATCACTATGTACCCCATAAATGTGCATAATTTTTAAATGTCAATTAAAAAATCAATTAATTTTAAAATGGAGCCAGACTGCAGCCAGAGAACTGCAGAGACTGACATGTTGAGTACTATCATCACTATTCTTTCTGCCATTATCCCTTTATTTTCACCTGAGGACAGAAGGCCAAGTGGGCTTGGCTCAGACCTCTTTTGTACTTGGCTCATGACAATGTGCTGATTAAGTTCCTGTAACCCCTCCACAAGCTGCAGCCTGAAGCCATTAACACCATTTATTTCACTCCACAGATGTGTTTTCTTTGGACCTACTCCTGTAAACTATAGGTACAACAGTGAACACAGAAAAAGAAAACTTGCTGACCATATTCCAGCTAGTATATGCAGCATTGAGCTTATAGGATAGCCCTGCCTGATGTCCCAATAATGGTGCATTTCATCCTCCCAGGACGCATTCATGACCTTTCCCAATGACCTCCCACAATAGCTATTTGAAAATATCAATGAAAGCAAAGCCAGATTATGATCCACACACTGTTATATCTACTGAATCTTCATATAACAGTGTGGATACTGGGTTTCCTTACATAGCTAGGTTTATGCTTTCAAGTTGCTTTTCCAAAACTTAAAGATACATTGTTTAGGAATGAATAACAGCTATTGAAACTACTAAGAAAACAAAGGGAGTTATTAAAATGGTTAGGAAAGGTCTCTTAGGTAGAATTGGTAGGCTGCAAATTGGAAGAGGCACATGGGAGTCTTTTATAAGGTATAGTAATTGGTTTTCCTAAGTTGGGTGACAGGAACTTATTTTTATTATTATTGCTCTTTAAACTGTACATATATATTTATATACTCTTTGATCTATACAATAATTAGAAAGATATCAGTATAGTCTATGCCAATGAAAACATATTATAGCAAATGTTATCAGCAACATACAAATTATATTTTTGCTCTTTTTTATTTAGCAGTAGGTTTTAAGGGTAAAAATTTTACCTGTCGAAGGTATAATTTCAAGACGTCACAGATGTCATGTGAACTAAATTCTGCCATGTCTACCAAGTGTATTCCATTCTCCAAAGCTTGACATAGTTTTTCAGTTTTTATTTTGTTTCCACAAACACGATAAATTCCCTTGAGTAGAAAAAAAGTTTACAAAATTCTGTTTTAGTACAAACAGTTACATGCAGATATCTAAATATATTTGATGTGTCTATTTCCATTTTTTTTTACACAGTCCTTCAAGGTGAGATGTTTCCATTTTTTAAAGTATTTTAGATAAAAATTAAAATACTAAAATATTAATACCAAAAACTAAAATACATGTTCTAAAGAAATGTGAATAAATTAAATTATTAAAAACTGAAAAAAAACTATTTTCCTTTAAAGCCTCCTTTTCCTTAGAACAAATCACACAGGCATTTATGTCTTCTGCTGCCTGGGCTAGAGTACAGTGTCACCATCACAGCTCACTGAAACCTCAAAGTCCTGGGCTCAAGCAATCCTCCTGTGTCAGCCTCCTGAGTAGCTGGGACTACAGGCGCACACACCACCATGCCTGGCTAATTTTTCTATTTTTAGTAGAGATGGGGTCTTACTCTTGCTCAGGCTGGTCTCAACCTCCTGGCCTCAAGCAATCCTCCCACCTCGGCTTCCCAAAGTAGTAGGATTACAGGAGTCAGCCACCATGCCTGGGTGTATTTATGCTTTTAAGTTTTAAGTTTTAAGAGTTACAATGTACCTGTAGACATAAGGCTCTATTTTCGATCTCTGAAGCGCACATTTTAAGTACAAAAGGGATGCCATCTGGTTCCTTTTTTGCAACTTGTGTGAATTCTGCTCCAAATAAGTGTATTTTTCCTGGTAGTTTCTGATGACCACAAATGATGACTAAATTTTCCAAACACTTTCGATGACAAACAAGGAGACACTACAAGAAAATGATAGTTTAAAACTGGTTAATTCACCTTGAAACTATTCACAAACGGGCAAACTATAGATAGAGAGTAATATAACAAAAATCCGCTTAAAAGATATTGTGTTTGAAATACATTTAACAGCAAAATGAAATACAAAATTATAGAAGGTACACTGGCATAATTTATTAAAAATATATCTGCATAAGATCCTAATAAGTAAGCATAAAGGGGCCAATGCAATTCCAGGAAGGTCTTACCTCTTCACATTCAACACCTTGGAACACTACAATGCCATCACAATCCCTACATTTCGTGGGGGATCTCAATTTGCGAAACTTGTGAGTGAGAGCTGCCTTTGACATCAATGTTTTCTTAAATGTTCCAAGAGAATTGGGTCCTTGCAACAAAAATAGGTTAGTATATAAAAACTGTGTGATTACAGAAAAATTATACCATGTGAGCATGTATTTTGAATAAGCTTTAGATTTTGCAGTCATTCATATATTACAAAAAGCTATTACTTTGAATTTGTAACATCAAAATAAGTATCCAATTTATAGATCTCTTAAAAGGCATATACATTTATCAAACTTTTCAGCTTTGAGTAAAAACCACCAACAAATCAATGAGAAAATTCTAAAATAGCATGACATAATGTTTTTAGAATCAGCAAATTTACGTTGTTACTAATATACCCTTTACAGAACTGGGAAGAGTGTCTATAAGTGGCATTACATTCTTAGAAAAAGTCCCTATAAACACTTCAAAGAAAAATAGCTAGATGAGGTTAGCATGTCAGCATTATTTGCATTAAGGATAAACCTATTCTTAATTCATTATAAAATTGTAGCTAATACTAGCTAGTTACATACTAATACCATACTGGAGGTCAGATGTTCCATTAATTTAAGAAATGATGTCAAAACAGGAATCTGGAGGTATCAAATATACAAAACTAATTTATATGAATCTAATCCAAGTCACTAAGGTAATTGACTTTACTTTTATATCCTTCCACATCCACAATTTTCCTTGTCCTCAACAAGTATACTTATTTACCTTTCCTGTTTGGCTTCTTGCATTGTTTCTTTTGAAGGAGATTTTTTTAGACTTTCTCATGTATTGCAAGCCTTTTAACACTAAATCACTGTATTAGTTTTATGAAAGAAAGCACAGTATCTAGCCTCCTACATTAGCACCATACTAATACATTTTAGATCTAGTAGTTTTGCTACTTATTCTTTTTTTTAATGGGAGACAAGGTATTGCTCTGTTGCCTGGGATAGAGTACGGCGGCGTCATGATAGCTCACAGCAACCTCACACTCCTGGGTTCAAGCAACTCTCCTGCCTAAGCCTCCTGAGTAGCTGGGACTACAGGTGCATGCCACCACACCCAGCTGATTTTTCTTTTTCCTTTTGAGACACACTGTCGTTCAGTCACCCAGGATACAGTGCAGTGGCCTCACCATAGCCTACTGCAACTTCAAACTCCTGGGCTCAAGCAATCCTTCTGCCTTGGCCTCCCAAGTGGGCTGGGACTACAGGCATGTGCCAAGATACCCAGCTAATTTTTTTTTTTTTTTTTTTTTTTAGTAGACACAGGGTCTTGCTCTTGCTCAGGTTTGTCTCGAACTCCTGACCTCAAGCAATCCTCCCACCTTGGCCTCCCAGAGTGCTAAGATTACAGGCGTGAGTCATCATGCCTGTCCTACTTATTCTTATGCTTGTAACATTTGATTAATACTTTTTCAACTCATACATAATTCCTGGGCTATATTCAAGTCATTGTGATACCTTTTGTTTAATACATAGCAAAGTAATGATTCTTTAAAATCATACTGTTTTTCTAACAGCATGCAGTGCTACTGATTCAACTTGTTTAGTGAGATTTAATTAAGGTGAATACAATACCAGCTTCTGAAGGGGAAGGTGGCTCTCTTTCATCTAGATCATCTGCAGAGGACATGGTTCCACTGGATGGAGTTCGTGGAAGTTTTCGATGAAAATCTCCTAAAAGAAAATTGTGGATACAATTATCTGACCATTCACTGTAGAATTACAGAAATGGGTAATGACCATCCTTTTGGAATAATACAAGTCATAGTATTTTATTAGCTTCAATGTAAAAATCCACACTCTGGATAACAGGGAATTTTGATACTTATTCCTAGGAGCAAAAGGAAATTTAACCAAATCTGACTATTTCAAACAAATTTAAAAACTGAGGATCATATATTCCAATGAGACTTTATTGCCAGTTTCTGACAGTAAGTGTTAGAGATTGTAAGCTCCACAAGGATAGGTAGTATTTTCCATTCATGTCTTATATGTAATAGCTGACAGAGTTGCTGGCACAATAATGAAGTTGTCATTAAGTGTTTGTTGAACTAAGTTATAAATAAATGTATACAATACAACCTAAAGCTTTCTAAAATACACAAAGAATCTTTGAACACAACACTACAATAGTAACCTCCCATTTATGTTCCTAGTAAGACAGGACACCAGGAACCAGGAACCCCAGCCCAGTGATACCTGACAGGGAGTTCAGATCACAGGATTCGAGCTACGTCGACAAAGGACACCGCCAAGTGTATAGAAGCGTGTTTGGAAGCAGCCTGCCTGGGAATGAGGTTTATTTACTCCCTGCTGATATCATAAACAGGCCTAGATCTAAGTGGAAGAAATCAGTTCACTTTAACTCAAGGCCTTAACAGTGCTAGCTTTAGAGTTAGAAAGGCTTTTCACAAATGATTTTAAACAACATCCTCTTCCAAAAAGGATTTTGTCTTCACAATATGCCTAAAGGTGGTCATCTAGTTTTTGCTTTGAATGTGTTCCCAATAACTAAGAAATCACAAGGTCACACATTCCATTTTAGAACTGTTCTAATTCTAAAATGGATTCCTTACATTATAGAGCAGAAATCTGCCTCCCTATAAATTTCAGTCTTTGGTCATATTTTTCCCCCAAGGAGAAAACATGCACTTAACTTTAATTCCTTTTCACTTCCAGTATTTGAAGATAGCTGTTATGTCCCCAATTTTCCTCTTTCCTAGGTGACGTATTCCCAGATCTTTGCCCATTATCAGGTGATCAGGTTTCCAAATTTTTGTCTTTCTCTCATGAAGTGTTACAGGATCCCAAATAATTTAGGGCTTGCTCTAGATTGGGCCAGAATTTCTGGAGCTAGCTAGAACCAGTTTGTTTTTACAGAGCTCATTATAAATATTCAGCTAAATACTTAGGCTCGCCTCTCTAGGATGTCCCTTTGACAGTGCTAGTTTTAAAGGAGGCGGTAAAGTGACAGCTGATAATCAGTCTACAAACCCCAGTGCTGCATGGAAAAATTTTCCTAACTTTAAACAAGAGATTTATTTAAATGAGTAACACTTCTGTAATATACAAAATGCTAAACAGAAAAAGGCCTTAGAATTTGAGGGCAGTTAAATCCTATTAATCTCTCTCTCAAGATTCTAGGAGGAAGGAATATACCCAGAAAGAACAAGACTGAAGTAGTCTTTGGTAGAGAAGAAAGAATGCTGAAGTAAGAATCTCACGGGTGCAAGTGCTACCTTCTTCTCCTGTCAGCTGTGTAACCTAAGGCAAGTTACTCTCTTTGAAGCCACTAAGGGAGAGTTCAAAACACCTACACTGTCTGCCTCTCTGAGGACTAGAAGACAATCTATATCAAAGTATCTTAAAGTAGATTTGTAAAAAATTAACAAGAATAAGTAATTACAGGCACAAGAATTTCCATAACGACACTGTGCATTATAGCAATTAACTATTAATACAAAACAACCCAAAAGATAGATGATAGTTATGTTCATATAATAGAATACTATACAGCAGGGAAAATAAAGATGGCTACCTATATCAATATGGATCTCAAAAAAAATGTATGAATGAAGTCACAAAAGAAAAACATGATTTCATTTATATCATTCACAAGAAGGCAAAACTACTATATACAGTTACTAAAACCATTAAAAATAGGGAATGATTTTAAAAATTCAGCATAGTGGTTTATTCTAGTGGGAGATAGGGCAATGTTATCAAGGAGGTGTACACCGGGGGCTTCTAACGTACTGATAATGATCTACTTCTTTGGCTGGGTGGTGAATATATGAGGGTTTGTTTTATTATTTTTTTAAAGCTGTACATGTATTTACATTCTCCTATGTATGAGACAGTTCATTATAAAGATAAGGTAGTTAAAAAACATTTAGAAAGAGGATTAATCTTTCATTGAATTTTCACTGCTAGACTTAAACATTTATGTACCTGGACTTATAGATTCCGAATCCAGAGATCTAGATTCGCTGCTCCCTCCAGTACTCTCTGAGTCACTAAACATCCCAAATGTCCATGATCTTATAAAAGAAGGACCTTTAAGAAAAAGAGTAAAGTCAAACTTGGCTAGAGGTGGAATTGATAAGACAGAATACTGACATTCTATAAAATGAAACAATTCAAATTTCTTTAACAATGACCAATTATCAACTTTAAGACAATCATGGTAGTTACAACTATGAAGAAGATCTCATAAACTTACAACCTAAGGCCTGACCTTTAAAGTCCAGAGTTCCAACTTATTTCACAATCACATATAAACTATGTGACCTTTTGTAAATTAGCACTCTCTTTAGTGTGGAAAACTACCTGTTATATCTGCACTGTTAGAGCATCTGTCCTCTTCAATTTTATTAGAACTGTCAGGAAGGCGCACAACATCTTCTAAAGAGTCGGAAGGTCTGTATGCAGAAGTTTGGGGACTATTTATTAATTCTTTATTTACATTCCTAAAAACAAACAAAAAAAATCAAATGAAACTTAGCACTCAGAAGAATGTCTAATCAGTCTCTTTTATGCTCAGAAAAATCTCTTAATGTAGATAGAGTAATTAAACCAAATATTAAGAACAAGCCATATTACATGGTTCAGCTTCTTATAGGAGATGTAAATAAAACTTTTGTTATTTCTATTTATGACAGTGGAAACATAGAAAGGTGTAGCAAAAGTGCAGTAAACAATTCATGTCATGGTTAAACTCTTCTAGTATAACCTCATGGAAAATGTAGGTTATATTTTATGGACATTCAAAATATGTATGGCCATCATTTGCCATTTCCAAAGGATTTTTAGATCACAAAGAACTGAGGAATGTGTCAAAATGGAAAGCTCTACTCAAGAGAATTACATCTATTTCTTAAATATATCTACTTAGAAGCCATAAAATAACATTAAAAATATTCAGTAAATTTTAAAATTAATTTTGACAACATTAGAAAAGACATATTAGACAGGAACTTAGCAATAAATGTTTTCTCTTTTAATTTACATATTAATTCTCACCCATCAACTTTTTCTTCTTCAGCTGAATTTGTGGCCTTAACAAATTCACTGTACTCTTGGCCTGGGTCATAGAGTTTGGCACTATCACAGAGAGACTGTAAACTGTTTGCAAGGGAGGCAGCCTGCAGGTGTTGCATCTGGAAGAGGTTAACTGTTACCTATGGTCACAAACAGAGACCAAAGAAATATATAGATATGCTATACAAATATTAATTTATTTCAATGACAGCACCAACCAAAAAAGCCATACAGCAAAGCATATAATACTGAATACATTCTGAGCATACTATGTTGTCCTGATATTGTGGAAAGTCAAGAGGGAGGGGGAAGGTAGTTTTAATCTAATATCCAGGAGCTGTCATTTCCAACAAAACTGGTTTTAAACTGAAAAGTTAAAAACAACAACAACAACAAACCCATATCCCTACTGGTTCACAATTTTAGGAGATGGATGTGTTTGTTTTTTGTTTTTTTAAACAGGGTCTCACTGTGCTGCCTGGGCTAGAGTGTGAGGATCACCAGAGATCACTGCAACCTCCAACTCGTAGGCTCAAACGATCCTCCTGCCTCAGCCTCCCAAGTAGCTGGGACTACAGGTGCGTGCCACCATGCTCAGCTAATTTTTAAATTTTTTCTAGGGATGAGGTCTTGCTATTGCTCAGGCTGGTCTCCAACTCCTGGCCTCAAGGGATCCTGCTGCCCTGGCCTCTCAACGTGCTAGGACTACAGGCGTGAGCCACCATGCCCAACTGACGGATGTGTTTTCAAGGATCCCCAGCTCTGTACCATGATGATCTGACCAAAACTACCTAAATTTTTAAGTGAAAAACATGAGAAAAAAGTTTCCAATTAAAGCACCATTATTTCAATTGTTTCCACTTTTTCAATCCTATAAAAATAGCAATGCTTATTATTTATAGTACTCAGTTTTTATAATTAGGTATTATCTTGACTCTATTAAAAATGCATTATTCCATTGAGTTTCTATAAATGCCCAAATATACTATCACTACAACTACTCACAGTAACAATAATAACAACAATAGCAGTCGACAAGTACATACAATATGTCAGACCCATTCTTAGAGGTTCATATCAATTTAACTAATTTGATGTTCACAAAAACCTAGGCTTTGGGTATATAATAGCAAACATATAAGATCCCGGTCCTCAGGGACCTTTATGTTATCCTGAGAAGTGGTATGAGAGAGAAGTGACAGATCATGTAAATAAGATAATATCTGGTACTGAAATACTCTATAAGAATGTCAAATTATGGAGTATGACAAGGTATGTGTTTATGCAAGGGTATTTTTAATGTGGTAGGTTTGGGAAGGGCTCTCTGAGGAGGTAACATTTGACCTGAGATCTGATGTAAAGCCACTGCAAAGCTTCTGGGAGAAGACTAATCCAAACAAAAAGAAGGAGGTAGTGCAAAAGTGAATGGGAGTTTGTCACGCTCAAGAAACTGATGACAGGCCAATATGGCTGAAGCACACTGAAAGAGGTGGAGCTGAAGTTTGAGATAAAGCCAGAAAGGGAAGCAGTTATCTAAACCATGATAAGGAGTCTGAATTTAAGTGCAATGGAGAATCCAGCAGAGGGTTTTAAGCAAACCTATAAAACATGATCTGATTTATTCTTTAAAATGCTACTTTGGGCCAGGTTCAGTGGCTCACACCTATAATTCCAGTACTTTGGGAGCCCAAAGCAGGAGACTACTTGAGGCCATGAGTTCGAAAGCAACCTGGGCAACATAGCAAGACCCTGTCTCCACAAAAAATTTAAAAATTAGCTAGGCGTAGGTGGTGCACGCCTGTAGTCCTAGGTATTCCAGAGGCTGAGACAAGACGATCACTTGAGTCCAGGAACTTGACGTTGCCATGACCTATGATGACACCACTGCATTCTAGCCCGCACGCAAGAGCAAGACCCTGTATCAAAAAATATATTAAAATAAAATTACATGAAATAAACAATAAAAAAAATAAATGCCACTTTGGGTCCTGCGTGGGGAAATGTATTTAAGAGAAGCAATGTGAATGAACGCCAAATTTCAATTAGCTTAATGTTATTTCAGAGACTGCCATGGTTCTTCTTCATCTCTCCTGACATACCAGATGATATGCTGAATTTCTGATTAGCCTCTAAGTCCTTTCCAATGTAGACAAGTATTTCCCTAAGGATAAATAGTATTTGAAAAATGCACAAAACAGCATAAATATTATTTGAAAAATTCATGAAACAAAATAGTTTATTTGTGCCCTAATTCCTTCAAGGAACAAAGGAAATTCAATCTGCATATGATACAGTTTAAGTCCAGCAACTGGCTATGTCAGGGCACCCTCCAACTAAAAATAACTGCTTACTCTCCTGACCCTAAAGGTAACTTGCATGTTGGATGCCCTCTAGCAAGTTATTTATAACTTCTTTAAACCAGTGCTTTGGAGAAGTTAATGTGCAAATGAATCATCTGGGGGATCTTGTTCAAATGCAGATTATGATTCCAAAGGTCTCTGTTGAAACCCAAGATTCTGCATTCCTCATAGGCTCCCAAAGTAATGGCAAAGTGACTGGTCCAAAGACCACATTTTGAGAAGGCTTTCTAAACTTTAATTTTCTCATCATGGAGCTAAAAGCCTAATAGGATTTTGTGAGAATTAAATGAGTTAATGTAGACAAAGGGCTTAATATACTGGCAAGTGTATATTCAATCTTAGCTATGTTATTGTTTAAGGTGAAGGGATTTGTCAAAGGTAAATAGCCTACATGACTTATAAAAGGAAATTCTGAATCCTTGAATTTTACAATTCTTTTAAGTCATTTTATGATTCTGTAAGGTAATCACATATTAATCAAAATTTGGTAAATGAATGAGATATAATTTTATTTTTAATTTTAAATTATTATGTGTACACAATAGTTGTAGAGACATAAATTTAAACACCCAAAAACATTTTAAGGAAGGTTTCTGGTTCAGATGGAGCTACAATTCAAAGTACGACTAATCCAGTAATATGTTTTCTCATCTACCTCCCCAGTCAAGTTTTCCAGCCTGTGCTCCATGCTGGGCTCCTACTCAAAGACAGCCAAAGAAGCGTGGACAGAAAGAGCTCCACGACAGGTCCTCTCTGGACCAAGGAACAAAAGGGGGTGGTGGTGGTGGAAGATGTGACTGAAAGAGTAGGGGAAATTCCCTGGTTTCTTTTGCATGTTTGGTTTCTCTCCTGGCCCAGTCCCCAATCAAGTACAAACTCCTAAGACACAATCCATGGCAGCAGTAGTGGCAGCAGTAGCAGCTGAAGAGACACCTAAAACTCTGAAGGGATCCTCTTTTATGACCAGATTAAGTGTGGTCTAAAAAGGGAGGGGTCTGAAATTCCTGTTGCTTTTTTCTCTTTATCCTCCCCATACTTGGCCCTGGAGAAACACAGCATAGGCAGACATCAGTTTCCTGGCCATTAGACTGGGAAGAGAATCTGGAAAGTAAATCTAACTAGATCAAACACCTGCTAAAGATGTAAAAAAATAATGTTAAATACAGGTTTATAAACAAGATCCAGAGTCACATAAAGTAATATTGAAAATGTCTAGAATATCATCCAAAATTACTTGTCACATGAAGAACCAAGAAAATCTCAACAACTCACAAGAGAAAAGAAATAAACAGACACCAATGCTGACGACTTAGATATTGGGATTATCATATGAAGACTCTAAAACCTATTATTAGGTTGGTGCAAAAGTAATTGCAGGTTCAAACCATGAATTTTAAATCATTGTAGCTAGGCTCAAACACATCTTTATTAATCAAAATAGGAACCATTACAATCAACACATTTTTGCCAACAAGAAGTTAAGTTTGCTTATTCTTGTAAGTGTAAAAATCTGTGCTTTGGGATTTGACGAACTCTTGGAAAGCATTTTCTGTATCCTGCTGGTTGTGAAAGTGTTTTCCCTGCAAAACGTTGTGGAGATGCTTGAAGAAGTGGTAGTTAGGTGAGACATCAGGTGAATATGGTGGTTGAGACAAAACTTTGTAGCCGAATTCGTTCAATTTTTGAAGCACTGGTTGTGCAACGTGTGGTCAGGCACTGCAGGAGAACTGGGCCTTTTCTGTTGACCAATGCCAGCTGCAGGTGTTGCAGTTTTCAGTGCATCTCATGGATTTGCTGAGCATACTTCTCAGATGCAATGGTTTCGCCAGGATTCAGAAACTTTAGTGGATCATATCAGCAGCAGACCACCAAACAGTAACTTTGACCTTTTTTTGGCACGAGTTTGGCTTTGGGAAGTACTCTGGAGCTTCTTGTCAGTCCAACCACTAAGCTGATCATCACTGGTGGTCATGTAAAATCCACTTTTTGTTGCATGTCACAATCCAATCAAGAAATGGTTCATTGTTGCATACAGTAAGAGAAGATGACACTTCAAAACAACGATTTTTTTTATTTCGGTCAGCTCATGAGGCACCCACCTATTGAGCTTTTTCACCTTTCCAATTTGCTTCAAATGCCTAATGACCTTAGAATGGTGGACGCTGAGTTCTTTGGCAACTTCTCACGTAGTTGTAAGAGATCAGCTTCAGTTGGTCATTGTCAACTTCCGATGGCCAGCCACTGTGCTCCTCATCTTCAAGGCTCTCATCTCCTTTGCAAAACTTTTTGAACTACCACTACATGTACGTACATTAGCAGTTCCTGGGCCAAATGTGTTGTTGATGTTGCGAGTTGTCTCCACTGCTTTACAACCCATTTTGAACTTGAATAAGAAAACTGTTCGAGGTTGGGTGTTGTGGCTCACGCCTGTAATCCTAGCACTCTGGAAGGCCAAGGCGGGAGGATCACTTCAGGTCAGGAGTTCGAGACTAGCCTCAGCAAGAGTGAGACCCCCTGTCTACTAAAAATAGAAAGAAATTAGCTGGGCAACTAAAAATAGAAAAAAAAATTAGCCAGGTGTGGTGGCACACACCTGTAGTCCCAGCTACTCAGGAGGCTGAGGCAGGAGGATCACTCGAGCCCAGGAGTTTGAGGTTTCTGTGAGCTAGGCTGACACCACGGCACTCTAGTCTGGACAACAGAGCAAGGCTCTGTCTCAAAAAAAAAAAAAGAGAGAAAAAGAAAAAAAAAATTGCTCAAATTTGCTTTTTGTCTAACATCATTTCCATAGTCTAAAATAATATAAACAGTAAGTAATAACTCATTAGTAAAAAAATAAAGAGATATGCACTAAAATGATGTATAACATAACCACATTTACTTAAGAATGTATTCCAATAACAAATAGCTAATGCCAACAATGCCAAAACCACAATTACTTTTGCACCAACCTAATATGATGGTTGCAAGAAGTAGGGCAAACAATCTTGAAACATGGAAAGACAGAAGTCTCATCAAAGAAATGAAAGATATAAAAAAGAAAGAAAAGGAAATTTTACTGAAAAATATCTAAAACAAAAAATTTACTGGATGGACTGTACAGGAAAATGGAGATAACAAAGGAGTCAGTGAACTTGAAGATAGATCAACAAAACAACAACAAAAAACACCAAGAGAAAAAAGGCTGAGGAAAAAACAGAGAAGACCTCTAGACTTGTAGGAGAATAACAAGAGGTCTAGCATTTGAGTTGCTGAGTCTTAGAGGAAGAGGGGAAAGAAAGTGCTACAAAAAAAAAAGAAAAAAAGAAAAAAAAAATCTGAAGAAACAATAGCTAAAAACTTACCAAATTTTACAAGAGTCAAACTTGCAGAATCAAGTTCAATGAATTCAAAACAGCAAAAACCATGCCCAAATACACCTTAACCAAACTGTGGAAAACCAAAGACAAGAAAAAGAAGTCTTGAAAGCACTCAAAGAAAAACAACACATACCACATAGGGGAACAATGATTCAAATGATTGTGGATTTCTCACAAGAAACTATGGAGGCCAGAAGGCAGTGGAACAACATTTTTAAAGCCATGAAAGAAAAGAATTGAATTCTGTCTTTGGAATTCTGTATCAAGTAAAGATGTGCTTTGGAAAAAAAGATAAAATAAAACAGATGAAACATGAAAGACAACCAAGAGAATTCATTTCCAGCAAACCTGCTATAAAATAAATGATAAAGGAAGTTCTGTAGACAAAAGGGAAATGTTACCAGAGGGAAGATGGAACCATAAGAATGAAAGAATAATTAATGGAAATGGTAACTATCTGGGCAAACAGACTACCTTTCCCCTCTTAACTTCTTCATAATATGTATAACTTTTAATAGCAAAATTTTTAAGATGCTCTGGTGCTGTTTTCAACATATATACATGTAATACACATATATCAATTACAACCCGGAGTAGGTAAAGGGACTTACATGGTGGTAATGTTTCTACATTCCACTTGAAGTGGTAAAATACTAGTTCTAAGCAGACTATGAAAAATTAAGAGAAAGTATGTGTATATATACGTGTGTGCCCATATATACATACACATACATATCAATCCCTAGTGTAATCAATTTTTTTAAAAAACCATATAAAGATAGTAAGAAAACCAACAAATTAAATAAATTAAAATGTAAGACTAGAAAATTATCAATTCATCCAAAAGAAGGCAGCAAAACAGAAAAAGATGAAAGGAAACAAGAGTATAAACAGGAAGAAAGAAAGAAAATAGTAAACCTAAATCTGAGCATATATTTACGTTAAATATAAATGGTCTAAACACTACATTTAGAGACTGTCAAAATAGATGTTTTAAAAAATCAAGATGGAAGTATATACTATACTGTCCCTAATTACAGGTAACATGATTTTCTATATAGCAAACCAAAAGGAATCTACAAAAAAACTCCTAAAACAAATAACTGAGTTTGGTAAAGTTGCAAGATACAAGATCAACATACCAAAATCAACTATATTTCTAAATATTGACAATGAGTAATAGGAATTTGAAATTAAATGAGATCTATACATACATTTACACACATAAATTGACAGACTTATATGTAGAAAACTATAAAATGCTCATTTTTTTAAAAATCAAAGACCTAAATAACTGAAGAGACATACTATGTTCATGGATTGGACAACTTTAGTTAAGTCAATTCTCTCCATTCTAAGATTTAACACAATTCCAATGAAAATGTTAGCAAGTTTTTTTGTACCTATAAACAAGCCGATTTTAACATTTTTATGGAAAGTCAAAGGCTATTAAAAACTCAAAACAATTCTGAAAAACAATCAAGTTGGAAGACCCTTGATTTTAAGACTAGTCCTATAAAGCAAGAGTAAGAAGTGGGGCTATGGCAACAAGTATATTAATGGAACAAAATAGAGAATACAGAAATAGACATACACAAATATGGTCAACTTATTTTTGACAAAGATGCAAAGGCAATTTAATGAACGTGACATAGTGTTTTCAACAAATGGTATTGAAACAAGTGGCCATCTGTATTAACCATGTTTTTAATTTTCTCTATTTTACAGTATTTTGATATCTTAACAAGCATGCTTGCCAGGGAGAGACTGCTCCTCCCTGGGCTAGCCAATTCTTAGAGACAGCCAAGGGCTCAGTTAGGATCACATCTTTCCTATGCAAACCAACAAGTTCCAAGTCTACAGCCCCAATCATCTTCTTATCTAACCTTTACGTACCAAGCCAATTATTTTCTCTGCCCTAAATTATCCCAGATCCAGGTACAGGCAACTAGAGACCATCCCTATGCCTGAAAGCCCACTGGAATTATTCAACTAGCCAATCCTAAACTATTTATCTTGCCTGCCTTGCCTTTTCTGAGAAAACCCCAATAAAAACTCTACTCAGCTTTCCTCTCATTCCTGCTTATGCTTGCCAAACTTGGTATTCCCCTTGTGGCTATGCAAGGATTTGCATGTCCCCTTCTTTCAGGAAATGTAAACAATAAATTCTTCTTTTAATGGCATTGACCTCTCCATGTCATCTCTATAAGTTATAATCCCATAAGTATAATTTTAATATAACACCCATAATGCTAAAAATGAACCTCAACCTATATCTTACACCTCACACAAAAATTAACTCAAAATGGATCATATATTTATATATAAAACTACAAAACTTTTAGTAGAAAATATAGGAGAAATAGTTGTGACCATAGGTTAGGTGAAGTGCTCTTAGATATAAGCATCACCCATAAAAGAAGAAACTGATAAATTGGATGCCACCGAAATTAAAACCTTTTGCTCCCTGAAAGACACCACTAAAAGAATAAAAAGAGAAGCTTCAGAATGGGAGAAAATTGTAATCCTAGCACTCTGGGAGGCCAAGGCGGGTGGATTGTTTGAGCTCAGGAGTTCGAGACCAGCCTGAGCAAGAGCGAGACTCCATCTCTACTAAAAATAGAAAAGAAATTATACGGACAGCTAAAAAAAAATATATATATATATATATATAAAAATTAGCCTGGCATGATGGTACATGCCTGTAGTCCCAGCTACTCGGGAGGCTGAGGCAGGAGGATTGCTCGAGCCCGGGAGTTTGAGGTTGCTGTGAGCTAGGCTGACACCACGGCACTCTAGCCTGGGCAACAGAGTGAGACTCTGTCTCAAAAAAAAAAAAAAAAAAAAAAAAAAAAAGGAAAAGAAAAGAAAACAAATGACTCAGTAAAAAAAAAAAAAAACAAAAAAACAAAAGCCTAAACTATAGCCAAACTACAAACTCAGTATCATTAGTCATTCTGGAAACAGAAATTAAAACCACAATTAGATAATACTACACACCTATTAGAAAAGCTAAAATTTAAAAATACCACCAACTGACAAATACCAAGGACATAGAACAACTAGAATTCTCAAACACTGCTGGTTAGAATGAAAAATATTATAGTCACTCTGCAAAATAGTCTGGCAGTTTCTTATAAAGGTAACCATATATTTAGCACACCAACAAGTAATCCCACTCCTAGGTATTGACCACCCTAGAAATACAAATATTCTTATATTCATAATCACCCCAAACTGGAAACAACATAAATGTCCAACTAGTGAATGTCTAAACCAGTGGTACAGTCATATAATGGAATCCTACTCAGCAATAAAAAGAAATTAATTGTTGATACGTACATAACATTGATGAATCTCAAAGTACTTGCCAGGGGTTAGGGGTGGATAGAGAGTTTGACTACAAAGGGCAGCATAAAGGAATTACTTTGAAGTGAAAGAACTGTTCTGAATCCTGATTGTGGTGGTGCTTACATATATTTATTTGCATTAAAACACTTAGACTATACACCAACAAAAGGGTTTTATAAGTAATTAAAAAAAACACTTTAAAGAGGAAATGAAAACACTTGAGGGCAGGATGCTTTGTCTTCAAATAAATCATTGGGTTCAATTTTAATATTTAGTTTACTCAAATTCTGAAGACTAGATCTCAGAGCACTGATAGAAATTTCAGGGGTCAACTCAATTTTGTCTATCAAGCCAAGAAAGACTATGGCTTAGAGGTAATTTCAAACTCTCAGACTTCAGTTTTAATCAAACAAATCATCAATTCAGGGGAAATGGGGGGAGACAGATAAAAAGTAATTCAAACTATATATCACTATGAAAAAATGAAAGTTAATTTTCAAACTCAACATGTTTCATTAATCTCAGAATTTAAATCCCATAAAAATCATGACTTATCAGGTGTCCCTTTCTCTTCTACAGATACATAGACTTTTTTTTTCCTCTTGCCTTCAAAACATTGAAGAAATTACTTACAGCTTTAAGGGTAAGATCACACTGGAAAACAAGTGTCCGGAGTTGTGTTAAAATTTCTCTTTTGGTATTTTCTAGATCATTTCGTCTTTCTTCAACATTTGTTACACAAGTTTTGTAAAGTTCATTTGCTTCTTCTACCTTCAGGAATATCACAGAAAAAAATAACACTGATTACTACCATTTATGTTTTAAAACAAATATTTATCACCGTAAAGCTAAACTTAAATAATCAAAAAGCTTTTATTCATGAATATTCTGAAATACTCTGTTTTCAATAGAATATTTATAAGATAACAAATAATCTATTTTGGTCAGTGATTCAAGGGCACTTGACTTTAAAGAGCAGTCAAGTATGATTTACAATTAGTATATTGTTTGTTTATAAAATAAATGTCCATTTCTATTTAAAACCAGCATTTTCTACTTATATTTACCATTTTCCATATAATCTTACAGAATTTGTTTATCAAATTATATTTCATCAATAATACAAAACTTCATTCTACCCTTGCTATTAAGTGGTGGAATTAGTACACATACACACACACATTTGCCTAAAAGGTGAACTTCTTGAACTATCAAGTAAAAGTATTAAACTACTACTGCCTTCTCTAAGATATTCTTTCACAAATTCTAAAATCCAAAAGTCTCTTAACTTAGTGGTTGTCAAAGTATAGATTACCACCAGCCACATCAGCATCACCTAGAGACTTGTTAAAACTGTAAACCTTCAAGGCAGGAGGATTGCCTCAGGCCAGGAATTCAAGACCAGACTGTGCAACACTGGGAGACCTTGTCTCTACAAAAAATTTTTAAAAACTAGCCAGGCGTGGTGGCTTGTGTCTTGAGAGGCTGAGGTGGGAGAACCATTTGAGCCCAGGATTTCAAGGTTCCAGTGTGCTATGATTGCGCCATTGCACTCAAGCCTAACAACAGGGGAGATCCTGTGTCAAAAAAAAAGTAAATTGTCTAGGCCTCACCCTTGACCTACTCAGTCAGGAACTCCAGGGGAATGGGCTCAGCAATCTGTTTTGACAAGCCTTCCAGGTGATCCTGACAGATGCTGAAGTGTGAGAACCAAACCCTTAGCAGGTTATTAATTTAACTTGCAAATAACAAAAAAGATCACTACTTTTTGGAGAGCCTCCTCTTCCAACCTTCGCTTTTTTTCTAGTTGCTTGTTGAGATTTTTTGCTAATCCACCACTTGAACACAGATGCTCTTCCTCTGCACGAAACATGGAAGATTTTGCTTTTTCGTATTCATCTTGACGTTGCATACATAACAGCTTCGCCTTTTTAAGAGCAGTCTCTGTTTCAAGCTACATGGAAAAAAATATTAAACACAGAACACAAAAGAAATCCGACCATACAAATATCTTTAGCATATTTGGCAAGATAGTTAAGACAGTATTTTAGAAAACTACAGAGTATAACATAGATCATTATATATGGCAGATAATTTTAGATGTTCACAAACAGGTATATGAAACTTCATTATAATACTAACCATTTTATTTTGTTCCTGTTTCCAAAGTTCTTTTATTTCTTTCCTCTGTTTTTCCATTTCATTTTTCCTCCCAAGTAGAGGCTGTCAAGGAAATTTTTAAAAAAGAAAGAAAAAAGCTGTTTTCTAAAGATATACTGTTATAAAAAATAAAAAACATTTGTATTATACATACAATTTAATTGTTACCTGCACAAATTTGTTGGCTTGAAGAGCTGCAATTGTTTGTTGTAAAAGGTGACTGCTCTGTATATCATTAAGAAGAGCATTGGCAAATAGAGACTGCAGTGGCATAAACTCCTAGAATTTAAAATTGAAAAGTAAATTTTACAATAGAAATGGCACTAGAGTTCCAGACTCACCAATACTCTTCTTCAAAAACAGCAACTTTAAGTTTAGACTTTTTCCCCCTGAGAAAAATAACTAGTCCTAAATGTGACTATGTGAGAAAAGCATTGAATTATAATTATAAAATTAGTTAGTAAAATTAGTAGCTATCAAGATAATCAATATTTATATAAAATTGTAAATTTCCTATTTTTTTCATAGTGGACATCTAACTAAATTAAAAAAATTTTTTTCAATAAAAAAGTACTTTCCTATATTAACTGACATTGTCTGGTTTTGCAAAGTACTATCAGGAGCTCATCTGAGTTGTCTCTTATTATAGAACCCTAGAAGTTCAAAGAACATTTACCTGTATTCCAATGTTAGTTCTAGTTGCCTCTGCCAGCTTTACAATATTTCTAGAGGACTCCAATTCTGAAAGGTCAAAGAAGGTAAAATTAACTTATTTTTCCTCTTCATACTCCAAAATTACTTGTAATTCTTGAGTTAAAAAGTGACCATAAACACTAGTGTGCATCATGATATAATGTGGTGATTTTTTTTCTTTTTTCTTTTTTTTAAAGAGATGGGGTTTTGCTATGTTGCCTAGGCTAGCGTAGAACTCCTAGGTTCCAGTGATCCTCCCTCCTCAGCCTCCAGAGTAGCTGGAACTACAAGCAGAGGTCACCGTGCCCAGCTCTTAATGCAGTGATTCTTAATCGTAAGTGCTCATCAGAATCAACCAGGAAACTTTTTCCAAATAAACTTGCCTAGACCTCACACCTCTGAGGGATGGGACCTAGGCTTGTGTATTGTCCCTTTACAGAGCTAGTCAGATGATTCTGATTAGCATTCTCTATTAAAAACAAATAATATAGTAGAAAGAGCACAGTCTTTGAGTGAATTCTATATTCTTCCAGTTATGCTATATACGACCTTAAGCAAATCTGCTATATGACCTTAGGAAAATCACTGGTCTTATTTGTCTCAGCTGTAAAATGGAGATAATCCATTTCTTGCCTACTTTCCAGGGTTTTTGTAAGGATTAAATGAGATAATGGATATGAAAATATTTTGACAACTGCAAAACACTCAGGAAATATTAGCTATTAAGATGTTTTTTCTATGCTTCCATTGCCTTCTGCTATTACATCTATTGTTGCCTTTTTCTCCTTTTACCATATTGTCTTATTGCATTTCTTTTTACCCACTAGAGTATGACAGTATTCTAAAGGCAAAGACAGTACTCTATTTGCCTTTGTGTCTCTAGGTCTAGTAGTTAGCCCACCATAAATGTTCAATAAGCATATCTAGCATAATAGTCTTTCCTGTTTTGAGAGGAGAAAATGATTTTATTTATTACAATGGAATAGCTACTAATTTGAAATCATATTACTCACAGTCTGTAGACAATGAAATACAAACAATTCAGTTGTTACACTCCAAAGTTATTCAGACGCTCCAAAAAGCAACTCACCTAAGTTAAGCTTTTTTTCAACCCATGAAACTATGTTCTTGGTATATTTTGACCAAGTTTTTGCATATGACAAAGCCAATTCTATAGAGTTAGTGTTCTTTAACAGCATGCTGTCTAGTTCTACAGGAGAAAAATTTCCTGAAAACAAAAACATCAAGGTAAATATATGTTAAATATGATCACATAATAACTCTACACAAAGAAGCACTCAGATCCTAAGATGTTCTTCAATAAAAACTAGTTTAAAAAAATACTAGTGACAAATTTAGAATTAAAGGGCCAAGTTTAAACTTAAAATGGTTTCAAATCCTAATGTATTTTTATCTTAATATGTATTTCTACTATTCATCAAGTTATAAGCTTTATATTATACAATCCTTGATCAGCCTATATTATTACATTGTCTTCTCTAGCAGGTTTTTACCATTAAGTTTTATATGTAAAACTTTGTGTATCAGTTTGCATTAAAAACAAATACACTAGGTTACTAAGCAAGAAGAGATTATGTAATCCACAACATTTATCGAAAGCAACTGCAAAACAGTTTGACATAAATTATAAGTACCTGGAGCATTATCTTTTTCATTGGATGAATCCACCGATTCCACAGACACATTTTCAAAAGACTTAACAACGTGAAAGAAGACAAATTGAAGATTAGAGCAGAAGACAACAAATCTTTGCTTCAGAAATTTTTCACTCTAATTTGTTACTACGACATAATTCTTGCTAAAGAATTTCAAGTATTTAAAACTCAAAGGGCCTGAGAAGTCTGTTTAAATGCCAGAACACTTTATAAGAATTACATAGCTTTTTATAACAGCAGTTCTCAAGATTCAAGAATGAACAACCTCATTATTTACTAACAGCATTAGTTAACATTAACAAATCCATGCAAAACTTTAAAATATGCAGATCCCCAAAATATAAGTCAAGAAGTTAAACAGAAGACATAAATCTGCCTCTTTCAGCCGTCTTTTGCCATCTTACTATATGATAAGCATGTCTCTGAAAGTCTATTAGCTTAGCACAGAACATTCTCTCTGTGATAATGGAAATGCTTCATATCTGTATTGTCCACTACAGTGGCTACTAGCTACATGTAGTGACTTGAACATTTAAAAAGTGGCTAGTGTGACTAGGAAGGGAATTTTTATTTTATTTAATTATTAAGTTAAATTTAAAGAACTATATGTGGTTAGTGGCTACCTTATTGGACTGTCCTAGAAAACACCATCTACCAAAATTGTGAGATCCGAAACAAATTTGATCCATTTAGTTGGGCAATACAGTGTATGCAGAGATTCAAAGCAAAATGGATCAGAGACCTGGGTCTGAAGTCCAGCTCTATTACTATCTGCATGATACTGGGCTATAATAAGCTCACCTAACTTTAGTTTGCCCTTCTGTAAAAGAAGGATAATGATATTACTTTCACAAGGCTGTTGTATGATGATGTAGGCTTAGCACAGTACATGGTACATAGTAACCACTATTAAATAAATTGCAGCTATTATTTTCAAACGCTATTTTTCAAAACCTTTCATCAAAGTGATTTTATTATTAGCATAATATATTATCATGGGCTTTTGTTATTCCAATAACTACGGTAAATTAAAAACTTCAAAAAAGGAAAACAAGGTGCAGAAGAAAAAAAAAAGTATTTTCCTGTTAAGAATTAGTATAATATGTGTGCACAATAGAAGGATAGGAAACATGGTTCACACCTAAAATTGAAATTGTTCAGATCCTTGCCACAAAGATAAAATGTTTTATTATCTTCTGAAGTAACAGCAACAGTTTGAAAAAATAAAATTGAGGAAGAATCATGAGCAATAGCAAAATATTTAGAGATCTTAAAACTCTCCATCTTATCCTTCATCAATGTATGGCTTCAGAAATAGTCATAATTTTTTGTAATATTGTAGTACATGTAACAAATGCCTTAAGTAGTCATTCATATTTTGTATCATTTTAAGAAAGACCTGAAGTTTTTATGTTATTTTGATATAATACAAGTACTTGGCATATTTCCAAATATTTGCTGCAATCCCTTTTGGGTCTGATCATCCTTAACAGGAAATGATCAATACATGTCCCTGATGCAGTTTATTTACATATCTTGCATTCAGTTAAAAAAAAAATTCAGTACTATAAATCTTTAAAACAATATTCTCCATAAATTTCCCATGTTCTATTAGTCAATAGCAATTTTTTTTCCAATTGGAAATCAGAACCCCAATCCTGTGAGAGATACTTAAAGCAATGTTCTTAGGGAGAACTAGGACCTACAGGACTGTCAACAAGTGTTTGACAGTAATAAACATAAACCGTAGGGTATGTGAGAAGATTAACATCCTCTTTACTTCTTGTATTATTTTTCTAGGTTTTCACCAGTTTTTAAGATCTATGTCAATGTCAGGAGGTAAAAAATGGTTAAGAATTACTTATAAAAATTTTGGACCATATGACACGTATTCATTACATAAGATGCTATAAAATTATCAGATATGTTCTTTTAATATGATAGTCCCACTTAAAAAGTGTAACTAAATTATTGTTCCAGAAATGGACCATAAATTATCGTATTTAAAATGAATTGGTCTGTTTTTCTTATTATAATACGGTAATTTCTAAACTCAAAAACTACTGAAGAGTAATGCTGAGATTAACATTAGGAAATATTAATTTAAAAATATTAAAGGCTTTGCTTTCACAGAAACTTAGCCTACCTTACTTTCCCGAGAAACAGGCAGTCGCAATAATGAATCATTGCCTACATCTCCCATAAGGAAGTTTGTAAGGCTATCCAGTGAAGTTAAAAAAAGAAACAGAAAGACAAGTCATTACACTTCTTTTTCACAGGTTTTACATTTAACATGTCATCTAAAATAGATTTTTAAGAACCTTAGAAATAAACTCTAGGAATCTATTCACATAAAACACAGTCACGTGCAAATGGATATTGCTTCTATAAATAGCTATAAAGACACCTCTAAATATAGTTATTAAGCAATACAGAATGTAGCTTTTCCAAAGTTATGATAATATTTTATACTGATTAATACTTTATTTGTCATGTATCTTACTGGATTATGCAACATACCCTAAGACACCCTGGCCCATCTACTTTAAATGACAATCTACTTACATATTCCCAAAAGTAAACGCCAAAGTTTCAACAGAAGAAAACACTTCTCGGAAGAGATCGTTTTTGTTTTCTTCATTAACTTCTGTGAAGTTCACAGCTATGGGGAAAGGTCGGTTACAATAAGTGAGAGAGAAAATATTTTAAACTGGATTTATACAAAATCATTTAATCCTTTAAAAATTCACCATTACTTCAAGAAACATTAGAAGATTTAGAAACTGAAAAGCCTAATATATGAAATGCATATGAAGTTCAAGTTCTTCATTATGAAAATCATAAAGAAGAATCTGCTTGCATAAAAGTATGAATAGCTGGCATTCCAAACTGACTACTCCACGCATTACACAATTTGACACATCTAAAAAGTGACTCAATATGAAATCAATCAATCTTGGAGTCACAGAGTCCATATTAACACCAGATCTCTCCTATTAAGAGTGTTCTGTGCTATTTTCTCTTGCTTACTGCTTTCTGGCATTTTTCAAAACAACTAAACACACTGTGGCTCACTGAAGTCAATATGAAGTACATTTTTTACTATGAATTACCAACAATTGAAGTCATATATACATTTGACATAGCATAAAACCTATAACAAAGCATACCACATTTTGAAAAACCTACTTTAGAAAATTTAAATTCCTACTTATAGCCTTATTTCCTATTCTGAGACTCTTGAGCTCTGAGGTCCATGTTAACTGACATATAGCTAGCTGCTTTTGTTTACAATAGAGATATTCCAACATTTTGCATTTTGTTAAAGCAAATTATGAAACAGAACTGAAAAAAGTTTCTTATATTAACTTCTTCTATATGTACTCTTGTTAAAAACCCAAACACAGCATACCAAGAAAAAGGAACATAGAACTGGTAATTTTTTAAGGAACCCATACTACTCAGGCTGGGTATAAGCAACAACAGGTTCCCTGCATCCCAACCCCCCTAGTATTCTTGCCAATAAAGGGAAGGTAGAGAAACCACGTGAAGGGGAAAGCATCCTCTGCTTTAAAATAGAGTTGTTTTTAATCTTGGCTGTGCATCAGAACTGTCTGGGGGGTTTTAAAAACAAAGTCTGGGTCCCACCACCAAAGATTCAGATTTCACAGGTCTGTGGTGAAGCATAGATATTTTTTAAAAGCTCTCCCAGGTGATTCGAATGTGCAACTAGGGTTTGAAAGCAAGAATTCCTAGGTATGAATGAATTAAACCTCAAGCCTATAAAGCCCATGAAATCATAACCAAAATTATATATGCATTAGCCTTTGTAGATGGGGCACTGGGGGCAGCATGGTAGGCTAAGGTTGACATCTTTCATCAGATTCTTCTAAATATCCCTGATACAAACAAAAATAAAAACTTAAGAACCACTGCAAATAATTTTTAAATATTCTTGGACTTCTGCTCTGGCCAAGATGGAGAAACAGGTTATACCTCTGCCTGAAACAACTAAAAGAAACCCATCTAAAATATAAGAAACAACAACACTTTTCAAGACATTGGATATCAGGCAACAAAAGAGTAATCCCTCACAGACAAGAAACCAACCATGCTAATCTCTACAATTCCTCGTTCATTGCCAAATATCACACAAAGCACATTCTGAGCAAAGGATGTTATCAGGGATAAAAAAGATCATTTCATAATTATGAAGGAGTCAATTCATCAGGATGACAGAACAATTCTATACATTTATGCACCTAATAAACAGAGCTTCCAAATGCATGCAGCAAAAATTGATAGAACTGCAACAAGAAATAGGCAAATTCATAGTTATAACCAGAGATTTCAATAATCCTTCCTAATAACTGACAGAACATGTGGATGGAAAACTAAGTAAGGCTAGGGAAGATTTGAACAATACTATCAAAAACCTTGACAAGACAGACATTTACAGAATGTTCTACCCAATAACAGCAAAGCATATGTTCTTTTCAAATACACACTGAATATTTACCAAGATAGACTACATTATGGGCCATAAAACAAATCTTAAATTTAAAAGGACTCAAACCAGGCAAAATATATGGAATTAAATCAGAGACAAGTAACAGAAGGATCTCTGGAAAATCCCCAAATATTTGGAAACTAAATAACACACTTCTAAGTAACCCATGGGTCAAAGAAGAAAAAGGGAAATTGGAAAGTATTTTGAGCAGGATAAAAATGAAAACATAACAGACTTTGTGAAGGGGAGGGGGCCAGGAGGTACAGACAAAAAGGAAGAATTACAAAGGGGCGTACAAATATCTTGATTATGATGTTTCACAGGAGTATGTGTCTGTCAGAATTTATCAGATTGTACTCTTTAAATATGTACAGTTTATGGAATATCAATTGTACCTCAATAAAGCTCTTTTTAAAAAATTCCTTGGAAAGTAGACTTTAAATAATAATTTATGACATAATACTTTCAAAAATGTAAACCCTACTCATGTTTCCTAGCTTTAATCTGTTAGATTTTAAAGGAAAGAAAAAACCTTATAACACTATCCAAAATTCTGTAATTATTCTTTCTTATAAATATATTTTTTTCATGGCACTAAATATGACCGGGAGCTTAAAAAATAATAATTAGGCAATAATTGTGAGTAGTGAAAAGACAATTAGTTCAACCATCTTCCTTCCTTGTCTTCATCCCCACTGGAAATTACAGCCATCTAATGAAAATTCCTATTACTGGTTTGCCTCTGCTTCTAAACAGTCCTATAGTTCTAATGTCCTTCTTTTTGCTGTTGCTCAGTGTTTCAAAGAAAAGTCTTTTGTTCCATACCCCATAATAAATCCTCCTACTCTTTCCTACAGTCTCCAAAACCCTACACTAATTTTACTCCTCATAGCCTCACTAGCTCCCATTCAATTGACATTTTTTTCTTTTGCTACTAACATATTCAATCTTTGATTTGTGAAAAAATGTTCATTTTACCATATTTCTTCCTAAAGCTACCATCCAATACAATTTACCATTTCTTCACTGCCAAACCTCTATAAATAGGTCATGCCATGGCCTGTATTGCCTTCCTTCCCAAGTTAATCTTGAAATCACCAAGATTTGGCTTTTCACCCAATTTAAAGGTTATCAGGGGTTAGAAAACTTGTTCTGTAAGGGGCCAGGTAGTAAATATTTTAGGCTTTCAAGCTATAAGGTCTAGTCACAACTACTCAACTCTGTTGAAAGGAGACAAAGATGATCACAAATGAATAAGAGTAGCCATGTTCCAACAAAACTTTATTTACAAAAACACACAGCAGGCCAGATTTGGCCCATAAGCCCTAGTTTGCCAACCCCTGGTTAAGACGATGGGTTCCAACACCAGTCTACCTAGGTTAAATCCTAACTCTGTCACTTACTATGTTACACAGCTTAACTCCTCTGTGCCTTGGTTTCCTCACTTATAAAATAGGAATAACAATTATGTACTTCAAGATCGTGAAGATTAAACGAACTTAGAACAGAACCTGTTACATAGAAAATGTTCAGGAAATGTCAGTTATAATTTTCATGTAATCACTGAGCAACACTGTCAACAATAATCTCCTATAGTCAAAATTGAAGGCCTTTTTTATTCTGTCTTCATCCTACTTGACTTTTCTGCAAGTTTCAACAATTCTACCACTTAATATGTATGCAACCTTGGACAAATCTCTCTTTATGCCCTTATCTGCAAAACGGGAGCTGATATAACAATAGTATTAACCTCAAAAAGCTGTTGTGAGGATTAAATAGGATAATACATGTAAAAGAGTTTAACAGTGTCTGACATGCAGTATGTCTTCAATAATGTCAGCTATAATACTACAAGTATTAGCCACTTCCTTCCATCTTAAAGTATTCTACTGTCTTAGAAGCAATGTGTTACTGTAACTGGAAGAAGTAAGGCTTTGGAGTTCCAGACCTGAGTTCAAATTTGGTCTCTACCATTTTGTGTGTCACTCTGAATACATTACCTACCTCAATTTCTTCATAAGCAAAATGGCATATTATTGAGAGGAATGACTGAGAAAAAAATGTAAAACACCTACAGTGCTTGGTATTCAGTAAATATGAACTCCCTTCCTCAGTTCTTTAGCTATCTGTGGACAATTTGTACTTCAGAGTCTTCCCTACTGAGCCTACAGTTCTCATCTTGACTTTCTTCTCCATATATTATCCCCAGAGAAACTAATTCACTTCCATACCTTCAAGCGAATGATTTTCTAAATGGTCCAGTTTTAACCCCTGAGCTCCAGACCAACATTTCTTATAGTCTGTTTGACATGTTTCTCTACTTCCTACTTGCTCTTTTCCATATACTCCCTTGCTCATTAGCCTCACTCACAATACCTCTAAAATATTTTTCTTCCATTCCATTCCCATTGCCACTGACTTAGTTCAAAAGTTCACATTTTACCTCTAGTTTGAACAATTTAATAACCCACTAATTGGTGTCTCTGTCTCTACTCTCTCTCTTCCCTCTATTAGCAGTTCTTCAAAATCTCATCAAAATATTGCTTAAGGTTGAAACAACTGTCTCACCTGGGCTCCCTACTGAGTCATAACACTTCACCCTAAGACAATTTAGTATCTCTTTAAGAAATCACATGAATAGCTTTCACATATACAACCTATTAGTGCAGCAACTTTTAAACTTTTTTGACCAAAGCCTTCAGAAAGAAATACATATAACATCACAACCAAGTATACCATACACACATAACAATCCATTATATAACACCTATAGTTTCTGAAACATACTTACGTCATACACTGAGTGCTGCATTTTCCTGACTTATTTTTTCTATTCTTTCATATTTTAAAAATGCTGGTCACAATCCACTAACTTGATGTCATGAGCCAGGACCCATGGTTTGCAAACCACTGAATTGAAAGACATAATGGAAGAAAAGCCACTGTTTGCATGAAAAGGGAAAAAAAAAAAGAACAAAATACGTAGGGGCAAAAAACAACAAGGCTATAAGATCTACATAATGAAAACTAAGTTGCTTCTGAGGAACACAAAAGACAACTTTAAGAAATGAAGTACATGCTACATTCTCAGATTGAAATGCTAAATATGTAAATTCTCCTTAATCTATAAATTTAACTCAAATCACCCAAAAATCCAATAGATATTTTTGGATAGTTGGATAGACAAGCCAATTCAAAAATCCTAGTGGAAAAATAAAATTCTAAACAAATAGAGTGATGAATTGGGAATGACAAATAGTTAAAAAAAAAAAAAGAGGCCAGGCACTATGGCTCATGCCTGCAATCCTAGCACTCTGGGAGACTGAGGTGGGAAGATTGCTTGAGCCCAGAAATCAGAAACCAGCCTGAGCAAGAGTGAGACCCTGTCTCTACTAAAAATAGAAAAAATTAGCTGGGCACGGTGGCACCTGCCTATAGTCCCCGCTACTTGGAAGGCTGAGGCAAGAGGATCGCTTTAGCCCAGGAGTTTGAGGTTGCTGTGAAGTAGGCTGATGCCACCACACTCTAGCCTGGGCAACATAGCAAGACTCTGTCTCAAAAAAGAAAATAAAAAAAAAAAGGAAATAGGAACTACTTCTACCAAATAGTAAAGCATACTATAAAACTATGATAAAAATAGTGTAGTATTGGCACATGACTGAATAAATCAATGGAACAGAATAAGGTCTGGAAATAGACATAAATATGTGAGAATTTAGTGTATTTATGATAAAGTGACATCATAGTCACTTTTCTCCATCTCACAGTAGAGAAAAGATGAATTAATAAATTAGCTAGACACCTAGATACTTTAGAATGTACCAAAGACTTAAATTTAAGAGATGATACCATCTGTATCAGAAGAAAAAACACTAGAGAATTCTATTATAATCTCAGAGAAGTCTTTCCTAACTAACACCTAAAACCCAGAAACCACAAAAAAGACTAAAAAATTTTAATGCAAAAATAAATCAAAAGATAAAAAGAAGAAAATTTTCAATTTATATCAAAGATTAGGGGCTAATTTAATTTAAACAAAGTTTCTACAAATCAATACTACAAAACGACCAACTCCCAAGAGAAAAGCAGATAAAAGGTCATCACAAGGATGTACAAATGGCTTTGAAACAAACAAAAAGATACTCAACTGCACTCAAGATGAGGGAAACGCAAATTGAATATACACTGAAATACCACTTTTCACTATTAGACTGGATAACGAAGCTTTGTAATAAGCTCTGTTGGCAAAGTGCAGGAAACCAACTTCTTCATCACTCCTGTCAGAAGGACAAAATCTCTACAGAGGGTATTTGGCAATATCAAAAAATATAAACACACATGTTCGCTGATCCAGCAATTGCCCATCTAAGAATTTCAAGGCTATTTATTGAACTGTTGTTTGTAATAGAAAAAAACCTGGAAACAATCCAAATATCTATCAACTGGTTAAATAAATTATAGGACATCAATATAATGGATTACCATACAGCTTTGAAAAAACAACAACAAAAGAATAAGGAAATCCTTTATGTGCATATATCTCAGAACAATGAACAAGAAGTAGAACACAACCATTTGTGTAAAAGGAGGTTATGTATGTGAAATGTATTTCAGGTAAGGTACATGAGAAACCAGTAATAGTTGTTGCTCATCTAGGGAAAGGAATGGGTGGCTAATGGTCAGAGGTGGGAAAGAAACTTTACTGTTGAATACCCTTTTATACCATTTGCAGTTTGAATGTGAATGAACTTCATTTTGAAAAAATTAAGTTTGTAAAACAGAAACATGAGGTTTCTACAATTCTGGAGGTGTAATTAAGGCTTATTTTTCTTTTTTATATATCAATTTTTAAATATACGGTAAAATATGAAAAACCTAAAGGGTTATTTTCATTTACAATACAAATAAGATTGGAATAATTGAAAATAATGAAAACAAAAAATACTAAGTACATAATAAATTACTGACTTATGAACATGTCTTTATCTGCTTCAAAAATAGGCTGTATCTCTCTTACCATATGGCAAATATTTTGTCAGAGTGAACTTCCTGCTTAGAAACAGGAGGAGACACAGGAAAGACAAATCACTACTGCAATGAATGCGGAAAAGCTAAGGATTTTTCTTTTAAAGTTATTAAAAGGTAAATTCCACATTTAAAAAAGGGAGCTAAAGATTCCAATTTCTCATTTCTTATGCATAGGAAGTGGATAGACTTCATACATGCAAATCTGTGGTAACACAAATAAGAATATACATCCCTGATTCTAAAGTTATTCTGTATATGCTTTTTTGAACAGTTAAGTAAACATGAAAACTGCATTTGACAGTTAAAACCTCCAAAGCAAGTCAAATGCTCAGGTCACTGTTGTTTTTTAAATGTAATTAGGGGTTCAGAATAAATGATGTTAACGATCTCCACATGCCCGACAGCTTTCTGATCCTACTATACAACAGTTTTCTTAAGTTTTCCTCTCTAAAATAGAGATAATAATGTATATTTATAGGGGTTATTTGGGCAAAAATTAAGGTATGCAAAGCACTTAGACTGGCATAGAACAGACATCCAAAAATGGTTCTACCTACCCTTTGCCTTTTGAGGTTTTGAAAACTAAATGACCATTAAATGAAAGAATTAAATTAAGCTCTGATTTGACCTTAATTTTTTAGGTCACCAAATATTTTTCACTTGAGGTACTGATGATATTTTTAGGTGGCCTCAACAGTAAGAGTTGGGTCAGGGAAGGAGGTTTTATTTAAAAACACATAAATTTAACCCAAGAAAACATAATATTTAAAGTTTTCTAGTCTCGTGGAGTCCTAATGAAAATAAGTTTCCCAACAACAAAAATAATCTTCTTTTAAATGTTATACACAAAAGTAAAATAGTAACAATAATCCCAAGTGTAAAGACAGTCATAGTGGGAAATAATACTCAAAAGATTGCTTTACCTCAAAGATAAAAAGGTTTTCAAGGTAGCTGAGAGACCACTCTCTTCAAGTCTGTTTCTGGAATGTGGACACCAACTATACACAGGCACACTCCTTCCCCAGGACATCCTGACTGCACACAATAGCTACTGACAACAATTGAACTAGGTCGCTATTTCCAAGCATGGAAATTTTACTATCTATAGACACAAATTTCCCTATCTAAGTAAAGTTAAATGGCACTTGTAAACAATCTATTTAAAAACAAATCTGGTTACTAAGCACATTTTTAAAAGTTACTATCTATGTTTCTCATTTAAAATCTTCTACATTTTCTTCCAGTGCTTGAAATACAGAAAAAAGGCAACCACACAAACAAAATAAACCTATGTCAAAAAAGTGGTGGGGTGTGTGTGTGCAGGAAGCGTTCCTCAAGTATATGGACTATATTTTATAGACAAGGTTTTTATTTACTCTTCCTGCCTCATCCCTTGACACTTGCCCTTTGCCCTCTCAAAATATGAGCGTGTTCACCAATCTCATCACGTTCTTTACACGTCCAGAGTTCTTGTACAAGAGGCCTATATCATAGCCCCATCCCCTTCCACTCCAGCCCAGTTAATGCCTACTTGACCTTTGAGATCCAGGACAGGTAACCCTTTTCCCCAGTGAAGTCTTTCTTTTCCTTCCCCAACCTAGGCTCCTCACTCTGTGCTTCCATGGTGCCTGTGCATACCTCTATCGGAAAACCACAGGATTGCTGTTAACCTTGTCTGTCTCTAACTCTACTACATTACTGCTACCCAAATGTCACTTTTTGCAGTTGCATTACTTGAATTCATTTTACCTTATCAGTGGCATTTAACACAGATGATCACTTCTTAAAACCTTGTACTTTTTAAAATTCCATGATATCTCTTTCCAGATCATTTCCCCTACCTGTTAGGTGTTTCTCCAATTACTCTATCTTCTCTCTGTCCCTGGGATCTCTTATCAGTCCTCTATTCTACACACACTGAGTTGGTATCACTCTTTTCCATCACCTATACATCAACAACCCCCAAGTCCACATCTTCAACTCCAAACTTCTTCCTAACCCCTAACATTCAACTTGTCTTATGATTTGTCAAATAAACATAACAGATCGCATTCTATCACTACCATACCCCAGCTTCTGCCTTTGATCAACCCTTCAACCCTCATCTAGCTCCTTATTCCTAACAATCTCCTAATTGATTTCCCTGCCTCCAGGTTCATTTCTTCTCAAACATTCCCTTCACTCTCAATCTTTCTTATATATTACAGAATACCAGAATAATTTTAACAATTTTGAGCAGCAAATCATTTCATCATAGGATAATGTCCCAATGCTTGATTCTAAGTTCTAGCACCTATTTGCTATATACACACGATAAACTTATTAATATTTTGCAATTGTAATTTCATTTTCATATTTTAAAATAAGGTCCCAATTAAGCCTTCTTTTTCTCCAAATTCCCTCTTTTGAGTGGAGTCACTACAAATGGACCATTTTCCAACATCAATTGTCCTCACATAACAAAGACTTCTTGTACACTAATAAACCATCTCAAATGAGCACACACTTATTCATAAAATTCAAATTTTAAACATTAGCTGTTTGGATGTATACATAACTCCTTACTGATACACATCACAAAAATGCCATGAGCAGAGATGGCCATATAGTCATTATGGACCAAAATGTATCACCTGGATCCTTTTTGTCCACAGCAAGTCACTTTTCATATATCTTCCTTACCTTTCACTTTTGCAGTAAGCATTTCTGCAGCATTATGAAGATCAACAGAATTGAGGTTCTGATGTTTATTCATTATAAACCTTAAAACACGGAGAAGTTCATCCAGACGTATATGAATGACTTCTTTAAAACAGTCTTAAAAAGAAAAAAAAGTTTTTAATTTGTTTCCAAAACAAAGTTCCAAGAGTCTAAACTATAAAAGATCATTTGAAGCACATTTCAAGTAGAAGCACTGGTTCCACAATTTCTGCCTACTATATAATTCACTTCTATTTTCATAATTGCAATTACATACAATTTATATAGCCTTCAGAAAAATCCATAGTCACTTTAATTCATTAAGGATTTCAAAGGCTCTCACAGTTACAGTCAATTTAGCACTATCTTTTTCAGTTTTCTCATTATAAACCCACTCTCCAGATTTCTCTTGAGGTAACTTTATAAGGTAAGTTTTTCTTACAGTTTTTACTATCATACACTTTCAAATATGCAATGGTAACAGAGTTAAAAGCCCTACAAAGTCTGATATATTAACCAATATTAAAAAAAAACACTTACATGTTAAGTTTCCACCATTAGAATTGATTCTTTGCATTAAGTAATTATCAGTTATTGGAAACCAGTAACTCACAGGCATAATTATAAAGACCATCATTTTACGTGCACATTTAAAAAATTGTGATATAATTTACATATGATTAAAATGCACAGATCTTTAAGGAGTTTTTATACTTTCTACAAAAACTAAATTAGTTGCCAATGATGAAAAATTGGGAGATCATTACAGAAATTCCAGATTTCTGTCTACTCTTGAAAAGTCAAGATCTGTTATACCAGGCCTATCTTTCTCTTTGGCTGCTCTATTCGATATGTGTTCCTTCTCAGTACCCACTCTTCTACCTCCAGCCTACCCCACTCATTATACCATCCCTGGTTAGAAGGATGCAGAGTTTTATAATCCCTGTAAATAAGGTGACAATATAATTTCTCATCCAAACCAAAATACTTTCATGAGAAGAGGGATGCTACTCATAATCATGATAGCACAACAAGCATATTCCAGGATCTTCATCCCAGGCAAACCAGAAAGTATAATCATCCTACCTTTAAAACCCCTTAAGTAATCCTCAAAAGTCTGAAAAGATAACCACCTTAACAGTTCTTTTATATAATTTTTCCTTTTTGTAATCTTACACAGTGCTAGTGTTTAATAATAGTTAATATTTATTAAGTGCTTATTATGTGCTAGGCACTGTTAAAAACAAACGATATCATCTCATTTAATGTTCACATCAATCTTATTAGATAGTCTAAAAATCTCCATTGTACAGATGAGAAAATTGAGGCACACCTAACTTTACCACATTATTAAGCTGTGGAGCTATAATTTGAACCCTGGGAGTTTAATTCTGGAATCCCTGCTTTCAATGTTATACTGTCTTTCTGCTGAAATAGTTTAAAAAACAAAAAAACATGGCTGGGCGCGGTGGCTCACGCCTGTAAGCCTAGCACTCTGGGAAGCTGAGGCGGGTGGATCGCTGGAGGTCAGGAGTTCGAGACCAGCCTGAGTAAGAGCGAGACCCCGTCCCGTCTCTACTAAAAACAGAAAGAAATTATCTGGCCAACTAAAATATACATAGAAAAAATTAGCCGGGCATGGTGGCACATGTCTGTGGTCCCAGCTACTCGGGAAGCTGAGGCAGTAGGATTGCTTAAGCCCAGGAGTTTGAGGTTGCTGTGAGCTAGGCTGATGCCACGGCACTCACTCTAGCCCGGGCAACAATGCGAGACTCTGTCTCAAAAAAAAAAAAAAAAAAAAAAAACCATTAAAAAAATACTATATAGTGTCATTTTATAATCACATAAATTATCACTTTTTCAGAAATGTTAAAAGACAATCACCAGAGAGAAAAACTATGTATAGGATAAAAAAAAAAATTCTACCATCATCCATCAAATATTCCATTAACAGCATTACTGAGAGAAAAGTGTAGGTTGAGAGGAGTGGACAAGATGAGGGCAAGGGGAGAGCTGGGTGTATCAGGACAAAGAGTATTCCAGGGAGAAGCAGAGAAGAGTAGTCCAGGTGGTGCTGAAAACAGAGAGAACACAATGCTTTCCAGGAGAAAATCAGATTCATTCATCCAACAAATTGTACTGACAGGAAAAGAAATACAGAAGAATAGATACCAGCCCAAGTAACTCTGGAAATCAGTAGAATCTGTAAGACTAAAAGCAAAGAAAATACACATTAAGTATGCCACTCTAGTTGAAAAAGTTTTTTCAGTGGAGCTTTGGGTTAACAATTCTGATACTGCTATTCATGGATACTGAAATTGAACAGTTGAGTAAACGGATGGGGAATGGTGGGAACCAGGTATCTCACTGCTGGAGTGGAAATATAAAAAAAAAGCAGAGGGAGGAGGCAATAATTATCTACATTAAAGTGATGGGTTAAAAAGTTGGATACTATAGTAAGAACTCATGTTTAGCTTAATATACATACAGATGACTACATATAGAAAAATTTATAAATGTGTGTACGCATAGGTGGGTTGTATATATACATATATTTCTTTTCTCTGTCAGCTGAGAGGGTCTAAAAGAAATGACACCTCAGTAGCAACAAGAGTAACTTTAGCACCCAGATCTTGGTTTCTAATACTATTCTCCAGTATAAGTAACCAGGGCTCCTTGGAGAAATGGCTGATTATAGGACTGGGACAGAAAATGTACAAGATGAGTCAGGAGCATCTTGTAGTGCCAGAAAGTAAGGAAGAGCTTAAAAAACAAAAACAAAAGCAAACCCAGAGTGAAAAGGGTATATACCAAAGGTGCACAGGAATCACGTGAAAAAGTTCCCACTGGCCAATGCTGGAACAATTTGAACAACAAATGAATAAAGTAGTATTGGATTATAACCTAAAGTATAAAAAAAAAATCCGTGAGTCCATACTGATACAAATGATTGAAAAAATTAATAAATAAGGGAAAAGGAAGCCTCTAAAAGAATTCTAAATTATTTGTGCAGGTACTTTGCCCTCAAAGAGGTGAAGCATAAATTCTCTTAAGTATGAGCTATGTAGAGATTTCTTCCCAAGAGTATATAGTATGGAAGGGAATACCAAAAGAGTAACTTTGCAGTGGAGAAACTCAACAAACACTACTTAAGACAGGTGATCAGGTCAACATCAATAGTGATAAATCCTGTTCACGGTAACTATCCTTAATATGATGTGATAAAAATGACACTTTATATCCGTGATCTTCTTCCCAATATCCTATAACCCCAGTTTAATCATGAGAAAAACATCCAATTCTAATCAAGGCCATCCTACCTGACCAGTATTCCTTAAAACTGTCAAAGTCATCAAAAATGAGGATAATTTGAGAAACTTACTGCCAAGGAGGACCTAGGGAGACATAACAACTAAATGTAATATGATAGGATCCTGGAAGAGAAAAAGGAATATTAGGGAAAATCTATGGAAAGCTGAATAAACTATGGACTTCAGTTAATAATAATGCATCATTATTGTTGCTTATCATCAAATATTGGTTCACTAACTTGAATAGATGTAAGATGTTAATAAATAGGGGAAATGGTACCAGACTCTATGGGAACTCTGTCTTATCATCTCAATTTTTCTGCAAATCTACAACAATTCTACAAGATAAAGTCGATTTTAAAAATGAAATACAAGTAAAAAAATTTTAGGAATTTTATGTACTGTTGGAATTTTTCCCATCAACATATGTTATAAAAGTTCTTTTTAAATTTTTTAATTTCTAGGGAAAAAGTGAATATGCAGTTTAAAGAATTATCTTAATTAAATCAACAGTCACTATTTTATCTGTTTTATAATAATGGATAATAGTTTGGTAAGTTTGCTTAGTTGAGGCAATACTAAGGTAATAATGGTTAAAAAGGATAGCCTCTGAAACCAGATTGCCTGACTTTGAATTCTACCTCCATGGCCGAGAAACCTTGGGCAAAATTACATAACCTCTCTGTGCCTCAGTTTCCTCACCTATAAAAAAAGAAGATAATGGTACATACTTCATAGGGTTGCTGGATTAAATGAGTTAAAATACATAAAGCAGTTAGAACAGTACCTGGAACAGAGTAAGCCCTCCATAAATGTTTACAGCTATTTTTATTCGCAGTTTACAGAGCAGTAGAAATAGGTTAATAATATAGGTTAGCTCTGAAATAGAATCTAGTAGCTTTGAAATAAACTTCTGGGAAAACAACATAATTTGAATAGTTGTAAGAAATAACAATTATAAAACTTTATGACTTCCTATTTTTCCCCAGTTTTGTATAACAAAGTCTCTTCTTTGTTTGGCACATATATAACTAAATAAAACTAGTATATGTTAGTACTCAACCAAGGTTGAATGATTATCTATTATCACAGAGAGTTAGCTATATTGCCCTCTTTTTAAAACCTATGTTAATCTTTAAAGAGAAAAGTCAGTTATTTTTATCTCTATTCTAATGTTTCACAATAAAATCTTTAGATATTAATATACTTAGGGAATACTGTGACAATATTTTGAAGTCTCAGGCCAAAAGAGCTTGATTTTCAAAAAGTGTCAACAACAACTATCAATATTCAAAATTAGTGTTGGGTATTAAGCAAGAACTACAAAATACTAATGGCCCAAATGTCTAAATAAACCAAGGTAATAAATTCTGGTCTTCTCAGAGTTAAGGAGATTAAATATGTAGAAATCAATATATTTCAAAATTATTAAATGTTTTCCAACTTTCTGTTTTAATTTCTAATATAGTACGCAATATGTAATAGACAAAACCCACATAAACAAAAACTCTTTGGGATCCCTCAGCAAACTTTTTACAGTATAAAGGGGTCCTGAGATTCCCTGCTATAGCTTTTCTTCAAAATTGCTACAAAAACATTCCAGTAACTATCAGCATAAATGGTTTTCCACGTTGAAATTCCTTTTCTCCTACAAGGAAGCCTTAATAAACAGATACTAAAGATGTTCCAAATCAACATACTGAAAAATAGTTACTGAATTATTTAGTAAGAAGTTTTAGAAGTTCCTCAAATGGCACTATAAATAATTCCAATTCCTGTGATTAAATACTTCTGAAGCCTGAAAATCAACAGAAATGAACATGACAACTAAATAAAATGTTAATCAGAAAGATTCATAAACTTTTCTACATATTTGGGTAGAATGGTAACTAGTAGGACATGAGCATGTCCTGTTAATACTTCATCTGAAACTTCAAAACTTAGCAAGCCCTCAACTATTTGTCCCATAAATGGCTAATGAAAAACAAAGTTCCCTTTTTACCAAATGTTCTTTTCCCCTTATAATGAAATAAAGCTACCTCAAATTCTTTTTATGAAGCAAAAATCCTCCTAAACTGAAAATTTAATTTTTAAAAAAGTTTTAAGGAGTTTAACAGTTCTTTCATGAACACTAAATATTCCTTTCCCCTCTAACAAAAACAGGAGTAAATAAGAGGCAGTAACTGTTCTTCTCTAATACTGAAGAAAGATAAGTGGCTGGTTGGTATGGTAGAAAACAACAGATTTAGATCAAGAAATCTGGTCCAGTCCTTGATCTGTCACTTTCTTGAAATGATCATATACAAAATTCTTAGCTTCTCTGATTCAGACTCATTATCAACATAACAGAACTGCTAAGAATATGTGTTTTATTTACCTTATAAGGTTATTGTGAATATCAAATAGAAACGAAACTACTTAGTTTTAATATACACAAACAACAATTATTACTAGTAAATCTGTAAGCCATTCAAACTAAATACCTTTGAAAATAGATTTGCCTCACACAGAATCACATTCAATAACAAATATAGTTATAGCCAGGTCCCATAGCATTTTGGCTAATGAAGAAGAAACATTCAAGTCTCACTTTCATTTTATATGTAAAATTTAAATTAGTAAATTACTTGGAAATAAAATAGTAATTAAGGGTGTATTTTATAAAAATATTTCTATACCTCAAGTTAAAGTATAGCATTTAATTTAGTCATAAAATACGAAATAATTTTTAAATGTCATAGTAGCCACAATGTAAGTGTAATGAAATGTAATACAAAGGTATTATAGATGTGAATAAAGTTCAACCAAAGTCTTAATACTAATTACTCAGAACAGTAAAACTCTTGTATCTCAATGTTTGCTTATTTATCCACTTGCCCTGTAATATGGTAATCTGAATTTTAATTTATTGTTTCACCCATCTGTGCCATTTATTTTCTGCTTCATTCAGCTTATCATGTGAAAACAGATTAGCCAGCTCCGCTTTTGCACGATACCACAGTGTTTATACTGCAAACACTTCATGGAAATGCTTAAGTAAATAAATGAAAAAAGCATGGTGTTTTCCTTGATTTAAAAAAAAAAAAACCTGACAATAATTTTAAAATCAGTCTTGTTAATTCAGCTTAACCTTTCTAGGGAAAGCAATGAAAACAACAAGGAGGGAAAAAGCTCCAAGACTTATCACTAGGAAACACCCATTTTTTTGCTGTAATTACTTTTGAATTTACAGGATAAAAGTGAAGCCTGAGGAAGAGTGGCTTTCTTTATCCAGCTACCTGGGGATTGTAAAATAATAACAGCTGACATTTTACAATGCTTATTCTAAGAGCTTTACATATATAAATTCATTTAATCTTCATAAAACCCCCACTATCTCCTTTTAATAGATACAGAAACTGAGGCACAGAGACGATAAATAACTTTCCTAGGGTTATAGACAACTAGCAAGTGGTAGAATGAGGATTCCACCTCACCTATTCTGGCTCTAAATTTGTGTTCTATGATAATTACTATGACAATCACTGTGATATATTGCCACGTGGTTAAAGAAGTTATAGCTTAATGACAAGATACTCTGCAATCTGTGATTTAACAGGCTTTAACTTCCAATGATATGCTAGTTACCCCTATAAATAGTGTTAAATTATGTAAATCATTCTAGGCAAGTGCAAAAGAGGAATGCAATCCTCTGAGAACTGGTACAGGTGTAATAAATAAGCTGCCTGTATTTCATACTTCATTTCTCAAAGATTCATTTCACACCTTCTAGTCATTGAGCACTAACCTATTAACATTCTCATTAACTTCTCCTAAATGATATCCATTAGAAATCATTTCAAAAAAAGTTTACTTCTAGAATAAGACAGAGCAGGACACATTTGAGGCTAGCAACTTAATGTTTCTAATATTTCGCAAAATTTCTGGCACACTGGGAGGCTGAAAGTGAAGTAAGAATTATCAACGGTAAAAGTAACACTCAATGGAATTTATCTGAAAAAAATAAAATCACAAATCCTCCTGTATATTCACCCTGGAAAAAAACTGAGTTAATCCACAAGACAGGATTTCAATTAAGACACTGCAAATTCATGTAGAACCTCTCACAACAAAATATATTACTTAATAGTATTAATCTTTTCATTTAGCTCTTACTGTTCAATAAAATTTATTTCAGAAAGTGAACATCTCTCTTCTGACTATAGTCCTGTACAATCTAGGATCTAGAATTCATCAGAAGCTATTACTTATGAGATCAGAGTTTTTGGTTTTTTTTTTTTTTTTTTTTTACAAAATAAGTGATATACTCTTAAATTAGAAAGCATTTTTAAAAATAAAAGAACTTAACCAGTTTATCTGAAACTGGGGATAAATTTTTATCTTCCTTTCTAGCCTATTTAAAAAACAAGCCTACAATCAGGGAGGGAAAAAAAACCCAAATAGAACCAAAAACCCTCAGAAAAACAAAGTACAACTTACAATAGTAAGCTTTCATTAAAATCTATTTTAAAATAGTGTTATATAATCAAAAATCTACAAGAAGTATTAGACTGATGCTTTTCCTTCAAATATATTTTATAATGGCAATCAATACTTCCAAGTGCTGAGTAGCAGAAAAAATAGATATTTTGCACTACTCTTTCTAGCCCAATAAAAATCTTTGCATTTTCCTAATTCCCAGATTTTGAGCTTCCTTGAACAAAGTTCCACCCAGAAATGGGAAGGTATGTCACAAAGACAGACTTTAAAATTATTGTATAAACTTGAAGAACATTTGTGAATTTGTTATTTAGAATTCAGAACACATTATTCCTCAGGTAGAAAACTATAAACCTGAATTGGTACTTACACTGCACATATATTAATCTATGGTGTTACAATTAAACACAAAGTACTTATGCATAAGTGAGTGCCTTCAGCATTTTAATGTAAGATGCAAAATTTACCCCTGTAATTATTCATAATATACCTTAATGAGACTAGATCCAGATCAAAAACTTCAAATTCCTTGTATAAGACTACACTTGTATAAGACTACAAGTTAACCTCCTCCTGGAGTTAAGTAGTGGAAAGAGAATCATCAAACTCTATCAATTATCCTATCTCAGAAAGAATGCAACATTTTCATAGTCCTTTGATCGTCCACATTAAACTCTTCATTCTCATTTGTAAATAAAAACTAGAGACAAGCTGCATACATATCTAGCAGAGGCATAGAGCTCTTTGGCAAATATTTATTTTTTACCAGTTCTCCAACAACTATTACAACATGAGCTTCATATTCTCACTTGGGAAATTTTCGCCAACACCACGTTTAAGACAATTACTGTAAAACTCACCAAAAACTTCTAGAGACTGGAAGGGAAGAGGGGAGAGGGAGATAGCCTCTAAAATGTATTATATAATTTTAAAACAAACACTTGGCTATCTTCTTCAGCTCTAAACTGTCAATATTTAGAACACTGTACAATCTCTAACTCCATTCAAATTTTGCATCACAGTATCATAAAACTGATAGCATCTGGCACTAGTGCCTCATTCTTAACAAAAGATTAAAGGACTTATGCCATATTCCAAAGCTAGTCAGTAGCAAAACTAGGCCTAAAACCTAGATCCTGTGATTCTCTTTCCAGAGCTCTTTCTGCCATCCTTGACTACCAATTTAAACAAACTGTATAACCTGGCTGGAAAATTATCTGCTGATTCAAATCAAAGGAGGTCATGAAAGTTATACACTCCAAGGGTATCTTAAGGAAGGAGATTCCAAATGGACCTCTATTTCTGTGTAAAATTTTCTTATAGTTGGTTAAATAACAACTTTTTCTAGGTTTCCTTTAAATGCTACAGAAGTAAAAAATATTTATAGCTCAAGAACTCATCTCAATTTTCTCAATAATTACTAATAAAGGCCAAATGTCTATACCAGCCCAGTCCAACAGAAACTTCTGCAATGATAGAAATTTTCTGTATCTTCACTGGCCAGTATGGTATTGTTGGATAGCCACCGTTCACGTGTGGCTACTGAGTACCTGAAATGTGGCTACTATAACTGAGGAGCTGAATTATTAATTATAATTAAGTTGAAATAGCCATTTCTGTCTAGTGGCTACCATATTGGACAGTGCAGGTCTAGATAATCTCCATAGACTACAATACATAATGAAATAATAAAAATTGAGCAGTGTTTTTACAGAGTACCTGCCATGTGAAGTAGCGGGATAACATGGAAAGAACACACCATTCTGCACTCATGACCTCTGGGTTCCAAATGAGGCCAATATTTATCAGCAATAAGAGTGAAAACACATAATACATATACCTCATCTGTGAAATGGGGCTAAAAGTACCCACCTTTGAGGAGACTGATTAAACTTGCTCTTATGTGTAAATACTCTGTAAAATGAAAAGCACCAATGCAATGATATAATCATTTCTATAACTATGTGGGGAAAGGAAGCATGGCCACAAACCAATCACAAAGCTATTTCTCTAAGACTAGCCTCAACCATATGATTAAATACCCGCAGCAATAGTCAAGTGACTCTGCTCATCACTGTTTCATTATAGGTAGATAAAATTTACAGAGAAAATGTATTCTGATTAGACCAAAAGGTGATTTAATCATATATCTACATTCCTATCCTTAAAAGCTAACTTTTTAGCCGTTTAACAACTAACAGATGTGAATTAAAAAGTAATAAAAAATGCCAAAAACTTAGCATCCTTCCTCTGAAGGAGGCAATAGACAAAATATTGGCAAGGCCACAGAAAATACTGACGAGGCTCCTTCACTCCAAAAGAAAACAGTGAAACAGCTCTTTGCTCTTTGGCCAGTTTATAGCTGTGGTGATAGCTACAGAAGTAGAAGTCCAGGGATATTTCTCAATACCCAGAAGACAAAAGCATGGCCCATGTCTATAAGAACATGCATAATATTAATACTACCTCACATAGTTACGGAATTTTAAACATTTTACCTGTTTTCCTTAAGATATTTTATTTGATCCTCCTAATAATTCTATTAAGGAAGGAAGGGTCTAATATTCTTCAGAAGCTAGAAATCATGATCAAAATTAAAAACATTATTATACAGCATTGTCCTTATCTTTTTTAATGGGGTTCATTTATGTTTATACATCCTGCCTTGTTTAAGGAAAACAAAAAGTTCTATTAACTCATATTAACTAAATAGCATATTTCCAGATTTTGATAATAATGTTCCAAAGACAGAGAAAACAAATTCTTATTAAATCCAAAGTTCATTCTGACACGTATGTATATACGTCCTTTTAACTCAGATTGAAGAACCAAGCATTAAAATCAATCCAAAGTAGTTGCTTCTTGGCCTTTTGGCTAACATCAAGTGTAAAATCAATCCAAAAGTAAGCAATAAAAATCTTCTGGCCACTACATGCTAATGAATTAGTTATTCAAAAAATATTTTATCCATTTTATAATTGCAAGCTTTTTGATTACTAATGATACAATTCATTATTAAGTTTTGAAGTACTGGCTTTCTTGTTAAAAAGATAATGCCCTCATAAACTTTTAAAATTAAATTTCAGTGAATAAACATATTTCCATATATATCCTCTTATCTCAAGGGGTAGTCTCCTTCTGGTATCTTATACCTATTACCATTTTGCTCTTTTCTGACTTAGGATTAGCTTTCAGTCCTTTTCCTTCCTGTTCTCTGAACTGTCTACTCACAAATTAAAACTCCTATAAAAAACTTCTTGGAGATAAGAAGTAGTCTTACTTGTTTTAAATTACCATCATTTTAAGTCTGTGAAACAAGGGATAATGATGTAAGATGAGAATTTTAAAAGATATAAATCTCCTAAGAAAAATAAATAAAATAGAAATTCTAACTAAAAATTTTATTTATATTAATAAAAACTATTGATACATTAAATACAATCAAGTTTTACCCTAAATTAAGGTAAATGATTTGTCAAATAACCATTTTAAATTTCACCTTAAAAATTAACCCAGTTAATGAACTATCAAAAAGATTAAATTTTACTGTACGTAAATTTGAATTTTTAAAAATTAACCCAGTTAAAAACAAATCTTCATTACAAAGCTATGCTTCTGCCTTTTTTTTTTTTTTTTCCAGAGACAGGGTCTTGCTCTGTTGCCCGGGCTGAAGTGGTGTGGGGGTGATCATAGCTCACTGTAACCTTGAACTCCTGGGCTCAAGCAATCCTCCCTGCCTCAGCCTCCTGAGTGGCTAGGACTATAGGTACGCACCACCACACCCAATAATTTATTTTTGTATAGACAGGGTCTCGCTATAATGCCCAGGTTGGTCTCGAATTCCTGGCCTCAAGTGATCCTCCTGCCTCGGACTCCCAAAGCTTGGGGGATTACAGGCTTGAGCCACTGCACCTAGCTTGCTTTATTTAAATAAATGGTAGATGTGTCATTTTGGTAAGAAATTTGTTACCAGTAGAATACTTAATATATTTAGGATATCTTCCCATAATGACAAGATAACCTTATTGGCATTTAATCATCCATAATTAGACTTTAAAATCAAGCTATTAAAATGAATGGGAGTATAAGCAACTTCTTTTCTAATACTATTTATATAGGCTCAAAAGAATGACTTAAGTGATTGTTGTTTTAAGGTCAATTCAAATACTAAAATTTTGAGGCTTCAATTTCAGTCTAGTTATTTTGGGCATTTCAACCTGAAAATAACAGGTTAGAAATAAACACTTAAATTTAGTACAAGCACAAGATGTGGTTTTAGTTTATTTTTCAAATTTTACAAATTTCTATGAGCCCCAGGAGCTCTCATATAAATAACACTTGGGATCTTCATCCCACTATCTAGACATACTACTATGAATATGGAAATGAACTGCTACTGATCACAAAATAGGGGCTGCATCTTTAACAATTATCATTGCCATCAAATTTGGATATAAAAGAGGCATTAAAAGTTGAAAGACTTAGGTACTATGATCAAGTCAGGGATATATAGTCCTTTACTTTAGGATAATCAAGTCTCCATTATCCATTTCTGAGTAGATGGAGAATAAATTCTGTGATTATCCCTTAATTCAAGAAGATGCTATGGATCATCAAAACAGTTTTAAGTTTGATTTTTGAGAAAAAAACTTACTCAAATGCAGTCATTTTAGATCAAGTTTTGGCAACAATACGGAAAGACGAATATAGGCAAAAGTGTTAACAATGTAAATTATGAACATTAGTCTGGTTATTAAAGACCAATCAATGCACTGTGTTACTGTCAACAAAAAGATTAGAATTCCAATGATCTCAAATTTTCCTATGTCAAATGGACCCAGCCACTAGCAACCAAAGACTTATTTTCCTTTTTTGTACTCTTGTTGCCACACACTTATCAAAGTTTCTATTATGTCTTACACTATTATCTGATTATAAAATAGTTTACACTATCAACATCAAACATTTGAGGGAAAAAAGCCACAAAATAACTAAAGCAGAATACCCTGTTCCTACCACTGTGTACACACTTATCTGTAGCTAGGCTGGCACTTAAAATTTTACAAACTATCCAGTAAGAATGCCAAAAGAAAGCAGTGACAAACCTGAAAGAATAGCTTCTTTCAAATATAGTAACATATGGGAGAACTTCCTGATATCATTCACCAACTCCTTGATGTAATCCGGATCAAAAATGGAGTTGGAACTTACGGACTTGAGCCCCATTTCAGAAGCTGTAACATCAGTAGAGAGTTGGCCTGATGCCCAAACACGTTTTTTCTTTGTCTTTTTCTGTTTGTGAGCAATCATCCTTTCATTTAACAGTCAGAAAAACGGAAATCCTTAAGGGAACAAGAAACAATAAAAAAAAAAAAAAGAGAGAGAGAGAGAAACAAAAATACTAAATCAGCCAGGAAAATATTATACTAGGTTTTCACAAACAGCCCACCACCCACTTTGGTATTCTATTTTTTTAATTTTTTAAATAAGTAAATAAAACACTATATTTCTAATAACAGCAGCTTCAATTTATTAAGTGCCAGAATCCCAACAACTCTGATATGCAAACTGTTCTTTTCATTTTACAAATGAGGAACCTGAGGTTTAGAGGTTAAAAATTTCTCTAAGCTCACAACTGATAAACAGTGAACTCAGACTTAAACCTAGATCTTCCTAGGAGCCAAAATCCATGCTCTTAATAACTTTCTCTTAATTCCTAGGGTATAGAATTTTTTTCAACTGTAAAAGTTGTTCTGAAACATCACTTAGTGGAAGGTCATATTCTCCCTCCATGACATCACCTTCAAAAACAAAGATGAAATCTGGCCTTCGAAAAAAGAAATACCTGTTTCAAAATCCTTCTCTATCACTTACTTACTGTATGACCTAATCATCTCTTCACTTTGGTACGCTCATTTATAAAATGGGAATAACATCCTGACAAGACTCACATCAGATTATTGTAAGGATTAAAGAAAACCATGATATAGAAGTATCCAGCATGTAAAAGAAGTTCAATTCCAGTTAGTTTTTTCTAATAATCATATATGTACATGCATGTGCGCGCACACACACACACACACACACACACACACACACACACAAACCACATCCTGGATTATCAAGTCCCATCAAGAATATTTCTTTGTTGAAAACAAGTTCTAAGGGTGTTACTAATCTGGCATTCCGTAATTGGTTGAAAAAGTAAATGTGTGATTATCTGAGCAATATTTTTTATGATTTCAGGAGGATATAGTAAAAAGGCAATCTTTTGGTATGAGAAATATTTAGATTTGAATCCTGGGTCCAATATTTTCTAGTCGTGTGACCTGTACAATTTACCTACAGGTTTGTGTGAAGATTAAAAGGGATCACAAAATTAAAATACTTCATATATTTAAACACCTAATTCTGGCACATAATTCCAGAAAATCTTAAGAAAATCTCAAGAAAATCTTAGTTTTTTCTTCTTCATCCTCATTTTACCTTTCCAGAATTAAAAGTCCTAAACTTGCTTGTATCTCTTGAATCAAAAAAGGAATGACTAGAGTAATTAAATTAGCTCAAGCATTATAATTGAATCATTTTTCAAATATTTTGTCTTGAATATTTGGATACTCTCAAAATGTAAATGACTAAGGACTTCTGTGAAATTTACATTAGAAAGTTTTATGTAATAGTCATCTCTAGTCAAATGTAAGATGTATTACTGCATCATTTACTCTTTCCTAAACCTTACCCAACTCCATAGATTTTTTTCTTCCTGATCTATAGTTCTCTAATCTATCCACTTCTATTAATCTCTCTACTGATTCCACATTGGTGAATTACCATCATTTCTTATCTGAGCTACTGTACTAATTTCCTAACCTATCCACATCCATTCTTGTCCCATTCCAGATATAGTGAGTGAATTTTTCAAACATAAATCTCATAATGTCATTCTTTGTTCAAAACTTTTCTAAAGGACAAATGAGAAGCTATCATGCTCTATAAAGGCTCAATGTGAGATCTGGCTCCTACCTACCTGTGCGATGTCATCTAGAGACACAACTCCTGGTTCTCTACACGCCTGCCACACATACCTCCTTCTCACTCTTCCAACAGTATTAGTTTACCACGACCCATAGCAGGAAATAATTTTACATCATCAGCTAGTTTACACAGTTAGTATGTTATGTTTGTATGTGGTATGTATTTAAGAATGCATTTGTGTTTCATAAAACAAGTTCTGGCTAAGGATCGGTGTGATGTATGTGAATTTTTTTTTATTCTATTCCAATTTATTTTTTTAAATGCTGGTTGCAATTCACCAAATTGGTTTCATACATGTAATGGGTCATGACTCCACAGCTTGAAAAATACCAATTGTTCGGCTCAGCGTCCTGTCTCTATACACTTCCATTTGTCTGGAATATTCCTTCTCCTTCATTTATTCATTCTGATCTCAGCTCAAAGGCCACTTCCTCAAATAAACCGTCCTGGACCACTCTCACCACCCCCACCAGTTAGAGCAGAATCTCCTGTTAGATGCTCTATAGCTGCGGCCCCCAACCCTGGGCCGTGAACCAGTACCCATACCCATCTGTGGCCTGTTAGTAACCAGGCTGCACAGCAGGAGGTGAGCAGCAGGCAGGAGACAGAGAGCAAAGATTCATCTGTATTTATAGCCATTTCCCATTGCTAGTATCACTGCCTGAGCTCTAGCTCCTGTCAGATCAGTCACTGTCTCCCATCACCCCCAAATGGGACCATCTAAGTTGTAGGAAAACAAGCTCAGGGCTCCCACTGATTCTGCATTATGGAGAGTTATATAATTAGTTCATTATATATCACAATGTAATAATAATAAAGTGTACAATAAATGTAATGTGCTTGAATTATCCTGAAACCATGTCCTGCTCCACCCCCCACCCCCAGTGGTAAAACTGTCTTCCATGAAACCAGTCCCTGGTGCCAAAAAGCTTGGGGACTGCTGCCCTATAGCATCCTGTACTTTTCATCATTGCACTTATTACAGTTCAAATAGATGATTCATGTCTTCCCATCTAGACTATAATCTATAAGAAATCAAGACCATGTCTGTTTGCTAACTCATGTGTTCCCTGCTCACAGCACAGTGCTAAGCATATAAGGGATGAACTACTCAAAACTATTTGCAGAATGAATAATGAATTTACAAAAAGAATAATGGACTTATAAACTTATAAAGTTTCAATTAATTTTTATGTTAATAAAAACAAAAATAGTTAACTCTGGGGATGATGAAATGTTTTGAAGTAAAAACAAATTTTTTAAGAAGTCTATTTCTAACCTAGGCACTCTCTGAAAAACCCTTGTTCTCTTCCCCCTCGTCCTTTCTCCCCCTCTTCTTGCAGAGATGCCCCTTCAAGATCCAGCCTGATTAGCTTGGCATGGTGGCATGCACCCATAGTCTCAGCTACTGTGGAGGCTGAGGAGGATGGATCGCTTGAGCCAGGAATTTGAGTCCAGCCTGGGCAACACAGCGAAATCCCATCTCTTAAAGAAAAAAAAAAAAAAAATCTACCTCTACAATAGTATCTTTAAAAAAAAAAAAAAGTATATGAAGGTGAGTAAAGACAAGATTACATAAAACTGAAATCAAAGTTGGATTTCTATTATTGTTTCTCCTGATTATCAAACATGGAGCCTCAACACCTTCCTAATAGCTAAAGTTCCTTTATTCAATATCCTTTTGTTAATCTCAAATTATTTCTAAGAATGTAATTTCTACACTTAAACTAGTTTCAAAACCTATCTACCATTAATTCTTAAATATGTAGATCATTTCTAAAATGAACCCAGGGCAATTATTGAGCACAATTATTACACCTAAGCCTCCCTTCCCACCAACAAAAACAAAAAATTCAAGTGCCTTATTTGGGCAGCTATTTTACAAATCACTAATTAAGAAAGCTATTAGCCTAAAAAAATCTTATTATTTTTTCAGTTTATTTAGTAAGGTCATTCTGTTTAGTTCTGATAGCTTTTAAATTCAGTAAATTACAGAACTGGTCACTGTCACTGGTAAAGATGGTTACAAAACTTAAAGACATATCACAGATTCGCCTATTTCCACAAAAGAACTTACTTTAAGTAACTATGTGACAAATTAGTAACCCAAAGTTGTAAAAAGTGTTTCAAAAATGCTTGAACATTTTTAGAGAAGACTAACAAAATATGTAAAAAAAAAAAATTGAAACAAAATCAAAAACGCATGACAGGGAGAGAAGGAACTAAGATTAAACTATACCTCTCGTCAGCATTATGATGATTAGTGTGCTAATTTTGTTATATAGTCTTTACTACTTTCCATATTTCAAACTGAAAAAAGGAAACATTACAAATGAGAAAAAAATCTCTAAAATAACCAACTTAATCCAAGCTTTCATAATTGAACTGTGGTAATGAGAAAATTTCTCATGTGCTAAAATGAATAATCTCTAGTTGGTGGTAACATAAAGTGTAGTTACTAACAGATTGCAACTGACCATTTAATTAAATTAGGTAATAATGCATGGAAAGTACTTGGGAGAATGTCTGGTTCATCATGAAGGCTCAACAGCTATTAACCATTATTACTAGCAGTGCTTTATTGTGGGAAATTGTTTTTGAACGTACTTAAGTGATAAACAAGATGTGGCTTCACTACAATAAATCTGTAGATTGTAAGCAAGAAATAGAGGACTGGAAACAACTCCAGAAACTTAACTGACTTGTGGAAAACTACTAAAAGGGCTAAGTGAAATTTGAACTATGTAAACAGACTGTTGAGCAAAATATTTGTGAAACTATAATTCTGGTACATCTCCTCCAACTTCAAACCATCAACATCAAAAACATGTATCATCTACTCCTCAAAGAATTCTGTAGCAAGGAGAAATGTAGTATGCAAAACTACTTTCTCTGTACGTTGTAAACTCTAAGTAATATATGCATTAGAAATTTGGTCACAAGCTTCCTGGTCCCCTAGAACATCGCTTTTTCAAGACTTTAGTAGCCTGTGTCAATCAAATGTTCCATTTTCCATGCACTCCTCCCCCAAAATACAGTAAGGAAATATTTTCATTTTAGGCACTGGGCTGTCTAATTGAAGTGTGAAACTGCCACAAATATATGTACTTAACAGTATCCATCTTACCATTTCTACCTGAGGAAAAATTGCCAGATTTTTCAGAAATCTGCTGTTTCAGCACAATTTCTGATTTGGTTAGAATCTATTTTAAAGATGCTTAAAAAAATTAGAAGAGTTCATTCTGAAGGTATTTAATTATATTTTTAAAAAGCACTCCTCACAAAAACAGAATAGGGACATGTGAGACACAGTTTTATCAATAATATGCAAACAATTTCTAAAGGAAGGTGTATAACACACATACACTTCATTCATTTTTGTGCAGTCTGAACCCTGCACACGTTAAAAAAAAGGAAACTGCCCAGCCTCCCACGCCTCCAAAATGTCTAGCATTCCTGGCAGAGAAGGCTCTCCTTTGAACAGCCAAAACTACCCAATGCCAAAGAGGACGTTCCCCATCCCAGGATTTAAATGAAGAGGGAAGAACAAGAGTAACCAAAATGGGCAGCGACGCTGACAACAACGGAGAAAAGATACATGACAGACAAGAGATATACAAGTAGTCGGACGGAGACAGATGGAGAAAGGGGGAGGGGCACTAGCTCCTGTCTTCAGCAGGTAACACCCTGCCCTCAGAAAAGGTTTGAGACCAATACCGTCTGAGGAAGACAGTAAAAAAATACAATAAAATAAAATAAAGACACGAGGCTCGTCAGTCACTTAGGACTCCACCTTGAAACGTCCCACTTCAGCTCACCCATCCAAAATAAATTAAAAAAAATTTTTTTAATGAAAACCGTCAAACCCCAAAGCACGTCCACAACAGAACTGGGATAAACCACAGAGACTGAAGAAACCTCGAGAAGAAAGCCAAAAGACAGAGACGAGGAGAATGCACGCCGGAAAGACTGAAATATCTCGGGAATGAGAGCCCGTCGGATCCAGGGCCGGCAGGAGAAGGGCGGGATCAGAGGCAAGACCCGACTCCGCAGTGGTCAACAGCACAGATTCCGCAGCAAAAGCGCCTGGAGTTTACGTCCTGAGGCTGCCGGTCACTAGACTGTGTGCTTGGGCAGGTTTTCAACCTCAGTTTTCCCTCGTGAAAAATAAGTTGACTAATCATGGACCTGTCCTGAGGATTAAGAGTTAAAATGTGCAAAATTCTTAGAACAGCAGGCGCTCAGCGGTACGGGCTATGTGTTCGCTTTCACTTTATGATCAGCATCATCTGCTCTGGGCTACCGCTCGCGTCCTCCCCGCTCGGCCGCCCCGGCCGCCCTCGCCCTGGTCGGACACTCCTCCCCGAGGACCAGGAACCCCCAGGACCCCGGCCCTTGCCGGAAGGCGCTGGTCCCCGGCGCAGCCCGCAGCCGCCTCTGCTCGGGGCCGCAGCGGGGGCCGCCCGGACCCTGGACGGCAACTTGCGGGCACCCGCCGCGGCGACCCCAGCCCGGGCCGCGGCCGCCCCACACTCACCGCGGCGCTCCATCCCGCGTTCTGGACGCGGACGCCCACCCAACGCTCACCGCCGCCGCCGCAGCCACCGAGGGCTGGAGCCCTCCGCCCCCATCCCCCACGGCCCGCGGACAACCGACCAAGACGCCGCCGCAACTACCGCCACGACCGCGCCGGCCACAGCGGTCCCGCCTCGAGAGCCCAGCCCATTGGCCAGCGCTGGCGGGGGCGGGGCCTGGCGCGCGCGGCAGGTGGGGGCGGCGGCTCGCGCGCGGGTTCTCAGCTGCGCCCCAGCCGACACTATCCCCCGAGCCGCCGGGATGTGCTGGCCGCCCTTGCGCTCGGAGAAAAGTATCCTGATGACTACATGCGGCCAATGGGCACTCTCAGATGACCAATCTACATTTCTTCTAAGGTAATTCTTTGGACCACGTTTTCCCTCTCTCTTCAACTCTCTTGGGGTGGGGGGGTTCCACACACCGGTCAAGCGTGACACAGGCCTGGCCCAACACCTTTCCAGAAGAATGAACTACCTCAAAACCAGCCAACTACTCTGCCTTTGTACCGCTTAGGCCTATCTTACTTTCTTCAACTGCACTCTCGAACTCACCTCAGAACGAGCAAAAAGCCTAAGATGGCATAAATTAAGGAAAGCAGCAGAGGCTGTAAAGCACATACCTCTCATATCAGACTACTCACTGGAACAAACAATTTCATTTATCTCAGTGCTGAAACATTCAGAAAGAACTGAGGGGAAAGTGGGGGGCGGCGTGAATAGTGCTGGGGGCAGAGAGAAAAATCATCACACACAGGACAGAGCAAAAGACACAGCAGTGTGAAGAGGCAAGGGGGAAAGAAAATGGAGTGCACACATAGGAAGAGAGAAAAGTCAAGGAAAACAAACAGGCGAAAGCAGTAAGAGACCACAAGAAGGAAAAATAAAAGAGAGAAAGGAGAGACTACTCGCTAGAGACAGAAAAAGGAAGCAAGCAGGATACAGCCAACAAGTAGGATGGTGACAGCAGGAGAAAACACTCACTGACAAAGAAAGAGAAGAGAAACACCTCTCCTATCTTTGAACCTAACAGAGAAAACAATGTTGGGGAAATAAAACAAACTTGGCCCCTCAGGTACTACCTGGAAAAGATAAATATGAAAACACTCAGCTCCCTGGTTACTTTAGCTCCACAATGGATTTTTCAGACTCAACTTGCACAAATTTCCCCCTAAAACCACAAATACAACAGTACCAAGGACATGCCACAAATACTCAGGAAAACCAAACGTCCTTCTAACCACACTGAAAAAGAAAAATGCACCAAGGATTCTCACCATGGAAACCAATGATGCCTGAACTGAAGCAAACTTATAAGAGGAGACAGAGGAGTCCCCAGGCCAAAAAGAGGCTGAAACAGTGCAACTATGATTTAATCATAAATAAGGTTTTTGGAAGGAAATTTGGGGAAGTCCCTCAACCTCAAACACCCCTTAAGTCTATTTTAAAATTAATTATTTGCACTTATCCACCATTCCCCTTAATAAAGAGTATTGTGTTCCTGATTAAAACGGAACTGGAAACATCACTGACAAGTTCACATGAACAAGTTCCAGATGGAGAGAATGGGTGTGTGGATGGAGGTGGTGGTGTGGCAAAGACAGAAAGGAGCACACAAGAGGGAGAGAAAAGCTGGAAAAGAGAGAGAAAGAGAGGTATGAGAAGGAGAGAGATAAATTGTAGAGGGAAGAGAAAGAGAGGGAAAAGAATAAAGACAATGGGGAAATGCAGAGGCAGGGGAAGGCAAAAAAGGGAAAATGAGACAGAGATGAAGATAAGAAAGACAAACAGAGGTGATAAAAACTGAGAAAGAGATAGACTACCCACTGATAGAGAAAAGGAAGAGGGTCACTTCTCACATGCAAACATTTCTGAGGGAAATGAAGCCAATTAGGCCCCTAGCTTGTACTTGAAAAAGATAAATATGAGAACCTGAGGGTCCTTGATTACCAGGCTTCACAATTATTTTTCAGACTTAATTTTTTTAAATTTACCCATTAAGCTACACCAGTATCAAAAGCACTACTAAAGACATCTAAAAACCAAACATTCCTTCAAATCCCACCAGAGAATGATGCACCATGGACACTTAGAAACCACTGTTGACTCAAAACTGAAAGATATCAATGGAAAAGAGGAAAGGATTCTGAGGGCCAAGGAGGGTGGGGCCGGGCAACTCTCAGAGCTCAAAGGAGCAAAAGCCTACCCCTCATATCTGCTCTGGGTTTTTCTTAACATCCTCCACACCAGATCTACTTCTAAACCATTCCAAAACAGACAACTGTTGTGCATAGGACCTGATACAAAATGGGTCTTCAATGAATGTCAGATGGTTAAATTATAAGGTTTTCTGAGGGAAAATCTGGTCTCAATTTCAATCTTTCTTAAATCTCTTAAAAAATACAATATCTGCCATTCATCTGGAGAATGATGACATTTGGAAATATTTGCAAAAATGGTAGTTCACTTTTAATTTACACAGGTTATTTTATTAATGTCCCTACTTGCATTTTATTTAAAGTAATTTTATATCACACAAGTTTTACATATAAAAAGTATATTACTGCAATAATACCTTTCTGCAAGTCCAAAATTCTTGGTTTATAATTGTAAAGTGTTTAAAACCATCAGTGTATCTGTTACAGAAGTCCAATATCTTAAGTTGTCCAAGTTGCAGAAAAATGGAAGCAACATATAATTTTTTTAAAATTACTTGCATTTTAACCATTTTATATTATTGCCTCTAGTATTTTTCCTTCTCAAATGGAAATTCACACCCTGTATGATACTGCACTTGAGTCAGTCATTCTGTGCAGCCACAACTTATATATTCCTAAAATCTTCATGTGTTCTCTTCAAAATATCTGTGATACCAGACTGAACAGATTAATGATTTTTCTATCTACAGTGGTGACATCATCAGTATTGTTAATTTTGCTAGATATGTGTCTCAATATTCCTGAAGTTGATTCTGTAGCATAGGTAGCCTAGTTTTCATAGCAGAATATGAGTTTAAAAACATTTGACAATGTCTGGAGACATTTTTGGTTGTCATAATTGGGATGGGGGCTTCTACTGACATCTAGTGGGTAGAGGCCAAGGATACTGCTAAACATCCTACTTTCACAGGAAAGCTCTAACTCTTAACAAAGAATTATCCAGCTCAAAAGGCCAACAGTGCCAAGGTTGAGACACCCTGTTCTAGATCCAACTACCACTTTATAAGCTATAAGACAGAGGAACATGTTAAATTATACCACAGGACACACCCAGCAAAATCTGGACTGTGGGCCCCTTTATAGGGTAAACAACATGATTTCTTCCACAAATAAATTGCAAGAAAAAAGATGAAAAGAAAAATCTCTGGATTAAAAAATCCTTAAAAGATATACTAAGTGCAGGAATAAATAAGACCAGACTTACCCTTTCATTGTAGTAAACAACTATAAAACTGGACAAAATATATATTGTTTTTCAGACATTGGACTACACACAGTACAGGACTCTGGGAGACAGGATCACAAATGAGGTAAGCCCTACAGTTGTCCCAACTTTCTGCCTAAGGGCACATACTAGACCATGGCACAGGAAGCAGAAATCAAGCAGAGTGTGGCATTCTTGCTAAGTTCAGGAGATAGGGATCATAGTTCCAGGAGAATGGGGTAGCTAGAATCCATAGGACAGAGTACCAGAGAGGAAGGCTGCAGAAAAAGAAAGAGCTCCAGAAATTTGCATAGGGAATTCCTTAATTCTCTTGCTGAATACTAAATGCACATGTGTAAAGTGAAACTCCACAAGGTTGGGCAAAGAATTTCCAGGGAGCTATAGATGAACAATTCCCAGGTTTCCCACAGTGCTAAAAGAACTCTAAGTTCTCATCAGCCAGATAGAGACCTGCTGAACACCACGGGGAGATCCTAGAAGGGCATGCCATGTAGTGCATCTAACCTAACCCTAATAAAAAAATGTATTCTAGACCCACCCCAATGAAGCTTCAAAACAAGCACATTTTGTAATCATTGTTAATGAGATAGGGCCTCACTCTGTTGCCCAGGCTGGAGTGCAGTGACACAATCACAACTTACTGCAGCCTCCCACCTCAGCCTCCCAAGTGGCTGGGACTACAAGCATATGCCACCACACCTGGCTAATCTTTAAATTTTTTGTAGAGATGGGGTGTCACTATGTTGCCCACACTGGTCTTGAACTCCTTCCTGGCTTCAAGCAATCCTTCCACTTAGGCCTCCCCAAGTGCTGGGATTACAGGAATGAGTCACCACACCTGGCCATTTTGTAATTTTTTTTTTTTAAAGCTGATGTTTAAAACAAAAGTAATAACAATGTGTTGTGGCATTTACAACATATACAGAAACAGACTATATTACAACACAGTGAAGGAGGAAGGCAATCAAAGTACACAGTACCATTCTTAAATTATAGGTGGAGTAGCATAGTATTATTTGAAGATATACCACAAGTTACAAATTATCAAAATCTCCAGAGATAAGTTAATAAGCCAATAGTAGGCATAAATAGAATTTCAAAAACTTAATCCAAAAGAAGGCAAGAAGAAAAAGAAACAAAGAACAGATGGGATGAATAGAAAACAAACAGCAAGATGACAGACTTTAAACCCAATCATAATAATAATTACATTAAATCTAAATACTCTAACCACTCCGATAAAAAGGCAAAGATTCTCAGATTGAGTAAAAAAGTAAGATCAAACTATTCACTGCCTATAAAAAAAAGACTTGGCCAGGCATGGTGGCTCACACCTGTAATCCTAGCACTTTGGGAGGCCACAGCAGGAGGATTGCTTGAGGACAAGAGTTTGAGAACAGCCTGAGCAAGAGCAAGACCCTATCTCTACAAAAAATAGAAAAATTAGCCAGGTGTGGTGGTACATGCCCGTTGTCTCAGCTACTTGGGAAGCGGAAGCAGGAGGATCGGTTGAACCCAGGACTTTGAGCTATGATGATGCCACTGCACACCAGCCCTGTAGACAGAGTGAGACTCTGTCTCAAAACAAACAAACAAACAAAAAGCCAGACTTGAAATACAAAGACACAGATATATTGAAAGCAAAACAACAGAAAAAGATATACCATGCATCTACTAATCATAAGAAAGCTGAAGTGATTCTATTATGTAGGTATGAGACAAGGAATTACCAAGGATAAAACAATATTTCATAATGATAAATGAGTCATTTCATCATAAAGACAAAATAATCCTAAAAGCATATGCACCTTAAAATAGAGGTCCAGAATATATGAGGTAAAATCTGACAGAAATGTATGGAAAAATAAGACAAATCCCCAATGACGGTTAAGATTTCAACAATCTTCTCTCAGTGATTGACAGAATCACAGAAAATCATTAAGGATATAGAAGACTTGAACACCACTATCAATCAATTTAACTTGATAGACATTTATAGAAAACTCCACCCAACAATGGCAGAATATACATTATTTTCAAATGTACATGGAATAGTCACTAAGATAGACCATATGTGGGACCATAAAACAAGTCCCAATAAACTTAAGAGGACTGAAATCATGCAGTGTGTTTTCTCTGACCCCGGAAAAATGAAATTTGAAATCAGTCACAGAAAGATATCTGGGAAATCCCCGAGTATTTGTAAATAATAAAGCATACCTTTAAAATAACCCATGGGTCAAATTTACACAAGAGAAATTTTAAAATATTTTGAACTAAATGAAAATAAAAATACATTTCAAAATGTAAAGATTATACAGTAAAAGTTGTGGTTAGAGAAATATACAGTTTTAGATGCTTTTTTCAAAAAAAGAAAGGTTTGAAATTAATGCTCTAAGCTTCCATTTTAAGAAGTTAGAAAACAAAGAGCAATTTAAGTCCAAAGAAAAAAGGAATGAAATAACAATAAGAGCAGAAATCAATGACATAGAAAACAGACAAGAGAGAAAATTCAGTGTAACTAAGTAGATTCTTTGAAAAGATCAAGTAAATTGATATATATCTAGCTAGACTGATCAAGAAATAAAGTGAGAAAACACAAATTACTAAAATCATGAATGAAAGAAGAGACAACAGTACAGACTCTACAGATATGGAAAAATGCCTTGGAAGACACAAATGACTAAATCTGACAGAAGAAATAGAAAATCATTATATGTATTAAAGGATTTAATTAATAACTAAAAATTTCCTCCAAAGAAAACTGTAAACCTACATGGGCTTCACTGATAAAATCCATTGAACCAGATAAAATAATCCTACACAAACTCTTGGAAGATAGAGGAGACAGAACACTTCCCAACTCATTCTGTGAGGCCAGCATTATTAATTATCCTGATACCAAAAACAAAGACGTTACAAAAAAACTACAGAACAAATCCTTAAGACAGTATCAGTAAGTCAAATCCAACAATATATAAAAAGAATAATATGTCATGCCTAAGAAGTGTTTATCCCAGGAATGCAAGCTTAGTTTAACATTTACTAGAGAAAAACCATGTGATCATCTCAAAAGATGCAGAAAAAGTATCTGACAAAATTCCCTGCCCATTCTTGATTAAAACAGTCAGCAAAATAGGACTAGAATTTCTTCAACCTGATAAAAGGCATCTATAAAAAACCTACAGCTAACATTATAGTTAATGGTGAAAGACAATGTTTTCCCCTTAAAATGAGTATCAATATTGTTACTGAAGGTCTTCAAGAGTACAATAAGAGAAAGAAATAAAATGCATTCAGATTGGAAAAGAAGCAAAACTCTTTATTCAGAGACAACATGTTTATATGCATAAAAATCCTAAGAAACCTATCAATGAGCTACCACATCTATTAAATGAATATAGCAAGGATGCAGAATACAAAGTCAACATACTATAATCAATTTTATTTATATATACTAGCAACAAACAATTGAACAATAAAATTTTTAAAACCAGTATCATTCACAATAACATCAAAAAACAAGACATTTTTAAGAATAAATTTAACAAAATAGGTGCAAGATTCTAAATGGGAAACTATAAAATGCTACTGCAAGAATTTAAAGATTTAAATAAATCAACAGGTGTACCACATTAAGGGATAGGAAGACTCAATATTCTTAAGATGTTACTATTTGTCAAATTGATCTCAAGCAATCCCAAAATCCTTCCAGGTTTTTCTGCAATTTATATTAAAATGTTAAAGATATGAAATAGCCAAAACAATTTTTAAAAAGAACAAAGTTGAAGGATTTACATTTCTTGACTTCAAGATTTACTACAGAGCTACAGGAGTCAAGACAGTGTGATACTGGTATAAGGAGAGGCATACAGATCAATAGAATAGAATAAAGTCCAGAAGTAAGCCTACATACAGGCATACCTCAGCGACAATGCTTGTTCAGGTCCAGACAATACCTACCACAATAAAGTGAGTATCACAATAAAGCAAGTTACACAGATTTTATGGTTTCCTACTGCATATAAAGGGTATGTTTACACTATACTACAGACTACTAAGGGTACAACAGCATTATGTATGAAAAAAAGTACATAAGTAAAAAATACTTTAGTGCTAAAAATGCTAACAATCATCTGAGCCTTCAGTAAATTGTAATTTTTTTGCTGGTGGAGGGTTTTGCCTCCATGTTCATGGCAGCTGACTGATCAGGGTGGTGGTTGCTGAAAGTCAGGGTGGCTGTGGCAATTTCTTAAAATAAGACAGTAACAAAGTTTGCCACATTCATTAACTCTTTTCTTAAGAAAGGTTTCTCTGCAGAATATGATGCTGTTCGATAGCATATAACCCACAGTAGAGCTTTCAAAATTAGAGTCAATCCTCTCGACCCCTGCCACTGCTTTATCAACAAGGTTTACTCAGTATTCTAAATCCTTTGTTGTCATTTCAACAATGTTCACAGCATCTTTACCAGAAGTAGATTTTACCTCAAGAAACTGCTTTCTTTGCTCATTTATAAGAAGCAAGTCCTCATCAGTTCAAGTTTTATCATGAGATTGCAGCAATTCAGTCACATCTTCAAGGATTCACTGCTAATTCTAATTTCTTGCTATTTCTACCCCATCTGCAGTGACTTACTCCACTGATGTCTTGAACCCCTGTAAGTCATCAAGAGGGCTGGAATCAACTTCTTCCAAACTCCTGTTTATGTTGATATTTTGACCTTCTATGAATCACAAATGTTCTTAATGATATAAAGAGTAGTGAATCCTTTCCAGAGGGTTTTCAATTTACTTTGCCTAGATCCATCAGAGGAATCACTATCTATGGCAGCTACAGCCTCATGAAATGTATTTCTTAAATAGTAAGACTTGAAAGTCGAAATGACTCCTTGATCCCTGGGCTGCAGAATGGATGTTGTGTTAGCAGGCATGAAAACATTAATCTCCCTATACGTCTCCATGAGAATTCTTGAGTGACCAGATACATTGTCAACAAGCAATAATATATATACATATATATATTTTTTTTTTTTTTGAGACAGAGTCTCGCTCTGTTGCCCAGGCTAGAGTGCCGTGGCATCAGCCTAGCTCACAGCAATCTCAAACTCCTGGGCTTAAGCGATCCTTCTGCCTCAGCCTCCCAAGTAGCTGGGACTACAGGCATGTGCCACCATGCCCGAACAAGCAGTAATATTTTAAAAGGAATTTTTTTTCTGAGCAGTGGGTCTCAACAATGGGCTTAAAATATTCAGTTAACAATGATGTAAGATGTGCTGTCATCCAGGCTTTATTGTTCCATTTACAGAACACAGGCAGAGGAGATTTAGCATAATTCTTAAGGGCCCTGGGATTTTCAGAATGGTAAATGAGCACTGGCTTCAACTTAAAGTCACCAGCACCATTAGCCCCTAACTAGAGAGTCAGCCTGTCCTTTGAAGCTTTAAAGCTAGGCATTGACTTCTCTCTAGCTAGGAAAGTCCTAGATGGCATCTTTTTCCAATAGAAGGCTGTTTCGTCTGCATTGAAAATCCAAGGTTTAGTGTAGCCACCTTCATCAATTATCTTAGCTAGATCTTCTGGATAACCTGCTGCAGCTTCTACATCAGCACTTGCTGCTTCACCTTGCACTATTATGTTATGGACACTGCTTCTGTCCTTAATCCTCATGATTCAACTTCTGCTAGCTTCACACTTTTCTTCTGCACCTTCCTCACCTCTCTGTCTTTATAAGAGAGTTAGGGCCTTGCTCTGGATTAGGTTTTGGGTTAAGAGAATGTTGTAACTGGTTTGATCTTCTATCCAGACCAAACTCTCTCCATATCAGCAATAAGGGTTTTCACTTTCTTATCATTTGTGTGTTCATTGGAGCAGCACTTTTAATTCCTTCAAGAACTTTTCCTTTGCATTCACAAATTCGCTGTGTGGCACAAGAGGCCTACCTTTCAGTCTATCTTGGTTTTCAGCATGCCTTCCTCAATAAGCTTAATCACTTCTAGCTTTTGATTTAAAGTGAGAGATGTGCGATTCTCTCTTTCACTTGAACACTTAGAGTCCACTGTAAGGTTATTAATTGGCCCAATTTCAATATTGTTGTGTCTCATGTAATAGGGAGGCCCAAGGACAGGGAGAGAGATAGGGGAATGGTTTGTTGGTGGAGCAGTCAGAACACACACATTGATCAATTAAGTTCGATGGGAGTGGTTCATGGTGCCTCAAAACAATTACAATAGTAATGTCAAAGACCACTGATCACAGATCACCATAACAGACATAATAAAAAAAAAGTTTGAAATACTGTAAGAATTACTAAAATGTGATAGAGACATACTATTAGAAAAATGGTACCAATAGACTTGCTCAATACAGGGTTGTCACAAACCTTCAATTTGTAAAATATGCAATATCTGAGAAGTGCAATGAAACAAAGCACAGATAAACAAGGTATGGCTGTATATATCGTCAGCTGAATTTCAACAGAAGTGCGAATGTAATTCAACAGGGGGAAAAGTAGTCTTTTCAATAAATGGTGCTAAAATAACTTATCCATATGGGAGGGGGGAATGAACTTCTTTATTTCACAGCAAACCCTAAAATTAACTTGACATATGTCATAGACCTAAACATACAACCTAAAACTATCAATCTTTGAATTCAGGACTCAGAAGGGGCAGCTGCCTGTTTTTATAAATAAAAGACTTCTGTGGAATACAGCCATGTTTATGTTTTGGTTGTTTTTTTAATTTTTTTTTTTTTTTTTTTTTTGAGGCAGGGTCTTGCTTTGTTGCCCAGGCTGGAGTGCAGTGGCATGGTCATAGCTCACTGCAACCTCCAATTCCTGGGCTCAAGTGATCCTCCTGCCTTAGCCTCCCAAGTAGCTGGGACTGCAGACATGCACCACCATATCCAGCTAATATTTTTTAAAATTTTTTGTAGAGACAGGATCTCACTGTGTTGCCCAGGCTGGTCTCAAATTCCCAGCCGCAAGTGATCCTCCCACCTCCGCCTCCCAAAGTGCTGGGATTATAGGCATGGTGCCCAGTCTATATATTGCCTATAACTGATTCTGAGCTACAACAGCAGAGTAGTTGAGGCAGTGTGGCTTGGAAGTCTAAAATATTTACCATCTTGTCCTTTAAGAAAAAGTTTGAAGATCCTTTTCTAAGAGAAAATATGGGAGAAAATCTAGGGAATGATTTCTCAAACACAAAAAGCAAAAACCATAGAGGAAAACATTGGTGAACCAGACTTCAAAATGTAAAACTTCTGCTCTTTGAATGACAGCCTTGAGAAATGAAATGCAAGCCACAAACTGGGAAAAAAAATCTGACAAGGGATTTATAGCCAAATGATATCAAGAATTCTTACAAATAAATAATAAGCAACTCAATAAAATAATGAGTAAAGAAGTGAACATACACTCCACAAAAGATACACAACTGGGCAATAAGCACAGGAAATAGTGGTCAACATCATTAGTATCAGGGAAATACAAATTTAAAGTATGGTGAGATAACCACTAAATAACCACAAGAAATTTTAATTTTAGTGAGACTGAAATACTAAATGCTGGTGAAGATATAGAGCAAGTGTAATTATAATACAACACTTCTATACAAGGTACATAATCACTTGGTAAACAGCCTGGCAGTTTCTCATACAGGTAAACATATATTTAACATACAATCCAGCAATTTTTATGTACCCAAAAGAAATGTGGCTTATTTAATTATTAGAGTAACAATAAAGACAAAAAATAAAGTAGAAACTCTACACAAAAATCCTTATCATACGAAATGTGCTCCTAACCTTCCTTTTAACCCCCCTTGTTTCTTTACTGACAAATGTGCCTTTATGTGTTGTGGCTCATCACCACACTGGAGCTCAGTGGAAAATTAAAAACACTCAAAATAGCCTGCAAAGCTTCAAAGCAGAAACACAAAAGCTGGATCAGTAACATCTTTGGAACAGGCTGAGCATCTCAAATCTGAAAATCCAAAAATCCAAAATGCTCCAAAATTTAAATTTTTGAATGCCAACACGATACTCAAAGGAAATGCTTGTTGGAGCATTTCAGACTTTGGATTTTCAGATGTGAAATGCTCAACCAATAATAATAATAAAGGAAGGTGAGGTTTGAGTAAGCACTTGAAATAGGTAAGGAAGTTAGCTAAGTAGATATCTGGGGAAACGGCAGCCTAGAAAAACCGGCGGTTCTGCCCAGAAGGGCCTTTCTACCTTCTGTGCTTACTAAAATCATTCTCTTACTTTCAAGCTCATACAAAACACTACTTCCAAGAAGCATTTTCATTTCCTGCACTGAGAATAAATTATCCCTCTACTTTCCTGTAGGACATTCAACATACTTTTCTCAGGGAACCCATGATATTATGCTTTGGGCCCTATTTATTTAATATTACCTATTGCCACCAAATAAATGGAAAGGTTCTATAGGACTCTGTCTAGCGGAGTGGGATCAGGCTAAATTTTCTGAGTGAATGCTGAATGAATCACCAGTGGTACAAGAATGAAAATTCTTCCAACGTGCCTTCTGGACATGAGCTTTGTTCAATGTAGTACTAACCTGCTGGGACCAACAGCAGTGGCTGTAAAAGCCCATGTTCCTAGTGGGCTTTTACAGTGGGGAAATTGAAGGTGCTGGGAGGTAGATTTTCTATTTTAGGGAAGTGGGGGAGATGTAATGACAAGCCACCATACATTCCCTGAACAGTGCTTTCTTCATCTCAGCCAAAGTTATATTTCCTGCCAATTTGGGGACTGAAACATTTTCTACCCAGACCTACCTTACTTTCTTCTAGTTCACTCTTAAACTCTTCTGAGAATCATGAGACATGTACTTGTAAAGCTAATGAAGCTTAAGCATTAGGGCTCCTTACTTGCATGCACAGTTACTACAATACAGAGCATTTCCACGTAGGCATTTCTGGCAAATTGTCTAAAGAAATCAGTGAAGAAAGAGACCTAAATCTCCAAGACCCCCATAATTCGTTGTGATTTCTATACTCATTTTAAATATTAACTTTCATATCTAATTTTGAATTTTTTTTTTTCTTAAAGAGGGAACAACTTCTAAACTGAATGAGGAAGCGAAGCTAATTCTCAAAGAAGAGGAAAGAAAAAGGTAAACGTAGAACAAAAAGCTCCTTGGCTATTTTGGCTCCACTGCGGTCCTAACACCCCTCCCCCAAAAGATCCACCGTTAGAAAACATAGGATGTCAAAGATCCAAAAAACACAATGCAGAACTAACTTCACCCTTGGTCTCTTAGGAGGAGGTAGTGGTGAGAAAGTGAGATAAACATGTCAGAGAGGCTCAAAGACAAGGAGAGTCCTCGGCTACTCTGTTTCAGCCAAAGCAAGGCCCTCCCCCGTAACTCAAGGTTTCTATCACAGACAGGGGCCAGGACACTTAGGGAAACAAACTCACAGGGATACGCTTTCCTGGCAGTAGCTGCCATCTCCTGGCTTGTCACTCAGTATTGTGCAAAACACACATTTGCCCTATGGCTATGGCTGGGAAAAGGTGGATGGGGTTGAGGGAAGGGAGGGGTTAAAGGGCAGTAATAAAGGGAGAATAGAGAGGGGGTGAGAGTGGAGGGAGACGGGGTGACAGAGACGCACCAGAGGGGGCACATGAGAAGAAGGGCAGGAGGCTGTTTTTGCACCTTTAGGTCACCCTCCCCCAAAGTAACAAACAGCCAAGGCCTAGGTGAGGTGAAGAGTGATAAGAAAAAGTAAATAAGGAACAGGGGATGTCTGCTGTTTTTACTCAGCCTTTGCATTTGTCAGACTGAAAATTCAGAAAATCTCACCAAACTTCCAAAAAAGATTCCCAGTGAGTTGGACGTGAAGACCCAGTGAAGGAAACCAATGGGAGAGGGTAAAGGAGCCCCTGAATTCCGCAGTAAGGCAAGCAACGCCAGTGACTAAAAAAGGGAGAGGGGCTGAGGGACGCTAGGGGGGATCTGGAAGGGAAGGAAAGTCCACCCGACGAGCCTCTCCCCGGCAGCCCCAGCAGTGTCCAACTCCGAGCGCTCCCCGGGGTCCACTGGGTCCTCGCAGCGCCCGCTCGCGTCCCCACCGCTCTTCCCCTCCGGCCTTCCAGGCGCGCCCCTCGCCCCGGTCGGACACTCTCCGAGGGCCAGGAGCCCCGAGGACCCCGACCCTGGCCCGCGGGCGCCGGTCCCCAGCGCAGCCCGCAGCCGCCTCCGCTCGGGGCCGCCCAGACCCTGGACGGCAACTTGCGGGCGCCCAGCGCGGGCGACCCCAGCCCGGGCCGCAGCCACCGCGGCGGGAGCCAGCGCCGCCGCCCCACACTTACCGGGCGCTGCATCCCGCGTTCCGGACGCGGACGGCCCCCCAACGCTCACGGCCGCAGCCGCCGAGGGTTGGAGCTCGCCGCCCCCATCCCCCACGGCTCGCGGACAACCCGCCAAGCCGCCGCCGCAACTACCGCCACCACCGCGCCAGCCACCACCGCGCCGGCTTCGGCCGCCCCGCCTCCCGCCTCGTGCCGCCCGCCCACAGAGCCCAGCCCATTGGCCCGCGCTCGCGGGGGCGGGGAGCGGCGCCCTGCAGCAGGTGGGGGCAAGAGCTCGGTCAGGCGCGGGTTGTCAGCTGCGCTCCAGCCTGACACTGTCCCCAAAGTCGCGGGACGTGTCGTCCCCCTTTGCGCTGGGAGCGGGGCAGGCGCAGCGACTTAGAGAAAAGTCACCTTTTGCACCCTCCAGCAGGGAGCAGGTCCTCCGTCCTTGTTGTTTAATTGGACATTTTTTTTGTGGACACTATGAATTCCTTCCAATCAGGACTCCGGTCTTCAACTTGTTTTTGCCGCCTTCTTCCTCCACCATCCTTCCTTTCAAAACAAAAATACATTTTGTGCTTAACTTTACAACTGTTCCACTCTCTTCTGTCTTCAACTGTCACTTTCATCAAACTCAAAACATCAGCTATTAGGCACAGTACCTGGCACATGGTAGATGTTCAGTAAATGCTATTAATAGTTGACTGTGCCCTCTTACCATGCTATTTGCTTCTTACCATTAAATGTTCCTTGAGTAATGGGACTCATCAATACAGTGGGAGAAAGGAACAACCAAAATTTCAGCACTTATCTAGATGTTGAATCACGCGTCATGTATGGGGGGAAAAGCACAGTGTTTGTATTGAGTAGTGAGAGTATATATTAGTAACACCCAAGAACCTACCAAGAATATCCTTCCTGTCTTCTGTGCTGACGCATAACAGGCACTCCATGAATATTAGCTGATAAATGGGTAAAATTATGGGAATGGAATTTGGAAAAGTCCCTCAACTTCACTCTCCATTTAAATCTTTTTCAAAAATTTGCCATATTCTTCACTCTTCTTCATTAGTCAGGAGGAATATGACATTTGAAAACATTCTCAAAGGAAAATGGTAGTTCATTTTTACAATAAATAAATATGATTTTACCTGAGAAAGAATGGACATTAAAAAACTGCTATCTGGGTCAGGTGGCTGTGTTTGGCAATGAAACTAAGAAATAAAGGACAATACTTCCACCAAATCCTTGAATGATGTGCCAGCACATGCCCCGAATCCTCCTTGTAAGCCAACTTTCTTTTTCTTTCTTTTTTTTTTTTTTTTTACCAATAAATGATTCTCAGTTACAGTGGGTCATGATCATGGCTTTGGAGGACAAAGAATAACAGACAAACAGATAGGAAATCAGACATGTAACTGAATTAGTAAGGAAACATATATGATGATATAGTATTGCTATTTTATAATTACGGTATATATTAACACATATCTACTCTGCCTATTGAAATGTTCTTCATTCCTTCCATGACAGAGGATACTACTTCTGCTCTGAAACCTTCCTGTTCTCCCCACTGAAAATCAATAATCCTATTCAAAATTATATGGTACACAGGATACTATTCTTGTGGCACTTGTGGTTTTGGTGCCATGTTTATTTGATAGTGTTTATTTATACTAATTAGATTTAAAGTCCCATAGTACTACATTACCTAGGTCTGCATCTGATACACAATGGGCACTCACTGAATGTTTTCTGCAGGAATTCTGAGGGAATGGTCAGTGGGTCCAAGAATAAAAATTCTTGTAGGGTGATTTTTTTTTATCATAAGCTCTGCTCCACTTGGTTGTATCTAGTGGAAGCAAATGCAATGGCCACAAAAAGCATATGCCTAAGACAAAGCTTGTGGTAGATATCCCATGCCAGAGGTGAAAGGGCTAATCAGAAGGTAGTTGGTGGAGATGGGAACTTAGTCCCACAGGAGAGCACTGTGGACAGGTGCTTTTCACCTAAGCCACACTCCAATGGCAGTCTGTCTAGGATGATCCAACATTGTCCACCAGGCATATCCTGTTTTTATTCATTCCACAAAGATTTATTGAGCATCTGCAATGTGCCAGGCATTGTTCTAAGCACAGGGACCTTTAAATCCACTCTCAGATCCTCCTCAACCATGATTAATTCCTGTGAGAGGAAAAGAAATAATGGAAGCAGGCAAGGGTGGCCCAAAGGCAGGTGGGATCCCTGGACTGCTGCTGTCCTTGACCTCACTGCTCGGGCTTTTCGAACAACTAAGAGCCTGACAGGCCACAATGAGTATAAAGGCTCCAGATTCCAAGGTGGACAAAACTCACCAAGCAGGTTATTAATCTTGATTCCATGATGGTTGTAATTGAGAAACAAGGAATCAATTCAGACCACATGCTGCAAATAAATGTGAAAGACATTGCAAACATCCAAGACTTCTATGCTGTCATTAGAAGAGGAAACTGAGTAAGACTGACAAAAATAAAGAAAAACTTAAGTGAGTGTATCAATATAATATATTCATTTTCTGTCTAGATTAAGGTATTACATTTCAAACCCCATTTTTTTATGCATTTTAAATTTTCTTATAAGACTTTTGATGTCATAAACCCCTGTGCTTAAGCCACCATATACCAAAAGCCCTACTTAATCTGTGAGGAAACTCCTCTAATAATTAATGGTCAGTGAAAAAATAATATTGGCCTTAAAAATGCAATTATTGATACTTCTGCAGATAAAGAGATGATGATGATAGAAATTATAACTAGCCATCCATAATTCACTCTGTGCTAGACACTGTTTTAATTATACCTTACATTTAGTAAATTATTTAGTTCTTACAAAAACCCTATGAGGTACTATTATCATATCCATTTTACAAATGAAAAACTGAGGCACAGAACAGAAGTTCAGTAAAGAATTTCTGCTGTAAAGATAGTACGGAATCATTCCTCTTATTCTACCTCCGCCATTCTGTCCTTCTTGCCCTTTCTCAGATATCCCAAGGTCCCTCTCATCTCAGGGCATTTGCCTCTGCTGTTCGCTTTGCCAGGGAATGGGCTTCTTCCATTTATCTATGTGACTCGTTGCTTGCTGCCTTCTAGTCTCTCCTCAAATGATCCGTATCAATGGTGTGTTCCCTGACCACTCTGAAAAAACAGCATTCCCCCTTTCTGACGCTCCCTATCTTCCTTACTCTGCTTTAACTTTTGCCATAACACTTTTCCCTCTACTGACTTGATATAGAATTATTAGTCTATTTACATATTTTTTATTTCCCCTCACTAGTGTGGAAATGTAAGCTCCATGAAAGAAGGGATTCTGCCTGCTTTGTTCACCATTATATCTCCAGCCCCTGGAAAAGTACTTGGAATTAATCAATAAATGAAAGATTTAAAGAAAATAACAATACATGTACATTAGATTTATCTTTTGAAGGATTAGTTTGTTAAGATTTTGAAAGTTTTAATCAGATAAGAGAAACATATTGCTTTGTTTGACAATGATTTTACTTTAGCTGTTTGTAACCAACATACAAACACATGCCAAGTTTAATTATTTTACGAAATCTTTATCTGAAAGAGCCATAAATAACTCTAGAATCTTAAATTATTTCCTTCCTTCTTTAAAGTAGAGACGTGAACATTTTCTGCTATTGTTTTTCTTTCATCTATTCTACCAACTGCTAACTAGGTCAGAAGGCAGATACAGCTACCCTTAACATGTGTATTCTCTTCTATGATCCACACAAAATATCTATGAGATGATAAAATGAGATCTGTTTTTCCCAAAAGAATTTCATAATTTTCAGAGTCAGAGGGATGTTAGAGTTTATCTACTCCATTCTCCTTTATTTTATAAGGATAGCCCAGCCCAGCTTTCCTAGGCATCATGGTCAGTTGTTAACCTAACTAGATTGGAATGAAGACCAGGGCTCTTTCTATACTAACTAATAGATTGAAGTTTTAAAATCTCTGAAAGTCTACAAAATTAGATCAGAACACCTACCTGAGTCATTCTTAGTTTAATGAGTAAATATTTAAGCTATGCTAACATGTTGTTTTGTTTTGCTTTTTTTTTTTTTTTTGAGATAGGGTTTTGCTACGTTGCCCTGCCTAGAATGCTGTGGAGTCAGCCTAGCTCACAGCAACCTCAAACTCCTGGGCTCGAGTGATCCTCCCGCCTCAGCCTCCCAGGTAGCTGGGATTACAGCCACCACACCTGGCTAATTTTTTCTATTTTTAGTTGTGCAGCTAATTTCTTTCTATTTTTAGTAGAGACGGGGTCTCATTCTTGCTGAGACTGGTCTCAAACTCCTGACCTCAAGTGATTGTCCCATTTTGGCCTACCAGAGTGCTAGGATTATAGGCATGGGCCACCATGCCCAGCCCCCTAACATGTTTAAATATGAAATTTGTTTTGCAAATTTCTCCTATTATTTTGGAGGTATGATTTATTGTTACTAAAGAAAATAATGGCACTAAAAAGGCATGGCATGACTTTGCATGGAACTAGTAAGGAGCTTGGTTTGCTCTTGAAATAGAAAGTTGTCCAGAGGCATTCTGGAACATACACACACACACACACACACACACACACACACGGCCTTTCTCTGGCTTTAGGAAGGAATAGAGCCCAATGGAAACATTACTAATCTCTTTCTTTATCTACCCACTGAACAAATATTGCTGAATGCTTGGAGAAACAATACTACCACTAGTGACTTTAATGAGTGTTTATCTTTCTAACTACATATTTATATAGGGGTGATTGCCTGTGGCATGCTTGCCAGAGAATTGGGAAGTGACTGCTTATAAAAGTTGAAAAATATTTGGTTTACAAACCTGTTTTTAAGTTCATTCAAAAAGACATTACATTTCATAGCATCAGAAGAACTATTATTATCTAACCATTTAGATACCTAGATTTAAATAATTTTTATTCTGAAATTATCTCAATAGTTGACAATGTGGCACTTACATTAGAAGAATGAAAATATAGAAAAAAATACTATGAATTAATAATCCCATAATATTGGTGTCTAAAATTGTCTACAGATACTTTTACTTCAAAGACCTTAAAAAATATTGATTGATTGTCACTGATGGATTGACGTCCTTTACCTTATCCTGCTTGATGACATATTTGGTTTAGGATGTTCATCAATGTAATTAAATTTTGTATGGGAGCTACATGGTACTAGACTATAGGAGGTCACAGACATAACCATCTATCCTGCTAGCCAAAAAGCTGATGAAATACCTGTTACATAACATCACTGAAACCATCAGCTTATTTCAGGGTGGAGAACAGAGGGAATAGCAAACAAGGCATCAGGACAGCAAGCTGCCTTGCTTAGGAGTTAGCTTGAATTGGGCTACAAAGTGAAAAATGCTTTCAATCTCTTCTGTGAGTAGATGAAGACAATACTGCCTGACATTCTGACTTCTAGTAGCTTCCTTCTGGGTAATGATTAAGAATCAAGAGGAGAAAAAAGAGCTCCATTCAGGAAAAATGACTAAAAGATAAAAGGAGCCTACCAAGAAACCAGATTCTAAGGAAATGACTAGTCCAGTAGACAGAGGTCTTATATAGACCTTGGAGTTGCTTAGAGACTCAAAAAGTAGAGACATAGGATGTGGGTCAAGGGACAATGAATTCTAGAAGAACCCTCTGAAGATGTTTCACAGAGAACTGGTATTTTAATTCACCTAGGCTTTTATTGAACGCCACCAAGTCCGTAAAATGGAGCTGCCGATGCCAACAGCAATGCTATACTGGCCGTCAGTACTCCGAGTACCGTGGAAACAGAAGGGGCTAAGTGCTTCCTTCCGGTAGGGGGGGCAGGGCAGGACTGTGGGGAGGAGGAAAATATAAAGGAGATAGAGATCACAGCGTAGGGAAAATTTCTTAAGAACAAAGTAAACCACTGATTTATCTGTTATGGGCTGAATTTTGTCTCCCCTAAATTTATGTGTTGAAGTCCTAACCCCCCTTACCGCAGAATATGATTGCATTTGGAGATAGGGCCTTTAAAGTGGTACTTAAGTTAAAATAAGGTCATTAGTGCCCCTAATCCAATGATGATGTCCGTATAGAAAGAGACTAGGACACAGACCCACACACAGGGAAAACCATGTGAAGACACAGGGAGAAAATGGCCATCTATCTACAAGCTGAGAGAGGCCTCAGTAGAAACCAGCCATGCCGACACCTTGATCTTGGACTTCTAGCCTCCAGAATTGTGAGAAAATAAATTTCTGCTGTTTAAGGCCACCCATTCTGAGGTACTGTGTTATGGCAATGCTAGCAAACTAACACACAAGGGAACACCATTTAAATTCTAGGAATTAAATAATAGCATTGATAGGTTCTAGTTGGACCTAAGACCATCCCCTTCCCTATCCTGTAAAAATATTAAGTACAACTGTGGCTGAAAGTTGCCATTATCAAATGCTTTAAGTGGGGCATTTCTTCTTCCCAATATTTGCAAGTCAGGATGAGTCATTATCACTCCTACTCTGGGGTGTGGCCCAGGATGCGACATCATATCCATTGTCATATTATCATTAAAATAAGAAGGCAGGATGTTTACAAGCCTGATGTTCTGTAAGCAAAGTATTTTCAGTGGGAGGAGGTTGAATAGTTTCTGGTCAGAGCTGAAAGGATGTCCTGGTCTCTTAATTTGTATCCAACAGAGGAAGACTTGGTGTGGCAGTTGTAAGGATACAATTGCTGCCACTGCAATTGGTATTTGTGGCTAGTTAATAATAATAATTCTATCGCAGTGCTTGGCTCATAATATGAGCTCAATAAGCACTAATTTACTTTTCCATTCTTTTTGATTCTATGGTACTTCATGGTGTACAAAGCTCTGCCACATACACTATCTCAATTTATCTTCAAAATAAGTCTGTGAAATATGAATTATTGTTAGCATCCTTATTCATATAATAAGAAAACTATATCCCAAGGAGGGTGGACTATTTACTCAAAGTTTCACAACTAGTTAATAGCTGAGATTGAGCTCAAACTAAGGTCAGCTGTCTCCTCAAGCAAGACTCTTTCCAATACACCCACCAGCTCTAGATAATTAGTTCTTTTCCACCCTGTAAGTTTCAAATAATACACTTTAATCAAGGAATGACATTTTCTGTATCCATCAAACATTCTTGGTAATAAAGAGTCTTGATATTTATTGTACACATTATACCTACCCTACAAATATTGCATGAATAAACATTTTGCACATACAAATGGGCAGATGAGAAGAATACCCCCAGAAACCCTTCATAGGTTACTTTTCCTACTACTGCCCTTGGGTCAGAATTCCTAAAGAGTGACTGCTTGGAAGATACTTTCTCTTACATAAACACAGAGTTCCAACTTAACCAATACCCAGAAATAGATTTAACAGTACTAATTTTTATAAATTTTATGGGTTTTTTTAATTTTACTTTGAGTATGTATGTGTATGTATGTGGGGAAGCAACATTGTTTCTATAGGAATATACCTTTTAGATTCTTTATGCCAGAAAAAGCAGACTTTGGAATGTAATCCATTCATTAGATGGGAAATCCTTGAAAATTAAGACTTTTCAAAGAATTGGTTTATGTTCCTCTCAAACCAATCCTTTATGATTCAGAAAGCACTTCAAGAATCTTGCAATGTCTCTGAATGATTATTATGACTCATGTAACATTATCCCAATGATATATGCCCTATAGGAGCAGAGAAGGACTAGTTAATTAGACATTGGATGATGACAGAGTGTTGTGACATTGCATAGGTGGTGCTATCCTATTGGAGATCCTATCAGAACCCCTGATAGCACCTGAATGAAGTCCAGCCAATGCACCGATTTGATAACTCACTCCATAACTTTTCGTTCTTAGAGAAAGAAGAAGATGATAGAAGTTCTGATTAGACATGTTGGATTCTGCTAATGGAGGACCAAATATTAAGTGTGATATAAGAAAACATTAAAATAGAGGGTGAAAACTCAAAACACTAGACAGAGAAACGAGACCCCTGCAGGAGGCATCCATTCCTTTTTAGCTCCAGATCACTGTTGTCATAGGTAAGGTGACCACACATCCCAATTTGACCTGGGTAGTCTCAGTTAACACTGGTTGTTCAGGTATAATTATTAATAGAGCTTCCTCTCACTCTCACAAGTGTGCCAATTTGTACAATACAGTAAATGGGCACTCCAGTCATAGGAGAATTCAGGCTTAGTATTACTTGGTCTTTAAATTTTTTAAAGCAGAAATTTGAATTTTTATAGAACATCTCTGGATTTCTAATATGAACAATAAATTTGAAATTTTAAAAATTGTCTAGGTCAAATAAAACTCATGAGGGGTAGAATCTGGCTGGAGAGCTACCAGTTTGCAACCTCTAAGAACTCTAGCTGATAGTGCTCTTTGCTTTACCTTTTCGAAGAACTTGGCTTTCACGTGGCTGAAAAGAAAGGGCGCTAGGGAGAGCCTTCTGCTCTAGGAAGTTCAGTGGTAATCAGGGTGGGGTCCAGGAGACAATAGGCCTGATACGGGCAGTTTAAGCCTGTTGTTCTAGGCCTTAGTAATGATTATAGCTAGCACTTTCCATGTACTAAGGGCATTATATAGATTATCTCATTTATTCTTTACAGTAGCCAATGAGGAAGGTATTATTATCTTCATTGTTCCAATGAGGAAACTGAGACTTAAAGAGACTAATTAGTTTGAACAAGGTCACCTCACTAGTAAGTGGCAAAACTAGGACCTGAACTCATGTCAGATTTGACTCCAAAGCCCACACCTTTATCTTCTGTATCTGTTGCTTCCCGACTGTAGAGAGATCAACTCAACTTTTTCTTTCTTTTGGGGCAGTTTTCATTTGAATGAATCTTTTTTGAACTCTTATCATTATGGAAAAATCATAAAGTCTTAACTCTGGGTCTGTAAGAAGATATTTTCTTGCTTTTATTCAAGTGTTTAGCTCAGAGGCCCAGTGGTTCAGCCCAAATCTCTAGAAATGTGGGAGGGTAAGGAGGGGAGGGGATGGGGGTTTAGAGCCCAAATCCCAGTTAGTCATAATCAGTCTCCATGGACTAGGTGTCTGTCTCTCCTGCCTAGATCCCTTGGGACTCTCGTGCTGGTGACAGGCAGCTGGTCAAAGATTTGAGGTTTCACAATCCCAATCATCTTTGTGACCTGTTTCGATTTTAGAGGTATAAGTAATGAATACACCTCATCCAAAAAGACTGGGAAAAGCACAGGTTTTTTTTCTATAATAATTTGACTAAAGACTGGAAAATTTCAATATGTTGTAGTGGTTTGAATAATGTCCCCCCCAAATTCATGTCTCTGCAAAACTTCAGAGGATGTAATCTCATTTGGAAATAGGGTCTACCAGATGTAATTAGTTCAAATGAGGTCATACTGGATCAGGTGGGGCCTTAATGGGATAGCTGGTGTCCTTATAAGAAGAGAAAACAGAGACACAAAAGGAAAATGGCCATATAAAGATGGAGATAGAAACTGGAATGATACAGCTGTAAGCCAAGGAACACCAAGAATTGTCAGCAACCATCAGAAGCTAGGAAGAGACAAGGAAGGATCCTTCTTTAGGGACTTCAGATGGAGCACAGTCCTGCCTACACCTTGATTTTGGACTTCTAGGCTCCAGAACTGTGATAGAATCAATTTCTGATGTTTTAAGATATCCGAATTTGTGGTAATTTGTTAAAGCAGCCACAGGAAACCAATACACATGTTAAGGAAAAAAAAATTAAATACAGAAATACCCTTTCAAGATGGAATAGCGATCTGTTTGGGATGTTTAAATTCAAAGTTCCCAAATCAAAAATTCAGCAAGTATTTCCTGACCCACTGTTAGCTAAAGAATAAATTCTTCAGAGAGGAAAAGTTTCCTCTCTATATGACGCAAAAGTATCTGTGGGATTTTCTATAGAGGAGCAGAGGGATCCAGAGTGTTGATTCAGTGTGGCTCAGTTCTGAACTAATCTTGACCAAGACTTGCTTATGTTACAAGTCCATACGAATCTACTGCCATTTGTCATGACATTCCAAGCCAGAAATCTGTTATGCCTGGGGTGAGCCAGGGGCATTCAAGTGTACATTATGTGGTAGCCTTTTCTCATTCTCTGCCATGTTTTCCCTATATATCAGACAGGATTCTGACTAAGTTTCCCTTCTGGGACTATGATTCTGACAATCTCACCATTTCTCTAAGGGCAGATCCTTACCTTACTCTAACCTTTGGCCAGGGCTCTGCCTCAAATTGGATGGACTCTCTGAATTCAGGAGGAATCTCTTACACTTTCAATTCCTGGATTGCCCATAGCCCCTTCTGAAGAAAGCTGGCCACAGGTTCCTACATCTTGACCTCAGCTAATTCAACCAAAGTTGGGTAAGTGATCTAAGGCCACTCTATTTGTAGTGTTCTGTGTTCTGTGATGTAATCTGGCAAGGGAGCTCTACTTAATGAGGAAGACTAGTCAATAGCACCAATAGAAACTTCTGCCTCAGAGAGTTTAAGTAGAAGGCTTTTGGGGGGCCCCTGCTGTTGATAGTAGGTACAGAGGTTGGAAAGACTCACAAAGAAAAGCACACAGAGAAAGAAGAAACCATGTGGTAGCAGATACCATTCATGAGCAGAGGCCATAAGACAGAAAGAACAAAAATAAAGGAAGTCGGCTGGAAGTGGCAGGAACAGCAGAAACAGAGAGCAAGAACAACTGAGTCATCATAAAAGTGGCAGAACACTTGAGTCAGGGCCGCTGATGCTGGTGCCCCTACAGAATAAGCCAAACTGCATTGTGTTCTAAAGCAGCTTCTAGTTTGTAAGTGATGTTCTGGTCTCTGTGAGGCACAGCTGTGCAGCCATTCAGTGTTTCCTGACTGCCTTACATCCTCCTGTATCCGTACAACACCACACCCCCATTAACTAAGGTAAATGTGTTTCTGTTCTTGAAACTTAAAAAATCAGGCCATGAAACCACCATCTGCCACTACCGAATTCCATCAGATTGAAGTTCTTGGATACCATCCAGTGATCCTCAGTATCCTTGCCCTTCCTAGCCATTGATATGTGTACTGTTCCGTACTACTGCTCTGCTAGTCCTTCTTATCCCCAGCTCTGCTGCTGCAACTTGCCCAGCTGACAGGCTCCAGAAGCTTTAGCATGCTTTATAAATCAAGGCAAATGGGTTATGATAACACTGATCCCATTAACATCATTTCACCTCCATAATCAAACATGCTGAAGTAATAAATACTTACTTGTGTTTATTACAACAAGTGGGTCTCATTTGGCTTTACTGTGTTATGCCTACAGGTCAAGTATAGGTACATCTCAATGGAATTAAAGAAAACAAAATTAAAGAAGATTTTGTAGTTTGGAAGTAAAAGATTTGAGATCATGTGTGTCTGTTTTCTTTCTTTTTTTTTTTTTTGCAATCAGAAACAACAGTGCCCTAAAGACATTAGAAGTTCATGAAGACTATGTGTGCATAATTTTAATATCACATGAGGCAGAATCCCTCAATATAATAAATTCCATCCCCTTCCCTATTTCCTCTTGGGTTTTACACATTTGTTCATGTTTTCTGTTTATAATAACACAGACACATTTTAGAAAATTGGTGAGAATTCTAAAATATCTATAATATCACAAACCAAGATAGTGATTATTAATGCCTTGTTATTCCTCCTTTCAGTCTATGTTTTTTCCTGTGTGGATATATTTACATTTTTTCACAAAATTGAAATTATTCTATATATATAATACCACTGTTTGTTTTGTCATTTTCTACTTGGCATTTTACAATATGAACATTTTCCCATGCCATTTAGTATTCTTCAAAAGCATGATTTAGTGTGGCCACATAATAGTTCATTTTCCAGAAGTTCCTAACTTTAGCCAGTTCATTTCTCTACCACTGAGTGTTTGTATTGTTCCAGATTTTCCTTGGGTGTAAATAACACGATGGTGAGCTTCCTGGAACATAAAGCTGAGTTCACATCAATCCTATTTCCCCAGTTTAGATCCCTCGAAGTAGAGGTTTTTGGTCAAAGCCTGGGTATATTTTTATAGCTCTTCCTACATAATGCCAAACTGGTCTCCAGAAAGAACATAACCGTTCCCAATCTTGGCAGTAGCTTATTAGAATGGTCATCTCACTACAGTGGCCCTTGGTTTCTTTCTTCCATGATTTAGCATAATTCTCATTGAGCCTCAAGAGTTCTTACTGGCTCTTCTCTGAGTCCTGTGTTAGATTCTGTGTTGATCCTCATCTCATCTTGACTGTTCATAGTTGGTACTCAGCCATCCAAAGCCTGTACCTTCCATCCCAAGATTAAAAGAGGCCAGTTGGGAAGAACATTAATAGCCCTTGCCCTACTAGTCAGTGGAAGTCTGGGAATGGTCTTTGGTTCACAGCTTGAAACCTAAGACCCAGGTGCTTCATTGCCTTTGGGCAGTGGTTCTCCCTAAAGGTACATGAATGTCTGTCTAAGGCTCCCTTCCACTTGCTGCTCTTGGGCTCTTGAGTTCACTCAGAGGAGTCCCACTCTATACTCTGTCATCAAGCTGGTATCTGCTTTCCTACACCACCTTTGCCTGCCCCATTTCCTGGGGCGGGGTCATCTCTTGCTCTTTTCCACCCCCTATTAGATAGCCTTCCCTAGAAGGTTTAGCTTTACATCTCACAGTACTCCATCCCACCCCATCCCTGCTCTTTGCCAGAGGCCACTGAGGCCATTCCCTTATGCTACTCTCCTATGTTAGTTGTCTCTTTGACCTTGACATTTATGAAATGGAGCTGTATTTTTCAGGCCTTTGCTTGATCTTGGTCTCTTATTGCCTCTCTGTTGGGTTGCCTCTTCTGCCCTAGCTTTGCCCCTGACTCTTGTGACTCCCTCTCACTTTGGCTTAAGGCTTCTCTGTCCCCTGCATGCCCTGGCCTGTGTGCTACAAGTCCAATGAGAAACTGACACTTCAAGGTTTTGCTTCAGGACATTAAGGGAGTGTACTAAATGTGCAGAGAAGGGCTGTGGCAGTTTGCCAGTTTCATCTTAATAAACCCCATTCCATTCCCCAGACATCTTCCCCTTCCCTACCCTACTTCCATTTGGTGCTACCAGACTCCCATTTGTTTAAGCCTCTTCTCTGGCTTTGGTATCTTGGTTGAGCTGCCCTCTGGCTTCTGGCCCACCATGTGATATCCCAGTTCCCCGCTTGGCTCTCTCCTCCTGCCTTGGCATTGCTGGCCTGGTCTGGCTTCCCAGTGAGCTGTATCCATAAGCTGCCCTGGCAGGCATGACCTGGCATTCCTGAGGGCTCTGCCTCCTCCCTGGCTCTGGCCTTGCTCCAGAAGCTATGCAGATAGGATATTTTAACCCTTCCACTTTCAGTTTTCTCCTGAAAAGTTGAGGCCTAGTACTTGAATATGGGCAGCCTAGGCTCCTTTCCAGCAAACCCTTTCCAGGGACATGCCCTGGGAAGGAATGTGGAGAATAGGGGCAGCCACTCAGACATGAAGAAACTCTCAAAAACAAACCATCAATTATTGCCTGGAAAGCCCTTATCATGCCTCTATATGGTGTTCTTATCCAGTTCCATGTCATCAATTTAAAGGGAGCTGCAAAGGTACTTTATTGAACAGTTGGGGTCTCTCCTTGCTACTGCTTCTGCGCCTCAGACTCCAGTGACTTTTTCCTTAGACCTGCTGCTAACTGTCTGCAGCCCCCTGCTTCAAGGCTGGCAGTGGCTGGTCACCTTAGTGAGTTCTACAAGGCTAGTGGCTATTTCATCAGAGGGAATGGAGGGCATCAAAACCAAGAGGGTGAGGAGATGTCTTTTGGTCCATGGAGGCCAAAGTCCAAAATTCCATGAGAGTCTGGTGCCTCTTCACTCTAGCAGCTGTTATGGACTTGGCATAGAACCAGGCCTGTGGAGGTAGGAAGACTGGGAAGAAACACTGCTCTTATTTTTGGCCTATTTTACGAGTCAATAGGACACATGGTGGTATTCTTTCTGCTCAAGCCACTTTTGGTTAAAAGAAACTGAAACCTACTAAAAGTTCAAGCAATTGGAAAGAGAGGAAGGGCTGGCAATTCCAGGGTAAAGCTAGCAGGGAAGTAGACAATGACAGGAAAATTGACTGCCATGTCCAGGGCAGTGAGTCAGTGAGGCTCAAAAACCAGGCAGTGAATGTACACTGGTCACTGTCATTCTGCTCCTTCTGTGGCATGCTTATTCTGAGCTTCCTTCTGGCTACAAAAAGACTATGAAGTCCTGGAGCCCATGCTACTCCAGAAACTGCTCTCAACCAAGTCAATATTCTTTCACCTCCAAACTGTGTTGGGGAGTTATCAGAGCTTTGAATGGGATTCTGAGTCTCTCTTCTTGATAGAGAGGGACTAACTTTTCTGAATATTGTGCTCACTGTGCTAACCTAAGAGCTGACACTACCTCCTTGCCTCTCCCTTCTCTTCTCTTCCACTTTTCTGTCCTCCCCGCTTCATGAACTGAGCCCCTGAGTGCTATGGTCTTTGCTTCTTTTCACCTGCATTGTGGTGGGACTCACAGTGTGGAATGCAGAGAACGGCTGAGAGGACCAACTCATTCCCATAACTCTGGTTCTAAAGAGAATCCATCAGGTGGAGTATCTGTTAGCCTACCCTTAGCCTACCCTATTCATGGTAACTTACCTTTTAGTATTTATAGCCTCCCCAACACTGAAGTTTCGCATCCTAAGCCTCCTGAGTCAAACTTTCTGGTTGCCATCAAGTTCCAGAGACACATATACAAATCAATTATTTGTAACTAGCAATCATTAGCTCTTAGAGGAAGCATGCCCATTGGCATTCTTCAGGGTTTACAACTTTAGACATTATGCAAATGAGGAAACCAAGGTTCATAGAGGTGAAGTGACTTGCCCAAGGTCACATGAGTTAGTGGTAGAGCCAGGACAAGAACTCAGATCTTCTGCCCTCAATCCAGGGATCTTTTCATTGTGCTGTCATGCCTTCATCAGGATTTTGTTTATCTTTGGCTTATGCAACACTGTAAGTCAAAATTACCCCCATAGCTTAGAAATAGGCCAGTTGCTTCATTAGCATTTTCTTTCTGGCTTTCTACAAAACAGCCTCAAAATACTAGGGACTGCTAAGGTAGAGAACTGTGGCATCACAGGGCCATCTTAGATCCTGGAGCAGAGTAGAGTACCTATTAGCCTACTCTTGCTAAATTCGTGGTAACTTACCTCTTAGTATTTATAGCCTCCCCAGCACTGGAATTTCCCATCCTAAGCTTCCTGAATCAAACTTTCTAGTTGTCCTCAAGTTCCAGAGACACATATACAAATCAATTATGTGTAACAAGCAATCATTAGCTCATAGAGGAAGCACACTCCCTAGCATACCTCAGGCAGGACACTTCAAGACATTGGTCTGGGCAAGGACTTGTTGAGTAATACCCCCAAAGCACAGGCAACCAAAGCAGAACTGGACAAATGGGATCACGTCAAACTAAAAAGCTTCTGCACAGCAAAGGAAATAGTCAAAAAAGTAAAGAGACAACCCATAGAATGGGCGAAAATATTTGCAAACTACCCATCTGACAAGGGATTAATGACTAGAATATATAAGGAGATTCAACAACTTAATAGGAGAAAAGCAAATAATCCTATTTAAAAATGGGCAAACGATCTGAATAGACATTTCTCAAAAGAAGACATACAGATAGCCAACAAGTATATGAAAAAATGCTCAGCATCATTAGTCATCAGGGAAATGCAAATCAAAACTACAATGAAATATCATCTCACTCCAGTTAAAATGGCTTTTATCAAAAAGACAGGCAATAATGAATGCTGGCGAGGATGTGGAGAAACAGGAACCTTCATGCACTGTTGGTGGAAACGTAAATTAGTGCAACCACTATGGAGAACAGTATAGAGGGCCCTCAAAAACTTAAAAATAGAACTGCCATATGACCAAGCAATCCCACTGCTGAGTGCATATCCAAATGGGGAATTCAGTATATTGAAAAGATATCTGCACGTCCATGTTTATTGCAGCAATATTCATAATAGTCAGGATTTGGAATCAACCTAAGTGTCCACCAACAAATGAATGGATAAAGAGATTGTTGTACATATACACAATGAAATATGTGGCCACAAAAAAAGAATGAGATACTGCCATTTGCAACAACATGGATGGAACTGGAGAACATTATGTTAAGTGAAATAAGCTAAGTACAGAAAGACAAATCTTGCATGTTCTCACTCGTATATGGGAGCTAATTATTAAAAACAATTGATCTCATGGAGACAGAGTTGAATGATGGTTACTAGAGGCTGAGAAGGGTAGCAGAGAGGGAGAGATAAAGTGGGGATGACTAATGGGTATAAAAATATAGTTAGACAGGATGAACAATATTTAATAGCACAACAAAGTGACTATAATCAATAAGTTAGGGTATACATTAAAATAACTAAAAGAGTGCAACTGGAATGTTCCTAACACAAAGAAATGATAAATGTCTGAGGTGATGGATATCCCAATTACTTTGATTTGATTAATTCACATTGTATACCAGTATAAAAACATCACATGTACCCTATAAAAATATACAACTATTATGTACCCATAATGATTAAAAATTTAAAAAAAGAAAAAAAGGATGTGGTTTACCACTTTGGTGTCCAAAGCCTACAGTGTCATAAGTCTTGAATATAGATTATGGCCATGAATATCCTTGAGTGACCTATGTTAAGTTCTGGGATCAGGTAAAAGTGCAATGTGGGCCCAGCGGGATGGCTCATGCCTGTAATCCTACCATTCTGGGAAGCCAAAGCAGGAAGATTTCATGAGGCCAAGAGTTTGAGACCACCCTGGATAGTGAGACCCCCCAATCTCTACAAAAAATAAAAATATTAGCCAGGTGTGGTTGTGCATGCCTGTAGTTCCAGCCACTTGGGAGCTGAAGCAGGAGGATTACTTGAGCCCAGGAGTTTGTGTTTGCAGTGAGCTATGACGCCACTGCACTCTAGTCTGGGCAACAGAGCTAGAACTTGTCTCAAAAAAAAGAAGTGCAATGTGATCGTCAAATCCTATTTATATTTTCCCTCTTGCTGTTGTGAAAATTTAACTCTCTTACATTTTATCTTCCATGGTATACACAAATGTAATAGTAAAATATCATGGAGAGGTAGTATAGCATAAAGAGTGAAGTAGTGGGTTCTGATGCCACACAATCTGGGATCGTAGTCTGAACTGACTACTTGTTAACTGTGTGATCTTGAATAAATTATATAATCTTTCTAAGGCAGTTTTCTCACTCATAAAATGAGCATTATTTAAAATCATTATATGAAATAATCCATTAAAAAGGCTTAACACTGAGCATGCCTAATAGCCCATGCCCTCCCAATAATGATTTTATTATTATTGCATTCTTTTGGACTACCTCAGTCTTCACCATATAGTAGGAGACCTTGAATGCTCAGGCTGCTAGATGAAATAGCTACATTTTTTTTGCAGTATTAGTAGTGCTAACATTTATTCAGTTACCTTTTCTCTCTTTCTGTAGCTTTCTTAATTATTTTTACATTGTATAAGCTTCAGCTAAACATAAGCTTCTTCTAACAAACAGAAAAGAACAGTAAATTTCATTAGTTATAGTTCTATTTTTAATATGTTTATTCTTAAAATAAATTATGCCTATCTTAATTCAGATATTCATTTTGAACATAACCATTGAAACTGTCAGTTTACTTAAAGTATTTGTATTTCATGGCAAGACCAATAGATAATTTTTGATACACTGATTTCAAAGATATACACTTTACTAACTCCCTGCCTTTCTTTAAGTTTTTGTTTGAATCTCATTTTCTTAATGGGGCTTATTCTGCTCTTCCTATTTAATTCTGCAGACTTCTACCTTCTCCCACACCTATTATTCCCCTGCCCCAGACAGCCACCCTCCCCCCCTGCTACCATACACATCCACCCACCCCAAACACATATTGGCACTCTGAACCACCTTATTCTGCTCCATTTTTTTTTGTAGCACTTATCATCATCTAACATACTACATAATTTTATTAAGTTTATTGCATATTTCCACATGGACAAAGGTTTTTGCTTCTCTCTCTCTTTCTCTCTCTTATATTAATATTTCCAAGTGCCTAAAATAATGCCATGGGCATAGTGTGTGTTCAGTAAATACAGTAAGTATTGGTTGAATGTTTGTTGAATGAATACACTGGCATATTTACTAAAATAGATCTACTTAAATACCAAATTATTGTCTTCTATAGTATAAGTATAGACAAATCCCTGGGCCATTAACTTCTATTTGTCTTTTCATATTTTCCTGCTAAGCCAAACTAGACTTTAGTAATGTCTATTTATATATGTGTGTGTCTTTATGTACACATGTATATACATTTGTAATATGCATATAAATGCACATAAATACACATACGTAAGAAAGTTATATTTTTTCATGGTGCAACAACTTTTAAGTCTCTCAACAGAGTATAATTTTTTTCCTTTTTTCTATTTTGAGGCAATGTTTATTTCTAAAGAAATAGATATTTCATCACATATCCCACAGAGCAATGAATGCCCTGAGGTGAAAGTTCATAAAAAGTTCCTTTTCAAAACTCCCAGAGTTGAGTTCAGTTTTGGCCCAGGCTCAGTTAGATGACTGAATCATTTGCCCTGGTACTTGAATATGGGGTATCATTTTAGAGTGAAGCTCAGAAGAAATCTGTTTTTATATAAATTAAACTTGTTAGTTACTGCTTAGCCCTGACAGGGTGATTCGATTCAATTATTCATGAACATTCATTTAATTAACTTATTCACTTACCATTCTTTTGTCAGGCATTGTGCTAGGTCCTGGTTATATATGATGAAAGGACAAAGTTCCTTCCTTTAAGGGATCCAATCTGGGGGAAGTAATAAACAAGTAAAAAAGGCAATTATAACACAGCATAAACACCTCATTACAGCTGACAACAGGATGCTAAAGGAACACAAGCAGTTAGGATATATTCATAGTCTCTAAGTCATCCAGACCACTTTTAGGCAATCGGGTTTTCAGGATTGGACCAACCCTTTTGTCTGCTCTGAGATGGCAATTGCCTGTGGCCAGGAGCAGAGGGAGCCAAATATATTATCATCATTACTATTATTATATTTTTAATAATAAAAATGATGGAGAGAAAAAGGCAGTTTATATAACAACAAATACTCATAACTAAAGTAATGTAAATTAAAATAATAATGCAATAGATTCATTCAACTATTGAGCACCTACAGTGTACCAGGCACTGTTATAAGTGCTGGGGATACAGCCAGGACTAAAACTGACATAGTGTTGGTTCTCAAAGAGCTTATGTTCTAGCTGGGGTGACATAAAATAAATGAATAAATAATAGGTAAGCATGAGCTTATAATTAGAGTCCTGGTTGAAGACCAGTTTACAGGGCATCCACTAGGCCCATGGATCCAGATGGGGGTCATTTTCCTAGTCCCCAATTGTGTAATTGAGATCAACATACATGAAAGTTGGAGAAAATGAAGGGGATGGACAGAAATGTCACAGTTTTGCTCTAGGCTAGTTTACTGTCCTATCCTTTGTCATTATATACTATGAAGAAGAGAGCTGAACCATCTGGACTTCCCTCAGAACATTATTACATTGATAACTTCATGCTGATCAGGCACCAAAGTAAGAAGTTCTTCTGATGCTGGAGACCTTGGTCAGATACATGCACTTTAGAATGTGGGAAATAAACTCCATGAAGATTCAGGGATCTGCTACTTCGATAAAGTTTTGGGGGTCCAGTGGTCAGGGTGTGCTGGGATATGCCTCCAAAGCAAGAGACACATTACTGCATCTTACATTCTCTGCCTTAATAGGAAGCACAGAGCCTAATAAGCCTTTTAGGTTCTGGAAGCAACACATTTTACACCTAGGAATATTGTGCCACTCATACACTGACATCATAGAAAGCTGCCAGCTTTCTGAGCCAGCAGAAAACGGCTCTACAGCAGGTCCAACACAAGCAGCCCTGCTGCTTGAGTCATAAGTTCTGGCAGACCTATGATGGTGGAAGTGTCAGTAGTGGAAAGAGGAGTTTATGGTAAGTCCCAGTGAACCACAATGCAGGACCCCAGAGTTCTGGGGCGTAGTCATGCCATCTGCAGCTAAATGTTGTGCACCTTTTAAGAAATAGCTCTTGATGTGTAACTGTGCCCTGGTAGACATGGAATGTGTGAATATGGGACACCAAGGTACCCAAAACTGCCCACTATGAGTTGGGTTATTTTGGACCTGCTGAGTTATAAATCAGACATCAATAGTCCATTAAAAGATGGAACTTGTGCATCCAGGATACAGCCCAAACAGCACAAGTAAACTTTATGAGCAGGCAGCCCAGACATTCATGTCACCAACTACAGTTGCACCAGCATCTCTCCCTCAGCTGTCACCTACGCCCTAGAGAAGTCCCTGTATGATCAGCTTGAAAAGAAGGAAAAAGCCTGAGCTTGGGTTATGGATGGATCAGCATGGCATGTGGGAGTGAGTCAAAAACAGACAGATGCTACATTATTGCTGCCCTCAGAGATGGACTTGAAAGAAAGTAAATCTTCCCAATGGGCAAAGCTGCAAGCAGTGTACCTGAGTATCTACTTTGTGAAGAAGGAGAGAGAAGTGGTCCAAGATATGTACTAAAAATGTGTATTAGTTACCTATTGCTGCCTTATGAACTACTTTAAAACTTAGCAGCTTAGAACAATACATATCTCACAGTTCCTGCGGGTTAGATATCCAGGTGTGGCTTAGCTAGATTCTCCAGCTCAGGTGCTCTCACAAGGCTGTAACCAAGATGTCAGCCAAACTGGAGGCATTTCCAGGCTTGACTGAGGAAGGATCTGCAATCAAGCTCATTCATGTGGTGGTTAACAGGACTCAGTTTCCCACAGTATGTTAGACTGAGGGCCTCATTTTCTTGCTGCCTGTTGGCCAGAGGCCTCCGTCAATTCCTTGCCACGTGGGTGTCTCTATAAAACAGCTTACAACACAGCAGCTGGCATCTACAAGAGTGAGCAAGTCAGAGAATAAAAAAGGGTAAGCAAGATGGAACCAGAGTCTTTTTGTAGCTAATCTCAGAAGTGATATCCCATTATTATTTTTCTTCAGAGCGAATACTTTTTAATGTGTTTTAAAAATTTTTTACAAATATACTGAAGAGTCATGCAATGCTGCCAGCATTGGACACAATCCTGGGCCACAAGTCTGCACACTTCCTCGTAACTGATCCTGCAATGAGAGAACCTTTCATCTTGCCTTTATTGACCACTATGACTCCAGCTTTATCTTTGAAATAAAGAAATATACCATCTTTTCTCCAGTATGACTTTCGTTGTTGAATTACCACTGCTGGATATACCTACTTTTTGAGCCCTGGTTTGCTTTTCTTGACTGTGGCCATCACCATGTCACCCACAGGAGCAGTGGGCAGTGGGAAGTCTGTTTAGCCATTCCTTGATCCCTTCATGGAGATGATATACAGATTTTTGGCTCCTATATTGTCAGCACCGTTTATCATAGCTCCTACCAGAAGACCCAGGGAAATCCGGAACTTTGCACCAGAGGACCCATCCCATTCTCCCTTCAACATCTTGAACCAGAAAAGGACAGAAAAGGCAATATCCCATTATTTTTTCTGTGCTCTATTTATTAGAAGTAAGTCACTAGGTCCAGCCCACACTCAAGGATAGGGGATTATATAAGGGCATAAATACTAGTAGGTGGAGATCATTCAGAGTGGTGTTAGAAACTGCCTACCACAATACAGATTCCTGGGCAATGACCAGTAGTAGTGGCCCATTAGAGCATTGGAGTGGCCTACTGAAGATGCAGCTGAAGTGCCAGTTTTGTGGCAATACTCTACAGGATGAAATGCCATCTTTCAGGACACAGTAACTTTTAGAGACTTCTTGTGAGACTATATCCCTCTAGGAAGAAAGGGTGAAAGCTGGAGTAGTCTTACTTACCATTACTCCCAATGACTCATCCTGGTAATTCTGGATTCTATAGGATTGGAAGTGCTGGTCCCCAAAGGTAGTGCTCTCTTGCCAGGGGGATGACCAAGGAGTCCCATTGAATTACAAGGTACAACTTCTACCTGGACACTTTAGAAATCTTATATCCAGAGACCAGCAGGCAAGAAATGTAATCACCATCTTGACAGAAGTAATTGATCATGATCAGCAAGACAGATAGGGCTGCTTTTACACAATGGGGACAGGGATGAACCCAGGTTATCTACTAGGGCACCTGTCAGTAATCTCTTATCCAATGATAACTGTGAATGGGCATAGACAATAATCCTGGCTAGGAAGGATATGAATGCCAAGGGCTCAGACCCCTCAGAAATGACGGTTTGTGTTAAACCACCAGGAGAGCTGCCAATACCTGTTTAAGTGAAGGTGAGGGTGTTGAGGGTGAGGAAGATTCAGAATGGACAGTACAGGAAGGAGAGGGTGAGTACCAGTCTGGCTCTAAGACCGACTGCAGAGATGAGACTATAGTTTGTCCCACTAACTACCTTTTTCTAAGATTCTCTTCAGGTAGAGAGGACTAAGGGAACCATGGAGGAGCTGCCCCTTGAACTTGTATGGAGAAGTGGATCTGTAAGGAAGGATGCACTGTGGTGACCCTGGAGGTGTGTTCCTCAGATATCCTTTCAAGAGAATTGGATGCAAGGAGGTAGTCAGCCAACAGCCTCCAGCTGCTGTGCCTTTGTGTCCATCCAAGCATTCATTCCAAGGCCACAGTCTACCCAGGCTGGTCCCAGCCAATGACTGACATGGGGAATACTAGAGCTGGGCCATTTGTGCCCAACACAAGACTCCTCTGATAGACAATCTTAGCTCTGGAGCTCTGCTCTGGCCTGGCTGAGACTTCTGCAGAGCTGCACTGTCATCCAAAGTTCCTTCTAGGCCGGGTGCGGTGGCTCACGCCTGTAATCCTAACCCTCTGGGAGGCCGAAGCGGGTGGATCGCTCGAGGTCAGGAGTTCGAGACCAGCCTGAGTGAGACCCCGTCTCTACTAAAAATAGAAATAAATTATCTGGACAACTAAAAATATATATAGAAAAAATTAGCCGGGCATGGTGGTGCATGCCTGTAGTCCTAGCTACTTGAGAGGCTGAGGCAGTAGGATCGCTTAAGCCCAGGAGTTTGAGGTTGCTGTGAGCTAGGCTGATGCCACGGCACTCACTCTAGCCAGGGCAATAGAGCAAGACTCTGTCTCAAGAAAACCAAAAAAAACAAAAAAACAAAGTTCCTTCTAAACAATTCTCTTTCCACTTCTCTCCTTTCATGATGTCAGACCTGCATCACAGTGTGAAGGCTCTTCCTGCCTACTCCTGCTCCTTTGCCCCTTTGTACTTTATGGGCCATGCCCCCAGTAAATTTCATGCAGTCCTTGGTGACTGCTTCTTGGAGGATCTGAACTGACATACAGCAGTAAGTGCATACCTTACAGCTGAGAGTAAAATTCCAGAAGAATTATCTTAAATCTAGATAGACTCTAATTCAACATCAGAGTATCCCAATCATACAAATCTGACTGCAGTTCAATTTTCACAGTATAGATTTATATGTTAACAAAAACTATAAATTCCTGTTGCTATGGGCAGTCAGACACTGTGCCCAAGCAGGTAATTCCCCTGATGGGCAGATAAGTACTTAAAGGAGTCAAGGTAGAAGTTGTCTTCTGCTGTAAATTCCCATGAGACAGAGTCTTGATCAGTGCCAAGACTTCGGAAATCTTGAATACTAAAGGAAAAACTGAAATTCCATTCAAGCTCCATGATCAGAAAGAGAAACTAATAAATAAAATGTTAGATGAGTCAGAATGCTGTCCTCCTTTGCATGAGCTACAGTCCACTCTGCAGGGCATTTTTCTGATTAAAGGGCTTAAGCAATTTATTTTAATTAGAGTGATCAGTAGGCTTTCCAGCAATGAGTGTTGCAAGTTTTGTAAAAGATACCCTTGGAAATTCTTGGCTTGGTCTCTTTTTTATCTTTAGACCTTTCTTGATACAAAAAACCATTTTATATTTTTAGTGCTCTCTCACATCCCAACCCACCCCCTGCATTTTTAGAAGAAATTTAATAGAACTGCTGCAGGTGTTTGGTTTCAGAGGCAATGGAATAATATGTAAGACAGATACCAAATGAGGGAATAAATGTATGTGAAGTCCTGCTTGTGTCTATCATGACTGAAGCTTGTACAAAACAAACATCCCACTTCACAGCATGTTTATTAAACATCCAAGAGATCTGGCCTCGGATTTTTTATAGAATTAGAGAATTTTTTAGAGTCTTTGTTCTGAGGAACTGAGTAGTTTAATCACCAAACACTTATTGAAACCAAAGTTCTTTGAAACATCAGTGCCTCCATTAAGGTTAGGCAAAGCTTTGGCTTTATTTTGATTAAAAACTTAAAAAGCAGATGAAGAGTAGCATAATAAGGACAAGAAGAAATATAGGCATGTTTTTAAAGTTATAAAAACAGCAATTTATAATTACTGAACACCTACTATGGGCAGGCTTATAGAGATTATCTCATTTATTCCAAACAAGAACCCTCTAAGATAGGGTGCTATTTTTATCCCCACTATCCAAATGAGGAAATTGAGATTTAGAGAGGCTAAGCACTGCGCCCAATGTGTCACAGTCAGGTCTGTGTGATTCTAGGGTGGGAGTTGGCAAGCCCTTCTGGAAAAAGCCAGATGTAAATATTTTCAGCGTTGTAGGCCATACAGTTTCTGTGTCTTCACTGCAGCTGCTCCACTCAGCCATTGTGTCGTGAAAACAGCTAGAAATGATAATGTAAATGAATGGGTATGACTGTGTTCCAATAAGTCTTCATTTACAAAAACAGGACAGCTGCATTTGTTGTGTGGGCCTAACCACCATGAATGTTTCTTGTTCCTAAGTGGGACAGTGTTTTAAATTGTAAAACATATAGGTTGCTTTTCAAAGTAAATGTATTTGGGCCAGGTACGGTGGCTCACAGTTGTAATCCTAGCACTTTGGGAAGCCAAGGCAGAAGGATCATTTGAGGCCAGGAGTTCAAGACCAGTCTGAGCAACATAGTGAAACCCTGTCTCTACCAAAAAAAAAAAAAAAAAAATTAAAAAGTTAGCTGGGCACTGTGGCGCATCCCTGTAGAGTTACTTGGGAGGCTGAGGCAGGAGGATCACTTGAGCCCAGGAGTTAGAGATTGTAGTGAGCTGTGATGACAATACTGCACCATAACCTGGGCAACAGAGCAAGACCCTGTCCCTCCACCTCCCCCCAAAAAAGACAAAAAACAAAGTAAATGTATTTGGAATCCTACAGAGAAAATTCTAACCAAATTGAAACTAATTAAGCTACAAAACTCATTCATTCAGCAAATACTAGTTCAGTGCTTATTACTGGGATATTGACAGTTCAGTAATAACAGATACCTCAGTGGAGTTTACTGTGGGGAAAAAGACAAGTAAATAGACCATTATTGTTTCCATACACAGTGACAAGTGCTGTATGATAGGGCAGTGATTGGGATACAAGGGAACATAGAGAAAGGGCAACTAATCTGGCCTGGGTGATCAGGTGAGCCCTGGAAGAACAGGCCAATGGTTCAGTGCCAACTGTCTGCTCCTACCACTCAGCTCCACTTTCCAGGAGCAAAGTTTATTTAAATAACAACAGCTGGAGCACAGCTTCCGTTTGCTGTCCAGGCTCCATGGCTTCAAGCTCAGGCTCTTTTTTTTTTAATTTCAGAACATTATGGGAGTATGAACATTTTGGTTACATGTTATGACTTTGCCTCACCCAAGCCAGGATTAGAGGCATGCCTTTCCCCCATACAATGCTCACCGCATCCATTAGTTGTGACTTTACCCACCCCACCCCCCCAACCCCCAATGAGTATTACTACCATGTGAGCACCTTAGTGTTGATCAGTTAGTGCCAATTCGATGGCGAGTGCATGTGGTGCTTATTCTTCCATTCTTGTTATACCTCACTTTGGATGATGGGCTCAAGCTCTATCCAGGAAAATATATGAGGTACTAGATCACCATTTTTTTTTAATTGAGTAGTATTCTGTTGTATACCTATACCATATTTTATCAATTCACTCATGGATTGATGAGCACTTGGGTTGTTTCCACATCCTTGCAAGCTCAGGCTCTTTACAGTGTAAATATCTCACACACTATAGCCTGGCAACGTCACCTGGTCTGTTCAACAAAATCACCAGTTTGTTTTTAAAGGCCTCAGTTTCTCTAACTTTGCCATGAAACATGACCCTTTCTAAGAAGCCGCAGTGCTCATTCTTGCTTGTCATCTACTTACCCAAGGAACAGCACATACAGCAAGTGGGTGAACAGGGATTAGTCTACCAGTGGTTCTGAAACCTGGCTGTCTATGAGCCACTTACTTGAAATAGCATTCTAGGACTCTGATCCAAGTGATTTAGAAAGTATTTGTTAAGCGCATGAGAATCCAACTGTTTTACAATCTCCACAAGTGTTTCTCATGTGCATGAACCATCTTTGGAAACTGACAGGAGAATTTCTCAAGTTGCATTTAACCTTTCCAGTCAGCTGTTTATTGCCATGACTACACTTACAAACATCTTACCAAGAAGGAAGGAAAAATCTAAATGATTTTGGGGTTGTTTATCACAGTTTCTACCTTCTCATCACTACCATATAAGGGCCATAGTTTGTTTGAGGCTCTTGTGAGAGTGAACTTTGTTTCCCTAATATGCTGAAGAATGGTCAAGAGTTCCTCTTTGTTAGGTACCAGAACAAAAATGTGAATCTTGGGTGGATCATGCCCTCATGCTTATTTCAGACATGCTCTACATAGTAAAAGAGCAGCACTTGTGTATAAATCAAGACTAACAAAAGACAAACAAGCTTCTTCATGCCTCCAGGTTAGAGAAAGGCAGAGGTTGACAGTCTTCTTAGCCCCAGCATTGGTTTAAACTAATGTCCAATAGTGTCATTGAGTGCCAGCTGGCAAAAGTTACAAGCAGCGGAAAGAAAAGTGTAAGAAGAAGGAACATCCAAGAGAAGGTGTATTAGGAAGAAATGAGAAAGAAAAGATATGTTGGAGTGGTAGAAAGTCTCCTATTTCCTGATTCTGCTTTAAAAGTTAGATCAATTATTGCGTTTTGGGTTCTTTGGTACTCCAAAGACCTAGGATTCTCAGCTTCTGTCCCAAATCAGGGCATCACTTCCTTTTTTGTAAAATTCGTCATTGTGCTCCTGGGGATTGTAAAGGGCCAGCTAACTTTACCTAATAATTATGACTTAAATGTCTTAGCACTAACCAATCAATGGGTTTAATTACCATTGCTAGGCCCCCAAAATTGTTCCTGAGGCCTTTATGGGTACTGGCAAGAAATACAGGCATGCTTTCACCCGGTTTGGACACAGCAGGAGCTTTCCCCAACAGTACATCAGGTTCAGAGCAGAGTACACTTTTGAATCTTCCTTTGGAATGTGTTTTTATTCTAAATTTGAATATGGATGTTTCTAAAATTCTGGGAATTCAAATGGACTTTAAATATAATAATGTTGCTATTCTGGGGAGATCTTGCTCCCAGGAAATTGGAAAGCGGGCCAATTTCTCATTCTTAAAGATGAGTTAAATATGCAGAGGGAGGGAGTCATGTCACAAAGAAACTGAAAGGCAGATTTGTCATGGGTTTGTATAATTAACATTTGGCTGTACTGAATGAGACAGTTCAGGCCTTGTTTTTCCTCAGATCATGCTCCCCTATGTTACTGCTCAAGGTGAAAGCAAATGCCTGTTTTGACTAGCATTTTAAACATATTGTAAGTGGTCATTTTTTGGAAGTACCAATTATTTTTGTAGGCATGGATCAGATTCAGCATTTTATTCTATCTTGTGTTTGAGGGGGTTGTGTGTGTCTTAGTATGGAAGAGAAAAAGTAGAGGATTGTATTATCCAAGTCTGCCTGGGAAGGAGAAGGACCATAGTTATAGCAAATGAAACAGTTAATATTTTAATTTTCCTCTTTCCCTTTCTCTGCAATTCTCTCTTCCTTACCCACCTAGGTAAATTTTCCACAATGGGATTGGCCTGACATGGTGGTAAGAGAAAGAAAGGGAAAAAGACAGGCTGGTGATTTGCTTTTCTCTAAGACCTGTACTTAAGAAAGTCAGATTGATGAGAGCTCTTGTTCATCAATTGCTGATGGGTCCTCCAAAGTATAGCTTCTGAAGGGAAAACAATTCAAGCCCTCAGAAGCAAAGCGGTTAAGTAGTTTTGAAAAAAATAAACACATCTGGTAACTTCAGATTGTCTGCAAATTTTTTATTTTTAAGAGACAAGGTCTTACTCTGTTATCTAGACTGGAATATAGTGGCACGATCATAGCTCACTGTAACCTCAAACACCTGGGCTCAAGCGACACTTCCACCTCAGCCTCCCAAATTGCTAGGACTACAGGTGTGTACTACCATGCCCTGATAATTTATTTTTATTTTGTAGAGAAAGGCTGGTCTCTAACTCCTGGCCTCAAGCGATCCTCCTGCCTCGGGCTCCCAAAGTGCTGGGATTACAGGTGTGAGCCACCACACCTGGCCCAAATACATTTACTTTGAAAAACAACCTATGTGCTTTACAATTTAAAATAGTGTCTCACCTAGGAATGAGAAACATTCACAGTGGTTAGGAACACATGCCAAATCTGCACACTGATAATATACCCAGTCCTAAATCTACTACTTGCACAAAGCCACCAGATTATTTGGGATTCATTTAAACACACACACACACACACACACACACACACACACACACACACACACACTGTCACATACAGTGTTTTTGTGCAGTTTGGGAACCTCTGCCTCCCTAAAGGCGAAGCACTGATAAAAGCCATTGAACTTTGCCTTAATCAAAGTTAAGAACTAGAGGGATCTTTGAAAACCTTGTTGAAACCTTTTCCTTTATAGAGAAGAAAAAAGCCCAGAGATGTTCAGTGATTTCCCCAAGATTACACAGCTAGTACCTGGAAAATCAAAGATTAAAATCCACATCTGGTGCACGTGTGTACATGTGTGTTTCTCACCACATCTAGGGAAGAAATGTCTGAAACTCATTAAAAAATTAACCTAATGGAGGTTGAAATGGACGATGTCTTAATTAGTTATTAAATTTATTAAACCAAACTCTTTGCTAAGGACCCTCAGGGCACATTTGCATTAAAATATTTTAAGCCATATAACCCCCCACTTTAATTACTAAGTATGTGTGCCAGCCTGGAAAGATGGGTTTGGGACCAACCCAGTTGTCAATAAATACAAATAAATGCTTAGCAGCTCCAAGCATTAGGCCTGCCTGCCTGGGACAACTCCTTCTGCTGCTTTGGTTTATCATGGACTTTAGGGGAAGTGAAGGGATGAAGACTATATTCAAGCCTATTGGACAAATGGACAAATATGAATCTCAGTGACCATAAGGAAAAATGCTAATTTATGATGCATAGGAGAATAAGCTGGTAATAATATTAATCAATTTATACTTGTAAAGAATCAAAGTAGTGACTTACAACTTGTTATTAATCCAGCTAACATTCATATGGGTGTTAGACAACAGTGTCCTACTTTCTAGCTTCTTTGATCCTTTTCGCCAGATTTACTATTTCTCACGGTTTCCTTTTGTCCATGAACACAGTAGTTCTCAAGGAGCAGCTGTGAGGATCCTCCAGATGGTTAATCTCTAGCAGTGATAGTATTTCTGTGCAGATTAGTGGGCAGCTGCTTTTAGTATGAAGCAATGCTTTACTCGCCGTGCAATTTCATGCCTCTGTGCTGGAGCTGGAATGCCCTGCCTCTCTTCTCTGACTTCTCTGATGAGCTTCTACTTCAAAGACTAGATTTAAATGTCATCTCCTCTATGAGGTTTTTCCTGACCCCAAAAAGGGGATACTAACTTCTCCTTCCACTATGTTCTATTGCATTTAACACATAATCTCTATTATAGCACTTTTCAGATTATATCAAAATCACTAATTTAACTTTTTATCTTTCAAAGTAGAATTGAGATCCATGAAGACAGTGGCTGCATCTTTTCCACTTCTGTGGCCACAGTGGGTGGCCTGAGTAGGCCTTTAGTCCATGTTGGCTGAACACATATCATTGTTTCATTATTCTGTGACTCACTAAATAAGTGTATTCATAGATTCTCTTCTCTGGTTTAAATTTCTGTCTTGATTCTTGGGCCCCACCTCCATCCGCATTCCCACCCCAATGCCCTGAGGAATCTCTTAAGGGGTTTGACATGGCCTTTCACTATATTTATAGTCTTTCTCTCAGGTTTTTCTTTCCATTCATTCTGTTGGGACTTTGGTAAGAATTGCTCTTTTGGGCCAAGGGTTTCCTTCCCTAATCTGGTTCTGACTTTGTCTCATAGCATCTTACCACTGTCTTCCACCATACATCCTGGCCATAGCCAGCTATTACATACCATTCACACTTTCATAGTTCCTGGCCTTTGCAAAAATTTGGCCATCATTCATTTATTCATTCATATATCCATGCATTTCATTTATACATTCAATAAATAATTATTGAGCACCTACTATGTGTCAGGCACTGTTATTTACTGTGTTCTTCCAGGATCATTCTTCTCCTTTAGAAATTCTATTCATCTCCTGATCTCTCCTAGTTAGACATAATTCTTTCTTCTCCTTCCACCTCTTAGCACTTCTGTACTATGGTGGGTATTTTCTTTTAGTTTTTGAGACAGAGTCTAGCACTGTTACTTGGACTAGAGTGCCACGATGTCAGCCTAGCTCACAGTAACCTCAAATTTCTGGGTTCAAGTGATCCTCCTGCCTCAGTTTCCCAAGTAGTGGTGGTGGACTACAGGTGCACACCACCATGCCTGGCTAATTTTTTCTATTTTTAGTAGAGACAGGGTCTCGCTTTTGCTCAGGCTGGTCTCAAACTCCTGATCTCAAGCCATCCTCCTACCGTGGCCTCCCAGAGTGCTAGGATTATAGGCATGAGCCTCTGTGCCGGGCCAGTTTTTTTATTTTAATTTTTAATTGATTTTTATTGTATTTTGTTTGATGATTAGTTTTTTGGTTTAGCTTGCATAACCAGCTGGTGAGGAGCACTTAGAGTACAGGAGATGGTCTGCAACATTGTGTCTCCCACCCACTCTGGCACAGCCTTTTGCAGGTAGCAGTGCCACAGTAAAATTTTCTTGAATTGAAAAGTGGGTGAACCCTTAAGGAACCTAAGAGGAAGATGGAAAGATTGCCGGCTTCCAGGGTTCTCACTTGCACCCTCTTGTTAATCTCTCCCACAGGCCACTTGCGTTAGCCATAATGAGCACGGTAGACTCATGGAATTCACAATTAAGTACAAAAATGCAATGCCACTGAATTGTACACTTACAAATGGTTAAAATGATAAATACTGTGTCGTGTATATTTTACCACAGGCAAAAAGGAGTACAGAAATATTTTGCCCTGGAGTTAGGGAAATCAAAAATAAAAGAAGACAACTTAAGGCCACTAGCAGGAAGAGAGGTTGCTTTAGGAAGAAGAGGAAAGCCTAAGGCCTATCCTGATTCTTTCCTGCAAACTTAAATCCAATCTTAAATTATTATATGGCCCATTCCTCCTCTATAACTTGGAGGATGGGATGGATTTGTCAGATTATGTCACAGATGGAATAGCAGCAGAGAAGATGGAGGTCCTTCTTTCCACCCTCCTGGGCCACTTCCTCCATCAATCTTAAATTTGTAGGAGTCAATTCCCAACAATGAATAATAACTTCTGGTGACAAAGAACCATTTCAACCCTTTCAAGGGTTAATTACATCTCCACAGGTGACAACTGTGCTCTGTTATGATAGAAGCAATCATAATATTGCTCTTTGAGATAAAAAAAACCAGTGGAATATTTGTGTCTTGTAGTGTACTGGTGTACATGCATCTTAGTACCACACCACACTCCTATACACACATAACATGTATCCTCACATGCATTTTTAAAATATTCACACAGACACATGTGAACACACATTTAAACTCCCTTTCTAAAATAAAGATCAGTAATTTTCTAAGATTACACTAAACCCCTATGTTTGCCAAACATGACAGCATGATAGGAAAGGAATTGGGGCTCTTGTGCTATCATATCTCACTGGGCAAGCACAAGACAGAAGGTGCACTAGAGGCTGCTCTTTCTGGGAACAGCCCAGCACTTAAAGCTAACCTTGAGATCAACACCGTCAGTGAGATTAGTTACAGGACTTCATGGCAGAGCATCACAGACATTCAGAAACATATCAAAAGCATTCGTCATTCTGGTGACAGGAAATAAACTGAAAGAATTTAGAGAATTGTAATCACACATAAGAGCATTATCACTGGGGACTAGAATTTGAATTATGTGCACACAGACTTCTCCTTTTAAATGAGTTCCTCCAGCAGGTCCTGCTTACAAACACTCAAGGTAAAGGGGGTTCTGGATAAAATCAATGAGGGACCAGCTACACACAGTTGGACAAATACTATACTGTGTAAACAGTAGGACGGGGTAAAGCCAGGGTGAAAATTCTGAGTGATAAGTGCAGCTTTGGCACCATTTCTGTGGATGCTCCCTCCAACCCCTGTGGATGTGAGAGTTTAGCTCTGTCATTATGATGGACATACAATCACTGAGGCCTCTGCAGAGTGTTCTCTTCCACAGGTTTGCACTCCTCAGCATCTAGGAAAGCATGGTGTAGGTATGAGGGGGGCAGTGCAGAGTGGTGGGGGGAAGAGCTATGGTCCTAACCTGATTTCTCTAATTGCCAAAATGATCCTAGCCCCAGGTGTAGCTCTTATACCAAGAGCAGAGCACAAGATAGCCCATAGCCCAGCAATTCTATACTTCCTGAAGTTGGCAGATTATCAGAATCACCAAGGAACTTTTTAAAAATGCAGATTCCTTGGCCCTACCACTCAGAGTGTGATTCAGTAGGTCTGGGATGGAGCCCAGAACCTCTCTTTTAAAGAAAGTTTCATGGTGGTTCTGTAATCCAATAGGTTTGGGAACCACTGATCTAAGTGGTGGTCCGTTTTTGCCCATGGTTGGTAAAAATGAAAGAAGAGAAAGAGGAGGGAATGGGATTTGAGAGTCCCTACCATCTCTTAGGGCCTCTTGCCCTCTTCTCTGCTGTGTGGATGTCCATGGGGCTGAGGTTTTCTACTAGATGATGAGAGGGGAAGCCTGGCAGGTTGGAGAACTATAAGCACATAATTCAAATTCTAGTCCCCCTTATGTGTGATTACCATTCTCTAAATTCTTTCAGTTTATTTCCTGTCACCAGAATGACGAATGCTGCAGATGAGCCAATAATGGGCCATGTGTAAACTGATTAAGACGATTTTCCTCTCTGTGTGGTTTGTCTCCAGGCAAAAATTAGGACTTTAGATCTGAGTGAATCTAAATTACTGAATTCTAGTTCAAATCATTACTTCTCCTTCCATGAGTAAGGAAGGATGTATTCCTTTCCCTTTATGTACATGATCTTTTTCTCACTTTTCTCTCCTTTGACAGTCTTGGCACTAGTATTTAGAGCTTTATAAATACATACCAGGTTAAAAAGTTTAGGAAAGACACAGTAACTTTTTATAAGTTTAAGAAAAAAGTGCATAAAAGCATTTTTCTAAACCCCAATGGCAACCCTGTAAGGTTTTTATCACTACTGAGCATATTTTAATGAGATTATAAACATGGAGGCCCTCTGTTTTTGTACCAAATTTCTGGCCATTAGTTTGAATGGCAGCCTGGGTACCATTGCTTTCTATCTTTCATGCCTTGCACAATCAGTAAGCTTATTCTACACAAGATGACATTGCTGAGGGATAACCTGGTTGCCATGCACACATGGTTCACAGGGCTGAGTGGTTTAGAGAAGTCTTGGAAGTTGTCACCCTTGTGACTCCCAAGCATCACTCCTGTCCCTCACTTCAAAGGAGATTTCTTAAGGGGTTAAATTGGAAGATATATAATATACTTCAAAGTCTTACTTTGGAATGCCCCCAATTGCATAATTATTTTTCTAAAGTCATATTTGATAACTCACATGGTTACTACGTATTGAAAAGAATAGAATCAATTACCTCAGGGAAAGAATTTTTCATTCTCTATATATAGAATTTCTTTGAGTCATTCTATGAAGAGTGGTGAAAAAGCAATAAATTATTATTACACTTAGTTTTTAAAGGATGAATCCAGAAGAAATATCACCAGGATTTTTATAACTCTGGACCTATATGCCAAGTCATACAACCATGCTCTTTGCTTTGACATAATCTGATAGAAAATGCTACAGATTTTAAAAAGCAAATAGGGTGTTTTTAGAAGTAAATATTGCTAAAATGTAACCATAAACTTAGAAAATCAGTGGCTACTGTGAAATGATAACATAAAGTCCCAATTCCATCTTCAAACATCCTTATCAGTACCAAGAAATTCTCAGAATGGGGAACAGTGCTAGTTTCTAATGATGCCAAAAAGTATGAAACATAGTCCTGTACCCAGTTGCTTACAATCTTGTTTGGAAAATAGATCTTGAACATGAAAAAATGAATAATAAATCATAGAATTTTTATCTAACATTTTTCTTCATAGGTTATCTTGATTCTGGCAAAAAGTTGAAAGGCAGAAATGAAAAAAAAAATCAAGCCAGGGCTGGAAACATAATTCAGACAGTTTAAATGGGTCTTCAAAGGAAGAGAAAACTAATTTACTTTATTCTTAAGTGCCTGGAGAGCTTTACTTACAGTAATTTCTTATTCTGAATATCAGGATTTTTAAACTTTTAAAAGAATTAAAACTGAAAGAGCTACCATTTCCTGACAGATTGCAATGTGCCAAACACTTTACATACATTATTTTGCATCCTTACCTCAGTCGTCAATGCAGAGATTATTATTGCCATTTTACAAATGAATGCGTTTGGTCACATAGTGTGGTAGATGATATTACCCTTATTTGCCTTTCTCTGTGTAGATCCAGACATGGTCATATGACTTACTTTAGCCAACGAAATGTAAGCAGAAATGATGTGTCACTTCTGGGCAGAAGCTTTAAGAGCCAGTGGGTGGTTGTCTACGCTTTCTCTCTGCCACGAAACCAGCACTATTCCACATGGAAGCAGCCTGGTCCTGGAATGAAGACTTTGTGGAGCACAGCCACGTTAGCCCATGATGCACGTGTAGCATGAATGAGAAACAACTGGGATGTGGTAAACCACTGATATTTTGAGATTATTTCTGCAATAAAACCTAGCCTATCCTGACTGATGCACACAGTAAGTGGCAAAACTAGGATTCAAACCTAAGTCTGTTTAATTTCCAAGCCTTGGGCATATAAGAAAGGTGGTGGCACAGAGTGGGCACTCCATAAACATTTGTTGAAGGAGGGAATGCATGGTTATTGCCCAGAACTGAACACAATACTCCAGATGTGATCTGAGCCATGTAAGAGTCATTAGGAGCACAAATTCTCTTTTTACACGGAACATCTGTTAATGAAGGCTTAGAATGCATTGGCTTTTTTAATAAACCATACTTATTTCTTTAACAAAAATTATTATTGTCTACCTAACATATACAAAGCACAGAGTGAGGGGTCATGGTTGATACAAAAATAAAAGAAATAAATGTTTTCCATCTATTCAAAATTTCATGAGTGACAGTCACATATTCACAACGAGTTGTGTCACAAGACAATGAATAGAGGGTCAGATAAAGTGTTTTTTTGAATGTAGACTGAGTATGGAACTAGGCAGTCATGAGTTTCAGTCATTCATTCCACAAATGTACGTTGAGTATCAACAATGAGTTGGGTGCTATATTCACCTCTGCAGACACAGATTAAAAAATATATAGTCCCTGATCTCAAAGATCTCACAAAGTAGTGGAAGAAACAGGTTAGTTAATAGGGAATTACAATAGAGCATGATAAGAGCTATAATAAAGTTAAGGTCAGGAAGTTATGGATATATGGAGGAAGAATATGGGATCAGTCTAGAAGAGTCAAGGGGCATTCTGGTGGAAGTAAGCCTTAAGTTGATTGCTAACAGATGAATGAGTTTGCAGATGAGGAAGGGGAGGGAATGTACTGGTGGAGAGAAGGAGAAGTACATTCAAGCCCCAGGGAGTAGATGGTGAAAAGGCCAGTCCACAAAGATGGACAGATTAGAATCATAGAGATTGGTTAGAAGGCTGTTGTACCATTCTCAGCAAGAAATAATGAGATCAGAAGAAATAGGATGAACAGATTTCAGAACTATTGAGAAAGAAATAGAATCAATAAAAGCTTGAAGATCAAGTGAATGGGCAAGAAAGAATGTTAGGAGTGAAAGATGATTTCTGAAAATTAGGTTCTAGTGACTAGGAAAGTAGAAAATGGGGCTATTCAATAAAGAAGGAGGATTTGGACAGAGTGTAAGATGGATAATACTAATCAGTTACTTTACATATTGAGTTGTGTGTATTGATCAGACATACAATTGAAAGGCTCAGCAATTAGATATATTGATTTGGAACTTAGGATTAAAATTGGACCCCTAGACTTAGGGACCATCAGGGTAGAGGTTGTTTATGCTAGTGACCATTGGCAGTGGATAAGAACAACTACATGATTTGAGAAGAGGGCTAAATGAGAAGAGCTTTAAATGAGAAGAAGATGAGAAGAGGGAAAAGGGTGGAGCCCTGGGAAACAGCAACATTTAAGAGATAAGTGGAGGCTGAGAGATAATATTGTTCTGGAAGGCAAGGCCAGAAGAGTTTCAAGAAAAAATAGATGACAATGTCAAATGCCTTCGAGAGGCCAAATAAGTCAAAGGCTGAAAATTCAATTATTTTGAGAAATTAAGAATTTATTGCTAACTGTCACAAAAGCAAATTCAATGGACAGTATGAGACAAAGAGATTTGAGTGAATTAAGGTGAGAGATAAGGCAAAAGAGGTAAAATAGCAAGTGTAGACCCCCTCCAGTACTGTTGACACTTGAAATTGTATTGTTGAGGGGGAAGAGGTTGACTAGGGACAACTAGAAGAATCAAAGGTAAAGTTGAGATCTTAAAAGAATAGTGACACCAATATGTACAAATGTCTGAGTCTCTTCATCAGTGTTAGGTATAGGTTAGAGACAGTAGATAGTTGGATTGACCCAGAATTGGGGTTTTTCCAGGTGGGCATACAGAAGAATGAGGGGGGAATGGAATTGAGTATTAAGTAAGAGAAAGATTGAAAAGACGGAGCTTTGCTTTTTAACTGCCTGGAGAAGGAAATGAAAACAAGAGAAAACAAATACTAGGGTGGGGTAGAGGAGCCAAGCGGCTTAGTGCCTTTGATGCAATTAAAAACATGCATTGATAAGAAGATTGTATTCAGATACTATAGTTGAAGATTTCAGAGATGGAACAATTCCAAGTGATAGCAATATCTAGGAAGTAATCTAGAGTATAGGCTAGAAAAAAGTAGATAGGAAAAGATTAAGGATTTGTGAAGCTAGGATACCTGAGCATGTTTATATGTTGATGCAAAGAATTCATTGGAGAGGGAGAATGTATCTCAGTCAGTAGGAAACAGATGACATACCTATCGTAATTCTAAGGTGGAATTCTAACTGCGCATAATATGAAATATTCTAATTCCACATTAGGATAATTAGAGGAAGGAACTACTTACAATGGTGTAGTTACAATGTAGAGAATCCACAAGGGATTGTACAGTACCCTGGGGCAAGAAACAGTGGACTAACCAGGTGCAGTGGCTCATTCCTGTAATCCTAGCATTCTGGGAGGCTGAGGCGGGAGGATAGCTTGAGGTCAGGAGTTTGAGACCAGCCTGAGCAAAAGCTAGACCCCATCTCTACTAAAAATAGAAAAAAAATTAGCCAGGCGTTGTGGTGTGCACCTCAGCTGAGGAATTTGAGGTTGCTGTGAGCTAGGCTGATGCCACAGCACTCTAGTCCAAGTGACAGAGCAAGACTCTGTAAAGAAAAAAAAAAAAAAGGAAGAAAAGAAAAGAAACAGTGGGCCAATTACCTAGATTTAAGAGGAGGAGGGTAGGGAGAAATTACAGAACTCAGAGGAGAGGACTACCTTGAGAGGACAATGACTTTGGTCAAAAGGAACAGCCAATCCAAGGAGAGTTTGCTGGGAAGAAGTCAGAGAAGTAAATACACTAGTCTCCCCTTATCTGCGGTTTTGCTTTCCAAGGTTTCAGTTACCTGTGGTCAACTAAGTTCTGAAAATATTAAATGGAAAATTTCAGAAATAAGCAATTCCTAGTTTTAAATCATGTGCCATTCAGAGTAATGTGATGAAATCTCCCACCATCCTGCCCAGAACATGGATCTTCCCTTTGTCCAGCGTATCCCTGCTATATACACTCCCTACCCATTAATCACTTAGTAGCCATCTCCGTTATCAAATCTACTATGGCAGTATGGCAGTGCTTGTGTTCAAATAATCCTTATTTTATTCAGTAATGACCACGAAGTACAAGAGGAGTGCTGGCATATTGTTATAATGATGCTATTTTATTATCAGTTATTGTTGTTAATCTCTTACCATGCCTAATTTATAAATTAGACTTTATCATAGGTATGTATGTATAGAAAAAAGGTGTATATACAGGGTTTGGTACTACCTGTGGTTTCAGGCATCTACACAGAACATATTACCACATAAGGAAGGACTATTGTACTCCTATCTCACTCCTCCCTCTCTCATATCCTCTGCTGGGGCTTCCCATCAGCCAAATCCCATCAGAAAGTAGGGGGCAAAGAAACCTACTGATACCGCTCATAAAGACTCCAGCCTTCCCCAGCACAGAGCCAGGTGGAGAAGAATAAAAAGTGGGTCTGGAGAGGCAAACAGAGAGCTATCCAGCCTAGGGAGGTGGGAGATACAGGCCAGAGAAGAGTAAATTCATAGTGCAGATTTCTGACAAGTTGGGATGGAATGAAATCCAAGTCTCAGATAGATGAATGTGGCTTAAATCATAAAGATAACTCCATTATTATGTGAAGAGAGAAGTAATAGAAAATGCAGATAGCTGTATGGATTCCATTTTGTCTGTGAAGCAGAGGACATCTATTGAGATGCAGAGGGGTGAGGGATAAAAGTGGTGAAAGGTTTGAGAACAATGAAAAATATTTGATATTATCATCAGGGAACATAAGAGAAAGCAGATCGGAGAAATGCAGTGGAATTGCTCTTTGCAGGAGGGTCCATTTGGTATAATCATGAATTTAGTGTGGACTCAATCTACCTTTGCGTGATTTTTCCCTAGTGTTGTTTAACAACTCCTGTTCAGGTATGGGGAAAGCAGATGGTTAGGCTCCGTGGATTGAATTTTGTCAAACAGAGGCAAAGGAGTTTTTGAAATGATGGACCATGAGTCTAAGCTGCAGAGGGAGGAAAGTAAAGGCAGAAGAGAACTATCAGATAGATAAGGAGAAAGTGGAGTTGATAGTAGACTGGGTGCCCCAATAAGACATAGTTGAACAAACAGGCTACAAAAATGACACATTGTGGAAAAAAGGGTACTTGAATTAGTGATTTTAGAAGTTGCATTAGTCTGCGTTCTTTCAGTCGCAAGTAACAGAAACTAAACTCAAACTAGCTTAAACTGAAAAGGAGTTTATTGGTTCATAAAATCTGGAGATCCAATGGATCCATGGGCTCGAGGATACTATCAGGGCTCTCTTTTGCCATCCTAGGGTTTCTTAACTCTCTCTTGCAGCAGACAGGCTTTCTCCATATAGCTCCATATGGAAGGATAAAGATGGCTGCTGGCACTAAAAGGCCATCTCATGGCAGATGATGATCCTTTAGGAAGAGAGACTCTCCCAGCATCCATAGATCAAATTTCCTAGAAGGCTGACCTTTCTTGCTTGGATCTCAACCCGTCCCTTGATCCAATCACCATAGATGGGGGATGATCTACCTTGGTTGGCCAGACCTGGTTTGTATGGCCACCTGTGGAGGAGAAATGGTGTGAAGGGAGGGCAGCATTTTAATTGGTAGGTTTTCCAGTGTCAAAAATACCCTTTCATGAGACTGATCAGTATATAGCTCTTTTTAGATTATGAACATATACTTTAGAAAGCTTTATAAATATGAAGAAGTAAAATTACTTTTTAAAATAACATGCATTTTTCTAATGCAAAATTATACCCATTGTAGAAAATGTAAATGGTTTATATCACTTATCAAGCATCGAGTCTTTGGTCAGTAGCAAAATTTTTCATTATTTATTATTCCCTGGGAAAATTGCCTTAACTTTGACCATTTTCAACTTATATTACCTATTTCAGTAGCATCAGACATGATAAAGATGAGGGTTCCTTGTATTAAAGCAGTCTCTCAATCTTTCTCTATTTCTTTCTCACATTCTTTCCTTAGGTTTGTGTTTATTCATGTTTATAGCATCTACACAAAACAAGTTAGGCATGATTCTTAAAAATTGTTTTTGCTTTTGTTTGGTGTTTTTTGCCTACACAGTATTCATAAAAACACCAAAGAGCAATGAGATATATTTCTGTTTTGGTGGTTAAGAGCCTATGATGCTATTTGTCACAAAAATAGAGCAATGAAGAAGTAGAAGAGTAAGTACATATGTAATGAGTTCATTTATATAGTATCACATGTTTAATTATGACAAACCTATAAAAACAAAACAGATAATATGAAAATAAAACATTAAAAAACTTAGAAGGTAATAATCTATAAACACAATGCTACTAAAACTCAGCTATGCCACATTCTCAGCTCTGATTTGGATGTAACACAAGTGTTTTAAATTGCATTGGGTGGAGGCCCTGGCAGGAAGGAAGCATCGGATATTGCTGGAACATATCTTTGTTTGAGCAACAGCTAATGAGAAAGGTCACCATTATGCTTTGCTTTCAAACACTGGGTCTGTTTTGAAATTAGTGCTGAACGTTTCATCACAAATGCTGGTTTATAATGATTGAGGTACATAATCCTGAAGTATTAACGTTTCTTTCTCCCAAGGGGAGAGTAAAAACCAAAGTTTATATTCTTACCACTGTTTTGATCAGAGTATGTCAATAAAAGATAAAATGACTTCCTATTTATGGGCTCTGGGATTTCTGGTTATTTACAAAATTCCAATAGTAAATTTAAAGGCAATTTAGCCTTCTAATTTTTTCTCCTGCAGTTTTGGTGTTATTTGTACTCTTATTAAACTCATTGCTGGTGTTTGAGATCCAAGGGTTTTTGGACTTTGTTTCTTAACATATATTGCATTTGTTTAGTGGATCAACTGGATGGCATTGCAATCCTAAGAAAGAGCTTAACTTTTTCTGTGCAAAGTGTTTGCTGACAAATGCAATACATTTCAGAAGACCCCCTCCCAGGAAGCGTGACCTATATTGAGAACAGTAGTAGCAGACATTTCTGCTACAGTTTTTTTTTGTTTGTTTGTTTTTTGGTGGGGGGAGAATAGAAATCTATTAAATATCTCAGTTTATATTTTTGGTTTTCCCTGTTGGCTAGGCTGTTGTATTCCCATGTCCACAGCACATTCCACTGTGGGAGCCTGGACTCTCAGAATAAACTTTGGGAAAGGCTGGGTCCACCCTCGGGGGATAAGGGAGTCAGAGGGAGGGGGAGGGTAAAGGAAAAGGGAAGGGGCCGGCTGTCTTCCTGTGTTTGGATGACCTTTCCTTATGTTTATCTGGAGGGACTGGCAGCCACGCTGTGTTTGGTGTCAGTCTGCCATGTTGCCCCATGTGATCTCTTTCTTAGCTTTATGTGAATAGAAGACCTTTGCCTCTGCTGGGAGGACTAGACTTAACTCTCTGAGTTAAAAAAAAAAAAAAAAAAAAGTGTACTAGTCTGCTAGGCATTGGGGCCTAGAGAAAAAAGTCTTATTAAACATAAGCATATGCCTGTATCCAACAGATTCCCTACGGGAAAGACGTAGGTGTCTCTTGGTGCCATTTGAGGAAGGACCCACCTGCTTCTGCCCTCCTGCTGAGAGCTGGGCTGGAAACTGTCTTCCTTCCCTCAAATCTTCATCATTTGGCATAATCCCCTCCACCTGTGGATATTCCATAACTATTTCTTGAATGAGTCAGTGAATGAATGAATAAATGAGCAGAGTCATCAAGACGAAACTGAGCTACAGGCGGTAGGGTCCCTTCAATACCTAATTTATTTGCCAGTCCCTGCTCTAAGGGCCCTGAGTAGCTCCACTTCAAAGAAACCAGTTTCAAGCCTCCTGGTCTCACATTCCTGATGGGTGAATCACTTGTTTCTTATGGGTGGGTGAGACCAGCTCCTCTGGTTTCCACCTCTCTTTTCATTTCAGTGCTGACCTCTCACTGGGACCGGCCTTTGCTTAAATGTTATTTCCCCTGAGAAGACATCCCTCAGTCCTCCTACTCACCTTCATCTAAATTAGATCCTTCCAACATACCTGTTATTAAACTCTTCTCATTTTCTTCATAGCACTTAACACAATTTCTAATTATATTCACTTGTGTGATAATGCATCGTATGTCTGCTTTCTGCACTAGATTACCAACTCCCAGAAGATAGGGAGACCATATTTATTTTCTCATCACTGTGTTCTTAGCACCTGGCACAGAACCTGACATATAGTATGCACTCAGCAAGTATCTGTTAAATGAATGGAAGAGCAGATTAATGAATAAATTATATTTGGAAGGAGAATTCATGCTAGGTTACTGAGTGGGGTGGGGGATAAAGGTCAGAGTCCAAAAGCCCTATCCAATCAGAACTTGGATGTATTCATGAGTTTGAGATTCTGAAAGAAGATGAAGTGTTTAGCAGATAAGTAACACTGTGCATTTTACCTTTGGAAGCCAACTAGCACTCTGGTCTCTTGGGATTACAAAATAATAACTACCTTCTCAGTAATAGCATTACTCTTGGTCACCAGGAATCCAAGCCTCAGAAGGACTCTTGACTTTTCCTTTTTCCTCACACCACACAGCTTCATACTACTTCTTGTTAGTTTTTTTCTTTCCATTCCCATGAAGAAGTTTTGACCTAGTGTATTAGGTTTCTTTCTCTTGTGGGTTTCAAACACTCAACTCCAATTAGCTTAAAAGCAAAAACCAGAAATGTATTGCATCATGCTGTTGGGCAGTTGATGGGGACAGATGACTTCAGACATGTCCTGATCCAGGGGCTCAGATGTTGCTCAGGACTCCACCTCCCTCATCATCTCCCTGCTAAGTAATTAAAATGGACACCTACAACCCCTGCTCACAACCTCCTCATAGCCCCAGAGAGAACTCTGATTGCACCATGTGACCATTCCTGAACTGTCACCGCTAGGGGGATGGGGCACAAGGCTCTGACTGGCCTGGCTTGGATAACATGCTCACTCTTGTGACTGTTGTATGGGGAGCAGGGGGTGCAATGACAAAAAGAATCCCTCAAGGAAAAGAAGAATTGTGTTTCCAGGATGAGCTGAGAAAGTGGTGCTAGATAATTGAAAACAATAGAATGCCTTCCGGCAACAGCCGCCCTGTGCCAGGTGCAGTCATGGGCCCTTACGTGAGTCAGGATATACCGGGGAATGAGGATGCTCTATGGAATTGCATTGCTTCACCTCAACTCTTAGATTTTTCTCTTACTAGCTATGTTATTTTGGACAACATAACCTAAGTTCAATTTCCTCATGATAAAACAGTGATGTAAGACATTCAATGGAGTATTACTGAGCCTTAAAAATGGAGGAAATTCTGGCATATGCTATAATATGGATGAAACTTGAGGGCATTATGCTAAGAGAAATAAGCCAGTCACAAAAGGACAAATAATGTATGATTCTACTTACATGAAGTACCTAGTGTTGTCAAATTCAAAGAGACAGAAAGTCAAAAGGTAGTGCCAGGGGCTAGGAGTAGGGGGTGGTAGTTATTGTTTAATGGGTATGGAGTCTCAGTTTTGCAAGATGAAAAGAGTTCTGGAGATGAATGGTGGCGATGGTTGTACAACAATTGTGAATGTACTTACCCCTGAACTGCACCATTAAAAATGGTTAAAATGGTAAATTTTTATGTTATGTACATTTTACGACAATCAAGACAAAAAAGCAGTAATGTAAGGGTTAAATAAGACCATAAGCATGAAGTACTTACTGCAGTGTGAGCACATAGTAAGTGCTCATAAATGTGAAATGTTATTAGTCTCATAATAACCCTAGAGATATTATTATTTCTACATTTGCAGCTGATTAAATGGAAACTTGGAAGTTAAGTAACTGGCCCAAGCCCACCCAGCTTGAAAGTGGCAGAGCCAGATTCAAACCCAGTCCTTGCCCTTAAGTCCCTGCTATTTTCTATTATGCCATGTTACTTCCCAGCACACGGCTTGCTAACTACCACTGCCTAATATTTTTAAATGCTGCTTTGATTACGTTAAGCTCCTGCCTAACAAACCCTAAGGGATGTACCTCTGGTATAAAGTGCATATGCCCCTTCCAGGTATAACTGTCTCTGCAGGCTGACCTCAATTACTTTTCTAGCCCCATCTTGATGTCAAGGCCCTGCTTCACCCTGCCTTGTGTTCTCTACGTTCATAGCACATGCTGATTATTCTGCTGCAACAATGTTGAAACTCTCACCACCTTTCAATGCTCAGCTCAAGACCCAGCTCCTCCAGAAAGCCTCACCTAACTGGGAGAGAGACATGGTCACTTCCTCCTCTTCACTACTATAGTGTTTATTATTTGCTGGCAATGCATAATGTATTGCTTAGATAAAAGTTATTACTTTAGTTGTTCGTGTCTTACCTCCACAGCAGACTATCTGCTCATGGAGAGCAGCGATTGTGTCTGTTACTTCTTTAAGTTTCTCTCAATGCCAGTTTAGTATTTTGCATTGAGTAGCCACTTGATAACAACTTCTTAAGGATGCTGATGTAGGAAATACGATTAACGATGACTAGTTTGCACATCGCCACATGATTTGGATTGAAAAGAAGCAAGTATTACTTTCTTTCTTGTTAGAAAAGATACTGAACTTTTCCTTGTACGTTTTGGTCAGTTCAGGACATAATGCATCCTAGTCAGCATGAAAACGAAAAGATTGAACCTGGTTAAGAAACAGATCTGCTGGTAAGCCTGTGAGAGGTAGATGTCTCTTGCTGATTAAATTCAGAGAAACAGAAGCAGGCAAAAGTGTTTATAGAGCAACCAGAGATGAGGCAGTGGTTGTTTTGAGAATATCTCAAAAAATATAAAAGGTCATTTCAGGTTCTGAAAATAATGCCTACTATACAAATACTTCAGTCTCTCCCTAGGTACTTGAAATGTTAATTATGTTGCCTTTAATTCCATAAACCTTTCTCAATGACACTGTCCCTCACCTCCAGCCCCTGCTCAAAGGCTAGTCATTTGTGGACCATGATCTGCAGAATTTCCTCAGAAGAGAATCAAGGGTGCTGGACATGGGCAGCCAGAGCTGACATCCAGCAGGATGCGCTGGTGTGCCAGTTCTGAGTGGTCATGGGGTTTGTTCTGATTGGTCTGTTTCTGTTCTTCAAATACATTGACTATTACCTCTGGGTGGAGGGAATAGCATTGGAAGTGCAGACAGTTCTGTGTGACAGGAGCACAAAGCACCAATGGGAAAATGACAGAAGATGTAGCAGGAAATACACAGGTGAGGACCAGAATGTGAAGGAATTTAGGTCGACCATTTCATTTGGGCAGATGAGCCACAGAAAAGCATGAAGCAGAGAAGTACTATTAATATAAGTGGCTATATATTGTTGAAGGGTAAGAGAGACTATTTAATAGGCTTTTATAACGGACCAGGTGAGAAATGGTGAAGACTTGAACCAAGAACTTGGCAATGACAATAGATAGGAGGGGATGGATGTAAGAAATATATTTTTAGGTACAATTGACTGGATTTATGATTGGATGGAGAGAGTGGGAGTAGTGTCAAGAGGAATCAGAATCTGGAAGGTGAATATTCTAATTGGTGGTAGGTGCTAAGAATATGTTGATGTTTCATGTTTATTTTCACTATGTTACCTCAAAGTTCGGGGAATAAGTTGTGGTTGATTATACAAAAGATATATGAGCAGAGCAGTTGAATGTGATGTTGCTGGCAGCTCTTGAAAAATGGAGTCACCCGACCTGACCACATTTTGAGAGTCTAGACGGGAACAACTCATTCAGAATTACATGGCTCTAGCTTGCCAAGGCTGAAGGAAACATAGGCTGTCAGTAACTATGAAAACAGCAGCCAGATGCCTCTGGATGAGACCATTTCATAACCAATTTGCAGGGCATCGTTTCTGTTTCCTTGCTGCAGTTAAGCCCTGGGTATCACTGGGATTGCTACAGCTTCTTTGAGTCTTTCCTCACCTAGCAGGCAGTCAGGCTAAAAGAGCTATGGCAGGAACTGGGAGCATTTTGCACCTGGGAATCCCCAGAGGAAAGACTGAGTTATTTCCCCACGTTGGAGCAGAGAATCACCCTGCTAAAGCCTGGTTATATGGGGTGGGGGGTGGGGAATCCAAAAATTGGTGTATGATATCCATGGATTTCCCTCATGACTGTCTTCTTTAATAGTTCTTTAGCTCCCTTGCCTAAATAAAGAAAAGCATAATAAACCAAGAGGCAATTTGAAACATTAGTAGGCTGTTACATTTCATCCATATTTTAGGTCTTCAATTTTCTAACTCAGGATTTTATTTCAAATGATATCTCTTTAAAGATGGCAGCAATTTCTTCTCTCAGTGAGGACTAAGACTATGTTATCTTTACAGTTTTAAAAATAAACTGTGGTTTGGACCTGCAAAGAAATATTCAGATGTCATAACCTGAAAATAACCTCTGAATTTTCCCACACTCTAACAAATCCCTAAACTGCCAAATGGATGTGTACTAACATTTCCAGATTCCCCTGGGAACACATTTGAGAATGCCTAGTTCCAAAGAAAGAAAATGTTAGGGGAAAATATGCACACTCAGAAAATAGGGGTTTCCACCAAAAGTGCTCTCCTGTCATAAGGAAAGTATCTCATATGTAACATGATGAAAAATATATATCCACAAGATAAATTATTATATTATTCAATACAAAGCTCAGTTGTAATTTGGCTTTCTTGCCCACAAGTTAACACTTTCATCTTATGAAGATGTATAAAACAAAAAAAGTTGCACCTGTCTTCATTTATACACGTATGTTCTTATTTGGTCAATGAAAAGCACAATTATTTCTACTGTCTTTACTGAAAGGATGACAAAGAAATAAAAGTATCTTCCTTTTTTCTTTTGCCCCTTTTTCCCTGTGTTATGCTTGTATTACCAAACCCAATCCCAGTGTGAGTGCAACCAAATCATTCTTCATGCCAGCTCCTGAGCGGCTGAGCATTGATGAAGAAAGTCACCCAAGCTGCAGATTGATGCTATTATAAATACCTGGTCACCTCCTTCTTTGCAGGACAATATGATAAACTAGCTCTTTTACTCTCCACTTCAACTGTTTCATACTTTCACTCTCTTCAAACATCTGATCATCTCCTCTTTATCTTGTTCTAAATATATGACTTTGGATAACATGTCATACAGAAAATATAAGCAAATTATGACCAAATCATGATTCCAATGTGATTTTATAATGGAATATAAAGTGATTATAACCATTGTCAAGAAAAGTAAATACATAAGAAAATCAAGAAAATGAGAAAAACAAGAACAGGGGTAATATTGCTGTACCAATTATTAATATCAAATAAACTATAGAGCTTCCATGATTAAATAATGTGGAATTATTGCTGGAAAAATGATACATCAATGGCACAGACCAGAGACCACATATAAAAGTAAAATAAGGTAAAGGTAGCATTTCAAAACAGTGAGAAAGGATAGAATGTTTAATAAAATGGTGTTGAAAAATTGGCTATCCATTGGGAAAAAAATAAAGTTATATTTCCACTTCTCACCAATTGAAAAAATTGAATAGATTTAAGAAGTTATATGTTAAATATAAAACAGGATTGTAAAAGTACTAAGTGGAAATATTGGAGAGTGGTTATAATTTTCATAATAAGAAAGGCTTTACAAAGCAAGCTGAAACCCATAAAGCAAGACATAACCCATAAAGCTAGACTTTGTTTCTGTACAGTTCCATCAGGAAAGCACTGGTGCTCCTGTAATAGCAGTCATGAGTGGTACTCAAGAGTTAACGTTGCTCTTTCTGTCTTCTTTATGCATCTTTGTATTCTTTAATGGACTACTATACAGGGCCTGGCACAAAGTATGTGCTCCAGGTTTATTGTCTTGACTAAACTCAAATTACTTTGATAATGGTAGAATCCTGGATGGGGGCACTGGCAGTGGGGGGGGATTGATTTTAATAATCAATGCTTAATAATACCCAAGTCATAATAATCCTTCCTCATTTATAAAATATTTTCACGTAGGTTATTTGATAAGCCTCCACCTCCTCAAAAAAAGCCCCCAAAACACTAGAAGTAGGCAAGGAAGATGGTAGTAATAGGGTTTGCAATTTATCCACCTTCCCCACTCCTGCTTCACTAGAGATATTAAATGTGTTTCCCCAAGGTCTGGGACTGGGGCTCTTTTGGTTAGATCATGCTGCCTCTAATTAAAATTTGATACAAAAAGCCAGGTGGGGCATTTAGAGATTACATTTCTCAATTCTGCAGAAACACATAGTGTCTGGAAAAATAGGATTAAAAATGGATGTCTGAGTTCTACCCTCTTTTTCTACAAAGAGATGGTATATAATACCTGCCATGAATACCCAAGCGAAGCCATGTCATAATTTTTCGCTGTTTTTGTTTCTGTCAGATGGGGTTAATCCTCTTGATCTCACCTCTTACTCCACCATTACTGCAGAAGCCCATTTTGACCCACTTTCAAAGGTGCACCCTGACATGGCCTTGCCTTGTCTTGCAGCTTCTACTTGTCACTTCCACCCCTCTGGGGGCTTCTGTGGTGTCCACTTGGCACTCACACGTGTGCAGCCCTAAAGAGAGGGGGAGTCAATGCCCATGGGCCACTCCTGATCGATGGGGATGGGGAGCTTTGGGTGAATGCTCAGTCTCCTGGGTGGGCAGTTCTCAGACCCATTTCGTAAGGGTCCTCAGATCAAGCACCAGCTGCCCACAGCCCTGAGCAACTTAGTGACCCATCCTTGCACCAGCCTCCCCTCCTTCCCTGTTTTTTTTTTTTTTTTTTTTTGAGACAGAGTCTCCCTCTGTTGCCCTGGCTAGAGTGAGTGCCGTGGCATCTGCCTAGCTCACAGCAACCTCAAACTCCTGGGCTCAAGCGATCCTTCTGCCTCAGCCTTCCGAGTGGCTGGGACTACAGGCATGCGCCACCATGCCCGGCTAATTTTTTCTATATATATTTTAGTAGTAGAGACGGGGTCTCGCTCTTGCTCAGGCTGGTCTCGAACTCCTGAGATCAAGCAATCCGCCCGTCTCGGCCTCCCAGAGTGCTAGGATTACAGGCGTGAGCCACCGCGCCCGGCCTCCTTCCCTGTTTTACTCCTCCTCCTCCCCAGCCTGCTCCCTAGGATCACATTCCCAAATGTACAACAGGGGGTCATTGGCTCAGGCTCTGACTTGCGGGCAGCCCAGACACAAACTGGGGCTATTTCCTTTTAAAGGAGGGCTATTACTATACAATAATACTTTCTAACATTTGTTTCATACTTCCAGGTATCCCTATTTCATCATCACAACAAACTTATGAGAGAGGTATCACTATTTCCATTTGATAGATGAGGAAACTGAGACTCAAAGAAGTTAAATAACTTCACCAGGGTCACAACAGCTAGAGGATGGTGGAACCAGGAGTCAGTAAAGGTCCACTGAGCAGGGAGGTCAGTGCGCTCTCTGCTATAACACAGCTGCCTCCTATCAAAATATTTGCAGAGGGCTTTGATCTCAGTGCCTTGCACTCTGGAAAGTGCCCGTCCTCACTTATCAGCCCTTTGCCATAACACTCACAGATGTTCCAAACATGTCCATGCTTTTTCCATCCTCAGATACACCATGCATAGATGATCTTTTTTTTTTTTTTTTTTTTTTGTGAACAGTACAAAGGAATAGAGCAGTGGCTGGAGAGGGGAATGTGGGACAAGGAAAGGGTTTTGGAGGTGAGAAATATGAACAGATGTGCATGCTGCAGGGGATCACCTAGAACTGTGGTCCTCAATCCCTGGGCTGCAGACTGGTACCAGTCTGTGGCCTGTTAGGAGCCAGGCCACTGAGCAGGAGGTAAGCAGTGGGTGAGCGAGCGAAACTTCACCTGTATTTACAGCTGCTTCCCATCTCTTGCGTCACTGTATAAGCTCTGCCTCCTGTCAGATCAGCAGTAGCATTGGATTCTCATAGGAGCTTAACCCTACTGTAAACTGCACATGCAAGGGACCTAGGTTGTGCGCTCCTTATGAGAACTAATGCCTGATGATCTGAGGTGGAGCTGAGGTAGTGAGCACTGGGAAGCAGCTGCAAATACAGATTATCATTAGCAGATGTTTTTTTTTTTTCCCAGCATATTGTGGGGGTACAAAAGTTTAGGTTATGTATATTGCCCTTGCCTCCCCACCCGCCCCCCGAGTCAGAGCTTCAAATGTGTCCATCCCCTAGACAGTGCGCATCGCACTCATTGTGTATGTATATACCCATCCCCTCCCCCACCCACATCAATGTTATTCCTAAATGTGCTCTTAGGTGATGATCAGTGAAACCAATCTGATGGTGAGTACATGTGGTAGCAGACAGGTTTGACTGCACAGGAACCATAATAAAACAATTGTTTGCAGACTCATATCAAAACCTTATCAGTGATAAGTGACAATTAAGCTGCATCTGGTGGCAGGCTTTACAGTGGCAAGTGAGCATCTGACTTCAATTGTACAGCTGCATCTGGTAGTAAGCTTAAGTCAGAATCCAACACTTATTTTAGTCTGCACATGGCTGACCTGTTATTTTATTTACCACTTCTGTCCATGCCTCTTTCCTACACTGTGCACTTGTCTCAGTCACAATTTTGGTAAGCCCACAAGCTAACCCTAGCAAAAATGAGTAAAAAATAAATGTCTCTGGAGAGCTTCTTTGAAAAGGGGGAAAGATCCAATGATGAGACAGCAGAAGACTCTAAGACTGCCAGCAAAATGAAAGCTGCATTTAAAAGAAAATACCAAGAGTCCTACTTAAATTACAGGTTCATTGTAACAGGTGATTCACATTCTCCAGCCCAGTTTGTATAGTATGTGGTGACCAGCTATCCAACAAAGCCATGAAACCTTCAAAACTGCTTCGCCCCATGGAGACCAAGCACCCTGCATTAAAAGACAAGCCTTTGGAGTTTTTCAAAAGAAAAAAAATGCGAACATGAGGAACAGAAGCAATTATTGAAGGCCACCACTTCATCAAATATGTCTGCACTGAGAGCATCATTCTTAGTGGTTAACCGCATTGATAAAGCTAAGAAGCCCTTTACTATTGGTAAAGAGTTGATCCTGCCTGCTGCTAAAAACATTTGCTGTGAACTTTTAGAAGAGGCTGCAGTTCAAAAGGTGGCACGTGTTCCTCTTTTGGCTAGCACTATAACTAGACAAATCGATGAAATAGCAGAAGATATTGAGGCACAATTGTTAGAGAGGATTAATGAGTCACCATGGTACGCAATCCAGGTTGACCGATGTTGACAACAAGGCAACCATGCTTGTTTTTGTGTGATATATTTTCAGGGGGATGTGCATGAGGATATGTTATGTGCCCTTTTGTTACCAACCAACACCACAGCTGTAGAACTATTCAAGTCTTTGGATGATTACATATCAGGAAAACTGAAATGGTCATTCTGTGTCAGTATATGCACAGACAGAGCAGCTGCCATGACTGGACGGCTTTCTGGTTTCACTACTCAGATAGAGGAGGTCGCTTCTGAATGTGAGTCTGCGCACTGTGTTATCCATAGAGAAATGCTGGCTAGCCAAACAATGTCACCTGAACTAAAGAACATTTTGCAGGATGTAATTAAAATTATCAACCATATTAAAGTACATGCCTTTGACTCACATCTGTTCGAGCAACTCTGTGAGGAGATGAACACGGAGCACACGTCTTCTCTTATACACAGAAGTGAGATGACTTTCTAAAGGTAGATCATGGGCCAGAGTTTTTGAGTTATGAGAGCCACTCCAGAGATTTCTTTTAGAAAAATAGTTACCACTGGCAGCACATTTCAGCGACACAGAATGGGTCGCAAAACTTGCTTACTTGTGTGACATATTCAACCTGATCAACCAACTCAATCTGTCACTTCAGGGGAGAATGACAAACGTGTTCAAGTCGGCAAAGTGGCTGCATTCAAAGCCAAACTGGCATTATGGGGGTGATGAGTGAAAATTGGGATTTTTGACATGTTTCAAACATTAGCAGAGATTTTTAAAGAGACTGAGCCAGGGCCTTCTTTCTCCCAGCTGGTGCATGATTACCTATCTTAGCTTACAAAACAGTTTGAGCATTACTTCCCAACCACAAAAGACCCCCAAATTGGGAAGGAATGGATCCGTGATCCATTTGTGAATAAGCCAGGTGAATTGACTTTGTCCATGTTAGAAGAGGATCAACTGCTTGAGATCGCAAATGACGGTGGCCTTAGAAGTCCTTAAAAGTATGCTTGAGACAACTTCAAATCTCCATACTTTCTGGATTAAAGTCAAGGCGGAATATCCTGAGGTTGCCACAAAAGCACTGAAAAGCCTGCTTCATTTCAAACATTCTACCATTGTGAAGCAGGGTTTTCTGCAGTGACAGCAACCAAAACAAGATTACAGAGTAGACTGGGCATAAGCAACACACTTTGAGTGTCACTGTCTCCCCTCACCCCTACATGGGACTGTCTAGTTGCAGAAAACAAGCTCTGGTCTCCCACTGATTCTGCATTATGGTGAGTTGTATAATTACTTCATTATATATTATAATGTAATAATAATAGAAATAAAGTGCACAATAAATGTAATGTGCTTGAATCATCCCAAAACCATCCCCTCCTTCCCCCATCTGTGGAAAAATTGTCTTCTGTGAAACTGGTCCCTGGTGCCAGAAAGGTTGGGGACTGCTGACCTAGAAGACAGGGAGGGACAGATGATGCAGAAGAGAAAGAAGTAAGAGGTGATAGATTCCAAAGTAGAAGTAAAGAGACTGGCTTTTGAAGTGGTAAGAGTCAACTCCTCTGTTATATAACTAGAGGGCAGAGGAAGAAATCCGTATAGATAAGTTCAGGTCTCTAAGTAAGTTGAGATCTCCCTTATTCAAAAATACAAACCAGAAGGATCTTCTTCCTGTCCTACGCTGGACACTCCATGAAGGCAGGGGCATGTCTGGTTTGTCTGCCACTGTAACCCAGTGCTGACCTTTTAGAAGGCCCTCAATAAACATCTGTGGTTGCTGAATAAATGGATATAAATAAATACACATTTCCCTTCACCACTAAAAATTTCTGACTAAATGATCAAGAATTTGATGAAAATGTCATTAAGTAAGAATTTTAATAAGAGTTCAAATAACCCACAGATAAATCACTCCTCCAATCCTTGCTATTTAATATGAGTAAATACACACATAAGGTCTAAAGAAAACCACTACCCAGGTAAGGGATGGTTGAGTCCTCACCTGGCAGCAGTACTTGAGCAAAAAAGACACAGGTGTTGTAGTAGACAAAGAGCTCAAGGTGAGTTAGCAGGGGAAGGGAAACACTGAAAAGGAAGGAAACCCTTAGCTTCCTGTACCAGTTGAGGGAGGTGTCTGTGGCCAGGGAAGGTAGCCACTACCTGCCTGAGGTTATGGAGTGGTCTTCAGTGCCATCCTTTCTTTCAAAGGAATATGCTGGAACATGTGCAATAGAAAGCAAACATGCTGTTTATAAATGTACTTGAAACATTCTTTTAAGAGGACCACTGAAGGAACTGAGTATGTTTAATTGCAGCAAAAAGACTCAAGAGGATCATAATAATGATTTTCAAATATGTGAAAGACTATAATCTTTCTAGCACATTCCCTTTAAAACCTCAAAGTCAACCATTCCTTTAACGTCATCTAAGCCTCCAATTGATGGATCCTACCTCCTTTTTACTATCTCACTTCCCTCATTTAGCTCAGATTTCATAGGCCAACATGGTAATCAATTCCTTGTTTATATCCTAAAATTTCTCACTCTCTCTCACTCATTTGGTGCTTTCCTCAGGGCTAAAGTGGGGTCAAAGGCCCAGGCATGGGACAGGGCAGTCTTCCAGGGTGTAAAATCTCATTTCAACTCATGACTATTTGGGGGAAACTTCCTTCCCCATGCCTGCTATTTTCTTCCATGTGGAGGACATGAACTAGTGTCACACTCCTGGCTTCCTTCCATTCTCCCATTTGCCCTTCCCTACGCCATCCCCACCACATGGAATGACATACCTCACTGGTGACTTCGGAAGGAGAAACTGACTTGTACCAGGTGGGAATACCTGCCTTGCCTCTCTTCTCTTGGCAATGAGCTGCCTACAGGGAGTCACTCATTTTCTGCCCTTTCTCCTCCATGCTGTAAGTTTCAGCTTGCTGCATTCAAAGATCCTTGATTTCCCTCTGTTCTTGGAGGACAGAGGCAAAAGTTCCCATGGAATCAATCTTTTCCTCTCTCTCTCTGTCTCTCCTCCCTATTCACCTACCAGTCTGTCCCTGGAGAAAACATGCCCTGAAGTAAAGGCTAAGACTGCATCCATGCACCAGACACTTCGTTAAGTGCAACACAAATATTTGTTACATCAAACAAAATAATAGATGTTATTATGTTTTAAAGAAGACCACATTTGAGAGGTGGGAGCAATGGGGGGTCTGTAATTTGGTGTTTAAAATTTTTTATTGATACATATTATATGTACATATTTTTGGCATACATGCAATAATTTGATAAATTCATATAATAAAATCATAATAATTTGATTACCCAAGATATCTATCACCTAAAATATTTATCTTTTCTTTATGTTGGGAGCATTCAAATTATTCTCTTCTACCTATTTTGAAAGCTATTATGTTATTAAGTATGAAATGTCCAATTTCCTTAAGAACTAAGTTTGACAGTTGAAATCTCTGATAGCAACTTCATTTTGACACTTCTTGTTTTATTTTTATTGTGAAAGTACATACTCAGTCTTTCAAATGCATGGTTTGGCTTGTAATTATCTTTCAAAAAATTTTTAGAGCAATTTTTGTGAAATCATGGATAAGTAAAAAATTTGAGTTATTTTCTAAAATGAGTTCCATCGTGGAACCAATGCAGTGCAGACAGCTCAAAATATCATTGAAGTGTTTGGGAAAGAGGTGGCTAATGAACACACAGTACATCGATGGTTTGAGAAGTTTCGTTCCAGTAATTTTAATCTTGAAAATGAGCCACGTGGGCAACCTAAGACCAAGGTAGATGATGGTGAGCTGAAAGCTGTAGTGGAAGTGAATCCATCTCAAACTACACGTGAATTAGCAGCAAGGTTTGATGTTACTATTCCAACAATTTTGGACCATTTGAAATAAATGGGCAAGATAAAGAAGCTGGATAGATGGGTACCACATGAATTAAATGAGCATTAGAAGAGAAATCCTCTCAAAGCTTGCTTTCCTTTACTGTCATGACATAAAGGCAAACCATTTCTACACTGTATTGTCACATGTGATAAAAATGGATTCTTTTTGACAATCACAAGTGTTTGGCACAATGGTTGGATGAAGGTGAAGTGCTGAAACACAGTCCAAAACTGAATATTCATCAAAAAAAGCTATTGGTGTCTGTTTGGTGGTCCAGAGCTGGTATTATCCACTACAGCTTCATGAAACCTGGTCAGTAGATTACACCGGATGTCGATTGCAACCAACTGGATGAAATGGTGAGGATGCTTGCAGTCAAGCAGCTGAGATTGGTCAATAGAGACAGGCCAGTCCTCTTGCAAGACAATGCTCAACCATGTGTCACAGAAACAATGCTGCTTAAACTTCAGAAGCTGGACTTGGAAACTCTGTCATCCACTGTATTCACCAGACCTTGCACCAACTGACTACCACTTCTTCCAGGCTTTAGACCACTTCTTGCAAGGAAAAATATTCAGTACTAAGCAAGCTGTAGAAAACGCCATTCACAGATTTCATGGCCACTCACTCTCCAGGTTTCTTCACTGCTGGCATAAATAAACTGCCGTTAAGATAGCTTAGGCACGTACTTTGATTAATTGTACTGCTTCTTGTTTGAGATATAATAAACTAAACTTTTGATTTGAAATCGGACACTTCATATTTAATGACCTAATACAATTAATTAATGTTAAAACTGTAAGGCACCCTACTTATCTATCGAATACCAGGTCTTATTTCTTCAATCTAAGTGTACATTTGTACCCATCTCAGTAAATGACAACTTCACTTTTCTAGTTGCTCTGGACAAATCTCACTTCCTGTTTCCCTGCTGTTCCTTGCCCCAGGGCCTTTGAGCTCTCTGTCTAAAAGCTCTTCCCCTAGTCATCCATCCAAATGGCTTGCTTCTTCACTTCATCAGGGCCTCTTCCACAATGGCTTATATCAGAGATAACTCCTTTGATCGTCTAATATAAGAAACAAGCCCCCCTTTTGTCCCCGTGATCACCCCATGCTTTATTTTTCTTCATAGCCTTCTTCCTACTTGATATAACCCTTCTTATCGTTTCAGGTATATTTCCCCACTGAAAGGTAAGTTTATGAGGGCAGAGAGTTTAAACATCTTGTTTACTGCTCTCATCTCTAACACTTAAAACAGTGCCTGGTACTTAGCGGGTAGTCAGTTTAAGAATGAACTCCCAGGGTGTCTAAGTTGTTCAAAGCACAAGGCTGCCTCAGAAAGCTTCTCACCAGTGTTGTCGTGTAGGGCAAGCAGAGATCATCTGGGGAGCATGTCTTCCTCTCTCTCCTCCCTTGCTTAGGAGGCAGCACTGAGCTGGCTGGGTCCGCCACTCCTCTCACCACCAGTTGGACCCATCTGCTGGCTTCTCTTCCTCTTACTGGTCTTTTAAACCTGTGTAAGTGTTACCTAACACTGTTTTTTACTTTCTTCTCTTTTATTACTCTCTAAATGCCTGTTAATTATTATCTTTAGGGGATACCAATAGTATGAGAAATATTAGCAAAAATGGCTAGAAGGAATATTAAAAAATCAAAACACATTTTGCTTTGCATTTTGGCAAAGACTCCTGATTTTCATTCAGAAGACCTGGATTTGAGCCCATCTCTGCCACTTACCAATTTTGTGTCTCAGGGCAAGACTCTTAACTTCTCTAGGCTTCTGTATCTTCATTTGTAAAATAAGGATGATAATATCTTACCTTACATACATTATCTTAATGTATAAGGTTTGAACGATGTATGTGTGGATAGGTTTTATAAAACATAATCTGATCTATAAACAGAGATTCTATTATAATAGACCATAAAGAAGGAGTCACTAAACCATTGCCTATAGGAAATAATAATTGATATGAGGAATTGTCTTTTTTTTTCTATGTACTTGTAGGGAGAAAGTTGTACTTGTAGGCCCATGATTGTTTCTTAGGTCTTATATCAACACCCAATCAAATCAATAATGCACTGTAACTGCCCAAAGACCTAGGATTATACTCTCAAATAATCTAAAATTATGCAATCAACAGAATTGAGCTGAAATACTTCTTTTGACGAAATCAACCAGGCCTCCATTTCACTCCTAGAAGTTAATAGCCCCTGAATCTTCATTGACTTCATGCACACCAGCCCTGTCTCTTTGCTGATGGTAGCTGGAATCTGGCTGAATCATCTTCCCCAGTAAAGGGGGCTCATTTGGGGTTTCAGGCAGGCATGTCAGCACATTCCTGTTTAAGACGGGGGAAGTTTCAACATATTCCAGGTTAAGCGTTCCTTTTAGCCACCGATCAGACAAGGAGCCAACCTTAGTTTTATTTTGTTTGTTTGTTTATTGTTGTTCTTTTTGTTTGGTTTCCTCCCATGACACAGAAGTGTGCACTTCAAGGGAAAAAAAAATCCTGCCTGTTTTACGGTTGATTCGCTAAGAAGCCAAGGTAGTTATTAAAAGTGGGAAATATTTTATGTTGCTCAGCTGAGATTTTAACAGCTCTTGTCTAATTGTTAACATACAAACCTCCCTAACCAGAATATTTGTGGGGGATGACTTCTTAACAGGATCGAAAATCAACCCTTTCCCAAAAGCCTGTTAAAAATTACACATTTGGAATTTTGTCCTAGTCTGACTTGGCTGCTGAATTCCCTTTTGATATTTCCTGGGGGGTGGGGAAAAGATAAATAGCTTTATTCCATTTAATCTAGTTTTTATTTTAAATCTGGTGTCAGATTTGAGTACTTGCTAAGGTAGGGTGACCAACTGTGCCAGTTTGCCTGGGATTGAGGGATTTCCTGGGACATAGGACTTTCTGTGATTTGGTAAACCTAGTTGAGTTGCTCATCCTAGAAGAAAAACCCTAGTCCAAATCACTCACAGGTGATTTGGAAACTGAGGACAGGTGAGGAAACTGAGGCCAACAAGATGAAAGAATTTGCCCCAATATTACGTAGTTACCTAACACTGACTGCACTGCTGAGACCAGGACCCAAATCTTCTGAATCTCAGTTCAGGGCTCCACTAACCCACTGTCTTTTTCCGTAACAATGAAATATAGGTTCAGCCACGAGGAAGAACTTAAGTTTGATTAAGTGGGTATTTGACTGGTTTATTTATTTATTTATTTTTTTCAGACAGAGTCTCACTCTGTTGCCTGGACTAGAGTGCTGTGGCGTCAGCATCGCTCACAGCAATCTCACACTCCTGGGCTCAAGCGATCCTACTGCCGCAGCCTCCCGAGTAGCTGGGACTACAGGCATGCGCCACCATACCCAGCTAATTTTTTCTGTGTATATTTTTAGTTGTCCATATAATTTCTTTCTATTTTTAGTAGAGACGGGATCTCCCTCTTGCTCAGGCTGGTCTTGAACTCCTGAGCTCAAACGATCTACCCGCATTGGCCTCCCAGAGTGCTAGGATTACAGGCGTGAGCCACCGTGCCCGGCCTGACTGCTTTATTTAATTCACACGTGAGAAAAGGAAAACATAATCTAAGTACATTTGAATTAGTGATCCTAGGGATACAAATGTTCTAAAGCAATGTAAAAATAATGCCCACTGTTCACCCACGTGCATAGCAGCATTATTCACAATAGCTAAAATGTGAAAGCAACACAAATGTCTATTGGTGGATGAATGGATAAGTGAAATGTGGTATGTACATACAATGGAATATTATTCAGCCTTAAAAAGGAAGGAAATTCTGACATATGCTACAAGGTGAATCCTGAGGACATTATACTAAGTGAAATAAGGCAATCACAAAAAGACAAATACAGTATGATTCCACTTACCTGAGGTCATCTATCAGTACATACTTATAGATCCAAGATGAAAATACTACTCAGAGTATTTGACTACTCTAGGTAAGCAAAATTATAAAGACAGAAAGTAGAATGGTGGTTGCCAGGAGCTGGGGGAGGGATGAATGGAAGTTAGAGTTTCAGTTTTGTCAGATGAAAAGAGTTCTAGTGATGGATGGTGGTGGTGGTTGCACAATCTGAATGTACTTAATACTACTGAACTGTACACTTAAAAATGGTTAAGACAGTAAATTTTATGTTATATCTATTTTATCACAATTTTTAAATGGAAAAATAAAATAATAACCACAAATAGCTCATCTATTCCATTGGTGCAGTGTTTCTGTTAAAGAGGTCTGCAAAGTGCTTTGCAGCCATTTATTAGCTTTTGGATGTTTTGTCAAATCAAACCACATTCTTTAGATAAGGAGTTTGGTTTGCTTTGATATTTAATGACCTTTTCTTTAGCTAGGGCATAGAAATTCCAGATGTGCAACACCCCCCACATCCAGCTGGGAGCTCACTGCCTGGCACATAGTAAATGCTCCATAAACATTTTTCAAATAAATAAATAACAGCAAAAGCTAATATTTATTTTGAACATTTATTCAGTAGTGGGTTTACCTTGAAGCTGATGAAGCTTAAGCTTCAGGACCTCTCACTTTAACAAGCCTTTCCCAGACCTTGCAGGGGTTGGGGCGTAAGGGGAGGGTTTAGCAATGTGTTACATAGTTATATATTCATATGAAACTTGTAAAAGTAAGCTTTATCTTCTTTTTATTAAAGAGGGCTTCCAGGGCAGGGTACAGTGGCTCATGCCTATGATCCCAGCACTTTGGGAAGCCAAGGTGGGAGAATCATTTGAGGCTGAGAGTTCAAGACCAGCCTTGGCAACACAGGGAGAACCTGTTGCAACAAAAAATTAAAGAATTAGCCAGGTGTGTGCCTATAGTCCCAGCTACCTGGGAGGGAGGCAGAAGGATCACTTGAGCCCTGGAATTTGAGGTTATAGTGAGCTATGATCCTGCCACTGCATTCCAGCCTACATGACAGAGAAAGACCTTGCCTCAAAAATTTTTAAAAAAGGGGGGAGGGGCTTCCAAAAATCCTGAATCCCACAAAACCTGAATCTGTCCCTGTATTTACTGCCTTTCTAAGTACTCTACTAATTATTTTCCGTAGTTACCTCATGTAATCCTCATAACCCTACGAGATGGCTGATACTGTCATCTCCACTTCAGAGATGAGGAAATTGTGTAACTCCACTCCACCAGGGAGTGACATGCAAGAATTTGCACTCTGGCATCTGAGGCCGACTCCACAACTCCACTGAACACTAGGGGTGGCCAAACTTAACTGTAGTGCATGTTAAATTAGGTGTGTGCTTAGTAAATACTGTAATTTCACCTGATGTAACTATAATAACAACAATAATGATGGCTGGTCTTTGAAAAATAACCTATGATTTGGGGAAAACATTTATTATACAGGTTTTTCCTGTCTCTATCCCCATTTAGTATTTTTGTTTGGTAGTTGGAAGGAGTTTAGGAAAGAGTGGGGAATGAAAAGGGTAAGGCTGAAGAGGGAGAGAAAGGAGCAGAGATGTCATTCTATGTTAAGGGAGATTCTCCTCACCGCCTTCCTAATTTTTTTTTCTTTGTGAAGGGTGTGCTTGGTGCTTGGTGCTTTGTCTCTTGGGAAGCTCGACGTCAGTTTTATCTATTATTGGTATCTGCTTTGACTCCCTAGACTTCTTCACTCTAGAGTCCCTATTTCTTGTCTCAAAGCCCAAAGTCAAAGGGCAGAAAGGAATCTTTCCTGTAAACATCCTCCGGGCCACTCCCGGAAAAGGTGACCAGCAAACCCTGCTTCCTGTCTTTATTCTGACTCTTGGAGCAAATAATACAATTTTGTATTCCTCTAAGACTTCTTGGGACCAATAGGAGAACAAAATTGAAAATGTCACAGATTGAAATCGTCGTCCTCTTGAGGACGCTGCTCTCTTCAGGTTCAGGTTCCCTGGCTTAGAAAACGCAACCATAGCCGGGGCTGCCACCAAGATGCTGGGCATGCACGCTGCGCCTGGCCCGTGGGGACTGCTGCCGACTGAATCCCACCTCCCCCCAGGTGAACTTTACCCATGTTTCTGTCCCTCCACCCAAAATTTTCTGTCTTGATTTCCCTATTTCTGACTGCAGTGAATTGTCACCCAGCTGGCTGAACCTCAAGGTCACTCTGCTAACCGCTCCTTCCCCTAAGATTGCATACTCTAGTACCATGAGTTTTCCTTCCTGTTCATGCCCAAACTCATTCTCTGTTTTCCATTTTCTTTGCAGAGACTTTGTTCTAGGCCCTGCTCATCTTGGGTCTGGGACATTACAATTGCTTCCTGGCTGGGTTCCCTGGCTTCTAGAAGTGGATTTGTCATTTAGCTAATAAATCTTAAGCTCCAGGATGCCTTGCTTGCATACAAAGACCCCTTTCAAGGGCTTGTACTTAATTTTGTATTTGGGACTTTATATTCTTGATCTGCCACACTCCCTATCCATTTTGCCCTCTGCTGCCAGATTAATCCTTTTTAAAAATAGATTTTAATTTTTTTAGCAGGTTTAGGTTCACACAAAATTCAGCAGAAAGTACGGAGAGTTCCTGTGTTCTCCTGCACCCCACTCACATTCACAACTTCCCCCACCATCAGCATCCTGCACCACCTGTACCAGAGTGGTACATTTGTTACAATCAATGAACCAATGTTGACACATCATCATCACCCAAAGTCCATAGTTCACATTAAGATTAACCTTTTAAATATAATTCTCTTTCATTTCACTTTTCTGCTTTAAAACTGCCCATTAAAATGCTGCCCATATCCCTATAGTCTGTGTCCTTACTTGGATATTGAAGGCTCTCCATGGTTTGCCCCAATTTTACTTTTCAAACTTAATTTCCCGTAATCACCTACTCACACTCTCCACAGAGGGTGCTATTCACCCGCTCCCAAGCAAGCTGTCCCCACTGCCATTGCTGCATCATCTCTGCAGAGTTTGATTAAATTCAACTCCACAAAGATGTACCGAGACAATCTAGAATATCCATCTGCCTCCAGCCTGACCCTGAAAATCCTACCCACCCCCTTCCTGGCTGCAATCTTGCTTGCCTCAATAGCAGCAGTTTGTAGTTTCGGAGATTTAAATGGACCAACAAGATTTTTTAAAATAATAATAAAGTACAATATAGGATTGTCGATTTTTTATTCTACCAAATAAGAACTTAAAAAAAAATTACCACCATCACATTATCTTATTAAAGACATTTTACCACCTAAAAAAGCATAATCTCAAAATAACGGTCTGGTCTTTAAATGTAATTCATTTAGCTTTAGGAAAAAAATCTGGATATTTTTCTTTATTGTGTGACTGTCTGAGCTAGTGAAAACTACTCAGACTGGCATTTGGAAGCCATTCTATAGCACTTTTGGTCTCCACCACCTGTTGAGCACTTAATCACAAGCTGCCTTGGGGCATATTTTATGTTGTTGACTCTTTATTTAACTTCTTGTGCACATATGTCATTTCCTCAACTAGAAGGGAAGCTTTATAAGAAAGCTGTAAAAGGACTGCACCCTTAGCTCTCCAGCAAGGCCATGCACATAGAAGACGTTCAATAAATATTTGTTGAATGAATGAATCAGCCTTCTCTAAGCCTGTGGTAACCAATAAATCTCCTCTTAATGGAGTATGAGCGCACCATCCTGAGGCAATTTCTTTCTACTGACTTCTTTAAAAAGACTTAACCAGTACAAATTGCTTTGCTTTTAAGTGAAACCTGAAAATTAAAAAAAAAATCTGATATGAAAAGTAAACAGTTTCTTCCTCAAGGCAGTAGCAAGCCCCAGCAAGGAGAATCAAGACACAAACACACCTTTTATAGACTTTCATTTAATTAATCCCACTTATTTTGGGCTTTGTTGGTAGACATGCACACAGTGCATGTTTCTGGCTTGACTTGACTTGATAGGGTGGTTGGCTTTCCTTCTGCGGCTCTCACAGAAGCCTAAAGCCTCCATAATACCCATATTGTTTCTTTCCCTTCACCTGGGTAACTTGGGAAGGGAAGGGAAGAAGCTTAACATCTTCCTGGCCAAGCCTTGGTTTCAGATTCTGGAGTTGATATAGAGCAATTCAGAAAAGTGTCTTTTGGATTTAAAACATTGTTTTCACTTGGCATCCAGAGTTATCTTCCAAAAATATAAATGAGATAAGGCCACATCATTGCTTAAAACATTCATTGACTTGCAATTCAATTCCATTTAATAGCTATTGATTAAAGACCTAGGATATGCCAATCCCTATTCTAGATGTTGGGGATATTTCAGTAAACGAAACAGACAGAAATCCCTGTCTTCCTGAAGCTTATGCACTACTAGGGTGGGAGTGAGGGTAGGGTAGGGGACACAAATAAGAAACATAATAAATAACATATCACTGCTATTTTAGAAGGTGATAGCTGTGATAGATACTAGTCGGAGCAAGGGGGATGTTACAATTTAGATGGGATGCTCAGGAGAGGCTTCATGGAGAAGGTGGCTGGAGCAGACTTGGAGGAGGTGAAGGGTGTGACCAGAAGGCTCTCTGGAGAAGAGAAGGTGCCTTACCACAGCATGAGCCACCCAGGCACCCTGTCACCTCACCTCATGTATACCAGCCCTCCCTCTCTGCTCTCCAGCCCCCTGGCCATCCGTCCCCACCTCAGGCTTTGCACATCCTGTTTCATCAACTCAAGTGCCGTATTTTCCTTCCCTGTCTCTTGGCCAACTCTTCATCCTTCAGGTTTCAATCTGAATGCTACCTCCTCAGGTGGGATTTTTTTTGCCCCTCCCCAAATCTATTAGTCCCCTCCCACAATTATACTTACAGCCCTCCCTTTGGATACTCAATAAATACTGTTTCAATGAATGAACAAACAAAAAGGCTCAAAAGGGGTGAGCTCATTGAGGACAGGGATTCTCACTTGCTCATTTATTCCCAGTGCTGGACACATTGTTGAATGTATTTGATAGACTTTATGTTCATAAATAAGCTTCATTATCAAGGGTGGAGAGAAGGATCATGTTATGGCTTGCTTAAGCATAATGACACTGTAAACAAGATGAAAGAAAGGGGTATGAAGTATTCAATTGTGTTATGGGAAATGAATTCCCTTTCTGCTTCACTTTTTCAGCAATCTTTCCCTCCAGATGAAGGAGGCCTTAGTTTCAGCCCTTGGCCCAGATGGGCTCTTTTCAGGAATGTTTCCCACCCAGTGAAGTGTATATGGTATCTTCATGTCTGAGATCAGTATGTCCTTTACTTTCCTCTGTACCTCAGTCACATTAATAAAAAAAATAGCTTTGTCCTGAGGATTTATTAATCAAGGTGTCATTGTATATTAAATTCTGAATGATCTGGGGTAATTAAAACATCCTAAATTTTCCCCAAAATTATTCATATTTTTGGGAATATCTCCTGATGGGGTTCAAGACAAGCTACCCCAAAATATGGTACCTTGACCTTTGAGAAAATCAAAGAAGCAGGAAGGTCACGCTCATCTTCCCCTCAACCTTTTCCCCAGAAGCATAAAACCTTCATTCCAGAGGTGCCCACCCTATACCTGGAGGAAAAGTACATCCCTGTCTCTGAAGACACTGGGACACAGAAAAGAATCTGAACAAACAGGCTTTGCTAAGTTCCCCCCAGTTTATTGCCATTAGATCATACCCCCTTTGTCTAACCATACTTCTCCACAACTATCCACTTACTCATCAAACTTAGCATAAAAATACACAGGTTTCCTTGTTTCTTTGGATCTTGATTTCCAAAGACTTCTGTGTCATGTAAACTTATATTAATTAAATTTGTATGCTTTTCTCTTATTAACCTGTCTTTTGTTATAGATGTCTCACCTAGAGTGACAGGTGAGAAAATAAATTTTTCCTCCCTATACTGCAAAGATATATTTTTATTGCTGTTTGCTCAGGAAGTACCATAAGAATGATTTTATTAACGCAATGTATCCATTTAATCTCCACCTAATTTTGAAATGCATTTTAGGTAACATAAAAGTTTTGTAATATAACTGAAACAAAAGAAATAAATCAGAGCAAAGAGAAAAATATGAGCACAACTGTAAAGTGAAGAAATAAAACCACTACACAGAAATTCCAACCATAAGGACTCAAGCAATTAGTAAAGAGAGACTACATACAAATTTGTCTCTGAACAATGAAGAAAACAGACCAGTCATAGGATTCACAATGTTTTGTAAGATATATACCAGGGGACTCAGGAGCCTTGAGACCTGAAAGAAATTTATCCCATGTATCCTCTAAAGAGCCACTGAAGTCACTAATAACATTTCAAACAAATGCGTTTCCAGTAGCTGTTTCTTATGGTGTCACTCAGGGAGCCTTAACTTAGGGTCTAATGCCAAAGTGAAGTCTTCTAAAACTGTTTTCCAAGAGGACAAAATGATGTAGTTCAAATATGAAGTTCTTTAATTATCTTACTTGATCCAGGGATAAAGTTTAAAATATCTAAAAGAAACGATGGACTGCATCCCTCCCTAAATGTTATTTTCTCCAGTCAATCTTCTATAAGGATCAAGCAGTAGAAAAGTCAAGGATAGATTGTCTGGCAGGTGCCCAACGTGTTGAAACTTTATATTTCTGATTAGATGAAGATCTACACCTACAAGCTTGGCATCCACTTGTGAAAGTGTAGGTTCCTAACCAGGCCAGGTACTTGCATAGACCTACCTCTGTAAAGAGACAGACTAAGGTGCCCAGCCAGATTTCCTTCAGACAACAGTCCACATTTGCTCTAACACAACAAATGGACAGCCAAGGCCCCACGGAGCAGCCACAGTGTGGAGCATAAATAACAACCCTCCCACAAACATTCCACTCTTAAATGTAAATTTAGTTTTCTGTTATCCTGTTTTGGTCTTTTCATTGTATGCCTCTCCACCCAGTTAGAGTAGATAGTTGAGAATTGACTGTTAAAAAATGAATTCAACCTGCAGAGAAAAAGTCATTTTGGATTAATGACTGAAGCCCTAGGCTGTTGGTTTTGAGTTTAATTTGGATCCTTCCCAATCCAGTCCTCCGTAGGTCACCTCATATAGCTTCCTCCATCAGCAGAATGATTTTGTTTTTTAGAAAATATGTACACTTGGTAGGCTGTCAAAGTGAGTTGTTCTTAAGGTATGTGTTATTCAGAGGGAGAAAATATTTTCAGCACTGCTTGAAGTCTTTATACCTGACAATGCATTAAGAATTCAGCACAGTAATCTTATTGTTTTAGCTGTTGCTTTTACCATTACTCATGCAATGTGACTGGGAAGAAAACTAATAATGACTCCCCCCGCCCCCACCCCCAGTATTTTGTGTGTGTGAATTTTTTTAAAACTTTTGGTTTGGGATGAATGCATCGAACAATCCACCATCTGGTGTACAAATATTTTTATAGACACGAATCCAAATACCACAAAATCACTGCCATGGCTCAGGTTATGGAGTCTTTTTCTCAGGCAGACTTTTCATTAACTGTGATTGTTCTTGTACTATGAGAATCTCGGCAGGAACATTAAGATTTAGTCTTGAGAAGAAAACTTATTGTGTTGACCAATATTAAAAAAAAAAAGATGGAAAGAAGAACTCCCCCTGGAGCTAATTTCAAGAAAAAAAAAAAAGAAGTTTTTGTTTTTGCTTTTTGTTGACATACTAAGCAGTATATAAACTGAATCAGTGAAAACTTCTGTTACATTCCTGTTCTAACCGTGGTTGGTGGAAGAAGATAAGGTACCAGAAGCTCTGCAGGAGTCAAATTTCAGCCCTGTCAGGTGTAATCAGAACCCTGGTCTTAAAACAAAGGTCTCCACTCCACCTCCTCAGTCAGAGGATACTTCACTACCCAGCCCCAGGCACTAAGAGGAAAAAAAGGATCAATTTTGCAAGGGCAAAATAAAACAAAATAGCAACAGGGAGCTTGTGTGATACCTCCCTCTCTTTATACCCTGGGATCAATGCAAAGCGGTCTGTATTTAATATTGGATCCCCTCCCCCCACCAATGTGTTATAATAATGGCATAGATTTTAGAAATCATGGGTTGTGGTTTTAGAAAGTTAAGATTCCACTCTTAAGCCAATGTAAAGAAAATTGATAAGTCTGTGCATTATGATAGCGTTCCTAGATCAGCATCATGTTGTGAAGACACAGGGGTCTTTCCCCACAAGGGTGGAAAGGACATTTTTTTTTTCTGTAGGAAAATAGTGCATTTGTTCAAAATTTCACCCCAACTTTTGAAGCACAGAGAAAATTGCTCTTGTTGGTGAATGTGCCACACAGAGTAAATTAGAATTTCTGTTGCTGGATTCTCTTGCAAAGTTAAAAAATCAGGGTAAACAGAACCAAAAGGCTGTAGGGCTCTGGACAGTAGAATGATGACATATTCTTGAGCTTCCAGCTTTGCTAGTGGAACTAATCGGAATGCCCATGCAAATAATCACAGAACTCAGCGTGTCCATAGTTCTTTACTGGTAAAACTGTCCTAAAATGATTGGGCTTTGATGTAGCTGCCTTGGGAAAAATGGGAGAAATCACACTTCCACTTCAGCAATCAGCAAACTAATGTAAGTGCAAATGAAGCAGCCGAGCTAGGGTCACTGAAAGTCAGTGGTGAGCTGGATGGAGGTAGGTCAGAAAGAGCTGAGGAAGTGTAGACGCTGGTGATAAGGCGATAAGTTGAGGAAATTAAAACCCTGTAGTGTGGGAAAAGAACAATTAGCCAAGACAGAGGGGCAGGAAGGAATACAGAATGAATTACAATTAGAGGAAACTCGCCAGCAACAAAAGAGAAGAACTGGAGGGGTGGGGTGAGAGGAGTCCGGAGAAGAGACTTAGGAATGCTGGCTTTCTCTAGGGTTCTTTGCAGCCTTATTGTTGGGTTGCTGCAGCTCATAATTTAACCCCTTTGCATCTTGGAATGTCTAACTTTAAGGCAACTATCTTTATTCATGAAGTTCCTTGAGATTGTTTCATGAATATTATGAATTCCAGGTAAGAATGACTGCACAATTACTTTAGAAAAAGGCACTCCCACCGCCACAAAAAAGACAAAAGTTGGATTGGTTAGCAAAATATTTCCATCAGAAACAGAAGAAGAAACAGCACAAGCATTAGCAAGTGTGGATGGTTTAAGACCAAAAAGAAAGTATTCATGAAAACAAAATAATTTTTTTAAGGAAAATATGTAAAAATGTTTAGAAATAATTTTGATGACTATCAAGATTACCTACGGGGATGAAATGTTCTATAACTAGTAGGAAATAATAGGAAAAAATATGATTGTTTTATGAAAATAAGAATTTATTTTTAAAATCAATATTTTTATGACATATGATTATTGACACAAGAGGAAAAGATTTACTATGAGTCCAAATTAATTTTTTTTTTACTTCAATCCTAAAAGTCCATTGACAGAAAGCTAAGAGGGAGCTCTGCTTTAATCAACCAAGATGCTAAAATCATGGAGAGAAAGGCAAAAAGATTGAACCACAGCAGCTGAGAGTCAGCTAAGAGTCATTCAAAAGGAGGAGAGTTGATTATGTAGAGTGAAGTAGGATGGGATGCTAAATAGGATTAAATGAACCAGATACTATTAAAAGGGTTGACTGAGTGGACAAAGTGAGTAATAAGGCAAATTAAGGATTCTTAAAAATCTTCTGTGTCCAGGAAATGAATGAACTGCTCCCACAAACTAATAAATGAAGAAGCATCACATGGAAGAGAATGACTAAAAGTTACCATGGGGAAAACAGAAGGCTCCTGATTTATAAGATCAGCACACTTAAAAGCAAGAAAGAAATTGCGGGTATTTGAAACAATACTAAGAGTCTTTAAAAGTGAACTGAAAAGATCTAAAGTAGATAGTGATGGAAAGATGACCTTAGAAAAAGCCACAGCAATAAAATATTCTTTAAATGTCTTAAAGTGATTGTGGGTGAGGAGGAACATTCAGGAACTTGAAAAATTAAACTGTTTTATTTAATTTTTTTGTGGATTTTGCCTTCATGAGGCCAATAAAATGTATCAGAAATGGAAACAGTGTCAGAAGAGTGATAAATTAAGGGCAATGAGGAATTCCCTTCCAATAAATTAAGATGACTCAAGAAAAGACAACTCTTGAATGGGAAGAAAAAGCTGCAGAGATTAATATTCCCTTCAGCAGCATTGATGTGGTTCCTAGGAAACACAGAGCTACTCAGGGAAATCAGAGCCAAGTAAATCCAGTGCATTTCAAGAAATGGACCTGATAGGAAGCAGAAAATCGCTAGCCTTCCCTTTGTAACTCAGAAGCAATTGAAAATTTTAAAGTATAGATAAAGCAATCAGGCTGAAAATACCAAATACCTAGAAACATATGAGATCAGCAGACAAAATAATCACATTTTAAGAAAAGTGACTTCTTGATTAAAATCCTGATGGAGGATTTTAGACTTTTAAATTTTGGCCACTATACTAGAATTTATAGAGAAGATCGATGATGAACATTTATTGCTGTCATCGTTGTACTCTGGTATTTGTTAATTAACATCATGGAATAAAGACTGATAAGGAAGAATTGGAGGCAGATTACATAGGCCCCTCCTCTTTGAGGTTCTAACACTCTTAAAGAGCTGACACCAATATAGACGCAATGGTATCCACAAGCTTGGGCATCCAATGATAGGAAAGCTAGTGGCATCTGCCATACATGCATTGTACAGTGTATGTATGAGCACGAGAATCTCTGTCTCAGATTCACCTAAAAAGAGAAGGCATCCCAAAAACAGTACATATGAAGAAATCCTTGAGGAGGTGCTGGAATGAATGGTTTGCTGGGCAGGCAGTGTATTTCTGATGCAGGGAGAGCCTCTGAGAAGGCCCAGAACCAGGACTAGGAAATCAGACTGAGAACTCAGCAGGAGAGCTGAGAGACAGCAGTTTGCTAAGAAGTGATGGGAAAGGTTAGGTATTCTAGAATGAGAGGCAGTTTTGAGCATGGGCTTTGGAATGAGACAACCTGGGTTTGAAGCCTAGCTCCACAGTTGTATAATCTTTCTTTTTTTCCCACTACCTTTCTGTGTTGGTCTCTTCATCTCAAAACTGGAATTTAAATAAACTTACCTTAATGATTGTTCTAAGAGTTAAGTGAGATAATATGTGTACAAGCACTTAGAAAAATAAGAACTCCAGTATTAGCTATCACCGTGAAGGGATTGTAGCCAGTGAGAAGATGAGAATACATCTTAGAATACCTCCTAACTTCTTCAGGCTTGTCTCTGCCTGACTTTATACTGTCTTTTCAAACCTTCACGCTCCAAGGCCATAGCCCTACCTGGCTCTCTCACCCTAAGAGATGGTGGGAAGGCCGAGTTCAATTTCCCTTTTCTCCACTCAAAATATGTTCCATTTCTTATTAGCCTGGCCTCCTCTGCTGTTTTCCAGAACACAGGGCCCCACTCCTTTCCAAGACTAACACCTCTATTGCACTGTAGATTCAAGTTTCCTCAAGTCTGCCACAGGGTGACACTCCATCAAGAAGCCCATTCCTCTCTCTCAGCTGCAGTAACTCCTTCTCCATCAGCTCTTTCCTCTCAGCCTCCTGCCATACTCAAGTCTTCTCTGGCTTTGTGCATTTCTTCTTCCAATGTGCAGAGCTAGCACTGCCCACTTCTCTCCTTTCCTACATAAACTAAACTCCCCTCTATTGGATTTTTACCCCTTTCTTCTGCTGCAGCAGCTGGTTTGATGGCTGTTAAAGAAGAAAGTTTTTCTCCACTTTATTCTAGTTTTGTGATTATGAATTTACCTTTAGTGACAGGTTGTTCTCTCTCTTCTGATTGTTCCTCCTTAGTCTTCTTTTTCTTAGCTCAGGCTGTTCCTGTAAGTTATCTTCCAGGTTTCTAGACTTGGCTTGTTCAGTTTTCCACACTGCAATTCCTCTGGACAGCCTCATTTAAGCCCTCAAGCCCATAATTTATCATTTCTTTGCAGGTCATTCCTTGGCAACCCTCCTGAGGTTGGAATTTCCAGTTGCCTTTTGACAATCTCACATCATTGCCTTTTCCTTCATTTATTCATCCACTCAACAAATACCGAGTGCCACTGAAACATGTCTAAAACCATCTAATTATCTCTGCCCATCCCCACTCCTATCTGCATTTTGTCCTGTTCTTTCTCTGGATAAATGACATCTTAATCACTCCACCTGAATGAGGATCTTAGAAGTCACCTTCAGTTTCCTCACCTAGATATCTAATCAACTGCTGAGTCAGTTTGGCCATATGCCCTGGATCCTGTTATTTTTCTCTCGAGAAGGTAAAAGCTATAATAGTTTTTCTTAGGGGCAGGAGCTAATTTTATTTCTCTTAGCAATCTCCCAACATGACTTGGTACAGTTTCCCTAGGACACTATTTATGGAGTTTCCCTAGGACTGAGAGGAACTCCATAAATATTGTTGAAGTATATTGAGCTGAAATCACACATGAAGTGATTGACATTTATCATAAGAATCTTATAGGACATATCTATTTCTTCTTTGACAAAAACACAAATGGAATCAATTATCAATTAATACCTCTTGCACTAATTTTAATTTTAGAATTAAGACTCTAAAATTCTATACAAATGGTACAAAAAAGTTATGTAATGGGCCTGAAAACATTACTTTTAAAGATGGAAGTAGAATTTTTCAGAGAAAAGATTGTCCTTCATTTAGCAAAAGACCTGGGATATGAAAGATGAAATCTCCAAGGATAAATTACTTTGTATAAGAAAAGTGTCAAGAATGGAAGGCTGGCAGGCAGAAGGGAAGCTAGAAAGAGGAGCTGAGGGCAGTAGAATCAGGTGGAAATGTTGCCAGGGACCTCCACAAAGAGAGCTGGTAAGTGGTTAAAAATGACGGGGTTGGTTTTAAACACAGGGATGTCTGTCTAACATTAGGTTTTAAGTTATTGGCTGTGTGGTGTTGTAATTTGATATAACTCCCATCCTATATCAAACTAGATTTACGGAACTCAGAGGGTCCACCAAAGCGATTTTTCCTAAGCAAAGCAAATCTGCTCCATGTTCTGGTATACACTTTTAAGCACCTCTCAGACACTCTATCACTCTAAAGTATCAAGTGGATTCTACCAAGTAATGATCAGTTATGCAACAAGATGTTTATAAAGATTCTAGAATGGAGTATAAAAGCAGTTGCAAAAGCCTGTGATATGATGGATGCTTGAGGAACCACCAAGTGTCTGTTTAACTGAGGGTATCTGGCCCTGCGTGGCCATGAGCTATGTGTGAATCACCATGTGAAAGGGGAGCTCCGGTAACTGTTACTCTTCATAGTCTTAATTCTGAACTCGACCTGCTCTTCTTTCTGTTTCTCCTCTACTTCTGACTCTCTGAGTTAACAAGTTTGATGTCTTTCCTCTGCTGTCTGTTCTACGTTTGGATTTGATATTCACCCCATTTTCCCTCAGGTATGACTGTGGCTCCTCTCAGCAAAGACTCTGGTCCTCCCCTCTGCAGGGCTGTGTTTGCCCATCTCAGGTAAATACTCGGGGCCTAGGTAAACTATGGGACCTTTCAACGGGGGCTCCACCCCTGTGGGTGGAACACTCAGCTGGTTTGGCGCTGGAACTGCACACTGGGAAGGCATGAGCTGACATAGTTCTTCCTTCAAATATTTGGAAGAGGCATTTTTTCTTATTCTCTATGGCCCCAAGGCATAGAATGAGAAATAGTGGGGCATTAAAAGGACAGAGTATAGCTCAAAACAAAAAGGTACTTGACAGCAGGCAGAGCAGCCACAATGGTCATTTCCTCCTCACTGAAAGGGCTAAAGCAATTGCTGGAAGACCATCATGTGAAAATGCTCTGGGCAGGTTTGCAAAGGGAGTCGTGCATCCTGTGGATCATTTTACTAGAGGGTCGACAGGTTCCTTCAGTGCTGAAGTTCTCAGATTCTAAACTTCCGTAATTGTTTGAGTTAAAAAGAAAAAAGTCAGATGCTTGACTACAAAGGGCAATTTAGGGTTAGTACTATTTCTTTTTTGTTTTCTTTTTTTATTGTTAAAACAGGGGCCATGCTAATCATCTCCGTATCATTCCAATTTTAGTATATGTACTGCCGTAGCACACACTGGAGAACTATTAGAGGGTCACTAGAATAGGAAGAATGAAATTCAAAATTGAGACGAGAAGCAGAAGAGTTTAAATCTGGGGGTGGGGGTGGGGGCGGGCACCATATCCTCAGAAGGGATCTATTAAACTGTGTTTTCTGTGCCAAATAGAGCAGCTTAGACCTAAAGAATGTCAGCAATTTTCGTCCTCCCACACGGCTACTTTATAATAATTAGTTTTACTACTTTTTTCACAAGCTATTACTTTAATTATTTTAATTAGATTGTTCATGCGCTCAAGTTGTTTACAAGCACTTTTCTTTTTATAGCATATCAATAAACAGTAGAGAGAAACTACCACCTTGGAGAGCCAGGCAGTTTCTACTAGGTAGGCCATGGCCTAGAGAATGCAAGTAGCTTCTTCCATCCTAAACTGGAAACCATCCAGCATCCTGGGCCCTCCTTAGAGGGAAATGGGAGCCCCTTCTCTGAGAAAAGGCTATCGTCCCCTCTGTATCCTCTGTGGTCATTGCCCCTTGAATCAAAACAACGGAGAGCAAATAACCTGTTTGGGGCATGTTCCTCCGACAACAACTATGGAGTAAATACTAAAGGTTATGGATGGTTAGCTGTCAGCTTTTATTAAAATTCCACATACCTGGCATTTCTTAGCTATCTGGTTTCTTAGCTATCCTGGTTCCACCCCTTATAGTTGTGTGACATTGAAAAAGTTACTTAACTTTTTGAATTCTCAGTTCATCTATCTCTCAAATGAAGGTAGAAGCACCAAACTAGTAGGGTTATTTTGAGAATTATATGAGTTACAGGTGCTAAGATCTTTTCCGGCGTAGAGTGGTCATTCCCTCATTATCTACTCTTTTCCCCTCTTGCCTTCATTTCTCCTCCTTCTATTCTAGGCTATTAGCAATTTTGACATGACAAAATTGGGATTCCTTGGTTCCAGACTTCAGGGCTCTTTCTTACTTCATTATTGTTCTTAATCCTATTCTTTAGATAAATACAAAAGAGTCAAAGTGAAATAAGTAGAGAAAACAATTTCCAAGGAATAATCACTGCTTGAATAGTCCTATTAGGACATCTGAAAGACCCCAAGTTCCTTTTCTCTGTGGCTATTATATCATATTCTCAAAAGTTATGGACACATGCCTCCTTGAATGTATGTGCCCCTCAGCCTTGTTCTTCCCCACCTGCTGGGGGCTGCCCCTCCCCGTGGGAAGGTGAGCTGCAGGTGCCTCAGGCCCTGCCCACGGCCTCAGAATATCAGCTCCAGGGTCAGAGACCACAGGACAGAGACAGAGGTTTTGCTCCTCAAGGGCCCTACATGCCTTTTATTTTGTTGTCTAAAATCATGTTTTGAGTTCTTCTTTGAACAAAGCCCAGGACTCCGGAGAAGCCCTGTTGCCTTGCTTCCAGCCCAGTTGCTCGTTTGCTCAGGTATAAACTTGTAACAAAAAGAAACCAAAATTTACCAACCACATCCCAAGAACCCCATCCTTTCTGTAGATAGAGCTGCTTACTCACCACCAGGGAAGTGTGACTTTTAAAAAAATTTTATTAAAACTTGACTTGGTTAATAAAGACAAATATTCTCTCCAAGACCTTTCCTATAATTAGATCTAGAACAGTGAAAAACAATTTGGTCTATGTTTGAATTGAAAATTTTGCACTTGGCGTCATAAATTGTATTATTTCAATTAAATGTCATAACTGAAATATTATTTTTGGTATAATTTAAATACCAAAGTGGAAACTGCCCACTTAAGTTTTCAAAAGGAATCTTTTGGCACCATCTTGTGACTGTTTTGGTACAACTCAAAAAACAAGACTTTCAGCCTCTCTCTTACTTAAGATTTCAAAAGGCATCTTCTAGCACCCTCTTGCGGCACCTTACAGAACTAGACGAAAGAATGGCTACAGGATGATTGATGCCTCTTGTCCCTGGAATTGCTCTTGTTGTAACTGTTAGTGACTCCCTGAAAATCATAGTATAGCCACATTTTTATTAATTTTGTTTGTGTAAATTTGAAGTTCAATATAAGAAATATTGTCTCATTTTAACCTCAAAAATGTAAATAAAAGGACTCCCTCTAAAAATTTGAAATTTTTAAGAACCACAGATAGTTAATGCTGACCAGCCAAAGAAAACATAGACTATATGTATGCTATTTCCACACAGCAGCCCCGCTTTGGCTAGTGAATAGAAATTCCCTAAAGCTGGTGCCTATGCACGAGGCACTGTTCTAATTTTGCCACATGTAATTTCACATGTGAATTCTCACCACAAAGGGTAGGCCCTCTGCCATAGCCCTTATTTCCCAAAGAGAAAACGGGAGCACAGAGAGGCAACTGCCCAAGGCCAATGACTGGTCAGCAGCAGAGCTGGCATGCGAAGCAGACCATGAAGACAGCCACTGCCACAGAGCCCACGCCCCCCTCTTCTACTTCATACTACCTGCTACTGTGACTTGTCTGTTGTCACCTGCTTTTAACCTTCACCATTATCATAGCCCTTTAGCAAGTCATCTAAGTGTTTGTTAAATGGTGTTGTGAATCCTGAAAAAAATGCCTGAAAAATCTCACATTTAAAGTGGACTTTAGGTGTGATAAAATTTGAAGTACAATATAAGAAATATCAATAGAGTCTCATTTTAACTTCAAAAATGGAAATTAAGAAAATCCTTCCACATTTTCTACATTTGTTAAAACTACAAGATCTCAAAGCTGGCCAGCCAAGCAATTTCGATAATACCTGTGCTGTTAATTTAGAATAAACTTTGCAAGGCTTCTCAATCATGGCACTATTGACATATTGGGCCTAATCATTTTTCGTTGTTGAGGGCTGTCTTGTGCATTGTAGGACGTTCACCAGCATCCCTGGTTTCTATGCAGGAGATGTAACACCCCTCTAGTCATGACAATCAAAAATTTCTCCAGACGGTGCCAAATGGCTGGAGAGGGGGCAATGGAGAGGCCCAAAATTCTCCTGGGTTGAGAACCATTGAGATAGGGCACACTATGAAATATTGAAAAAAGTAAAAATTAAAGCACCATTATAGCTGGTATAACTTTAATTTCCCCAAATTTTCCTGAAACAGGGAAAGAAGAATTGGAAACATGTAAAATTGCCATTGGCCTGGCTACAAGATTAGCTTGGAGAAAAATGCCACAAAACTGCCATGTTTATATATCATGTAGGCTAAGAATGCAGAATGTCCCCCCATCATGCTGATTCCTATGGAAAAATCAATCTTGAGTATGTAAGGGTTTTTTTTGTTTGTTTGTTTGTTTTTGTTTTTTTTTTTTTTTTGAGACAGAGTCTCACTTTGTTGCCCGGGCTAGAGTGCTGTGGGGTCAGCCTTGCTCATAGCAACCTCAAACTCCTGGGCTCAAGCAATCCTTCTGTCTCAGCCTCCCAAGCAGCTGGGATTACAGGCATGCACCACCATGCCCAGCTAATTTTGTTTTTATATATATTTTTTTAGTTGTCCAGCTAATTTCTTTCTATATTTTTTAGTAGAGACAGGGCCTCGCTCTTGCTCAGGCTGGTCTCGAACTCCTGAGCTCAAACGATCCACCAGCCTTGGCCTCCCAGAGAGCTAGGATTACAGGCGTGAGCCACCAAGCCCGGCCGAGTATGTAAGATTTTCATAATTGCATTGTGTAATTGCATCATAAAATGTGACTGCTGTGTTTCCAGAAGACTCCAAAGACTTACTCTTGTGATCTCTTGACCTTCAGGCTTTCAACTTAATGTAACATTTCACTTATTTTTCTCTGCATCCTTCCAGAGCTATTACCAGTCAACAACTGCAGTTCCTCCTCATATTTGGTATGAGCTCAAAGATTTATATCTCCTCCCTCCAGATATAGAATCTTCTAAGAGTTTCCAAGGATAACTTCACCTCTTCCACCAATATCTAGGAATGTCTCAATATCCTAACTTAAATACTTCAAAATTTCACTACTTTTGCTACCACTTTTAACCCCTGCCTTTTTTTCCATTGTCAATATTTCATTCATCATTCATTTGATAATTACCTTTATACTCCAGTGTTAAGTGCCAAGGATACATAAAGCATTAAGCTGGCCCCTAGGGAGCCCACCTGAAGGTCCAGTACAGAAGAGAGCAGAGAGATTACAATGCATTGTGGGTAACAAGTGATATATGCAGGTATCAACGAAGGGCTGTGGGGGCCTAGAAGAGGAACTAAATGGGAGAAGGATCACAGAGGAGGTTGCAATTAATCTGGATATAGAAGGATAAATAGGTGTTTGCCAGGCAAAGGAAATAACAAAGAGCACCCCAGGCAGAATGAATAACATATGCAAAGACCAGAGCTGTGAATGGATCTGGTTTGTTTCTATTCTTGCTCTAGATCCCTCCTTCCACAGCACTCAGGGCTACCACATGGTAGGGAGGAGGTCATTTTTTCTGACCACACCATGGCTCCTGCTCCAGGCCCTGCCACTCTTCCAGTCACCTCTCCCTCATCTAACTCCAACTCTCCTTTCCTGCTCATGTTCATTTGCCAGACATGTCAACTCCATCTCTATTCTCTCTGTCTCTTTCAACCTCATCTCTTGCTGTAGGGCCCTTACCGCTATCCAAACACAACCTGCATCTGTCCTCGAATCTGGTGAGACTCCTGACTGCTCTTGGCCATAGTCTCTGCCCTTTCCAAACTATCTGACCATAAGCTTCATCTGGACTGTGGATCACTTCTTCATGCCGGAGCTGCAGGGAGGCAGGGAGAGCAATGATCTGGTATTTTCAGCCTCTAAGGGTGAGCTCTGTGGCAAAGGAGAAGAGGGATGGGGGCTGGTAGTGACACAGCCACCAACAGTGTGGCTGCAGTTTAAAAGTCAGGCCCGTGTCCCAGAAGACCTGGCAGATTTCTCTCCCAGCTCCTATTCCCACTGCCTTTGCCATGGCCTGACGGCCTCACTCCCTTCTGGCCCTCCCCTTGATAGCTTTTGTCCTTCAGCTACTGCAGCACATGCCCGCCTCAAGCCCTCTGTGCTTACTCTCTTAGCTGCATGGTTTCCTCCCCGTTTCCTCCACATCACTTCTCAAATGTCACCTTTCCTGAGAGGTTTCCCGACAAACCTCTATAGAATAGCAGCCCCCATCATGACCAGCAATTCCTACCCTCCCTGACATATCTCTGTGTCTGTCTACTTTCTGTCTCCCCTCCATGAGGGCAGGGACTTTATCCATTTTGTTCTCTGCCATATTCCTGGGGCCTTGAAGAGTGTCTGGCACACAGTCAGTAAACACCAACTGAATATATGGTGGAAGAATCAAGTCCCATTTCCACTATCTCTAGCAGAACTGATATTTCCTAGCCATGAAGTTTGGGTGAGTTTTCCCCACCTCTAGGTGCCAGGCTAGAATAGGGAAGGAGGATTTGATGGCCTCCTTCAAATCCTCTTGGCTCCAAGATATGCACTTAGTTCCCTGGGTACATACTTCCCCAAGCCCAAGTTGAACAGCACAGGCAGTGGTTGGTTCAGGGCTTGGAAGGTGGCTTAAGTTAGGCTGATCCAACTAAAGTCCCTTTGGCTTGGTGGTTAGGGAAAGGGAAGCTCTCTGTTCTCCGGGTAGGCAGAGTGAACCCTGGTAAGAGTAGAATGGCTGCAAGTGCTTTGTTAATAGGAGAAACCCCAGCCTGAAGACAGGTCAAAACCTGAACCAAGAGTGTCAATAGACAAATATAGCCAGAGCTCTTACTATGGTGTGAACCTCCCCTAATCCTGCTGGATCTTTACAATTTCTGGACTCTGTTTTGTAAACTAATGGATTCCCTTAGTGTTTATGTCCACTTGAGATAAGTTTTCTTTTTTTGTGCAGTCTAAAGTATCCTAACTGAGACCCTGTCCTTAAAGTGTGTAGGGGCTGTGGGGACTCTTGGTCCTCTGAAAAAGCACTGACAAGATGTGGATTAATTGGCATACAAATTTATTTAACGTGTATACACAGGAGCCTTCAGAATGAAGACCTAATGATACAAGGGAAATTGTCCATTTTTACGCTTAGGTTCAACAAAGTATGAACAGTCATGTAGAAATATGATGGGACAAAAAGGGTATGATCTAATGCTAATAGACTAAGTGGCAAAACCCAGCAAGGCCTGTCTGTCTAGATTCTTCTTGCTGTCTCTGAGCATGCATTCCTTCCTCTGGGCATGGGGCAGGGCTTTCTCTGGAATAGAGGTCTTATGACCTACAATCAAACAAGGTAGGTCAGATAATTTCTTTAGGGCCAGTTTTTACACAGAATAATGTTAGGTTTTACAGCTGGCTTTTGGGAAAAGGGGTTTCAATTTCTATGACTGGCCTTGGGGAAGAGTTTCTAGTTTCTATGGCTAGCCTCGGGGGGAGAATGGGAACTGAGAGACAGGAAGAGGGGAGAAGGTCAGAGAAAAGCTTTGCTTCTAAGGATGCTTCTGAGGCTTTCATTTTGGGCTATCATTTTGTGAGCCCCAACAAGTGCTACCGTGGCCTGGTAATGTTTTAAGAAGGATATTTACAAATTAGAATATTTGTTTATTATTGAATGAATGAATTTATTCATCAAGTATTTATGGAATACCCTACATGTACTTTAGAGAGTGAGCAAAATGATAAAGGACAGAAAACCTACCTTCTTTGAGGTAAAATGATAAGAAATGGGGAGTGTTTGGTCTCAAGGGGAGAAGACTTAGAAGGGCTATGATGATGTCTTAATGACAGATGTAGTTTCATATATTTGAAGGGGGTGACATGTTGAGACATGGATTTAGCTAGGACCTGCTGAAATACACAATTATCTTAATTCTGTTGTGGATGCCAACCCCTTTTCCTGTACCAGAGGGCAATATATTCACAGAGAACAAAGCAAGGCAAGGCAAAACTTCACAATTGGCTTGGGCTTCAGAGCCAAACCACCACCATGCTTCCTCTCAAAAGGAAAAGTACTCCTTGCCCAAGCCAGACTGGCCTGAAGGGGCTGGGGTCAAGGCAGGACAGAAGGGCCTCTCCTGGTTCCTTCTGTTTCAAAGCTCACACCCTTGGCATGGATCTTACCACTCCAACGGGAAGAGAGGATGCCCATGCCAGTCCAAACCATGTGGGGAGCCCAGTGCAGGAATAAAAGATTCATATGTATATCTGTATCTTCCCCTCTCTCTCCCCACACCTAAACTTCAGGTGAGATCACAGCCTTGATCAACAGTAGAATTTCAACCTCACGAGAGACCATGAGCCAGAGGTACCTAGCTAAGCCATGCAGGGACTCCTGATCCACACAAATTGTGAGATAATACATTTTTGTTTTTCAGTCTGCCAAGTTTCAGGGGTAATTTGTTATGCAGCAATAAACAACCAACACTAATGGGTACACAGAATTCCACTGTGTAAATTTCAGTTATTTCCAATTTTCCCAATTATAATCTAGCATTAAATATCTTTGTACATATATTCTTGTGTATTCCTGAAAGTAATTGTGTAAGATAAATTATTAGACATTGAATTGTCTACTCCTATTTTGAATTATAATAAATATGGTCAAATTATTCTCCCCAAAGATTATATACCAATTATACTCCCATTAAAAGTTCCTGAGAATGTCGTTTGCCCCATAACCTTGCCAATACCAAGTATTATAGATTTTTATCATTTACCAGTTTGAGAGGGAAAAAAATAAGTATTTTGTATGGATTGTTTATCCCTTTCCAAGTGCCACCCCACGGCTTTACGGTCCTTTTTCCATTTGATCCATGCAAAAAGCCTATGATGTATGTATTATTATTACCGCATTTTACAAATGATGAAAACAAGACTTGACCAAGAATACATAACAATTAAGTAGTAGACCAGGTAGACTCAGGTAGTCTGACCTCAGAATCTGAGCTTCAGTGACTGGTGAGATTGTGCCTAGTCTCCAGTGGCCAATAAGTCCATTCGTTTCTCCTTCTCTGTGAGTTGTATTACTCATGTTCTTTCCTCGTGTGCTGAATGTCTTCTTTTTGCCGCATCACATTCACTCTCTCCCTTCTCCATCCTGGTCTTATAGTTTGACCCTCATGGACTTCATCCGTGTGGCTTTGGCTTCCTGGGTTCAGCCAATGGAGAGCCTGGCAGGAGGTTGGTGGTAGGAAGGGATTAAGTTAAAGTCTGTATTTCCTTGGGTCCCTCCCTGTGAGATTGCCTCTGACTCACTGTATCTTTAGAACAAAGTCTGTCGCTTTTCCAACCTAATCTTCTCCCTCTCTGGGCTTCTGTAACCTTTCTTCCCTTTTGTCTTTTCAGAGCGAGAAGTGCTAACTGGGGCTGCTACCTGGAGCTACCAGGTAGCTGCACTATCTCATGTAGTTCCCTTAAATCACAACTATACAAATGGTCCCTTTGTGAATAAACTCCCTTTGGTTTATCCTATTTTGGGTATATACTATTATTTTCACTTTTTTTATTATGTTGGCATTTCTAACTGAATTGTAGGTACTCTGTCTGTATATTAATGTCACCACCCTTTGTTTATAATTTATTGTGGGAACATTTTCCCCAGCTTGTTGCTTTTGAGTTTTATTTAGTATGGTTTTGTACAGGTTTATTTATAGGCTTACTCAAGACTCCAGTCTAGAAAATGTGGCCTTGATCTTGACAAGTACATGGCAACTCCCCCACTTCTCTTTAGGGTGAAATGAATGTTTGGATTTGATCCACCTGTGGCCCGAATATCAGTTTCCCCTCCTTAAAAGGTTATGTTCCTCTAAAGTATTTGGAAAGATTATATCTTGTGTTCCAGAGTTATCTATCAGGAGCTGTTCTTCAATTTCATGTGCCTCTTTCCTTTCCTCCCACTCTGCTGTGGACCTTGGATAATCTCATGGCTGCTACCTGTTTGGAATTCCTAGCCACAGTCCATTCCCCTCAAAGGGTCCTTCCACCAGGCATCAGGTGAAGTATGAGTGTGAGGAAGGCCACACTTCATTTATTATATGCTCCCTTTATTTTCCAAAATACCATCACACGAGCCTACACAGTTTATCAGAATTTGCTGGGAGTAGGGAGGGGGAGGATTGCTTTTGAGGTAAAGGGAATTATAATACAGGATGGTGGGGGAAGAGGACCAAATCTGAGGGCTGAATGTGATTTTTCCAGTAGCACATTCAGGAGGCTAAATTATGTCATGCTGCATCTTGATCACTAACGTCATTCCCTATCCTTAGATCCTTCTCCTAACCTTCTTCTAATTCCACCTTTCTAAGAAACCCTGATACTTGTTCACGTGGGTCAGTCTTATGCCAGAATTATTTCCCTACCTCCAGCAATAAATTTTCCTTAGAATACTGAAGGGGAAGTGGGGCTCTAACACCACACACTGATGGAGGGATCTGTTGCCTTTGCAAGTTCCCCAGAGCTGTAAGGGGAGGGATTCAACACTTGAAATCCTGCGAGGAGTCCAGAGTGGGCAGCCGCCCCTTTGAGGTCATCCCACTGCATGAGCTGCAGACCTGTCTTTATGTTCCCAGTACCGAATGTTATTAACTTCTTTCCTTCATCTCATGCTTTCAGATTAGTCCCTTCAGGCCTCGTAGAATAAGAAATGGACTGTAAATGGCCACTCTTTTGGCCACACACCCTGCAGCAGCTTGACAATATCTCTCATGAAAGGATGGTATTTTGTTTTTAACCAAGGACCACTCCTTGCCTTAGTTTGAGGACAAAGGAGGGAGGAAGTATTGATTATCTGTCTTTGAGGGAAGAAAGAATAGGGGAGCCAGAAGAGAGAGGCACGTTTTACCTTCCCTGGAAAAGGACACCAGGACCAACAAGTCAGATCCTAAGTTAGAGCTACGCAGCAAGGGAACAGTTCACTTTGGAAGGTGGAAGGTCCTTGTCCTTGGAAGTGTGTGATGCCATGGAAAAGACAACAGAATGGATTCCTGTCTTTTAAAAATGAAACACTAAGCCTTTCTCTTTATCTGGCCTTTAAGTCAAGTTATACTATTTAGTAATGTAAGTGTGAAGTCCAAGTTGGACTTAGCTGACTGTTAGCGATGAAAACAATCCTTAGGGTAAGGGGGTCAGTGGTCTCGGAGTGGGTAAGACACATAACAGGATATGTCACACTATTGAAGGGAGAAGCTGTCCTTACGGGTGTGTGTGTGTCTGTGTGTCCACGTGTCTGTGTGTGTTGTGTTGTGTGTATGGTGTAGGCTGGGCTGGGTTAAATGACTTATTGAGAAGTGATTAGCTGGAGAGAGGAAAAGGATGCCTTGCTTTCAGGATGAGGACCAAAGAATGCCTTCAAACAACCTGGGGCAACCATGTGTTTGGATAGTCTGTGGACACTCCGGTAAAGGAAAGTGACTGCCAGTGACCTGAGCATTCAGGTCCAGAAGCACAGAGAAAAGTCCAAAGTGGGAAGTGCAATAAAAAGGTTATAAAAATGACTCATCTAGGAAGAGGGCAGTCATCACAGGGACTGGATAGAGACTGTGATTTTTTTTAAATCAGCTTTATTGAGGTATAATTTACATACAATAAAAGTCACCTGGGGGAAGAGGGCATGAGGGGTTATTGGTTAATGAGTACAGAGCTTCTGTTTGCAGCAAAGGAGTTTGTGATGCTTGCACAATATTGTGAATGTTATTAATGTCTCTGAATTGTACACTTAATGGTTAAAATGCAAAATTTCATGTTATATATATTTTATCACAATAAAAAGTCACCAGTTAGGCCAGGCACAGTGGCTGATTCTTGTAACCCTAGCACTTTGGGAGGCCAAGGTGGGAGGATCACTTGAGGGCAGGAGTTTGAGACCAGCCTGAGCAACATAGTGACACCTGTCTCTCCAAAAAAAAAAATTTTTTAAATTAGCCAGTCATGATGGTGCACACTGGTAGCCCCAGCTACTTGGAGGCTGAGGCAGGAGGATCCCTTGAGCCCAGGAGTTTGAGGTTGCAGTGAGCTATGATGACACCACTATACTCTAGCCCAGGCAACAGAGCAAGAAACTGTTCAAAAAAAAAAAAAAAGACCCAATGTCCAGCTTTGTTTTTATTTCTCTGAGCTATTCCATAACTCTGTAATAAATGTTATTTTCACTTACGTTAATCAAAATAGGCTTCTGCCATTTGCCACCAAAAACCCTTCTAACTAATAAATCTTCAAATATCTGCTGCCTCTCGATATTAAAGCCTCCCTACCCATTACCACTGTTACTGGCTTTGATTCATCTACAAATATCATATCTCCAATCTGTGATGAACTAGGATGGAAAACAAATTGTGTCTCACAAGAGCTTTATAAGGAATATGTAACCAAGGGGAGCCGTTGCTAAAACTCACCATTAGGAGACAATTTTCCATGAGTCTCTCATATTCCCACACATCTTACAAGCACAATGACTGACTACCTTTGTTATGGACTACCTTTATAAGGATATTTGTATAACAAACTACTTTGGAAGATAGAGATAGTGTCTCCATCTGGAACAAAGGTGCATGTTTGCTTTTTGTCCATTATAAAATGTTTGGGTTTCCTAAACTCAAGGTATCTTTCATGTCACACAATCTGCTGTGTGTACAGTTGTCATCTTGCCCTCTTTGCATTGCCCTGTGGGAACTAATTCGTACAAATGCCAATATCTGACTACTGCTTTGCTGTCAGTAATAAAGTCCTTTGTCTATGATCCAGGAGTCTTGTGTCTTCTGCCAGCATCCGTGAAACTGTGGCACAGTAACTTAGATTATAAGTATGGCAAAATCTCAGACACTTCACCGTTCTGACAGTCTTGGTGACCACGATGGGGTGTGGGCTGATATGTGAAAGAGGAAGGATAAGGGTGTCATAGGCCAATTAACAGTTTTTGTGGGAAGCCCCTGGTGATTCGGTAGTGAACATATTGGCCAATTTTTTTGATCATTTAGGCATTAAATGGTTCTTTACTTTTTTTTGTCAACTGAGAGGGAGAATTAAAGAGTTTCAGGCTGAGTACCAGGCAGTGTGTTCAAAGTCAGCTGCATGCAGCAGCGTCCTGGGTGTTACTAACTCTCCTCTCAGCAGGGGGACCTCCTCATCCACCTGGCAGTCAGCTTCAGGTCTGCTCCACTGTAGCAACTAGTGCTGATATTCATCCTGTGTGGGCAGAATGTTTTGCCCCTTTTTGGAAGAATGGACCATTTATGGCCCAGTCACTCCTACCATCTTATCATACCAACCTTAGATCCATTCAGCCAAGAGTAAAATGTCTCAGGGTTTTTTGGCAGGGAGTCTCAGCTACTACAATGGAGCTTTGGCTCTTTTGGGGAGATTTCCCTGAGATAAACTCCCATGGGAAGCCATAGATGAGTTATTGACAAATATTTGAACTTTTATTACCTAGGACTGGGTTTATAATGCTGATGCAGGTGACCCACTGAAGAATGAAAAAGTGACCCAAAGAATTCTAGATTAATTCTTTTTTTTTTTGAGACAGAGTCTTGCTCTATTGCCCTGGCTAGAGTGAGTGCCGTGGCATCAGCCTAGCTCACAGCAACCTCAAACTCCTGGGCTCAAGCGATCCTTCTGCCTCAGCCTCCCGAGTAGCTGGGACTACAGGCATGTGCCACCATGCCCGGCTAATTTTTTCTATATATATTTTAGTTGGCCAGATAATTTCTTTCTATTTTTAGTAGAGACAGGGTCTCGCTCTTGCTCAGGCTGATCTTGAACTCCTGAGCTCAAACGATCCGCCTGCCTTGGCCTCCCAGAGTGCTAGGATTATAGGCGTGAGCCACCGCGCCTGGCCTAGATTAATTCTTGTGGTCAATTCTGTAGCCCTGGAAAACTTGCATTGGAACTAGGTAAAAACCTTAAGAGAGATTATTTTGATAATAGGGCAACATATGCCCCAGATTAAGGTAGACTGCTTAAAAACATTGCTTCTGTGTGAATCAAGCCCAAGCCAGAAAAATAAGATGAACCTGGTGAGATAACAAGGTAACAATGTCGCTCTGGCTCTGAGGCAAAAGGTCCCCAAGGCTGAAATAGATGATATCAGGCTTGAGTATCTTGTCACCGGATATAAAGCACTGGACCAGCCACAAGCACTGCAACTTCATTTAATTGAGCCATGAAAAGCCACCACACTGAAACTGAGAGTAAATGTAAAGCCTTACTTCCTGGAGAAGCTCTTTCCTCTTTGCTCCAATCCCTCCCTCCTCCTCTACCCTGATCTCAGCTACTAATAGTGCAGATATTTGATGGACCTTCCATGCTCTCTACTATCCACAGACATCTGGTGTTTAGCAATGGAATGGCCTCAAAAATTGACTCAAGCTGTACATGATGGCCCATGCCTATAATCCCATCACTTTGGGAGGCTGAGGTAGGAGGATCACTTGAGGCCAAGAGTTTGAGATCAGCCTGGGCAACATAGTGAGATGCCATCACTACAAAAATTTGAAAAAATTATCCAGGTGTGGTGGTATGTGCCTGTAGTCCCAGCTAATCAGGAGGCTAAACCAGGAGGATTGGTTGAGCCTGGGAGTTGGATGTTGCAGTGAAATATGATGACGCCACTATACTCTAGCCCAGGTGACAGAGCTAAGCACTATCTCAAAACAAACAAACAAACAAAAATGTTTTTTTAACTCCAAAAATTTTCTGACTCTCCATCTCTCACCTCTCCTGCTTCACACAGTTTAGTAAGGCAGTTTGGTCACTGAATGCAGCTGTCCCCAGAATGAGATCATCTCCTCTTGGTCAATTTCTGGATAATAATCAGGACAAAAGGAGTGGACAGCCATATAGACTTAATTTAAAAATGTTAGATTTCTCCCTGACCATTCCTGGGCACGATGCATCTTTCTTTCCCCTAGTAGCAACTCCAGGCCAGCCTGGTTGGTATACCCTCCAGATGGCAGCCTAGCCAAAATGGGGCCCGGAAGATTGCAACTTAATTCTGATTCAGCATCTGGATTCTCTCATTGGATTGACACAGTCCTAGATCATAAGGAATGTTGCCACTTGGTTGAGCACATGCCACCAAATCCCCCCACAGTGAGTGACCCACGCAGGCCAGTGTGGGGGCCATAACAGGTCTGTATAACTTTTACAAAAATGTACAATCTTCTGAATTAAAGATCTGGGTATGATTAGGGAATGATTGCAAAGAAGGTAAATTATAGCTGTTGGAATTGGATGCACCAATTCTGAAGCAGTAGAGGATAAACAACAACCACACCTGGGGTGGGAGCTCCTCAAATCCCAAGAGACACAGAGAGTGAAAGATTTGAATGATGTTTGTTTTCCAGAATCACCCCTGCAGGCTTCCACATCAAGGAAAACACCCTGGTGAGGCTTTCCCAAACTGTTGTAAGGGCATTAAACTTAATCCTCTTCCAGAAGGTTCTGACTTTGGTCTGACTGCTGCTGCCCTGACCTCACTGAGAAGTCTGTTGGGAACAGGGATGGTCCCAGCTGCTGCACCTCCCTCAAGAACATCTGCTAACACCTCCAGATGTCCCTCTTACTCCCATTCCCATAACCAACAGGCCGTCATCCCCTCTGGTAAACAAATACCACCCAGCTGTTGGTGTGGAAAAGCAGGACAGGTTGGATTGACAGCCCTCAGGCAGTTCTAAAAACAAAGATTAAATTCAATTATTTAAACTAAACTGGGAATTTTAAGGTTTACCAGCTGGCTAAGAAATCAACCTCTTCCTCTAAACGAGGTAGGTTCTGCTTAGGAATCCCCAACAATTATAAACAACACTTTCTTTCCATTGGTGTGATGTATCCCCTTGGGACTATACTTCTTTTTATAGAAGTCAGGCATTAACTTTCCTGCCTTCTGGAAACATGGTGACTTGCAGCTTAGCAGTGGTCATAAGAAATCTTCAGGCACTTAAGGGAGCACCACCAGTAGTAGATCATAGAGCCCTCAGAGCTACAGATATCTCTCCCCAAAGAGGCTACCCTTGGTTACTCAGGAGAGATTCCCAGAGGGGTAACTGTATCCCTCATTATTATTATCTATATACTCCTTGTATGCAGTTGTCCCTATGTCAGGAGTCATCCAATTAGAAAAGGTGGCACAAAATTAGCGCCTGACTTTAGTTGAAGTGATCAAAGCTACTGCCTCATCCCTGGAAGGCTTTCAGGTTGTCCTCAACCGGTCAGGGTTGTTTTGGATATACCTGGCCTAGATTTCCATTTTGAGGGCCAAGATAGAGCCTGTGCAATCACAGACATATTAACATATTGCTGTGCCTAGTGGGGTGGGGGTTAATGTCTCAGGCCAAGTGGAAAGATTAGTACAAAAACTTAAGGAGAAAGCCACCTGACTCTCTAAGGTAGAACCTGCTGATATATGGGATTTATTCAGCTGCCTGGGCCTGGGAACCTGGGAAGCATGGTTGAGGTCAATACTGCAGGCTGGCCTCATCCCACCATTTGGAGTCCTCTTGAAAATAGCTTCCTTAAACAGTATATGAGACAAATTGGACAGATTTGGTCTCAGCCTCTGTTGGTCAAATTAATCAGAGTGGCCAAAGGAGTGGTATACTTGGGAAAATTTGCCAGAATCCAAGGCAGTGTAGAAAGGCACACTTATTATCTAGTATAATAAAGATGATGTTTACTTCTGGAGCAAAGAGCAGGTTGACTTACATTCCATTATACAATATGTGGGTTCTCTAAGCTCAGGGTTCTTTCCCTGTGATGTTATCCATTACAGGTCAGGTATCACCTGGCTCTTTTTGCACTACCCTGTGGGAATTGGCACTTGGGGAACCAGCACAAATGCTCACAGTTGGCTAGTGCTACTACTATGAGTAATAAAGTCCTTTGCCTCTCCTGATCCAGGAGACTGAAGTCTTCTGCTAGCATCCGTGCAACTGTGTCAGGCCACCTCATTAGATTGCAAGTAGGGTAAAATCTCAGACCTTTCACAGTTCTTGACATCATTCCTTTTTATTCATAATGCTCTTGTTGGGTTAAAGCTTTCTACCAAGTGAACTTACCATAATCCTGTTCCTTTCTGCCCACAAAAGAAGGGCTCCTGGGGAACTAGTGTGACATGTGCCACCCTTCACAGCTCTATCAACAGTGGGCTTGGCCAGGTTCTTTAACCAGCCCTCTCCCAAGGGGAGCATTACCTCAGTGGCTCTCTCTAGGCTCTGCCTCTTGCACTCTCTTGTGCCATCCTATCTCATCCTGCAGCCTGTCCTTGGTTTTTGTCCACCCTAGTTGTAGGGGTCACTACTGGTTGGCTATCCAGTACTCATTCTCTACAATTCCCCACCCCTTCAGATGAGTTCCTGATGGAACCCAAACACCCCTCCGACGTTCACTTATTCCTAAGCAGCCAAAGGAAGCCAACCCAACCCCAGCTTCAGAGGTGGAATTGGTGGTTGAAGAGAAACCCTTTTATTCCCTTTGCCAAAAGACCAGTTCTGGCCAATGATATTTTAGAAGTATAAGGAGAAACTTCTCTCAGATATTACCCTTCTCTGTTAAAAAAAAGGCCACATATGTGATGTTTGGAGCTTCTGTAGCCATGTTGCTACCAGCCTGAAAATGAAGGCACCATTCAGGATGGCAGAATGGAGAGATGATGACAATGTCCTGCTGCTCAGCCAATCAACTGTGATGTCCACGCTGCCTCTGGGCTTCCTCTTAAGAGAAATATGTAACACTTTTCCTAAATGTTTAAGTCAGTTAGAGCAGAGAAATGTATTACTTGTTAACATATATTAAAGTAAATTCTGGGAACTCTACTAGTACCTAAATAAATTCATGTATTTAAGGCTTATAACAAATCTATCAGGTTCATTATTTTCCTCATTTTGCATATAAGAAAACTAAGATACAGGGAGTTTAAATATCTTGCCCAGGTCACACAGGTAGTTAAGTGATAAAGCTAGGATGTGAACCTAGATCTAGCTTAGAATCCACAGACTTGACCACTACTCTATCACTTCACTCCAGGCTGTCACTTGCAGCCTAAAGCATTCCAGCTGATACTAACTATACTTTGCTTCTCAAAGCTGCCTCAACTGACACTTAGGCTTTGAACACCCTTCGCCCTCAAGTCTACAACTGCAGGCCAGCTTCCCTCTCCCACGACACCTGCAGGGCTTGCACAGAGAGGAGTTCAGAGATTAATAGGTAACGCCGGGTGTGGTGGCTCATGGCTGTAATCCTAGCACTCTGGGAGGCCGAGGCAGGTGGATTGTTTGAGCTCAGAAGTTCGAGACCAGCCTGAGTAAGAGTGAGACCCCATCTCTACTAAAAATAGAAAGAAATTATATGGACAGCTAAAAATATACATAGAGAAAATTAGCCAGGCATGATGGTGCATGCCTGTAGTCCCAGCTACTCGGGAGGCTAAGGCAGAAGGATTTCTTGAGCCCAGGAGTTTGAGGTTGCTGTGAGCTAGGCTGATACCACAGCACTCTAGCCCGGGCAACAGAGTGAGACTCTGTCTCAAAAAAATATATATAAAAAAATATTTAAGTATCTAATTTCATTTCCTATTTGAACACCTAGGAAGACAGCCAAAAGTTACCATGTGAGCTCTTATTTCATGTTCTGTGTATTTTAAGCACCTTGATATGATCAACCTGTTCAAAGGGCATATATTGTGTGGGCCAAATCCCACCTGTCAGGAGAAACTCCTTGCTCTTAAGATCTGGCTGGCAGCAACCGGAAGCTTAGGTATTTGTCCTGTTGCCACTAAGGAAATAGAGGAGCAGCTACTCAAGCCTGCCTCAGGGACTATGTGCATATATTTAAATATGTATGTTTTACCAAAGCTTATATAGTCATGGGAAACTCCTGCCCCCAGCACAGCATTATATATTCTTCTCCTGACAATCAGCATAGTTACCCCCACATTATATAACATGGGGTTGGGAAGGAACATAATTGCCAGACAGAATCAGTCACTTAACCTCTGCTTCACTGCCCTTTGTTCTGGGAAGTGCCTCCCCCTTTCATTGAGAATTCTTGTCTGATGATCACATTCTGCCAATCCTATGATTGGGAGAAAATCTGGACTTTGCACAGGAACATGTGCACATCAACAACTCACCTTCCCTGCCAACCCTCACATACTCTACCCTCACCATCAATACATAAATTATCAGACCAGACAAACTTTCAGAATTACTTTAAAAAAACAGTCAAAGCAACTAGGGGAGAGGTGAAAGGCATTCCAGATCTGGGGCATAGATTATCAGTGGGTGACTCAGCTTAATTAAATCAGGCGTGCACTGCTACATGCACCTGAGGCAACACTCCTTCAACACCGATCTGTTTGAAGTCTTCTCATAAGAATCAAGAATAGAAACAATGTTGAAGAACCCATTTCCAGATTTTTCTGAACTAGAAGGTGTGTTATCTTGAACAAAATGGAGATAGGAAGATTTCACGTTTGTAAGATTCTAAAATGTTAAAGGATCTCCTTAGATCTAAACATGGAAGACTTGTTTTTTCCCTTGAAAATCTTTTGTATTATAAACATCTGTTTCCTTCAAATATCTAAAATGAAGCAGATGGTTCAAACTTATTTGAATTTAGAGCTCAAAAAAGGATAAAGTGTCTTTTCCAACTCACACTGGGCTTTGAAGATAAAGGTCAGAGCCTTGAGAGGTCTCATTTTTACATGAATAACTAAAGAAGATGATGCTCAAAGAGGGTTGGGATTTTTTTCGTGTGTACTCTGGAAGGAATTATCTATTTATTTTACATTTTAAAAAATCAAGTATTCCTTTCTCTAGACAACAAAAAAGATAGAAAACAGTGATAATAAGGATGAGAAAAAAGTTGGAGAACTATGCTTTTGAAAGGCTTTTATGTTCTGTTAGAATGAATGCTTCGCTCTCTGAGAGTCCTCCTGGTTTCTTAATGGAATAGTGCAATACTAAGGAGATAGTCAAGATGATGTGTTTACCTTTTCAAAATGCCAATCCTTATTTTATAGATAAACTTTTTTTGTTATTTTTGTAATAAAATTATTTTGTTAGTATGGTGTACTATATGGTATATTATAGGACAGTACAGTTGGCCCTCTATATCTGTGGGTTCTATAGCCATGGAGTCAACCAATCAAGGATCAAAAATATTTGGACCAAAAAAGTTCTTCAAAGTTCCAAAAAGCTAAATTTGAATTTACAGTGCACTGAGTACTATGTTGAATCCACATGAGAAAAGTGATGTATAGGCATTATATTGGGTATTATAAGTAATCTAGAGATGATTTAAAGCATAGAGGAGAATGTGCATAGGTTATATGCAAATATTATGCCATTTTATATCATGGACTTGAGCATCTTCTGATTTTGGTTTCTGCAGAGGGATCCTGGAACCAACCCCCCCCCCATACTGAGTGATGACTATACAATAGCTTTCTTTTTTTTCTGATTTTAAAAGCAGCATATGTTTACTGTAAATACTTTTTTGAAATACTCCTTTATTTGAACAATAAATATTTTTGAGATCCTACTATATGTAGGCACTAGAAATGCCCTATCAAACAAAAACAGATGTGGTCTCTGTTCTCATGGAGTTTAGAATTGAACATAAAGCCCACAGGAGAAAAGTCATTCAAATGTATTCATTCAATGAATATTTATTGAGCATCTGTTGTTATAGTCATGTGAAAATTGCCTATAATGCCAATAGTTAAAGTTCATTGTTACATTTTGATAAGCAGGTAGACAGATAGTAGATAGGAATATAGATAGAGGATGGATGGATGGAGATACATTAGATAGATAGAAAGAACTGGATCTTGACCATTTCCTGAATGAATGAATTGTTGAGATAGTATAACTCCATAAACTCAAAATGAAAATACACTCATATCATTTCTATTTTTTCCAAGAAATTGCTTAAGCACTCATCTGCTGAATAAGCAGGAAGCCCAGTAGCTTCCTCTGAGGATTCTGTCTCTTGCTGAAAAGTTTGAGAATTGAGTTATATCCAAGGTGTCAAAGGGTGGGTCAGGCTAGTTTCCACCTGAGGCTCCACACAGTTGTCCCATCATATCCTCCAAAGTGGAGTGAGACCTGCATGCCCCCAAAGAGGATGCTTGTCCACCACTGACCTGACGCCTTGGTGACACAGGTCACCACAAGGTTTGCTCAGTTCTTTCAGAGAACATGATTCCATGCCCTCAGAGCCTAGGACAATCAATATTCCCCTCTCCTGTGCCCCAAGTGTTACAGCATTAAGGATGCAACATTTTCAGATTACATGCAAATCTACTTTCAGCTCACCTCAGAAGAGCTGAGTCAGACCTAAGCCCTGAATCTCTTGCCTTCCTAGCAATTCACCTAGAATAGTTTTCTCAACCCACAATGACAAATACATTTACTCAACTCAGTACACACACACACACACACACACACACACACACACACACACACACATGGATTTGAAACAAAAGTTTCATAAAACTTACCTTTACTACATGTGGTCTATATTGCTATATTCTTTCTCTATTCTATTCTATCATCTTATTTTTAAAAATACTGGTTGTGATCCATTAATGATTCAAGGCCCATAGTTTGAAGAACACTAATCTAAACTTTAGCCAGCTTTTCTATTTAAACCTCAAAGTCAAAAGGGTCTGATTATGGCCTATTTCCTTTGAAAATAGAAATAAAGGTGAGACCTTTTAAGGCAGCTACATTTAGAGATCCAGGGGCCATGTATCCATACTCAGAGGAAGCCATTCTTAGTGACTTCAAGTGACTGACTCTTCAGCAAGGCCCCACTTCTACCCTCCTGTAAAAGTGATTTTAAGGTGCTAATAATCTCTCTTTAAGAGAGTGAGGGTCTACTTTCATTTATTGCATATGATTTTCTGGTACAACTCTTGCAGAAGAAGAGAAAATTTCTTCTTTAGGATAACTTCAGGATCTCTTCTGACCTCAATAACAATAACTGATAGTCAGGTACTGCTCTTAAAAATTATATGATATTTGAGATCCAAATAGCAGTTACTCTTGGAGCATAGTGGCTGGAAGGGAACATGAGGAAGGCTTCTGTTTCCCTATCTAGATGCTGGTTACATTGGAGTGTTCAGTTTGTGACAGTTCAATATATACCACTCAATCCTCAAAATAGCACTATGAACCTAAATGCCCGTATTCACACAATGGAATACTATACAGTAATATAAGAGAACAATTTGCAATTACATACAGCAGATGAATCTCAGAATATAATGTTAAGGAAAAGGTGTCAGATACAAAATAGCACATCATGCATGATTCACTGACATGAGGTAGAAAGCAGGCAACGCTAATCTATGCCACATCAGAATGGTGGTTCTGTTGGGACAGAGTGACACGAAGGGAGCACAAGGACAGCATCAGGAGCCAGGAAATGTTCTGTTTCATGACCAAGGCTCTGCTCACATGGGTGTGTTCAGTTTGTGAAAATTCAGCTTAAAAATTGCAACAGCTTTATGAGAAAATGATTATTACTAATTCCTAATTCCATTTGCAGATGGGAACTCTGAGGTTCAGAAAGGCTGATAACTTGGTCAAGGTTGCTCATTTCTTATGTGGGAGAGCAGGGACTGGGGGCAGGCTCTCTGCCTCCAGGGCCTAGAAGCATAACTACCCTGAAAAATGATATCAGCCTAGAAATTACAGCCCTGACTCAACAAAGGAGCTTCCTACTAGGCTTATTACATATCCTATGATATTGTTGTTGCAGGTTTCCCTGTGTCTGTTATATTCAGTCTGTAATGGCAATGCCTTACTTAGATCCTAATCATGGAGTTTAATTAAAAATAAGAATTAAACCACACAAAAAGACTGCATATAAATACCAGTGTTTTGTACAATTAAAAAATAACTTGTATGCATAAATCAGTATAAGACATTGATCTAAAATACATAAAAATATATTGCAGGGTGCAAACTATTTTTACATTTAAAGAACATTAATAGACTTTATTTTTCAGAGCAGTTTTACATTTACAGAAAAATTGAGTAGAAGTGCAGAGTTCCTCTGTCACCACCACAGTTTTTTCTATTAATATCTTGTTGTCTATCTCCTCAGTCACAACAGGACAAATATATAAGCTCCCAGTTGCTGCCAGCCAGATCTTAAGAGCAAAGAGTCTCTCCTGAAAGGTGGGATTTGGCCCACAAAATAGATGCCCTTTGAACAGGTTGATCATATCAAGGTGCTTAAAATACACAGAATATGAAATAAGTGCTCACATGGTAACTTTTGGCTGTGTTCACATGGGAAATGAAATTAGATATTAACGTCTGAGCTCCTCTCCTGTGCAAGCAGTGGGCCCTGCAGGTGTCGTGGGAGAGGGAAGTTGGTCTGCAGCTGCAGACTTGGAGGCGAAGGGTGTTCAAAGCCTAAGTGTCAGTTGAGGCAGCTTTGAAAAGCAAAGCACAGTTAGTATAAGTTGGGATGTTTTAGGCTGAAAGTGACAGCTTAGTGTGAGGTGAGGGAGTAGTGGTTAAGTTTGTGGATTGTGAGCTAGATCTAGGTTCAAATTCTAGCTTTCTCATTTAACTAGGTGATATGGATTAATATACAATCTCTTCTAGCTATCTTTCAACTTTTTTCCTTTGAAATGGGAAATTAAATGTGTAATCAGAGTGCACATGGAGTAAGTTCTTTTGACTTCCTAGAAAGAAATCTTTGAGGAAGTTCTACGTAGCAGGATGATGAATGAGAATAAAGCTTCAAAAACTTTGGGCATTGTATCCAAATCACTTGAACAAGCTACAATAGATAATGGAGGTCATTTTAAAAGTGGTTTATAACCAAATTCTTTGGTAATTGTTAAGTGGGATTTTATAAGGTTCCTCTCATGATCTACAATAGTTTAAAACTTAGAAACATTTATATTCTTAAAGTAGGAGAAACTGTTATCAATCACTCTGATACATTTATGTAGGGTAAAAAATATTGTTATGAATATCCAAATTATAAATTTACTTTTCATTGAAAAGTATATGAGTTTTGTGCTTTACTGCTTTTAATACAGCATGTGCCACATAATGATGTTTTGGTCAACAATGGACTGCATATACAACAGTGGTCCCATAAGATTATAATTTATCTTAAAATAAAAATTTAATTGAAAAATACACACAATAAATTGTAATAATAGTAGGTAGGCTGCCTAGGTCTGTTTCCCTTCCCAAAGACACACATTCAATTAATAAGCAGTTTCAGTAAGCACAACATTGTGCTTTGGTTGACATTACTATTATAATTTATTATGGTTTTTGGATTAAACTTTTTACTTCGAGATAATTTTAGATTCACTTGTAGTTGTAAGAAACAATACAAAGAGATTCCATGTACCCTTTACCCAGTTTCCCCTAATGTAACATCTTGTAAAACTATAGTACAGTATGAACCTGGATATTCACATTGAGACAGTCCACCAATATTATCCAGATTTCCTCAGTTTTACTTGTACTCATTTGTGTGTATGTGTGTGAATTTCTTCCTGTACAATTTTATGACATATGTAGTTTCCTGTATCCATCACTAGAGTCCAGATAGAGGACAGTTCCACCATCACAAGGATTCCTCATGTTGCTCTATTCTCACCACACCCACTTCCCTCCAGTCCCTAACAAACATCAATGTGTTCTCCATTCCTACTATTTTGCCATTTCAATAATTTATACAAATGGAACTATACAGAATACAACCTTTTAGGATTGCCTTTTTCTACTTAGCATAATTCTCTGGAGATTCATCCAGGTTGTTGAGTGTATCAGTGATTCACTCCTTTTTATTACTCAGTAGTATTTCATGGTATTGATGTACCACAGTATGTTTAACCGTCACCCTTTGAAGGATATCTGAATTGTTTCCACTTTGGAGCTATTACAAATATGGCTGCTATGAACATTTGTGTACAGGCTTTTATGTGAACATGTCTTCATTTCTCTGGGATAAATGCCCAGTAGTGCAATTGCTAGGTTCTATGATAATTGTATGATTCATTTTTTAAGAAACTGCCAAACTGTTTTCCAAAGTGGCTGTACCATTTTACATCCGCACCAGCAATGTTATTCAGTTTCTCTGTGTCCTTGCTAGCATTTGGTCTTGCTACGACTTTTTGTTTTGGCCATTCTGGTAGCTATGTAGTAGTATCTCACTGTGGTTTAAATTTGCATTTCCCTAATAGCTGAGAATCTTTTTATGCATTTATTTCCATATGTATATCTTCTTTGGTGAACTGTCTCTTTATGTGTTTTGCCTATGTTGTAATTGAATTTTTTTTTTACTGTTGAGTTTTAAGAGTTCTTTATGTATTCTAGACACTAGTCCCTTTTCAGATATATGATTTGCACATACTTTCTCTCACTATGTAGCTTGTCCTTCATCCTCTTAACACAGTCTTTTGCAGAATAAAAGCTTGTAATTTTGATAAAGTCCATTTATCAATATTTCCTTTTATGGACTATGTTTTTGGTGCCAAGTCTAAGAACTCTTTGCTTGGCCCTAAACATCAAATATTTCCTCTTGTATTTTTCTTTCTAAAAGTTGTATAGTTTTATTCATGGTACGTTCATGATTCATTTTGAGTTATTTCTGTATACAATGTGAGATGTAGGGCAAGGTGCCCTTTTTTTTTTTTTTTTTGGCCTAGGTATGTCTAATTGCTCCTGTACCATTTGTTGAAAGGCTATCAAATCAGTTGGGCATATTTTGGGGGTCTATTTCTGGGTTCTCTATCCTATTTCCTATGTTATGTGTCTGTCTCTCCATCAATACCACACATTTTGATTACTGTAGCTCTATAATAACTGTTAAAATCAGGTAAACTGAATCCTTACAGTTTATTTTTCTTTATCAAAGTTGTTTTAGCTATTCTAGTTCCTTTGTCTTTCTCATATACATTTTAGGATAACCTTCTCTCTATCAACAAAAACATCTTGCTGGAATAGGAATTACATTAAACTAGTATATCAATTGGGGAGAATTAATATCTTTATTAAGTTTCCTTCCAATCCATGAACACAGTACGTCTCTCTATTTATATAGATCTTCTTTGATTTCTTGTATAAGCATTGTACAGTTCTGAGATTTTTAAATCCTGTACATGTTTTGTTAGATTTAAAACTTAAGTATTTCATTTTCTTTTGATCAACTGTAAATGGCCCAGTGTTTTTAATTTCTGTGTCCATGAGTTTATTGCTGAAATATAGAAATACAGTTGATTTTTGTATATTTATCTTGTATCTTGCAAACTTGCTGAACTCACTTATTATTTCTAGGAAAGTTTTTGTAGATTACTTGTCACTTTCTATGTAGACAATCATGTGATTTCCAAATAGGGATAGTTTTATTTCTTTCTTCCTGATTGGAATGCTTCTAGTTCTATTTTCTTGTGTCATTGCACTGGCTACAACTTTTGCCACTGTTTTAAGTAAGAGTGGTGAGAGTGAACATCTTTGCCTTTTTCCTGCTCTTAGGGGAAAAGCATCAAGTTTTTCCCCCACTAAGTATAATGTTAGGTGTAGGATTTTTTAATAGATGCTCTTTATCATATTGGGGGAGTTCCCTTCTAGTCCTATTTTTCTGAGAGTTTGTATCATAAATGTGTGTTGATTTTGTTAAGTGCTTTTTCTGCAGCATTTAATATAATCATGTTTTTTTCCATCTTTAGCCTATTAATATGGTGAATTACACTGATTGATTTTCAAATACTGAATCTACCTCGTATCCCTGGTATAAACCTTACTTGGTCATAGTATATAATTCTATGCCGGATTCAATTTGCTAATATTTTATTAAGGATTTTTGTGTTTGTATTCATGAGGGTTATTGGTCTTTAATTTTCTTTTTTTGTACTGTCTTTATATTTTTTATATTGTTTTGGTATCAGGACAATACTAACTTCCTAAAATAAACTGGGAAATATTCACACTCTTCAATCTTCTGGAAGAGATTGTATAGCATTGATTATAATTCTTCTCTAAATGTTTGATAGAATTCTCCAGTGAAACCATCTGAACCTGGAGATTTCAGGGGAGTTTAAGATTATAAATACAATTTCCTATTCAAATTATCTGTTTTATACTGGTAATTTACAGCAGTTTATATTTTTGAGTAGTCCATTTCATCTAAGTTGTCAAATTTATGTACGTAGAGTTATTAGTATTTGTGTTGACTTGGTGTAGAAAATAAAGGAATGCAATGTCCTTGTTATCCCTCTGATGTCCATAAGGTCTGCAATGAATTTCCTATTTCATTCTTGATATAAGTAATTTCTGCATTTTCTCTTTCTTTTTTTTTTTTGTCAGTCTTGCTAGAGGTTTGCCTATTTTATTGCTCTTAATGAACTAGTTCTTTGTTTCATTGATTTTCTCTATTGCTTTTCTGTTTTCAATTTCACTGATTTCTGCTCTTAACTTTGGATTTAGTTTGCTCTTTTTTTCTAGGTTCTTGAGGTGGAAATTTAGATTATTGATTTGAGTCTTTTCCTTTTTTTTTTTAATTAAGAGACTGGGTCTTACTCTGTCACCCAGGCTGAAGGCCAGTGGTGTCATCATAGCTCACTGCAGCCTCCTGGGCTCAAACAATCTTTCCACCTCAGCCTCCTGAGTAGCTAGAACTACAGGCACATGCCACTGTGCCTGGCTAATTTTTAAATTTTTTGTAGAGACAAGCTCTCACTATGTAGCCCAGGCTAGTCTCAAACTTCTGGGCTCAAGTGATCCTCTTGCCTCAGCCCCCCAAAGTGCTGGGATCACAGAGGTGAGTCACCATACCCAGCCTCCTTTTTTATAATATATGTACTTATTAGAAAAAATATTTTCCTCTCAGCACTTCTTTACCTATGCACTACAAATTTTGATATGTTGTATTTTAATTTTCATTCAGTTCAATGAATATATTTTAAAATTTCTCTTGAGACTTCATTTTTGACTCATGAATTACATAAACATGTGCTGTTTAGTTTCCAAGTTTTTAGAGATTTTCTTCTTAAATTTATGTTTTTGATTTTTAATTTTACTCCATTGTTTTTGGAGATCATACTTTGTGTGACTTCAAGTCTTTCAAATTTGTTTAGGCTTGTTTTATGTCTCAGGATATAGTCTTTCTTGGTATATGTTCCACGGATACTTGAGAAAATTGTGTGTTCTGCTCTTGTTAAGTGGAGTGTTCTATAAATGTCTATTAAATCTTGCTGCTTCATGGTGCTGAGTTCTTCTATATCCTTGATAATTTTCTATCTAGTTGTTCTGGCAATTGTTTAGAGAGTGATGTTGATGTCTCCACTATAATTGATTTGTCTATTTCTACTTTCAGTTCTATCAATTTTTGCTTCACATATTTTGTAGCTTTTATGTTTGTGCATGTGTTTGTTTTAGTTCAGTGGCTGTGAAAAGAGGCTTAGTTAAAATAAAGGCATGAACTTTGTCCCATTGGGTGGCAGACAAGCTGATACAACGGTGCCAGGCATAGGGAAGGACCAGCACTGCAAGTACAAAAAGCAAATGCTTGCTTCACTGGATAAATTGTTACTCACAAGACACCTCGCAATCATGCTATCTTCTGACAGAAGTCCCTGAAATGTATCTCTTATGATAGCAGCTTCTAAATTCTCCAGTGTCACTTATTATCATGACGACCTTAAAAAGAAGTCAGCCTGATGTTCTTAATAAGAGCTCTTAAAAATAAGTTTTTAAGTGTGAACTGATTTACTTAACTCTTACAATTTGAAGAACAAAAACTAATTAAACATCTGTCCTGTACTGTCATTATTATATGTTATATATAACTTATCCACATAAAGATATTTTCACTTGCACTGAAAAAGGTATAATTCTAAAGGTGTGACCATCTTTCAAAAGGTGGCTTTCCTTCCATTTTGTGATAATGACACAATATATGTTTTTAATACAAATGGATGTGTACAATGTGCCATCTTCATTACTTTTTCGCTTTCTCATTCATTGTAATATTCTCTAGGAAATGAGTTTAAAGTAGACAGAGTATTTGTATTGATGTAAGAGGAAAGTTCTGGATAGTAGGAATTGAGGGCCTTTAAAGTCTAACATGGGGGGGGGTCTCCCTCCCTAATCTCCCTTAAAAGAACCTATCTCTGGGCTTACTGCAATTAGGGGACTGGAATAAGAGGAACAGACACCACTGTCTCAAACACCTCTTGTACATGGCTTCAGGTCCTCCTGGCCTCCTTTTCCAACAGAACTGCCATTGTCAAAGCCTCTCATCTTCAACCAGGTCTGCCAGGGCTTCTCTGATGCTGACACGAGGGACTGCCCTGGCAACCTGTTCCCTGATGGGTAGTTAAGTCTCCAAGCAGCAACCTTTGTCCAAAGGAGGACAGGAACCTATGGATAAATGCTTCCCTCCTTCTTCCTTTCAGCAGATAGTTTTGAGGCATGTTTCAAAATGATTCTCAAAATATTTTCAAAAGTATTTGATCACTGTTGGAGTAACCAACCAGTAGGGGAAATGCAGTCTTGGATTGGATTTGTCTCCTTCCCATTTCACTGTCATTGCTTATTCCATACTCCCAGACATCACATTTCTACGTTAACTAACCACACACAAGCCCTTGTCTCAGGTTCTACTCTCAAGGGAACTGGCTAAGACATTAACTTTTCACCTTCCAGCACGCCCTTTAGTCCTGTTAGGGAGTGGCTATTAGTTTGGTAGTGGTGATGATTGTTATGGGTCTTACTAAAGCTACTTCTTTTATCTATCTAAGTAATCTCAGCTATCTTTTTCTTCAGATTAACTCATCCTATTCTTAGCACAATTTCCAATAGATTATCATTCACAATCATTGTTCATTTTTATTGCATTTCTCTATGTTGTGTTTATAAATCTCTCAAACTGAAGAACCTCCCCTCCACCAATGGAATAAGTAACATAAAAGAGGTCTGAATGAGGCCTGGTATGCTGGGTTTGTTTCTGTAGGGACACTATACATGGAAATCCATGAATATCCTAACTATCCTAAGGATAGAAAGAATTAGAGTTGGTGGGCTTCAAGGTGACCACACTGGGAGCAGCAGGTCTTTGGAAACCCTCATCAGAGGGCTTCTCCGCTGACATTCCTTAGCAACTCCCACTTGTCTCCTCTTCTTGTGGACTAGCCTCTTCTGCAACTAGCCTATTCTTGTCTTTTCTTCCTCTCTCCTCTGTCCTCTGCTTGCTCATAGTTTCCACTTTACCATAATAGCTATGGATTGTTCTGCCTCCTCGAGGCCCCCACTCCTGTCTCCTCCCTCAGTGCCCTGGTAGTTACTCCATGGCCACTTTCAACTTCCACTTCTTCTGTGCTAACAACTTTATTTCACCATCTCCCAGTGAGATTTGAGAGAGAGATGGAGTGAAGGAGGGAGAGAGGGAGAAAGGAAAAGAGAGTATGTGTGTTTCTATGGGCCCATTTCACCTTTCTCTGCCAAATCATGTCATGAGCAGCCAATCCTCTCTAAACAAGCCCTCCCTGCAAAGGATTCAGAAAATATATAAAATTATTATGGGCATCCCATAGTATCTTTTTGTGGTACAATATACAGTACATAATGTAAAATTTACCATTTTAACCATTTTAAGTGTACGGTTCAGTGGCATTAAATACATTCACATTGTTGCATAACCATAACCACTATCCATCTCCAGAACTTTTTCATCATCCCAAATTGAAACTCTGTACCCATCAAACACTAACTCCCGATTGCTGCCGCCCCATAGCATTTTGACTGCCTTTGCTCGGTTTACTGTATTCTTGGGATGGTATTAGTTAGTCATTAAGCTTCTTTTTATGTAATTGCCTGATTATTCTCCGTTTAGTACCTACAAGCTGGGAATTTAGTGAAACAATGCCAGCTGTGTTGGATTGAAGTGTGGGTTTCTCAGTCAGTGGGTAGGTGGCTCTTATCACATCTAAGCTGAAGAGTCATGGGCTGAAAAAGAAAAGGGAAATAAACAGGTATCTTGATTCTTAATAACAGGCATTATGATTTTCATTTTTTCAAGTAAGTATACTGATGTCCAGAAAACTTTTAATTTGCTGGTTGTCACACCACCAGAGTGGCCAAATCCAAACCAGGGACTTGTTTCTTCTTCACTCCAAACAGTCCCTGCCTTTTAGTTCCATGCCATTCAGGAAATCATATATATTCAAAGTATTGGGTAGCTATTTTGTTCTGGGCTAAGAGGGAGACAGATAAAAAGGCAGAGGCCAGGCACAGTGGCTCACACCTGTAATTCCAGCACTTTGGGAGGTTGAGGCAGGAGGATTGGTTGAGGCTAGGAGTTCGAGACCAGCCTGGGCAATGTAGCAAGACCCCACTTCTAAAAAAATTAAAAAATAAAAATTAGCTGGGTGTGGTGGTGCATGCCTGTAGTTTCAACTACTCAGGAGACTGAGGCAGGAGGATCACTTGAGCCCAGAAGTCGAAGGCTACAGTGAGCTACAATTGCACCACTGCACTTCAGCCTGGGTAACAGAGTGAGAACCGGTTGCTTTGAAAAAAAAGGCAAAGGTTTTGGGGGAAAAAAAAGGCAGAGGTTTTGTTTTCAAAATTTTATAATCTTAAAGCCTCAAAGTACTACCACTTGAGTACAGGTGGCTCTTGGCAAATTCTCAACTGTTTCTGTTGTCTTCCCCTACTCAGATCTCAGCAGAAAGAGTCACTCAAGGAGGTGTGGATGAATGATGCAGTGAAATATAAAGGAAACATCCCAACACAGCATTCTTGGTACCAATAAAAAAGAAAGAAAAAATAATAAAGTAAGGAAACAGGGACTGTCTGTAATCCATGCAGCTTAAAAAGAAATGACGGCCGGGCGCGGTGGCTCATGCCTGTAATCCTAACACTCTGGGAGGCCGAGGCGGGCGGATCGTTTGAGCTCAGGAGTTTGAGACCAGCCTGAGCAAGAGCGAAACCCCGTCTCTACCAAAAAAAATAGAAAGAAATTAGCTGGACAACTAAAAATACATAGAAAAAATTAGCCAGGCATGGTGGCACATGCCTGTAGTCCCAGCTACTCGGGAGGCTGAGGCAGGAGGATCACTTGAGCCCAGGAGTTTGAGGTTGCTGTGAGCCAGGCTGACACCACAGCACTCTAGCCTGGGCAACAGAGTGAGACTCTGTCTCAAAAAAAAAAAAAGAAAGAAAGAAAAAAAAAGAAATGACGTATTTCCCAGTCCTTCTATGGCTCTCAAAATGTCATTTGATTATAAAGTTAAATGTACACACATGTTTTAGGGAAAATGCATATTCAGATTTCAAAACCCTTTTAACGCCTGTACCAAATGGCTGATTTTAAGGAAGCACAGTCCTGACAAGGCTGTTTCCTGTAGAGCAGAATGTGTGGAGGAACTTGGGTAATTGCTTGCCTCGCTTTTTAAGCAGGTGTTTTGCTCGGTGCACGATCTCCCTTTGGGAAATAGCCAGTCCTTCAAGTCCTTACATAACCTTTCTTTTCAAAGCAACTCCTGTCCCTGCCCTCTCATGCCTTGGCTCTTGCAGGCCATGATCTATCTCAGTCTTTCATGTCTCTTAATGGCAAAAGCCACAGCCCCCATGAAGGGCTCCTATCCCAAATCAACCTGAGAGGATTTCCTCATCCTTATAAAATACGGAGTTTAGTGACATATACCTCTCGCTTAAAATCTATAGGGAGAGCAGAGCCTAATGGTTAAGACTTTAGGCTCTTTACTGAGTTCTCTGGATTCAAATTCACCACTTACTGGGCTAGCTCTTTGATGTATCTCAGCCCCAGTTGCTTCATCTGAAAATGAGAATAGTAACCTCACAAGTTAATTCTTATAAAAGTGCTTGGAACCCAAAGTTCATCGATGGATAAATGATAAAATTGTATGCATATATGCATATATGTCATTTTGGTTATCCATTCATTTGTTGATGAATTCCTTCTTAAAAAGGAATGAAATTCTGACATATAACATGGATGAAACCTGAAGACATGCTAAGTGAAATAAGCAAGACACAAAAGGACAAGTATTATATGATTCCACTTATGTGAAGCAGAATAGTTAAAGAGTAGTTAAATACATAGATACAAAAGTGGAACTGTGGCCAGCAGAGGCTGGGGGGAAGGGGAAATTGGAAGTTACCGTTTAACTGGTAAAAAGTCAGTGTGGGACGATAAAAAAGATCTGGAGATGGATAGTGGTTGTGGTTGCACAACAGTGTGAGTGTACTTAATTCCACTGAACTGTACATTTAGAAATGATAGATTTCATGTTATGTATTTTTTACTACACCAAAAAAAGAGTTTAAAGAAGTGCTTAGAACAGGGTTTAGTGCATAGTAAATTCTCTGTGTTATTCATGGTATCTTTCACATTATTGCTTAATGTTGCTCTTTAACTCTTGCATTTTTATTCAGCATTCAGTCTGATGTCATCTCACCAACTACAGGGCAAGGATCTTATCATAATTTGGCTTGTCCTTCACTGACCTGCTAATGTACCTTGCATATAATTGGACACTGTAAATCACTGACTGATTAGTATAGATTCCAAATAACCTGTTTTATAATGACATGACCCATGCTTTTACTCCAGTGGAGGGATCTCTGTGTTTTCTCTGTGGGAGGCTGTTAACAAGGTGACTAAGAGGCAGGATTTGAAGCCAAGCAGACTTGGGTTTGGATTTCAGTTTTGCCATTGACTAGCTATGTACCTTTGGGGAAGTCATTCGGTCTGTTTCAGCTTCGACTCAACTGTGACTGGGACAAATAATATCTACTTTTGCATGGTTGCTGTAATGATTAAAATGAAATAAAAAATGTTGAGAACATGACCAATCCTGGGTCTCAATAAATGGTAGCTAATATAAACATTTTTTATCCTAAGCAACAGTGCCACCTTAACTTAATTCTGGGAGTCAGTTTCTGAAACTGACCTTTGCTTAAAGTGGATGCCCATCCCTGCACTACTGTGGACCTTTCTGCAGCAAAGGATAATGTCTGGAGACCATACTGCTCAGGAGGATTGTGGGACTCACTCTGCTTCCAGACCCTGTTATCTGAGATGTACTGATGACTCTAACAGCCCCAACAGAGTGAACAAATAGGCTTTCTCAACTTGGAGAGAATTCCCACTTAATACAGACAACTACCCTTACAGGTGAGTAGCAGCTCCGAGCACTTAGGGGAAGCAATGCTGAGCATAGTTACAGCCAAAAGTCTGGGCCTTTCTCCAATGTCCCCAGGAGATGGGGAGAAGAGCACAGCCACTGGCCCATCCAGCCTTAAAAGGTAGTGAGCATGTGAAGACTAGGTATATTGCTCAAAAGCTGAATTTGCTTTTTATTTTTTTAAAGAAGCCAGTGGCCACTGTGGATGACTGACAGCAGTCAGGAACGGGAAGCAGAGTGGTAGCCATGGAACTGAATCCCTGAGAGCTGAGTTTTTTCCTGTAGCAGGAGAGAAAATTAAATCTTGCTCTCTCTGAAACATCTCAGGGGGACTTGTTCCAGAGGGAAGCAACGGGGCACTCTCTTAGCCTGGGGAAAGTCCAAGTGGCCATACTTGGAGGTGAGTGTTGGCGAACTAACAAGATTCTCTTGAAATTGGCATTCCAGGAAGTCCAGAAGGGGTCTTAAGCAAATAAAATACAACCATGGACTGGAATAAGACCTTTGATTTCACAACACCTGAGATGACTCCAGAATACAAAGCAAAGAGAGAGTGAGTGAGCGAGCTGAGAAGGGAGGAAGAGCAAACTCGTGGAGAGACCACACTTGACAAGGAGCAGTTAAGAAGAGAGAGGCTGGAGGACTACAGACAGGTTTGCACAGAGCACTCACCACCTGATGGCAGCCACTGCCACCCATCCCCTGCCCCCTGTCGACACCTTCCCTGGGGGTCACGCCCCTGACGGTGCATAAGTACTCTGTGCACCAGTCACTGCATCATACATGGATGAATTCTATTTTCCTACCCATGGAAAATATGTGTAAATAATCTTCCAAAGACCTTTACGTTTCAAAGCTCGTGTGTCTAACATATGAATCTGCTATTAATCATTACCCGCAACTTGAGAAATGTTACCTTGATGCAACTTTAGGAGATGTCTACCTATGTCACTAAGGACTTACTTTGAATTCTCATAAACAGCAGGGATGTGCATATAGATATATGTGTGTGTATATGTAGCAGGATACCAAGTAGAACATACAGTATATAATCGTAACTATGAAAAAAATGCTCAGAAAAAAAAAAGACTGGAAGGATGTTCACCAAAATGTTTACTGGAGCTAATTTCATTTTCTTCTTCATATTTAATATGTATCTGTAGTCTCTAATTTTTTAGAAGTGAACAGATTGCTTTTATAACCTCTCTCTTTCTCTCAATACATGTTATTAATATATATAGTTTGTAAAGAAACAAAGAAATGTTCCATAGCTGCAGGGGCTGCTTCTCCCTTCTAAGCAAGATGAACAGCCAAAAACACCTCTTTCTGGGCCAGGGATGGGTAGAAGGTTTGTTGGACCGGCAATGGCCATGTATTACTTAAATGGTGGGCTTGAAGGTGATGGTGAGCAATAGGTCTCTTGGAAGAAACGTGTAATATCAGTTTAGGTTATTCTAAATTATATTTTAATTTCATAATAGAAACAGTAAGTCTAGCATTTCAAAAACACATTCTTACTCTTTTTAAAGCAAATATTAAATTACTAAGATAACTTTGATTGTATTCTCTTCTATTATACTTCGTTAGCATCAGGTAGACTATCAATTTCAATTTAGCACATATTCACTACTTACTATTTATAAGGCAATTTGAAGAAATGCAAAATTGAACTTTAACCCAGTGGAAGAGGAAATGCAAAGATATAAATAAAATATCACCAGTCAATATATACAATAAGTTCAGCAAAAGGCAGTCAAAATGTTATAGGATTACTATAATAACTTTTTGTACTTTGGGATCAATACAAGAATTATAAATATAGCAATTTGGGCTTTCTAAGCAGTCATTTAAATATTTGATAACTAAAGAAGTTCACTGGATCAGTTCAGATTTTCAATGAGCAACATTTCTTTTATTCTATTTAATTTTCAGAGTTGTATCCTAGAGAGACTAAAATGATTATTTTGAGCTACTACAAGAAGTTTAACTAGCACCTGATTTGTTAACATTTCCTTTCCAGTAGATGTTGTTGGGGCTCAGAAAATAGTACCCCAAAATGAAAGCCTCAGAAGCAGCCTCAGAAGCAAAGTTTTTGTCTGACCTTCTCCTGCCCTCCTGACTCTCAGTTCTATTCTCCCCGGAGGCTAGCCATAGAAACTAGAGTCCCTTTTCTCAAGGCCAGTCATAGAAATCAAAACTCCCTTTCTTGAACCAGCCATAAAACCTAAAATTATTCTGTGTAAAGATTGGCCATAAAGAAATCATCTGACCTACCTTGTCTAACTGTAGGTCATAAGACCCCCATTCCAGATAGGGCCCTGCCCCACACCCAGAAGGAAGGAATGCGTGCTCAGAGAGAGCAAGAAGAATCTAGACAGACAGGCCTTGCTGGGTTTCCCCACTCAGTCTATTAGCATTAGATCATACCCTTTTTGTCTAATCATATTTCTTACATAGTTGTCCATACTTTGTTGAACCTAAGCATAAAAACGGGCAATTTCCTTTGTATCTTTAGATCTTCATTCTGAAGGCTCCCATGTGTACACATTAAATAAATTTGTGTGTCTTTTACCTATTATTCGATCTGCCTCAGTCAGGTGCAGTGGCTCATGCCTGAAATCCTAGCACTCTGGGAGGCCAAGGCAGGAAGATTGTTTGTGCTCAGGAGTTGGAGACCAGCTTGAGCAGTGAGACCCCCCTGCCCCTGTATCTACTAAAAATAAAAAAATTAGCTGGGCCCAGTGGCATGGGCCTGTAGTTCCAGCTACTTAGGAGGCTGAGGCAAGAGGATCACTTGAGCCCAGTAGTTTGAGGTTGCAGTGAGCTCCAGTGATGCCACTGCACTCTACCCAGGGCAACAGAGCAAAACTCTGTCTCTAAATAAATAAAAATCAATCTGCCTCATGTCAGTGATTTTTCAGTGAACTTTTAGGGGGCCAGGGCCCTTGGTCCTTACAATGTGATCAGAGAAATTACTTGCCTTTTGTTCTATATTCACAAACTGTTTTCTATGTGAAATTTATCCTGCTAAGATATGCCTGAAACTCCATTTCACAATTTAAGGAAAGTCTGATGTTCTCCTCAATGTTCCTGTCAAGTAATGGTAAGGTAACCTGGATGTATGTTCTGACTCTGCCACTTGTTACTCTGACATCCTGGCTAGGTCACTTCATTTTCTGAGCCTCTGCTTAACAATGGGGCTTGAATAATTTGAGATAGTCCATGTCATCTATTACTTACTGTTGGTGGAGACTAGAAGCAGTGGTGGTGGCCTCACTGGGGCAATTTTTTTTAAAAGACACTGAAAGTTAGCCATTTCTATTTCTACAACCTCCTGCTGCACCCCACAAGGCACCTGGCTACTCACAATCTTGCTGTCTTCTTTCTCTTTATACTCCTCCCATTTTTCCTCCTCACCCACACCCTTTCCCTCTGGATGGCCTGAACAACTCCAAACTCTTCTATCATGAAGGACAATTCCATTTCTTGAGCTCTTTTCACAAACTCAGTTTGGGGTTTACTTTTGCAAAACCAAACTCATTATGATACTTAACAGAAGAAAAATACTCAAATACAGGACCAGACATTCATAAAACATAGTTATGGGAGAAAAATAGCAACTTTTACTCTCCATAGATGAAAGTTGTTATGTGGGTATTGTCAACTTTATGTAATACTCAGCATGGAGGTTGACAAGAGTCTCTGAAGTTTTCTGATATTTGAATAGCAGCAGCAGCATTGTAATGTGATAGTGAATGGTGGTCTCCCTGACTTTTATACCTCCTGAGCAAACAATAGTTTTGAAAGTATCTAATTCCTTGTACTAAATCTCTTTCTGCTTGAAATACCCAAGTTTCTGTTTTTCTGCGCTGAACATTGATGATACAAAGTAGGAAACTAAGGGTTGGGTAGGTTAAGTCACTTGCTCAAGGTCACATAATTTGGAAGTGGTAGGTCTATTTGATAGTCAACCCTACATTGCTCCTCAGCTCTGTATGTTTCCTAATTATATTTCCCAGACATAGCTGTACTTGTCAAGTACAAGTAAAATTATTTCACTGAAGCAAGATACAGACATGAAATGTATTAAAAAATAAAACCTAATTCCTATGAAGTAATTGTTATCTATGGGTATATATTATAGAATTCTCTTACGGTGCAAGTGAAAGAAATCCAATTTAAATTAACTTAAAAAAAAACTTATTGCAATACACACAGATCCATAGTTGCATGGTTGTAAAAGGTATATATAGCTAGATTTAGGGATGATTGATACAGAATATTCTGGGGTTATCACTTTATATATTGCCTCCAGATTTCTCTGATGTCAACTTTATTCTCTCAGATCAATTTCTTCAAGTTGTGGGGGCACACCTGTGAGAAGCTAAAAACCTTCACACTGACAGTTTTCTATGACTAGAAAGGAAGGCTATTTTTTCCAGTAGTTCCAGATGGAGAAAATTTGAAGAAGCACTCTACTTGCCCCATCTTGGGGCAAGTCCCCTGTCCATTCCCTGACCAACTACCATGGCCAAGGAGATGAAGATACCTAAGAATTTGGCAGTTCCCATTCAGATCACAAGGCCACAGAATAAGACAGAGTTTCCCCAAATAAGTGGAGTAACACAGACAATGCCAATGAAGAATCATCTTGACCTGAGTCCCCCCAAAAAGCAGAGTCTTGTGTGCAGGTAGTTTATTTAAGAAATATTCAAAGGAGCAGAAGTGAGAGTATGGGGAGGTAAAATAGGGGAGGAAAAAGAAAGAACAATTCCATGATGCTTAATTGATTTGGCAGCCACTGTGGATAGCTGGTGCTCAATCCTGCCAAGGCCTTCTGAGAATCTAACTTATGAAATGCATCTTAAAACTGCTCCGTGGCAATGCATTGCTCACTGGTTTAGTGAAAGAGGTGTCCTCTGGCTCCTCCTAGGCAACATTAAGTACCAGCTTCTCTGATTGCACATAATAAATTCACTCTAATATTTTACCTCCTTGAATCTTCAGACCCTTCCTCAATACTTTGCCAAGGCAGTCCCAGCATCTCCACCTCATCTGCAGTGGGCTATCATCACACACAGGCTTCAAAGAGCCATCTCAGCAGCATGTTAGGCAGGTTATAGGCATCCTTGCCAGGACATTGAGCTCCCGTGTCAGTAAACTATTAATATATCCCACCCAGCTTTATGTCCCCTCTTCCCACCACCATTCCTGACACAATTTCCTCAAGATTTTCATGCATATGTTTTCCCAATTCCTGGAATATGCATATTAACCAGGTTCTACAATTTCTTTGGCATATAAGCTACTTCTCCCCAGAACAAGAACTGCTGTTTCCTCTTGGGGCTATACTGAGATCTTACCATAGTCATCAGTTTGGATGTGCAGTTGGGTAAGGCAGGTGGGATCCTAAAGAAGTTAAGCATAACTTTGAGATCTTTCAAATGTCTCCAGACAAAGGTGGGTTTCTCTCTTTTACAAAGGTGAAGAGCTAGTTAACAGAAGGCTGATGCCAGTTGCCACCATAGAAAAACTGTCCATTTCATTTGCCGTAGTTCTGTGGGAAGCTGGTTCGGCTCTAATGGGCTGACATAAGCATGGACATCCTATAGCTCTTCTCATAAGGTTTGTGCCATGTGGGAAGTTGATAAAAGCATATAAAATTCCAACAGAATAAAGTAAGTATATACAGTCATGTTTATTAAACATTGCACAAAAAAGAAAGTACTAAACTGATAGTACCAAGATATATACCTTGGAGTGGAATTGATACCGGTCATGTTTTCTTCAGACCTGGTGTAGCCTGGAGTCAGGACACAACACCACGAGTCAATGAAAAGATGCTAATTAAGCAGAGGAGCTTACATGCACTTTTTAGATTTTGGTTAAAGTAAAAAAGACCCTTGAAATGGACCTTCAGTGATTTTCATTGAAATTATAGTTAAAGTTGACCACTTTCCACTACACCACTCCCAGAAGCAAGGCCCTTGAATAAGCCCTCCAACCTCTAACTAACTACTGACCTTGTGGAGATGACAATGTCATTGTGGATATCTGTGTATATAAACAAGTGAGCAGCTGTGAATAAAATGTAGTGAATTTATAATTCCGGGCCCATGGTGATTTGTTTGTTTGAAGTGTTCTTATTTAAAATCTAGCTTAAGGACGAAAAACATTATTTGTATTTTAATTAAAAGCATTGAGGATTGAGGAATTTTCTGAATTTCTCCCCAAACATTCTTTTCAATAGTTTACTTGTACTGCCAGCAGTTTAAGAAAAGCTATTTGGTCCTATTGTTTTAGGGGTGTTTGTGCCCTCTGTTGAAATGAAGCCAGGATTGTGATGCCATCTTGATCATTTCCCTGATAAAAGAGAATCAAGTTCTCAGTGTGTGACACTAGGGGGCTTTCTCAGGTAGCTAAATTCTTTGCTTGGAGTAGGAATGGGGTGAAGTAAGCTTTAAGTTGTGGAATGTGGAACAAACTAGGGAGCCAAGGCATTATCTGGGACAAAGGTGGGCCTAGGAACCAAACGAAAAACATAAATAGTAACATACACAGTGGATCCTTGAGCAACATGGATTTGAACCTCGTGGGTCCACTATACATGGATTGTCTTCCACTTCTGCCACCCGGAGACAGCAAGACCAACCCCTCCTCTTCCTCCTCCTCCTCAGCCTACTAACATGAAGACAAGAATGAAAACTCTTATGATGATCCATTTCCACTTAATGAATAGTAAATATATTTTCTCTTCCTTATGATTTTCTTAATAACATTTTCTTTTCTCTAGCTTACTTTGTTGTAAGAAAACAGTATATAATATATATACAAAATACTTGCTAATCAACTGTGTATGCTATCAGTAAGGCTTCTGGTCAACAGGGGACAATGTCAAGTTTTTGAGGAGTCAAAAGCTATATGTGGATTTTTGACTGCATGGGGGCTGAGGGGTTGGCACCCCTAACCCCTGCATTGTTCAAGGGTCGAGTGTACTAAGGGAACAATCTTGCCTATGGGAAAGCAGGGAGCTTCTAAGGGTACCAGTCTGATTAGAACAGAAATATCAGAAATGCTTAATCTGATTTTTAATACAAAGTCAGTATTATCTTCTCTTTTAGTTAAAGCATTTTAGGAAGAGACCAATCAAGGTGTCTAATCGCCGATATCTGCAAAGGGCGAAGAGTTCAGGAATAACAATCAGCATTTGCCCTGAAGTCTTGCATGTTTTTGTAATGTACTTTATACACGTTTCTCATTGCTCACATATATACAACTTGTTTCCCAACTAATCTGTATGACTCTCAAAGGGAAGGGCCAGGGTACTAATTTTTCAGTAACCCACACAGTGCCTATTACTGTGTTATCTTCTTACAATCTTCTGAGTAAACATCTTCCATAATTCAGAATACTGTAAGAATGTCCTAGTTTTGCTTTTTAAAGGTGATCTTCTTTCTAAAAATTTTAACAATATTCTGCATTGAAATTAATTAGCTTAAGTAATTCTGAGTGCACCTTAACTTTGGTGAAGATAGACCATTACTTATGAGGCATGTAAATTCAACCTCTGTATGATCATCTTAAATGAACAAAGAGAACAATACTATCTACCCTGGGGGATTGCTATAACTATTCAGTGAGGTGAATTCTGATTAACAAACATTTACTAAACACCTATTATGTGCTAGGGTCATCATTCTAGGTGATGAGGTTAGAATGAAGGGAACATTTTGTAAGGTATTTCACATTCCATAACACAGGGATTTAGGACCCTTATACCTCACATGGCCTAAAGAGTTTTGGGGCTCAGAGGGAATTAAGAGATCATCTTAATATCTTCACTTCTCAGATGAGTAAACAAGACCAAGGGAGGGCAAATGAATAGAATAAAGTCATGTAACAGGTTAACTTTAAAGTCAGAATTACAACCCAGGTCTTCTTGTTCTTGGTCCTCTGTTTTTCTGCCATACTCTGGCACAGTATGTACCCTCTGTGGTGGTAATGCATGATTGCTTGGCTGGAAATAAAGACAGAAGTTGAAAATAGCATTTCCTCCATATTTTCTGCTCTATTCTCAAATGGAATAGCATTTTATACTGCCTATAACTTGTATATTTCACATTAAAAATAAAAATGTTGTGTAGTTTAAAAATTCACTAATATATAGACACGCTAACATTTTACCTATTTCCATAGCATGCATCAACATAGGTGCAAGTTTATAATATGCATGGAAATTTTCACCTAAACCACAAACATCTTATCTATGCTACTATGGCCTCATAAATATACATTAAACAATTTGTTTATTAGTGTTTTTCATTATAAAAGACACTACTTAATTACACTAAAAAATTTGTAATTCTGAAAAGCCAAAAACTAGAGGAAAATAAAGCACCTATAATTTCACCACATAAATATAACCACATACATATTTTAGAATCATTATTGTAATATTTAATGATTGAGCAAAGTTTTATCTTGACAGAAATGTATTTTTTCATTATAATATATTTGGATGATTATGTAGGGATTTCTGGAGGAAAGTAGGGATTGAATGGATTAGTAGACTTAGTTTGTAGTGGTAATTAGTGATTTTTAACAACATTTCTGTTTGTCCTTTGAAGCAACTGGTAGAATTGTACTTCCCCACCCCCTTGAGGTCAACCAAGGCTTTAACCAATAGGGTACAAGTGGAAATGACATATGCTAGTTCCAGGTGGAATCCTTTAAAAGCCAGTGCACAATTTGCCTTGTTTTTTTCCTCCTACCACAGTGACTTGAAAAGTTGCAGATAAAGTTTCATCAGCCAGAGTCCTTGTATAAGGATGATGAAGAACAGTGCCCACAGCAGGTCAACAAAAAATACATGACATGAGCAAAAAATTGTGTTTTGTTTTTAGGTCAGTGAGATTTTGAAGTGATTATTACAGCACAACCCTAGTCTATCCTGTCTGATGTTTTGCTTGAATTTTTGATATATTCTATCCATATCACATTAAAATGATTGCTGGTTTTATATATGTGTGTGAATGTGGTTTTGTTTGTTTGTTTTTGTTTTGTTTTTGAGACAGGGTCTTGCTCTGTTGCCTGGGCTAGAATGTAGTGGTATCATCATAGCTCACTGCAACCTCAAACTCCTGGGCTCAAGCAATCTTCCTGCCTCAGCCTCCCAAATAGCTGGAGCTACAGGCAGGAGCCACTATATTCGGCTAATTTTTCTTTCTTTCTTTTTTTCCTTCTTTCTTTCTCTTTTCTTTTTCTTTCTTTTTTTTTTTAGAGATAGGGTCTCAGTATGTTGCTCAGGCTGGTCTTGAACTCCTGGCCTTAAGCAATCCTCTCACCTTGGCCTCCCAAAGCACTGGGATCACAGGTGTGAGCCATCTCGCCCGGCTGATTGTTGATTATAAAGGTGACATGATTTTGACTTCTGACATCCCATTTATCACCAGAGGCCATGTGACTGTACTCTCCCTCTGTTCCTGTTCCATATATGTATCTCTTTTCCAAAGATGAGAGTTCAGTGGAAGGGGATAGTCTTCCCAGTAGAGGACTGATTTTTAATCAAAGTGATAAAAATAACTGTGTTCTCTCCTAAAATCTGAAAACAAAGCAAATTTGGGTCTTCATAAATGGATTTATGCCCCTTTTTGAGAAAAGAGTTTGTCTAGAAAAGTCTTATTGTAGAGGTTTGTAATAATTCCTTGACTAAAGAACTCAAAGAATAGAATACTTAGCACAATCCCAGGCACATAATAGATATCCAATATACACTTATTCAGAAAGAGAAAGAGTAAAGTGGAAGGGAAAGAGGAGGAGGAGGAGGAAAAGGTAGACAGGGAGAGGGAGAAGGAGGAAATAAGAAGGAGTTTGAAAAAAGAAATATATGCATATATATGCATACACACCCATTCAGTTGAATATGTATATGCAATCAGAATAGTTTAAGTTGCAGAACGAAGGGTATATCAGGTTGCCATTATCTGAATCATCCAGGAGCCTCTTTATAGCGTCTATGTGTGACAGACATATTTACAATAGCATTGAGCCTATAAAGTCAAAAGGCCCAAGTGGCAGGACGTTTTGCCCTGCAACCTGAACCTGATGCAGAGCCTTTTCTTGATCTGGACACCACTCAAAACTGGATGCCTTTACTTACCTAAAGTGTCAGAGAAGTGTGCTCAAACATGGTAGGTTGCCTCCAAAATCCAAAGAAGCATTTTCTTTGTGATGGGTCATGCCAGGTTCAGCAACTTGTTTCTAACTTTTGGAGTGAGTATTTTAATATTCCTCAACCATCGAACGCATAGAAACTTTGCTGGTGTGTCAGACCTCTGAATTTTCTCAGAATTTATCTTCTATCTTTAGCATACTTGTGTTTTACTAAGTTATTTAGGGTACTTGCTTCTTCCTGCTCACCAGGTACAATTAGCATAATGCAACCAATGTAATGGACCAGTGTGATAATCCATGAGATATTAAAATAATTATTTCCCTCTGGATTGTATTATGACAGAGAACAGAAGAGTTGGCACAGCCCTAAAATAAGACAGCAACAGTGTACTGTACTCCCTGTCACATAAAGGTACACTGCTTCTGATTACTTTTGCTAATAGAAATTGGGGAAAAGAGTGCATTTTCTAGGGCAGTATCTACATATTAGGTGCCAGACTGCAAATGACATCATCACCTAATTAGGCTTGCAAAAATCCACCTTCATGTTCCAATACCAGTTTGGCTTTTGCCACCAGTCAGATGGACGAGTTAAATGGGAAAGTTTGGCTATTGGTAGGTTTTTATTCAGGAGGAGTCTGGTTCCCTCCGAGTAGGGGAATGGAAAGCTTGTGCTGGCAAGGAAGGTTCAGGGGATATGGGGATTCAGTGTTCTCAGCCCCATCTCTTTTTCTCAAATGTGCCCACCACATGTCTTAGGTTCCCACTTCTTTCCTACCAATGCCTTAATTTGGCACGAGAGACCTAATGATGTTGTGCATTTAATCAACACTGCTGCTCTGCCCCCTTTCCAATCAGGCTTTATGTTTAATTCTTCATCACATCTACTCTGTGCCAATAGGAACTAAAGGACATCTTTAAACATGTGATAGACACTTTCTGATTTTCTACCAACTATCCTCAGTTGAACACACAGTGATTTAAATTTGTTCTTTTCTCTATACATGCTCTCCAGAGCTACGAGACATGGTCATCCCAAGCCAAGCAATCTTTGTACTTAACATTGTTGCCATAGCCACTAAATGCTATGGCCATCTTCCAGTGCCTTTCAATAGATTTAGGGGGTACAATCATTTTTTGTTACATGGATGAATTGTATAATGCTGAAGTCAGTGCTTTTAGTGTACCTGTTACCAGAATAGTGTACATTGTACCTGACAAGTAATTTTTTATCCCTCACTCCACTCCCACCCTCCCCACTTCTTAGTTTCCAATGTCCATTACACCATTTATGACCATATATATCCATTGTTTTGCTATCTGTTATAAGTAAGAACATGTGGTATTTGTTTTTCCATTCCCAAGATATTTCACTTAGGATTATGGTCTCCAGTTCCATCCAAGCTGCTACAAAAGACATTATTTCATTCTTTTTTATGGCTGAGTAGTACTCCATGGTATGTGTGTATACATACATATATATACATATACATATATGTATATATATGTATGTATACACACAAATACATACATAACACATTTTCTTTATCCACTCATCAGCTGATGGGCACTTAGGTTGATTCCATATCTTTGCAATTGTGAATAGTGCTGCGATAAACATTTGGGTCCAGGTGTATTTTTCCTATAATGACTTCTTTTCCTTTATGTAGATACCCAGTACTGGGATTGCTGAATCAAATGGTAGGTCTACTTGTAGTTCTTTGAGGAATCTCCATATTGTTTTCCATAGAGGTGCTAGTTTACATTCCCACCAACAGAGTGTAAGCGTTCCCTTTTCACTGCATCCACACCAACATCTATTGTTTTTTTACTTATTGTAATGGCCATTCTGATGAGGGTCAGGTGGTATCTTATTGTGATTTTAATTTGCATTCCTATGATGATTAGTGATGTTGGGCACTTTTTCATATGTTTGTTGGCCATTTGTATATCTTCTTTTGAAAAAAATCTGTTTATGTCTTTGCCCACTTTTTTTTTATTTGCTCCTCAAGTCACATTTTGCCCACTTTTTGATGGGGTTGTTTTTTCTTGCTGATTTATTTGAGTTCTTTGTAGATTCTGGATATTAGTCCTTTGTTGGATATATAGTTTGTGAGTATTTTCTCCCATTCTGTATGTTGTCTATTTACTCTGTTGATTATTTCCTACTCCCTTTTTAATTACTCTATCAGTCAGGAGCCTGGTAGGAAAGAGATGGAACCCTCAAAAAGAATGAGTAAAGAAAGTTTAATGAAAGTACTATTCACAGACATGTGACAAGGTCTAGGGAAACCATAAAAGACGGTTGGGCACCACAGGGCTAGCAACAGCTGTATGCCATCACCATTTCTAAACTGGAAAAGGCAAGCTGAGGAAGGGATCACTGAGGCCAGGGAGAGCTATAGGAGTCTGTGAGGAATTGTGGCCTTTGATATAGGAATGCATAGCCTGTCATCAATCAAGAAGGCAGCCCAAGGAATACATCCATCAGCCTTTTGCTGTCCTCCCATTTTTCACTCTCTTGCCAGTGCTTTCCATTGGCCAAACCCACCTGGACATCAGGTTAACGCTGTTGATAGAGGTCAGGGTCTGGGGGCACAAAGCAGAGTGAAAAAAGATGGCAAATGGACCTGAAAGAGCCAGACTAAGACTAAGAAGCCCAGTCAACCACCCTTTTCTCCCCATCTGCATCCACTATTGTTCTTTTTTTTTTTTTCTTCCAGAAGAAAAACTCATTTCCCCAAAATAGGGCACATAGACAAAACCTATTGCATCCTTGGGTATTATCAATTCAGTCACATTCTCACCTGAAACCTAAGACATTAGCCACCACCAATGCTCTTCATATCAGACTGCAGATATTTAGAAAAGAAGAAAAATAGACCATCAATCAGCATAAAACATTGTACTGTCTGAAATGGACAACATCCAGAACAGTATATTCCTCTGACTCCTTAACATCTATATGACTCATAACTGGTGTGCTCTGGCTATGAGGCAATTGGAGCTGCCAGCAGGAATGATTGTCAGGTAGAGATGGGGCTAAGAAAGAATTATGGACCAGGGTAGCAGGTGCAGAAGGACAGACCAGGAGCTTCTGAGCTTGGTTGTCTTTAGTATCAGGATCCAATTTCAGTCTTGATCAGCGGAGTCCAGCCCATCTTTAGAGGAGAGAGTAGGATCCAGCCCCAGAGAAGGGACCTAATAAGAACTAGGTGATGGGGTGGTTTGAACTCCAACCTGCTAGGCTGGTGCTCAGGCTGGGTACTGATTCTATCTGGGAACACCACAGGACAGCCTCTCACTGAGGTCGCCAGATAGACAGGGAGCAGCCGAGTGTTCACATGGCTCCCTGTTAATCAAGAAATATTGAGCATTTCTATGGGCCAAGTATTGTTCTGAGAACTGGAGATACAATGTTGGGGGGGGAAAAACACAAAACAACAACAACAACAACAAAAAACCCTTGTCTTTATGGAACTTAGGTAGAAGTAAAGAAGGCAGAGTTCAGATAAATTAATTCAAATGGTTAATTATTACAATAAAATGTGCTGTAGAGGGGAATGATGGGTTAATACCGAAGCATACAACAGGGGACTCTACCTAATCTAGAGTGTCAAGGAGACAAACTTACTTCAGGATCATTAGCCCACAGCTGCAAGAGCAGCAAATGACTTCCAGATACCACTCCCTCATGATGAAGGAGCTCCCAGTCACCCTCCCACCAGACTTGCCTGTGCCAAGCTCCATGCCTGGGCAGGACAGAGCCAGACTGAAGGCTGGCGTCTGCAGGAGACAGGAGACAGAAACTGCTTCTGTAGGTGTGTGTCTTTACTTATAGTGGCTCCATTTTCTCTGGGAGTCTGCGATTTCTCTCTCTGGAAACCAAGCCTAGCAGCCATTGAAAGTGGATCTCAGGTCCTTGAGGCAAATGCGAAACCCTCTCACATTATTTCTGCCTGTCCTTTCTTTCTTGGTCCCTTTGCTCAGCTTTTGACTCTTTCTTCTATTGTGGGTAAGAACTCAACCTCTGAGGTCATATAACCCTAGATTCCAATCCTGGCTTCCTCAGCTGTGTGACCTTGGGCAAGTTCCTTAATGGCTCTTAGCTTTAATTTCCCCCAATTATAAAAGGAGGATAATAATAGAACCTAACTCATAGGGCTATTGTAAGAATAAAATGAGATACACCACTATAAACGGAACCTCTAATTATTATTCATTTTTCCCTCTTCTTGTACCTGACAACAAAATCTCACTACTGAAGTTTAACACACACCATTCACTGGAACACAGACTGTAGCTACTCTCACGTGCTCCCCACTCATGGCTGCTCTGCACAATCACCTCACCCAACCGATTATCTAGGACTCCCTGCAGGGATCGCCATCCAGTCGGTGCCCACCCAAGAGCGCAGGCAACTCCTTATCTCCCTTCCTGCCTCCCCTCCCTCTCATTCCATAGACGAATCCTAACGTGAATAGTAGTTTTTTTGCATACAGTTTTTTTTTTGTATTTATGGAACAATTTTATGTAAATTCTTCTTAATTTTAAAATCACATAAGTACAACATTACACATTTCTATCTATAAAAAAAAAACTGAAATGGTATTAAGTTGCTTTGTACTAATGCTAATGTTTTTCTATGGGTCTATGGGCCTGGATGGGAATGAAATCGTTCTCTGGACTAGAACTACGTGCTCTCTTGAAGTTCATTTAGAGATATGAAGAAGCAAGCTAAACGACAAAATAATGAGTTCTCGTCTTACATGATGTGCAAGCTATGTTCCCAGGCTTTGTTGATAGGTCTGAGATGTTGTATGGCTTGTATTTCAAGAAAAAAGAGTATAGTGGTCCGTATTTCTTTATATGTAAACATTTTTTAGGATTTATTTACTTATGCTAGTTTCTTATTTGATTTCAGGATCTAAAAATAAGGTTCCTGATTAGACACAATTTTTTTTATTGTGACTCTGAAGGCACTGTATCAGCATACTTTTCTAAACTTCTTATTTTGAAACAATGTTAGATTGACAGACAAGTTGCAAAGACAGCGCAGAGAATTCTCCTATACCTTTCACTCAGCTTCCCCTAATGTTACCATCGTACGTAAATATGGCACATTTATCAAACCTAAGGAGCAAACACAGTGCTATTATTTTTCTTTATTTCAGCATATTATGGGGGTACAAAAGTTTAAGTTATGTATATTGCCCTTGCGCCCCCTCCCCGCATCAGAGCCCCTAGACGGTGCACATCGCACTCATTATGTGTGTATACACCCTTCCCTCCCCCCTCACATTTGCCCGACACCCGATTAATGTTATTCCTAAATGTGTTCTTAGGTGATGATCAGTGAAACCAATTTGATGGTGAGTACATGTGGTGCTTATTTTTCCATTCTTGGGATACTTCACTTAGTAGAATAGGTTCCAGCTCTATCCAGGAAAATACAAGAGGTGCTATATCACCATTGTTTCTTATAGCTGAGTAGTACTCCATGGTATACATTTTTCCACATTTTATTAATCCACTCATATATTGATGGGCACTTGGGTTGTTTCCACATCTTTGCAATTGTTAGAGCGCTATTATTAATCACTAAACCACAGACTTTGAGTTTCTCCAGTTTTTCTACTTATGTTCTTTTTCTCTCCAGGATTCTAAGGGATCCCACGTTGCACTCCCACTTATGACTCCTTACTCTCTACTCCACTCTGTGACAGTTTCTCAATCTTCCCTAATCTTTCCTTGTTTTTCATGAACTTGATGCTTTTGAAGAGTACTGATCAGATATTTTGTAGAACATCTCTCAGTTTGAATTTATCTGATGTTTTCTCATGAGTAGACTAGGGTTTTGGATTTTTTGGAAGAATACCATAGAGAAGTGCTCTTCCCGTTGCATCATATCAGGGATACATGATATAAACACGTTCTCATCAACTTATTACTGCTGATGTTAACACTGATTGCTGGTTAAGGTGGTGTCTGCCAGGTTTCTCTACTGTAAAGTCATTATTTTTTCCCTTTCCATCCTCTATTCATTAAAAGTGAGTTACTACGTTCAGTTAACACCCAGGTCTGTGGAAATAAGTTACACTTCCTGGAGGAAGGAATATGAAAGAATTTGTGGACATATGTTACAAAAACCAAAGTATTTAATGCATATTTTGGGGAAGATACTTTGAGGTTATGCAACTATTCTGTTTCTCTTTAAAGTTTCACCCCTAATTTTAGCATTCATCCCTGAGTCTTACCCACAATAATTATTACTGAGCGAATACTGAGATATTCAAATGTTGATTTTTTTAATTGCCCTCATTCCTTCTACATTTATTATTTGAAATTTTGGAATTTTTCTGTGAGGAAGAGTTCTTTCTTTGCCCCCTCATTTATTGGTTTATTCAATCATTATTTATATCAGTATGGACTAACGAATATTTATTTTATTCTTTGGGTTATAATCCAATTCTATTGTTATTAATGTTGTTGCCCAAATTGTTCCAGGTTTGGCCAATGAAACCTCTTTTTATTTCTGTATCATCTATCTGTTTATCAATCAACATGAATTCATACTGGTATCCTTGATTCCATTTTAGCACCACAGGGTTCATTCTAGTCCTCCTTCTCTTTCTTATTTGTAACTTATTTTCTTTGGTAGTAAGAAACATAACTTCCATTGCCTACAATTTATGTACTTATGTGTTCAACCCTAGTATACCTGTAAAGTAGTATCAGCATTGCTAACCTGTACTCTTGTGCAAAACACAAGTAGAAACCCAGTAGAATACAATGATTTTATACAGCTCTTTTTGTCTTTATTCTTACAGTTTCTAGTGAAAGCAAAGTTTTCCAAAAGTACCTGGGTCAGCTCCTCCCCTGCCCCCATGCGGTTGTGGTATTTGCTCAGATTCATTTGTCATACTCTGCATTCCATCTAGGGATTCCTGATGGCCCGATTTATGTTTGAAAATTTTCATACAGTAAAGTTTACTCTATGTGGTATACAGTTTAGTGGGTTTTACGAAACACACAGAGTCATGTATTCATCACCACAGTACCATACTAGACAGTTCCATCACCCGAAATTCCCTTGTGCAGCCCCTTGAAGTGAATGCCTTCCTTCCTCCTGCCCCAACACCTTGTAACAACATTTTCAAGTAATAAAAGATAGTATAAATCAACTTTTCTAAAATGTTAATATTTTATAAGTTTTTGGTATTTTTAAAATGTATAAAAGTAATGCATACACATTTTTGTTTAATGGTAGAGAAATGTGTAACATGAAAAGCAAATCTCCCTCAGTTGTGTTTGCATGTGTGAGTATCTAAGTGCTTGTCTACTTTTGGGGGTCTTTTTTATCTCTGTTGGTATGTCCTTGTCTGGCCCAATGTTGGACCTTTAAATCTGGAAGTTTCTCCCAGTAGCCAATGATTCCAAGCCCCATTCCCAAAAGTAACCAGTATTGACCCTTTTATTTCACATATGAGAAAGCTGAGAGTCAGAGATTAAGGTCACACAGTTGTTTATGACAAAGCTTGAGGGGAAATTCAGACTCAAGCCTCCAAGCTCATTGTTCTTTCTACTGCCTGGTGTTTTTGTTCACGAGCCTGTTTTCAGATCAATCTGCAACCTGAATGTGGGTGGGCATAAGATGGATGACTTGTAAAACACAGTTGAGTTGGTCAGTACACCATTTTGACCTGGTTACTGCAGATATATAGGAAACGGCATTTATGTGTTGGGGGAAGGTCTCAGTCAGATGATTTTTTACTTTCCATGTTATGCCGTGGAGGGCTGTGAAACAAACCCTTTCCACTCTGGCTGCAGCAAGGATTCAGTAGAGATTCTTAGAGAAGCTCACAGCAGAGGTCCTTGTTTTGCAAAGATTTGAGCAGTAAGCAAATAAAAGCAGAGCATTATTCTAGAATGATAAAATAAATCATTAAAAATATGTGCCTTGAAACTGAGCTTTAAGGAACCAAGGAGAATGAGGACCTCTGGAATTCATATGTTAGCTGTGGTAGCAGGAAGCGCATCCCCTGCTCTAGACCAATGTGGCACTCTGAGGTGAAAGAGGTTGAGGGGAGAACGGCAGGGCCAGCCTGACATAAGAGGTGGAGCTGCCACAGGATGGGAGCAGGAGACCACCCTAGCGCCTCCTGAAGGCTTCCCAGCATCCAGAGAAAGAGGGGCTGCTGCTCACTGTCCAACTACACTATGATTCCAGCTGAAAGTACTAGAATATGACACAGATATTTAAACTTACATTATTGCCATTGTGCAATTTCATTTTTCCAAACTGCTATGGTTTGAATGTCCCTTCAAAAACTCATTGTTGAAACGTAATCCCCAGTATGACAGTACTGAGAGATGGAGCCTTCAAGAGGTGATTGGATCATGCTGGTTCTGCCCCCATAAATGGATTAATCCAACGGTCCCCAACCTTTTTGGCACCAGGGACCGGTTTCATGGAAGACAATTTTTCCATGAATGGTTAGGGGTGGGGGTAGGTGGAGGGAGGCTGCAGAACTCTGTGGCCTGGTCCCTAACAGGCTGTGAACTGCTACTGGTCCGGGGACCAAGGGTTGGGGACTGCGGGATTAATCCATTCATGGATTAATGGGATCAATCGGTCATCATGAGAGGGAACTTGTGGCTTTACAAGAAGAGGAAGAAACCCGAGCTAGCACTAACACGTGAGCGCTCCCAGCCTCCTGGCAATGTGATACCCTGCACTGCCTCAGGACTCTTAAGAGAGTCTCCACCAGCAAGAAGCCTCTCAGATAGGGCCCCTTGACTTTGGAATTCCCAGCCTCATGAACTGTAAGAAATAAATTTTGTTTCTTATAAATTACCCAGTTTCAGGTATTCTGTTTTAAGTAACAGAAAACAGGCTAAGACATGAACTAATTCTTTTATTGCTTGAATAAAATGAACTTCTTTCACGTACTGTTTAAGAGCGAGACCCAAGCTGAGTTGAACCTGCTAGCATGTGCAGTCACAGCCCTGGTGCCCAGCATGGGCAGACAAGGACAATGTGACCAGTATAGGACGGTGCCTGAGCAGGCCCAAATTTTATGGGGACGTGCCACTCCTTACATATGAAAAACAAAAATTCCAACCAGCAAAATCTAGAAATCCTTCCAAGTGTAGCAATATATGCATCTTTCTTGTTTACATACTGGTTAGTTGTGTTTGGAAATTATTAATAATTGTATAACCTACAGAGCATTCTTAACTATTCTAATGGTTGCCTGAGGGACATTTGAGGTAATTTTCCTTCCATGTTTTCAGATACCCTAGGTCTTCTTAAGAGAAATTATTTTCTTTTCATATTTTTAGATACTCCAGGTCTTTCCCAGGACATAAGGGAAAAGTATTAATACATAGTCTTAACAATGGAACAAATTCCAGGGATGTTGAAGTAGATGCAACTTCTTTATCAAACTTAATGTACCTTAAGACCTTTCATTTTTAAAAAATGATTAGTTAGCTTGTTTCCTTATTCATTCATTCATTCATTTATTTAGTCTGGGTTATGATTTACATACTATAAAAGGTGCAGATATTAAGTGTTCAGTTTTGATATTTGTAAAAATATCCATAAAACCACCATCCCAAACAAAATATAGAACATTTCTGTCACTCCAAGAAATCCCCTCATGCCACCTTCTAGTGGATTTTACCCCACTCTCACATGACTTCTATTATGCGTTTATTTTACTGTTCTTGCACTTCATATTCATTGAATCAAGCAGTGTGTGTATGTCTGGCTCCTTTCACTTAATGTTTGTGAGATCCATCCATGTACCTGTACTCAGCAGTTCTTTTTATCGCTGAGTAGTGTTTCACTGTGTGGATACACCACAACTTGTTTACCCATTCTTTTGTTGATGGACATAGGGGTCTTTTCACTTTTAAGCTGTTATGAGTAAGGCTGTTATGGACATTCTTGAATAAATCATTCTCTCATGCTAAGAACTTTGGATTTTATTCTTAATGTGATGGAGCTGAAGGATTTTAGATGAGAGACTGACATGATCATATTTGTGTATTGTGAAAAGAGCTCTGCTGGCGGCAGAGGATATAGATTTAAGGAACTTGAGCCTGGCAGCAGGTGGGGAACGCATAGCTTCCTCCTATGTTAAAATACAGCAAGACCCTGATAAAGTCTGCTACCATAATCATCTTCAGTTGTCCACTCCTATGCTCTTTGTTTTCCCTGTACTAATTTCACCCATATTATTCTGTTTCTTTTTGTATCTTCTAAGGCATTTTTGCCTCTAGTCTTTTTTATGTTTAATCATATACCATCTTATATTTTTAACTTTTATATTTAAGGCTTTTCTCCCTAATAAGATTAATCACTGATAGATCATTGATACATTTTTTCATAACATAGGCAATTGAAATGCTATGGTATAAATTAATTTAGACCCTGATTGTATTCTAACCCAATTCATATTTTTCTTATCTTAAAATTTATAACTATAATCTATAGTTATATTTGGTGAAACTGTATTTACTACAGTTTTCTAAAATTACAGAAATGAAAATAAGACCCCATTGACCTTTTTATAGCTTTTTATTTTAAAACTTTCTGGCATTATTGTGGCTTTTCTGACACAAAAATTTTAACAATTTTCAACTCTAGTGGGTAGCACATAGTGGTAGAGAATCCAGAATCAGACTGGCCAATTATCATATAAGGACACTGGGGAGAAGGATCTGGTCCTGGGCACAGTGTTGTGCAAAGCTCTATTTCTGGGAGAGGCCTGACAAAGCTTAGCAACATATTCAATCCCAGCTGGGTTCAGGGCAGCACTTTGGTCCTAAAAGGGGAATGGTGGTATTGTACAGAATTACTATTCAAGCTAAGCTTTATCAAGGCCTGCGAGCTGCATCTGGTTGACTGGATCTCATATACAGGTGGATAACTGGACATTGAGCTGCTAGATAGGCCATCAAAACTGTATAGTAGCTTCAAGTGGCTTTGTATCTACAGAATTCTACAAATGAATGGAACTGGACATGCAAGCATGGGCACAGTGAACTAGAGAACTGAAACTAATAAAAATATAAAAATAGATGTATGTAGTCAGAAACTTGCCTTCTTGCAACTCCCTAGACTGGATTAGTTTCACCCTCTTATAGATTCTCATAGTACTTTGATTATACATCCAGCAGCTTTTACTACAGTGTCCCTTTTGGTTGTTATTTCTGTGTTTAAATTGTTAATTTCAAGAGGGTGGGACTATGCTATTTCCTTTTGAATTCCTTCTAGGTAGGTTCTCAGTACACACAAGATAATTTCTTGAGGTCCCAGTTTATGGTTCTTCTCTGTATTTTCCCATTCAGAGAGAAAGCTCTGTGCCTCACTGTCTTCATTGGGGTTGGTAGAGGGCTTCATGACTTTTGACTGTCAAAGCTTGAACTGAGACTGAGGTTTGAAGAGACTAAAAACATGCCAAAGGCTGGAGGAGAGGGAGGTTCTTTAGCTGAACAGTGCAACAGGTCAGCTGGATGCTAGGTCCAAAGACCTCATCCAAAATTCCCACACCCCATTTGTGGCATAGAAGTAACCATGCAGGCTGGAACAATGCCACTTAAGTCACAGCTAGTGTAGACAGATGATAAATAAATGGAGGCATCTCCATAATGCCTTCATTTGTATGAGACCTGTGAACTTTGACAGAATCCTCAGAGGAGGAAAACCTGAGAAGATTGAGTTTATCTGTCTTCTATTTAAAATTCATTAAAAAATGTAATAGGTTCAACAAATGGTCTGGAACAACTGGATATCCACAGTGCAAAAGAATACTGTTGAACACCTATCTCACACCATATGCAAAAATTAAACTAAAATGGATCAAAGACCTAAATGAAAGAGGTAAAATTATAAATCTCTTAGAAGAAAACCTAGGGGCTGGGCATGGTGGCTCATGCCTGTAATCCTAGCACTCTGGGAGGCCGAGGTGACAGTATTGCTTGAGCTCAGGAGTTCGAGACCAGCCTGAACAAGAGTGAGACCCTGTCTCTACTAAAAATAGAAACAATTGGTGTGGTGGCGTGCACCTGTAGTCCCAGCTACTTGATGAGAGGTTGAAGCAGAAGGATAGCTTGAGCCCAGGAGTTTAAGGTTGCTGTGAGTTAGGCTAATGCCATGGCACTCCAGCCTGGGCAACAGAGTGAGACTCTGTCTCAAAAAAAAAAAAAAACAAAAACCAAAGAAAACCTAGGGAGTAAATTTCCATGACCTTTGATTTGGCAATGGATTCTTAGGTATGACACCAAAAACATAAGCAACAACAGAAAAAATAGATAAATTGGACTCTATCAAAATTTAAAACTTTTTTATATTAAAGGACATTACTAAGAAGGTGAAAAGACAAACTGCAGAATGGGAAGAAATGTTTGCAAATCATATATTTGATAAAGGTTTAGTATCTAGAATATATAAGAAACTCTTACAATTCAGCAACAAAAAGACAAACAACCCAATTTTAAAAAGGGCAAAAGAACTGAATAGACATTTCTCCAAAGGCATACAAATGGCCAAAAAGCACACGAAAAGATACTCAAAATCATTAGTCATTAGGGGAATGCAAATCAAAAGCATAATGAGATACCACTTTACACCCATTAGGATGGCTATAATAATAATATATGAAAAATAACAAGTGTTGGCAAGGTTATAGAGAAATTAGAACCCTTATTCATTACTGGAAGAATGTAAAATGGTTCAGCTACTGTGGAAAACAGTTTGGCAGTCACTCAAAAAGTTAAACATAAAATTTTAAATGTTTAACCAAAAAGTTAAACACAGAATTACCACATGACCTAGCAAGCAAAAGAACTGGAAACAAATATTCAAACAAATCTTGTACATTCATGTTCATTGCAGCATTATTCACAATAGCCAAAAGGTGGAAACAACCCAAATGTACATGAACTAACTAATAGATAAAAAATATGGTCTTTCCATACCATGAAATATTATTTATTATACAAAGGAATGAAATATAATACTAATGAATACTACAACATGGATGAAACTTAAAAATATTATGCTAAGTGAAAGAAGCCAGACACAAAAGGTCCCATACTGTATGATTCAATTTATGTGAAATATCTAGAATAGGTAAATCCATAGAGACAGAAAGCAGATTGATGGTTGCCAGGGATTGGAAAGAGAAGGCAGATTGGGGAGTGGCTGCTTAATGGGTATAGGGTTTTCTTCATCAGTAATGAAAGTATTTTAGAACTACATAGAGGTGGTAGTTGCATAACATTGTAAATGTGCTAAATGCTACTGAATTCTTCACTTTAAAATAGCTACTTTTATATTATGTGAATGTTACCTAATTTAAAAAATATTGAATATAATAGGTGATATGTTCACATGGTTACAGACTTAAAAGGTACACATTTATTCAGTGAAAAATCTTCCTATCCCCAACCTTCACTTACTTACGCTTCCTCTAGTCAACCAATATTATCAATTCCATGACTGTCCTCCCAAAGAAATTTTATTCATCTATAAGTACACTCCTTTTATGAATGGCGACACACTGCATATTCTTCTGCATCTTGTTTTTTTTCTGCTTAATATTATATTTGGAAATCATTTCATATTAGTACATGCAGAATTGCCTCATTATTTTAATGGATGTGAAATATTCCATTGCTTTTTTTTTTTTTATCCAATCTTCCATTGATGGACATTTAGAAAAATTCCCAATTCTTTACTTTTTTCTTTTCTTTTTCTGAGACATCATGCCCAGCCCAAATTCTTTACTTTAAAAAAGATGCATTATACCTACGACATTTCACTTACATGACAGTACATCTGCAGAATCAATTTCGTGAAGTGGAATTACAGGATGAGAGGGTGTATATATACGCATTTGTAACTATTTTTAAGCTATTGCTCAATTATTCTTCTGGAGTTTGTTCTCATTTACCTGCCTCTCAGAAATATTAATACAATATTACAGTGTTATCAAACTTTTGGATCTTTGCCAGTCTGGCAGATAAAAATTGTTATTTAAGTATAGTTTTATTCTGTATCTCTTATTTGTGATGAAAATAATCTTTTCATATGTTTAACAGTCATTTTAATTTTTTATTCTTTGAACTGTGTCATAGTCTTTGACCATTTTCCTATTTAGCTTTTGGCCTTTTTCTTACTGATTCAAGGGTACTCAGAAAAATTAACAACTTATCTGTGAAATTAAGTGCAACTTTTTTCCTACAGTTTTCTTTCTAATCTGTTTACAGTATTTTTTTTAATCATGAAGAAATTACTTTTAGATAGTTAAATTTATCCAGTTATTTTCTTCTATGGCTTCTGGGTTTTTAATACTTAGAAAAGTCTTCCCTATGCCAAGATTGTAAGATAATTATTTTATAAAGAATTCTTTCATGTTTTCTTCTAGTATTTTTATGGTTTCTTTTTTTCTTTTTAAATAATTCAGTGTGGCCAGGCATGGTGGCTCACACCTGTAACCCTTGCACTCTGGGAGGCCAAGGTGGGAGGATCACTTGAGCTCAGGAGTTTGAGACCAGCTTGAGCAAGAGTGAGACTCCATCTGTACTAAAAATAGAAAAATTAGCCAGTGTAGTGGCACTGGCCTGTAGTTCCAGCTACTGGGGAGGCTGAGGGAGGAGGATCGCTTGAGCCCAGGAGTTTGAGGTTGCAGTGAGCTATGATGATGCCACTGCACTCTACCCAGGAGGACAGAGCGAGACTCTGTCTCAAAAAAAAAAAAAAAAAAAAAAGCATTCTTTGAGCAATTTTTAATTTTTAAAATTCTGTTTGTAGTATGAAGGAAGTATGAATCCATTTTTTTTTCAGATTATGTAGGATTAAAGAAAAATAAGACTTGGTTCTTTCCCTCTGCATAGTTACTGCAATTCAAATAAATAAACATTATAGGCCCGATGAAGTAGCTTATGCCTGTAATCTCAGCACTTTGGGAGACAGAAGGATCACTTGAGGCTAGGAGTTCAAGGCCAGCCTAGGCAACATAGCAGGACCCTGTCTCTACATTTTAGCTGGGCCTGGGAAGGAATACATTGCCAATATTTACTGATAATCTGAATTAACATAACTATACCCTCCTGGAAGCTCTGTTTGTCTTGATTCTGTGATCTGCAGGCCTCCAGGTACCCACTTTATCTTTTTAATTGTTCTCACTCTCCTTCTACCTCCTTTTCCTTCCTCCATCCCTCCAATGTAGGTGTTTCATAGGATTAAATCCCACTTCTCACTTGCCCATTCTTCTTTTTTAAAATCTTATACATTTCTAAGGATTCATCTATTTTGCATATGGAAGACCTTTACATTTATACATTTTTTTCTAAATCTATATTTGAAACTCATAATATTTGGAATTTTATATTTATTTGATTATTTGATTAATGTCTGATCCCCTTTGAGACTGGTCTGGGCAAGGACTGTTCTATTTTCCTTACCACTGGCCCTAGTTTCTGGCACACAGTAAGTTGTTAATAAATATTTTCATGTGAATAAATATTTAGCACTAATCTTTTTCCTAAACACTGGATCTTAATTTTTTTTTTTTTTTTTTTGAGACAGAGTCTTACTCTGTCACCTGGGCTAGACCCGTGTCGTCACCCTGGCTCACAGCAATCTCAAACTCCTGGGCTCAGGCAATCCTCTTGCCTCAGCTTCCCGAGTAGCTGGGACCACAGGCGTGCACCACCATGGGGCTAATTTTTTCTGTTTTTAGTAGAGATGGGGTCTTGCTCTTGCTCAGGCTGGTCTCTAACTCCTGACCTCAAGCAATCCTCCCACCTCAGCTTCCCAGAGTGTTAGGATTACAGGCGTGAGCCACTACACCCAGCCAGATCTTAATTTTCTGATTACCTTTTGGGTATCCACTGGGCATTCCTCTTGGCACATCAGAGTCAACTTGTTCAGGTCAATAAATATTTACTGAGTACCAAGATTTACAATACCAATACTGTATCAGGGCCCAGGGCCTATACCTAGTCTAAAGAAAGAAAAAGCACAATTGTGTGGTATATGTGTTTTTAATTGGTATGACTTGCTTCAGCAGTATGGGGTAAAAATCCCGTTCATTTATTTTTACAATTAATTTCCCAGTTTGGGCTCTTATTAGGAAATCCTTATTAGGAAAACTTGAGGCTGCCTCTCTTACTTAATTTACCAAAAACTATTGGAGCTATTCAGCCCAAAGAAGTTTGACTTGTTTCCAGACAAAAGAGGGAACTGAAACTTCCAAGTACTCTGCTGGCCAGATTCTTGGCTACCCAAAACCTTTGGCTGCTAGCTAGTGTTGCCATTGCAAGTTGGCTTTCCTCAGACACATGTCTTTTTGCTGCCCTGCCATGATGTCCTGGATGCATAGGTTGCAAGGGGGCTGAAAGTATGGACTCCTAAGTTTTCCCAATGCTTGGACATTGTTCTCAAAAAGCATGAGTAGTTCCTAGGTAACCGAATTGGAATGGCCTTCAAGGCTCAGCCATGTACTGTGCAGGAACCAGCTCTTCCTGTGCCCACTAGGCTCTGTTGTTGCAGTCTGGTTTTCCTATTCCCCCTGCAGAATGCTTCTTTAGGACCCTGAGCTAGTGAGACAGGACTATCTCCGTCTATCACAAAGTCTTATAATGTTGAACCTCAAAAGGGAAGAGGTTAAGGTCTCAAACTCTTTTCTCCCAGGAAGCTCTCCTGTATAAACTTCCCCAATACCAATTTAGGCTAACTAGGGCTACTTGGAGGAATGGTCTTGTCAGGATGTGCTATTTGATATTTTCGCTGGTGCAATTGGGTACCTATACTCCTTCCATTTGTATCAGTAAGAGGGGCTTCTCAAGTGACTCCTTTCTAAGCACAGATGGTCTATTCCTGGTGACTTGAGGTATTTGGCTTGCCATGGAAATGACTGGCAGTTTCTCTTCAAAAAAATTTAAGATCTGCCTCCCCACATGCCCTATTGCATGTTAATAGAATTATATATGAAACAGAAGCAGTACAAAGGAGGGAGTGATTGCCTTGGCAATGGGGTGTGAGGGTTAGGGGGGATTGGTCAGAGAAGACTGTCTAGAGTAGGGGACCATCAAATCTTCATTTTAAAGGATGAACTGAGTTGGAAGTGAGAATATTAGGGTAGGAAGGGATTAGTATGATTAGTATTTCAGGTAGAAATACCAAAAGTATATTCAAGGGAAGGCCACTGAAGTGAATAGCAGTGGGCATCTACTTCCTGGGATAAGGGTAGAATACCATCTGTTAGATGGGAGGAAGCCAAGATAGGAGAGGAGGCAGAGCTTACATCATAACTGGCTTTTTTTTTTTTTTTAATTTTTTTTTTTAGAGACCGAGTCTCGCTCTTGCTCAGGCTGGTCTCGAACTCCTGACCTCGAGGGATCCTTCCACCTTGGCCTCCCAGAGTGCTAGGACATAACTGGCTTTGTGTGAGATGCTAAGGATCTTTCAGTTCATCTTGGTGGTGAGAAACTAGTGAGGAATTTGTTAATGTGCTTTTCACGTTTCCTGACCAGCATGCATATTTCTGTGCCTCTGACCTTGGGCAGATATTATCATCCTCTCAGGTACTCAGCCAGGAAATATCAGAATCAATTTAAAAGTTCTTTTTTTTCTGTTAATTAACAATCTCATCTATTCCCATCCTATTTAAATCCACAAAATCCTTTTCTTCCTATTTGATCTATGCTGCCCTGACTCAGTTGCTCACTACCTTTTACCTAGATTACTTCAAGTGTCCAAACTGGTCTCTATGCTTGAGGTTTCCTCCTTCAGTCCAGCCTACACACTGCCACTAACATGATCTTCCTTAAATAAATACTGAAGTCACCACCCTTCCCCCAAACCTGCAATACTCTCTCTTACATGTAGAATAAAATCCCACCTGTTTACCTGGTGTTTTAGACCTGCCACAAGTTGATCTCCATGAAACATTTCAACCCTTTCTATCATTTTACACCCCTCCCTCAACCTTCATCCACACCCGACTTAATTATCTACCTCAACCTGCTTTATACCTTCGTGTTTTTGCATCTTTGTGCCTATTATACTATCTCCTAAACCTCCCCTTTTCCATCTGTTTTTCAAAGCTTGGCCCAAATCACACCAGAGGCATAATAAATTACCCCCAAATTTAGTGGTTCAGCATAATAAACATTTCTTATTTCCCACAGTTTCTGTGAGTCAGGAATTTAGGAACATGTTGGCTGAGCTGTCTGGCTTGGGATTGCCTGTGAGATGGCAGTCATCTGAAGGCTTGACTGGGTATGGAGGATCTGCTTCCAAGGTGGTTCACTCACATGGCTGGCAAGCTGGTGCTGGCTCTGGTGGGAGCCCTCAATTTCTCTCCAGGGCTGTTTGAGTGTTCTCTTGTAGAACAGGACTGAAACAACATTTTAGTTAATTCTGTGATGGCTTGCTTAACTTATAGCTAACAGCCAAAGTCCGCTTTTGTATACAAGGCCTGCTTGCTTAATTTATAGCTAATAGCCAAAGTCCGCTTTTGTATACAAGGCCTGCTTGCTTAATTTATAGCTAATAGCCAAAGTCCGCTTTTGTATACAAGGCCTGCTTGCTTAATTTATAGCTAATAGCCAAAGTCCGCTTTTGTATACAAGGCTTGCTTGCTTAATTTATAGCTAATAGCTAATAGCCAAAGTCCGCTTTTGTATACAAGGCTGGCTTGCTTAACGCTTGGTTGCGATAAAGAGCTAAAAAAAAAAAAAAAAAAAAAAACATAAAAGACCTGTACTCCCGCTGCGCGGGGTCCCTGCCCATAGAAAGAGACCACTGCGTTGGTGCTCGGGGCTTGGACCCTAGTTCGAACTAGTCAATAAACTCCTTTGCCTTTTACAGCCTCAGTGACTCTGTCATTCTGTTCCCGGGCCCGAGGGAATCTGGCTCTAACACTCTGTGGCAGCTGGCTACCCTAAGAGCAAGCAATCCCAGAGATCAAGGCAGAAGCCACAATGCCTTTCATAATCTAGCCTCAAAGTCACATACCACCACCTTTATCACACTCTGGTCACAGAGACAAGCTCTGATGTGAAGGAAAGTACATAAGGGTGTAAATTACATGCACATCAGGAAGCAGTGATCACGAGGGACAATCCTGGAGGCGGGCTAACATTTCTGCAAGAGGATTTCTAGATTCCCTACCTCCCTATGCCCTGCCCTTCCCGGTTTCCAATAGCTCACATTGTTTAAAAATCAGAGCTCCTGGAGATCTCCCAATACAATCACATTTTCTCTTTTTCTTAATTATTTAGTATTATAAAGTGTAAACCTGCAAAATTACTTTGGTTAATTATCAAAGGACATGTGTTCTTTAATATCCTAAACTGTCAGAAACTTTGTTGCTCTAAAATCTTATCAGTGAGAACAGAATATTCCTTTCTTGCCTGGAGGATCTGAACACTGAGTCACTTTGGCTTAGAGAAGCAGCCTCAATGTACAGTGCAGAGGTTCAGATAAGGGGTTTTCAGATACGATATTCCACATTAATCTTAAATTTATGTTTCCAAGGAAATAGAACTTTGAGTATGCTTCTCAACCCAGGTTTGATATTACATATGGATCTGATTTGCTTTGAGTTTATTAAGCACTGCTTGATTTAGATTTTACCTACATTCCTTTCTTTCCCTAAATACTACAATGATTTCTCATTTCTTCCTTTTAAAAAAATTTGTAAACATTTTTTGTAGAGATAGAGTCTCGTTATGCTGCCTAGGCTGGTCTGGAACTTCTCACCTCAAGCAACCTCTGTCCTCGGCCTCCCATAGCTCACAGTTCCCATAGTGCTGGGATTATAGGTGTGAGCCAATGCCCCCACTTCCCCTGCCCATTTTGGTTTTTTTTTTTTTTGAGACATGCCCATAATTCCTCTGCTGTATGGTTTCCTTTGTTTTAGCAAGTTAATGAACCTAACTTTGTTGGATTACTGGTTTGCTCCTGGTGATCTTTATCAGATGGGGTTTATCAACAGCTAAAATTATTTGAGTTCAAAAAACTAATTTCAGTTTTTAGAATCTCCTGGGCTACCTTTTAGAATATCTTTTAGAGTATTTAGAATTATTTAGAATACCTTTTAGAGTACCTTTTAGAATACACTGTGAATGGGTCATCCCTATCTTTCCTCTGAATGTTTTGAAATCTATTTCCTAAATAGACTATGTTTTTGTCTTACCTTGCTTGCACTTCCTTTATTGTTACAAACTCCAGGATGATACAGTCACTTGCTCCCAAGGTTCCCAACACTTTTATGTCATTCTGCACTTTAGAGAATTAGTAATTTTCCCTCCTGTTCTCCTGAGTGACTTCTTTGGACCTTTAGGATTCAGCCACAAAATCATTTTCTTTTTCAAGCCTTAATTCAAAGCTCTAGACAAAATGGAGTATTTTCTTGTTTGTGCTCTCATAGTGCTTTGTTCATACCTCTAATATGATTCTTACTCATATATAATTTTTTTTTCATGTTTTTCTTTTCTAACAACCTCTAGAGAATAGGGATTATGTGTTCATCCTTGTATTCTCTGTGCTAGGCATACCTAATTACCTAATGTTACATGAGGTGATGAAAATGTCCACATGACAAATGGAGAATTTAGAAGCTTCATTTTTGCATAATTTAGAATTGAATGCTGGGCACTCCTACAGCACGCCATTACTTCCTAACCTGTATTAGGCAACCGCCAATTTATATGGTGAAAACACCAAGGGCACCACTATTTTGTAGGCTACTTTCATACGTATGTGCATTATCGAGGTTTTAGGAACTTTATTTTCTGATTGGCACACTTGCTTTTTGTCCAGTTTCCTCAACTGAAAACTGCGATTCACTAAGTTACTGTATATATGCTAGGCTAAATGCTAGGGATAACAATTCCTGCATCATAGGATCAGACAGAAGAATGCTGTAATCTGTAAAGCCCTTCTGAATCTGGGAGGAAGGCCAGCATTAATACAATGAACGATTGTTACCCCTGAATGTCCCTTTGCAAAGAACAGCGTTTCTCAAACTTTTTGTTTGACCAGACCTACATAAAAAAATTACATTTTATGTCTCCAGCAGCGATACATCCATACAAAAATCTGAAATAAAAATTTCTCAAAACAACTCCTTTACTACGTAATGTACTCTGAGACTTTTGTATTGTGTTCTGTTCTTCTCAATTTCATTAATATAAGGTGGTGGTCCTGATTTACCAAAATGCTTTCCCAATTCCCTAGAGATTATAACTCATGGTTTGGAAAGGACTGTCTTGGAAAAAGGTATTTGATGTATCTGTAGTCATTCTTCCCACATCTCCCTACACCTCTCTGGAGTTCCCGACTGTTTTGTTTTCAACCCAATGATTTCTGCGCCTCTGTGACACGGTGCCAACTGTGACACTTTTGTGTCAGTGCTCCGCGGTGGGGCCGCTGCCCTTCTTCCCGGGCTCCTTTAAGAGGGTGGTAAAGGCCCTGCAGGGGAGCGGAGAGGCAGGGCCCGCTCTTCCAGTTCTTGTGAAAGCCAGGGTGTGTATGCTGAGGATAGGGAGGCAGGAGGGAGGCCGGGGCAGCAACAAAGCCTCGCGGGGGGGAGCTGCAGCAGCTGGGGGATCTGCGACGTCCCGCCGCCGCGTTTCCGGAGACCCCGCAGAGGTTCGCGCGTGCGCAGAACGCGCCCCAGGACTGTTCCGCCCTCCGAAGCGCCCGCGCGCGCTCCCGCCGAGCCAAAGTCCAAGGTGGGCTCCGGCGCGCGGGCGGCGCGCGGCAGGAGGCGGTCCTGTGCGGCCGGCACCGCCCTCTCTCCGCGCGCCCCTCTGCTCCCAGTCTCCCCCGCGCTTCCTGCACTAAGACAGTCGCCGCCGCATCCCCTTTGCCGGCTTCCTCGCGCTGGCCGAGCCATGGCGGCCTTCAGCAAGTACTTGACGGCGCGAAACTCCTCGCTGGCGGGGGCCGCGTTCCTACTGCTCTTCCTGCTCCACAAGCGGCGCCGCGCCCTCGGCCTGCACGGGTAAGCAGGCTCCTGGCCCCGCAGCCTGCCCGGGCCCGAGCGGGCGCTCCCCGCACGCTCTCCCTCCCCGCCGGCGCCCGGCCGACGGGTCCCTGTGCCCCGCGGGGTCAGGAGGAGGGAGGGCGGACCGCGACTGCTGCCGGGCTTCAATGTCAGGGCGTCCCTGTCCGGCGACCTCGCTGTGCCCCAGGGAGTGTGAATCTTTCTCCAACGCCAGCAAGCAAACCTGCGCCCCAGCCCGAGTCGGTCGCCTCTTGTCGAGGGTGGGAGGAGGGAAGCCGCGTGTCCCCCCCCCCGCACTTTTCCCCACACCCCCTCTTCTCTGTGTCAACTTTCTGGTGTGCTCTAGTTTTGCTCTCTCATCTCCAGACAGACTGTGAAGGATTTGTTTTGGGGACGTGGGTGTGTGATTTGAGGATGGGGATTGGATTCGCCAGCCTGGACGCTGTTGTCTAAATCACTTGGCTGAGGTTTGTTTGGCTCGATTCCCGAGTAATTGCTGTAGAAAGTCGCGAGGTGGTTCATGTGGACTATCTGTCCTGGGTCCTCTTGGCACGATTGCCTTCTAAAGTGATGCCCCCTTGGAGTTGGTCGGTGAACGCCCTGGAATTTCATGGGTAAGGCTGAATCGATTCTGTTATACTTGGAGGGCAGTATTCCCTCCCTTGATACTGCAGGTGAAAGGTTAAAGTGTATTTTAGGTGAGGTTCAAGCTTCTTTGTAGTTACACTCTACTCCTTCCACTATGAGAGAATTTTAATGTTTAGATTTAACTTTGGGAGGTTATAAGATCAGAGAAAGGAAGAGAGAATTGAGTTACGGTTGTGCAATTACAGGCATAAGAATTTTTATTTGCTGGGCTACACTTGCCTTCAGCAAATGAATGAGAAATGTTCTTTCTCAAGCATTTGCCAGTCATTAGATTTTTCATATTAATTCTTGGCATGCTGCTTTCATGTATTTTATTTCATTCATCCCTCTGGGCAGGCACTGTTGCCTCCCGTTTTGGGTTTGCCTAAAATATCTAATCAGTAGTAGGATTTGGACTAAAACACTGAGAGGTGAACTCTTAGGTCATAGTCCCCTTTCCACAAAGTTATTTCTAGCCTTCTCCTATTTTACTAAAATCTGAATCGATGGTCTTTCTTTTCCTTCTTTAATCTGCTTAACAAAGTTGAAAATGATTTTCATCATAGTCCAGACAATACAGTACTTACTACTTTTCTTCTATTCGGTTTGCTTTTAAAATGATATAAAAATATAAATATAGAACACATTTTTCTATTGGTTTGTATGCCTTCTGAGTTTCCAGTTGCAAATGGAAGTTACCTATTATCTGGAAATATACCAATAGAAAATATTATATGCTTTAATTTTAATTACATTTTTCAGAGAAGTGTTTAAGCATAGAACAAGTGTTTTAATATGGGGTAGGGGACTTGAGGAAAGCCCTAACAGCACTGGCTTACTTTTATGATTTTTTAAAAAAAACTTTACTGGAGTATCGCATACATATGGAAGAGTACACATATCAGTGTAGAGCTTGGAGAATTTTTCCAAGTAGAACACCCCTGTGTAATCAACATCCAGATCAAGAAACAGAGTATTATCAGCACCCCAGAAACTCTTCTAATGCACCCTTCCAGTAGTAGTCCAAGATCTACTATAAACTGATTTATAAGACCATAGATTATTGTGTAAGGGAAATTTTAAACATTATCTAGTGAGAATTAGTTGCAATAGGAGTAAAATAGTATAATAGAATTTGTCTTATTAAATAATTTTAGCTGCTCATTTGCCATTGTAAAATGCTTTAAAAATCTCTTTTTGAGGAACTTTGTGAACTTTTGGGGAGATTAAATTATTCAGCAGGTAATTTACTGAACAAAAGATTGTTGTTAGTATTTTACATTGGGATGAGTAGGGAAAATCTTTATTTTACACATTAAATATTTTGTGGGAGGAGAATACAGATTATGAGCAGATAAGCATGAAGTTTAAATTGCTGAAATAAAACGATTGAACAATTTTGAAACTATAAAGAATGACATTTTTTTGGTAAATCTTTGTAAATGGTATACTTCCAGACTCTTAGGAGTATTTTTCAGTAACTAACTTTGGTGTCACAGTTTGAAGATTAGAAGATTCTAACTTTATATTTTACTAGCTTTTTGGGTGTCTTTGGTAACGGGACTAGTTAATTTTAATACCTGATGCTTAATTAAGGAATTGGTGGCTGCTTGACCTTTTGTCTACGTTGTTAACAGTAGGTTTGTCTTAGAATATATATTCCCTTGGGACTGGATAGGTTAATAGAGCTAGTAAAACCATTTTAAAAGTTACAATGTAACATTGTTCCAAACATTAGAATGAGTAATTTAATGTTCTGGGTTATTTTTAATTTTTGTTAATGTACTTTTTTTCATCCAGTTAAACTTCATATGTGTGGGTGTGTATGACCTTGTATTATGGAAAATTTCACACATATACAAAGTAAATAAAGTAATAAAATGATCCCCCCTGTACACTTTCCCCTAGAAGTACCAACAACATTCTGCTATTCTTGTTTCTCTATGTGTACCTCCTGCTCACTCCTTATTTTTACAGGTTTTAGGCTAAATTTATATACATTGAAATGAACAAATCTCAATTTTACATTTTTTAAACAAATGGATATACTTGTGTAACACACCCCATCACAGATTAGACCATTTATATCTACCCAGAAAGTTCCTTGTATTCATTCCAGTCATTTCCCACCATGATTGTGCTAATTTTTTCACCTTAGTTTTGTCTACTCATACATTTTTTTTTTTTTTTATTTATGGGTAAAAGTGGAAACTTTTTACTCATGGATAAGGAGGGCCATTTATTCATTTCAAAGTCAGTGTCTCCTTCAGTACGTTATATTACTGTGCAGGTGCTTTAGGATATATATATACACATATATATGTATGTGTGTATAAATATACTACATACATTTAAAAAGTATAAGACATCTTTTCTCAAGGAACATGCATTTTTGTTAGGGAGAAGAAACTTAAACACAAAGTAGTTAAAAATGAAAGGTGATGACAGCATGAAGTGCATACACAGACATGCCTTAGCAGTTCAGAGAGAGGCCAGATTACGGTGTTTGGGAAGAGTTAGGGAAGGCTTTATGAAAGATGTGACCTAAGCTTAAAAGGAGTGGATAATGGGAATAAATTGAACATTATAGCAGCCTTTATCAAATTTTTGTTGCATTGATGGTTGAAAGAAACTTTGTGGTGTCCTTTCAATCTGTTTTCCACTGCCACCAGACCTCTTTTTAAGATACCCAGATGTAATCCTAATATTCCTTCATTAAAATCTTTCAGCTACTCTAAAATACAAACTTCTGGTCCTTGCCTACCTTTCCTCCTCATCCAGCCATATGGAGTATCTTGTAGTCTCAGTATGACAAGCTCTGCCCAGCCTAATTGTAATCACTGTCATCCCCACCCTCTAATATTTATTTTCCTTCAAGACTCAGTCAGCATTTTCTCTTAGATGTTTTCTGTCTTTTCCTGATCTCCAAACTGATGGAGGTGTCCTCTGCTTCAATGATATTCTAAGCATTCCTCTACTCTGGCAGTTCCACTCTGTATTATACTAGTTTGTTTTCTTGGCTTCTGCCTACATTAGACCCTGAGTTTCTTGTAGGCATGGACTGAGTCATCTTTAAATTCCTAGTTTGGATTTATCACGGGATAGATACTCAGTAAGTATTTATAGAGAAGATAAATGATATAGGATAGTTGGAGAACTTTTAAGGGTAATTGACAGGCAGTTGGAGATGTGGGACTAGTACAAACATGAATAGAGGTGTTATGCTCATAGATGTAATAGTTGTGTACTTTGGAGTATATGATATAACCTAGGTAATATGTGAAATCAGTGGGCCAATTTTAGAAGTCAGGGAAAGGGACCAATCTATATTGCCACAGTATTTTACTATCTTAAAACCTCCAAAAAACAGAACAAAGCAGTTTCTTTCCCTTCCCATTAGTGCTTGTCAAATAAAGTTCAGATTTCTCATACTGGATTTCAGAGTCTTCCTTAGTCTGGTCTCACTTTACCTGGCTAATCTTATATGCCATTGCCTGCCAGCGGGTACTGTGTGTTTCAAATAGGCCAATTTCTGCATTGTTCTTTGAACAGGCCGTCCTCATTCCTGGCTTTGAAGCTTTATTCATACCATTAGCCATACCTGGAATATCTCTTTGTATCCTTTGTTCTCCAGCTCTTATCATCCTTAAAGGGTGAGATCGGAGTCACCCCTTCCATGAAGTATTATTTAACTACTCTAGATGATTTAAATGATGACCACCCCTTTTTAACCTTTCTTGTTTACCTATTCATTACTGGTAATCTAGCTGTGTGTACCAAAGTCCATCAGCTTATGGGGGGGATTCTTCAACCTTTTTAAAGCCCCAGTCTATAAATGGTGAGAACACAGTTTCCTCTCCCAAATATTTCTGAGGAGTTTCAAGGAGCTTATGTTTCTTTTACTTCACTTCTTTGCTTCTGCTCTATTTTAGATCCCACTTACATCTTGTCTCTTGAGCCTGTCTCTTTTTTGGTATCTGCTTTGATTTCTCTAAAGTATCAGTCACAAAGCAGGTATTTGTAGTAAAGTTTTTTTTGAAAATTTGGGAGGAGGGGCAGGGAATATATCCCAGCATACCGAACAGCTTAAAATTCTTAGGAGTTCTTTGGGCATTCCCACTACTGGAAATTTTTTGACTATTTTTTTCCTGATTCTCAGCCATTTGGCCTGTGGCTAGGCCTTTTCTTTACCCATTGGGTGTCCTCATATCTCTAGCTTCTTACTCTCTGCACTCCCTTCCAACTAATCCCTCTACAACTGTCTTGCGAACTCCAAATTCAGCTGTCCTCCCTTGGATCTGCTTCTTTCAGATCAAGCTGTAAAAGGGACTAGCTTCACTTTTCTCATTTTCACAGGCCCACTGAGTATTCTGCAAAGTCACGTGAGGAGCTTGTAAAGGAAAATAAAAAACCTCAGAACCTCCAAACTCCTTAATGCCAAAGGGAAATTTAAGTCTGGAGGCTGAGACATGCAACACCCTCTTCCAAATGAATAGTTATTGCTTCACAACCTTGTGTCAAAGCATACATTAGCCAGACCCACACAGAAAAACAAAAGGACAGGCAAAATGCCTCAAGCATCTCCCAGATGACTGACTCCCAAAATCATTCATAAGTAAATTCTTTGCTGGCCTTCCATAAACAAGGACCTGTCAGTTGTAATTTTAGGTCTGCATTCTAAGTCTAGCTCCTAAAACTAAAGTCTGATCAGTTCCACACAATGTTGACTACAAACTTAACTTCCCAGGTACAGAACAAAGACAAGATGAGATCAATCATTCTTCTGCCTACCGCCCCTCTTTCTACATGCCTTCCCCTGTTTAACTCCTGAAAACCTCTTTGGAAGGTTTTTACTCTGGGCACACCCTAAAGCTCTGGCTTAATAAACCTCCATTGATTGAGATTCTTGCCTCAGTCACTCATTTTGGTTGTCAGGCTGGAGCTGTATGAAACCTTTAGGATGAACCATGAGTGGATGTTATTATATGGGTTGGCCCCGTTTGGATCCTAGAATAAAAAGGAGATGCTTAAGCAACCATAGGTGAAAAAAAGCTTGAAAGGATTTGCCAGCAAAAGCAGCTGTATACTGAACCCAACTGAAGCAAATCAGGTCCAGAGCACTGTTCTGAGAACTGTGTAGCTGTCAGTGATCTGCTAGGGGAAGCCAGGTGCAGGGTGTTTAATTACTCTTCTCAGTTTTGGGCACACTCAGGGCTTTTGCACTTGCTGTTCCCCCTGCCTGGAATGCTCTTTCCCCAAATATTCGTGGTGTTTACTTCCTTCCTTCTTTCAGTCTTTTATCAGACAACTTAGTGAGACCTTCTTTTGCCACACAATTTAAAATAGCATCATCTGTACACACACTGTGTCCACCCTCTTTGGTTTACTTTTATCCTTTGCACTTATCATTATAAAATGCACTATTTATTTTACATATATATCTTGTATATTGTATGTCTTTGCTGCTAGCATGTAATTGCCATGAGCACAAGAATTTTTGTGTGTTTTGTTCATTGTTATAGCCCAGTGGCTAGAACTGTGGCTGGCATATAATAGGCATTCACATTTGTTGAATGACTCTGCCTCTGAGATGCTTATTTCTTAGGGCTGTGGTTACTGTTGTTTTAAGTAACAAATTTCTCTTGCTACAAATGTAAATGTTGTCTCCTTAAGTATATTATGAGCTCTTTAGGAGCTGGACCATTTATACTCCCTATATGCGTGGGTAAAGCAAATCTCGGAAATATAAAATGGTATCTTATAATTTTGTAGCCTGCTTTTGACAGTTAACAATAGGGTATAAACATTAAAGACAATTTAAAAACTTAAAAATCATCCATAATGCCATAACCATACTACACATAGTTTTATGTTTGTATATTCCCTTTTATTCCTTATTTATATGCATATTTTTGCATAGTTATACATGTCTTGATTTAAAGCATCTTTCTTGTATTTCCCTATACATGACCTTTGTAACTATACTTTTAAAGAAATACATAAATATTCCTCTGTGTGTCTGTATCATAGTTTACTTTGCTCTTAATGTTGAGCATCTAGATTGCCTTCAGAAATTTTATAGATAATTCTATTTATTTTTGCAGGTGAACATTTTTATCTCTGCTGCATAACTTCCTTGGAATACATTGCTAGAAATAGGATTGATGAATGGAAGTTTATGAACTTCCTTGGTGTTTTTGGCAATGGTATGAACATTCTGGAAAAATTGACATACTATTCAAGAATTGTGCCAATTTGCAGTACTATGAATGTTAATTGTCTACTCATCATTAGGGGGTGTTTAATTTTTTTTCTACTTTAGAGGTGCAAAATAATGTAAGATTATTTTAATTTGCATGTATCTTATAATTTGTAAGAGTGAACATTTTTATATGCAGAAACTTGATCTTCATTATGGAGGCAGTTTGGCATAGTGTAGAAGCATGGTCTTTGGAGTCAGATATGGGTTAAAATTTTTAGTTACCCATTTGCTAGACCTATAACCTTGGTCAATTTACTCAACCTTTCTGAGCCTCAGTAGAACAGAGATAATAGTATTTATTTAACTCAGCAGTTAAATGTGAGGGTTAAAGGAGAAAATGTCTTAACCCAGTGCTTAGTAAATAAAAGGTAGCTATCATTAACTATCCCTGTACTTGCTAAAGGAAAACTGAAAGGACAAACATCCCATTGTTACTTTCTCAAAAACTGTTGAGCTTTCCTAAAAATTTCCTCAAATGTGTCCATGAAAATCTCTCTAAAGAAGCCTTTTCCAATTGATAGAATCATTTACTTTTTGAGTTGGAAAATATGTAAGTTAGTTTTACGTGACATGGTTTCAAGCCTTTGTATTTTTTCAGTTTCTGCTTCTTGAACGTGATACTCCTTATTTCTCCACCTCTTAAAGAGGCCGTTCTAAATGGGATTCAGTATTCAAATGTATTCTTACTGACACAGAATAGAACTGTGACCTGCCTTGTAGATCCTAAGCTTTTATTAAAACAGCATGAAGTTATATTCATTTTTATGACAAATATTCCTCACTCATATTTAGCTTAATAGTTCCCTTTCCCCTCCTCGATTTGTTGTGTTTGATTTTTTTTAAAAACCTGAGTATGTGGATCTTTTACACTTTGTTTGAGCATGTCAATTCCTCCTGCTGAAACTGTTTTGATCCTGCACGTTTACAGATTGCTTCTGTATATTTTCCCAATAAATAAAAAAATAATTGGGCAGGACTAAGTTTAGAACAGTGTATTTACTAATATACCGCTGTAATCTTTCTATTAATTGACACCCTTTGGGTATGGTATTATTGGCTCTCATCTTTCTTTAACTTACCAGCACCTTTTCGCACATTTCCTTCTGACCATAGACCTGGCATTCTGGCAATTTCCATAACCTGGTCTTTACTGGGCTAGTCAGAGCCCTCTTTTGGTATGTTTCTGGTGGAGTTGGTTGGTAGGGGGAAGGGTCTTTTCTGGTCATGGAGCTGTGAAGATGAGACCCTTGAGCTGCATGTGGGATCTGTCTCTTACATGGAAAAGGCAGAGAACCTCTGATTTTGTGTCTTACCAAATGCTTTGTAGTATAGTAAACAAAATTTACAGAATTTTTATGATACCTTCAGAGAAGAGAATAAACTTAGTCTGACATAACTTTTTGGTGAACTCATGCTTGCTCCTAGAATTTACCACTTCCTTCTAAGTACCTATGCCATACTGCCCACTTAGATAAATAGGTTATAATTTTTTCCCCAGGATCAACATTAAACTCATCCATGACCTTGATGACTGTCATCACCTTCTAATCTCTTGCAGTAGAATATAAACTGGAATTATAAGGAAGATAGGATTTTCATATATTTTCTTTGGAATTATTAATATATATGCCAAATTAAGTACAATTTTATGGGAAATGGTATTTCTCTATTATTTATTCTGGAAAGATTTTTATAGAATGTTAGAGTTGTCTAAAATGGCACTTGTAGTATTTCTGCATAGAATTAGGCATCAGGCCCTTGCTTGAGAACCTGGCTTGCATCATAACATTCTTTTTATGAGTAAGTCATTTTTGTTTCAGGCATCTCTGTCAAGAATATAGCCTTCCATAAGCATAAAGATAAAATTCTTTGGATAACTGATGATTGTGTTCTTCAGTGAGAACTATTTATACATACTAAGATGGTTTGTAGTGTCTTAGGTAAAACAGGGAGAGGGTCAAAAGAAAGTGTTTTTTAAAAACATGCATTTCTTACCCTTTTGCTATATTGACAGTCAGTCTGGAGCGAATGCAGTTGAATTAAGTATAAAATTGAAAATAAAGCTCATCAAAGCATAATCAGCTAGTTTCATATCTATAAATAGATGTAGCAATCTCACCACTATAACAGTACCATGATAATAGACATAAAAGTGGATTATATGATTTACTCAATGCTTAAATTATTTTGACTTAATATTTCATACTTGTTGGCAATAAAAATAAATGCACTGTGTAGAATGAGGCAACTTCTCTAGGTAAATAATAATTTAGTTAGCATGTTGTGTGTATATGTCACTTCATGTGGCTATTTAAAAAAATGTACAATTTCTTAAACTTACGAAGTAAGCAGCATGAGACATGGTGTCTCCTGAGAAGGATATATGATTCTGTAAGTTTATCTTAATTTAGTGAATAGGACTAGACCTAAAAAGTTGTTTTAAAATTAAACACTATTTTAATGCTTCATAGTTTTAAGAATTAAACACTTTTACTTTATCAAAGTTAAGTATACAGTATAGAAAAACTGAATACTAGAAAAAGGAAGAGAGAAAACACCTATCATTTATCATGATTACTATCATATTTCATTGATTCTAAGATAGGCATTTTTTAAGACTACAAAAGGGTTATTAAAAATTTTTTTAAAAGGAAAAATAAGATAGGCATTTTTTCCCACATTTTAGCATCCTTTTTCACATTTTAACTTCTCTGAAGTTAGGATACAATTTACAACTGATGCGTTTAACTTCGATTAAAACAGTATTGGCACGTTGTTACATGTCCCTTTTACTATGCATACTTTTGCTTGTAAAAATACTGCATATCAGCTTGCATCAACTTCACATTTCTGACTCTAAATTCAGTGTTGTTGCCGTTCTTCAGTATATCTTGGAGGTAAGCTTAAGAAAAAAGCAGGAAAAGAAAAAATTAAGGTAGAATGAGATTTTTTCCTCATTCCAGAATAAGGGCTGGAGGAAGTATCTTGGCTTGACATCAGTAGGGAATCAATGAACTACTCAAAGAAAGGAACACAAAGATCATGCCACCGAGTTAGAGTTGAGTGCTTGTTGTGTATCAGATGCTGGATTTTCAGATGTTCGGTGTAGAGATGATTAAGAGCTCCTGTCTCAAGAGTTGGGGGATTTAATACAAGTCTGCACCTTAATTAATTAATTCAACATTTAAGTACTAATTGCTGAGGACACAGTGGTAAATAAAACAGGTCTCATTCTTGGTTCTTATAGTGGGAGAAGACAACTTGTTTCATGCTAGTTTTGTACTGGGTATTTAGGAAGATTAAAAATTAAATTAGACACGATTTTACCTGTTATGAAACTTGTAGACCATTTAAGAGAGAATCCTGTATCTTCACACCAAATTTCTAGTTAAAAAAAAAAACAACCCTGGTTATATTTTATTTAAAATATGGTTCTCTATTTATCTGTGAATACAGTTATGTTGCATCAGGAAATTAGATTTAAATCATTTTCAACTGTAGGACTCATTTGACTTTTTTACGCCCAGTAAGGTCCAAGATATGTTGTTTAGTAACGGGGTGGGGGGTGGGAAGCAAGTACAGGACAGAATAAGTGATAAGATCTCATTTTTTATTTAAGTGTCATAATTTCTAATTTAACTGTTGATGAATGACTACATTTCTGTCTGTATTTTATCAATGGTTCAACAAAATAGCTATTCTCCCTCCCCCCACTGGAGAATACATCAGTGTGGGAGGAAACATAACATTTATCACATACATTCTGTTGAATGTTTGTTGTATGTTAGTATGCTAGGCTTTGAGGTACTAAATTAAATGAACATTATTTCTAATCCCAGTCTTTGGGGACTACAAATACATAAAAAATTTGTACAACTCAGTATGACTAGACTCGTGGTAGGACCACAGTTCTATGAGCAGAGTTGGGCACATTTAATTCTGGTTGTTACCTTGGGGGTGGGAGGGGTCCACATTTGAGCTTGACCTTGACCTTGAGAGATATGTAGTGTTTTGCTAAGGGGTAAAAGGCATTCGGAAAACAGCTTGAGCAAAAGCGTAGAGTTAATGGAGTTATGATTTGAGAAGAAGGAACTGGAAGGACACAAAGCTGAGATATTACAGTAAACTATTGAATACTTATTGTTCTAAATATTTTATATTTAATCCTCATAAGTCTTTTGAGGTAATTGTTTTATTATCTTCATTTTATAGGTAAGGAATCAAATCAGAAAGGTAAAAAGGGTACCCGATTATGAGATTCCTTAGGTTTGAATTAGTCATGTGAAAGCTAAAAGACAGAAATAACACTTTCAAATCAAATTCTTTAAAATGAATTTAGGTTCAAAAGAATCATTCAGGGTTAAAAAAATTTTATATTAAATACAAAGTGAAATTAATAGTTAATTTTATTACAGTATATTAATATTAAAATATAGTCATTGCTTTAACAACATGGATATGTTCTGAGAAATGCATCATTAGGTGATACTGTCATCATGCGAATGTCATAGAGTGCACTTACACAAACCTAGATGGTGTATTCTCTTACACACCTAGGCTACATGGTATATATATGTAGCTCCTAGGCTACAAACTTGTACAGCATGTTAAACTGTACCGAATACTGTAGACAGTTGTAACACAGTGGTAAGTATTTGTGTGTCTAAATATATCTGAACATAGAAAAGGTACAGTAAAAATATGGTATAAAAGATACCTGTATAGGGCACTTACTATGAATGACGCTTGTAGGACTGGAAGTTGCTCTGTCTGAGTGAGGCATGAGTGAATGTAAAGGCCTATGGCATTAGTGTACACTACTGTAGATTATATAAACATTGTACACTTAGGTTATATTACATTTATAAAAAATTGTTTTTCTTTCTTCAATAATGTCACTGTCTTCCTCCTTCACTTCTTGTCCCACTGGAAGGTCTTCAGGGGCAATAACATGCATGGAGCTGTCATGTCCTATGATAACAATGCCTTCTGTAATACCTCCTGGGGCCACCTGCCTGAGTCTGTTTTACGGTTAACTTTTTTTTTATAAGTAGGAATACACTCTAAAGTAACATTTAAAAAGTACAGTATAGTAAATACATAAACCAGTGACAGTGATTTATTATCATTATCAAGCATTATGTACTATACACACTTGTTTCGTAAGACTGGCAGTGTAGTAGGTTTGTTTATATCAGCATCACCACATACATGTGAGTGATGCATTGTACTACAATGTTATGTCAGCTAGGAGGTCACTAGGTGATAGGAGCTTTTCAGCTCCATTATGATCTTACGAGACCACTGTAATATATGTGGTCTGTCGTCAACTAGACATTGTTATGTGGCACATGAGTACATTATAATCATGGTGAAATATTCTTTTTTTTTAATGGTGAAATGCTCTTAAGAGGTTTTAAAAACCCTTTTCATTGTAGATTAAACCACAGACACAGAACATATGTAACAGTGGCTTTTTTTAATAAAACAAAATACTTTTGTAACCACCACCAAGGTTGAGAGATGGATCTTTGCAGACACTGCAGAAGTCTTCCATATGCCCTTTCCCAATCACAGTACCTTTCCTCTCACTAAAAGTAACTGCTATCTTGACTTCTATAGTAATTGAATTTTTGCATTTCCTTATAAGTTTGTCACCCAAATGTGCATTCTTGAATATTGTGTATTCTGACTGCTCCATTTACCTGTCCTGTCCTTAGTATCTCTCCCTCTCCTTGAGCCTATCTGTTCCCTGGGACACAACAGTACTGAAAACAGGCCAACTAATAACCCTACGATGGCCTCTAAGTGTTTAAATGAAAGGAAGAGTTACGCATCTCTCACTTTAAATCAAAAACTCGAAATGATTAAGTTTAGTGAGGAAGGCATGTGGAAAGCCAAGATGGGAGTTAGCCACGTTGTGAATGAAGAGGAAAAGTTCTTAAAGGAAATTTAAAGTTCTACTCTGGTAAACACATGGATGATAAGAATGCAACAGCTTTATTGCTGATATAGAGAGGGTTTTAGTAGTCTGGATAAATCAAACCGGCCACAGCATTCGCTTAAGCTAAAGCCTAATCCAGAGCAAGGTCCTAACACTTTTCAATTCTGTGAAGGCTGAGAGAGGTGAGGAAGCTGCAGACCAAAAGTTTGAAGCTAGCAGGTATTGTTTCATGAGGTTTAAGGAAAGAAGCTGTCTCTCTAAAGCGCAAAGTGAAGCAGCAAGTTATCCAGAAGATCTAGCTAAGATAATTGATGAAGGTGGCTACACTAAACCACAGATTTTCAATTTAGACAAAATAGCTTTCCATTGGAAGAAGATGACCTCTAGCTAGAGACAAGGACTTTCATAGATAGAGAGACGAAGTCAATGCCTCCCTTCAGAGCTTCAAAGAATAAGCTGACTCTTTGGTTAGGAGCTAATGCTGCTGGTGACTTTAGTTTTATTTACCATTCTGAAAATCCTAGGGTCCTAAAGAATTATGCTAAATCTCCTCTGCCTGTGCTCTAGAAACGGAATGACAAAGCCTGGATAACAGCACATCTGTTTACAGCATGGCTTATTGAATATTTTAAACCCACTGTTGAGACCCACTGCCAGAAAAAAGATTGTTTTTAATTTATTATGTTACTGCTCATTGACCGGGTACCTAGTCACCTAGGAGCTCTGATGGAGATGCACAGACACTGCTGCCATTCAGGTCTTGTAGCTGTTGGTAGGTTGTCATCAACAACTACATATTGTCATTTATTTTACTAGTTTTGTTGTATATGTTGTCCATGAGTTTTTGGTTTTGCCATCCTAGTTGCTCAGTCTGGGTTTTCTTTTTTTTTTTTTTTTTTTGAGAGGTGGGAGATGGATTCAAGGAGATTAAAAAATTGTTCCATTCATCTCAGATCACTGGAATAATATATAAATGCTGGTAGGATAATTGCTTAGCCACTGGAAATAAGATAAAATGAGATCTACACCTCACACCATATGTAAGAATAAATCCATTAAAGAAAAATGCCAGGGAAAAAACCATGGGTGAATTCCACTGTAACCTGGGTGTAGGGAAAGCCTTTTTAAGTATGACTCAAAAATCCCGCTACAACAAAAGAAAATATTGATGAATTTGACAATATAAAATTAAAAAGCTTGTGTGTGTCAAAAACTCACCATAATGTCAAAAGAAAATGACAAACTTGTAGAATATGTCTGTAATGTATGTTTATCACAGATAAGGGTTAATATATATGAATGATCCTTAAACATATGATTGACATTACTAAAAATGAGAAATGTAAATTTAATCTATATACTAAGATACTATTTCACATATTACGTTGGCAAAAATTTAAACATGTACTTTATTGGTGAAGCTGTGGAGAAGCTGGAATCTTTTACACTGCTGTAAAGTTATAGCCTTTATGGAGAGGAATTTGACTATAGCTAGCAAAACTACATATGCGTTTACCTATTGATTCAACAGTCCACTGAGGATACGGCTCTGATAGTATGCAAATACATATGTGTAAGGTTATTCATTAGAACATTGCTTGTTATTACAAACTAATGTTCTTACATAAACAACCTAAATGATCTTACATAATAGGTGATTGAATAAACTATGGTCCTTACACATAATATAGGGCTGTGGAGCTATTAAAAAGAATAAAGATGCTTTCTATGGACCGCTAGGGAGTGATTTCTAGGAAATATTATTAAGTGAAAAAGCAAAGTGCAAAAGACTGTGGTATGCTACCTTTTATGTGAGAAAGAAGGGAAAATCAAATATATACGTATCTGCTCATTTTGTATAAAAAGAAACAGGATGGATAAATCAGAAAGTGATGAAGTTGGTTGCGTAGAGGGCATGAGTGAGAACAGGGTGGAAAGGAAGAGGGTGGTGGAACAGGGTAAGAAGATATTGGGACAATTGGAGAAATTTGCATATGGTTTGATTAGTTTTAGTATTTTATCGATGTTAATTTCCTGATCTTGATAATTATACTGTAGTTATATAAGAGAAAGTTCTTGTTTTTAGAAAATAAACACTGAAGTATTTAGGGGTAGCTTAAACTCATGGTTTAGAAAAAGTGTGTGTGGAGAGAGAAAAGAATAATAAAACAAATGTGGTGAAATGTAATTGGATATCTTGATGGAAGGTATGAGAATTCTGTAGCTTTCTTGTAAGTTTGCAATCATATAAAATTTAAGTTTTTTTTTAGAAGCTATGCAATTTCTATAAGCGATTTTCACATAATCCCCTTTGTAAGATGTTTCATGTGGCTTTTCTGCCTTTATTCTAAGGGACTTGGATATTTTGATAAAGGAACACTATTTTATAGATGCTGTGGAAGATCCCTATTTTATGAATGCAGTGACTCTTACAAACAGGTTATAAAATGTGCCTGAGTTAATCAACTCTTGCATTGGTATTACTTGTATCTAGATTTTAGAATCAACATGTTGGGATTTTGGTGAGGATTGCTTCTGATCTATAGATCAATTCTATATTGGTCATTTTGTTTTCCTTTTTTTTTTGATCAGTCTTGCCATGATTTCATGAAATGTCTTAATTGTTTAAAAATCCAACTTTTAATTTTTACTTTTCCTCTTTGTTGTGTTTTTTATTTAATTATTTTTTGCTTCTCTATTTTTTTTCTACTTCAATTAATTTTATTTTTCTAATATTCTGAGATAGATTACAAATTTTCGGACTTGTTTTTTTTTTTTTTTTTTTTTTTTTTTGAGACAGAGTCTCACTTTGTTGCCTGGGCTAGAGTGAGTGCCATGGCATCAGCCTAGCTCACAGCAACCTCACACTCCTGGACTTAAGCGATCCTACTGCCTCAGCCTCCCGAGTAGCTGGGACTACAGGCATGCGCCACCATGCCCGGCTAATTTTTTCTATATATATTTTTAGTTGTCCAGATAATTTTTATTTCTATTTTTAGTAGAGACAGGGTCTCGCTCAGGTTGGTCTCAAACTCCTGACCTCGAGCGATCCACCCAACTCGGCCTCCCAGAGGGCTAGGATTACAGGCGGCATCAGCCTAGCTCACAGCAACCTCGAATTCCTGGGCTCAAGCTATCCTCCTGCCTCAGCCTCCCGAGTAGCTGGGACTACAGGCATGCGCCACCATGCCTGGCTAATTTTTTCTATATATATTTTTAGCTGTCCATATAATTTCTTTCTATTTTTAGTAGAGACAGGGTCTTGCTCTTGCTCAGGCTGGTCTCGAACTCCTGAGCTCAAATGATCCACCCGCCTCGGCCTCCCAGAGTGCTAGGATTACAGACGTGAGCCACCGTGCCCAGCCATAAAGTTTTTTTTAAGCACTGCTTTAGTTGAAGCTTAAGTTAGGTAAACTTTTTCTTTTTGTAAATATACTATTAGTTATGTATATCATTCATTTCACAATATTTTCTGATTTCTTTGACCTGTGACTTTTCACAAGAGTATCTCTTTATTTATGTCAATTATGTATTGCTATATAAGCCACCCCAAAATTCAATGGTTTTAAATAGTTATTTTTTACCCTCAATTCTGTGGGTGGCTAGGCAGTTCTGCTGGTTTTATCTAGGTTAACTTGTGAGGCTGTTGATCTTTTTTTTTTTTTTTTTCATTATTTCATTTTTGTCCCTTCTAGTAGTTTGCAAGTTATTTTTTTTCTTTTTTTCCTTTACTGGTTACCCTAGAAATTTTGACATGCATTTCACTTTTTAAATCTAAATGTTAATCATTAATACTTATCATCCTCCCAGACAGTAAAAGTACTTAAAATACTATCTCAATCTACTTTCCTACTGATTTATATGCATTTAGTGTGGTATAATTTTTTTCAGCTGTGAGAAATATGTTAAACATATTGATTATATGTTTAATTTCAGTTGTATGTTTTATTTTTAGAAATTCCATTTGGTTCTCTCAGATCAGTGTTACTGTTATGACTTTCTCTTGGTAGGTATCTTTTTTTTAAAAAAACTGTGTATTTAAAAAAATATAGTCAGTATTGTTTTATAGGGTGTGTCTGGAAATGCCAACATCTGAATCTTCTTGGATCTATTTCTGTTCTATTTAAAATTAATTGTCAGAATAATTTTGAGGCACTTATAGTAAGTGCCTTTTAAGAGCAAAGTTTGCTTCTTTAGGTGCTTAGGAGTAATGTCAGTCAGGGAACAACTTAAACCAAGTTCCTTAAGGGCACATTTAAAGTTTTTGGTACAGTATCTTAATAAACAAAAGCAAGACTCACATTTCAGATTTTATGTTTTTATTTCCCAAAGGATTTACATCATTGTATTTCCACATCATTGTCATGTTAATGCCTTCCAAATCAACATCTCTACTCATGGGCTTCAAATCTAAACTTTTTATTGTCTTCAGGAGAATTCCATATAGTTATCTTACTGGAATGTAAAATTAACATGTTTAATTATTGTTTCTGTGAATGCTTCTTTTACTGTTATTCTTTATTATGGTCAATGAGATCCCTGTCCTTCAGTCACACAGGGTACAAACTGTCCGTGAGACCTGGGGAAAAATATTTTGCCTTTCAGGGTATCAGTTTGGAGCTGATGGCTTCTAAATACTTCTTCTATACACAGTTCTGAGTTTGTGGTCTTCTCTCTCTCTCATTTCCATATTCATTTAGTTTCTAACTCCTGTCTATTCCCTCTCCCTGTCATTTCTAGTAATTTTCCTGCTTGTTTCTTCCCATTCCCATACCCACTGCTTTTGTTCAGGTGTTCATCATCTCTGACCTAGGGATAATCAATTGGGTGCCTAATATATTCTAGTCACTGCAGGCAGAGATCATCTGAGGTAGATATTATTGTCCCCACTCAGTTTTTTTCTCAGTCACAGACTGAGTGAATAGTGTAATAATAATCACTAACATTTTTTGACTCTTCACCGCATGTCAGGCTCTATAATAAGCACTTTACATGTTCTAGCTGATGGTATTATTGTTTCCACTTTGCAAAAGAGAAAACTAAGGTACAGAGAGATTACATAATTTGCCAAAAGTCCCAGGGCTAACACACGGTAGAATTGGAATTCTAATCCAGGAAGTCTTTCTCCAGAGCCATACTTCAAACTATCGGTCTACTATTATAATCAGCATTTGAACAGATTTAGTCTGACTCTAAAATGTATGTATTTTTTATACGTCATAGTAGAAAGGACTGTTTTCCTTTCCCCTTACATACTCTGCCCTCTTAAGAAAACAGTTCTTTTGCTAATGATGTTCCTTTGATGTAGAATATCATATCATTCTTTTTATCACCCCACCCTAAATCCTGTTCATTTTTTAAGCCTAAATTTAGATTTCAGAATCTTTCTAGAATAAAGTTTTTACTTTTTTCTCCCCTTGGGTTTAACATCAGTTGTTCTTGCCTTTCATAGCACCTTGCTTAGATCTTAATACTTTCATACTATAGTTGCTTATTTGTATTTTTCTCTAGCTAGATTGTAAACTTGTTGAGGGCAAGTATGATACCTGTTAATCTTTGAATCCTTTTGATATACCTGGGGATCCTGTGGTATATAGTAGGGTCTTGACGAAAGTTTATAGAATTTCTACTTTCATATTTTTATTTCACAATGCTATTGCCTTAATTATTCTAAATTGGTGGTTTTTTAATTTAAAAAAAGTAAGTGAAATAAAAGGCAATTCACTTTCTTTAATATATCAGATAATTTGGTATGAAGGCCCTGTATAATTTATTCCTGTCCATAACTGCCCATTTCTAAGCTTTCTTATCCTCACTGTGTACCCAGCATATTTGTGGCTTCTTCCCTTCTCTTTCCATCTTTTCACCATGGTAGTGCTTCTGAGATGATTTATAATTCCAGTGGATCAGACACCTCAATGTTTGACATAATCACTCTGTGACATGGCTTTAACTTCTTTAGGGCATTTTCAAAAATGAAGTCTTATCCCTAAAAGATGAACAGTTGCCACCAACGAGGACATTTAGAAGAATGAAATTTAATCTATGAAAAATTCTCCAAGGAAAAACAAAAGTTTTGGATTAGTCCTCTTAGTTGTCATAAATGGCTCCCCGAGTGACTACTTACTGACTTAAATTTAGATGTATAATGTTTGCTATAGGTATACATTGTTAGAAAACCTGCATCAGTATTACTAAATGAGGATATTGTCATTAGGATTTGGCTTTTAGGATATTTCTACTCTTGGCCTCTGTTGTCTATTTCCAGGTCTTCATCCTTATGATGATATAAAAATCATATTATGCTAATTGTGAAAACCTCAAGAGTTTTTAAAAAAATTTTTTACTTGTGTGCAAGTTATGTTTTATTTTTAAATGTGACCTTACTGAGTCACCAAGGGGTGTTTTTGTAAGCACTTCAGCTGTCAGTGATAAGTAATTTGTGCCCAAGTAAGGGTCTTTTAGTGTAGAATTCTGATTATATTCAAAATTAGATAAAACATTCAGGTTATTTAGAAAAATTCTGGATACTAGGAGGAATGCAGTTATGGCAGTTACTGTTTTTAAAAAAAGTAGATTCAAATGTAGCTGAACTTCTGAGCATTTATTTTGAAATGGTACCTTTAAAAAATTGTCTTATCCAATGTGTTTCATGAAGAACATACCCTCAAACTCTTCAGATTGCTTCTCATAGGAAGCTGCTGTCTCATTCACTTGTTCCATTTGGTTAGCTCTGGCAGGGTTCACAGGTTCATATCTGCTCACTTAGATCTTTCCTCATTGTTGACAAACTCCAAAAGACTTGGCCTGACTCCCTTTTTAATTTTTTTTTTTATTTTGAAAGGAAATTTACTAACATACTGAAACAATTTAGGAGGCAAACAATATAAAAGTTTTAGTACCTACCATGTGCCAGGCATAGTTGTAGGCATTGGTAGCGATGAATAAGACATGGCCCCTGCTGATGAGGGGACAGATTGCTGATGAGGGAACACAGAGGGTAGGTAATACACACTGAGGGGAGAGAATGGACAGAGAAGGCTTCTAAAACAGTTCACCGTGTAATTTATTCTAACCAGCACAGTTTTGAGACTGAAAGGACGTGCAGTTACTCATTATATCAGGGCAACAGGTGTAAACAAGGACCATTCTGGGCAAACAGATACAGATGGTCACTTTATTTCAAGAAGCTATGTGTTTACATGCATCTCTTTACCAACATAAAAAAAAAAAAAAGAAGCCATGTGCTGACTTTTAAAGACAAGTAGGAATTAAACAAGTTGATTGTTTTAAGCAGAAGGAGTAATATGTAAAGAAATAGTGAGGTGAGAGAAAGCGTACTATTAGGTTAAAGCAAGTCCAGTTGCCATTTTATAAGTGAGAAATGGTCAAATCATTGCAATTTCACATAGTTTAACCTGATACATTAAGGTAACTTGAGCACAAAGTATTTGTACTTGGGCAGGAGGGGAATCTGGAAAAGAGAACAGGATCCAGATCATGAAGTTCTCTGAGTACCATACTATTGAATTTAGATTTTATTCTGAAAGTGATTATGCTTATATTTATTTTAAAAATTTTTTATAAAGTATTTATTTAATTTTAAATAGGCAGTACATGCTCATGGTCTGAAATTTTTTTAAAAAGCTGTTAGTATAAGTGAGAATAGTCTGTAGTTTTGTGTATGTACAAGTTTTGTTAGGTTTTGGTGGCAATGTTTTATTTGCAGCAAAAATGATGTGGAAGCTTTCTTTTATCTATGCCCAGGAACAGTTAAAGCATTGGAATTATCTTTTCATTGAGGGTTTTGTAGAATTCCGCAGTAAATATTTTGGGTTTGATGTCTTAGGGAGTGGAGTGGGTAGAAGGTGGCTATCTCTTGGACAACTTTCTCAATTTCTCAGTTTTTCAGTCTATTTAGTTTTTTGTTTGTTTGTTTCTGCTGGGGATCGGGTTTGAAAAATTCTATTTTTCTAGAAAATTATCTCTTCCGTGCAGGTTTTCACATTTCTTTATATAAAGGTGAAGCAGGCTGGGCACGGGGGCTCATGCCTGTAATCCTAGTACTCTGGGAGGACGAGGCAGGAGGATTGCTTGATCTCAGGAGTTCGAGACCAGCCTGAGCAAGAGTGAGACCCCAGCTCTACTAAAAATAGAAAAAATTAGCCAGGTGTGGTGGTGCATACCTGTAGTTCCTGCTACTTGGGAGGCTGAGGCAGGAGGATCACTTGAGCCCAGGAGTTTGAGGTTGCTGTAAGCTAGGCTGACGCCATGGCATTCACCCAGGCAACAGAGTGAGACTCTGCCTCAAAAAAAAAAGAAAAAGCTGAAAAATAAGTCTTTTTTTTTATTTCTTAATTTCATCTAGTTTTGTGCTTATTTCTTTATTTTTCATCTTATGTTTTTGTACTGCTTTTCATTTTAAAACTAGATTATTTCCCAAAGAACCAATTCTTGGTTTTTTTATTGATTCTTCTGCTTTCCCTTGTATTTATTGTTCCTTTTAAACTTTTGGTTGGATGCTTAAATTATGAATCTTTTTTCTTTTTTATTGAATTAAATAAGGTTATGAGCATTACCTTAGTTGAATTCCACAGGATATGTATTTTGTGTACATATATGAGGTCTATACATATGTGCAGTTATATATTTGTGTAGGTACATGTGTGTATATATATGTACAGTAAATATATACATACACACATACCATATTTGATGTGGCTGTGGAAATGAATTGGAAGAGAATAGAGACTAATGATAAGGAAACTACGTAGAAAGCATGTGAAACTATTATAATAGAGGCAGAGGAAATATTTCAAGTATATGAAAAAATGCTTAACATCCCTAATAATCAGGGAAATGCAAATCAAAACTGCAATGAGATATTACCCCACACCTGTTTGGATGGCTATTATCGAAAAGACAAAAAATAAACATTGGTGAGGATGTGGAGAAAAGAAATCTCTTGTACACTGTTGGTGGGAATGTAAATTAGTATGGCCATTATGGAAAACAGTTATGGAGATTCCTCAAAAAAGTTAAAAATAGAACTATCATATGATCCAGCAATCCTACCTCAATTATACATCCAAAGGAAAAGAGATATCATCCAAATTGATATCTCAAAGATGTCTGCACTTTCATGTTCATTGCAGTATTATTCACAATAGTCAGAATGTGGAATCTACTTAAGTGTCCATGGACAGATGAATGAATAAAGAAAATGTGGTATATACAATGGAATATATTCAGTCTTTAAAAAGAAGCAAATCCTGTCATTTGCAACAACATGGATGAACCTGGAGGATATTATGCTAAGTTAAATAAACAAGACACAGAAAAACAAATACTGCATGATTTCACATGTGGAATCTAAAAAAGTCTAATTTAGAAAAGCAGAGAGTAGAATGGTGGTTGCCAGGGGCTGGGGGTTGGGGAAAATGGGGAAATATTGGTCAAAGGGTACTAAGTTTCAGTCATGCAAGATGCATAAGTTGTAATGCTCTCATGAGGGTGAATATAGTTTGCTAGTGGTAATTATTTTACAATGTATATGTATATTAAAACAAAATCCTAAAAATTAAAATAATAAAAATGTCATAACGCTTACTGCTAATAAACATACAAGTTGGTATTTATAGAGAGAAACAGGGATCCATGCAATACAACTGGTCACAAAAATAAATATACTTTTAAGTTTGATACATATATACATGTAAATACATATATATACATATATACACACACACACATACATACACACACACACATACACCTATATACATACATACACACCTACACCCACACCCAGCAATGGGCCGCATGATCAGTCAGCTCTCCCATCACTTTTCAGTCTTCAAGCTTCCATGAAATACCTTGTTCAGAGCTCACCATGACATCTTATAAGGCCCTCACTTGGCCTGAACACATAATCTACATATAAGTCCTATTTTCTTTGATCAGTCTGTGGCAGTGAAAATAGTACATTACCATGTTGCTCTGTTATTTTCACAATTTCAAACCAGTTTCTTTAAAAGATTTCTGTTTCTCAGAAATTCTGTTAAAGCACCTTTCACCTGTAATTGACTATTAAAAATTTTAGTGACAGAAAAATTCAGTATGAGTACAAAAGTTGAAGTAGATGATTTTCTTAGTTTTACACTAATACACATCAACCTAATCCAAGTTTTAATGCAGCACGTTTGTTCATCATGCATATGATCTCTAGATGATCAGTTAGCAACCATTCCAACACAAATACTGGCACCAGAATCTGTCGTGGTATGGTACTTACTCAGATAACCCAGAATGTGCTTATACTAATATATTTATAATTTATCAACCCGAATGAAAACACAAAGTTAGAAACTTCTCATAGAACTTTAAGACTGTAAAGACTGTATCTTCAGACCCACTGTCTCTAGGTCCTAGAGATACTGTTCTAAGCCACCTGATTCAAAACCATGACGTCAGCTATCACCCTTTGTCTGATGACTTCCTGAATCTCTAGCATCCTCCTCTTTCCTGAGCTCCTAACTTGAATATATGATTTTTAAGAAGGCATCTGTACCTGGATTTAATGAAAACATTTTAAACCTGTTTTGTCTATGTCTGAACTTACCTTTCCACCCCAAATCTATTCTTCCATTTTCCCTTACCAGATTTAAGCCCTAACTCAGTGAATGTACCTTTATCTGCCAGCTACCCAAACAATAAACCTGGGAGTTATTCTAAGAGAATTCTTCCTTTGTCATATCCTTCATTTCCAATATCTCTCTGTGCTCTTCTTTCCCTCTCTAATGCTATAATTTCAATGCAGGCCATCAAAATTTCTCATGTGAAAAATCTCCATGTTGTTTTCCATAATGGCCTTACTATTAATAATTTACGTTCCCATCAACAGTGTACGAGAGTTTCCTTTCCTCCACATCCTTCCCAACACTTTCCTTTTGTCTTTTTGGTAATAGCCATCCTAACAGGTGTGAGGTAATATCTCATTGCAGTTTTGATTTGCATTTTCCTAATTAATAGAGATCTTGAGCACTTTTTCATATACCTTTTGGCCATTTGTATGTCTTTTGAGAAATGTCTGTTCAGATCCTTTGCTCATTTTTAATTGGGTTATTTTCTTGCTTGTTGAGTTGTTTGTGTTCCTTATATATTTTGGATATTAACCTGTTTTCAGATCTGTGGTTGCATATATTTCTCCCATTCCATAGATTGTCTCTTCACTCTGTTGATTATTACCTTTGCTGTACTAAAATGCATTTTCTGAAACAGTTTTACAATTCATAAATAATTTTAAACAGGTAAATAATCCTGTAATACAATTGAAATTAGAAATGATAATAAACCTAAGCACTTTTTAAAATAAGAGTGTCTATTGAATTGTAGTTAAATTTGGCTTTCTAGCCTTGTTTAGTGACCTGGTATCTTATTACTGAAAGTGTACATTCTGCACATCATTGGAGCTCAATTAGATTTTTACTATAGAGGGTTAAGTAGTACATGAACCCTGGTAGACACACAGAGATGTACCAACTAGATATCCGTTTAAAGAAGGACTTACTACCCAGCTGTGAGGAATTTGGAATCCAGGCAGCCCCTTCTGCCCAATGCCTTAGGGTTGGCCTTAGCTGTTGAGAGCCCCCATCACAAATTCCCTGAGGCAGTATGCATTTGCAGACAGACCAAGACAGAGGTATAAAGACCTGGCCATAGCATACTTTTAGTTCTTTGAGGTATTTCTGTACTGCTTTCCATAGAGGTTGTAGTAGTTTGCAGTCCCACCAGCAGTGTATGAGTGTTCCTATCTCTCTGCATCTATGCCAGCATTTGTTGTTTTGGGACTTTTTGATAAAAGCCATTCTCACTGGAATTAAGTGAGAATCTCATTGCAGTTTTGATTTGCATTTCCCTGATTATTAGAGATGTTGAGCATTTTTTCATATGTTTCTTGGCCATTAGTCTATCTTCTTTTGAAGTTTCTGTTCATGTCTTTTGCCTACTTTTTAATGGGATTGTTTTATTTTTTTCTTGTTGATTTGCTTGAGTTCTTTATAGATTCTAGTTGTCAGCCCTGTATCAGATGTATAGCATGCAAATATTTTTCTCCCATTCTGTAGGTTGTCTGTTCGCTCTAACGATTCTTTCTTTGGCTGTGTAGAAGCTTTTTTGTTTGATCAGGTCCCATTTATTTATTTTTATTGTAGCTGTGATTGCTTTTGGGGTCTTCTTCATAATTTCTTTGCCTAGGCCGATGTGTACAAGAGTTTTTCCAACCAACATTTTCTTCTAGAATTCTTGTGGTTTCATGCCTTAGGTTTAAATCAGTTATCCATTGTGAGTTGATTTTTGTGAGAGGCAAGAGGTGCAGATCCTGTTTCAGTCTTCTACATGTGGCTATCCAATTTTCTCGGCACCATTTATTGAATAGGGATTCTTTTCCCCAGTGTATGTTTTTGTCTGCTTTGTCAAAGATCAGATGGCTATATGAGGTGGTTTTATATCTGGGTTCTCTCTTCTGATCCATTGGTCTGTGTCTCTGTTTTTGTGCCAGTACCATGCTGTTTTCATTATTATAGCCTTGTAGTATAGTTTGAAGTCTGGTAAATTGATGCCCCACAGAGCACTCTGATGGACAGAAAGTACTTTCTTTAGAGCTTTCTATCTGGGTGGCTGATATTTTGCTGGGACTGCATCACAGTTTAAGTTCTACCCAAACGTGCTTTCACTGCCTTCCATTCACAGGTGTTGATCCCTAATAAACATTTTATACCCCAAATACCATAATCAACTGAACTTTGAGGAAACCAATCTGCAATAGCTTCTGATCTCGTAGGAACTAGTTTACTGGCAAAAAAAAATACATCAAACGACATTAAAAATGTGGTCGATGTTATGTAAAAGCACAGGGTGCCATGGTAATTTTCTTATATTAAGAAAAAGGATCTAAGCCTGGTTAATTATATTGTGTAGAGAGGTAGCCTGGATCAGTAGTAGAGTATGAGCCTTGGGCATGCTACTTACTCTTTCCAGGCCGGTTTCCTCATTTGTAATATGAGAATGACACATGTTCTCTCATCCTTTAGGAGACCAACCTGGGATTACTCACGTGGTTGGGGAAAGATTCCCAGTAGTAAGGGAGAGGGCCAAATGCACAAACATTTTTCCAGCCTCTGTCTGCATCAGTTTGCTAACATCCCATTGGCCAAAGCAGTTCACATGGCCAAGCTTTGATTCAAGGACAGAGAAGTAGACTTACATTATGTATGTGTATTTATCCACATGAATTAATAAAACTTACCAAATGTAATGCCTGTTACATAATAGTAGTAAACATTTATGGAGCACTTTCTGTAAATAATGCTTAGTAAGAGGCAGCTGGACTATTACTAGTTAACATGTTCTATCTCAGTATAATATGAAAAAGAAGCAGCCCATTTGGAGAATTTGGTGTGTTGTTTTTGACATCTTAAAATAATTTTAATGATAACACTTTCCAAATAAAGTAAAGCTCTCTCTCTTTTTTCCCTCTGCAGTAAGAAAAGTGGAAAACCACCATTACAGAACAATGAGGTAAAATTTTAAATCATCTACTCTTTGGGATTTCATTTTTATTTTATTTTACTTTGTTGTATAATTTTGAATTAGGATAAAATTATAGAATTTTATAATTAGAAAGGAACTTAAAAGTATCATCTCCAATCTACTACATATTATAGGAATTCTTTCTGAAATAGGAATCCTGACAGGTGTCTTGTAGTATTTACTGTTCATTTGATGGAAAGTACTACTCCAAGCCAGGCATAGTGGCTCATGCCTGTAATCCTAGCACTCTGGGAGGCCAAGGTGGGAGGATTGCTTGAGCTCAGGAATGTGAGACCAGCCTGAGCAAGAGCAAGACCCTGTCTCTACTAAAAATAGAAAAATTAGCTGGACATTGTGGTGCCCTCCTATAGTCCCAGCTACTTGGGAGATTGAGGCAGGAGGATCGCTCGAGACCAGGAGTTTGAGGTTGCTGTGAGCTGGGCTGACACCGTGGCACTCTAGCTCGGGTGACAGAGCAATACTGTCTCAAAAAAAGAAAGAAAGCACTACTCCAGGAGGCAGCCATAACTGTATTATTAATAGTTGTACTGATGAGGAGATTAATTTCTCCACCTCTAGCTTCTGAGCGATTGACTCTATTCTGCCTTTTGTAGAAACACAGGACAAGTCTGTCTTTTCTAGTAGACCCTAATATATTTGAAGATAGTTGTATCTTCTGAGTCTTTTTTATTTTCTATCTTAAGCCACCTTCATTTCTTCAAATATTTCTTATGTGACCTGGTTTCTGATCCTTTTTCAATTCTGTGTACATTTCTTGGGACCTCTCCTAGTTTATGTAGACATCTTGCTTAGAATAGAATGTAGCTGTCCAGATGTAGTCTGACCAGCATGGAAAATATCAATGTTATTACATTCCTTGATATGAATACCATATTGCTAAAATTCAGCCTAAAATTGCTTTTACTTCTTTCACCATAACTATTGTTTACATTAGGTGGAGTTTATGGTAAATTATAACTTTCAGGTGTCTTTCTGATGAGCAGCTCTGTTGACAAATCTCCTACATTTTATATTCATCAGTTGATTTATTTCTTTTTTAATAATAGCTTTATTGAGATATAATTAATATACATAAAATTCATCTATTTTAAGTGTATTAATTGGTAGTTATTAGTATATTCACAGAGTTGTGTGGCCATCACACAACTAATTTAAAAAATTTTCATCAATTCCATACCCATTAGCAGTTACTCTTCATTAGTCTCTTCCCCCAACCCTGGCAACCACTAATTTACTTTTTGTCTCTGTTGATTTGCCTGTTCTGGACATTTTATATAAATGGAATCATGCAATATGTGAGCTTTTATGCCTAGCTTCTCTTCCTTAGCACAATGTTTTTAAAGCTCATCGTGTTGTTGCTATATCAGTACTCCATTCCTCTTCATTACTGAATAGTATCCGGTTGTATAGATACACCACATTTTGTTTATCCATTCATCAGTTGAGGACCCTTAAGTTGTTTCCAGTTTTTGGCTATTATGAATAATGCTGCTATGAACATTTGTGTACGAGTTTTTATATGGTCATATATTTTCATTTCTCTTAGGTATATATATATATATACACACACACACCTAGGAGTGGAATTCCTGGGTCATAGGGCAACTCTGTCAATGTCTTTTAAATAAACATTAATTTATCCCTGTAAATGTTACCTTATCAGGTTTAATCCACTATCTATACTATTAGTGCAATTTTGGATACAATGCTAACATCTAGTATGTTAAGTAGAAGGTATTATCTACAAATTTAATTTGCCTTCTCTTTGTTCTCAAATTGCTAATACTGTTGACTAGGTAAGGACCAAAGAGATTACTCTCTGGAATCTCTTAATCTTTATTTTTGTTTTTAGTTATTGTCTGTTCATCTGTGACTGTATCCAACTGTAGCAAAATCTGGTTCTTGTTTCTCCATTAAGGCCACAGTAATTTATAAGAAACAGCAAATTCCTTGATTAATTTATTGATTCATTTCATAAGTCAGCCTTTCAACAAGTATTTATTGAGCTCCTCATACATGCTCAGCATTGTTCTTGTCTCTAGGTATATGATAGTTATACAAATAAATCCCTACTCTCATGGAGCTTACATTCTACATGTCAGCTAATATACTGGTGTAATATCCTTAGCAAAGAAGAAAATTAGAATAGTTTAACATGACTTATTTAAAGTCTGTCTGCTGTCTTTGGTAGGGTATGTAATTTCTGTTCATCAGAATTTTCTAATTTTTCTACAGTGAATGTATTATGAGAGAAAGCAATTAAAAAAGGATTTTTTAATTGAAATTTTTTATAATCATAATCTTTGTGATGGGCAGGATGAGACAGTTTTCATAAAACATAAGATTTAAGAAGGAGAAGATTTAATTAGAGTTAGAAAATAGTATAATGAGATAATTTTAAAATACTTATTTAATTTTGAAGTAATGCACATGGTATAAAGTTCAAAATGTATAAAGGTAAACACTGCTAGGTTTGGTATTTAACATTCCTATGCATTTTTAAATTTTTTTATGTTATTTTTTTTGGAGACAGAGTCTCACTCTATGGCCCTGGCTAGAATGCATCCTGGGCTCATGCAATCCTCCTGCCTCAGCCTCCCAAGTGGCTGGGGACTGCAAGCTTGCGCCACCACACCTGGCTAATTTTTCTGTTTTTTTGTAAAGATGAGGTCTTGTTCTTGTTCAGGCTGGTCTGGAGCTCTTGAGTGCAAGCAATCCTCCCACCTCGGCCTCCCAGAGTGCTAGGAATACAGGCATGAACCATGGTGCCTGGCCCATATTTTTATATTTTTGAAGGATGTGTTTGTGTTTATATATATCCATAAACAATATAGGTAGAATTATTTTACATATTCAAAAGTTTTGTAAAACTTTTTTGTAAAGTTTTAAATCCACTTATAAAATGAATTGCATATGGCATTCTTTGTTTTTATCAGCGTAATGTTTTTTAATCCATTTATGTTGATAGCTATAGATCAGTTAATTAATTTAACTGTTCTATCATAGTCTGTTGTATGAATGTGAGCCTCTTCCTTTTTTACAATTGTATAAAATCTTCATAGAGTAATTTTGCTATGATTTATGTATGTAATATAAATGTACATTTAGGTTGTTTTTCATTTTATATTATTATAAACAGAATGCAATGCATTTTTCATTTATGTGGCTAAGCATATATGCAGGTATATCTGTAGGATAAGTTCCTAAAAGTAAATTTGCTGGGTTATTTTATATTTTACAGTCAGTATATGTTTTACATTTTGATAGGTGTTACATAATAGTTGTACCAATTTATACTTTTCCCAACAATGTACAGAGTACTTACGTTCTTGTCAGCACCATATGGCCTTTTATTTTACTTACTATTTCTGTTTCACACATCTCTTTTTCAGTCAATTGTAGTTCACCTCGGCCTAAGTTGATTCACATATCAATAGGAACTTATTATTGCACTTTGACCTTGTTACTGCCTGAATTTTAGGTACATTTTTTCCCCCGGTCGCATTATTTAACCTCTTAAATGATCTTTAATGATTTGTTTGCTGTTTCTGTAATTTTCTTGTTAAACTTATGTCATCACAATTTTTTTTTTTTTTAAACAGGGAAGTTTAGAGGTAGGGAAAGTCAATTGTGAATTTAAAATGAATTCTTAGGAAAGGCTAGTAATGTCATGAAATGACTATCTCTGCAGGTATTCTTCTTGAGATTGGTTTCAGGTATGAATTTTATTATGTAAGAAGAATGGTAGAGCATCTTGTCATCTCTTCTCTGAATCCAGCCTTTCTGAGCCAGCCTTTCTGCCCAGGTGTTTCTTTGCAGAAAACACTGTGATGACTTTTAAAAGAATATGGTTCCCTTCTTGGATTGAAAAGTAATGAAAATCCACTCAGCTTTTAGACAGCTTAAGAATAGGAACAGTGCCAACAGAAACAGAAGAAAATGAGGAGGAGGAATTATATACTAGTTAGCTGCCAAGCTGCTAATTTTTTTTTTTTTTTTGAGGCTAGATCTTGCTCTGTTGCCTGGGCTAGAGTACGGTGGCATGATCATAGCTTACTGCAACCTCAAACTCCTGGGCTCCAGGGATTCTCCTGCCTTAGCCTCCCAAGTAGGTGGGACTACAGGTGTGCACCAGCCACACTCCACTAATTTTTAAATTTTTCGTGGAGACTGGGTCTTGCTATGTTGCCTAGGCTGGTCTCAAACTCTTGATCTCAAGTGATCCTCCTGCCCTGGCCTCCCAAAGTGCTGGAATTACAGGTGTGAGCCACCACACCCAGCGGGCTGCTAATATTTTAAAGTGCTTCAATGTTACTCTGTTGTAACCTTTTTTAACCTTCTGCATTGTTTGCTATAGATCATTTCTTTAGAGCAGCTAGAAATAGGTAGTCTTCTGTTTAAGTCAGAAGGTAACCATTTCACCTCAGAATGATTCTACTTAAGGTTCAAGCTAGGAATAGAGAAGGGTGTTGACTATAGGTGGGATGAGGTGAGAAAGGGGCTGTGACAGGAGGAGAAACTTGAGCGTAGAAGTTTAACTTTTCTTAAGGTAGTTGGTGTGTATTGCCTTCTCTTTATTCTTTTCTTCCTATGTTTTCTCAGTTTGGGGGAACTAAAAGCGTAGGTTTATGTTGAAAGGGGTAAGATTTGGACTGAGAAGAATAGGCTAGCTCAACTAAATAGACTACCAGTAGGGCTTTTTGTCTGTTTTGTTACTGGTGTTACCATTTGGAGTAGTGCCTTGGATCAAGTAAATGTTGAATGAGTGAGTGAATGAATGCTTGCATGTATGAATGAAGTATATGCAGATCAGTAGGATGAGGTTTGCAACTTTCTCTGAAAGACCTGAAATCCTGAAACTCCGTTCTAACAGTTACAGGGTAGGCTGATTCTTACCCAGTTCTATCGTAATCTTTTAATCTAATCCGGTGCACACAGTGCTTTCGGATTTCCTTTCTTGGTCTACAGTTCTGTACTATGCTCAGTGCCTATTTATTAGGAGTATATATAAAGCACTTAACATAGTGTCTGACACGTAGATGGTAGTTTATTATTATTCTAATTCAGTACTCAAATTATTCACTTAATGTTCAAGTTAGATTTTTTTTTTTTGAGACAGAGTCTCACTCTGTTGCCCAGGCTAGAGTGCCGTGGCGTCAGCCTAGCTCACAGCAACCTCAAACTCCTGGGCTTAAGCAATCCTTCTGCCTCAGCCTCCCAAGTAGCTGGGATTACAGGCATGCACCACCATGCCTGGCTAATTTTTTTCTATATGTTTTTTAGTTGTTCACCTAATTTCTTTCTATTTTTAGTAGAGACGGGGGTCTCACTCTTGCTCAGGCTGGTCTCGAACTCCTGAGCTCAAATGATCCACCTGCCTCGGCCTCACAGAGTGCTAGGATTACAGGCATGAGCCACTGTGCCCGGCCTCAAGTTAGATATTAATTTAATTAAAACATACTTATAGTATATCTAACTATTAGAATTACTATACTATGGATATTTGTTTGTCAGGAGCTTAGTAGCTAACCAGATAAGTGAGCTGTGATTGTGGGAACTGGGGAAAAGGGTTAGTTAGGAGATGGGGCTTTTCTGTCAAATGTCAAATGTCTTGCTTTTTCCAAGAAATTTCTTCTGCCTGTTCTCCCAAACAACCCAAGGATAATAAAGTAAATAGCCTCTATTATAGGCTATTCATGTCACTTCCTTATCTTCGCAAATGGTTTTGTACTTATATTTTCACGGATCAAGTGAAAGTGAAAAAAATCTCTGTAGGAGATAAGATTATTTTAAATCCCTCTACACTAACAAACTCAATCCTTACTGTGGCCTCCAGGCACTGTCCTTTATAGGCCATGCCTACCTTTTCAGCTTCTCTCATTCTTATTCCCTTTGCTCTAACAATACTTTCATCTTGCTGTGAAGTGTACACACTGATTTTATTTCCAACACTGAATTTTTGTTTTTGTGTTTTTTGTTACTTGTGCTTTACTCCCTTACCCTCCACCCTCAACCCCAATAATCATCCTGTGGCTTCATTTTATGTCTCAGCTTAAATGTCAAGAAGCCTTTCTGGTTATCCTGTCTGAACTGTTATTTTTGTTTCTCATGGCCCTGCCTAATCTATCTGTAGTAACTTATTTATTGGTGTGTTTTCATCTGTGTTTCCCCTGCTAGAATGTGAGCTGCATGAGTGAAGGAACCTCGTCTGTCTTTGAATTTTATGAGGAAGAGAGAATGAGTGGCAGATTGTATATTGGAAATGTTAAATGATAAATCTAAGAATCTAAAAGTTCCTGTAGTTGATATCAGGGAAAATCCTGCTCAGGATTTTTTAAAAAGTCTGCTGTTGATCAAGAAGTAGATAATAAAAAAATCAATAAGTACTTGACCATTTCTTAGCTGACCTCATCTACTACTATCCCTTGCTCACAGCTCCAAAGCTGGATCGGCCATTTTCTTGTTCCTCAAGCACATTGAATAGGCGTTCAGTTTGGTATTTTGCAGTTACTGTTTCTTCTGCTTGCAGTGTTCTCCCAGACATTCATGTGGCTCTAGAACTTTTCACTTCCTTATCCAGTTTTTAGATAGCATCATTTTTTTGAAAGCATATTTGAATACGAGGGGCGGTACAAATCTGCTCTCTAAATTCAGTGTCCGTCCTCATAGTTGTTTATGTTGACTTAGATGAGACATGGTTCTTGAATTTTATTATACATTTGTTATAGCTATTTTAAAAGGGCTGTTTTTTTTTCTTTTTTAATATAGAAAGAGGGGAAAAAAGAGAAAGCTGTGGTGGACAAGGTGTTTTTATCAAGGCTCACACAGATTCTGAAAATCATGGTCCCTAGGACATTTTGTAAAGAGGTAAGTCTTATGAAATTATAATATTAGGTGTTCAACTTTTAAGGTTATGTGAGATCAGAACAAACGTTCTGTGTAGGTAAAGAAGGTTACTAAATTTTTGTCTTTAAATCATCACCTCTCAAAAAAAATCATCTGTCATGTAAGTATTCTAGTGCTAATTTTTAAATAGTATTCTCTTGATTATGAAGTATTATTTCATTCTATTTTATGTGAAATACTAGAATACTACAGTGCAGCCACCCTAAATTGTGTGGCTTTATTATAGTTAAGTACTATAAGTAAAAACAAAATTAAATTTAAAAAGACAAACCTTTTTATTAATTGAGATGGTAACAAAATCACATTGTTGTAGAATGTTTGAAGGCTGCTTCTTCATATTTGATTAAATGTTTTTAATATACCCAAAATGATATCTGAATCCAACAAGTATTTCAGGAAGTCAGCTGGTTGTAGGAATAAAGTCTTATTCTTTTCTTTGCCCTTTTATCTAGATTGTTTTTATTGGTATTTGATAAACATTTTTAATGATTGTTAAGGCTGTGTTCTCCATCTCTAATCCCCTCAGCATTTTCCCCATTCTATAACTAGAAATGTCATCAACTTTGACTCTTCCACTTCCCCATACCTCACCATTGAGTCACTGGGATCTGCTAATTTTTTCTATTCTTATCTGGATATACAGTATTCTTTAATTAGCCTTACTTCCAAGATCACTTCTTAAAATATTTTCTGCCAAATTTATCTTCTTAAAACATAATGTTTTGCATTGTTCAAATTTTTAAAAGCATTAGCTGTATAATCTAGTAATAGCAAGAATGGATAAGATATTCCAAAAGCAAAGCTTAGAGAGAACTTCCATTCTTCCCTCTTGCTGGACTTGCTCTCTTTTCCCTCACCTTAACATCATGTCTTGTTGATTCTGCCCTTAAGAAACTCTAAAAAAATAATGTGGTAACACTTGGTTTTTCCTGATTAGACAGAAGTAGTACATGTTTCTTGAAGAATGGATTGAAAAATGCAGCTAGATCTTTTTTTTCTTTTTGGCTCCTATCAGCCTTTTACTTATTTTGATGTATGGTTTCCTTGTATGTGAACGTAAAAATGGGATCACACACTTTTAAGATCTGGTCTTTTCCTTATATTTTAAATGTTCTTTCCAACTATCCTTGAGTTTCTTGTAAATTAGTCTCCCCCTTTACATTCCTGCTGTTCTCACTGTATTTTACCTGGATTATTGTAATTTCTTAATTGGTCCTTTTGCTGCTTCTCCTTTTCCAGTTAGTCTTCTTTCTAAAACCCCGATTAAAACATTTGGCTTCCTTTTTCTTATAGGGTAAATCACAACCTGACTTTGACCTTCCTTTCAATATCATCTGCTTAGAGGATTCTTTACTATTTTATGAACAAGCCCTACACACTTAGACTTTCATTTGTTCACAACATGATGTCTGTGACATCTTGTTCCTCCCCCTTACAAAAATGAGTATGTTTTTTAAAAAAATAGCTTAAGTCTCATTATCTTCTTTGAAAAGCTTTCCTGTGACTCTTCACGTATTACTAATTGTTATTTCATTCTACAACCTACCTGGTTTTAAAGAATCCTTATTTAAAATACATGCTTCTCTAGAAAGGTTCATGTATTACCCACCTAATCAGTTACAGCATAATGTTCATTTTAACTGTTGCAGGGGTTTGATGTAAAATATAAAATGAATGTGAGACATTGAATAGATCTCAGGGAGTCAGAATGCACTTACTTGGCCAACCTCCCATTTTTTCTGGGTCTAACTGTGCCTCTGAGTCATTTTATGAACCATCTTAGAGGCATATAAAAATTCAAGTTTAACCCCAGTTGAAGAAAATGAAAAATTCACATAGAAATCACAGAAGATGGGAGGTACAGATAGAGTGATTAATTAATTGATGTATGAAATAAAGAAATGAAAATATATGTGTTATATGAATACACATTCATATAGTATGTGGAAGTTTATATCATAAGGTAAGGGACTGCCTATATTACTACAAATCTTTGGTCTGACATAGTGCATGAACACATTAATAATGGGGTTAGTGGTGGTTCTGAGGACATTGTTTATATAATGGCATTTCAGAACTGTTAATAATCAAAGTTTGCCAGATTTTGCTAAAGTGAGACAAGTAAACTTGGTACTTCTTTTAAAGAAAAATTAAGCCAAGAATATAAAATAAGGGAAAAAATAATTGTCTAATGTTACCTTCATACCTCAATAGTTAATATAGGATTGAGATTGTATTAAGGTCTGAATTAAAAGTTGGCATTACAGGTAAAGTGACATCTACAGATAGCATTTATTAAAGTTCTTCTGTTGTCAATTGAATACTTAACTTTGGAATTATGGGGTAGAGTAGGAGGACAGTGTCTTGCCTTGTCTGGCAAATATTGGGGTAGCAGATGTCATAGCTCAATTGCACAGACTTTCTTTGACATTGTTTTCTTACATCTTTATTTATTACTTCTATGCTTATGACTCCCTGCCTTGTCTTTCACATAAAGGGCTATATTTCTAGTATCTTCACCTTTTTTAAAAACAGTGTTTGTTTTGCAAAAATTACATAATAGATGCAGTTGTCCCTTTAGTAACTGTGAAACTGAATATATTATCCAACAAATGTCTACCCCCTCCCCACCCCTGTAGGCCCTCTTCCTTGACTTAACTTCTATGTTACTGTCTTATTCTTCCAGTTTAAAAGGTTTAAGGTCAGCTTTAAATTATGTGTGGGGATCAGGGATGGCAGGATTCTCACCTCACACAGAGAGGTGAATCCTTGCCAGTTGTCTAGCCTGTCAACTCTCCCTCTCTTCGTAATCCATCTTGCACACAGCGTTGCTTAAGTAACGTTCTCTAAATATCACTTTTTGTTTTACCTAGAATCTTGCAATAATTTTATATTGTGTAAACTCTGCTGGATTTGCAATACCATGCATACTTAATATAGCTTTTATCTCATTTATTCCATTAAATCCTTTACTTTTTTAAACCCTTAATCCTCATTTTCACCTTTGTTTTACTTGGTCTATTTAGCATATTTCTAATGCCCTAACCACCTTTTGTTACTCCAAACCTTCCCTTCCTACCACTTACCACATGAAGTGATACAAATATGCTTGCCTAAATTTGTCTGTTTCCTTGTCTATTTGTGTGTGTGTGTGTAAATCTTGCCTTCATAACAAAATTGAAAGCCCTGTGAAATCTGGGGCTCTATTAGAGATTGTTTCTAACAAATTTATCAAATATATTCTACTTACACGAAACTTTAGGGTTCAATATTTGTTAGTTGTTAAACAGTATATTGACAGTTACTGTCATTTTTCTTTGTTAAAGTTGTATATTAAAAATACAAGAAAAATCACAATACACGGTGATCCAGGTGATTTGAATTATACTCCTAGCTTCTGTCCTTGACTAGTTATATGAAGGCAAGTCATTGGACCTGCCTAGGATTCACTTTTCAGTTCTCCAGGAGAGAGATTAAATGATCTATAAGGCTCTTACCATTTCTATAATATTTTTAAGTTCCTTTTAAACTGTTTTAAAAAATTGAACATAAGGAAAATGTCAGCCAACTGTATTAAAGCTAGAAAAAGCTTTGACTTTGGAAACCAAAAATCTTTACTAAGGTAATGTTCCTTTTAATTTTCTAAAATGCATTTATTTAATTTACTACACCTGGTTTATTTTAGACAGGTTACTTGATACTTATTGCTGTGATGCTGGTGTCTCGAACATATTGTGATGTTTGGATGATTCAAAATGGAACACTCATTGAAAGGTACTTTTTCATCTGCCTTCCTCCCATATGTATGAAATACTAATTTGTTTCATATTTAAGCATTATCTTTATAAGCAAGGAATAGATTCTAAATTAGGTAAAAGATGCTTAAGTCAAATCATGTGTGTGTTCATTTATTGTTTCCCATATGCCAGGCAACGTGCTGTACTATGAGTGGGATTTTATGTAACAGTGAACAGGAGAAACTGTATCCCCCTTGCTGAACTGACAGTTTATAGAGTGGTAGAGACAAGTAGACAGAAAATTAAAATGCAATATAATAAGTACTTTAATGGGGATTTAAAAAAGCCATCAAGTTTTATATCCAAATAATGAGATAATTTGGAGAAAAATATCAAAGCATTTCAAAGAATCACATTGAGCATGTTTATTAGAAGGGAAAAAATTCTTAGACGTTTCTTTTTTTGTCTGAAGTTAGTGCTTTTTATATTTTTTACTGTAGTCTTTCTACACATTATTAATGCAATTGATAATTTTGAATATAAAAACTTCAAAAGTGTCAGTTGGGATATCTTGGGTTATATCCATTTACCATTTCTGTTAATAAAGAATTTTATTTATTTATTTTAGTTTAGTTTACTTTAGTTTTTATTTTTATTATTTTTTTTTTGAGACAGTCTTGCTCCTTTGCCCTGGCTACAGTGCCGTGGTGTCACCCTAGCTCACTGCAACCTCAAACCCCTGGGCTCAAGTGATCCTCCTGCCTCAGCCTCCCAAATAACTGGGACTACAGGCACACCCCCCCAACACTGGGCTAATTTTTTCTATTTTTATTAGAAACAGGGTCTCACTCTTGCTTAGGCTGGTCTCAAACTCCTGACCTCAAGTGATCCAGCCACCATGTCCAGCCTAAGAATTTATTTTTATTATACCAATTTGAATGTCAGAGTTAAACAAATTTTTTTTGTAATTCTCTTTCCTGGTAATGCAGTATTTTGTCAGAAAATTTCTTAAAATATTTAATATAACTTTTTGAATGACAATACTTAAAATTTTTAAATGCCCCAAAATTTTGAAATAAAAGTTTTTTCTCTTAGATCCTCGATTTGCTTCTTAGAGGATTTGTATTAGGAGGAAGAATGTTTATACCCATGTTTTCTAACTCATTTCTCTAGGACAATAAAGAAGCATATCTATGCAGGATTAAAGCCTTTAAGCACATACCTCTGAATATGGGTAAATGTTGTAGGATCTTTTATTAAAGACAAGTCTCCCTGAAACATCAGTCCCGTGCCTTTTTATTTTAATCAAAGTAATATATGAACATAGTTTTGAAAGTAATATGTGAAGGTAGCTTAAAGTCAAACATTCCTACAGGACTTGGCTCCTCCCACTCCCAACTGTCATTACCCAGAGCCAATCATTTTCTATTCCTTTTACTATTTCATCTCTTATTTTATGTCTGCATTTCCTTACAGCATACTTGTATTGCTGTTTATAGATTTTTTTCAGTTTCAGAGTATATGTATTCATTTCCTACTTTTGAAGGTGAGAGTTAGCTCTTTTATACTCTTATCCATACCCCATACCCATGCTTGTCTTCTCATATTGCAATTTTGTTAAATTAGAATTTACTGTTTCCATGATTTTGACTATTGTTTGCAGCTAAGCCACATGGTATGCTTTGGTGGTGGTTCCTTTTCCATACAACTTTTTGTTTTTCCTAGCAAACACTACTACGAAGGCTAAGGCAAGAGGTACTGTTGAGACCTGGGCTAGAGTGCAGTGATGTGATCTTAGCTCACTGCAACCTCAAACTCCCCCTGGTCTTAAGAGTACCTCTTGCCTTAGCCTTCAGAGTAGCTGGGACTACAGGCATGCGGAAGTTTTCTATGGGATCTCAGGCTGGTCTTGAATTCTTGGCTTTGAGCAATCCTCTCAGAGTGCTGGGATTCTAGGTGTGAGCCACTGTGCTCCACCCAGCCATCACTCTTTGAAACATCCCAGGTGATTCTAATGTGCAGTAAAGGTTGAAAACCACTGATCTAGCTGCAGCTTGGGTGTTGAGGCCTATTGCCATCTGATTGCCCTTCCTTTGCTCATCCCCCATTCCCACCCTCTCAACTTTTTTTTTTTAATTGTTGATGTGTTACTGGTGCTTGAAAATTTCACTGAATACTGGTATGCATTTTCTTTTCATTCATTGTGAAGGGTACTAGGTGTGCTCTTTTCAATCTAGAAATTCATTCTTCATTCTGCGAAATTTTTTTTGTGTTTTTAAAAAATTCTTCCTCTATTTTTTCTGGAATCTTTATTAGCTGAATGTTGGACCCCCAGACTGATTATCTTATAATTTCTCTTCTATTTTCATCTCTGATATTTTATTCTATTTTCTAGGTAATTTCTTTTATCAGCCAGTCAGCCAGTGAATTTTTGTCATAATTTTGTTTCTAGGCTCTATCTTTTATATGGATATTAATTTTTATAGCAATCATTCTTTTAAGTATGTGACATTTTTTCATCTCTAAAGCTATTAATTAGTTTAAATTTTTTTTTTTTTTTTTTTAGCTCCCTGCATTGTTTCTGTTTCCTTCATGGTCCTTTATTATTCTGATCTTTGTCATTAGCGGCTTTCCTCAAACTGTGACTCTTGGCTGTGAATTCATATTTAAAAGTTAAGGCCTTAAAAATTTAATAGAAGCAGGAGTTAAGGGTTTATTGATTGGTCTCTCTTGAAGGATGTTTGTAAGGGGGAGCGCAAGCAGGCCCGATCTGTTGATAAAAATGCAATCTCTCCAACTGTAATATTATTAACTGCCTTGTGGCAGAAATATACAGATTTCATCTATTATGAACAACATCATATAGATATCAATGTAGAATCAGTCACATATTACATATAAAGAACCCTATACAATAATAGTACAGAATAGAAAATTAGTTTTTTTTTAAAGGTTTTCTTCCCTTTTATTCAGGTTTTTGTGATTTCATACTTTGTAACCCAAAAGAATATTAACTTTTCTCAAATAGTGATTTTCAGTTTTAATTGAATAGATGCTAATTTTAATTTTCTCAAAGACTTAATAACCTGGGAAAAACACAATGCCAAGTGTAGGTGTTAACGTTAATTTAATTGGCAATGATGATGTCGATGCTAAGGGAAAACTTCCCCTTTGCTCTTTGAAGGTTTGCTGAAAATCAGCTGACAGAAGGCAGATTAATAGGAGAAAAGGTGTACAAATTTTTATTAATGTGCCAGGGTTAATCAAGTCATTCTGTGATTTTCCCCCGTATCCCCCTCCCACCCCACCAAGTGGGGTATAGATTTTTAAATACCCTTCTTAGGTGAAAGGGAGATGGAGAAGTGTGGAAGATTTTAGGAGAGTAGTAAATGATTTTTAGGGGCATTCAATGGGCTTGGAGAACATACAGTGGCCTGGGACAAGTCTGTTTGTAGTTTGTGACAACAGTCTGCCCAGGTGTGCATGGATACACTTTACTCTTTCTTCCTGCAATGTGAGTTCGGTTAATGAATACTCCAGGAAGGGACCAGAGGTAATTGTTTTCTTCTTTGGTGGGTCTGGAGTTTAGGCAAATAAGGGAACTTCTAAGAAGAACTTCATCCTATATTTTGGGAGAGACAAAGGATTGAAAGACAGCGGGGAGGGAGAAGATCTGAGAGACTTTGAGGCTTCTTCAGTTCAGCGTGTCAAAGCATCATGTTTTGGGGTATTGGTTTCTGAGTCCCAATAATAGACTAGAGGAAAGTTATGTAGCATGAGCAAGCTTATAATTCTACTAGATAGACTAGTCACCCTATTGGGTACTCAGTTTTAAAATTTATTTATGAGATTTTTTAAAATTGGTTTTTATTTTTTCTGTGAATTTCTAAAAGTTTTTTAAAAAATATTATTTTGATATACTTTAAACTTACAGGAAAGTTATAAGAATAGCACAGGGAACTTCCTTATACTCTTAACCCACATTTACCAATTGTAAGACATTTTAAAGTTAATTATTAACTTTCTCTTTAATAAATATTTTTGAGCCTCTGCTGTGTATGAGATCTTTAATATTTGATCACATGTCAATATCTAGTATTTGGTCAAATTCAAAGTTTTAAAATACTGTGCATTCATAATAAGGAGCAATTTTATTTGAAAAATTAACAATTCTGTATCTCACTATTAAAGCTACATTGTAAATTGATTTATCTGTCTTTTCCTTTTTGCCTTTTCTAAAGTACATCTAGATTCACGTATTTCTGCTAATAAGAAACTCAAAGAGACTTGTTATAGTCCTTAATGTACTTCATTTTAATATCCTTTTCATATTTTAATTTTATTTTTTAGTAGTGGCTAATGACTTTGGAGCATGGGCAAATCTTAAATAGGACAAGACACCCTCTTTAAGGTAGAAACTGTAATGATTCCATGATATGGAGGAAAATCCTTCATACCCTGTTGCTGCTTTACTAATCATAAAGGTGTATTTTATTTTCACCCATTTGGCTACAGGCAGCATTTAAAAATTACCAAACCATTTTTTATAAGACTCTTTATATATTTTAGAAGTAATGATAATACTCTTTCCTAATTATTATTATTTTTTTTTTTGCAGTGGAATAATAAGCAGAAATAAGGCTTTATTCAAGAAACCATTTTTTAAATTTATAGCTGCTACTCCAGTGGTAAACCATTGCTGAATGATGGCATGTTCTTTATCAAAATGTTATAATTTTGTGTGTTTCACAGCTTGGGCAGCACTAAAGCACTTTAGTTTTATGTTAAAACTAAAGTTTCGTTCAAACAATTTTAACATAAACCTCAAACTTTTTGTACTGTCTTAATTGCTTAATGTCTCTAATATTCTTATTGCTATAAACAACATTTCTGTTTTAACTTTCTTCTAGTTCAACTGTTTTGTTTTTTTAAATTTTTTGCTTTTTAGGGGTTATATCAAAATTGGACTATTTCTCTATCAGTAACATTTCCCAATGTAGGTTCTGTGGAATCTTAGCTAATGCTACATACTAAAAACCCCTCTCAGGGAGTTACAGTGCACATATTATACATTAAAAGCTTCGAGAAGGTCTTTGATAAAGACATTTGTTATCTTTGTTTAACCCAGGTTTTCCCAAATATATTTACCTGATCCCTTATAAAAAGGAAATTTTTTTTCCATCATATACCAGTCATTTTTTTGTGAGCAGCTAGGTTTAAATCATTTAGTCTAGTGTTTCTCAAATATATTTTATACATTTTATATAAATATACTTTAATACATTTGGGAATATTAATAAGTGTTATTTGAAAAAGATCTGTGATCAAATAAATTCTCTTTAGTAGTGAAAGATCCTTATATGATATAATAATAGTTTCTAAACTTTGTAGTGGAACCCTTACTTAAAATTTTAATGTATATTTTGAAAACAGATAAATATGTGTTAATAAAACAGATTAAAATCAGGTAAAAGGGAGCTGGTCTAGTTGAAGTGTGTTGAGGGACCTGAAATTTCTACAGAACCGTTCTGAGGCTCTGAGGACCCCCACTGATCTACTCTTATCTATCGTTTTTCATTGGCAAACTAGGACCCATAGGCTAAATGTCACTGCCTACCATCTGTTTTGGGAAATTTTACTACAGTACAACCACTGTCGTTCTTGGCTGCTTTTGCCTTGCAGTGGAAGACTTGAGTAGTTGCAACAAAGACATTTATGCTCCACAAAGCCTAAAATATTTATTCTTGGTTGGATGCAGTGGCTTACATCTGTAATCCCAGCACTCTGGGAGGCTAAACTGGGAGGATTAATTGAGGCCAGGAGACCTAGGCTGCAGTGAACTGTGATTGCACCACTGCACTCCAGCCTGGGCAACAGAGGAGACTCTGTCTCAAAAAAAAAAAAAAAAAATTACTCCTGTAAAAAGTTCGCCATCCCTTATTAGTCTGTCTTCCTGCTGTTAGTTCATACAAATGAGAATTGTAATGTTAAAATATGCTAAAACAAACAAATGATACTTTTTTAAATCTATAATAATCCATTCCTGGGGCTGTAAAGTTGTTAATTGTTTTGCCATCTAAACTCCTTTTGTGGCAGCTCAAGCCTTTTTTTTTTTTAAGATTGCCATTTCTACTAAGGAAAGAGCTAGTTATTCTATTTAATTTTGTCATTTGCAGAGTGAGGTTCAAGCAAGTTGTTTAAAATTATTAAATTTCTAAAGTTGTAAACTTCGTTTTATAAGAAAATAGTGTTTAGGTTTTTCTCCTTATTGATTCTTTTGATTCAGTAGAAATTTCCTAGAGTAATTTTAGAGCTTTACAGAAATTTTCTTAGCTGTATATTTTGCTTCTTTTGCAACTAATGCATTGCATTGCATGTGGTGGTTTGCAGTGGTATCATTGGTCGTAACAGAAAAGATTTCAAGAGATACTTATTCAACTTCATCGCTGCCATGCCTCTTGTAAGTTTAATTCATTAAAAATCTTATTTACGTAGGGGAAATAAATGTCTTATTAAAATCTTTAAGGATTTTTACTTATTAAATTCTTTAAAGATTTAGGATATTAAATTCCTATTTCAAGTTTAGTTCTGTAATTCTAGTATAATTTTTCAATGTAAACCTTTAAGTAGGAAAATTAAAAGGAATTATGTTTGGTTCAGTTTCATTTATAGTATACATGTGTGTGATTTTTTTTTTTTTTAAACCTTTAGGCCAGGTTTTTGTCAGTTTTGGCAGCATCTCTTTAGATGGCAGTAGCATCCCTCTTCCAGTTGTGACAACTAAAAATGTTTCTAGCCATTGCCAGATTTGAAGGTAGAGGGTGTGTGGGGGGGGGAATCTCCGTAGTTGCTTTATGCCATAAACCTTATAGTAACTTGAACTACTCATGTGGTTTAAATTAAATTGGAATTTATGTTCTGAATTTATTAAAAATAGTTTAGTCTAAAACACAGGTGATTTTTCTTAGCTTGGTTCTTATTGTTATTTTATTGGCACTATAAGAATTTTAGTGTTCTAAATTTTGGGATAAAAAGGAGAAGCTTGGTTATAAAATCCAATTAGACTGAAAATATGTCAGAAAATCTATTAATAGTTTAATAAAGCTCAAGGATGGACATACATAGTTTTTAGACCTCTTAAAATACAAAATTGAGATAAGCAACGTAGAAATGAAAGATTGAAATTCAGCAGACTGGTGTTTCGTAAAGTTCCAAGTAAAGTTTGACATACGATAATTCAAGCCAATTGCATTTGGTTTAGCTAAATCCAGTAAAGTAAAACAGAACTGAATTTTATCAATTTGGACTATCAGTTATAAAAATCATAGGTTTGGGACACAGCAAATGATAGAGAAATAAATTATAATTTATTAAGTAGAAACAAAGCAAAACCAATAATATTTGTTTGTTTATTTTAGATCTCTCTGGTTAATAACTTCTTGAAGTATGGGTTAAATGAGCTTAAACTGTGCTTCCGAGTAAGGCTCACTAAATACCTCTATGAGGAGTATCTTCAGTAAGTGATAACCTATTTTTTAAAATATTTAAATTGTACAGTAATATTTATGAAACTGAGATACAGAAATTTTTGTTATTTATTGTATATGTTTTTCAAGAAAACTGCTCTTAAGCACAGAAGCATATTGGGAGCAATCTCTCAGTTATTTGGAACCTAGCCCTGGCTATTCCATAATTTGGCAAGTCGTCATTCTCTGGACTTGCTTTCTTATCTCTAAAATAAACTAGGACAATCTGCAGAGTCTCTTCTGGCTCCAGACTTTTCTGTTTCTATGTATTTGCACAAGGTGGTATAATGTGAATTTTTTTCTTTTGTTTTTAAAATAACCTGTTTTAAAATTATTTTCTTATTGTAATTTTAGAGCTTTCACATATTATAAAATGGGAAATCTGGACAACAGAATAGCTAATCCAGACCAGCTGCTTACACAAGATGTAGAAAAATTTTGTAACAGTGTAGTTGATCTGTATTCAAATCTTAGTAAGGTAAGTTTCTCCACTTTTTAAAATTATTTGTTTAATTTGTTGAATTTTGATTGTAAGCAAATTTATATAGAATTGATTTGATGGACAGAACAGTAGCATATAAACATTTAGTACTTTTTATAAGAAAATTAGAATTGTCATAGTCTTAATTATAATTATTTGATTTCTTATATTATTTTTGTGAGATGCTTTGGCCAAGAACTGATAATTTAGTGTCATATAAAAATTCTTGTAAGGATTTTGCAGGCTGATAACAGTAAAACCACAGAAATTTGAATTCTCATCTCTTGACCTGTGTACCTCCTAGCTGTTGCTAGAGATTGACTATCAATTTATGTTTCTAATTCCACATTTATAACGCTAGACCAGGACTTCCTTTCTGCCCATTTCTCTGCTTCAGTGTCTCTAATTTTAATAGATCATTTAAGTAGTAGTCAAAAAAATTTCACAAGATAAAAGTTTATTTCAAATTTCTAATTACCGTTTTTCCCCTTCTTCTCAGGATATTGCCTAAGGTCTTAATTCTTACTGGCCTTAACTAGTTTTCTTTTTTCCTGCTAATTTTAGTTCTTACTTGGGTTACTCATCTTACCTCACCACCAGTATTATAGCTTTTGCTATAGTCTTCTCATGAAGCCATCTTCTTTGCCATTACCTTCTGCATTGAGTAGGACATGCAGTGGGCACCTATCAGGATGTCTACCCAGCATGCCCGCCCTCTTCATCTGAGAAACTCCAGTTCTCACTCTAATTCACGTGACTGCCCTTGGTCTGGGGTAGAAGCTTGTCTCAAACTGGACTGATAATACCACCTTTGCCTCTGGTCACACAGTTGACCCACATATTCAGTCTTAGGACAAAAAGTATATACAAGGGCCTGGGTCACATTGTAAGACCAGGAATGTTCCTGCTTGTGGATGGAGGGAGGATAAGCAGTTCTTAAAAAAAAAGATATATGTGGGCAAGAGCATCTCTTCTCATGCCCACTACTAAGATACATTTTCACTCATGCCGAACTTTATTCTTTATTTAGCTCTCCAGAAGCCTTTGCTAGCTGACCCCAAACTCTAGGAAGTCTTAACACTACAAATAGTTCAGCAAACCAGCCCTCTTTTCTGCTGCCATTACTATACTTTAAAATTTGTTTTCTCTGTGTGTACATGCATGTGGGGTCAGGGTGGGGTATGTATAAAACTTTTCATGTAATTATATAGATATCATATATTTTTTGCATTTTAGCACTTGAGCAAGTCTGTAATTTAAGTCTTGATGCTTCTGTAGCAGAGAAGAATATCAAATTAATTAGTTACCTTTAACTGTACTTGAATTGTACAAGTATCTCTAGCTTCTTGATAATTTATGTGGCAAGAAAAAAGGACCAATCTTAGTACAAGTCAATTAGTAAACCAAGCCATCTATCCCAGTAATATTATGTAGATATTAGAAAGAGGTGGCTGTAGTCTTAAAGTGAATGAACACAATTTGAGCTTCTTGAAAAACATTTCAAAATATATACAACTGATAGCGTATCAGTTGTCTTTGTGTATGAGGAGCAGTACATTAATATTTTAGTTTTAGAAGCTTGAGTTTTATATACAGAATTAGATTCAAAGGCTCACTTATTTCAATATATAGATGATGTGATAAAGTAATAGAATCAGACAACATTAGAGCAGGAAGAGCATTTCACTTCACAGATGAAGATATATAGAAACCAGAAAAGTTGGTAGAAGATTTGAGGTTACAACTTAGGTCATTTTATGTAGTGTCTTTATATTACACTGAGCAAGTACTAAGTTAGTAATGGTTAATTATCACAGTAGAGGTATCTTAGTTAATGGAAAGTGGTAAAGATTTTTCCGACTTGATAGTAGATGTTGTTCAGGTTGTCTCCATTTTAAGTTTCTTGAGATAAAAGCTGTTATCTTGTTTATATTCATTGACCTACATACTATTATAGTTCCTTATACATGGTGGGAACTAAACATATTGATAATTATATATTAAATGTTTTTGCATTTAATATTTTGTATTAGCTATCATTCTAGTTCTTTTGTTTTAATTCTGTGCATTCTAATATTTATTTTACAGCCCTTTTTAGACATAGTTTTGTATATCTTTAAGTTAACAAGTGCAATTGGAGCTCAGGTGAGTCTACTTTTATTTTATCTTTAAGTTTTTATAATACTGTGTCATGAATAGCTTAATAATGGTCTATAAGAATTTTCATATATCCCAAATAATGTGTTTTCACATCATCTATCTAACACAGTCTGGTTATAAAATAGTACTTTACTAGAGATTTAAAAAGGACTTATTTGGCTTTTTAATTTTTCTTAAGATAGATACTTGGAAAAATTTTGTGACATTAAAAACCAGAAGTACTTAAACATTGAATATACACGTACTTATTGTTGCAAAGTAATGTCTATAAAGAGATTTGGAGAAAGCCATTTTAATATAAAATTTGAATGTTAAAACATCAAAAGTGCATTTAGAATGGGTATAACAGTTTCAAGAATATTTTATAATAAAGTAAATGGTTGGCTATTCCATAAGCTTTATCACCCAGTGTCTGATATTTGTGATGGCAAGAATCACCTTTAAATTTTCTTTGAGTATTCTCATTGAAATCTAACTTTAGTTGTTTAATATGTAATGTTGTTATACGCTTATAACACAATCGTATAATAATGTGGTTGTTGTATGTGTATGTATGTGTGTATGCATCTTGTATTTGGTTAACAAATAATTTATATAGTGATTTTTGTTGCTTTCTGAAACACCAGGGAAGGCAGTTTTTAATTTGAATTTTTTTGTCCATCTTCCTCTTTACGATCTTGTGATCCAGATTTAATCATTTTTATAAGAATGATTGTTTTACTGTAAGCAAGGGAATAGGTCCAATCCCTCTTGTTTCTATGCTGTATTATTTTTTGGGTACTTACTACATTTTTATAATACTTAAATGTGTTTCCATGTCTTCCTGTTATCTGATTCTGTATTTTTTAAAGGTAGAAACTATTTTAATTATCTCTTTGGTCCATATTTATAGTAGTTGTTGAAATGCATTGAATTGATCAGATTTAATTAAAAAATATCTTGAATACATAACTATATTCCTCATACATTGTGCTAGATTGTAGGAACAAAAAGATGAGTAAGACATGGTTCCTGCTGAAGAGGAATTACAATATGGTGAAAAGGGGTAGATATTCAAGCAATTATAATGCAGTGTGATATGTCCAGTAATAGAAATTTCAGTATTTAGTGCCTGGAGGAATAGGAATTGATATTTCAGCTACTTTGGGGAGGTACATGGGTGTTCATTAGCTATGTCAGGCTTCCCAAACGTAAGAATAGCCTCACTGAATGGCATGTTCAGGTAACATTCATTTTAGTATGACAGAGCATAGGATATATAGGGGAGTGAGAGAAGAACCTGTGATGAGCTTAGAAAGGTAAGCCTGAAGCTTCTCTGTTGGGATGGTCAGTGGGTGATGAGGTCACTTACAAAGTTAGAAGGAACAGTGGCTGGAAGAAAGATGCATAAGCAGGGAAAGGCAGATAGAGCTTGTCTGGGGAATTGAACTTGAGGCATCTCCACAGTAGTAAGGTGAAGATGTGTGGTACTTACTTGGAAATAGTATCTTGGGTTCATGAGAGTGATAGGACTAGAGGTATAAATTTGGGATGAGAAGAGAGCTAAGGAAGGAACCTGAGAGAATATTAACATTCAAAGAGAAGACAAAAAAGAGGTCTGAGAATTATTGTGGAATCTTAAGAGGTTATCAGGAAGAGATCCAACAGAAGAGTGTTAGATGCCACAAAGTAAGAACTGCAGTTAGGAGTTTTTAGGTGAGCAAGTGCAGGAATGCTGAGAGTTGAGCTGCAGTGGGTGGAGAAGTATATGAGTAGTAAAAGTGTAGAGGCTAGTGTGTATTTTTTCAGAAAAGAAACCAGGGGGAAAAAAATTAACCAAAAGAGCAATTTCTTTCAGTCACTGGGGTTAATTATAGAAATGGTACATGTTCACATCCAGTGAATTTATTGTGATATCCTAGAAGTTTGTGTATCTTTCTCTCCCAATAATAATAGGGCCCAGCAAGCATGATGGCCTACTTGGTTGTTTCTGGGCTATTCCTAACTCGACTTAGAAGACCCATTGGTAAGATGACAATAACAGAGCAAAAGTATGAAGGAGAATATAGATATGTTAATTCCCGGCTCATCACAAACAGGTAAGGAGAAATGCATTAAAGCTGTACTAAAAATCCATTTTTGTGGATATTGATGTCATTTATTTGACTCCAGAAAGTCTGGTAACACTGTTATTGAAATAGTATGCATATATGCTTGTTTCGAACCTACACATTATAAAGGATATTACTTTTACAAGGTAGTAATCCTCCATAGTTTGAACTGTTTTTCTTGTGTTAACCAGGTAGTATTCCTCATTCACCTGTTCATTACCTTCTGTTGACTAATTTTCTGTTAATTTCACTTTAAACATAGTCAACATACAATTCAAATTCAAATATACTTACAGTACCTCAAAGAAAATTTTGTCTTAATTTATCCACAAATATTTTTAAGACTGTTATGCTTAATGGAATTACTGTTTCAGTGCTTGTTTCTCTATTTTCCAGATAGTTTTACAATCTAAAATAGGAAAAAAAAAAGTGAACTTTGGAGCTAGCCATACTAGTGTCAAAATTTACCTCTTCCTCTTATCAGTTATATATGATTTTAGCAAATTATTCACAGCCTCACTTTTCTTCTTTATAATAGGTAGATAATATAGAATTATTATAATGATTACATTTAATAATGTATATAAAGCTTCTAGTTCAGTTTTTGATGTGGAGAAAGTACTAAATTTTCTCAAGTTGATTTGTCAACTTTGAGTCACTTCAAGGGTTCTAATATTTAATACGCTCTAGGCATTTACAAAATTACTTAGGAAATTACTCTTTTAACATTAGTTCTCTCTTCCCCTATGTCCTTGGATTGCTAAAATGGTATCAGTTTTATTTATTTGTTTATTTATTTAGAGGCAGAGTCTTGCTCTGTCCCCCAGGCTGGAGTGCAGTGGTACAATCATAGCTCACTGCAACCTTGATCTCCTGGGCTCAAGCAGTCCTCCCACCTCAGCCTCCCAAGTAGCTGGGACTACAGGTGTGCGCCACTGTGACTGGATAATTGTTTTTATTTTCTGTAAAGATGAGATCTCGCTCTGTTGCCCAGGCTGTTCTTGAACACCTGGCCTCAAGCGATCCTCCTGCCTTGCTTCCCAAAGCACTGAGATTACAGGCCTGAGCTCACTCCAGGCTTGAAATGGTACCAGTTTTAAGTGGGTTTTTGTGCTCTGGGACAGGAGAGGAAGAGAGTGTTAAGTAGAGAGGTGATTTGCCAAGTAAATGAAAGATGATATCAGCTAGGATGCTTTTTACTGCAAGAAACAGAAAATATGAGTCATGACTTCAACAATAAAGACATTTCCTACTTCCCATAAGAACCCTAAAGACAGAGCAGTTCACTAGACACAGCTGATCGGTGCTCTCACTCTTCTTTGATATTCTCTTGGCTCTCCCCTCCTTTGTGTGCTGCCCGTTTCCTCAGGCTGATTCTTTTGATCACAGGATGGCAAAAGCAGTTCCAGATCTCACTAGCCCCGCTCCCCTGCAAAAAGGTCCAGAAACAAAAAGGAGCCATATCTTCTGTTGTCTCTTTAAGAGAGCAAAGAAACATTTCTCAGGAGTCCCATAGCTGACTTTCCCGTCTCATTGGCCAGAATTATCACTTACTCATGCCTAATAGCCATCACAGCAAAGTGATGGGCTTAGGACCAATTTGGACCCATACCCTAGGAATGGGGTTGAGGCCATTCCTAAAGCATTAGGGTACACAGAAAAGGATAGATAACTAAGAAAATTGGGATTCTTTTAGGAAGAAGGACATGGAAGACAATAGATGTCAGATAGGCAGCCATCAGTATTCCAGGATGTGTTGTCCTTTTAGATTTTTCATTAGAAATAAAATGATTCAGTTCAGGAGAAGGAGAATCCTCACCTCATCTTCTTCAATGGAGAGGAGGTAGAAGGAAGTTTTAAAAAGTAATTATAGGCCAGGCGCGGTGGCTCACGCCTGTAATCCTTGCCCTCTGGGAGGCCGAGGTAGGTGGATTGCTCAAGGTCAAGAGTTCGAGACCAGCCTGAGCGAGACCTCGTGTCTACTAAAAATAGAAATAAAAATTATCTGGACAACTAAAAATATATATAGAAAAAAAATTAGCCGGGCATGGTGGCGCATGCCTGTAGTCCCAGCTACTCGGGAGGCTGAGGCAGTAGGATCGCTTAAGCCCAGGAGTTTGAGGTTGCTGTGAGCTAGGCTGACGCCGTGGCACTCACTCTAGCCTGGGCAACAAAGTGAGACTCTGTCTCAAAAAAAAAAAAAAGTAATTATAGGTGTGGATTTGTGGGATTCTTATACCCTGGAGGTCTGTATCATTGTGTAAAGGAAAACACAAAACCCATGACAAATGTGATGCATCTTTATGGAAAGTTAATTTTACTTGAAGAGGTTGAAGGAGGAGGTACCTTGTTTTCATGAAAAAATATGTCCATTTTCAAGTGGAGTATGAAATTCACATTTTTAAGGGAAAAAAGAGATTTTAAAGACATATTGGGTATTTATTGAAGGCTGTTTGAACTGTACCTTCTAGACTTCTGTGTAAACATTTGCTTTCCTCTGCTATAAGAGATACTTAGCTGGGAAAGTTTACATCATACAGTAGAAAGACTATAAACTTTAGCATCAGATATAAGTTATAATTTCAGCTTCTTGACTTGCTGACTGTGTGACTTTCACAGATTTGCTCGATTACACTGAACTTTTCTTCATCTATAAAATGCCCCTTTTTTTCTAGTCAACATACCTGTGGGCCTTGTATGCCCATTAAGGCCAGCTCAAGAAAAGGGGAGCTGCTGTGAGGATGTGGTGGGGTTCCAAGGTTCCCTCCTAGGAGCTGGCACTGTGAAGCCATCAGTCCTTAGCCTGCTTTTCTTTCAAAGGCTGTATGTTAAGGCATCACTACCCATCTTTTTCTAGCTGTTGTTTTTTCCTCTCCCTCCTGTCTGGGTCTATACTTTAACTTATAGTCTATAATGTCTATCCCAGCCCTTTGTATATATCACCACAACTTCCTTCTGTATCTTATTTCAAATATCTGAGAATTAGCCCAACGTATCTTTCCCAGCCAGGCTACATATGGTATTGGTTGCAGTGCAGTGTATAATCCAGTCAGGTGTATATTCCTGTGCTCCCATCAGCTGAGCTAGGAGCAGGATCTCAAGTATAGACCATAGCTTCAGATAAACCAGATAAGCTCTTAGTCACAAAGTGCCCATTTAAATACAAAAGTTCAGTCATTAAATACTGTATTTCAATTATTTTTCAGGCATATGTAACATTAAAATTAATTGCTGAATTATTTTCTTTAATAGTGAAGAAATTGCCTTTTACAATGGGAATAAAAGAGAAAAGCAGACAATCTACTCAGTCTTCAGAAAACTGGTAAGAAAGCATACTTGAGGCTCATGTGTTCACAGAAAGATTTTTTTTTGGTCCTATGCCAGAAGGTATATATATAAATAAACATATGTATATAAACATCCCTTTTATATATATGCATATCTTAAAGATATCTTTAAAAATAGGTATAAGTAATTTTTACATTATATTTTCAATAAAAATGAGATTAAAAACTATCATATCAATGTATTAAACTGCCCATTTATAAAAATGGATAGATGTATTAAGATAATCTTCAGTGTGTTTTCACAGAGCTTGCTTAGAGGTCTTATATAGTGATAAATTTAGTGATTCCCACAGAAAGAATTTGTTCCTGTAGCATTCATGAAAATACAGTGAAGATTATTATGTAGAGCAGGAGTTAGCAAACTTTCTGTAAAGAGCTAGATAGTGTAATGTATTTTAGGCTTTTCAGACCATACAGTCTCTGTTGAAACTATTCAGCTCTGCTACTCAACAGTAGCCATATATAATACATAAATGAATGATAAATAAATGGATGTGGCTATGTTCTAATAAAACTTAATGTACAAAAACAAGTAGCAGGCTGGATTCGGACTGTGGGTCATAGTTTGCTGACCTTTTTTGTTTTTTGTCTCTATAGTTGCAGAAGGAAAAGTTTTTAAATTATTTCAGAAATTGGATTTTTGCCTCATCAATATTTAACATGACTCAACTTTTAGAGTACTCACTGATAAAATGCATTTTTGGTAATTTTCCAGGGGGCTGCTGTTCCTCAGCTTGCTTTTCACATGGCTTGCTTATTCTCATCCTTTATAGATTTTTAGCCCAGAGTTAACACTTTATTGAGGCTTTGCCTTCATCTGATTAGCTTGTTAAAATGGCCTCTAACAGTTTCTTTCTGTTTTAATCATCTATTTCCTTAAAAGCATATACAGTCAGCCCTCCATATCTGTGGGTTCTGGATTTGTGGATTCAACCATCCACAGATTGAAAATATTTGGGAAAAAAAATTGTGTCTGTATTTAACACGTACAGACTTTTTGTTCTTATTATTATGTAAACAATACAACTATTAGTATAACAAGTATTTACATAGCATTTACATTGTATTAGGTATTATAAGTAATCTAGAGATGATTTAAAGTATGTGAGAGGATGTGCTTAGGTTATTTGCAAATACTATACTATTTTGTATCAGGGACTTGAGCATCTGTGGGTTTTGGTATCTGAGGGAGATCCTGAAACCAATTCCCCTTGGATTCCGAGGGACTACTGTATTGCAGTCTATAATTATCTTTTGATTAGAATGTAAATTCCATGAGCCCAGGGACATTACTGTTCTATTCATTGTTAGATCTCCAGCTTGAGCACAGTGTCTGACACATGATAGTCATTGAATAAATGTTTCAGACATTGGTCTATTTGCAGGTTATAAGCTACCCTATATTCAGAAAGCCCACATTTTTTGTAGAGGAAACAGTAAGTATACAAACAACTGGATGTTCTATATAATTTCAGGTAGTAATAAATTCTGTAACCACAAATGAAGCAGAATAAAAGGATAGATATGATGGGTTATTGCCTAGTTGTTTTATCCAGAATGGCTAAGAAGGTCTTTCTTGAGGAGGTGACAGTCAGAAACCACATGAAGTAAAGGAGTTAGTCACAAAATGTAAATATCTAGAAAGAGAGTATTCCTGACAAAGGAAACAACAATAGGAAAGCCTTAGGACAGGAGCATGTTTGAGAAACTCATTATTTCTGGAGTTCAGTAAGAAGGGGCAAAGTAGAAGCAGATGAACTTGAAAATAGAGCCCAATGCCAGATGATGTAGGACCTTGAATAAGCTGATAGATGGACAGTTTGAGAACACTAAAACTCCAGAATAAAAAATATTTTGGGCTTGTAATTTTGAGATAATGCATACTTACATTAAATCTATAGAGTTGGGTTGTGTGGCATTGATTTACTTTAGCATTCAGTTTAGATTGAGTGTACTATAATTCTTACAGAAAGCATAGACCATGTGTCTCCACCAAAAGCAAAACATTGAATGTCAGTTTGGACACAAGGCTAGTGTTTCACCCAAATTAGCTCATCCCTCTATTCTTTTGCTTTGTTTGTTGATCAGTTTGGGCGTATATGTATCTGACAATATTGTGAACACAATAGCATTGTACTGTTACACACAAGAGAAACAACCTTGTTAAAGTTGTTTATGTAATTTCCATTCTGTTTGCATAAAAATGGTTTTGTGAAATGTTTGGCATCTACTTTACGATTAACATTGTGCCCAGTGAAGTATGATGTACAATGTAATCAGAAATCATAGGCACTCAGTAAATATTTATTGAATAAATGAATTATATAGTTCATTTTATCCTCATGATAGATTCATTTTTTTATACATAGAAAAATATTTATATATTTTGTTTTTGTTTTCTGCCAGGTTGAGCACCTACATAATTTCATTTTGTTTCGGTTCTCTATGGGCTTCATTGATAGTATAATTGCCAAATGTAAGTATGTTTTAAAATACACAATGCAATGAAATTTGTGGGGAAAGTGAAGTATTATTAATATTTTAAATCTTAACTGTTTTGTTTTAGACCTTGCCACTGTAGTTGGTTACCTAGTTGTCAGTCGTCCTTTCTTAGATTTATCTCATCCTCGACATCTCAAGAGTACACATTCAGAACTTCTGGAGGTAAAGTAATTATGATAAAATGAAAATCTAAAAATAAAAATAAAGAAAGCCTAGTTTGTAATGTTAGAAATATAAGTAAAAACTAATACTTATTTCTTTTTAAGGATTACTATCAAAGTGGAAGAATGCTTTTGCGAATGTCTCAAGCTCTGGGTCGAATAGTTTTGGCTGGGCGTGAAATGACTAGATTGGCTGGGTAAGATTGATAATAATGAGCAATTACAGACCGTAGTTTAAAAGATATGTTATCATTAATGATTGTGCTCAGTTGAGGTTAAGATAAGGGAGCAACATTTCCTATTCCAGGCAGCTGGTTTTGATGGAAGATTTTTCTCTGACTGTGAACCTTTCATATTTCCTGAAGATAGCTGTTTTAAGCCTTACACTAAATTAGTGGTTCTCAAGCCGTTTGCTCCATGGACACTGGTATTTGATAAGCTGAGAAATGTTGAATCATGGCAGTCTTTTCTTAATTCATAGAAAATTAAGTTAATGAATAGAATTTCCTCATTTGAACTTTTTTGTCCCCTCCCATACATTTTTTCCTTAAATCTTTGATACTGGCAACCTAACAAAACAGATGAACAGAGATGAAGTTGATGTTAGTGGAAAAAAATGAGAAGTTAATTTAGATACAGTTGTAAATATGGTCATATTGTCTAGTAGTAAAATTGTTCTTAGAACAGACAGTTGAATTAAATATTTCAGTATTTCAAACCCTAATAAAAAGGGTTTTTGTGTTTTTGTGGTGTGATGTCAAGAACAATGTAATGTAAAAAGCATCATAACTTTTAGGTTACCTGAAGAAATTTGATGACTTAAGGTCTTTCCTAGGCCTGTGATCCATCTTCATATTTCTTCCTCTTTTTTCCTCCTATGACAGTTAAGGTCTTCTTGGCAAGATAGAAGTTGTAAACTACTATGAGTAGTATCTTTCTTTTGAGAATGCTAACACTCTTCCTACTTGTTACTAACTTTTCTCATGCCTTTGCAGTTCATGGCATGTGAGATGCTTCTGTTCCTTTGGAAGGTTGGTTGGTTGGTTGGTTGATAGGTTGGTCGCTTCATTTTTTCTTTCTTTCTTTGAATCATTGAGGTGTGATTGACATATAAAAAACTGTACATATGTAATGTATACAATTTGATGAATATGGGGATAAGTTATATACCTGTGAAACCATCCAGACCATAAACAGATCCATCACCTCCCGAAGTTTCCTTTATAAGGTTTCTGCTTATTATTCACCGAAAAAATCCTGTTCTGTTCTTTGATAGAGTACTTTCTCTCTTTACTGCCCAACCTCTTGTCATTAGTTTGGATTTCTCTCTATTGCCACAGTGATTTCTATCTAATATTTAGAACTCTTCATCTTTCCCCCTCTTCAGAGTAAGAAAGAGAGAATCTTCCAAATTCTTCCCTGTTTGCAGGGAGGCAGTGTGCATTTGACATACGTAATGCCTTCCTCAGATAGAAAGGTTACCCTTATACATGACTTTGTAGGTCACTTCAGCAAGAACTCAGGGTCCATACTTCTGGGTCTAAGGAGTGTACTAGCAGTAGTCCTTTTGTAGTATCCTTAAGAAACTTCCTTAAAATTCTAGCAGCAAACAACTGTCTTGACTTGGCTATTAATGAAGTATCTGTTGTGCTGGGGATTCTATGAAACCTCTTCCCTTATCCCCATGTTCCTGATCTCCTGTTGAAACATAGTAAAACATGCATACTATCATTAAAAATTTATGTTAATGAGACTTCTTTTAGGTTATTTATACTAAATCATAATTTTAGGAACTTCAGTTAAGTTTGTATAAAAGATAATATTCTGGAGTTTTGATTATGGTTTCCTTTTTTAACAATTTTAGTTTTACCGCTCGGATTACAGAATTAATGCAAGTACTAAAGGATTTAAATAATGGCAAATATGAACGCACAATGGTCTCGCAACAGGAAAAGGGTAAATATGAACGTCACAGTTTGAGGTTGCAGTTTTAAGTGTTTCCTGACATAATGTGATGCTTTAATACTTATTTTCCATTTAAGGTATTGAAGGAGTACAAGTCATTCCCTTGATACCTGGTGCTGGAGAAATCATTAATGCAGATAACATTATAAAGTACGTACAGAAAAAGGTTCTTTAGCACCATAAACTTTTGTTCAACTTCATAATAGCCTTTCTCTTTCAGCTTGCAATTGCTTAGTATTTAATTTAAAATTACCCTCCTTTTTTTAAAAAACAGCTTTGAGGTATCATTGACATAAAAATTGTATATATATTTAAGGTGTACAACTTGACATTTTGATATATGTATACATTGTGAAATGATTACCACATTTCAGCTAATTAACTTATCTGTCACCTCTGCATAGCTACCATTTTTGTGTGTGGTGAGAATCTAATTTAGATCTATCTTAGAAAATTTTAAGTATATAATATAGTATTTTTAACTGTTGTCCCTATGCTGTACATTAGCTCTCCGGAACTTATTTATCTTATATCACCTAAACTTTGTACCCTTTGACCAACATCACCCCTTTTCCTCCTCCCCCTAGCCCCTGGCAACCACCATCCTACTCTCTGCTTCTATGAGCTTGATTATTTTAGATTCCACATACAAGTAAGATCATACAGTGTTTATTTTTGTTTTGCTTATTTTGCATAGCATAATGTCCTCCAGTTCCATCCATATTGTTGAAAATAGCAGAATTTCTTTCTTTTTAAAGGCTGAATAATAATCTGTTACATGTGTGTGGTTATACATACACATGTGTGTATGTGTATATACACACATATATACAATATATTTTCTTTATCTTTTCATCAGTCAAAGGACATTTAGGTAGTTTTCATATCTTGGCTATTATGTATAATGCTTCAGTGAACATGGGAGTATATCTTTGAGATACTGATTTTATTTCCTTTGGGTATATATGCAGAGTGGGATTCCTAGATCGTATGATATTTCTTACTTTTTTTGAAGAAACTCCAGATTGTTTTCTATAATGGCTGTACTAGTTTACGTTTCCAGCAACAATTTACAAGGGTTCCCTTTTCTCCACATCTTTGCCAACACTTATCTATTGTCTTTTTGGTGATTGACATCCTAACAGGCATGAGGTGCTCATTGTGGTTTCGATTTGCAGTTCCCTGATGATTAGGCATGTTGGGCACCTTTTTCACATGTCTGTTGGCAGTGTGAATCTTCTTTTAAGAAATGTTTATTTAGGTCTTTGCCCCAATTTTTAATGAGGTCATTTGAGTTTTGGTATTGGGTTGTATGAGTTCCTTACATATTTTAAAATTTTCCTTTTTTTATTAATTTCCTCTATAGGTTTGATCATGTTCCTTTAGCAACGCCAAATGGAGATGTCTTGATCCGAGACCTTAATTTTGAAGTAAGTTTTTAAATTATCACGTAAAAGCTTAAATCACCTTCAAAATGTAAACTGACAAACTGTTGTCTGAATATTTAAATTAATTTTAAGGCTTGACTTAGTCTCTGAATCCACAGAATTGCTTTAAAAAGTAAGTCTTTGAAACACTTAGAAGTATATTTTTCTTAATTGATAGGACTTTAAAATTTCAAATACTACTGTCAAAAAACTTTTTGCAAATAAAGTCCAAGTCAAGAGAGCCATAGAAGATATAGTTAAGTGGAATCTCCAGTGAACACTTAAACATGCAAATGTATTTTTACTCTCTTTAAATTAAAAAAACCTTACAGTTTGGTTGGTATTATTTTGACTGTGCAAGAGGATTTACACCTATAAAAACAAAATACAGAATTCTTTTATTAATAATACTGATTAAAACAGTGGAAAAACAGCACAATAGCACTACAAATAGTCACTCACTCAGAACAAGCAAAATCTCATGCGAAGTGAATTCTGATCCTGATTCAATGTATTCTTTTATTTTTTTTTTGAGACAGAGTCACTCTGTTGCCCGGGCTAGAGTGAGTGCCGTGGCGTCGGCCAAGCTCACAGCAACCTCAACCTGGTCTCAAGCAATTTTCCTGCCTCAGCCTCCCGAGTAGCTGGGACTACAGGCATGTGCCACCATGCCCGGCTAATTTTTTCTATATATATTTTTAGCTGTCCATATAATTTCTTTCTATTTTTAGTAGAGACGGGGTCTTGCTCTTCCTCAGACTGGTCTCAAACTCCTGACCTCAAGCGATCCTCCCTCCTCGGCCTCCCAGAGTGCTAGGATTGATTACAGGCATGAGCCACCGCGCCTGGCCTCAATGTATTCTTTTAATGAAATGGAATTTGGCAGGCCAAATTAAAAATAAAAGACAAAAGAGTGTTTTTGTCTTGTTTTGTAAGACTCACAAGTCTAAAGGTTACTATTGGACTATTAGGTTGTGTGTATGTTGTGACTTCATGAATGGCTCAGATCTGGAAATCTTAAAGATTGATAACAAATTTATATCATGTAGACTGTCTTCCCAGTTCCAGATACCATTTCCCTAGAACAGCACTGTCCGATAGAACTTTGTGTGATGGTGGAAATGTTCTGTATTTGCACTGTCCAGAACAATAGCCTCATGTGGATATTGAGCACTGGAAATGTGACTAGTACAGCTGAGGAACTGAATTTTAAGTTGTATTTAATTGTGATTAATATAATTTTAAATTAAGTAGCCACATGTAACTAGTGGCTACTGTATTGGACAGCACAGCACCAGGATTCCTTTTTACATGCCTTTGTATCTGGCTTTCTGTAATTTGTGTTTTATGCAGGGTTTTTTTTTTTTGAGTGGCTTTCATTGAAGGAATATTGTCTGATAGTTTATAAAATGTAATTATTGGATTTGTTTTTAAATTGTTACAGTCTTAGGTAAGTCTTCAATTGTTCTGCTCTTAGTAATTTATATTTCTTAAGTATATGTCTGCTTCTCAAGGAACTGTAAAAATGGAAAATGTTAGTTACTTATATACTTTGAACTTATTCAACAGTGTATGTCATTATCATCTTTATTTTAAAGCCAGAAAACACAAGAGGAAGTAAAGAAAATAATAAATATAGTTGGTAAATATTGAATGACTCCAAGTATCACAGAAGTGTTTTCTCACTAGGTCTAGGTACTCCATTTACTCGAGTGCTGCTTTGGCAGAATAGGTAGCCAGCCTTGAGTTCCAGCAGCCCTTTTATTACTACTGCACAAGGGTATAAAGGGACATGAGACTTCTCTATTGAAGAATGCCTCTTAGCCCTTTCTCCCACTTTCCCTCACTTCTGTCTTTATGCTCAAATAAAATATACCAACAATATAGGTGTACATGTGGCTTAAGCGTGGTGAAAAGGGATTTGGGATCTGTATGTACAGATACACAGAGGAGACAGATCATGATTATGGTCCATAATACTATTTTGTTATAAGGTTACCACACTAAAGTGGTTACTTTCTTTTTAGTTCAAAGTCTTTTAGTCCCAATCTCTTATGTTTGAATTTGATATACTTCTGGCCAGTTCCTGTAAGTTCACTTATATAGTCTTAAAATGGTCCTTAATATTTTGCCCTTATTTTGGTTTCATTTGGAAAATCTTGAGTCCCCAGATATGCCCCTACTCATTCAAGTTTTTTACTTTGTAACCGTGTTCCTTACTACCTGGTGTCTAATCTGTGATTCTTGTTTTCTCCTCCACTGGGAGCCGTTTCTTTGATTTCTATCCTTTTGGTGCACTGTTATGAACTCCTCTTCTATGTCTTTCTGATTTAAGGCATTCCAAATTAGACTTGGCTTTTTCACGTTCATTCTGTCTTTCCATCGTTTGTCCTAACATATCCTTTGTATCGTCAACAAACATCCTTCAGTTCCTTGTAACCTGCAGTTATTTTCTACCCATCTGGCTCACTTGAAAATAGAGATTTTCTTCTCTTGGAAAGAGGCATAATAAAACTGAGACTTGGCCCCCAAAATAAATGGTTCCTACTTTATGATTAATTTGCCTTTTGGGTTACGTTATAACCAAATAATAAAAGCTGCTTTGGGATAAGAGATTTTATACCTTTTTCCTTTATAAACTCCCCAGCATAAGCATATTTATCTATCTTGATATTTTTCTGTGAGGTGTGAAGAGACCCTAAGCAATAACAACTTGCAGGTTATAATGTAGGGATTAAACTAGTATTAATGCTTTGTAACTTATCTAGATTTTTACATTTTCGGTAAGTCATGTTTATAGTGTTTGAAGAAGCCAGTAAGTCTTCATAAACAGCATACTTTTTTTGTTGTTGTTGTTGTTTTTTATTTATTTATTTATTTATTTATTTTATTTCAGCTCATCATGGGGGTACATAAGTTCAGGTCATATACATTGTCCATGTCCTGCCCATCCCCCCGAGTCAGAGTCCCAAGCGCGTCCGTTCTCATTCTCCAGACAGTGCGCCTGGCACTCATCATGTAGTCATACCTCCATCCCCTCCCCCCCCCACCTCCCCGAGTCAGCACCTTCAAGCATGACCATTCCCCAGAGGGTACGCAACACACTCGTCATGTAGGCATACACCCATCCCCTCCCCCCACCCCCCCATCCCAGTCTGATATCCAATTGGTATCCTTCCCTGATGTACATTTAGGTGATGATCAGGGAAACCAGTTTTCTGGTGAGTACATGTGATGCTTGTTTTTCCATTCTTTGGACACTTCACTTAGTATAATGGGTTCCAGCTCTCTCCAGGAGAACCAAAGAGATGTCGTATCATCGTTATTTCTTATAGCTGAGTAGTACTCCATGGTATACATATACCACAGTTTACTAATCCATTCGTGGATTGATGGGCACTTGGGTTGTTTCCACATCTTTGCGATTGTGAATTGTGCTGCTATAAACATTCGGGTACAGGTGTCTTTGTTAAAGAATGACTTTTGTTCTTCTGGGTATATGCCCAATAATGGAATAACAGCATACTTTTATATAATTCCTCTTGTATTTAAATCATTTATGTGTAGAATTTTTCAATTTCTTATGCTAAATTCAAAGGAATTAGGATTTATCAAGGAATGTTATTTTGGGGGAAGGTTTTTATTGGTAAAAATATGTAGCTCAAAACATTTGTTGCAATCTAAGAACTACAATTAAACAGTGTTATTAAGGACTTAATTTTCAGTAAAAGTTACACTTGGCTTTTAATCTTAATTTAAGCCCTCAAAAGGACATGTTTATAAATCTTTAATATGGAAAAATTACCACTGACTTACCATGGCTGATGTCATAATTGGGGGTTTTATCCAACACTACCAAAAGCCGTGGAGTAGAGAAAAGTTAATGCTGAGTCTAAGATATTTGAGCATAAGAGAGTGCTTAAGAATTTCAAGTAAATCTAGTTATTATTTATATGTATCATTACAAACTTGGGCTTTTGAGTTTTCTGGCATAATGCAGCAAATAGTATAGAGAAGTTTTGTTGGAGGCAGGAATATGGATATCAGTGTAAACCACAAAGAACAGTTGGGGCAAAAAATAGATATGTGGCTGACATTACTCAAATAAAGCAGAGTAGGAGGGAACCATTTAATTCACAACTCCCTAAACCTTAGGAGGTCCTAAGTTGTCACTGTTACAGTAGAATGCAGTTATTATATATAATAACCTTTCTTTATCAGGAATATTCAGTACATTTTCTAGGATAAGGAAATATGTTTAGAAAGAAGTCCGTCAAATGATTCTTTAAAATAATTTCTCAGAAAAAGTTCATTCATCTGGAAAAGTCATTTATTATAGAATAGCTCATTCTCTAATGATAATGTGCATAAGTTGTGGTATTTTATTACAGATCACCTATGTGTTAGGCTAGCTTATTTTTTAAAAAATTTTAAAAACTGTGATAAAAATATTTATAACATAAAAATTAGCCTTTTTAACCATTTTTAAGTGCAGTTCAGTGGCATTAAGTACATTTACAATGTTATGCAACCATTACCACTGTCCATTTCCAGAACTTTTTCATCTTCCCAAATAAAAACTTTGTACCTGTTAAATAATATTTCCCCCCACCCCCTTCCTCCCTCTCCCCAGCCCCTGAGAACCTCTTAATTCTTTCTGTCTCTGAATTTGACTACTCCAAGTATCTCATTTAAGTGGAATCATACAATATTTGCCCTTTTGTGTCTGGCTTATTTCACTTAGCACAATGTTTTCAGGGTTCTTCTATGTTGTAGCATGTATCAGAATTTCTTTCCTTTTTAAGATTGAATACTATTCTGTTGTATGTATATACCACATTTTGCTTATCCATTCATCCTCTTGGGTTGTTTCCATCTTTTGGCTCTTGTACATAATGCTGATGGCTCTCCATTTCATCACAGTAAAAGCCAAAGTTCTTTCAATGGCTTACAATACCTTGTAGGAATTGCCTGCCACTTCCCTGTCCTACGTGGTCTGTTCCCATTTCCTACTATTCTTCCCTCCTCATTCTTCTCCAGCCAAATCAGCCTCCTTTCTGTTTTTTGAACAGGACAGGTACATTCTCGCTTCAGTACTTTTGGACTAGATTTTTGTGGGTAAAGGTGGGGCTGGAACAGTCTTCCTACAGATAAATCCTAATTTACTCCTTTTTTCAAAGTTTTGCCCAGTTGTCATTTTCAATGAGGTCTACTCTGACTACCTTAAAAATGCAACTTCCCCCACCCACTCCTAAGTTTCCTTACCCTGATCTATTTATTTCTTCATAGCACTTATTTTATAACATTTAATTTGCTTATTTATTATGCATGTTCCTTATTGTATGCCTGTCCCCACTAGAATGTAAACCATTAAGGGCAGGGATTTTTTTTTTCATTAATGTAGCCTCAATGTGTAGAGCAGAGCCTGACGCACAATATTCAATAAATACTTACTGAATGAAATATTTATTGAAAGAACCTGAAGGCTAACCAGCTTAAAAATTATCAAAGACAGGTTACATAGCTACTAAAGTAACCCATGTCTCTGTAGTGTTTTCTTTTCTCTTGTGCTACATTGGTGTTTAATGTTGTATGCTAGAATTATAACAGATTTTCTGATCTTTTATAGAGCTGATTATGGTTTCATAACACCATAAGCCTAGAACTTAACCACTCTTTGCAGTTTCTCATTTATCTTTGTGTTGTTGCAGAATAATTTAGTGGCACATGTAAATATTTAAAATGTACATATACTTTGATCCAACACTTCTAATTTCTAAAAGTCTAATCTATAGAAACATTCTCAGTAGTGCTGAAGTTTACTTGCTGACTGGGAGGCTTATTGGAGTATTATCTAAAGGAACAAAACAATATGTAGATGACCTAAATATTTAACCGGGGGGGGGGGGTTGCTGTTTAACTAAATTATGATATATCCTACTGTGGAAGGTACTGCAGGCATTAAAGGAAAATCTGAATATATACTGACCTGAAAGACTATCTGTGATATATTATTAAATAATAACAGCAAGTTATGAAACAGTCTATATAGTACAATTCCTTTTTTTTTTTTGGACACAGAGTCTCGCTCTTTTGCCCTGGCTAGAGTGCCATGGCGTCAGCTTAGCTCACAGCAATCTCAAACTCCCGGGCTTAAGCAATCCTTCTGCCTCAGCCTCCCGAGTAGCTGGGACCATGGGCATGTGTCACCATGCCAGGCTAATTTTTTTCTATATATATTTTTAGCTGTCCAAATCATTTCTTTCTATTTTTAGTCTCTACGGGGTCTTGCTCTTGCTCAGGCTGGTCTCGAACTCCTGACCTCTAGCGGTCCTCCCGCCTCGGCCTCCCAGAGTGCTAGGATTACAGGCGTGAGTCATCGCACCCGGCCCCATTTTTTAAAAGAGACTGTGTGTACGCATGTATTTACTGTTTTCAAGAATTCTCAGATTTTTTTAAGCTTTAGCTCTTCATATCTTAAGTTGATAATACCAATCAATAATGATTTTTGAATGAAAAAATGCAACAGTAAAAATTGAAAGCAAACAAAAGTAAAATATCCCTTTACCATACCTCTTCATGGTTCTACCTAACATCACATTTACTGACAAATATTTAATAGCTTATAATTAGCAAAGAGCTATTTGACTCTAAGGAAATGTTCATTGAGTATATATTCTTTTGATCTAATTAATTCATAGACTAATTTTCTTTCAGGTTCGTTCCGGGGCCAATGTTCTAATTTGTGGTCCAAATGGCTGTGGAAAGAGTTCACTTTTCCGTGTTCTTGGTGAAGTAAGTACAAGTTGATCGCAAACCAAACTCAGAATTTTGCAGTCTTACTTTGTCATTCTGTCTGCCACATTGTGAATTTTACAATTGCTCCTCCCTACTCTCTTTTTAAAGTTATGGCCTCTTTTTGGAGGACGTCTAACTAAACCTGAGAGAGGAAAGTTATTTTATGTTCCTCAGGTAAGACCTAGTTTGGGTTATTTTGATTTAAAGATCTTTTTATTTATTTAAAAAAATTAACTTCTAATGACTTTTGCTCTGCCACTATCAGAGACCTTATATGACCCTTGGAACACTTCGAGACCAAGTGATATATCCAGATGGAAGAGAAGACCAGAAAAAGAAGGGAATATCTGACCAAGTAAGGGAATATTTATGTCCTAGATCTATTGAAAATACTCCATTAATCAGTGAAGTATTTTAAATGCCACGTAGTTTATCCTAACCTGTAAAGCCTTCCAATACCATTAATTACAATTTGCCAAATTGAGGTAAGATGATAACCACTTTGCTTGAATATGAATCATTGAGTGTTTAACCTTATCGTTACACTATTTGTTTTCTCTTTAATTATGTAGTGTTACTCTCTAAGCTGCTAGGCATATTTTGGCAAGGTTAGTGTAGATAGAAGCGGAAAGGTTCAGGGCTTGTGCCATGTTCTTTCGGAAGAGGTATTGGCAGTGCGATTATAGTCAGTCCAGTTTAAAAAATGAAGCATTTGAAATTGTTTGTTTATATTAAGCTTGGTTTTAATCATTTTGCTGAAAGGTACTGAAGGAATACTTAGACAATGTGCAGTTGGGTCATATCCTTGAACGTGAAGGAGGCTGGGACAGTGTTCAGGACTGGATGGACGTACTCAGTGGTGGAGAAAAGCAAAGAATGGCAGTAAGTATACTCTGAAGACATTGCACAAAAATGCAACTGGTAAAGTCACTCTCAGGGTCCAGCATTTTGATTACTCAAGACACAAAGTTTTATTTTATCTTTTATCTTTTTATTTAGCAATTGTTTCAGTATGGATTAGTTTAAATGATAATAGAAGTGCTTGAAAATGTTTAACTTGCATGTAAATTTGGAATTCTGAAAGATTTGTAAATTTACTGCCAGTACCTGTGAAAGGAAAAGATGCAGATCCAATTATATACCATTAAATCCATTTTTCAAAAAGTTGGGGGAAACTTTGTAACTTTTTGATCCTGGGATATATGGTAATCCTGGTTGGCTTACAAAATTTCTTTCAGTGTCTTTTCCTAATAGACATCTCTTTTGTCTCACTTGAGCTATTCTACCTGAAATAGCTGAAGGTATTAGAGATTATCCATTCTGATTTATCATCATTTTAATCTTTGTTCTTGCCATTTCCCTCCATTATTATGTGTATCATTATTTCATGGCTCAGTGTCTACTACTCTTAGAGTTATTTAGAATTCTTAAATTTTCCTAATATAAAGAAGTATTTGAAAGGAACTATTTTAATTTTTGTCATGACCAAATTGATCCCAAACCAAAAATATATACTAAACACTACATACAAAGAGTGATACTTTGGGTACCCTGTTAAGAGAAGTAACTTTACAAAGAATCTTTTTTTTTTTTTTAAACTATTCATATCATAGTTTGAGTAGATCCGAAGGATTTTTTTCCCCCAGAGTGTTGGCCTTATGGAAATTAGAGAAAACTTTAGCCAGAAGAAAGAAAGCAAAAGAAATGGCTTACGGTAGCATTTCTTATCCATTATCTTCAGGTTATATTTTACCTTTTTGTTGCCTCCTGCTCCCTGATTCTGCAGTTGTTTTTCCCAAAATCATAGCCATTCTGTACAAAGTTAATCATAACATAATATTGTTTTTTGCCTGGTTAGTGCTGTAATGTGAATTAATCTAGTGTGAAAAATGAATCATAAACAAAAGAGATATTAACTATACTCAAAATGGAAATTGGACTGAAGGAATGAAAATGTGAAATGACTAGGCATTCCCAGAGTCAATTTAGAAGAAGACTGTAGAAATAACTGTAAGTCAAGAAAACAAATTTAAATTTCTTATACTATGACTTCAAAGAAATTGTAAGGATATGGTTCCCAAATGGATGCAATGGAAACTCACAGAAAGAACAATAAATGTGCCTAACTAAGGAATTCTCTGTGTGCAGTATAAAGGTACAGAGGGGATAATTTTTATTAGAAATTCAAGGGTGTGCCTAGAGCAACAGGAGGATATCTTGGAAGAGTAAGGGGGTGGGTGGAAGAATCCTGTAAAACCAGATGAACCGTGATAGAGTTGTTTGGGAAATGGGGAAAGCTCGCCCATGACACTGCTGCACATACAGTTGGAGTATGACCAAGCCATTGACAGGGATGTTCTGTATAGGCCAATGTGTGGGGAATTGAATGTGAAGTTTAAAAGAGGGTCTACTGTTTTGTTTCAGAGCGGGAGGAAGAGAAGGCTAATGTAACGAATATTAACATTGGTGCATTTGGGTAAAGATTGCATATATGTGGTCATTTTATTCTTTCATTTTTTTGGTAGGATTGAAAATTGTCAAAGTAAAAAGTTGGGGGAAAAGTAGACATAATTTTTAGGAAGAAGAGACTTGAAATGCCTAATCAATTAAAACAAGGAATCTGTAAGAGTGAAAGTTGGTGTAAAACAAATGAACTGAAAGATCCCTTGGGTAAAAAAGGTCAAGATTTGAATTTGGCACATGAGAGGGACTGGAATAATGCTATTGAACAAAGAGAGGTTCAGTGAACAGATATTAAGTCCCTTTTAAAAGTCCCTTGAAAAAAATCAGCATAAATATAAGGAAATAAGATTATTAATCCATTATTTTAACAGTGAAAAAAATTAAATGGTATAGTTTCTGCAGTATTAGCAGAGAATCTCCTCTGTGCAAGGCACTGTGCTAGGTGCTTCCCTTTATAATCTAGGTAGGGGTTCCAAATAGTCACCGTAATGCCAGGCAGCCTTTAATCATAGCTACAAGGAAGGTGTACTGGAATAATGATGAGGGAAAGATTGGTTTCAGATGGCAGATCCTTTTTAATCTTCCCAACAGCCCTGGAAAGTCAGGTACAGACAGGGAAAGACATGGAGAGCTTAAGCAGCTTCCTAATACCATACAGCTACTGAGTGGTAGAGCTGAGATGCAAGTGCAGGGGTGTCTGACACCAGAGTTCTTGCTCTGAACCAGTACTTATATTGCCCCAGTTTGTAGGTGGCTGTCTTCCCAGTTCTCCTCTCTTTATCCTTTGAAGCGTCCAGTGACATTTCCTTTATTTCCATTGCACTCATTTAGGCCCAGCTATCATCAGCTGGGATTGCTCCAACTAATATTATAAGTTGGAATATCTTATTCTCTGACCAAAAGTTATCTTTTCCATTCTATTGTTATTGCTCTTCCATTTTAGTAACAAGTTTTCTTATTTTGAATTATGAAAAAGTATGTATGATAGAAGAGTTGGAATATTTATAAAAGTATGAAGGAGTCCAAACCCCTTTACCACAGATACCACTGTTAGAAAATGTTTAGTGTTTTTAAAAAATCTATTCTTACAAATCTTTTTCTTTTACCTCAAATTGATAACTATTTCCCTTCTTCAAACGCCCTGAGATTCCTAGAATATTGATTCCTCCCTTTTCTTACAATGGATCACTCCCCTTCTAACTCGGCCTCCTTTCCTGCCCAGTACAGACTACATAATCCAGGGCCTGGGACATAGGAGATGACTCAGGATATATTTCTTAAAGGAAAAAACAAGTGATCCCTTTCTCTTAACTTCCTTTCCTACTTTTTGTTTCATCATATTACCTAAACCCCAACCCAAGAACAATTGTTTGCCTTGGTATTTCTCTACCCAGGCTTCATAGCACAGCTGAAAAAAAATCAAACACTGATATCTGTATGGATCAGTGGTACAATGCCTTCATGGTTTCCCATCTTAGAGAGGCTCACAGCATGTCTTGGCAATCACTTTACTTACTTTTACCTCTGTATCTCATTCTTCATGATAATCGTTTAAAAACTACCACTCTTAGGTTCTCTACCTCATTCCTTACCCTACCACACTTGACAGAATAACCTACCTTCTACTTTTTAAAGAAGAAAGGGTATTATTTCAGTTAAAAGATAATTTTCCTCGATTGCTTAATAGAGGGTAGAAAATATGCCAAGCACTTTACAAGCTACCTCACTTAGTCCTCACAACAGTCTTGTGACATAAGAACTGTGACCGCCCCATTTTACAGAGGAAATTGAACTTTAATGCAATTAACTAGGTTGCCAAGCAAAGACAGCCAGTTAAAGCTGGGGGGGAGGCTTGTCAAGCTTAGGAACACTGTACAACTCCAGCGTTCGTATACTTATTCACCTTACACCTTTCTTCTATTGTGGCATCAAGTAGCCGATAGCAAAGTGGGGGAGACACATGATGAGAAAATGCCCATACAGTGTGGCAAGTGTGGCAGTGAAGGCTTGCAGAGTCCTGTGGGAGCACAGAGGTGTGGCGTTAACCTCTCCTCTTCATTAACTTCACCCTGGTCTGTCCTGACCTCCCTGCTTCTGCTGTATGTGGGGGATATGTCACCCTTCCTCTCGAGAAAGGCTAATACCTCCACCTGTGTTTTATGGGCCCTCCCTCTCTGATTCATCACATCCCTTTCCTTCCAGTATGCACCCTCCCCCAACCCCCACCTACACTTCATCTCTTCTAGTCCTTCTCTTTCAGAAAGACATTTTGAGATCTCTTTGATCTAAAAAGCAAGCTCTGCCTTACCCAAAAGACTCCTGTGGTCTGTACCTTTCATTTTCTGCGCAGTTTAATTTCATGATAGGCTATACTTACTGCTTCCCCTTCCTCCCCTCAGACAAATAGATATAAACTCCAAGAAAGCTGTTTGTTTGTTTTATTCATTTATCAGCTATTTGCATGTTAGCCATATATGTGTTGAGTATACAGTAGTAATTAAAACAGAGTCTATACTTTTATGAATCTTATAGCCTACATAGGTAGACAAAGAAAGGCAAACACACAATTCATAATATGTGAAGTGCTGCAGGCATTTTACAGAAAGGATCTACTTTTGGTCCTACTTTGGTCCCTACTTTGGTTAGGGACCAGGGTAGGTTTGTCTGAGAAGGTGACATTAAGCAGAGATTTGAAAGACAAAAGAAGCAAAGTAAGGCATTTGAGACATGAGGAAAGAATGACTAGTGCTAAGCCCCTAAAGCCTAAGACACCTTGTTCCTAGCAGTTGAGAGGAGCCAGTGTTGGCTAGAACGTTGAGGTTGGACAATGAGTAGGAATAAGATTGTACCAGGCCTTTTTGGCCAGAATAAGGAGTTTGAATTTTATTCTAAGCGAAATGGGAAGTTGTTGAAGGGTTTTAAGCCAAAGAGTGAAGTTCTCTGATGCACATTTCTGAGAGATTCTCTCTAGTTACATGGAGAGTGGAGTGGAGAGGAGCAGAAGAGGAGGTCAGAAGCTGTGTGTAGACATTAGAGCAGGAGATGAATGTGCTCGGGACTAAGGGCATATTGGTGGAGGTGAGGAAAAGTGAGTAGACTTTAAACTCCACATGACTTACTTGAATGGACTTTTTAGTCCATTGTAAACATGGGGGTGGGGTGGAAGGGAGGAGGAGAAGGGAAGGAGCAGGAGGACTCCTGGCTTTCCTGCTTCAGCAACTGTTTGATGGCGTTACTTTCTGAAATGTCCAAGATTACGGGAGGAATGGGTTTTGGGGGGGATATCTAGAAAGTGCATTTGAGTTTTTGACTTTTAAAGCCTGAGAAGCTTGTGAGATTTCCAAGTAAAAAATCAAATAGGAATTTTTATATATCAATCTGGAAATTAGAAAAGTATGGGTGAGAGATACATTTTGGGAGTTTGTAGAATGTAAATGATACTTGAAATTGTAAGATTGGGTGAGATCACTTAGATATGATATAGGGAAAAAGAGAAGAGGACCTAGGAGTTACCCCTGAGGAGCTTCCACATTTAATGGTCAAGTAGGAAAGAAAGTGCTGGAAAAGAAACTGAGAAAGCATCCTAAGAAGTAGAAGGAAACTTAGGAGCATGATTTCACCGTTGTTTCTCAAGGAGGGAGGGAGTGATCATCTGAGTAGAATGTTACAGAGAAGATAAATTGGGAAAGGAGAGAAAAGGGCCCCTTGATCTTACAATATAGAGATCCTTGTTGGGGGCAGATGACAAATTGGAATATTTGTTAGACAAAGGATCAGAATAAACAATCCCTAGAAAAAAAAACACGTGGAAAATAAATATAGGAAAATGTTCAGCATTCCTGATAATCTAAGAAATGTATGCTATAACAATCTTGATGTTAATTTTTATTTATAAAATTAGCAAAGGCTTTAAAAATGAGCACACCAGTACTGAAAACAGGGATATAAAACAGGTGCAGTAAAAAATTATTGGTGGGAATATTAATTGATACCATTACTTAAGCAACAAAATGTTTAAAATAAAGACCTTTTGGCACCTTAGTCATCTACAGTCTGAATTCTAAAATTTGATTAAAATATATACCCTCTAACTTGTTTGTTTAGTGAACTTTCTTTAATACTAGTTTGAAATTCCCATATCTCATCAGTCTTAAAGTCTTTGTTTTACTCTGCACAATAAATATTTCCTATGAATTACATTTTCCTGTTTGTTCAAGATGACAGTAAAAACAATTATGTTTATTTATATTGTTTCTATTTCTGGGAAGTAGGGTTTTTGAGTTAGAATAATTTTTATACATTTGCTTGATAAGACTGTAAAAGCGTATTTAAAGTAAGTTTATTTTAGTTTATTAATTTTAATTCTGCACATGTTGTATTGAAAATTTTCTTTTTATACTTCAGATGGCAAGATTATTTTATCACAAACCCCAGTTTGCCATTTTGGATGAGTGCACAAGTGCTGTTAGCGTGGATGTGGAAGGCTACATTTATAGTCATTGTCGAAAGGTAAGTGGCAGGTTCTCAGTGTGGGGGGCTGCGTCCCCCTGCCCAGCTTTCCCTGTGGCAACCAAATATGTATCCAAAGAGAAGACTCCAAGTTATTAAATAACCAAATTTCTATCACCAGATTTCTTGCTTTAGTAAAGATTTTTAAACTGATAATTAGTAGGAATAAAAGAAAAAGAATTATAAATGCATTCTGTATATAATTTTCTGTAGCCATTTCTTAGATATGAAATTATATTTTAATATATGGCCCATTACCTCATTAAATATACTCATAGTTAATAAACTGGTCTTTTCTTAATCCATTCTGTTAACTTTATCTAAACATCATTTTTTTTTTATCAAGAAAGCTCAACAATAATTAGTTGGTAATTTTTAATTCATCATCTCTGGCCTGAGCAATATTTTACCAAAGCTACTTTTAGTAGCCAAGTCTGAGGCTGTCTACACCGGTTCCATTCTTTAAGTAGTTATTATTAGTCTCAGTTTTTTTTCTTTGAGGAATTGTTACCACCATCTGTACACTTGTTAGATTTTGAGAAAATTAGTTATATCCTGTTTTATAGTTTCTATGTAAGAAATGAGGTATAGAGGTGTTTTAACATTTTATACATGTTCTTATATGGAGTTTACAGTAAATATAGAAGGCCATGTTGCATATATATAGCATGAATTCCTATGATTCAAAGTGTGGTCGTGGATCAGCAGCATCAGTCACCTGGGAGTTTGTTAGAAATGTGGAATTTCAAGCATTACTAAATCAGAATCTGCACTTTAATAAAATTCCCAGATGATTCGAATGTACATTAAAGTTTAAGAAGCACTGGTATAATGATTAAAGAATAAATTTGCTACATTCATTTTTGTAGGAAGAGTTTACTGATTTTATGTCTTTAATGGCCTATTTCCTATTCTTGAAGCAGTTTTGGTAATATTTTTTATTCATTTGTCCATACTGGTTTTCAAATGTATAGGTATTAGAGATCTCTGTGGTATTCTCATATACATAAAACCATGTAGTCTGTATATGATCAATGATTTAGTGGCTCTTGGCTGGTAATTTTGACCATGTGATTTTCTTTTAGGTTCTAGCTATAGGGTATAAATCCCCACCTAAGATTTTATAAATTCTATAAAACATAGGTTTCATTTAAAAGAAAAAAAAAGTTCAAATGGGGGCCCTAGTGATAATTTAAATTGAATTACTATGATAAATTTTAAGCATGTATAAACATAAAATGAGATATGAACTCCTTAAGCTTAGAGCTCTTTTACAGCTACAAAACTAAATATAGATTTACGAATTAAATATAGATAAAATGTAAACACAATTTTGAATTTGCAGCATTAAAGAGACCCATGATACTGTTATACTGAAACTAAACCAGTGTTTTGGAATTTTATTATGGAAAGATAGAATCTGTGGTCCACATCTTCTATTTTGAATTTTGCTTTTGAATTTTTACTCAAGTAATTCTAATATAAAGAATGCCCTTATTAAGTAGATATCTAATCCAATTATTAAGGACTCATGAACAGAGAAATAATATCTGAAATGAGCTTTCAAAAATCAGAAAAGTGCTGTACAGTTGAGATGTATGCTTCATTAATACTGATAATATACTTATTATATTATGTAATTCCTTACTAATTTAAGAACCTTTTCACAAGGAAACCAAACTTATGACGCATTAAGTTTTAAGTTATATCACTTTGTGCAAGTAGAAGTATAAACACATATGTGGGTTAAATGTCATGGTAAAAATGATCCTGAATATACTTTTGCTGATTTTTAAAAAATTATCATCAAAATTAAAAAATTAAGAAATTATGATGGAAATTTCCTGGCTATCCTAAGTATGTATATGTCAGCTTTGAGATATCCATTTTGGGAAACAATGACCTAGACCAGGATTTCTCAGCCTTGGCACTATTGACATTTTGTCCAGATAATTCTTAGTTGGGGGGAGGGTGCTGTCTTGTGCATTGTAGGATATTTAGCAGCATCTCTGACCTCCACCCATTAGATACCAGCAGTGCTCTCAATTGTGACAACTAAAAATGTCTCCAGATACTGCCAAATGTACCCTGAGGCAGCGGTCCACAACCTTTTTGGCACCACGGACCAGTTTCTTGGAAGACAATTTTTTCACGGGGCTGGGGGCAGCGGGGGGCGGGGGGCGGTGTAGTTTCAGGATGATTCCAGCACATTATATTTATTGTGCAGTCAAACCTCTCTGCTAATGATAATCCGTATTTGCAACCGCTCCCCAGTGCTGCTAGCATCTCTCCCTCAGCTCCACCTCGGATCATCAGGCATTAGATTCTCATAAGGAGCGCGCAATCTAGATCCCTCACATGCGCAGCTTACAGTGGGGTTCTTGCTCCTATGAGCATCTGATGCCACCGCTGATCTGACAGGAGGCAGAGCTTATGCAGTGATGTGAATGACGGGGAGTGGCTGTAAATACACATGAAGCTTTTCTTGCTCCCCACCCACCGCTCACCTCCTGCTGTGCAACCAGGCTCCTAACAGGCCACAGACTGGTAGTACTAGTTGTAGGCCAGGGGGTTGGGGACTGGGGACTGCAGCCCTGAGGACAAAGTTACCCCACCCCCATCCCCAGTTGAGAACCACTGATCCAGAGCAACTGTAGTTGTGTCAGTGTTTTTCTGAAAATCTGAAATATAGATCTATAAATCCTTATTCATAATCTGAAATCCAGAAAACTCTTAAAACCAAAAGATTTTAATAATTTTGTAGCAAGCTCACTGGATAACAAAACCTGGCCTGAACTAACAAAAGATACTTAAACTCTTTGTCTCAATGTCAGTGTCCATATGTGTGGCAGCTGAAACAGTTATGTGTTTAAATCTGAATTCCAAGACACATTCTAAAACAAGAGTTTCCAATAGGGGGATCATGACCCTGTATTTGAGAAGCAAGTTGACTATAGACAGTTCTATACTGTAAATTTTTCCTGATTTTAACCTTTTGCTATTTTTGTCATCTATATATTCTTTTCATATATTTTTCACAGTAAAATAGGAAATGTGCTAGGAGATATATTTTTTGCTCCAAACAAAATTACATACTTAATGCCAGTACCTATTAGTTTCTGTTGTGTGGTTGACGGCCTGTATATTCCATTAGTATAAACATTTGGCATAGGTTGTAATTTTTTCTGTTTGACATTGATTTTTAACTATAGCCACTGACTACAGTCATCTTGACAGCTTAAAATATATGGACTAGTTTAATCTGTGACTCTCTGTTATTAATATAAACCCAAATCATTTTCTTTGTATTAGGTCGGCATCACCCTCTTCACTGTGTCACATAGAAAATCTCTTTGGAAACACCATGAGGTTTGTGTTTCTTTCATTGAATGGTACAGTGAAAGTTTATTATATTTAAATATGTGAATTCAGGTGAATATGGTTTTATTATAGATTTCATGGCATGTATTCTTTTATAAACATACACCCTAAGGAAAAAAAGTGATTTTGTTTTAGAAAATAAAAGAATTTTCTTAAATATTATAGTTGCTAGTTTTGAAAGCTACAATGTATATAAACAATCCCTAGTATGTATGAGAGATATTAGAGAACCAGTTAGTGGTTCTCCGGTTTTGTAAGTGACCATTATATAGCAACTGATTGAAATTTGCATAATCTTATCACAAACATAGCTAAGTAAACTTTTTCTTATCCAGTAGTGACTGAGTGGAGAAAAGCCTTCAGAAAAATTAGATGGCAAAAAATTGAGGGGCATTTTTAGTAGGGGCCAGGACTGCGGGGGGAGGGGGGGGAGATTGCGTAATGTCAGTGTGTTTATCGTTGCACTGTAATACACAGGACTCATTAGGTAGTCACTATGATTTACAACAATCTTCTAGTGAGGTCTACACTGGTACAGATGTATTATTTATTCTGGGGCTCCAGCAGTGCCGTTCTCACTCTGGCAGTTCTTTTCAACTCTTAATGTAAAGTGCTCAAAACCTGAAAGTAACCCAAGTTTAATTTCCTTTATTTTCTTTCCTTCCTTCTATCTTTCCCCCTTCCCTCTTTCCTTTCTTCTTTCTTTCTTTTTTTTTTTTTTTCCTTCCTAAATGATACAAAAATGTTAGGTAAAAGAAAGGATTTGAGAAAAATTGGAACAATGGTAGGGGTATCTTTCCCCACAAAATACATACCTGATTAAGCACCTTTTTGCCGGTTACTGGGCTAAGTGTCATGAGGGTTGCAGATTACAGTTTTTACCCTCAAGAACCTTGTGGTTTAGACTATCACCTGACAGTCTACAGGTGATAAAATGAAGAGATGGGGTTTGAAGTTAGAAAGCCAGGGTTCAGACATCACTGTTTCTAGCCTCAGTTTGCTTCCTTTGTATAATGAAGTTACTGATCTTTGCCTACCTACCTCTTGGATTACCAGGAGGATCAAAGAGGTAACCTGTATGAAAGTGCTTCATAAAATGTAATGAAATTCTGTATAGCTATGTGACTTTTAAAAATAGCTTTTATTATTTTATGGCATATTATAATTTGTCCAGTTTTCATGGGTTAAACAGGAAATTGAGTAACTAGAAATCAAAGCAGCAGTTTCAAATATACCCAAGCCTTTGTGTTTTCTTAGAAGTTCATAAACATTATAGCCATAAGACATTGAGAGGACTTGGGTTTCACTTTTCCTCCTCTTTCAGAGCTATAGATAGACAAATAGCAAAATAATTATCAGGCCAGTCATCATGTGAAGGAGGGGGACAATGAACTGGAATGTTAGAGGCCACAATAGCTAAGAAATAGCAATACAGAAAATGGAAAAACAAAAATCTTTCTGTAAATAAAAAGCCATTAAGTAAAAACATAAGGTTTTGTAACTGTTGTCCTAGGTGTCTTCAGAGGATAGGACATACAGGCACTTTGTATAGCTCTTTTTCCCCTTTGCTAAACCAAAAGACAAATAAAAAGCCTTAACTTCGAAATTCCTAGCTGATCTAGGAAATCAGGCTAAAGAAAGTAATAAAGACTGTCCTATTTGAACAGTTTTGCATTTGGCATAGTTTACCCTGCTGGGAGCTCAGATCCTTGGTGGTGGAGTTGGAGAAGCATTCTAATTTGTGGGATGCTTATAGATTTGATTCCCTTAAAATAATAAGGAAATCTTTTAGTTTTCATATATCTACTCATAATTACTGATTTTTTTCCCCCTTTCTTTCCCATAGTACTACCTGCATATGGACGGCAGAGGCAATTATGAATTCAAACAGATAACAGAAGATACAGTTGAATTTGGCTCTTAGAGAAATCCAGAGGAGTGTACCTACTTCAGTGAAATAATTACAAAATACACTTAGAAATACCAAGTACATTGTAAAATAAAGTTGAGCTTGTTTTTTTAAAAAACAAAGCAACAAATTAACTAGATATAGAATAATTGAGAACAAGTTGTTAAAACATTTAATATTATATAGGATATTGCTAATTGTGTATATGTTGGTTTAATTATTAATATGTACTAAGAATGTCCTTATTCTTGTGGTTAAAAACCTGCCTAAATTAAATTGGGCTTAAATCAGTGTAACCTGATTCATCCTGGGATGTAAACCATTGGAAGTCAGCTAATTTGACTTTTATGGCTCTATCTTTTCCTTCAATGAAGAACCCTATTTAAAACTGGGGTCATCACTTGTCCTATTTTAACAAGATAGTTTTGAATTTCATTTTCTTGTGCCCCATGGTAGTGGGAAACAAACAAATCATAATGTATTATTAACACGTGTAACATCATTGTACAATAGCATTTATTACACAGTGGCAGATTTCTTTAGCTGCCACAGTTATACTCATTCCTAGTATATGTCTTGGAGTACATTTGACTCCAGGAAAGCCATTTGGATTTTCTTTAGTTATATGCCCTTCTCAGTCTGCAGTATTGAGTTGTTTGAGGTGGTATAACAAAAGCGTATGTGCAGTCTTGCTTACAAGGGTGGTTACTACATGTCACACCTAATCGTCCCAATGTTTGGGATATTAAAACACAAAGTCCTTACAGGTCAAGCTCAAGGTCATATGAGAGTTTTAGATTTTTTTAAAGAATTGGATAGATTTGTGTGTGTTAGAAGCCCATTCATTAGAAGTGTGGTGGTTATGTGGTGTTAAACTCCAGATGAGCCATAGGAATGCACTACATGGAGTGATGCACTGAGTATGCAATGCTATCACTGTCTTTGACTGTGATTTTATGTCTAAAAATATGTTATAGAATTATGTACATGGGTGAATTATGTTTCCCAGGCACTGGTTTATCTCTGTGAATCTTGAATAACTTTTTAATATTTGGATTATTATGTTGAACTATCCTAAGAGAAGATGATTTCAGCTTACCAAACCACCATTAATGACTACATGTATTATTTTGCACAGGGAGAAATGAAATAGTATAATCAATAAGCTAAATATGAAATCAGTTTTATCAAACTCGGGTTTAGAAAGGGGCATTTTGTATTCTTGTTTCTGCATAACTGGTTTTGTTTTTTGCAGAATTAACTATAACAATCATTGGCTACCAAAATAAATTTGATATACTGATTCCATAATACGTAACATTCGATTTTTACCACTTATATTTAGCAAACTTGTATACTTACTTATTTTCTGTTCAGATTAAAAAAAGTCAGATATCCTATACAACTTTTGCTTGTTATTTTTTAATTCTGGTATCTAAATACTGAGTAGTTCATATATAATTCAGTCTTGACTTGAAAACATACATAGTTTCATCTTGACTTGAAAAACACAAAAATAAATTAAATTCGCAAAACGCTTTTAGCACCCAATGTCAAATGTGGTTTTTAATTGAATGAATTTCTCTTTTAGAAAAGTTCAATAAAATCTTCAGTGTACCTGATAAATGCTACCAAATAGCCAGGAAACCTCAAAAGATATTATCAATCTTGGGAAAGATTTTGAGGTATGGGAAAGTCTCAGATTTTCAGATTTCTGGGTTACCCTAAACCTACTAATGGAAGTATTCTCCTAGCTGCCTTCTAATTGCTTTTGTAATGGGTTCTTGCCATCAAAAAACCCCATTTGGGATTTTAAAAAATTTTTTCCCTCCTTTCTTATTTAACAAATATTAAAGTGCCTCACTATTTGAGGCATAGAGGAAGATCCTTGTGGAGAACCACAGTGTACAGTAGCATAATGAGAGTCCTAAGAAGGCCTACAATAAAGAAATCCAGTGTCTCTAAAACATGGCTGTCCATAGAACATCTTTTTCTATATAGTTCCTGTTAACATCTTCTGCCAATTACATTGTTAAGTGGCAGTTTAATCTGAAGAATAAACCAAAGAATAAGAACTTTCATCCATGACCAACACACTGCATCCCAGATGTATCACTCTGTATTTTAATACCAAGTTTCTACTTTTTATATAATGAGAAAATAGGTATGTAAACAACCTTGGTAGTTTGCTGTGCATTAAATGAATAAAATGTGTTTAGGGTTTGCACTTTCCCCCCTCTTTTAATGATTAACACTTGCCTTAAAACTGTTGATATTACAGCATCTGTCATTTCCTTATATAATTTTTTTAACTCTTAAACTTGGTGTTTGTATCCATAATTGATACCTAGAAGCAGAGTGAATTTTCTCCTGTCAAATGGGTATTAGCATTATTAATCATAGGAAGCTGTTTACTTTTTTAAAAACCTATGTTAGTAATTTTTCCTTTGTGAGGAATTAGAATGGTCTGATATTTTCTATAAACATAACATATGTATGTCACTTAAAAAAAATTTAGTATCAACAACCTGAAGAACAGTCCCTTCCAAACCCCTAAGGGCAACCATTATAAACTCTTCTATTTAACAATTGGGGTAGTTGCACCTTAATATTTAAACAGTATGCCTACATAGCTATTTCTTAATTTATCAATTTTAGACATTCCCTATCACCAGTGTTCTTACCACATTCTCCCTAGATAGTTAAAGCATTTTTAGAATTCTTTTTTTTTTTTTTGAGACAGTCTTGCTCTGTAGCCCTGGGTAGAGTGCAGTGGCATCATCATAGCTCACTGTAACCTCAAATTCCTGGGCTCAAGTGATCCTCCTGCCTCAGGCTTCCGAGTAGCTGGGACTACAGGCATGGGCCACCATGCCCGGCTAATTTTTCTATTTTTAGTAGAGATGGGGTCTTGCACTTGCTCAGGCTGGTCTCGAATTTCTGAGCTCAAGTGATCCTCCCGCCTCAGCCTTCCAGAGTGCTGGGATTGTGGGTGTGAGGCATGTACCTGGCCCAAAATTTGTAAACGCTTTATTGCAGTATATGTATAAAAAAGTCCATTAATTTAAGCTCAGTGAATTTTTAAGAAAGTATACATGCTCATAACCACCCCCCAAATGAATGGAACATTTCACACCTCAAAAGCCTTCTTCGTGTTGTCTTCCAGTTATTAGCTCCTGACTTCCATCATGTAAGTTAGTTTTGCCTGTTTTTGGACTGTATACACTTTTGTGTATGGCTTCTTTCCCTCAATGTGGTGAGACTGATTGATCCATTGTAAATGTGACAATAGTTCCTTCACTTTTTTTGCTGTGTAATATTTAATTACAGATCATCCCTGACTTACAGTGGTTTGATGTATGAGTTTTTGGCTTTACAATGGACTTATCAGGGTATTGGATGCATTTTTTGACTTACCATATTTTCGACTTATGATGGTTTTATTGGGAAACAGCCCCCTCATAAGTCCAGGAGCATCTATGTATGAATAGGCCATACTTTATTCATTTAACCAGTGATGGGCATTGGGTTTTCTGTTTAGAACTTTTAGGAATAGTTTTTATAAACATTCTTATCCATGTCTTTTGGTGCACATATGTGTGCACTTTTGTAATGGAATGAGTTTGGGTGGGTTACACACTGCCAAAGTTGTGCCATTTTTATATTCCCACCATAAGTGTAGAAGAACTCCATTTTTCCTGGGTTTTGCCAATACTTGGTATTGTCAGTGTTTTCTTTTTTATTTTATTTTTACTTCATATATCTTAGCTATCAACAGCACGTCATCATGGTTTCATTTTTCATTTCCCTGATGACTGATGAAGTTGAACTCATTTCATGTTTATTGTCTATCTAGATATCCTCTTTTTTTGAAATGCCCCATTTTAAAAAATGTCCTATTAATACTTCAGAGATTCTTTATATATTCTGGATATGAATCCTTTATTAGATATAAATGTTCTAATATCAGACAGAGTAAACCTTAAGACTGAACATTTCCAGAAATAAAGGACACTTCATAATGATAAAAGGGTTAACCTTTTTTTTTTGAAACAAAGTCTAACTCTGTTGCCGGGCTAGAGTGCCGTGGCGTCAGCCTAGCTCACAGCAACCTCAAACTCTTGGGCTCAGGCAATCCTACTGCCTCAGCCTCCCGAGTAGCTGGCACTACAGGCATGTGCCACCATGCCCGGCTAATTTTTTCTATATATTTTTAGTTGTCCAGATAATTTCTTTCTATTTTTTCATAGAGACGGGGGTCTTGCTCTTGCTCAGGCTGGTCTCAAACTCCTGACCTCGAGCAATCCTCCCGCGGCCTCCCAGAGTGCTAGGATTACAGGCGTGAGCCACCGCGCCTGGCCAGGGTTAACCTTTTGAATTAAGAATACATAACAGTTCTTAATTTGTATATACCTCATAGCATAGGCTCAAAACATGAAAACTGACATAACTGAGAAAAATAGACAAATCCACAGTGTTTTAGAGGGAGACGAACGTACCTCATGGTAGCCGATATAATAGAACATAAAAAAAAATCCAAAAGACACACCACACGCAAATATTTGAACACAGCCAACTTGACCTAAGTGAAATGTGCTTCTGGCAAATGCAGAATTATTCCAAGCTCAGAACATGATAAATCCCTCTGGTTATTAAAGACTTCTTCCATTTCTGTCAGTAATGTTGTATAGTTTTCTGTGTAGAGGTCTTACACATCTTTTATTAGCTTTATTAGGCATTTGCTGTTTGTTGATTCTAAGTGGTATTTTTTTTAACACTTTTTTCCTAATTGTTGGTACAGCATGAAAATGCAGTTGGTTTGTGCATATTGATCTTTGTGGCAGATTGTTTTTTCCAAAGATAGTCCCATATATATCCCGTCCCACGTGGTCTTTTTTACAGTGTGGTGTCAACATCCTCCATGGATAGGTAGGTCTGCATTCCCTCCCTTGAGCTTGCAAACCTTTGTAACTTCTTGTGTTAAGTTGGGGGATTTGCGGATTGATCAAGGAAGTGACAAGATCACAAGAGGCAGTAACACACAAGCTTTATTTGGGCGGTGCGTGGACAGGGTTGCATGAGAGGGCAAGTCGTTTCCCATAAGATTCCTCCTAGGGATGGTGGCATGGGACCACTGCCCAGAAGGGCAATAGGGCAAGGGAGCTCCCAGGAGGATGGGAAGTCAGAGGGGCTTTTATACCTAGGTGATGTCATACAGCAGTAAGGTGTGGGGTCTCTGAGTCACAAAGGGCTGCAAAGGGCAATGGCAGTTTGGGGTCCTTTACAGCTCATTTTTGGTTAGCAGATGTCAAACGTGGTTTTGGGGAGTACGTAAAGTGGGTAGGCTCTAATTGGCTAAAAATACCTTTTTTGGAACCATATTTAAATCAATTGGAGGTGTAAGAATTTGAGTTTGGCCTCAGCAGGCTTTGGGGTAAATGTTCTAGCTTGTGAAGTGAACAGCAGGGGCGCCATTTCCGGCTCATTCACAGAGTACTTTTGCAGCCACGAGTGTGCACCGGAAGTTCTAGTTAAATCGTTTTAATAGTCTGTTTACTTTCTAATGCATATGTAATACTGTCTGCTGCAAGCCAAGTAGAGAACTGTCTTCCTTTCTGTCTTTTCCCTCTAGAGTCTCTGATCACCTTCCTTCTTTTTAAACCTTGCCCTACCTGCCATATTTATCATAGTAGATAATAATCCTTAATTATGTCCAGTCGTGCTATCCTATCAATGTTGCATTACTTTCTGGGGATGTTCTTCTGGGCCTTCTGTCCTGGGGCTTCTTTAGGCTGGCTGAGCTGTCAGCCTGACACTGAGCTGTCTTGTGTTGGGTCTCCTGTCTTCCTCTGTTTTTGGTTTACTCTCCTTAGTGGAACATGTCATATGGTAGCATCCTGGAAAAGGGTACATGGGAGGAAAATCCTTTGAGGTTTTGTATGTCTGAAAATATCCCTACTCTGTTTTACTTGGAAAGTTCAGCTAGGATGAATTTAAACTGAAGATCATTTTCCCTTAAAGTTTTTTCAATAGTTAAGATCCTCTTATATCTGTCTGCTTATATTCAGTTTGCTGCTGAGAAGTTTAGTATTCTGATTCTTGTTCCTTTGCACATGACGACGGCTACTGTGTTTTCTCCTTTCTGCCTCCCTTGCCCGGTGCCTCTCCATGCCCCACCTCTCAAGAATGGCCTCTGCCGGACCTGGCAAGTCCCAGGGTCCTCCTGAGAGCTCTGTGAGGGCAAGTTAATTTTCTTTCCCCTTTTCTTCCTCTGCACACATAGGATATAGATTAGTATCCTCACTCCTTTTCTTTTTGTCCTTATGGATTTAAACTTTTTAAAGTTTGCTTAGGACGTTACAGGGTGGCACTGGAAAGGAGAGGAGGAACACGTTTCACGTTTAACTGGAAGTCCATAAAGACTCTGAAGTCCCTATGTTTATATTTTTTTCACAAAAGATTGCTTATTTTAGTATTAAAGAGGATGGTATATTTAAGGATATTCAAAATGAATAATTGGGTCATGATTTGGGAAGTTCTTTAGAACGTGATGTTTCACAGTGATTATATATAGCAGACTCAAGATGTTTAATTTCTTTGAAATTTCTGTTAACTCATGTAAAGCTCCTTTTGCTAGTTCTTGGAATGGAAGAGCAAGCTCTGTGATCTCATTATGGTTCTCTGAACATGCTTCTGAAAAAATTAGCAATCATCCTAAATAAAAGTGGCTATAGCCAATACTTTAAAAGCTGTCTTGTTTTTTTTAAAGATAAATTAATTAGTCCAACTCTATTTAGCCAAAGTCATTTGCCAAATGACTCTGACTAGAATGCTCGAGGCCATACAAAACTCCAAACTTTGTCAAACACACATTTATTTTTGGCATTATCTGTGACCAAGATGATGTTTTAATGATGCCTGCATTCCCTCTTCCTGAAACACTTTGCACACTCTTCCCCCTTTGCCTGGTTAACTCTGGATCCTGGAGTTGAGATGTTAGATAACCCTTCCAAGGCCAAGTTAGATGGCTCCCGGTGAGTTCCACCAAGCACCCTACTTTCCCTATCATAACATTTATGTTCTGTTGTAATTGGCATTTTACTCTATATATATGTGAGCTCCACAAGAGCTGAGATTATATCTGTCCTATTTTAATCAAATCCATAATGTCTGGCACATAGTAGTTGCTTAGTATTAGAATAAATTAATGAACAAATAAATGAAATCAAATGCATAAGCATGGTTCTTGCCAAGGAAATTACAAGGCATGTGCCACCATGCCCGGCTAATTTTTTCTATATATTTTTAGTTGTCCAGATAATTTCTTTCTATTTTTTCATAGAGACGGGGGTCTCGCTCTTGCTCAGGCTGATCTCGAACTCCTGACCTCGAGCGATCCTCCCGCGGCCTCCCAGAGTGCTCCCAGAAAAGTGGCCACAACAGGTAAACAACTACTTTGTGTAATATTAAGAGTTGTAAGAGTGTAGCAAGGAAGTAGGAAGAATGCGGTGGGAATCCAGGAGATGAAAGCTTGGAGTGAGATCCAAGAAACATGCAGAGTTTTAAAGAATGGGTAGCTAGAAGCAAGGCACGTGAATTAGTGGAATTGAGACAGGAAAGCTTTTGGTCTTTAGAAAGCGGGGGATTGAGGCAGAGTTCCTCAAAGTATTGTATTTGAAAAATGTAGTATTTTTAATGTCATGACTCTGCTTTTACTTTTGGTTTGGCTTCATAACTTGCTAATATTTAAGTTTAATAAATGGCATCTTCAAGGCCGTGCAATTCTGTCCATTGGTGAGGTGTCTGTCTCCCTTCTCCACCCCACCTCCTTTAGCCCCCTTTGTGAAGGAAATCAGAAATAGGGGTTAAATGGTTGGGGGAGGCGAAGTTTCTGGGACTTCAGTATGCATGCAAATCACCTAGGAAATGCCGATTCTGATTCAGTAGGTCTGGGGTGGAGCCCAAGAATTCTCATTTCTAACTAGTTTTCAAATGATGCTAAGGCTGCTGTCCCAGACCAAACTTTAAGTGGCAGGGTTTGGGGTGGGAGCTGTAGCTATGGACTAGAGAGACCCTTGGCGGGTGGAGTTGCAGAAACCTGGAGACATGTCTCTTCATTCTTAGTCACAGGTATTTTGGTGTCTGTTTACAATTCCTTTAGTTCTTCTGTAATTGAGTCTGAACATTCTGGTTAAGTTGTCTATCCTTCTCAGGAACGCGAGGTGGCGCGACAATCTCACTCATAATGGACACTTAGCATAGTCCCAAATGCTGTTACATACACAAAGGAAAAAGCATTTCCTGCCCCTCCGAGTGTTACGTCTCATATTCTGTGTCCTGAAATATGCTCAGAGAAGACAAATTACTTTGCAGATGGAGCATAGCTTTTTGTTGGTTTTTTGAAAATCAGGCTGGATAAAGATTGTCATGTCAAGAACCTTTTTATTAAAGCTCTATTAGATCCCTATTTTAACTGTTTATTAAATTTTATATATTCAATATGAATTGCAATTCTCAGTTCCAAAAATTCCTGAATTTTTTAGTATTTTCATTTTACCCACAGAAAGTGATTTTTATTTAAGTTTTAATTATTGATGCTGTAATAATGTATAATCATAGAATTTAAGCTAAAAGGAGCAGAAGATCTTATACCAGTTAGCTCACTTGACAAAAAAACAGGCCTCCCATTTTTGCTTAAGCTTTTCTGAAGGAGTTTCTGTTCCTTGCATCAGGAAAAATCCTAACAGACCCACATGTGACAAACCTTCGTGGGGAGTTTGCAGTCTGCAGATGGAGTCTCTCATCTGTGTTCTATGTATTCTTAATTTATTTTGGTTTCAGAACAGGTTGCATTCTGACCTCTCCAAGGTCCGGAATGCCCCATTTGGATCTGTAGCTACCCTAAGAGTCTCTCTGCAGTAAATAGTAAACACATGTTGCTGATTGTGGTCATTAGTAGATCCAGCTAGTGGTTCGCAAACTTTAGTGGGCATTAGAATCACTTGAAGGGTTTCTTGTTAAAACACAGTTTTAGGCTGGGTGCAGTGGCTCACTCCTGTAATCCTAGCATTCTCGGAAGCTAAGGCAGGAGGATTGCTTGAGCCCAGGAGTTTGAGGTTGCAGTGAGCTGTGATGACGCCACTGTACCCTGCCCAGGGTGACAGAGCAAGACCCTGTCTCAAAAACAACAAAAAAGATTTATTATTTAAAAAAAAAAAACAGGTTCAGTAAGTCTAAGGTTAAGAATTGTACTACCAGGTTCCCAGGGGACAGTAATGCTGCTGGTCTGGGAACTGTACTTTGAGAACCATTGGATTAAACTAACATTGGAGCAAAGCAATGGTTTGGAATTGTCCGGGAAAATGAATGAAATTTCTTCAGGGAATCAGATATGCACACAAGATTTAATCTTTGCCACCATGCAGATTGCTTTTCCTTAAAAGGAAATAGCATGATTTAGCTGTTCATAGGGAAAAGGGAATATTGAAAATATGGACAATTGGGCACCCAGGTGTGGAGCCAAATGTGGCAGGATTTGTGGGGTCATTAGGAAGGCGCAGGGGCCTGGGTCACTGTAGGTCAGCAGGGTTGGAAGTCAGGCAGAAAAGCTAGCCACAGAGTAAGGGACAGCAAAGGCAAGCTGCCGGCACCCCTGTGTCTCTCTCCACGTCTAGCCATGCTGATCTTGACCAGCTGCTGCTTCATGTCTCCTGCCCAAATCTTGTGCAGATTTCTCTTTTGGTTAATCATAATCTAGAACCATACAGGTAAAAGGATTCTGGGCAATGCGGTTCCAAATTAGCGAAATTGACACTCTATAAAACCCCCCATAGAACCCTTTTGGAGAGTTGAGAACAATGCTCAAAGAAACAATTTATATTTTTAAAAGGATTACTCTGATTGCTGTGATGAAAATAGACTGTAGGGGACCCACTGTGGATGCAGGAGGCCAGCCTGGCTACTGTGGTCATCGTGGGAGAGCAGCGTGGCTTGAAGTAGAGGGAGCGCAGAGAAGGAGATGACCTGTGGAACCGGCGTGTACTGTAAAGGCAGAGCTGGCAGCACTGCCTATGGGTTGAATGTGGCATGGAGAAGAAAAGAGAAGTCAATTATGGATGACATCATGGGTTTCAGACTGAGCCAATGGTACGATCTATTGAAATGAGAAAGATTAGGGGAGAAGAATGGGTTTTGGGGTTGGAAGAAATTACCAATTCTCTTTGGACATAATGAGATTGAGATGCCTGTTAGAAATCCAAGTAGAGATGTTGTGTAAGTAGCTGTACAGTGCTGCACTGGAGTTTAGGAGAGAGGTCGGGGGCTGTGATATACTTCTGGGAGTCATCAGCCTATAGATGCTATGGGCATATAGCACGAAAGTGCTAGATAACAGAGCCATGGGCTTGTACATACTGCCTAGAAAGTGATTATTGGCAGAGAATGGGTTTGAGCATGAAGGTAATCCAACATTTAGAAGTTAGAAAGAAGAGGATGGTGTCCAGAAGGAATAGGAAGTGAGGAGAAAATCCAGATGAGGGCTTCCGTGGGGTCAAAGAAAGATTGTTTTTTTAAGATCAAAAGTAAGGAAGTAATCAGCAGAGTAAATAGACAACCTACAGAATGGGAGAAAATAGTTGCAAACTATGCATCCAATAAAGGGCTAGTATCCAGAATCTATGAAGAGCTCAAACAAATCAGCAAGAAAAAAACAATCCCATTAAAAAGTGGGCAAAAAGACATGAACAAAAATTTTTCAAAAGAAGACAGACAAATGGCCAAAAAACATGAAAAATGCTCAACATCACTAACCATCAGGGAAATGCAAATTAAAACTACAATGAGATACCACCTTATCCCTGTCAGAATGGCCATTTAAAAAGTCCAAAAACAATAATGCTGGCGTGGATGCAGAGAAAAAGAATGCTTATGACTTTTTGGTGGGACTGCAAATTAGTACAACCTCCATGGAAAACAATGTGGAGATTTCTCAAAGAAATAAATGTAGACTTACCATTTGATCCAGCAATCCCACTACTGCGTATCTACTCAAACGAAAATAAGTCATTTTATCAAAAAGACACCTGCACTCGAATGTTTGTTGCATCTCAATTCACAATTGCAAAGATGTGGAATCAACCTAAGTGCCCATCAATTGATGAGAAGGTAAAGAAAATGTGATGTGATCTGTGTGTGTGTGTGTGTGTGTGTGTGTGTGTGTGTGTGTGTATGGAGTACTGCTCAGCCATAAAAAGGAATGAATTAATGTTTGCAGCAATTTGGATGAAACTGGAGACCATTGTCCTAAGCGAAGTATCTCAGGAAAAACATATGCCACATGTACTCACTAATAATTGGGAGCTAAACAATGGGCACACACAGGCACAAAGAGATGTAAAGGTCATTGGAAACCAAGAAGGGAGGAGGATGGTTGGGGAGTAAGGGATAAAAACCTACCTATTGAGTACAATGAGCACCATTCTGGTGACAGGCTCACTTAAAGCCCCAACTTAAGCATTATACAAGGTATCTATGTAAAAAAACATTTATACCCCCTTAATATTTTGAAATTTTAAAAAAGTTTTAAATTTTTTCAAAAGAAAATAATGCAGTATGTTTGTATTCTGATAAGAATGATCAAATAGGGAGAAACTTACAGGGATGGAAAGGGGATAATTTTGCTACCAAAGTCAAATAGTAGCTGGGAAGGCATGAAAATGAATGTTATTTTACATTATAAGTTTACATTATAGGCACCTTCTTCGTTGATGTTTATACTCATGGTCAATGCTTATACCACATCTGTCAGGGTGCTTTTGACTGCAAGTAACAGAAAACCTGACTCAGCTTGCTTAAACAATTAGACCAGTGAAAAGTCCATGGGTAAGGACTTGGGGTGAGGCTTGATCAACAGCTTGGTGATGCCACCACAGACTTAGCTTCTATCTATCACTCTGCACTGCTCTCCAATATGGCAGCTGCATTTAAAGCTGGCTCCCTTTGTGGTATCAAGATGTCTGCCAGCGGCTCTTGGGGCCATATGTCTTTTCATTTATGTTCATCAAGAAAGAGAGCATCCCACCATTCCCAAAAAAGACCCTGGGACTCACTCTTCTTACCCTTGGTTAGGTCAGGTGCCTACCCCTAAACCAATCTCTGCAGCCATAAGGATACGTGCTGGTTGGAAAGCCAGAATCCTCTGACCCCAGCTGAAAAGCAAGGGCTACAGCAAAGAACTGGCCTCCACTATAGGCATCTGAATGAAAGTCATACTAAGTCATAACAGTAACAAACCCTCTCGAGCAACTGTTGCAGGAAAATGACATATGTTAAATACACATGTCCTAGAACAGGTAAATAGAACATTTGGGAATGAGTTTATTTACTATTTGATGGATAGAGAGAATTATTTCTTTGTTTATTTAAGAGGCAGGTTAGGATATAGGCCATCAGCTGTAACTAAGCTAAAATGTCTTTGGATTTCATGAGTATTAGTTTTTCCTATGTAAGCCAAATTTAGTCAATAATTTAAGATGGTAAAAATATCTCTTCAAAGCATGAAAGTTTGGTTTACTAACAATTTTAGGGGGTACATTACATTAATGCAGTCTAATTTGGCCCACTGGAGGGCAGTAGTTTCTGGATACCAGCCAACAATTTATAGTATGCTTTTTGGATGACTGTTGGTTTTAGCAGGGGCTGTTAAGTCTCAGTGATAACAAGAGGTGTGGCTAACATTTGCAGTGGAAGCTTTCCAATCATTGCAGTTCAAGCTCAGTCAGGTCTACAGTGAATCCCTTCCCTGTGAACAGCCAGATACTCCATTAGTACCCAGACCTGCTTTCGGTCTACCAATATTTTCTTTAGTGGGGTGATTCAAATTCCTGAGATTATGAGGCCACAGAATGACATAATGCTATAATTACTCCTGGCAGGCAGTGTCTGGCCAGGCACTCTCTCCTGTGGCTTGTTCTGCCCCCTCCTGTAGTTCACTGAGCTACATGTGAGCCCCATGTGAGCTGGAATTCAAGATAATGGCTAAAGCACACTTCCTTGAGGACATGCCCCCATGCCAACCTCTCTTTTGTTGACTCCACTGCAAACGTATCTCCTCTGACACAACAAAACACAACAGTGCAAGATTCCATCTCTCCAGTATTGACAGATTGACAAACACCAACCAAATAAACCACTGGTCTGCTTCCCCTAATTTCTCCAATATGGCTACCATTTCTGCTTTCAGGCTACCATTTACTCTTCCTCCTTAGGATGTGCTGTTTTATCAAACATTTCGTGTTTAGAGTTTTATTGACAATGCGTAGAATTCTTTGGTATAAAGGAACAAAATGGATTTAAAATTGATTAATAGCTGGATAGTGAACTGAGTCTTCACTCATTTTAACACTTGCTCAATGTCTTTGTGGGACCACTTCCAGGTACGTGTGCCATCTGGATGCTTTTCCTAGATGGCAACAGATCAGCATTCCATAGTCGGAAGCAAAAACAGTTTTGTGGCCCAGCTGGGTGCCAAAAACCTCATTTCCTTTTTTTTTTTTTTTTTAGAGACAGGGTCTTCTTCTGTTGCCCAGGCTGGAGTGCAGTGGTGTGACCATAGCTCACTCTAACCTCAAACTCCTGGGCTCAAGCGATCCTCCCACCACAGCCTCCCATAGTGCTGGGATCATGGGTGTAAGGCACTGTGCCTAGCCCAAGAACCTCATTTACATCTCTAGTTAGAAGCTTCTCTTCATACAGTCGATAGGATAAGACTGTTCTGCTGCATTTGAGTAGAGGACATTCTACATTCTAAAGGTAATAAAGTCAACTCAGCTGTGACTGGTTGAGTCCAGTGTGCACTCTCATCCTGAAGGAGCTATAAGCCATGAGCTAGATCCAGTCTCTGCCTGCAAAGAACTCAATCTAGTTTGCTAAAATTACCTCTAGAGACCTCTTTCAATTTATATCTCTCCCTATCTTATATTATCTTTTTATCCAACTTTCTTTCAATATAATAATCGAAAGAGTTTTTCTTTTTTTCTCACCTCTAATCTTCAACCACAACTCAAACTGATGCCCATGGGAAGAAATCTCTCCAAGTCTGCAATAAATTGTATTATTGTTTCCCTTCCCTATAAGATTACATCCCTGCCCACTGCCATGTGACTTGGAGTGTCTCCCTGTAGGCAGAGTGTTGTGAGGCTTGGTCACTTGGTTGGGGCAGTGGCATGTGAACAGAAGTGACAATGGGCCAGTACAGAATAGGAGTTTTAAGAGGTGGCTTAAAGCTTGAAGCTGTGTTGCTGGTTTCTACCAGTTTTTGGCTTTTTCCTCTGCCCTGACCCAAACAGGGATTTCTCTGTTGTTTGGGTCCTAGAATGGTAAGATATTGAGAAGAGCTGCAGCCAACTTACAGTCATCAAAATGTAACATAAGTGACAAATAAAGAAATGTTATATGCCACTGAGATTTTTAGGGTCATTTGTTACTGCAGCAGATCTGACTAATACAAATACCAAATCATAAATAAATAATAAATGGAAGATACAATAAATACAACAGCAACAATTCCCAGTCACCTTTATTTATACAAAAGTATATTAAATAAATTACTGCAATATATACAAATAGAATATTACCTATATAAATAGAAAATCCCCATATACAAAACCGTTTAAAAAATTATATAAATATTTATAATGCTGACCATAGAAGCTTTAAGTACCTTAAATCATAAACTCTGTATAGTTTGTTAGTATAGTAGTCTTATAAAAATATAGTTAGCTCTCAAATGTTTAATCATCACCACATAAGTCAGTTAAAGTGCTAAACCCTAATGCATATTAGAAAGGTACCCAAAATAGAATTCTCCTGCATTTAACACATTAATATAAAGTTTGCCAATTGTTTTGGACTTTCAAATGTACTCCTAAAAAACAAAAAGAACCTAAACACCATATTATAGATATATGTTAGAAAAGTCCACCCAATTTCCATTTTACTTGCCTACATAGTTTGAAGTCAGCTTCTCGAAAGCTCCTCAAAAGTCCACCCAGGAATTATTAAGGCATTTGTTCATTTGTTTTTGCTTGGGTGACCTGGTTTCTCCTTGAATGCAGAATATATAATCTAAAGCATGGTATGTGCAAAGGTGCCATAGTGTTAAAACATTGGTTGTACCGTTCATTACATTTCAAAGTGACTAATGCTGGTTGGTGTCAAAATAAGAATGCTAATTGCAATAACAGGGTATATCAAGAGCTTTTTCAAACCCAAGGGTCTTCATGCTCCAGAATACTCATTTGTGTTTCCATATAGTCTCTGAAAAGTTCTTGGTCACAGTGCAATACAGCATTTGCAGTAGTTGGCAGCTGCCAGTGTTTCCTTTATGCAACGTTCAGTGGGGAGTTCTCCTTCCCACTTCTCCTTGCTTTTGCCTTTCTGCACTTGTGTAGCGATATAGCCAAGACGATGATAAGGATGATGACCACGAACACCACTACTCCAATGATAAAGAACATTTCTGAAAAACAAAAGGCACCAAGTCAGCTTGGAGAGCTCAAATCCCATTTATCAGTGGGCAGAATTGAGGATATAACCCCAAATTACACCATCCTGCTTTTGCACAACTTGAAATTTCTTTCTTCCACTCTTTCCACTATGCTTAGATTAGGAAAGAATCTGTCAAACCCTAGGTATTTTAGAGCAATTGACACTGGCTAAAAGCACTGGGCATTTAATAAACTAATAATGTTCACAGAAAAGATACACATAGTTGGAAGTAAGAGCAGCTGTTCTTGGAAACAAGTGGCTAAAAATGGTGCTGAGCTTGGTGGCAATGATTATAGTGCAAGATGAAGTGTAAGTGCAAAGAGGGAGGTCCAAAGTGCTACCAGGACTCAGGTGAAGAAGAGATGACTGTTGGTGCAATAAGAAGGCTTCATGGTGGAGGTGGCATTTCAAATGCCTCTCGAAGAACACATTGCAGCAGATAGAGAAGGGGCAGAAACAGAGACCTGGGTGTGCACAAAGGCAGAATTAGAGCTGGGCTTTAGGACGATGCCCCTGAAGGCTGGGAGTAGGACGGGCGAGAGGGGTGCAGGACCAGAGAGAAAAAGAGCCCTCTCCTTCTGTCAATGGCAATAAATAGAAAGGAAGAGTTTATGTAAAAGTGTTTTAAAAGGCTGGGCACGGTGGATCACACCTGTAATCCTAGCACTCTGGGAGGCCCAGGCAGGAGGATCACTTGAGGTCAGGAGTTTGAGACCAGCCTGAGCAAGAGCAAGACCCCATCTCTACTAAAAACAGAAAAATTAGCTGGGCATGGTGGTGCATACCTGTAGTCTCAGCTACTCGGAAGGCTGAGGCAAGAGGATCACTTCAGCCCAGGAGTTTGAGGTTGCAGTGAGCTACAATGACACCACTGCATTCTACCAAGGGCAACACAGTGAGACTCAAAAAAAAAAAAATGTTTTAAAATTTTTGAATCTGATCTTAGCGAGGAGCTAGGTCATCATTACTGTCTTCAGACTCTTGTTCCCTGAAAATATTCAGAGCACTTTCCCTATAAAGCCTGTGGGAGACTCACAGGCTTTCAGCCTCAGGCATGTGTCTGGATGCCCACAGGACTTCTAGTTAGGGACCATTCCTCAGCCAGTGTGTCCAAGCTCCCAACATGTGTACGTACACGTGTCAGCCATAGGCATGTACACGGGTATATGTGATATACTCAATCCCTTCCCGCAATGGGTTAGACTTTATATTCTTCTGGCAACAGCCCATAGTCACAATTGTCTATCAAGTGCTACTGCAGCTGGCTTAGATTCACCCCACTCCCCCAACAAACACAGATCAGAATTTAAGAATGAAAAATGCCCAGAGAAATCTGTGACTTGATGCTAAATCCTAAACATGATTTGTGTACCCAGTGATCAACAGAGAGTTTGGCACATGGTGGGTGTTCAAGAAAATGCTTGCTGATACAAGGGAACAACATTTGGAAATATTTCTAAATGCTTAAAATCTTGAGAGTACCAGAAGCAAAACCAAAAAACACCTAAGGCAGTTTCTCCCTGAATAGTTAACAAAAGAAGTCCATCGAGGCTCTGAGGGTGGAGCTAGTCCTCTAAGGCACCCATGCCTCCCAGAGTGACAGGCAGAGCCACTCACCTCTGAGTTCACCTTTCCCTTGGCTTGTGCACTCAATGGGGCTTTCTGGGCTTTTCTGGTTAGTTCTTCGGGATGGAATCACTGCTTGAACATTGAAACAGTAGTTTTCTCCTTTATCCACATCAATCAAAAACTCATTTGTGTTTGTCTTGGCTGTTTTCTGTGAAAAGATAAAGAGTTCTTAATTCATCTGGGCTCAGAGTGAATTCTTTCTCCTTTATTAAGTCACCACGGAAGTAAAAACCTAAGCTCTAAGCAAAGCCTACATAGGCGTATACGACACATGAAGGGATTAGAAGTGACTTGGCTAATCAGTTCCTTTGATCACTGCTAAAAATGCCTTTTCCAAGACTGAAAATATCCAATTTAGGTATATCCAACCCATTTTATCCCCTTCAGAAGATATTAATATCTGCGGTGAAGAAAAAGGAAGTATTAATCATTGAATAGAAAATAAATTTTGTCTCTGAGCTCCTCTGCAGAGGGAGAAATGTGAGAGTCGATGGGACCTTTAGGGGCCATCTGCCCAGCCCCTGAGGACCCTGGGTCTCCGAGGGGGCCCTGCCCAAAGTCACAAAGCAGCTCAGAGTCACAGGTAGAACCAGGACCTGTTGTCCACCCTGCACCCAAGCAAGCCCCCTCGACTCTACCACACCACCCGCTCAACAAGCCCCGTTCTGCCAGTCTTGAACTGGGTTCGAAGAAGTGGGCTGTAAAACCAGGGAGTCACAATTTCAAACAAGTCATAAAAACACGAAAAAATTCTCACCTTTCCTGTACTTGAAGCTTTCCAGTAATAAAGCGTATAGTTTAAGTCCTTGCCAAAAACATCCCGGAGGCTCAGGAATGTGCCATTCATTCTGACTAAGGTACGTGCATCTTGTACTATCACATTCAGTTTTGTACCAACTTGTTCAAAACTCTGAATTGTTGGCTGCCCAAGGTTTGCTGAAACAAAGGAAATGAGCTTGAGTGGAATCAAAGAATTCTGTACAAAGTAAAACCCTACTTATCACAGTTAACAACTTATCTCTCATATAAAACCGCAGCACTGAACCAAATCCCTGATAGTAGCAGGCTTGGTGGCACCGGCGCTAAATCTCAAGACCACAGGACTCTATGGCAGTCCTGTCCAGTGTTCAGTGGGAGTGCAATGGGAGCCACAGATATAATTTTAAAGTTCTTTGTAGCCACATTAGAAACAGTAAAAAAAGAACAGGTGAAATTAATTTTAATAATATATTTTACTTAACCAAATACAGTTGACCCTTGGACAACATGGGTTTAAACTGCACAGGCCCACTTACACACAAATGTTTTCAGTAAATTTACACCAAGTGTGCCTCCCTCTCCTGCCTACCCTGCCACCTCCTGCACCTCTTCCGCCTCTGCCACCCCGAGACAGCAGGACCAACCCCTCCTCCTCCTCCTCCTCGGCCCACTCAACACGGAGACAGTGAGAATGAAGACCTTTACGATGACCCACTTCCACTTAACAAATGGTAAATATATTTCCTCTTCCTTATGATTTTCTTAGTAACATTTTATTTTCTCTAGCTTACTTTACTGTAGGAATATGGTACATAATACGTGTAACATACAAAATATATGTTAATCGACTGTTAGCAGTAAGGATTCCTGTCAACAGTAGGCTACTAGTAGTCAACTTTTTGGGGAGTCAAAAGTTATACTCGGATTTTTGACTGCACAGGAGATTGGCACCCCTAATCCCAGCATTGTTCAAGGGTCAGCTGTATATTTCTAGAATATTATCATTTTAACATGGAATTAGTATTTTTCAAGATGTAGTGTATATTTCAGACACATTGCATTACCATATTTTCACTGGTCAGTGGTAACCTGTGGTTAGTAGCTACTGTGTGGAACAGTGCTTAGTGTAAGGTTCCACATTCTAGGTACAATAAATTTAGGGCTGTGGGCAAGCCCAGGAAATGTCCTTGGTAGCACAAGGAACATGGCTTAACCTGGGTCTCGATAATGGCTCAATTATTTCATGTGCTTTGGTTGAATGACAGTAAAACAAACACCAATTCTCTGCAAATCACGGGACAAAGTGTGTGTGTATGTGTGTGTAGACATAACATAAATATACCAAATATTTTCTACCTTGCAAATGATAGATGTGAAGTGGCTTATAAAAAGCTCAAGAACTAAAAGGAAATCATAAGAATGTCATCAACTGAGGGTAACGATGTCATCAGCTGGGGATATCAAATGAATATCAGTGATCCTGCAAAGTCACTGGAGGTGACTGTCAATGTATCTGTACTCCAGCCGAGGCCTTACGGGACACACAGGCAGAAGCACTGGAGGGGTTTGCCTCTGGGGAGGCAGCCACATTCACCTGGGGAAAGGCCCCCTATTTCGACCCTTGAAGTAGGTACTAAAGGAGTATGGATGGTTGATTATCCATCGACCCCTCCGCACCACCCCAACCTGAGAAACTGTCTCTCTCCCTGGGCCGTCACAGGGGTAAATATAGAAACACTAATAATACAACACTTTCATTCTAATCAGTGTGCCTTACAAGAGGAGTTAATTTCACTCTTCCCAATGTGCCACATGTTTGGATGTAAAATACCTAGCTCAGAACCACAGTCCTGAGATAAGAATTGAAATCTCCTACTGGCCGTGAATTCTCTGCATTCCCTCACTAGATCCCGGGGTTGGCTCACTGGGGCAAAGGCCCCAGAGGAACGAGGTCCACATTTCCAAGAGCAGCGAGGGGAGGCAGGCTGAGAGCTGGGCAGGTGCCGGCACATCACGAGAGTCCAATCTCGGCCAAGTGATTGGAAAAGGTCAGGGAGCCTAACGATGGGCTCAGCGGGAGACTGGACTTTCCCCATGGATCTACGACCACCTGTGAAAAATCCTAAACTGGAATTTCTGGTCTGATGATGGGACAGAAAATTCAGGATGTATGATATATATAAGGAAAAGCTGAAACCCCAGCCTTGGTGGATTTCCTACCCCTACCACCGCCACCCCACAAACACATTCAGCCGGTTACTGGTGGGTCTGAGGACAGACTGGTGGACACTGTTATCGACTCCGAAGTTCCCATGCTGTGAACCTCCTACCACATTTGGGCTGTGTGAAGAGGGCTGTGGTACTTAGTAGTATCTGAGAGAGAAGATGAGTTCATGGACAAATATTTTTTATCCAGTGGCCTCTAAGGGTCACAAGGTCACAAGAATTTTCAGAAGTTTATAACAAGAATGAAAGGTATTACAAACCGAGCTACTTACTCTCCAGGTAAGGTGTAAACTCTGGGGAGTTCTGGAACGGAGGCTCCCCCACAGAGCCCACGGCATCTGCGTTCCTTGCAGGGTAGGAAAGGACCCGCGCCAGGTACGTCTGCTTCACGTCCTGCGCAATCTCGTCGGTGACGTCGCACTCTGTGTCTGTGGTGTAGAAGCATTTGCTTTTCCAATTTCCAAATTTAGAACTAAAGAAAGGAAAAAGGGAAGAAAAAGAAATGGAACATTATGATTTGCACCCAACAAGACAGATTGATTTCTGGCTGTGGTCTGTGCTGACAACAAGAGCTCCACAACCCATCCCGACAAGGCGGACTGTGCTGAGCATGTGAGACTGGTTTCGAGTCCTCACAGCACCCTGGGGGTAGAGGCTCTGTAATTAGCCCTGTTTTGATAGCAAATAAGGCAACTGAGGCCAGGGGTGGTGGCTTGCACCTGTAATCCTAGCGCTGTAGCTACTGGGGAGGCCAAGGCGGGAAGATCGCTTGATCTCAGGAGTTCTAGACCAGCCTGAGCAAGAGCGAGACCTTGTCTCTACTGAAAATAGAAAAATTAGCCGGGGGTGTGGTGGTGCTCGCCTGTAGTCCCAGCTACTCAGGAGGCTGAGGCAGGAGGATCGCTTGAGTCCAGGAGTTGAAGGTTGCAGTGAGCTATGATGATGTTCCTGCACTCTCCCCAGGGTGACAGAGCAAGACTCTGTCTCAATAAATAAATAAATAAATAAATACATAAATACATAAGGCAACTGAGACAAAGTGAGATTGGGTGACTAGCTCAAAAATCACACAGCTGATCTCCATCAAGATCATTATATCTACTTATTATATCATATTACATTGTTACATCACATTCTATATTGTAAGAGAACATAGTCTATATAGTAACAAAGTCTGTATGATAACATATTATATATATATTATAGTCTATCATGACCATTATTAGTGTGGTTATATTAATCACTTATTGACTCTACTATATGCCAGGTACTGTACTGGGCCCTTTACACACATTACTTCATTTGATACAATCATTCTAAGAATGTACTGGATTTTTTTTACACATAAGGACAGTGAAGCTCAGAAGCACTAAGTAACCTGACCAAGGTAACACAGCTAATGAGAGGCAGAGCTGGGCCTGTTCGCTTCACATACCACGTGCCTCTCCCACTTCTGCAAGATGTGAACGCATCTCACGAAGATTACAGAATATTGATACAGGTAGCATCTGTCTAGCAAAGCCTGAGACTAAAAGGCTAAAGACAGATCTTTCTTTTGTAAGACATCATTGAAAAATAAATAATCTAAGGAATTTCTACTAGAAATGAAATTCTTCTACGGGACCAAAACAATTCATAGGTCAGGTGTCACTGGAACTTGAACCACAAACTTCTATTCTCCGGAAAGTGCCGATTATCTTCCTTTCCACATCACCAACTGCCACGGCGCAACCCCACTTGCTCTGGGATCTCTAGATCTTACTGCGTGCTTATCTCTCCCTTCCCTGTCCCCCAGCACAGGTATCTCCATCGCACGCTTAATTCACAGTCGGCTTTGTACCAGGGGCCGCACTCTGTGCTCCCTCACCAACAGCAGGGCTTTAGGGCCTTGCTGAGTCTTAGTTTGCATTTACAGGTTGAATTAATACATCATTGGGTGTAAACAAATCACCATATGGATTCAATTGTCTAACTACATACATAACAGCACTAGTATGTATTATTTAAAAATTTGAACTAAATAACAAGGCTGATTTGGGTAAACACATTCTTTACCCTAAAATGCACACACTAAGATTGATATTAAAATATTTTGGCCTCTTATATTTCAATTTTTAATTCTAATAAAAGTAGAGAGGTTATTTTGGTCCAGAATGACCAAAATCCATTTTTATTGTATCATTTCCATGTAAAAAGCGAATAAGAACATGGTGATTCCTTTCCATCGCTGTGGCAAACAGCTGTTTGCGCACGAGGAGAAAGACTCCGTGGGCCTCTGCAGCTGCACACCATCCGACAGACACAGGATTTGGTTCCTCCAGCTCACAAGCAGGCACCATGTACTCCACGGCAAAATTTAGCACAAGGGTCTATACAGTATCACTGTAAGTAATAAATCGTGCAAACAGGTAATGAAGGGGCAATTCTGTATGAATTTTTCACAAGGCCATTAGCAGCATTAACACTTTAAAAGCCTTTGAGATTCCTCTAGGCATTTCCAAATCCCATGATTTGGAAATAATAAAAGTCCTTCCTGAGTTACTAAAAAATTCCAACGGAATACAAATTGTCATTAATTTAGTTGCAGGTTGTTTTCTAGAAGCTTTGTAAATTCAGCTTTAGAATTTAGAACATTCCCATGGAATGAATATTACAGGTGATGGTTTGGTGCTAAGGTCTGAGCCCATAACATTTCCCAATCACCACTGAAAACTTTTTGCAAAGGGGAAGATGCAGCCATGGCTCCAGGTGGGCGATTCAGCACAGCAGTGGTGCCTGTGGCTAGAGCCAGGCTTCAGTAGCGAGGGCAGGGGCTGGAGGAGAAGGCAGCCCTTCAGATGCTTCCTCTAGGGAAGGAAAACAGGCAGGGAAGGAGCCCCACTGAGGAGATGCAGTGGGCAAGGCTTTCCTCCCTTCTCCTAGCTTTGGGGCCTCCCATCATACTGTGGCAGAGCCATCTGAGGAGGTGGTGGTGTGGTTGGTATACTGGGGAGATCTCGGTTCCAGAGCTGGCATGGGCACTCAGCATCAGTGCAGTCATGATTAAATCCCTTCCTTCCCAGGGAAATAGTTTCCTAGTCCGTAAAATGATTGCTCTAATGCTTTTAATCAGGAATCCCATTTACCCCTGGGGCAGGCAGGTGAAGAGTGAAGGTCTTAGGCAAGGCTGATAGAACTGCTCCCAGGCCCTTCAGCACGGCAGCAAGAGGGTGGGCAGATTGCCCTTGTCCGCAGGAGCACCCCAAGTCTGCGGGCACCCCCAAGCTGTAGCCCTGTGAGTCGAGTGTTTGCAGATTAGGGGCTGTGCTTATTTAAATAATGGCGGCCTTATAAAGTCCAAGAACTTAGAGTTAACAAAGGCTTATGTTTAAAAATCAGGTAAATCATAAATATATTCCGACATGTCCCTCAAACGTAAGACTGAATATATTTAGGAGGTAAGCATTCCTCCCAAAATCTAATTTTCACTACCCAGAAGGAAAGTGGTTACTAAGGTAAACTTCAGGTCTGTATCAGAGAAATTACTTACTAATTCTCAATCAGTGAAATCTGAATTGACAAGTTTGACCATAATTGTAGTCATTATCTCAGGTTATGACATTCCTTTCTCTCTCTCTCTCTCCAAATACACACACACATGCACACCACATGCATGCACTCGAGCACACAAATTCTCCTCCCTGTTGGCTTGGCAGCAGTCATCATGAAGTTCATTTTGAAAAACAAGAACATCCACCTAAAAGACCCACCCCATATCTAGAACATTTCAGAAACCAAACACTTGCCAAAAATATGGTGAAAGCCATCAAGGAAGACATAACCTTTAGATTGAATGTGATGAATTACTGGCTCCCGGGGGAGAGCTGTCGATCAGAGATGAGACCCAGTGAGCAGAGCAGCCCAGACAGTGGAGGGTGCAGACAGCGAAGTGTTTCTTCGCGGCTCCGTGACTCACCAATTTGGCCTCCTCCACCAAGATAATGTATGCTACCAAATTTTGATTCACAGAGTCCAAAGATTAATGAATCAAACACTGCTTAAGGGCAATGTATACATCAGAATTCCTCCCCACCTTTTCTTTAACTTGTTAGACATGGCTCACAGTCTAGACGGCAAAGGAAGAAGACATCTGTGTTTAGGTGAGATTAATCTATCATTGATCCAGAAGCATACTTCAGGGCCTACTCAAGAAGGTTCACCTCTCCACAGCTTATACTAAGCTTATGAATATTCCCATCATTTCCAAAAACAATTTAAACATTCTCTCACTTTAAGACCCAGAAATGTTGCTGGCTTGAAAGACTGTAACACTGGCCAGCATATTACCATAAATGCCCTCTTCTTTGCCTTCTGTTAAATAATCTCATGCAGTAATCAGCTTTAAAGACATTTGTGGGCCGGGCACAGTGTCTCACTCCTGTAATCCTAACACTCTGGGAGGCTCGCTTGAGCTCAGGAGTTCAAGACCAGCCTGAGCAAGAGCAAGACCCCATTTCAGGCATCGTGGTGCACACCTGTAGTCCCAGCTACTCGGGAGGCTGAGGCAAGGGGATTACTTGGGCCCAGGAGTTTGAGGTTGCAGTGAGTTATGATGATGCCACTGCACTCTACCCAGGGTGACAGAGCTAGACTCTGTCTCAAAAAATAAAAATAAAAATAAAAGACATTTGTGTTCACCATAGGAGAGTAGAAACATCAAAAAACTTAATTTTCTTTTTTTGTACCTAGCTTACCTTATCTCAACAGTGTAGACATGATCAATGGGTTTGGGTTCCCACTCCAAAATTGTCTTGAAATTAGTTGATTTCCAAGTTAAATTATATGCTACCACTACATCTGTAGTGCCTTTAAACAACAGAGAAACATCTATTATTATGTGCACTTCTCAGCATATGACTGTGAGCTGGCAGTATAAAATACCTTTCCACCCTCCCATCACCATAAATTTCACATTTTGTTTTTAACCACAGAAGCTTCATTACTGAATTATCGATTAAAAATTTTCAATTTTTTTCTAGAACTATTATTTCCTCATGGCAATATCTACCTTATCACCCATGGAAAGGAGCAAGGATTTTGAAATCCTCCTTTGAAATTATTTATAGGTAAAGCCTTCTCATAACTTGACCAGGAAACATAGCCCAGAGCCATCAACGTGCCAGGGTGTTGGGGGGGGGACCCTTGGGAAGTCCAAGATTCAGGTTCAACCCACCAGGGAAGGCCAGGTAGGAAGGGCTTACAATAAATTATGGAAAAAGGCAAATCCCACATGTATGAGAAGTTAGGACTGCATACAAATGAAAAAAGCCAAATTTGATTCTTTCCATTTTTATCTGAAATGTCTCTATACCGAAATTTCCGTAGAGACCAAGGTGGCTGTGTGGCCCCTCACATCATCGGATGTATTCGCTCCGCATGCTTTATCATTAAGGACTGCTTTGTCACCAGGCAGCAGGCCCCAGCTCTGCACAGCCCCAAACACCCAACAGGCATATGGGGCATGCACAACGCCGTACCTGCTCCAATCCAAGCCACATCTGGCAAAAGGATTGCCTACACCCAAATCTAAAACAAAGACAACCAAGAAAAGATCAAGGCTGCTCTTTATTAGCCGAAGATGCACATATAATGAAAGATGATATCCAAACCTTTGGACGCTGACCTGTGCAGATGCGGACCCACGTCCCATCACTTCGAGGTCGCGACTCCCTGGGAAACTCTTTCCCCAGTGTTAAAGAGGGAGCCAAAAACCCGCTTATGCAACAACAATGGACGCCCAGAGCAAACACCTCTAGCAGGAGCCAACTACTCCGTGTAACTCCCGCCGGCGCGCCTCGGGGCCCAGGTTCATTCAAACGCGGCTCGGTGAGCGCAGCCGAGTCTTGCAGACACGGGGGACACCGTGGGGCATCCCGGGGACCCAGGGCGAGCCCGCCGACAGCCAGGACTGTCCCCTCCCTCCTACGGGCAGGCCGCCCGGACTCCCGGGAGCCGGTGCTACCCACCTGAAGCGCTGACCACCTGGGAGAGGACCCAGCCGTGCAGGAGCATCCGAGCAATTGCGGTCCCCTGCGGGACCCGGGGCCAGGCAGGGGTCTCCATGTCCACGAGCTGGCGGCGGGGTCGGGTGGGTTCCGATGCACCCCGGAGGCCGGGGAGGCTGAGCTGTGGGCACCCTGGGCCGGCCGGAGAGAGCGGGATGGGGCGCGGGGAGCCCCGAGTCTAGGGGAGCCCGTGCCCGGCGCGCTATAAAGGGCCGCGCGGACGCCCGCGCTCGGCCGGCCCCCGGCGCCCGCCCCGCCCCGCCCCGCCGCCCTCCCAGCTCCCCGCCCCCGGCCGGTCACTCGCCGTCGCGGGGGGCGGCCCGGCGATTCCACAGCCCTGCCCCGCCTCCTGCCGGTGGGAAACTCCGGGGCCCCGCAAGGGGTGACTCACCCGTGATTCAGCCGCGCCACCGAGCGCCCAGTTGCCCTGAGCCGCAGGCAGGCCCAGGTGTCGCCGGGTCCCGCAGCCCTGCCAGCCACCCTGGCCCGCGACCTCGGTGGGCGGCAGATTTATGGAGAAGACAGAGGCGCCTTGGAGGGAGTTCTCGAGTTGGAGGAAAGGGATTCTTCCATTCTCTTTGCTGATAAAGGGTGGTCCGGCCGGTGGGAGGGGCAAGTATTTACAAAATGTAATAGGAAGTACGGTCTCTGGGCTCCGCTCAGGCAGCGGAGGGCATCTGCCCACCTGGGGCTGAAGCCCGGGGTCTGCAGCCCAGTGACGGGGTGGGCCGAGCGGGGCAGGAAGCCCGGCCCACCTACCTCGCCGGCCCTGGGCGCTGTCGCCGTGTGTGAAGGTGGCGCGAAGGCAGCTCGGCCGTGGATACCGACAGCCCGCAGGTCTGATGTCGGTTGGCCCCGGCGCCACCCGGTCAGACTCGGTACAGTGACCGAGGGGGAACAGCCTCCAGTCTGGCAGTTTGCCTCGGGGAGAGTTCCAGCGTGACAGCTGCAGCCCCGTGGTTTCAGAAAGGATGGTTCTCAGGTTGAAGAAGACATCTGTGGGATTGAGTGAGTTCCACTCAAGTGTGGAGAAACCAAAAATGAAATTGAAAAATGTAATCAGACTTTTGTGCCACTGGGTTTAAGCTTTGGTTTTTCTGACTTTTTTTCTGACTTCTCCTTCTGGGTTTTGCTGGAAAGTTGTCAGGCGTGAGAATGTTAACTCTTATCCTATTGAGTGCCGTTGTACTGAGTCTTGTCAAAGTATCTCCCATCATTCGTTTATTATTATTCTGTAGTTGCCTGCAAGACACAACTGGAGAGTTCTTAGTGGAAGAAGAGTGTTTTCTCTCTCCTTCTCTCCCACTCTTTTCCCTAGGGATGTCAGCCTTGCATTTTAGTGCATACACTATATACACGTTTCCATATAGCCTGCTGAGTCATAGCATTACACTCGTTTTAAAGAAGTAAAAATTTGCAAAATTATTTTCTCCCTTTGCCTGAACTGAAATAGCACATCCAGGTTTAGCCCTGGCAGTCCTTCCTTCCTAGAAGCTGAAAGTTGCCCTTGCTGATTTCTTCTGTGAGCTCCCTGCCAGCTCTGAAACCCAAAAAGTTTATATTTGCAGAACTAAGTCATAGCATCCTCCTTTTTGCAGTGTCTGGCATGAGTCATTTTCCCTGACAGATCTTCAGCCCCACCTGGGATGTGATTCTTTGCTCTCTGGGTTGAAGTTAGCTAAAGTGAAATTGTTAGAATTCAGTTAAGTGTGTTAGAAGACCCAAGAAATCGTTGCTGCCTATTCAGAGTAGTTAACTCCACTTGGAGTCACTGAATGTCCTGAACTCACATAGGGCTTTAAACAATGTCAAGATCAGCCGTTTGATAAGAAAAATATGTTTATCATTAGATTGTAACACAAAACTTGCCGTAGGTGAATATTTATTTTTCACATCCACTGAAATTGTCAAGCAGGGAAGAGAGGAATTCATTGGGTCTTTGCATAGGGTTTTGAATAAATACAGAATGACATTTTTCAAGCTTTGAAAAATGCTGAAATCATTACTATTTTCAAGACAAGAAGGAAGAAAACTGGTGATGGTAAATAATATTATATAGAAATTTTTTTCACAACTAATCAAATTGTGGCCAGATGATTTTATAGATCAACTACTATGTGGCACCATTGAAAGTACGTTTCTAAAATTCCACTGTTGATATTTACTGCACAGGAACAAAGTGATGGTTAAAATTATTCCCTAACCTCACCCAATATTTTTACTCCCTTCAATAAAGTCAAGCTTAGCAGTTACCAAAGTTCCTTCCTACATGATACATCTTCAAGGCTCTGAGAAGTTCAAAAAGTTACTAAACTATAATGATAATCTCACTGGCTTGATCAATCTCTTTCTGATTAGATCTTAGAATGTCCGAAGGTCAGAGAGCTCACAGACATCCTTTTACAGATTAGGATCCTCTGGCCAGCTGGCCTGAGGGACCTGGCTTGCCTAACCACACAGTGCAGACAGATCTGATCTTCTGACCCCAGGGGCTTTTCTTCCATGACCATGATTTCTCCTATTCCCAATGAATGCAAGTAAAATTGGGTCATAAGCCCATTAAATGAGTAATTAATTTATCCATCCATAGGCACTCAACAATATTCTGCGGTTGGTATAGAAAACACTTGCAGTTTGGGGAACTCATTGTTCTTAGGCAGAAATATCCTGATGGTTAGTCCTTGAAACAGGCATGCATGGAGACATGCAGAAGGGTTTGAGTTCCCTTTGCATAACTAGTGATGAAATGTGGTTGAGGAGGAGTTTGAAAATGACTGAGGCAAGGTTTTAGCCCTTCCTCTGTACTTTTATAGTACTTGCTGCCTATTTCACCCACTGAATTTCATGAGAACTTCACTTACTTTGAATTGTATCTTTACTTGTCAGCCCTCCTCATAAGAACTCCTTAGGGGAATAGGGACTGGGTTTTTTCTTTACGTCTCTCACCCTTTGCACAATTAGCAAAACACAGTAGGCATTTAATAGATTTGGAATCAATGAATATTTTATGAAACCATGCATGCAGCCAAATATTTTCACTGATGCTCAAGAGATAAAATCAGTCACTGAAAATTTTCTTTCTAGGGGCCAGGAAGTGAGTGTTCCATAATGCTCAGATTGCTAAGAAAATAAAAATCCATCATGAGTTGAAAGGCACCACTTGACAGCAAGCTCCAGCTGTCTAACCAGTGATTAACATCTTTGCTGCCACTAGAAAATCTAATTAGGAGAGGTAACTGAAGAGCAGAAAACAAAAGCAGAAGTTTGGGAACTGGGTAGCATTTTTCTAAATGACTGGATTCTAGGGTAATTTAGAATATGCTCAGTCATGTGATGAGGTTGTAGATAGCTTTTTTTTTTTTCATATAAAAGCTTGATGACTTTTTAGAATAAATTCCTCAAAATGTCTATCTTTCCAGGAAAGAGATAGGTTAAGATTTATGATAGCAAATAAAATTGAGAGTAATTTTAAAATACCTACTATATGCATATGAAATGGTAAAAAGAGCATTGAAACCATTTTACTTAAAATTCAGGTAAAAGGCAAAGTATGAAAAAAAACCTAGACGGAATTAAGAGTCAATGGGAACACAGAGTTCTGGAAAAAAAGTGACTCAGCAGAACCTAAGAAACATCTGGCAGGGTATAGTTAGTCATGGAAAAATTGGCAGTCATGATTATGCATTTTGTGAAAATAATTATATACTAGTCCAACAGTCTACATTTAGACCAAAATTAATAGTTGAAATCTACTATCCTTGTCATTCAGATACTTCTATCAACTGTCTAGAATAGCTTACAGGAAGTCTTACCAAATAAGTTATCACATAGCACCAGTATTCTGGAAAACATCATTTTAGAGAAAAACCTTTCAGTTCAAGGCTTGTAAAAGGAAAAGTATTTTCAACACACACCTACCTTTATAAACTTAAAGCTTATCAAATTATCTGTCAACTTTCATTTTGAGGAACAGTAAATATTATTTTTATTATTTACATACAGTGGTGACAAAACAGATAAATCATAAATGTGAATTGTGAATATTGTTTTAGCAACAAAAGTCCTTTCAAATGAAAACCTTTAACCTATGTTCTTAACGTTTATATGACTTAAAATTTTGTATGTGGCATCATTTTATGCAAGCATCCCTTACTTCCTCATTTATTAACTCCTTCTACTTGACATATATACTAAATTGACGAACAGAAATTCATTCATTCAACAAATACTTGAATGTCTACCAGATGCTGGTTTCTCTGCGAGACTCTCAATGCACAGAGTAAAATAAAAAAGTCCCTTACCTATTAAGTACATCATCATTCCTACTTATGTCCAGATTTTAATGATTTGAATGATCTTCTGTCAGCATTTTGACCAAATATAAAACAATTTTTTTTTTAGAGATGGGTTCTTGCTATACTGCCCAGGCTGGTCTCAAACTCCCTAGGCTCAAGTGATTCTCCTGCCTCAGCCTCCTGAGTAGCTCAGACTACAGGCATGCACCATGTGCCTGGCTAAATTTATTAATAAATTTCATTCCATGACCACCCCCTGACCAAAGATTTAGGTGTGTCATGGTCAGTCTATCAAATAGGTATCTTTAACTCAGAAAATTACTTGTAGATTTGAGGTACATGTCATGTCATAAGGGAGTAACAGGATGCTTTAGACTGGACGTTTGTGTCCCCGTCTCCCTGCACAAATTCATATGTTGAAATCCTCACCTTCAATGTGATGATGGTGTTAAGAAATGGGATCATTGGTAGGCAATTAGGTCAAGGGTGGAGCCCTCCTGAATGAGATTAGTATCCTTATAAAAGAGACCCTGGAGAGCTCCCTCTTCCTTCCTGCCATGTGAGGACACAGCAACAAGTCGGCTGTCTGTGAACCAGGAAGTGGGTCCTGACCAGACACCTAATCTGCCAGAAGTTTAGTCTTGGACTTCCCAGCCTCCAGAACTGTGAGAAATAAATTTCTGTTGTTTTAGAGCTGGTCAGACTGTGGTATTTTTGTTATAGCCGTCTGAATGGACTAAGATACAGGATCTATAATATGGAAGATGCTTGTAGTACTGTGACAGTGATTGGCTTTTCAGAATATGGTAAAGTTTATAGAAGCTATTAAAATGACCAAATTGAAAGGATTGATCTCATGCTTGGACCTTAATTTAAGAATAGTATTTGTTTTGCATCTCCTATCATTATGAATTTGTTGACCAAGATCCTGCCTTATATAAGTTAATAAATATTTATTGAGGAATTACTATGTATAGGGCAATGTCCAGGAACTGTTATACAAATTCCTTTTGTAAAATATCTTGCAAACTTGTCGGGGAGAGAAGATAAATACATAAGCTTCCACAGGGGAAAGCAGCATAAGTGAAGTGGGATAGGTGCCACATCTCTTGCTAGTAGACTGAGAGCTCTGTGCCAGTAGAGACTGCTTTGTCTTTAGCAATATCCACAGTGCCTGGCACACAGTAGGTCCTCCATATCCATAAGGTTTTGTTTAAAGATATGAAAGGTGTTCAGGACCTCTGAGGAGAGAGTTCACTTCTCACTGGGGTGACGAGAGAAGGTTCTCTGGAGGAAAGCAGTATTTAAGATGTCTTAGTCTGTTTGGGCTGCTCTAGCAAAATACCTTAGACTGGGTAATGTATAAATAAGAGAAATAACAGTTCTGGAGGCTAGGAAGCCCAAGGTCAAGGCACTGGCACATTCGCTGTCTGGCAAGAGCTCACTCTCTGATTCTTACATGGCAACTTGTTGCTGTGTCCTCACATGGTGGAAGGGGGAAAGCAGCTCCCTTCAACCTCTTTTCTGAGGACACTAACCCCATGCATGAGGGCAGAGCTCTCGTTACTTAATCACTTCCCGAAAGGCCTCACCTCTTAACACTATCTCATTGGGTATAGGTTCCAACACACAAATTCTGGGGGGACATAAACATTCAGACTGTAGCCAGCTGGACCACAGAGCAATATCAGAGAGGAGGAAGAGGCAATCCCAGGGCCGAGGCCAGGGTGAGAAGGGGGTGAGGTACAGAATGTGCTTAGGGAGCAGGGTCTTGCAAGTGAGAAACGTGGTGTGAGGCTGGGAAGGTGGCTCGTGGGCAGCTTTGTGGGCCCTGCTGTGGAGTCTAGACTGGATTCAGCAGACAGTTCCTTAAGAAGCTTACTCTTCTGGTCATGGTCTGTCAAAAGAATTGAGTTGAGGGGCACATCAAGAAACTAAGCCCCTAACCCACAGGGTGGCAGAGGAACAGAAAGGGAGGGACAGCTGAGGGAAACACTATGAAGGAGGAAGCAGCAGGACTTAGTGACTAGCTGTGGGGGGGGCAGGAAGGAGAGAGAAGGACGTTCTGGGGGCAGAGAAAGGTGGCACCATAGATCAAGACAGAGCCTGGACTGAGAAGGTGAATGATGAGTTTCAGACATGTGGAGGTTGAGGGGCCCATGGGACCTCCAGGAAAAATGCCCAGCACGGAGAGTTGGCAATGGAGTACCAAAGCTTGGGAAGAAACTGAGGCTAGAGGTAGAAATTGGGAGCCATTTGCCTAGAGGTTTGGTCTAAGATGTAAATGTAGACAAGGAGGGTCCATAGTGACAATTCAATTAGCAAGTGACAGAAACCGTCTCATCCTGGCTTAAATCAAAGGGGAGTATGTAGGTTTATGAATCAGGGAAGCTCATAGCACCAATGGAAGAGCCACAGAAACCAGGGCCTCAGAGACTGGGCCTTTCTATTGCTCTTGTCTGTTCTTTTTCCTCTCTCTCCTTTTAGCTGGGTTCCATTTTTTCTGCAGTCAGATTCCTCATAGTAGGGCCTGAATGCTGCCAACAGGCCCTGATTCAGATCCTCTTGGCTTCATCACAACAGGGTCCAGCCATTAGTGCCAAGGAAGTACTCCACCTGCCCCTGCTTAGGGCACATGCTCGCTCTTGTACCCAATCTCTGTTGCCAAAGGAACACAAGCCCTGGGTCAAGTGTCTACTGCTGGAGCCAGGGAGTGGGTCTGCTTCTGGAGGGAGCAGGTTGGCAGAGCTAGTGGGCACACAGAAGCAGTAACTACCCCTAGGTCCAGGGCTGAGGCTGGGAAGTCCATGTGATGTTGTTGGAGGAGAAAGATGACCCAGGAAATAAATGGACGAGTGTCCAGAGAGATGGGGGAGGACAGGATGGGACTCTAACACTGAAGGAGGAGAGTTTTAATAAGAAAGAGGAGGTCATGGCAGCTAAGAATGAGCAGAAAACCAGTTACAGGCAGATCTTACAGATATTGTGGGTTCGGTTCCAGACCACTGCAACAAAGCAAACACTGCAATAAATTGAGTCACACAAATTTTTGGCTTCCCAGTGCATATAAAAGGTATGTTTCTATGATACTGTAGTCTGTTAAGTGTGCAATAGCATTATGTCTGAAAAAATGTACTTACCTTAATTTTAAAATACTTTATTGCTAAAAAATGCTAACAATCATCTGAGTCTTCAGCAAATTGTAATCTTTTTGCTGGTGGAGGGTCTTGATGGCTGCTGACTGATCAGGGTGGTGGTTGCTGAAATTTGAGATGGCAATTTCTTAAAATAAGATAGCAGTGAAGTTTGCTGCATCAATTGACTCTTCCTTTCACAAGAGGTTTCTCTGTAGCATGCGATGCTGTTTGATAACATTTATCCACAGAACTTCTTTCAAAATTGGAGTAAATCCTCTCAAACCCTGGCACAGTTTTATCAACTAAGTTTATATAGATGGAGTAGAGTCTATCTCAAGAAACTACTTTCTTTGCTCATCCATAAAAAACAACTCTCCATCCATTCAAGTTTTATCATGAGATTGTAGCAATTCATTAACATCTTCAGGCTCCACTTCTAATTCTAGTTCTCCTGTTATTCCACCACGTCTGCAGTGACTTCCTCCACTGAAGTCTTAAACCTCTTGAAGTCATCCAGGAGGGTTAGAATAAACTTCTTCCAAACTCCTGTTAATGTTGTTACTTTGATATCCTACCACAAATCACAAATGTTCTTAGTGGAATTTAGAATGGTAAATCCCTTCCAGAGGGTTCTCAATTTGCTTTGCCCAGATCCATCAGAGGAATCACTATCTATGGCAGCTACAGCCCTTATAAAATATATTTCTTAAACAATAAGACTTGAAAGTCTAAATTATTCCTTGATCTATGGGCTACAGAATGAATTTTGTGTTCGCATGAAAACATTAATCTCCTTGTACACCTCCATTAGAGCTCTTGGGTGACCAGGTGCCTTCTCAGTGAGCAATGATATTTTGAAAAGATTCTTTTTCTCTGAGAAGTCTGAACAGTGGGCTTAAAATATTCAGTAAACTATGATGTGCTGTCATCCAGGCTTTGCTGTTCCATTTACAGACCACAGGCAGAGGAAATTTAGCATAATTCTTAAGGGCTCTAGGATTTTCAGAACGGTAAATGAGCATTGGCTTCAACTTAAAGTCACCAGCACCATTAGCCCCTAACAAGAGAGTCAGCCTGTTGTTTGAAGCTTTGAAGCAAGGCGCTGACTTCCCTCTAGCTAGGAAGGTCCTAGATGGCATCTTCTTCCAATAGGAGGCTATTTCATCTTCATTGAAAATCTGTGGTTTAGTGTAGCCACCTTCATCAATTATCTTAGCTAGATCTGGATAACCTGCTGCAGCTTCTACATCAGCGTTTGCTGCTTCACTTTGCACTTTTTTTGGGGGGGGGAAACAGTCTTTATCTGTTTTCCCCTAGAATGCAGTGATGTCATCACAGCTCACAGCAACCTCAAACTCCTGGGCTCAAGTGATCTTCCTGCCTCAGCCTCCTGAGTAGCTGGGACTACAGGTGCGTGCCACCACACCTGGCTAATTTTTCTATTTTTTGGTAGAGACGGGGTCTCACTCTTGCTCAGGCTGGTCTCAAACCCCTAACTTCAAGCTATCCTCCCGCTTCGGCCTCCCAGCACCTTGCACTTTTATGTTATAGAGATGGCTTCTCTTCTTCAGCGTCACGACAAACACTTCCTAGCTTCAAACTTTTCTTCTGCAGCTTCCTCACTTCTCTCAGCCTTCATAAAATTGAAGAGAGCTAGGGCCTTGCTCTGGATTAGGCTTTGGCATAAGGGGATGTTGTGGTGGGTTTGATCTATCCAGACCAAACTTTCTCCATATCAGCAATAAGGCTGTTTTGCTTTTATATCATTTGTGTGTTTATTGAAGGAACAATTTTAATTTCCTTCAAGAACTTTTCCTTTGCAATCACAACTTGGCTAACTGATGCAAGAAGCCTAGCTTTCAGCCTGTCTCAGCTTTCCACATGTCTTCCTCACTAAGCGTCATCATTTCTAACTTTTGATTTAAAGTGAGAGACATGTAACTCTTCCTTTCATTTGAACACTTAGAGGCCACTGTAAGGTTATTAATTAGCCTAATTTCAATATTGTTGTCTCTCAGGTTATAGGGGGGCCCAAGGACAGGGAGAGAGATGGAGGAATGGCCAGTGAGTAGGGCAGTCACAATACACAGGACATTTATCAAGTAAGTTTGGCATTGGAGTGGTGGCCCACACCTGAAATCCCGCACTTTGGGAGGCTGAGGTGGGAGGATTGCTTGAGGCCAGGAGTTTGAGACCAGCCTGGGCAACATAGCAAGACCCTGTCTCTACAAAAAATTTTTTAAACATTAGCTGGGCTTGATGGTGGGCCCATAGTCCCAGCTACCAGGGAGGCTGAGGTGGGAGGATCACTTGAGCCCAGGAGTCGGAGGATGCAGTGAGCTATGATGACACCACTGTACTCTAGCCTAGGTGATAGACAGATACCTCAACTAAAAAAAAAAAAAAAAGGTCACCTTTGGAACGGGATTTGTGGCACCCCAAAACAATTGCAATAAGTAACATCAAAGATCACTGATCACAAAACACCATCACAGATATAATGAAAAAGCTTGAAATATTGCCAGAATTATCAAAATGTGACACAGAGACATGAAGTGATCACATGCTATTGGGAAAATGGTGTCACTAGACTTACTTGACAAAGGATTGCTACAGACTTTCAATTTGTAATAAAGGCAATATCTGCAGAAGCAATGAAGTGAAGTGCAGTAAAATGACGTATGCCTGTACATATATAATTTTCACCAGTACTAAAAGACCCAACTGCTAAAAATAACTTCACTACAGATCTTGTCAAGTTTCTCACTTCTTTGGGTTAAAGCATGAACGATCTGCACAGTTGTATAGGGAAGAGAATCATTAGGTTGTACCAGTCATTCAGATCCATTCAACAAACATTTTCTGATTCCCTACCCTATTTGCTAGGCATGATGTTAGATACTGGGGACACAAAAGTGGCAGAGATGTATTCTTGCTCTGAGGGTTCTGAGATAAAGGATAACATGAGATACACAATACAGCATAATAGGTGCTATGTTAATTAATTCAATGAACATTTATTGAGCACTTATTACCTGTTTGACCAGTGCTGGGCACCTGGGGTGGGGTACGAGACTGTTCAAGATGCAGCCTTCTCTTCAGCCAGGGCCAGAACTCCACACTTACCCTCTTATCACATTCACCGCCCTATATTGAGGTTAATTACAATGTCAGTCTCTTCTACTCTAGTCTAAGTATCACACAGGCAGGAATGGGTATGTCTTTTTCCTCCACTGAAGGCTGGTACCTCTAATGCTTAGACACTACCATCAAATATTTGCCAAAGAAATAGATGATAATCAAGACATAGCCTTGATGTGGTTTTGACAGGTTATGTCATGGTCATGACTATGAGATGGTCTTTCTAAGAATCCAGAAAGTCTGTAAAATGACTTTATTCCCTTTTTTATTTCTTGTTAACTGATGTCATGATGCCACTGGAAAAGCAAATGATTATTTTGAAATATTCAATGGCTCTCAGTACTGGGTCTATTTCTATTATTTTCTATCAGTGAAAATGGCCAGAAAATACTACCTTAGCATCCTTTAGGTACTAACTTATTTAATCCTCCAAATAACCCTGTGAGAGTTAGGTAGAACTTTACATTTTACAGATGGGTTACTGAAGCCCAGAGAGGTTAAGTAACTTGTCCAAGGCTACACAGCTGGAAAATGGCTGAGCTGGGATTTGAACATAAGCAGTGGAGCTCCAGGGTGCACCTCCATGACCACCATGCTGTGTTGCCTCTGCTCCATGATGGTGCCAAAGCGCGCACATTTTTTACGAAAGCGCGGTGAAAACCACTGAGCTTTCAGTTCCTTTTTCCTTTCCGCCCAGTTTTCCCTGCCTTGTGAAGCTGACCCTCTCTGAAGTTCCTGGCATTAAGATATGGGGAATTTCCAAAAGAAAACCAAGCCAAAACCTGGCCTTAGTCAAGAATAAAGGGCTCTTTCTTGTGCTTTGATTCCAACTCATTTTGTCCTTAATGTTGTTTCACGTCTAGATTGCTTTCCTCTCCAAAACAGAAGAAAAAAAAAAAAAAGCTACGTCTGAAAATGGCTTATTTGTCCTGACAACATGAAATAAATGCTCTCAGCATTTTCTGTTATTTATTGAGAAATCTGGGTCATGATGGTAATCAATAAACTGGAGTTTGCGTTAGGAAGGCCCTTTCTGACCTCCTTCTTGCTTGTGGCATAATTGAGCTGATGAGTCAGTTTAATACATAATCACCTCCACTTATCTACCAGCCATCCCACACCCTCTTCTTGCTTACAAATGTATGTCCTATTTATCATCATGATACAAGCGCCCAGGCTGAAGACAGAGCTTGTTGTGGAGTTACTTACATTTCCCCTGGTCTATTTGTACGATGACTTCTCCCTCCTTGAGAGCCCCCTTGGGGCCGCTCTGCAGATGGGCTCCCTCGTCACGCAGGGGAGGGATGCAGGGCCGTCACCACTGCTGACCTGACTCCTCCAGGGCAGGTCACTTCCCCAAACCTAATCTAGGCTGCCTGGTGCCAACCTCATAGCCTGCCTCTGGGAACAGGTTAGGTGACATCAGTGCCTGGCTGTCTGGGGCCTGGCTTTGTTGAATGTTCCTACCTTTGTGCCCTTCCTATGTGGTCATTTCTGTGTCACCTTCAAAGCAGCCTAGAAAAATTTTGCCAGTGTCTGCAGAACCCATGACTGAGGCTGATCCCAGGAAAAATCACCATTTGCCCTTTTCCTCCCTCAGAAACGTTTTTATCATTTGGCAGTCAGGTTCCAGTAATCACCATGAGCAGCTGCGAGAGAAAAACCCATGGGGACAACGGTAGTTAAGTGAGGCTGTGTATGTGTGTATTTCAGGGAGTCGTGGGGGGAGATGGAGGGAATTTTATTTTATTTTAAAATGGGGAGGAATTTGGAGTCGGTTATATGGACGTGAACCCCAAGTGCCCACCCACTGCCTCCGAATACCCCAAGAGAGGTAAAGGAGAACTTTCTACCCATGCCTGAGAAAGTCATTTTGCTCCTGCCTTCATAGGGCAGAGAGGTGATGTTGTAGCTGGAGATACTGCACTAATTATACCAGGCAATGCCGGCAGATTCTGAGTCCCGGCTGCATTTTAGCCTAGCTGAGTGGTGATCGCTTATTACGCCTCACACAGCGATGGGTTACAGTAACAACAGGTGTGACAAAGGTGCCATTGCTGTGGTTCTCTCTCACAGAGAATTCCCCCACTCTAAATTACCCAAGAGAACCGCTTCCTTCGTTGCAGTTTCAGCTCTGGCCACTGCACTCTTTCTTTCTCGGTAGTATCTGATGCCTCTCAGGATAACCCCAGTCCAGCTTCGGGCCTTGCTTTGGTGCTCTGTCTGCAAGGTAGGCTCCGTGGAAATCTGGTCTCAGGATCTCTGACCCAGGCCTTTTCTGCTAGCTCTTTGCTTTCTTCTGTGCCTGTGGCCTTTTGGGCAGGGCACTAAATATTCTCCCGTCGGTGTTTCAAAGAGAAGATTAAGAACAAGTTAAGCCTTTAGTTTAAACAGTTCAGTTAATCCAGAAGGAAAACACACAGAGGTTTAAGGCCATCAGAAATAGCCAAGTGGCATATGCTCCTTCCACTAAGGGGGGGGACGTGTGTGTGCTCATGTGCCCACTTGTGTGTAGCTGTTTGACGTCTTAGGGTTCTAGTTTCCCTACTCGGATCTCATGTTCTATGCTTTCCTACTGAAAGACAAAGATATGTGGGCCACAACTTATTTTCATGGCTGGTCTATGCCAGTTGTATTGAATAGTTACTGTTTCCAAATTTATTTTAAAGTTTTTAGTCGACATTTATCTTCTTCTAATGATTATAGGTCATAGTTTCTGTGAACATTCTTTCCAAACTGACTCGAGCGAAAGCATCCAGCGTTTCCAGATATAAACTGGTTATGAGAGTTTGACACCAAATTCAGACTCATCGTTTCTTTTCACCGGAATTAACTCAGATATTAAGGGCCATGTACTTGTGGAGCTGTTCATTTCATTTCAGCGTTGGCACGTGCAGCAACTACTGTGGTTGTGGTGACAGCGCTGCCCATCATGCCTGGGACCCACCGCGCAGGCAGTGCAGGTGAATGCTCAGCCCTCAGGGTGGAACAGCCCGGCCAGGCGCACGGGTCGGGCACACCACACGCTCGGAACAGGGTGGGGGATGCCCACAGGGGAAGGCCGGGTGGAAACTGGTTGCATGACAGTCACCATTCACTGCACCTGCTTGTCGGTATTCATCGCTTTCCATTTTCAGCAGGGATGTGCTGTTCTGGGCAGGGCGTGGAGAGGAGAGGACTTAACAGGGACAGGTCAGAGAGTGAGGCTCAAAGCACTTTTCTGGGATTCTCCTATCACCTATAATACCCTCCCAGGCAAACTCACTGGATTTTCCCTTCAGCTAACAGCTTCTGAGCTCTCAATTGGTAGAAGCCTTCCTGATGACCATGGACAAGTCATGGTGGTTTCCCCCACCCCAGCACCCATCTCCGAATACTCCCACCTTCACTAAGCATTGGTCTAAAGGAGTAGGTTTCCCTTTGCCAGAACACTTCATAAGTAAGTCATTGTTTTACTGGCACTGATGAACATTCGGTCTAGGTTATTATTGTTTAGTCATTGATAACATCCTAAATATTTTGAGTGTTTGCCAGTTTGCCGCTAAGTTTATCTAATTTAATTCTCTTGAAAACTCTGGGAGACAGGCACTGTAACCTTGCCCATGTTACCCTTGAGAAAACTGAGGGATAGCAAGGCCAATGTGACTTGCTCAAGATCACACACTGGGGTGTGGTAGATCTGGGGCTCAAAGCAGGCTGTTCGGCTCCAGAGTGTGTGCCCTTGACCCTGACCCAGGCCGCTAGCACCCCCACCCTGAGCTCTCACTATGCGCCAGCACAGAGTGAGGTACCCCAGGGGGCCCAGGAGAACAAGATGTTCCTCCTGCCCTCCAGGGGACCGGGTGGGGGTGCGCAGAAATGTGTGCTATAGAGAACACACGGTGCCACGCCCACAACACAGGTACAACAAAAGAGCACTGCAGGGGTCAATTCTGGGTGGGGAACTATTTTTATCTTTCAATCTCACCTGGCTAACATGAATTATTGTGTATTAAAATGATGATTCGGACTTTGAAAACTAGGAAAAAGTGCCTTTTACACACACACAAAAATGGCTGTATGGCTTCAAATAAGATTTCAGAGCCTGTTTTCTCATTTGCATCCCTGGTAGGCAGGGAATATTTGGATTCCTCTGTTCATTTTTTGTTTTTTCTTTTATAGTCTATACTCTCCAAGAGTGAATTCAGCTTCCTTTAGCAGCAAACTTCATTACTTCTCAAGGTGTTAATGTTGACATAAAACCTTTTAATTCCCACGGAGGAGGAAGAACAGTCCTGTAAGCTGATCCACCCCTCCCACACCTGTTAAACTGCTCCAGCTGCGATAGTCAACAAAACCAGGCAAAGAAGCGAACAAGCCCAAATCCACCCAGCCCTCAAGTTCATCCCTGAACAGTTGTTTGACTGACGTGTAATGTTTAGACTTGGCTGCTCAAGCCAATGACAACAGTGACACTATTTGATCTTGTAGACAGAGCCTAAACTTCACTGATGTCTTTAGGTGTTGAAAGTATCAAAAACCTTAGATTAGTGTCATGATCAAAATGCTACTTAGGAACAGATCCAGGCAGACTTTTTTTTTTTTCTATAGAAAATTCACTTAGAATGAGGCAGCAGGAAGCCATGGGATGAGGTGGGTCAGGTTAGATAAAATGGATAAGCCCCAGAATCAGGGTGGAAGAGTGGTTTCCTGAGCTATCCTGCTGAGCTCCAGGAGGCAAACCCCCGTGGAGGTGGGGGAGGGGGGAATCCTAGCAGGACTCCAGCAGCCCTTATCCTTTCTGGAAAACACAAACAGATTGTTAAGAACTCTACACAAATTGCTACATGATACCCACCATCTTGTGGATGAGTAAACGGAGACATTTGGCTACCTAAGTCCTTGACTATGCTGAAAATTTTAGCTTTTCAAGGCAAACTGATAGTCCATGAAGCAGAGATTCTACACCAAGGATGTCCAAGTTTGGACATGATACATTTTCTCTTGTGAAACAGAAACATATCTGCATTTTTTTTTTTTTTTGAGACAGGGTCTCGCTCTGTTGCCCAAGCTGGAGTGCAGTGGCATCATCATAGCTTACTACAACCTCATAGTCCTGGGCTCAAATGATCCTCCTGCCTCAGCCTCCCAAGTAGCTGGCCTTGGCCTCCCAAAGCGCTAGGATTACAGGTGTGAGCCACTATGCTGGGCCTGGCCATACCCGCACTTTTAAGATACATCAATATGGTACCAGGAATGCAATTCTGAGCATACTGCCAGGAAAAATTAGTATCTTGAATAACAAACAGAATCTCCTGTTTCCTTATCAGGCAGATGAACCCATTTTTTGAAAAGGTTTGCAATGCAAGAAATTGTTCCGTTGCATTTTTTCCTAATTATTAATAAACCAGAAAGTAAATGAGTTAAATTACCTAGGCACTTTTTGCAAAGCATTAATCTAAGAAGAGAAAATTAGAATTTGAGGTAAATAAAAGAAACTGGTCTCCACTCCCTGCCCTCTTCTAGATGGGGAGAGACAGATGGACTGTGAGGCCTCCCATCCAAGAAACTGGATGAACTTTCTCTGGTCCCTGCAGAGCTGCTCATGGGCTTGTCTTACATCTGGCTATTCTAGGGAGGTCCAAACGTAGACTAAAAAGATTTTTCCATTATGGAAAATCAGCCCTCAGAAGTATCGACTGGAGGGCTCCGGAGCTGGCTGAGATGAGCTTCGCGTTGCCGTGACCAGTATCCCCGCTTCGCCCTGGTGCGGGGCTATTCTTCACCCTCTGCGGGAACCTGCAGGGGACTCAGGTGGCAGCCATTTCTGGATTTGAAGATGCATGCAGTTGTCATTCCTGCTACTCTGAGGGCAAGGAAGTGCCTTTTAAAGAACATGTTCATCTCTAGCTCCAATATCAGGCTTGGAACTGGCACACAACAAATATTTGTTGAGTTGAGCTGAATAGACTAGAATCCAGGAGAAAATATAATTGTTATTTATGTTCATCTCTATTAATGAAGCAGATGTGCCCCTATTGCATGTTTTACTGACATAGATGTGCCTACCAGAGCTAGAAATAACCAAGGAGGAAGAGGGTGAGGACTCTTGTTGACCACGCCCTACCAGGGCATCCCCCCTCCCCCCCCCACCCCGCCCCCGGCCCCGGCCCCTACATGGGTGGACTGCATTGCTGGGGCTCCCGTGATGTTCAGCCTTCCACTCCTCCGCAATCCCAGAGCCTGGGGCTCACTCTGTCCTGGTTTGGCTGCTTCTCCTTAGACAGTTGTCAAAACTCCATCCTTTCTTGAACAGCTTTTTTATGATGAGTTATAGCTATAAGAAATTCATTCTGTGCTGCTTCTAAATCTTCTAGTTTGTGAACTGAGCATACATTTGTTCTTCTTTAATACTTCCTTGGAATTCATGCCTCCTGGATTTTAGCCCATCCTTAGGGCCCTTTTTTTTTTTTAACCTTCCTAAAAATGTTTTAGTATAATAATGTGTTGGGGAGAACATTACTTTTGCCAGGGATGGCAGAGGAAAGTCCTTGCATCCTACCTACTTCTCCTTAACCAGTCCTTCCTTTCCCACCCCACGTCACCTCTTGCCATATTTGCAACCTATTTTTCCATTACATTGTTGATTTCAGCATAATGCCAGTCATTTGCATGTTTGCCCTTAGATTCATGACTGGCCCCTCTCTGTCCCACCCTGCATGGCAGGGAAGTACATTTCCCAGGCTCCCTTGCCCTCTAGCTTCATTGGGAGGAACTAGAAGAAGACTAGAAGGCAAGAGAAAGGGAAAAGCCAGGGCATTTCTGCCCACCCTCAGCTCCTACTTTGGTCAGCACGCCCATTGTTGGCTGTGTCTCCTTCTGAGACCCCACTGGGCAGTCCTATACCTGGGATTTGGTAGCTCCACCTCTTTCTGTTGTCCTCCTGTCCTTGCAGGTGGTAGCAGATGTCAGCTCTTGTTCCTCTTGAGATTGCCTCACTGTGTCATCTCTGGTTTCTCAGCTGTTACATTACTTTTGTAACTAATTCCCTGTATCAAACTTGGTCTGTTTGAGAAGCCTAGAGTGGTTTCTGGTTTCTGACTAGACTCTAATGGGTACAGCATACAAATACCACTACTGACTTCATATAAGCCCCTCACTTTCCTTCTGACTCCCTGTAGAATGGAGCACCTCACAAAGGAATGGGAGCTTTCACAGGATACTATGATAATCAGTTGTTCATGGAAGATCTCTGAAATCTTGAAATGGCTGGTAAGTTATGAGTAAGTATAGATGTCATTAATTAGCATTCATCTAAATACTCTCCAAATACTCTCTACATGCTGAAAAACATTTAATTTCTATTCCTTTTGGAGCAAGCATTTGAAATTCAGTTTCCAACTCTGCCTTAGCCTTCACTTCCTGCTTGTGCAAAGCCTCAAGGTCAACAAGAGGTGGGAGTTTAGGGCCTTCTTTGGTCTTTCCTGAACATGTACACAGGCTTGAGTATGAATATAACCTTCTAGATTCCCAGAATCTATCAAAGCTTTTCAAAGCTCCCTATAGACATTTCATTTCCCAGATTTTTAAAAAGCTTTTTGGTTGTCCTATTGTTTGACCCAACTGTTATCTACCACTTCAGGCAGCTATAATGTTTTCAACCAGTGCCTCCAAGAAAAAGCTCTTTGCACTGGATATGCTCCAAATCAGTTCAAATAAAGACAGCTAAGTAGAGTCTCCAAGGAAACCACCAAACAGGTCAAATAGCGACAATTCTCTGGGAATGGGGCTTTGAAGGGGCTCCTACTCCATTCTGCCCCCTCCAGCAGCTGCCAGGATGCTGATTTTTACTGTACTTGTGGGCTGTTGGTTTTTAAGGCTATTGCTGGGTTGAGGGAGGGAAAATGGGGATAGAGCGAGTTAAAATGTCACAAATCTTGCTGCTCTCACAGAGATTCAGCCATTTTTCTTGAATAAGGTCTCCTTGGATTACTGCGAGCATTTGGTTAATTTTCAATATTCTGAAAAAGTTGATTCTGACAAATTTTGCGAGTGTTCTCGTTGCTTTTATGGAGAAGATTTTCAAAGGTCCTCACTCTACCATTTTCACTGATGTCCCTCCACAGATTCTTTCAATAGCACGTACACTTTCCTTGACATAAACTATTCTTTTCCAAACACTGAAAAATCTAAAGCCCCAAATAGTTTATATTTGTTCTGTTTTCAAGAAATGAGTTTTCTGAGATAAATGTTTGTTCTTATAAAACCACCAATAAAACAAGGCAATGAAAGGATATACAAAGAGATAATCCACAGAAAAAGATAAATTGTTTGTGGCTGCCTGCAACTTTTATCATACGTAATGTCTTTGTGCTTGTTTGTCTCAGTGCGGACCTGGTTAACCCAGAATTGCCTGGCTAAATTTCGAATGTGAGTCGGCTGCCCCTCCCCTCCCTGGGCCCACGCGAGCCTGAAGCAGGATGAGACTGAGGCAGTGTCGGTCTTCAGCAGCCCCTCGCTGTCGGCCACCAGTGCTGTATTAGTTAGCTTGGGCTGCCGTAACAAAGTACCATGGATTAGGTGGCCTAAACAACAGAAATTTGTCTTCTCACAGTTCTGGAGTCTGGAAGTCTGAGATCAAGTTGCTGGCAGCGCTGGCTTCTCCTGAAGCCTCTCTTCTTGGGTTCTTGTAGACGGCCACCTTCGTGCTGTGTCCTTACAAGGCCTGTCTTCTGCGTGTGCACACTCCCAGTCCTATTGGATTAGAGCCCCACCCTTAGGACCTCGTGTAACCTTAATTAGCTCCTTCAAGGCTCTGTCTCCAAATACAGTCACATTGGGAGTTAGAGCTTCAACATGTAAATTTTGGCAGGGTGGGGGAAGGACAATTCAGTTCCTAACAAATGTCTAACACAGAGTAAGTTCTCCAGAAACACTCACTGATGATACGCATCCTCTTTGGCTCCCTGAGCTTTACATCTCTCCACCACCCTTACCCCTCTGCAAGTACCTCCCAAACTAGGCACTACAGCTTTTGGCCTGTTGTGAGAGCAACACAACGTCTGGTATGGAGCTGCCAGACTAGGAATCCTGACACCACAGTGCAAACCCCCCGCTCTGGTACCAAACGGCTGTGTGACCTTGGGCAAGTCAGTTAACTCACCAATTTTCTCCAGCTTTTACATTCTTAGGTGCTTTGACCCAATTCTCTTTCACTGCTCTCTTTCCCCTTGGCTCTGAATTTGTCACCAAACTTTATTACCAAAGCTCCTTTGCTTCATCCTCTGTGTGGCATGTCTAGGAGTCAACTAGCAAAATACATCCTGGTAAATGCACTCACTAAATAGCTCTGAGTAGTCTCCATCTCTGCCCAGATGTGTTTCTGGAAATGCTGTGCCTGCTGTTGCTGCTCAGCTGAGAGTGGCGTTAGCATTGCTGGTGGTTTAGTGCAGGCAGGAAGGGAACACGCAGGGAGAGTGAGCTGGCGGGGAGGTGACAAGGGGCAGAGCAGAGCTGGAAGTTCTTTCACATATATTTACTCAATCAGGTTTTACTGAGAACCTGCTTGTTCCAAGCGTTGTGCAAAGTGATAGACCAGAGCTACTTCAGGGGCTTCTCTGATCACAGGATTTGGACTTGGTATGAACTATAAAGTTGTAGAAAAAGAAAGATGACCTGAGTTCAAGTCTTATATTTGTTGCTCATTTCTCTGTGATCACAGGCAAGCCACTTAGCTTCCCAGTCTTGATGATTCCATTTAAAAAACAAGGGATGGATCAGTAGTTCAAATGGCTAGTTCTACCACTTTGGCTCTCACCTTCTAGAATTTCATTTCACTAGGTGTGGGGTGTGGATCTTACCTAAAGAAAAATCTGTATCTTTGAGTTGATTTCTGCACAAGGTTGCTCCGCTAGGAAGGTGGGAGGAGAGAGGTGTATACCAGTGGTGAAAATGTAGAGGGGGATTAGCTGTATAGTTTACTCAGAAAACCTGGAAATGAACCCTTAAAGGAAACAAGTATTTGCATTCTTATATTGTCCTTTGGTGGTGTTATTCAACAATAACTCATGTATAGCATGAAAGAACTCATTTTAGCAGTGTAGACAAAGAGGGGTCCATTGTGAGTTATTAACCCTAAGGAGATTAACCAGGTGTTCATAGTAAATGCAGACTCAAGGGACAAAACTATATTTTACTAGAATAACCAATGCGATAGTCACATGTTTATGGGTTTTGATGCAGGAACCACGGTTTGTTGGAGTAGACACGCAAAGGACATAATGGTCCTTGTTTTCTAAAGGGAATCTTCTTCACGTTACCTTCATAAGAAGAGAGACAAAACCATACCAAATTTTAATACTGACAGTGCTTTCTAAATTGTTGGGGAGCTAGATTTCATTATTTTCAACAAATTTATTAGAAGTTGTCCAAACCTTTGGAGTTAGCAATTTAAGCCTTTGGTGCCGCAAGCCCCGGTGCTGTCTCCGTGTTCAGGCTAAGTTGGTCTCAGTGTCGGTCTTCATGGGCAGCTTGGACGTACAAGGGAGGTGGTAAAGCACACTGGGTAAAGCTCAGGCTTCAGGCCAGAGATGCCTTCGAGTTCCAGCTCTGCCACTTACAACTTTGTAACTTTGGCAAGGTACTAACCTCTCTAAGCCCAGTTTCCAAATCTGTAAAGTGAGGATGATAATATTACCTACCTCATTATAAAGATTAATTTTTAAGATACATTAAAATACACAGTCACTGGCACAAAAGTTAAAAGCACAAAAAACGTTTGAAGAACTGATAGTCATGGGTAAAAAGGAGACCTTTCCATGTCGTTTATTTTTTCAGGATTCATATAGCATAGCTGCTATAATAATGATAATAACTATTATTATTATCCTGTTATTATTATCATTGTACTTTAAACCTCTACGTAAACTTTATCAGGAGACTAGAATGCCACTGAACCACAGCATAGGTAGTTGTTGAACCTGAGATGTCATTAATATGTATTCCAGATGTCCTCTTAGAAAAGTCTCATAAACCACTGTCTCATGTTATTGGAATGCTTACAAAGTTTAGGAGAAACAAAGTAAAAAGAATATGCAGTCAAAGAGAGGCAGGAAAAATAAAAAATATAAATAAAAGCCTTAATTCTTTAAAAAAAGTGTGCAGTCATCTCATACATTTGTGTTTATAAACAGTACCATATTCTTTATGAAAAAATGCTTAAAAGTTTTGAGGATATACATGTAACTTCTTCAAAACCTTGCCAAGAAATGAAACATATACAAGTCCTCAATACTAATATAAATATTTTTAAAGTCTTTCCAATGAGTCTAAACACTACACTTCCTTCTATTTTCCCAGCCTCCCTCCTTCAAATGAACACTCTTGTTTTCTTTAGATCCCACAGGAATCTGTACTGGTGATCAGAGAGTAAAATTTCAAGAGTTCCTCCTCTAACATACTTAGAAATATTTTAAATCATTGCACCCAGACAAAGACTGTCTGGAAATAAGCTAACTGTGCCTCAAGTCATTGGAAACTTAGTGAGTAGTCAGTATTTTAGAATTGCAAAAGAAAACTAAGCAGGGTAATTGTTTTCTTGGAGAAGGGGACAAAAAATAAGAGCTATATAATAGAGAAAGGTTTTGGCCATAGTCATATCTAAAATAGGAAGATAAATCTGTCAGGACCTGATTGAGTTTCATTGGACCAAATACGCAGTTCATGATCTCACTTTTTCTTGAGAGTTTTGGGGCTGAGAAGTGGCTGGATAACCACATTTATTGAGAAGCTAAAGACTGCAGTCACAACCTGGGGAGGAATGAGGCAGCTGGGGATGAATAAGGCATCCCAGCTGATCTGAGATATTCACAGGGGATTTTTGAGTGACCAGAGAGCTTAGCTGAAATTTATATACCTGTGCAACTTCCTGTGTCTACTCCCTGCAGATCATTTATGCTGCAGACACAAGGTTCTCCCTCATTTTTCTGGAATCTTGGATCTCATCCTCCTTGTAACGGTTATACTCTGATAAGCATAACTCTTAATGTTTCCTGCGGCTGGGGGAAAAAGCAAAACAGAACAAAGCTAGAGGTCTGAGCAAATGAAATGGCCCCACTATTTTCTTTTGCTATGTCAGCATAAGAATCCCAAGCATCTTTCTCAAATATGTGATTGTTTTTTAAAAACTTCCAAACACAGACAATAAATTTTGGTCCACAATATATGAACCAAATGCCCATCAGTAATAGAATGAATAATTTGGGGGCATAATCACCACAATGGAATACATGACAACCATCAGAAGGGATAGCCTACTACTAATACGACAATATGGGTGACTCTTACATGTTGAATGAAAGAAGCCAGACACAAAAGGTGTACACTATACGATTCCTTTTATATAAAATACAGAAACAGGAAAACTAACCAGGGTAGGGATTACCCTTTGGGGGAGGAGGTATCAGTGGGTCTTCTGGAGTACTGATGACATTCTGGATTTTTGCTCTGAATGCCAGTTGCACAGCTGTGTCTCTTGTAAAAATTCATCAGATTGTACACAAATAATATGTATCCTTTTTATATGTTTCACTTCATTGAAAATCTTTTTAGAAAATGATGTATGCAAAGCAAGTGACTCTCAATCCATTGGCTAAAATCTTCTGATTTCAGTCTGACATCCCTCACTTATGTTTTGGCCCCTTCTGCATTTTATAATTTATCTTGGGAGAAAGTCCTTTAAGACTTTTCAAAATTTTCCATGATGGCATCCCTGGTAAATACAATCAAGTGTTTGTGATTTTTGGAGGCCTAATGATTTACAGATTTCTGTATCAGGGATTTTGGATACTGTTGAGAAACACATTACTGTGAACTTTTCAAGGTATTCTTGCTGGGGTCATGTGAGCCGTCAGCTAAACTATTTCTTTTCTTCACAAGAATACATGTTCTTTTATGGAAAGATTGCAGTGGTGATTATCAGCTGGCATGGCCTTTGCGTACTTTACTTGGCAATGCGAGATTTCTTACGGAGCTGGAGTCACCTGACGTTAGACAGCTTTCTTAGTAACTCAGATGCAAGGGTGATGACAGGCAGCCTACGACAAGGCATTTGAAGCTCTAAAATGCTAGCAGTCTTTGAAGTGTTCTATTTATTCTTTATTTTTATACTGACTGGTTGATGTCAGAGTTCTCCCAGAGATTATTCATAAGCAAAAAAGGAAAGCAAATAAATTAACTGATTCACCTTGGTATTTGTTTAATGAAAGAACAAAGCTAATTTTAAAATTTGTTTCATGTTAGTAATGATGTGGGAATCTGGTTATATCTGAGCTCATCAGAAGGAATATCTTAAGACAGTTTTAAAATGCTTGAGTCTTGAAAAAATGTCAAAATGTACTTACCTATGTATTTTTTTCTTGATTAAAATTATGTTTAAAGAAAAATTGTGTCTATATGTTTTTATTTACCAATATTAAAAATTACTAAAACATAATTTGATATGCCATTATATATCCAAGAAACTTATTACAGTAAAGCCTTAAACAATGGATTTTCAAAATTCCTTCAAATAAGAAGCTATATTTTGCCAACAAGGTGTTTAAGTTGGATCTTAAATCCTTAAACAGATGACTCTGGTATAAATTGTTCATATAACAGGTTTCATATTCTGAAACATAGGGGGTAAGAAGCTGCTTCATGCATGTTTTTTCTCCCTAGCCTCATTTAGTGATGGGTTAGTAGCCAAAAGAAGTAATACTTTCTTCTATATTTTAATGAAACTGTTATACCTTTGCCTTTAACTTCAATGTATGTAATATGCTATTGGCCACCATATAAAACGGAGATAGAATAGTAAGTTGTACAGCCCTGGACCTTAAATCAGGATTCAAATTCATTATTATTTCTTCTATGTACTAGGTATGAGGTAAGTTCTCTATTTTCTCTGAGCCTCAGTTTCCACATCTGCAAACAGGGTTAGTAACTTCTGCTCTGTCTAAATCACAGGTTTTTTGTGAATATCACTTGATATCACAAATCAATATTTGTACTCAATGAATGTTTTGAACATCATTTTTTAAAAACTGAGTTTAAAAGTTGTCACTCATTACTTACAATAATAAAAACAGTAACAAAGAATAATAAAATAGATAGGAACCATTCCTAAATGAAAGGCCTTTCAGTTTCAAAAGATTGACTTTTCAAGGAAGTGGAACTTGTAGTTAACTAGCTTTTCCCACAAACACTTTCCTTTCTCAGGCAGGCTGGAGTTTGACCCCACTGCTTCCGTCCTATGCAGGAAGGTCACTGTGGTTTCAGGAACTCTCAGTCCCCCAGCAGTGATGGTCTATGACAATTTACTGATCTCCCTCTTCTAGGAAGCACAAAGATCCTCTTTCCTTGGTCAGGCTGAGGTTTGTGAGAGCATAACTCTTTCAAGGCGGCTGAGACTTAAAGTCCCCAAGTGTGACTTTTTTAAAAGAACAAACTATCATAGTCAGACCTCCCTTTTTTCAGGACCAGATGAAGTAATCTGACAAAGGTGCACGGCACGTGTGCGTGGGAGGAGTGGTGAGGTGGAGAGGACCTCAAGTCCACCCCTCGGCTGGCCCATAGCTCTGCCGCACAGCAGCATGGTGGGGGACACAGAGAAGTGCTCCTCCAGCCAGACTCTTGGCTTTGACAAGGCAACAGTCCCTCTCCCTTGACCCTGACTCAGAGGTCTTCTTAGTTACCTGAATTTCCTTATATTCAAAGCAGAGATAGAAAGTTCCTCCCTGTAGGACCAGGATAGGACTTCTGGGACAAAAGCTCAGACATTCTGCTAAGCCTATTAATTTCTGTGTGATCTCTCAAACTAGCACCTTGCTTAGATTTGATCCTTCATAAAGACCTGCAATTTGCTGAGTCCTATAAACACTTCACAGTTCATTTATGCCTGTCCCCTTGAATGTGAAACAGATTTCATGCAAAATGGAAGAATTTCTCAGTATGCTGGCCTGTCCAATGCAGAATGCCTGAAAACTGGGACTATCTTGATCAGCCAGCGCCAAGTCGTGCCCTACCTTCTGGCGCTTTTGCTGAAGAGTCCACTCTTAGCTGTATCTGGTACACAGGATCCTTTCCTCTCTTCCCCTCTCCTTCCTCCCTACCTTCCCCCTTTCCAAAGCTCTTCTCCAGCCACAGGAAATGACCTGGTATTTGCAGTTGACCTGGGGTGATGTATAGGCTGCCCAGCAATTTTTGACATAATCTAGCTTAAAATGATCCAGGAATTCAACTAAAAATATCAAGAGGATGAAGTTAGCACTAGGAGCCAAACTCAAGAGGGGCACATTCCGAAGCAGATACAGCTGGGACCATGCCACATCCATGTTCCTGGCATCCAAAGCTACAGGGAAGTAAAACCCGAAGCAAGCACTAGGTAGGAGGCAAAAATAAGACTGGACAGAGGGAAAGAACAGGGCAGAAGGTGGAAGTTAGAAGGGCAGAAAAAGAGAACGTTTCTTGAATATTCAGTTTCTTTTCCCGGGTTTCTGTGCATTTCTTATAATAAATCTCCATTCTTTCGAGTTAACGTGATCTATTTGTTGCACCCAGAAGGGCAAAACCAGAACATTAGCATGTGCTCCTCCCGTCCTTCCATTGAGCGAATAAAGACTGTGTGGGGGGAATCTCAGATTACTCTTGTTATGGATTCTCCATGCTAATGGAGTCTGCTAACTCATCAGCAATATTAGAAATATCCCAGGCTTCTAAATCACTGGACTCATATAATCACATCTCACTCTTCTAATTTCTGGTTCCGGTTCCCATTCACGGGTTGTGGGGGCCAGCTCACCTTCAGGCTGAGGACTGTAGAGGTTGTTGAAATCCATCACCCCCTGGCGTTTGCAAAGGACAGGGGAAGGAGGAATTCCTCAGGAAGACATTTTGGATTTCTGGACTGCAGGAGAAGGCGACTAGGAAAGGCCCACCACCACCACAGACTATCTTTGATTTTGCATACCCAGCTATTGGGCATAAAAACAAACAAACAAACTCAGACAGCAGCTGTGACCTTTAGGGCAGTTCCAGCCCACCAGGTGCTGACTGCTGGGACTGGTGTCAGGCAGGGTGCAAATTCCATCCCTGGACGGGAGGAGGCAGAGGTGGCCGTGCCCAGGCTTGCCGCAGGGCAGCAGTGCCAGGGCCGGGACCACCACTGGAACATCTTCCGTCCACTATTCATCTGTCTGCAACGCAGGGTTTTATGGCACACCTGAATGCTTTATGTTGTTTGTTTTTTTCACTTAGAAGTTCACTGAAAGTTCATTTCTTCCATTAGCTGATCTTAAAAAGAATTCTCCTGTAACTGGAAACCTGTACTGTGAGATGAACTTGAGATGAGCAGGCTGATCTGACTAGCTGTTTCCTTCATTGTTTTCCACGTTGAAAAGCATTCGAAGCTGCTGAGGAAATAGTATTTTCTTAAACTGTTGTAGCTCCTGCCTTTCAATCTTTTCATGGAAAATCTGACTGTTAAGGCCTCCCTGCTCGGTGCTTTCAACCTGCGAAAGCAATTAGAATGCGGGCTGTGGGCTGAAGGGATGAACAGTGTGTCCCTCCAGAGAGTAGAGGGGGCCACGTAGCTTCGGGAGGCCAGCTCCCTGGGAGCAGTCCAGAAGTTCCTAACTCGCAGCTCACCGCAGGTGCCGTCACCATCTCAGATGCTGTGACTCATCCCTCTCGCCCCAGTTCTGAGGAGCTCGGGAGCCCAGTTCCTGTTACGGTGGCAGCACAATGGCTGGGACTTAGAAAGACTTAAAAAGAGAAAAGGGGGTCACATGCTCTCCCTGCCAAGCATAAAACAGAGGCCTGTTTGTGTAGCTCCCCTTTGGCCATCCTGCCTCTGTTCCGGAATAATCTGCTCCATGGAAAGAGCGAGCAGGAGCCCCGAATTGCAGGTCCCATCCACCCCGCCCCCACCCCGTGTCCCTTAGCTCTTCTTCCAACTCAGTGGTAATTACCATCAGAAAAATGCTTCCAATTTACCTCAGAATAAACCCCCTTCAGGAAAAAGCATCCAAATAATCCTCAGAAACAAGAGTTCTGATTGGCTTGGTGGCATTTCTTCCCTGTTGGGAAGGGGGAGTCTTGGGCCTGTCCGAGCCTCAGATGAATGAATACTGTTGCCAAGCAACCATCTCTAACCTCAGGCCAGGCTAGCAAGATGAGAAAGAATGAGGCCACTTACTTGGCAGTTTCGATTCGTTACCAGCCTGTGGCTTTGAACAGACTGTGAGTACACAAAAGGGTCCTCAGGCTTACCCCAGTGGTAACGGCATATTTTAAGACAGAATGACAGAGAGAACAGTGGCCTTCAAGTAGCCTGAGGTCACCTCCCGCAGCTCTAGTGAGGTGTCCAATGCAGGGACCCAATAGCACGGTTGTATGTGCGCTATTTCATTTAAGTCTCAACAACCCTGGGAAGTGGGTATTAGCTGTTCTACAGATGATGGAACCAGAGCTCGGAGAGATGAAGTGACTGGGCCAAGAGGACACAGAAAATGAGCAGCCGAGTCAGGCCGGGGTCCTGGCTCTGTCTGGGCTAAAGCTCTTGCCCTTTCCTGCACACCCACTGCAGCTGCCAGACTTGTGCCCCGGGAAGGAAGTGAGGTGGCCAACGAGGCAGGCGCTGGTGTTTGTTAATAACTAGAGATTTGCCAATTTAAAAATCCTGTTGAGTTGCTCACCAGCTGATTATGATTGATTTCCTTCTGGCCACGGTAGCTTACTAGGTGTTTATCCACGTAGGCACGCTCATCTAGTGTTTATGGAACATGCTGAGGCTTCCTGGCTTCTCACAAAGGGGGTGAAGTCAGGTCTTCATGGTGGGGTGAGGAGAGAAGTCTGTTCTCTCACTTGCCCCTCAGCGTGCCCTCCCCCGGCTGCCAGGCAACAGTAGCCCCCGTGCATCACCGCTCAAGCTGACTTCCCCGTTCTGCCTGGAAAGCTCCTCTCATCCTCTAAGACTCTCCCTGCAGAGCCTTCGTGATTCTTCCCAGCAGTGGATTGCTCCTCTCCCTGCTCTCAGAGCACTTTGTGTGACACGTGGGCACTGTGGGGCACTGCCAAGTTCCTCCTTTGTTGGCGAACTCGTTGTCCCAGTTGCTGGAAGCGCTGTCAGGAGCCGGCCGGCCGCTGTCAGCTCCTCAGGGACTCCCCTGCTGCCCGCGTCAGGCCCCTGTCTGGGCGCCCGCGCAGTGCTGGGTCGCTGTGGACTGTAAAGGCTGTCTCCGTCTAACTCAGGACAGCTCCGATGGGCCAGAGCTCCCTGTGGGGTTGCTGAGGCTGCCATCAGGCCTGTGTCACAGCTCAACATCTCTGCCCGTCCTGCTTCCTCCTCCCTTCCACAGACGTTGATCCCAGGGGCAGCCTGGACGCTCAGCTCTGTCTCAGTCACCTTCCGGGGAGCCCCGTGTGCCACACTCTCCTCAGACCTTCTCTGTACATGACTGTCTTGCCCGTTAGACTGTGAGCTCCATAGGGGCAGAAGCTGTACCTGCAACGCCTACTTCAGGCCCTGGCACATAGTAGGTGCTCAGTGGCTATTTGATGAATGACTGAGTGTAGTCATTCACCTAAAAACTACTGTGGGATGAGAGGAACTGAGGGCCTGGATGCCTGTGGATGGACACCTCGGTTGCTCTTGTGTTTGTTATAAAAATATTGCCTTCCCAGGAGAGGATGCATTTCTACTGTCCTCCAAGCAACTCTGTTACCAAGCAGCATGGACTTCTTCCTCCTCCCCGAAACTCTGTCCTGCTGGACTGAAAACTGGGCTTCGGGGTGTGGTCCCGCAGGAGTTACTGAAATGAAATGAGAAGCCGGGACCGGGAGTGTGTCAGCAGGGCAGCCAGTGTATGGCTAGAGGCTGGCTGTTCCAGAATAACACCCCTGTGCTCTCTCGCTCCCTCCACGTGGAGATATTTTTCTCTTAGCTTATTTCTGTTTTTTTGTGACCTAATTTAAAAAGTGCTCTGTTTCAGATGAGATAAACGTGTTGTTCATACCTGGCCAGGTGAGCCCCCGGGACTACCCAGTGGTCGTGGCCATAGAGGTGGCCAAGAATGTCATTTAGAGTCAGGACAGAGAGATAACTACAAGCAAAAGAATTTGTGACAAACAGCAATTCCTTTCTTGACCCTTCCCTGAATGCACGTCAGAGGCATGGGGTTCCTTTCTCCCAGGGAAGGATAGAGCTACCCTGACAGAGAAGGAAGGAATGAGCAGTCCTCCAAGGCAGAAAGCTCTGTAAGCTTTACACGAGGGACCTCAGTGAGCACTCTGAGGCTCTTTGAAGCTCCATGGACCTCATGTGATAACCTCCAACACTCTCAGGATTGTTATGTCAGGGGCTTCAGGATTATTGCCCCGGGTCTACTTTTGAAGTAGCCTTGGTCCAGCCACGAGTGGCGATGGAGGCTCCTTGCTGGACTTCCCTGTGGACTGGAACAAAGCTGGCCCAAAGGAGAAACTGACAAAGAGAGTCCTCTCCCTGCACAGAGGATCTGCCTCCCCTCCTGACTGGGACAGCCACATCCCTCATGTCATCTCAGGCTCAAAGTGGCTCCCTCTGATGTGACACTGGAGGTCTTCCTGATTTGCTGCAGTGCAGCTGTGTTTGTGTGAACATCAACATTTAAACAAGACTCGCCGATGTGTTGTGCAAGCAGAGTCATAAAATAATAAAAGGCTTCTTGATGTTGTGTTTATCACTGGTGATCCTTCCCTGGTCTGGACCCAGCAGACCCCAAGATGTTTTGCTTACTCTTAGGTGAGGGAAAATTCTAGAGTCTTTTTAATCAGTAAATACTGACTTAATTCAGCCTTTAGAAAGTCCGGTATAAGAGAGTAATCAAAACTCTGAACCTGACAAGTTGTGGAACCCTCTCTCCTTCCGCAGGGGGCCTGCCGAGGGCTGGACGCCCGCTGCGGAGAGCGGGGTGCGCTGGTTGGCTTCTCCCAGGCCCTGTGGGGTGGCCCACGGGGAGGGCAGAGGGGAAAGGTAGGGAGAAATCTCGCTTCAACTGGGATTGTCAGAAGCTGGCTTCACCTTTTAGGGCCTGCCGGTCATCTAAAGCTGGCTCTCGCTCTTGGCGCGTTTCCTGAGCCATTCACAGCTTCCCTGCCAGGCAGTGCCCTTGGCAGTGCCACTGGGCCCGAGTCAGGGCGTCTCTATTTCGAGGAGTTGCTGGCATTCCTTCTTCAGTCCCCAGGCATTTATCTCCAACTTTTTGCTGCTAGGATCTCTCAGCCACTCCAGGAGGCCCTGAGGACATCCAGGGTCACCCAGCACGGGGTGTCTTTCCTCACAGCCCAGTGCTGTGACACTAGCACGCAGCCCGCACCCCGGCAGGCCCGCAGCGCCCGCCAAACCCGCCACAGCCGCACGCTCCCAGCTCCGCTTCCCAAGCAGCAGGCCGGTCCCGCTCTCACCCTGTGGACTCCCAGGTTGGAGTCAGACCTTGTCGCCAATTATAGGGGTCACATGTGAGGATCTTTGGAGGATGCGGAAACAGGCCATCTTCCCTCCCTCAGGGAGCAGAAGAGAGGGGCCCACAGCACAGCACTTTCCAAATAAATCCTCCCAGAATCTTCTCTCCTCCCAACCGTCTTGGCCCTTTTTAATTCTCTAAGTGGTGAGGTTTAAGGCTTATGGAACAGATTCTTGAAGTTTCCCTTGAAACACACATGGAAATTTGACACCTTAATCTGGGATTACACACATACTGTTTGGTGCCTAGTCAAAGCTTCGATTTAATAACTCGTGATGTGAAGTTTCTGGATATTGCTTATGGGCCCAAATGTTAATCCTTCCTTTCCAATACTTTCTTATTATTTAAAACAAAAATCCACACAGCTCACAGATGTGTTTACTTGGTAGAGTCAAAATCACTAGAAAGAGGACAGAGTCCCAGATTCAGCCATGAATGAAACACACTTTGGTGCAATAGTTCTTACAGAATTCACGGACCTGGGGGCAGCAAGTTCATGATCACAACTCTGCCCTCTGTGGAGAAAGGGGGAGATGGAGGGGCTGGAAAGGGTCCTAATGTTGGTTTGGTGGCAGCAGAGGTAGAAGCAGGGAGAGCACAGGGAAAATCTTCCTGCTTTCCTGGCCTTCTGCTCTCTCAGCAGCAGCAGCAGTATGGCCAAGGGCACGGATTCCAGACCAGCCAGGCCTGGATTTGATCCCAGCACCACGCGGGTGAGTTGTGTCACCTTGGGCAAGTATTTCACCCCCTTGATCCTTAAGTTCTCCTTCAGTAAAGTGAGGATGTCCCTTACCCCACATTGTACAGTTGTGATAATGGGTGAAATCTTAGATATAAAGTGACTGCAATGGCTGGCATGTGGCAAACTCTCCACGAGTAACAGCTGCTGTTATTTCAGCTCCACCACATGCTGTCTTAGCAATCAGGGGAAGAACTCTGGAGAGAACATACATGTTAAAGCACCATGGTGAAAGTTGCAACAAAACCTCTTAACCCTGAGCTGGAGAAGAAAAGACATAGAAGAGGTATTTACTGATCACATCCCATGTGTCAAGCTATAGCTTCACAAGTCTTTTTTAAAGAATACTTTAAAAGAGCCTTGTATTTAATATTCAGAGTAACTCTATGACATGAGTCTCATAAAAAGAAATCAAAGCTCAGAAATGTCTCAATTTGGTTTAGGTTTGGATGCCTGTGACAGAAAAACCTAAAGTAATAATGACTTAAATAGGATAGAAGTAGATTTCTCTTTCATATAAAAGAAGTTTGGCAATAGGCAATCCAGAGCTTACACAGCATTACATAGTGTAAGGACCTGAGGTCCTTTTGTCTTGTTGCTCTCAGTGTTAGATTCCACCTCATGGTCCAAGATGGCTGCTTGAGTTCCAGCCATCCCCTCTACATTCCAGCCAGCAGGAAAGAGGAGGGAGCAAAGAAAGGTACATCCTCATCTTTCGAGGACACTTCATGGAAGTTGCAACACTCCTTTTACTTATAACTCATTGGCTAAAACTTAGTCACATGGACAGACCTAGCAGCAAGGGAAGTTGGGTAATGCAGTCTTTATTCTGGGTGGCCATTTACCCCACTAAAAATGAGGCTTCTGATCCCTAGGGAGTAAAGATGGCTATTGGGCCAGATGACTAGCAATTTCTGCTATAGGTGCTAACTAACAGGCCTAAGCCAGGTGTGGTGGCTCACACCTGTAATCTCAGCACTTTGGGAGGGCAAGGTGGAAGGATCACTTGAGGTCAGGAGTTTGAGATCAGCCTGGGAAATATAGCAAGACCCCATCTCTTCAAAAATAGTAATAGAAATAAATTAGCCAAGTCTGGTGGCACATGCGTGTAGTACCAGCTACTTGGGAGGCTGAAGTGGTAGGATTCCCTTGAGCCTAAAAGTTTGAGAGTGCAGTGAGCTATGATCATACCACTTCACTCCAACCTAGGGAAACAGAGACCCTGTCTCTAAAATAGAAGAAGAAGAAGAACCTGTCCAAAGTTTGCCCTGTCTGCAGAAGGTACTGCCTATACCACAGGGGAGCAGTAGGACAGGGTGGTGGGCCTTAGTATAACGTCCACACTGAGATCTGGGAGACGGCCCTAGGATCTCCTGCCTGCTTTACTACAATTCCAGTCACTTTGCCAGGAGCCTGGTGGACTTAGCTAACCTCCTGAATCTTCACTGCCATCTGGCTTCAGCCAGGGGACACTGGTATTGAAGCATGCATGGTGGAACAGAGAGGAAGCTTTTCATTAAGTGTTGAGATGGTCAGGAGGGGTAAAAAGTAGAGCAATTTTTATTTACCTCCAGCTTCCTGTCCCCTGCTTCCTCTTTGAGAATGGTGGACTTGTGGTTTCACCCTGCTTCTGCTAATACTTAGTGAGCTTCTACTTCATGCAGGACCCCAGACTGGCCCTGGGGGTACAGAGCAGAGCGGACAGGGTCCCATTCTTCAGAAGCACAGATGCGCACACAGATAACTCTAAAGCAAGGTCCTTAGAGAGGTAAAGTGAAATGGGAGGTCAGAGTAGGGGCTTGGGGCAAACATTGAGGAAGGAGAAGGCCTTTGAGGTTGGCTTTGAGGAACAGTTAGAGTAATGATTCGAGTGACTTGGGAAATGGTAACGGGCACCTCAAAGAAAGAAAAGAATATGAACAAGAAAGAGCAGAGGAAAAGTAATTATTAATAGTTAGAACCACTGGAGTTTAGAGAGATTGTGTGTGTGTTGTGTGTGTCTGCTGTGTGTATATGTGCATATGCGTGTCTTTAGCGTGGACCTGGGCGTAGAGGCGGGTGGGATGAGATGAGGGACAGGACTGAGAAGGTCCTGTGAACTAGCTCGTGGCAGGCTTTGCACACTAGATCCCAGGCGTTATTATGCAGGAACCAGGGAGTCAGCAAAAAATTTTGAAAGGAAATGACACAACAGGCTTCCCTTTCTGCCCTATTTTTTAAAAAATAATATTGAGCAGCAGACATTGTCTCAGAGGGACAAAGACCAATACAAGTCATCAAGAGAGAGGGCTTACAGGTAGTTTCAGTTTTCCATGTAGAGACATTCCATAGGTCAGCGATGACAAATTTCCATTGGGAAAAACTCGAAGTGAGGAAGGAGCACCGTACTGCTCTCTTCTGAATAGGCTGGCAACAGCCAAGGCTGTTGGGAGGAGGCTCTAGAGACTTGTTCAGGCCGGGCGTGGTGGCTCTCGCCTGTAATCCTAGCACTCTGGGAGGCCGAGGCAGGCGGATCGTTTGAGCTCAGGAGTTGGAGACCAGCCTGAGCAAGACCCCGTCTCTACTAAAAATAGAAAGAAATTAGCTGGACAACTAAAAATACGTATAGAAAAAATTAGCCGGGCATGGTGGCGCATGCCTGTAGTCCCAGCTACTCGGGAGGCTGAGGCAGGAGGATCGCTTAAGCCCAGGAGTTTGAGGTTGCTGTGAGCTAGGCTGACGCCACGGCACTCACTCTAGCCCAGGCAACAGAGCGAGACTCTGTCTCAAGAAAAAAAAAAAATATAGAGACTTGTCCAGACACGGCTTCTCTCTGTGGGTTAGGCTTAGCCTGGCTGCCCAGGAGTAGGGGCAGCCTCACCTGAAGGGACTGACCTGGGAGACAAAAGAGCTTCCTCTGTGCAAGCCCAGAGCATCTGGAAAGGCGGCTTGTTCTCCTGGAGAGAGTGAGGAAGTCTGGAGGAGGACAAAAGGGCCGTGGTGTCGGACAGCCACACCCTTTACATTCTCTCCCATATCCACCTACAGTGCTCCAGTATCTCAGAGGTCTATCGGAAGAATTTCTCCTGTCAATTAAATAGTTTTTAATCCTCTGAGGAGCCTTAAGATTTGGGAATATGCTTGATTTTACCCCAGAAAATATGCTTAGTTTTTTGACACTCATTGAAAACGTGGTGCATGGAAGACTGAAAAAGAATAAAATGATGCTTTGTGCACATAAAAGCAGTGAGTCCCATCAATATTTCATTTGTTACTAATGATTTGAGAATTTTAGAGGCTCACTGGGTAAAAGAAGACTTTATTTTCATTTTCATAGAATGAAACAATATAGGGAAGTTTAACTGCAAATTTTTTCCTTATTTAAAGTGGCAACTTTGAACATTGTTCGGGACCTGAGGTTTGAAAGATTAATGGATGTATACAGCAGCACCCCGTTTTTCAGGGACTATCAGGGGATGAGGCATTTCAGAGATATTAAATATTGAAGTACTTAAGTCATATCTCTTCAGAGACTAATGTTTGTGTTAAACATTTTTCATGGAAGATTTCCCCAAATCTCTTGTGAACCTACCGCTTTACGAAACAAGAGAGCAGTGAGTGTCAGAGCCCATTTGCCTTGCTAACTTTAGAGTGTTGTTATGAAAACCAGTTATTGGACCATTCTGAATTCTGCATTGCCCTCTGAGCCTGCTCAGGTTTGTCAGCTGTTTACCTCTGCCCTTGGTGGACCCAGTTGTGATCCTATAATTCCGTTAGCCATGAGTGCCCCTTGTATAGCTGCTTGTACAAGGCCTGAGGGTGCTTTGTAAACTGGTGTTGGCATTGGCGGTCTCAACCCCGAGAGTTGGGTTTGCTTAGTTTTACTTTGGTTAGTCTTGCTTGTTTGTAATGTGAAGTCAAATGATCAGAATTCAAGTTCCATTTCTTTGTCTTCTTGCCATAGGACCTTGGACAAGTTATGAACTCCTCTATGCCTGGATTTTCCCACTAACAAAAGTAGTAGTAGTAATGCCCTGCCCAGGGTTGAGGATTAAGCCATGTCATAGCTGCAGTGTGTTATACAAATGTTAGCTCTTTTCACTAAAAGACACCTGCTCACGCTCAGCTTTCACCCCAGCGTGTATTTGATCTGGAGTCAGTTGTCCGGGGCATGTGTAAGTTTTGAATAACATGGAGAGGGGTTCTTTACATGAAGGGGTAACTCTGACAGATGCAGCAGGAGATCTCTAAGGGGAAGGGGTCTCCCCCAAATTTCCTATGATGAAGCTTGGTGCCCAGGACACTGTGGTGAATGAGAATTGGGGTTCAGCAGCATATGTCAATTCCCCTTCCCTTTCCCTTTATCAAGACACAAAGGAAGGAATAAGCCCCCAATAGTATCTCTCAGGAATGACATTGGTTTGTCATTTCCATTATCCTTACATTTTTCGGAAGTTAAGAGTCTCTGATCATGGCCATATTATTATTTCAGTATTACTAGCCCTTTCAGAGCCCCGAGGCCTCTGGAAAGCAACCTGTGGGCTGCTTCAGCACCAAGAGTGGTGACCTCTGACCCTAATTGTAACCCCAACCTGGATTTCTGGGCTCCCATTGGCACGTGGAGTCAGCTGGGCAGCTGGCCCTTTCGTACGGGGAGCTGTTGGATTGGGGCTTGTCACATGAACTGGGACCCTACTCATAAGCCCAGACTTCGTAAGACTGCCCGGTTTTGCACAACCCTGCAAGAGTGACCACATCCTTATTGTGTAAATTCAGGTTTAACCACAGACCAACCAACCAGCCTGTGCCTTGCTAGACAAGGAGGAACCTATGCCATGGAAAACTGTTTTCTTTTAATAAAGAGGGAAGACTCCTTGTCAAGGGCCTCAGGATTCCAGATCAGGACACTGCAAAGACTTTGAGTCTTGCAAGCTGTCAGGTCACTGCTCCAGCAGGTGATATAAGCCATCCAGTGATTAAATGCTGTTTTAATGCTACTATTAAACGATATTTTAGTTTGGACACATTGTTAGAAAAACTCAAGCTCCTCTGCACAAAAATTGACAAAGCAATTTATGCAGGAAACTCACAGGTGCTCCACGAATTGGATCGATACGTGGGAGAAATGTTAAAAGCTGTGCTGAAGGAACAGCTAGTGGTAGAAATAAACCCTTTATCTTGAAGATATAGTAAAAGTAAACACAAATTAAATGGCCTATAGTATCAACACAGTTGAATCATAAAAAATAAACACAAAATTCTTGTGGTTTGGTTTATATAAAGATAAGCAATTCAGAGTCTGTTTTTTTAAATAGTGGGCTTTTTCCTGTTTTAGATAAGAGTTGGTCAATGAATTGGTACAAATGTGTTTCTGCTCATCATCTTCATATTTCTCTTTTCTCACTAAAATTACCTACCTCACAGGATGTGAGAATTAAAGGAGATAGTATGTGTCACTATGCTTGGCACACAAGAAACACTAAATAAACGTGGTTGAATTGAAATCTGAATAGCACTTTTCTTCTCCTCCTTCTTCCATCCTCCCCTGCTTTGTGGGTTCCTACTGAGAGCTGGGCTGAGCTGGCCCTGAGCTGGCCCTGCTCTCCCCCGACTTTGCTCATTCCTTTACTCAGCCAGTATTCACTGAGCTCCAGCTGTGTTCTGGGCTCTCTCCTAGCCCTCCAGTGTTAAGGATGAAAAAGTCCTTCTTTACACTTAAGGGTTAATACCCTAATACTTTAATAAATCCATAGTATAATTTTGAGTATTATTAAGTGCTATGAAAAAGACAAAGGAGGATAATGAGGGCTATTTTGCATGCGTAGATCAGGGAAGCCTCTCTGGAGAAAGTGGCATTTGAGCAGAGTCCTGAATAAGGTTAGGAGCAGACCCATGGGAGGATCTAGGCAAAGTATGGGACAGAGGAAGAGGAAATGGTATGTGCAAAGGCCCTGTGATGAGACCAAACATGGAGTGATCTCAGGAAAACAAAAGGATCGGGAGGGCTGGAGTAGAGTGAACGGGGGAGGAGGTTGTCAGAGACGAGCCCCGAGGCATGGGGGGGCCAGATCACGTAGGGTCTCGTGAGGCATGCCAAGGAGTTTGTTCACATTGTCTTCTAGGATTGATGAAAAACTATTAGAGGGTTTTCAGTCACAAATATCGTTTATGTGTTTAAAAAGGATCACTTTGGCTACTGGAAAATACAGAAGGGCAAGGGGCCAACTACGGGCTAATGGAGGGATGCTGAGGGAGTACAGCACAGTGGCTACGCTCTGGCGCGGAGTGCCAGGGTTTGAAGCATGCCTCTGCCGTGGACGAGCAGCGCGTGTGGACAAGTTAACTCCTCTGCACCTCAGTCCCCTCTCCTGTAAAATGGAGGTGATGACAGCAAGGGCCACCACGCTGTGCAGCTCTAGGGGGAGTCACCCCTGGAGTCCGGCAAGTCCAGTGTGAGCAGTACCACTCGGAGCTGTGCGACACAATTGTGTGACACAGCCGCCTTGATAATGGTCCCTACCTCGTTGGGCTGCCATGAAAACTAAGTCATAACACACATGTAACGTGCTTAGGATAATCCCTGGGACCCAAGAAGGGCTCAATAATATGAGCTATTATTTGTACTTGAGGTGAGAGGTGACGTTAACTTGCATTAAAGTGGGCACCATAGGGGTGGTGATGAATGATAAAGTTTGGAGTAGAGTTTGAAGACAGAGCCTGCACTGGCTCCCGAGGGCACAACCACTAGTGATGATGGAACTCAGAAGCATGTCTTTGCCAGGACTTCTGGTGGGTTTCCTCTGTACGATTCTGTTTTGGGGCTAAATTTCTCAGTATTTTCCTCACCAGTATGCTTTCCACCTGGAATGAGGAGTGTATGTAGCATATGTTTGATAGAGTGATTGCGAGCATTAAGCAAGGTCCTGCATGTAAACCCCCTAACTTAGTGCCTAGTACATTTTAAATTTTTGAAAATGTTAGCTGTCATCATCATCATCATCATCTTCTTCTTCTGAGCAGCTCAATGTTCCAGCGTGACGGACGCATATACTTACAACTCCCCAGAAGACAGATCTCAGCGGTTTCCGCTCTTGTGAGGATAGCTAAAGAGAACAGAGGCCTTTGGGAATTACTGCCCTGGGGCCACAATGTCCCTAAGGAGACCTGTCTTCATACCCTCCGACACCCTCGATGGCCCCCAAAGGCTTGGATGGGAACCAGCCCAACCAGGGAAAAAGCACCAGGACATACATAAAGGCATAGGGTTCAAAAGGCACAGTTCATCTTGATTTCATTGATTTTACCACTTACAGAACCCAAGCCAACCATTTAAAGTTATGGAATTTGTTCATGTTCTGTTTCTTTTTCTCATCCACTTGGCCCTAATGAGTCTCAAACACAAGTATCGTAGGTGGCAGGGGTCCCGGGCGGGCCCAGGGGCTGCAGACACCAGGCCCCTCTCCAGGCCCTGGCCAGGTAGGAGGTGCGGGTAGCTGCTCTTCCCCTCGCCGGGCCTCAGGTCCCAGTCACGCTGCTGTCTGATTACTCACGCACCATGCGGGAACCTCCCTGTTTTATTTGTTCTTGCATGTGTGAGCCATAGAATTACTCTTCAAAAGTTGTAAAGCTGAGACTGCAGCCAGTAACTCCACATAAAGAGGCCGCCATTTTCTCCTCTTCAGGCCTGGTAATGATTGCCACTGTGAGGCGGGCATCATGGAAATGACTCAGCCCTGCTCTCCTGTGTAAATAACATTTTACTGTCTTTGGTCCTGACTCAAACCAGCCTGGGGCAATGTAGGGATCATAGGAGCTGTACCCGAGTGTGTCACTGGGTGACTTTACTTACTTGCCCAGATGCTATGCAGACAGGACCTTTCCAGCCCCTCTGCCTTCCTTCCAAATCTGCTGCAGGCTTAGCGCAGCTCACACAATGGGCGTGTTACTCTCCTCCTTTCCCCGCCAGGAAGCTGAAGCCACCGTTCTCTTTTCTCTTTGAAGGCTACTAAGCCTTTAAAGAGATGGTTAGTGGGCTGAACTCAAAATAAGACATCTGAGCTCTCTTTTCGACATCGCCAACACTTAGTTTCTTCTTGGGGGGTCCCAGTGTGAGAATTGATCCAAACCCAGCTGTCAAATGAAACTTCCCGTTAGGGTCACTGTGGGACCCTCTGTGTCTTTTTCTTAGTTGAAATTACCACTGTAGGGCACATCTGGGGATCCTGGCAGTTCAGAAGCCAGCAGGGGCCATTCATACATTTGACAGACATTATCGATCTCCCACCCAGTGCCAGACACTGCTAGGCGCTGAGGGCAGAGAGACACAGGCACAGTTCCTAACCTCAGAGCCCTTGAGGTCTAGTGTGGGGGACTGAGGAGAAAACGAACAGTTGTGAGTGGTGTGATTTGTGTTACGAAATATCTTTGGGGGTTACAGAGGCAGTTAGGGGGCACCTGACCACAGTTGTGGTCTGGAAAGATTTCCTACAGGAAGGTGTGCTTAAAGGACTCCTGCAGGCTGCACGGGAGCCATCTAACCAGAAAAGGGCCAGGAAGGAAGCAGAGTGGCATTTCTAAAGAGAGAGGGAACAGCACGTGAAAAGCGTACGTGACGATGCTGGCTGCTACAACCCGCGCACCCACCCATTCTCTCCTTCTTCCTGGGCACACGGCCACACTGCACTTCCTAGCCTCCTGGCAGCTGGGCCTGGCCGTAGGGCCGAGTCTGGCCGATGGAAGGTGTGCAGAGGTGATGGGTGGGCCTGGCCCCTGAGATCCTCTCACATGTTCTTCCCTGTGCTCCCCGCTTCAGCTAATTGGGAGCAGATGGGAATCAGCTCACAAAGGGCCCTGTGTTCTGCCCGAAGGGAATCCAAGTTATGGTGCAGGTAGTAATGAACTGAGCACAGTGAAGTGACCATACTCAGCTTCTAGAATAATGGATGTGGCAGGATATTAGTGACAAGGTTGAACTTTACCAGAGCTTAAGAAATCCCCTACTCTTTTGGTTTCTCCAGTCCTCCAGCCTTATGTGTGCTAAGGCTAAACCTCAAGGGACCATCCTGCCCTCAAGTATTTTCAAGTAAGACCCGCCTCCATCCTTCCTGGAGACTCCTACAAGACTCCCCTTTTTTTACTTCCTTGCATAAAACCCCAGAGTCCCTTCCATTTCTTTAATACATTCCTCTTTCATGAATATTTTCCCTATTGCAACAGCCTGAATAAAATCATCTCCTTAATTGTCTGATGCATTTTGTTTTCCCACGAGCAGTGAACTAGGAGTCAGAAATCCAAGTGAAGCTCTGCTTCTGCCTGAGAGTAGACCTCCCCCCTGCTTTATTGTTCCTCAACAAATTTTATTATATATGTTTGGAAAAACTCAAACTGTTTTTTTCCTCTGCTTTCATATCACAACTGTCCACACAGAATTCTGCCACCCCAAAATATGTGGGGATTTCTCCCCACCAGCAAGCAAGCCGTCAAGTCTGCAGCAGACACCAGCGGGGTCCAACTCACTTCCAGCACTGTCTAACCTGGAGATGGGGCAGATCCCACAGGGTGAGGGCTCAGTCCTCGAGACTGCCCTCCCCACCCCCACTCAGGGGCCAGTTGCAAGCCCAGGCCTCCAGAACTTCTGATCTACCTGCTTCAGGTTGGGGTTCCTATAACCCCCACTTTGGGTTCTATTCATTTGCTGGAGTGGCTCACAGAACTCGGGGAAACGCATTTGCTGGTTAATTATGCAGGAGAGTTTAAAGGATACAAATAACCAGCCAGATGGAGACATACAGAGGGTGAGGCCTGGAAGGATCCCGAGCATAGGAGCTTCTGTCTCCATGGAGTTGGGGTGCACACTCCTCTGGCACATGGATGAGTTCTTGTTCACCTCCCTGTCAGCTTCCAGAAGCCCCCTCAGCTCTGTCCTTCAGGCCTTTTATGAAGACGTCATTGGTTGTCCATGATTGAAGCATGGACGACTGTGTTGAAATGTGGACAAAAAGGGAATGCTCTGCCTGTTGACATTCTCCCTGGTCTCTCTGTGTGGCATGCCTTCCTCCAGCATATGGGGCAGGACCCTCTCTGGAACGAGGGGTCTTATGACCCACAATCAGGTTAGAGGCCTGTCTTGGGCAGGTGAGCGGAGGGCAGGAGAAGGTCAGAGATTCTGTTTCCTGAGGCCTGCTTGTGAGGCCGAAAATGCCCCAGCATGATAACAAAAGGCTGTAACAAGGGCTATGGGAGTCATGAGCCAGGAACTGTGGATGAAAACCAATACATCCATACAATCATAATATCATGGTATATTAATGTATTTGTCATCAACCTTCCATTAGAAACTTCCATTATGAACTCCTGGAAGAAAAAGCTTATGTTCTTTGCTACCGTATCTCCAGTGCCTGGCACAGTTCCTGACGCATAGCAGGTGCTCAGAACTTAGACCAGTCATGACATGGAAATCAAGCAGCCCGCCAGAGCCCTCACCACCCTCCCTCGGCTCCTCTAGCTTCTCTGTCTCTCCCTTGTTTCTGTCCCTCTTTCTCTGTGTACCTTTTTGTCTCCTCCACTCTAAGCTGTCTCTGCTGGCCTGCCTCTCTCCCTTCCTCATTTTGGATCTCTGTCTTAATCCTTCCTGCTTCCCTTCTTCACTGTCCTCCTTGGGCTGTGGGTCTGCAGTTCCTCTTCTCCCTTCAGCTCCTACTCTTTAGCCGGGTTGTTTATTTGGGAGGGTGCAGGCCCAGGGGAGAGGGCTCCAGCCATGGAACAGGAGGGACCAAACCAAGTCTGTGTTTGGATCTGCTGAGTCAGAACAACTTTAGCAACTTCGGACACGTGTCTGGCCACAGGCTCCCTGAAACTTAAAGATTCACCCAGAATTGGCCAAGCCCGCATTTCAGTAACAACCCACAAGGGGTCCATAAGCCTTGCTCCAAGCAGACTGCTGACGGCTGGGAGGAACGGAGAACCCAGATGAGGCCCCTGCCTTCCAGGAGCTTCTAGTCTAGTTAGCCAAGGAGGGGAGGCCCACACACAGCCTCACAGGAAACTGCCGGGGAACACAGGCAGGCAGAGCACAGGTGTGGGCTGTGCGAGCCGGTGGGTTCTGAAAGGATGAGCCTTCCTTAACGCTGGAACTTTGGGGCGTGTGGTCTGTATGTGAATGTCGAAGCAGAGATCAGGGAATCAACTGCAGGTGGGAGAACAAGAAGCGAGAGGCAGCGTCAGTGTCCTGCTGGGAACTGCAGGCTCCTTGGGCCAGTGTGGCCTGTGCTTGCCCGAGGCATTTCAAAGCCCTGCACCATCGCCCTCCCCAGCCAGTCACCAAGACGGAGTTAAGGAGCCTGGCTCAGTGAGCAGAGATTTCCTCAGAGCACGCAGTTAGAGCTGACAGCTGGGTGCAGACAGGGCCCCATGAAGGTGCAGCTTCCTGCAGCTGCGGGGCCCGCGCTAAATTTCTCCCGTGGAGACTGCTTCTCAGCGTGCCTGGAAATGCACCCTCCTTCCAGCGTCTTCGTAACTATCAGCTGAATTGAATAGATACTAGGAAATTGTCTGAAAATCTTGATTAATAAAACCTGCAGAGTGACTGGTGCCTTTTCCTCTGCAGGCTGGGTAGTGGCCCTGTTAGAGGATGCTCTGGGGCCCGCTGTGCGGAGGGGTAGCTGGAGCCCAGGGCAGGAAGAAGAGGATGGTTGTGCTGCTTGTGGACACTCCAGGCGGGTGGTGATCCATCCAGCATGAAGCCTGTTTATACCGATGCCAAGCTAAAGAGTACTTGGGATTCCTTTTGCGACTGCTTTCATAAATAGTGTTCGCCTGAATCTTCCTGGGAAATGCTGGGAGAACAGTGTGGCCTCCTACGGTGTGTCCTTTTAGTTCTGCCACTCTGGGGAGGTGGGATGGGAAAGAATATTTTCCTGATCCTTTATAAATGTGGTGGGGGACGGGGAGTGGCAGTAATGACTAAAATGAGCAGATGTTTCCCCCAGAGGATGATTCTTGGAGTAAAAAGTGATTTGAGGGTAGGAGGAAGACATTAGCAGAAAGGGGTGTCGGGGTGGGGGTACCTCCCTGGTTCCTTCAGGAGGACAGCTCTCATTTTGCAGTCATGTTGCTCCTGGCCTTTCTCCCCAACAACTTTGCACAAAAAACCCACTGAAAATCCCCCCAGGAGGGCTGGTTCATTTAGTCACTCCTCCCTTATCGCTGGCGGCCTCCCTCCTTGCATTCCACTCCCGTTGCTGACTCATGGGTTGTCTTGAAAGCTGCAGTTTTTGCACCCTGGGAAGATAATTTTACAACACTAGGCCCACTCTCTGAGGCCAGCCGGTGCGCTATTTGAGTTGGTGTGTCTATACGAGCGATAACAACAACATCTGAAGCCAAAGTTCATGGCTCGGGTTAATGGATATTTAGGGCAAAGTCCCTGGTTCCGTTTTCAGATCTCCTTCTCCCACAAGGTAGGACATTTAGAAAATGTTTAAATGTCAACACAGAAAAGATTAACTTGATTTATTTGTCTCTTTAGAAAAAATTAGTATTTTTCAGGTTCCACATTTCAGTATTAAGATGCATTAAGTTATTTCAATAGTAATAAAACAAAACAGTCCTAGAGGCAGTGTGAGACGAGGCTAATATTTCTCATATTTATTGACCATTGGTCTGCACTGTGTCAGGCATCACGGGCGTCTGAACCCTCACAGAAATGGGGTGTCCGGAAAGTGTGACTTGCCCTCACTTCACAGCTGAAGGAGGCGGGCTCAGACAGGCTGCGTGCGTGTGCATACAGTTGACAAGATGCAGCCAGGACCAGAAGCCACATCTGCGGGACTTCAAAGACAAGGTCTTTCCCGCCCCACCAGACTCTCCACAAAACCCAGCATGCCCCTCCCTGCCACTGGAGTTGCTTAACAATGAAAACCCTTTCAGAGCTAATGGCATTATGGCTCCCAAACTTTTTGAATCCATATCATTGAATTCTCACCACAGTGCTGTAGGGTAGGTATCGTTGTTAGGTATTATGGTGGACACCTGTTGTTTTTGCCTGCCCAGCACCCACTTCTGTATTTTCTGGCACCAGCACCTTGGCTGTATCTTTGGGGATCATTCTTCCTCCATCCTCAGTCCATGTGGTTTGCCTGGGGCTGACCCCACTGACTGGCTCTAAGGGTCTAGAGTCTAGCTCCTAACCTGGCATATGCAAGCACCTGATCTCTGTGCTGGGTTTAGGAGTGAGCACATGGCCAAGCTGGCCAGTCAGAGCCAATGAGCATCAGCTCCTTGGCAGGAATGCTAGGAAATGGGGGTGTCAACGGAAAAGAATCCAAACTCTGTAAAATAATTTAAAGAGGTTTATTCTGAGTCAAGTATGTGTGACCGTAGCCTGGAGCCATGCCCACGATGCCTTCAGCAAGTGGTTACGGTTTGGTTTTATACATTTCAGGGAGACAGGAATTAAATGTAAAGTCATAAATCAATACTTTGGAAGGTATATATTGGTTTGGCCTGAAAAGGTGGAACATCTCAAAGCAGGAGGTTGCAGGTTATAAGTGGGTTTAAAGATCTTTGATTTGTAACTGGTTAAAGAAATGAAACTTTTTCTAAAGGCTTGGAATGGAATGTTTTACGATAAGGAAGTCTGTGAATCAGAGACAAGCCACCGGACATATACCGAGACTCAGATAATCTGTTAAGTAACTTGAGGACCTGCAGGTGTGGTCCAAGCCCTGCCCCGTACAGCCCTAAGCCTGTTGATGAGTTACAAAGGACATCTCCGGGAAGGGTGGCGGGCATGCTGAGGTTTGTCTGACCTCCCTTCTCATGGCCAGCAACTCAGCTTTAGGGTATTTCTGGGGTCCCCTTGGCCAAGACAAGGTCCATGCAGTTGGCTGGGGGCTCAAGATTTTATTTTAGTTCATAGGAGCTTTCCTTCTGGTAGTGTTGCACAGCTGGCAGGAAGTGCTGGTGGTTGTCTTTGCTTAACTTGGGGAGAGCCAGTCTGCAAATGGGGCGAATCCAGATGAAAATCAAGCCAAAGAGAGGAAGGAGACAGGGCCCTGCTGACGTTGTCTGGCACCCAAGTCCAGGCTCCCCTGGACTTGTCAGTTCATTAAGCTAAGAAATTTGCCTTTGTTTAACTAAGCTAGTTTGAGTTGGATTTCTGTCACTTTGTTATGTATTATTATTCAAGTTCTTGCTCTCCACCATCAAAGGAAATTTGAGATCATTGTTCAATCGCTGTCAACCTTATTGACTATTTATTAATTGTGGATTCTGGAGATACAAGAAGCATCTAGTCCCAGAGATGTTGGGTAGCTGATAATAACAGTACAAGGCATTATGAAATGAAGTCACCCTGAAATACACTCTCATTTTCCCTTCTCAGTCTCTCTCTTATTGGAAAACTGCACAAGGGAGCAGAGGAAAGGACAGGACTGGGGAAGGAGAGGGGAGAGGTCATGTTTGGGGATATTGGGAGGCAGGACCTCCATGTGAAATGCATATTAGGCAATATATATATATATATATATATTTTTTTTTTTTTTTTTTTGAGACAGAGTCTCACTTTGTTGCCCGGGCTACAGTGAGTGCCGTGGCATCAGCCTAGCTCACAGCAACCTCAAACTCCTGAGCTTAAGCGATCCTCCTGCCTCAGCCTCCCGAGTAGCTGGGACTACAGGCATGCGCCGCCATGCCCTGCTAATTTTTTGTATATGTATTTTTAGTTGGCCAGATAATTTCTTTCTATTTTTAGTAGAGACGGGGTCTCGCTCTTGCTCAGGCTGGTCTCGAACTCCTGACCTCGAGTGATCCACCCGCCTGGGTCTCCCAGAGGGCTAGGATTACAGGCATGAGCCACTGCGCCCGGCCTGCATGTTAGGCAATATTAAATGTGACACTAGGCATTTGGTGAGAGGTCAGAAATGAAAGTGCAGTTTCAGGCAACATACATAGAGGTGAGAGGTCAAAGATGAAATTTCAGGAGACTATGTGAGAAAAGAAATACAGAGGGCTAGAACTGAGTGGTGGAGCAGACATTTAGGGTCGGAGAGGAGGAGTTGGCAGAGAAATTTACATAGCGTTTATCCTACTTAGAACCAGCGTATTTCAAGGGAAAACTCACAACATAAAAATCTAGAACACAGTAGGGTGTCTGTTAGAGTGGAAAGGCTAGTAGGTGCTCACGGCGCAGGTCGAGAAAGATTTCTCAAGCAGAAATCAAGATATATAAAAGTAAAAAAAGTTTATCCTTTTAGAGGAGGGAGGGGGAGAAAGAGGGAGAAAGAGAAAGTGAGGAGGGCAAAGGGGTGGGGGAAGAGAGCAGGGAGGCGGCGTGGCATCCCAAAGAAAGAGAAGGGGGTGCCAGCAGCGAGGCCAAGTGGCTCACTGATGTTAAGGGGCATGAAGAGAAAAAAAAATAGCAATGGCTGTCAGTTGATAACAAAAGCAGCAGCAGGTAGATAACAAAAACTGCAAGGACGTCAAAGTCCAAGAGTTGGTTTCCTGCCTTTCCTTGGAGAAGGGATTATCACAGGAGATGTGACCCTGTCCTTGAGATATGGTTGAGGTTTACAATTTGTTCTCCTGCTGTTTACTCGGGAACTCTGTAAAAGCAGATTCTCAAAAAACTATTTTGGAAGAGAGAGATTTACATCTTTTTTCCGCCCATTCAGCCTTCTTCAGAAGTTGTGCAAAACAGAACTCCTGCAGAGTACCTGTTAGTGGGAGAACTCATAGGATTGATCTTTAACTGTTCCTGGGGAAATTGCGGGATTATGTATTTTCCTGTTATTTTTGCAAGGCCTCCCTTACAGTCTTCAAGCATATACATATATATCAATGTTCAGAAAATGCAGATTCTTGTTAAAGTCATAAAATCTATTATTCTTCCATAATTCATTCACTTCTTTTGCAGTTGAGGAAAATGTGAATGTTTAGAGCAAATTGCCTTTGGCAAGTTTGCCACAATAGTTTTTGTTTTTAAAGTGAAAGAGCTCAGGGAATTTCACACCAAAATATGACTCCTTGGTATAAAGAGTATTTTGAATTAAAGGCTCTTAGAGCTCAACAGGGGTTAGAAGGGGCTTTCTCTCTATCTGCGTAAAACCAGACAGACATCAAAAAGAACAATTGCCTTTCCTTTCCCTCTTGGTTATCTCAATATACTGTAGGAAAGAAGATGAAGAATGCTACCAGACCTGGCCTGACCCACTTTAAAGATAATACCTGTCTCTCAGGTTAATTTAATTTCCAAAGAGAATCCATTTTCCCCATCCATTCATTCTCCCAAGTATCTATTCAACCTCGCTAGTAACCATCTATTGCCCCTAAACAGAATTACCTATATTCCTCATGTCCCTGTCCCCTCTGAAACGAGGGTATATAAACTTATGGACCCCACTGGGATTTTGGATCAGCACTCTCCATGCACACAGTAAATAAATTTTTAATCTCTTTTATTAATCTTCCTTATTACGAGTTGATCTTTCAGTGAACCTACCAGGGGAGAAGGGGAAGTTTTCTTTCTCCCTCACAAAAGCAATTTCAAAATGTCTGAGAATTAAATATTTTTCATGTATAATTTTGTACATGCTAAATTTGGAATCAAAACAATACAAAATGCCCTGCCAAATGATAAGACTAAAATATTATTTTAGAGCAGAACCTTGTCAACCTTTTGGGTACATCTGGGATGTTTTGATTATATTGAGAAGTCTGCAATCTTATGCACATAATATGAGAAGATTGCACACTGATATGGAACTGCTAATGGCAACTTGTAGGTAAGAACTGTGTTTTTTTTGGTGTTGTGGTGCAAATGCTTATTTATCTAGAAGGAGAGAAAAGGAAGAGACAGGGGGACACATTACATTTCTAAGTTAAATACAAATGCCCTGGATCATTGGAACAGACTGAAAAGTGTGTTACTGGGTCCATTTGGTTTTTGAAGCATTTCATGACTTTTCATTAGGCAGCACCCTGCCTTCCATGTCACAGGCCCTCACACACATTTGCTGATGACTACGTAGATGATGTCGTCAGTCCTTTTTTAATCAAAGTCCCCTGAAGATAAAGCTCGAATTGGCTGTGCAAAGCTCCAGACTTGGTACAGAGTCAAGCCCCACTTTGAGGGCAGGGACCCAGCCAGGGGTGCTGTTAACATTGAGATGGAATGGTTCTTCTGTTACACTTAACCTCTGGCCCCTCCTGGGGACAGGGCAGACGAGTGATTGCCACAGCTGGGGGAGGAGGGAACACCCTACCAATCTACAAATCAGAACTTACCATGCCAGCTGTAAAAGAATGCAGAGGACTCTCTAGCCCATGGGCCAAGCAGCATAGGTACAATAGAGTCTGGAAGGTGACCTAGAGCAACCTAAGTCTAATTATCATGTCATTAGCTTAAACCTACATTGCGCTTCACCCCCCAAAATCAGCTTTCAGAGAGGCTCATGGGAGATCTGTATGCACAGTAAGACTCAGGTCATATATCTCCCAACTGTCCATCAAAGTGGTTCAATGATGACGTCTGAACCACAAGGAAGGCCCAATCCACACACTATAAAACCAGAGCCAGACCATAACCAAGGCCTTTTTTTGGTTACAACAAGAGGCCCATTCATCATTCTGTGGCAAATGTATCTTGCTCTTACTCTGTAGACCTGTATCTTGCTCTTGTTCTGAAATCCTATCTTTCCTTAATAAACCTCATTTTGTGCTTATCTTTCTTTTGTTGTGTCTGGTCATTCTTCAGCCAAGAGCACACCCAGAACTGACATTTCAGACTGTTGACCTGACACTTCCAGTGCAGAAGTGTCCCACCACTGCAGGATGTTTAATATCCCTGCCCCCCTGCTAGATGTTTGCAATATTCCCCCAAAATAACAGATACCTTGAGATATTGTTCCTGACCCCCATCTGTTACCAAAAACTTGGCACTTGTCCACAAGGCTGAATCAGAATGAGGACAAGTGTTTGGGGGATGAGGAAAGAGATTTTACTTTGCCAGCAAAGGAGGAAAAATGGCAGACCTTCTTGTCTCAAAATCCAAATTTCCTGAACATAGTCAGAAATACAGAGCTTTTAAAGGAAGGGCTTCTCAGTTCTAGGCTATTGTGGTTAACTACTCTAATCTTCTCATCTCTGCCAAAGACAAAGCCTGTGAACTGACCAGCCGCCCACCTTGGGGGTTGGCGCCACCTGGGATAAGAACAAAAGGCCTTCTCCCTGCTCCTCCCTACCACTGGCCTGAGGCAGGGATGCAGATCAGCCTGTGGTTCCCAAAAAGAGTAGGGGATATTTTAGAGAGACAGAAAATCTTCTTAATCTTAATAATCTTCTTCTTTCTTCTTTCTCCTTCTTCTTCTTCTCCTTCTCCTTCCCCTTCTCCTTCTTCTTTCCTTCTTCTTCTTCCCCTTCTTCGTCCTCTTCCCCTTCTTCTTCCCCTTCCCCTGTTACACATCCACCCTAGACTTTCCTGCCAAATTACATGCAAGTGCTACAGTTCTGATGCTTTAGAATTAAGGTTTTGAGTTATTCATTGGGGAGGAAGAGTTCCAGAAATTCAGAAACTTAGGAAGTGGTAGGGAGCCCAAGAGATATAGAGAGCAACTCTCCCTTAGAGCAGCCCAAACCTTTCTTCTGGGTTTGCGTGAAAGATGATCCCTCTGCTTATGCAGCCACCTTTGCACTTGCTCTTGCATCTAGGAGCTCACAAGGAAGTGTCTCTGGGTGCCTTCCCTGCCAGACTTCCGGCACTCTGCAGCACCTCCACCCTAACCCTGCCTGCTCCCAGCTGTGTCCATTTACTTCCTGTTGTCTGGGGCCCTCGACACATGTGAACTTTCGCAGCCAGGCTCTAGTGTTTTAGAGGGAAAACATTTTAAGGAATTTTTAAAGAGGGCTTCAGTGGGGGAAGACCTGGGAATTTCCAGTATAGTTCTGCTATCCTAAGAGCATTAAGCTGTAGTCCCCCAAATATTTGCAAGGCCACGTTGTGCCTTCCCTTATTTATGAAAAGGATAAAACCACCCAATTGATGGCTGACCATTCCATTTTCAAGTATACCTAGATCAGAAAGCCAATCTGGGCAGTTTCCTCAAGGCAGCTTGTAATTGTTTCTACGGAAGCAATAATTTATCTAGAAGGGAGCAGCTACTCAAAAAGCCAAAAAAAAAAAAAAAATGTAGGGGCCAAGGAGGGGAGCCCTTAGCCCTCTGAAGTTTTGCTGAAACATCAACTCACAAAAGGAAGATTAATCGGAGAAAAGGCGTACAAATTTATTTAGCGTTTATACATGGGAGCCATCAGAATGAAGACCCAAAGATATAGGGGAAATTGTTTATGTTTAGATTTAACAAAGTTTAGATAGCTGTGTAGAAATATGATTGGACCAAAAGGGTATGATCTAATGCTAACAGACTGAGTGGAGAAACCCAGCAAAGCCTGTCTGTGTAGATTCTTCTTGCTCTCTCTGAGCACGCATTCCTTCCTTCTGGGTGCGGGGCAGGGCTCTTTCTGGAATAGGGGTCTAGTGACCTACAGTCAAACAAGGTAGGGCAGATAATTTCTTTATGACCAGTTTTTACACAGAATATTAATAGGTTTTTTTGGTGGCTTTTGGGGAAATGGATTTTGGTTTCTATGACTGGCCTTGGGGAAGAGGGATTCTGGTTTCTATGGATGGCCTTGGGGAGAATGGGACTGAGAGACAGGCAGGCAGGAGAAGATCAGAGAAAAACTTTTGCTTCTGAGGCTGCTTCTGAGGCCTTTATCTTGGGTATTGTTTTCTGAGCTCCAATTAAATGGAAAGGTAACGCCAAAGAAGTAAAAGTTTTACAATTACAAATTCATTAACCACCCCCCCACCAATAATGTTATGGTTTCACAGAAAAATGGGAGCTTAGGAAAAAAGCAAAAGATTGTGGTGACAGATATGGAATTAATTAATTGAATGCCTTTAAGAAGTAAGAATTTGAAAGCATTTGATATAAGATCCTAGAATTCATAGCAGGTCTCCTTGCCCGCCAAGAAGACATGTTAATCTGGATTCTTTAGAGATCAAAGAGATTTCTTAAATTCCTTTGGGGGCAATAAAGTGGCCTTAACCTCCATCAGCCCCATTTATGGGTAGAGCCTCCAAAGCCCCCACATTGAACTGCGGATAACAATGTGCCTGTCATTCTGCCCGCTGCCTTCTGGACCAGCACAAAGAAATCAGGGTTTGCCTCTTCAAAGTGCAGGAGAGGAGCAGCTTGTGCGGCAGTACAGTTTTCAGTAAATGCTCAGAGAAATGTATGAGTGCTGCACTTAATTTTCACTTAAAAAAAAAATCCATGAGACTTGTATTTCCTGTTAGAAAGCCCTGGGGCACAGTGTGCCTAAGGATTCTGGAGAATTAATGACAGACATATGAGTAGCTTCTTAGGGACACAGGAGGAGATGTGATTCACGCAGGCCGTGTGTCAGGGAGGTGAGGGGTGCTTGGATTGAAAGCTCCAGCTCACTGAAGCCCCCTCCTCCTCCCATGAAGCACTGTTAACATCAGCCCATGCTGGGAATAATGAGAATGGTTATATCAACATAACAATAGTGATGACTATTCATTTAATATTTACACTTGCTAGGCACTATATGCTAGGAGTTTAACATATAATATCTACTTCTTAACAACAATCCAATCCTAGAAACAATCCAACAAGCCTTACATATATTTCCTCTAATTCTTATAACAAGTAAGAGGTTTTATTATCCTTGCCTCGCGGGCAAGGGAATAGGCTTAGAGAGGTTGTAGCGTGTGTATCCAGGGCCACACCCGGTGTCTCCTAGCAGACAGAGCTGGCATTTGCAGCCTGGCCTTCCTGAGGGTGAGCATCTTGATGTGCACGTCTTTTGCACCCCTCACAACACAGCCCTCGGCCCATAGTTCTGCAGAAGGCCCTCAGCAAATGCTAATGCATTATATAATTCAAATTAATACTTGTCCCCTACACCCGGGGTGGTACTGCGGCATGTGTCTGTGTGTGCATCCTGGGGGTGGCATAAATGGGATCTGGACGTGGTCTCAGAAAGGGCTCTGGGCACTGGCACCCACAGGCCACATGCTGCCCCGCTCCCACCTCACTCTTCCGCATCTCAGAGGACACCAGGATTCATAACTGGAGTTGACCTCACGTACTGTCCAGACCAATCCCCTTTATTTTATCTATAAATCCACAGATCTATGACTTCTTTAAGTGAGGCTCAGAGAGGTTGAGTCAACCAAGGTCGCACAGCTAGGGCGTGGCAGGGCTGGGACAGGAATGCGGGCCACCTCCTAAACTTTCGTCCAACGCTTTTCCATTATGCAGCAGCAAGGCAGGGCATGAGGGAGTGCAGGAGCAGCAGGGGCTCCTCGCTGCCTAGCCATCTGTCGAGGGACAGTGAGGCAGACTACTGCTCGCCTGGCACGGCCCACCTAGCAGCAGCCCCAGGTGCACGTGCAGGGCAGGCAGGGCATAGGCCTGCCAGGACCATTTTGTCTGCTGGGAGTTCAGTCTCGTCAGTGATTGACAGTGTGGACCGAGGGGGAAGGTTAGCTTCTGAAAGTTTCATTCATTGTAATATTCATCCACGCAAGCTACAGATTTCTCTAGATTATATTTGGCTTGTTTTGCCTGTTTCAGATCTTACCTGTTATCCCTGTCTGAATATTCCAGAATGAACTACAGGTATGCAAATCTTTGGTTAATTTTTTAAAAACATGAATGTGCCATTGAAAATACTTTTATTTTATGAAGTGACTTCTTCAAAATCTGTACCAAGTTTCACAAATTCACTGCTTTTTCTTCCCTGGAGGAAATTGCCCTGCACAACGAACCTATTCTCCCCTTGTGTCGCTCCTTCTCTCAGACTGCATCAATAAACTTTTGGACATATGTGATATGAAAGGCCCTGTGGGAGATAACAAAGGGCTATAAAAACTAGTCTCTGTCCTCAAGGGACTTACAATTTAGTTGTAGAAAAATAAGTAGCTGCAGGTATTAGACCTTCCCGTGTGCCAGGCACTCTCTGGCCACTGTGCACGGGCTGTCTCGCTCCTCCTGACATGCTTAGTGAGATGGGAAGCCAAGAGGCTCCGGGAGGTCTTGTGTCTTACCCAGGGTCAATACTACTGTGAGTGGCAGAGCTCATCTGTGTCCCCTGCTGTGTGACTCCATGGCCGCCTATTATGTGCTACAGCCAGCAGGTGCCACCACTTCGCGGTTGCTGCCATGTGTGTATTGGCTCCCCCAAAAGGGTGCAGACTCCTGGTGGGCTCCCAATATCTTGCACCTTTTGAGTTCCTAACAGCCCCAGTGGTGCTGTGCTCATGGTCCAGGCAGGCTAAATGTTTCTTAATTGATTGCACAAGAGAGGAGAGACATGTTGTCTTGTGGTGCCCTAAGAATTGAGATAGCCCTTATAAGGAATAAATCCTCTCAACGGCTAGGACAAAACCAAGCTCAAGAATGTTTCTCAGGGAAGGCCTCGGCGAGGACCTGATCACCCAAAGCTGCCAAGCAGTGATGGCTTAGGATTGTCACAACCCATTTCCTAGAGCAACTGTACCTGTTGTACGGGAGAGTCAACTTTAAGTCCAGGGATCAGGAGCCCCCCACGTGGGGGTCCTTGCAGGAGAATATGCCGTAGTGTTGAGGGGAGACAAGCTTGGAGCTGGGCCTGCCCTCCAATGCTGAAAGTGGAGCTCTGAGCTGTAAGAAGGCCTTGGTCTGGGCACCAGATAAAACGTGTGTGTGTGTGTTTCTATCTAGTCTTTCATTCATTTATTTAAATTTAAAATTTTGATGATGATGTCACAGGTTCTCTCTACTTGTCTAGGGGCTATCTTCTGGGCCCCCTGCAGATATCCACTGTGTAAAAGTTATGCTGCTGAGGGTCGGGGCTGGGGAGAGGCAAGAGTCAAAACAGAGGGGCCAAGTCCAGTGGAGACTGGGTCCCTCCTGGAATGTGTGACCTGTGACATTTGAAGCCATCAGAGTCATCTCCCAGCAAACCTTTAAATTCCCAGGCAGAGGGGCCTGGAAAAAAGTTCTGTCTTCCCTTCCTCCACCTCCCCTTTCACCTTAGTGTTTCCTTTTCCAAGAATAATAGGGCGCTACCTGTGTGAGCTGGCCAGACACGGTGCAGCCAGAGAATCCGGAGGCGGGCTCAGGCCCAGGCCACGCCACACCCAGTCTGCTCTCCCTCTGCACTTATCTGCCCTGGCCCGGCACCCCACCTGGGAGGGGAGGTGGGCTCAGCTGGCGGGACTCACGCCAAGGAAGTGAAAAGCCCAGACACACTGGGTTTATCAATTCCTCCCAGGTCTTAGCCCATGCTTACTAGCCCAGGCGGTGTATACTGCTCTGAGGACTCAAGGCAGTAACTGGGAGTCTCTGGGGACCAGCCGTCTAAGATCTGTGGGTGACAAATATGACTTGATGATCTGGTCCTCAAGTGCCAACAACTTTTTTCTTTAACTCATTAAGGAATTTTTCAGTGAGATTAGATTAATCAGATTTCTCAAACTTGTTCCCAAGCTCAGATCCAACCAGGATTTGTCAACATCCTCCTGGTTCCCTGCCACATACAATAAATAAATGCTATTGTCAAATATTATTACATCGTGGGAGCAATGTCCAGGGTGAGCCTTGTAGAAACAGCATGCAAAGGAGCCCTGGATACCCTGCTCACAGTTCTGGAGACAGGGCAATATTCAGTTCAGGACTTGGTTTTTTGCCCTTGAGGGCAGGCCCAGCTCCAAGCTCTCTCCCCTGAATACTACCTCACAGTTCTTAAGCCAGGACCCCTAAGTTGGCTCACGAGCCCTGAACTTAAAGTTGGCTCCTCCAGTGTTAGAGCAAAATGGGAGGTGGCAGTGCCTAAACCATTGGTCCTTGGAAGTTTCAGATGGACAGAAAAGTTCCTTAACCATCATTCCCTCTTATCTTGGGGTGTTTGAAGCACCCCTTCCAACTGAGCATCCCTGGAATGAACTCAGCTTAGCTGAGCATTTATTAAGAACCTACTAAGTGCCACACTCAGAGTATCACCTGTACAATTCTCATACTAGCATATGTGGGTTTAGCTGGTGGCAGGGACAGGTACCAGGTGGGAATATCTTTTTGGTTCCTGCTTTTCATCCCCACATAAGTGTTCTCTGAAATCAGGGGCCAATCTGGGACCTTCTGGAGCCTGCGTCACACTCTGAGTATGGGGACAGTTTCAGCGTTCGTGCCTGTCTGGCAGGTGGAAGCTTCTGTGACCTGGAAACCGGTGTGTAGCTGTTTGATAACGAGGCAGCTTTCTGGGAGCAGCAGCGAGCCGTCCTGCATGCCTCATGGGGCCAGGAAAACCCTGAAACTGCATCGGGGGCCTGACTTGGCCCAGTTCCATGTCATAAGTTACTCTGCCCGACTTCTAGGTGTCAAGGAATTTGTTAGTACTTATGAGCTGTTCATCAGCACTGGGAAAAATCAGTGCAAACCCTGGCGGGCAGGGAGGGTGCATGTTTGTTTAAATACTTGGGCGCTTGGTCAGTGCCCGCCTGTGTGTGGAGTCAGTGGTGCCCCTCACCACAGCCTGGGGCTGGCGGGTGAAGGCGGCCTTGGACAGAGCTGCAGCAAACCCTGACCCCCCCTTCCCCCGGCACTGTGGTGAAGGGAACGTTCTGGTTAAAGCCCCCGTCATCCCGCATTCAGGAGGAAAGCCCCTGAAATGTCTTTCCAGCTCTGCATTTTCAACTGCATCACACCTGAATTTTTCAGTTAGGAGGGAGCAGAGGGAGGAAGGAGAGGTCGCGCTGCCCTTGCCGGCAAAGCCATCACGCTGTGCTTCGGCCACAGCTCCCTGAGCAGGGAGGGGACCCGAGGGGCCTTTCTGAGCTGAGTCTCCCCGGCTCAGAGATCGGGAGCTGCTCTCCCAGCCCTGGCCTTCCGAGCCCGCCGTGCTCTGTCCTGTTTCTCAGGCAAACGGAGCCTCTTGGGTTGAGAAGAGAGCGGCAGAGGGGCCAGAAAGAAATGGCCATTCTCCAAAGAGCTCGCCTAATAAGAGAGAAATCAAAGCTAAACCCTAAGCTCTGTTGTCAGATCAGGAAGCCAACACCCATCTCGGCTGTCACTCCGGCTGGGGTTCGGGCCTCTTTGATGAACTGGTCGGGCTGCTGCCGGGTTTATCTTTAAGGGGCGTGGGAGCCCCTGGGAGAGAACTAGCTCCAGGGAGAGAGCCAGGCACAGCGGCCAAGCCAGGAGCTAAGCACTGGGCGTTGGCGGCAAGTAGTGGTTCTGACTTCACCCCAGCTTAGACACATCGTCTGGGTCACAGGAGAGAAAGGGGACTTCCAGTAAAAAAAAAAAAAATATATATATATATATATATATATGAAATAAATTATTCTTTAAAACTTCCAGCTTTGTCCTGTCACTCACTAGCTGAGTGACTTTGGGTGAGTTTCCTAACCTCTCTCTGCCTGGGATCCTCCTCTGTGATATTAAATAATGAAACCCATGGTCCCCACCTCAGAGGGCTGCTATGAGGTCATAGGAGGGTTTGCAAACTGCCAAGAACACTGTAAACGCCAAGTGCTTGCTACGTAAATGAAACCAAACCATCTAGAAGACTCGAGGGCTCAAGGTGCACTGCTTGGGGACACTAAGTGCACAAGGGGGGAAACAAGCCCTCCCTGTTCTCCATGGACCCCGCCAGGCTGCAGCACATCAGAGAGCAGCACCCGGCACAGTGACTGCAGCACCCAGGGTCTCCACAGGCGGGGAACCCTCTGGGACACAGAGACACCTGGGACTGGGGGTGGCACCAGGAGAAAGCCCCATATGCACAGGTGAGAGGCAGCTACAGGCTGGCCATTGCGGTTAGCGTGGCCTCGTCTGCACCCACGAGCTGGTGAGGCCGGAGGGGCCGGGCCACAGGAGAGGTGCCCCTGCAGCTCCATCCAGAGTTAAAGTCAGTTTCCTGGCAGCTCACAGAAAGTGAAGGGTATGGCTTCTCCCCACCCCCCCGTTATTTTGTTACGTTTCATGCCTGAGTCCATGTGGGCTGCTATAGCAACATGCCATGGACTGAGTGGCTTTTGGGCAACAGAAATTTGTTTCTCGCAGTGGGAGGCCAGGAAGTTCAAGAATAAGGTGCTGGCAGATTGAGTGTCTGGTGGGGGCCCGATTCCTGGTCCATAGACAGTTCCTGCTGTCTGTGTTCTCACCTGGTGGGAGGACAGACAACTCCCTCCGGCCTCTCCTATAAGGGCACTAATCCCAGCGGGGAGGGCCCTGCCCTCAGGACCTGCTCGCCTCCCGAAAGGCCCAACTCCTGACGCCATCACCTTGGCGGTTAGGGTTTCACCACATGAATTTGAGGGGGACACAAATATTGAGATCACAGCCTTTAGTAAAATGCCTCAGTTCTTTTTCTGTTTCTACTTCCGTGGGGCTGGGCTTTCTCTATCTTTACAAATCTGCCTGGACCTTGTTTTTGGACCTTGCTCACAGAAAATTTTATTTCAAAATCCTCTGCCGTACTAGCTAGGGCGGTTGTTAAAACTAACAAGAAGATTATCTGAAGGTGGGATCCTTGCTCAGCAACTGGACTAGAAGCCGAACGGGAGGGCGGAGGCCAGGCTGCATTCGACAGCAAGAGTGTCAGGGACGTCTCATTTTAGAGAGGGTGGGACCACTGCTCCAGGGCTAACGAGGGGCTTCAGGACCAGCCCTGCTGGCTGCCCTCCATGTCACAGGCAGACCACTAGGAAGGGAAGAGAAGTATATGTCTTAGCCAGTGTGTTGTTCACAGGGAGGGGTTCCTTCCTCCCCAAAGCTAGGTGGAGACTGGGATGTGCTCCAAGACTGGGGGCGCCATCTGAGTGGAGCAGAATTTGGTGAAACTGAGAGAGTTCTTGGGGGGCCTGACTTGTGTGCTGGGAGTTTGGAGGAACCCATGAACATTGAGGCCAAAACCTAGAGATTTCCAAGGGCGAAAGGCCTGCAGGAGGATGCCGGGCAGGGGAATGAGGTTACTGTCTGTCAGGGGCTTGGCAATAAGCTGACTGGCCCTGTGGGGTGATACCCCACTGGAATAGGAGGTTGAAGGCGCAGAGCAGTACTGGCCTTATGGGGGCCTCAGGGTAGGGGGACACTGGACACAGCCCAAAGAAAACCTTGCCCACCATTTATGATGAGGCCAGTACACCAGCCGAAATTTCCAGTATCGTATAGAGCCTGACTGAGCCAGGTGACGCTAGTGACATCTACCCAGCACAGACTGGTGGCCAGTCATGTTAGATGGTCCCTGACCCCTTCCATGAAAGGGAAGATGAAGAATGAGAGGGCTGACTACACACTTGACTTCCTTCCAGGCCCCAGCTGAGGTCTGACTTTCTCAGGGGGAGGGAGGAGGTGAGATTTAAATTGGATATAAGGTCGGAGTTTTGAACCAGACTAGTCTGGACACTGAAGGTGATTGGACAGTTACATAATATCCTTAAGACATCATTACACCATGGGCAAAGGGCACTGGGCAAAGGGGATGATTGGAGACAAATGAAACTGCATCATGCTTATTTCCCACCTAGTTGAGACTCCTCAGACCATTTTTTTGCAGCTATGAATTCTAGGAACTTTAAGGATATATTTTCCTCTTGAAACACAAGATTTGGAGAAACCTAGAAAACTGTGCAAGAGCAGCTGCCTTGTTTGGAGCAGAGATCTGAAAATTCTAAAACATTCTTCAAGTTCTTCAACACCTGGGGAGCTGTTTCTCGAAGATTTGTTGATAGATGGTGCATTAGTTTTTTACTGCTGCTGTTAACAAATTATCAAAAATACAGTGGTTTAAAACAACACAACTTTATGATCTTGCAGTTCTGTAGGTTAGAAGTCCAACATAGGTCTAGTTAGGCCAAAATCAGGATGTTAGCAGGGCTACAGTCCTCTCTAGAGGCTCTGGGGTGAATCTGTTTCCTTACCTTATCAGCTTCTAGGGGCTGCCCACATTCCTCGGCCCGCAGGCCCCTTCCTGCATCTTCAGAGCCAGCGGTGGCAGGCTGAGTTCTCATTGCATCGCCCTGACTTCCTCTTCTGCCTTCTCCTTCCACTATTCTCCTTCCACCTGTGATTACAGTGGGTCCCCTGGACAGTTCAGGATCGTCTCCTGGCCTTGAAGTCAATTAATTGGTCAGCAACCTTCATTTCATCTGTGATCTTCTCTCTCCTTTTCCACGTAACCTAACATATTCACAGGGTCGGGGGTTAGGACACAGACTACTTTGGGGCGCCATTATTCTCTACTACATGTGGCCTATATATTATTGAATTCAATTTAATTTAACAAAAATGCATGTGGTCCTCACACTACACCAGCCAAGACTCAGTCGCAGGCCATCGGCTTGCGTCCCGGGAGCTGGGGGATGCCAGGTTTCCTGGGAGCTATGAAAGGCAGCAGCCAAGAGCCCGCTGGACTTTCCCCACGTCCAGCATGGTGAGTGGCCAAACAGATGCTGTTTAATCCCACTTAGGCTCCAAGCAGGGGTGACTGGAGGACATGTGCCCTGCACTCACCCCGAGCCGAGGAGCTCTGAACCCCCACCCCAGCTGCCACCCTTCCCCACCCACATGCTCTGCTGACACCAGCACGTACCCGCTCCACCAATAAGCACCTTCTTATCAGTACTGCAAGTACCAGTTTCAAAATCCTAGGTGGGTATAACCAGTTTCAGGTTATACTGCTGACTTAAGGGAACAACAGAGACGGTGAAGCGCCCTGTCACTGGGTTCCTGAGTGGTGAGGCTCAGCTTTCTCTAAGGTGGAGTTTTCTGGCACAAAGCTGCCTTTGCAAGGGTGCTGCAGCCTGTGCTGGCAGGAGACCTGGAGCCGCCTCACGCCCCCATCTTCAGGGAGGCCCCAGGGTGGAAGGGCACCGCTGTGGAGACCCGGACCCAGAGCTCTTAACTGCTCCTCCTGGGATGGGAGATGCATGTGGGGATTCTTGCAGCTTTTCTGTGTTTTGCCAGACTGGTGGCCGCCCCTGGCTTAGGGTGCACGAACAGTTGTCTGGCCTTCAGATGGGAAAATGGGATTCTGCCCACCCCTCGCCCCACGCCGACCAGGCGTGCTGGCCTTGTGAGTGTCCTGCGGTGCCGAAGGAGGTGTGATGAGCTCAGCCCCTGTGGAGCTGCACTTCCTCACTGCTTGCTGAGGCACTCTGGGTTTTGGGGGACTCTCACCCTCATCTGGGGGCCTAGCAGGTTCTGCTGGCTCTGGGGCAGGGACGGGGCAGGGGCAGGTGTTGGTCCAGTAGCTCCTGAACATCAGAATGTTTTTCCAGAGCGCTCTTGCCCCCAGACCCGTTACAGCAGCACTTGGAGGACAGCAAAGCCACCATCAGACCACCCTCAGCATGGGCTCCCGGGCAGCTGAGACATCAGTGGTCCCTTTCCCTCCACCCCCAGCACTGCCCCCACACCCACTCCTGCTGTTTGGCACAAAAGCTCTCATTCTGTTTCTTTCCTTACACATTAAGGCTCAACGGCCACTGGAAAGGACAAGATGGGCTGTTAAAACAGCAGCTCAAACCGCTGGGAACACAAGGACTTGTTTGCCCTTCTGGACAGTGAGAAGGGCCATCCTCCCCTGGAAACACAATCAGGGCCCTGGCATCGCCCTCCCCCTGCAACATCCATTCATTTAAGATGAGGTCACGTTCAGTCAAGACTGGACCGAAGGCCTTCCTGCTGAAGCACAACCATCCACAAATCCACTCTCTAAGCACATGGTTGGTGATGAGCATTATTACTCTCATAATGGGAAAAACAGCCCTGTATGTTTAAATGTTCAAACAGCAAGGTCAGCAGATTGCAGCCTAATGATGCCACATTCCCAGTTACAACAAGCAGTTTCTAGTGTTCAGACATTTTGGTGGGGCTGTAGCCTGACAGTAATTTTGTCACAGTTATTAATATTTCAGAGATGAGTACATAGGGAATTTTCCTGCCCTGGGAAGAGCCCTGGACCAAGTCAGAAGACCTGGCTGTCGATCCAGCTCCTTCCCTTTGCGGACATGACCTGAAGCCCCCGTTTCTTCTCCTTCTGTCAGGCGGGGAGAGGGAGGCAGGCCTGCCTGCGGGGGTGCTCTGAGAGTCTGATGGACGGGGCCAGGGAAGGTGCCTTGTCGCCAGCTGGCCCTGGAGAGAGGGGGCTGAGAATCCCCTGCAATGCTGGTGATTCTATCAGGCAACAGTAGCAGAGCGTGTACCTGCTCAAGCTGCAGCTGCCCCCAAGCACAGCATTCAAGGGACACCCTCGGCAGAGACTGGGACACCCACTGACCCCTGTGCAGGGGTGAGGCAGGGAGAAGCTGGGCTGGGGCTTTCCTTCTGGCTTCAGTGAGAGGTCCTGCCCCGCTGGCAACGAGGCGGGGCCGGGATCTGCTGCAGGGGCACATTTCCAGCAGAGGAGTCATTTAGGGAACCCCACGGCAGGGATCCCCCTGGCTCTCAGCTGGTCCCTCTGGCCCAGGAGGGAGCTCCAGGTGACATGACTGCTGACAGCCACAGAAGCCATCCTGTGCCTCCGCCCTGAAACTGCACCCTCTCATGCTGCTCCTTCTCAAGGATGGGAAGTGTGGGTGTTGTTCCTGCTCGGCAAGAATTACCTGGGGCTCTGAACCTGGGCTGCCTGCTGACTTTCTAGAGAACTGCTTTCACTTGTTATGTTTTGGTGTGTGACATCGTAGGCTTATGTTGAAAGTGAGAACTGCAACGTTAACACCACCTTACTATTCCGGAAAATGCTTGCTCAGGAAGATAGTGAGCAACAAAACAACTCTTCGTTTGCGTCAAGAACCTCCCCTTTGAGACCATTTAAATGAACACACGACTGTTCGACTTTTCAATAATTAACAAAATGACTATTTAAAAACCCTTGCCTTCCTGTGTCCACCCATCTTTAACTTTTGTACTGTGATCCCCACCCAGTTCTAATCAGGCTCCGGCACAGAAAGACGTGTTTTCAGCTGGAACCCCCAACCCCAAGTCTCTTGCCTTTGGCATGCTACTGAGACTCTGTCAATGAGTTCTCCCTCGTTGTGACGCCCAAGCAATCCCATCTTGCCTTTCCAACAGGTGGTTGTGGTGGTATTTTTGAACATTCACCAAAGGATATTCTGACAGATCCAGCATCTATCTGTTTTCTGGGTCTACTAGGAGGATAGTCATTGCCTTGCCAGAAAGACTTAGTTTCCCTTTTATATTTTGTTTTCTCCTTACCTTTACCTAATTCATCTAATTCATGGCATTACCATGCACTTTGTGTTTTCTTGTACACCATCTACACCACCATGGGTGCTCTGTGGAAGGAGGGAGACTATTGCTGGAGGGAGGAAGGGCATTGCTCTGTGGGGAGGAGGAAAGGTAATGCTGTCAGTGTCCCCTCCTTATCTCCTGAGCCACAAGGGCTGTCATCCAGGATGGCCAGAATCTGCATTTGTGCCTGAGGGGTCTCCTCTCCTGACTGGCCTAGTGTGTGCTTCCCCCGCCCAGAGTGCTAAGGAATTAACACATCCCCCCCCAGCGGAGCACTCAACCAAGGACTCAGGAAATAGTATATAAATATCCCAGCTTCCTCATCCTTGGGTGGAATAATTTTTCAGACGTGCTTTACAGCTTTCCCCAGAGTTTCCCCTTATAATTAAGCTTTATTGGCTCACTATGATACCTGACTTTATGGGCACCACTTATTGGCTTCCTTTCCTTCCTTGGGTTCCTTCCTCACTTCCCTAGAGTGTTACCTGCACTTCCCCGATACACTATTTTACTCAAATCTTTGTCTCAAGATCTACTTCTAGGAGAATCCATGCTAAAAGGAATATGAATAAACAGAAACAAACAGAAACCAGTAAAATGTGTTACATATGATAAATATTCAAATAAATGTTTGCTGCTTTAAAGAGATAACAATGCAAAGTGTATTCTCAATGGTAGCTCAGAGCTGAGCACATAGTAGGTGTTCAATAAATGCTTAGAGAGGAGGAAAAAAGAGTATGGTCAAGCATAGGTTGGATGATCCCCAGTGGACATATTAGAGGGGGTTGAAGAATCATTGACTAAGGTGACAGACAGTCCAAGCTTTGAGGATACTTCTAGGTCTAGAGTCCTGTCAGTGTGACTGTCGCTATAGTGGGGATAGGGAGCATTTCGGATGTGAAGAATAGGGGCTAGCTTGGGATTTTAAGTTAGTTTCTCTCATTCCCCTATTGAAGTTTCTTTGATCACAAAAAATTTATTTTAAGCACTTTTATTGAGATATAATTTATGTACCTATACCACTATCTAATTCCAGAAAATTCCCCCCAAAAGAAACCTGTACCCATTAGTAGTCATTCTCCATTCCCAGCTCCTCTCAGCCCCTGGCAAACACTAACCTGTTTTCTGTCTCTCTCCATTGATTTGCCTGTTCTGGACATTTCACATAAATGGAATCATGCAACATGTGGGCTTTTGTGACTGGGTTCTTTCACTTGGCATAATGTTTTCAAGGTGACTTTCAGGATGACATGATGTAGCATGAATCAACACTTCATCTCTTTTTATTGCCGAATAACATTTCGTCATGTGAATACAACACACTCTGTTTATCCATTCATCAGTTGGTGGACATTTGAGCTCTTTCCACTTTCTGGTTATCACGAATGATGCTGCTGTGAACATTCATGTACAAGTTTCTGTGTGGATGTATGTTTCCATTTCCCTTGAATATATACCTCAAGAGTGTGTGTACACACACACACACACACACACACACACATAAAGAGAGAGGAGTAGAACGGCTGGGGCATACAGGAACTCTATATTGAACTTTTTGAGGAACTGACAAACTGTTTTCCAAAGTAGCTGCACCATTTACATTCCCACTAGCAATGGAGGAGAGTTCCAGTTCTCCACACCCTCACTAACGTTTGTTATTGTCTTTCTTTTTTATTATAGCCATCCTAGTGTGTATGAGGTGGCATCTCACTATAGTTTTGATTTACAGTTTCCTAATGACTAATTATGTTCAGCATCATTTCATGTGCTTATTGAACATTTGTATATCTTCTTTAAAGAAATGTCTATTCAGACGCCTAGCCCATTTTCTTTTTTGCTTCTTTCTTTCTTTCTTTCTTTCTTTTTTTCTTTCTTTCTTTCTTTCTTTCTTTCTTTCTTTCTTTCTTTCTTTCTTTCTTTCTTTCTTTCTTTCTTTCTTTCTTTCTCTCTTTCTCTCTCTCTCTCTTTCTTTCTTTCTTTCTTTCTTTCTTTCTTTCTTTCTTTCTTTCTCTCTCTTTCTCTCTCTTTCTCTCTCTCTTCCTCTTTCTTTCTCTCTCTTTCTTTCTCTCTCTCTCTCTTTCTCTCTCTCTCTTTCTTTCTTTCTCTCCTTTCTTTCTTTCTTCAAGGTTTCACTCTGTCACCCAGGCTGGAGTACAGTGGTACAACCATAGCTCACTGCAGCCTTGAACTCCTGGGTTCAAATGAGCCTCCTTCCTCAGCCTTCCAAAGTGCTGGGATTACAGGCATGAGCCACTATAACTCGCCTAGAAATATAATTGCTCTTTGTATGATCCCACAAAAATTTTAAAGTCTGTGTATTTTTCCTTCAAAATCAAGAATTATTATTTCCAAGAAATATTTTCTCCATCTTAAGGCAAGAGATTATATGGGGCCTGCCACAGAACACCCAAAGCTTGCTGCTGTCCCTGAGAGAAAACAGAAAAGAAATTCTTGGTGTCGGGAACTGAAGTGTGTGGTTTACTTAGTCTCTAAGATAAGGTAGGTTTACAGAAAGTCATGAACTGTAAAAATGCTTGAGAAGTCCTTGAGTGCAGAACACAGATATGTGAGTAATACAAATGAGTTACAAAATGAAATATTAAGCTCAAAGAGTTGATAGTATAATGACATGTGCAGGAGAAATGCATGTTTAAAAAAAAAAAACACTTAGGAACCTCCAGGGAAAATGGGTGTATGCATTCCACTACCAACTTTGGGCATTGGTTATAAAATGTCAAGCTTGATCAGATTTTAGGATTATCCAGCCTGCTCCTCTGAGTTTACAGATAAGAAAACTGAGTCCAGAAAGGTGAAGTGACTTGGAGTGCTATCCAGGAGAAAAAGTAAAGGGTTTGGAAACAAATTACCTAAATCATCACCACTGTGAGACTTTGGGAAAGGTTGCTTAGCTTCTGTCAACCTCAGTTCTTCACCTGTAAAAAGGAAAACAATGATGTCTGCCTTGTAGGGTAGTTGTAAGGAATCAGTTATTCAGTCAAAGTCTTTGCTAGGCACCATGTGCCAGGCACTGCATTTGGTGCTGGGGACAGAGTGGAGAACAAAAGGGACAGTTTGTGACCACAAGAAGAGTAAATTCAGGATGAGGATTTAATGAGATAGATGCTAGAGTGCAAGCCTAGCATTGTGTTTCTCTGGCCCATTGTACCTGCTCATTGTAAGTTCCACTTATTTTTTCCCAAAGGCGGGGCCCTTGTTGTATTCACTTTTGAATCTCCTGTGTTAAGCCCAGTGCTGATGCATTGTAGACTCTCAATGAGTGTTGAACTAAGCAAATTTTCTTTGTCTTACCCCAAGTCAAAGGAGGACTTAAACACGCAGGGAAGAGTGGGATTTGGTGAGGTGAGGAAGCAGAGCCTCGGGAGGTGACGACCAGCACGAGGGCTCCGTGTGAGACCAGGTCCTTGTCCCAAGGAAAAGGCAAATATATCAGTTGAGCTAGGGTTTGTTTAATTTTCTTAAAAAAATAAAGCTAATCTCTTGATAAAACAAAACAAAACCCCTTCTGGTCCCTTTTCCTCCTACTCACATCCTCACATGAATGTCTTTTCCTACAAAATAAATCAGTTTAGCTAGGAAGACTAAGTTTCAAAATAGAAATAAATGCAATTTATGTCAACATTACTCTGAGAGTAACATAAAAGCAAGTCTGTGCATACCATCACAGGTTTGAGTCTGCCCAAACCAGGATGATAAGAAAAATGAAGGCAATATGATTATAGGGAGAGGGAATGACTTCAGGCCTAGGAACAGGAGTCCAGGCCCCTGGGCATCACTGTAGATTTCCTCATTCTTCCTGCTGGGTCTGTGACAGCTTGAGGTCTGCAGTCCTACTGGGAGGGCAGAGAGAGCAGGAACCAGGCTGGGACCAGGGGAGCAGCTGGTTACCATGAACCATGCATCCAGCGTTACACAGAGCCAGCCGGGTCCCTACTTTCTCCTTGCCTTATAAAATCAGTCCTCTACAGACCTTATGAATGAGAGATCAAAAAAAAAATTCATGTTGAAAACAATACTCAAAGGGAAATCTAGAGGGCTGGATTCTAGATTCAGCTCTGCTTCTCATTGGCTATATGATCTCCATGGAGTTAGCTCTGTGAATATCAGTTTCCTTATTTGTAAAATGAGAAGCTAGAAGTAGATGAGGCAGGGTAAGCACCCAAGAGGAGTGTCCTTTACCACGTCTCGTCCATGGCAGACGTGGCTGGTCAACCGCCTTCCACAGCCTTCGCAGCGAGCAGAGGCTCCTTCACAGACCAGTGTGACACAGACCAACGCCGATCACGTGGAACTGGAGTGCGAGAGACAACTTACTTGCCATCCTTGACCAGAGAGTTTTCTAAGGCCTTTTTACCCTGATTGAAGTGACTCTAAGTCATTTTCTATAGGTCTGTCCAGGCTTCCCGCTACAGTTGTCATGAAGCAGAAAGCAGATGATTCCATAAAGTCAAGAAACAGCCCATGGTGGCTCCGTGTAAGTGCAAGCTGTGGGGAAAACTGATCTGTGTAGAGTGCTCTCCACTCCGCTATCGTGCCGTGGGAGCTTGCCGGAAGAAGGGGACTGCCCCATGAACTTGGTTAACGATGGTCAGGGTGGAGGTTGAGTAGCAGGGGAGACATGGAAAAAGAATTTTGACATTTTTCTTCCTGAAATGTAAACTTGTGTCTCTGTGCCAGGATTAATTCCATTCCACACAAGAATCGTTAGGGCAGAGTTGTTAGGAAATGAGCAGCTGTGAGTTTGGATGAGTTTGGGCAAGAATGTGTCATTCACCCGATTCAAACAGGGAAGGGCTTTGAAGTGTATGAAACTGATCTCTGTCCAGTGCTATTCAGGGAAACAGCGCAGGGCTTTTTAGACACAGCGGAGGTGGAGAATCTTTCCCAAGGTGATCTGATTTCCAGGGTCTGGTGGCCTGGAGTGCTGCTCTCGGGTCTCATTCCATCTGCATAGCTTGTCATTGCTTTTGCTCACAGCTGTTGGCTGGCTTCTGACCTGAGCCTGGCTGCTGGACGCCCGGGACCAGAGCGATGGCCAAGAGGGGAGTAAGATGACACTTTTTGAGAAGGAGTCCTGGAAAGAGGCTCACGCCCAAAGAATTCAGCCTTTGGGACTGTGGACTGGTGCTCTTAGGAACACCCCGACCCATGTCTTGAGAGCCTGCCCTGCCTCTGCGGCCCCTGTTCCTCCTTCCTTGCATTACTTTCCACCAGTTAACAGCAATGTGTTTTAATGATTTATGTGTTTAGGGTCTCACTTCTTGGGCACACAAGCTCCATGAAGGCAGGGGTGTTTGTTTTGTTCACAGCTGCTTCTTCAGTACCTAAATCAGTCCCTGAAACTTAAGAGGCACCCAGTAAGTCTTTGTTAAATGATGGAATCTATTCAACATTTTGTTCATCCAGTTAAGAAAACTTTTACTGAATACCTGTTGAATGCCTGGAATTATTCCCTAGGTTTGGGTTGCGGTCTGGGAGGAGATTTGAAAAGGAAAGGTAAGTTCCCACTGCGGATCGTAGGAAAGGGTAGAACAACGCCAGCCTCCTGTACGTGTCGCTTCGTAGCTCATCAAGTGCTCTCAGGCTCATTGTTTGTGCTTCAGATCAGCCTTTTCCAGTGAGAGTCCTTATCACAATTTTTCAGAAGAAGAAATGGAGGATAGAAATTTATGGAAATTAAGTAGTTCATCCAAAACCACATAGTAGCAAGTAGTACAGCCTAGGCCTTCATAAAATGTACAAATGTCGCTTTCGGCAGCTAGCCACTGCCCTTCCCCTTCCTCACGTGTCTCCCTAGCTAGCTGCTTTCCAGAGAGGCCAAGCTGTTCCAGCAATTGCCATCTGACGGAAGTCCTTCAGAGAATAGAACATCCCATGAAAGATTGCAAGCTTTTTTTCATTTGTTTGTTTTTAAATCTGCCTTGGTTTGAGATTTCTACTACAATGAGCTCTAAAAGCAGCCAAAATTCATCATGACTCTTACCCACTGGATGAGCGAACGTGCATGGAGAAGAGACATCCAAGTTTGGAATCAGATTTCCCAAACAACTAAAGTTTTGGAACCTCCCAGAATGCCCTCAGCAGGATTTCCCCTGGGTTAGTGATCTTATTTCCAGGGAATTCCTGGTTTGCACTATAAGTGAAAATCAAATCCGTTTCCGATCAGGTTTAGGCTTAGAGAATCTTGGTGATATGCTGCCTATTCCCAGACTCCCCCGGAATTTAGCCCCCAAGCCCCAAAATTGGTGACTGGGAACACTTTGAAATTCTTGTGATTGAGCAACTGAGGACTTCAAATAAAGCCTCCAGCCACCAGGACTCATCCTGTGTGTGAGTTAGTCATCCTGAGATCTCTGAAGGAAGTTTAAATTCTGGTTCCTGGTTCCAAGAAAGTGCTCGTTTATCTTTGTCTCTTATGGGGTCATTGGAGGTCCATATGGGATCACACGGCGCTGGCCAGTCTAGCACAGGAGGGTGGGAGTGGTGGTGTGTTTCACTACAAATAAATATCTGTCAGGCTAGTATTTAAATAATAATGTTTCTTCCAATGAGTTTCTCTTATATCTTATTCATATTAGTTTACTTTCTTCAACTACTCATTTAGTTTGTGAAAATAATTTTATAACTTTTTAAAGTTAATGTCCTTTGCTGGGCCCTCAGGCAAAAACCACATCTGTGATAGAAAGGGCCTAGCTGTTGGCTCATCCCCTTGAAAAACATACTCCCTTTTAGACTTCATGGGAAGGGGGCAACAGCATATTCTAAATACAATCATGTCCCTGCATCCCAGCCTGGGGACCCAAGCCCTGCTGATGAGGAGGGCCAGAAAGTGACAGCAGGAAGTATTAATAGAAGGCTTCTGGAGGTGGCAGATGCATAGTTCTCTGTGTCGTAGCTTCCTAGAACTTAAAAAGCGTAGACTTAGCCAGGCGTGGTGGCTCATGCCTGTAATCCTAGCACTGTGGGAGGCCCAGGTGGGGGGTTCACTTGAGTCCAAGAGTTCAAGACCAGCAGAGCAAGAGCAAGACCCCAACTCTACAAAAAGTAGAAAAATTGGCTGGGTGTGGTGGCTCCCACACCTGTAGTCCCAGCTACATGAGAGACTGAAGCAGGAGGATTGCTTGAGTCCAGGAGTTTGAGGTTGCAGTGAGCCATGATGACACCACTGCACTCTGACCCTGGGCAACAGAGCTAGACCCTGTCTCAAAAAATAAAAAAAAAAGAAAGAAAAAAAGAAAAGCACAGATTCAATAACAAAAAAAGATCAAGGATTGGCTCTGTGGTTTCAAAATAAAACTCAAAATTCTAAGTGCTTAGAATTACCGTGGTCATAGAGACACTGTTAGGTCTTGTTGCATACAGGTAGTTTAGGGAAAGTAGAGGGTGGATATAAAAAGTAAAAGCATCTTTGGAAAACAGACTGGTGTTCAGGGTATACAGAACACACAGGCATGAAACAACTGGAGAATGATAGAAAATTGTCACAATGTGAAATCGATCAGACAGATGGAGCAGAGGTGATGTGGCCTGAAAGGGGGTGGGTACCCCAGGATGCAAGTATGTTTTCTCCCTCTCTGTTCACTGAGGACATCTGCTCCTCAGCAGCCTAAAAATAGAATCCTCGTTGATTCTTTCTCATTTTCTTTTCCCTAATGAATATTATCACAAATTTCCATGAAGGGCATAGTATCATAGATAATAAGAAGGTAGAGAGAGAGAGAGATGCCAAGAATAGCAAAGAAATAGAGAAAAAATCTGATATATGATAAGAGAAACAACAGAAGATATAAAATATCAGGAGTAAAAGAGATTAAAAATCAATGCATACTTTATAAAGAGAATATCCAACTGACGAATAAACATATAAAAAGGAACTCAAGTTCATTAGTCATCAGGGAACTTGCTATGATCTGAATGTTTGTATTCCCCCAAAATTCGCATACTGAAATCCTACCCTACAAAGTGGTGGTATTAGGAAGTGGGGCTTTGGGGATATGATTAGGTCATGGAGGCAGCATACTCATAATGGAATTAGTCTGCTTATTAAAAAGGTCTGAGGGAGACCCCTTTCCCCTTCTACCATGTGAGGACACACCAAGAAGGTCCATCTATAAGCCAGAAAGTGGGTCCTTACCAGACACTGAATCTGTCTTGATCCTGGACTCCCAGCCTCCAGACTGTGAAAGATAATTTTCTGTTGTTTATACGCTGTCTATTTTATGAGAATTTTTGTTTGTTTGTTTGCTTGTTTGTTTGAGACAACGTCTACTCTGTCACCTAGGCTGGAGTCAGTGGTGTCATCATAGCCCACTGCACCTCAAATTCCTGGGCTCAAGCAATCCTCCTGCCTCAGCCTCCCGAGTAGCTGGGACTGTAGGCATGTGCCACCACACCTAGCTAATTTTTGTATTTTTTGTACAGACGGGGTCTTGCTCTTGCTCAGGCTGGTCTCGAACTTCTGACCTCAGGCAATCCTCCTGCCTCAGCCTCCCAAAGTGCTAGGATTACAGGTGTGAGCCACCACATCTGGCCCTTATTTTATGGTATTTTGTAATAGCAACTCCAATGGACTAAGAACTGCAAGTTAAAAACCCCACTGTTATACCACCACTTACCATGTTGAATGGTGAAAAGAAAAAAGACAGGCAGTACTAAGTTTTGGTAAGGATGTGGAGCAACTAAAACTCTCATACACTTATGATGAGAGTGTAAATTAGTATGACCAGTAACAAAGCTGAATATATACTTACCGTGACCCAGCAATTCCACTCAACAGAAATGTGTATATGTATGTTCACCAAAACACATGCAAAAATATGCATAGGAGCACTATTTATTGTAGAAACTAGAAACTACTCAAATGTCTATCAACAGTAGACTGCATAAAGGAATTGTGGTATATGTATATAATGGAATCCTACACAGCAGTGAGAATGAATGAATTTCAACTATGTGAAACACCATGATGAATCTCACTTACAAACATAATGTGAGTGAAGGAAACCAGGCGCAAAAGAGTATTTATTATGCAATTTAATTTCTATAAGGTTCAAAAACATATAGAATTCATCAGTAAAAAAGAATAGTAGTTACCCTTGTGGGGGCCAGTGATGAAAAGGGAACATGAGGGGGCCTCCAGGATTCTGTTCATGTCTGGTTCATGGTCTGGGCACGATTATACAAGTGTGTTCTCTTTGTGAAAATTCAGTGAACTGAATTCTTTGATCTGTGCACTTTTCTGTTCATGCATTTCCATAAAATTATAAAAGATAAAAACCAGTGGCACATACAAAAGAGTAAGGTTGGACTCTAACCTTACACTATACACAAAATTAACTTAAAATGAACCAAAACCTAAATATAAGAGCAACATTATAAAACTCTTAGAAGAAAACATAGATATAAATCTTTATGACCTTGTATTTGGCAATGGTTTCTTAAATATAACACCATAAGCATGAACAACAAAAGACAAAAAAATAGGTAAGTTGGACTTTATCAAAATGGAAAACTTTTGTGTTTCAAAGGGAATTATGAAGACAGTGAAAAGACAACACACAGAATGGGAGAAAATATTTACAGATCATATATACCTGATAAGAATCCAGTATCTAGAATATACAAAGAACACTTACAACTCAACAATAACAAAGACAACCCAATTTAAAAATGAGTGAAGGATTAAATAGACATTTCTTCAAAGAAGATATACAAATGTTCAGTAAGCACAAGAAACAATGCTCAACATCATTAGTCATTAGAGAAATGTGAATCAAAACTACAATGAGATACCACTTCACATGCAATAGGAAGACAGATAGTACTGACAACAAGTGTTGGTGAGGATGAGGAGAAATTGGAACTCTCATAAATTGCTGGTAGGAATATAAAATGGTGTAGATGCTTTGTAAAACAATTTTGCAGTTCTTCAAAAAGTTTGGCAGAGTTAGCATATGCCCCAGCAATTCTACCCTTAGGTATATACACAAGAGTAGTGAAAACATGTCTACACAAATAAATGTACGTAAATTTCATTGCAGCATTATCCATCATAGCCAAAAAAGTGGAAATAGCCCAAAGGTTCCTCAGCCAATGAATGGACAAACACAATGTGGCATGTCTATACAATGGGATATTATTCGACCAGAAAAGGAGCAAAGTGCTAATACGTTCTACAATGTGGATGAACCTTGAAAACATGTGACGTGAAGGAATCCAGTCATGAAAGGCCATGCATTGTGTGATTCCATTTACATGAAATGTCCACAAGAGGCAAATCCCTAGAGATGGAAAGTAGATTAGTGGTTGCCAGGGGCTGAGGGGAGAAGAGAATAGAGAGTGACTGTTAATAAGCATGTTTGTTTGTCTGTTTTCCTGGGGAGGGGATTGATGAAAATATTCTGGAATTAGATGGTGATGTTGCACAACTTTGTGAATATGCTATGAACCCTTGAGTTTTACACTTTAAAAGATTGAATTTTGTGGTATGCAAATTATATCTCAATAAAAGAATCTAGTAGAGGGAGACATAAAAATATAGTAATTAGGTAATATGAAAAAATCAATACTACAGTTAAATTACTCTTTTTGGAAACCATCTTTGTATCCATTGCAAGAGCCCACTGAATTCTATTCTAAACATACCACATTGAAGAGTATGAAATTGTAAATCAGGGAAGTGTACACTATTCTTTACCCCAATTTTTCTCTCTGTAGTGCCTCTCACCTACCTTATTCCTGAATGCCCATTTTTGCCTTCTATACTAAGGTTTCTCAGGGTGTCACCTTAGTTCAACTGCATCCCAGATCTCTTGTAGGGACTGTGAAAAATTCTTCTGTCCCACTGCAGTTCCACTGAAATAGAAACTCTGTGGGTATAACTCTGTGGCATGTTTAACAAGTCACCTAGCTATAAAAATAATACTATGGTTAACAATAGTAGCTTTTGTCTGTAGAATACTATGTGCAGGATTTATATAAACTAACTCATTTACTCCTCAGTACAATCTATGACTAGGTACTATTATTGACCCCATTTTACAGATGAGTAAACTGAGGTACTGAGAGATTAAGAAACTCTTCCAAAGGTACGTAACTAGAAAGTGTAGAGCCAGGAGTTGAATGCAGGCAGGCTAGCTTCAGACTGCAAGGTTTTAACCACTGCACAGTATCACCTCTTCTCCCCTTTGGTTCTTATGCTCAACTTTGAGGCTCACTGTTATGGTTATTATTTAATACATCACTTGCACCAGCAAGAATGAAAATCTATGTCTCTACCTTTGATGTGGAATTTAAAAGAACAAATTGTCTTAGGGGAATGTGCCAAGCTGGTTGTGAGGGTGTAAGTTTGGGAACTGGGACATGAAAGGCACATGCCTCTGGGAAAGGTGCCACGCCTGCCCTCCGCCCCAGAGAATTAACTCCAGTGATGCAGAGAAGAGGCCCAGAGAAGAGGCCTGTCTGCAGCAGAAGAAACCTGGCCTGAATTCCATTCCAAAGTCTGGACCAGCTTCCCGCCCTCATGGTGCTGCTGACTCACCAGGTCAAGGAGAAGAGCCTTATTGTGGGTGTCCTTGCTCTTGTCACAGACTTGGTCAGTGTTTGGAAGTTCCAGCCAGTTTCAGGTTGTCTACTGCTGGCCCAGGCCACCTTCAGGCTGGAATTGGGTCCCAGAGCTGCCGTGTGGCCAGAGTCACGGGGGCCAGGGTTGGGTCCACATCACTTGGGCATCTGCTGGTGCACTCTCAGGTGGCAGGCAGCACCACGACAGGAGCTTGTGGAGGGGAGGGCCGGGGAGGTGACCTGAGGGGCAAGAGCACTAGCCTGGGGATGACACAGGAACAAGTGCCGAATCTCCCCTTGGGCGTGGTTACGTTAAGCAAGTCACCTGTGAAGATAACAGTTCCCAGCCAAGGCCCAGGGCGGATGGCTGAGATGAGTGATCGAGATAACAGTGGTGCGACTGCTTCCTACAGCTGGTTATTAATAACCTCATCATTCTGAATTGCCAGTCTGTAGTTCTGTGTTTGGTCTTCCTCATCCCCAAAGGGCTGGCATCTGCTCACTCATCCGTCAGATGTTAATTGAATGAGTGTGTGACTTTCTTTGCAAAGTGACTAACAGGCATCTCAAACTTAATGTAGTTGAAGCAGAACTCTTGCTTTCTCCCTGCAACCCGCCCCTCTTCCGGCTCGCCCATGTCCTAAACAGCGTCAACACCCACCCAGTTGCTCAAGCCAAACCCCAGGAGTCAGCTTTGGCTTCTCTCTTCCTTCTTTCAGTCCGTGAACAAGGCCTTCCAAGCACACCGAGCCCCTTGCCCACTTGCACCAGCCCCAGCCCAGCACAGCCTCCACCCAATTCCTCACCCACTACAGCAGCCTCCGTGCCAGTCTCTCTGCTTCTTTCCAGGCCATTCTATGCCCTGCAAGCAGGACAGTTCATGTCACATCATTCCCCTGCTGAGAAATCTGCAGTGGCTTCCCAGTGCACTTAAAATAAAAGCCAAATTCTTGCCACATTGTCAAGGCTCAGAATGATCTAGCCCTTCCCTCCCCCCGACCTTCCCTCCTACACAGCTCCCCCCACCCCCAGCTCACTGCATCCCAGCCCCAGCCTACTCTCTGCCATCCCAGGCCTTTGCACTGGCTGCTCCCCAGGCCTGGAATGCTCTTCCCCCAGAACAAAGCATGGCTCCTTCTTATTAATATCACGTAGGTTTCGGTCCCAACAGCACCACTCCCTGTCCTGAGCTCCTCTCCACCCTTTCGTATGTTCTAGTTTCTTCATCGTATCTGTCGCAATTGGACATTAACTTAATTATGTATTTATTTACATGTCAGGTATCTATTATTCCCTTCAACTATAATATAAGTTTCACAAGGGCAAGCACTTTGGTTATCCCCAGCTCCTAATGCTTGATGCATAATTGGCTCTTAATAAATATTTCTTAAATGGATGAAATGATGTTACTACTACTGCACTGTTTTCAACTATATTTGACTTGTTCTAAAAAGAATTTAAGGAGATTTACAGAAAGGAATAAAATACAATAAGATTTGTTAAATATCAGCCTAGGAAATTAGGTTTTTTTTAAAAAAGGAGGGTAGAGTCAGGCTCAGTGGCTCATGTCTATAATCCTAGCACTCTGGGAGGCTGAGGCCGGAAGATCACTTGAGGTCCGGAGTTCGAGACCAACCTGAGCAAGAGCGAGACCCATCTCTACAAAAAATACAAAAATTAGCCAGGTGTGGTGGCACGCATCTGTAGTTCCAGCTACTCGGGAGGCTGAGGCAGGAGAATCACTTCAGCCCAGGAGTTTGAAGTTGCAATGATGATGCCACTGTACTCTAGCCCGGGCAACACAGCAAGACTCCATCTCAAAAAAAAAAAAAGGGATAGGATGCTTAGAAGAACTCTTAGCTTTTCAGTGTCCCAGAGCTCAATCAGGGAGCCTCTTCTCTACCGACACTCCCCTGGCCCTCTCCCCCTGCGCCATGGCCCCAAACACCAGCAGTGTGTTTCTATCTGGCCTGGACGTCTGCCCGGGACTCGAGCTCACTCGTTCCCACTTGGACTCCAACAGCCCCTCAAGTTTAGCATGTCCAAACCCACTGCCCCAGTCTCCTCTGCGGGAGAGCACGTGCTTCAGGACACTCTATCCTTCCTATTTCCCAGGCCAGAAAGCTCACAGTCATCCTTGGCTCTCTCCTTTTTTTCATACCCCACATTGCATGTGTCAACAAATCCTATGATCCAGAACAGAATATGACCCTCTCTCATGGGCTACCAACCTGGCTCAAGACACCATCACCTCGGAATTCCTGCACTTGTCTCCTGGTTGGTCTTCCTGCTTCTACCTGTGTCTTCTATGTCTGTTCTCAAGTCATTAGCTAGAGTGACCCTTTTAAGTTATGCCACTCCTCTGCTCAGAACCCTCTTGTGGCTTCCCATCTTGTGCAGCATAAAGGTCCAAGTACAGCAAAGGCCTCCATGGCTGGACATGATCTTGCTTCAGGTTCTGTCCTGGACCCCATCACTGCCTCCCTCACTCCCCTCCAGCCACACCGGCCTTCTAGCTGCTTCTTGCTGCCCGGCACTCCTGCCTTGGGGATTTTGAATTCACTGTTCCCTATCTCTGGAATGCTTTTCCCCAAGGATCCCACAGCGCTCTCCTCACCTCCTCAGGCTTTGTTCAAAGAGCACCTTCTCAGTAAGTCCTTCCCAGACCTCCACCCTATTTAAAATCTACTTCTTTATCACTGCCATATACATATGCATATATACACACACACTTATAATTTCTTTCTTTCTTTTTTTTTTTTTTTGAGACACAGTCTCACTCTGTCGCCAAAGCTAGAGTGCAGTGGCGTCATCACAGCTCACCACAACCTTAAGCTCCTGGGCTCAAGTGATTCTTCTGCCTCAGCCTCCCGAGTAGCTGGGACTACAGGTGGGCGCCACCATGCCTGGTTAATTTTTGTATTTTTTGTAGAGACAGGGTCTTACTCTCGCTCAGGCTGGTCTCAAACTCCTGACCTCAAGTGATCTTCCTGCCTCAGCCTCCCAGAGTGCTCAGATTACAGGTGTGAGCCACTGTGCCCAGCCCACTTATAATTTCTTTATCCATCCCTAGACTGTAAGCTTCTTATGGGTAGGGACTTTTGTCTCTTATGTTGAGGGCAGTATCTAAAAGAGTGTTTGGCAGTTGGTAGGTACTTAATAACTATTTGTTGCATTAATTAATGCAGATGAAGCTAGAAGTGAAGCGAGGACATAAGGCACGTGCTTTGAGGTCTTTATACTATTAATAATCAGTGTTGAGCCACCGGCTTGCCTGTCAGCTTTCTGACAGTCAATACATATGTGGAAGCAGCTTCAGTTGTATGTGTCACAGTGTCCGACTATAAAATTTAATCAAACTGTCCGTTCAGAAAAAAATATAATAACTCTTCCTGATACTGAGACCTGAGAAGAATTTCTCCTGTGAGCCCTTCCTAAGACGCTGTAATATTGTGAGCAAGGTCCTCAATTCAGAGTGTCAGAGAATTGCGAAACAAGGATCAGAGTCTTTCTTATCACATTCTCCCACGCAGCCAATGCCTTGCAACAGAGCATAACTATGTAAAAACAGGGCCAGAACAATGCCGTCCAGAGATGCACCTTTTTATCAGTCTGGACTGAACCAGGAACTGACCTGGAGTATCCAGGAACAGACATGCTTCATGGCTCTTGGGCCAGTGACTCTCAAGGAAGCTATCATTAATCACTAAATGGCAGAGAGTTCAAGCTTAAAGTTGCAAGAAATTGACAGGTAGTCTACGAGAATGGGGCTGTCTTGGAGTGTCATGGAGGTTGTACCAATACAGCTTTAGAGGTGCCATCGTGGGTTCATGTAAATAAATACACTACTTGGAGTAATACAGTGCACAACCCATACAACTGTGTGAGGGAGGTATCCCTGTTTATGAGGCTGGATGAGTGTAGAGACCTCAGCTTTAACCAGCAGCCAAAGCAGAAGCCTTGCCACATATGTATAAAAATTACAGTGCCAAAGAAGGACACATAATATCTCACATACTGCGAAAATGAGCTAAAGGAGCAGCAGTGGGCAGGATCGAGATGCTGCATAGAAAGAACTTAGAGTTGGGTCTATGGGAGAATGGCCACAAAAATACTACTCTGAAAATGTTCAAAGCAGTTGAAATAAAATATGCCCCCCAACGCCAGCTGTAAGATATCTCAGTAGATGTCCCACTGACCAGCTCACTTGAGCAGTGTGGGTTTTTCTTCAACGTACAATCATGAAATAAACTTCAGGGCAGATGACCGAATTACGTTGCTATTTGGGATAGCTAGCCATAGCTGTTAAATCAGGAGCAGTTACCAAAACTGATGACTGCAGTAAGTTTTTCCACTAAGAAACCCGATTCTATAAAACTTACCGTAATACAAATATTCACTCCACTGGAGATCACAGCCAATTCTTCTGTCCAAGGGCTCCTAATTTGCATATGATGGGATGATTAACATTTCCCTGTGTCCATGTGCAAGAAATACATTTGTTGAATTTTTGTGGTAAGTCAAGGACTTCCATGAAAGTTAATTTTCACACCCACATACCCAAAGATACACATTCATTTTCTTTCATTTATTGGAAGATATGAAGAAACTGCATGGTAATTAAGCTGAAAAATATGCCATGTGGTGAAGACTAAGCGAACACCTCAGCTTTCATGACCACGGTTGCCTGAAGTCCCAGCAACGCATTCATTCAGAGTTAGACCCACCTGGAGAGCCTCCCATGTGCTGAGCCCCAGGCTGGCTCAGGAGTGGGGGGCGGGGTGGAGATGAAGATAACCCTTGACCTTGAGAAGCTCCCAAGCCAGCGGAGGAGTCATAACCTCACCTGAAAAGCCATCTGGTACTTCAGGGTGGTGCATGGTGAATGCCGCTTTGGGACATGTGATCTCTGTGGATGAGAGGGGTCCAGGTCTCCCAGGGAGGTGGGCCCTGAGCTGGTGTTAAAGAATGGAATGTGGAAAACAGGTCTCATAGAGGGTCGCTGCTCACCAACCTCCTTCCTCTGACTGTTTATAAGACAGAAATTAAATTTGTAGGGCACAATTGTGCACGCCTGTAGTCCCAACTACTTGGGTGGCTGATGTGGGAGGACCACTTAAGCCCAGGCCAGTCTGGGGGACATAGCAAGACCTTGTCTCTAAAAAAAAATTGAACACATTTGGGCCACTGTATTTTGAGGTCTCCTTGTTACAGCAACTTAGCCCATAGCCTACCTGATACATCTCTGCAGTAGTTCTTGGGCTTCGCTTCTCCCAGCACAGACAGCCCAGTCTGACTCAGACGGCAAGCGGGAAGAAAGGGAGCCGATGGCGGGAGCATCCTTGTGATGAGCCAGGCATTGTTAGAAAATCACTTTACACACACCAGCTCTAACCTCCCACTGACTCTGCCAGGCAGGACCTATTGCTCATCTCCAGCAACAGAGGAGTAGCAGTGCAAAGATTTTCCAAGGTCACACGTAGTTAGTTAGCAATAAAGACCCACAACCCAGACAGGTCTGATGGAACAGCGAAGCCCTGCTACTCACAGAATCAACTGTAGACAGGCGGAGCCTCAAAGAACCAGATCAGGTGTCCTCGGGGGCTGGCTTCACTCCAGGAGGGTGAGAGAAAGAATCCCCAATGTTCTATTGAATCTGGGCGGGGGCAGTTTATTGGGCATTATTTGGGAGGGTAGCAGTCTTTCAGAACTGGAGAGAAATTTGGAAATTTCCTAGTTTAATCACTTTGTTTTACAGATGAGGGAACTGAGGCCTAGAGAGATAAAGTGATTTGCCCAAAATTAAATGATGCCCACGGAGTTCACGGCTCTCTTCACCACAGCGTACCGTGAACCTTATGTCCATGACATTGATGGACGAAAGGCCGATTAGGGTATGTGCTTTCTTGCAGACATCTCTGGGTGTCTCTGGGCCCAAGGAGCAGGCACGATGGGAGGTGCTCTGTGCTGGCAGGGGAGGCCAAGGGCAGAAATGTGCCTCAGTTACTGTGGGCCAGAGCTGACCCTGATCTAATTCTGAGGCAGGGAAGCCTTTGTCCCTGAGTTCCCCTTTCTGGGTCCTCTACTAGCCCCCAGGTCACTACCTCCCAACCTCATGTGCTTCCCTCCCACTCCTCTCTGCTTTCAGTAAAGGGTTAGACAGGTGTCAGCTTGAAAGGATTTTGAACCATATTTTGGGGTATGTATGTTCATTTAGGCTGTCTCTCCAGGCAACATAAAATCCTTTGTCCTTATCAAAGGGACTTCAGGCCAACCCAGCAAATAGGTTTTTAGGGGAAGTGGGGGTAGGGAAGGGGGTAGTGACAGTGAGGGTAGGAGGGATGAGGGGTCACTGGGCAATCTGATGTGCATAGCAGGGAGGCAACGGCTTCAAGCAGCCTCGTGCCCCGTGGTGAGTATCCAAGCTGGTCTTCCTGTCGGAGCTCAATGCTGCCTTTCAGAAAAGATGTTTTGGTGATGAAATCAGGAGCTCTCATATCTGTTTAGGCAGCTCGCTGCATTCCCGCAAGCCTCCTGACTTGAGCAGGCTGAGTCAGGGATGGGCTCGTTTGTTAGATAAACTCAGAGAGTTGCAGGTTTCTCAAGAGTTTGTAAACTGGTCTCGTGTGGGAGTATTTTCCTTTCCTTAAATGGATCATTAGAAAAGATTGGATGCAAATCAAGAATTCAATTTCTAAGCAAACCAATTTCCACCCACACAGATAACTCGACTCATTTTAGAACAGGCAACTTCTAACAAATAAAAGATGTTCTTCGTCTCTGAGATGGACTTCTCATTGGAATAAGGTGAGAATCTACAGGGGTCCTTTAAGGGTCCCTGTCTGGGCTGCTGTAATCCAACATGTCACAGTTAAAAAGCAGCATAGACAGACACATCAAGGCCATGGGACTTAAGTACTTTTATTTGCTGCTCACATCACCCTGGATCAAGACTGTGGTTCATGAGTGCCACGTTTGGCAAGGAATCATGGAGCAGCCTGTGCCTGAGACGCTTTTAGCACACGTCTGTAAGACCCAGCCCTGATCAGACAGATGTGACAGCACCTGTGTGACTTTGAATAAGAGACTTACCCTCCCTGAGCTTCGGAATCTTCTAGATCTAGAAAACAGGGCACTAACGCCTATGTCCCAGTGCCGTTGTGAAGACCACATGGGATACCTGAGTAAAAGCACCTGTACACAGTAATCACTCTGTTTTATGCTAGTGATTATTATATAAGGAGATTTCTAAACATGCTTTTTAATTTTCACTTTCTCTTTTCATGTGAAGTTTTTTTCCTACTCACAGAAAAAAATATGATGATAGATATTTTGGAAAACATAGAACATCATAAAAAAGAAAATAAAAATTGCCTGTATTCCCAACACCCATAAAAAAAGCACTGTCAGCATTTTGGTATACTTTCTTCAATATCGTAACACACACACATATATATGGTCACACACGTATGATTTTGTGGTTGAGAATGTGTATTGTCGTTTTTTTCTTTTTTCACCTAACATTATATTTTGAGCATTTTCTCATATCATTAAAAATACTTAAAAACATCATTTTCAAGTTTCAAAATAATAGTAGAGTTTTTTTTCTGTTTTAACATCATTGTGCGTAAATCTTTGTGTTTCTGAGCATTTCGTATTTTTCTGTTTATTTCCAATTTTCCAGAGGGACTGACTAATCAAAGCAGATGAATTTTTTAAAAGAATAGTGAATTTATTCAAATTAAGAAAGCTTAAATTATACAGAACCAAAAGTATTAGAAATCTGTATACAATAAACAGTGAATACAAATTAGCCAACTCCGTGGACATTTCCAGTTAAACATTCATACAAATATGTATTAATATTTTTCTTTTACATAGTAATAATGAAACCACCTTTATTAAATGAATAAAGGGCCACAAGGTGGGAACTGTGGTAGGGGAAATATGTATATAACCAGCCACTGTTCCCTAGCTTGCGTTCCTATAATTGCTTACTACTCAGGAGTCTTTCTTCGCTGTTCCCATAGATCACATCACCCTTGTGAAACCTAAGGCTGGTTTTTCAGATATCTTCCAGCCCTGCATTCCAGTGGAACTGATCCACCCAGACGAGGGCCCCATACCAAGGAACTGAGTCAACTGGTCTTATGACCCGCACCCAAGAACAGACTCAGCAAAGAAGATGACTTCTATACCCCTATGGTTCTGCCCCATACCCAGCCGATTAGCAGACTCCATTGCCTAGCGCTCTGCCCGTCAAACTATGTTTAAAAACCCTTTCTCCCAAATTCTCAGAGCGAGGGACTTGAGAACTTCCTCCTGTCTCCTCGCATGGTGCCCATGATATTAAACTCTTTCTCTGCTGTGACCCCAGCTGTCTCAATGCATTGGCTTCCTCTTGAGCAGCAGACAGTGAATCTGGTGAGGCTATAAGAATAACATATACACACATGACATAGTCATTCTGGCAAAAAAAAATCAGAGATACTAAAAATATTCTCAAGTTTTAAAAATGAAGTGGAATAAATTTCAACAACAACATTCTACATGAACATAAACCCCTGATTGATTTTATCATGCCACAAGTATGGTTGGTTTTAAATTTTTTTAAGCAGATATTGGTATCATAACACATTGGTTTATCAATAATTAAGGCATTATGCATGCACAATAACTCAGTGGGGGCAAAACAATTTTAATGTTGATTATTTGCCACAATATTTTAAATGTTCAAAGTCTTTTCAACATAAGAAAATACCTGCACACATTTAAGAGTCGTCTTATGAAACATAATCTTTAAAAAATTAATAAGGATTGGTCTTTGTGATTCCTCGTAATATGTCCTGTCTTATTTTTTCACATAGTGTAAATTATATTCTTATGCAATATGTAGCATTGCATTGAGACTCAGTAGTTCTTAATAATGTTACCAAATAACCACATAAATCCCAAACGCAGTAAAGTTGAATGAAGGAGCTCAGGAAATTTCACCCCAGAATATGACTCCTTGGTATAAAGAGTGTTTTGAATTAAAGGCCCTTAGAGATCAACAGGCCTTGGAAGGGGCTTTCCCTCTAGCTGCATAAACCAGATGGATCCATCCAAAAGAACAATTGATTTCCCTTCCCCTCCCTGTTATCTCACTGTATTGCAGGAAAGAAGATCAAGAATGCAACCAGACTTGGCCCAAATCATTTTAAATATAATTCCTGTCTCAGGTTAATTTCCAAGGAGAATCATGTACAAGTCGATCTGTTTCCTCCCATCTACTCTTCCTCCCTAGTAACCACTTATTGCCCCTGAACAGAATTGCCTATATTCCTCATCTCCCCCCAACCTCTTTAAAATAAGGGTATATAAATTTCTGGACCCCACTGGGATAGTGGGTAATCACTCTGTGATTCCCCCTCTGCACGTGGGAAATAAACCTCTTTCTCTTACTAATATGCCTTCTTGTGAGTTGATCTTTCAGAGAACCTTCTGGGGTGATGGGGAAGTTCCCCTCGTCCCCACATGAAAGACCTTCATAGTATATTCTCACCTCATTATAGTTGAAGCTGCTTCTTTTGTATATTTTTCCACTTCAATAAGAAGAAGATTGTTATAGTTTCATTAGTGGGTTCTTTATGTGGCTTCTTAAAGACAAAGGTGGTTTTGATTTCTTCCAGAGGTCACAATTCTCAGACATTTCCCTGGAAATCATACAGTCCAGGGATATTTTGAATAACCAAACACTCTTTAGGAGACGAAATCTCTCAATGTCCCTGTAATAAAGAAGAATTTATATCCGAAGCTATATTACCAATATATCCTGAATCCAAAGTAAGATGGTTTTCCTGTTCCCACAATCCACCTTTTGTTTTGTGAGTATTTCCATAATTTATCATTTCTGTTTTGATATAGTCCTGACCACCACTTTTGTATGACTAACTGAGGTCAGTTTAAATCAACTATTACATATTCTTCAAATTTGCTTTTAAGTAGTGACTGTACTGGAGGTGTTCAATCTACACAGCAGCCAAGTGGGGTGTACCGTTTTCCTCCCTGTAAACTATTGGCGAGCACAGGAAGGCAGTCCACCCAGCTCCAACGTCTCCTGTCCTCACCAATTCAACTATCCTGATTTTTCAGGTGGTGGCCTGCACAAACCAGTTCATTTTCTTTATTTGCCTTGTCACAGCCCCCACTTCTAGGGCACTGACTTGGGATTTGGAAGACGATGATGAATTTTCTTTCTGCTATTGATGCCCTTACAGAGTTTATCGGAGCATTTCACAGCTCGTCCAGCTGTTCTGTTTATGTAAGCAGCCAACTGTTTGGAGATTTCTTAAGCTCCTTCACGTTCTTATCAGTCAAATTAGAGACTCTTTTTCTAGGAACATCAATGGAATGTTCCTCAATATTATTACAAAAGTTCCGTTTTATAATGTGGAGGTTTCAGGCTCCATAATCTGTTAAATACTAGTGCCTCGTGCCAGGGCGGCAGCTCAGCCCGGCCCTGGCACCTGGCAGCCCACCCAGGGAGCTCGGGAGCTTGCCTGTGGCTGGGGCACCACGCGCAGGTTGCAAAGGACCAGAGAGGGGCAGGGCCACAGTACATGAACTATTAAAGACCATATTGCCAATTTGTTGTCCAGAAAAGTGTACCAGTTTAACTTCCATCAGGAGGGGAGAAAAGTAAAGATTTGGGGACTTCGCAACTTCTCCATGCCTGTTATTCTTATCTGCTCCTACAGTGATCAACAACAAAACCCGTACAAAGACCAAGGAGTCTGTGAAGGATGTCAGAGAAACAGAAAGGGAACATTTGGAAGTTGATTTTAGTTTTCATGCTGTGGAAAATAACAGCAGAAAACTAGATAGATAATAAAAGCTTCAAAACAGCCTGAGGGTTAGAAGAAAGAGGGATGGGGGTGGCAAGGAGGTACCTGTGGTGTGTGTTTTCACTTCTGAACGACACAGAATGTTCCTGGGGGCAAGACGGTAGCTCTGCTTCCTTGCGCTGATGTCTTTGGACTGATGTCTGGGCCCAGCGCTGGGCACACAGTGGGGCCCAGCAAGCACCTGTGCAGTGATGATGGGCTTTCACGAGCCTGGAGGGGGATCTAGAAAGTTCCTGTAAGAGGAACAGAGAGTGGAATTCTTGGGTCTCCTCAGCTCCAGAGAAACTTAGGAGTAAGTGTTGGGTGGAAGAGACCTAGATGCCTTCAGACAACCAGCTCTCAACGACCTTGGGCTTGTTCTTTAACAAGCTGCAGAGAGGAGGCTATCATCCAGCTTTCTGGTTTCTGTAACCTAATCCACCTCCCCACAATCCATCACAGCTCTCACCCAGCACCGCTTGGATGCCCAGCACTTGGGCTCAGCCCTTCGGGGTGGCAGATGAAGTGGAAACCACAGTACCTGCCTGTGAGTAGCCTGTGATCTGGTGGGGAGGCCAGACCAGCACCCATGAAAGCACATGAACCACACGGGACCACAGAAAGTGAGCGCGGAGTGTGCACTGGGTGAGAGACTGGAAGAGCCCCAGGGACGGGAGGTGGGCAGGACAGGGGCTTCCGAGTGGAGGTGAGGCTTGAGCTTTAGAGCTGATCCTTGTGAGAGGAGGCAAAGTGTCACTCCTTCTTTCTGGACCCCCTGCTTCTCCCAGCAGCCACCTGTCTAACATTATGATTTGAGGACTACCTGCCAGTGAAAGAAAGGGAAGGAAAGAATGAAAGGCTTGTGACGGAATAAAAACACAGCTCCAGCTCCTTCTACTGTGCTGACTTTGTGGCTGGCCCCAGGTTGCAAACGTGACTCCTCTGGCTGACCTGCTTCTTGGGGTCGGGGAGGCTTGTCCTCTGAGAGTGTCTAGGGTCCCTGCTTTGTCCCTCAGGTCAGACGAAACACCCAGCTCTGTCGCAAGGGTCTGTCAACATCCTCATAGTTGGATGTGTGAAGCGCTGGCATATTTACCCTGTGTGATCACTGCCCCACCCTTCTGAGGAAAAAAGTTGATTTCAGCCATGTGAGGAAAGAGAAATAGCAGTGACCTTTCTGCAGAGCCAGTGATAACTCGCTCCTTATAAGGAGTGGACAAACAAAGAGCCTGCACTCATCTCTCAGGAATGCACACCTCCGCGTGTTCTTCCTTAGGTTACCTGGCAATGGGGCCCTACACCTGCGCAGCAATCCCTGTGGCCTCGGGATAGCAGAGTGAGGGTGGCCCCCTTTCCCACCAAGCTGAGAGAGTGTTAGTTGCAGGAGGAAGCCCTAAGCATAAAGCTTTTGAATGAGCGCTGCAGCTGGATTGAAGGGGACTAAAGAGCTGTTAAAGGCATTTTCTATTATTTGAAAAACTTGCTATCAGCTTTAATGGCCTGCTTCACAGTGGGTTATTATTTAATCCCCAGTAAAAGAGGGTCAAAATTTACAGGGATCAAGGCCAAGGTCCCTCCAGGAGCTAACATAGAAATAAAACCAGCGGTAATTTTAGCTATTGTTTATTTATGGTGCCGCAACTAGGCACTTCATTTATGATCTGTTAATTCCTATATTAACCCAGGAATTGTGCCCATTTTATACCAGAGGATATTGAAGCTCAAGGAGAGGTTTTGTCATTTGCCCGAGTTCACACATCTACCACATGGGAAAACAGATTTGAACCCAAGTCTTTCTCACTCCAAAGCTAGTAGAGTTCTCTCAACTGGAGCCACAAACGCCCTAATGCCCACATGTGACCAGGGTCCCTTTTGGGCTGTGCAGGGTGAAGAATGAGTTTGGCCACTCTAACTTGTCTTGTTCCCTCATGAGGGTTTCCCAGACTTTCAAGTAATATAAGAATGTTGTATTTCTCCTAAACTGTTTTCCCTTCAAATCTTGTGTTGCTCAGAAAAACACGAACACAGGAAGCCACATTCCAGGGGCTTCTCTGTACTTAGCACTGCGGGAGCCCGGCCAGCAGGGCTGTCCAAGGTCTAGTGATGAAATGCTCCGTGGTGGAGCCTCCCTCCCCAGCTGGCCTGCCCCTGTCCCCGGGCTGCCCTCATAAGCCACCCAGGCTGTGTACCTCAGGGCAGACCCCACCCCAAATTCAGTGTGCTCACCCAGACACTCTGCCCCCCGCTTTCCCATCCTTCGTTCAACAAATATCTGTGTACCCATCGAATATGCAGGGCACAGGCCCTCTCTCCCCTGGGGGTAAGGCAGAGGTGGTCCCTGCCTTCCGGGAGCTGACATGGATGTGGAGTAAACACCCAGCTCGTTACTCAATTAACTGTGTAATCACAATTGTATGAGTCCTTCAGAAATCGCCAGGTTGCTAAGAGAGTATGCAGCTGGGGAGGGGATGTGGGGCTGCCCAGGACTGAGGGGTGAGGTAAAGCCTCCCCCAGGGGGAAGACAAGATGGCTGAAGTGCACAGAAAGGGGTCAGTGGTAGAAATGAGGCTGGAGAGGTCGGCAAGGTCCCATCCTGAGGGCCTGTGTAGGTCTGGACTTTGTCTTAGGAGCCATGAAACCCCACTGAAGTGTTTGGGGTGAATGAAACACACATATAAATTAGGGAAGAGAAGAATGGTGTGTATGCCAACAAATTGTAAATTGCGTCGAGAATTAACAACTGTCTTTTGTTAATCCTTTGGTCTCTCTGAAATGGCAAGTTTGCAGTAACTCGAAGGTTGACACTTAAAGGAGTCACCGTAAATGTTCTTGACAATGAGGATTCAAGCCCAGGCAATCCTCTACAAGTCAGAGCACTCACCCGCCCCTACCAGCAGCAGCCTGGATCTGGAAACTTCTTCTGGCATAGCTACGCCTCAGTGAGTAGGCTGCCCAGGCCCATCCAAAGTGGTGGATTTGGAGGGGCAGTTGGAGCCAGCTGGGGGGAGAGGGGCAAGATAAAGAGTAGGGTGGCCCCGTGATCCCTAGGACTGACCCCTTTTGTCGGGGTTGTCCATGTGGGTTGATCCCCTGAGCTCTGGAAAGGCATTGAGAGACCCCAGACATGGCTCTCTCAGTCTGCCCTGACATGTCACTCCTGGAGACTGAGGCCTTTGGTCCTTGAGCCCTTCTCCACGTGCACAAGAAGGGCTCACACCGGGGGATCCAGTGAAGTCTCTTCCCACCCAAACATCCTGGGACTTGATCACTTCAAAGGAGATGTGCCATTCCCAGCTGAGGCTGCAGGAGGCGTGTTTTATGGTGGAGACTGAGAGCTAGTGAGGGCCTAGAGAGGGGAAGGAGAGGAGGAAGGGAGTGTGCTGGGACATCCTCAAGGACTTTTTGATCAGTTGAGTGGTGGGAAGGCAGCAAGACAGAAAATAACTCACAACTGACTCTGTACAGCGTGATCTCACCCAGAGACGACCCTGCCTGTGAAAGCTCGCATTGCCCAGAAGTGAGGAAGATTTAAACACACGCTCACATCATCCATACATTTCTTATTTAAGGGAATGCTAACATTTCTTTAAAGTGTAATTCTTAAAGTGATACTGTAACAGAGAAAATGGCCTGCAAAAAGATAAAATGTTTAGGAGCTGTCTCTTTAAAACCACCCCCCTACACTTTTTGGGAATTAAAATCTGCATCCCTGCCGGAGGCCAGTAGTCACAGTAATCAGAAGGGCAGAGGAGTGTTCTTTGTTTTTTTTTGTTGTTGTTTTTGTACCACAGGAGATGGCTCAATGGAATTGTCTGGGCAGAGATAGAGATAGTCTTTGCTAGAGATGGGGTCAGAGATGGCCTGGATCGGGGACCATCAACTATAGTTAAATAACCATCAGTCACCTAACACTGAACACTCCCCCCCTTAAAAGCTCTGTATTTCTGCTTATAGATAGGTTGGTGGTACTTTAAGATGAGAATCTCCATCTTCTTCATTTGCCGGCAAATTAATAAACTTCCCTTTCCTTCTCCTCAAACCACTTGTCCTCGTTCTTCTGATATGGCCTCAGGGACAAGTGACAAACTTTCGGTAACAATATTTGAAGACCACATTCTTAAACTTGTGGGAATATATCTCCAAAATCTTAATAAAATATGATTCAAATAAAACTTCCTCTGTGACTAACTTTAATGTCAGTGATTAAAACGTATGTCGACTTACAGCATTAAGCAAACTTGCTGCAGTGTCTATTCTGCCAAAACCCTTTCCCTAGCATTTCTTACACTGCCACATGTCTGCAAAGTTTTCCACTGAACTTGTCCTCTCTGAAGGGCTCTTGGGAAATGCTCTTTTCAAACAGTGCATCAGCAGTGTAGTGCTGCTATCATGTGTTGAGAAGAATGTGAGAAAAAAGAGATAATGTCTCAAATGGAAAAAAAAGTGAAATTTCTAACCCAAGTCATCAAATGTTGCCAGTTCTGTTTCCTAGCTGTCATTAATTGATAACAAATTAGCAAAAGGCCAAACTTATGTGAGCAAGGCGTTGCCCCGTGTAGTGGCCAGATCCAGGAATGACACAAATTTCTAGATAATCTTCTATGGCTTACAAGCCAAAGCTTTGTAAAGTCTTTGCCCTGTGATGGGGCTCTCTTCCCACTGGGGTAAGAGGAAACGTTTCCCTGCACTCCAGCTTGGTGTAGTGGCTTATACCCTGGCTGGGAGGTCAGGAAAGTATCATAGAACCAGCTCTGCTCATTATCAGCTGTGTGGTTTGGCCAAGTCTCCTAACCCATTGAAGTCTCTATTTCTTTGTTTCTAAAATGACAACAACAATTCAACACCCTTTGACTGAGGGTAGACCATTTGCTAGGCTGAACGATGTGTGACCTAAAATGTAGCTATCACCTCTTGAGAGTGGAGTAGTGGATACAAGACAAAGTACCACATGTGAGGTGATCCAGCTCTTAGGGAATCCCCATTTACCCAGTGAGCTCTTAAGAAGAGATTTTGTTGACTTTTATATCTGTTGTTATAAAAATATATCGGGATGTAAATGAAATAGACAAATGTCTGTGCATAATAGTTAATGTATTATCTTAGTTACCTACACATACTTAAAATCACACACGATATTTATTAATTTATAAATATGATTAATATGTTAATAGTTTAAATTATATATTTAAATATTTTATCCCCTCACAATGCAGTACTTTTAATCAAACTCTTCCAATGCACTTTGACATCAGTGTCTTGATCTTCACTACAGCCAGCCTTCAAGCCTGTTTTCTGGAGCACAGCATTTTCATATCCATCTTGGTTGCTTGACATTCAGTGCTTTCTGGATCTAAGTCTGTGCCATCCTTGCAGATTTTACCCCAAGCCACAATAATCCCTCCCCTACTTGTGATCTCCTAAGATTGCCACCTGTCTTTAAAGTATGGTATGCAGTGTTAGAACCGATTTCCCTCAGCCCAGGAACAGAGAGGCAGAGCCACCGAGGCTGCAAAAGGCAAAGGAGTTTATTGGCTAGCTCGAGCTAGGGTCCAAGTCCCAGAGCACCAACGCAGTGGCCTCTCTACGAACCAGGACCCCGCCCTGGGGTAAAAATTAAGCTTTTATACTTTTCAGTAGGTTACATACGCTGAGCATGCCATCCCCCTCCCTCCCTTAGTTCACTTGCTCCTTCAAGAGTGGCTGATCATGTTGGCTTCTGGTTGGTTGGCTCCAAGGTTGTGTTGGCTTCTGATTGGTTGGTTCCAAGTCTCGGGACCTTTTAGTTGTTATCAGCGTCATTTCAGGGAAGGGAAGGACCCGCGTTGGGGAAACCAAAACTTAGGACTATTCCAGGAGGTCCAGCCTGTCATGGAGTCACTCCTGCTCTTTTTCCTGTTTTACAGTAGTAATACTGACCTCTAACATGATCTTACATGGGGTTGTTTGCTGTGACTACCAATACTTAACAATTGACGGGTCAGATCCTCAGGAATAATTGCCAAACGTGTGTGTTAGATGTCTTTACTTCCTTCTTTCCCGTATTGCCAGCAGTCTCATAAAATCCCACATTAGCATTGCTTTAGATGGTTTAAGACTAACATGTGTTCATTAAAGACTAGGTTGTTGAAAATCAAGTGATTGAAAGAGTGCCCTGTATTCTGTAAAGACTTTAATATAAGATGACTCCAAGGAGTAATTTTGAGGGGAGAAAGCATGGTAATATATGATAATTATAATAAAGGGTAGAGGGCATTAACAGCTCTAAATAGTGTTTATAAATGAGAGAATATATAGATTAGCTATATTATTAATTATTGAGTTGTTAATTTTCTTAGCTTGCTTACCTACAAAGTAAAGCCAATCAATAACACCTCAAAATGCTGCTGGGAGGAGTAAATGTGGCTATAAATTCTAGCACAGCACCTGGCTTAGAGGTATAACTAGGGTGACAGTGTCATTCTCTGAGTCCTTACAGCTCTGCTCCCACACATGACTCTATGGGGCATGTTAAAGGACAAGTAGCTTGGGCAGGACAAGACAGGAACAAAATGGCTTTGCCCTCTGTTCAGCTGAGATAAATTTTTCTCTAAAGGTGCCTTACCAAGAACCAAAGGGGCTTAGCAGGACAGTAGTCATAACAATTACTGAAAACCACCCCATTCCCTGTTTTTCTAGTGATGGTTAAATTTTTGTTTGACTTTTACTAAAAAGAAATACCTTTGTCAGGGTGACTTTCAGGTCTAGGGTCTGCTGCTTTGATTAGCATCTGATCTGGAAAAGAACATCCACTGGCCCAGTCCAGAGTCATTCCTTGTTCTTTGAAGAAGATAAATCAAGAACATGGTTCCTCCCATTGGCATGAGGAACACTGCCCCAGGTAGGGGAAGGAAGAAGACCTTGTCCTTCAAACTTTGCCTCTTGAATCAGCCTCACAGATTCCACTGGGGCTAAATAAGTCCTAGCTCTTCGTGTAACAGAGTAGTCACCCCTCCTCCCGTGGATATGGAGGGGAAATATTGAGAGTGGGGAATATGTAACAGAGGGAATGGCCTGGAAAACTTCCCCCACTCTTTTGGAAACTGCGACTGCGGCCTGGCCCGCATCCCTGAGGCAGGTTAAGTCTTTTGTTAAAGCTCCCAGGTGGCCACCAGTCCCCCATGTGGGTGGCTGGCAGAGTTCACAGGCTTTGTTTTTGGCAGAGATGGGACCAATTAAATAGTTAACCATAGTCATTGCCTGAAGCTGAGAACCCTCCCTTTAAAAGCTCTGTATTTCTGCCTACATTTGGGAAATTTGGGATTTTGAGATGAGAAGGTCTACCATATTTCCTCCTGTGTCGACAAAGTAAACTCCTTCCTCTGCAAACCACTTGTCCTCGTTCTAATTTGGCCTCGTGGACAAGTGGCCGAGCTTTCGGTAACATTCACAGGTCAGTAAAGAAAAACAGCGCCCGCTGTCCTCTGTAGTCTGCCTTCACTCAGGCCTAACAGAGTGAGAAAAAAATTATTTTAACTCCCTCTCAGATGGGACTATCTTTGTTTAAGAAAAGACCTTGTTAAACATCTGGGGTTAGAAGGTGAGTCCTGAACCATAACTTAGCTGAAGACAACGTTATTAAAAGATAATTAAACTTTTCTGAATTCGAATTCAATGGGAACTTGGGTGAGAGAAGGCAGAAAAGATTAGAGGGTGGAGAGAGGAGAAAGGTGACAAGCCGTGTGGTTCAGAGGCCAACAGACTGCTAAGAACTGGAAAGTTTGCTTCCGAATCTGAAGTCATTTGCTCTGCTCTGATGTAAGCCCCTCCGCTGCTTCCTACCCCTTCAGCAGAGTCTGTTTCACAGCTGTTCTCTCAGGTTGGGGGGAGCAGCTTTTTAATGGAAATCGGTGGAAAAGGCCAAGGTCCACAAGTGGGTCACCTTGATGCAAAACAAAAACACCATCTGCAGACTGGGGGGCTGAGTCAGAAACTGAACTAATTCAGGGGAAGCAGGAACACAGCGCCCAGGCTGACCACAAACAAGCCTCCTGAGGATTTGCAGAGAACCCAGGGGTGATGCATGTTGTCCTCAGGCCTCTGAATTGGTATTTGAGCCCATCTTGATGTGTCTTCCAGGATGAAGTGGATTCTTTGGGTGCCATGCGTGTGGCATATCCTACACAAACTTGGCCAGTTTGTCCCAGCATCTTTGGGGGTCTTCTTTGCCACAGGAATGTCTGCCCCTAAGCAGTGAGGCTTTCTACTATGTAAGTGTGGAAATAGCCCTCACCTCCCCCCATGGCCTATCTCTCTCCCAGCTCAGAGTCTTAGGACCAGCGGGAGGAATTCTCCTGCCATTCTCCTTTCCTTCTTTCTGGTCTCCAATCTTCTTCAGGCTTTGCATCACTGTCAGAAATGGAGGCAGCTCAGCCCCAGCGGTGGATCTCACTGCTGTCTGCAAGGGGAGTCTACATTCTACCTTCAAAATATACAGAGAGAGTCCTAGAGACATTTAATGACAGATCCCCGAAGGTGGCTCCAAGGCCTTTCCTGTCCTTCTCTGGTGGGACTCACTCACCCCCACCTGTTCTATTCTTGTTACCCAGACCCCATCCCAGGACTGGAGGGAGCCTCTTCCTGCTAATCATGGCATCCTCCCCCAACCCAACCCTACTCTCATGTTCCAGGGACCAGCTGGCCAAAAGAAGCCTGCCAGGGACAGGACCATCTGGCCTCTCCATAGTCCCCAGATGCCTGATTCCTGACTAGGGTCTCTCTTTCCAGACATTCCAGTGAGTTGGCAGAAGTTGCCATATTGACCATGGGAACGTCTCCACCTTAGACCCAGCCTTTGTCTTCCGCTTTATCAGACCCTCCCTTTATCAGTTGCTTCCTTCGGGAGGACACTTAATAGAGAAGAACCAGGCTGCCACAGGCTCAGGGGCTGTTAGCCTTGTCCCTCAAGGCCTCAGCGGCTCTCCTGGCTGATGGTGTGACCCTTGCCAGGATCCTGCAGGATTTCTGCCTCCTGGGTCTTCGGTCCTCCCTCCCCCTACTTTTCCTGGGGGTGTTCCCCATCGCCTGGCTTTCCTCCCATGGCCCTTTTTCACAGCACTATTTGTTTCAGCCCTTGCCAGACCTCTGGGAACATGAAACAAACAGATGAAGAAAACCCTGGGCATTAGCTTCCCCCAGCAACTTACTCCACCCACGCCCAGTGGCTGGGCATTTGTTAAGTGTCCTTACAACAACCCTGTAAGGTAGGAACTATTATTAGTCCCTCATTTTACAGAGGAGGGAACGGAGGCACTGAGGGGCCAGGAAACTTTCCTGCACAGCTAGGAAGTGACAGAATCACAACTAAAGCGCAGCTTCCTCAAGAGCCTGTGCTCTTTATCTCTAGGCTCTATGGAATCTTACTGGCCCTGAATATGTCTGTCAGCCATTTCCTTTACCAGAGAGAAACCCGTACCCCCTCCCACCCAGTTAGTAGATGGGTATGCATGACCGTTGTCCCTAGCTTGGCACATGTAATGGGCATCAAGTAGTGTCTGGGGAATGGGTGGATGGATGGATGGGTGGATAACGGGCAGACAGATGGATGGATGGTGGATGGGCAGGCAAGTGTATGGGGGGGGTGGATGATAGGTGGTGGAGGGATAGACTGCCACATGATCAAGGGTCTTTTGTGCAAAAAAACATTTGAGAACACAAGGAGTCCAACTAATCCAGAGCCACACACTCTATGGCTGTTCTGTTGCCTCTTTTCTCCAGATCCTAAAGGCTTATGTTTGCAGGAGGAGGGCTTTCTCTAGGTGCCTACCCCCACAGAACAAATAGAGCAGCTGTGTTCCCTCTAATGGTTACTTCCGCCTGTGTTTATTTTCTTAGATGCTTCACACTAGCTTTGGAATTCAAAATAGGTTTGCTCAGGGAGGTTTTGTTCTCAGTGAGGCTGGCCGTTCCCTGAGTCTGGTTTGGTCCTGCAGCCCAAACATGACTCAGGAGCATAGGCCTATGGGAGGCATTGTTTGTCTAGAAGTCTGAGGCACCCTTGTTGTACAGACACAAGGAAACATCTCCCAACATGCTGGCTACAAAACAGAGGCTAAGACTGGACATAGCCTGCTCTTTTAACCTTGGACAAGCTCATGGAAAAGGTGATCTTGCAAGATGGGAACAAACCCCCAGCAGGCCCTCTTCCTCTTCATTTCTGGGTCCCTGTCAATCATCATTGCAACCTCCACACAACTGCCAGACCTCTCCTCTTATTCTGTTTCCAGATGACCAACTCGCTCTTGCTACGGTGTTAGTGACTCACTGCTTTTCTTTCCCATTAGAAATAAGCTTCTCAATAAAGGCAACGTTAAACTCAAAAACAGAGTCACTAAAATTGCCCAAGCAAGTGATACTCACTGGGCCTGTCACTCAGGCTAGCCTGTTTATTTATGATATTACTCTATGTATTCTTTTATTGTTATTAAATCAAATAGATTGGAGAACAAGTCAAGGCAAAGTTTTTTTCCTGTTGATTCTACTGTGTCTAGACAGGCTCTTCCTGTCCTCAGAACAAGGGTTTGGGGCACAAACAGGCTAACTTCTCTCATCAACCCCCAAACCTGCAGCCCATGTCTCACCACAGGATATGTAACGTACCAGAAGTGGCCTGCCCTGCCCCTAACATGGGGTCTATTTGCCCCTTTGTAGTGACCAAGCGGCGCAGGCCATGAAGTCCTGCTGGCATCCTCCAGCAGGACCCCGTCTCCACCTTCAGGTTGTTGTAGCACAGGAGAGTGGAGTTACCCCCACTGGAGAGTTTTCAAGATGTTGACCAATGTGTACATTTTGACATGGGCATAAAAGAAAGGAAAGGAAAAATTGTACCTGTCCTTCTTTGGTCTCATTCTAAGCTTTTTGATAAACTTTACATGCCTAGCCCTAATCCTTTTGTCTGATTGTAACCTAAGATTACAGGTAAACTGTGAACTTTCTGCATGAAAAGCTATATACACACAAAAAAAGTTCTTTCCTTCATACTCTAAATCCTTTTTGGCATTGAAATCACATTGGGAAATTGTCATATCCAATTGGCCTATTTGGGGGAAAGCAGATTAAGCCTTTATGCCCCTTGGACTGTGAACAAACCTGCCCATCACAGGTGTGTCCCAGTCCTTGGCAATCACGCTTGCTCCTTTTTTCTTCAGATGGAGGGAAGTGTGCTCTTGGCAGGGAGAAACTAGTCAGTGTGAAATTAGAGAAAGGCATCCAGTCTTCCAGCTGGACACCGTGTCCCCTGGCACAGGGCTTGACAAGCAGAGTGCAGGCTGGTTTCAGCCTGCTTGGCCCCCCCGAGAGTACTGTGTGGGGTGGCCCTGGCCCTCTGGCCACTTAGCTGTGCTGTGAGGACCTATGACTGTTCTGGGGATGGTTAAACGTGTCTTAGCTTTTGTAATCCCGGCGGTGGATTTGCCCACCATTGACCTGGGGTGACGAGGGTGTCTGGAGTTGGCAGACGGGCCAGGGCCTGCATCGCCCCTGCTAGTTGAGAGGCATTTGTCATCAATGTCCACTCAGCAAGAAGGTGCTGAATCTCAATGCACGTCCACTGTAAATTTCTCCGAAATCTTTCAGTCAAAACAGCTCTTAGATATGCAAAGCAGAACTGATAGAAACTCAAAACTAGAAGCATCCTTGAGAGGCCACCTGGGCCACCTGCCAGGCTTTAGGCAAAACCACCCTGAACTGTCCTAGAAACACTCACTCCTGGCAGCGAATGGAAAGGAGCTCTCCTCCGGAAGGGATATGGATGGACTCAGGGCTTCCCGAGTACTTGTATTTTCATTTTTTAATTATACTGTGCGAAGAAAGGAAAATTCTCTGCAAAGTCTGAAAACACCCCACCCCCACCACTGTCCTCCTCCTTCTCCTCCCCACTTTGATTGTTTTCCGAGACCACTCTGAGATGAGATAAATGAGCAGGAAGTTTCCTGAGGCCAACACTCAGGAACAAGGCCCGTGAGAGAGTAAAGGAAGCAGGGCTGGGCACAGGCAGAGGCAGGTCTGCAGTGCGTTTTTCAGGTAACCACCGTGGCCTCAGTTTAGCAACCTCACCAGAAAGTGCTTCTCTCTGGCAGCATCAAGGGACCAGTCTCAGGAGAGGACTGTGATTGGTGCAGGTTGGGTCCTGTGCCCATTCCTTGGTCCATTCACTGTGGCCAGGGGATGAGTGCTTATGATTGGCCAGGCCCAGGTCATGTGGCCACCAACATCAGGGTAAGGAAAAGCTTGCTGGACAAAGACAATAGCTACCGCACACTTCTAAAACCACCCCTCAAAATTGCTGAAAAAAATTAGAGAAAATATACACAAGTACCTAACGGGACCTAAATAGTCATTGTTTCCTCCATTGGCATAAGAATGAATGCAATGGACCTTTCTAAAGTTGGAGCAAACAGGTGCTGATAAAATCAACATTGGCTCAAACCTCAGCCCCACATCTGAACTGAGCCTGAACCCTTCTGAAGAAGGGAGAATGTTTAGCAAACATTCCCTCCAGCATGTCTAATCTTCATGCATCCTTGTACTCCCTGAGCCAATGGGCCTGGATCACCAGAACCATCGTAAGGACGCTTATCTCCCTGGCAGCTGCAATGGTTCGGAAGTATCTCCCAAGAAAGACTGTCCCCAGTGTTTTTCTGACCTCATCATAGAGACAGAGCATTTTGACGAAGTGGGTAAAATTCCTGTGCCTAAACGTAATATCAGCTTCCTGCAATGTTTTGTTCCTAAGAATGGATTGTGTGTCCTTCCCCTCCTCAAAACTGTAAATCTCTCCAGAACCTCCCAAAGAATTAAGGACAGAGAGTTCTGGGCCCTTGGTGACAAGCCCGCTGCCCTTACTCCCCTGCTTCAGTGCTATAGTGCGGCCAACTGGATGTTCCAATGCTCCCCAAACTCCAAGGTCGCTGCCCTCTGCATCCTGTTGGCTCACTGTTCCCTCTGCAAGAACATGCTCTTCCAACTCACCACCCTCACAACCCACCTCAAAAATCCCACCCATTTCCTACCCCTTCAAACAGCTATGGTCTTGCCTACCTTTAATTTCCTTTTGGAATATCTATTGTGCCTTATCCTGTGTTAACCTGAATGATGAACTTTGTAATTCATTTAAATGGCATTTATCAAGATCCTACTCTGTACCTGTGCCAGGGACCGGAGATAGAGATGCACGAGATAAAACTAACTCAGCCAACATAGGGCTCGTAGCAGCCTGGATATTACGCATTTCAACTGATGAATTTCCAGCATTTTAAAATTTATTTGCTTGTCCTAGCTCGTGCTTCAGATAGTTCCGTCACTAACTTGCTCCGAGCTTCGGTGTCCTCAGCCACAAAATGAAAGCTTCGGGCTACATGGTCACTGAAGAGCTTTTCCCACACAGCAATGAGTCTCTCTGACATTCCATAGTTGCCTTGTCAGCACTTCAGTGGTCACTCTGCTCCAGCCACACAGGGTGTCCCCCTGAGCTGCAGAGAACTGGGAGCAGAAGTTTGAAATTACCACATAATAGCATAGCTGTGTTTGCTGAGCCTGCTCAGTGTGGTGGTGAAGCTGGTGCAGAGTCAGACCCTCTTATCTTAAGACCTCAATCCCCTCATCTGTATGATGGGACAGTTGGAGTAGAGGCCACTGAGGCCCCTTCCAACCCTGACACTCTGTGATTCATAATCCTTCCCTCTCTTCCTCCCACAGGAGCACACTCGGTTCTGCAAGGACGGGGCTGCCAAACCACCTGGCAGAGGGAAACAAACAGCCACTCCCAGTCTCACCCCAGTGAGGCAAGCTAGGTTTTGAAAAAGAGGCTGCAATGGAGAAGCCTTGGATTTGAGTTGCTGGCCCTCATTCTCATCATCAATTCACCGTGGGAACCAGTTGAACAAATTTAATCTCTGGAGAGGAAAGGACAGCAGCCAGCACTACTGGATTGAATAACTCACCCTCCATACCTCATCTCCTGGCTTCCCTTTTCCCTGGTTTGCCGTCTCCCGGGTTCTGGCCACGGTCCCCTGGGTAGAATGTAACTCTGTCTGCTGCAACACATTGGGTCTTCTCCAGGCTCAGCATACGTGCTGGCCAGGTACCCATCACCCAAAGAACTTAATGTATGATGAGAATTTGCTCTGCTAACTCAGATTGTTCCCAGTGGAGAAGAGGTTTCCTAAACTGACCTCCTCTTAGCCCACTATATTAATCATGATTTCTGTCTTAGTCCATTCCTGCTGCTATAACAAAATACCTTAGACTGGGTAATTTATAAATAATAGAAATTTGTTTTTCACAGTTGTGGAAGCTGAGAAATCCAAGATCAAGGCAACAGCAGATCTGGTGTCTCGTGAGGGCCTGTTTTCTGCTTCCAAGGTGGCTCCTCATTGCTACATCCTCACACGGTGGAAAGGCAAAGTCTCTCTCTCAAGCCCTTTTACAAGGGCACTAATCCCATGCGTGAGGGCAGAGCCCTCATGGCCTAATCACCTCTGAAGGGTGCCCCCTCTTAATAACATCACCTTGGGGGTTGAGTTCCAACATATAAATTTTGGAGGGACAATACATTCAATCCATAGCACTTTCTATCTCCCTGTAACATGTGCTGGCCGATCTGCACCATGTGCCATAGCTCCCACCCACTGAGCAGCATGCTCGCCAAGCAGGGGCTGCACTTTGTCCAGGCCTGTTTATGGCAATAGTCCTCTAAATGTAACAATGTCATTTACTTAAGTATCAAATACATCAATTAAGTACAAGTGCAAAAGGGAGTTGCTGGTTATATAAAAACCAAATTAGATTAATGGGTAAACAAAGGTAAATTCATAAAAATATTTGCAGTAAATTTTGGTATATAAGTGGTGGTGGTAGTGGTGAAAAGTAATAAAAAATAGAAAAATTCTGCAGTCAGATTGCCATGTAGTGTCTGTATCTCCTTCTTCCTCTTATTTCCCTTTGAAGAAGCTAAAACTAAAAATTGTAGATTAGATATATGGCTGTACTGTATGTAGAAAAAAAATCCACAAATGCCAATCAGAAGAACTCTCCACAAATGCCAATCAGAAGAACCCGTACTCAAAGGAAAAAAAAAGCCTTAACCCAACATCAAAACATTGGCTAACATTATAGGTTTTAAGTTAAAATATAATTTATAACATGTGTTTGAATCAGTTTCATTACTTTTCAACTACAGACCTAAAAATATTTTAACTGATCATAGATGAATGGCATTTTATAGTCTGGGACCCCAATATTTTATAGTTTTTCAGCTTACATTCATATTTTAGTGTTGTCTCATGGTTTTTATTATTATTATGACAAATTTCAAGCATCTGTGAAAGTAGAAAAGGAGAGTGAACTTCCATATCCCATCAGCCAGATTTTGCCACAATGTTTCATCTTTCTCTTTTATCCTTTGCTGATGCGTTTTAAAGCAAACTTCAGGCATTGTGTTATTTTATCCCTTGCTTCAGTAGATATCTCTAAAAAATACGGATATTTTCTTACATAATCACAACGCCATCATCATGCCTAACATAATTAACAACTCTTTGGTGTCATCAAATACCTTTACCTACTCAATTTTCTCAGATTGCCCGCAAAATGTCTTTTTACTGTCAGTTTGTTCAAATCATGGCATAAATACAATGTGCACATTACCTTACATTATTACATCTCTTATGCCTTTTTCAATTTAGAACAATACCCCTTCACTTTTTTATGCTATTAATTTATCGAAGAATCCTGCTTTTATAAATAGAGATGTGAGAATTTCCAAGAACTCAGAGAATTTGAAAGCATAGCAATTGACAAGGGTTTAATGGTGAGGAATCTCAAAACATACTGAAATTTCTCAGGGTGCTGAGGGAGGGAGCGGACGCTGTCATGGCCCAGAGAAGAGTTTCCGCCTCTCACAGACTGACAAAATGAACAAAGAACTGGAGACTGGGTCGAAAGATAAAAAGTTTAAAGTTCTCAAAAACAAAGATTCAAGCCATCAAGGAAATGCAAATCAAAACCACAATGATACAATTCATACCCACTAGGATGGCTATAATCAGAAAAAGACCAGCAATAAATAAGTGTCGTTGAGCATGTGAGGAAATCGGAACTTTCGTACATTGCTCTTGGGAATGCAGTTTGGAAAACAGGCTGCCAGTTCCTCAAAAATTAAACACACAGTGATCATATAACCAGTAATTCCACTCCTACGTATGCACTCAAGAGAAATGAAAACATATGTCCACACAAAAACGTGTACATGAATGTTCATAACAAATTACTCCTAATAGCCAAAAAGTAAAAACACGCCAAATGTCCATGATGAATGGATAAATTAACATGGTATATCCACAAAATGGAATATGATTCAGCCATAAAAAAGGAAAGAAGAACTGATACATGCTGCAACAGGAGTAAACCCTGATGATATTACGCCAAGTGAAAGAAGCCAGCCAGAGGGACACATAGTGTACGATTCTATTTACACGGAATATTCATAACTGACCAATCTGTAAAGACAGAAAGTAAATCAGGGATTGTTTAGGGCTGGGGAATTAGGGAGGATTTGGGAATCAATGACTAAAAAGTGTGGCAATTCTTCTGGGGATGATGAAAATGTTTGGAATTAGTGGTGATAGTTGCATGATTCTGTGAATATACTAAAAGCTAATGAATGCACACTTTAAATGGGTAAGTTGTATGGTATATGAATTATATCTCAATAAAATTGTTAAGGCTCACACACACACACACACACACACACACACACACACACACACACACACACACGTTTAGGGGCCCTTTTTGAGCCAGCTTTGAGCATGTAGCAGGGCCCTGCCCAGGAGGGGCCCACTCCACAGAGGACAGCGGGGAGCCTACTTTGTAGCTGATGGAGTGTGACAACCCCAGTGCAGGCCACCAAGGGAGAGCACATGGTCACCTCCCCCTGGCCCCACAGTCTTCTGGAGTGGATTGGTCCTGGGTTATGAACTAGATGACCTCTTGACCCTGATTTCAGTAATGCCACGGGGAAAGCCAAGGGGAACGGGAAGGAGAATTCATTCTCGTTTTTGCTCATGGCTGATCCCTCCAGGGTGACTTGCTTCCTCCCGGATCTGTGTTCGCCTTTGTTTTCCTGCCTGGCTTCGGGAGATGCAGGTCCAGCTGCTTCACGCTCGGGGGAGCAGAAAGAGGGGAAGAGGCTGCCAGCCAGCATCTCCACCAGGGCAGCCCCCACCCCTGAGAAAGCGGGACATGCCCAGGCAGCCAGGCGGGGCTAGGATTCCGCCTCCACTGGGTTCAGGGTGGGGGCTGCCGCCACTGGTGGGGCCCCCCACAGTCCCCAGCCTGGGGTTACAGTCGAGGAACAGTGGGATGGTGGCGCAGAAGTTTCCTTGCCTGATTTTGAAAGTCTTCAGGCTGTTCAGACTGCTGCCCTTGTCAGAAATGGGCATCTGCCGGGCCGCACATTTCCAATCACCCCTCCGGCCACAGGATCCGGTGCCCATTTGGCAAAGGACTAGGTCTGAGGAGAAGCCTGCGGCCTCACGGAAATTGCAGAGCTCAACTGGGGTCTGTGGAAAGGCCTCCGGGTTACTAACACGGAAAGCTCCATTTGTGGCCGGGCGGTGGTGGGTGGGCCAGATGCCCCTCCCCGCTCCCACCCCTTCCAAGCCCTCGGCCCACTCAGAGGAAAAGTGGCCACAGGCCACAGCCTTTCCTGGCAGCTCCAAGGGAACAGGTAAACAAACAGAAGACAAATATTAATAAGAAAGAGTGTAACTTAACAAAGCACGCGTCTCCAGGGAGAAGAATCCAGAGAAAACACAAAATGTTCGTCTGGAGCCCCCAGCCTAGAAGCTAAAAAACTGCTGTCTTCAACCCTACAGAAACTGATACCTCACCCCCGTTCCTTCCGTTTCCCGTTCTGAGACCCCAGGAACCCTCTTTCCCTGGGCCCCGGGAACCGGTCTGTCTGCACATCTGGCCTCCAGCATCTCCTCCACTCCCCCCCAATCCTGCCTTCTTCCCTCCCACGCAGCGCCCAGTCTGCAGTCGGGCAGACAGGAGCTAGAATCCCTGCCCTGTGCTGTGGGCAAGTCCCTTGACCACTGTCCCTCCCAGTTATGTCTTGCCTGTCCTGGGAGCAATAACAATCGTCACGTCGCAGGGTTGTGGTAATAGTTAAATGCACCCAGCACAGAGTAAATGCATGATGTTTTTTGTTTTCTAATCTCTCTCATCCTCCTTTGTTTTCGTTCTTTCTACAATCTTTCCTTCCTTCCCCTAAACTTTTCCAGGCCAAAGCCCCACCTCAGCGTCAGTTGTGACCAGGGTGCTGTGCAACCTCCTTCTGAAGCCCAGTGAGGGGTCTAATCCACCCCCAGACCCCAGCCCTGCCCTGCAAATCTCTGCGCACCCTGCACTGCTCTTCCCAGCCTTGCCTCAGGCACAGGAAAGGGGACTTGGCAAAGTTTAGCAGTCATCACTCTGACTTCCAGCAACTTCTGCACTGGTTGACAGGCACCATGTGGAACATGGACACGAGGGGCTCCTTTCAGCTGCTACCTTTTGAGGCCTTGGACATTGTCCTCCAGAGCACGTGGATTCCTTCAAGGGATGCAACTCGAGTTGTCTTCCTTTACAATTTCTTCGAGCCTGAGTGCAACAAGCATGTGTTGATGTCCTGTGGCTGCTATGTGGACCCATTTTAGGTCTCTCTGAAGCACCCCAAGCAAGCAAACACGAAGGGATGGGGAGGTGTTCTTTGGTCAGTTCTAGAACTCTGTAAATAATAATCCCACCCCTCACGTTGGGGCCCACACATCACAGTGTGAGAGCCAGGCTTGTCACTTTGCTCCGGTGGGAAGCATCGTCCTGGGGAGAGGGTGATCATCCCCTCCAGGTGCCTAGAAGCTGCCCAGGAATCCGTGGCTCTGCAAGGGAACACCCCTCAGCTGGATTTCATGCACCGAGGCTGCTGCCTATCACCACGAGGTCTCTCGACTACGTGGTGATCCCTGGCCGGCTGGTGCGAGGGAGCCTGCCCTGCCTTGACGACACTCTTGCAGCATGGGCCTCGGTGGTCACCCTCTTCCTGAGCTTCTAGAGCAGCTTGCCGTGTGTGCTGCGTGGTTTTGAGAAATGCTTCACCAGAGAGAGAGAGATTAATTCCATGGTCAATATATTTAGAAAATATGGTAAGATATATACCTCTCCAATCACTGTCCCCACCTATTTGAGGTTCTTAAAGTGCACCAGCTGATGAGAAGTGAGGTCCTACCATCAAGATGACTAATTAACACCCTTGGGTCCAGTAGCTCCCGGAACGATGGAACATAGTTTGGCGAATGCTGCTCCAAGAGAGGTTCTGAGACCTGGCTGGACATCCATGTCACACGGGGAGCTTCTTAATACCCGAGTGGCATCTGGAAATCCACGTCCCTAAGAGCTCCACAACTGTTCTGTGCCATGTGTGGGTGGTGCTGGGAACCACCGCTCCAGGGCCTGGGGGGAGGTGGAGAGTGGGGGGAAGTGGGGGTGGGGTGGGGCTGCGGTTTCACTCTGCAGTTGTCCCATTCACTTAGGTTTGTCCAGCAAAGGAGGCCGTTGCCAACAACAGAACTCCCCTCTCCTTGGCCTGACTCGCTGCTTCGGTAAAGGCAGCTTCAGGAATGCCCCTTCCGCAGTCGGCCCTGCTTTCTGCCTAAGGCAATCCCGGAAGGCTCTTTGCTCACTGTTGGAGCCTGTTCTAGGCCACAGGGAAACAGCAGGATTAAGAAGAATAAACAAAGGGGCTGCGGGTGCACATCCAGGCTGTCGTGCCTGCTGATGAGTCTAAGGCCTTGCCTGGCCCCCTGGGTCCTGCCGGACCCTGCAAGCCTCCTCCTCTCCTGGGTACAAAATTACATTTAATTGTCTTGCGCACTAAATTGTTCCACACCTGTGTGCCTTTGCTGTCACTGTTTTCCTATGTATCCTCCTTTTCTTAATCCTTTTCTTAATGCCCACTTCAACTTTTGCCAAAGGTCAGCCCAGGTGTCACTTTCTTCGGGGACTCTTCCCAAATACCAGGTCCGGCCCAGGGCTCCTCCTCTGTGTTCTCAAATGTTCAGTTCGGAATCCCCTGTTGGCACTTAGCTCACATGAGCCGAAGGGATGGGTTTGTGAGTCATACTTTCCCTGACCCCCACCCCAGCCCCACCTACCTCTATTTTTAAACTTTGTGTGTGTGTGTGTGTGTGTTTGTGTGTATGTGTGTAAAATATGAGGTCTCATTTCATGTCATTTTGGCTAAAAACTTGTGCCATTTTTCAACCCCATCTGCCCACCCATCTTTAATTCCTCAGTGGCCCTTGCTGAGCTCCTGCACATTCACGATTTCCACCTTGCTGTCCTCTCCTCTCCCTTGTTATGGGTAGGACGCCTCTGCCACACCTTCAGTTCTTTAGAGAGTGTGTTTTGTCCATCTTTGAACCCCAGGAGCCTAACTATTACAAGCTGCACTGCTGATACCCTGTAGGGAGACAGGTTTCACTTATGTGATTTATTATCCCCATGGTTTCACATCCAGCAACCTAAGCTAATGACTGTTTTTTGTTTTTTGTTTTTTTTTCCAGACTTCCACATTAAGGAGTCAGCAATTTCTAACATTTCACAAGGGGGAGGAGAAGATAGCAAGCAGTTTGGAAATCATAGATTTGCAGGAACTCAGCAAATGCCATTTAGGAATTAGGGACTGGGCGGGCTATTTGGATTAAGAAATGATATCAGTTTTAGTCAAAACATTCATGAAATAAGAGCTCAAATTTTAAAAAAATTAAAGGAAAAAATAAGTTCCTTAAGTTCCCGTATAAATTAAATCTATTTTCTTTGCTTGCTCAATGCATTTATTTTCCCTGGACATCTGAAGTTGAACCAACAGTCAGGGCTCGGCAGGAGGCCAGGAGAACCTGTGAGAGGGGCACTTGAGCAGAGGTTAACGAAGGGGCCATTTACAAAGGTGAGAAGGGATCAAGGAAAACAGTAAGGGATGAGAAGCTCCCAGGAACTGGCAACAGTGGGACACGATTACCTCCTGGGTGACCCTGCAGAGGTCCCCAGACTATAACTGCAAGGGAGGGTTGCCGGACAGGGGCTGCGCCTTAGGTAAAAGAATGGAGCTGCAGCCGCCTGTGGCCCTCAAGAAAGACCCAAATTCACTCTCCTTCAGTGTTTAGTCTCCTGCCAGGGCCACCCCTGGCCAAACCCAACCAGAGGGCAAAGGTCAAGGGAGCCTGTTGATGCAGATCCTCAGCGTCCGGGACCTGGAAGATGGTGCAAAGGGAGGAAAATTGATCTAAAGGGGCAAGTGTAGAATACCCAGTGCACCAGCTTTTGATTAGAAAATAAAGTCACATTCCTTTGCTTCATGTCCAAATCACAGCACCTCTGAGCCCCTGCCTCACCCTAATCAGCCTTTTCTCCTCAACCCCTGAGGGGTATGTCCACCCAACTTCCTTACTGTAGGACACAAGCCCCAGGCCCTCGCCTGCCAGTGGCTTTTGGCAGGATCTATGATATTATAATAAATTATATTTGTTCTTATCAAATCCTAGGTCATATGGGCTAAGAGGGGATAGTCTGAGAGATTCTGGGGACTTCTGGCCCCTGATCCACAAAAGCCACAGATACAGCTGCCTTCTAAAGTAAAATGACCTCTTGCCACCCTCCTGGCCATGGGTACAATGGACTAGATTTCTGGAGCCCTTTAGAGTAATGGGCTGCATCTGGGTCCTTTTACTAAACACTAAATTAGGTGACGCGTCTTGATCTTATAGTTAGAAGATAACATTGTATCAGATGTCCAGGTTCTATGTGAATTAAATATAAAGAAGATAAGGAGGTGTGAAAGTAAACAAAAGTTAATTCTAAGTCATGGGAGTTTGCTTTCAAAACTTCATCACTGTTTTGGACTAAAGCTTGGGTCATTTCTTATGCCAGATGGCATTGTCTGTCCTTCAGTGACACTGATTTTATGAGCTTTAGAGCCTAATCATCCACTTACCATCTTTCGTTACTAATCCTGTCTTGAACTGAAACTCGACATGTTGTTGTAATGAACTGGTTGTGAAATTTACTGACAACTTCCAGGCACCCCCCAGAGTAGGTGCCCAGAAACAATGTGATACGCCGAAAATTATAATTCTTAAAGGCTTACCACCAACATTTCAAGGTTAGAGCCCAGAAACCTAATTTTAAAACTTCCGGCTACATAATCATTGGCAACAGTCTTCAGAACTAGTTTGTTTGATGTGGGAGTGTGTATGAATCAACTTCCACCCGTTTCACCTCCACGGTGTGGTAAAACCTATTTAATTAGTATGCATCCCCCGGATGCCTTTGGAATGTTTGCCCCTGAAGAAGGAGGAGATGCTGGATGCTAACTCACCTAGTGTGGATCAGAAACTTGGGGTGTAAAAACGCGGGGGGATTGTATTAATAAGAGTGTTTTTGGCTGCAAGTAATGGAAAATCCCAAGTCAAAGAGCCTGACATAAGGAAAATTTCTTATTTCACATAAGAGAAAGCCCCACTCAGATGTGATAGGATGGCTCCCAGGTTAGCCATACCATCAAAAATCTGGCTTCTCTCCACTCTTCTGCTTTGCCATTGGCACAAATCTATTGGCTTGCCCTTATGGTTATAAAAGAGCAGTCACTGTCGTATTACATGAAAACACAAAAATATCAAATAAAAAAAAAAATTCCTGTGTCTCTTTTTAAGAAGGAAGTAATCTTTCTTAGAACCCCTAAGGAGACTCCTCCTATTTCATATTGACCAGAATTGCATCACATGTTCAGGCAAGAGGAGCAAAGTCACTCTGATTGGTGTAACTTCATCAAGACCTACCCTCTGGAAGCTGGAGAAGGTCCTGGCCTCCCCTTGGCATACAGGGGCCGCATCAAGGAGGAGACGCTGAGCGGGACTGGAGTTCAGCCGGGAAGGGGTGGGCACCGTGCCTGAGGGGGAGGAGCCCTAACAGTGCCCACTGCAGGCACCTCGCTACCTGCCTAAAAAAGCACAGTGGCATGAAGAGCTTGGTAAAATGGAGGGTGATGGGCAGATCAATAAACCCAGGGCAGGGTGTTTTCTCAGGGGATCCTGCCTTCCCGGCCTCCTTATCCACATAGGTGAGAAGATCTCTGTTCTAGAAAACTGATGAAAAACAAAGACAAATCCAGTGGATGTTCTCTCAGTATATGTTTGCAAATGTCAAATAATTTTAGATTTTATCTAAAAGCTAAAAGAGATCTAAAAGAGAGATACAGAGATCTAGAAAGGAACAAACAGATGAAGGAGGTAGAATTCTCAATGTCAAGTGCTCAGTACTCTCTCAGTGTGCTGTATACTTTCCTGGCTTTCCCAGCAATGGTCTTCTAGATACTCTGACTCGTTAGACAGCTACGTGTCGGACCAGTTGGCTTCTTAACTCGAATTCTTAATAAATTCCTCACTGGGAACAGTTGGTCCCTATACCTATGAAGAGGCCATAGCTTTCGAGTCAAGTTTTTACGTCATCATGAGATGTCAACAGGTGGAAGGACATGTTTGCTTTTCTGGGTCACACCTGGTCCTGCTGCTGCAGATGGCTGGAGAGCCAACTTGTTACCCTCCCAGCACACACCTGCTGGTATGGTTTGGAAGTTTGGCCCCTCCAAGTCTCATGCTGAAAGTCAGGCCCCAGTGTTGGGGCCTGGTGGGAGATGTTTGGGACATGGGGGCAGATCCCTCATGGATGGCTTGGTGCCCTCCCCACAATAAAGAGTGAGTTCTTGCTATATTCGTTCATGTCAGAGCCTGGTACCACCTCCTCCTTCTCTTGCTTATTCTCATGCCATGTGACACACCTGCTCCCTCTTCTCCTTCCCCCTCAATCAGAAGTTTCCTGAAGCCCTCACCAGATGCAGATGCTGGCGTGATGCTTCTTGTACAGTCTGCAGAACCATGAGCCAATAAACCTCTTTTCTTTATGAATTACCCAGCTTCAGGTGTTTCCTTTATAGCAACGCAAAATGGACCAACACACCTGCCTGTCATGTGGCGCCAGCCCCAGACAGCAGCCGACAGCCCAGCCTCCCAGCCCAGGCTGCTCTTTGACAGTCACTGGCAGCCCGTTAGCCCATTCTTATCCCTCCTATCACTGGAGAGAGAACTTTAAACCTACCGTTGAGACTTTAAGGTGGACTTTCATAATATTTAGGTACAGGTTAGTAATTTTCCAGAAACACAGGTTACAGAGACCAATGAGCGATCTCCCCAGCCAAACTGCCAGTCTTGTCTCAAGTAAAGGCAACGTTTTCTCAGCCAACAGGCTACCGGCTGGGCTCAAGAGGGCAGCGAGCAAACCCTACCTTTAAAGGGGTGACACTAGGGCTCCTATCGACAGAGATGAAATCTCAGAGCGCAGCATCTGAGCTGCATCCAGCGTCACCAACAGGGGACATTATTGTTAACTGGAGGCCCACACAAGGGCATTTGCTAAGTACATGAGTGTGTCCACCAGTACCACATGGCCTGTGCACTGGCACACGGCCCTTTGGGTTAAAGGCCTGCTCAGGGCAGGCCACCCTTCCTTCAAGGCCCTAACAGGTCCCACGCTGGTAAACATTTCTTCCTACTCTGAGCTTACGTGAATCCCCCCCAATACTTCCTGCATGTACAAATTACACACTTGAATTTATTGTAATAGTGGTTTGTCTTAACCAGGAAAGTAATACCATACACAAGGGCTCTGAACTAGAGTTTCCACATTCAAATGCTAGTTCTGCCACTTACCTGCCGTGGGATCCTGGGCAGGTTATTTAATGTCTCAGTGCACGTGTCCTTATCTGTAAAATGGTGTAATAAAGGCGCCTACTTCAGAAATGTGTTATGAATGTTACAGCTGAAGTAACTGGTAGACAATAAATCATAGCTATTATTATTATCAAAATATTTATGCCCTTTAACCCAGAAATTCTGCTTCTAGAAATTCATTCTAAGAAAGTAATCATGAATTTATATAAAACCTTTCCTTCAGCACTTTTTGCAATATCAAAAACTGGATATAGTCTAAGTATCCAAGAATAGAGAAGTGATTAAATAAATTATAGTCTATTCATAAAATGGAATACTATCCAATAATTAAATATCAATATCTCTCTATATGACATTAGAATAATGTAAATAAAATATGGTTAAGTGAGGAAAACAAAATAAAACAATATGTGTGGTGAATACCATGTTCCTAAAAAGGAGGAGCATCTATGGAAGGAAACGACACCAAGATACCTGTCGAGGTGTTCATGGTGGTTAGGATGTTAAGCTCTTTTTCTTATCTATACGTTTAATTTTTCTCTAATCCATTTTTTATAATTTTCTATAATTACAAGTAATCCATGTAAAATTCAAAGAATCTAGAACGGTCTTGCACTGTTCACGTCCTGGCCGTGGCTGCCTGACTTGCACCCGGCTCCCCACCCCAGGAACCACAGTGAGGTTATTCGAAGAAGAGTGGGGACCTGGCCAAGGGCAGCCACCTTGGGTGGGCTCAGTGATCCACAGACATTAGGGGCTCTGCCCAACAGGGAGATGGTCAACGTCAGGCTGAGCAGCTCCCTTTGGGATCTAGACGAGAGAGTGAGAAATGAAGCGGATGTCCCAGTAGGTGACAAGAACAAACCAGGACTTCAGAGAAGGACCAGAGATACCACGAAGAGAGGAGCTGTGGGGGTAGAGGAAAGGAGGAGTTTCCCAACGTTGCCTTTGGCTCCTGAAGGCTTGCTGGTTCCTAGACTAGTTCTAGTCCACAGGTATCATTAAAATCATCCCCAATTTCTGAGAGTATTTTTGAATGAGTCTCTGTGTCTCACAATGAAAACAAGTGAACCACCAGTTCTCTTACTTAGCATTGTTTTCCCAAATGGATTATGAATTTCTTTAGGGCAAGCACATGCCTTCCACATCAAGCTTGTGCAGTTCAAGGGTCAAAAGTGGGCATATTTTAGCTTCTCGTGCAATGCTTCATTCATTCATCTGTTCACTCAACAAGTAATGAATGTGTGCTTAGGGTGTGCAGAGTGTACTTCTGAGCACTGGGGATATAAGAGTGAATAAGACAAACCAAAAAATCCTGCCTTCATGGGGCAGGGAAACATGGTAAAATACAGTAAATAAAACATACAGTAAGGTAGAGCATGACAAGTGCTAATGAGAAAGAACCAGAAAGGGAGTATAAGGGTGAAGGGAGGGAAGGCAGGAGTTGTAATTTTAAATAGCACGGTCGGAGAGGCCTTCCTAAGAAACATCTGAGCAGAGTCCCGAAGGAGGTGAGGGAGCATGCCATGGTATTATTTGGAGAAGAGCATTCAGGCAGAGAGAATGGCAAGTGCAAATGCCCTGAGGCAAAGAGAGCTGGTGCGTTTGAGGAAGAGACATGACTCTAACGTGGCTAGAGTAGAGGGAGCCAGGGGGAGAGGGAGACCGTGGAAATGGTCCCATTGCCTAAAACCAGTGTGAGTTGTGTTGAACTTGATGAGACTGAAGGACAAGGGAGGCCCAGGAAAGGCCAGTGGTGGCTCCTGAGAGTGACATGTTGAGGTGAAGCCTTGACCTCTGGCAACTTAAGACTGGCAAGTGAACCCTGAGCCATTGTTTTGGGACCTGTCTTTGGGTAGGAGGGGAGGGGGTGCTGTATTGTGTGTGGTCAGATCACAGGGGCACAGGAGGACTGTGGCTTTCACTCTGACTAACATGGGGAGACACAGGAAGCTTTTGAACAGGGTCAGGACATACATCACGTGACGGGTTGTCACAAATCACCCAGTTGCTGTGTGGGGAACAGACTGCAGAGAGACCAGGAACAGGCTTTAGCACCAGCCCAGGGGAGAGATGGCACCGGTTCTAATAGAGTCTGTGGGAAGAGGCAAAGCCATGCTCCAAACGGGATTTGGAGGTAAAACACCACAGCAGACATGATATCCTAGGGGGATATGACCCAACACAAAGGCTCTGGCTTCACTTTCCAGTTTTGGATGGGAGGTCAAGGCTACCCTGCAACATGTCCCTCCCAGGAACAACCTCTGAACGTTCTGGCGTAACATGACTCATGTCGGGTTTAGACAATAGGGCATTTCCACAGGCCACTGCCTGCATGAATCTTCTTTCTTAAACCACTCCCAGAGTTCCTTCTTTCTGACTATTCACCACCAATTGTCTAAGATAATTGAATAAACCACATTGTCCTTTTTGAGATCTCCTTATCAAGTCTTTGTCAAGTGCTGATGAAATAGCAAAAATCCCTTTTAAAATTAATCTATGCACATCATAGTGAATGGGGAAAAGCTAAAAGCTTTTCCTCTAAGATGAGGAACAAGACAAGGATGCCCACTTTCACCACTTCTGTTCAACATAGTAATCGAAGTTCTAGCCAGAGCAAGTAGGCAAAAGAAAGAAAAAGGAAATGTGGTATCTATACACAATGGAATACTACTCAGCCATAAAAAATGAAATCCTGCCATTTGTGATAACATGGACAAACTTAGACATCATGTCAAGTGAAATAAGCTAGCCACAAAAAGATAAATAGCATATGATCTCACACATATGTGGATTCTTTAAAAAATGATGTAATAGAAGAAGAGAGTAGAACAGTGATTAACAGAGATGGGAGAGAGGGAGCTGGGGGGAGAGAGGAGACTGGTGAAAGGTTGGTCAAAGGGTACAAGATATAGTTAGATAGAAGGAATAAGTTCTGGTATTCTATTGCACAGTAGGGCACTGTGGCTAACAGTATTTTATATTACAAAATAGCTACAAAGAGGCTTTTGAATGTTCTTACCACCAAGAAATGATAAATGTACAAGGTAATGGATACACTAACTACTCTGATTGGATCACTAACAACATATACTGTGTATTGAAACATCCAATTGTACCCCATGATATGTGCAATTACAATGTGTCAACAAATAAATACCCATATAAATAAATAAATAACAAAATTAATCCACACATTTTCTTTGAATATGAAAAACAGTCTCCCATAGCCTTGCAAGGGAGCAGGGGAGGGAGGGAAGGAAGAGAGACAGTGAGGCAGGCTCAGGCCCAACGCGCCTGCAAAGCCGTAAAGCTGTCCCTGGGTTAAACGGGACCTTTCCATGTCATGAATCACCACTGAGGAACATCCAACAGTGCCTGTGGCAGCCAAGCCTTAACAAACTTCCAAATATAGCTAATAAATTACTGGGAAAAGACTTCGCCCGTTGATAAACATCTCACTGAGAGTGAATAATATAATTTCTGTGAAATCAATAACCAGCACTCCTCCCCCACCTCTACCCTCCACCAACTGAACACTGTTAACCAAAGGAGATCAGAGAGCTTTGAAACATACATCATTCCCCATCTTTTTAGTTATTACCAAAGCATCTTGAGTATGAATTAATAATGGGGAGAAACTTATATTTAAAAGCGTGCCAGGAATGGGGCTGTTGAATTTTTGAGTCTACCAGAACTAGAACTAATGCCTGCAAATATGTATGGTTTAATTGCTCAAGGTCACTTTCAAGGAGCTGTGCTAGATGCTGACAGACTTTGTTGGAATTGTCGGAATTTTTTCAGGCTCAGTCATGTTGGTGTACCTCATGCAGGAGTCAGATAAAATGTCAGAGGTCTGACTGTCCAAACTCCAAGTCACATATTTTCTTCCTTGCCTGTCTGTGCTAGTTTTTTTCTAAAGTCCACGGAGTTTAGAGTCAAATGATCTGCTTTTGAAATCTAACTTCACCACTCACTAGCTGTATGGCCTTACCATTATTTAACAAATATTTATTGAATCTCTACTGTGCTCTGAGTACTGTAAACACTGATGAGTATACAGCTCTCTGAGCCTTGGTTTCCTCATAGATAGATGGCACTAACATCCTCTCCCATGAGAATAAGCTCAGAAGGGGTTGGATTAGTGAGAGGGGGCTCGTGTGTGAGGGACTCCAGTGAGGGGAGAATTAGAAGAGCTTGAAATGGACACGGAGCATGCAGAGGCGGGTCTTGCCCGGATGAAGCTAGCGCCCACTTCATTTGGTTTGAAAAGTCTCTGACTGCCAGGGTCTGGAGTTCAGAGAAGACTCTCTTGGCTTGGCTACTCCCATCAGCACACTTTCTTCTGAAGCTGTTAAAACAGTGTTGTTACAACACTGCTATCACAGCTAGTAAGTTGTGTATGGCATGGGATAGACCATAGAAACAGTCAGAATCCACTATCCCAATTAACTAAATTTTGCCTTTAAATTTTCTTCCAATTTGCCATTTTCAAGATAGCCTTACCTTTAAAAAAAAAAATGTATTTTCTCCTCTTTCCTTTCAGAAAGTAGATGAACATATCTTACTATCCAGGATTAAATACATGTCTCCACAGCCAACCACGTGACAGGGCGAAGAACTCCATTCCTATTGTTTTGGCTTCTGTAAACACATCCACCTTTAACAAATAAACGTGTCGATTAAGCATTGCATTGAGTATATTTCAGTATATTCCCACACCTTATCAGAAAAGTAAACAGTACTGTGATTTCAAAACTCCAAGTAGTTTGGGTAACTAGAGATTTCATTCTACTGGACCCCTTTGCTCACACAGCGTTGCTTACACATCTCCACAGACGACTCTGGGGGCCACACACCCAGCCCTGGTTCGGTTTTTCTTTTTGGAATATCTATTACTTTTTTTTCAGTTGCATGTATTTTGCAGTCTGAAAGGCATCTAAGTGAAACTGAAGGCATTATCGTTCCCCTGACTTCTACTCCCTGCCACGTCTCTGGTGGTATCAAGGACGCAGTTCTCCTTGCACTTCCAGATTCGTTACCCCTGGGAAGAAGGGCAGGAATCATGTGTTCCTTTCCTTCTCTCCAACCTAAACTCACATCCTGTAGGACCCTGAGAAGCTGGTTTCTCAGCCCGGGGGTGAAGGAAGCAGTGATGCCCTACACTGGCACACTGAAAACCCCTCTGGATCCAGGGTGAGGAGTCCCCTTGCTGCCCAACTTTCAGAAGACCTCGCTCTACCCTTTCCTCGGACCCCGGGTGGTGGGGAGTAGGCGGGGAATCCCTGTTCCCAGCCTACCTCAGGAGGCCCTCACCTCCATCACAGCTGAAAGAGCAGTTGCTCATTTCCTCGCTGTGCTTTGAGAAGGCAGCCCTGAGATCTGGGTGGCCTTCACCTAAGGGAACAAACAGTACACACAGTCACCCTGCAATGACCCTTGCTCATGGAGGAGGCGGGATATGAAAAGTTCCCAAATCCTCCCTCCTTAGCATTGGAATGTGTTATCTTATTCTTTCCAGATGTTTTCCTAATAATAGTTGCTTGATCTAATGTAAGAGTGAGTCTGTTTTCCCCAAGCACACAGTGGACAATGGGGAACTAATCCAGAAACGAGCAGGAAATGGAGTATTTGGGGATTAAATACATTTTTTTGCCTGGATGGTCCTCATAGTTGATAATCCTCCCATGATGGCATAGAGTTTTGAAAAGAAGAAATAAAACCATCTTTATTTGCCAATAACATAATGCCCTGTATAGAAAATCCCAAGGAATCTAAAAAACAAAAAACAAGCAAATAAACAAATCCTTCCTAGAACAAATAGCTTACCAACGTTGCAGAATACAAGATCAATATGCAAAAATCTTATATATACTATCAATGACCATGTGGAAACCAAAATTAAAAACACACTACCATCTATAGTACTCCGCCCCCCAAAAACCCTAAAATTGTAGGTATAACTCCAACAAAACATGTACAGGACTGCTGAAAACTACAAAATGATGATGAAAGAAGAGTAAATAAATGGAAAAACATACTGTGTTCATGAATTAGCATATTCAACATAGTAAAGATGTCAAGTCTGCTACAAAATTCCTGTCAAAACCCCAGCAAGACTTTTTATAGTCTTTGACAAGATTATTATAAAATTTATATAGAAAGACAATGGAATTAGATTGACTGAAACAATTTTCAAAAAGAATAGAGTGGGAGGAATAACTCTGTCTGGTTAATATTTACCATATAGCAACAGTAACCAAGACAATGTATATTAGTGGAGGAACAGATAGATCAGTGAAATGGAAAAAATCCACACAAGTGAAGCCAACTATCCTGTAAGGTCAGTTTTATCCCTTCCAACTCCCCTGTGTCTGGGAGGACAAGTAGGATTAGGCAGTCAGGAGGAAGGGAGAAGGTGCTCACAGGCCAAGAGAACACCACGAGCAAAGGCAAGGGAAGCACGCACAGCGGGGCTGTCTGGGGCCTGCCAGCACAGGTCATTTGTGTTACTGCGGCAAAAACCTGACCGAGATCAAGACGGGAAAGGGACCAGAAGTTGTGGCAAGGCTTTGTTTCCTGCGCCAGCAAATGCCAATGGTCTTCAGGCCGGGCTCTATGGAAGCCTGGCATTCACAGGGCTGGGCCATAGTTGCTGGAAATGTTTGGTTCTAATTTCATTCAAAATGTTTTTGGAAGAATACTGTAGCAGATGTTGTTGGTGCCCTGCCCAACCTTAACACTGCATTGCACACCTGCTCACTTTGAACTGCCAGCCCTTTGACTGAGAGAGCTTTCTCTGACCACTAGAGTCCACCAAGCCTGGCCACGTGGCTGGTTGACTGCACCCCACAGCTCTCAGACAATGGAGTTGGTTGTAAAACTCCAGCTTCATTTCCCATAGTGGGAGCCCTGAGCCACAGGTCCTATGCTGGCTCCCAGAGTACCCTAGGGGTTTAAGCTCTGGTTGCTCACAGTGGTAATTTCCTTGACCATCTTCACTGGCTACCTTTCCTTCCCAGTCTCTTGTCCCCAAGCTCCTACAGCTGTTTCCTGGGGGCGCCTCTCAGATGAACTGCTTTCATTTAAATCCTCCTGTCAAAGTCTGTTTCTGGGGAAACGCAAAATAACACACATGCACACACACACGCGCACAGGCATAGAACATCTCTGGTAGGATTCAAAGAAACTATAACAGTAACAGTGGTTGCTCCTGGGGAGAAAAACATTGGTTGGGAACAGGGGAGAGGGAGGAGATTTATTTGTCACTAAATATCTTTTTCTTACCTTTTGACTTTTGCACTATGTCCATGAATTTTCTATTTAAAAAATAAAATACTTTTTAAAAAGCTACCCAAAACATGTACTTCTTTAAACCATTAAAAAATCAACTGTAATTTTATAACAGTCACATGTACTTTGTATTAAATTTTAGCATATTGAGACAACCTATGTATTAATTCATGCTGTGAGGCAAAAGTTCTTTCATATGGTCAGAAAAATTTATCCTTTATGCTAGTTTGGCTCATAACTTCGGACATTTAATATAGGTATTTAATAAAGGTATCAGTGATTAGAAAGATTGTAGCTCTGTACAGGTTATTTCTTAAAATCCAGGTCCCTGCATGTCTTCTTAACAATTTGTACAAGTGTACTACTGTGGTAAACTGAGTCACACTCAGCCAAATTCATGCTGGCAAAACCTCGGTGATCACCTTCCTTCCTACTGTGTAAAGGTTAGCTGTGCAAGCAGGATAACATCACGTGAGCACTGCCCTAAGTTTGGGCTATGTTTGATTTGACTGTTACATTTAACTTAAGGAATGGAAGCACTTAGATATTGTTAATGATTCAATATTAGAATCAAATTTTCCTCCTAATCCACATTCAAGGTCTTAGGTCTGTTTAATTAAGAGCATCCTGAGATTTCAAGGCAAGATGTTTAAAAATAAAAAGTAAAATAAAGCTGTTGCTATTTTTATGACTTACCTCTGTGAATCAAACTTTCTCAACTTTGGGCTATAGAAACAAATGCAGGAATAAATTGGATTCCGAGGCTGATATAAAACTGCAACTGCATCCATGACCACGAATGTCAAATGCTTATGCTTTTCAAAATAGCCTCATTGTTCAGAGTGGTCGGCTTTATAACAAGCAAGTGTTATAAATGTGTGCCTATAAAGTACATACCTGCCAATGAGATAACTTTTCATTTCTTTCCTCTATTGGTGTTGAAAATATTTATTTGAAAAGCAAGTTCCATTTCCAAATGTTCGGGACTTCTGACGTGGGTGACGTGCTCCTGTGCAGGCGTAGGCGAGTGCTGTCACCAGGTGCACTTGAGGCAGGCCCCCACCCCCACCCCCCGGCCGCTGTGTGGAGAGGGAGCCAAAGCCAGCGAGCCTGCGGTCAGGACAAGCAACCGGAGGCGGCTGGGAGTCAGGCTGGAGATAGATTTGGCACCACAAGCTTAGTGGCAGGTGGTTGATGTCTTGGATGTAGGCAAGAGCCCGGGGGAAATGTATAAAGTAAGAAGAGAAGGCCAAGGTCAGAGCCTGAGAAGCCATGGCCAGCCACTCCCACCACAGGTATAAACATTAACTTCATAACTAGAGATGACTCCTCCAGGAGTGAGACTTTGGAATCCACGTCCTTGAATACCCCATGGGGCCTAAAATAAAACTTTGCATACAGCAGCTGTTCTGTAAATGTTTCTGGACTGATTTATTTATTCCAAATAGCAAGGGATTGTATTACAATGAGAATCTCAGTTACACAAATTTATCAAAATTCCCATATTGTATCCAAACTTGTTTAAATGTCTTTAGCTAGACAGAATTAGTAGTTGGCATCTTTCTTCTTTTTCTTTTTCTTCTTTTTTAAACTATCATGATTTTTTTTTTTTTGGAAAATGTGTACAAACACTGGCCGCTTTCAGGTGGCATCTTTAACTGGCCCCTCAGTAGACAGCTGGTATAGAGGCCCGGAATGGCTCTTCCATACGCTTAGTTTCTTTCCCTACTGCTAACAGTTAATAACTGGGCTGGGGATAATTCCTGTTAGTCCCTCTCCCTGCCTGCTCCGCTACCCTTGGACCCCTTCCCGGCTTCTGAACAGTTTGGGCCCCCAAGTGGAGCTCACCCAGCCGCCCACCGCACCTCTCCCTGGGGCCCGGCCCCTCGAAGCTACCCCCTGCAGGGCCCAGCGCGGGGTCTCGGGAGGACCCTAGGCCTGCTTCATGGTGAGTGTGCGTCCATCCTGTCTTCTTAGTTTCTCTTCCTGATGGGAACAGAACCACCAATATCAGAGAAACGTCCTCTGTGGAAGAGTGATCCCATCCTTCCCCCACTGTCAGTGTGGTCCCAAGGGCTGGGTGCTGCCTGGTGGGGGCCTGCGCTGGGCTGGGCCTCACTGTGGTCCCTTGTGGCTCCTCTCTCTGTCCCCATTTCTATTTGTGCAAACTCTGGTTGAGATGACTGTCACAGGAAGTCTGGACCAAGGAGAGAAGTCACAGAAAGGCCCTGCCGCAGGGGAGGGAGGGAGGAAAACCGCTCCGGGGTAAGTGTGGCCCTCCTGGGCTGCTCCAGCACAGTCCTCAGGCCATGGCTCCACAGGAGGGAAGCAAAGGAGCTGAAGCTTCAGAGATACTCACTTGCCTTTCCAAAACCCTGCACCTAACTTCATGTTTGTAATTTCATACTTTTTTCTTAAAGAAGCATCCCTAAATTCTACAGGCTTCAAGACTCCCCAAACCAAAGTCAGGCCTTGCTGCTAGCTGGTTCGGAGCCATGTTTCTCCTGCTCCCACCTCCAGGACTGCTCTCTACACATTTCTCCTTCCCTGACTCACAGGGCTCCAGCCACTGGGCTCCTTGTTCTTTGAGCACACCAGGCTGTGGCTAAGGCATCAGGGCCTTTGCATTGGCTGTTCCCTGCCAGGGGTTCACCTCCGCTGGTCTGTACTCCAGTGGTACCTTCCCACTGAGGCCTGCGCTGGGCTCCCTGTTTAAGGCGGAGTTTATGGCTCCTTCCCTGCTGCACAGGTTCCTACCCTTCCTATGCTGCTAAGTTTCCACATCATCTATCATCTGCCAACACGCTTCATCATCTGGTTATATATTTTCTGCCTCCCCCCACTAGCATGTAAGTTCCACTAAAGAAGGTAAATTAAAAAATCTGTTTTGTTTCCTGATGCACTCCTAGCACCTAGTACATAGTAATCACTGGTTAATATTTTTCTAATAATTGCATGAAATTGCAAGGCCCAAGGCAAGGATACTGAGGACAGCACTGGCCAATAAGCATCCAAATGAGGGCAAAAATTTGCTTCTCAGAGGCAAATTGGCTTTGCAGGCTGGGCCAGGACCCCGGACCACAGGCCAAGGCCATGGACGCTGGTACATCGTGTCCCTGCCTGTCTGCCTCAGTGCACATCATTTGGCTCCTGACAGTGCTGGCGCCTAGGAACTCACCAGAAATGCCAAGGCTGAGATGGAAGAGGGGCTGGAGCCTGCCCAGGCTGTGTGGGTCTCACCGGTGCTGGGGACCATGGGACTTTTCGTGTGTAGTGTTCAGTCCTCGAAAGGGTGGCCAATTACTGACATAGCAAAGTGCTGAATTGCCTCAGTAAAGTACAGAGATGTTTACTCAGAACTGGTGCTAATTTCCTGCCTTTGCAGTGGCTTCTGGCCTGGGAGGTGCACATCTGGCAGACAGTTGCTGGCCTGATCGCAGGATATAATGCAGGAGTTCCAGGGGATGATCGTCTTGTGTCATTTTAACCCCACGGGGACACATCATTGATTGGTATTTACCCTGGCGCCGGGAAGAGGGCGTGTGTCTACGAGGTACAGGGTGTGGGTGACACCAAGAAGTCCATGGAGCTGGCAGTCCACAGTCAGCCAGCCAAGACCACCCCCTGCAGACAATGCCGATGACATTATGACAATCCTGGGCTTTTTATAGTAGTTCAAGTCGCCAGAGCTCTTTGTCATACCCTATTTCATTCCATGGTCATCCAAACCTATAAGAAAGACAGAGCAGGAATTGTCATCCATTTTCCACAGGAAGAATGTGAGGCTGAAAGGTTAAGTGAGGTACCAGGGTACAGAGCTTAGCGCATGTCAAAGCTGGGCTGGCTTCTGCATTCACAGCTGCAGCCTGCCCTGTGTGCTCAGTGACATGGGCCCTTGACACCCCTGGGCTTAACACTTGCAGCTTCGACTATTTCCTAGAAACCTCAAAGGACCCTGAGTGCAGTGACTTATCCCTGCACTGCAGCTGAGTTTGAACCCTCCCTCTGTGAGGCCGGCTCGTGGGAGCCAGTCGCTCAGCTGGCCGAGGGCCTGGCTGGCCTCCGGGGCCCACAGTGCACTTGGTCTGCCATTGTTTCATCACTGTTGTGGGCACCCTAACTCTCCTGTGGTAATTTAAAAACAAAAACAAAAAATTTGTTTCTTTTTGAGAAATGGCCATCAACTAACAGTCAGCAAAAATCCAAGAGGCAATGGGTGCGTGTGAAGTTCATGATCAGGAGTGGCTGCCTGCCTTCTGTTGCACACTTGCCAGGTGTTGGATGTTGTGTTAAGTGCTTTACACATATTATCTCATTTACACCTCCCCATTTAACATATAGAGAAACTGAGGCCTAGAGAGGTTAATTAATTGCCTAAAGCCTTACAGTGTGTAAGCGGTGGAGCCCAGACTCAAATTTTGAATCTGTGTGGCCAAAGCCTGTGGTCTAAAGCTCTGCTTTGTACTGCCCCTCTTGGAAATGCGATCTAGGAGCTTGTGTGGCCCCCTATGACATTGCTGAACTCACACATCTGCAGACTCAGAAAGGTCTCAGAATGTAACTCCTCTCTCTGTCTCTCTCTCTTCTCGTTCTCCCTCCTCATTCTTCCCCCAGTAATTTCAGAGCCTTCTCCTACTTTCTCTTTCCTGGGATGACCTGAAAATTCAAAATTCTTATCTTTTGATCTTGCAGAATAATCCATTCATTCAACAAATAGTATTTGGATGCCTATTTTATGCCAGGCTCTGCTGGGCATGGGGGAAATGGCAATGAACACAACAGATATGGATCCCTGACTGCCCGTGAGGTTCGTGCTAGTGGAGGAGAAACCAAGAACAAAAACACAAGATAAAGGCAGGTGGGATACGGCTGTGAGGGAATAAGGCACGAGGAAGGGGGAAAGGGGAGTGATGCAGGCGGCTGTTTGAGATGTGGGACCAGGGAAGGCCTCCCTGAAGAAACGGCATTTGGGCAGAGCCTGGAGTCAAGCGGGCAGGGAGCCGTGGCGTTGCCAGAGGAAGAGCACCTCCAGGGTGGGGATGAGCTGGGCCCGGAGTCGCCAGATTTAACAAAAAGGAGAAGGAGAACAAGAAAAGAAAAAAAAGAAAAATTGGACACCCAGCTAAATTTGGATTTCAGATAAACAACAAATAATTTTTTAGTATGTGTCCCACATAAAATTTGGAAAACACTTGTTTTAGTCTTAGTGCATTGTGCTGCTATAACAAAATGCCACAGACTGGGTAATGTACAAAGAACAGACATTTATTTCTCACAGTTCTGGAGGCTGGGAAGTCCAAGATCAAAGTGCCGGCAGGTTCAGCGTCTGGTAAGGGCTGCTTTCTGCTTCCAAGATGGCACCTTGTCACTGTGTCCTCTGGAGGGAACAAATGTCGTGTCCTCACATGGTGAAGGGATGGAAAAGGGGTGAAGGGGTACTAACACTGTGTCCTCACACAATGGAAGAGCAGAAGAGGGGCAAATCCACTCCCTCAAGCCCTTTTATAAGGGCCCTAATCCCATCCATGAGGGCTGCTACACCCTCATCACTTAATCACCTCCTAAAGGCCTCACCTCTTAATACCACTGCATTGGAGATGAAGTTTCACCATGAATTTGAAACCATAACAATACTTACACTAAAACAACTATTAGTTGTTTATCTAAAATCCATATTTAACTGGCAGTCCTGTATTTTATCTGGCAACTGTAGCTGTGTGTGTTTAAGGAGTGGCAAGAAGGCCAATGAGGCCAGAACAGAAGAGGCAAGAAGATGGAGGGAGACAAGGATGGGAACCTTGGAGAGAGGAGGGTGGTTGACATCTCAGACCCAAAGAAGCCAGCCAGGTGTGCCTTCCGTTCTCCCACTGGAATCATCTGACTGTCCAGAAGAAAAATGCATGCTAAGGGCCATGAAGGAAGAGATAGGGGAGAGTACAGCACAGGGGCAGCTAATCCAGCCTGAGTCCTAAAGTCATCTGTGTCTGCAGCACCCCTTCTCCAAAGAAGGTCAAACTCTTTGGAAACCCCAGAGGTCAGCTTGATCTTGGCTCCTTCACCCAGCAGAGCAGCTGGACCCTGAGCAGACTACCCGAGGGAGGCGGTGTGGGAACATGCCCTAGGAGCCCAGAGATTAAATCATGGACAGTGCTGGGGCCTCCCCATCTCCTCTCTGTGCTTGGTACGCTGGTACATATGACATCAAATGGTAAATGTCCCGTCTCCATTCCCAAGACCTGGAACCTGAAGGGACCTTGAGACACCCACCACCCCACCTACACACAGCGAGACAGCGAGAGAGCGAGAGAGAGAAACTGTAATATGGGATCCAGGCGCTACAACTGGATTTCTTCCCTTTCTTATGAATAATGACCTGGTGAGATTACAGTGTCTGGCACATAGCAGCTGCCCAATAAATACTGCTAAATGAATAGTGCTGAAATGAGTGGCTTCATTCCCAAGGTTCTCCTGGCGTTACATTTTCACTTTCAAACCAGCAGAAAAGGAAGTGGGGCCGCCTGACGGGGCTGCAGAGAACTAGGAGCAAGCCGTTCCCGCCCTTCCCAGTGCAGGGACGTTGCTTCATCGCTGACTGAAACGTAGGCCGGGGAAGCAGCCAGCGCCAGCACAGCGGCAGCCTTATAAGGACATTGGCCAGGCCTGCCAGGTGTGTCATCCCCAGCTGGAGAGGCGGCCAGTGGTGGACCCCGTGAGTCAAGGCCTGGGTGGGTAAAGCATCCTCAGGAAGTCACATAGGCAGAAAGTGAGAGTTTTCCCACTTCCCTCCCCCCTTCCATGTTTCCATGTGTTTTAAATTATTATCCCATCAGCCATTTACCTCTGCAACTGGGAAAACAGAGAAATGAATTTTTGAATTAGAAAAAAGGTACCCATAAGCTATTACGTCCCTAGCAAAGGGAAGTCCCTCTCTGCTTTTTTGGCGGAGAGGCACTGCTGAAATGAAGAAATTGTATGTCTGTGGGAAGGTCTCCTTGAGAATTAATACACAGCGGCCCCTCCACGACAAGGCAGTATCTGGCAGTAATGGCGGGCTGCCCCGGCCCCAGGGCAGTGCTGGAGTCTCCTGGACCAGCCTTCTCCTGTTGAGGGCAGGACTTGATACCAGCAAAGACAAGCCAGGGGTGGGCAGGGAGCCTTGGAGAAAAGTGGTCCTTCGGAAAGCGAAGAGGACAAAGGAAGGGGCAGTTGGCCTGACCAGAGGTGGCAGAGAATCATGGTTAAGAAATTAGGCTTGAAATTTGACAGCTCTGGGTTTGAACCTGATTCGCCCACTTTGGTTGGGTGAGCTGGAGCAAGGTCGTTCATCTTTGTAAGTCTCAATCGCCCCGTGTGAAGTATCTGTTCACTTAACAAATACCTCCATAGCGCGCCAATGCTTTGCTAACATGAACTCACCAAATTCTCATAACCAACCAATGAAGTAGATTTTGTTTTTATCCTCATTCTACATATGAGCAGAGTATGTGCCCAAGGTCACACAGCTAGTAATTGGCAGAACTGAAATTTGACCCCAGGCAGGCAGGCACCAGGCCTGTGCTCTTAGGTTAGGTCTAAGACATGCTGCTGAGAGGGTATAATCGCACCCACCTAACCTGATGGAGCTCTGGAGGATTAAGTGGACCAGGGCTTGTAAAAAGCTCCTATTTCAGCACCTTACACGTGTAAGTACTCAGTCAATGTCACCTACCATCACTGGTCTATTATTTGTGGAGGATTACCCAGAAGCAGACCCAGAGAGGAAAGTTCCTGCACAAGTGAGTCGGGAAGGACAAGCTCCCTGAAGAAACTGGTTTGGGAGCAGGAGAAGCAGGCCTGGGAACAGGAAGAAGCCAACAAAGGTGTGATCGCAGGCGAAGTCCCACAAGGGAGAGACTTGTGAGCTTATCTGCATCGAGGCAAGGGAGCTGGGCTCTGTGCTGACAAACTGCAGTCCCTGGCTAAGGGGTGCCCTGAGGAGACAGAAACTCCCAGGCAGGTGTGGGCCTGCACATGCGTGCAAAGCAGTCTGCTAACCGCATGGCGGTCTTCCACAGACAGTCCAGGGTATGGCGCCATCAGAAACAAAAGCACCAGAAAGGACTGGTGGACTTGACAGAAACAGCAAAACCGGACCCAAGGGCCTCTGGGGGCAGCAGGAACTGAGCCCACTCAAGACTGCCCCTTGTGCCTGCTCACGTCTTCCATCAGGTTCACATCATCCTGCGTCCACCTGCTGTGTCTTCAAGAGGACACACAGGGCTCACGGTTTCTGGGGGGAAACTAATGAAAGGAGAGTTAGTGGGACAACCTCACCACCCCCTTTGCAGATTGTCTCTAGGCTGTAACTGATACTTGTCCTCTCCCTCCGCTATCACTCTTTCTAGACTCCCCTCCCCCTTTGGAAGCACATCTGCTGGTCTAGCTGGCTGGCTGGACCGTTATCCCTGAAGGGTTTGTCTCCTGCCCTCTGGAGAACATGCGTCTTACCAGGGCATGCAGAGTTTTTGCCACTTCTGGCTTATCAGGTTCAATCAACACAAAGTGATCGATTGCTAAGTCAAAGGACAAAGTGTGTCCTTTCAGTTTCCTAAGAAGGAAAAAGGATGAAATTCCATTAGCCACAGTCAAAGGAGCGTGCCATCAGTGCCAAAAGAAATTGTAACTTGCATTAGGTGACCTGTTGTGATTAGGTAAAAAAGAAACCATTGATCAATAGGAACCAGCAAGGTTTCTCTAAGGACCAGTCAGTCCAAGAGCACATTGGGGACGAGGAAAAGAGAAATTGGAAATTGGTTTGTTTAGTCCTGGTAACAAGTACAAAAGGATGATTGAGAGAAGTGTAGGTGGAAGAGATAAAATGTCTATTATTTGTAGATTTCATTTATACAAACAATTCTTATCCATTGGTAGTTGAAAATTGAGTATAATTTTTTTCCCTTTGCTGAGGTAGAAATAGATTGTGAAAATGGTATCTTGTGTTTTCTTAGGAGTTAGTAGAAAGCTGGAGTCAAATTGCAGCACGAATTTCAAAGAATATGAGGCCCTTCCATCAGGAGCTAAGGCATCAAGCCGAGGTCCCTCAGAATGAGAAATGACCCTATGCGACAGCACATTCCCCACATGCTAGCAGAGGTAAGTCTCTCAAATTGCTCCTTTAAATAAGTAAGAAGACTAGCACTCTGGGAGGCCGAGGCAGGTGGATCGCTCGAGGTCAGGAGTTCGAGACCAGCCTGAGCAAGAGCGAGACCCCATCTCTATTACAAATAGAAAGAAATGATCTGGACAGCTAAAAGTATATATAGGAAAAAATTAGCTGGGCATGGTGGCACATGCCTGTAGTCCCAGCTACTCAGGAGGCTGAGGCAGAAGGATTGCTTAAGCCCAGGAGTTTGAGGTTGCTGTGAGCTAGGCTGACGCCACGGCACTCACTCTAGCCCGGGCAACAGAGCAAGACTCTGTCTCAAAAAATAAATAAATAAATAAATAAGAAGAAAAACTTTCCCCCATATTGGCAATATTTATTGTTTTTGCTCATTAATAAGCTGCTCATTATAATATAATAACCTGTTCATTATAAAATCTTCAAAAGCATGAAATGGAATGTGGAAGCCGATCGTAATTCTAACTCGATCCAGTGATAATAACTGTTAATGGTTTAACATATTTTTTCACTTTTTTTCTTGTTAAATAAGGGCATAAAAGGAAGTATGCATGAATAAAATGAATAAAATGCTTTACGATCTGCCTCTTTCACTTATTATATTGTGGACATTTTTCCTTGTAAGGAAGGTCTCTAGGGATTTGCTTTTTTCGTTTAACAATTGCATATTATCCCACTGTATGGCCGCATAGTGATTTATTTAAACAAACCACTACTGATGAAAGTTTGACTTATTTGCATTTTAACTATTATTAACAATGTTGCAGTTCGCATAACTGATATTCTTTTACATACACTTGGTACCTTTATCTGATTATTCCTGTAGCACGAATTCCTACAAGTTCCTGGCATTGCTGGGTCGGTGATTATGGAAATTCTAAATTTTGATTTATTATTGCTTAATTGCCCTCCAGAAAGTTTCTACAAATTTACAGTCCCACCAACAGTACATCAGACTACCTGTTTCCCCACAACCTGGAAACAATAGCTTTGACTGTTTACAATAAAAGGAGATTGAGCAACAGCCCCCTGTTTAATGGTCATTTGTATTGTTTCTCTTGGAAATTGTCTACCGATGCCTCTGGTCAATGTGAGGCTGCTATAGGAAGGATATGCTGGGGCCTGGACTGAGATCCGTACACGGATTGGAAAGGTGTACAGAGTGGGGAAACTACTCACTGTTTGGACACGGGAGATGGTGAGTGTGAGTAGTGGTGCCATTCACTGAGTTAGAAGGTGGGGGAGGAGAAGCAGGTTTGAGGGAAGTTTAGTTGAGAAGTAGGTACCTATAGGACTACCAGTAAAGATGCCCAGAAGGCAGCCATATTCATGGGTCCAAAGCTTTTGAGCCAGCTCTCAGCTAGACCTCCAGAGGTGAGTCATCAGCCTACTGCTGAACACTGAAACCTTGGACACGGATGCTGATACCCCTTGCAAGGATAGAATGAGCCACAGGGCTGGCACAGAACAGGGAAGACCAACAGAGGAAGGGAGAGGATGGGAGACCAAGAATCATGGGACAGATGCCACCTCTCCCCAGGCTCTGAGATGCCACAGTAGTGAGTCAAAACCAACCTAAGACTCACTCTTCCGTTCATTTGGTGAACCCAAGCTCAACACTTTAAACCAACACTGGTTTTAACTTGCTAGAACAGGGAATCCAACAGTTCTGTTCCCTGGTGCCATGGCTGCAAACCCATCCAAACTGTTTCTGCTCACAACCAGTTCTTTATGGTGGAAGGGACCCAGCTTCAGCATAGGCAGTGTCTCCATGCCCTGGTTCACTCAGTGACTTTTGCACAATCCCACCCAGTCAGACCTCTGTTTCCCTGAGCTCTGCTTCCTCGACATACATCTTCCCCCACCAACACCCCTCCCATGGCCCTATGGAGAAAACATTTCAACATAAGGAAGTGCATCATGTGAAGGAAAAAACCAAACATACCCTCTAAGTGTTCATGCTTTCGTTGAAATCTGGCACGTCCGCCAGCTTCCCAGGGCTCCCTAGCTGGGGTGTTGGGCTGGACTGGGAGTCAGATGGTGATGACTTGTCCCAGTGCGTCCAGCTCTTGCCTAACAGAGGAGCAATTTTCAGCAAACGTTAGAGAGGATTTGCTCTCCCTTTAGGATGATCCATTTTTCCACTGGGCAAGCTGCCTTCCCAGAACACTTACACTTGGGTCTGAATCACACTTTACGAAATTAATTATTCACTGTTATACCACCAATCAAGTTCCCATGATTTGAATTTAGAATTTAGCGTCTAAATTCCCCGAGGAGCCAGAGGCCATGATATACTTCTCCTGGATCCCCTGTACCCAGGGGAGCCCTCGATGGAGTGCAGCGGATCAGGGAATGCAGGGCACAGGGGCCCTCAGACCTTGTCCTGGGGGGCATCCAGTGTAGCCCCTTACCAATAGGGAAACCGAAGCCCACGAGGCTCAGCAGCCTGGCAGCCACACACCCACAGATGACAGATGCAGGACTGTTGCACAAGGAGGGAGGAGAAGTAATATGGTGACTGGTCAAGAGTGTGGCTTTGCTAGGCCTCCTTCGCGTACCAGCCATGTGCATATGAGCAAGTTGCCACGCCGCCTCTGCCTCCTCCTCTATGAAGCACAGATGGTAGGTGAACCACAGCTCAGGGACGTGTGAAAACCAAATGGGCAGATCCATGGAAAGCTCAGGGCATAAGGCCTGGAGTAGAATAAGTGCTCAATGAACATCATCAAAAGGAAAAGAGATAACGTCAAAAGAAAAACACGTCATTTCCTTGAAGTAGTTGCTACCTCCAAGTATTTAGTACAGATTTGTTAAATAACTTGACAGTAGCTTTTCCATTCAATTCTATCCTTGCAGAGAATGCAGCTGGGAGTGGGGGCTCTGGGTTCCCTAAGGACAGGACTGTTCCTTTGAGCACTGTGGAGGCTGTACTCAAACAAACATTGTCAGTTGGTGGCCCACAGCCAGGCCCGGCAGCTGGGCTGGAAATACCCCGAATGGGTGAAGTTATACAACCAGACGGCAGAATGGAGAAGTAGTCCACACAGCACAGGGAAGCAGGAGGAGTGGGGACCATGAGAAGAAAGCTTTTCCTTATTCACAAAGTGTAGCTTTAACTGAAATGCAAAGTCTCATCACAGCCTCATTTAGGTGTTTATTAGACACTGTAGAATCACACTCGCTGGGGCTGTATGCTAGCTCCAATCCTTCCTTACCACGTGAGCTTAGGAGTTAACGTGACTTTTCTGTGCTTAGTTTCATAATCCACCCTCCATCTGCAAAATGGGGATCATAATAGTAATTTATGGTTATTCCTTATGATTTGCTGTATTAACGTAAAAAAATTCCTGTAAAATATTCAGAACAGAGTCTAGCATTTAATAAGCATTCTGTAAATACTAGTTGTTATTGTTTTTTAAATAACTTATCCTGTAGTTTGAATACAGCTGTAGAGTTTTTATTTCAGAAGCAAAATCCTGATAACCTGTTTCCACTTGGCTCAATTTAATCTGAACTCAATTAAAAACCAAAAGAGAACTGAAGTTATCATTTCATTTATGCATAGAACAATGGCTGGAAGCAAATACACCTCAATTTAAACAGTGGATGGGATGGAACTATGAGTAAATTTTGTTCTTCCTTTTCATATTCTGTATTTTCCATCAACTATTTTTAGAGTTAAAGCCAATCATTTCAGACAAGAGGGACATTGTGAGCTATTTGTGGGAAATATCTTCTATCTGTTGCTTTCTGTAGGCAGAGACAAACGAAGGGGCTCCAGCTTGGTTTGGGGCAAGTTCCAATGCTGTTCACTTAGCTTGGAATGAGCCTCCTACCTCGTCTAATGTTGAGATTCTACCTACTTGGGACCCCTCCCCTCCTGGTGCCTCCCAGCCTTCTGCCTCCTCCTACCTGCAGCCTCACCTGGTGCAGGCTGGTGGTGAGGAGGAAACAGGTGGCCTGACTCCCCGGAGCCCTGACACTCTTTGGACCCAGCCTGGGTTCTGCCGGTTGTCCTCTTCGGCTGAGATCTCCAACCTCTGTTGATGCCACCTCTGCGTCCTTGCCTCATTGCCCTGCCTGCCATGACAGGCTTCTCCTGTTTCCAGAACTTCAGCAACTGCTGCATCCTTTTCTTCCTTCCATAGTCATTGCTGCTTTCGACAAGCAGCCTTTGTCTACCTGTCTGAGTTTTTTTGGTTTTGGGTTTTGTTTGTTTGTTTTTGGCTTATTTGTTTGTTTTACAGGATGATTCCATTAATACAGAGTCCAAAAACTAGCAAACTAGACCATATTTGCTGCAGGATGTATATGCAGGGGGCTTATAAAAAGCAGTGATCGTATCTGCGGGACTATTCTAAGCACTTCATATACATTCATCATATTTAATCTTTTAACAACCTTATCAGCCGGCATTCTATCATCTTCCAAACTTCCTGTCCCGCAGGTGAAACCCCTGGGAAATCTTTCAGAAAAATGCGCTAGGAAGACCAGGGCAGGACACAGCCCGGGGCAGCAAAGCCAGAGCCATGGGGGAGGGAAAAGGGCAGGGCCTTGCCTCTTCCGTGCCCGGGTCCTGCCTGACCTGTCCCCTCCCAGAGCCTCGCCCCCCATCTCCACGCCATCTGAGACCCGGGCAGGCACCGCGGCCGCGGGGCCTCTGCTTCCCCCAGAGCCGCCGCGCGTTCTTCGCCGGAAGGTGGGGAAAGGCCTCGGCCCACCGCATCGCGGCCGCCCGAGAGAGGCTCCAGCTCTCTCATGAGGGACTCGCGAGCAGCGAGGCCCCCGACTCTCAGTCTAACCTAACCAGCCCGAGGCAGGCGGGCCCCTGCGCGGTACTGTGCTCTCCCACAGCCTCTTGCTCCCTGCAGGGGGCCCTCGCTGTTCCACGAGCATTCCACGAGCAATGACTCGTGGCTCCGGGGAGGTCTCTGGCGCTATTGCCTGATGTGTACGCTGATGATGGCATTGGAATTCCCCTCCCACCTCCTGACCAGCTCCCCCTTGGGGGTTTCAGTCCCTGCCCCGCACCTCCCCTTCTGCTCATCCTCCCCGGCCCCTCAGCCACTTCCCGTTCTGCTCGCTCCCAGATGGGCAGCTCCGGCACCCCCACCCGTCTCCTGACTGCCCGACAGGCTTCCTTCTGCTGCTAATACTCAGCGTCTTCCTTTGGTTTGTGTTGCTAAAACAGAATACCGCAGACTGGGTAATTTATGAAGAAAAGATATTTATTTCTTACAGTTCCAAAGGCTGGGAAGTTCAAGGTCGAGAGGCATATGGTGAGGGCCTTCTTGCTGCGTCATCCCATGGTGAAAGTTGGAGGGCAAGACAGCACACACACAAGAGAGGCAAGAGAGGCTCAAACTTGCTTTTCTAACAATTCCACTCTTGTGATAACCAATCCACTCCTGCAATAACGGCCCACGCTCTCACAGAGACCAGCGTGCCTTCTGTATTTGCTCTCTCCAGGCCCCGCTGATTGGATGGTGCCCACCAACACTGAGGGCAGAGTCTGCTCAGACTCACCACTATCTCCTTTGGAAACACCCTCACAGACGCACCCAACATAATGCCTAACCAGGTTTCTAGGTATTCCTTAATCCAGTCTACATCACAATTCAGTCCACAAGTCCAGCCCTGGTCAACCTGGCACACATAAGCATCTCCTTAAACCATACTTCATTTCCAAAGAAAGACAATAACAAGGTAATAGTTCCACCTAACGTGATGCAACTAACATAATGAAACTTCCCTGTGTACAACCGAAAATCTACTAACCCTTTCCTCAGAATTTGGCTTTCGGGATCTTAATCTTTCAGGATTGTGATTTTCAGGATTTTAGATGTTACGTTAGAGATTTTAGGCTTTAGGCATTTTTTTTTTTTTTTTTTTGAGATAGGGTCCTGCTCTGTGCCCAGGCCGTAGTGCAGGGAAGTGATCATAGCTCACTGCAGCCTCTAACTCCTGGGTTCAAGCAATCCTCCCAATTTGGCTTTCCAAAGTGCTAGGACTATAGGTGTGTACCACTGTGCCCAGTTAATCTTTCTTATTTGTACAGATGGGACTCTTGCTATGTTGCTCAGGCTGGTCTCAAACTCTTGGCCTCAAGTGACCCTCCTTCCTTGGCCTCCCAAAGTGCTGAGGTTATAGGCATGAGCCACTGGACCCAGCTACTTTAGGGACTTTGATCTTTTGGGATTTCAGCATTTGAGATCGTGATGTTCAGGACTCAGCCTTTCAGATTTATGATGCAAACCTCCTGGTGCATTCCAGGAGCAATGAGGAGGCCAGTGTCATTGGAGCAGAGTCACTGAGAGAGAGAGTAGTGGAGCCCAGAGAGTAGCAGGGGTTGGGTCACACAGGGCCTTAAGTCACTGTCTGCTGAGTGCGATGGAATTCACTGGGAGATTGTGAGGGGAGGCTAAGTGTTCTGATATGGTTTTTGACAAAATTCCTCTGCCTTGAGACTTGAGAAAAGCAGGGCAAATGTGTCAGCAAGGAGACCAGCTAGCAGGCTATGGCTACAGTCCCCCTAAGAGATTATGGTGGCTGAGATTAGGGTGATAGCAGTAGAGGTGGCAGGAAATGGTTGATCTGGGTGGGATATGTTTTTAAGATGGAGCAAATGGGACTCCAGACCCCTGTGCTCAGGTGCCTGCTGGATACCTGCAAGTTCCCCTTGCACTTCAGACTCATCATGTCTGAAACTGAACTCGTTACCTTCCCCCAGAGAGCTTCCTCCCTCCTCTACTTTCATCTCTGTCATTCCCACTCCCAGCCAGAGAGTTGTCCAAACCAGAAACCTGGGCATCATCCTTGCCCCCTCTCTGTGTCCACCTTCCACATCCAATTGGGCACCCTGCCCCACCCACCCTGCTCTCCCCGTCTTCACTCTCACCTCCACTGTCTTAGTTCAGTCCCTCTGGCCTGGACTCTCTCAACAGTTCTCCTCCTCTGCCCTGGGCCCACAAACTCCACATGGCACCAGAAGCAGACCATGCCTGGGGGAAGCAGACCACAGCCGCTTAAAACTATTCTAAGACTCTCTGTTGCCGGTTAAATAAAATCCAAATCCTCTGGCCTAAAACGGTCCAAAAGAAATGTAACATGAGCCCCATATATAATTTTAAATTTTCTAGTAGCCACATGTAAAAAAGTAAAACAAAACAGATGAAATTAATTATAAGGATATGTGTGATTAACCTACTATATCCAAAATATTATCATTTTAACATGTAATTTTCAAAAGACAAAATTATAACATATTTGGCTTAAAGATCTTAAAAAGAGTTTATTTGTGATTCTAGACTACAGCAACGTCTCATTCTTTAAGATAGAAGGAATGTTCCGATGAGCTGAGCAGAGGAGCTCGGCTTTCTAGACAGTAAGGGCTGAAAAAAGCACAAACAAAAGTGGATTGGTTATTTCAAAGTTAAAGCACAGGGCTCTATCATGCTGGCTAAAACTGGCTCGTCTGGGGACTTGGCTATAGTCTTTCTCTCTCCTGATTTCTCAGAAGGGCAGATAAACAACTTAGATTTGGCTTGGTGGTGTGAAACCTCAGCACAAGTGACTCCACCTTGGTTTGGACTGTTGGGCCTAGCGCAGGAGCTCAGTCCAAACCAATGACCTCTTACAAATTTTATTTAACACGAAAAGTATTACTGATAAGTTTTGCATTCCTTTTTTGTACTAAGTCTCCAAAATCTGGTATATATTTCACACTTACAGCACATTTCAATTTGGACCTGCCACATTTCAAGTGCTCAGTAGCCTGTGTGGTTCCCAAACCCGACAGTGCAGCTCTTGCCCTGTCCCGAGGTCTATTCTCCCTCCTCTCCAGCCTCGTCCCTGCCCCCCTCCACTGTCCCTCACCGCTTGTTCCTTGTGCTCCAGCAGATCTTATCACCTTGTAGTACCCCAAACACACTGTGCTGTTTCATGACTCTTGACCCTTGGCGTGGATTCAGCGGTGTGCCGGAGCAGGTGTGCTGGAGCAGGCTTGCGTGGTCTCTGGAGCCAGTTGTGCACCTCTCTTCCCAGCTCCCCATTCAAGGTATCATACTGGCAGTTTGAAGTCAGCCAGGGTGGAAGTATTACGCTATAGAAATTGACAAACACTTTGCATAAATCAGGGCTTTTGTTGTGGAAGGGGGAACCACTTATTAAACATTTACTGGCATATCACTGCACATAACGCCTCCCCATAATGTTCTTCTCCCTCACCTAGTTCACCGGATAAACTTACTCACCCAGCTGTGTTTGTGCCCCTACTAGACTTTAAGTTCAGAGAGCAGAGCCTCATTTTCTGTGCCCAATGCTCAGCACCTGGTAGAATTCCTTTCTCTTCCTCTGTTTTCATTTCTCTTTACACCCTATTATAAGTATCACTGTGTATAAGAGGCCATAAAAAATAGACATTTAAAATATAAGTTTGAAAATGAAATCTCTCTGTCTATAAATCCTGGTTCCTCTACTTACTGGTGTTGTGGCCTCAGACAACCGTGCTTAACTATAATGAACATTGATTTCCGTATCTGAAAAGAGGTTTAAAAATACATTCACCACAAAGTTGTTATGATGATTATATCATATAAATTGTTTAGTCCACTACCTGGTATGTACCACAAGCACTGAAAAATGTTTAGATAATATTATTAAGTGTTTAAGTATTTAGCATGTATACAAAGTAGTTGCTCAAAACCTTTTTGTTAAAATAAATGTTGAATGAAATTGCAGAAATTCCTTGAGTCCAATTCAGAGAGTATATGAGTCAGAATTCCAGCTGAAGGCAGGCACACTCAAAGGGGTGACTAAGAGGAAATTTATTAAAGGACTATTTACAAAGGTCTAGGCAGGGTGACCACCTCTAGGCCTGAAGGTGCAAGGGGAGGCAGCGCTTACCTGAGCCTAGAGGAAACGTCAGTCAATAGGAGCAGCATTGTCCTTAAGGGAATCCGGTGCCGTCAAGCCATGGTGGGGGGTGGGGGTGGGCGGCTGGATAGACACCCTGCCTCACTTTCCTCCAGCTCTCCGGAGGATCTTCTGCCAGTGCTTCCCATGGGCCCAACCCGACTTCGAGTCTAGGTGCAGGGAGCCCGAGTGCAGTCCCTGCAGGCAAGCCACGTGGGCGGTGAGGTGGACAGAGAAGGTGGCAGGTGGACCAGAGGCCCAAATGGAGACTCGCAAGCCCAGAGAATCTTCAAGTGGGGCACACCCCTATCACCCTACAGGTGTTGGGTTTTGCTCACGATCCAGAGATAGTAACATTGTTACCGGGCAGGGTTTTTTTGGTATTAGCCCCAAGGGAAAGAATCAGATAACAAGCATTTATATGGGCTGCTTGGTTATCTTATTTACAGTTTTCTTCTCTCAAATTTAAGAAAGCTGAATTTACTCCACAACTCTTCACTTTGTTGGCATCTAACTACTCTTAGAGGGAGGAAGGCCTTTCCTCTGCCTAACTCAAATGATTCACACTACAACAGAAATATATTGTATCTTAAGCAGTTCTCCATAGAGCAAGAAATAAGGTTATATACATAATCTTAATTAAATTACCACTATGGTATTTTTACTTTGCAATTGATTGTCATAGTTCTTTTCATTTTTCTATGAGCCCCTCTCTAACCCTCTATTCAGTCTCTAGAAATGGCCTGTCAAATATCCTACTGATGTCAGAAGAGTTGTTAAAATGCTTGTTGGATTATATTTACTTCTTCTGTAGGCCTGTAAAAAGATTTATAGTTTTCTTGGAAAGGCCTGGAAGGAGGCTGTAATCATTTTCTGGCTTTGTTCTGGAACCTCTCCAGCTTCCCCACAAGGCTCCTTATGCCAGAGAGGATGGTTATGGCCAAGAGATCAATTTCATTTCCTGTCTGTCCTAAAATGTGGTGTTCTGAGTCTTCCCTTGTCCCTGCTAGCAATTTCTGAAGGTACTGGCTGAAGCCGATTCCACAGGGAAGAGGTGGGGAGGAAGGGGGCAGGCAGTGAGGGAATCAAATTCAAACATTCTGATTCCTCCAGTAGACTGTAAGCTCCATGAGGGCAGGGATTCACAGCCACCTGTCACCTGTGTCCCTAGCACCTAACCTGGTGCTAGGGCATTGGCACATTGTTCACAGGTATTCAATCTTTTTGTAGAACAAAGGCACACAATGTGCCAAACACTTGAAGACATTGGAAATGAGAAAACTGAGCACCCAGTATTATTTAAAATGTCAACTAGCCAACCAAGATTTTCTATGCAACTGTTATTCGTCCAGCTCTCTGCTCGATGCAGAAAAGACTAGATGAATCAGCTTCAGCCTCATCTTCAAGGAGCTCACCTCCAGTTTGGGAGGTAATCGTGTAATCTCATCAGCTATAATACGACTTAGTGGTATCATAGCCGACACAGTAGCCCAGTAGCCCACGGGGCCACTGGGACAGAACACCTAACCTTGACATGGGTGAGGATAGATCAGTCTAAGAAGGCTTCCCAGAGGAGGTGTCATTTGACCTGGATCAAAAAAGAAAAGTAAAAGATTTTCACACGTAGCATGGAGTAGAGGCATTTCAGACAGAAGGCATAGGATGGGCAATGCTATAGCTATTTGAAAGCGAATGCTATTTTGGGGGAAGAATGAAAGTTCAAAGTAGCTGGAGGCAATGTGGCACAGAGTGGTGGGAGAGGACACTGGAACAAAAATGTGAAGAAGCTTGGAAATTTTAAAACATGTATTGGAGGAAAACAGAAAAAATTTAAAATTGTCTATACTTCTCATCATTTATTATTAATAAATATTATATAAAGTAAGACATGGTAGAAATCCCCTCTCTGACCATCCAAAACCATCGCACCAAGGAAACCACTGCTAACAGTTGTTTTTCTTTTTCCTAAATTTATGCAGGCATTTTTATGCATGGATTTTTAGATCACATTTTAAACAGAAAGACTAAAGTATCCTACACCTATTGACCTGCAAGTTAATTTTTTCAGTTAGTAACATATTTTTACAGGTCAATTTACACAGAACTATTTTGTTATTTTTAACAGGCAATGAGGAACCAGTAACAGACTCCAAGTATGAGTGGATCAGATCTGTTTTCTGTGGGGGCTGGTTGGGGGAGAAGAGGACCTGTGCAGAGGGGCCGCACAGAACTACAAAGCTATTAGGAGTCCAGGTCTCTGTCTACTCTGTCTAGGGCCTCAGTCTCTGATTCCAGCTTCTCACTGGAGGTCCCCCTCATTGTCGTCTGTCCGTCTGCTTCTCCGTGCACGTGTGCCTCTCCCAGCTGCAGCAGGAGGCTGTGCAGAGCAGGCTCTAACTTCGACAGATCCGTCCAAACTGGACCCACTAGAATCAGAATCTGGCGGAGGCCTGGCCATCCCGTGTGTGTGTGTGTGTGTGTGTGTGTGTGTGTGTGTGTGTGTCTGTATCTGTGTGTCTTCAGGATTCTCTGGGCAATTTCAACATAGAACAAGGATGCAGAATCTCCAGTTTGGCACGTTCAGTGTCTCTGAGGCGCCATTTCCTAGTTCCCAGGAGAGAGGTTGTGACTGGTCCAGCCTGGGTCAGGCTTCCACTCTGGTCCAATGACCTATGGCTGCGGTGGCAGGGGCAGGACAAAATAAACGTGGCGTTAGCGCAGCCTCCGGGGCAAGGAAGTGGGGGGAGGGAGGCGTGGCCCCAACAGCATCAGGATTTTGTTGTGGTTCTACATGGCACAGGCAAGGCAGGTTTTGTGTTTACCTCTTGCTCCTTCCCCTGGGGACGAAGCTCTGACCTGAGTGGAAAATGAGTACTTTGTGTCACTGGCACAAAAGGACATAGGGGGTTAGTTAGTGCCTGGGTGTCATCTCCTGGCCCCCTGCTACTTGGCCTCCTCCTCCCGGGAGCCGGTGCTGCCTGACTGTGCCCTGGTCTCAGAGGCCCTAAAGCAAGTCCAGTTGGCAAAAAGCATGTCCCCTGGGAAGTGGAAGCAAACAGCTGTGAAAAGACATTCGGTTGGGATTGGCTTCTTGTTTGTCATCAGAATGAGTTACTGCGAGTGAATTGTGCCTTCACATCTCTGTCCAGATCTGGGGGAGGAAGGCAGGCGGGAATGAGCTGACCAGAGGAATCTGAGCCCTGGAGAAGCTAGCCCCGTGGTGTCTTCCCTCATATTTACCTGCGGTTGTTAGGCAGCTCCTCCCACTCGCCTAAGACCATCTCCCTAGATGGAGATGTCCTCACACCCGGCTGCAACGGAGGAAGCGGAACTGGGCTGCATTTGAAGGGACTTAGCCCAACCACAAGAGATTTCTGTTCCTGCTCCTCCAACTCAAAGTCAGATCACTCCGGGGACGTGGGTCCTAATGTAACTATCAAACTTCAAGAACAGGCCGGTGGTGGGTTTGAAACCAGAAGCCTCTTTTTGTGTGTGTTCTGCCAGGTTTTATCCTCCCTTTTAATATCCTAGTCTTGACCACAGTTTCCACAATGTTTTTATACTTTGCCCACTTGGTAATTTATGCATGTGTTTTTGAGTGACTACTTTTCAGTTCTGTTTTTATTTCTCTGGGAAAGCTAAGGGGGTTGTACTGTTATGCCTAGACAGAGGACTTACTGGAGATTCAGAAGACCTTAGGTCAAGTTTCAGACCTGTCAATTACTAGTTTTGTAACCTCAGGCAAATGACTTCAGTTTCCTTCCCCCATTCTCCTGTGGCTGTGTTTATACTTCTGTTACTATGTCTATCAAATGTCTGTGTCCTCCTGGAGATTTTGAACTTCTTAAGACAAAGCTTTTATCTATCTTGGTAACAAGCCCAGTGCCTGGCACAGTGTCTGACACATAGCAAATGCACAAAAAAACATAAAATTTAAACTCTCACAGTCTATGAAATTGGGACAATTATACCTAATTGTAAATATTAAATAAGATAATTCATGTAATTTATGAACCATAATGAATAATTATACATATATTTAAAAGTTGTAACAATGTCACTATACAATTTTGAACAGCTTTTTTTTTAAAAAAAAGGTTCTATTAAATTATTCTTACTTCACACTTGAAAAGTTTAGGGTAAAGGGGTTTATGAGGAAAAGTGAAGATTTCTCATCTGCAAGATTTTATTAATTACATTGTTTATTCTGTTTCTAACATAAGCCTCTGTTCTCACCTGTGATGTTTTTTCATTCAACTAGTTACATTGTTTAATGGTTGATATATTTGGTGTAAAGGATGATAGCTCTAACCAGTGTTTCTCAACCTTTGCACTCTTGACATTTTGGGCTGGATAATTCTTTGTTCAGGGTGGAGTGGGGGCTGTCCTATACATTTTAGAAAGTTTAGCAGCATCCTTTGCCCTCCACCCACCAGATGCAGTAGCACCCTCACCCTAGTAGTAACAACTAAAAATATCTCCAGACATTGCCAAATGTCCCCTGGAAGGGGAATGCAAAATCACTGCCCTCTTCTCTGTTCAGCACCACTACTCCGAAGTTTTGACTTAAATTTTTCTCTCTTACACCTTTTAGTATTAACTTTCTCAATATTTTTAATGTATGAGCTCAGGTCTCTTACGTGCCGCAAAGTAAGACCATTCTGAGTCCTCTCAAAGCATTTTCCACTGACTTGGGTTTGAAGACATGCATGTCCCTCAATACACCTGATTTCTCAGAATTTCCCTAGCTTGTCAGAGAAATTCCCTCTTTCTCCCTCATTCTTCCTCTATACGCAGGGTTGGCACAGATCAATCCTAGAATTTAATTCATCGTGGCTTCCAAGAAGCAAGCATGCTTCTTCCCTTAAGGCCTGGGAGGGCCTGCCTTCGCAGAGTTCCCCAGGTGGATTCATAATCGAGGCCCACTGTGAGCCTCACTGTACTAGAGGGGCCCTAGGTTTGCAGCATATGTACATTTGGGTGTGGTCATTTTATATTATCACAAAGAACAAATCTCTCGTAAGTAAACCATACCTATCTTCCTTTTTATACATGTACCTTTTCTCCTCACCTCCCTCCCCCTCCCTTTCTCTGTGTTTGGACTTACTCCAATTTATAGGCAATAACTTAACTTTTCCATCCCATTGATGGCTGCAGCCAGTGTCACAGTCCTCCTGCTGCAGACAAGATGCCTACTTTCCACCCAATCTCCTGTTTATCCTGCTTTGAAGAGTTCCAAAGTTCATAGTTTTATCTGATCTTCATTTTCTACAAGGTGCAAAAGCTGTGTTAATAGCCTCCACTTGTTTGCCTATGAACTTGTTAAGCACAAATTTACCGAGTACAAATGGTACCCACTCCTCTGAACACCTATGATACTGGTACTCACTTAACAAATGCCTTTTCCCTAATATTAATAGAAAGGATGCTACTTCCTCAGAAATTACCCTATGTAATTTACCATGCACACAGCTCAAATTCCTCCTTAAGGAATCACATTCTCGTGGACAAGAAAGAATGAGACCCTCTGTCATCTGATTGCTTATGCACACATTGAATGCCCAGTGTCTGAGTGGTGACACTTCTACAGTTGCTTTTGGCAAGAGATTTTGATAGCTTAAGATTGCTATCTTTACAAAGTAGCCTGACCAGCTACTTTTTAAGTTAATATTCTGAAGATGAGTTGACATCTGAAAAGACAGGAAAGTAGTTCATAGGAACCCATCTGAGGGAAAAATTTGGATGGGCTGTTTAATATGTCCAACATGTTTCAAAATAACTCTCTTCAGGCAGGGCATGCTGGCTCATGCCTAAAATCCTAGCACTCTGGGAGGCTGAGGTGGGAAGACTGCTTGAGCTCAGGAATTCGAGACCAGCCTGAGCAAGAGCAAGACTCTGTCTCTACCAAATTAAGAAAAATTAGCTGGGCGTGGTGGTGTGCACCTGTAGTCCCAGCTACTAGGGAGGCTGAGACAGGAGGATCTCTTGAGCCGAGAAGTTTGAGGTTGTTGTGAGCTAGGCTGATGCCACAGCACTCTAGCCTGGGCAACAGAGTGAGACTCTGTCTCAAAAATAAATAAATAAATAAATAAATAAATAAATAAATAAATAAATAAATAAATAAATAACTCTCTTCACATTGACAACCACTGTCACCACCACTACTTTGAGCTCTGACTTAGTGTTTGATGTACATTGTGTCATTTAAGCCTCACAACAGTACTGATGAAGTTTTACTGGAGATAAGTGTTATTATCTCCATCTTACAGATAAGGAAACTGAAATTCAAGCTGTGTGAACTTGACCGAGGACACACAGTGAAGTAGCAATCGTAGGACTCAATCCAAAGTCCAGCAGGGTGGGATGCTGGATATCGGCATCAAGAACAGGAACTTCTGTGAAACTCTGAAGTTCACTGAAGAGTTTCCTGTACAATCCCAACAACTATCACACTAAGAAAAGAAGTCCTTAAAAAAAAAAATCACAGAATAGTATGAAAAATACAAGATTAGGAATCAGAAGATCAGGATCTTAATCCCTACTTTACCACATTCTACCTGAATGATCATGGACAAGTGACTTACCATGGCTGAGCATCGGTTTTCTCATCTGAAATGGAGATTACAGGGCTGGTGTGAGTAATTATGTTTTAATTGCTATCCTCCACAAAAATGTAGTTCAACCATAAGCATTTCCCAGGAGTCACATCGCCAAATCATGGGAAGAACCTGGCTTCCCTGCTGCAATCAAGTGGGACAGCCATTGCCAAGGCTGTCCAAAGGCCGTGTTCTCTTTCCCATAGCATCAACGATGACACAGGAAGAGTGAGCCTGTCAGGCCTTGGGGGACTGCATCTCTAATAGGCTGGCCACATTTGGAACATAGTCGGGGCCTCTTCTGAGTAGCCACATGCAGAGGACAAACAGATGCGAGGGCATGCCTCCAAGTGGCTGGCCAGCACCCAGAGCCTTTGGAACACTGTGGTTAGCCTCAGACTCTGGTGGGAGGGAGCTTCCAAGTTAGTCGCTTCCACAAAAGTAAACCAAAATGAGCCATGTGAGGATGGAGAAACCACTAGAGACAGCTTTCCATGTAAGGATCACAATAAGGAATAAAAGCTGGAGATGGGAGAACTCTAAGAACAGGGGGGCTGATATTTCCATCTTAGTCAATATGTGAGACGTGTGGCCGGACATGAGCATGTGTGTGTGCATGTTCATGCTCGTGTGCAATGAAGGAAACCTCTGTGTATTCTTCTGCCTCCTCTTGGGTTGGTTTGCCAACTATGCTGTTCAACATCGTCCAAGCGGATTGGAAACTTATACAGTATTAGAGGGTGACCTTGTTCTTTTCGGTATTACAAAACTGCCCTTTAAAAAGTTTGGACCAATTCCATTTTCACTCTTGCAAACAGAGTATAAGAGGTTCTTTTTTCTTCACTGATGCCAACACTTGGTAATATTACTAGTGATATTATTATTCTTTCCAGATTTATTTTAAAATTAATACCTATATGTGATGAAAATTACATTCAAATAGTACAGAACACTAGGAAAAGTCTCCTCCCCCTCCTCGTTCCATCCCACTCCCCGTGGTGGTAACCAACTTCAACCAGTTCTGGTTTCATTTATTTTGGTGGTTGCCACAAGTACTAAATAATAAGCTTATACTTCTGTTTTTGACTTATCAACTCTGACAGTATTGGCTCCTGCCACATGAGGGTTTGTGCTAGCTTGTCCTCCCCACTCCCCGTCTCTTCTCACCATCATAATTTTAGACCGTATTCCACTAGACTTCTCACTATGGAAAGGAGAGACTCAACTTTTCCCTCCACCCTTTTCTCCTGCTTCCTTCACCTTCTAATTTCTGCCGTCACTACCATTCCTTTTATATTTATTGGGTTTGTAATGATTATGTTCTACTCTGAAACCAAAGTTAAGTTTTATTTGTCTAAAGATTGATTCTAGGCTGGGCACGTGGCTCATACCTGTAATTCTAGCACTCTGGGAAGCCAAGGCAGGAGGATCGCTTGAGGTCAGGAGTTCGAGACAAGCCTGAGCAAGAGCAAGAATTCGTCTCTACTAAGAATAGAAAAATTTATCCAGGCAACTAAAAATAGAAACAAAAAATTAGCCCGCCGAGGTAGAGAGTGCCTGTAGTCCCAGCTACTCGGGCGGCTGAGGCAGTAGGATCGCTCGAGCCCAGGAGTTTGAGGTTGCTGTGAGCTAGACTGATGCCACGGCACTCTAGCCCAGGCAACAGAGTAAGACTGTCTCAAAAAAATAAAAATAAAATAAAAACAAAATAAAGATTGATTCTAAATAATGAAAACCAAAAGACAGTTTTTATAATCCTGTAAATAAATGTAAATTATTTATTGAAGAATCAAGAAAGAAAATAACCCCAGGCCACTCAAAAGAAAAATGAATTCTCTTTTCTTACCGTAATCAGTTCCTTAGTTTAGATTGCTTCTCATCTGTATTATTAGAATAGAATTATACCTCTGATTTTTGTTCTTCATGGAGTTTCTACTTACTTTTCATTTTTTAACTAATTGACAATAGAAATATATATCCTCTTTATCATATCATGAAGATCATCCAATTTCTTAAGCATATCATTTTTGAATGGCTTAATTTTGTGTCATGTCTTCTAGGTATGTACTACAGATGTTACAAGGCTGTTTTTTTTTTTCAATTTTAATTACATCCTTAAATTATTTCTAATGTCTCTTGCAGCCCATGACTTTCTCTTTCTTGGATTCCTCTTTCATCTTACTGGGGTACACACATAGGTAGTCTTTCAGAATAGGTGAATAAACACTTGAGTCTTTGTTTTGTCTATAGATTAAATCTAAGAATCAATAATCAGTTTTTATATTATAATTGTATAGATAGTATTTACTGAAGAATTGGGTAGCATAGTTCTGAAAAACTATTTGCCCTGACAGATTGGTGAGTAGTTTGATTGAGTTGATAATTCTAAATGGAAAATCACATTCCCTTAGTACTACACAGGCATTGATTGCTCCGCTAGTTACTCTTTTAGCATCCAAACTTACTGAGAAGTAGGCCAAATGCAGGTTAATTCTTGTTCTGCTATATCCATCTTTACTCCCTGGAAAGATTGAGAATCTTCTCTTTAAAGCTCATGTTCTAAATTTTATCACAATGTATAATGGTTTATTATTATTATTATTCTTTTTGCTCAATCCTCAGTGGGTTCTTCCAATCTGAAGATTCTTGTCTATCCTTGGATATTTTTCCCCTCATCTTCTCTGTTCTTACTGGAATTCCTGCTAGATGGATGTTGTACTTCTTGAATTGATCCTACATGTCTTTTAACTTTGCCCTCATAATTTCCATCCTCTCTTTCTGCATTACATTGTGGAATATTTCCTCAGTTTTTTCTTCCAGCCCTTCTGTTGAGATGTTTAGGTGAGCCAGGGCTGTGTCTGGGGACCAACAGCTTTCACCTGTGTGGTTCCCTTGTTTTATCTGCAGGAAGCAGCCCTTGAGCAGCAGCTGCAGGTAAGTAGAAGCTTTGCCATGTTGCTCTTAGCAGGCTGGGGTGGGGTGAGGGGGAGTAGTCCAAATACCCACCAGGAAATACCCCTGGGTGGGATGAGACAAAAAACACACACGCTCACCACCATGTGCACACTCTCATTTGAGCCCTACACCTGCTCTTCCAAGGCCGCTCGCTGCCCCGCCTCCTCCCTAGGCTCTGCCCCACCAGGTCTCTTCACCTCCTCTGCACATCAGAATCTGCCTGCCACGGTCCCATTGTGCCTCCACTCTAGAGTCCCAGTTCTCTGCTAGACCAGGTGATGAAGCAAGTCATGCTAAGATGGGTACCAAGAGGGTAGTGAGAAAGCCACCCCATGGTGCCCACTCCTTTTAACCAGAATTCCTGGGGACATGAAAGTAGCATTGCTAAAGGCAAGAATTTCAAGCAACCTGGCAGATTATTGAGGAAGCAAGAGAGGAAGTTGGGGCCCAGATCGCCAAGGGTGTGTTTCATATCATGTGATGGTGTTTGGATTTGAGTTCATTCCGCGTGGTGAGGCGGGGACCTGCTGGTCCACAAGCCCCTCCTCATCGTGACAGCTGACATCCTATTTCCACACCTGGCTAAACGACAGGCGTGGCCTTGGCTGTACACACACACCACAGGCATCTCTTGCCTCCTGGTATACAATACAATAGGAACAGGGTCAGGTGGTTTTCAAGTCAAGGCCACAGGTCCCAAATGTTTTTTCTTTTTTTTTTTTTTTTTTTTGAGACAGAGTCTCACTTTGTTGCCCAGGCTAGAGTGAGTGCCGTGGCATCAGCCTAGCTCACAGCAACCTCAGACTCCTGGGCTTCAGCGATCCTACTGCCTCAGCCTCCCGAGTAGCTGGGACTACAGGCATGAGCCACCATGCCCGGCTAATTTTTTTGTATATATATTTTTAGTTGGCCAGATAATTTCTTTCTATTTTTGGTAGAGACGGGGTCTCACTCTTGCTCAGGCTGGTCTCGAACTCCTGACCTCGAGCGATCCACCCGCCTCGGCCTCCCAGAGCTAGGATTACAGGCGTGAGCCACCGCGCCCGGCCTCCAAATGTTTTTTCTTAAGCTCTGCGAGTGACCTCATTGGTAGAACCAGTGCCAGGCCAGGCTGGAAACCCGCTCAGAAAGTGTTTACTAAAGGGTGTGTTGAGAAGTAATCCTTTGGGTAAGGGAGGATTTTTCGCCCTTGGCAAAATAGAATTAGCTGTTTTCAAGTTAATGAAAAGAGGGGAAAAAACAAAAAGTAACAACTGAAAGATCCTTTAAAGGAAGTACAGACTTGGACAGACTAAGGAACACTTACAAAACAGCCCATCCTGCTGTCTGGTTCCAGCCTTGCAAGACTCAAGCCACAGTGACCTCGGGCCATCGAGAGAAGAAACCCGCTGGGGTTGGGGCTTGGGAGGAGGAGCGGTGTCCAGCACAAGCTGCGCAGGGCAGCAGTTTATCTCAAGGGCTTAAGATGGTGTAGCAGGCCCCCAGGGCCCGCCGCCTGCCTGCCTGGCTAGAAATCCGGCCACCCAGCGGCTCCGCAGTAACTCTGGGGATGATGGCCAGGTGGCAGGAGGGGGGCAAACCCAGCCATCCTCCCAGCTGCAGACAGGAAATGCCGGAGCACTGGGGATTGAGCATAATGGAGTTCATGAAATCACATGCTCTCTGGCTGGAATGAAATTTTCAGGTTGTCCAGTCTCACTCCCACCAGTCGGTGTCTGATTTCCCTCAGCAACATCTCACCAAGTGGTCATTAAGCCAGGGCTTGAATAGCCCCCATGACAGAAACTCTTATCCTTTAAGGAAGCCTATTTTGTCTTTGGACGGTTCTGACTGGGGCGGAGGGGGGGGGGGGCGGGGAGGGAATGGTCTTATCAACACTGAGTCCAAACGCCTTTGTTACTTCAGCTGCCCGGTGCGAGATGGTCCTCTGCAGGCACACGGAATAAACTTCTGCCTGTTTCGAGTGCCAGGTGTTCGTGTGAACACCTGGGTCTGCCACAGTGCAGGTCAGACTGGGCACCCTGTACCTCCAAGCACAAGTGACAGGGGCATCTTGAATTGCATGTCACAGAACAGGGAGGGGTATGCTTTGTTCACCTCTGATTCCTCAGCACTTGCCCAGTGACTGGCACTAGAGATACTCGATAAATATTTCCTAAGAAATGAATTCATAAGCCTAAGATTTTGGCATTTATTCTATCAGAAAACATAAAAGGCTCCAGATGGCTTTGTAAAACTTAAATATGATTTTAAAGGACATTCAAGACATCCTCAGCAAAGTCATTCTAACCACACCCTTAACCCAGAACACTCAGCCCAGGGTCGGTACCAAACATTGCGCTATGCTTTTGCAAGGGGTCTCTACTTGAAGAGTGTCTCCTTTACCATATTGAACATTCCTCCAGAAGTTCCAAAAAAAGTCATTTTGGTTTATTGTATAACTCCCAATAAGTGTTAGGACAGTACTGGGTAGACTTTGAGTAGTAAAAATGTTCCAAACCTGGTCTATATTAGGTACTCACACATATTTATTGAATGAATGAATGGCAGAGAGGCTTTATTTTTGTAATAAATTTTAAAAGATACAAACTTTGTTGTTTTGTAAAAGTACAGAAGTTGGATTATTTAAATTTTACTTCTTACAAACATAAATGTTCATAGATACACACACACATTGTTTTCCCTCTCTTAACTTTGAATAATTCCTGAATGTTTTGACCTTACTCAAGGTTATTTTTCAAAAATAAAAGTTTCTATTACTTCATTGAAAACTCACCTATAACATTTTTGCTCTCCCCCAATCACAGACTCTGGGTCTTATCTGTAGATAAGATAATAATAATAGGAATTAATAATGTTTATACTCTGAACTCTAAAATAAGCACTAAAATAACACAATAAGGAATTCTAGGTGTGGGGGCAAGGGGAAACGTCTCCTTTCCCCTGAAAGTTTGCTGAAAGATCAACTCACAATTAAGGCAGATTAATAAGAGAAAGAGGTTTATTCACCATGCTCACAGAGAGAATCACAGATTGATTACCCAATATCCCAATGGGGTCCAGAAATTTATGTACACTCCTTTTAGAGAGGAGGGGGAGATGAGGAATATAGGTCATTCTCTTTAGGGGCAATAAATAGTTGTTAGGGGGGATGAATGGATGGGGGAAACAGATAGACATGTAAATGATTCTTTGCAAATTAAATTAACCTGAGAGTCAGGTGTTATATTTAAAATGATTTGGGCCAAGTCTGGTTGCATTTGTGATTTTCTTTCCTGCAATATAGTGAGAAAACAGGGAGGGTAAGGGAAATCAATTGTTCTTTTGGATGGACCCATCTGGTTTATGCAGACAGAGGGAAAGCCCCTTCCAAGGCCTGTTGCTTTCTAAGGGCCTTTAATTCAAAATATTCTTTATAACAAGGAGTCATATTTGGGGGTGAAATTTCTGGAGCTCCTTCATGGGTAATAAGCCAAGAGAGGAGATAATATAGAATAATTTCTTTTTATACACAAAAGAAGGCAGAAAAAGAGGGAAAATGGAACAAAGAACAGACAGGACGTAGAAAACAAATAACAAGATGGTAGATTGAGGCTCAACCATCCCAATAATCACATCAAATGTAAACATCCCAATTAAAAGGCAGAGATTAGATTAAAAAAATAAATAAAAAGCAAGACTCAACTAAATGCTGCCTATAAGAAACTTACTTTAGGTAAAAAGACACAAATAAATGAAAGTTAATAGGATGCAAACTGTAATCTAAAGAAAGCTGGAGTGGCTGTATTAATATCAGAAAAAGCAGCTTTGAGAGCAAAAACTATAATTAGGGATAAAGAGAGTCATTTAATAATAATAATAAAGGTGTTGAATTATGAAGAGGAGATAGGAATCATAAATGTTCTTACCTCTAGAAACTGACCTTCAAAATACATGAAACAAATATGGATAAAATTGCAAGAAGAAATTGACAAATCCACAATTATAATTAATTATTTCAGTACTCCTCTCTGAACAGTTGATAGAGGTATAAAGAAAATCAGTAAAGATATTGATGACTTGAATGACGTTATCAACCAACTTGACCTAATTGACATTTAGAGAACATTTCACAAAAGAAAAAAAAAAAAAAAAAAACAACCAGCAGAGTACACATTCATTTCAAGTGCATATAGAACATTTTAAAAGATAGACCATATTCTGGGCTATAAAATAAGTCTAAGTACATTTAAAAGAATTCAGGTTATACAAAGTATATTCTCTGATCAATATGGAATTAAATTAGAAATAAATTACAGAAAGATATATAGAAAATCTCCAAATACTTGGAAACTAAATTTCACATTTGTAAATAATCCATAGGTTAAAAACAAAATCACCAGGGAAATTAAAATGTATCTTGAAATAAATAAAAATGAAAATAGAACATATCAAAATTTGTGGGACACAGTTCAAGCAGTACAGGAAATTCATAACATGAAATGCTCCTATTAAAGAAGAAAAGTCTCAAGTCAGTAACTTCAGCTTTGATTTTAAGAAACTAGAGGCCAGGTGTGGTGGCTCCCAGCACTTTGGGAGGCTGAGGTGAGAAGATTGCTTGAGGTCAGGAGTTCCAGACTAGCCTGGGCAACAGAGTGAAACTCTGTATCCACAAAAAACTTTTAAACTTTTAAAAAATAAACTAGATAAGAACAAAAATTAAAAGCAGTATAAGCAGAAGAAATGAAATAAAGGTTAAATAAAAAGTCAATGAAAATGGGGTTGGAGAAAAAGGCACTAACATAAGTAACTTTGAAAATGAGTGGAGTCTGCAAGACTTAAGGCAAAAGGAATGGCACATAAGCACTGTCCTTTAGTTGATAAAGCTGTTTTGCATGGGGACACAAGTTAACAATTCTAATATCATTACACAGGTACACTGGAATTGAACTTTTAAGTAAATGGATGGTGAATGGCAGAAGCCTAAGGACTAGGATTAGAACCCATAATACATAAATAACTTTTAAAACTCAACAGTAAAAAAGAAATCCTACTGGAAAATGGGCAAAAGATATCAACAGGCATTTACTGAAGAAAATATACTGATAAAAAATTAAACACATCTGAAAGTATTCAACATCATTAGCCATTAGAGAAATGAAAATTGAAAACCAATAATAGATGTCACTACACACCTATCAGAATGGCTAAAATAAAAAATAGTGACAACACCAAATACTGGCAAGATATGGAAAAACTAGCAGGTGGGGATATAAAATGGTACAGCCAGTCTGGGAAACAGTGGGGAAGTTTCTTATTAAATATACAACTGTCATACAACCCAGCAATTGCAATCCTGGGCGCATATACTAGAGAAATAAAAATGTCTGTTCACATAAAACCTGTTCACAAATGTTCATAGCAGCCTCATTTGCAATACCAAAAGTTGGGAACAACCCAGTTGTCCTTCAACATTCAAATGGCTAAACAAACTGTGGTATTTCTATTAACATACCATAGAATATTACTTAACAATAAAAAGGAACAAACTTGTATGAATCAACTTGTATGAACAACTTGTATGAATCTCCAGAGAATTACTGGAAAAAAAGCCAATCTCAAAAGGTTGCATAGTGGGTGATTCCATTTATATGACATTCTTGAAGTGACAAAATTATAGAAATGGAGAACAGATTAGTGGTTTCCAGGGATCAGGAACAGGTTGTGAAGAGGGAATTAGTTGTGGCTATAAAAGGGCAGCCAAAATTCTTGTGGTAATTGTGCAGTTCTATAGCTTCACTGTATTAATGGCAATATCCTGGTTTTTATATTGTATTGTAGTTTTGCAAGATGTTACCTTTGGGGAAACTGGATCTCTCTATATTATTTGTTTCAAAACTGCATGTGAATCTACAATTATTTCAAAAGGAAAAGTTTGATTAAAAAACCAAAAAAAACTATTTTATTTATGTTTGATGAGGAAATTGATATTAAAATTTTAGAACAGTATCATTTACAATAACATCAAAAACTGTTAAACACTTTGAGATCAATCTGACAAAAGCTAGGCAAGACTTGTACACTGAAAACAACAAAAAATTGCCTATAAAAATTAAAGAAGACCTAAATAAAGAGAGAGAGAAACTGTGTTTACTTATTAGAAGACTCAGTAGCATTGAGATGTCAATTTTCCCCCAAATGATCTATAGATTCAATAGAATTACAGTCCAAATTCCCGTAGGCACTCTTTAGAAACTGACAGATTGGTTGTAAAATTTATATGGAAATGTGAAGGACCTAGATAAACCAAAACAAAATTCAATTCTGAAAAAGAAAAATCTGGAGAACTTACACTACCTGACTTCAAGATGTATTACAAAACTGCAGTAACCAAGATAGTGTGATATTAGTGTAAAGTTAGACAAATAGATTGATGAAACAGAATGGAAATCCAGAACTAGTCAAATGATTTTCAAAACAGGTGTTGGCAATATGTGAAAAAACTGCAACCCTCATACACTGCTGGTGGGAATATAAAATAGTATAACCATGTTGTAAAACAGTTTGGAAGTTTCTTATAAAATTAAACATATTCCTGCCATATTCTCCAGCTATTTCCTCCCAAATTATTTACCCAAGATAAATGAAAGCACGTGTTCATAAAAGACTTGTTCACAAACATACATACCACCCTTACTTGTAATAGCCAAAACCCAGAAATAATACAAATGTCCATCAGCAGGTGAATGGATACACGTGTTATGATGAAATACTACTCAGCAATAAAAAAGAATGAACTGTTGATAAAAGCAACAACATGGATGGGTCTGAAAATCATTATGCCAAGTGAAAGAAGCTACACAAAAAAATAACTAGAATTTGTATAAAATTCTTGAAAATGCAGCTAATCTACAGTAACTGAAAGCAGATCAGTGGTCACCTGGGGATGGAGGGGAAGGAGGGGAAGGGCAGGAAGGAGGGATCACAAAATGAGGAAAGTTTCAGGGGGATGGATATGTTCCTTACCTTGATTTTGGTGATAGTTTCACAGGCATATACATATGTTAAAACTTATCAAACTGTATACTTTAAATACATATAGTTTATCATGTCAATTATACTTCAATAAAGCTTTTTAAAAATATATATACAGACTCCCAAGGCCCAGAATCAGAATATTCAGGGGTGAATCAGAATATTCAGGGGTGAGACACAGGAATCTAACATATAACCTGAATTTCAAACCACTGAGGTTGGCTATCATGTAACAGAGGGAAGGGCTTGAGGGGAAAAAAAGATTTTCTGTCTCTTTAAAACTTCCCCCACTCTTTTAGGGGACATGCAGCCTGGCCTTCATTCCTGAGGCAAGTTTAGTTCTTTGTTAAAAGAGATAACTCCCAGGTGGCACCAGTGCCACAAGTGGGCAGCTGGCAGAGTTCACAGGCTTTGTCTTTGGCAGAGATGGGATGATTAGAATAGTTAATCACAATAGCCTAGAACTGAGGGGCCCTCCTTTTAAAAGCTTTGTATTTCTTCCTATGTTCAGGAAATTTGGATTTTGAGATGAGAAAGTCTACCATTTTTCCTCCTTTGCCAGCAAAATAATCTCTTTCCTCCTCCCCAAAACACTTGTCCTCATTCTTCTGATTCAGCCTCATGGACAAGTGTCAAGTTTTCGGTAACAATCATAGGAGATAAGCTAAAAGCATCAGAGAGAATGGGATAGGACAGAATATAGTGAGATGTCATTGTGCAGACCTGGAAGTTCTAGCTATAAAGTTCTATGACTTGCAATACACATACATAGGCTTTCTGAAAGGGAAGTGACAGAATCAAAACAAAGCTTCCCCAACTTGACAGCTGAAGAAGGTTGAAAAGTGGTGCGTTCTTTGTGTTCACAGAACAGTGACAACGGTGTAAAGGAAAAACAAAAACCTCAGGACCCCACCCCCCAAATTTATTATGCCAAAAGGGAGAACTGAACCCGAGAACTGAGTGATACAAGCACTGCCATCCTCTCCCCAGTGAGGTACAGGGGGTCTCTAAGAAATAAAGGGGCTTAGAAAATGACTAAACAACAACACAGGAAGATGGCGGAGTGGAGGTGACCTCCTGGATTTGTGCTCCCGGAGAGGAAGGCGTGGATCTCCACCTGCCACAACACTGGAGGATTGCTCCTCCACAGGAAGGGTGAGGTGAACCCACGGAGAATCACCGTGGGACACGGGGAACAGGAAAAAACAGAGACGAGTGGGAAATCAGACCCAGATAATTTGGAGAGTGCGGGACGGAAAACAGACAGCGGAGTGTGGGACGGCCGTGCCTGCCTCACCGGCGAGTGGGGCGGGTACAGCCCCACAGCAAAGCGGCTTGATCTCCCCACTGACCCCCACATCCACTCGGTCAAGGATCTGACTGAAATCGGTGCAGAATCACCGCGGGAGACCTGGAGCTCCAAGGACAGGTGACATAGGCGGGCGAGAGCTTGGACTCTGGCGGGTCTCCGGCGCCCTATCTCTTAAAGGGACAGACGCGGGCCTGCGCCGAGGCGAGAGGCCGCGAGCGTGAAATATTAAAGCGGGACTTTTTTGCTTTTTTCTGCCCCTACGGCAGCTCTCCGGCTGGGGAGCTGCTGTGGGCCCTGGCGCCTGCCGAGCTCTGAACGCTCTCCCCGGGCGCCTGCAACCGGCGGATGCGCGGTCGCCATCTTGGTTCCCACAGCTAAGCCTCTGGCGGGTCTCCGGCGCCCTATCTCTTAAAGGGACAGACGCGGGCCTGCGCCGAGGCGAGGGGCCGCGAGCGTGAAATATTAAAGCGGGACTTTTTTGCTTTTTTCTGCCCCTACGGCAGCTCTCCGGCTGGGGAGCTGCTGTGGGCCCTGGCGCCTGCCGAGCTCTGAACGCTCTCCCCGGGCGCCTGCAACCGGCGGATGCGCGGTCGCCATCTTGGTTCCCACAGCTAAGCCTCTGGCGGGTCTCCGGCGCCCTATCTCTTAAAGGGACAGACGCGGGCCTGCGCCGAGGCGAGGGGCCGCGAGCGTGAAATATTAAAGCGAGATTTTTTCTTTTTTCTTTTTTTTTTATTTTATTTCTCTCTCTCTTTCTTTCTTTCTCTTTTCTTTCTTGTTTTCTCTTTATTCTCCTTGTTATTCATATTGTTTCTCTCTCTCTCTTTTTTTTTTTTCTTTTTCTTTTTTTTCTTTTTTTTCTTTTTTCCTTTCCGGTGGCCCTCCAGCCCAAGAGCTACTGTATACTCCTGAGTGCTCCAGACCCCCAGCTCTGATTCCTATTGGTCCCTGAATATTGCCCCCCAGTACCAGTGAACTGCGGGTGGGCAGCAGCAATCGTGCGGGCCAAGGTCTAACTGCTGCAGAGCCATAGGGTGCCAGGCGGCTCCCCAGGAGGCTCCATCCCCTGATCAATAGACCCTCTCCAGGTCCCCTTCCCAGGTGTGAACACTGAGTGCTTCCCCAGACGCAAGAGTGTGGAGCCTGGACCTTGGGAACACTGGGACAGTGTAGACCTTTGCCCGTGGGAGCTGCAGCAGCTGGGGCACTGAGGGAGTGAGGGCACTGCCTCCTCTGCCTAGCCAGTGTCTTTCCTGCAGAAAGAGACAGAAACCACACATCCAGAGGAAGAACCAAAAGTCAGGGGGGGAAAAAGAAGGAAGAGGAAGAGAGAGGAAGGGAAGAGAGAAGAAAGAGGAAAAAAAAAAAAAAAAGAAAAAGAAAAAGAAGAAGGAAGGGAAAGAAAAAGAGAGGGAGAAGAGGCTTTCTGCTTGCAAATAGTGTGAATCCTGCCTACTAACTGAAAGTCCACAACACAGTGATTTAACTTGCCAAACTGGTCTTAGGTCAAGCCAACCCTCTGGGGGTGGACCCATCAGAAGCAGTCCCCCAACTGAGATAGAAAAAAGAAACTCTAAACAGCACACAACAGTCTCCCCCTATAGATAAAGGAAGCAACATTCCTAGACTGTTCCACAGCCTAAGAACAGAGTACAAGACGTGCTGTTAACTAGACTAAAGCTGTGAGAAAAGATCTAACGATAGAGCCAGATGGGAAGGGCTCAGCGGAAAAATATGGGGAGCACAAAAAACCAAACGGAAACCTCGCCCCCAAAGAGAAATACCAACTCTCCTCCAATTGGCACAAGCCAGTTTCAGAATACCAACATGTTACCAGAAGAATTTCAGTCTTGGGTTATAAATAAGCTGAATGATATACAAGAAAAAATTGATATCCACCGCAAAGAAACCGCAAAAAAATTCCAGGATTTGGAAGAAAAATTCACTAAAGAAATAGACGTATTGAAAAAAAAACAAACTGAACTCCTAGAAATGAGGGATTTATTCAGGGAGCTACAAAACACAGTGGAAAGTCTCAAGAACAGGGTAGATCAAATAGAAGACAGAATCTCAGAAATCGAAGATAACTCTTTCCAATTAAATAAGACAGTCACAGAGATAGAGCAAAGAAATAAGAAAAAAGATCAGAGTCTTCAAGAAATGTGGGATTATGTGAAGAAACCTAACGTGAGAGTTATAGGCATCCCTGAAGGTGAAGAAGATAATAAGCAAGGGCTGGATAAACTATTTGAAGACATAATAGAAGAAAATTTCCCAGGCCTTGCTAAAACTTTAGATATACAGGTTCAAGAAGCTCAAAGAACCCCTGGTAGATTCATAGCAAATAGGAAAACACCATGCCACGTAGTCGTCAGACTGACCAAAATATCCACTAAAGAGACCCTTCTTCGAGCTGTAAGGAGAAAGAAACAAGTAACATACAAAGGGAGACCCATTAGAATTATGCCAGATTTCTCAAATGAAACTTTACAAGCAAGAAGAAGTTGGGGCCCCATTCTCACTCTTCTGAAACAGAATAATGCCCAGCCTAGAATCTTGTACCCAGCTAAGCTAAGCTTTCTATATGAAGGAGAAATTAAGACATTCTCAGATAAACAAGGACTGAGGGAATTCACCAAGACAAGACCACCCCTCCAAGAAGTACTCAAAAGAGAGTTACACAAGGATCATCACAACAAAGGCCCACGAATGTAAAACCACCCAAGAACTAAAGATCAAATTCTAGCCACCACAATGGCTCAAGAGAGAAAACATAGAAAAGAGGTTCTACCCAATAAGATAAACAGAAATCTGTCCCAATTATCAGTTCTCTCACTAAATGTCAATGGCCTGAATTCCCCACTCAAGAGACATAGACTGGGCCAATGGATAAAAAAACACAAACCAAGTATCTGCTGCCTTCAGGAAACACACTTAACCGGCAAAGATGCATTTAGACTGAAAATAAAAGGATGGAACTTGATATTTCAAGCAAATGGTAGCCAAAAGAAAGCTGGTGTGGCAGTTTTAATTTCCAATAACTTAGTCTTTAAACCAACAAAAGTAATAAAAGACAAAGATGGTTACTACATACTGGTGAAAGGCACAATTCAACAAGAAGACATAACCATACTTAATATATATACACCCAATCTAGGTGCACCCAGATTCATAAAGCAAATCCTACTCGATCTAAACCAAATGATAGACAACAACACTTTAATAGTTGGAGACTTTAACACCCCACTGACAGCACAGGACAGATCCTCCAAGCAGAAAATAAGCAAAGACATAGTAGACTTAAACAGAAGGCTAGAACAAATGGGCCTGACTGACATCTACAGGACATTCTACCCTAAATCCACTGAATATACATTCTTCTCATCGGCTCACGGAACATTCTCTAAGATTGACCATATCCTAGGCCATAAAGCAAGTCTTAAAAAAATTAAAAAAATAGAAATCATACCCTGCATCTTCTCAGATCACAATGGAATAAAAGTAATAATGAACCCTAACAGGAACTCTCATTCCTACTCAAGGTCATGGAAGCTAAACAACCTTCTTCTGAATAACAATTTTGTAAAGGAAGAAATTAAGTCAGAAATCAAAACATTCTTTGAATTAAATGACAAAGGTGACACAACTTATCAAAATCTATGGGATGCAGCTAAAGCAGTCCTGAGAGGAAAATTCATTTCCATAAATGCCTATTTCAAAAAGACAGACAACTTACAAATAGACAACTTAATGAATAGACTCAAAGAGCTGGAGAAAGAAGAACAGACTGACCCCAAACCCAGCAGAAGGCGAGAAATTGTTAAGATCAAATCAGAATTAAATGAAAAAGACAACAAAAATACTATAAGGGAAATTAATAAAACAAAAAGTTGGTTCTTTGAAAAGATAAATAAAATAGACACACCACTGGCCAGACTAACCAAGAGCAGAAAAGAAAAATCTTTAATAACTTCCATCAGGAACATGAAAGGAGAAATCACAACCGAAGCCACAGAGATACATGACATTATCTATGAATATTACAAAAATCTTTATGCACACAAATTGGAAAATGAGGAGGAAATGGACAAATTTTTAGAAACACACAGCCTTCCCAAGCTCAGTCAGGAAGAAATAGAATTCCTGAATAGACCAATATCAAGAACTGAAATTGAAACAGCAATAAAAAACCTTCCCAAAAAGAAAAGCCCTGGTCCAGATGGGTTCACACCTGAATTTTACCATACATACAAAGATGAACTGGTGCCCATCCTACATAAACTATTCTTCAATATTGAGAAGGATGGAATTCTCCCCAACACATTCTACCAAGCCAATATAACATTGATACCAAAACCAGGAAAGGATGCAACAAAAAAAGAAAACTACAGACCAATTTCTCTCATGAACGTAGATGCAAAAATTCTCAATAAAATCCTAGCAAATCGTATCCAAGTGCTGATTAAAAAAATAATTCATCACGACCAAGTAGGCTTCATCCCAGAGATGCAGGGGTGGTTCAACATACGAAAATCTATAAATGTAATTAACCACATAAATAGAAGCAAAAATAAAGACCATATGATCCTCTCAATAGATGCAGAAAAAGCATTTGACAAAATTCAACACCCTTTTATGATAAAAACACTTAACAACATAGGCATAAATGGGACCTACCTAAAAATAATACAAGCCATATATGACAAACCCACAGCCAACATCATACTGAATGGGGAAAAATTGAAAGCATTCCCACTCAGAACTGGAACCAGACAAGGCTGCCCACTGTCCCCATTACTTTTCAACATTGTATTGGAAGTCCTTGCGAGAGCTATCAGACAAGAGAGCAGAATCAAAGGTGTCCAAATAGGGACAGAAGAGATCAAACTCTCACTCTTCACTGATGATATGATGTTGTATCTGGAAAACCCCAAGGTCTCCACCAAGAGACTCCTGGAATTAATTAACGAATTCAGTAATGTCTCAGGTTACAAAGTCAATACACACAAATCAGAGGCATTCATATATGCCAATACCATTCAATCGGAGAACCAAATTAAGGACTCAATACCTTTCAAAATAGCAACAAAGAAAATAAAATATCTAGGAATATATTTAACTAAAGAAGTAAAGGACCTCTATAAAGAGAACTATGAAACGCTAAGGAAGGAAATTGCAGAACACGTAAATAAGTGGAAATCCATACCATGCTCATGGATTGGAAGAATTAACATCGTTAAAATGTCTATACTACCCAAAGTAATCTATAGATTCAATGCAATTCCTATTAAATTACCAACATCATTTTTCACAGATTTAGAAAAAATAATTATACACTTTGTATGGAAACAGAGAAGACCCCGTATAGCAAAAGCAATCTTAAGCAATAAAAACAAAATGGGAGGTATTGATTTGCCAGACTTCAAACTATACTACAAAGCTGTGGTGCTTAAAACTGCTTGGTATTGGCACAAGGGCAGGGACACAGACCAGTGGAACAGAACAGAAAACCCAAATATAAAACCATCCTCATATAATCATCTAATCTTTGACAAAATAGACAAAAACATACTCTGGGGACAAGAGTCCCTATTCAATAAATGGTGCTGGGAAAACTGGATAGCCACATGTAGAAGACTGAAACAGGACCCACAGATTTCACCTCTCACAAAAATCAAATCACGGTGGATAACAGATTTAAACCTTAAATGGGAAACGATTAGAATTCTAGAAGAAAATGTAGGAAAGACTCTCACAGACGTTGGTCTAGGCAAAGAATTTATGAAGAAAACCCCTAAGGCAATTGCAGCAACAACAAAAATAAACGAATGGGACCTGATTAAATTAAAAAGCTTCTGCACAGCCAAAGAAACAGTCACGAAAATAAACAGACAGCCTACAGAATGGGAAAAAATTTTCGCATACTACACATCAGATAAAAGACTGATAACAAGAATCTATTTAGAACTCAGGAAAATCAGCAAGAAAAAATCAAACAATCCTATCAAAAAATGGGCAAAGGACATGAATAGAAATTTTTCAAAAGAAGACATAAGAATGGCCAAAAAACGTATCAAAAAATGCTCAACATCCCTAATCATCAGGGAAATGCAAATCAAAACCACAATGAGATACCACTTAACTCCGGTGAGAATGGCCTTTATCAAAAAATCCCAAAACAACACGTGTTGGCGTGGATGCGGAGAGACAGGAACACTCATACACTGCTGGTGGGAATGCAAACTAGTGCAACCCCTATGGAAAGCAATATGGAGATACCTTAAACAGATTCAAGTAGACCTACCATTTGATCCAGCAATTCCATTATTGGGCATATACCCAGAAGAACAAAAGTCATTCTTTAACAAAGACACCTGTACCCGAATGTTTATAGCAGCACAATTCACAATTGCAAAGATGTGGAAACAACCCAAGTGCCCATCAATCCACGAATGGATTAGTAAACTGTGGTATATGTATACCATGGAGTACTACTCAGCTATAAGAAATAACGATGATACGACATCTCTTTGGTTCTCCTGGAGAGAGCTGGAACCCATTATACTAAGTGAAGTATCCAAAGAATGGAAAAACAAGCATCACATGTACTCACCAGAAAACTGGTTTCCCTGATCATCACCTAAATGTACATCAGGGAAGGATACCAATTGGATATCAGACTGGGATGGGGGGGTGAGGGGGGGAGGGGATGGGTGTATGCCTACATGACGAGTGCATTGTGCACCCTCTGGGGAATGGTCATGCTTGAGGGTGCAGACCCGGGGAGGTGGGGGGGGGGAGGGGATCGAGGTATGAATACATGGCGAGTGCCAGGCGCACTGTCTGGAGAGTGGGAGCGGACGCGCTTGGGACTCTGACTCGGGGGGATGGGCGGGACAGGGACAATGTATATGACCTGAACTTATGTACCCCCATGATGAGCTGAAATAAAAAAAAAAAAAAAAAAAAGAAAATGACTAAACAGGATTTTTCTCTTTGGACTGGGTATGGGAGGGAGAAAAGAAGCCTGGCCGGCAAGCTGGTCTTGTTATGCAGATAAACCTAATGATAACAGCCCTCAGGGACATGTTTTTATTCAGACTTTTAAAGGTGCCAGACTCCATGCAGACCTGTCCCAGATCAAATAGGCAAGCCCTGGCTGCATTCAACAGAGACCCTCTACAAATGCAAATCTCTCCCCCAGCCTCCCCACCTAGACAGCCTTACAGCATATTCCTGCTTGCCCACAGCCATCTGAAAATATGACAAAGACATGCATATTGGGTTAAAATATTTCTTATTTCCTTCAGCCCAAAAAAAAAAAAAATTCCTTCGAGATATACACCCTTATAAAATAAGTGCATGTCAATTATAACCTTAGGACTACAGCCTGAATGAACTCTTAAATGTCGATTACAAGTTTATCTCCACAGATGCAAATCAAGGAAGAGATATGACCACTCTACTACCTGCCCAGAGAAGATTCACAACATTGACTACTTGCTCTACCCCCCTTTTTGAACATTCATCTTATCTCATGTAGATTTACTGGGCACCAGATAGAACTTCACAAGAATACCATCAACTGCATCACTCCTCACCCCTCCCTTTCTCCTGTGCACCTCCTTTTTCCTTTCGATGCAAAATTCTCAGACTCTTCTAGGAAAAGCCCAGTCCACAACACATAATTTGTGGGCTGTGCTTTTCCCAGGTGCATCCTTAAAATCTTGGTTTAATAAACCTCGGTTGAGTATGACTCTCTCAAACCGGAAGATTCACTGAAAGATCAACTCACAAAAAAGCAGATTAATAAGTGAAAGAGGTTTATTTACCATACACAAGGGGGTAATCACAGAGTGATTACTCAATATCCCAGTGGGGTCCAGAAATTTATATACGCTTCTCTAGAGGGGAGGAGGAGATGAGGAATAATAGATAATTCTGTTTAGGGGCAATAAACGGTTACTAGGGAGGATGAATAGATACTTGGGAGAATGGATGGGGGAAACATTGACTTGGGAATGATTCTCTTTGTAAATTAAATTAACTTGAGAGACAGGTATTATATTTAAAATGATTTGGGCCAGGTCTGGTTGCATTCTTGCATTCTTGATCTTCTTTCCTATAATATACTGAGATAACATGGAGGGGAAGGGAAGTTGATTGTTCCTTTGATTGGTCTGGTTTTTCATGAAGAGGGAAAGCTCCTTCTCTCCTTCCAAGGCCTGTTGATCTCTAAGGGCCTTTAATTCAACATACTCTTTATACTAAGGAGTCATATTTTGGGGTGAAATTTCCTGAGCTCCTTTGCTGGTCAATGTTCTCTCCGCTGGCCACCTCAATAGATAATTTCATTGCATCATATGATTCTACAGTTCAGGATGGTGGCTTTTCTAAATGATTTCGTGCTAGTTCTTTATTATTGTATGCCTGGTCTCCACATTTCAAATATTCTGTCACATATTCAGGAAAGCTAGAGTTTTTAGCCTGCTGTGGTTTTTAAAGGGATCGCAGTTAAATGCCTTTCCAAGGTAACTGCCCAGGCCTCAGCACTCTCCTCTGAGAACTGCTCGCCCTGTTCACGGCAGTGCTTGAACCTACATTCGGCACCCACGCTTGAGGTATATGCTCTTGTTTGCTGAGCTCGGCCAGAGTCTCCTCCCCAGGAGTTTAGAATTGGGGTAGAGAGACATGCTCTGGGTGTCTTTTGGTCCCTTGATCTGCGCACAGGCCATTTGGGTGCTGAAACATCAAAGGTCAGCCCGCAGGGAGAGAAGGCGGCCACTTCAGGGAGAAGCAGGGCAGGAAACAAATGGCACTCTTAGGACTCTGATGAATCTCAGTCACTTTCTGTCTTGGGTGGCCTGAGATGCCTCTAATACCTTCCAGTATATCCTTTCTTCTGCCAAAGCTGTTTTGAAGTGGTGTTCTGTTATGGGCCACCTCAAGAGATGCGGTTTTGCTAGTTACACAACCACAAACCCACTTATACCTGTTATTTTCAATATGCTTAAATTCACAAAGGAATTTAGTGCAGCCATTTCCAATGACGAACCCACATCAATTGCATTTGCTTTTTCTTAAAGTAATAGTGATGCTGTCTTTTCTGGTCAAAGAGGAAACCACTGACCAAGGACGGGCTAAGCTGGGTTTCCAGTAAGGGGGAGGAAAGGAGTTGTCTCTTCCTATGTCAAGGCAGTGAGGCAAATATTTACACTTGGAAACAAAACCCATCCTGAAGATAAAATGTCTCCAAATTTCCCCATTTGGAAATTTGCCCTTATATCTCATCTAAATTCTTCAGAGCTTAACTTGAGCCATTTTCTTAGAAAACAATAGTTATTGGTCTCGTTCACATACATACAAGCTATCATTAAGGTGCCGTTCAACCTATTTTTTTTTTTTTTAGGCTAAATACCCCTACTTCCTTCTTCTTCGCCAAGTGTCATGTTTTTGGCTTGACCCAGGTTGTACTCTGGTTTGCTCTTCCTTTCCCTTCTGCCCCCCTAATTCCCACATTAAAGTGGGATGTCAACAAGTCATCTTATCCACCTCCCAAATGTTTCTTTAGCCACTTCTCTTCCCTCCTTTCCCTCACTTCCAAAGTTCAAGCCCTCATCAACTCTGAGCTGTGTTCGTAACTAACACTTCTGCCCTGTCCTGTCTTCCTGCATCCTATGTAGAACTGCTGACGCAGGCTCTCTCCTTGGCCGATTCATTTTTCTAATTTCTAATGGCCATGATCATACCACTCCCCTACTCAGAAGCCTCCCCCTGTGCACATAAAACGAAGTCTCAGCTCCATGGCCTTGCGCTCGTTCCGCATCCTCCAGTAGCTGGTCCAGCTGATCTCCCCCTGAACCATCTTTGTGCTTCCCATGGCCGGATCAAGCGTGCTCGTGGACGGACATGGCACTGTGACCCCGTTTTCATCTGCCTGTACCGACCTCCGTTACTCTTCTTTTCCCCCAAAGCTTAGCTCTACGTGCTTTCCTTTGTGGTTCTTCCCAGTCAAAATCAATTACTCTGCGTTCCCTGGTTACAGGCCGTACATTTCTTTTCATAGTTCCTAGAACTTTTTAAGGTCTGACATGTAGCCGTGTAGTCATTGGATATGGGCCCGTCCTCCTCACTAGAAAACAAGCTCTTTGTGGACAAAGCCAGGCCCTACACCTCACCATAAGCTCCAGATCCCTACCTTAATGCAGGGCGTACAGTGCGTGATCATGCATATCGGTTGAATTGGGCTGGGAAAAAATATGCCCCCGCAGACAAGCTGTGGGCCCATGCAGTTTCCTCTGGTCATGTGACTTCTGTCTCAGAAGATCTATGAGGCCAGATGACTCAGCAGAATTTTGCAGGCCAAAGCACAGGAAATGAGAGCTTCAAAAGCAGATCCCATTACCACTGATCTAAAACACATGTGCCTGGAGCCCCCACACCGTCGCTGGGGAGTGTTTCTACGGCACATACCAGGCATCTGCAGCATGATACTGTCCCTCCTGGAAGGGCTGATGGGCCACAGGCTCCCGTGGCACCTGGTGCCCCTCAAGGGCGCTGGCGAGGCCTGTGGGGCCCTGAGCATGCATACAAAGTTGTACTTCCCTTACCCAGGAATTCCAAAGGCCTAGATTTTCCAGATAATTGAAACTTGCCCCCATAGGCACCCACTTTTTCTTTTTCTTTTTCTTTTTGCTCACTGCAACCTCAAAATCCTGGGCTCCAGAGATCCTCCCACCTCAGCCTCCCATGTAGCTAGGACTACAGATGCATGCTCCCATGCCCAGCTAATTTTTTGTTTTTATGTTTTTGTAGAGACAGGATCTTGCTATGTTGCCCAGGCTGGAGGCACCCAAATTTTTTAAAGTAAAATCTATTTTGATAAAGCAGATTCCAAAAGGAATAACACAATCCCACAGTTTTCCACGTCTTCAAGCTATCAGGAATGTTATTTGACTTCTTCTTGGTAGGTCCAAGCTGATATTAGGTATTAATTGCTGTTTCTCCTATGGGATTGCCCACCCCACTCCTGGAGAGGTAAGAAGCCATTACACCTTCAAATAATAATAATTACAACAATAATAATAACTAACATTTATGAGCAGTTTCCATGTGCCCAGTACACCAAGGGACACTCTACATACATTATTTTGTTTTTGCTTCCTAATATTCCTAAGAAGTAGATGTTATTTTTCCTGTTTCCAGATGAGAAAACTGAGAAGCAGGGAAGGTTAAGTAACTTGCCCAAGGTTGCACAGCAAGTTAAATAATGGAGATAGACCCTGACCTGGACAGGTGGGCTCCAGAGCCCACCCTGGCAAGCCCCAAGCTCTGCTGCCTCCCCAGGTACAAGTTAGCATCAGATACAATGACCAACTGGTCCCAGGACTTTCCTGGTTTCATCACTATGAAACCCCTCACAGTGCAGGAAAAACTGAGAAGGCCGATCAGCCTCAGTTGAGAGCTAGAAAGCATCTGCCAGCACCATTGGATTTATAGGCTCTGTGTTCCTCTCCCATGGTCCATCCCCAGCCGTTGAGGGTGGGGAAGGAACCCGTTAGCCAAGCAAGTCAAACTGGTAAGTCCAGGCCTCTCTCTGCAGGGCCAGTTAGAGACACAGGGGTTCCCTAAGATAGTTAATAATATAGCTCCCCTTGAAGGCGTATTTGTTCAACATTAGTGGGAGTGAGAAATTTCTATGAATAAAAATCATTTTCTTGTCTCTTTATATTCAAAATAAGAGAATGGTTACATGCACTTATTAAGGACAATTTTCTAAGTAAGACTGTTATGTAAGGCACGTTGAAGAGCTTATCATTTAGATCATAAAAGAGAAAAGAAACCCCTCATTCCTAGGAACAGCATGGTACCGCTCAACATTCAGTTTCACATGTCAGCTGACTAAAATGTGACTCTAGTCTTGGGGAATGGGGCAGGTCCCGGAGGTGAGGCTCTGCCTGCAGTTGTGGCCTGCTACTTGCTTGGAGATGTCGCCAAAAGGATTGCTTCCATGAGAAGACTGACAATGGTGGATTCTGCAGCAAGGAACTGCTTACTTCCACAGGAACAGTTGTCAGCAAAAACCTGAGTTAACTGACATCACTTTTCTAGTTTATTCCAGTGTGGTTTTAGTGTGCTTTCAATGCTAGTATCCTAGGCAGTGTCCATACTGCCCTCAGGGACTCCTTAATTTGCCTGGGTCTCCTGGCCTGAGAAAAGTGGGTAGACTCTGTGACCAGTCTTTTCCTCCAAGACCTTTTCTGAAATCTTTTGTGGCTGAAGAGGCTGAGGTTAATGGCAGTCTGGCCCCCAGAATGGTGGGGCTGCCGTATTTGGAGTGTGTTGCTTCTGCATGACATTAAGAGCTCCTTTGAGAGTTCAAGGTTAACTTCCAGGCAAAACAAACTGAGTGGCTTTCTGCCTTGCTTCCTGCGTCTGCAGGAGCGGAGGCCTTGTCTTGGTAGGAAGACTCTAAGTTTAGAGGAGAAGAGGCAGAGGAAAGCTGATCAGCCTAAAGGCAAGATCTGCCCTGCTCTCTCCCCCAAGGCCCTCCGTTTATCTTGGAGTCTTTGTGCAGCAGCCTCCAGCAGGGGTGGGAGGGAGCCATTCCCCTGGGGCTGCCCTGGAGCCTGTGCATCTCCCAGCCTCCCCCAGAGGGATTCCCCAGTTCCCAGAGCAGCAGTGGGCATTTGGTGGGGCAGTCGGATTGCTCTTCAATGAACTAAAAGACTCCTTTGGACACTAGAGACCGAGTAGTTTGAGGCTGCCAGAAAAGATGACTAATTTGCTTTTTCTTAACTAAACAACATCAAAAAAATGTTCCATGGAAAATTATAAAGGCATTTTTAAAGGACACTGGGGTTCATGTGTCTGCTTTATATCTTCTTCATTTTCTTCTTAAATTTAACTATTTAGGAAATTGCTTATTAAAACCAAAGGTCAAGATCTTTTCCTCCTTCAAAAGCAAAACCAAACCTAGTCTGTTTTCTTTCACAGGAAGTTCAGTATCTTCCTGTGAGGGAAGTGGTCACCTTGCCTGAGTGTCTCAGTACTATTTTGGCTCAACCTCCATAAATAAAATATTGTTATTTAGTTTGGGCTTTTCCCAACTTTTCCCCACCTACCTGGTGCATGGGCTTTTGAATCTCCCAGGGAATTTTTGCTAATTACTACTAACACAGTATTGAAAAGCTATACAGTCAAATGCTGTTATACTGTGGTGGGATTCTAGATGGACTTGCCCATGGCCCAGAACAAAACACGAACCTGAAACAGAATCTCTCACTACAAGAGCTTGGTAAAACGTGCAAATCCTGTCTTCCCCAAGAACCTGACCTTGAGCACTCCAACACTTCTGTTCAATGACCTCAATGTCTAAAGAGAAAAACCTGCTCAGGGCATCCAGTTTATAGAAATACAGGAAGAAGATACTGACCAAAGAGGATAGAGTCATAAATGTTAAGCTGTTTTCAAAGCATTAAAATCTCATTTCAAACTAATGAGAACAAAACCAACCACAATTTCAGAGTTCACTTGTGTAAAGCATTAAGCTCCAAAGCATGGATGACATCTTGAAAGTTAAAATATATCAAAGTTACATCCATCCTTGCACATGGATGTACAGAGAGAAAGCTATAAAATCCTTGTTCTTTGGCCCTTTGTTTTCAGTTTAAGGTAAATTAGATGTAGTCCATCCTCATTGTTCCCAGATTACATACTTGCAAACTTGCCTACTCACTAAAATTTATTTGTAACTCCAAAATCAATACTCATGGCCCTTTCAAGGTCACTGCAGATACTCACAGAGCAACAAAAACCTTGAGTTGCCCAACGCACTCATTCTTAGCTGATCTCAAAAGAGACCACGCTCTGCCTTCCTGTTTCAGCACTCACACTGGAAACAAGTATCTGTCTCATGGTCTATTTAGTGCAGGCTTTTCCACATTTTTCCGCTTTTTGTTGGTGATTTTGCTGTTTAAAATGGTCTCCAAAATCTAAAAAAGTTGAACTCATAGAAACAGAGTAGAGTGGTGGTTGCCAGGGATGGGGGGATGGGAGAAATGAGAAGATGTTGGTCAAAGGGTACAAATGTTAGTCATAAGATGAGCAAGTTCTGGGGATTTAATGTACAGCATGAGTAGTGATGGATGTGTTAGTTAATTTAATTGTGGTGATCATTACACAATGTATACATCTGTCCAATGAGCACATTGTATGCCTTGAATATATTCAATCTTTATTTGTCAATTAAATATTTTTAAATGAAAAAATAAAATAAAATAAAATGGTCCCCAAGTATAGTGCCAAAGTGCTATGTAGTGTTCCTAAGCACAGGAAGGCTGAGATGTGCCTTATGGAGAAAATACATGTTAGATAAGCTTCATTCAGGCACAAGTTATAGTGCTGTTGGCTATGAGCTCAATGTTAATGAATCAATAATATAATAAATAAAGTGTCTTTAAACAGAAGCACAGAGTTATGTATTGATCAGTTGACAAAAATGTGATCAGAGGTTGGCAGGAATCTAACCCTGTATTTCCCCCAGGTACAATGGCTCAGTTTTCACTAATTCAATGTTCACAGCAACTTCATAGAACATAACTACCAGGAGTAACAAGAATTGACTATTTCCTTGAGCTTATAATTTTCCTTTTAAGAGAATTTAATTTATGTAGTGTCTCTTTGTTGTGAATTTTATTAAGTACCTATTATGGGTGGGGGCACCATGATAGCTGCTTAGAGGGCCCAAAGGTGACCAAAGCTGATGCCCTTGCCCTCCCCATCAAGAGATGGAGTCTATTGACTCCATGAACTCTGACTCTTGGCAGAACTTTATAACTGTCTTGATGAATCGAATGTGGCTGAAGTGGCAAAGCCTTTCAAGGCTAGCTCATAGAAGGTAATACAGCTTGTACCTGACTCTTTTCCTGGGGCCACTCACCCTGGGAACCTTGAAACCCAACCTCCATGTTGTGAGGAAGCCAGCCCACCATGGGGAAGGTCAAGTATATGTGTCCACCTTCAGCCAGCAATCTGCATCAGCCACTGCACACGTAAGCAAGCAAACTCTCAGGGACTCTAGCCACCTGCCTTGGAGCTGCCTCAGCGGACACTGAGTGAGCAGAGGCAAACTGTTTCCTCAGAGCCCTGCCCAAATTGCTGATTTGTGAGTACAATAAATGCTGCTATTGTTCATGACACTGAGTTAGGGAGAGGTTTGTTATGTAGTAACAGAAACCTGATATACTGTTCCTCCTGGTCACTCAGGCCTAAAACCTTAGTGTCAGCCTTGCCACCTCTCTTTCTCTCATACCCACTTCAAATCTGTCAGCAAATTCTCAAAAAACATGTCCAAAATGTGACCTCTTCTTACCATCCATTGCTGCCACCGGCCCGGTCTAACACCACCATTCCTCAAATGCTTTATTGCAATAACTTCCTAACTAGCCTCCCTGCTTCCACCCTAATTCTCAACATAGCAGCCAAAGTGATCCTATTAAAATGTAAGTCACATTGTATTAACTCTCTAATCAAAAGCTCAATGGCTTCCCACATCACTGTATAATATGTTCCCACCCCCATAACTTGTCAGTCCTCATTTCCTACTATTCTCCCCCTCACTCACTCCCCTATGTCCTGTTGGCCTCTCTAATGTTCCTGATACACACTATGTCTGTCTCCACCTCAGGGCCTTTGCACATGGTCCACTCCCTCACCTCCTTCTAGTCTTTACCCAAATATCACCTTCTGCATGAGGATGTCCCCTGCCATGCTATCATCCTTCCCTGCACTATTTTTCCCTATTGCACTTCCCATCACTCACACCATCTTATTTACTCATCTGGTTCATTGCTTGTTGCCCCCCACACAGAGAGTGCCACAGAACACACAGTGGATTGCTAGCTCTGTGAAACAAGAACTTCTGTCTATTTTACTCACTGTTGCATCCCTAGTGTCTTAAACAGTACCTGGTTGGCACATAGAAGACCATTCATAGACATTTGTTGAATAAATGAATGGGACTAAATGCTTTGGTTGAAGTCATATCATCTAGATGGCCATGGGAGAGTTTGAACCCAGGCCATTTGCTCTAGTTTTTATACCAAGTTATATCCATCAAGATATTTTCAGCTATAATAATGGAATACTCAGATAAAACAAGGAAGAAAATGTACCATCTTACAAAACAAAATACCTTGAGGTTGGTGTTTCCAAGGTTAATCATTTCAGTAGCACAATGATGGCATCAAAGACCTAAGTGTTTTTATCTTTCCTCATTGCCATCCTTACTTATTGTACCACATTGTATTTCTCAAAGATGACCACACCTACATGTTTATCTCATAGCACATGCTCATCATACAATGTGACTGACAACTGACACACCTCTCACCAAGAGAGGGGCTTGTGCTCTCTCCTTTGAACTCTAGGCAGGAGATTGTGACTATCCTAATCAATAGAGTGAGGCAGAAAAGATGCTCGTGATTTCTGAGGCTAGGTGACAAAAAGGATACAGTTTCCACCTGGCTGGCTCTCTCTTTCAGGATGCTTGCCTTTGGAACTCGGCCGCCATGTTGTGAGGAAGCCCAGGACATCTGGAGATGCCAACATGTAGAGAACATAAGGCCTCCCTTCAGCAGGTAGCACCAATTGCCAGCCATGTGAGTGAATTATCATGAAAGTGGGCCCTTCAGCCCCAGTCAAGCCTTCAGATAGTGACAGCTCCAGCCAACATGTGATTGCAACCTCATGAGAAACCTCCAAGCCAGAACTGCTCTCAAATTCCTGACACATAGAAACTATGGGAGATAATAATTATTGTTGCTTTAAGCCACTGAGTTTTGGAATAATTTTCTGGGGAGTGTTGGATAACTAATACACTTAGCATGTTGTCTTTGCGCTTGTCCCTTCATAGTTAAAGCATGCCAGATACAGCTCCTGATACCACATCATCATTTCAGGTAAATATGACCATCTTTTCTGGACAGAATTCAATTAATCTTACAATGAGTAGAATCTTCTGAATCCAAATCTGGATATAGGATTGCAGCACTAAGAGCTACAGGACAGGACTGGCTAGACTTTTATACTCCTTTTAAGCAAGAGCAGGGAGCTGCTCTAAAATATTTTAGACAATCCCCGTATCTATACCACTAGTGAGCTCACTAATAAAACCCTATTTGTAGCATCCATTGTACTAATTAAAAGCCACTGATTTCATCAGTGGAAACCTATTTCTAACATTTAGTATGCCAACTAGCAAAGCATCTGCTACTGATCACAGATAAAGGTCACGGGAGGTCTTGTAATAGCTGCTTCTGGAGTACAGGCTTCCTAATTAGAATGCTGGCTGTCCACCCTAGGGTGTGAATTCCTGATTAAGGCAACCACTGTGCCTAGTCCTAGGGTATAATGTAACCCAGAATACACAGCACATGAAATCGCACTGCCTATGATGAAGTATTTTAAAGTAAATTACAGACATTATAACACCCAACGTGGCTTTCTTATTGTAAGTTCATTCCCATCTCCCCTTCCAAGCCCGCAAGTCAAGTCTCACTGTTAACTTGGCTCACTGCTGAGGAGCCCCACCCACTCAAACCCAGGAAGGGGTCTCCTGTCCGATGCTCTCTCCAGTATGTGCTGCAGATGCCCTGTTTTGGCTCTTAGATCGGCTCAGTGCACGCATGTTTCCCAAGGAAGGCAGTAATCCTGGCAGACGGCTCAGTTCAAATCCATATTCCAGAAGGACGTATGCTGGGTTTCTTTAACTGCCTCATAACTTGCAATTAGAATCACTAATCTTTGTGTGGTTGAAGACAGGATTTGGTCTCTTGGAGCCGGCCAAGATGAAGACGAGGATCCTGTTTTTCCTTAATGGTTTTCACATGAAAGACATTGAAAAGGTACAGATACGTCAAAACCCCACCAAGTATCCATGTTCTCCTCTGTCTCCATCTGGGGTTGGATAGAAGTGCCCAGTTCTCTCAGTGGCAGACGGCAGCCACTGTGGATCAAGCACGGACACATGGGCATGCATGAAGGACAATGGAGAGGCCAGTAAAGCCAACCCAGGCGACAGCAGGGGCTGTGAGGAGTAAGTAACCCCAGACTCCAGCCCCACTGCCGCCAACACTGTGATCCCACTCACAGGCTCCTTAACCTTTCTGGGCCCCAACGTCTCTTATCTACAAAACAAAAGGACGTGAGATACCCCCTAGCTGGATAGGCTAGTTCTGGCTACTTGAAGCCATTGGTTCTGCACAACCCTGGCACTGAGACCTTCTTTGCTGTTCTCACATTTCCCTCCTCTGTTCTTTTCCCTCCATCTCTCCTCTCTTCCCATATCCTCCCCTCCTTTCCCTTTCATCCTGTCTTCCCACCTGAAGTACCTGCTAGGACCTCAGAACGCTCCTCGCCCTCAAGGACTTCATCATCTGGTAAATGACATATTAATAATAATTACTATAATTACTATGTTTTAATGAGAATAAACACTAAAATGCTAACTAACTGCCAATATTTATTGAGTTCTCACTATATGCCAGGGATCAGGCTAAGTGCTTTTCATGCACCAGCTCATTTAATTTAATTCTGGAAACATCCCCATGTGGGAGGAACTGCTATTACCCCATTATGTGTTTCCGAGAAGTCAAGTGATGCACCGTAAAGCCCACAGGTCTTATCTTGTAGAGCCTTTTGAGCAACTAAAAGTCACAGTGCAACAGGACAAGTGCTACCCTAGTGGCGTGTAAACAAGCAGTGAGAAGCTGACAGGAAGGAGAAAAAAGATCTCTCCCTGAATGAATCTAGATTCTTCGAAGAGGTGCCGTTGAAGAATGAGAGGGCCTTTACCTGATGAAGAAGAATCTAACTGCAAGAGTAGGTTAACTCATAACTTACAAAATGATAAAGAAGATATCAAAAATGCCACTGTCATCTAATACTATCACAACAAAAGGAAATTACTTAGGTTTTCATCAGGCTATATGTTAACACGAATAATGCATCACTTTTTTTCCCACACACACATCAAAAATACTCACTTCATGGTTTCAATTCTTGCTTCATTTCCTCCTTTATGTTAAGTGATGCCACAATTATATTTGTGGAAATCGAGTTCTCTCTTAGCCTCCTGCCTTCCCCAATTTTCTGGCCTATATGTTCGTTAATCACGTGGTTATTCCCCAGGAAACGTGCTTCAGTGCACTTAAGAAATGTTCTAGAACAGATTAGGGAAAACCCCTTCACTTTCTAGGAACATTGGCAGCCTCATGAAGGCTCTAGGTTACTGTTTCCTCATTTAAATTCTGGGTTCAACTTATATCCAGTCCCATAGTTCAGAGTTAGAAAATATGGAAATGCGATGGTTTTGCTGCTCAGCACTTGTACCCTCTTCTTTAGATAATGGGAACTCAGATTTTCTTGGAGAGCTACTTCCTGCCCAATCTCAGTCCAAGGGCTCTGTCAAGGTCGTAGTTGTGATCCCCGCTGGGCCGCTGGGCATCAGCCTTGGAGCTTTTCCAGGTCCTCTTGGAAAAGAGGCAAATTTTTCCCATTTTTGATTAACAAAGCTGGTGGGATATGAGTTTGGTGCTACGAGGGCCCGTCTTTGCCACCACTTGAGTAGAGCCTGCCTGAAAATGAAGCTAACACAGTGTCAGTGTTTTTGCTCGGGCTGGTTAAAGCCCTTCGTGGCTTTCTCCCTGCCCATGCATGAGGCTACTAGTGTCACTGCAACAGGACACTGCCAGAGGTGCCCCTGATGGGGACACAGGGACGCAGTGACTATTAATATTGCCTTTATTCAAGTGGTGGGTGCTATCTCTCAACCCTGCCGTGATTCCCCACACCTTGGCTGGGATCCCGTAACTCCTCCAACTACTTAAAAATCACTTCCTTGCCTTAATGTTAGATTTCTGCTTCAAACTCTGTCCTTGTCCCCTACCTCGTGGCAGAAACACCTCTTTATGTTCCAGCAAACACATCTGCATTGTCGGTCTAGAATCCTCTCAGAGATAATAGTGGCCCCTCCATCACCACCTTCTCCTGAGGCTCTAGAGCCTTCATTCAAAAGGATGAAGAGCCAGCCTCTGCCTCCATACCAGTGGTCTCAACACTGGTGCTACCTGAGACTGCTTGTTGCTCACAACAATCCCAGTCTCCAGGAGAGCAAGCTGGGATGTCTGTACAAGTCTACATCGAAGATAGATAGCCCTTCAAACCTACATCGGCATGCACAATGCCGTTTGCTATGTGAGAGGGCCCAGCCAGCTCCCGGAGCTGATTAAACAGCATTATGCCACAAAGTTATGCCCAACATTATGATCTTTGGGGATAATACCCTGATTTGCTCTGGTTCATCAGCAGCTCACTAGAAGTCATGATTGCTGGTGATGTTTCTGGGCTACATTCTGCTCATCCAGATCATTTGAGATGTTGACATACATAGGAGGGCCCCTTCTCAGTCCATTTAAACTCCTCTAGTCTTCCTGGGCCACTTAAGGAAGTGTCACTGGCATGGTGTGGTCTAAAGACTCCATGTCTCTATTCCTGATACAATACCACCTTTCCTGCTAGGAACCCACCAGAAGAACAAAAACCACTCAGGTTTCCTAGCAATGCCTTATTTGTGGACAGATTGCAAAATAGCCACAGCTGAACCAAAGTTTCAGGCAGGTCTCAACTAAGATTGGTTTGTATTTCCCACAGTCACTTATAAGCCAATTCTTGGGACTCAGAATGCATTTTCCCATGGAAACAGTGTCATAGACTATAACAGGGGCCTCAAGCCAAGCCACAAGTGCCTACCATAATCATGGTGCCAAGAGCACTATTTCAATAACTCCCAATCACTATATATAATATTGCTTCTTTAGGAAATCTCCAGTTGTGTTTCAAGCTCCCACAAAGTGTTCTAAGAACACATTTCCAAGCCTCCACATTCATCCTGGCAGCATGAGAGAATTACTTCTTTTGATTAAGCATTCATTCAACCCCACAAATACTTATTGAGTATCTATTTTGCACCAGCCACTGCTGCAGGTGCTGATAACATAGCAGTGAATAAAAGTCACCCCCAAAATGTTCTGAAATGGAAACACAAGTGAGCTGCTACCATATTGGCCAGCATAATGGAGGGAGGGCTGTCCCACTGTTTCTTCCAAAATGGCTAGAGTGTCCCAAAGGTACATTTCCATTTTCACTCTAGAATGCAGAAATGCAGACTTTCAGTTTTCTAGCTTATCAGTGTTTAGATCTAGTCTTCACATTGCATTCCATTTTTCAAATTTAGCTGTTGACCCCCAAATCAATAAGAAGCAGATCAAGATTAGACACATTCTCTCTTATTCCATGTGGCAAAAAAGATCTTGGGAGGACATTGTGTCTTAACTGAGCTTCCCTGGCTTTAGGACTTCAGATTCCCTGGGTGCTTTGAAGGGCTTGTGGGGAAAGAAGATGACGCCAGTGGAACCACCAGACCAGTGGATTTCCAGTCAATTCAGACGGTGAGAAAGGAACTACATTCTTCTGCTTCTTAACAGCTCTGGAGGAACCTCATGGGTTAGTTCAGCTGGACTCTGTTTACCTCTCCAACATTTGCTTCTGCCCTTAAGCAACTGTGCGTCCTGCTGCAGACACACTCACCTGGCTCTTCACTCCCTCTCATCAGTTCACTCAGAGCATGCAAATTGTTCCCAAACTTAAAGGGATATTTGCTAATTTTCAAGTGCTCATTGTCCCTTGTAAAGTGATCTCATAGGTTTTTCCCCACTCTTGGACCATGTTTAACAGTTCTTTGTGATTGGGGAAGGTAGGGAACAACTTTCCCTTACAGAGAGAAAAACAAACTCCACAAGTAGTAAATCTCCATGACATTTATATTTCCTTCTTAATAGGTTTATTTATCTGGATTAAAACTTGCAATAAGCTTTTTTTGTTTTTGGATTTGCAAAAGGTCCACAATAAAAACCAGGGACCTTCCAATGGCATCATTATGTTATGAGCTTCCTTAGAACAAGAAGTATCTTTAGTTCTGTTGAAGAGTGCAGGATAAAAGATAAGAAATAGTGATAAAATCAATGTAATAGTTATGCAGGTATTACTCAAAAACTGGCTTTCATTACCAGGGAGGCACATTTTCCTATTGACTTGATATCAGAAAAAGCAAAGCAATCTTCTAAAGACCCAGATAAAATGTGTCTGGAACACATCTGTTTAAGACCCTGGGAGGGAAAAATTATATTTGTTGTATTTGGCAATAATAAATTTGACTTAGACATGTGTAGAAGATAAAAAAATTCTTTCTCCATAACTTTTATTCCCAGGGAGAGCGGCTTCCCAAAATCCATTGAAATGAGTTCAGATACTTAATGTTTGCACACAGCATCCCTCTGACCTCGCTGGAGTGAGTACAGCAGTGTCCAGCCCCAGAGCCGGGAACCTGAGACCATGCGCCAGCCCACGGCACCAGAGCCCATCCTCTGCCCTCACCGTGGCTCCTGGTGCCAAACACTGAGAAGAGAGATGAAGGTAGCTGGGGCTCCTCTCCTTTTTTCTCACCCTCCCATCCATGCGGATAGGATGTGGTAGTGGGACCAGAAGAGGAGAGAAATGAACAATTATTCTCCCATTCCTTTTAGGAGTCTAACATGGAGAACAGAAGCCCAGCACCTTCCAGGAGACAGCTCAGCTTCGAGTGGCATTCTCGGGGAAAGCCCTCATGTCGCATCATCAAAGGCAAGGTGTCACCTTTTCTGGGATAGACTTATAGTTAGCCAATTTGACTCCAGGCTTTGCCACTTTCTAGCTCTATGACTTGGGACAAGCAACTGGGCCTTACTCTTCTCATTCATAAAATTCAAAATAATATAAATTCTACCACTTAGGGCCGAGGACTAAATCAATTAACATTTGTACAGCATAATAAAGCCACCATATTTGGCACAGAGTAAGCATGCCCCAATGGCAGGTAGTATTCTAAAGTATTACTTGGGTTTCACTTATGTAAAATTACAAAGCCTACACTTTCCTCCCCAGGTTGGAGAACATGCTTTTCCATTTAAGCCCAAGAGATTCAGAGATTCGGCAGTTTACTGACAATGTCGTGTACAAAGCATAATGATCAGTAGGAGAGTACGAACCTCTATGAAAAGTGCTGTGCTAGACCCTGAAACAAGCGTGGCTTGTTCTTTCTGTTCCAGAGTGAATGACATCACTGCCTCAGTCCTTGAACACCAAATGAGAGAGTCATGGAGGGTTTCTTGCGAAGTTTCCCCACACGTTTCTGGTGCATTTCCTGTGAGCTGACATTGCAACCCCAAGTAAATAAAAAGTTAGGCAACACTTTTCTTAAGTACCATCTACGTAAAGAACATTATGCTCTGGGTACAGAGCCATGAAGGGTTGGGGAAAAGAATGCAATAAAATACCCATGGCTAGACGGAACGACGGAGGCAGTGTGGGGTGGTGGACTGAGCACTGAGCTGGACTCAGAAGAGCCTTGGACCTGGGCCCATCCCCTCCCTTGGTAGCTGTGTGATCTCAGGCGTGACAGTCAATGTCGCTGGGCCTGGGTGCTCAAATGTACAATGCAGGGAGTGGCCTACATCAATCTGAAGGTCCCTTCCAGTCTGTGGACGCAGTTAAGGAGGAGAAAGGAAACCTGAAGATGTGAGATAAACAACAGAGCAATTCTCACTGCGTCCTCAATTCTTAGGCGGTGAGGCCAGACCACAGGGGCATCAGGTAGAAAGTATACGTGCCTACTTTTCCCCATTAGGTTTGTTTAAATGTTTCAAATCCTTGAACTATCCACTTTCCTCAGCTGATAGGAAGGAACTAGTACTGAGAACATTAGTTCACTGGCGCATAAATCTGAGCTGCCTGCGAGGGATGGACACTGGAATGTGAACCTATCAGGAGCCTCAATAAGCAAACAGGCCGCAGAAAAGCCTGTTGGGACAAAGGCATTAGGGAACCCAGAGTTAGCCTCAGTTAGGAGAGAGGCTTTACCTCCCAGGAGGGAGCAAAAGGACCTCACCTGCGAATGAAACCCTGCCCATGCATCACCTAACAAGGAGAATCAATGTCAACACAGGCAGACCAGCCCAGGGGGAAAACAAGGCAGGCTGCCGTGCTGAGGAGCAGGCTGAACCGGGCTGGGCCTCCCTGGGGCCTGCTGCCCGGGTCCCCCCTAAAGATAAAGCAACCCAAACTGGCTACAGCCTCGTTCCTCCACAGCCAGCTGGGGGCAAGTGTGCTGCCCACTGGGCTTTTCCATGGGGGTTGCAGACACCAGCGTCTATGGGAGGCCGGCCACACTGCCTATTTCAAACACTTTCAATTCTGAGGTTCTGGGAGCCCCAAAGTTCAGCCCACTCACCTCTCCGAGGCCATGAGCACCCCACCCCGGCTCCCACCTCCGTTGGCAGGGCCATGGCAAGAAGTCTTTGCTTTCCAAAAAATGGAAAGACCCTGAAGTGAATCATAAATGATAAATCAAAGTGCTCCCTTGGGATCTCCGTCTCAGGAAGTAGCCGGAAACAGGATGTCTTCTCATTCCTGCACTGGTGGCAGCTGTAGAAGAGTGTGGTTTCTCAGAAACATACTGGGTGACCACTCTTGCAGACACTCGAAGGAGAGAACTGTCCCAAAGGAGCCGAGAAAGCCCGTTCTCACCTGGAGCAAACGTTACCAAACACTGCTGCCATGACTAGGAACAAATAGGAACCAGTAAACCACACACAGCCCCTAAGAAAATAGGCAGAGATGATTCCACACTTGCCAGCCGTCATCATCCTGTCCCCTCCACCTGGAACACCTTCGTTTGCTGGCCAAGTTGTGCTTGTCCTTCTGGATTCACTGGAGATCAGAGGCCGCTCCCTGAGTGCCTGGCCTGCCTCCCAGGGCCCACGCACACCCAGGTGCCCCTTTCCGTGGCGGGCAGGGGCCTGCACTCAGAGCAGCTCTGAGTGTGTCACGAGCTCAGTGCCTGGCAAAGAAAGAGCTCAACAAAAGATTTTATACAAATTGGGTGTTGTCAAAAGTAACATCCTCCTTCCAATTAATTTCTGGAAAAAAGCTAGGTTGGCCACGGCAGGAGGGAGCATCTTGAAGAGTGTTTCCAAGTCCCCAGCAGCTTGGGACCCCTGTGGGAAGAGCCACGTGGACTGAGCAATGGCATTTCCCAACTTAGAGAGAGGCAACTGATCTTGAGAAAGGACATAGTATACTATTATTCCTATTTGATTTAGGAGGCAATCGAGGCAGCAAAGTTTCATGGCCAAGTGTCACAGTTGTGCAGAATTGTTACGATAAGGCCAGGTTTTTCCACTCACTAACTTTGCACTGGTTTGGCAAGTGCCTCCAGGTGCCAGGCACTTTGCTAGGCACACAGGTGGTGAACAAAACGGACTTGGTCTCTCTTGTCATGCAGTGGGTGTGGGAGGGACGTTAGAAAATAAGGATATAATTAGAGGCTGTAGTTAATGCTGTGGAGTAAAAGTACAGGGCACCACAAGAGAGTCTATAAGAGGAGAGGGGCCTGGATGGTTGGCATTTATTAAGAACTTACCATGTGTCAGAGACTGTGCTGTGCTCAGACCGGGCTCTTTTTAGCACAGCCCTCACAATGAGCTTGGAGCAGAGAATTGAGATTTTCCCATGGGGAGGTCCTGTGGCTTTCACGTAGCCCCTTTCCTCGCTTGTCAAAAGTGGAGATAACGCCTTGTCCACTTGCTTCACATCTTAATGTGAAGATCAATGTTCAAGCATGTTGTCTTTTCAAAATACTGGGTCAAATTAGCATTGAATAACGGATTTTACAGACATAAGCAGTGTTAAATTTAATTAAATTTAGCCTAAAGCTGTCTCTGTACATATTTTAAGTTTGGCCTAGAGGTTTCTCCGTACATAGTAAGCTGTAACCTAACTTGACGTGTAAACAGACTGGAACCTACTCTTGTAACAAGTAGCCAAGCCCCAGCCAATCACAGCCGCTGAACTTCAGCCAACCACAGCAGTCAGCTGCTCAAACCAGGTTCACATAAGGCCAACTCCAGCTTTAACCAATCGGGTGATCTCTGTACCTCACTTCTGCTGTCTGTATATCACTTCCCTTTTCCTTTCTATAAATGTCCAGCCACACAGTGGCCCTGGTGTCTCACTGAACCTGTCCTGGTTCTAGGGGCTGCCCCATTCACAAATCATTCTTTGCTCAATTAAACTCTGTTAAGTGTAATCTGTCTAAAGCTCCTTTTTATGAGATGGGGTCTTGCTATGTTGTCCAGGCTGGTCTCAAAATCCACCCGGGCTCAAGCAATCCTTTCACCTCACTCTCCCAAGTAGCTGGGAGTCCAGGTGCATGCCATCATGCCCAGCTTCTTTTAATAGTAGTTATTTCCTTGAGCTCAGATTCATATTTAACACAGAACTCATTTCCTTAACCATCCCAACTCTCATTTTTCATTTTATAATTTTTTTTGTCATTTTTTGAAAGACAGTAGCACTGCTAAAAGGTAAAAGCACGTGAACTAAGATACATGCTTTCCTTGGGAACACAGCATAGGAAGGTCACCTCTCTTCCCTCCCCACCCCTGCCCTGCGTCAGAGACAGAGCTTCCTGCTCAGGGACCTGCAGAGACCAGAACAGAGACATTTTGCTTCATGCTTATTTGTGTCCCTCTTTGCCCCCAGCCCACCTCACCAGGAGGCAATGTGAGAATTATAAAGAGAATGAGAGCGACACTGGGGATCCCCCAAATGCTGCCCTGGTTTTGATGCACTCAGGGAAAGAGAGAGTTTCCTTGTCCTCAAGCTCATGTGGCAAACATGTGGCCTAGAATAAGGCCCTGCTGGACAGGACAGAGCCTGGCAGGCCTCCGTGGGTCCCTCCTAGGAGGCTCAGGCCCGAGGGCCAGGGCAGGCTGGGTTGGGGCGCAGCTCCGGGGTGATGAGCTGCAGGGTGCCAAGAGGGCTGGCCTAGAGGAGCTTATGCCAATAAAGGAGAGCTTGGTTTGTACCCTGCCTCTCCCCCGAGTAATGTCTTTGTGGCACCTGGTGCAAGAAGCTTGTAGGGCTTCCTCTAGACACAAAGCTGCATAGGAGAGACCATCCGCAGCGCAGCAGGTGTGTGAACGGCTGTCAGCTCTGAGAAGCTCACCTCTTCCCTGGCAAGGGGAAGAGCATGTGACGGTGTGGTTCATGGGACCCTTTCACACCTGCAGCAGCATTTGATCTGCATCACCTTCCAAGCAGGTAAGGAGCCTGAGGTTCAGGGTTGGCAGAGCTACCTATCGTCACACAGCTAGGTGGTGACAGACTCAACCAGTTGGGCATGTTTCTGTTACATTGCTGCCTCCCCGTGACAAAGGGCTTCCTGCCATAGCGAAGGGAGAAGTGATTACCCGAGAGTGCCCCTTCCACAGCCATAAGGCCTGCTTTCTCTCTCTCCCCTCTGTAACCTGGGAAACTAGTTCACCTAAGTTGTTAATAACTAACAACCCCACCCACCGCACCAGCATATTTGTGATGCAGAGAAACAATGCCTTAATTAAAAGGACTAGTTTTTAACAGTGGAACATTGGGCAAGAGATCCACAGAAGAGGTATTTGAGGACTTCAGTGGAGATCCTTACTCCCTACCCGCCAGAGACCGAGCTCTTGCATCCAGAGCAGGGCCGTATCTGTTTCACCTTGTCTCTGTGGTTCCAGGCACAGTGCTTAGGACATGGCAGGCACGCCACAGGATATCTGATGGTAGATCAATGCAGAAGTGGATGAATGGATGGGCTATCCCTAAACCTCCAGTAAATGAATCATTCATTCACTTAATTGCAATTATGTTCACTAAGAACCACATCTGCACCAGGCAATAAACTAGGCACTAGAGATATTGCTGTGAGCTAGACAGCTTAGAGTCTAACAAGTGAGTTGGTCATTAAACAAACAGGGGCCGAATAATTATTTAGTCATAGTTGAGATTAGGTGTGCTATTAAGGCTAACGGCCACAACTGTAGGCTCTGACCATTTAGGATCCAGCTGTTAATCTGTAATCTAATTTTGTAATCTGGCCATTATACCGACAAAATTCTAATTTTTTAAATCCACTTTGGTGTTTTTTATATGAAACCTATATGTTATAATTTTTGCAACTCAAAAGAGTTGTACTTACTTAAGGTACACAAAGGAAAGCCAAGGCACATATATCAAAGCTCTAGAGAATCAGGTTTCCATTGCACCAAACTAAGATATTTCCACCAGTCTATTAAATGATTAGTATTTTAAAGTTCACAATAGCTTCTACAGCAATATTACAATTATATAAAAATTACAACCACAAAAGCATTAAAAGAAAATCACAATATAAATAGTAGATATTTATTAAGTGATATGATTATGGCTATTTTTACTATTCCCATTTTTAAAAATTTTTATATAATGGATAATTATTACTTTGTAATAAAATGAACTTTTTAAAAAGCTGTTCAAATATATGATAATCTCCTTTTCCTTTTGGAATTATTCATATTGCAAAGTCTACAGTATCTTACACTTAGTAAACATTCACTATGTCTTTCTTTTCTTTCTCCACTATGTACTTCTTGACTATAGAAATAGATTAATGAATTTTCAGTCCCAAGTCAATAAGACCAACATATGGAAATTTTTGTCTTAAACTGTTGAACTCAGATTTCCCAGTGAACACAGTCAAGACCTTTAGGCTTTCTCAAAAGCTTGTTTTAATTGTCTTATTCAGTTCTTGGCTATTTTGTTTATGAATATGGGTTTTGAATATAGTAAATGGATTGAATTAAAGAAAAAATGTTTAAACGCATTCTGAAATTTTTTTTTTTTTTTTCTGTGACAGAGTCTCGCTTTGTTGCCTGGGCTAAAGTGAGTGCCGTGGCATCAGCCTAGCTCACAGCAACCTCAAACTCCTGGGCTTAAGCGATCCTCCTGCCTCAGCCTCCCAAGTAGCTGGGACTACAGGCATGTGCCACCATGCCTGGCTAATTTTTTCTATATATATGTTTTTAGTTGGCCAGATAATTTCTTTCTATTTTTAGTAGAGATGGGGTTTTGCTCTTGCTCAGGCTGATCGATCCACCTGCCTCGGCCTCCCAGAGTGCTAGGATTACAGGCGTGAGCCACCGCGCCCGGCCTCACATTCTGAAATTTAATACTTGTCTAATTTGTATTATTAAAAATTATCTGTCTCTTATCCAGAGCTACATTCTGCAAACTTCTCAGAAAATCTCATTTATTATCAACAAATACTTGGATCCCTTCAGGATATTTGTTTTTCATTTGTGATTTTATCTCCTTTGGAATCCTTCTGTGATATGTTTCATTGTGACTAATAAGCTAGTAAAGACCAGCTAGAATTTATTCAATCCAAGAAGTTAGCATTTGGAAGGCTCGTTTGTGGTCATTTAGTTCAACATCCCTCCCAAAGCAGGAATCTCTTCTGCAGCCTTAGTCACGAGTCTTTGGTGTCTGCTTGAATATTTTGTTTGCTGGGAAGCTCACTGTCTCCCATGGAAGCCTAGTTTGTTTTAAAAAAGATGCTTATCTTTAAATTCTACGTACCATAGATGAAAGTTTCATTTTGTTTACATGTGTACTTCTGATCCCCAGAACAGAACTCAGCATATCAAAAATCTTCAATAAATGTTCATGGCCTGAACAAGTGGAAGTTTGAATTCACTCAGTCAGCGTATTTATTGACTGTCTACTGTGTGGTGCACGGCGGGCACAGCAGCAGACAAGAGAGACTTGGTTCCCTGCCCAGAAGGCATTTTCATTCTAGCTGGAATGAATCGTCTGCCGTATTTCCCTTTCCTGTTTAAATCTGAGCCATGTCGCCAGCGGGCAGAGGGAAAGCAGCCACTGTCAGGACAGGTTGAGGAATATGTGGGGGTTCGTGCAAATTCCTAGACATTACTCAGAACCCCAGTGGAAGACTAGGCTTCCTATCAGGATGGGCTGGTGGGTGAAGTCAGTATGGTTTGAATATTAAAGAAATGTAACCTTATTTTATTCCTAAAGCTGTTGGAGCAGGATATTCCATATATAGAGAGAGAAAGTGGAGATATATTAGCATATACACTTATATTTCTACTTATTGATGCATTTATACATATATGCACGTACATATATACATTTATTCTTATTCAAACACACATACACACTCACATAAACATAGAACGATATTCACCTAATTTTTAAAATGATTGTCTCCAAGTAATGGAATTATAGATTTATTCTTGTGCTCTTCTATATTTGACACATTTTTTTCAACAGACAAGTATTACTTAAGTACAAACAAGTATTACTTAAGTAAGCAAAACAATTTTATAAAAACAAAACATACAAACAAAACCCAGCAGGTGCTGCTAACTGGCCTTGCTGCCCAAGCTCAGTGCTTTGCTCCTGCTGACACCACCCTCTTTCCCCTCCCCCTCCCGTCTTCCTGGCCGGGTAAATCCAGAGTCTCGGCTTGAGCATCGCCTCTCCCAGAAGGCTTTCCCGATGCCCGCCTGCTCCAGGCCCCGTACCCCCTTTCATTGTGCACTTGCTGAACTTGGTACAGACATCCGTGCCACTGCCCACAGCTCTGCAGGGCGGCTCACCTGTGGGTGCCAGCAGGCCTGGCTCTGTGTACTCAGCTCTGGACCCCAGCCCAGCATGGTGCCTCCCTCCGTAGCTCCCGGGAGATGAGCGAGGACGGCTTGGGCCTCACCTGGGTCACTGCCACAGCTGCCCACTGGCTTCTCCTCTCCGGCTCAGATCCCATTGCCCGTCCTTGCAAACCCCGGACGGCTCCTACTGCCTACTGAAGAAACTGCCTTTGCGCATCCAAGAGCCTCCACAGTGTGGTGGCAGCTCACCTTTCCAGCCTCATTCCCCTCCTGGCATCCCCTCCCGGGACCACTCATCCAGCTCTGAATGGGCCGTATTTCCCCACCTTTGCCCCTGCTGTTCTTCTGAACTGAAATTCTCTGACCTAGCTCCTAAGGAATTTCTAAAGAAACAGTTCCTACTCATCCTAACGCTAGCTCAAAAACCACCAGTGCTGTGATGTGCTCACCAAAATCTCTGTCAGAAGTAGCTGCGATCTTCTTTTGGCCTTAACCTCTCCTTGGAACCCTTATTAAGCCCTTATCCCAGGCAGCTACGGGAATACGTGTCTGTCCCTGCAGCCATGCAACGGCAGGCTCCACAAAGGCATGGGGCCATGCCCTGCCCGCTTCTGTGTCTTAGCACAGTAGCACGACCGAGGGTCTGTTGATTTAAAATAATCTGAAAAAGAAAAAGTCCAACTTCTCTTCCAAATGAAAGTTCCTGGGAAGGGCTATAGAAATTCTGGTGAATGGTTAATACAGTAAATGAGAGAAAGGAGATCCAAAAATAGAGTGAAATGGGATAGGCTACCAATCAAGCAAAGAATGAAACCATAAAAGGAGAATTTGTTTTAAGATAAAAGTTTAAGTACTGCATATCTGAGACTTCTCTTTTCTTGTTTTACGAGCTCCAGATTGCAGGGGAGCCAGAGACCCCTTCCAGCCCACATAGCTCCTGTCTGGGCTCTTCGGTTGGATCTAGAAATCAAATTGACACCAGGAAGATTAGAAAGCATACAAATTCTACTGGTCTTACATGGTGATCCTCACAAGAGAATGCAGTCTGAAGACGTGTCATAGCAAGATGCTTTATACTTTTTAGACAAAGAACAATAAATTTGAGAAAGAAATAACAAGATAATGGGGATCTAGCTAGGAGCAGTACATTTCTAGGGGAGTCACTAGGCTGTAAAACTAGTGGAAGATAAGGCCTACTTTGCCATCGAACCCCCCAAGTCCCAGTCTCTGGTGATAAGGGCTATTTTCTCACCCTCGTACGGGGAGGGTACCCCTTCCAGAGGAATCTTTACTGATCGCTGCATGCAGGAAAAGACAGGTCAGCTAAACCTTTCTGAAACTACAAATTCTCCAATGTTGCCAACTCAAGATAATCAATATAACAATTCAGCATATTTGGGGATGGCATGCCCTTCACCTCTTCGGGATTCAAAGTCACAGCCTTGGTTCTATTCTTGACATTGCCTCTGATGAGCTTGGTGACCTTTGCTAAGTCATCTAACCCTTCTAAGCTTTAATATCTTCTGCCTCAAAATGAATACGAGGATCAAGAGAAACAACAGCCATCAAAGAGCTGTGAAATTTCATAAGGTGCCGTTGAGATGTAAGGCATGTGCACATATGATGTAATTTATTTCAACAAATAAGTATAAATTGAGCATCAGTGATGTGCCTGGTATTCTGCCGGGTGCCAGAGGCAGTGTGCTAGGAGAAAGCAGACAAATGTCATTAGTGGCATCAACTTGCTTCCTTCCTTTTAGGTGGATCCTTTTGTAATTGACATCAATGCATAATGCCAGGTACCCTCTCTTGTCTGATGGAGAAGAAAAAGGAGCACACACAGCTCACCATACATTCCCTGTCCTGAACCTTTCTAAGCCCTACACTGCATGAACACACGTGGACGCCAGGGGCTCTTAATGCTCCAGGAAAAATGCAAACCAGTCTGTTCACATCATCAGCGATAGAGTTTATTGATAAACCATGAGCTGTGACCATTAGCAGAAAGCTGGCTTGACATCAGGATCAGTATATTTCTTAGCAGATCAGGAGCCTCTGCCCATCATTAGAGCCTTTTGATCTCCCTCACCTGCCAAAAGGAAGGCAAGACGCCACATGTAAGTCAGGAGCGGGACCAAAGGCACCATCCTGCATTGCAGGGCCTGAGGAAGGAAACAGCCTCAGCCCCGGGTGCTGCACTCAGGTGGGAAGCAAGGGAGTACTGGGCACCTATTGAGAATTACACATTCAGCCGTGCATTCAAAACGGTGCAGCAGCTTAATGGTTAAAACACTGTCCTTTTTATTACACAAACCTGGGTTCAAGTCATAGCTTCATCCTTTATTAGAGATGGAACCTTAAGCAAGTTATAGAACTGCCAGCTCCTCCAAAGATTAGGATAACACCAAAGCTACCCTTGGAATTGTGGTGGGGATGGAATGACATAAGATATAATATATGTGGATCTCTTAGCACTGTGCCTTGCACCTGCTAAGCATATAATGAATAGTAATATTATTATAATCATCATTGTCATTGATATGTGCCAGGTACCACTCTAGATCCTACGGATAAAGATTTAAAAAAAAAGAAAAAAAACTTCTTGCACGCAGGCAAACAACTCACTGTGATACAATATGATAAGAATCCTAACAGAGCTAGGAACAAAAAGCTATGGGAGCAAAGGGTTGGCTTCCTGGAAGAGGGTGTTTTCATTGTACCTCAGAGAATAAGCAGGAATTTCACCAGAAGGAAAGGAGAGCATGAGGTAAGGCATTCCGGGCAGAGGAAATGGCAGAAGCAAAGTCTGGAGGGATAAACGAACTAGGTGAGTTTGGACAGCTGTCTGTGTACAGCCCGGTGTCCTTCCATTGCCGAGAATCGCCTCGTTCTGCCTCCACGGCTCAGAAAACACAACCCGGGGTGCTGGGCTGATGGGGAGGCTCCAAAGGAGGAGGTGCCCAGGACTGGCTCTCTTTTTGCTGCCTGAGTTCACTGCTCAGCCACCCGAGGTGCCACCACCAGGGGAGGGGCAGCACTGCCAAGGTCCCAGCTGAGGGAGACCAGGGGGCAGAGCGCTGCCCCGAAAGCCGGGCGGCCCTTCCAGCAGAGCTTGGGGAACCCGCAGTCAGTGCGAGGGCGGCAGCTGCCGCAGGAGACAGCCAGGAGCTGAAGCACAGCCAGCGAGGCCGCCCTGCCAGCCTCCGCCACAACAATCGCTATTTACTTTGGATGCCGGCCGTCCCCACAGTTCACACTCAAGATTTATCACCAGAAAATGTCATATGGGCTGTAATACTGAGAAACTTTCCAAACACAAGCCTTCGCCAGGAGGATGCAAATGGAAGACTATGTCCAGTGCTGGGGGAAATCAATCTATCATGCCTGCTATGTTCAGGAAAAGTAAGGTCTCCAGAAATGTTGGGAAGTCTTTTTCTCGATCTTCAACAACTTTGGGATCTCATCACCGCAACAGGGTAACACACTGAAATTTTAAACTGTGTTAATGTTCCCTGTGTTTTCCCCGACCCCTTATTTCAATCAGGAAACCAAGCTTTGTAATTTCTTGTAAGGGGATTTTGGCAGCGTGGAAGTCAGACATCAATTCTAGAGCAATAGAAGTCAGAGGCCAAGACAGGAAGCATGTCTTCAGCCCAGAGCAAGGTGGGAAATGGAGATTCCTGGGAACTGGCAAGGAGGTGGCAAGACTTTAGAGAGGAACAGCTAAGCGCCTACAGACTCTGCAGAGACTCCTGCAGCCCGAACTTGGCTCTGAGGAGAACACCGAGAATTACCACCCAGCCGCCTGGGCCCACAGATAGCTAGGTGTCAGCCAGAGACAGCCCAGGACTGGAGGGACCTCCCTAATGCCTTAGTACAGAAAACCCCGGAACAAGACAGCATCCTCAAAGGGGCTGAGTTGGAATCCCCTACTAGTCAAATAATGAGGATTCTTTGGCAGTAGAAGCAGCCCTTCCACCTGCATCTAAGGAGATTAGCCCTGCACTGCCTGAGGAAACTGTGATGGCCTCCCTGAGGCAGGTGCCACCTTGCCAGATAGTGTGGATTCTCCTCAGGACCCACCCTTGCCACCCCTCTTTGCTCCTAAACCCATAGACTTCAGTTCCAGCAGGCTCCAAAAGATGAGGTACAAAGCGTGACCCATGAGGAGGTGCACTACACTCCAAAAGAAGTGATTGATTTTTCCAACTTCTGTAGACAGAGACCTGGAGAGTAAGTGTGTGGGAATGGATAGTAAGGATGTGTGATAATGGTGGAAGGTAACACAAAATTGGATCAGGGCAATGTATTGATATGGTCTACTAAACACAAAGTCTGGATTTAGTGTTGTAGCTTGAGAGGTTAAAAAGGGGCCTAACAGTGTTGTTGGTTGGTTGGCTGAAACATGGACCAAAGGTGGTCTATACTAAATGAAGTTGAAATGATCTTGGTATACTGTAGAAGAAAGTATCCTAAGGCGTAGGGAGATTGGCATGTCAGAGTGACTTTACCATGTAAGTCTTGCTCACTCACCCCAGGAATGTCCAGAGGACACATCTTTTACCATAACTATAAGGAATAAATCTGATGAGCTCTGGAGTGGTTTTTCTTTGTAGATTAGGAATTACCATGGTAATTGCTATCACTAAACTGCAATCATTAATGCAATGGAGATAATTGGATCCCGGGGTGGCAGTGCCAAGTAGTGGCACTTAGTCACCAAAGACAAGATGGGCATGGCTACCATAATGGACAGCAGAGTCAAAGCAGTAATCAAATTCATGTAACTTATGGAGATGCATGGCATTGGCTGCTTGATCATGGTATCCCCAAAAGTGAAATAGTTGGTTAATCTCCTAAATTCTTACTTGCTCTATATAAGCAGAAGAGTTCTAGGCCCAGAGAACACAGTCTAACTTGAATCATAAAAATGGAGAGTCAATCAATTCCTAGACTTGAGCCCATTTACAGACCCAAAACTCCTTGAATGAAAGGGAGGTTTGATCTACCCTAGTGTACTGCCAAAAATTTATACCATTAATCTTTCTCCCAGCCTTCCCCAAAGGGACCTACAGCCTTTTACCAGGGCAATTGTTCATTGGGGAAAAGAAAATAATCAGATTTTTGGGTGATTACTGGATACTGGGTCTGAACTAACACTAATTTTAGGAGATCCAAAACAACAGTGTGGTCTACCAGTCAGAGTAGGAACTTATGAAAGTCAGGTCTTCAGGGGAGTTTTAGGTCAAGTCATAGTGGGACCATTGGGTCCCCAAACCCATTCGGTGGTTATTTCCCCAGTTCCAGACTGAATAATTGGAACAGACATGCTCAGCAACTGCCAGAATCCCCACATTTGTTCTCTGACTTGAGGAGTGAGGGACATTATTGTAGGAAGGACCAAGTGGAAGCCAGTAGAATAGCCTCCGCCTAGGAAAATACAGTCAAAAATATCCCCTCTCACCACTCCTTTTCAACATTGTATTGGAAGTCCTAGCTAATGTAATAAGGCCAAGAAAAAGAAAAAAAAGGAAATAATATGCATAAAAACTGGGAAGGAAGAAATAAAACTGTCTTTGTTCACAGATAAGATGATTGTCTATGTAGAAAATCTGAAACAACAAAAAAAACCCCCTGGAACTAATAAGCAATTATAGCAAAGTTGCAGAATACAAGGTTAATATACAAAAGTCAATCACTTTTCTATATTCCAGCAATGAAAACGTGAAATTTGAACTTTAAAACTCAATACCGGCTGGGCGTGGTGGCTCACGCCTGTAATCCTAGCACTCTGGGAGGCTGAGGTGGACAGATTGTTTGAACTCAGGAGTTCCAGAGCAGCCTGAGCAAGAGTGAGACCCCGTCTCTACTAAAAATAGAAAGAAATTATATGGACAGCTAAAAAAATATATATATAAATTAGCTGGGCATGGTGGTGCATGCCTGTAGTCCCAGCTACTCAGGAGGCTGAGGCAGAAGAATTGCTTGAGCCCAGGAGTTTGAGCTTGCTGTGAGCTATGCTGACACCATAGTACTCTAGCCTGGGCAACAGAGTGAGACTCTGTCTCAAAAAAAAAAAAAAAACAACTCAATACCATCTACATTAGCACCTCCAAAAAACAAAATACTTATGTGTAAATCTAACAAAATATGTATAATATCTATATAAAGAAAACTATAAAATTCTGGTGAAAGAAATCAAAGAATTAAATAGAGAGACATTCCATGTTCATGGGTAGGAAGACTCAATATTGTGAACATGTCAGTTCTTCCCAGCTTGATCTATAGATTCAATGCAATCCAAATCAAAATCCCAGAGAGGTATTTGTGAATACTGACCAATTAATTCTAAAGTTTATATTGAGAGGCAAAAGACCCAGAATAGCCAACAAAATATTGGAGGAGAAGAACAAAAACAGAGAACTGATACTACCCAACTTCAATACTTACTGTAAAGCTATTGTAATCAAGACAGTGTGGGATTAGTGAAGGAATAGACAAATAGATACATAAAACAGAATAGAAAGTCAAGAAATAGACCTACATAAATGTCAACTGAACTTTTACAAAGGTGCAAAGGCAATACAATGGAGAAAAGATAGCCTTTCCAACAAATGTGCTGGAACAAATGGACCATCCACATACAAATAAATAAATCTAGACACAGACCTTACACCTTTCACAAAAATTAATTCAAAACATGTCATAGACCTAAATTTAAAACATAAAACTATAAAACTCCTAGAAGATAACATAGGAGAAGATCTAGATGACCTTAGGTTCGGCGACAACTTTTAGATATGACATCAAAAGCATGATCAATGAAAAAAATAATTGATAAGCTGGACTTCATTAAAATTAAAACCTTCTGCTCTACAAAGACACTGTTAAGAGAATTAGAAGACAAGCTATAGACTTTTCAAAGATATATATGCAAAGACATATTTGATAAAGGGGTATTATCCAAAACATGCAAAAAATTCATAAAACTCAACAATAACAAAATAATGAACCTGATTTAAAAATTGGCAAAAGACTTGAACAGATTCCTCACCAACAAAGATATACAGATTGTAAATAAGATTATAAAAAAGATGCTTAGGCCGGGCACGGTGGCTCACGCCTGTAATCTTAGCACTTGGGAGGCCGAGGCGGGTGGATTGTTTGAGCTCAGGAGTTCGAGACCAGCCTGAGCAAGAGCAAGACCCCGTCTCTACTAAAAATAGAAAGAAATTACATGGACAGCTAAAAAAATATATATATAAATTAGCTGGGCATGGTGGTGCATGCCTGTAGTCCCAGCTACTCGGGAGGCTGAGGCAGAAGAATTGCTTGAGCCCAGGAGTTTGAGATTGCTGTGAGCTAGGCTGACGTCACGGCACTCTAGCCGGGCAACAGAGTGAGACTCTGTCTCAAAAAAATAAATAAATAAATAAAAATAAAGTATTAAAAAAAAAAAGATGCTTAATAACATATGTCATTAGAGAATTGCTAATTAAAACAACAATGTACCCTTCAAAAAGAGTACATTTTAAAATAGCTAGAAGAGAATAACTCAAATGTTCCTACCATAAAGACAAGGTAAATGTTAAGGGCGATGGATATCCCAATTACCCTGATTTGATCTTTACAGAGTATAAGACAGTAATATATTAAAATACCTCATGTACCCCTAAAATATACCCATCTATTACATATCAATAAAAAAGACAACTTAATAAAAAATGGGCAAACACTGTAAATAGATGCTTTATCAAAAAAGATACACACATGACTAATAAGCACATGAAAAGATTTTCAACATTAGTAATCATTAGGGAAATGCAAATTAATGCCACATCTGCTAAAATGACTGCTGAAAAAGACTGACTATACCAAGTCATAGATTATTGCTGGCAAAATAAAATGGTAAAGCAACTTTGGAAAATATTTTCACAGTTTCTCAAAATGTTAAACATATACTTACTGCAAGAGGCAACAATTCCACTCTTAGGTATCTACTCATGAGAAATTAAAACATATGTCCATGCAAACACTTGTATGTAAATGTTCATAGCAGCATTATTTATAATCTAAAACTGAAAGCAATCTAAATGTTCAGCAATTAATGAATGAATGAACATACTGTGGTTTATCCATAGTAGAATAGTAGTCAGCAACGGAAAGGAACAAACTACTGGTACATGTGACAGCAGGATCAAAACTGAAAATATTATGTAAGTGAAAGATGCCAGCCATGAAAGACTGTATATCGCTTGATTCTACTCACATGAAATTTCTGGAAAAGGAAAAACTATGGAGACAGGAAACAGATCCATGGTTGCTTGGGGCTGAAGGTGAGTGTGGGGATTGACCGCAAACAGGCACAAAGGAACTTTTTGGAGGTGACAAAAGTGTTCCAAAACTGGATTGTACTCATGGTAGCAAATCTATAAATTTACTAAAAATCAACAAACTATGCAGTTACAATGAATGAGTTGTACAGTATATAACTTATGTTTCAATAAAGTTGTTTTTTAAAACTGAGCTAATTCTTGCATACTTGAGTTTGTAGACTTAAATTCGTATCTATTTCAGCTTTAATTTTCCCCAAGCATAAATCTTTCTTGTTACCATGAGAATCAGTTTGGATGAGAGCTGGCCACTTGCCTTCATCATTTTGTAATTTATTTTGGAAGCACAGAAGCTTCTATTGTATACCTTTGATTTCCTATCCTTCAAAACCTTTTCTGTTTTGTGATTATCCCACTTGGGAAGGGCTCAGTCATTGGGTCAGAACAAAAGAATCCAGATTAATCATGAGACTCAGGTACTCTTCCATCCCCTATGTATCATCTTTCTTCCAAACCTATAGCAATGATTACTTGGAGCCAAGATCACTGCATTTTAAAGACTGAAAAATTCATCACAAGACTTTCAGTTTCTAATGAAGTCTTATTCCCATTAACATAGAGAAGAAATTAAGTTCATTGTAAAGCCACTATGTGGAATCTGTTCTGTACCCTTCCGGATCCAGAGCCATCCAAGATTTGAGTTCTCGAATCTTGGAAACCCTGGGTAAACCTAACTGGCCCATCTGGCCACACTTTGCAAATCTTTCTTTCTTCATACTAGGAAAGTTCTGTGAGTGGTTTGTATGACTTTTTATTTTCACAAAACATAGAACTCTAATCAAATCATCTTTATGATCTCTTTCTAAATCTATAAATTTCATCTTCTTTGAGTTGTTGATGAAATTATCACTCCAAATAATACAGCTAGATGAAATCTGAACTACACTTACCAGTTCACGCAATGAAATTCAGAGCAAAACACATGCACAATTCTGGGAAGAGTCAGTTGTCCAAATCTAGGAGCCCCAGACTCACGGCTCTATTTACAAATGTTGGGTTATAGATGAAATGTAACTTTTATGTCAAAATGATGATTATTTCTGCAAAGGAAATTGTGATCATTATATCTTTAAAACTCGCTTTTTTGTTTGTCTCTTTTGGAGGCCACCGGTTCTTCCCAGCTGCTATCAGCTCTGCTTCTCCAGAATGGAGAATGTCTGACACTGGGCTTTTGTTCAGAAGATTATTTTGGTTAAAACCTCTCTGAGATTCTGGGCGCCAGAAAAATTGTCTCCCAGAAGAAAGTTATCAGGCCTAGCAGAGTAAAAAGTCATAGAATAGTAGAATCTCAGAGTTGAAGGAGACCATTCACCTAACTCAGAACTCATCTCTACCCCCATCCCTGGGGTTCATCTGTATAATTCTGGGAAACCAGGACTTGACTCTGAGTCTGGAATTCTATATTTTAGTCATTTTTTTTTCTATTTTGTTTAGCTCTTTGAATACTTCAAACAGAGAATAAGGAATTAATTCTGTCTGTATTTAAGCTAGATGACTAAACTTCTGAATCTAGGGGAAAATATTCCAAAAATAAAAAGTAAATGTCGTGAATTTAAGCACCTGAAAGAAAATGGTCCACCCCCTCTTCCCAGGGTCATCCCATTCACCATCTTCCTTTCACAGACTTCAAACACAACGCACAGAGGCCGCCTCCTGCCCGAGGGAGGGCAGATGAGCATGCAGAGGTCTGAGTTTCTGTTCCTGGTTCACAGTTTTTATTTTTATAAGACCATGACAGATGCTTCCTCTACCTGACTTGGTACATTTAAATTGTGTCATTACAGAGGAAGTAAAAGGAATTCCCAAGCCCTATACATATATCCTCTGGGTTTTTTATCAAGTGAGGTTTCATGTATCAACAAAATAACACGTACAAATTGTGTAAAAAAACAATTAAAACCTTCCAAAGAAAGACTTAGAGTGGATATTTGTTGCGAGCATCATCTTGCCAAACAGTTATTACTCACGGGGCTGACGGGGCTTTGTATTCTTTCTAAAAATAGATCTTTCCATAAAAAAGCACAATGTGCTGTCACTGTATGGTGTAAAACCACAAAAGAAGTTATTTTTATCCTCTAGGCAGTTAACTTTTTATTCCAAATAGAACCAACCAGTTTACAAAAGAAAAAACAAGAACTCAGATATCCGGAAATTCAGTTTCTTTTCCTCCCGTTCACATTTCTGAAATGCCTTTTCTTATTACATAAAACGATATTCTCTAACCAATAATGTCCAGTAATGAATGTTCCCAGCTTGTGGAAGGCGGGGACAGTAAATTCAAGCTTCAAAAATGAAAGAAAAATAAAAAGAGAGAGAAATCATATTCAAAGAATAAACAGTCCACTCTAAAATGTACCTTCTTTTCCTATCATTTCTGTCCCAGGCTCTGCATTCAAAGGCAGCGCAGTGTTGCAAAACAGCCTGGTCTGTATTAGAAAGGTCTAATTGCGAACATCCGTGCGAGAACGCTGCTCCATCACTTACTAACAGTGTGACCTCCAGCGAGAGACTTCATGCCTAGCAGTTCAGTTTCCATAGGTCAGCTTCCCCCTCTGTGAAGTGGGGACAACGGTGTCTCCCTCCCCGGGGAGCAGGACGAAATGCAATGTGCGAGTACAGGGCTGAGCCCGCTCCGATCACACGCCAAGTGCAACAGAGATTAGCAAGCAGGATCCTGGATTTTAGGCTTCCACAGGGTTTTGAGGAAGGAATGGCGGGGAACAGTGAGAAGAGAATAGAAAAGGAAGAAGTGAAAGGACACAAACAACAAAAGGAGGCAGTTTTGCCCGGTGCCCTGTCCAGATGCTGGGATCCTTTGTCAGCACTGCAGCATTTGGTACCACAACTTCCGTCTTGGTGACTCTGAAATCAGACTGCAGTTGTTTTTCTACCCAGTAGATTTATAAGGTAACTATTCATAAGCTCCCATTTTTCATAGGCCAAGCTGAAATATTAAAATGTTGAAGTCCTCGAAGGCAAAGCTAGACAGGAAGGCCATGACTTATTGGGGTCATTCTGCTGCTAGGTCCATCAGCACCAAGAATGGGTCTAATCGTCATTTTCTTTTTAAAAAACATTTCTGATACATGAATTTAGGTAAGAATATAAAATATTTATGATAATACTGCAAATAAGTTTAAAAAAATCTCAATATCACAAGAACTAGGAGGTGATGTGAACAAATGAAAACAGAATTTTATTTTGGGATAAAATTATATGTTATATTTATGCTGCATTTCGATTATTTAAAATTTTTAGAATAAAAACTCCACTACCCAAGCATAGATCTTAGTAGTTGATATTATTCTTTTCTTTCTCTTTTTCTGAACACTAGCATCTGAAATCACTGAATGACAGGTAAAGTCTTTGGCAGATCTACCTACCTACAAGGTTCCCTCCTATTCAGTCCCATGATGCATGGATGGTCCTAAGAGATAATGTCTTGGTGATTGTAGCCCATTCCTAGCACAATTACCCTAAACTAAAAGAAACTCCAAAATAAAGTCACCAACATTGAGAACAAATTGCAAAGCACGTGATTTTTAAACCTTAAAGGCAGATTCTTGGATTCTTGGGACTGGTAATCTGAAAGTTTGGGAAGCACCATCCTGAATGTTTGACTCATCTTAAAAGCACTGTGGTCCTGAATTACCAGAAAGTCCAGAACTGGAGGGGGTCCCTCAGCTGGCGACTGCCGGATGCTAATTACTAACTGAAACCCAAGAGACAGCAGTTGCTTTCTCCTAAATCCCACCCCGTGAAAAGCAGCACAGGAGCCGTCGTCCTCTGTGAAACACATCAAGAGAGAGGAGAGAAGAAGAAAGGGAGATGAATGAGAGCAGAGGAGGGGAAGGGAAAAACCAGAAAGGACTTCTGCCCTTCCGAGTCTGAAAAGCTCTTTTGTCAGACAAGGCAGCTGAGTGATGGAGAGAGGAGTTGTGCTGTGAGCGGGGAGGGCTGTGTGCCTGCCATTCCGCACAAGCCTGGGGCCCCTCAGGTGAGGTCCTGTGGGCTGCCCACGACTGAGACGGTCCAGCCCTTCCCTTTGACAGAGGCAACAACATTCCCATTTCCAGACAAGATCCACACTCACTCTCACTAGGACTATCACTGAGAAATTCCCAACATTGCATTCCTATTCCTGAAGGAAACACCCAGAGCCCTTGTGATCAGTTTTCAGGTGACAAACAGGGTATTTTTCTACTTCTTAGATTGGCATGGTTTTAGACCCAGCACAGTTACATAACAAAGACTTGGCTTTTAGCCAGTTTTATTGGCCAAGAAGCTTGCAGACTTCTAAAAGCGTGATTATGGGCATTGATTCACAGTGTCTTTAAAAACTGTACACCAAAACACACGTACGCATATAGCGTGCAAATGCCTCGTAAGCGTCATGTTTTTCCATCTTGGTCTGCTGCCCCACTTCCTGCCGTCGTGAACAGGATGTGACCAAACAGGATGTAGCGCTCCCTTGTTTTCCGTTTTCCAGTCCTAAAGAACTGATGTCTGGGTTTGATGACTTGATCATTGACCTCTGGTGACCATGGACAACAAGAGGAAAATCCACACTGAGCCATCAAGCCTCGAGGATGGTTGGTCTTTCTGCTCTTTCCCTAGGTGACTGGTAATCTCCTCTCCCCAAGTGGGCCACCGCAGGTTGAAGGACAGGTAAAGGCTGAACAGCTGAGCCATCACATGAGAGCCTGGGCACTTGCCCAGTTGGATGTGCTGAGGGGGTCTGATCCTGGCCATCAGAGCTGGCTGCTTCTGTCATTCCTTAATGGCCTCCTAAGGGCCCTGCCCTGTGCTGACACTTCACAGACTGAATAGGATAGGTGTATTACTCCACTTTATAGGTGAGTTGACTAACACATAGAAAGGTTAGGTAACTTGCTCAAGGTCAAATCTATTTCTACTCCAGCACACCTCTAAGGGAGTAGTAACAGAGAAATCTGGAGACTTGGGAATTGCTGGGTAAGGCCGGATGCCAAGTGTGACCCCCTTCGACTCGACCCCATCTCCTCTTGGTCACCTGCCATGCATCAATCTGTCACACCCTTCTGCAATTCATTTACATCTCTCACCGCTGCCAGCCCTCAGGATAACACCTGCTGTAGACTCACTAGTCTGCTGTGCTCACAGCTCCAGTGCAGTCCTGTGCCCCAGAGGGTGGTCCTCTGAGAGCCTCCTGTGGGTGTCCCTCCTCTCCTGCAGTGCTCTCCATGCACCACAGAGCAGCGAAAACAGGAAGATGGGGGAGGGAGCAGGCTGGCCCAGGCTGGCCTTCCAGGCTTTCAAGAGCTGAAATCCCAGTGGTCGGTGCTCAGGCCGGCAGACCACTGCCCCACCCCCATCCATATTACACTGCACTGGTGGGCCAGCAATTATAAATTTTTCTGAAGAAACAGCATCAGCAATGAAAAGAAACCTCTGTCTTATTGCAAATCACATGATTGTCCACTGGGCCACAAATAAAGGAGGAAGATGGGTTTGGGAAGAGACAGGAGGAAGCTAAGAACCCTACTGGGCAGATACATTAAATTTGGGGTTTCAGAGGAGCATGTAAGTGGCATTCCCAGTAGGCAACTGGAACTCTGAAATACTAAATAGCACAATGGTTCTCTCACAGTTTAATTTTATTCATGAGAATCTAAACTATCTCCTATATGATGGGTCTCTCTGCCATAACTCACCACTAAATAAGACCCAAATAAGCATTGGATTTTAGAAACTGTGATTTGTGCAGCTAACAGTTCATAAGCCAAAATGAGAATTCTTCTCTAACTCCATACTTAACCCTGAATTAACCTCCAGATGACTATGATATTTTTAAAATATGTGGTGTTTAAAGGGCAGAGTCTATTCAAATCCAGCTAAAAGAGTGTCTAGATTTTCTTGTTGCTTTTTGGTATAAATAATAAAAAACTGTCTGTAAAGGAGCCATGCTATGAGGACATCAGAAACATGCTTTCTCAATGGTCTTATTTCTAAATTCATATGATTACGAAATTACCACATTCTTCCTGGTGCCATAGTCATTTGCATACAAAAGTTAGGGCACCTAATACACGGTAGGCTGCTGGCTTTTCTTCTAACCCCACAGGTGTGGCCTATGCTTTGCACATAGTAGACTTGCAAAGAATATTAGGGAACTTAAATTAAAACCAACAGTGACCCTTAGAAGTGACATGTGCTTAATAATCAGAACTCTTGCAATTGAAGAAAACATTTTAGAAAGTTCATCACATTATTTATTTAAATGCCTTTCAAGTAAATTTAAGATAAATATCAAATTTAAAGGGACATCAAACCAAATGTAGTTGTCTTAAAGTAACAATTAAAGTAAAAGTATGTCATGAACAACACTATCACACAAATCTCTAATTTACTGTAACCTTTCACAGCAGTTGTTCTCAGCCTTGGCCACAAATTTTTATACCTGAGCCCAATCTCTAGAAATTATTTGGTCCAGCAATTAATTAAAGGGTTCTTTTTTTAATTCCAGTGTGCACTGGAGGTTGAGAAACAGTGAACTCTACTCTCTCCAATAACATAATTTTCCAAAATAATCAGCCTCTCTAGTAAGTAAACAATAATAAAACAATAACTTGTCATTATGTCAGATTATCAGATAGGCAAGCACTAAAAAGAATCTTAATTTCCAGCTTTACACAGTGTTTTTTTCAACCATGAGTTACTACCCATTCATGGATCATGAAATTAACTTAGCAGACTCTATCTGGTATTTTTTAAAATTTTTTTGAAAAGGAAAGGAAAGGAAGAGGAAAGAAGAGAAAAAGAGTTCATTGTATATCGGAAATCAAGAAGGGGGGAGGGGGAGGGACAAAAACCTACCTAACAGGTACAATGAACACTATCCGGGTGATGGGCAAACTAATAGTCCTGACTTAAGCATTATAAAAGCTATCCATGCAACATGGATATTTTGAAATTAAAAAAAAAGAAATTATCTTTAAATGTGGCAAAAAAAAGAGTTCATTACATTTAGTCAGGAAAATGTTAAATTTTGTTTCAATTATATATGTGTATGTGTGTGTATAGTTGGTCACAATATAAAATGTATTTTTTATGGTGGGTTAAGGTGTGAAAAATTTGAAAAACACTGTAGAATGTTGAGAAAAGCACACTTCCCCAATTAGGGCTAAATACATTATCCATGCAACAAAATACAATGCAGCCATTAAAAATAATGAAATAGATTTACATTTGTTGACTTGGAATGATGTTCAGACACATTAAAAAGAAAAATCAGGTTAAGTACAAGACATTAAGCACAGCATAATCCCACTTTGGGAAATATGTACTGTATTTATAAATATATCTAAGCCATGGAAAAGCGAGGTTAAGCATCCAGACAAAGCATGACCTCCTGGTTCCCACATCCCGGCTCTGCCACTTCCCGGCTGTGCCGTCTTGCTCAAGAAACTTCACTGCACCAGAAAATTGTCATACCTATCTCAGAGGATTGTTGTGAGAATGAGCTGAGCTAAGACAGGTAAAATTCTGCCAGCACTATCAAGTGCTTTGTAGGCACTTAAGAAATGTTAGCTCCATCTAGACCGGAGGGAAAATGAGAGATTTCACATAACTCTTAACAGTAGCCATTATCTGGGTGCTGGGATTACCAGCGAATTTCATTATCTTCTTTACACATTTTGTGTATTTAAATTTTATAATCAGAAAAAGGCAAGACAGCATAAAAATTAAAAGTATGTAATTTTCCCTTAGGTTTCTAAAATGTCTTTAATTTGGTAACTTTAGGTTAAAAAATAAATAAACAGGAACGGCAGTAACAACATGTTCTACTCGGATTTTGCTTATTTCTTTAGAGAGATTAGGTTTGAAGGACTTTTGCCCAGTCAGGCAATGAACTCTGCTTTGGAATTCTATTTTCCTGATTTTGGAGTTTGCGTAACTTCTGTGACTGGTACAGAGACTTTGTTCGCTATCTACTTCTCTAAAAGTGTCCTGCTTTATCTTACTGTATCAGTCCAAACGAGCCCACTAACAGAATTCTGTATTAAGTTGTCCCACTATATAGCCCCCCAAGCTACTTTCTGTCCCAATATTGTACCTTAGGTCATTGTATTTCTCATGAAATGATGATGACATCCTGTCCAAATAACAGTCCGAACTGAGCTGTCCTTTGTGTTTACTCATGAGAATAAAAACAGAGACCTTAAATGGCATTACGTGTAGGTGGGAAGACTCATTATTAAAGAAAAGGGAGAATTACAGAAATGCATGGAAAAAAGGATTTAAAAATCATCTATTGTTTCTCCACTCAAAGTCCATTATTAACATGGTAGTATATTTCCTTCCAGTCTTTTGCTTTGTAGAGTTATCTTAGGTTGTTGTAGTCATATTGTAAACACAACTGAGTAAATCTCTTTTCTCACTTGGTATTACATGCAAAGCATGCACTATGCTGTCATATAATTTTCAAAAACATGTTAGTGACTGCATAAAGCTTTCTTGAGTGAGTAACCATTTCTCTTCTAAAGGACATTCAGATTATTTTCAAGTTTTAGCTGTTATATTAATAAATAGAACTATGAAAAAATTTTGTGCAAATTTTATATAAAAAGTTTTAGCTTTTTATGTGTGTAAAATTGTTTCAGCTTTTTACATGTGTAGAATCCAAAAAATGGAATTTCTGTGTCAAAGGTCATGAGCATTTAGTCTTAGGATAGTTGTTAATGTATTACAACTGACTCTGTTATCTCATTATTCTCCATCATAAATCGGTATAATTCTTTAAGAAAGCACTGGCAATATGGATTAATGTGTGTACAGCCTCATTTCAAAAAGAATTTGAAGCAGTTTGCAAAAGCAAACACAGTCAAACCATTTTAAGAGGGGAAATTAGGGTGAAAGGGAAAAATAAGAAAAGTAACAAATAGCATTTATTGAATACTTATTGTGTATCTGTACTGTGTTCAGCTCATCATATATAATCTCATTTAATTCCCATAGCAAAAAGGTAGGTATTATTGTGCACATTTTAAGGATAAGAAAACTGAGGCCTGGAAAGTTAATAACTTGCCCAATCTCACAAAACCAGTGAGAGACAGGGCAGAAACTCAAACTCTAGAATTTGATCTCTTGGCTATTAGGCTGCACTTCACTGGGAGTACACTGGAGCACAGTGGGGCTGAGCCAAAGCAAGAGTATGCTTTTCAGTGGTCTATGCACAGAGAAACAGGAAAATCGGGAGATTCATGATGTTCATAAGTTAAATACAAGCCAATTTCTTCTAAGTGTGAGCATACCTATTTCATCACACTCTTTGCATTTGGATCATTTTATTTTTAAATGTGTATACGGTAGTTAAGATGCTTATATCAGTGAATCCTGTATCACTGTTGTTTTCATTTTAATATAAGGGAATTGGGCATTTTTTCAAATGCTAATTTATTCCTGTGTTTGTATGTCTTCCTTTGTAAATTGGCCAATTCTTTCCTTTGCCCATTTTTCTGTTGTTTTCCCTATTTTTATGATTATACCTTAACATAAAGATACAAAGTTTTTAGAAACCATTTGCAGTAAAAATAACAATCTCTAACTTTGAATTCAGATAATTTTACATAAATTTATGGTCCATAATCCAGTATCTTCCAGTATGATTTTCTGTCACTTGGAAACTTAGTCCTTTATCTTCTAGAGAGTTGACAAATACTAAAATTTATATCTGTAAAGTTTTTCTACACCATAATGTCTGTTTGACTGTAATTCAACAGGAATGTATTTGGGGCCGTGACGTGAGTTGAGAACCTATACTCTTTCTCTTTATTATTACTGTTTATTTATTATTTTATTGATTTATTTTATTTACTTATTTATGTGCAGCCTTGTTGCAGCAGGATTAATTTTTATTTATTATTATTTATATAGTCTTTCTCTGTAAAATACCCACTAACTTCTTGTACAGTGTATGTAACATGCAGTCTCTTTAGGCCATCGAGCCTGTTCCACCGAGCAACATCCTCCCGTCGGCATAGCTCTATTATAGGCACTGACAACGCGAGTACGTACGCCCTGAATGGCAGCGTCTCCTTTTGAATTTGATGAGTTGCCTGAATATACACTTAGATAAATTTTAACACTACTTTCCCAAGACTTCTACCCCACAAAGATAATCCCATCGGATGTAGTTTGAAACTACATTAAGCCTATGAATTAATTTAGAAGGAAGTCACATCTTCACAATGTTTACCTTTCCCTGCACAGTGGGGCTTCTGTTTATTCTGTTTGTTCTTTTGCATTGCTGGTTAAAATTTGAGCTTTCACCCCTGTCTGTCATATTTGTTCCCCTTCTCCTGCCCCAACTTTAGTTTGACTTTCTCTCTTCCCATTTCCTTAGCGAATGAACATCTAAGCCAAACACAATAGGATTCTATTTAGGGTAGATGACAAATCCTGGGTCAGTTTTCATTTAATTAAACAATTTGTTAATGCAAGTGTTGCCTAAGAGTCCCGTGCTGTACATAAAAGGCTAGAGTTAGTTCTCTAAGACATTGTTTTACCTGGTTAATAACCACTTAGAATATGATAGTCATGTGCTCTCTTTAAAGTTACTGGGCTCCATCTTCTGGGCTGACTTCTGAGTATTTGGAGTAAGGATAGGTGAAAGACCCCAGAGCAGGGCTGGGACGAGGGTGAGGCAAGTTAGGTGTCTAGCTGGGGTCGCGCTCTAGGAGGTGCCTGCTCTCAGGCCCCCTGGGTGTCTCACTCCCCTTACCCTGGTCCCAGACTGTCCTAAGAAACTGGCCACCATGCGCCAGCTAGTGTTGGCAAGCGGACAGGAGAGGGCACCACCTCCCAAGCCCCACAGCTCTGTCTCGGGCCCGCTGGGGCGGGAGTTTGCCATCACCACCAACGAGGAGCATTTGCCTTGCCCGACAGATGGGCCTCCCTTTGTGTATCCAGGCCACTTTTGCCTTTTAGTAGCAAAAGGCATCCACAGCTAGAGCAGACGGACAGCCTGACAGTCCCCTAGCCCCCGACCCCACCTGAGTGCTCTTACAGGATCCCTGGAGATGGTCAATTCCCATTTGAGAAACACTTTGAGCTGGGTTATTGGTGGATGGGAGCATGACCTGCACTCTGGCCTCGCTACCCTCAACTACGCATGACTGTCAGGACAACCACCAACCCAGAAGTACCTAGCAAAGCCTCAAGCACAAGTGCCAGTGTAAAAAAGTACAAGAAGAGCTGAAAATAAGCAGATGAAAGCAGCTATAATAAACTACGTTATAAAACCTACCTATGTGGCGCTAGATAGACGTGAGACTTGATTCTAACATCTAATAGGATATACAGTCTCTGTGTCCTGTTCAAACACATAGAGCAAGATGTTTTTGGTTTTATGCTGTTTATATTTAGTAGATGTTTCAATATCTTTAATTCATGGGGTTTTTCTAAATCTTTAGTTTTATGTTTTTTAAAATTAATACTCAGTAAATCATCAAAAGATTTAGAGGATGTTTGGGTGAGGACAAATTTATTTAACTGTCAATTAACAAAGGGGGACATTCTCATTGGTTAGAGATGGCTCTAAAAACAAAGAATCTAAGACCATAAAATTCAGAATGAGAGATGAAAGGAAAAAGAAAAGAAAAGAAAAGTCGTAGAGTGAGTTAAGATGGAAGAGAACATCACAGAGCAGAAATGTGCCAGGAGTAGCAAGAGGCACACACACAATAACAAGAAGACCCCGAGACAGGGCTCAAGGTGGTTGGCAGGGCCAGGACATTTAGTGCAGGGCAAATGGGCCTGCCCACCACCATGCCACACAAATTACCCCCAGTAATCCTCAAAACATCACCCAGTATAGTAGTTGATGTTCTGAATAATGACTCTATGTCATTAAGAAAGTTGAGGCACACATACCCCCCATTTAAAGCAGCCATACTGATCTATTTCATTTTAATGCTATTTGTCTCCGAAATGTTATGCTATAAAAGTAAATAGATCTGTCAACCCACATGGGAGACCATGCTCTACATTTCCCTGTGCTCTGAGTGCTGCCGTAAGCTCCACGACCATGGCAGCTGTGTACTTGGCTGCAAGCATTAACTCACATCTGTAAGTTCTGTTCACCAGGGAGCCCTCCATGCCCCGTCCTGAGCTGGTAGCCAGCGCTGTCCATGGTTTACTCCACCACAGCCTTGTCTCCTGTCATTTAGCTTGTGCCCTAGAACACAATTTTTACTGGAGTCAGCCCTCTACACATGTGAGGTTTCTGTGAAGAGGGGCTCCCAGGGTCATCCAATCAGATTACATTAGGGCCCACCCTAATGACCCCATTTTAACTGCATTATTAATACCTCTTTAAAGGCCCTAATTCCAAATACAGTCACATTCTCAGGTACTGAGTGTTAGGGCTTCAACATATGAATTTGGGGGAACACCATTCAGCCCATAACAAGTGTAGCCCTTTAAAAGGTTAAACTTCAGGTGTCTAGAACTCTTACTCACCAATATACAGTTCCCATTTTCTGACTATTTTACACAATGGAGATGGCACTTCTTCCCTGGCATTGCAGCCACCATGCAAGGCCCCGCCATCCTGGTGGTAGAAACTCCCACAAGTGCAACAACTTGTGAACGATGGGCAACACAGGGTGAAGCAGAAAGAACAGAAGGAGCCAGAGTTGTCCTGTCGTTGTATTTTTCCACCACCTAATAAGCAAATGAAAATCACCATATCATTCAAGTACTACAGCAATTACGCCAAGTAAATACGACCCCAGCACTAGTCTAAATGAATTCAGACACTAGGTCAGAGTTATTGCATTTTTGTGTCCCCACAAACGATGTGTAGAACTTGTTTAACACATTGACTGCCACACTAGAAAAAAATTTTTTTTTCTTTGGGGCCATGGTGTTTTATTATGAAAATGGAATAAAAACTTCTAGAACAAAATGATCCTTTCTAACTTAATGAAAAATGTTATTTTTTATTGTTTTCTGTACCTGAGTTATATGCAATTAAATTGTCAATATTAATTGTAACAATAAGAACATCAACAAGTAAGATTTTCATGAACCAACTGCAGGGTTTTGCCCAGGCTCCCACCCATCATGTAACATGTATGTTATAGCATGACAGCATGAGTTGCCCGTGCACCACTCGGCTCCCAAGGTAGAGACCTGTGAGTTACACATGCTTCACGAGGCCCAGGCTCAAAACTAGCATAAGTTAAATACAACTCACATGGCAGTTAATGTGTTAAAAGATTCTGGCTGGGCTCAGTGGCTCATGTCTACAATCCTAGCACTTTGGGAGGTCAAGGCAGGAGGATGGCTTGAGGCCAGGAGTTCAAGACCAAACTGGGCAATAGTGAGACCCCCCCAGCTCTACAAAAAATGGAAAAATTAGCCATGACGTGCACCTAGAGTCCTAGCTATTCAGGAGGTTGAGGCAGGAGAATCTCTTGAGCCTAGGAGTTTGAGGTTACAGTGAGCTATGAGGATGCCACTGCGCTCTGGCCCCAGCGACAGAGCAAGAGCCTGTCTAAACAAACAAATAAATAAATAAATATAAGATTCTGTGCCCCACCTTTAGAGATCTTAATCTAGTAGGCCTGGGTGGCCCCCTTTCACAAACAGCCAAGGAGATTCTATTCTGGGAACCACACCCTTAGGGATAATAACGCAGGGCCTGACACCACAGCCCCCAAGCACCAGCCGACTCACTGAGCAGCACAGGCACACTCTCCCTATCTGTTCTAAATTAAAGGGGCTTATTTGGTATTTCATTGTTAACCCTAAGCATTTTAAAATTATATAGTACTAGCTAGATATTACTGAACCTGTTGGGGTCAAGTTATGTGGCAGGCATACAATAACAATTTTCCAAATTGGCCCTTGTTATCCCATTTTAAAGATGAGGAAACTGGGGCTTATGAGGGGTAAGTAATTTGCCCAAGATCGCACAGCTGGCAAGTCTCTGGATCTGGTTTCAAGCCCCTGAGGCAGCCCAACCCCAAAGCTCCAGTGATTCCCAGACAACTAAATAATGCACCATTTAAAATTCTTCAGTAAGAACTTGTATTCAATGCTTTTAAATACTCTGTACAGGAAATCAATTCATTCCAGACAATGCTAAGATTCATAACATATTGAATAGCTTCTATTCTATGACACTTGTAAGATTTAATAAGGACAATTTAGGAATAGCTTTTGGAGAGCATAAAACACTAAATTAAATATATATGCTGAATGTAAGATGCCTCACTCTTTCAGAAATATTAAAATGTGAACAATTAAAAATAAAAATAAAGGTGGAGAAGAATACCTTAGAATCCATGAAATAAAAGCATGCAATTTACAGCTAGTTTGACCACACAGCCTCTGGCCTACAGTGCCATCTGCTGTATGGAAGTGTTCACTACAGCAGCCCTCAACGCCAGGGTTTTACCAGGGCACTGACCCAAGGCCTAGTCACCTCTTCACAGGCGTCTACAGAGAGGTGGTGTCTAAGACCTGGATATGGAGTAAAGGGGAAAATACAAATAAAGTAAAAGAGAAGAGAAGGAATAATAAAGAAGGTGGGAGAGAAAAAGAAAAGCTAAGTAGGGAGGTGTGTCATTAGTTTCTACCTCTTATTACCTGCCAGGTATTTTGCATATTTTATCCCCAACCTATTTTATTGATCTGTGTAAACCAGAGGTTTGCCTTTTTTATTTTTCTAATCTTTTCAAAGAACAAGCTTTTGTTTTTATTGATCAACTTTATTATATTTTTGTTTTCCATTTTACTTATTTCTGCTCTGTCATTTCTTTTTCCTTCTACTTATTTTGAATGTTTAGTTTCCATACATACACCATGTGATTTTAAATCACAGAATTTCAGAGCTGGAAGGAGGCTGAGACGAACCTGGCTCTTCTTTCATTTTACAAAGAGGCCCGAGGGAAAGGAAGTCTGTCTTATGTCCTGCAGCTGGTACCTCGGTTTCCACGTTCATGCTGGGCGGCTCTCCCTCCATTCATCCCCCACGTTCCCCTCCTCCCTCTTCTCCCTCCCATCCCTTTCCTCCTCTGCTTCCCCTCACTCAGAACAGAAAAAGATAACATTGTCAAGTTGATAAAATTCAGGATAAACAGGCAAACTTCCCCATCAAAAGATCTGAATTTTAAAAATCAGAGCACATTTCTGTGGGTGGTTAGTGGTTTTCCTGTTTTTACAACATTACACATTTATTCCAAATGGACAGGTGACCTGAGGAATGAGAAGGGAGAAAAAGTCACGGGTAACCAAATGCAAAAATATTTTAGAAACTGAAATTCAATCTGCCTTCTAGAAGTTTGTAACTCACATCTATTAAAAATTCTAATATCTATATCAGATATTTGGCAAGAAGCAAAAATAGATGGTATCTTAATTTATCAGCAATTAGTGTCAAAATGCAAATGTAGTCTTACATTTCAGATTAAACAAATGAGCACTGCCAGTCATAAAATTTATTGAACTGTGCAGTTGACTGGCCCTGAGAAGGTTAAAAAGAAGCTGCAGTTTGACCTTGTTGGGGTGAGGGGAAACTTCCCCTTTACCCCGGAAAGTTTGCTGAAAGATCAACTCACAAAATGCAGATTAATAAGAAAGAGAAAGAAGTTTATTTACCGTGTTCACAGGGAGAATCACAGAGTGATTACCCAATATCCCAATGGGGTCCAGAAAGTTATATGCCTGCATTCTAGAGGGGAGGGAGAGATGACGAATATAGGTAATTCTATATTTAGGGGCAATGAATGGTTACTAGGGAGGATGAATAGATACTTGGGAGAATGAATGGATGGAGGAAACAGATTGATTGACTTGCAAATGACTCTCTTTGAAAATTAAATTATCCTGAGAGATAGATGTTATATTTAAAATGATTTGGGCCAGGTCTGGTTGCATTCTTGATCTTTTTTCCTGCAGTATATTGAGATAACTGGAAGAGAAAGGGAAATCGATTGTTCATTTTGATAGATCCGTCTGGTTTTATGCTAGAGGGAAAGCCCTTTCCAATGCCTATTGATCAAAAATACTCTTCATACCAAGGAGTCATATTTTGGGGTGAAATTTCCTGGGCTCCTTTACCTGATAGATGTATATAACCATACATTTCCATCTAACTAGCACTTCAGCTGTGTCCTACAAACTTTGACACGTAGAATTTTCATTAACATTCAATTCTAAATATTTCTTAATTTCCTTTATAACTCAAGGAAGTTGTCTAGTAAGATGTTATTTTGTTTCCAAACATACAGAGTTTTTTGGGTTTGGGGAGATTTTTTGTTGTCGTTGCTATTCTGCTGTTTTATTGTATGCATGACAAATTACCACAAATGTAGTGACTTAAAACAACACACATTTATTATCTTATAGTTTGTGTTGGTCAGGAGTCTAGGCACAATCTAACTGGGTTTTCTTTCTTATATAAGGTAATGTAATGTAATCATGGGAATGACTTCCCATCACCTTTGCCATATTCTATTGGTATATTAGGGTTCTCCAGAGAAACAGAACCAAACGGATGAACATTTAGATAGATGAAGATAGATAGATATTGCAAAGAGATTTATCATAAGGAATTGGCTCATGGGATATGGAGGCTGGTAAGTCCAAAATCTGCAGAGTTGATGTTGCAATTTAAGTCCAAAGACTGACCAAGAGGAGCTGATGTTCAAGTCCAAAGACCAGCAGGCTGCTATAGAACCAATAAGAGCAAATGTCCCAGTTCTAAGGCCATCAGGCGGGAAAATTCTGTCGTATAGGGACTGGGGGTGGGGTCAGCCTTTTGTCCTATTCAGGCATCCAAGGGACTGGCTGAGGCCAACATGCACTAGGGACAACAATCTGCTTTACTCAGTCTACCAATTTAAATGTTAATCTCACCAAAAAACACCCTCACAGAAACACCCAGAATAACGTTTGACCAAGTATCTGGGTACCTCATGACCCAGTCAAGTTGACACATAAAATTAACCATTAGAATTCGTTAGAAACAAGGCACAGATCCCAACAATACAGAAAGAAGGAAATTATATAAGGTGTAAACACCAAGAGATGGGAATCATAGGCACCTTAAGGTCTGTTAACCACACCTGTTATTCATTATTTCTAATTTTATTGTACTGTGGAATTTATTGAACCTTCAAGACCTAATACATGGTTTATTTTTTGCTTTGATGTTTCAAATGTACCTGAAAAGGGAAAAGGCATGTAGTCTCTGATGGAAATGTAAATATCTAATAGCTTAAGTTTATTAATTATATTGTCTAGATCTTCTGTATCTGGTGTGTGTGTATTGGGGGAGGAGAGGAATTGTTTACTGTCTATTAAGCTATTGACTTTTGGGAGGAGCAAGTTAAAAATCTCCAATTACAAATTTGATTTATCTGTTTTTGCCTAAAGTTTTGTTAACTTCTGCTTAATAAATATTAAAGCTGTATTGTTGAGCACATATATTTTATGACATCTGTTATGATATTTTTGTCTTAAATTTTATTTTTTCAGGTTTTAAGATTACTACATGAGCTTTCTTTGGTTCATATTTGCCTGGTATATGCTTTTTGAGCCTTTTAGTTTGAAACATTTCAGTGTCTATTTGTCTTAAATAAGTCTCTTGTAGAAGATATATTGTTGGATCTCCTGTTTTCATTCAATTTGAAAGACTTTGTTTTTTAATTAGTGAGTTTAGCCACTTACATTTATTGTAATTGCTACTCTATTTGGGAGGCAGCATGGTATAGTTGTTCTGAGTATGGGCTCTAGATCCAAACCACCTGGGTTCAGGTCCTGGTTCTGCCACTTTCTAGAAAATTACTTAACCTCAATTTCCTCATCTACAAAATGAGGATGACAAAAGTAATAGTATCTACTTCATAAGGTTATTATGGGGATTGAATAAGAAACACTCAGAAAAGCATCTGGAACATACTAAATGCTCTGAAAATGTAAGTTATTAGTAATTTTATTTCTGCTATCAGATCTCACATATTCCAATTATCATACATTTTTTTTTTTAGATAGGGTCTCACTCTGTTGCCTGGGCTAGAGTGCAGTAGTGTCATCATAGCCCACTGCAACCTCACACTCCTGAGCCCAAGTGATCCTCCTGCCTCAGCCTCCCAAGTAGCTATTAATAGAATACAGGCACCTGCCACCACACTTGCCCAATTTTTAAAATTTTTTGCAGAGACACAGTCTCACTATGTTGCTCAGGCTGGTCTCAAACTCCTGGCCTCAAGCAATCCTCCCGACTTGGCCTTCCAGAGTGCTAGGATTACAGGCATGAGCCACCACACCTGGCCATAACACACTTCCTTTTTATTCCTTTCTCTCTTGCCTTTCATTGGATAGAATTTTCTTCTGCTTCTTTGAAAGCTATATGTTCTATTCTTTTTTTACGGTAGTTGCCCTTAAGACCTAAACTCATTTATTTTTATTGATTAAAATTATCCATATTTCCATCTTCCTCCTAATAAGACAATACGGCAACCCAGTAGTGCTCAAAGTGCCATTCCAGGATGAGATAAGGAGCTTGAGCCTGAATATAAATCAATACATAGCTTTCTTCATCAAGGAAGTCTTGCTGTGAAAATAATGTCAGCCAAACTGAAGAGTTTGCTTATGACATAGCTGATTTGCATTCTGGTACAAACTCCTATTTCATTGAAAACCATAAACAAATAGTTTTTGAACCACTCCTCCAATAATACTTCTTTAGACCACAATCCGGCCACTCTGGCCTCTCATTCCTCTCTGAGCCCCACACCTCTCACAGTATAGATATTGTCTAGAATTTTAGTTCTGTGTTGTTATAAAAATATTGTTTTTTGTTCATTTCTTTGTTTCTAGACTAACCTTTTAGAGTTTCTAAAATTCAGGTTTAATAAAATATCATTTATATACAGTAAAATTCACCCTTTTTAGTGTACAGTTCTGTAAATTTTGACGAACATACCATGAGGTAATCACTGCCATGGTCAAGATGATAGAATATTTCCATCACTCCAGGCTCCCTTCACCCCCAGCACCTGACAACCACTAGTTTCAACCATCTATTTTCTGTCCCTACCTATACTTTTGCCTTTTCCAGAATGTCACATAAATGGAATCAAAGTGGCTTATTATATCTGCCTTCTTTCATTTAACATGTTTTTGTGACCCATCCATGTTTTTGCATAAATAAGAAGTTTGTTCCTTTTTCATGCTTAGTGGTATTTCATTGTGTGAGTGTGTCACAATTTGTATAGCCATTCACCAGTTCGTGGACATTTGGGTTGTTTTAGTTTTTTATGACTATGAATCAAGTTCCTAGCCTTTTTTTAAGACAACAATAATAAATTTAGCTTAAATATGTGGCCACTCTCTTCCTGTATCTATTGTGTATCATCTCCTGAATTTGTTTCTCTTCTTGTTTGAGTACTTCCTCCAAGAATGTCATCCAAGTTTTTCATAAGAATATTGTTATTACATCCTCACATTCTAATGACAGTCTGGCTTAATAGAAAATTATAACTTCAAAGTTACTGTTCTTAAATATTTATATATAATTTTTTTGCCTGAGATAAGCTCTTTCAATCTGAGGTTTCTTTCTTTCAACTTTGGAATTTATTAATATCTTTATATGTCTTTAAATATTTTGTTTTCTCCATTTTTATATTTCTCCCTTTTTGTTCCAGTTTTATCCTTGGTATAGAAAATTTACAAATAAGCTAACTTTCCCCACTGCCTTTGGAGAGTTGCTGAGGAGAGTTGCTGAAACTGCTCTTCCAAGCCCTACTTCATCTTCAGCTGCATCTATTCTACTATTTATACCACATTATTATTATAATAAATAGCATCAGTATTCATTCTAATTATATTTTTCATTCCTAATCTGTTTTAATTTCATACTTTTCCTAATTCATACTGCTAATATCATACATCTCCTTAAATATATTTATCATGCTGATTTAAAAATCTTGGTCCACCTGTTCTACTAATTCAGTTTCAGATGGCATATATTATTCAACTGCGGTCTTTTTATAGTAGTTGTACTGCTAAGGTGTCTAGTTATTTGTCCCGTGAATCCATGTTCCCCTTGAGCTACTCTGTCTGGTAAACATGCATCCAGGAAGGCCAGTGAGTTTGGAGTGGGAGGGTGGTGATGAGCCCAGAAGGACATCTCTGGCTCAGAGAACCACACTACCACTGCCATTTTCTGATATGTTACCAGATCAATCTTCCAGTCAGGTTTCTACCCTTAGGGAGAAGCAGCACAGAAAGGAAGCTATAACCAAGCAGCCCGAGGGTGTGCAGGGGAAAGGGTAGAGGTGTGAATTGGGAAGAGGAGGTAGGAGGGAAGGTGGGTCTGCGGGTGTTTTTATTCATTCCTCACCCCAACAGTACTTTTGTACTGGTGCCTCCACCAGAGCTTCAGTGATTGCTACCATTTCAACTGTGAAGTCAGGCAATGATTGTCCCAAGGCAAGGTGGGAGAGAAGTCAGAGCAGAATCTAAAATTCTTTCATCCCACCTGCCACCTACACACTCACAGATCAAGGCAGTCTTCAGGCTCCCAGAGTTGCTTGCCTTTTTTCTTTTCTTTGAGACAAGGTCTTGCTCTGTCGCTCAGAGCTGGAGTGCAGTGGTGTCATCATAGCTCACTGCAAGCTGGAATTCCTGGGCTCTACGGATCCTGCTGATCCTTCTGCCTCAGCCTCCCAGGTAGGTGAGACTACAGGCGCACCAGGCCCAGCTGATTTTTTTTTTTTTTTTTAATTTTGGTAGAGACGAGGTTCTCACTATGTTGCCCAGGTTAGTCTCGAACTCCTGGCCTCAAGCGAGCCTCCCGCCTCCGCCTCCCCAGTCGCTGAGATTACAGGTCTACGCCACCGCTCAGGCTGTTCTTGTTTTAGTTCCTGGAATCCTGGTTCTCCCGGATAAACTGCTCGGGCCCTATTTTGGTAGAAACCAAAGCTGAATGGGAGACACGAGTGTTTGCAGAGAAGCCACCCTGAGAGCATCTGTCTTCTTGAGTGTCGGGGTTCAACTCCTGCCTCTACGGCTCACTAGCTGTGTCCCCTCCAGCAAGTTGCATCGCCGCTGTCCTGTGCCTCAGTTTCCCTCCTCTGTCGGTCAGGGCTAACAATAGCTTCTGCCTCGGTGATTATTTAAGAATGCTTGTAAAGCTGTCACAACAGAATCCGACACACAGTAAATGCTACTTACCCGCTGGCAACGTTATAACACACCACTGCCCGGTTCCCCACCCCTCAGGAAGGATTTGCCGAGACGTTTTAGTCCCTGCCGCAGCGGCAGCCGCGACCACCTAATTAGCCCCAGCGAGCGCACGCCCCGGTCGTGGCGGGGCCGGCTCTGCCCCGCGGCCTGCGCGCTTCCGTCGGTGAAACGCGCGCCCGCGGAGCCCCGCGCCGGCCGTTCCTCCGAGCCGGGCAGGACCGCAGCCGACCGCAGGATGGGCTGGGCACAAGCCCAGCGCGGCCAAAGGCGGACCCGGGGGGCGGCGGGGCGCGCGGCCGCAGGGAACGCGCGGGGGAGGCCACGGGGCGGCGCTGCGCCCGCCCTCCTCGGCCGCCGCGGGCGCGGCGCTCCCAGTCCCCGGGCCCAGCCGCCGAGCGCGCCATGCACTGCCGGGGCGCCCGCTGCCTGGTAAGCGCCCAGCCTCGGCCGGGGGGAGGGGCGCCGGGGGAAGGGCCGGGCCCCCTTCTGCGCTCTCCTGCCCCTCTGGGACGCTGCCGCCTCCCCGCCCTCGGGGATCCAGCCCCCGCCCTGGCACCACGGGACCCTGGGGACACCTGGCGGGGAGAGCCCTGGACCCTGCTCCGGTACTGGGGTGGGGGCAAGGAAGACCTCTGGCCGCGGGAAACGAATTTGGGGCAGCCTTCAGGTGCGCCTCCTGGTGAGGACTTGGAGGCCGGGGACTTAACATCCGCTCCGCAGAGCAGGTGTTTCAAAGGCTCAGTGCAAGAGCTGCAGGTGACCAGGTTAAAAAATAAAAAGGAGACGGGTGGGACTGGTTACTTTGAGCAGTCTTCAGTTTCCAGGTTGAATCCACCTGGTTGTCTTCTTTTTCTCAACTCTCCCTTTTTCTGGAAGGTTTCTGCAGAGAGCACCCCCAGGCAAAGAGAGTGGCGACCCCAGATTTATAGGAAATGCACAGATACGGCATGGTTATTCCTGTTCTTTCTCTTTTGGACTGGTTTGGTAAGTGCGAGTGCTTGGCCAGGAGGAGGCCAGAGTGTGTGTGGTGTGTCCGGAAATAACTGTGCCCCAAATGTAAATAGCTTAAAGTTAGTGCTGCAGTGAGAGACTTCTGTCATTTGCCCAGAATAAACATCAGTTAGTCCTCGGGAGAATTCTTGTCAGGCGACTCCTAACCTCCGAGACTTGCTGCGGAGGCTGCCTTCGTGCTGCAGGCCACGTTCTGCTGAATGACTCCATTAGGAAATGGCAATTGCAGTTTGCAATGGGGTCCTTGTTCAGAACCTCAGTGTGTCTCCTCTTACGCAAGTTTACTAAGCAGTTTGATAATCTGCCACACCCCCAAATCTAATGTTCCTCAAGCTTTTGCCGCACGCCTTTAATGAAGGAAAAGCCAGAATAAACCTAGAAATAAACTACTTTTCCTTTAGCTAAACATTAAACACACACACGGTATATTGTGTTTAGCAGCTAATAGGTAAACGGGCCCTTGATATTAAAAGCCTTTAGTTAGATAAGTAATGATTTTTCCCACTCTAGTTGCCAGGTATTTGTGACTGCTGGTAAACTTCATCAGCCTATGCCATTGTAGTCCTGGGAGAGTCTCTTGAATGCTGAATGTTGATGCTTATATATTTATGTTAGAGTTGTAGATAACAGCACAAAAAGCCTCACCCAACTTTTTCAAAGGCCGTATTCATGAAATCCATGCCAGGTTGAGGCATGCTATTTGCTATGTGGTAAATGATTAACTTATAAAGCTTCATAATAACTACCTTTGTTGAAATGAAAAGAATTCAATTTGAATAGACCCTAAAATATCATATTTGTTTCTCTTTCCAAGTAAGAAATGCATTTGTTCATTTGTTGACTTTACTTACTGATTTCACATGGACAGATGTGGTTACAGGTTGGGCCTGAAACGCAAATTTTTTTGTTGTATCTTGTGACCCTTGGAACTCTCTTCTAGGAAATGAGAGAGACAGTGCACCTATAATGCCTTCTGCTTAGCTTCTCTACGGATGCTTGGTGTTTTTCTCTGTGTCTGCTGTTGTATAAATGCAGCTGTCCTGCCGTGTGCCTGGCAGCTTTGACCTCAGGCTGTTAATGTGATTTAATGATCTTCCCTAGCAGCTCCACGGTTCAAACCTAGTACATCACTACCGAACTCTCAACCCTACCACTGTCTGGAAGGGACTTGTAGATGGCCTATCACAGCCTGAAGAATTATGAACCAGCTGAGAGGCAGTACAAAGCTGGAAACTGCTTTAAAATCACATTTTCAATTGTAAAATAAATCTTCAGGTTTCAATATGCCCAAATTCTCTTTACTGCATTCCATTTTAATGAGAGTCCTCTCTTAGCTGACTGGCTTTTAGTATCTTCTGCAATATTCTTTAGTTCCAGAGACTTAAAGCACAGCAAGGAGCGTGTTTTCTGCCTCTGCTGTTCCGCTTCTGGCTCTTGTGACAGATCTCCTGACCAGTGATGTGCCGGACAGGATTATTATTGATGGTGCTGCCCTGAGTTAGGGCTGGACAAAGGAGACTTGGGGGAAGGGGCCAGAGTTACAAGCAGAGATGATCTCTTACAGATAGAAAGAGCACAAACCTGTGTTTATATTTGCAGAAAACACATAGAACAGAAACTCCCAAAGTCTGACCCATCTTTACCTCTACTTACCTCTCCAGTACCCCTCCCACCTTGCCTTTTCCTATTCACCTTTCAAGACTCCATTTCCCTGATCTCCCCAGGCACAGTTGCCAGTGACCTCCTTGGTGGCCTCACCAGACCAGTATACACAATTCTTGTATCACCTGTCATATGGGATTGCAATTGCGTGTTTGAAATTAGAATGAAGATGATTTAAGTAGTGGTTTTATTGGCAGGGACTCAGGAATACCCAAATCCTACCCCACCCTCCCCCAAAAACTTTCCATTCCTCCCCACAAGCTTTCCAAGGGAGATAGCACATAAAGAAGATGGTAAATGAACCTATCACTTCATTATTAGATCACTGGTGAGCTGGGCAGAAGCACATGACCCCATTCCTCCCCCTGAGTCCAATCAGGACCTTACTACACTCCAACCTGGAAGGACAGGAGACGAGCATGTCAAGGCTGGGTCAGCTTGCCATGCCAGCCACGTGGGCACACAGTCACACCTACATCCACAGCCTTTAAGTAAAGGGTTAGTGACCCTGTCTATTAGCAAAGGTGACCCATTCGTTCTAGAATCTGAACAGATAGACGAGGAGGAGCAGGGAGGGACAGGGAGCCTCCCTCCCCACGAGGTATTGTCTTCTAGGCTGGGTTCCTTGAGGGCAGAGACTAGGTTTTGTTCATCTCTGTGTCCCCCAGTAACAGAGTCTCTGGCACACATTGGGCACTTAAAGAATGTTTATTATTTCTAAATTAGTAATGAATGCAAAATATCTGAAATATATTTGACTTTGAGACAATGTACCTTTGGAACATATGATATCAACACTATGTTACTGAATGGCTTACTGTATCTTCTCTCCTGGAATGAACTTGTCAATATAACATATTAAATAAGATTTTATGTATTGTATACAGTATCAGGAAACTTACAACACTAGTTTGTGTTATGGGAAGATACATATTAAATCTTGGTAGAAGGCCTGTTAATGCATATTAATGGAATATTTGAGCTGAAATTTCAAATATCCCACATTCACTATGAGATAGTATAAAAATGATAAATTGCAAGATGTTCTTGCAATTCCTGAGATCCTTTATTTTGTGTATTTTAAGCAGTTATTCCAAAACACTGTTTTCAGACTTGTGAACACTATTTTGGTACATATCAACTGTGTTGGCTCTACAGAGTCCCCTAAAAGTAAGACCAAAAAAAAGGGAAAATACTCAGTGAAAGGATTAACATAGCCCTGATGCACTTAGATAAAGCAAGAGCCAACCCCAAGAGGAGAAAAATTGAGTTGTTTAACTGAAGTTAGACTAAAAGGAAAAAAAATGACAGATGCTTAAAAGGGTAAGAAGCACAAAAAGGTAAGAAAATGGAGTGGAATGTGTTCCAGTAGATTAGAATTCTCTCCCTCCCTAACCTGTCAAGACCAGTATTAGAAGAGAAGGGTCCTAATAGATTTGAGCTGCGACTTTGTTGCTGAAGGGGAGAAGTGCAGTGATACTAGAGAGATTTGTGTTTGACCTGGGTCCATTTTTATTAGCACCTTCCAGCATGTGGGGGGACCGTGTTTTCAGCCCTTTGGCCGGGCTCTCACGTGCCCTCTGGGTTTTGCTAGGTGTTCATCATGGGCTACTCGGTGGTGGCTGGAGCAACAGGAAGGCTCCTCTTCGGCTATGACAGCTTTGGCAACGTGTGTGGCAAGAAGAACTCGCCAGTGGAGGGGGCCCCTCTTTCAGGGCAGGACATGACCCTGAAGAAGTAAGTGTCTACGTAATTCCCCAACACAGAGAGGCTGTATTTCACATAAACTAGTCATTTAGAGTTTTCCCATTCAAAACTCTATCAGCCTGTCTCATAGAAAGGGAGGCACTGTGTGTGGTATAGTACAGATTTTAGCATCCTCAGTCCTAAGTTCAAATTCAGCCTCTGTGACTTTTCAGGGTGTGATCTTGGGCAGAGTACTTAACCTCACGGAGCCCAGTTTTCATCTTTTTAAACTGGTTGTTATACTTACTTCACAAGGTCATTTTAAGGATCAACTGAGACACTGCATGAGCTAAGATGTAATAAATGTTAATTATTACCATTATTATCCGTAACCTATCAGAATCATGTTACCAGTGTATGTTTGAACCCTGCATTGTTCACAGTGTTATTTCTATGTCAAATACCTGAATCCCAACTCAGAATGCTGTGGCCCTATGTCCTGCCCCCTTCCCAGCCTACAGGCTCGGCCATGGCACTGTGGTGCTGCAGTCTCTCCCCCGCCACCTCCAACATGGAAACAGAAAGGGGTGAGAAGAGATGAGAGTCCCCTGGAGGGGAGAGAAGTCCCTGGCTGTAATTTTCTAAGATGGAGACTGCTTTGCAAGAATATTTGAGGCTTGATCAAACAGCCCCTAGCAGAGAAACCCTAAGAGTCTAAGTAGATCCTGACTGTAAGTTTGGAGTCACCAAATACAAATCTCACCCCAGGCCTGTTATCTTTCTGAGTGTTGCTCCTGCCGGAGGCTTTGCCATTGCTGGGCGTGGACCATTTGGGGGCATTTCCTCCTGCAGCCATGGGAGCCACTTACAAAGACCTGCACTCCCATTTCACATTGTATTCATGACGTAATGCTAAGAAACAGTCATCCCTCTTTGAAGTGAAAAGTATATATTTTATTATTCTTAGTAGCCAAAAGGTAGAAGCAACCCAAGTGTCCTTCAGTGATTGGTAGACAAACAAAATGTGGTATATACATGCAATGGAATATTATTCAGCCTTAAAAAGGAAGGAAATTGGCACGCACTACAACATGGATAAACCTTAAGGAAGTTATGCCAAATGGAATAAACCAGTCACAAAAAGGCTAGCACTGTGTAATTCCACTTATATGAGATATCTAAGGTAGTCAAACTCATAGAAACAAAAAGTAAAACAGTATAGGGGACTAGCACTCTGGGAGGCCGAGGCAGGAGGATTGTTTGAGCTCAGGAGTTCGAGGCCAGCCTGAGCAAGAGTGAGACCCCATCTCTACTAAAAAAATAGAAATAAATTAGCTGGACAGCTAAAAATATATAGAAAAAATTAGCCGGGCATGGTGGCGCATGCCTGTAGTCCCAGCTACTTGAGAGGCTGAGGCAGGAGGATTGCTTGAGCCCAGGAGTTTGAGGTTGCTGTGAACTAGGCTGACACCACGGCACTCTAACCTGGGCAACAGAGCGAGACTCTGTCTCGAAAAAAAAAAAAAAAAAAAGAAGAAGACAGTACAGGGGAAGTGTGGAGTTATTGTTTAATGGGTACAGAGTTGCAGTTTTGGACAGTGAAAAGAGTTCTCTGGATGAATGGTGGCTGTGACAGCACAGCAGTGTGAATGTACTTAATGCCACTGAGTTGTACACTTAAAGTGATTAGGGTGGCAAATTTTATGTATATTTTAACATAATTTTTAAACATCTTTAAAAATAGAATGTTTATCACACACCCAAGAAATCTCTTGCCCCACCCCCTGTTGCACCCCTCCCTTTCTCCCATCCCCAGCTGGGAGGAAAAGCAGCTCTGGGGGCCATTTCTCAAGGTCCTTCCCACAGAGGCCGCCTCCAGGGTCTTTCTCAGACATTCCTGTGATCTCAGGAGCCTGGATAAGTGTGGGGCCAAGGTCCAGGAGCTGCCACCACTAGCACATGACCTGCTGATGGCAACACTAGTTTGGTTTTGGTGCCCACGGGCCCAGCAGCTGAGTCGCTGCAGGGAGGGTCTCCTGCGTGTCCTGGCTCTCGAGCTGGGGCGAGTGGGGAGGGGCAAGCCCTTAATTCTCAGCCTCGGCCCCCTCTTTTCCACTTCCCATTCCCTCTTCCCTGTGTTCAGTTATTCTCTGAGGTATATTTGAACACTCCTGTGTACAAATATGCCTTCTGTGGATTGTGTTGAGTAGTGTGTACCTTAGCATGATCTAGCAATCCACGGGCAGTTTAATCCATCCTCCTCTTCCTCAGTGACTTCCTCAGGTAAGTCTCTAGTGTTACCCTCAGAAAACACTGAATCTGGAAATAGAGTTCTGTTAACATTTGCAAATGGCTCCTAAGCTGCACAATTGCACAGATGACCCTTCTATGGGCATAATAAATGCTCAGTTATGCTGAAGCATTTGATTATAAAAGTTTGCCTTAGTAATTCCTGACTTTGATAGCATGTGGTTTTTTTTCAAGGCCTACAATTATGCCCTATGAGAGACAATGCTCTAAGACTGCGGTCTCCAACCCCCGGACCAGTACTGGGCCACAGCCTGTTAGGGACTGGGCCACAGAGCTCCCTTGGTACCCACTCCCACCCCCAGTCCGTGGAAAAATTGTCTTCCATGAAATCAGTCCCTGGTGCAAAAAATGTTGGGGACCACTGCTCTAAGACATTCTTCTGTCTCCCTAGACACGTGTTCTTTATGAATTCCTGCAACCTAGAAGCGAAAGATGTGAGGCTCAGCCCCACGGCCCTCTGCGTCTCCAGCTGTCCTGAAGAGCAGCTCGACACCCTGGAAGACGTCCAACGCTTTGCACACTCCAGTGGTAGGCACGGAGGGACCCATTCCCTCTTCTCCCTTGGGAGGGGGGTGACCTGTGGGGACCTAGATGAGATAACTTATTCTGACCCTGCTTTCTCTGGAAAGTTGGAAACCGTACTTCCTTGTGGGTGCCTCTTTTTGTGCAGAAAAGGCCATACGCATTTTCTGTTGAGCTTGTGCAATTTCATTCAGGTCTGTCTAGATTTATCTGAAACCCTAGCTGCTCTGTGTGTGCTCCCACCAATGCAGGGGAATGGCCTTCCAGAGCAGAGAGGGGACAGCCCACAATTCTGGCCTAAAGGCAGGGTCAGGTGGAGGTCAGAGAGCTCTCTGCACATGGGCACGTCCAGTCCTAGAGAGGTGGCAGGCCTTGGGTTGAATTGCCTATGAGTGGGTCCTTTGATGACATTGTTGGAGCCAGTGGATACTTTCTCTGACCAGTGGGATATCATAAGTTGTGCCAAAAGCATTTGTGTAACTGAAGTACCTTGCTCTGGGCTTGCTGTTCAGATTTATGTTGTAAGGATTTAAACAAAGGAAAGCAAAAAGAAATTTGAGGCAACCCACTGCAAGTTTTATCTGCCAGATTTTAAAAAATTATTTGCAAAGCCAGGTTACAAATGTCAAGCTTCTACAATCAGTGATCTCCAAATAACCTTCAAATCATTTCGGGACCAATCATATAACTTTTAGTTTTGAATTTGAGGTTTGAAGAGAGAGTAAGAAAGACAGGCCCTCATTTGGCCTCAGATTGTATACCTATTCTTTTTGTGTTTCTGTCACCCATAGAACTGTTTTCTAAATCTGGGTAATTTATTCTGTCTCCTTTCTGGTGGTTAAATGGCTCTGGTTTCCTCACTGACTCACCTGGGAAGATGGTACAGTGTGTGTGTCTTCTGCTTCCAGGGTCCTTTCTGTGTGTTTATAGTTTGAATTCCTTCAACTACACCCAGAGGCCAAAAGCAGACTTGTGCCCCAGGCTACCAGTTCCGCCAAGGTAAAAGCTTCCTCACTTTTCCCTTAACCATCAATAAAAGTTGTTGGGTGCTTGATGTGTTCCTGTTACTCTTCTAGGCTTTGTAGGAAGCACAAAGGAGCTATCTGAGAGAGCCCCTGTCTGCAGAGAGTTTACAATCTGCAGGGGGCCCGGGGTAAACAAGCAGGGACTATTTGCAATATGCATGTTAACAATAGATTAGAAATCCGGCTAAATGAGGAGAAAACTCAGCAAACAATCCAGATATACCTAGTAGTCTTCAAATAACAACACTAGAGCTAGCAAAATGTAATAAATGAATTATCACCAAGGGGATGATTTTATGAAGTAGTTGGTGTGTATTTTTTTCTATGCCAACTATTTATTACAAAGTATAAATCAACTGGACCTGGTGTCTCATGCCTGTAATTCCAGCTTCTCAAAAGGTTGGGGTGGGAGGATCACTTGAGTTCAGGAGGCTGTGAGGAGCTATGATCCTGGTACGACGCTCTAGCCTGGGCAACAGAGACTCTGGGCAACAGTCTCTGTCTCAAAAAAAATAAATAAATAAAGCAAAACCAAATTTTTTTAAACCACAAAGTAGAAATCATTTACTTTTGCCTTTTTATCGCAACCATGTAGTGTTAGTTTTTAGGGCTCTAGATTTCTTCATAAGAAACAGGCCAGGTGGACAAAGCCAAGTAGGCACCGCACCTTTCTTCTCAATGAAAACAGAAACCACAGGTCCTTATCAAGAATATGCTTGGTGTACTCCTTGCAGGGTCTTTCATCCCTATCACTTAGTGTAGTACCTGGCACATGGTAGGTACCTTACAAATATTTGTAGAATAAATTTGCAATGATGCAGCAGTGATTGCAATGCCATGGCAGACGGCTAAGGGGAAAAATACAGTGAATATTTATTGCCCCCATCAGGATGCTGAGATATACTGAGGGAGGACTTGGATTTGTTCTGCATTGCCATTCTTTTGAAAGGTGTAAGTATGTTTACAACGTATGAGACCTCTGTGCAAAATCCCTGAGAAGTAATGATAATATAAGTCAAACAAGGCATTATGCCAACCATCTAGTACAGTGTTTATTGAACTCTTGTTTGGGACCCACAGTAAGAAATTTATTACATCCCAGCCCCAATGCACAGCATACCTTCATACATGCTTATGTATATAAAACAGGGATAGAAATCTTACAAAAGAAGATTTCCCCTTACTACATATGATTCACACAAATAGTTCCTATTCTATTTCATGTTTTAAAAATAATTTATTTCATAGTCTTCTAACTGGTTGCAAATGCAGCTCAAAAAACATTGATCTAGCAGGTGCACACACAAAAAAGACTTGAGTAGGTTTTAACTGCATTGGAGGCAGAAAATAGCCAGCCATCCTTTTGACATTCTTCTTTTAAAATAAATACTTCATGTTGTAAGTAATTGAAGGAGGAAAGAATTATTTGTAGAGGAGAGTATCCATTCCATTTTCTCTAATATCTTATTTTCAAAATTCAAGTTATTGTCAAATCTCATAAACATGTCTCAATGAAACGTAACTGAACCTATGGGAAAAAACTAGAATGTTTTAATAGGTTGAAGGAAAATTAACATTTGGAAAGAAAGATTTTTTTCTATATACTATTTGTGTGCTATAATACTATTTGTAACTATACCTGCAGATGGAGTTGAAAGAGAATGGAATTTTTAAGGTTGTAATTTAACCAGAGTTGGATAAACTCTCCTCTTCCTGCAAATGGGATGGCAACTGTCTTTCCATAGGAAGCTTAGATCTTGATACCGATGATGATAATGGTGAACGTTTATTGAGCTTTTGAGACTTGCCAGGTCCTTTGCAAGTCTCTAAGCTCTCGATATGTGTTAACTTATTTAAGCCTCAGAAAACCTCTGTGTTGTAGATATTCCTTTCATCCCTGTTTTACAACTGAGGAGGCTGACGCAGAGAGGGTTAAGGCAATACAAGCAGCAAGTGGAGAAGCTGGCGTTCAGACTCAAGCAGGGTCCACCTCGGCTGCAGTAATCCAAAATACACAGTCAAGGCTTGGTTGGTTTTATTTTGCCTGGCGAGTGGCCTCCTTAGGCTCACACCAAGCTGGGGGAAAAGTCCTAATCTGTGTGTCCTAAGGTTGCTATTTTTTCTGCCTCTCAAGCTGGTCCTGGTCCTTTTCACCCTTAAATGCAGACATTTCCAATACTAAGTTTTCAAGTGAAGACAAAACTTGATTGGCCTTTCTTAGAGGGAGTGAGAGCAGTAGAGATAGCCGTGAGGGCTCCATTTCCTTTACCTACACAAGCAAGTGTTTGTTTAAGGTGGAAATTATCCTGTTTATCATGGAAGAGCAGTGCCAAGATTGAAAAGCTGGAAAACATGAGAACTGTGACTATAGGGCCAAAGAACATTTTCCAAATACCTCTTTTTGACTGAACTGATTGTTTCTTCCTCCTCTGTCGATCATGTGAGGTATAACGTACCCTTTTAGAGCAATGGCTGATATCAAGGTTTGTGTACCTAGGTATGAGCTTTTAAGAATAGTGAAAAAGTACTGCAGAAGATAACAAGCGTATCTCTTTCCCTTTGGTGTTCAACATAATACTATATTTTGAGTCCTTTGTATGTTTAAAATCTAAAAGGCTTGGGTTTTCCCCCCAGTAAATTTGAATTTTAGCCTCCCACATAGGTGCCCTTGCGTGTCACGGCATGGTTTGCTCAGATGAATTCCATATACAGGGTCCTCTAAATACACAGGCAGCTCTCCAGATTACTTCCTGTGAGCCTGAGTGGCTTTGCTAGTGGGAAGAGTAAAAGCAGAAGTGGTGAAGAAACCTCAGGCCGTGGCCTAAAAATACGTTCTTGTCCCAGCTAAGGAAATAGTAGGCAGCTGGTCAGCCACCCATCCTGGGGGACCCACACTTTACATGCCTCTCTGTGTCACCCTCAGGGCTGAGACCGGTCATTCTTTACCAGCACAGGGTTGTTAAATGCCTAAAAAGCACCATAGTTAACAAAACCATGTTGACAAAATTAAGGTCTTATGGAGAATTGTGTTTGGGGGAAAACAAATAAAATAGCATCCAATCTATATCTGATCTTGTTTTTCAGAAACACTAAATAAGAGTTCAGAAAACATTAGCTTTTAAAACAATTTAGATTTATTGAGTGTTAAAAGTCTGTTTAGTAATAGAAAAGAAAAAAATTAGAGGTTTAAAATTGGAAAGCAGGAGGTAAAATTACTACTCTGTAGATGGTATGATTATAGACCTGGAAACCTAAGAAAATTAACTGAAAAACTCCTACAGACAATAAGAGAACTCATTTAGGTGGCATGGAACAAGATTAATACACTAAAATCTGTAGCATTCATATATTTTAAAAAGATTCCTTTTCCACAGCACAGATAGCACATACAAAAACACAAGTCTCTAGAAATAAATTTAACAAGAAATATACAAGAACTATAGGAAGAAAACTGTAGTATATTCTTGAGTATAAAGAAAATTTGAACAAATGGAAAAGCCTACTGTGTTCTTGATAATACAATACATTACAAAGATGTCACCTTTCCCTATATAAGTTGATCTATAAATTTATTGTGACTGCAATAAAAACATGATTGGACTCAAATACTGACAGGAATTTAGTACATAATAAAACTGGCTTCTCAAATAAGTGATGAAAAGATGGACTATTCAACAAATATGTTGGGACAGCCAGGTAGACATCCTGGAGGAAAAGCTAGATCCATACCCTGTACCTTATGTGGATAAATTCCAAATGGATTAAAGATTTTAATGTATAAAATGAAGCCAGAAAATACTGGAAGAAGCCATGGGAGAATTCTTTCATAACCTAAGAGTAGAGTGGGCTTCTAACTATGACTTAAAACCCAGAAGACATAAAAGAAAAAATGGATAAATTTGACTACATAAAAAACACATTTCTGCATAACAAAAAACACTAGAAGCAAAGTTAACAGGCCAATAAGTTGCAATTCGTATAAGAAAAGAGATTAATTTCTCTATAAAAAGTCTTATAAATCAACTTTTAAAAGACCATCTTGGCCGGGCGTGGTGGCTCATGCCTGTAATCCTAGCACTCTGGGAGGCTGAGGCAGGAGGATAGTTTGAGCTCAGGAGTTTGAGACCAGCCTGAGCAAGAATGAGACCCCGTCTCTACTAAAAAAATAGAAATTAGCTGGACAACTAAAAATATATATAGAAAAAATTAGCCGGGCATGGTGGCACATGCCTGTTGTAGTCCCAGCTACTCGGGAGGCTGAGGTAGGAGGATTGCTTGAGCCCAGGAGTTTGAGGTTGCTGTGAGCTAGGCTGATGCCACAGCACTTGGGCCTGGGAAACAGAGTGAGTCTCTGTCTCAAAAAAACAAACAAACAAACAAAAAAGACCATCTCAATATAAAAATTGGATAAGAATGTGAATAGATGCTTTACAGAAAAAGCACATTTCTTAAATATAGTAGAAGAGGCTTGCCTTCCTTATGATAGGGGAAATTTTCTAATGTTTTCACCTAGTAGACTGGCAACGTCTAAAGGTTTGATAATGCTCTGTATTGGCAAGGGTGTGGGGAAATAGGCATTTTCTCACATTGCTCAGGCAGTGTTCTAAGGAGTTTAATTCATCCGTATCCAGTTATGAATGTACATATCTTCTAATCAAGCAGTTTTGCTTCTAGAAATGTAATACACAAGTATATTGTGTACCTGTATACTTGTACCAGTGTGAAATGGCATTTGTGCAGGGTTATTCACTGCAGTAGTTATAATATCAAAATATTGAGAATAATCTAAATGGCTGTCAATAGAGGGCTTCTTAAGTTACATATATGATTTAATGTAACACTATTTAGCTTTTATAAAAAATAAGAGGCTAGTAATCTAGGAATAGCTGATAACTCTCTCATCTCTGAGAAATCTACAGTTAATATTATGCTTGATGGTGAAGTATTGAATGCTTTCCACCTAAGATTAGATACAAGACCCTGGATATCTGCTCTTACTATTTCTACTCAACTTTGTAATGGAAGTCCTAGGAATTGCAATAAAGAAAGGAAAAAGTAAAATCATCTTTATTTACAGATGACCTTATTGTTTACATAGAAATGTCCCAAGGAATCTACAAAATAACTACTAAAGAATTGAACAAAGGTACAAGATAGAAATCAAATTGTATTTCTCTATACTAGCAGAAAACAGGAAATAATTTTTTAAGTCCATCTTCAGCAGAATTGAAAAAATACAGAATACTTAGGAATAAAGCTAACAGAAGACATGTAAGACCTCAACTGAAAACTTAAAGACATTGCTGAGACAAATTAAAGAGCACCAAAATAAGTGGAGAAATACATCTTATTCATGAACTGGATGCTTTAATGTTGTTAGAGTGTCACTTCTCCCAAACTGTTCTATAGATATAATGCAGTCTCCCCAATGTAATTTTTTTTTTTTTTAGGAATTGACAAGATTATTCCAAATATATAGAAAAGCTAAAGACCTTATTTGACTGGTGCTAACACCAGCATTGTCTGGGCTTGGGAGCTGTCCAAGCCAGCTGTTTCTCTCATGGACACCTTTTGGGTTCTCTGGGGCTCTTTGGCTACAGTGCCCTACACGTAGTCTAATGCATCTCTGCTCTGGCTGGCCATTTGGGAGGCCTTCCTCAGTCTTGAGGCATAGAGCAGCCACCTCCAAGTTCTTTGTTCCAGGGTCACCACAGCCTTCCATGTGGCTGTCACAGACATGATCCACGGCAACCCCACTCCGGGCCTCATGCACACGTGGCCCACATCTGGACCTCAGGAAGCCCTCACACACCCTTCGCCCTGACACATGCCCTGAGGGCTGTCAGCTCCCTAACTGTAGCCCTCTACTCTGCTGCCAAAGCCACTCACCCTCCAGATTTCTCAGGCTGGCATGGGATTCCCTAAGCTCTATGGGTTTTCCATGGGACCCTTCTCATCTGACTCAGGAGTAGCACCTGTCACCCTCTTCCTCTTGGGGACAGGGATGGAGTCACAGGACAGTTCTCTTTAAAAACTCTTCAAAATTGTTCTTCTAATGATTCTCTGCACTTGTCAACACCTATATAGAGTGAACTTTACTGTATGCAAATTAAAATTAAGGTGTTGGGAGCTCGTAGGATTGAATGTAGACCACAACAAATGAAATTACAGATGTCTGATGATTTCACTGAAGTAGGTAGAGAGAAAAGGAGCTGACCTATATAACTCTGGCAAATAGCTTTGTGACTGGATACTGTAAGCTAAAGACAAAGAACTGTACCTCAGCACTGTGCTGCAGTTAGAAAATTTGTTTATCACAGGGGTACTGGTTAGCAATTCCTAAACTGCATACTAGGGCTGATTATAAGAAGGCCCAGGTCAGTGATACCCCAGGAGCAGTGAGTGTACCCAGTGCCCAGATCTTGGTTTCTAATTATCATTCCTCAAGGGTTCCTTAGATAAATTACTAATTCTGGGGCTTGGATAAGGAATATACCAGCCAAGTCTGGCATTATCTTGTAAAGCCAGAAAGTAAGGAAGTACTCAGGAAAAAAAAAAAAAATAGAATTGGGCATGTGAAAAGGACACAGGGTCCAGCCTGAAAGACCTCCTAGTGGCCAAAGCCGGAGCAGTATGGGCAACAAAATGTATAACAATCATGTTAGACTGTAACCCAGAGAATACAATAAATATCCATGAGTCCATGCTGATATAAATGAATGATTGAATAAAATAAATGGGGGAAGGGATAGATCTTCATTAGAGAAGAATCCCAAATAATACGTGTAGATACTTCTCCCTCCAGAAAGTGGAGCTTAATTTCCCTCCCCTTGAGAGTGGGCCAGATTTAGTGACTCACTTCCAAAGAACAGAGTATGGAAAGAGAACAATAGTAACTCTACAGTGGAGAAACCTGGAAGGAACCACCTTAACCACATGATCAAGGTTAACTTCACCAGCGATGTCATGGTGCTGTCATGTTCCCTGATAGGATTCTGTGAGAAGGGTACCTCAGCTCTGTAGTAACGCTCCCCAAACCCATAACTGCAGTCCAATCATGAGAAAACATGTGGGAAATTGTACACAGTGATGGGCATTTTACAAACTACCTGACCATGAATCTTCAGAAATACCAAGGTCATGAGATATAAGGAAAAACTAAAACCTCAGAGACCAAAGAGGAGACATGACAACCAAATGCGATGTGGTATCCTGAATTGGATCTTGCAACAGAAAAAGGTCGTTAGTGGAAAATGGTGAAATCCAAGTAAAGGCTGTTGTTTAGTTAGGGTATAGCACCAATGTTAAATCCTAGCTCTCACAAATGTGTCCTGTGGCTACGTAAAATGTTAACATTAGGGGACAGTGAGGGGTACACAGGAACTCTGTACCCTATCTTGCCATCTTTCTGTAACCCCATAATTATCCCCAAAATTAAAAGTTTATTTTTTTAAATGTTCTTCTCATCAACTCCCAGCCCTTTTATGTTCTCTGTGTGGGTGAAGGTTTAAGAATAATCTAAACAGTTTTCTCCCACCTCTTTTTTGGCAAGCCCTGAATGGTAAGATCTGGTGTCTCATTTCAGAGCATAATTTTTATCATCTTTGATCTCAGCTTTAAACTTCCTAGTACATTTACATATGCTAAAAAAAGATCTCTAGAATCATATGCAAGAAATCAAAAACAGGGGATCCCTGTGAGGAAAGGTCCTTCAATGGCCTGGGGACCAAGGCAGATTCTTGTGGTTCAGCCTATTATACCTTTTGGAATTTGAGTTGTGTGAATGTATGCAAAACCTTTATTTAAAAACTGCTCTGTTTTGTTACTCTTCTATTGAACCAGTGTCCAGTGACTCAGGAACTCTTTCTGTAGTATTGTGACTTCCTGAGAAAGATTCTTCCACATGTTCTATTTTGTGCTTCTTTGGAAGTTTTGGAAGTTATTTTTTCCTTCTTGGCAATGTGATATTGTTTGCATTTGGGTTCTCCCTTGTTTCCTCCTCATACATTTCACAGAATGATTGGTGACAAGGTTTTGAGCAATTTATGAATTAATTTGGCACTTCTGGGGTTGAAATTATTTCCACTATTTGGGGCGCATGGAAAGAAGCAAGAGCAGGACCCTGTGAAAGTATTGGTGGCCTCATCAGGATGGGTTGGAATGTTGTCTTAGTCTGTTTGTGTTGCTATAAAGGAACACGTGAGGCCGAGTCATTGATAAAGAAAAGAGGCTTATTTGGCTGACGTTTCTGCAGGCTATACAAGAAGCATCATGCCAGCATCTGCTGCTGGTGAGGATTCAGACCGCCTCCACTCATGGTGGAAGGCAAAAGGGAGACGGCATACGCAGAGATCACATGGCACACAAGAGAGAAAGCGAGAGAGAGGGAAGGGAGGAGCAAGACTCTCTTTTAACAACCAACTCTAATAGAGTGAGAATTCACCCACCCCCTCCCCAGCGAGCAGATTAATCTCATGAGGAATCTGCCCCCATGACTCAAATGACTACCATTAGGCCCCACCTCCAACATTGGGGGTCAGATTTCAACATGAGATTTGAAGGGGTCAAATATCCAAACTATGGCAAATGTATATTCCTGGGCATTTTTATATTTCAGGAAGGGGATCAAAAAGGTCAACTTTCTCATCAACCCAGGGTGTTTATCAGCTGCAGCATCAATCACACATTTATTATTTATCAAGCACTCACTCTGTTGATAGCAAAGCCTTATACTCCTTCCTAAAGAGGATGGAATAAAGCTAGTAGAGTCATTGACACATTGGTCCAGTCCATATCCCTAACAGTTCCTTAAAGAAATGGGATTCTTATGTTGAAGTTGGTAGTTTGTGTCTAGGAAGGACCAAGACAGGACAGTCAAAAATGTTGTTCCCCATAAAGAAAATGTGGTACATGTATATATACAATGGGACATTATTTAGCCTTGAAAAAGAAGGAGATCCTGCCATTTGTACAACATGGATGAACCCAGAGGACATTATGTTAAGTGAAATAAACCAGACACAGATGGGCAAATTCTACATGATCCCACTTATATGTAGAATCTAAAAAAGTCAAATTCATGAAAACAGAGACTAGAATGGTGGTTACCAAGGGCAGGGATGGGGGTGGGTAGTGAGGTGGGGGAAGTGGGAGATGTTAGTCAAAGCTACAAGTTTCAGTTATGTCAGATGAGTAAGTTCTAGACATGTAATGTACAGCATGCTGACTATAGGTGATAATACACTGTGGTGTATTTGCAGTTTGCTGAGAGAATAGGTGTTAAGTGTTCTCACCATAAAAATATTGTAACTATGTGAAGTCATGGGTATGTTAATTAGCTTGACTATAGTAATCGTTTCACAGTATATGTATATCAAAACTTCACATTGTACACCTTAAAATAAACAATTTTTAATTTTTTAAAATGTTACTCCCCAGGTTTAGGGTTTTGGTCTCTATGGGTCCCCATAATCAATATCCCACCCAGAGCATTGACTAATCACTGTAGCAGAGCACAGCTCCCTGACTTTCTAAGGTGTACTTTGCAAACAGGGTGTTAAACCCTTTTTATTACTGCAGATTTTATGCTTTCTTGGTTGTTGAGAGTTTTAAATAAACATATTTTTTCAAGATAATAAAATAAACATTTTTCCATTTCTTCTTCTATTTTTAGCAAGTCTTTTCCCTTGTTTAACCGATGCATCCCTCAAACACCTGAGTGCTATTCCCTATTTGCATCCGTTTTGTTAAATGATGTTGACACCCTCCATCGGATTCTAAGTGGAATAATGTCTGGAAAAGATACAATCCTTGGCCTGTGTATCCTCGCATTAGGTAATTCTTAGTTAATTTGATTTTAGTAACTATTTCTGGAATGCCAAAATTTCGAGCTCTTATGTATGCTGTACAATGAAAATTAGTTTCTTGATTTAAATATAAAATTTTATATTTATTTTCTTTGTAGGTGTTTTCAATGTTTCAGGTTTGTGGGGGGCAATGAGAATGGGAGGAAGACTAGCTGGCTCTGCCAAGAAGCCTCAGTAGGTGGGCTTGCCTTAGTATCCTGACCATGTTGCAGGGTCTGGTCCTCAGCTCTGCATAAGGGATGGATGTATAAAGCATATTCCCAATTTACGAATTGCCCATGAAAAGTACAACTGTCAGGGGGACCAGAAACCACGTCTTCTGGCCAGTATGCCCTCTACCTGTGGGTGGGCCAGATGTGAAGGCTGCTTGGCAAGCAAGGGAAGGAGCTGTGTGCACTCGCATGAAATAGAATCAGGCTGCAATGGCCTGATGTGTCCAGCTCCTCAAAGGAACACACCTGCTTTGGGTTGTGGGCAGGTCAAGTCCTTGAGCCAGGACATACCTTCTCTGGGCTTTTCTGGAAGCAGCTACCCACTCCTGACCCTTTGACTCTCCATTTTCTATGTTTCATCCCAATTAAGAGCCAGCTTTCTCTTTGAGCAGGTTAATACACTCTGCCCCTTTAGTCGGTAGCAGTAGCCTGTTATCCTTTCCCAGCGGCAGCCCCCAGCCTCTTGGTTGAAAGACCTTCTTTGGTCAGCCATGCATAAATATATTTCTGCCAGTTCATAAACTGAGTTTTCCATAATTTCATTACCAAAAGGTTACTAACTCCTAAATGCTTGGGAATACTTACTGGTCACCATTTTGTTACTTCTAGACTTCTTACTTAGGCTGAGAATGACTTCAAATGACCCAAATAGGATGCTTTGATTGCTAAATAGTGGCATGGTGACCATATATATATAAAAAAAATCCAGGTTAGTCCTGAGTTCACATGTGATGACTGAATGGCCCCACAAGGACCAGGTACTTTTTAGATTCATAAAGGTGTTACCAACTGTCACTTACTGTGCACTTATCAAGTGCCAGGCATTATGCTTATTCTCAACTCATGAAAACCTCATCACAATCCTGCCCCCACTTGTAGGAGAGGAAACTGAGGCTTAGACAGGTTCAGGGACTTGGCCAAGGTTCTACATCTAATTGAATAGGTGGCAGAGCTGAGACTCAAACCCAGATCTCTGATCTCAAAACCACGGTTATTAACTGGCACACTGAAATACCTGTATGCAATCCTGATTTCTTGTTTAGAAAAAAAATAAAATAGTATTTATAGATTCACTGAAATATTTAGAAAAAATCATAAGTCTATAAGCCCAAATAGTGGAAAATGAAATGTAATATTTTATACATACAGCTTGATTTATAGTTAGAATCTTAAATTTTTCATTTTAAAGGCATTAATCTTTCATATTTTATAAGAGCATTTTAAGTTAGAACTTTAAGCCCAGTATGAAGTCAAAAAACTTAAGGATGATAAAATTTTTAAATGATTCATTTGGACTTGTAAGAAAAAAAAGATTTGGTTATTTGGGAATAATATCTCCTTTTTAATTTTTTTTTTAATTCAAGAAGACTGCTAGCATTTTCAGAGACTGAGCCTGTGTGTGCTTCAGAGAGTGCCCGGGGTGTATCTTGTTATTTTCACTTGGTGTTTGGTAGGTGTCCCAAGATATTTAGAGATTGAATCAAATCCTCAGTCCTCCCTCTTCTGGAGGGTTTGGTCATGACGATCCTACCATTTGCCCTTTGTCATCTTTGAGTTTATATGTTTTGCTTGATTTTTCAGCCTTGTCTTTGGCCATGATGTTTACCTTCCGATTCCTCACCACCCTTCTGGTTCACATTTTCATTTCATTGGTTATCTTGGGATTGTTGTGTAAGTATTTCTACTTGATTGCTTTTTGATTAAATGAAAAGCCTTTCCATTAAGTATAGAACTTAACAGTTAGCATTTTTTAGCTAAATGGGGTCTTAGAAAGTATCCAGCCCCGTTCTTTTATGTGTGAGAAAACTCGGGCCCAGGAGGACAATGGTAGTTGCTTGTGTCCCACAGGTAGCAGCAAAGTTAATGCCAGTCTGTGATTTCTTCTACTGCACTATACCGCCCCTGAGATGAGCCTGCTATCTGAGTGATCCTGGTATCCGTGACATAAAAGAGAATTCCAGCACCTGTTGGGAGCATTTCAAAGGGTTTCTTCTGAACTCGCACCTCCCCCGTTGGCACGTGGGTGCCCACAGTTGTCATGCAAAGGCTCCGATCGGCCTGAAGAGGCGCAAGCCTGAGTGGAAACAGAGTCCTGGAGACCCTGTACTGTGACCATTTTTCCCTTTTGGCTGCTGGCTTGTGGGTCCCACCAGGGTTGTTGGGACAGGGGCCGGAGGGACAAGGTCATGGGAGAGGCTCAAGGCCACAGCTGTTTTCTATTTGTTAGGGGTCACAGTTATGTGGCGCTTAATAATGGGGCTACTTTCCAAGAAGTGCACCCTTAGGCGATTTGGTCATTGTGCAAGCATCACAGAGTGTACTTACAAAACCAAACCTAGGTGGCATAGCCTACTACACACCTAGCAGCCTGGCTACAAACCCGTACAGCATGCTACTGTACTGAATCCTGCAGGCAGCTGTAACACAGGGGTAAGTGTCTGTGTACCTACACACATCTAAACATAGAAAAGGTATAGTGAAAATGCAGTATTATAATCTTATGGGGCCACCATCACATATGCAGTCTGTTATTAACTGAAACATTGTTATGTGGTGCATGACTGTACTTTACTTCTTAATAACTGATAGGACCATAATGTTTCATTCCCCTGAATAATTAGCTCTTCCCTTATCCACATAGAGCCCTGTAGCCCTGTCTTGAAGGACAGGCACAATAACTTGTGCGGGATGCTTTTCCCCATCTACGATTCGTAAAGACAACTGACCTTCCTGTAGTTACTGTAGATATGGCATAAGGTGGTATTTTGTACCTACATGCAGAGTATTTGCAGACTCAGGGTGTCCTCAGAGTGAGGCTCTCTGATTTACGTAATTCCAGCAGGCCAGGCACATCCACCTGGTTTTGTGGGTGAGAAACCAATAGCCAGGCCCCCATAGGAGTGTCACCAGCAGAGCTTGCTGGAAAAGTTTAGACCTTGGACTCTGACGTTGGTCACCTGACTATCCTCTCTGTGCAGTTTCCTTCCTGCTCACATCCAGACCCGACGTGGCTGGGCACCTGTCCTCTGGGGTCACAGTTGGCTGTAGAGCCCCCCGGGATTTGGGACCCACTGCCTGACCAGGGCCACCCAGGTGCTGGCAGCGTCTGGACTTGTCTGCGTGGTTCTGCCTGCCAGGGGAGGTTACTCATGGCACGTGTGCTGAGCTCCACTGCTGTTTGTTTTCTAGTTGTCTGCGGTGTCTTGTGGTGGCTGTATTATGACTACACCAATGACCTCAGCATAGAATTGGACACGGAAAGGGAAAATATGAAGTGCGTGCTGGGGTTCGCTATTGTATCCACAGTCATCACGGTAAGAAACGCCCTTGCAGCAGTAGGTCGAGTAGCCAGCCAGAACCCTGAGCTCCAGATCATTGAATTCTGGCCAAAAACAACTAGAATTTGTTTGTCTTTCACCTCTGAATGTGCCTTCTTTGGATTTGAGATACCTGTACAGGCATAAATCAAAACCTTCAAAAAATAAGAAAAAAAGTCTTAGTTCTTTCCGAATCATTTCTGCCATCTCCCAGGGACTGATCTGGTATCCTCACCGTTTCGCTGTTTTCAGCCCCAAGGGGCTGTGAGGTGACACTGTGGATGGACAGGGGGAGGCTTATGACGGTCCCCACCCCTGCCTGTGGGGAGCGGCGCCCCTCCCAGCCAGAGGATGCCCGGCTCTCGGGGGCACACAGCTCCCACTGCCCTCGACCACAGAGAGCCCTTTGTTTCCAAGCCCTCGGGCCACTGGGTTATTTTGGTTTCCAGAGAACCTGCTGCCTCCTCGGTGAACTCCCTGGTTGAAAACAGGCTAACTCAGAATCTTGAGGCAGCAGATACTGGTTGTTGGGGGAGGGCAGTTGAAAAACAGAAGTTGTGCAGGTCACTCCCCAGGTGGTGTTACGAGTGCTCCAATCACAAGACCCCCAGGAGAGTCCAGAATTGATTTCGGGCGACCCGTGGTCGTTGTTGCTGTCGTGTTGTGTCACTGACCATTTGATGGAGAAGCAGCAGTGCAGGGTTTCCACACGCCCGTTAAATCTTGCAGCAAGTGGAGGTTCTCTCACCAACTCCATCTTCCCTCAGGAAATCCTTCAGTTCCCATCTTTGGTGCAGTTTTCACGTTTTCTTCTTTCTACCATGCGGTTTCAGGTTTGTGTTCTTCACTTAAAATGTGCCAGGTACCATAAAGTAAAGCACCGGTTTCGCCTCGTCTCGGGCAGGGCCTGGCCCCAGCCCGGCAGGTCTGTGGAGGAGGCTGCAGCGGAAACGGCTCCCGCACGCCAGGCCGGGCTGTGGGGCTGCTGGGCACAGGCCAGGCCGGGCTGTGGGGCTGGGAGCTGGGGAGATCTCCCGTTGTCTTCACACACAGCCTTTCCTGCCACCCAGATGCCAGGGTCAGGCTGAGGTTAAGGAGAAGGGAGGCGGTGAGAGCAGAGAGAGGCAGTTTTCACCTGTGTCGGTGAGTTCCACAGAGAGCAGAACGGAGCCCACGCTCGCTCACGTCCTGTTCATCTGGCCTGAGTCCCGACAGAGTGCCGGGTGCTGGGTGCCAGGTGAGACCCCTCCACTCGTCCTCAGAAGGGCCCCAGATTCCTTGCCGTCATCGCTGTTCATGCACAGCCCCTGCTATGCACAGGGCTCTGCACTCAGCTGCGGAGCCAGCAAGACATAAAACACAAAAGCACGCAAAGCCCATGCCCCATGATAAGGTGAATTACACAGCAAGCAGTGTCATGATGCAGCGCACAGGGCAAGAGCCCAGCCCTTGCAATCACAGGCCTGTGCTCAGATCCAGGCCCCACTACCTACTCTGCGACCAGGGGCAGTGCCTTGTCTCCTCACCTGTCAGATAGGAATGCTGCCGCAAGGTTGCCCACAGGGTATGGGCCTCCCTCCTCCCCAGGGGCCTGTCCACCTCCAAGTTCAGCACTCCCCAGAGAGGCGACCTGGCGGGCGGGCGGCCCTCGCTTGCTCACCTGGAGAACTGAGTCGGGAAGCAGGGCTGGCTGTGAGGTGAGAGGACGGCTCTGCCCAGGGAAGCCCCGGCCTGCCCGGCTCCACGCCCCCGCTGCTCCCGCACACCCCTGCACAGGGCCTGCGTGGGAGGGCCACGCTCTGTGCCCTGGTCAGGCACCTCCCAGCCCCGGCACTGGTCTCCAAGGGGAAGAGAAGTGATCTACTGCTCATCTTCCCCTCCACACCCGCCTTCCCACTCCTGCTTCCTAGAGAAGGGAGAGAAAGGGGAAAACCAACATTAGCAGGAGAGGACAAGGACAAGGGTCACCTCCCTCACCTCTTCTCACTCACCTCAGAGCCCCCATCTTAGTCGCCCCTCCCGTGTTGTAGCCCAGCAGTGACCCAGAAAGCCCCACCTGGTGGCCTGAATCCCAGAGAGATCCCCATCCGCCACCTGGACCACCTGGGTGGGGGTGTGTTCCTGCCTCCTGAGTTCCCAGAAGCTGCCATACAAATACACTTGAGACCACTGTTCTGGGAATATGGGGGCCACCTGGGAACGTTATTTATATTTAGGCAGTTTCTGCGTAACTGCTAGCAACAATGAGGAATATGGGGTGAATGGCATTAAATGTTCACCTCAGGGCATCAGCCCAGGAGGACAGGCAGAAACAAGCTCCCCGAAGCTTGGAAGCTTAGAGCCCAGCGCAGTGAAGTCCAGTCTTGGCCCGGCCCAGCCCGGGCGGCCCACACCCCAGCACCACTTCTGCTGCATGTCCAGAAGGGCATCGTGTGCATATCTAGCGCAAGCTGTAAAAACACAGACCCATTTAAATGCACACATATGTCAACATTCCACTTAGCAGCTAGAAGCCAAGTTTCTAATGATTTTATCACTTTGTTTGATTACAATTTTAAATGAAAAACAAGTCCCTCCTCCTTGTCGATAGTGTTAGGCACTGAGAACACAGATGGGAGTTCCTCCGCAGCCTCTACAAGGGAACGGTCTCCTCTGGGTGTCTCCCTGGGCCTCTCCTGACACCCGCTCCCAGGCACGGCCAGGAGGCTCTGCTCCCAGGTCTGTGGCTGCTTCTGCACAGTTTATCCCACTGTCCTCTGCCATCTTTCCTCCACTGGACTGTGAGATCATTGCGGGCAGGGATGCTCCACCCAGCTGGAAGAGAAAGGGCATCTCAGGCCAAGGGGACAGCAAGCGTGGGGTCATAGGGGCCAGAGAGTGACCTGCAGGAAGTTCACTTGTTGAAAGCTTGAAATGGAGGGAGGGGTTGTGTCAGGAAAGTCCTGGTCTGTGATGATAATGAGTTTGATCTTTATTTATCCAGAGAAGTAGGGAGCCATGGGTGGATTTTGAGTACGGAAGTGGGATCCCTAGCTTTGCCCTTCATGACAGTCCCTTTAGCTATGGGGTGGAGGAGGGATTGGGGTGAGAGTGGGGTGGAAAATACAGAAAGCTAAGGAGGAGGTTACTAGGGTCTGGAAGAGAGGATGAGACTTGAGCTGTGGCGTCAGCAGTGGGGATGCATGAGAGGTATTTATGAAACCGAATCAGAGGTGACTGGGACTGCACTGCGTATTCTGCCAGTCCTTGACCATAACAGATGGCCCTGCTCTCTGTGAACTTAATCTCATGAGAAACTCAGACAAGTAGACATTTATGGAATCTGTTAAGCATTATAGTAATGTAAGTATGGGATAAAATGGGGACACACAAGAGAGGAACCTAACTTATTTTTGGAGAGTCCAGAAGAATCAGGGCCACTGGAGCTGAGGAATGCAGGGAGAAGGGGAGGCTTTAGCAGGAAGACAATGACTTTGATCCAGGACAAGCAGAGTTTGAGAGACTCTAGCACGTCCACGGCCTTGTCAGTAACTGAGGTGTTTACACATCCAGCACCTGGAGAAGGGGGAGGCTGGGGGTTTTGGTTTGAAGGTTGTCAGCATCTAGGAAGGATGCTAAAACCACAGAGGAGCAGAATACACCCCCGAAACATCCCACGATGCAACAGCCAAAGAAGTAGGAGAGCCGGAAGAAAGATCACAAAAGCCAAAGGAGAGAAGATTTTGGAAGTTTTGAGAAAGAGGAATGGACAGGGGATTGGAATGCCAGGCTGAGGGCAAGCAAGACCTGGAACGTTTCCATGGGATTAAACACTCAGGAAGTCACAGGAAGTGGCCTTAGGGAGAGCAGCTTCAGGAGAGTGTTGGGGTCTGGAGGTTTGTGGGTGGTTCCAGAATGAGGTGGGATATGAAGTGCGTGGTGGGTAGAAACGAGCCAAGAAGTGTGGCTGTGGGGAGAGGGAGAGAGAGAGAGAGAGACGGTAGCGGCAGGATGGAGATGGGGGGTGCAAAATGGTTTGCTTCATTAATATGCAAGATTTGTAGATATTTCTATTCAGGAAAGGAAAAACCAGTAGAGCAGAAGGCACATAATTACTGTCTTTCCCCCCAGCCTCATGTTCCCCTGCCCGTCTGCAGTATCATCTTGGGCTCTGTGGATGGGGAGGTGGAACGCAAGACAGTTCCCTGACCCTAGAGGACCTTATTCTCATTTTCTCTTGCTTTCTCACGAGACTACAAAGTCCCTTAGGGAGGGACTGTGTCTTGTTCACTGGTATGTCTGTAAGATTTAGCATAGGGGCCAGCACACACTAGGTGCTCAATTAGTGCTTGAGAATGTATCTGTTCAATTATAAGAAAAGTAGTGAGTAGCTATCTTAAAAGAGCTGTTTGCTGAGATGTCAGCAAAAGAACAGGGTTTGTTTTAGGCTCTATCCAGCTCTGCGTTATCTTGAAATAATTTGCTCTAACCCCTTTCTCACCAGGCAGTCCTGCTTGTCTTGATTTTTGTTCTCAGAAAGAGAACAAAATTGGCAGTCGAGCTTTTCCAAGTCACAAATAAAGCCATCAGCAGCTCTCCTTTCCTGCTGTTCCAGCCACTGTGGACATTTGCCATCCTCATTTTCTTCTGGGTCCTCTGGGTGGCTGTGCTGCTGAGCCTGGGGACGGCAGGTAAGGGACTGCGAGTGTGGGTTCCAACTCCTTGGAGCCATACACACAAGACATCACCGTCTTGATGGGCCTGTTTCTGTAGGCACCAACCCTCTCGTGCCACCAGAGGTGTCTGATCACAACAGCGGTGGTGCTGGGGGCTCTGTCCTGGGGGAACGTGGGAGGGTCTTTTTCCTCTTTTGTATTGGCTTTAAGGAAGCTGGGTTTGTGTTTCATGAGAGAATAACTTCAGTAAGGACTAAAAGCTTTAGGACAAACTACAGTATGAAACTGTAGGAAAGAATATTATCAAATGTCTCCAGGTATAAATTTTATCCAAGGTAATTTGCCAACCCCTATCGAATCAGTAGGTGATAAAGAAGAACCCAGGAAAGATGCTATTAAAAATTTGTTGTGCCCAGCAGAGTTTAAGTTTAAAGCAAGTACATAGAGAAGGTCACATTGCTTTGGCGCTGAAAAGATAATACTGTTTCCTCCATCCTCCTAGCATATCCGAATAGTGATTCTCCCCCAGGGGTATTCCTTAATCAGCTTCAGTACTTTATTAAAATACAGATACCTGGGCCCCATCCTCAGAGATTCTGATTCACTTGGTTTGGGATGGGACCACGTGTATATAGTAATACATAGTTTTAAAGCTCCATGGCAGGGCAGCCATATTCTACAGCAGCGCTGTTCAAAGTGTTGTCTGACACCAGATAAGGAGCTTGTGCCAGAATGCAGTCACTCCACCGCTTCCTTCACTGAGACTGTCTCGCTATGGGAAAAAACGTCAGCTAAAGGAAACAGAGCACTCAGTGAGACAGTTGGTGCATTCGGGCCTGAGCTCCCGTGTCACTGCGGAGCAGCAAGCAGCAGTGTGAGGACAGGCGGCTGGTCTGTGGGCCACACTCCCAGTGGACTGTTCCAGGTCTTTTCTGATGCCGCTGTTTGATCTGAGTAAGGCCCAGATTCACACTTGGATGCGGGTACAAACGAGAGACTGTCACCAGGCAGATGAGAGCCACAGCAGATGTCAAATCAGCAAGGCCGGTGCGGTTTCTTCACGCTTTATCCAGCCTATTTTGTCCCTTATTTGCTCCAGTCATCTGAAAGAACAACCGCGACGCAGTAGATGCTTAGCGAATTCCGTTCCCTTCCCGCTCCTCTGGAGTTCCCCGCTGCCTCGGAGGCCAGATGGTCCGAGGCCCCGTAGGAATCACAGTGCTGGGACCCCCCCATTGCCAGCTTCAGAGATGCCACAGGGGGAGTCTCCTCTGCTGGGGTCTCCGGATGCTCCCTGGAGGCATGAACTTCGGGTGATTATCCAGGGAGGAGCCTTGGGCACACAGGGACAGGGCTATAATTAGTCAGGGTGAGGTTTGTCTGGGAGTCAAAGAAAACTCAAAACAACAGTGGCTTAAACAAGACATGAGGCAGTTTCTCTCTCACACAGATGAAGCCCCTGGGGAGGCGATCCAGGCCAGGGGCAGGGCCAGGGAAACCTTCCCCTTCAGCCTCTCTCTGAAGGTTCACTGAAAAATCAACTCACAAAAGGCAGATGAATTGGAGAAAAGGCATACAAATTTTATTCACACGTACACAGGAGCCCTCAGAATGAAAACCCAAAGATACAGGAGAAATTGTCTGTTTTTATGCTTATGGTCAACAAAGTATGGACAGCCGTGTAGAAATGTGATTGGACAAAAAAGGTGTGATGTAATCCTGATAGACTGAGTGGGGAAACCCAGCAAGGCCTGTCTAGACTCTTCTTGGTCTCCCTGAGCACATTTCTTCCTTCCGGCTGTAGGGCAGGACCCTCTCTGGAATGGGGGTCTTATGACCTACAGTCAGACAAGGTAGGTCAGATAATTTCTTTATGACCAGTTTTTATACAGAAAGGTGGAGAGGAAGTTAGAGTAATATTTTTAGGCTACATGGCTGGCTTTGGGGAAGAGGGATCCTGGTTTCTATGGTCAGCCTCCGGGGAGAATGGGACTGAGAGGCAAGAGAAGGGCAGAGAGAAACTTTTGCTTCAGAGGCTGCTTTTGAGGCCTTCATTTCGGGGTATAGTTTTCTGAGTCCCAACACCAGCATCGTCTTCCAGAGGTCAAAGACTCAGGCGCTTCTTTCCTGTTCTACAACCTCCACCCTTTGCTTCCACCTTGTAGCTGGGAGCAGCTGAGTTTGGGTCAGGCCCCCCACCACGTCTTACGCCAGCCGATGGGAAGGCGGCAGGGAGGAGCATGAGCACGCCGCCCCAGAAGTCACAGGCAGCCTCCCGCCTACACCCCGTTGGCCAGATCTTAGTTCCATGGAACACCTATCTGCAAGGGAGGCCAGGAAATGGGCAGCCACGCACAGTTTTAAAATTAGAGGTTCTAGTACCAAGAAAAGAGGGAACAACAGATACTGTGAGACAGGCGGAAGGCTCAAGAGTGAGCAGTCCTCCTCCAGCTCACAGAGTCTTCTCAGTCATAATCAGAAGGGAAGGCAGGGCCTGGTATGTGGAGGGGAACAAGGCTTTGTTGGAAATGTCCTAGATTCTAAGCTCTGTACTGAGTGCTTTCTGATGTTCTCTCCTCTAAACGTCGCCGCAATCCCCTTGTGGCGGAAGTGTCATTATGCTCAAGTTAAAGGTAAAAAATTGAGATTCCGAGTAAGTCATTTGCGGAGGGTCACGCACAGCTGGGAAGTGTGACACTCCCCCTGACTCCAGAGCTTTAGACTAGAACCTGTGCTCTTTCTGCTGCCTCTCGCTTCCCTTGTGTCTTTGATACAAAGCTATGGAAATGAAACCTAGGCCTCCTCCAGTCTGTCTGTTCAAGATGAAGCAGTGCTGGGGGCCACAGCAGCGGGCTGGCACATGCAAGCGGTGCCCGTGATGTGCTGTCTGGGGCCTGCGTCCTCAGGCCAACACAACAGGGCCGAAGCTGACGGCCAGAGGCAGCTCAGGGAGGTTGGCAGGAGGTGGCAGGGCGCAGTGCACTGTGCAGTGGCACTGCAGCCCTTGAGCCCTTGCGGCTGGAGAGTCACCAGAGAAAGGGTGACTCCCCATGTTCTTGGGAAATGTGGCTCAGGACAGTGAGGGACCTTCCTCCCCCAGCCAGCCCAGCCTGCTGGCCCCTGTTGGCCGTGCAGCTGGATAAATTAGGGAATTGCCTCTGTGGGAGACCCTGATGTCTTGGAGTCGGACACATTTGTTCTTCCTTCAATTCACAGGTCCTTGGTGAGAGCCATGGGGACGAGGCACAGGGCAAGGCCCTGGGGAGAGGTGGGAACAAGACCGAGGTGGTCTCTGTGCCCATGGTGCCTAGAGCTGAGCAGACAGACCAACAGGTAAACATGTGGTCACAGCAAAGGTTGATGATAGAAATCTGGGGAGCTTTGATTGCACTAGAATGAGGCTTTCACCCACTTTGTAAGACAGGGAAGGCTTCTCAGAGGATAGGCCAGAAATTGCCAGATGAGAAAATACAGAAAGAAGCAAGGAGATTCAGGCTTGGGGGTGGTCAGGACAGCACAAGGACAGGGCCTGCTCACAGGATCAAGGGGAGAGCCCAGCCCTGAGAGTTGGGGGGGGTGAAGTCAGAGAGGAACACGCCCCAGGGCTGAGTTGGGGGTGAGCTGCCAGCACGTGCCCCATAACCTCGCCTGCCTGAGCCCCAAGCATTGAGGTCTGGAAGCGCAGGGAGACACGAGGTTCTTCTTCGTGGTTGAAGGTATTAATAGCAGGTTTTTCTGCCACCGGCTTGTAGGGTCCTGCATTGAAGAGTGACATTCTCCATCAGGGCAAGGAGCAAACCGAGAGAGCAACAGCAATAGAAGGGCAGGAAAGGAAAGGGGGTCTGGTACCTCACGTAGGTATCTGTCTGCGTGCAGGTTATTTTAGGCTTTTCAGGAGAGAAGGTGCGGCACAGAGCCACGGCTTCCCTCCCCTCCGCACCAGAGTTGGGCATCGCAGAAACCAGATCGTCCCCTCAGGCCGCCTGGCTCTCCCTCCCGCCCGCCTGTGGGCCAACACGGGTGCACAGAATCCGCTTTGTTTGCAAAGGCCTTTTCACCCCCTGCCAGGATGCCCTGGCTCTGGGCTGGGCAGGTCAGCAGCTACTCCACGTTTTGATCTTCGGAAGATGCCCCGACTACACTTGAGAGACACTGTGAGCCGCCTTCCCGCTGCGTGATGTGGGTGGCGCAGTGCCCAGCGGTTGTCCCATTTAACGTCACAGGCGCTTACAGGGAGGACACGCGCACTCTTCAGCCTAGTGCCCGAGTGTCAGATGGTGGAATAAAGATAGGTATGAACTTAGGTTTGTTGTTTTTGCCCAGATGAGCTATTTCTCTAGTGACTGTTAATCAGTCTGTTAACTAGGTGACAAGTTGTGTCTTGTTTGGGGATTTTTTTCAGCGGAGCATATCAGGGCTCCCCCAGCAGTGATACACATTAGCCCATTGTGACTTGTTTGCTACCAGTAATGTCTCAGTGACTACTAGAATCCAGTGGAGAAAGTGGAAACTGTAGTGACCTTGGGAATCCAGCAGGTGCTACGGATGCATTGGAAAGAGCCCGGGTGATGCAGTTACCCCCGAGGTCATTAAGGGGTCGCAGCCCCAGAGTCTGTACAATGGAAGAGGCCCATTTGGCAGGGGCTGAGGGCTTTCCTCGAGGTCTGTCCTGCGCGCTCGGCAGAGTAGTCACAGGGCTGCACACAGCGCACGCGGGGTGCGTGGGACAGGCACAGAGCCAGGCTTGGAAAGAGGCGGCAGGGTCAGACAGGGTTTCCCATCAGATGACCTGAGAACCCGGCTGGCTCTGGCCTACCGTGCTCCCTCTTTGCCATTTTTGCGATGTAACCGTGACAGGACGCTGCCTCACGAGGATGTTAGGAGGCTAAGATGGGATGAGAACTTTGCTTTGCAAATAAGGGATCATATGGGTTTTTTATATTAGGAATTAGTGTTTACTGAGGAACATCTAGTACTACCTGCAGCTCTGTGGTTTACTTTCTGCTCTGCCTGGCATATTTGAGAACATGGTTTAAAAGAAAACTGTTTTGTTTTTTTTTTTAAGTTATCAGAGATCTAGAAAATAATTGAAGTTATTTTGGAAAAGCCTGCTGGCAGCCCAGCCCCGCCCCAGGAATGGAGTGAAGGGAGGTTACACAGGACAGATTGAAACAGCTCCTGCATTTCAGAAGCTTGTGGTCCCTTTGGGAAGGTGCCAAGGAGAGCGGGGTCCACGCAACCCTTACGCCTTCGCTCCCTCGGGCCATCTTCCTCTAGAATCCCCTCCCTGCCCGGCTCCCAACTCTCTGCCCAAAACTTCTTCTCAAACTACTCATCCTTCAAGATTGGTTTCAAGTATTATATTTCTTAAAAATCTCCTATAAATTTCTCAGCCATACTTAGATATTTCTTTTTCACTTTTTCCTTGCATATTTTATGTTCTTCATTCTTTCAACAAATATGGACTGCATGCCTACTACGTCAGCATTGTGTGCCTGCTGTGTGCCCACAGTGAGCAAGACAACAGCCCTGCTCCCCACGTCCTTACACTCTAGTGGGGGGGGAGAGAGGCAGTAAGTAAGTGTATTCTAAGTCCCACGGGGACAAGTGCTGTGAAGAACAATAAAGCAAGATACATTGTTATCCCACAAGAGTAAGGGTACCTGAGGGCGGGGACTCAGTGTCTTTTTCTTTCTGTGTCTCTTAGCTCGGTGTGCCACAGCTGAATGGGTTTAGTGAGGGTGTGCTGACTCAGTGAGTAATTTTACACCAGGGTCCTGAGTATTAAATGAAATGTGCACATGGGAAGAACTCAGTAAGTTGTAGGCTCTCTGTCAGTGAGAATTTCCTCTCTTTTTCCCTAATCCTCATGCTGCCAGAGCATAAGTTGAAGCCACAGGCAGACACAGGCAGGACGGGTGCCAGCAGGCTCGGGGGGCTGGCAGGACCCTTGTGCCAGCTGGCTGGAAGAGGCCAAGTACACAGAATGTGCTAGAAAGTAGAGCCTTTCCAAGTTGGGCCTGCTTCCTTTAGGGAATTATCCCAACCAGCTGGGCTGCCTTCCTTAAGAAACTGTCATTTACAATGATCATTATATCACCTTAGTCTTTTGAAATGCTTTAAAGCTTGCTAATAATATCCAGATTTATAGCTAGGCACACAACAGATTTCCTCCCAATTATTCTGATGTCCTCTTGGGAGATCTCTAGAAAGTTGTCTCCAAATCACTTTGATAGAATATATTACTTAAAGAAGATATATTCATTCATTCATTCATTCAACAGATATTTATTGAACATTTACTATTAGAGAGACCCTGTTAAAAATGTTGGAGTTACAGCTTTCTTTTCAGTTTGGAAGTTGGAGGGAGACAGGCATTAAATAAAATAAGTGCACTTTATAGTACTTTAAAAGTTGATAAGTGGTATGGAGAAAAATAAAGAAGGAAGGAGGAATAGGAAATGCATACGGGGCGAGGGTGCAATTTTAAATTTGGCGATAGAGCCTCATTGAGAAGGTGATGCTTGAGCAAAGATTGGCAGGAAGGGAGGGCGGAGCCATGAAGCTATCTGAAGCAAGGGGAAACATCCCAGGCAGAGGGACCTGTCAGAGGCCGGGGTTCCAGGGCATAGCAAGGAAGCCTGTTCAGGCAGAATGGGGGTTGAGGGAGAGCATGACTCAGGAAGGATCAGAGGAGGCACAGGGTTCGATCTTGGGGCCCTGGTGGCCTTTGTAGGAATGTTGGCTCCCAGTCTGAGATGGGAAGTCCTTACAGGGTTTTAAGCAGAATAGAAACTTGGCCTGACTTGTATTTTAATAGCAGTGATCTAGGGAGGAGATGATGGTGGCTTGGAATGGGGTCATAATGGTGCAAGGGGCATGACGTTGGATTCTGTGTCTATTTTGAAGATAGAACTAATAGGCTCTAGGCACGTGAAAGAGAGAGGAGCTAGAGATGACTCTGAGGGTTTTGGCCTGAGCAACTAGAAGATGAGATTGTCATAAATGAAGATGGGACAAGAATTTGAGTGGAGCATTTTAGAGGGAGATCAGAAATTAATTTGGGGTGGTTTAATTGAGATGTCTTTTAGACAGCCAAGTAGAGGTGTAAAGTAAGCAGTTAGCTGTGTGAGTCTGAAGTTGGGGGTGGGGGTGGATGTCCCAGCTAGAGATTTATGTTTGGGAATTTGGGAGCATATTAATAGTATTTAATACCATGAGATTAGAATGCGTGTAGATAGAGAAGGGAAGGAATCTAAGGACTGTGCTTTGAGGCTCTTCCACGTTGAGATGCCCTGGAGAGAAGGAAGAACAAGCAAAGAGACCAAAAGGGAGTGGCTAGTGGGGAGGAAGAGGAGGAGGGTTCAGTATGGCCCCTGGGATCCAGGTGAAAGGATTCATGGAGATGAGAATGGTCCAATGTAGCGAACGCTGCTGATAAATAGGGTCAGAACTAAGGATTCCCCACTGAATTTAGCAACGCAGGGTGGAGCAAAGAAGGGCTCATGATGGGAGTAGGATAAGAGAAAGTGGGAGGAAGAGAATTGGAAAAAGCAATTACAATCTTGAGGAATTTGGCTGTGAAGAGGAACAGAGAAATGGGGAGGGAGCTGGAGGAGGAAAGAGTCCAGAGTAGATTTTTCTTAAAAGTGAAAGATTTGTAAGAATGAAGAGACCGAGCGCTGGCTCATGCCTGTAATCCTAGCACTCTGGGAGGCAGAGACGGAGGATTGCTTCAGTTCAGTAGTTCAAGACCAGCCCAAGCAAGAGCATGACCCTATCTCCACTAAAAATAGAAAAATCAGCTGGGCGTGATGGTGCACACCTGTAGTCCCAGCTACTCAGGAAGCAGAGTCAGGAGGTCGCTTGAGCCTGGGAGTGTGAGGTTGCAGTGAGCTATGATGACCCCACTGCACTCTACCCAGGGCAACAGAGCAAGACTCTGTCTCAAAAAAAAAAAAAAAAAAAAACACCAAAATTCATTAGAGAGGAATGTTTTGATGAAGAGGGAGAGAATTGCTAAAGAGATATCTTCAAGTAGGTGAGAAGGGATAGGATCTAGCGGAGGGGTTGGCCTCGGGATTGTGGGGAGTTTATCACATTAAAGGAAGGGGCTTAGAGTTTGGACATATGTTGATATTAATAGGTAGGTGGGGGGTGTAGGCACTAGCAAAGGTTTTCTGATTACTTCAGTTTTCTCAGAGAAACAGGGAGTAAGGTCATCCCATAAGGATGGGAAAGAAACTCTTGGAGGTTCCATAAAAAAATTATAAAATGGTTGTCCCAAAGAAGGAGAAATAAATAGACCAACGTGGGAACATTTGAGTTCCTGGTAGTCCCTCAGATGGTATTTTCTTTGTGATTTCTTTTGCTTCTTTCATTTTTGTCCCAACAGCTAATGTCCAACATAATGCCAGCATGCAGTCGATGCTCAATGATTATTTAAGTTAATTTCAGAAGTGGAATCGTATCTCCCTATTTCTCATTTATAGCTGACCCTCTATGGCACCTACCATTCTAAACACCTTACACATTACTGTGCTTACTCGTAACAGCTACGTGTGTGGCATTTACAGCCATGAGACGGGATGAGATCACCAAGGGTGTGAGAAGTAGGTATTACTATACTCAGATTACAGGTGATGAAACAGATTATTTAGAAGGTCCCACAACTTGCCGAGCTTGCTCAACCATTAGAAGACAGTGCAGAGAGGTGACTCTTAGCCTGTGTGACTCTCACGCCCAAGCCTGTAATCACTGTCCCAAGCTTGTCTTCTTCACTATCTCCATCTTTACCATGAGAGAACTGTGGCCCCAATTGCTTGTCACACGTGTCACAGCTGAGCCTGGAACCACGTCTTCTCCCAGTTAAGTGCCCTTTCCACCACCATCCTCCGAGATCCATCATATCTTGGGATCTATGAATGGCGCAGTTCTCCCTGACTCCCGCTAGCTACCCGTGGGAGGAGCTGTAGTGTGCAGTGCACAGTAGCAAGGCAGCGCGTGGTGTGGAGGGGATGTCGCCTGCACTGACACAGCCATCCAGGAGAGGGCAGTCTTGTGCGTGTAAGCGCGTCTGCCCCACCCACAGGCTCTCGGCTCTCGGCTGCATCCGACCTCTGTTTCCAGGCTTTTGCCAGAAGCCAGAGTACCTGATTCTTCAATAATGTTTTCTTAAAGCAGCGGTTCTCAAGCAGCACCCCTAGGTGGCTGTTTGCCCCCCAGATGGCATTTGGCAATATCTGGAGACATTTTGGGTTGTCATGACGGGGAGGGGAGGGAAGATCCTCAGGGCATCCAGTGCAGGGAGGCCGGGGCGTGCTGCTAAACATCCTGTAATGCTGGGCACAGGCCCCGCCCCCAACAGAATGTCAGCTGGTGCATGGCGAGGGGCGAAACCCTGTCCTGAAGGGAGGTCCATAAACAGCCCGGTATGACTGAACCCCAGGAAAGAAAACAGAAGATGGCTTTGATAAGGATGTTCGAAAACAACAGTGTGATCAGTCAAAAATAACGTATGGGTTCCGCTTTGGGGAATGCCAAAGGCTTTAGAGTCTAAGCAGATCCTGTCACCCTAGCTGCCCCACTCTCTGACTGTTGCCACCGGTGTGCTGAGCTGGGAGGTGGGTGAATATGTGCCCTTGACAGCACAGGGCAGCCGAGGGGAGTGACCATGCCCCTCAGCTTCCAGGGCCTGAGTACTTACCTCTGTCTGAGGAAATCATCCCTTGTGTTCTGTGAAAGCGTTTCCCCCCACCATGTGATATTGTAAACCTGTTCTTGCAAAGCCGTAATCTGTCCCTGATACTCGAGGGCCTTATAGGAGGAGCAGTGTGCTTGTTCCCTGGCCCGGAGCGCTTCTGATATTCCAGAGTGGTTCTCAAAGCCCACTGACCTGATCTGCCTAAACACGTGTTCTCGTTGGGAGGTGCCACTTCCTTTGGAATTGGGAATGTTTTCTAAAACATGCCTATTTTGGAAAAGCATAGGCATTTATTCTTGCCTTACCTGAAACAGAGATTGCCTCCAAGCTAAATTAGCCCAGTGTTCGATAAAATATTAACTTCTGTCTGTAAATCAAGCTGTTCCACTATTTTTCACAATGTGACTCTTGTTCCGCAGAACATACAGCACAGAGAATTGAGACCAGCCCTAGTCTGTGGAATCAGTTTTGCTCTATAGCATGATTATCTTCTCCCTTTTCCTCCTCACAGACCCTGCTGTGAGTGTCTAAAGACACATGAGTTATGAATCTAAAGTCAATTTATAGCTATGACAGGAAATGTGAAACTGCCTTTAAATGTTGTTCAAGTTGTAGGTTTCAGTAAAGACCAAAGTGCCCATCTCCTTCCTGACAGTAGCTGATTTAAAACCCATGGTGGGAAGACATCTAGAAATCAAATGCAGCCACCAAGCTGGGGTTTGGATTCACCAGTGTCTCCAGAGCTAATTCAAGGGCTTCTTTGGATGATGGAAAGGAAGGCAGGGTGTAGCCACGTGAGTGACAGAACATTGTGAGGGTGTCCTTGCTGGCCTCAGCTGAATGCAGTACCGTGCTCCTGCAATTTAATCACCATCATCATCATCATCATCACTGAAGGAGCTCAGGAAATTTCACCCCAAAATATGACTCCTTGGTATAAAGAGTATTTTGAATTAAAGACCCTTAGAAATCAACAGGTTTTCCCTCTTTCTTCATAAAAAACAGACCCATCAAAAAGATTAATCGACTTCCCTTCCCCTCCTAGTTATCTCAATATATTGCAGAAAAGAAGATCAAAAATACAACCAGACCTGGCCCAAATCATTTTAAATATAATACCTGTCCCTTAGGTTAAGTTAATTTCCAAAGAGAATCATTTACAAGTCAATCTATTTCCCCCATTCATTCATTCTCCCAAGTATCTATTCATCCTCCCTAGTAGCCATTAATTGCCCCTAAATAGAATGACCTATATTCCTCATCTCTCCGTCCTTCTAAAATGACAGTATATAACTTTCCAGACCCCACTGGGATATTGGGTAATCACTCTGTGATTATCCCTGTGCACATGGTAAATAAACCTCTTTCTCCTACTAATCTGCCTTACTTTGAGTTGATCTTTCATCAAACCTTCTGGGGCAAAGGGGAAGTTTCCCTCCCCCACCCCCCATCACTGATGGAGTGATAATTCTATGGGCAGGCGGTATACCAAGCACCTTCCAGGTAACCTCACTCCATGCTCACACTTCTACCAGGGCAGAGGTACTCTAGGTAAGGTGGCTAAAACTCTGAGAGGCCAAATAACTTGTCCCGGGCTACCCATGAAGGGTAAAGCTGGGATTTGAACCTAGAAAGGTTAACACTGAGGCCCAGGAGACATTTTAAATGTGCTAGAAGAGGTTGGTCTTGAAGTGAAATCTGAACTGAATCCCTTTGAGAAAACAAAGACCCTTGTCTCTTTCTCTTTTATAACGTCTATGTGTTTGGCCAAGTAGGGTTCTATAACATGGTTCTAATGGTTTTGTGTGGTTTCATCAATGTAACAACTTTGGTTTGTATCACAAAGGGATGTAGTCAAAACTGTGGGTCTTAGAGTCCAGTGTGTTCAGATTTATATCCTCCTTCCACTAATCATGAGCAATGAGACTTTACGAAAAGTTTCTTAACTCCTCCAAACCTGTTTTCACATCTACAAAGTGGGATGAGCAGCAGAGTATATGTCAAGTGTCTTGGAAATTGCCTACCAATCATCACTATAGTTATCATTGTTGATATTATTTAGAAGTTAAATGTGTGTTCTCAATTTTTTAGTTTTTGCTATGGAGATTTTAAATTATGGTAGGTGCTTCACACTTTGCTTTGGCGTCTGTGCTTCATGTAATGCCAAAGGCTAAGCATGAAGAAATGTGGCCTGTTGAACCACTTTCCATGCTTAGGAAAACAGTGATGATAAAGTAGGTTTGTGTTTTTAACCTGTAGGCGCTGCCCAGGTTATTGAAGGTGGCCGAGTGGAATATCAGCCTCTCCTGGACATTCGGTGTATGTGGTGGTACCATTTAATTGGCCTCATCTGGACTAGCGAGTTCATCCTTGCATGCCAGCAAATGACTATAGCTGGGGCAGTGGTGACTTGTTACTTCAACAGGTAGGTCCAGTGTTTTTCTCCTGTTGATTGGTCTGTGTGGTTTGTCTACATGCTTCATGTTATGTATCTCAAAAGATATTTGGCAGTTTTGACTTGACCCTTTAAAAGGGATTGGCAAGAGCAAAAGATTAAGCTAAAAATTGGGCTGGATGCTCACTTGGTGGTAAGAAGAAATGTTATGCCTTAAATCTGTCATGTTTCCAAGCTCTCTTGCTTTAAGCTAGAAAATTTAGAAAGAAGCCAAACAGGGAAGTGATCATATTGCTTAGAATTGAAAGATTAAAAGGAAGGGTTGAATTCCCCTGTAAATATCCATTGTTATTGACTTCAGACTTAAAAAAAAAAAACACTACTGGTCTATTTTGAACATACTTCAGTAAGTTCTGTGAACCTCACTTTGTCCTCTGTAAAATCAGGAGAATATTTGCTTAGAAAATAATTTTAAATCCTAAAGGAATTGTATGTAACTATAAAATATAATTTATGCACATTAAATTACTAGTGAACATTAATTACTTGCTTTCTTGCTTCTATGTTTATACCCCGTTACTTCATGAAAATAATTGAGGACACGTACATATATGTACATACACACGCGCGCACACACACACACACCCTGAACCCTTTTTACCTCTTTCGTGTGTGTGTGTGTGTGTGTGTGTGTGTGTGTGTGTGTGTGTGTTTGTGTGTCTCCAGGGGGCAGTGTGGGGACCATGAGCCCCAGGAGCACGGCCAGGACAATGACAGGGCTGGACTCAGAACAGGAAGTTTACTCTAGATAGGGCTGACCCTCTAATCTCTCAAACCAAATGAATAGATAAACATGAGTTTTGGGGGTAGGACAGTCAGCCAGAGTGATTCATGCCATGGAGCGATTATCTCCTGATGATAACGAGCACTGTGGGTTTTTAATGTAGTGGTGCCCTTGGGAACCTCCATCATCGGAGACTCTGGAGGACTCACAGAGGGGCTGTTGCCCTTGGCTCCGAGTGTTGCTTGCTCCTGAGTAGGGAAGCAAAGAGTATTCTAACCAAATTGGCCAGCAGGTACCATTTATCTGACAGAGCAGTTATGTGTTAACTTAGAATAACAAAACCAAAGCATTTTCAGTGAGGGCTTTTAATCTGGACTTCAGTGAAGCATATGCATTTAATCTCCTAGTCCCTTCCCTCTCTTCAGCCCCTCAGAAAAAATCAGGAAAGAATGAAAAAGGCGTACACACGCAAGGACACTGCGAAACAGAGAGGCAATGACAGCAGGTGAGAAGCATCACCGACAGCAGAGCTGGAGAGAGGCTGGGCGGGTAGTGACTCCGAGCACACTGGGGAAGGCTGAAGAAGCCTGTCCATGTGTGTTGGCCGGGTGAGGAGAGACGAGTACGATGCAGGCTGAACTGAGCTGCAGGATCCCAGAGAGGCTCAGGAATCCAGGTGTAAAATGTACTTCTGAAGATGAGCTGAAAGTCTTCCGAAGGAGCAGTTAGATGCCCAGATCCCGTCCTCCACACCAGCAGAAGATGGGGAACGTGGGGGGAGTGAGTGGAAGTCTACATACTGAACAACAAGGACCCCGCGACACCCCACATTCCACGGCTCAGCTCCCAGAATGTTGGCAGCCACGTTGATATCCCCTAGGAGGAGGCTTGAGGATTCTTCCCTGGGAAACTGTCTAACCCAAAGGAAAGACCTACGGATAGTACCACATGGGGGCCCCCAATGAAAGGGATTCCCTGACTCCTAACAGAACACTGAAGCTCCCCAGGCAACAGCAGTGCCCCTCACACAGAGCACAGCCTCACTCTTAAATTTAAACTGTTCACCAGTGATTATTAAACATATGAAGAAAGCCTCAGGGTAAAAGAAAGAGATCAAAATGAACAAAACAAAACAAAGGAATTTAGGAAAAACAGAGACAATGCAGGTTGCAAAAGAAAACTACAAAACAAAATCAGAGGAACTATAATATTATCAGAGAGAACAAAGAAATACTACATCCATAAACCAAGAACCCCCCAAAAGAAAGGAACAATGAGAGAACAAGAAAGACCACTTAGTGATTAAAAATACGATTGCAAAAGTGAACATTTTCTATTGAGAGATTAAAATATAAAGTTAAAGAACTCTTTCAAAAGGTAGAACAAAAATATGAAGAAATGGAACATAGGAGAGAAAGGATAAAACATTAGAGGATAAATTTGGGAGACCCAACATCTGACTAATATGAGTTACAGAAATAGAAAAAAAGGAAATCTTCAAAGAAAATTTCCCAGGGCTGGAGGACATGAGTAAAGAGAAGATCCCAGAAGCTTCTCAGGGGAAAAAAAGATCACAGGCAAACGATCACGACCCCGGATGGGATCTGACTTTCAATAGCAACGCAAAACTGGGAAAACAGTGGAGCAAGGCTATGAAATTCCAGTGAAAGATTATTTCCAACCTAGAATTCTGTACCTATGCCTACTACCAGTCAAGGGTGAAGAAAAATAAAGTCATACTCAGGCACGCAAAGTCCCAAAAGATTCTCCTCCCCACATCCTTTCTAGGAAGGCTGTTTCCCACTGAAACTAATGAGTAAGCCAGGGAGGAAAACATGAGTTTCAGAAGAGAAGGGAATTCCCAGTAGGGTAGCTATGCAGCAGGTGTAGAAAACATCCAGTCCAGGGTGGAACCAGAGGACAGCGGGCTCCAGGAGACATGCCCCCGAGAAAAGAAAAGAAAATGGAGAGAATACCAAGTGTGTTTGAACATGTTGAGAAAAGTTTCACACTTTGATGAAGCATTCAGTGAAGCCCATGGAAATCCAAGCAAATAAAAAATGTGAAAAAGTTAAGGAAAAACCAAAAGTTGTACAGGAAAGGAAATATAATTGTAATGTGTACTTGGATCAGTTGTGAATATAATTCACAGTGCATATTATTTATGTACTAAAAACATAAACACTAAACATTAACTAAAAAAACTTCAGTATAATTAAATTATACTGGGAAGAAAAGAGGGTACGAAAATAAGAGTGTGTTTCAGGGGGACAGGTTCAGGGTGTATAAGAAAATGAAACTAGAATCTTCCATGGTAGAAAGGCCAGTAGACAATATCTGAAGCCAAAAAAGCAGGAGATAGCAATAAGAACATGGAACTTTGAAGTGTGGGGGTGAGTGCCAGAATAAACAGCTAAAATATTATCTCTAGGGAGAGGGAATTAGGAATGGGGGAAGAAAACTGCTATTTTTCCTAATAAGCCCAGCATTACTATTTGGCTTTATTAAGAGACTTTTACATATTACTTTGATTTAAAAAACAATTTAAAATAAAATGCGTGATGATTTATTTTTAGCATGACTATTTCATTTATTAAAGAGCTCTGCTTTCTTTTTGATTTTCTGCCTAATTTTGGAGCCTCAAGGCTTTTCCTGATCTCCCAGTTTACAATTCTTTATGCCATCCTCTGGCTGCCTGCACTCAGGGTGAAGGTTAAATAGAGCTGGAGCACATTCATCCTTGTCATTCATTTAAGCACTAAGAGGGCCGAAGCATTCACACAAAGACCATCAAGTACCAGGATATGGACAATCTGTAAAATTGTCATCCATTTGCTTGAAGGGCGGTCAACTGAGCACCATAAAGATGCTGCTAGGGGTGTGATAGAAGGAGCTAGAACTGTTCAACTTGGAGAAGGGATGCTTGGGGCATGACTTCATCTTGGTTTTCAAATACACAGAAGATGGTTTCCAGCTGTCCTGGATCTGCTGAGGAAGAAGAGAGGAAGTGGATTCATCACAGGCCCGGAGGAATTTAGGTAGAGAAAGATGAATTTCCTAACCCTAACAAGCTACCCAGGGCAGCGAAAGAATCCTGTTCTTTATAATAAACACAGTTTACATGTTCTGTAGAATTGGAAAGACACTTACGGTTTCCCTGGCCCTCCCAACCCCATCTTGCAGTGATTTTGCTGAAAGAAATATCAGGAAGGGACGTGGTCCTTGCGGGGACCACACAGGGGTCCTTCGCTCGGAACCAGCTTTACATGGAGGCCGTCCATGCCGTGCGGCCCACACCTTGTCCAGGAGCCTCAGCACAAAATTGCTTTTCCTTGTTTGAAGAGGTTTCAGTGAGCATGAGGCTGGATCTAACTGGAGCTAAAACTTGCTCCTAGGACCCTGAAGCGGCACATGTGGCTGTATGTTTTGTGGTGTCTGATGGGATGAGGAGTTGCAGGGCAGCACTTATGGACCGTGACCCAAGGGTGTTGTAGGACTTGGATGGGTGGGACCGTTAAACCCTTGCCCATGGACTTGGATCGACGGGGTGTTCTGGGGACCTGGCTCTGTAGTTTGGGGCCAGGCACCTGTTAGCACTGGAGGCAGCCACAGCTTTAAAAGAAGGGAGGCACGTCCTGGAGTCACTTACCCTCTGATGCTGCCTGGGTCTCCCTCACTGCCATCACCCACAGAACTGGGGTGGATGTGGCCCAGTCGGACGGTGCTCAATACGCAGTACTCCCTAGAGGCCAGTGAGTGAGCCCCCCAGGCCCCTAACACACTCATTGCTGAGCTGCCCAGTGCGCCCAACACTGCAATGCCATCCCTTAGGTCAATTCTTAAAATATGGTTAAGTCCAGAGATAAGTATATTGGAAGCTTCACGGGGTATAATCAGATCCTCTTCCTGAAGGCAAGTTTTGCTGGTCATGAGGGAGACAGAGCTGAAGCCGCCAGCTACACACACGGCAGGGAAGGAGGGCAGGAGGATGTTTGGAAAAGGGTCTAAGGAGAAGGTGGGGGCCTCAGAGACACTGCCCTGATTCAGCCTTTTTTCTGTAGGGCTGTTTCTAGTTTTTTGGTTTTTGTTGTTTTTTTTTTTTCTGTTTCTAGTTTTGAGGGCAACTATTGAGTGACTCCTGGCTCCATGAGCTGGCTTGAGTTGAAAGGGCCTTCTCTTTAAGTTCTCACTCTCGTCACGTGGTAACCCAGCTCCTGGAACCTCTGCATCTTCTTCTAGCCAAGCCCTGCAGAGCCTAGAGTCCTAACTGGGTATGCTATGGGCTGGGGAAGTGGAGGCGGTACAGACACTCCTCTGCCTGAAATGGTTAATCCCATCGCAGTGAAACCTCAGAAAGCTGATGCCCAACCCCAGACCTCAGTACCTGGAGGCCTAGACCGCAAGGCCCCTGTGCACAGTGGCCTATGAATCATTCGCTTCCCTGCCGGATGGAAAGCAGGTGGTGTCCTCTTCTCCTTGCATCCCCTCTTGAGCGCTGTAATAAGTCCTAAGGCACATAAATCTCCTCAGTGGAAAAGTAAACATTCTTCCTTTAAAAAGAAACGAGGAAAGGGAAAAAAGTGTGTCACATTTTCCTGGCCTACCCTGCTCTTCCCGTTTGTCAGGTCAAAATGAGTTCCTATCAGCAATAGCTTCCCTGGCTTTTCCTATTTTAAATAATATTGGGTTGAAACACACATCACCCCTTTTGTGGGACAGCTGGGTCGCAGTTCTCTAGCTCTCAGTATCACTTTCGTGTTCTCTTTTTCTTCCTGGATGATTTAAGCAACGACAAAATGCAGCCATTGCCAACTTTTGAAACATTTCTGGCTGCCTTCCTTTTCCTCCCTCAAAACCTAGGCTGTTGTCAAAACCTTAATTCATAGTGACTTATTAGCGACCAGAGCAAGTTGTAGAATAATCCATTATGAAGAAACCAAGCTTCACTTTGAATCTGCGAAGTTGCTTCTCAGAAAGGCCTCGTTTTCCAGAACTGGCTCTGGCGGGAATTCCGAGGGTCACCCTCAGGATGACATCAGCCCTCCCTCCTTTGTTTTATCTTTCAGGTTTGGGGTAGGGTGAAGGCTGTGCCCATTCTGTTCTTTTTCACTTTTTTCCCCTGCCTGTGAAACTGACTTGGACACATTCTTGGGAGCTGCGTCATGACAAGTCCCATAAATGATTCACACTGAAGTGACCTTTCAAGAGCAGAGGAGAAATCAGCTGGATTCAGGAGGCTGGAGCAACAGTGCAGGAGCCAAACACCCAGGGCCCTCTGTCCCCTCCTTTTAGGCTGAGCTCACTGTCACCTCTCTGGCCGCTGATCCTGGTCACGTGATTTGGTGATGCTTTTAATCACCAAGCTGATGTAAGCAATATTTATATATGTTCCTGTGTAACTTAAACCTCGGACACTGTGATACAATTAAACTTCTGAAAACAAAAATGAGATTAATAGGCAACTTAAAGGGTTGATGGAAGGGGTGGGTGTTATAAAGAGGGAAACTTCCAACTCATCAGTATTAAAATATTTTTTTCTGTTCTGTATTTGTTTGCAGGATTGAGTGTCACTAGAAGGAATTAAATTAGTCCAAGAAATAATTTAACCTTAGCTACCAAGGAGTATAAAACATTGCCAAATGCTTATTGCATTACTGCTTTATAAATTGTTAGTACCGTGGATGATTTGAACCAGAGAGAAGTTTTTTGTTGTTTTTTGAATAGTGTTTTTAAAATGCTGTGTTTTTCCCTATTCCCAGAAATAAAAATGACCCTCCCGATCGTCCGATCCTTTCGTCTCTCTCCATTCTTTTTTGCTACCATCAAGGAACAGTCGTGAAAGGGTCGTTTTTAATCGCTGTGGTGAGGATTCCAAGAATCATTCTCACGTGCATTTATAACGCTCTGAAAGAGAAGGTAAGGCAACATCCTAATACGTAGTGTGCTCCATGTTTGGGTTGCAGAGAAGTTAATTACTGGAAAACTACAGCGGGTCCCAGGACAGAAATGTGACCTGTGACAGCAGCCATTCAGAAGGCTCCTGTGTTTCTCAGGTCCCATCCCCCCACCTTCCCCAGCAAACCTTTTTTTCTTCCAGTCTCTGTTTTGTTTATGGCCTTGTTTATTGGGTTTTCTCCAACATGTGGTAGAGGTGGGGTGCGGAGGAAATAGTTCTGAGTTAGCTGGTTTTCCTTCTTATTTAACTGTTGAACAAAGGGGATGAATTCTTAAGGTGAAATTTAAACAATTTTTTAAACACTTATCATACTTTTTTTTTTAAGTAAGAGAATACACTGTAAGATAGGAATAATATTTGTTTGTTTCTGTTTTAATGCTAAAATATTCCCTGCCTTTTGTGAAGTTACTGGTGTGTGCGAGGAAGTTGCTGGTGTGTGTGAGAAGCACAAGCACTTGCGAGTGAGAAATGGGCAAGCTGACCTGCATCTCAGCTCAAAGGACAGAAAACTGTAGGGCTTTTGTGCCTGGGGGTTTTCTCCTCCCTGGTTTTTATTTCCATGCACATTTGGTTATGAATGCCAGTGGAAACCAGAACACCAGGAAAACAGCTGTTCTCATGGTATTTCTGGCCTGCCGAGCAAGAGAAGATTGGATTTTTCCCAACTTTTCTGTTTTCACACAATGTTAATCTCTTCCCCCGCCCTCCCCAAACCCTCACTGCCACCTCAGGGTTGGTGACTTAGTCAGAGTTTCACAAACTTACCTGATTCCAACCCTTTGGGTATTCCTGTGTATCCTTAGTAAATTGAGAAAATTTTACATGTGGGTTCATATTATATTTTAGAACTGTTTTTGTTCCTTTAAAACAAGTCTAAACTGTTGATATCTTTAAATTTGTAATCAAGATTTCAAGTTAGTATAGCAATTAGAAATAATTGATTGCATATCATAGAAAATTATCCAGCTGCCTTATTTTGTTTTATTTTATTTATTTTTTTGAGGCAGAGTCTCACTTTGTTACCCAGGCTAGAGTGAGTGCCATGGACTCAGCCTAGCTCACAGCATCCGCAAATTCCTGGGCTCAAGCAATCCTACTGCCTCAGCCTCCCCAGTAGCTGGGACTACAGGCGTGAGCCACCACGCCCAGCTAATTTTTTGTTTCTATTTTTAGTTGAATGTCTAATTTTTTTTTTCTATTTTTAGTAGAGATGGGGTCTCACTCTTGCTCAGGCTGGTCTCGAACTCCTGAGCTCAAGCAATCCTCCTGCTTCGGCCTCCCAGAGTGCTAGGATTACAGGCATGAGCCACCACACCCAGCCAGCTGCCTTATTTTGAAATGCATGCTAAACAGTTGCCCCAATGGTAGAATTTTTTGTGTGTATCTAATAAAATTTTGCCTGGCTGCATTTTGGAGACTGGAAGAGGCATTTCCACAACCAGGGCAAATCTAGCAACTTCTGGCTCCTGCATTTTGAAATCAATCCTTCAATCTTAAGGAACTTGGAGAAATATGTCTTGAAGAGCAGAACAGCATTTTATTTTAAATATCTGTGTGTGTGGCATATGTATGTGTACGTGTATGTGTGCATTAGTCACGGATAATCACGGGGAGCTGCGCTCCCTGCTAGAGCTAGGCATGTTGAACTCTTCAGGGAAACAGCTTTCCATAAATCTGAAAGAGAAGCCAGTGGAAGACCCAAGGTCTCTCTGACTGAGGTCTAAAAGGTTATTTATCACTCCCCAGGTCCCATAAGGACCAAGGGGCCAAACTCTCTTTTAGTGATGTCACTGGTGGGAAAATGTGTCCTTTCTTAAGTTAAAAAAAGTTGTCTTCCTTAGTAGGCTTATAGGCCGGTACTGTGTCTACAATGTAAACATTTCACACAGCCACGGTGTGATCTTTCCTACGTTAAATAGGCCCATTCACCACCACAGCTAGGCTGAAAAGGATCCAGATCAAGTTTCATCCAATTGAATTAACACTGGGCTAAGAAAATACCCATATAAGGCTGAGTTATGCCTGGGGTCCTCATTCGAGGCTATTTCAGGATTGTTTTGAGGGATTATTTTCACTCTGGAGAGTGAGTAGGACGTGGTCAATCTCCCCTCCCCCAAGAGTTTCATTAAATTATTCATTCTTGAGTTACAAACAAATTCAAGTTATATTTCAAAGGACTAATTTATCCCTTGAAATTTAGTCCCAAATGTCTCACTACAGGATTTATTTCCTCCAAAGTTAAACTTGATTCTTTATTTATGTGGGCACATATCTAGTGTCAACAATGTATTATTTGTGTTTTTGTCTCCCGCATGTGAATTTTTCATGAATATAAATTTTAGTTTGAAAAAGCAAAATGTGCCATTTAAGACACTCAGGGACACATGAGTGGGGGAGAGAGATTCTGTGTACTAGAGCCGGAAGGCCTACTTTTCCTTCGCCATTCAACATGGACTAACCCCCTTCTGTTGAGGTTACCAGCAACGATAACCGGTAAGCCTGCAGGAGAGAAACTTTGTTCATCAGTCCTGATAAGAATAATAACTAGTGGTAGGAGTAGTATGCACAAAATAGAAGAACTTCTTCCACACCAAATGAGAATTGCGCTAGTGTTTCCCTAGGTACAGAGTCTGCAAGTGGAAACAGTGTTTCCTCAGAAGCTCCTGCTTACTTTCTTTCCTGTGTTGTTTTTGACTCTATTCCTTTGTCTCAACCTGATCCCAACAGCGCAGAGCATCATCGCGGTGCATGTTCAGATGCTGCAACGGCTGTTTCTGGTGTCTTGACAAATACCTGCGCCATCTCAACCAGGTACGCCTCCTACTGTGTGCCCAGGGACACACCAGGGTCTGAAGGTGGGTTCCAGCTCTTAGGTCAGAGTTTGGCCAGTTCTTCTGTAAAAGGCCAAATTGGGTAAATATCTTAGGCTTTCAGGCCCAACAGTCTCTGTCGCAACCCTTCCCCTCTGCCGTCATGGCAGGAAAGCAGCCATAGACAAAATGTAAATGGATGGCCATGGCTGGGTTCCAATAAAACTTTATTTATGGATGCTGAAATTTGAATTTCATACAATTTTCACATAACAGGAAATATTTTTCTTTCTTAAATTTTTTCCCCCATTTTAAAACTGTAAAAGTCATTCTTGGTTCCCACGAGAGGAAAGCAGCCGGTGTGATGGAGCTAGCCCTGCGTTGCAGTTTGCAGCCCCCTACCCTAGAACCTTAGGCCATGAAAGCTATGCTTCACATTCTAAAAGAAATACGTTTCTCTTTTCAGAAATAAAAAGGGGAGGAAGTCTTTAGAAACCCTAGCATAATGAATATATATCAACTAAGAGCTAATTTTCAGTGTCTTCTCTAAGAACTATAATTTTCCTGAACTGGGAAAAGAATTGCCTCCCTAATTTTTATATATGTCACCAGCCTTTCCTTTTCAAGCTATAAATATTCCTTTACAAATCATAAAGATATATACTGCAATTGTTTGAATTTCAGGGGTTTTTGTTTTATCTCTCCTGAGTCTTTCAAATTGATAGAAATTTAAATGTTTTATTTTTCTGTAGGGCATTTAGGAAATTTTAATAGCCCTTAGTCAAATATACACAAAACAGTATTTTTATAAGTTAGCAGGCTGTTTTTTAATTTAAATATTCACAGAAATCTCACTTAAAAAAGTGCTTCATATTATTTCCCCTCTTCCTAATAAATGTACCATTAGAAGTAAAGGGACTAATTAGACCATCCATATTTAATGTCTTATAACGGGTATTCAGAACACCTCTCATTATTCAGGGAAAAGTGTAGCCTTCTTATAGTAAAGCTCTATTTTTAAGGCTCTTAAGAATCTTGAAGTATATTTTAGAGTGTGTTTAGTTTTCATTTGGATTGCTACAGGCCAGTGTATATAAGACACAATAAAATACTATAGGACCTTTTGTAATGCCATGTCATATAACAAGTCAAGCCAAGCCCTATGAATACTCTTGTTATATAGTGTAAGATGCTCTCTCTCTTTTTCTCTCTCTCTCTCTCCTTAGAGCTGCGTGCATGTATCCATACACCAACTTAAACTCTATAAAGAGTTTGGTTGCATTACAAAAATGTATTAACTATGATAAAATATATATGCATGAAAAATCAAGGCTAAGAAACAGACTAGAAAGACAAAAGCCAGGAATGGGACCACTGATATACAAATATGTTGGTTTTAGAGTCCTACAAGCCCCAAGGTTGACTTTTAACCCCCGCCCTCACTGTATTATGGAAATTAAGGTTCTTTTTGTATCCCTCTTTCATTCCTGGATTTCATACTGCCCCATGGAAGCCTAGAGGCTCCCTGGGGATGCTGCAGGGACCACCACTTCACCAGGGGTGAGAAATGGGTGAGGAGGAGGAAGGGTGGGCTCGGGCTCTGGCTCTGTACCACTCCCCGCTGGCCCTGCCTTGCAACAAGAGCAGCTCCACTGTGTGTGGTGTAGGGGAGGGAGTCCACCGAATGTTTCATCTGAAGACAGGACTCTGCTGCTAAAACACATTTGAAAACCACTTGCGTACCATTTTCACATTTGTTTTCTCTGCCTTATTATCCTGTGATGTATTTTCTGCCTTTTGAAATTTCACCATGTTATGTTAACCCAGGCCCTTTTTCCCTTGGGATTTCCAAATGTTTCCAAGATCACAATTAATGTTAATGTTAACCACACTATAATTACCATTGTAAAGGTGATGAACCCTTATAACAAGCATGTACAATGGGAATAATTATCCTTGATTCACAAAAAGGTTAAGTTAGCCTTGATCCAGCTCCCATAATGACTTAGCAGTGCAAACAGGGATGGGTCTTTCAGATTCTAATCATGGTGCCTGTGCTGAGGCTGTGGCTAACCCAGCTGTCATAGCATCTTTACCTGGGGGTGACTCCTACAAAACTGGGCAGTGCCTGCTGATGAGGGCACGCTCAGAGGCCTAAGGTTAGGAGATTGAGAAAGAAGAGGAGGAAGAATGGAAAAGAAAGAGAAAGAATTGATGTGAATATTAATGAATTCACATTAATGGAATTCATCTCTGAATCTAAAGGTCTCCAGTTGTCTAAATCGACTACTGGAAAATGAGTGAAATAAAGATTTTTAAGAATAAAGACAATGATTGTATAATAGTGATCAGAGCTTTGCTGATCTCATTTGGCAGTGGATGGAGGAAAGTGAGTGTAAAGTGAGAAAAGGAATTTAGATTGGCCTTTTGAGAAATTTCCTGGCATTGGAATGAGTTACTAGGGGAAGTTTTGGCATCTCTGTCTCTAGAAATCAGATTTAAAAGAGCAGAGGCCTATTTTTTCCTTGTTGAATAGGAGCTGGGAAATGCTAAAAGAGAATGTGATCCATTTGTTACCATCAAAACCCAGATGCTCTTCTTTATTTAACATCAAGGAGCTGGTTGTGTTTTACCATTGATGTTTAAAAGCCTAATCCATCTTCACTAAATCCTAGTAGGGAGGCAGGTGGCAGTTACTGCATTTTGCAGATATCTCGCCTCAGGCTGCACAGTCGTTCCCCTGCAGAGTGGGGAATACAACCCCCAGTCTCATCACTTCTCATTTACTTGTCTCTCTACATCATAAATCCCAATGTGTATATTCTTGAAAAAAACTGTGTGTTCACCTCACACATGCATTTATCCAACAAACATTTGTTTATTTATGCCGTATGCAAACCATTTCAACCTGGGCGTGATGGGAGCAGACATCATGGCAGTACACGGTCTGTATAAAGCATAAGCAGCTACTTAGGAGGCTGAGGTAGGAAGATTGCTTGAGGCCAGGAGTTCAAGACCAGCCTGGGTAACATAGCAATGTCCTGTCTCTAAAAAAGATTGTAAAGGTGTGTGCCTATAATCCCAGCTACTCGGGAGGCTGAGGCGGGGGCATCACTTAAGCCCAAGAGTTCAGGGCTGCAATGAGCTATGGTTGTGCCACTGCAATTCCAGCCTGGGTGACAGAGCAAGACGCCATCTGTAAAAAAGAAAAGAAAAGAAAAGAAAGAAAGAAAAGGCATAAGCCAGGCCTTTAGGGAATGGACAAGCTAGTTTGGGGCAAGGGTAGGGTGGGATGGGTGAAGCAGTAAAAGGCATAAGCATGAAACATTTATGTAACACTACAGAAAAGTTTGTGTTTAAGTACAGGAATGAGGGCTGCAGAAGTTCAGAAAAGGGGAAGCTTGCTAATTGGAGGAGGTGATTTGACCAGGCAGTTAGGGAAATGTCATAGAAGAGGTGGACCTGGGTATAGAGCACCCCCAGGAGATCACCAGCTGACAACAGTAACAACAACAACAACAGCTGTGGGTTGGCAGTAACTTGTTGCCAGTTCTATGCTAAGTACTTTTTGTGCATTATGTTGCTTGGTAGTCTTTGAGATAGTATCCCCAATTTACAGATAAGGAAACTGAGGCTTAGAGAAGGCATATAGTTAGTGGCAGAACTAGGATTTAAATCCAAGTCTGTTTCAACCCCCAACCCCAGGACCCAATCCCTTAATGACTGTGCATTTTTTAAACAGCCAGAGGAGGACTCACGACCACCACCTGGGGACTCATGCTGATGGTTCAAACTGATCTGAACATTCCAGAAAATCCCATTTTCCAATTTTTATAGGCAAATAGCCGAATTTCTTAGATTTTCATTTTTGCATACAAGTGGTTGTTTACCAATCAGTAGAGTAGGTCATGTGTTATTAAAGCTTACTAAAATATGTCCTTTATGAACCGAAACTGGGGTTTTACACAGTTTCCTGAGGACTCAGATTCATTATTCAGTGAAACGTCTAGCTGCCAAAGCAATGCTTGGCAACCCTGTAAAGTTTGTGAGTGTACACATGCAGGGAGTTAGGATTTTGCAAACTGGGGAAAGAGCTCTTTGCTAACACCAGTGTTGCCTTGAGTTGACTGTGTTGTTCAGCTGCAGTCGTTTTTAACATTTTACTTCCGTTGATTATTTGGTTCTTATTTAATTCATTATGTGTTTTACCATTTTAAGCATTGCATTCCTCTTCAATCCTTTGTTCTTCCAGCAGAAGTGGGAATGGGTGTAGGCAGTAGCTCCCGGCTGATGTTGCAAAAGTCTGAGAACCATCATTTCTATACCAGTCTCCTGGGAGAAGCTCCTGGGTAAAGGCAACTTGCTAGTCAAGTGGAGCAGCATTTGCCTCTGCCTCTCCCTTCTTTGTGTAACCTGGGCGAGCCCCCTCCGCTTACTGAGCTTCTGCAAAATGAGGGGGTTGGGTTAAGTGACCTCCAAGGTTCTTGTGCAGCTTTCAGAGCCTTGCTGCGGTGTCCAGCCCAGAGCTGGGACACACAGGTGCCACCCGGCTCCATCGGAGCTGTGAGATGTGTGGGAAATGGGGGAGAATGCGAAAAATACGAACTGTTTGTTTTCCTGTTGTCTTCCAAAATGACAGGCTCATTTTTTTTCATGTTATACCTCTTCTCCAGGGCTTATCCTGGTATCACAACCATCAGCGATGTTTTACGTTGCCCCACTTCAGAGCTGCCAGAATCTCGTAGAGGGGCCTGAGAATGTGAGTGGACCAAGAGGGGCCACCTGTCTGTGCCCACTCTCGGCAGTTCTCTGAGCCCTGCGTCCGTGCAGTGATAAGCAAAATAACTGGCAGTCGCCAGTCGCCTTGGTCAGTCTCAGTGGTAGGAGAGTACTGTAATGTCCACCACTGTCACACCCTATTTCTGCCGTGGTCGAGTGCGCAGCATGGCTGGGTACCCGCTCGAGGAGGGGCGAGGGGAACCTGGTGCACCTGGATGCAGTCTGTGAGGCGTGGAGCCCACTTCCCTCGGCATCCATCTGGATAAATGCAAATGCACAGATCACCACTTGATCGGAAATGCTGGCAGCTTCCTGTCTTCCTGACGCATGCACTGGTCAGAAAGGTCCTGGGGACCCTTGTGGAGTCCAGTGCAGAGACAAACTTGCTGCTTCTTGGGCAATGTGCACCTCTCTCCCCTCCCCACCTCACACACCCCTCCCCACCCTGCCCTGCCTGCCAGTACTTTTTTTTCAGTGAACATAATGTTGGTCTCTGTCTCCTAAGCCTTTGTGGCAGGCTTGACTTTGTAATATCTCAAAGACTTCTCTTTCCCCCTGCCCCCTTTCCTTGCAGTTAGGTCTGTTTCAATGATACTCTTTCTTGTAGACCATCAATAGCAAAAGCACTCGGTGACTTTTCCATGGCAAGTTTTGGTTCATCCCAAGCCAAATGGCAGATCTCCAGTGACTCCTCTCCCAGGGCAGCATATGCATCTCAGAAAAAAAAATAATGGATATTGTGCAATTTCTCTAACTCAATTATGAAAATGATGTAAATGTTCTTAAGAAAAAACAGTTCTTTCAGTATCTGACGTTGCCATGAGAGGTAACCTCGGCACAGAGCAGCCAGCCAGCCCTTCTCTTAGTGACTGCAGTGGTTCTGACTCCTGCCTCCCCACCGACTGTTCAGAGCTACTCTGGGCAAGCGGCTGATGGGGAGAGCACTAGAGGGATGCCTCGTGTGCATGTGTTAGAAAGAAACTCACACGTGTGTCCATATGATAGTTTGCATTAAGGCTCATTTATAGACAGCAGTAATCCCCCCACCCAGCTGTTGCATGGCAAATGCTACTATCCTGGCTTTAAATAGAAAGGAATTGAGACACCTATTCGTAGAGGCCCCAGACTGTCTGGGAGAAAACCAACTGAATCCTCATGTTTCCTGGTGTATGGTTGAAAAGCTGTTGGGCATATGGCCATGGCTTTGAGTGGCTTTCCTGGGCGCAGCCTCTCCGGAGCCCAGCTCCCACCTGCTGTGGGCCTGTCACAGGGTCAGGGCTTGGAGGGCAAGGCCCCAAGGCCTCTTCTCCAAATGGGCCTTAGCACCCTCTCAGTCCTCCAGGGTGAGGCCCCATGAGCAGCTGCCACCTTAGGTTGGACTCTGAAGTCCTTCCTGACTTGAAATTCTTATAACTCCTGGGAGAGGAAATTAATTTTTGTTGAATGACTCCATCGCTATAGGAAAGGAAGGGAAAGTTACAGAAGAGTGCTCAGATAATCAGGAAACTCTCCTGAGAGGCTACCAAGTGTTTGGCATTAATTGCCTTGACTTCCTCTGAAGTGTGCAGCTCCTGAAGATAAGAATACCTACCATTTATTGGGCACTTACTATATATATGTATATATATTATAATATATGCCAGGTTCTGTGCTACTTTATGTGTATTATCTACCTATATCTTCACAAATCATCCTGTGAGAGCTATACTATTATCTTTTTTAAAAACAGATGATAATGCTTAGTTTCAGAGCGGTTAAGTAATAGCCTGCCCTAGGTTAGAAAGGAGGAAAGTAAGAGCTGATTGTTGAGATTCGGAAGACCCAGTAAGTCATTCCCTCTTCCCTTGTCCAAGTTCTGAACAATTGAGATGCAAGAGTCAGGCAGGTGAAGATTAAAAATATCACCTTGAATACCAGATCATCTGATTGGAAGATGTACTACAGGAACAGCTGTGGGAAAATAGGTTTGTTAAGGTTTTACCTGTGAATCAGAAAGACCAGCCCACCCTCTCCCAGGCCCAGCCAACAAGGGAGACCTCCCCCTGAAGCTGAGGAGGGGTGCTCTTGGTGACAGGTGGATCCCCAAAGAGAGTGCGGAAGGGACTGAGCCAGCCTGTGCTCTGCTTCTCCTTCCAAACTCACCCATCCCTTTAGTCAGCCTCCTACCCTGGGAACGAATGAGAGGCATTACCCTAAAGGAAGCCCCTGACCATAGGGACACACAGCCAGGGCAATCAGGGTCACCCCCACACCAGGATTTAAACCCAGGTTTCCACCAGTCCACCAGGGCACTCCTTCCACGGGGCAGGGACTCAGAGCCCCAGAACTCGAGAGATCGTGGAACACGCTCCCTCCGCATCTGGGTTCTAGAGCACTTGAAGGCCTGAGCCAGCGTTGCACGGTTACGGGGTGACAGGATTCCCCGCTTCTCTATCCTGTGTCTTCTCTTCCTCTTTCCTTCCGAGCTTCACTTAGATACTGAGGACAGACAGATATGTCACATTACCCAGCATGTTGGTATGACCTGCCCTGACTTACCTTTTGAGCAGAGCTCTATGTAGATCTCCCCATCTTTTGGGTGACATGGAAGACAGGCCTGTGCTCACAGGGACAGAAGGTTGAGGAACATTTGGGTCCTGGGAAGATTGGGGTCTTTTCTTAATGGTACCAAGCCCCCAACTTCCTTCTCCAAGCCTCCCCTACTCTCCTCACATTTCAGCCCTCCCCTTCTTCCAGTAGACAGTTGCCCACATCTTACGAGAGCTCCTTCTTCCCCTGCTGTCCCCTGCTTGGATCTGGTCCACATACCCCTTTTCCCAGCAGTGTGACAGAGTGAGCAGAGCACAGACTTTGAGGCAGACAGATCTGGGTTTGAATCATAGCTCCTCCATTTCTTGTGCCCTTACATAGCTTACTTCACCTCTGTTTTCAGATGGAAAGATAGATATGGAATATATAAAGCAAAATTTTTAGTATCTCCCTCATAGAGGTATTGTGAGAGGGTTGAATAAACTGATACATATAAACATTAGAGCATGGTGTCTGGCTCTAAGTACAGGCACTGTAATGTTAGTTTCTTTGGGAGGGAAGGGGTGAGTTTAATTAGTTTACTCATTTGCTCACCAAATATTAGAAGCCTATGTGCCAGGTAAATTGGGTATGAAAATACCTATCTCCCAGGATTATAACAGAGAATATTTGCAAAGCTCTTAGTTTTGTGCCTCACATATAGAGGTACTTACTGAATAAATGGAAGTTATTACCATTATTATCAATGCACTTAGTGTATGAGCTCCTGGTTATATCCCATGGCACTTAGAATAGTGCTCAGTTAGGGATATGTCAGCATCTATGGGGCGTTCTCTTCCCAGTACACCCTTCTCTCCCCACGCCACCCCCAGCCAGACCACTACACTAATCACTTGTTGAGGGGAGTTGAATTGCTAAGAGCTGCCCATCTGGTCCTTGCAGTCCAGAAAAATGCCCAAGTTTCCCCCACCATGAAGGGTAGTGATGAGGAAAAGTTCAGCACTCAAGTCCTGAAGAAAGAGAATAACCGTGGTCTGCAGATAGAGAAAACATGCCCCGAGTAGCACATGTTCTCAGTAGGTTGGCCTCTGACCTCTCTGCATCTAGTGCTCATTTTCTCTCTTTGCTCCCATTTTTCAGTAGTCAAGAGCAGTCGTGTCTGTCTAGCAAGAGCAACGGGGACTGTTTCCAACAACGCTGGTTTAAAAGGTCATCCGATCCAAGGAGTCGCTGTTGCATCACTCTAATAAGACTCCTTTCACAAGCCTGAGCTCCATGTGGGGCATGGAGCAACCGTTTATGCTCTTTGTACCTTCCTGTCATGACACGTTCTAGGTACACTGGAAAAATACTGAGGGAGACTGCTGTGTTTTTAACTTTGATCTGAGAAAACCACCTTTGGAGTCAGCAAAATCTAATTTCCTCCTAAATAAGGAAGCAGGTGACATGTGCAAACACTGTCCTGTGGTGAGCAGTGTTGGATGTGGGGGTCTGGCAGCCGCAGACTGGCTCCTCCCGTGTCGTCCCAGGACGAGTCAGTGGCTGCTGGCCACCCAGGCTGGGCCGGGACGCTGGGGGAGGTGGCTCAGGATGGAGGAGGGAATGTTCGCAGCCCGAGTTGTCAACTTTACCCCAGGAGTATGAGAAGTGTAAAGATTATAGATTAGTTTCTACATTTCCCAAGTTGACTTCGTGTGGAAAATGAAAATAAACCACTGAGTAGCTCCTACCCCAAGTCTAATCTTCCTCATGATAGAGGGCAGGTTTCTTCATGTCATTTCTCTGTGTCTGGTTCTTCTGGAACCCTTGTTGTCAGAGGGCTCTGACTGCTCACCTTGAAGCCCACCCCCGCCCACCCCTCCCATACCCTTCTAGGCAAGGCACTGACTGTGGGGTACATTCCTCAGCTCTCATTCTCCAGTTGTCTTTGTCGTAGACATTGAGGCGTGTTGGGAGAAGGAAGAGATTGTTGGCCAGAGGCTAGAGAAGGCATTCATAAAAAGAAAAAAAAAATGGAAGGAGGTGTGAGTCTTGGTGGCTGAGGGGATAGAAGCCGCTTGGATTTAGCAGTCACAGATTCATGTTCTGCTACAAGCCAGGATCCCACAGTGCTCCAGGCTGCTGCCACCCGAGTCCCGTCTTTGAACTCCTTCCACCTGGGTGTGATTCTAGCCGCAAACTCAGCTGTGCAGGAAGGACTGTGTCATGTCCCAACCTAATTTCTGACTTTGAGCTTCCATTCCACTGAACTGGCCGAAAATTTAAACTGTTATTCTTGGGCTGAACCCCATGGGGTTATCTGAGTTTCAGGTGTCCCCAGGCATTAGCAGACTAAGGTTGCCCTTGAGACATGGATCTTCCTGTCTACATGGCTCCTCAGGCTCTGCCTGGGAAGCAGAAATATCTTACAAGGCCAGCTATGGTCCTGTCTGCCTGGATGAGCTAGCAGCAGGTGACTAATTGTCCTGGTCACCTAAAGGCCCCACATCTCTGGAACCCTCTCACAACCTGGGCAAATCAGGACCCTAGGGCCCGTGGAAGAGTCTTGCCACTTCTCCACACTCTGCTAAAGATAAAGCGGACCTGAACCCTGGTCAGCATGCACAGACTTCTGTTTCCTCCCCCAGCCCAAGGGAGTCTCTTCTTCTAATCTGGGGTTGGAGGAAGACCTGCACTTTTACTTGCTGCTCCAAGATAGTCAGTTCATATTGGGAATCCCCTTCCTTCACCTTTTCCACTGGCAGGTAAGGGCTTAAAATTTTAGAGTCTAAAATTCTGGAAAACAAAAGCCAGTGAGAGTTGCAGACTGGATGTCTTCCTACCCCCTACTCCCCAGCTGGCCCCCTGACCTCACCTGGGGGAAGGAGCCAGAGCCTGACTCCTGCTGGAACGGAGAATGTGAAAGGAAGGAAGGAGAAAATACACGAGGGATGAGAGTCAAGAGAGCAAAGGAAACCATCATACATGTATTAGGGAGAGCTGGCCAGTCCTTCCATTCAGTCTTATCTCTATGGACATTTGAGAAACAAGTTCTATGAAAAGTAGCAGAAGGAGCAATGAAAAGAATTTTGGTTCACTTAGCTTTCTTATCTGGGTGGGGCTAGAAAGTTCCTAAAAGTTTTGGCAAGTGGATCTAGGCCTTGACAATTTTTCAAGTGGTTTCATCTTCCCCCTCCTCTTGCCTTTTATAGAATAGCTTGGTAGTGGGCACCAGGTGGGGTAAAGAGAGCATTTGCTAGAGTCACATTCATCGGTGGAATGAGACAGCTGAGGCTGAATGACTTCATCAGGACACGTCTCCGTGGGGGTGGAGAAGGGCTCTCCGGCATGTCTGCCATCAAGGCAACAACAAGGAAACTTGGTGAGATCCAGAGAACATGAGGCTACTGACCTCACTTAGTGCCCAGTCCCCAGGCCCCAGCCTGGAGCGTGGCCGAAGCAGACCTTCTGTACGTGTCCTTGGACGGAAGGATGACTGTGAGGATCCGAACTGCCTCAGCACCAGTGCTGGGCTCCCGCTGCCTTCACACAGCCTTTAACGTCTGCTAAGAGTAGTGGGGAGGCAAGACAGCGAAAAGATATACTAGCTCAAAGAGCTGCCCTTTCTTGTCGAAGCTTCCCTAACCACACCTAGAACTGACTGCAGGGGAAACTGCTGTCTGAGCAGAACTGCCAGTGGAGAGAGGAGGTTCAGAAAGAAAACATCTGTCATACGACAAAGCCACGGTCAAGATGGTGTGGTACTGGCATAAACATAGATATGCTATGCTAGATTGGCATATAGACCACTGGAACAGGATAGAGAGCCCAGAAATAAAACATTGTGAAAATAGCCAAATGACTTTAGACGAAGATGCCAAGACTATGCAATGGGCAAAGGACGGTCTCTTCAACAAATGGTCCTGGAAAAACTGGTTATGCACAGGCAAAGTTGGACTCTTACACCATTTACAAAAATTAACTCAAAATAATTTAAAGATCTAAAAGTAAGACCTAAAACTATAAAACTCCTGGAAAAAGACATAGGAGAAAAGTGTCAGGATATTGGAATAGGCAGGGATTTCTTGAATGTGACACCAAAAGCGCAGGCAACAGAATGAAAAATAGACAAATGGAACTACACCAAACTTTAAAACTTCTACACATCAAAGGAAACAGAGTCAAAAGTCATCCTATAGAATGGGAGAAAATAATTGCAAATCATATATGATAAGGGGCTAAGATCCAAAATACATAAGGAACTTCTACAACTCAACAACAATAAAACAACCTAATTAAAAAATGGGCAAAGGACTTGAGACATTTCTCTGTGGAAGCTATACAAGCAGCCAGTAAGCACATGAAAGATACTCAGCATATCTGATCATTAGGAAAATGTGAATCAAAACCACAAGACATCACCTCATACCCATCAGGGTGTCCACTATCAAAAGAACAGCAAATAGCAAGTGTTGGTGAGGATGTGGAGAAGTCGGAACCCTTGTGCACTGTTGGTGGAAATGTAAAATGTTGTAGCTATTGTGGAAGACAATATGGGGGTTCCTCAAAAAATTAAAAATAGGACTACCATATGATCCAGCAGTCCCACTTCTACGTATATATTTAAAATAATTCAAAGTAGGATTGCAAAGATATTTGTACACTCAGGTTCATCACAGCATTATTCACGATAGCCAAGAGGTGGAAGCAACCCTAGATGAATGGTTAAGAAAATGTGAGACAGACCTACAACGTCATGTTGTGTAGCCTTTAAAAAGGAGATCCTGTCATTTGCTACTATGTGGATGAACCTCAAGGACATTATGCTAAATTAAATAAGCCAGTCACAGAAGGATAAATACCGTATGATTCACTCACATGAAGTATATAGAGTAGTCAAAAATCATAGAGGCAGAAAGTAGAAAGATGGTTACTGGGGCTGGAGGGGGAGGTGGAGGGGAGTTAGTGTTTAAGTGGGGGTAGAGTTTCAGTGTTGCAAGATGAAAAAGTACTAGAGATCTATTGTACAACAATGTGAATAGACTTAACACTACTGATCTCTACACTTAAAAATGATTAAGATGGTAAATTGAATGTTATATGTTTTTTACCACGATAAAAAGAAAAGAAAGATGCTATTATAGTGAATGTCTTTTAAGCAAATGCATTTTTCTTACAAGAGGTTTTCACCTCTTACAACGTGGACCACACCGTGGTACCGAGCAGTAATTATTCCTGGCGGTGATCAGTGACCTTTTGGTTTCTTGCCAGGCTCTGTGTCAGCAGCCTTCCTCACGCAGCCTCCACGGCCCCGTGCCCACCAACGGTGTGCACGTGAACAGATGCCTGACTTAAAATTATTTTCCCAAAACGTACAATATATGAAAAACACGTGAACATCCCCATCTCTGCTCTCCACCTCCCTCTTGCCATTTCCTCAGCTCTGAGCTTCAAATCAGAGATGTTTGGCATTCTCTTAACTAAAGAACCAATCCTCTAAAGTCTGTAAATCCCACAGTCATTTATTTTGTACAGTATGACAGGCACCACGGCAAACCTTTGGCATACACTGAGTTTGTCATCTCGAGGACTCTATATAGCAGGTATTTCCCTCATTGTATAAATGAGGAAACTGAGGCTGCAGGTATTTCCCTCATTGTATAAATGAGGAAACTGAGGCCGTGAGGCTGAAGAGCTTATCTAGGACAGCAGCACTACTGTGTGCTAATCCATATGGCTCCAAAAGCTGCGGCCTGCTGGCTTCATCATTCTGCCTGGAGTTCCATGTCAAGGATACAGGCAAAGAGGAGGAAACCAGTGAACGGTCCTCACTAACCAGGGACAAGCGCATCTACTTAACCTTCTTTCTAAGAAAACCTGAAGTCAGTAGCAGTACAAGCATGCCCCATTTCCCATTTCACAGCACCACAGTTTAATTTTGCCTTGTGGAACACCAGGCCTCCCTCTGGTTTGCTCATTTCCTCCACTGCTTATGCAGGTCAAATGAGATTAACGGATGGGACAGTGGCCTGTAATGGGAAAGAGCCTGTTGGATGAAGGCAGCACTTCCACACGGCCCTGGATCCTGGACATGCTCGGCATGAAGACTCACGTCATTGTCCTGGTGGGTTTCACTGCAGAGTGCAGAGCTTTGCTAGCAGATCAATGCAGGGTCACATTAAGCAAGATGCGGTTGCCTAATTTGGCTCTTTCTGGATTTGTGCAAGGGGCAGGGCCTAACACAAAGAGCTGGCTGGGAGCACCTGATTTCTGTCCCATCTTCGTCACCTCTGGTGGTCACTTAGCCTGTTGAGGTTGCCATTTCTGTCAGTAAAGTGAGAAGGTTTCCCGGGTAATATCTGGGGTGCCTTTTAACCCTAACATTCCACTGAAGGAACAAAGAAACGAATTAACTGAATTTGAGTTTTTTTTGAAGAAATATCATTTGGAAGACATTTTTGGTTTGCCAAAAGCATCTTCCTTTGTCTGTTCAACAAACATTAGCCCCACAGAGAGGGCAGGGATCTGGAAGAGCATTTGAGCAGAAGGAACAGCATCTGCAAGCAGAGGAACTGCAAGGGCCCTCCAGGACAGTACAGGTGTGAAATGCAGGTGGTGTAGAACAGGTGTGTGAGGTGGCAGTGCTGGGTATACCTCATTAACAAATGAGGACTGCTCAAATGTGGAGATTCATCATCAAAGAGGCTGTAAATGTTCAAAACCTTGACAAAGTCTGAAAAATAACTCACTGAAGTCAGGATGGAGGAGAAAGTGTGAGAGGACTCATCTTTCTCATTGACAAACCCAGTGTTAAAAAAATAAGTAAACTTTTAACATTTTTCATAATGGTTTTAGAAAGATTTTTCTTAGACTGGGCGTGGTGGCTCATGCCTGTTATGCTAGCACTTTGGGAGGCCCAGGTGGGAACACTGCTTGAAGCCAGGAGTTTGAGACCAGCCTGGGCAACCTAGTGAGACCTCATCTCTACAAAAAAATAGAAAAATTAGCTAGGCATGATGATGTGTGTCTGTAGTCCCAGCTACTTGGGAGGCTGAGGAGGAGGATCACTTGAACCCAGGAGTTCAAGGCTACAGTAGGCTATGATCACACCATTGCACTCCAGCCTGGGTGACAGAGTGAGACACTGTCAAAAAAAAAAAAACAAAAAAAACAGAAAGATTTTTTTTAGAAAACCTAAGTCTTGAATGGGAAGATACAATTTGTCTGAAATTCAAATATTCCTTCAGTTTTAGTTTAGTTTCATTTTCCTTTATTGAAGTCAAATTAACATTTGTACGTTTATTTTAAATGCCCTGTAGAGCACAGCTCCATTTTCATAACTCATGCTCATGTGTCCACCCCTCTTTCCTTCCTTCTGTCCGTGTGCGTTCGCAGAGGAATGTTGGGGGGAGGTCCGGGGCATGTTAGCAGTGGTTATTTTTGAGAAGTAGGATTGGAGTAATTTTCTTGGTTTCTCCTGTGTTGCTTGATTTTTTATGATGAGCATGAAAATAATAAAGCCATTATCCTAAAAATCAAGCAAAAAGCAAATCGATTTAAAAAGAGCAAACCAAACAGCACTGCCCGGGGCCTGGCTTTCCAGGCAGCGCAGCTCTCCTGTCCCCCCTTCCACCCTCCCACCTGGCCCGGCCCTGAGGGGCTGGCCGGCTTCCTCACCGTCTCACTGGACGTTTGTTTGCAGCCTGGTGACCAGCGAGTCCCTGAAGGGATCTGAACGGTGAATGCGAGGCCCTGGAAGGCCCAGTGGCTGTTTGTGCCCTGCCTCACTCCACATGTGTTTGTGATAAAAACAGAGCCCGAGATGAAACTGGTTTGGGATGGTTCCTGCGGGTTTTACTGTAGGTCCACGGAAGGACCCTGGATGTGCGGGGATGTAGCTGGACTCAGATTTCACTGTATTTCTTTCAGTTCTGAGGGAAGTATGAAAGCCAGTGTTATTTATTCATCATCCTGTTCCTCAAGTTTGTTTTAGTAGTTCTTGCTTTGAGTTAATAAATATCAGAACTCTGTGAGGAAAGCATTCCAGAAATAAAGCTGGCTATTCATGGCATGATTTTTGGCAAACACCTTCCCTCCTCTATGGAGGGAAACTCTGTTTACCTTTTCGAAGAGTCAGCAGAAACTCAGGTTCACAGTTGTGCCACCAAAAGAAGAAACCACTTCAGCGCAGTGGGAAGACAGCTGGCTGCTCTCAGCAGAGCGTGGGCAGAGGGCCGGGCTGTGCAGGCTTTGGTCTTGACTTAAGGAGCAAAAAGTGTTCTGTTCTTTCTGTGTAAAAGCTGCAATTACCATTCTTAGATAACTCAAAGTAAAGAGGTACTCAGCTTTTCTGTGCCTAAAAGTACACTTAAATCTCTTTCATTTTTCTTCAATAATTAGAATTTTCTGCAAAATGGGAAGAATAATACCCATGGTGATTATTTGGCTTCATTGTGGGAAAGCGGATGAGAGCCGAGGAGATGGTAACTGTGAGGGCACCTGGTCCGCTGTGAAGCGCTGCACACACACGAGCATCTCTGACGTGCATCTTAGGCTTGGTGGGCATCTTTTCCAAGCAACTAAATGGGCACTTGAGAAGTGATGTGACTTAGCGGAAGCCACTCAGCACCTCTCTGGAGGCGACGGGATTGGAACCCAGTCTCTTTCTGCTAAACCAACCGGCCACATTCCTGTCTCTTTTTAACGGTAGATCTCATGAGAGCACCACTTTATTAGTTTGAACCTTTCGGAAGGAAAAGCACAAAGTACAGCTAAAAGTAAATGTTTTCCTGCAGATGGGCCCGGATGAGTCAGAGGTCTGCTTCGTGTGCGAGTGACGCAACGTCCGTCAGATGTGTGTGCCCAGGCGAGCTGCTTAACCTCTCTGTGCCTGAGAGTCCTCCGCTACCTCACCGGGTTGGAGTAAAGAGGATTCAACGAGTTAATGCTTTCAGGGAGATAAAGTATAGGGCCTGGCACATAGTATGCGCTCGATGAATGTTTGCCATTATTTTTATTGTCATTATTATTTATTTACACACAGAAGTTATGTAATATGTATCTGCTTACTGACTGGGGGGGGAAAAGGCCACAGATATAAATTAGGAAGCTACTGTTAAGTCTGTGCCAAGCCATTTGGGACCTATCACTGGGGTATCTCTGAGGTAGGGGTGGAGGGGGAGCCAGAGTGGGGGAAGAGCGACAATTCCTAACACTCCTGCTTTCCCCCCAGAGAAGGGCTCACTGGGCCTGGCTGCCAGCTGTGACTGCTAGTGGGGCGTGTGCCCAGTGGACAACTAACTGGTCACGCAGCATTTATGCACAGCTCCAGCGAGCCCAGCAGGCATTGGGGGGGTACTTAGGGGCTCCCCTAGATCTGGGTAGCAATAAACCTTGGGAGTGCAGGGCTTTGTGGCTCAGCAGATGGCAGTGATGAGGGAGATCTGTCCTGAACTTCCCCAGGGCCACCTGGGGGCCCTGTCAGAAGCACAGGCTGGAGATTACAGGTCCTCCTAAAGCGTCCTGTTGCTCCCCTCGCTCCACAGAGGTCTGGCTCCTGACTCCCCCGGCCCCATTTCCCACTGCACTTCCCTGCGTGGCCCACCAGTGCCTGCACAGGTGCACTCACAGTCACACCTGTGGCCACCTCGTACCCTGTTGGAGACAGCCAACATCCGGACCAGCTCAAACGCCACTTCCATGAAGTCCTCCCAATTCCCCCCATGCTCCTCCCTTCTCCCCTTCACCCCCAGCTGTGGCTCTGCTTCTTGTTGCTCTCACATTTGCACTGGTATTGAATGTCATTATTTACATATAATGACATATGTCCCCCCAGCCACACAGGACCATCCTTGTTTGTGTCCTTTCCCTTGTGCTCCCTGGCGGCTTGGGACAGTCCCAGGTGGACATTCCATGAAAGTCTGAGAACTAATCAACCTGTACCTAGAAGGAGTCTTTACTCCCAGGCAAGGCAGTGAAAATTGGGACCTAATATTGAGGTGCTGCCATTGTCAGTTTGGGCATTCTTCCTTGTATCTATTTTGTGTGTGTGTGTGTGTGTGTCTGTGTGTGTGTTTTGAGACAGTCTTGCTCTGTTGTCCAGGCTAGAGTGCTGTGGCATCAGCCTAGCTCACAGCAACCTCAAACTCCTGGGCTCAAGTGATCCTGCTGCCTCAGCCTCCCGAGTAGCTGGGGCTACAGGCACACATCACCATGCCCGGCTAATTTTGTTCTATTTTTAGTAGAGATGGGGTCTGTCTCTTGCTCAGGCTGGTCTTGAACTCCTGAGCTCAAGCAATCCTCCCTCCTTGGCCTCCCAGAGTGCTAGGATTACAGGCATGAGCCATCACACCTGGCCTCTATTTTGTGTTTTATGACCATTTCAAGACATAGAAATACCTACCTATTTTGTGATGCTGAAAAAACACGCACACTGAATATTGTCTGGTATTAAATCAAAAGCCAAATGCCACTACCTCTTGCTTGCTTAAATATTAGCCTTCAGGATTTCCTGATTAACTTTCACAACCAACAAAACGTGTTTCCTAATCCTCATTACAGCCAATCCTTTCCACATATTGTTAGGATCTGCAGATTGCCTTTGCACGGTAACTCCAAGTTCTGTCAGCCCAGGCAAGTGCAAATGCTCTGAGCAAGGACTTACAATATTGAAAATTTAGCACAATCTATCTTCCAGCTGCCTGACAAGGAAGCAGCTGCTGCTCAGAATAAGTATAAATTAGCTAATGCTGAAACTGCAGAAATGTTCACTCGAGGTCCTGGGTCGAGTGATTCTTCCCTCCTCCACCTATTCATTCAGACATTAATTCTAGGTCTCCCTGCTGCACTCAGGGCTGAGTCTTGCGGTAAAATGCTAGCGGCACAGTAACTGCAGGAAGGCATATGTAATTTCCCTGTCAGTGTGGTTTTAATGCCCTCTTTCAGTGGGCTTCATACATTAAAGAAAAGATAAATGGTTATGGGCCCAGAAAAATCTGTGGAGTCAACACATGCATGAGAAAGTACCATTTTAACCTTTAATCATTTTAGCCAAAGAGCAAAATCTATTTTTATTGCTTATGAGTGATGGTGCTAAATTGACTGTGAGGCAGTGTTGTGCAGGGAAAAGAAGTCCCCACGAAAACTGTATTTCCCCATATGACCCAGAAAGCTCACTAAGATGTTTAGAGGGGGAAGAGATGCAGGGCTGAGGGGCTGAAGGCAGAGCGGCACGTGGCGGCTGCAGCTGCAAAACAAGACCACGCTGGGGGCTGGAACGTGATGTGAGAAGCAAGACCTGCCCTTTCCTGCGTCCCCGAGGGTGTGAGGGTTTAAAGCCTATGGATAAAGAAACCACGGGTCCTTTCTGTACGTCCGCGGGTGCTCAAAGGTTGCCTCCGTGTTCCCAGTTGTAAACGAGACCGTCCTTGGTGAGGGCTGGATGATAACAACCACCCTTTATTGCACACTTCCCATGTGCCGGTGCTTCGCCGAGTGCTTTATAGGGAAAATGTTCTTTAATCCTCCCGACATCCCTTTGCGGTCGGTGCTCCACACGCACTTTATAGATGAGGAAATTGAGTTCTTAGTTTAGATCATTTGCCCAAGACCAACAGCTAGTCAGTGGTAGGACTGGAATTTGAACCCGGAGACAGTCTGGCTATGGAGCCTGTGCTTACCTTAACCACACTGCTTTTAAATAGCATTTTGCCCTAATGAAAATTGATGGTGTAATGTCCAGAAGGTTAGGATTTTTTTTTTTAAAAAAGGTCTCTGTCTCACAGATTCACCAGGGGACCTGGGGAAAATGCCCTTGATCTTGGTTTCCAGTCTATAAAAGAATGATTATGCTATTCTTCACCCGCCCCCACAGCTGTGTTTTGAGGATGAATGGATTGGTCATCAGGCCTCTGAGAACCTGAGGTGACTGAAGACGCCTAGTTAAATAGTGTGAGCAAGTGAGTTTCCACTTCCCTACGTAAGACCCAACTCTCCAGACTGGAGCAGCTTTCTGCCTACAGCTGGCTTGGGATTTTGAAGGCGAGTTTCACATGCATTCTCTGTAAGGCAGAGACCAGAAGATTTTTGTGAAATACTGTTAAGGCATTTTTGCAGGGACTTTACTGAGAATCCCCTCTAAGGCAAGAGTGGTGGCCCGTTGGGGGGATGATTACCAGCCTTTTGTCTTTGAGAAGCGAACATTCCTCTCCAGTTGGCCTTGGTAAAAAGGGAGTTTGAGAAATGGAGTTCATTCTACTCCCTAATCTTGTTAGTCCCCTTCATCTCCCCTTCCACTTAGTCCATTGGGACCTGTGCCATTGGGACTGGCTCACTTCCTAGACACCACATTGGTTCCTTATGATGTTTCTGAAGGAGTGTATGGAAGGGTTAATGTGTACATCATGGGATACAAAACTTTCATCCTTTATCCAAGCCAAAAGGAATGACGACAACCCAAGCAGGTAGTATTCCAGTGTATTTTCCCAGGAAAGTTATAAATTCTTCATTGTAAACATCAATGCAAGTAGCATTTTTAAAGATTTCAAGAGACACATGAGAAATAGATGGTCTTGAAATTATCATATAGTTATAAGGAGAAGGTATTTCAGAAAAATGACCCAAGAAATCTTCTCATATGAACACACACACGTACACACACACAGTTGTTGTCTTTGACTTAGTAACCCTGTTTCTGCAAATTTATCCTGAAAAAGTTATCCAAAATTGGGAAATTAAAAGATATTCATTTCATAGTTATTTATAATAGCAAAATATATGAAACAGTCAATATGTTCCAGCTACACATGTGCGTGCACATGCATGCACCCCGACAGAATATTTATTGAAAATTAAAATTATAAAGGCCAGGTAGTAACATGAAAATGCTGATTATATAAAAGAAGAAAGTTATATATATAATCATGACACTGTCCCATTTAAATTGTATATTTTTCGTTTTTACAATATCTTTTTTTTTTGGTGAGATAGAGTCTCACTCTGTTGCCCCCTGGGTAGAGTGCAGTGGTGCCATCATAGCTCACTGCCACCTCAAACTCCTGGGCTTAAGTGATCTTCCTGCCTCAGCCTCCGAAGTAGCTGGGACCACAGGTGTGCACCACCTCGTCTGGCTAATTTTTATGTTTTTTGTGAAGACAGGGTCTCACTCTTGCTCAGGCTGGTCTCAAACTCCTGGTCTCAGGCAATCCTCCTGCCTCAGCCTTCCAAAGTACCAGGATGATAGGAGAGAGCTACCTCACCCACCCCCATTTCTAGAATTTCTATTCTATTCAATTTGTTTTCTGCTCTACCTTTTCATTTTTTATACCATCCTGTTTGTTCATTATGGTTATCGTTCCTTCCATTATCTCCTCAGCATGTTAAACATATGTTCCTGAATACTTTTTTCTAGATTGTTCTTTCTAGTTTTTGTTTGTTGCACTGTTCATTTCCTTAGGTCATCTGTAAATTCTTCCTGTGAGCATCCTTCATCTTCTGCGAGAGTTGTCCGTAGGACTCCACTGTTCCCTGGCTGAGGGAAGGTGGTTTTGCTTTGCCTTTGCCCAGACCTTAGTAATTTTAATGGTCCCAGGCAGATGGTGCATTTCTTTACCTCTTTCTGGGGATGGTTGGTTGCATTTAAATTGCGTAGGAATCCTGAATTTGTTCAGGGAGTTCAGTTCTCTAGCAAGGGCCTAATTCCATGCCTGTTGGACCTTTGGGTTCAGCTCTCACAAATTACTAGGGCCTGCTTTCTTTCTGGTACCTAAACTTCCTTTCTGCCCTCAGACTGTTGTGCATTAAGAAATAATTTAGGCCGGGCGAGGTGGCTCATGCCTGTAATCCTAGCACTCTGGGAGGCTGAGGCAAGAGGATTACTTGAGCTCAGGAGTTTGAGACCAGCCTGAGAAAGAGCGAGACCCCATCTCTACTTTTAAAAAAATTTAAATTAAAAAAATAATAAAAATAATTTATGCTTTACCCATCATTTCCATATGTTTGTAGTGGGATGTTCAATCCACCATATTGACCAGAAATACTTATCTTTTCTTTTACTGTAATTGTATGAAAACATATGTGAATATAATCAGAGACTAGAGGGCCTTTGAATATGATATTATTTTTTATGGGTAGAGATAGTGGTAAATATCATTCTCTATTCTGCAGATATTCTCTATGGTCATATTTTATTTAAATAATAATTATACAAATCATTTTTAAATTCTTGTCTTTTGTTTCAGAATGCATATATTGCAACTGCCATTAATGGGACAGATTTTTGTACATCAGCAAGAGATGCATTCAAAATCTTGTCCAAGAATTCAAGTCATTTTACATCTGTTAACTGGTTTGGAGACTTCGTCATTTTTCTAGGAAAGGTAAGATGCCTTGAATAAACAAAAGACGCTAGCATTCAGAAAATCGAGCCCTGCGGCAATTAGTTTGAAAGGGAACTAATATTTCTAGAGTACTTACTCTGTAGTATATGCCACGCTTCATTGCCCCTTTAAATCCTCAATCCCTAGGGTATAACTCAAGGTTAATAACTTGTCCAGGGTTCCACAGTACGTGTAGCCAGGATTTTAATCTTAGTCTTACTCTCTTACCTGTGATCAGTTCTATCATTCTGATTCCCACTTTTTCATGTCTAAAATGAAAATGCTGCAAAGCTTAGAAAATAAATGATTATAGGGTTTTTATCATTGAAAATATATAGAAATAGTATTGAAACTTGATGGGATTTATATATTATTTAAGTGTATTAAGACTATAAGATAGAATTGTTAATGTCCTAAATGAAGCCAAAATGACATTTGTCCTCTCATCTGAATAATTTTTAAGAGATTGTGTGTCATCTTGTGTAGGGAAGGAACACCTCAGAGCTGCCACAACATCACATAATATAAAGGACAGAGCCCTGACCTTGGATCCTAGCACAGTTTCAAACTTTAGTTTTCATAGCTATAAAATAAAGACAGACCCATGCCCTTTCTAGGTTGTAGGGAAGAGTAACTGAAATGTTGCTCAAAGTGGTGACCAGTCCCTGCCCCACCCCTATCTGACCGTGCTCAAGTCAGAAGTCTGTCTACACTGGGCCTCAGTCACCCTCTGGGCCTAATTCTGCAATGTCAGTTTGCCTGATCCTGCTTCCCCTTGACTGCCCTTCAAATACCTGACCACAGACACCGTGCCCTTCCCACCATGCCTTCTGCATTCCAAGCTGAACATTCCTCAATTCTTTCAACCACTCCTCCATATCTGACGCCAACACTTCAGCCTTCAGCGGTGCCCAAAAGTGAACAAGCTCTTAGTCTCCAGTTGTGACCTGGCCAATGTTAAATGTGGGGGCTTTTTGCTCATTTAAAACTTTGTGCCTCTGTGGTATTTGGTGTAGGTCTCTGGTGCATTACTGTCACAGGTAGGTGTCAGTAATGTTACAACATGCTTGGGTTTCACAGGTCTGTGTTAATCACACACACATTGAAGTCTCAGCTGGGCCCAACACATTTCATGTAGTGGTAGCGATAGAAATAGAAAATAATTATGCCTTTCAAAATAGCCTGAATAATCTTAAGTTGTAGTTGTATTTAAATGGCTAATGTTGTTTCCATTAGCTTGGTAGGATTGTGGATGATAGTTTCTATAATAATAACTGCTTCCAAAAATGTTTCAAATGATGTTTCATCTTTTTAATAGAGTTATTTTTTATTTTACTTTAAGATCAACTCATTTTCCTATGTTTTCCAAAAGGAATACATGATGGCTAATGAGCTTTTAATGATTGTGTGATAACCAGTGAGTCTTTGATTTTTTTAATGAAATAGCATTCAGATTTCCATGTTCATCTTTGTGGACATTCAGGGGCAACGGGGACCCCAGATGGACTCCATTACATCTGTTAAAGAACTTGGTACATCATGGCCTATAATCCTGTGCATAGAAATAATAATTACATACAGCAAAAGCCTGGACTAAGCCTATTATCTCCTCACACCACCATTGGAAAGCCTTCTCACTTCAATCCCCAGGGTAAAACTAATCACCTGTTAAACTACAGTATATCCACTCAATGGATTGTTGCACTGTTGTTAAAAAATGGTGCTTATAAAAGAAAGTTTTTAAGTGAAAATGCTTATTGTGGGATTAATAGTAAGTGAAAAGACAATAAAAATTTTGAGGTATTATTACATCTGTATAAATACAAAAGCTAGGCACAGATAAAATGAAAGTACATATACCTTCCCCACCTACTATTAACTCGGTTTTCTATTGATATCATAGCTTTTCATTTTTTCTTCTATTTCGTTCCGCCAAATTTTCTGACAAGCATACTTTGCAATATTGTGCACACACATGTGCACATATATGAAACTATTACTTGTAACTGACAAAAAAATCTTTAAAAAAATATTCTAACGAACCAATTTATAAAGATTTTCAACACCCTCTTGTTTTGGACAGGCGTTGGTGGTGTGTTTCACTGTTTTTGGAGGACTGATGGCATTTAACTACAACCGTGCACTCCAGGTGTGGGCAATCCCTCTGTTACTGGTAGCTTTTTTTGCATACTTAGTAGCCCATAGTTTTTTATCTGTGTTTGAAACTGTGCTGGATGCACTTTTCCTGTGTTTTGCTGTTGATCTGGAAACAAATGATGGATCATCGGAAAAGCCCTACTTTATGGACCAAGAGTTTTTGGTAAGCAGACATTTCCCTTCCTGTTGCAGTCTCCATCCTGACAATCTCAGCCTCACTTTCTCTTTCAGAGGGCTCTGTAGGCTTCTATTACCCCATGGCCTGAATGTCCCGAGAACAATTGGAATTGGATTCCTTAGTAGGAGCAGCACTTCTACCCTGGGTGGAAGGTAGTAGTCCAAGTCCCTTTGGTGCTAATGGCTTGGTCTGGAAGTGTAACGGTTGATCTTTTTCTAAAGCATTTCTGTATCCCCAAGCATCATGTCCTACCCACGGTATTTTAGGGAGAGCACGCTCTAATGTAGACTAATCACCTTCTGTGCCAGTATTGACAGATCTGCAATTCTCAGGCCCTTTATTCACGAGAAAAGCCACACCCTGTACCCAGTGTGAGCACAGCCCCCATACTGCTTATATCTGGAAATAGCAGGCAGCTGTTTGCAACAGCTTTTGCAACACAGTTGTTGCTCATTTGCCTTATCCTGGGTAGACAGGGATATTTTAACAGCTGAAACATGTCTCATCTCTTTTCTTCTGCGTTGTCTGAGTCACTTGATATTTTATGCTGATATTTCAATAATTTTCTTTTATGCTGTTGCCATTAAACTTAAGTGTCAAAGCCCTTTTTGTTTGAAGCAGAGCATTCAAAGCACTCTTCAGGCACTGAAGTTTAACAGGCATGACTATAGTTCTATACTTAGCGTATCCTCATCCTTCTCTATATAAAATATAAAAATGCAATTTTTACTTATTTATTTTGACTTATTTGTAGTACTCTAAAGAAAGTGTTTATGATAGTGGTATGAAGCCAGCCAGGTGTGATTCCCTGATTCACACTTTTCCAGTTATAAATCCACTTTGAAATCTACCCCTCAAAATATTTACCAGGGAAAACATTCTTTAGGATTCAGTTCTCCAAAGTTATATAAATGGTTATTGTAAATGGTTATTGTTGGGGCTGAGAAACCAATACCCCAAAATATGGTGCCTTGACATGCTGACTTGAAGCAGCTTTGAGGTCTGACCTTCCTCCCCTCTCCTCTCAATTCTTTGTCTCTCCCTAAGCATAGGATGAAGTTGTTCTCTGAAGTCCTCTTACCTACCTAAAGTCCTAACCCACCAAAGAAGAAAACAGTTACCGCTGGTCACGTCCCCGAGTTTTCATTAACTGAACTCATATTGCAGGAACAAAGACTAAAGTCTACCTATACACCTGGACATACTTTTGTCAGAAACCATTGTCTGCTCTGCCCAGTACACTTTGTCCTAGGCCATTATATGCTCTTAATGTTCACTAAATTCCCCTGAAAATCACTTACTACTTCTGTAAAATCACTCACACTTCCCCATCTCCCTTTCCCCTAAAAAGATATAGAACTATTGCCCATTGCATGGTTAGACAATCACTCTGTGATTCTCTCCTCTACATGCTAATAAACCTATATACCTTTTCTATTAATCTGCCTTTTGTAAGTTTTCAGTAAAACTTCAGGGGGCAAAGGAGAAGTTTGCCCTCAGCCATTGTATCATGAACAGTGCAGATACATAACACTGATCCAACTCATTCTTTTGTTTTTCAGAGTTTTGTAAAAAGGAGCAACAAACTGAACAGTACGAGTGCACAGCAAGACAGGAATTCTTTAAGGAATGAAGAGGGAACAGAGCTCCGGCCCATTGTGAGATAGGTGCCCAGTAGATATTTGTACCTGGAAAAAGTTTCCTCTAAGAGCCATTTACAGAATAAAAGACAAAACTATTAGAGAAAAGTTAGAACTAAAAAAAAAAAAAAAGGCAAGACTTGATAGACTCTATTCTTTCTTATTGTTTTTGTCATTAATGTTTGACCAGATTACAATACTGGAGCCATAAAAGTTTACAACCTATTTTTGTACCAATTAGGACAGACTTTTAAAACCATGTTTATATGTGTCAGTTAAAAAGCACAATATATAAAAACTGCGATTTGTTTTTAAGGGTACAACCAATAAACCTTTTTAAGAAAAAGATTTTGTTAGCAGAAATCTCTGGAATATTGTGAGTATTATTGTGGTGTTTTTTGTTTTGTTCTGTTCTGTTCTGTTTTGTTTTTCAGTAGAGAGGCCTTGCTATGTTGTCCAGGCTGCCAAGCTGGTCTTTAACTCCCAGGCTCAAGAAATCCTCCCGCCTCAGTGTCCTAAGTAGCTGGGACTACAGGTATGCACCACTATGCCCAGCTTGGAATGCTGCTCTTATATAGGGTAGGACATTTCCCTACTCATCCAATCCTGGAAATATGCTCAATATATTAACTTTTCCAAGTACAATTCTTAGACTTAGTGGCAATAAAAACCAAAAGTTTAAACTCTAACCATAAGTACCACCTGAACTGGGCATGTGCCAGAGAGAGGCAGAATTTTAACCAGCTATGACTTAGTTGGTAAAGCACCAGGCTCTTTTATAACTTAGACATTCTGAAGAAGTGGTTTCCAACTACCACTCCACCTGAGAATTCCCTGGAGAAAGATTTTTAAAAACACTTATACCTGGACCCCATCCCCAGACACTTATTTAGATGGTGGGGGGCAGGAGTGGGAGCTTTCCCTTTTTAAAGCTTTAAACAAAGAGAACGTTAACATGTTGACTGGCAGCCCTGTGTCTGTTACGTGGGCAATAAATAGATTACCTACTCTCCTAACAGGAGGATCAATCTGATTTATTTGGCAGGGCAGGTAGTAAGACATAAGGCTTCCTTTCCCTAAACACCTCTTCAAAGATGACAAGAAACAGCCTGACAGCCCAGGTCTACTTTAAATGCAAATTACTTTTTTCTTAAACAGCACCATTGAATTAAGTTAGGCCCAGCAGTTTCCTTTAGAAACGAGATTTACAGAGCAGTTCCTCAGAAGCATTAAACTTAGTCCCTGTGGAATGATGAGCAAGTAAACTTCACTGTTACAGGTTTTTTCAAACCACATGTATCCCTCTTATCTGTCTTAGCAAAGAAACAAACAGGCACATTTTCACCCCCAAATCTAATAGAGCAAATTCTATCAGAAGAAATCTTTTGGCTGAGACAATGTCACTGTGTGAGTTACCAATTTTCTTTTACTGACTGCATTTTTTCCATTACATTTAACTGACCTTTTCTCTGTCATGACTGAAGGTTTTTACTACACACCCTAGCTTATTATCAAACAGCACATCCTATTCCTGATCCAGTATGTTTCCTACTCATATTTATTCACCCTAGGATATGTGTATAAAATTCCCTACTGTTCCTATCAATATCCCTGAAGACGATTTTAAGATTATTCCAAGTTGAATTAAAGATGAATTTGAGGCAGCCAAGTCACAGTGAAATAAACAAGGGTCAGATACTGACTTGAATCCGTATTACGTGCATTGGGCAAGTCCCTTCGTTTTTCTGAGCCTCACTCTCTTAAGCAGAGTGCAGGTTGTGTGGATTAAGTAAAATGACGTTACTTTATAACAGTATGTGGGGAAATAGTTTTTAAAAAAAATCTGACTCTTCCTATCTAGAAGCTAGTCAGAAAATAATCAGCCTGTGGTTCATATGAATGTTCAAAAAAAATATTTATTTATAAAAAATACAATGGGATAAGTTTATGCTGAGAAATGCAGCAATAAATACAGTTGAAGAAAACAGAGCAACTCTACATCGATACATTGGCACAAACAGGAAGAGCAAACGCACCACCCAGACCTAAATGTCTGCAGGCCATTTTTGTACATGCTCCTTTAGAAACACCACTCTGAAAAGACCTTGTCAGCTTAGGTAAGAGAATGAGTACACATATAATCACAAATGCACACTGATCATGACTTTATTTAAAAATTAGCAAACAATACTGTAGAAACATCCATATGTAAATTTCTAAAAAATGCTGCATCTTATATTTAATTGGCAAAGACCGCATTTAGTAATAAGCATGAGTTTAGTCTTCCATGTACGAACCAGATACACTAAACTGTAAAAAAAAAAAAAAAGTTTCCTATTGTTTGAAAATACCAGTTTAAGATTGTAAAAATGCATAGATCTTTAATAAAAGAATTGGCTGTACAAGAGTACTCCCCTTTCACAGTATTCCTTTTTACTTCATACGCAAATTATTGGTTATGCTGTAGGATTTAACTGTTACAGCACTAAAAGGCAACTATTTAGGGAAGAGGCAGAAAAAGGAAAAAGGAATGTATGTAAGGCAATTTCTTTTATTAGGTACAATAAGCATAATAGTGTTTTAGGAAGACAAGATAAAAATTACTCAAGGCTAGCTTGGTTCTCACTGAATAAAAACAATGGACTAAATACTGGGCTCCTCTGCGTGCATCTAATAATCAATGCCTTGGTCGCCATACTGGTATTCTCTGGGGTAGTCATCGGGGTACTCGCCATGATATTCATCTGGGTATTCTGCCTGATAATCACTATCACTGATTTCCGACCCATTCGTTCCTGTTCCTTGGCTTCCATTGTGAATGACAGGTTCTGTCGGAGCAGCACAGTATTTGGGATCATATACTTGCCGCCCAAGCCCATATACACTCATTCCTTTCTGGGAAGCAACTTTGTTGGTTCCCATCTGTAGAGAAATTGTCGAGTTGTCCACTGGTTGTAATGTGAGCTTCTGGTCATAGATGTCTCTTCTGGTACCCGGTGCCAACATCCCTGCCTGGTATTAAAACACAGTATAAAAGTTAAAACACTGGAATCTACTCTTGTGAATATTTTATAAATTACAAAACTCACATTGAATACGAACACTAATATAATAACTTTCATTTCGTTCAGGGGTAAAGATAGTTTAACCAAAATATCCTGATATGGAATCACTTGTATGAAGCAATATTCATTGGCTTTCAAGATAGTCAGGCCTTCCTTCAAATCCTTGTTCTGCTATAAAATTGCTATGTAGCCTCAAACAAGCTAACTTACTGTTAGTTTTGAGTTTCTCATATGCAAAATGGAGACAATGCTGGCTCCTTTGGATTTAGGAAAGGATGAGACATAAAAAAATGTCAAAACAAAGCATAATGCTGGCACACCTAAAAGTTACATTTGAATGCCCATTATGACCATATACACTATCCAGGTTACCAATTTCAAAAGCTTTTAATATAGTCAACAAAAAGTATGCTGAGCAAAACTTAAAGACTTCAGTCTTTTTAAAAGGCTCTGAGATACAGAAGAGCCAGCCCCTTAAGAACAGCTACTCCCCTCTTTTTCAGAGTACAGTAGCTCATACTTCATTTCTCCACTTACGTCAAGTACACACTTACAGATTAAAAGTGGGTAAAAAAGCAAACTTGAGTGGCAGCTATGAGAGATACGATGCCACACCTGGCAGGACATGTTCATAAAAGACAAACAATAAATCTCACCTTGGGGGGATTAAGAAAATGTTTTTCAAACCTTATCCCCACTCTTATTGGATGTGAGACCTGTCTGCTCTCAAATGGATATAGAACCCCCCTTTCCAAGGTGCTGGTTATCTAGGAAATTCTATTTTAGATACGGTGTTGGAATACTGGTATTTTCACCGTGTTGCATTTCCATCTACTTTTATTGACATGTTTAATAGGAATGCTAAACAGTTCTTAGTAGAACACAGATAATTTTACCTACCAACTTAATTAAGGTCTCCTTTAAAAAAAAGTCAGTATTTAAATGAGCACTCTTTTACTTGGATTTTGGAGCAAGAACACTGTCATAAATGTTATCTTTTTTCCTTCTGGTTAGGTAGAAAGGTCAGCTATTCTAACTGCCAAAAAAAACCCCATAAGCCACACCTTCTTTCTTTCTTTCTTTTTTGGAGATACTGTTCCTCTGTGGCCCCAGCTAGAGTGCATCATCATAGCACACTGCAACTCAAACTCCTGGGCACAATCTCCTGCCTCAGCCTCATGAATAGCTACAGGTGAGCACCACCACACCAGGCTAATTTTTCTATTTTTTGCAGAGACAGAATCTTGCTCTTGCTCAGGCTGGTCTTGAACTCCTGGCCTCAAGCAATCCTTCTGCCTCAGCCTCCCAGAGTGCTAGGATTACAGAGTGCTAGGATCACAGGGGTGAGCCACCGCACCCAGCCCACACCATACTTTTGTTGCTACAGAAAAGGTCCTTTGATTCTTTTGCTTTCCTGGAAAAATCTACTTTCCTGAAGGAATATACTCTAAATAAACTATACAAAAAATACCCTCTTTAAACTTTTAGTTAGTAAGTGCTAACTTAAAACAGCCCTTTTGTACTCTTTGCTGCAAGTATAAAAAGGTATTGCTTACCTGGCTGGCTCCTTTGTTAGTGCCCATCTGCAGACTAATCGTGGTCTGGTCAAAAGGTTTGTCAGTTTGCATTTTGGGATCATAAAGATGCCTCCTAGTCCCATAGGCTGTCATACCTGCCTGGCTGGCACATTTGTTGGTTCCCATCTTTTAAGTTAAAAAATAAAATCAGCATTAATTATCAGATATCAACAATATACACAACACAACACAAAACTTTCTCTGCTACTAAAAAGACAGAAGGGGTGAAACTGACAGGTGCCGAAACTTCGGTTAACTACAAACTTTACGCGTTTACAAACAAATTCCAAGTGCTAACTTAAAAATATTTTCAAAAAATTCACTGTACATAAAACCTCACAGCACAATTAATCATACACATACATGCACACATGAACAGATGGGTGGACACACTAAGTTATTACAGTGGCAGAATTATGAATAACTTCCTCCACTACTCTTTCCCCTTACTCTCTATAGCACAGATAACCAAATTAAAAGGTACTCACTTCAGTCATTTAAATGGCCAGAAGCAATTTTAGGCCAGGCAATATGCCATTCTACTCATGTTTTATATAAAATGTGAAAGCCAATGCCAGGTGTCTCTCTGGGAGCTTAATAAGGGCTTAAGTTTCAAAATCACTAACATTTTCATGGGAACAGAACCACACTTTATTCCTCCAACTCTCTGATGACTGGACAGAGCCAGAGAAAGGCAGAATAAGGAATCTGAACTCAGCCACATTCAGAGGAACAATAATTAACTTCTCTTCCCTGTTGAGAACAATTATGGCTTCAGGACTGACCAGTACACCCTGTTCTACTGGTTAGGGACATGTTTCCACTGCTGGACCTTTTCTGTTAAAACTATGATTTATTAATGAAAACCTTTATTACTAAAAGTAAAACCTGTTCATTAAGAAGACTTAGAAAACATATATCAGCAATTCATTGCAATACTACCATCTAGACATTTGCTGTCAATATTTGTGAATATCCCACTAGAGTTTTTACCTTATGTCTGTGTACATCAATGGATGCACACACATATAAATATATATACATACAAAAATGTGCATTTTTTAATTTAAAAAAAAACCACACACTGACTACAGTATTTTATGACCTGATACCTGATTTTCTTCCCCCTTAACCTATCTTTTCAAACTCTAGTGTATCATTTTTACATCACATGTTCCTTTTATGGAGTTATAATTTACCCAACTGACTACTGTTTGGAAATTCTGGTTTCCAATTTCTCACCACTGATACAATTTTATACTGCATAAAAATAAGTGCCCCTCTACCTCATGGTTGAGAGGGGCACTGTATCAAGCCAGTATCAGAGAGGAAAGTTCACAGAACTTTTAGCAAAGATGTTTTTGTGACATTCTCCAGGGGAACAATGTGAAGAGGAAGAAAACATCTGAATTATGTATTTCTGAAGCATTAAACTGACAAATTCTAATAGAGCTTGGGGCTATATCATGCTTTACTAGTGTAAATAAATGACTTTGGCATTAAGGTTTTGTAAAATTGCCTCATTTGGTCAATAACATTTATGAATTTATAAAGTGCATTTTCTTAAAAAAAAAAAAAAAAGACAATATGATTAAAAAAATTTTTTTCATTTCCTGGAGAAACAATTGTCAAGTCAGGTGGCCTGCCTGAGGTTTCTTCTAAAGCCATCATTATCATCACCATCTCGCGAGCTTTAACTAGATATAAACTGTATAAACCACATATTTATCCTAAAAATCTACATTATAGTACTTCTATTTATTCTTAGGAGAGAGTTAACAGTTTGCATGGAGAAAAGTAATGATATTACGTAAGTATTGAATAAGCAACACCACATACTTACCTGCAAACCAATTACACTTTGGCCAGCTTTTAATTTTCCTTCATCAAAACGTCTCGTTTGTTTTTCTGCATACTTAACGCCAATGTCAATGGTTGTATGGAATCCTTTTGTTTTAGCCTAGACAGAAACATGCACACTAAATGAAAAGCAACATTGAAATAGACATCTTGCCAACAGAGTTTCACAGAAGAAACAACAAAGAAATGGTATGTCTAAAGACGAAGGCTTCATTAGGTTAAGACCCAAATAAGAAGTGAAAAATATTTACGGCTATTCAGTAATACACCGTACCCTTTGAAATGTGAGTGTTCTAATTAAGCTATCTAGTGTGAGGTGGTGATGTCAGCAGCCTTTCCACAAAGCTGATAATTACAGAAATGACAGCCCCCCCATGGGAGAGCAATGACACAATTCATCACCAACTGGGAGGGACTTTTTAACCAACCATTAAAGACACATACGTACCAGACCTGCGAGAGCCACTAGAGTAGTCTGAACCTGGGTCATGTTTCCATTCTCAAAAAGATCATTTGCTTCAAATATGTCATGTGGCTTCATCCCATAAGCCTGAATAGCTTTAATAAAGTTGCCAATATTCTCCAACTATAAAGAAAAATGAGTAATATAACTTTTGCAGCTAAATATTGACATTCATAATATTTAAGGATTGTAAGTCTTCATGACTAGTTACAAGATGGCAGACAGAAAGCTACCTGGCAGAGATTCTTCACCAAATACACACTACACACAGCTCTCTCTGGAAAAGGAAAGAGTGAAAAGAGAGTGTACTTCTAAATGGAGGTCACGTAATGGTCTTCATATTTTTAAGCAGTTAAGTTTTTTCAGCTTTCTAAGGGCAAGATCTTCCTTATACAATTTTTAAGAATTCTGTGTCAAAGCTATCCAGGCCTGGAATTTTCTTTGTCAAAAGGTACATAATTACTCATGTTAATAAATAATTCATAGTAAGAAAATATGTAACTGTATACTTCTGGCTTGTGTTTCTTTCATGATCTGCTAGAAAAATATAGTGTTTAACTTAATCAGTTTTAATAATTATATTTTTCCTTTAAAATGAATAAATAATTGTGTTTTAATTTTAAAATAAATGTATAGTTACTAAATGCTCATTCTCTCGTAGCTCAAAACACATACTCAAGACCAAATAAATACCCAATTTTACTTAATCATACACATTCATGAGTAAGATTCTATCTGACACAGCATTCAAAGTCAACCATTAGTTAAGTGCCTTGCTTTTCCCCTGTTTATCCTTATGGTCTGGGTTGTATTTCTCTGTGTAAGCTGCGTTAAATCCTTTCTCAAAGTAGACAGACTAAATATAGGAAACTTCTAAGCTAAATACCTAATAATTACAGAACTAGTTCAATAAGTAATTATGGAACCATTTTTTAAAAATGACCAAAAAATTAAACATAGCCATGTGAACAAATTTCTGCTCAAATAAATGTCCACTTTAAAACTGCAGTCAAAAAAATAAAAAAACAAACCAAACCTGAAATCAAGTTTTCACGACATAAAAAGTAACCAACTAGAACCGGAGGTTGTTGGTTTGGCTGTTACCTGAGGCCAGTTTAACGAGGACTCATTGACCTTCTTCACTGAGCCTGGCTGCAGCTTGTTTATGAGTCTGAAAAGAAAAATATGAGAGATGCCTTATGTATTGGTCACACAAAAACAAGGATTGGAATACAAAGTTGGTTCCTGAACATCAGTAAAGGAAAGCACTAAACACACATGCAGAATATCAAGGTCTGACTCCCTGGAACGGGAAGGGGAGTAAGACAGAAGCCCGTGGACAGGACGGAAGGGCAGAGACAGACATGTGGGGCTGCTACTCACTCGCAGAGGATGATGCCATCCTTTAGGCCCAGCTGGAAGTTGGTGCCGATGCTCATGCCTGTCACCTCCTCTATCCAATTGCGAAGATCTTCTTCAGCCTGATGATCATACTTGGAAGCAATCTGAAATACAAGTTAACTAACTTTAGAAGGATTTCACTAAAGCATCAAAAACTGCTGACTCACAACATGCTCTGCTTTCGTTATCCATGAAGGCCACAGCTGTGACAGGCAGTAAATTACACTCAATGGGGGTTGATGGGGAACTTAATCAACTGTTACTACTTCGGTACTGACACATTTTTGGTGAAGACAGGGTCATACAAAATTTTGAACAGCACATGGAGAAAAGGTGGGACTGAGAAAGAGAAAATAACCATCAAGACAAGACAGACTCCCATTTGTGACACATAGGCAGTGTGACAAGGATTTAATAGTGTATTATAATATGGCACCAGCCAAGACTTTAAAGATTAAGTCATTAATCACCCTATTCCAAAAGAGATGGGGAGAGGATTCTGACACATGAAAAACTATTTCACAAAGTATCTCAACTGGCCAAGACATATCATTCCAATAGTTTTGTTGCCTGGAAAGTTCTGGTGTTTGCCTTCTATTCAGCCAAATACATACTATATATTAAACACAAACACCCACACACTTTCCTCAGTACTAATTATTGTACTTACAGTACAATATTGAAATTCTGTTTACATGGTCTATATCTTATTAGACTCCTTACAGGAAGAAAAAACATTTAATTTACTTTTGGATTCTTAGTACCTAGCATTGTGTCTGACACTCAAACATTTACTAAAACTAAAAAAAAAAAATCCATTAACTTTTTACTCGCAGAATTCTACAATAAAGGCAACTTACAAACAGATGCTATGGTGTTAAACATGCTAAAACTAATCGCTATACATAAGTTTTGAGAGATCTCTTCATAAGAAGAAGACCACAGGCCTCAATTTTTGTTAAATTTATTTCAGCATATTACAGGGGTACAAATGTTTAGGCTACATATATTGCCTTTGCCGCACCCAAGTCAGAGCTTCAAGCGTGTCCATTCCCCAGACAGTGTGCACCACACCCATTAGGTGTGAATATACCCATCCCCCCTCCCATCTGCCCAACACCTCATGAATGTTATTACTATATGTGCACTTAAGTGTTGATCAGTTAATACCAATTGGTGAGTACACGTGGTGCTTCACAGGCCTCAATTTTTTAAAGAATTCAAATAAAAATTAAACAAAATGTTGTTAAAAATCACATGTTCAAGTTCTTAAGCTCTTCCTTGTCCTGGAGTCTGTAAAGGGTCTGGTCAGTCAGAGGTATTACGATGAGCACAGCTGGGAACAAGGAAAGCTAATGCATCATCTGTCTTCTCATTCAGCACAAGTGAAAATGCCAGGTCTACATAAATGCCCAGGGGATAGAGACCATGAGCTTGGGAATCAACTACAGACAGCATTGCTAGACATGGAAATGAACGGTAAAAACATTTGCTGTCCATAAGACATAATTAGGATTAGATACTGAAAGAAATGAAATGGCATCATGACATTTCAGTCACAAGGAGGTCCTTCAAGTTCTAGTCTGCACTGAACCAAGCACAACCGTGCGGAATTCCCTGGGTTCCTGGTGCAGAGCACAGGAGCTCGGGCTGCATCCAGGTCCTTTCCAAGAGAGAACTGTGGGTCAGCAGGATCTGGACAGACAAGGGAGAAACTGTCCAGCTTGCCTTTAAGGCACCCAACAGAGAAAACCTGTGCTGAGTCTTAAACACACAAACTGTCGCACTTGATCCTTTTCAAATCTGTCAACAGCCTTTTATACTTTTCAAGGTGGCAAAAAGATTCCATTTCCCAGCTCAAATAAGTGGAAAAGTCTACATTCCATGTTCCCCTCTTGCAGGCTCACCATGACCTGACCTGAGCCTGAGCTACTGAGGCTCATAATTAGACCACTCCTTCCTTACACTACTTTCAGTGACCCTCTCCTACTCCCCACCACCAAGGGGTGAGGCTTCTGCTTTCACTGAGAGAAGGCAAATGATTTCACTAATTATTCTGCCATTTAGGGTGAGCACAATTCTTGGTCCTTTGCACCCCCTGCCCTAAGTTAGAGAAATGGCTCTACAGCTTTGAGAGAATAGTAGATAATGTATTTAAACTATAGATTTACCAGAATTACAAAAGGAAATCCAATGAGCTTATATTTTTATATTAAGATAACTAACACTGTGCAATGTTTCATAGATCATATTTGGTCTGGAGGTTAGTTTATAAAAGACAATTTTAGGTACAATGTAAAGCTACCTAATGCATGGTGATTACTGTCCCCTTGGAGCCCCACTCCCTGAAAAACACACGTCTATTTTTATTTCCTGCCAGTTTAGGTTGTGAGCTTCTGGAGAGGGGAAGAGGGAGGGAGGAGATAAAGATGCTGGAAGCTTTCGCCGCAGAGACACAGCTTGTCCCTGGAAAGCAGGAAATAATCATTACTCCTATTATAACTCAAATATTCTCGGATGATGTGTCTCCTCCAACATATCACATAAATCCATTTATACATGGCACCATTAGAAAATGGAATAAATATTAAATTGGTAGACAGGCTTTTAAAGTCTTGATTATATTTTCACACTGGAGTCTTATTCTAGGTGGCTAGAAAAATTCTCTGTAAATTGGAGGTGGGGATACAGAAGAGGATAGGAAAAAAGAAGAGGAGGAAATAGTAGTCCTTAAGCATTAGCTATGGGAAGCAAATTCTAATTGAGAGTTATATTTTTTTCACAAGTGAAGGCACTGTCAACTAGGAGATGCATTTTGATGAATCTGAAGAAAAATGTACTATGTGAGGGTAAGACGAGTTCAGCCTTGGCTCCAAGCCTGTTCACCTATCTTCGCCATGGGCCCCAGGTTAATTCATCTAACTTCTCCTGACCCAACTCCTGTCTACACAAGAGGAAGGCGGAATTCAATGAATGCACCAGGTCCCTTCCTACATAATTTTGGTCAATCATCAAAAAACATGAAGAGATATTTTCTCTTTGTTTTTTCAGATACAGAGATGAAATTATATTGGAGGGAGTTTGGGGATTTTTGCAGGATGGTGATAATTCTTATGATGAATGAGACGAATTATTATTTAACCAGAAAAACATAAAAGCATATTTATGTTTCCTTTGTTCGATATGTGTCAAACAGATTCAGCACCATGCCTCAAACCACAAAGTGGCTGCAAATATCACTAACGTGAAATATCCTAGTAGATCCCAGTAAGGAGTTTTCATCTTCTCCTTTGACAGTTCTCATCAAGGAAGTGATGAGACAGAAGAATTAAACACTGGAGTCAGATGGACATGGGTTCAACTCCTGGCTCTAGCAAGGAATGGTTGTGGGGTGGGGCTCTGGACAGGTGATGTTGTCTGGGTCTTACCATAATACCATGTGCACAGAAGAAATGCATAAGAATACATTACATACAAAACTCAAGGCCCCCACATGATCAACTAAAAATTAAACTAGGAATGCATCCACATCAAATAAGTGTTGGTTTTGACTTAGGGTTTTCCTTTTCTACACAAATACTGCTAATATTTTTCTAATAAGTGAGCTTTTTGTAGCCAAGCCAGCTAAACAATATTATCTTTTTTTTTAAATCAGGGGATGGAGAGCAATTTTAAAAAGTCATCTTTGACCAATAAATATGATTTACTATTTTCATCTAAGAAGCTTTAATTTCTGAACACCAGGCAGAAAATCCTGACATTTTCTTACTCACAACAAACGAAAGCTTAAAAAAATTACTTAATCTTATCTCATTAATACCTCATGGAAATTTCACTCTAATTTACTGAAAAATCACTCTTCCAAGTTGTTTATAAACATCATTTTCTTTGTTCTTCAAGATGTATTTTACTTGACCTTCCGCAGACTTTCTGTCTGGTTCCTTCAAATCCACAGCAGCCCCTCTCCTCACATGCCCACCGTTCCTTTCCTAAACACACACACATCCCCCCAAGCAGTGCTTACAAGCCTGTCCGCGTCCAAGTACGCGTGCAAGCGAGCCAGGGGCCAAGGCGTCTGGGCACAACTACCGGAGGCTGCTCACCAAAGCTCACCAACATCGCTCTTACCAAATACAATCAAAATGCTGAGAAAATGACAGCTAACTTTCCAGGGCATTTGATATGGTTGATCATCCTCCCTCCCATTCAGTGCTGTACATGCTCTGCTCTCATTCCTCCTTCCTCGGGGCGGCTTCAAATGCGCCTCTTCATCTTCCTGTGCCTGGGTCAGGTCTTATCCCCGGGGCTCTCTCAGAATTACTAAGAGCACCAGTTTGGAGTCACCCTTTAGTTCAAATGCAAACCAATCCTTTCTAGTTGCATGACCTTTCTTTAGTCTTCACTTTCTTTTGCAGTTCTAAAATAATACTCTTTTATTTTTAATTCAACGGTCCATTAGTATGTAGGGCATGCATTCTCAACAAGGGTGATATACTGCCCCCAAAGGGGTGAAAACCGCTTCTTAGGGGGGATGGTGAAAAATATCTTAGACATTACAAAAACTTAGGACCTCCAAAGTTCAACCCTACCTAATAAAATCTTATTCCTTTGTATTAACTCTTGCAGGGGACAGGAGGCAATTGAGGAAAATGCCTAAATTGACTGTTGGGGAACATGACAATGAAAACAAAGATAAACACTGAGATAAACTAAAATGTTCAAGTCTCTCTTCACCTCTCTTCCCAGGGATGAGCACCTATCCTCCAGCCAATTCTTCTTGCAGACCCCATGCATGAGTATCACGGCTAGTCACGTCTACAGCAGCACTAGACCAAGCTTCCCTGCAGAAGCACCAGCCCCCAGGGGCCCACACTTCCTCACAGATCAGACAAAAGCCCACCAGCTGCAGAAACAGCCAAGCCCTTCCTGGCTCTGAAGTCTGAGAAGTTTTCTAAAGAATCCTCAAAAAAGGGAGACTGAGCTTCAAAAACATCCCAACTGACCCAAGAGCATGATCCCTGCACTGTTTTATTTATGGTGCTTCTCAGTGTAACAGGGAGCCCAAGTACAATTTGGAAAAAAGAAAAGGGTGCACTTGTCATGAGGTACAGTGATGATAGTCGTGTACAAGAACTGTCTGGCGGCCCCAATCACACCCAGGGATATTCTAGAGTCCACTGAAGAATGAAGACTTGTCTTTCACATATATTCCCTCTCAAAATACATTCTTATCACAGAGCTTGTGAAAACCTGTAAGTAGACAATTCCAGAATACTGTCCCTGGTGGTTACAACGGTCTCCCAAATTTCAGCTATGCTTGAATTCTCATTGGCTCCCTGTTTCAAACCACTAGAATAATCTAGCACTACCCCAAACTCTCTAAGTAAAATCATATTCAATGTCAGCTTCTCTTTCAAGTGTTCCCTGTGTGTTTCTTGGATTCTTCTTTCACCTTCTTTCTCCCTTACTCCTTTCTGTCCTTCACTCAGATTGCTAGTGTATACCACGCACAGTTCAGAGGCAACGTTCCTGCCCCAACAGTTTACATTCTAGAGGAAAGAGACAAATGTCAAGTAAGATGTGTTAAAGATGTCTGCAAAAATACACACACACACACATGTAGAGTGTTTAAAATAAAGGGAGAATAGAACAATAGGGACTACCACAGCCTTAAAATAGAAACCAGATTTCCGCCTAAATCTCAGCCTAAATCTCAAGACGCCTCCTTCCCTTCCTTTCCGTTATCACTTGCCATTCTTGATACCTCATGCAAGGACAAGGAATGGGGTGCAACATTTTTCACCTACCTGAAATCTCCCCCCAATGGATCCCATAAATATGTACTAAAGATCACATACTTTGAAATCAAACTTCAAAAACTTCAAAACACTGAACTCCCAATTCTAGTGTGACCTAGATAAGGAACCTAACCCAGGTCACCCCATTTCTTGCAGGTGGTCTCCTTCCTTCCAGGACCACTGTAAGGGCAAAGCCTGTTCCATAGGAAAGTGGCCCAGCACAGAATGAACGCCCTCCATTTATATCAGGGGTTATTTCTGTACAGGGTACCAGAACTCTCTGTTAACCAAACCTCACTGCAATGGGACAGAAAGCCCGCTGCAGACAGGCGCGTCTGGGATGCCGGCCTTCACCACTGCCCACACCCATCTCTGCTCTTCCCCATGCTCACTCCTGCCTGTCTGCGAAACCTCTTGTCTCTACTTAGAATGTCACTGCACCCCAAGTTCTCATTCCTTTTCAGTTTGTTGATGAAAAGGATAAAGTATTAATAACTATTGTTTACAAAGCAGGTATGCATCTTATGGGAGGTAGGAAGGGGAATCCTAGAGAAAATCACTTTACATTTGGGACAATGATGTCAAGATAGATTGCATGCCTTCCTCAAGGTCACTACAGAATATCAGACTCATTCTATGATGTGAACTTGCTAAAGATTTGATGGGGAATGACTAGACATTCAAAAGCCAAGGAAAATCATGCTCACCTCAGGTAAACAGGAGTGAAGTCTAAGAGCATTTTAAAGCCGGGCCCTTCTCTCAGAGGTACAGCCGGATCTTCAAATCAAGGTACCAGCATGTGGCACCAGCACAATTTTTTCCCTCCAAATACGTACAGTCAGATAAATACAAAGACATATGACTCAGTGCACAAATGCTGTGAAACTGACAAGAATTAAAGCTTTAAAAATAATTAAAGAGGGCCAGGCTCGGTGGCTCAGGCCTGTAATCCTAGCACTCTGGGAGGCTGAGGTGGGAGGATTGCTTGAGCTCAGGAGTTCAAGACCAGCCTGAGGAAGAGTGAGACTTCTTTTCTTTAAAAGTTAGAAAAATTAGCTGGGCATGGTGAGACTACTGCACTCTAGTCAAGGTAACAGAGTGAAATCCTGTCTCAAAACAAACAAACACAAAAACAACTAAAGAGGAGTTGGTCCAGTGCCAAAAGTAAATAGTACAAATGCAGAAAATGGTAGGAAAAATGCAGAACAATGTCAATCCTGTCTTCTCTGTGTAGAAAATGACCTTCAGACTGTAAAGTTTAGCACATACATAGTTAAAAGTGGATTTTGAAAGTTCAAATTTAAATACAGAGGGCATAAGTATGGAAGCTACATTCCCAGAAGAATCTAGACTCAGAAATAACAACGATGTGCATAGTGAACAGCTCTTGTGAGAGAAACCTTGGCTAACAGTAGTAACAAGAACCTAGAGACAGGCTCATTCCCTCCTCACCTCCACCCAAAAAGCACGGGTCTCTCTATTACTGGCTGAAGCTGTCCTCTTGGAGTGGACTCCCAGTGACAGTGTGCAAGCACTTGGGGGGAAGGGCAGTCACCACTGGGAGCCGAGTGGTAACAAGGCATGTCCAAGAACACCTGCCCACATACTATCCTTGAGGGCAGGACATGCTCTTGTTCATCTTTATACCCCGAACACCCACCCCTGGTGCACAGTGGGTACTTGACAAGTGATTTTTCACCCACTGATAGTATTACCAGACTAGGGAACTGCCTCAGATCTGAAGATCGGTCTTGTTACAGAGAGACATCTGCATCTGAATGCTGCTGGTTTTCATGATGTCACATCTCCTTGATCTCCCGATCTAGTAATCTTAGATGGACCACTAGGGACATACTTGCTTTACTTTCTGATAAAAGTCCCTATGTGAGGCTGGGCCTGGTGGCTCAAGCCTGTAATCCTAGCACTCTGAGAGGCTGAGGCGTGAGGATCACTTGAGCTCAGAAGTTTGAGACCACCCCGAGCACGAGTGAGACGCTGTCTCTACTAAAAATAAAAAAAAATTAGCTGGGCTTGATGGTGCACACCTGTAGTTCCAGCTACTCAGGAGCTGAGGCAGGAGGATTGCTTGAGCCTAGGAGTTTGAGGTTGCTGGGAGCTAGGCTGATGCCACAGCACTCTAGCCCAGGTGACAGAGCAAGACTCTGTCTCAGAAAAAAAAAAAAGTCCCTAGGTCTACGGCACTCCTTAAGTCCAGTTTAGCAACCCAAGAAGTATGGTCCAGTCAGAAGGAACACCATGCTCACTGTGCTTATCTACCATCAAGGCAGAAGGAGCCTGTAGTGATGTGTACCTCAAGGCTTAGATTTAGATTTGTTCTCCTCTGTTTTGGTCATTAATAATTTGGAAACTATTCAGTGTACTTATTAAAGAAATTGGGAGTCAGAAAGATCTTACTTAGCTTAATAAATATTCAAGATATATGTAAAATCCTGCCCCAAAATTCTAGAACGAGCACTTACATATTCAATGAGTAAGTCCAAACTAAAAAATTCTCTCCCTATAAAAGGCAATGCTATCTTGGTCTGCATAAATTTACAATTCTTTATGAAATAGCATTGTTTAGCTTATTGGTTTGAATCACAACAACCTCATAAGGTAGCCACAGAAAGCATTATTTACAAGAAACGGGTATGAAAGGAGTATGTGAGCCCCCAAACCTTCCACAATTATCACCTACTTTATAGGGAGGGAAATCAACTTGTGAAAGGATTAGAATCCTTCTACATGGAGATACCTCGTCTACCTCACCAGGTTATTACATTGATTAAAACAGGAGTTAATGCTTTGTAGCTAAACAAAGGAAGTTAGTTAATAATCCCCTGTAGTCTGGTAGGCTAAATGTATTTGTGGCATTACTATGATCAATTGTGAGTGATGCATTCTGAAAGGGGACACTGACAAACTGACATCAGTTTGTAGAAGGAGCAAACTGAATGGTGAAAGGATCAGAAAAATCATACACTGCCTATTAGGAGCAACTGGCTAGCCAGGGGTGGCTTTCTTTGACCTAGAACGGACACTGGGGTTTAGGAGAAACAGTCTGGCTACCGCCTAAATACTTAGATGGAAGTCACATAGAAGAGGGAGTGGATTACCCTGGGTGACACACTGAGGGCAGACCCAGGATACATACATAGAAATTCCAGGGAGATGGACTAAAGCAAGCAGGAGTGGAAAGGTACCACGTGAGTGCCAAGGAAGCGGGGCAGGAAGACGGCCCACAAGAGGGCTTCTGGGGAACGTTCTCTCACTGGGTCTTGAATTTTAGAGATCTGTAGAGATTATTCTGGAAGGGGATCTTAGCTGAAGCCCCATAGGTAAAAGAGATGAAAACCCAGATGTTTTTCAAGTTTTTGTTTTGTCCAGAATATTTAAGAGCCTGCCAGACTCGTCAGAGCACTGGCAGGTATCAGCTCTCTGCTGCTGCCCAGATTTTCAAGCACTTGTCTCTTCATCAGGACTCTAGATGCCTCCAAAATAACCTCCGAGTCAGTCACATGGTAACACTAAAAAATTATCTTTTCCTTTTCCATAATCACAGGGACATTGTGGCAGCAACTTTTCTGTAGTTTTGGGACATATACCCACTATCAACTCTTCAGCAAGTTCACTTCACAGCATGCGTCTCAGCTGAGGAAGGCATGGAATCCACCTCAACATCACTGGCCTGGAAGTTAAAGGTATTGCTCCAAGAAGGAACTGGCCTCCACTGACCTGGGAAACCGTCCTCACTCCCAGAGCACTGACCACATTCATCCAGGGCTCCCATCTGCCAACCCCAAAAGAGTCAAACACCACACGCTCCCCTACCGTGAGCACCGGAGGGACACCGTGGGAAAGGAGCCCAAGGGAAATGGGATCCCAGCACTCCAGTCTGCCCACGGTAAACCTGGAGCTCCTCTCAGAAACCCAGAGCTAGATCTCGGATTGAGTGCCTTTTTTGCTCACTACAGTGGAGTCTGTCCATTTGAGAGGGATGGCTTTTCACAACCAGCTACGAACATAGTGGAAGCACCTCATTTTAAATGTGGGATAGATGCTGGTTAGTGAGATTTCATAGGAGTCTTACAGATATATTAACTGTGTAAGACAGCACCACTTTCGTTCCCCCAAGAAAATGAGAGGATATGACATTACCATTAAAAAGTAGGATGGAATTTCCCATTTCTTTTTTTTTTAAAAATTTACTGTGCCTCATGAAATTGCATACAAAGATATATGATACCTTTTGAGACCCTTTGAGGCGTTTGGTTCACTTTGCTTTAATGGGGAAGTATGAAAAATGATGAAGTCAGAGGTAAGGTTCAAACACCTGCATGCCACCAAGTCCTACACAAATGCCACCAAAGATGGCTATATGCAAACTGGAGCCCAAGCTGCTTCTGTACCAAGACAAAAAGGGAAATAATCAACTACAAGATGCAGAGCTCCTTAAAAGAAAGTCAATCTAAACATGGTTCCCCTCTCCAGTCCTGAAGCCTGAGAGGACCTTGTGATGAGGGCACGGGGATCTCCACAGTCGCGGTCAAGGCTACTCCATATTTTACATGATTGCAGTGCAATCTGAGAGCACGAAAGAGAGAAAATAAATTCCCCTGGAAGCACTGCATCTTCCACCAGAGTGCTATGCCCCAACACATAGGTGTCTTGGAGATTACGTAGTAAAGGTTTGCTATCGACGACCAGGCATGAACAAAATAAACCCAACCTTCCATCCCTTCCAGATCAAGGGCCAAGAGAATGAGGAGAGCAAACACGTGCGTGGGCTGCAAAGAGGCCTCAGCAGGCAGCAGCAGAGAAGCAGGAATCAACAGTGTGTGTTCCATACACAGGCCTTAGCCTGGACCACCTCTTCCTATTCCTGCGCCCTTCACCATCAGACGTCAGTGGCTCCAGAACAAGGTCAGGAGCAAAGTAACACCCCTATTCACATGATAAGAGTAACAGCAGCAGCAAGGGAAAAGAAGCCGTGTGACCCACAGCAGTGCTCTGCTTTCACAGTCCTCCGCCTTTCCCTTCCCAGCCTGGCCCCTTCTTTCACGCGAACCCTCCCTGCTCTGCGGCTCTGCTCCCACCCACCACCTGTCCTGAGCCCTCCCCTTTGCTCAGCCCATCAGTGGCACAGGCTACCCCATCTTTTCTGCAACAAGCAATCCTTTGATTGAACCTGCTGCCAGCCTCAAACACTGCCCTGTTTCTCTTTTATTTCATGCCAAGCCTCTCCATTTCCTCACTTAGTACTCCCTTCTAAACCCTGGAAATTTGCTCTACTGAAGATGATCTCTCAAAAGGTCACCAGTGACCTCTCAGTGGCCAAATCCAGTGGCCAGTTTCCAGTCCTTGTCCTGGCCTTGCTGCAGCGTTTTCCTGGAGGCCCCGGCAATCTCTCCTCCTGCAGCTTCTTGTTAAAGGATATTGTCCTGGGACTTTTTGCTCTGGCCTGCCCTCTTGGCACCCTTCTCCTCTTCCCCTTGAAAGACGCCAATTCTTCCTGAGCTCTGGCCTCAGAGTAAAATGATTAGGAGCATGGGCTCTGGAAACTGGAAGCTTGGGTTAGAATCCCACCTCCACCAAGCATCAAGTTTCCTCTGCTTCAGTTTCTTTACCTGTAAACCAAAGATCATTAATAGCACTTACATCAGAGGGTTGCTGGAAGAGTCAATGAGTTAATTCACATAAATTGTAAGAACTCAATAAATGTCAACCCCTATCCTTCTGTCTATGCTTTGCTAGCCATTCCTATGCAGATACTGGAAGGATTTCCTCCTTTAAATTCAATATATCACTAAAAACCAATTATTTGATGTGATTTGATTGCCATTTTGTAAGAGATCATTTTGTTGCTGCCTAAGCTTTCTATTTAAAAAACTACTTACTAAATAATGTGTGAAAGAGATACCCTCTCCCCACACCAGAGCCTCATCCCACGGCCAACTCCCACCTGAGGCTGGTGGGGGTGAGAGATGGAGGAGGGATCGCAGGTGTTGGCCATGCATGACTTGGTATGAAGAACTAAAGCAAGTGACTTCTGTAACACCAAGGAGCTCCTCCTTCTCTTTCATATCACTGGTAGGAACTAATGTTTTTAGAGAGCAATTTGGCAATACCTAACATACGTTTAGATGTTAGGTCAAAAGTTATGCACTTTTCCACACAAGTGCTTTAAAGGAAATATCTGACAGTAGGGAAACAGTGAGTAAATAATGGAAATGCATACAATAGATATAATCCAGTTTCTAAAATGGCTGAATGATATTCAAAGCAGTGCAAGTGGTTGGGGTAGGGGTATGGGATACAGGATACTTTCACTTCTTTACTTTTATTTGGGGACTGTTTGCATAAAGAGAAGAAGTTCTCCTAAGCAAGGAAGATGGCACCCTAAGGTAGATGTGCTGACTTCATGCAGAGAGGACTTGTGGGTTCAGCAGGGATTTGGACTCAAATCTAGCTCCAAAGCTGAAGCCTTTCGCACCACTGGATGGTCTCCCCACTATACTCTGACCAAGCTGAGAGACAGGAACTCTCTATACTATACACAGTCTTAGCACGGCCACTATGCTACCTTCCTGCAAGTGCTTAGCTCTGGCTTAACGTAAAGTCCTCTTAACTCTCAGAGAAGTGGGAATATATCCGAAAGTACCCACTACCAATATCACTGTGTCAGACTGACATATACGAATATACTGCCCACCAAAGACAGCATTGATCCAACCCAGCCCACGGGAATCTGTAGTCTCAAAGGGCGTTGCCAGTATGGTTCAAAAGTTCATAATAAGATATTTGGCAGAGATGTCTCTGACTAAAAATACTTTAACTCTTCCACTGGCCCCTATAAAGAGTAGTCTTCTGCCACATGGGTGTTTCGGAAGGAGCTGTAAGATCAACTGCAGGAAACGGTGGAAAGAAGAAAAAGAAGGGGGAAAAAGTCAAGCTCAGAGAAGAAGAAAATTAGAAATGAAAACCTGGCTGGCAAAGTATGCACCTCTGTGTGTGTGTGTGTTTGTGTGTGTGTGAGCAGGGTGAGGTCGAGGATGTGGGGTTTTAAAATATAACCTCCAGGTCTCCAAAGAAAGATTAGGAAAAACCAGGAACAAATACACCCCAGTCTTCAGACCAGAGAATGAGACCATTCAGGGGAAGGCATCTGGCCATATGTGGGCTCTCGAGCAGCCCTAGGGTTCCGGCTCAGCTGCCAAGGTCCAGGGAGCCCAGCAAGCTTGCAATATGATGCCGAATGTACATATAATTTCTATACTGGATTAGAAGTATAATATGATTGCTGTGGCTATTTTTGCATTCAAAGTAAGATCACATGTTTGAATTAACCAACAGCATGAGGGAGACTTACCACACATGGTATTGATTATTTTCTCTCCTATTTCCTCCCACAAGAAACAAAAGGAGAGAGAGAAAAGTGCAATAATAAAGCACACACACTCTCTACCCATGCGTGGAGCCTGCGTTTCACTAAGGAGGGCTGAGAAGCTGGGGATAACGGAGAAAGATCAGTGTCCAGGCATTTGGGAGGGGAGAGGGGAAGAAACAATGCTGGAGCCATAACCCGTCCCATGCAGCCACTCCACCACTAGTATCCCCTGGAAAATTCTTGGGGAGAGAAAGGGGAAATAATCGTAAATGCTTAGTTTATGAGTTACCCAGAAGAGTCTTTCCAAGCACAAAAGACCTCCTCTTTTCTCCAAATTCACGTCCCCAATCCCTGGCCCTCCACTGCAGATACAATACCCACGCCCTGAAGCTTCCTGGTCCTGGGGTGGGGAAGACATTGAGGAAGTCCCCTGCCTACCTTGTGGGGGAAAACTAAGAATCACTCTTCTCTGCTCACAGACTTGCCTCACACAGGTCTCGGCACTGCGTTCATAACAAGACTTACACGTAAGGCCTCTCATGACAAGCAAAATTCAAACACCTGAAGGTAAATATGTTAACCAGTCAGCTGTGGAGAAATAGGAGCTCTATCTGAAATCAAAAGATGTATCTTATTTAAAAGGAATCTACCTCGTAGGCAGAAAAAGCAGAATACCACCATGACTGGAAAGAAAGGCCTGGCCCCTGAGGGCAACATGGACAGAACAGAGTGGGGATAGGGACCTGGGACTTCAGTCTGGGGTAAAGACTCTGGGGCGTATTACAGATCACACTCGACACAGGAACTAAACAGGGCACGACTGCTTTGTGAAGAAAGCTCACAAGTGACACAAAACCGAGCCTAATCAGCAGAGAACCAGCCAGCAACATGGAACAATGGCTAATATTTATATGACATGGACTTTTGGTTCCAGGCATTATTCTAAACACTTTACATGGATTATCTATCTTAATTCTTTCTTCCAACAACCTTGGAAAGGTGTTACAATATCCCCATTTTACAAACGAGGCAGACAGGTTAAGTCACTTGCTGAAGTCCACGGTAAAATTTAAGATTCTATAGATTAGAGTCTGTTTGGAACCAGAATTAAGATTCCAACCCAGTCTCCACGCTCCACGTTCTTAACCACTAGGTTCTACTTTCTCCCTGACAAGAACCTTGGATGACAGCTACTGGGACATCTTCAAGTTCACAAGGGTTCACATGGTCATATGTTTTTACAAAGCTAGCAAGGTATTTTTGTGTTTTCAGTAATGAGGACCCCAAAATTGTATAAGCTTCAGTCTCCACAAACAAACTGGATTTATCCACAGGCTCTAGAAATCCTTAACAAAAATCTGAGGGTACAAGTACATATGAGTAACAGTTAGGAGCCCACTGATGGCTATAAAATGAGTTCAGAGTTAAGGAGAACCAATGCACACGGTATATGCTATTGGAGGCTAATGCCTAGAATAAAACAGAACTTGCTAAAAATTCTAAAGACAAGCTTCCTCCCACCACCACCTGGTCATACTGAGAAGATAGAGCACTTCCTCACTCTCCTGGATATATTGGCAGTGACAGGCTGAAAAACCAAGACCACCCAATTGTGTTTCCTTTTCTTATGTCACAGAAAATATTAATCATGGCTCAGGATGCACTTCATTGTTGCGGGCAGCAGGGGCAGGAAACACTAACTCTCATGTCTCAAACTGGAAGGGAAACAGACATAGGGAAAAAAAGGATATACCTCTGGTTGATGACAGTCTTAGCAATGTCATCACTGTCAAGCTAATTTTTGAAATCTAAATCTGGCTAGAGACAGATAGTACAACTTCCACAAGTGGAGGAGTGTAAAAAGCTGTAGGTCATGGGACAGTGAGCTGATAATGATCCTCATTAAAACTCAGGAGTAAGCCTGAGCAAGAGCAAGAGCAAGAGCAAGACCCTGTCTCTACCAAAAATAGAAAAAAATCAGCCGGCTTTGGTGGTGTGCGCCTCTAGTCCCAGCTACTCAGGAGGGTGAGCCAAGAGGATCACTTGAGCCTAGGAGTTTGAGTTTGCAGTGAACTATGATGACACCACTGCACTCTAGCCTGGGTGACAGAGCGGAACCCTGTCTCAAACAAACAAACAAACAAATCTGGAGTAAATAAAGCTTAGCATTTTAAAGAGGAAGCATGGTACATCTTTTCATTTCAGCAAAGTGTATCTTCTTTATCTGTTTTGATCAAGACATGAAAACAAAAACTAAAGCAAACAAATAGTAATGGCCAGTCACTACCAGGAGGAAAGCCCCTGGCCCAGCTGAATGGCCACTTTTCCAATGCTATTCAGGGAAATGCAGGCATTGGACAAAGCCTTGCAGAGGGCACCTCCAGCATTCCTTCCTAACTTGGGAGTCTAAAGAAAGAATGTGCCCAAATGTATTCCTTAACAGATAATGCCCAAATCAGCAGCAAAGCAGGAATTACCTTAGTGAAAGTTTTCAATGTAACATTAATAAAACAAACTGCTTAAGAAAAAGGAACTATAATAATCACCTCATCCTTAAAAAATATCACACTTGCACTACAGAATTCTCTTATGTAAAGTACTTTAACAGGGTTAATTTCCAATCTCTAATTTCTAGAGATAGCAAAGTCTATTTCTGATGGATACATTCATTAAATCAACAAATATTTATTGAGCATCTACTATGTGCCAAACTGTATTCTAAAATTAGATCTTGAGATACATCAGTGAATAAGATACAGATCCTTATCTCTGGTAGGAAGAGAGAGATAATAATCCAAAAGTTTTTAATTAAAAACTTATTTCTAAATATTAAAGGTAAAAAAAAAAAAATCTAAACCCACCTACACATTTTTACCAAGATTCAGGTGCCCTAGTAGCAAGACAAAGCAGACCACCTAGGGTATAACTTGTAGGTTACTCTTATCAGAGGTGCCCTTAGAGCAGCTTCTTGTCCAAAGGGCACTGGGCAGACAAGGTGGGAGGACCTCATGAGGTACTGGGTCCTACCTAATTATTACTATATGATTGTTTCATTTACTCTTCAAAGATTTTAGTAATAAGTTTTCCAAAATGGTTTTTAGGTGTTGAGGAAGACCATTTTGTAACCAAAAAGACTCCGTGAGAAGCTACTTTGCTCAAATCAGACATTCTATGAGAGCAGAAGACTGTAAGAATGTGCATTCCAATTCCATTCTTCTTAATATTTCAATTAGCTTCCTCCCAAAAAACATACCAAGGTAAGATTATTTCAGTTCCCTGCCTCCCTATCCCACCTGTCAATTTATTTCTTCTACTTTCCCTGAGACCTATACAAAAGTTCCCTGAAGCATCTGCTCTAAGTCTGGTGAAGACATGCTTCCTTGCATCCTCAACTTCAGGGGAAACTACCCTGACTCCAGCATTTTGTTCAGAGTCAAGGAAATGCTGTGCTTCCCTTGAGGACCTGTTATGTTTTTTCATGGCGTATGAGGCACAGAGCTGTTTCCCTTCTCATTTGCATTCCCAAGATGGATTCAAGGGCCTGGCTCACCCTGTGAATACCTGCAGGCCCATTACCTCATGAGTGTTTCCATACTCCACTGAACCATCTACACCAGCGTCTGTGTTTTCCCTGGCCCTTCTACTTTCTTACGTTTTTTGGTAGACTGCAAGTTATTGATCCTTTGGGGTCATTTTTTTCTTTGATTGTTATTAAAGAGACTTTGTTCATAGGTTCCAGGCTGATTCTAATTTTTTAGGCTGTTTTCAAACATCTTCTTGCCTATTTTAAAAACAGTAAGTTTGTGTGTTTGGCCATATATTATAATCTCCTTAATGCCTTAAAGATTTTTCCTGGAAATTTCACTGATTAAAAGTATTTACGGTCAAAGACTTCCTCAATTTGTTGATGAACTGCTTTCATAGCTAGAGTATAAAAAGACCAAAACCTATTAGTACCAATTGAATACTTAAAGAGGCAGGGACATACAAATCAAAGAAATATAACACTAAGTCATCAAGTACTTACTGTAAGCCAGACACATCTCCACAACACAGTGTTTGGAGGTGGTAACTATTATTTTCCCCCATTTTACAGAGTAGGAAACCATGTCAAATAACTTGCCCAGCATCATACAAGGCTGTAAGTGGCAGAGGGGAACTAGAAACCACATATGCTAGACCCCCAGGTCTACTCCACAATGCCTCCCCAGGACATTTATACTTCTTTCACTTGGTAAATGAGGTTTAAGGGGGACAGGGGAATCTAGCATTCAAGCAACATATCAATATCAATTATGCAACACATAAAGAAAAAAACAAGAAGGAAACAAAAAGTGTCAAACCAAGCAAAGTTGAAGTTCACATTTCCATATATCTACCCTTCACTCTGCAGTCCTAAGCCTTAGTCAAAATTCAGTATCTCAGCCGGGCATGGTGGCTCATACCTGTAATCCTAGCACTTTGGGAGGCCCAGGCAGTAAGACTGCTTGAGGCCAGGAGTTCGACACCAGCCTGAGCAAGAATGAAACCCTGTCTCTACAAAAAATAGAAAAATAAGCTGGGCGTGGTGGCGTACACCTGTAGTCCCAGCTACTTGGAAAGCTGAGGCAGGAGGATCCCCCTTAAGCCCAGGCATTCGAGGTTACAGTGAGCTATGATGATGCCACTGCACTATAGCCCTGGGTGACAGAGTGAGACCCTGTCTGCAAAAATCTCATACAAAGGCCTAGTAACATTTGATTTCCAAACCCAGAACAGATCAGAAACAGTATCACATGAATAATCACAATGTCAAGTGACAGGTGGATAGCACAAATGGGGGGAAGGGGACAGACAATAGTGACTTGTGTAGAAGAACATCTCTAAGTACTTCATTAAGCTAAGACATCACTTTTAGAGTTAAAAATCTTAGAATATTCCAACTTCTGTGACCTTGAGCAAATTACACCCTTTCTGTGCTTCAGAGTACTGATCTGTAAATGATGTTGGATAATCCCAGCAATCCTCCCCACCTTGCAGGACTGCTCTGCTGTTAAGATCAAAAGACTTCCTGTGAAAGGGCAGTATAAGAAAGGACCACATAAATTAAATGGGTTATTAAAAAATGGGTTTGGTGCTTAAAGGGATAAACCTACAGTCTTTCCAAAGGTTCTGAAAACTACGGTTTTACTGTTTTTAAACATTTATAATAATTACAGTGATTAAGCCTCAATCTACGCATTTCCTTGGATGTGTTCAATATATTAAGGAGGGAAAGGGCAGAACTGCTACATTAGTCAGCAAAAAGAAAATTAGCGTGGATATTAGCATCCAAAAAAAGTGAGTCACTTGAAGGACTGCCAAAGTTATCAGTACCTCATTTACAATGCAAAAGGTAGTAAAGAGATTCAGCTGCTATCAGCCAAGAATCACTGGGGCGAATTACAATTAATGTGCACAAGCCAGGCCAGGGTATTACTGATTCCTCTGAAAGGCTTCCGAAAGCTCATTTTCTAAACCTTGGAAGGAAGGGAAAAAATATTTTGCTACAAATTTTCAGTTGGTGAAGTTTGTACTAAATCATATACAAACCACTCACTTTTCTGTTCTTTTTAAAAATGTTTAGGAAACTGTTTTCTAATATGGGTAGCACATTTGAAAAGGCAAAGGACCTAAACATTCCAATTTTAGATATAAAGACTAAAATCAACTCCTTGTTTCAAAGATTGTTCAAAATCTATTAACAACTGAATTATGATACGATGCGTAGACTATACAAGAGCCACGACTCTCCTTTGGGGTTTGACCATGGTGCGCTTCATTACCTCTACATAGTTCACGTCACGCCGCCTACGCCCGCAGCGCTGGGATGTTACAGATCTGACAATGCCAGCGCATTCTCCCAGCGGCCGGACGGCGCGGTGGCAATCCCGACGCGCCTCGGCTCCCGGGAGGTTAACGGGAATTAAACCACAGCAGCCCTCCTTTGTGGAGCTTTGGCCAGAACAGCAGAAAGGAGACAATGAGCGTTCTGTGCGCAGTTCCGCGCCGATTGGCTGGTCTCTCCCCCCAGAAACCCCTGATGTCATGGGCTTGGAATGCGGGGAGGGAGGAAGGAAGGAGAGGATTTGGGGAGGGGGACGCCTCTCATCTCTTTCCCAGGTCAAAAGTCCCAAAGATAAACCCAACGCATTCTGACGCTCAGTGGCAAAGCTGAGCGTCACCAAATCCCAATCGCTCCAAACTACAACCCGCCTCAGCAAATAAGCCCTAAACAAAAGCAACCCAACAAAAATACTCCTTGATATGGTTAAAGTCTAATGTACTACAAACTTCTCAGTGTTTTATGAAAAGTCTCAAGTCTACAGCAGATGGAACTCCCACAGCGGCGCGCTCAGGCTTTGTTTCCGTTTTCCGCAGCAGCAGCAGCAATTCGCCCCCAGGCCCTGCGCCTCGCGAACCTCGAAGGGTCGGGGACCGGCCCTCGTTCCTCTCGAGGACCCTGGGGTCGAAGGGACACTCAGCGGTCTCCCTCCTTTGAAGGAGGCTAGGAACAATGAGGGGCCCGAGTTAGCCACGTAACCGCCTAACTTCGTTCGCTGCTGAATTTGGCCGGGGGTTGAGGTGGGAGGCGGCGCAGGGCCGGCAGCCTGGGCCGGGGCGGATGGCGGGGGCCGCGGCAGCTGCTCGCGGGGTCCCCAGGCGCGCGGACTCGCCCCGCCTAAGGGCGAATGACCACGCAGGAGCGCCCCCTTCCCGGAGGGACCCGTCCTGCAGACACCGAACAGCCCCCGCAGACAGAGCTCGACGCTGCGGGATTCCAGGCGCCGGGAACCCACCGCCCGCCGCCAGTCCCGGCCCACCGAGCGGGAACAAAGCCAGCAGAGCGCCCCGGAGCCGGGGCCCCGAGCCCAGGGCGGGACGCGACGGGAGCGTGCGGCAACACTCGCGCCGCTTCCACGTCGCGCCGCGAAGACGGTCCGCCAAGGCGCGCGGGCGAAAGCACGGCCCAGCGCCATCCCAGTCCCAGCGCCCCCTCGCCCGGGGACCCCGCCCGCCCGAGCCCGGGCGCACCTTGTTCTTGACCTCGGCCGAGAGCCCGTAGGAAGGGCCCTTGTTGAAGTGGGTCATGGTGGTTCGGGCGGCGGGACGAGGCTGCGCTCGGGTCCGGGGGTCTATGGCACTCGGCTTCCCGCTCCCGGCCCCGAAGAGTGACCGCTGCGGGAGGTGCTCGGAGCTAGCTCCTCTGGGCGGCGCAGGACACCGTCGCGGTGGCGGGGCGCTGGCAGTGCCTCCCTCGGCGACGCGGTCCGACTGGGTCCCGCAGAGCCTCGCGGTCCGCTCCGGAATCCCGCCGGCTGCCTCGCTCGCTGCCCACTCCGCGGCTCCCCGCACACTGCCCCCACCTCCTCCCCGAGGCCTTCGGGGATTGGCCGACGAGCCCGACCAATGGAGGCCCGCCTCCTCCCGCCTCCCCGGCGAGGGGCCGGTGTGGCCAATTGAAGGGCCGCGCTCCCTCCCCGCGCGGGTCCCCGGCCCCCGCCCCGGCCCTCACGCCACCAAGGCCCGCGGCGAGGCGGCCCCTCCTCCGGGCTGGGCCCCGCGGACTGGCAGCCGGCCCCGCCCCGAGCCCGGCCCGGCGCCTGAGGGCTTCCCGGCCGCCGGGGGTTCACGTCGGCCTCCAGGCATCCTCCGCGGCGCGCGGGCCGGCGGAGGGGCGAGGAAGCCCACCGGGGCTGCCCCTTCCCGGAGCGCGGCCCAACACGGCCAGATGGAGGACAGGGCCCCTCCACCCGCTGCTGGAAACCCCAGGAGCAACCTGGAGGCCCTGTGCCCGAGCAAGGGGGCCTCCACCGACACCTGCTCCTTCCTCCCTCACCTCACAGCCTCCCACACCTGTAGGCCTGACCTCTGCCCCGCTGCCGCCACGGGAACAGTCGAGGCTTTTGGCCAAATTCGAACTCACTCTGCCTAAACCTCTAAATGCAGTGCGGAAAAAACTGGGGAATGTGCCCTGGCAAAGCCTGGGGCATTTCAAGTTCTTTTCTGGATTCGCACCAGCTCCTCTTTACAAGCATCTTTATCCGGAATTCAGCTAGTCCAAAACCCCAGGTGGCTATTGCTCTACTTGTTTTTTTGAATCCAGGGGCCTCTTTGAATCAGGAGTCCTTTGTCTAGAAGCGGCCTCCATTCTTTGGTCCCTTTTCCTACTCACCACTTTCTTTCTTTCTTCAGATCATTTGATAGGAGGCAGGGAACCTGCCTGCGCACCTAGCGCTGTACTAGATGTCTTCCAAACGTTATCTCATTTACTCCCACCTAGAAGACTGCTAGGTAGACTTCATGTCCGTTTTAGAAACTCACAGACCTAAGTATCCTGTCTGAGGTCTGCCTTCTCCAAAGCTTCACCCTTGCCACTACTTTCTTGCACACACCTGGGACAGGTTTCAATCTCTGAGATCCTAGTGTGAGAGCTTTCTTTGCGAACTACCAGCTACTGTGCCTGAAGAGATCGTGGAACCAGGTGTGGCGACCTGCTTCCGTCCTGGAATAGAAGTGAACAAAGTGCCTTGAAAAGGAAATGAACAGAACTGCTATTAAATTTAACTTTTCAAGGATTTTCCCAATGACATTGGGGGTGGTGGAGCTTGAAGGAAAGGGGAAGAGGAAAATAGGAAAGTGAAATGATTTTTAAATGATTTGCTAATTTATTTCGGAGGTAATGATGATAATTAGGGCATTCTTCCCACACAAAGATGACACAATTGGCCCACTATTAGTGGAGCAAGCTGTTTGGGCTGTTTTTCCAGTAGCGCGACAGTGGCGGTGTGGCATCCACAAGACCTCACTCAATTTTCTTTGGGACATACTAGCGTGAGAAATGGCTGCCAGATTCAAGGTACAAATCACAGTGTGCAACCTGCACAGCTTTCCTGCAGCATTCTAAGCCTGACTGCTCCCGTTCTGCGGTGGAAAACGTGGTCAAAATCATTCTATCTACTTAAAGGTCATGCTTGGTAGAACGTTCAATGTTTCTATTCAATTTTGTCATGAAAAACGTGAATTTTATTGTTTAACGGAGTTACTGTGTAAGGAGTACACAGTTTCAGTCGGGATGATGAAAAAGCTCTGAAGATGGATAGCGGCAGTGGCTGTACAACAATGTAAATGTACTTAATGCCACTGTACACTTATATGGCTTTAAAGTAAACATTAACTTTTACTCTGGTTTGGTCAACTGTTACCTTCCCCAAGGTACTTGAAGTTCTTTCTGACATTGCCACTGGAACTTATTATTTAAAGTATTGTTGGTCCTATAGGATTCCATCAGTACTCCAGAGGCTTCCTTCATTTCTAATTTAACTCACTGAGCAGGAATAAGTAATTCTATGTTCAAAAATAAAATGAGAAAAACTTTTAAAATCCTGGATAATATTTAACAGCTTTGAGGTATAATCAACATACAGCAAATTATATATATTTAAAGTGTATGTTTTAATGCATACACATAAATACATACATACACCTTTAAAACCCATCGCTACAACCAGACAATGGACCTATCCATCAAACCCAAAAGTTTCCTCATGTAACCTGTCCCTCCCCACCCCCCTTACCAGGCAACCACTAATATGCTTTATGTCACTATATATTAGTTTGTATTCCTAGAATTTTATATAAATAGAATCATATATTGTATACTCTGGCTGCTTTCACTCAACAAAATTATTGTGAGTTTCATTGATTCATTAGTCCATTCTTTTTTATTATCGAGTAGTATTCCATTGTAGGGATACATCAGTGTGTTTATCCATTCCCTTATCGATGAACATTTTAGTTGTTTCCAGTTTGGGGCTATTACAAATAAAGCTGCAATGAATATTCATGCACAAGTCTTTTCTCTCCAGTAAATGCCTACAAGTAGAATGGCTGGATCATGTAAAAGGTATATGTTCAACTTTTTAACTGCCAAACTTTTTCCAAAATGATTTTACCATTTTACATTCCCACCAGTGTGTATGAGAGTTCCAGTTCCTCTATATTCTTGCCAACAGTTGGTATGGTAAATCTTTTTAAATTTAGTCATTCTAATAAGTGTGAAGTATGGTATCTCATTATGGTTTTAATTTGAATTTCCCTAATAAGTGATGACGTTGGACATCTTTTCATGTGCTTATTTGCCATCTGTGTATCTTTGGTGTGAAATGTTTGCTCAGATCTTTTGCCCATTTTTTTATATGGATCGTGTTTATATGTGTTTTCCTATGATAGTATATATCTTTAACTTATCATTGTCAGGATAAATTTAGAAAATCCTGACCAAGTTCTAACAGTAGAATGTGTCAGCAAATGCTCAGGTTTAAGCAAAATGTCACATTACAAAATAACTACCAGGGTGTGGCCCAACAATCTTAAGTATTTTCACTAGGCACTCCTTTTATATGCAGAAAGCTTTGGATTGAAATAAATGCCTTTAAAGAAGTCAACTCTACCTTTCCAAATTCCCATTAATTAAAAACAGTTGTTGGAGAATTGTAAGAAAGTATTTTTCACTGAGGCAAATTTGTGGATCATATTGTCACATCCCTTGCCACCCAGATAATAACCAATGTTTTGGAGAATACACCTTGTAAATCCACAATGTCAAAGAATTACAAAGAACCACAAAGGAACTGATCATTAACACATTAACTGCCATGAGAGTTGTATTTAACTCACTCTAGTTTTGACCCTGGGCCACGTGAAGCATATATAAAATCTTGTTAATGTTCTTATTGTTACAATTGACAATTTAATTCTAAAAATGTGGATTAAATGAATAGAAGTCAGTAAATTTCATTTTTCTATTTATGTTTACCTTTAAATTACACTCAAAGTTTTTATTTTATTTTTGTAATAAAACACTGGGGCCTCAAGGAAAAGTTTCTGGGTTTTTTGTGTAGCAGTCAATGTGTTAACAACAGAAGGGAGCCTAGGAGGCTCAGAGACTGAGAGACTGTTAAGCACCTACTATGTGGCACATTACAGGCAGCAAGATCATAAAATTTATCACCCAGATAGGGACACTTTTGAGAGTAAAAGGGGCGTCATTAATAATTTTTTGTGTCAGGTAGTGCTGATAAAGCCCCTCAATAGTGTGCTCACTTCACCCTCAAAAGTGTCCCTGTTGAAATGATAAGTTACAGTTACCCCACTTACAGGCATCACTCATAACAACCCTGTAAAGGTAAATATTATCTATTCCCATTTTTTTACACTTTTTTTTTATTTCAGCATATTATGGGGGTATAAAAGTTTAGGTTATGTATATTGCCCTTGCCCCCCCATCAGAGCTTCAAGCATGTCCATCCCCTAGACAGTGCGCATCGCACTCATTATGTATGTATACACCCATCCCCTCCCCCTGCACATCTGCCCAACACCAGATTAATGTTATTGCTAAATATGCTCTTAGGTGATGATCAGTGAAACCAATTTGATGGTGAGTACATGTGGTATTTATTTTTCCATTCTTGAGATACTTCATTTAGTAGAATGGGTTTCAGCTCTATCCAGATCTAGTCCCATTTTATAAGCAAAAACTAAGATTTAGTGAGGAAGGATATACATCTCGACCAAAATCAGTTAACAGCAGAATTAGGATTTGAAACCAAGCCTGATTTAGGATGATTTCTCAAATACCAACTTTCCAGATCCCTGAAAAATCCAAAATCGCTCTTCTTTTTGTGGGGGAGAAGGACGCTTTATGGAATTTATAAAAATGCTCCTGTTCTTACTACCTTTATCCTTATAATAACAACTTTGTATGGGATTTGGCTGTGACCCTTTGTGGTTGTTCATCTTCATGTGAAATCAGTTTTCCTGGAAGATGAACAGCCAGATGGAAGAGATGCAGGAGTAAGGGAGGGAGAAGGGGAGCAGAGCTTCCACGCCCTCCCCAGGCACGCCACCCTCCAGGAACCTCCACATGTTCAGCCATCTGGGAGCTCCCTGAAATTCCCCTTGGAAGACACGTCTGCTCCTTTTCCCTCCCTCCTTTTGGAGAGTGCTCACCACTCAGTCCAGGTCATACTGTTGGTATATGAATACCATGCCACCTTCCCCACCAAAGGCGGGCAGGTGGCACACCTGTCAATGGGATTACCCTGTTCACCCCTACGCTCAGTAAGGAGGTATGTGACCCAAGCAAGGCCCACCAGAGTTCTGTTTATGATGAACAGAAGGAAGTTGAATATTTTGGTTACAGCAGACAGAAAAAACAAAGTCAAACTGACTTAGGCAAAAAGTGGACTTAATTGATTCATATGGCAAAAAAGGCTAGGAGACCTAGCTTTAGGCATTACTGGCCTCAGGGACTCAGTCAAAGGCATCACAAGCCGCTGTGTCTCCACATAGCTCTTCTCCTCTGTTGACTTCCTCGGTGTCTCCCCTTTGGTGTGAAATTTGCCTCTAGAATGTGCAGGCTCACATCCTCACCTCCGCAGCCACAACAGAAAAGAGAATGTAACAAAACACTGGGCAATTTCCCAACAGTTCCAACAGAAGTCCCAGTGTTGAGTCTCACTGGCTCTGTCTGTGTCACCTATCTGACTCCACACCAGTCCCTGCGGCCACAGGAGGGAAGCCGTGCTGGCTGGGTGTGTGCCCGAGGAAGGTGTGGAGGTGAGCAGGCAGCTCCGCCAGCCCATGCAGCTGAGAGAGGGAAGACACACAACTCCACAGAAAAACAGAGGGAAGAGATGCCAGCGTCCTGTGCTTAATTTTTTACTTGTTTTTTATTCTTTTTCTCAAGGAGGGCTCCTAAACCTGCATAAGTTTCAGGCCCATCAAAATCTGGAGCTATCAAGGGAGTCATCCAGCATGTTCACCTCCCCCTTCTCGACGGCCACTTAGGCACCAAGTTCTTGTCAATTGCTTGGCTACGTTGCCTTCCCTCCATTCCCAACAGCTTGAAACTGAGGTTCTTACGGTCTCTTGCCACAGAATGGCATCCTGCCCCCCCGCCCAGCCCTCCCCTCCCCAATTTATCTTCAAAACTGAAGCCTCACAGCAAGGCACTTCCTCAAGAAATTTAAAACAGAATTACCATAAGATCCAGCAATTCCACTTCTGGGTATATACCCTAGATAACTGAAAGCAAGGTCTCAAAGAGATATCTGTACACCTTTATTCACAGCAGCATAATTCGCAATAGCCAAAAGGTGGAAGCAACATGTGTCCATTGATGAGTGAATGGGGAAACAAAAAGTGATACATGCAATGGAGTGTCATTCAGCCTTAAAAAGGAAAGAAATGCTGACATATGGTACAACATGGGTGAACCTGGAGGACATTATGCTAACTGAAATAAACCAGTCACAAAAGGATAAATAGGTTATGATTCCACTATATTATACTATCCTATAATGATTCGGCCAGGGAATGGAGAGAGCGGGGAGTGGGGAGCTATTGTTTAATGGGTACAGAGTTTCAGTTTTACAAGATGAAAAGAGTTCTGTGGATGGACAGTGGTGATGGCAGCACAACAATGGGAATGTACTTAATGCCACAGAACTGTTCTCTTAACAATGGTTAAGAGGGTAATTTTTATGTTATGTGTATTTTACCACAATTAAAAAAAAACCCTGATGCCTCAGTAACTTTTCCAAATACACATGTGATCATGGTATCTACCCTACTTAAAAGTCTAATGGCTCTTCATTTGGCCACAAGCCAAGCCCAAGCTCTTCAGATCACAGGGTTGCTGTAATGAGAATTTTAAAAAATCATGTATGCAAAGTGCTTAATTATGCAGCAGTGCCTGACAAAGGATAATTGCTCAATAATTGGATGTTATTACCTTTATCATTACTGAGAGTATTATCTGGCCTCTCCCTACCTACCCAATCTTGTCTTCTGTCACTTCCAGCCTTGTGCTTTAATTCTAGAAAGTCCTGAATAGTCCATGTTGTTTCACACTTAGGTGCTTCTATATAGGTTTTCTCTGCTTCTATTGTTAACATTTATCCTTCGACATCCAACTCAAATGTCACCTTCTCCCAGGAGCCTTCCCTGTCTCAGAACCCTCCATTAGATTTATTTGCCTCTTTTTCTATGTGTCCTTTCTAGTTTGTAAATGTTCCTTTTGTTGTTCCTGACACATTGTTACATCATTTATTATTTGTTTACATGCTCCTTCATAGATTGTGAGCAGATTTAGAGCAGAAAACTTTGTCTTCTTCATTGCTTCATTCTTTAGGATCCTATGTTGAATCTGGCATAAAGTATACTGTCAACAAATGTTTGCTCAGTGAAGAATATGACAAGCACTTTCTTAGGCATTTTTACAAATCTTATCCCATTTAATCCTCTAAAGAACAATTGTAAGGAAATATATTGTCCTCATTTTTTCAGATGGAAGAAACTGAGGCTCAGAGAGGTTAGTAACCTGTCTAAGGTAACAGCAGTGAGATCAGAACCAGAGTTTAGTTTCTTTTTCTGCTTCCAAAACCCATGTTTTTCTTGCTACACTATGTTATGTCACTATAATCTATAGTTTCCTCAGAGAGGAAGTATAAAGAAAAGAGAAAAGCAAGAGCTAAATTCTGGGGTTTCTCAGGTATTTGGAGAAAAAGAAAAAGGGAGCAAGTAAAACCACAAATACAAAGAAATCACTAAAATGAGCCCAGAAAACAAGAAAGAAGAAGGCTTTAAGGAAAAAGGTGAGTGACCATACAAGGTACATGAAGACAGAGGAAAAGACCATTTTATTTTTCATTATGGCCCTTTTCCTTGAGAAGCCTCAAGGCCATAGGTCCAGTAGAAACCAAATTATTGGGCAAGGAAGGGAAGCGCTGATGGAGAAATGGAGGCAGTTCATTTAGAAAAACCATCGACAGTGGAAGTCAGCAGAGAGAAGGGGGAAGTCTTCAGCAAGTGGGCAGCTGGGTTGAGAGAAGCAGAGAGGAGAAGCCACAGGGGTCCCTCTCCTAAAGGCAGGGCCAAGAGAGCTGGAGAGGTGGGAGTGTGGAGTCACAGGGGCAAGCAGGAGCTGAGGGAGTGACGTGCTTATTCTGGACATCCTGGAGGGAAGACAGGCCTCCTCTTGTTACCGAAAGTTCAGCCCTTGTCCCTGAGGCTGTATCAGAAGAATGAGGACAAGTGGTTTGAAGAGAAGGAAAGAGGAGTTTATTAATTTGCCAGCAAAGAAGAGGTTGGCAGACTCCTGTCTCAAAGTACCAACGGCCTGCTTCTGAGCAGAAGTACAGAGCTTTTAAAGGCTCTGATCAATCCCATCTTTGGTTAAGACAATCTCCTGACCTCCTCCCGGATTAATCCCATTTTTTGGCTAAGGCAATCTCCCATCCTCTGCCCAATTCCCTTGAGCCATCTCCTGTGGCACAAAGAACAAAAGACACTCCCCTGCCCCTCCCAACCACTGGCCTGAGGCAGGGATGCGGGTCCTAGTTCTCCAAAAGGAGTGGGGGATGTTTTAAAGAGACATAAAACATTTTTGCCAGTTTTTCAAACCATTTCTTCTGTTATGCACTCCCATCACCTACCTCCTGCCACTATCTCTCTTTCTCTTGATAGCTTTCCTTCCTCTTCTCATTCTGATATTTATTTATTCTCATCCTCTGTGTGTGTGTGTGTGTGTGTGTGTGTGCGCGCGTGTGTGTGCCTTCTCCTCCTTTTACTTTTATCTTGCGTTATTCTTGCTTGAAGCAATTGGTAATACTCCACTAATTTTATCTATTGTTATTCAGGATCAAAGAAATTGCTGACTGCCTAGATTTGGTGTTAACAATAGAACATAATGCTTTGACAGCTGCCAGAGGACTTGGCAGTCTGGAGAGGGAGTTTAGGAGGAGGAGAGAGGTTCCAGTCAGTGCTCTCCTGTCTGGGGGTTCACAACCTTCACAAGACTTCTATGCAATGATTTGTGTGTGTATGTGCTCACATACATTTTTGGAGGGGAGGATTCCACTGTTTTTTAATTTTCACAGGGCAAGAGGATCAAAAAGATTCCAGGCCCCACTGCCTTTCACCTCTATCAAATACCAGTGCTCAATTTTAGCTTCTTTATAATAATTTGTGTTCTTAATTTTGATAAGGATATAGCTTAAAAGCTTTTGTTTGTAATAAGTAGGGTTAACATCAAGAATCTCAACTAAACAATCTTTTGAAGTACAAATGACTCACATTCCAGTATCACATTCCAGTGTTCTTTGTTGCTTATCAAAAACCTTAGATAATTCAATTTAAGATGGTATTAAAATACTAATGCAGCTTAATTCTTTTGTAAATGTGTTTACTCTGAAATGTAAAGACCAGAGTCCCCTACTGAAATGCAATTCTTTTTCACTGCTTGAGGCAGCAGGAATCATTTTCTTGATGGTCTAAATTTTAGCACATAGCACTCTTCTGACCAAGGAAAGTATTTCCAGATTATTCTGAAAGTCGCTTAGCACCTATTTCTTAAAATAAACAGGTTTACCTTTTGGTAATGAAGATGCTTGGAAAAATATGCATTTAGTTCAATAGTATTATTAAAGTAAAAGCATTAATATAGTAAACAAAAAACTCAACTAACTGAATTTCTTTTTAACTTCCCATTAGATTATGAACTTCAGGAGGGCTGGAACCATTCTGTTCAACATTATATCTCTCACACTTTATACACAGTAATCATTCAATAAATATTTATCTTATTAAACTAATTAACTGGGAGGCCATTAGGCTCAGACAGCTCCAGTGCCTTGGGTTCCTACACAAGCAAACAGAAACCCAACTCAATGTAAGCAGGAAAACCAAACTTAAGCTTCACCAATCAGAAACCACCAACTAAGTTCTAACTAGGAACTTTCCGCTTAATCAATCTAATTTTTTTTTGTTTGTTTACCTTCCATGAACACTTTGTAACTCTTTCCCCTCACACTCCTTTGGGAGAGGGCTGAACCACTTTCAGTGCAATGCTGCCCAATTCATGAATTGCTGTCTGCTCAAATAAATTTATAGAAATTTTAATGTGCCTGAGTTTATCTTTTCACAACCTGGCCAGGTATAATGGCTAAAACCTATAATGCCAGCATTTTGGGAGGCCAAGGAAGGAGGATTGCTTGAGGTCAGAAGTTCAAGACCAATTTGGGAAATGCAGTGAGACCCTATCTCTACCAAAAAAAAAAAAATAGCTGGCATGATGCCATGCATCTGTAATCCTAGCCACTCAGGAGGCTGAGGCAGGAGGATCACATGAGCCCAGGAATTTGAGGCTGCAATGAGCTATAATCATGTCACCATACTTCAGCCTGGGAGACAGAGAAAGACCCTGTCCCAAAAAATGAAAAAACAAACAAACAAACAAAAAAAAACACCCAAAGAACAATCTAATAAATAAATGTAAAATAAGCTGATAACAGAATGTATTAATAGTTTCCAGAAAGCATCTTTAGAGGCATACCATATGGTTGACTTTATTTCATTCAATTCATTCATTAACTATTTGTTGAGTGCCAACCCTGCACTGTGGGCTCTTCTAGACCCTGGGAATACAAATGGTAAATGAGAAGGTTAAGATCCTTCTCTAGGAGCTTCAATCTAGTAGGAGATGGAGCACAGACCATAATCAATCAGACACAGTAAAGAAGATTATTTCAGGGAGTCCAGAGCACCATGAAGACAGTAAATCGATCTGTGCTAATGCTGCTTGAGAGAGGGTGATCTGGGGAGGAGGGGACGTTCAAGTGGAGATAAGAATTTTGAGAAGATAAGGGGGAAATGCATTCCTGGCAGAGGAAGTTGTCAGGGAAAATGTATTGAGAGAAGGCGCTTGAAAGAGAGAGAGAAAGAAACAGAAGTGGCTGGAGGAACTGAGATCATGGGAGAAGGATGAAGCGGGAGGGGCAGGCAGAGTCCAGATCGAGCAGAGTTTTGAAGGCCATGAGGATTTTGGCCTTAAAGGAGGAACAGTGAGGATCTGAGGTCCTGGAAAACCCTTCTGTGCTTGTTTTCTGAATTAAAGAAAGATTATAATAAGCCTAGACTAGTTAAGCATTGAGGTGATTTAAAAATAGAAAGTCTTGAGTGGTACATCTAATAACTCATCTAAAAAGTAATATTAAGTAGGTAAGCCCATTTTCCAGCCATTCTAGATAAATAAGCACCTATTATAATACTTGTTCAACTGAGAGCCTTATGATTTAGCAGAGGAATGTGGTCAATATAATAGGAAAGAATTTTTCCATTCCTTTTTGTGTGTTTAGAATTGGCCACTATACTAGTTTCCATTTCTTTCTCCAACTTTGCATTTTAAATTGTTCAGATCATGATCATGGATTAAAAAAATATTTCAGCCTCATCTAAGTTTTTTGTTTTTTTCCAAAAAGTTTTCAGGGAAACTGCTTTGTAAAGTGACTTGAGCAATTTTTACTTTCAGCTCGTAGCTTAAAGAGGGCACGGGTGTGATTTATTAGCATGTTCCAAATGCAAAATAATAATAATGCATTTCAGCTGTTAAAATTTGCCTTTGAATTGCCTGGTTTTACTACTGCCTTACCAGAAGTGCTATTATCTGAATGTGTCCTACAAAATTCATGTGGAAACTTAATCTCCAATGCCAGAGGTGAGGCCTTTAGGAGGTGATTAGGCCATGAGGTCTCCTCCCTTGTGAATGGGATTAAGGCCCTTACAAAAGCAGCTTCATACAGAGTTCAGTCCCTTTTGCTCTTCTGCTCTTCTGTCATGTGAGGATGCAGCAACAAGGGGCCATCTTGGAAGTAGAGAGCAGCCCTCGGCAATTCTGAACCTGCTGGCACTTTGATGTTGGACTTCCCAGCCTCCAGAATGATGAGAAATAAATTCCTATTTTTTGTTAATTACTCAGTCTCAAGTAGTTTGTTATAGTAGCATAAACAGACTAAGATAAAAAGTTATACACAAAAAAATTTTCAAAAAACTTAGCTACTGAATTTAATTATTTTCAGAAAGTATAATGGTTTTATATATACAGTTGACCCTTGAACAACATGGGTTTTTCAACTGCATAAGTCCACTTAAACATGGACTTTCTGCCACCCCTGAGACAGCAAGACCAACCCTTCTTCCTCTTTCTCAGACAACTCAACATGAAGACAATGAGGATGAAGACCTTTATGATCAGCCACTTCCACTTAATGAATTGTAAATTTATTTTCTCTTCCTTGTGATTTTATTACTAACATTTTTCTCTAGCTTACTTTATTGTAAAAATATAGTATAAAATACATAAAACATACAAAATATGTGTTAATTGACTTTAATGCTATCAGTAAGACTTCTGGTCAACACTTGGCTATTAGTAGTTAAGTTTTGAGGGAATCAAAAGTTATATGTGGATTTTCAATTGCATGGTGGGTCAGCACCATAAACCCCCATGTTGCTTAAGAGTCAACTGTACGTATGATTTTTTTCCCCTTGACATCATGTTTTCTGGAACATGTTCTTAATGAAGGTTTTGAAATAAGGTAGTACAGGGTAGGCGTTAAGAGAAGGGTCTCAAGACGGCCTGAGTTTGAAGCCATCTAGCTGTGTGACCTTAGGCAGATTACTTACCTTACCTCTGGAAGCTTCAGCTGTCTCATTTATAAAACAAGAATACTTAGCTCATACGGTTACATGAGATTTAAATGATAATGTATTATTATTTCTAAGCATATGTTCCCAAGGTGAAATTGAACTTGCTTATTAAAAACTGTCTTTGTCCATTATCTGTTGCTATAACAGAATCCCACAGACTGGGTAAATTATAAAGAAAATAAGTTTATTTAGCTCACAGTTCTGAAACCTGGGAAGGACAAGAGCAGGGTGCCAGTGTCTGGTGAGGGCCTTCTTGCTGCATCATAACATGGCAGAGGGCAACACATGGCAAGAGAAGAAGAGTAGGTGTCCACTCAGATCTCTCTTCCTGCTCTTATAAAGCCACCAGTCCCATCATGGAGGCCATACCCTGATGACATTATCTAATCGTAATTATCTCCCAAAGGCCCCACCTCCAAATACCATCAACATATGAGTTTGAGGATTAAGTGGCTGACATATGAAATTTGGGAGACACATTCAAACCATAGCACTCACTCTCAATTATTGATCTTACACTCCATTTATTTATTTTTATCTTGGCATGTAACAGTCATTGGTCATTATCACAAGATTAACCTTGGTAATGACCACTCCTTTTTCGTGGATGTTGTTCCCATTTTGACATTACAACTTAAATCCACGGGATAGAGGTCGTGTTTTGTATCTGTTCCTTATTGGTTCTTAGCTGAGTTTTGAGTACAAAGCAGATGCCCATTTAATATTTATGAGCTAAAATTACAGTGTTACCTCCTGAGGATTGCTGAGTCATTTATATAAGAATCCAAAAGACTGGTTAATATAAAGCTTAATAATTTACTAGCTCCTTCAGATGTGAGCCAAAAATAGTATTCTAGTCAGTGTCAACCCACAAAGGATGAACAGATGTTGGCAAATGGTGCTGTTACTATACACACATCTTTTCATTCAATTCATTCACTCATTCATTCAACAAAGACCTGTTGAGTGTCTGCTTTGTGCCAGGTTCTGTCCTAGATTCTGAGAAGACAGCAGTGAGCAAGATAAAGTCCGTATCTTGAAAGTCACAGTTTGCCCTGCTTGGGTTTTATTATCTGAACTGATTCAGGAAAAGTTAAGATGTTTGTTTTTATGTCTTTTTTTTTTTTTTTTGAGACAGAGTCTCACTCTGTTGCCCAGGCTAGAGTGCCGTGTGCCATCAGCCTTGCTCACAGCAACCTCAAACTCCTGGGCTCAAGCAATCCTCCTGCCTCAGCCTCCCAAGTAGCTGGGACTACAGGCATGCGCCACCATGCCTGGCTAATTTTTTCTATATATATTTTTAGCTGTCCATATAATTTCTTTCTATTTTTAGTAGAGACGGGGTCTCGCTCTTGCTCAGGCTGGTCTCGAACTCCTGAGCTCAAACGATCCACCCGCCTCAGCCTCCCAGAGTGCTAGGATTACAGGCGTGAGCCACCACGCCCGCATGTTCTTATGTCTTTTATTTAACCGAAACCACATATGCCCAAGGATAGCCACATAACCAGCCTTGTCTTTCTATTGTGGGACTCACCTGTGATTTCAGGATGAACTCCAAACATGTGAGTTTACAAAGCCCTCTTCACATAGAATGTCTTACTGATGACTAGCCTGGAAAAAAAGGTTCTCATGTTCTATGTTCTAGTCAATGGCCTGCTTTTAGTAATTTAGCAAAACAGCTGTATCCAGAAAACCTTTTTCCATATGGCCCTCTTCTGCTCCACCTGGCTCTCTCTCACCAAGCTCATCAGTCATCTTCTCTAGGAAGCCTTCCTTGCCCTGCCCTCCTCTAACCTGATTAAATACATATTTCTGGGTTCCTGTGATTTTTAAATTTTTAATCTCTATCATAGAACTTTTTTTTTTTTTTTGGAGACAGAGTCTTGCTCTGTTGCCGGGCTAGAGTGCCATGGCATCAACCTAGCTCACAGCAACCTTGAACTCCTGGGCTAAAGCGATGCTCCAGCCTCAGCCTCCTGAGTGGCTGGGACTACAGGCACGTGCCACCACGCCTGGATAATTTTTTCTATTTTTAGTAGAGACAGGGGTCTCACTCTTTCTCAGGCTGGTCTCGAACTCCTGACCTCATATGATCCTCCTGCCTCAGCCTCCCAGAGTGCTAGGATTACAGGCGTGAGCCACCACGCCCGGCCTCTATCATAGAACTTAATGCATTGTATTATCATTGTATAGTCTCTCTTTTTGCTAGATTGTGTGCTCCTTAAATTTGGAGTCTAATCCTTTTATATCTGTGATGACTATATTAAAATAAAAACAGAAAAATAAAAGGGAAGGTGTGTGGTGATATTAATAAGAATTCTCCCCAGAGCCCATTTTTCAGAGTTAGACATACCTGTGTCAAACCCAGCACAACCAGTTATTGGTTGTGTGTTACTTAACTCATTTTGGTCTCTTGCCCCTGGCACTGAGCAGGGGCTTAATAAGCATTTGCTTAATAAAAGAATAATAATAATCATTATTTTTTGTACTCCTTCTTTTATGGACTAAATGTTTGTGTCCCCTCAAAATTCATGTTGAAATCTAATCCTCAAGATGATGGCATTAGAAGGTAGGGCCTTTGGGGGGTGATTAGGTCATGAGGGGGAAGCCCTTGTGAATGGGATTAGTGCCCTTATAAGAAGAGATGAGAGAGTCAGCTTGCTCTCTTTACTCTATGAGAGGATACAACAAGAAGTTGGCAGTCTGCAACCAGGAAAAGAACACTCATCAGACACTGGATCTGCCAGCACCTTGATCTCGGACTTCCCTATCTTTAGAGCTATGTGAAATAAGTGTTTCATGTAAGCCTCCCAGTCTGCCAGGTGCAGTGGCTCATACCTGTAATTCTAGCTACCTAGGAGGCTGAGGTGGGAGGATCAGTTGAGGAGAGGAGTTCAAGACCAGCCTGGACAACATAGTGAGACCCTATCTCAAACAAAGAAAAAAAGCCTTCCAGTCTGTGGTATTTTGTTATTGCAGCCTGTGCTAAGACAGAAATTGGTACCAAGAAGTGGAGTACTGCTGTAACAAATACCTAAAAATGTGAAAGCAGGTTTGGAATTGGGTAATGGGCCGAGGCTAGAAGAGTTTTCAAAGTGCATGCTAGAAGCAGCTGAGATTGTCATGAAGGGATGTTTAAAGTCAATTCTGGTGAGGGCTCAGAAAAGCGAGAAGAGCTATAGCGAAATCTTCCATCTTCTTAGAGAATGCATACATGGTTAGGTACAGAATGTTGGTAGACATATGGATGGTAAAGGCATTCTGACGAGCTGTCAGATGGAAATGAGGAACATGTTATTGGACAATGGAGAAAGATAATCCTAAAGTGGCAAAGAATTTAGCTGAATTGTGTTCACGGTCTTGTGGTTTGTGGAAGATAGAATTTGTGAGTAATAAAACTGGATATTTAGCTAAGGAGATTTCTAAGCAAAGTGTTGAAGAAGCAGCTTGGTTCCTTCTAACTGCTAATAGCAAAATTTGAGAAGAGAGAAATGACTTGAAGATGGGATTATTAAGCAAAGGAACTAGAACTTAAAGATTTGGAAAATTCTTAACCTATCCATATTGCAAAAAATGAGAGAGCAGTTTGGAAGAGAAAACTCAGGGTATGGCCAGCCAACCATTCAATAAGGAGATTAGTTTAGGGGTGAACCATGGACTTAATCAGCTCCCTAGCAGAAAACTTCCAGTTAAAATGAAGACGAAAGAGAGGGAAGGAATGAAGGAACGTTATCAGACTTCTTGGATTTTACAGGATGGTACCATAGAGCTATTTGGCTGCAAACGTGCACTATTCTTCAAGACATAGGAAGAACGACCCTGAAGGTGATTCCATGATCATCAGGGCTGCCTCCTCACTTCAAAATGGCAGTGGGGCATCACCTTGTTTTCAACAGGCCAGATGATCTTCACCCAAAGCTGTGTAGGGTAGACTTGGCCCCTACCTACAGAACTCCAGGGGCAGGACCCCTGCCTGGAAGAGCCACAGGGTAGGAACCACAGCCTCAGTGGGTGTGGAAGATGAGACTGCCACCACAGTGAGTCCCAAAGGCAGACCATTGCTCCACTAAGCCTGGAAGACAGAATATGGAGCCCAGAAGGATTATTCTTGAGCCTTAAGAATCCAAGGAATTTGCCTGGCGAGGCTTTGGAATTGCTTGGGACCCATCACCCCTACCTTCCTCCCTTTTTCTCTCTTTTGGAATGGGAATGCCTATCCTATGTCTGTCCCACTGTTGTATTCTGGAAGCACATAACTTGTTTGGTTTTATAGGTTCACAGCTGAAGAGGAATTTTGCCTCAGGATGAATTGTATTGTCCTGTCTCACCCATATCTGATTCAGATAATATTTAGGTGACACTGTAGACGTCAGCCTTTAGAGTTGATGCTGGAATGAGTTAAAAATCTGGGGGCTGCTGGGATGGAATGATTGACTGTATTTTGCATTTGAGGACATGAATTTTGGGGGGCCATGGGTGGAATGTTATGAACTGAATGCTCATCTTTCCAAAATTCATGTTGAAATCTAACCTCCAATATGACAGTATTTGGAAGATGCAAGAGATCTAGCTTGCTCTCTTTACTGTGTGAGGATACAAAAAGAAGTCAGCAGTCTGTGAGTCCTCCCCAGAACCCAACCATACTGGCATCCTGATCTTTGAACTGCCAGCCTTTAGAACTGTGAGAAATAAATTGCTGCTGTTTATAAGCCACCCAATCTATGTTATGTTGTTAAAGCAGCCTGAACTGACTAAGACACATTCCTTTCGTCTAAAACTCTCTTGTACCTACCAAATAGATCTTATCTAAGCACATTAATTGCATCTGATTTCAAAGTATAGCAGTAGAACACAGTTCTGAATACTCTTGACTAAAGAGCCTTTCTTCTCTATTTGGGACTGTCATCTTTGACAGACCAAGCAGCTTTGGAAAATCCATATGGGAGGACAAGGTCACCCCCAAGCCAACCAGTCTACACTGATATCCACAGGAGACCTTATTAATTGAGAGAGAGATGTTGGTTTCCTTTCCAATTTCTGAGATTTTCTTCTCACTCACTACTCTGCTTAGTGCAAGGCTTGGCTTTTATACATTATAAATTATTTATTTCTAAAATATGGAGAGTGAGTGGGTGGGTGGGTGAGTGAGTGAGTTGGGGAAAAAAAAGAAAAAACAAAACAAAAATAAAAAAAATAAAAAAATAGTACATAAATGCCTCCAGGAATGGTTGGTCTCATACAGAAGCATGGGTCAATAAAATAGGTGACCTTCCACTGAGAATGATGCCCCCACTTCACCCTCACCCACAGCGGGAGCCCCAGTGGCTAGGCTTGTATTCTTTGACTCTCCCCTCTTAGTTTAGCTGATTAGAGAAGCCTGAAGATGGGCCAATTGATTCTCTTAACGTCTGTATTTGAAGTTGAAATTCTTGTTTGGTCACTTCACCTGAAATCTTGTAAATTTAGAAGACTAGGGTGGTCATTTTCCATCTTATATGCAGAAAAGCAGAGAACAGGTTTTATTAGTTAGGTTACAGGTTCTGGCTTCTTTAATAAAGACCTAATACAACACCAGCTCAAATGAGATAGAAGTGTTTCTTTCTCACGTAAAAGCCTGAACCTAAGCAGTTGAGGCAGGACTAATAATCACATTAGCTCCATGCAGCTGGGGACCCAGGCTCCTTCAACCTTGTTGCTCTGCCATCCTTGACCTGCAGCTTCCACCTCTAGGTCAAGGACAATGACTTCAACTCCTGTCATCTTATTCACACCTAGGCAGCAAGGAGGAAAAAGAAGGAAATTCATTCCTTTCTATTTAAGAGCATAACCTTGAAGTTGTATGTATCACTTCTGACCATATCACATCGGCCAGAGCTGAGTAAATGCCTGCAGTTAGCAGCAAGGGAGGCTTGGAAGTGTATCCTTTAGCTGAGTAGCCTTGTTTTCAGCTAAAACTCTCTTCTCACAGAAGGGCAGAAGTGACATCGCAGGTACAACAAGCCGTCTCAGCTGGTCAGCAGGGAGTGAGCATGAAGTAGAGGCTCAGAGAAAACGCAGCGGTGAGAGACTTGGGGCCTCCAAAAGAAAGGAGAGCAACACTGCTTCTTAGTGGCATCCAGTTCTAGGCTTCCGTCCCTCAATGAGACCCAGAAACTTTCCTCCTGTGGATTATAATAAATCCCTGGTTTTGCATAAGCCAGTCCAGTGGCCTTCTGTTCCTTGAGACCAAAACCCTTATCTAATACGGTCAACCTGATTATATACTCCTGGAGGGTAAGGGACACACTTTACTTTTTTGTTTCTGTCCCAGAACAGTGCCAATGCTCAGTAGATAAATATTGACTTAATATATTGCTCCCTTTTGTGGCTGGATGCATTTACTATCTGTCTCTACCATTTTTGCCAGTTATAGAACATAGACTTCTAAATTTCCTTAAAAAATAGAAAGGGTGGAGTCATGAGGGGACCAGGGAATGTCTCAATTTGAGAACTGAAGAGGAAAATACTAACAGTTTTGGCACAGCCCTTTCCTGAAATCTGTCAGCACTCACAGGAAAGGGCCGTCAGCCGCAGAAGTAATGCAACAGCAGTCTTCCCCGCATGGCTGCACAGACCAGGAGGGCTACGTGGACTTGTTTCCCTCCCAAGCGTGGACGAATGCTTGTGGGTGTGACTTAAATACCAACGCAGTCAGCTCACCCTCAAACGAACATGCTCTAGCTTAGACTTGGAGAAGAGTCTTGCATGAAACTTTTTCTTCAGTGTTTTACATTTAACCAGCTGGAAAGAAGTATCATTTTATTAAACCTTTTTTAAATGAAAGATTTGCTTTTTTTAATGGGAAATCTGCATTCTATCAAAGGGATGGAAATTAATACTCTTGACTAGTTCATTTGATACAAAGGCCAGCACAAACAACATTGCCCAAATACATACTTGACCATCTTCAACAGAAAATAAAACACAGGGTTTTGAGAGGCTTGCCTAACTAGGGATTTTAAGCTGCATTCTGCGGTATCATAATAAAAACTGCAGGGTTCATGTTAAACCAAAGAATTTTACAAGTCTGCTTGGCATGTAGAAGGTATTCAGTTAATTCTTGTTGAATGAGTATGTTTCAAACTGATGCTGAAATAGTCTAGAAACATTTATAATATGATACATTTACATTTAACTCTCAGAACATACAGAATTTGTGAGTGAATACCAAAATTAGCTTCACACACACTGGGAAGGAAATCAAGACTATTGGGAGGATGGTGTGTGTGTAGGTGGGAGCTAGAGAGCTTTTAAAGTACAATGACCTAAAAACAGTCCATCACAGTATGGCTCCTTCAGCTGCCTATACACATTACAGCTAACTTTCACAGTGCTGAAGATTCCTAATATCTTGATAATTTTGGAGAAGGGTCACTGAGGACAGAATGCTGCTTGGTAGCATCTTTATCCTTTACTCATTTAAGAATATTTTTTTCTAGATCCTATATTTCTGAGTTTTTTTATGAAAATATGTTCATTCACCCAGTTAAATTAGATAACGCTGTGTTATCAGTATTTTCCAAGCAAACATCTTTCCTTCAGAGGTACTATGCAGGCAGATGCCTAAGGCCCCACCCCCCACCCCTGGTTTGATGATTCACTAAAAGGACTCATAGGACTTGGCGTACAGTCGTACTCACAGCTGGTCACGGAGGCAGCCTCTACCTGGCATATATGCAAATTCCAGACTCCCAGAAGGAACACAGGTGTTCAGCACAAACCATATTGTTTGCACAAATAGTCTAAGCACAACGAGCCACTCTTATCAGTTAACGGTGGAAACTCACACAAAATCTAAGTTCCCTCCCTGGCACCAGTCAAGGGCCAACCTTGAAAGCAGGCCTTTTCCCCCATAGTAGTTTAGGCCTGCTATGTGCATTATTTTCTGTCATCAAGAGAGTATCAATAATCATGATAGTGACATTATTAACAAGTTTGATGGGCTTTTGTTCCCAAAAAGTTGATGGTTAGTCCCTTCCTTTAATCATTATACAATTAACATTCATGGAGCCCTTATTACATGCCAGGCACATGTTTTAAATCATTTAATTTTTATAATAAAATCTATAACACAGGTTGTGTGTTTTTTTCCCTCCATTGTACAGAAGAGAACATTTACATCCAGCTGAGTGAGTTAGGTAGCTTGCCCAAAGTCTCACAACTAAGAATTAGTAGTGCTGGGATTGGACCCAAAGGGTCTAACTCTAGAAGCTGGGTTCTGGGGAAGTTCTTAACGATTTCACCAGGCAGCTTCCCTCTCTTTCTTTTTTTTTTTTTTTTCCCTTTTCTTAAATGTGGTCATCAAAAAAAATTACACACACACAAGCATACCTCTGTATCTGCCCATATTATATTGACAGAACACAAATACAACCAAGTACAAAACCTAGTGCAGACTGGCCTTCAAATATGTGTTGAAATGAATGAATAATTAAGCACAACTTACTCTAGCATTTATGTACTGCATCCTTACAATACTTAACTCTTGAAACTTAGTAGATGGACCCTAATGCAAGAAAACCCCACCAATAAGTATACTTTAATTACCTGTCCATTTGGACCTTTTGTAAACTGTTTCAGTATTTTTTGAAGTTTAGAAGACTAAATGTATTATTTGAAATAATACACAAGTTCATCACCACCAATGTTTTTGAATCACAATGTGCAGTGCACAGGATCACTGCTTCTTTTAAGAGATGGGCCATCAGCAGCTCTACCAGAGCCAACTAAGAAAATTCCGCCAGGGTTCTTGCTCTTGCCGCATTTGCTCAAACCAGCATGGTCTGACCTGGAAATACAACCTCAATACTTGCTGCCAGTGTTTCCATCAGTATGTGAAGGATATGGGCTTCGAGTTGGACTAAATGATCTTCCTTGAATGGATTATCCAAGACATCTACCCAACAAAAGAAACATGCTAGCTCTTTGTACAGAAAATAATGTATATATATATTTTTTGAGACAGGGTCTTGCTCTGTGTCCTGGGCTATAGTGCAGTGGCATCATTATAGCTCACTGCAACCTCAAACTCCTGGGCTCGAGGGATCCTTCTGCCTCTGCCTCCCAAGTACCTGGGACTACAGGTGTGTGCCACCATGCTGGGCTAATTTTTCCATTTTTGTTGTTGTTGAGAAGGGGTTTTGCTCTTGCTCAGGGTGGTCTTGAACTCTTGGCCTCAAGCAATCTGCCCGCCCTGGTCTTCCAAAGCGCTGGGATTACAGGTGTGAGCCACTGTGCCCAGCCTGAGAATATAAAATCTTTTAAAACTTAAAAAAATTAAAATAAAACCAAGAGCCATGAGCAATCGCAAGTGTCTGAGGCCTGCCTGCCTGGTGTTCCCAGTTCCCGCTGGAGCTCAGCTTTGGCCCAGGTGAGGCCAGACGCTGTTGTCATACAGCAGGCTTAGCCAAACATGTGGATTTGATTTCTCAGAAAGTTAAATTGGGGACGCCAGTGCCTTTTGAAAGATGTAATCTTCTCCAGAGACCTTGCAAAGGGCATGGATGACCCTGCATCTGGCTGTGAAGCTGGTAATACCCTCAAGGCGGGGAGGAAAGCAAGTTTTAACAAAGCAGAAGCAGGAAGCACCAGGCTGCCAGGAAATTGGAGTTGGAAAGATTCCAGAAAGTATTAAATGTAAGGGGATGATGACAATTGTTTGCTCTTTTGCAACTGATTCTTTCAGGACTCTATCCCAAGGTGATAACAAAACCTAATTTATATGATACTTTACTGCTTTTTTAAGTGCTTTCATGTGTATTATCTCCTGCCCACCTCATAGCAGCCTGGAAGGGAGGCCAGATCTGTAAGATCTGTATTATTATGCCCTTTTTACAGAGGAGACTTAGGCAGAAGGATAAGGTGACTTTCAGTGCTGCTCAATCTTTTTTGCATTTTTTGAGACAGAGTCTCACTTTGTCATCCAGGCTAGAGTGCAGTGGTGTCATTGTAGCTCACTGCAACCTTAAACTCCTGGGCTCAAGTGATCCTCCTGCCTCAGCCTCCGGAGTAGCGGGGACTATAGACATGTACCACCACTCCCGGCTTTTTTTTTCTGCTTTCAGTAGAGACGGGGTCTCACTCCTGTTCGGACTGTTCTTGAACTCCTGAGCTCAAGCGACCCTCCAGCGTTGGCCTCCCAGAGTGCTAGGATTACAGGTGTGAGCCACCGCGCCTGCCTGCTCAGTCTTTAATGTGCAGACAAACCACCAGCAGATCAGTAGGTTCAGTAGGTCTGGGTGGGGTCAAGAGTCTTCATTTCTAACAAGCTCCCAGCCCATATACAAGAAGAAATCAGAATGCAGAATGAATTATTTTTAAACTACATTCACAGAGAGCATAAAAATTGCATGAATACTTAAAAATACTATTATAGAGCAAATACCATGGGACCCCACTACCTGGGTAAGAGTTAGAATATTTCTTGCAGGCTTCTCCCTTATGCACCTCACCTTTCATTATTCTTCTCCCACCTCGCAGGAGAAGACACTATCTTAACTTTTGTGATAATTACTTTATAGCTTTTATTTAGGAAATGGATTTTTTGAAGAGTTTTTTTTTTCTTACCTGGTTTCTGATACTTTGAAATCACCAGTATTTCACACAAGTTAAAGGTACACAGGCCAAGGGGACAGTTCTTACATTTTGAAATGTTTAGTAGAAAAAATTCCTTTAGAGTCCAACTGGAGCCTATTCTGCAAGTGTCCAGAAAGAGAAGGAAAAACCGCAGAAAATACTGGCTTTAGGAATGGAGTGGGAGATCATGGACCCTGGGTCATCGCTACTCAAATCAATATTTAACACATCACTGACAGGTGTTCAAAGTCTATTATTGATGGCGGGACAGATAAGAATTGTGGGTGTCCAGAAGAGAAAATGAAACAGATGAGGGGGATGTCACTAAACGTTCTGTCTGCCTTTCGGTGGTCCTGTTTACGGTGGTCCCACTTCCCCTCACTTGATGAGATCATCAGTCTCGCTTTTCAAGAAAACACAATTTCATAAAACAACTGCCTATAAATACGATCGTCACTTTGTCCAGCCCCCCACCCAGTCTTATTACAAATCGGACTGGCAGCACATTCCAAGGGGCAAGAGCAAAGGCGCTGCCAGTGCTTATGTTTAACAGCAGGTATCCAGGAAGTCTTAGTGCAGCAAAAAGGAAGACCGGGACTTTCTTTTTATTTATGTATTTATTTTTTTAATCCTCACAACCATGGTAAAGACCGAGACTTTCAATAGCTTGGGAACAGGCCTGGGAATTGAACAGAGAAGGGAAGGCCCAAACAGGCTTCCTCATGTAGTCTCCACTATGTGTGTTAATTAACTATTGTTGTATAACAAACCACTCCAGAACTTATCATCTTAAAGCAGCAACCTATTATTTCTCAGGATTTGGCTGGGAGGTGTTTGTGCGTGTCTCCCCTGGGCGCACCTTGGCTGAGGGGCAGCGGGGCTGGAAGGCCCAACGTGGTTTCCTGCACGGAGCTGACGGTTGGTGCTGGCTGTTGTCTGGGGCACCTTGGATTTCCTCATCCTTGAGTGTTTATCCCAGCGCAGCTAAATACTCAGGATTTTTATGAGCTAGTTGCTAAACCACTGATAGCTTGCAATCAGCCATGGTGGGAATATTTACACCACAAAAAATCGGCAAATGGTATAAATCAGGTCTTCGTTTTCCGGAGTGCTGGTTTACCAGGACACTACTGCCTGTGTCTGAGTGTGCCCTGCAGCGGCTTGCACGGTGTGGTGCTTGGTGTATGTCCATTAAACTGAGTCTTCAGTTAAGAGGCAGAGAGTTACAAACAGCGCTGCAGTCTTATTGTCAAAAATGTGCAAAAATTTGTACAATGAGGGGACTAGATCCAAGATAGCTGAGTTTCTTTTGGGGATATGCTGTGATTACTTCTCTCTCTCTCTCTGGCATAGTTATATACTTATATCCTGAAATATAAACGTACTAATCAAGTTTCCCACAGGTCAGTCGTCCACAAGGCTACACTGATGTATTTGAGAGAAACATGAAGTTGAGGAAGAGGCAGGACTGTTCAAGAAACAAGCTTCTTCATGTGTCTTGATTTCCGTCCTCACTGCCATGTCTGTGTCCTGCATATTTTGATTTGTGCCTTTCTGTGTCTGGCCCTGCACACATCTCTGTCTCCTCTGACATTGACTAGAGTGGCTAGTTTGTCTACTTTTCTCTGAATTTGTTTGAGTTTTCCTCAGCTCTCTGCCCTGGTGAAAGGGGAGTGGGGTAGCAAGGTCGGGTAGCTGCTTTTCCTGCACAGTTTGCTAAGCTTCCTAGCTGAGCATTTCCCTAGGGCCCTGCAGAGCAACTGTAAACCACTCACCGCTGACCGGCTGTGTTTCCAGGAGTTGTTTGCATCCCGGAAAAGACTAATTAGGTCCTTGGGAATTCTTTACATTACCATGCCAGGTATCTTCTTTACTTTTTGACTGGCCAGAAAAAGTGAAGAATAAAATACAGTACATACTCTACCACTTCTTCTTAGCTCCTCCGCTGGCTTTCCTTCCTCTGCCCATCCTTACACGTTAGCTTTCCCCTAGGTGTTGTCTTCTGACCTCTGGCTTCTGCCTCCTCTCCCTCACTGGGTGGTCCTGGGAGATCTAATCCAGACAGCTCCAGGGCCACGGATTCACTTACTTACCGGACGTTTCTACTGGAACATCCCAAAGGCTCCCAATGGTTATCACATCCTGATCTGAGCTCATTGTCTATTTCCTTCAACCTCAACTAACAGGAGTCATTCTAGACATTTTCTCCCTCACCTTCAAACAATCCTATGGATTCTACCTGTTTTGGTTATCTTTTGCTGCATAACAAGCCACCCTAAAACTTAGTGACTTAAAACAACAATGATTTATTATTTCTTATTCTATGGGTTGGCTGGATATTTCTCTATTGGTTTCTCCTAGGCTCGTTAATATGCCTGCATATAGCTAGCGACAGCTGGGCTGGAAGGCCCAGGATGGCCTCACTCAGACGTCTGGCAGTTGATATTGGGTGTTGGTTGTTGGCTAGAGAGCCTCAGTTCTCCACATGGCCTCTCGTCCTCTAGTAGGCCAGATTGGCTTCCTTACATTGGAGTCTCCGGGCAACTTTCCAAACCAGCAAAGGCGGAAGCTGCCAGGCCTGTTAGGAATAAGCTTCTGAACTCTTATGTCATGTCTGCTGCATTTTATTTGCAAAACAAGTCACAAGACCAGCCCAGATTCAAGAGGAGAAGCAGCAAGGTCACATTGCAAAGGAGCAGATGTCCTGGGATAGGAAGAATTTGTGGACACAAAACAAACTGCCACACTACCATATTAAGGCCTATGGAATTCGTTCTACATCAAGGTCTGACACAATCTGACCTATGTCTTAGGATGATAACTCTGGTGGTTTGCGGATAATGAGTTAGAAAGGTCAGAGATTAGAAATAGGAAGACCAGCAGGGAGTACGTTTCAGTAGGCCAGGCAAGAAGGAGGGGGGGCTTGTTCATAGGATAGGGATGGGGAATGCAAATGGAAAAATGGATGTGAGTTATTTCTGGAGAATTCAGAGAGAGTCGAGTGTTTACTATATGCTCAGTACTAGCAGAGGTGATATACGGAGATGTGATATAAGACATTGGTAAAACATAATCCAGACAACAAAGAGGTACTCCATTCCGATGTTTGGTGAATGAGGAACTTAAACTCTTTTTGGGAAAAAGAAAAACCTAGTGCAAAAAATTGAAAGTTCTAGTGAACTACATCCCTTTCCTTCATCTGAAAACAGAACCTCTCTTTCTCACGGTGGAGCCATTCTAATGCTTAAGATGGGACTGGTTGGCCCCCTACACTCCCTCCCCCCAAATACACATACCTTCCAACTCTGGGGCACATGGCCCAGTATTGGCCAAAGTAGTCCATGCCTCTGGCCATAGTGTTGGTGCAGGGATGCATCTATCACCTAAACCAGGACAGTAAGCATCTGCCCCAGGACGTCCCCACTACAGGCACGACCTAGGAAGACCCTTTCTGCTGCACTTGTTGACTGTGAGGACGTGAGGCTGGAGCTGCTAATGCCATGTTGCCTACCATGTCCAAGTACAGTCAAGCAGGGCTGACAGACAGAAAGAATGAAAACTCTGATGTATACTTTTTCTCCTGGACCCAGCCATGTCTAAAACAGAAGCAGCCCAGATTTCCATTTTACATAAGTCAAGAAATTCCCTTAAGCTAGTTTAAGTTGCAGTTCTTTCACTTGCATCTAAAAAACTTCCCACAAATACAAAGATAACCACAAGATTTTACAATCAGGGAACCGAAGATTGTGGTCTCTTGCTTCTGTGAGCTCCCCGCAAACCATCCTACACACTGCCACAATATTATTCTTCTAAAATATTACTTTTGTCATGCAAAAATCTTCTAAGGATCTCCATTATTTACATACTATTTTAATTCAGTTCAAACACAATCCAGATTTAATTTGCTTTTTTGGGGAAAAAAAAAACCCAATAATCTACCAGTATTCCCTCTAGTTAGACTGGTTTGTTGACTATACCTCAAAATTATTTTCTCATTCCCATCTCTGTTTTCTTGCTCATGCCTCCTATTCACCCACCTTGGAATGTCCTCCCATCCCCCTCTGCCCATTGAAATCTCACTCATACTTAATGTCCCAATTTGAGCACACTTCTTCCATAAATGCTTTCACTAAACAAACTACCCAAGATATCTTTTCCTTTTCTGAACACCCATTGCACTTACCATCTGCCCTGTTCTTTGCACACATAATAATACATGGCCTTCTACTGTTATTTAGCCTTTTATTTGTGTTAAGCTTATTTTCCTTATTAGATTTTTTTTTTTTTTTTTTTGAGACAGAGTCTCACTCTGTTGCCCAGGCTAGAGTGAGTGCCGTGGCGTCAGCCTAGCTCACAGCAACCTCAAACTCCTGGGCTTAAGCAATCCTACTGCCTCAGCCTCCCGAGTAGCTGGGACTACAGGCATGAGCCACCATGCCCAGCTAATTTTTTCTATATATATATTTTTAGCTATCCATATAGTTTCTTTCTATCTTTAGTAGAGACGGGGTCTTGCTCTTGCTCAGGCTGGTCTCGAACTCCTGAGCTCAAACAATCCGTCCACCTCGGCTTCCCAAGTGCTAGGATTACAGGCGTGAGCCACCGCACCCGGCCCTTATTAGATTTTAAATCTGTGAAAGGTCTAATGATGTGAGGTTAGTCACTCAGCAAATTGACAGAAGATGCTCTGTGCCATGTTAGAATAAAACAAACTGGATGAAGACTCTTGTCAAAGAAAACACAAGAGGAATTACAGTTGAGGTGGAGTAAGTCTTCTTAAAAATATACATAAGACAGTGAGTGTTTGTGAAGAAGATTGTGGTAGCTACTAAATTCTTGCTCCCTTATCTACGGTAAAAAGTTGTTTTTGGGAAATGGCCGCCCAGCCAAGCACCACATTTCTCAGCCCCACCGCCCCTCTTGATGGAGTCATGCAGTTAGTTCTCCGCAGTGGAAAGTGAGCGGAAGTGACGGGTGCCACATCTGGGCCACGGTGGTTAAGAAACAGATGTGCCTTCCCTGCCCTCACTTTCCTTTCTGCTGGCTGGACACAGAGAACCCAGAGCGCTCGAGGATAATGGGTCACAGGATGAAAGGAGCCCAGGTCTCTGAATTACTGCGTGGTGAAAACTGCCCCCTGACAAGGATCTCTGGCATTGGGCCACTCCCTGAGGGAGACAAAGTCTATTGTGTTCAGCCACCGAAATGTGGAGGATTATTTGTTACCACAGTGTATTAATCAGGGCTCTCCAGAGAGACAGAGCCAATAGGATATGTGTGCGTATATATAGAGAGAGAGTCTTTGAGACTCACTGAAAGGAAAAGGTCATGCAATTATGCAGGCTGGCAAGTTCACAATCTTCCGGGTGGGCCCACAGACTGAAGACCCAGAAAGGGCTGATGTGCAGTTCCAGTTTGAATGCCATTGGTTGGCAGAATTCCCTCGTGCTCAGGGGAGGAGAGACTTTTTGTTCTAGTCAGTCCTTCAACTGATTAGACAAGGCCCACCCACACATGGAGGACAATCTGCTTTACTCTAAGTCAAGCGATTTAAATGTTAATTTCATCCAAAAACACCCTCACAGAAGCATCCAGAGTAATGTTTGACCTAATATCTGGGCACCATGGCCTAGCCAGTTACCCTCCTAAGCAGATAGCACTTCCTTAATTTACACCAAGATGTGTTGAGTGTAGAAAGGAACCCATGCGGAAATGGTATATTTCTCACTCCCCTGTCTTCACTCAGAGGCTGTTATGCCTTGGTGAAGAAAGACATGTTATTTTCAAAGTATGCTGAATACATCCAACTTCTTACCAAGATATAATGAATTGTTTGCAAAAGCACTAGGGAATAGAGCATAATCATTACCCTGTTTCCATTACATCTACATAGGAAAGGATACAGTCATCTGAGTTTTAATAAACTAGAATCAGAATCAGGCACAGTGAAGATTAGCACAAGAAACCTGCCCCACATTTTCATCTTCAACAGAACAAAACAACGAGTTATTCTTGCCGTAAGTGGCCCTTAAAGTGAGGTCACCTGACCCCTGTTGTGTTCACTATTTGGCTTTCACGTCTTGCTTCTTAGGATGAAGCCTGTAAGGAGGGTAGAACAATAGAACTGAAAACAGGACTGCTATAAACCAGGATCTCAGGGAACAACTAGTGAAATTAACTTCCTTACTTTTGGCAGCAAAAAGAGCACTCAAAAGCTAAACATCTCCCCTGTCCCTTGTCATAGTTTATGAGAAGTGGAGGGGAATTAGTATGTCTTAGCTCTGACAATAACACTGAAAAGCGTACAGTTACCAACATTGTGGCCAACGCCCTGTAATGATCCGGGTAACTTACTGCCTTCTCTATGAAGCCCACCCTCCCCACTCTAGGGCTCTTTATCTCACGGGCATTTATTCATTTACTCAACAAATATCAATGGAGCATCTACTATGGATATAGCACTACATCAGGAATCGTGTGAGACTCAAACAAGTAGCAGTCATATTCTCAGACAGCACAATAAACTGTTAATGATAGTATCTATATACAATAACTGCACGTGTTGTGTGTGTGTGTGCACGTGCGTGTGTGCGTGCATGTGCACACGTGCTTAACAGGTAATGCTATCCTACTTTGACCCTCTGTGTTCTTCCTGGACTTTCCTTGTCTGGAGTATCTGAACATTCTATTTCTATTTTGTCTGTGGGTCTCCTCCCTTGAAGGCCACTCTGCCTCTCTGACCTCTTTTAAAAAGTCCCCCTTTCCCCTGAATTGTAACGGAATTGCATAGTCACTACTGAGGGGGCCTGGGACACGGACAAGAGGGGAAAGGGAGATGTTCTCATTTGTGGGGTCGGGGTGGGAGTGCCCGGCCCCCCAGTGGCCTATGGCCCCTGTCTACTTCCTGAGGGCCCCTCCCTGATTCTAGAAGGAGGTCAGGGCAGGCGTGGCATGGGAAGGAAGCGTGTTGACTTGTAAAGAATCTTAGCAAAGGGCCAGAGCTGCTGCATTCCCAGACCACAGGGAAGCCTACTGCACGGCCATAGCTTGGCTGGGGCACGTCTAACTAGAAATGCCAGAGACCAGATTGTGGAGGAAGAAACGCAGCTGTCTGTTGCTGCCCATCCTCCTCCTGCCTTTGCCTCCCGTCACCTGTTCTTGAAGCTCTGTGGAGGTCGGAACTACGAATTTGGAGCAAATCCCCCCTGTTGGGCTGTGTTGGAAGGACCCCCAGCCCTTCAGCCTGCTGGCCTGCCAGCCCCTCAGGCCTCTCTCATGCCTCAAAGAGGAGGGACGGAGCCAGGTGAGGCTTCCCGACCTCATCATACAGTGCAGCAGGTTTATTTATCAGACTGAAAAATTTGGACTGAAGTTTAGGCATTTTTGTTGGGTTCAACCTTCTTTAATTTCTCTAGGCTAGACTGCAAACCCAATATTAGAATTTACCAGTCCTAGCTCCCAAATTTAACTGCTACTTTTTTTCCTACCAGCTGAAGCTCAAAAGGTTAAGTTAGCAAGGCTGGAGGAGGGTGGGATTTCCCCTCCTGTCACACAAACAAGGGAGCGAAGGAGGCCTCTGTGCTCTCCAAGCACCAACTCCAAGCACGAAATGCTTGCGTCTGAGCATTTAAATCACTTGGCTGGGATTAAACATGAAAGACTTTCTTTTTTCATACCAATTAGGTTTGAGCCTCCATGATGCATTTTGGGACTTGTGGTTATCACTGTAATTACACTTCAATTCATGCACTGGATGTTTTGAAAAGCTTTAATAAGCACCAATAATAGCAGCTACCATTTATATCTAAGCTCCTGGCACTGTACCAGGGCTTTTATACGGTACCTATAACACTTCCAATTTTTCTCATTTTACAGTGGAGATAACAGACACAGAGAGGTAACAAACAAACGAACAGTAAACCTGCCCAAGGACACATGACAGGTCCGAGGTAGAGGCAGGATTCAAACCCTGGGCTCTTGGTTTATCGAAGTGCTTTTAATCTACTCCACTATCTCATAGGAAAAATGAAGTCAATCAAATCATACATTAAACCTACTGAGGAGATTTGCTGTATAAAGGAATCTGGTGACTCTTTTCATCAAGTAAGTAATATTTAGTCTACATGTAAATCCAGAATTATATAGTACATGCTTTTTGGGATGGTTAAGGTGAACTACTATGTTCCTATTCAGGAAAGTAAAGGTGTTTTAAAGAATATTAAAGAGACCTTTGTTCATTCCTTAGGTAGATGTTCATCAAGTGCTCCTCTATGGGAATATTAGATGAGAAAAGTCCTCATGGAGTGAATTGTTTTTTTGTTTTTTTTGAGACAGAGTCTCACTCTTTTCCCTGGGCTAGAGTGCCGTGGCGTCAGCCTAGCTCACAGCAACCTCAGACTCCTGGGCTCAGGTGATCCTCTTGCCTCAGCCTCCCAAGTAGCTGGGACTATAGGCATGTGCCACCATGCCCGGCTAATTTTTCTATATATATTTTTAGCTGTCCATATAATTTCTTTCTATGTTTAGTAGAGATGGGGTCTCGCTCTTGCTCAGGCTGGTCTCGAACTCCTGAGCTCAAACGATCCACCCGCCTCAGCCTCCCAGAGTGCTGGGATTACAGGCGTGAGCCACCAGGCCCAGCCGAGTGAATTGTTTTTTACCACACCTTATTATTGGGCTTCTTAAAAAGAGAGTGCCTATTGTATTTGTGGAAGTAAGTCAGTTGTTTAGTGGCTAAAAACCCCCTAAAAACAAAACAACAACTTATTTTCTGCTTATCACAGTAATGGGTCTCATTTAAATATGAAAAAAAGTATTAGAATATATAATATAAAACGTTAGTTTTCAGTATTGCCAGCCCCAAATAAAGAACCACAGTTATAGATGAAAATGTTAACATCTAAACCTCTTCCTCCAGTGGAGACCCAGAGGACCCTGTTCTGGCTCAGGCAGCCTTTCAGGACTTGGAGACTTTTTCCTGGGAGGCTCCTAACCTGGGAGCAAGCAGAAACACGGCTGACAGTAAGTATGAAACAAAACTGTGGCCATAGCATCTCCGAAAGGCTTTTTTCCCCTGCCTTTTAAATTTATTTCCATAAAAAGACACCAAAGACATTTTAAAGCAGAATTGTTCTAGAAAATCCAGGCTAGCTGGCCACCAGATGTATATGGGGAGTCAGGGCACTCCACAGTGAACACTCAGTAGATGTCTGCTGAATGAAAACAGAGACTCTGTACTTATATTTGGAACACTGAAATAAAACAATCCTGAAATTCATGCTGGACTTTTACAGGTTTGCAACTTACCTCCTCCTCCTCCTTCTTCTTTTCTTTCTTTCTTTTTCCATGCATGGCAAAGGGAAAAACAGCCTAGTGTTTCCTGGCTGAATTTTATTTTGCTTCCAGTTTCTGCCATTTTCAGTTCCTGTTACCACGCTTCAAGGTGCACGAAGTACAGCAAACGTGGGGACCAAGACTACGATGAAAAACGTGTGACTGCAGAGGAGGCAGCAGAAGACGTTAATGATGTGATGTCAACACAGCCCGCGCTCAGGATCCTCTAGGAAAGAACACAAAGATAACCTGTGTCGATGGCACTAAGTACTTTTTGAAAATGCTTTATTGCAAAAAGGTGGTAAGGATTTTACAAGAGCTATGAAGAAATGTATTTAAGTTAATAAAGCTTTTATTGAGTGTTTACTGAGTGTTACTATGTGCTTCACATCTATTAACTCACTTCATCTTCAAAACAACCCCATAAAGGAGTTACAACTATAATCCCCACCTTACAAATGAAAACAACTGAGGCACCGAGAAGTGCAGTAACTCACCCAGGTGAGCAGCAAGACAGGATTTGAACCCAGGCAGCCGGTGCCAGGGTCCAGGTGTTAAACTACTATGCTATCCTGCCTCTCAGATGACAGAGAAACTTGATGAATTCCTGGGTTGCTCAATTTTAGGTTGTGTAGGTTGGCTTTTTCTCCCCACAAGAGTTGAACAAAACATATCTGAAATATTGAAACATTTGTAACATTTTCTAAAATTTTATAATATTTTAAAAAGTGTCCATACTTTGTTCTTACTAGATCTATCATTTGCTCATTCTTTTCAAAATCATTTGTTGAGTACTGAATATTTGTATAATAATGTGCTAGCACCTGTCAGGAGAACAAAGGTGAATAAGCCATAATTCTATCCAGTAATGTTTTCAATGAGTTTTGGAATCACTCATAGGTAGATTTGAATCTCAGTCCCACTACCTACCAGCTCTGTGACTTTGTGCAAATTTCCTAACCTCTCTGAGTTCAGTTTCTTCCCATAGAAAATAGAGATAACAGGAGCTATCTTACAGGGCTGTCCTACAGAGTAAACGTCCAGTAAAGTACCTGAAACATTGTAGGCACACAGTAACTACTAGCCGGGACCTATGAGGGAGATGAAACACATAGACAAAACCAATGATTTGACTTTCCTATGGAACAGCCCAATGCAAGCTGTAGAAAACCAATGGGAAGTAAAAGTGGATGACTTATGCCCAGGACTGCAGGAATGCAGAGGCCTGGATTTCAGCCCCAACCTCTGTATTTACCAGCTGCATCCACCCTGGGAGTCCCTTAACCTAGCCTCTAGCAGTCTGCTTGCTCATGTGCGGTGAGTTGTGGGTTGGCCCAAAAGATGCCAAAGTTTCTTCCAGTTTTAAGTTCTATTTTATCCAAATTTCTGGTCCCCATTCTTTTTTGGGGGGCACAAAAGAAAGGAAACATAACTGAATTTCTCCACAAATAAGGTGAGTTCATTTTTATTTTCTTCTAAATTTCACTGATAGGCTAGGCATAGAAAATAGTCAACTGCCAATGTCAGACTTATAGATGAGAAACACAGCACATCAAACAAAAACCTCAGGGTGTAGGATTCTTTTTATTTTTTTTAAACTAAAATTATACAAATAATAGATGATTACCTGATCAGGGAGAAAATTCAAATGCATAGAAACCCATGCTCTAAAAAGTTAGAGTTCTTCACTCCTCATATTTTATCTCCTCCTCAGGGTAAGTATAACTTTAAATGAAGAAAATGATTTGAATGAAGTCAATTTTAAAAAATGGCTTTTGGCCTAAGACCAGAATGAGAATGTTTAGCCCTACTTTGTGTTCTTGTTATCATTTATGCATTGATAGGCAGTAACTCTTTGGCTCTCATAGTAGTCAAACTGTTATCTGAGTTCCAGGTATTGGAAGTGTGTTTTAACTGTGTATTCTTCAATAATAGCATTGCATGATAATTCAAAAGTCAATTGTTCTCTCTTTAGTGCTGTGAGTACAATGCAGTGGAAAGTAGGCGTAGGAGTTAGGACACCTTAGTTTTAGTTAGGGTTTTGTGACCAGCCACATCTGTGTCTTGGAGTGCCTTTGGTCCTGTGTCCTCACTTGCTAAAAACCAAAGTGAGGGTGTCTGTTTATAAACCTCACAGCTCTAAATTCCACATTTTCACATCTGAACGATTAACTTCTCTTGACGGTACTGAAAGAAGAAGAAAAATATCCAATTGAAATTATTTTTCTTTTGCTGACTGCAAGCAGAATGAGCTTATTTGTGCTTTGGTGAACTGCTACTCCTATGGTTCCGTCTTTTGTTTCAACCCCAAAATGGTTTGTTTTATATCTCAAACTTATATTCAAATGATTACAGCTGATTTATTTTGCATGTCAGTCTAACCGCTACACAGATATCATCATATCACTTAATTTATAACAGAACATAAATTCGCTGTGTTGGCTCCTCTAGTTAAAATAGAATCTAGTAATTTACAGTCACCCACAAAAGAATTCACAGTGAAGAATACTAAATAACAATTAACAATAGCCAAGAGACTCAGGAGAGAAATAAAAAAATTCAAGGCAGATTTTCTGTTAAAAAAAATCACTTTCTAAAAAAAAAAAAATGCCACTATTCTTTTTTTCCTTTTTTCTCGCATCCTGCTGCCCTCAGAGACAGCTTTACGTATGCACACACACACTCACACACACGCATGCACATGCATGCTGTTCATTTTGGAAAAGTGGCATGATTGAATGGGCACAGAAGGAAAGGAGATAAGGTTGTTTGTTTTTCCATTAAATTTCAATCCTCAGCTTGAAAAAAACATTTTAAAATAAATAAATATGCCCTGTTCTAAAGAGCTTCAGAATCTCTTTGTGTCTTTTTTGGGGAGTTGAGAGAGGGTTTACAGAGGATCTAAAGAACACTATAGCTGATCTTTCCAGAAAATGCTTAGATGCACATAAATCCCCCAAATTGTAGACATTTCCATGGATTACAGTCTAAAAATCTCTGGTTCAGATGTTGGGGCAAAAAAATTAAAAAATGTTGGCTATATGATTACTGACTGTATATATAGCTAACAGTGGTAAGCCAGACCCTTAAAATTCTAAAATATCTAATACATAATTTGTGTATGGAGTAAATTAACTCCTATTTACAATCCAGTAAATTTATGAAAAAAAAAATAGCAGATTTAGTTAAACAAATCTGGGTTTTAGACCATTGTACCCCTCTCTCCAGAACAGTAGCAGAAAAAAGTAAGGAAATCCTTCCATTGTGTAACTGACTTGTTTCCTTTTCAGAACCGGAACATGCCTTTTCACATGCACTGCCTCACACTTAAATCTGTACATTCAGCCTTCCCTACGAGCCAGGACTCATGTGGGGGCCTTGCATTCTTTAATTACATGGATATTCACCTCTCAAGTGTTGTTAGACAATAGAAGAAACAACATATGCATGAAAACCCTGACACTCTAAATTGGAATTGTCTTGATTGATACCCGGTTAGAACCCCCACAAAAATCACTGATGCTTATAAGAATTCAATGACTTCTGCTGCTCTGAGGAGACCACTTTAGCCAATGTTGAAATGAAGAGTGTGTTGGCAACTCACCAAAGACTTGTTGCCACTTACCCCATTGTTTTCAGGACAGAAATATAAAACCTATCCTGGTTCTTTATGAATCCCTCCAGGAGTTGTCATTGATCTACAGAGAAAGGCAATCTTTTAAGAAGAGCGTTTAAAAAAATTATAGCAGACAGCAGGCTGTCGTAATAATTAGAAACATGGAGTGAGGAGAAAATGAAAGAGAAAAAGAGACCCCGCGTTAGGAGTCTGGAGTGGCTTTACTAAGCCCATGACTTCAAAGCACATGGAAAGGCAGACAAGCGACTTCTCTAACTCGCATGATGAATGGAGCGTTTTCCATCAAAGAAAGGCTGTGTTACTACTCTATGTGTTCAGCAAAAGAGAAACAGTTTCATTTCAGAATTAAATTTTTTGAATAGGAAAAATTAAATGTTTTCTACTTCCCTCTTGGTTTTTTACTTATTCCCTTCTTGGGTCTCATACAACATGCTTCAACAGTGGCCAGCTCCCGTTCACTCTGCTTGCTCTGATGAAGAAATCATTTGTTGCCACAGGAGTGGGAATTTTACTGTCTTATCGTTTTGTCCACTGGGCCTCCCTCCTGTTCCCAGCACCGTCAGTGGGGTTGACACTAGGGAAAACTGACCGGAAATCAGTGAGTGGGTGGAGGCCAGATAAGAACCTCAGGGGAGCTGGAAGGCCATGGGCTATCTCCAGAAGGCTTCTGGGGAGCAGGGAAGGTTGGTTCTTCTACATTTCTGATTCCTTGGCTGCTATTTTTAACCCATAATGATTTCTCCTTTCAGGGCACCATTTACTGGTGAAGTGTACGCTTCTTTGCCTTATCTCTTCATTCACATATCGCTGTTTCCTCAACTAAATCACAGTCTCTTTGATGGCAGAGACCAGGTGGTGGATGACTGCAGTTGTATCTTTGCCCTGTCCCCACCCACAGTCCCATTCTTTTCCTTTGGTTTCTTTGGGTGATTTCCCCCGCCCCCCACATCCATGTGGCATTGATGGGGCTATCAATTACGGTCCCCTGCCTCCCTGGCAGTAATGATTGGTTCACTCAGACAGAGCTAATTAGAAGCATCTCTGGTACCGATAAACGAACATCGAGAAAGAGTCGTTCTCTGTCCTTTGGAGTTGCTGAGTTAGGAGGATGGGAACCTGAGGCTTTTGGTGCCGTCTAGCTAGCCAAGCAGAGAAAGGCTGCGCACAGAATGGAGATGGGAAGAGAAGAGCAAAACTAGGCCTCTGACAGTATTATTTGAGCTCTTGAATCTATCAGGCTTTGAAATTGCGTTGATCCCTAGACAATGTTTATATGAATTATCATTTTTTTATTGCCATTATCTCAACCTTAAGGATTTTAACACAGATAATTTCTTAATGTTCATAATGATTCTACAGCATTGTTACGGTGCTTGGCACTTTTGTGATTTGTTCATAAAACTGAATCAAATTCTATTCCAGGCAGATTTTAATCTTGAGAAGACATGGCAAAAATGGAACAGAAAAATAGGTTCTAACACCAGGTCAGTACTCCCAGCAATACCGCACTTTTGGTGAGGGCAGACCAGAAGGGAGGGAGACGGTGCAGGAAGCACAGAGGCTGAAAAGCACGGGGTCGAAAGTCAGGCATTCGTGGGTCTGAATTCAGGATCTGACACCAGCAGCTGTTCGACTTCTGACAAGTCACTGAGCATCTCTAAACTTCAGTTTCCTCCCCAAGAAGAGGGAAATAGTAATAGTTCACTGGATTGTGAGGATTAAATGTAAGGTAATTAATCCAGTGCTAAGGGGCACTGTGAGTACCCAATAAATGCTTGTTATAATTATTATCAGTGTCTCTGAAGGAGACATTGTTAGGAATTAAATTTTAGAAAATCATACAATTATTTTAAAAAATAGAGCTGGGAGGTCCTTTGAGAGCAAGAAGTATTCATCTCTCATTTTATATGTAACATTGAAAAGATTATAAATAATTTAAATTCCTTGTATTTCCCCCACAGCCTCCTTTGGCTGGATGTAAATTTTAAGAAACTGAGACCGGGTTAGATTATACTCTATGTAGGAAAGGGGTGGACAGCTGTCTCGTCCAGCACCAAGAATAGTCCTGGGAAATGGTAGGCACATAATAAATATTTATTGACTCAAAATAGACTTGGAATAGGGAGAAGTCTTGAGTGTGGCTGGAGAAAGGAAGGGGCAAAATGGTTCTTTTTACAGGGAAAAAGAGAGAGAGAAAAAGAGAATTTGGGCAGCTGGTAGAGGAAAATGGAATTTTGGGGGAAAAAGAAGTGTTTCAAGGAAACTTTAAGAATGCTTTGCTGGTGATATGTGATGCAACCCCAGCCTCCCCCCAGCCCCCATCTTCAGTAAAATTCAGCATTGCTATTCAAAGCCTTTGGAATCACACTTAGGGGATTTTGACATGTGACAACACAGGCAACTGACTTCCAGGGCAGCCACTGGGCCCAGGAAGCCTAATTACATTTGTGTCGTATCCAGATGAACAAACAGGCACCCAAAGAGGTCAAAGAATTTGCCCATGGACCTAATTAACGGCAGAGCCAAGACTAGAACTCAGATCTCCTGATTCCTATTTCACTGGCGTTCCCACACATTGGCATGAGGCTCTCTTAACTCATTTCTATACTTATTCAACCTCGTGCTGAGTAAGTCAGAATGTGCTTAGTCCCGTACAGTTCTGGCTCTGCCTGCACCCTGGGCCTGTCTCACAGATGCTGCGTTGTGACTGAGCGTCTGAAAAGTCCAACCCTGGCTTGACCATGTAGCATCTGAGGAGACTCAGAAAGGTTATTACAACCTCTCTGAGCTTTGTTTTCATCCTCCTGAAAACCGGGAGATAAGACTACCTTCAGCTCTGAGTGTTGTGGGGATCAAGTGAGATGTGTTAACTGCATGTAAACAGTAAGTATTGGATACATGTCTATTAAGTAATTATTTCTATTATTATTTATTATACTTTGCAGTATAGTATCTCTTAGAAGACATTCTAATATTTCCCTTTTTTATATTCTTTTAAATGCCTTTTTTATACTGAGGTACTGGCTTACAAGAATTCAATCATTTTCTAACATCTTTTCTCTCTTTATGTAATACATAATCAAAATTAAATTTTAAAATTATAGGATAAACTTTGTACATAATTCAGAAATATCCATTTTTAATATTTTATATATTTTTGTTCCTTTTTAAGCTTTGCATAGATTTTAAATTTGCTCCTAATACACCTTTGTTTGAATCTATTTAAAAAATGTACTTAATGTAACATTTTAAGCATTTTTCCATGCCATTAAATATTCTCAAGAACATGATTTTTAATGGCTGCACAATAGTCCATTTCATGAACATACCATAATATATTAAATATTTTCCAACTTAGATTGTTTCCAATTTTCTTTCTATTATAAATAGTACTTTGATAAACCCCTTCATGCATGATCTTAGTTCCAAGCTGCCTAGCCTCTCTGTGTCTGTTTCCTCATATGTAAAGGAGCAATAATAATACTAACTACTTCCTAGGTTGTTGTGAGCATTGAGTGAGTTAATACATGTAAAAGACTAAGAATTGTGGCTGGTCCATAAGCAGTCACTACTGTCAGTTACTATTATTATTACTAATTTTAGCTATGTGTGGTTAGTATCCAAAACATAACTGAAGTGACTACTTCGTATAAGTACATCAAATTATGCCTTCTAAAAATATTGTAATATGTTTATAGCTTTTTTCAGAAATTTGCTTTTTCAAATTACCTACAATTTGCTAGATGTTTCATTATGAATAGTAATTGAAAATATGTTTGGCTAGATTTATTTCTGTGCCTCAGGATGTCCTTGGAGGGAAGGTGGGGGTCTTAACATATCAGAGGTAATTTCCTGGCTTTAGAGTTTAAAGGAAATAAACAAAGACCTATTTATTTGATTGGCCAAACCCGGTTCAACAGTGTTAAAATCTAGTTAAGGTACCTTCTTGATATTTTGTGGTTGGACTAGCAGCTGTATGTAGGTCAGAAGTTCAGAACAAAAAGTGAAATCCTAGGATTAACTGTCATACTCTTGTATCAAATATTTTTCCGTTGAATCAACCTCCCATGGTAATTTTTTCTGGATGAGGCTTTGCCACACGGCCGTCTGCCACCTTCTCGGCTGGCACCAATAATGTAGTGTGGAGTAGAAAAGCAATTTAAAAGCTGATAGAAGCCAGCTTTTCAGGGCCGGCTTGGAGTCTCAGGAGAGCCGCAGAGTCTGTGGATTTTGCTGTGTGGCAGCACGAAAGGGAAGAGCCATAGAGTCACAAGAGCTCTGGCTCTGCCACTAACCAGCTGTGCGACCCTACACAAACTACTCAAGCTTTCTGTCTCAGTTTTAATTTTCTCTAGAATAGGTGCTAATAACAATACTTACCGCCTTAGGCCCACTCCTAACATTTACAGGACCCCAGGCAAGAGTATACACAAGACACCCTGCCATAGCTCGTCTCCCTTCTCCTTCCACCTGGCTCCATCCTGCACTGTAAGGACCCTCCTGGGTAGTGTCCATACCTCAGCCTGCAGGTCCTAACTTCTGCCGCACCCTTCCTCACTGCAAGCCACCAATGCCACCTCTGAGCCCTGGGGCACAGTTCACCTGCATTCCACGGGGCAAGAGGCCCATGCAAGCCCTAGAAGCAGGCTAGGGCCACTGAAGCAGGGAATTCTGGGGTCCTGGCAGCCAGAGTTTGCTCTAGAAAGGAGGTGTGTCCTTCTGCTCCCACAGAGAGGGAAGGGGCAAGCAGGGGTCTCTAAAGCATGGGCCTCAGTTGCCTGGGTCTGAGGATTAAATGAGTCAGTGCATGTTCGGTGCTTCTGATGCCGGGCAGGGAGTGTGCCCTTGGAGAAAGGGGATTCTTCAATGGGAGTCAGCGCCCTTAAGCCTCCTGTAAAGGTCTTGTCAAAGACCTTTTTTTGTTTTTTGATGTTGGAACACTTCAAATATTTACCGAACAATGAGGAGCACAGCCCTCAGGCGGATAAAGAATAAGGTGACATTGATAGAAGTGTATTGGAAAGCCCAGCACTGATTTATTCCAAGTCAGAAAAACCTATGCAGGTTCAGGAACCAGATCTGCAGACTGACGGGTCTTCTTTTTCATAAGCTAAATACGAAATAAAAGTAATTTTTTTTTTTTTTGAGACAGAGTGTCACTTTGTTGCCCTGGCTAGAGTGAGTGCCGTGGCGTCAGCCTAGCTCACAGCAACCTCAGACTCCTGGGCTCAAGCGATCCTCCTGCCTCAGCATCCCGAGTAGCTGGGACTACAGGCATGTGCCACCATGCCCAGCTAATTTTTTCTATATATATTTTAGTTGGCCAGCTAATTTGTTTCTATTTTTAGTAGAGACAGGGTCTCGCTCTTGCTCAGGCTGGTCTCAAACTCCTGACCTCGAGCAATCCACCCACCTCGGCCTCCCAGAGTGCTAGGATTACAGGCGTGAGCCACTGCGCCCGGCTTAAAAGTAATTTTTAAATGTCCTTTCTTGTTCTCGTTTTAAAACCTAGCTTGTTTCATTTTATCTATAATCAATACATTCTTTGGCTTTTTAGCATCTGAAGATTTCTTATATGATATGTACATTCTGTAACTTTTAATTATGGAAATGCTCAGACATAAATGAAAGTAGCAGGAATATGACAGATTTATTTAATATAAATAAACCTGTCCCCATGTGCCCATTGCTCACCCAGCTGCCACACGCACGGCTGACCCTGTTTCACCTGTAAACTCTCCTTCCTTCCCCACCCTGGCCATGGATTTTGGATCAAATCTCAGACCTCTTATCATTTCATCCAGAAATACTTTGTTTTTTGTAAGATTTTGGTGGAAACATTTTAAGCTCTTTCCATCTGGATGCTTTAGACTCAGCTTGTTCAACTGGGCTGTCAGTGGACCAAAGCATGGGTCGGTCCTTCTAGATGCCTTGCATGGTTTCAGGTCCAGATAATTCAGGGCAAATCAGTTTGAAAACTAAACCTCTTTTAATTTGTCTGCCAGACGGGAACTGAAGGAGGGAACATTTTTGGATACTTTTTATTCCTTGCTGAATTTCTGCCAACTCTGTATATGGTATTTCCATAAAAGTCTTGTTTTTCTTCCCTTTTTTTTTTTGAAGAATGAAACTTCTCTTCCCCTTTTTTGAGAGGTGGGAAGAGACTGTCATTCCAGACTCCTTCATCCCTCCTGCTGCTGCTTGGCTTTCTTCAGCTGGATTCCTGCTCTCGTCTCAGTTTGTATATTCTGGGGGTTGGCAATCCACACGGGGACCCAGAGATGGGGAGGGTGGCCCTTCTTGATGTTATAGAAAGATTACTGCACTTCAATCACTGGAGCTCAACTGAAAACTTTAAAACGCTCTCTTTATAGCCATTGAACTTTAAATCGTTATCCTAAAAAGACTGAGGGGGAAAAAAAGGATTCCAAGTTGGACAGAAGAAAAGTTTCCTATTTTCCTGCCAGAAACATTGTTCTTATTTTCAGTTGAATGGCTTGGGTATTAATTAAGGCTTCGTGCTCAGCAGCTATCTCCTTTTCCACATTCTTGCTGCTAATCGTCATGTATGTGACACATGACTTCTGTTTAAAGGCTCAAGTTTATTAGAGTGGAAAAAAATTCTCAGTTATACAGGAAAGGAAAAGAGATTAGGAATCAAGTCCAACCATTTGCTTATTCATCTGCATATGGTTAAAAGATTTAAAAGGATCCATTGGTTTCTGTTTCACTGCTACATCCAGACCAAGAAGAAAGGAGGAAAAAAAAATCTTTTCCTATCCATGGTGTAGAAATACATCTTCTTCTTTTTGCCTTGGGGGCAAGACATTGCTTCCTCTTTCTTTTAACATTAAGCCAAAGTAACCAAGCTTTGGAGAAATTGGCTCCTTCTGAAAGGTTATTTTTCTAATTACCTATTGCTTTGTAACAAATTGCTCCCAAACATAGTGGCGGAAAACCACCACCATTTAATCATGCCCAGGGACTCTACAGACTGGCAAATCGCAGGCACAGAAAGGAGGGCTTCTCTCTGCCCCATGGTGTCTGAGCCTCAGCTGGGGAAGGCCAGAAAGACTGGAGTGGCTCACATGGCCGGGCTGCAATCATCTAGAAGCTTCTCCTTGGATTGAGACGACTCAAAGTCTGTACTAAGATGTGACTGGAAATCCTACAGATACCGTAAAATTCACCCAGTGTATAATTCAGTGGTTTTTAGTATATTCACAGAGTTGTACAACTATCACCATATCCAATTCCAGAACATTTCCATCACCCCCAAAAGAAACCCAATGCACATTAAGAGTTGCCCTCTCTTCCCCTTTCCCACTGCCCCTGGAAACCACTAATCTTCTTCCTATGGATTTGCCTACTCTGGGCATTTCACAGAATAGAATCATACAATATGTAGTCTTTTGTGATTGGCTTTTCACTTAGCATAATGTTTCCAAGCTTCATCCATATTGTAGCATGTATTAACACTTCATTTCTTTGTGTGACTGAATAATACTACATTGTGTGGATGTGTCACATTTTGTTTACCCATCCCTTCATTAGTTGGTGAACATTTGGGTTGTTTTTACTTTTGGGCTTTTATGAATAATGCTGCTATGAACACATGTGCAAGTTTTTATGTTAACATGTTTTCAGTTCTCTGGAGTATATGTTTTCAATTCTCTGGCTAATTTTAAAATTTTTTGTAGAGATGGGGTCTTGCTGTATTGCCCAGGCTGGTCTTGAACTCCCGGCCTCAAGTGGTCCTCTCACAGGCAGGACTGCTGGGTCATATGATAAATTTTTGTTTGATTTTTTGAGGAATTATCGAAGCGTTTTACACAGCTGGTGCACCATTCTACATTCCTTAGGTGAAATCTAAGTTGGGAGGTGAACTGTAAGGAAGACAAATATTTAAGGTGTTATTCTTTGGAAGTCAGCTAAAAATGTCCCTTTCTTAGAAAGGCCTTTCCTAGTATCCCTATCTAGAGCACTGAGTACCTTCTTCCCCATCATAACACATTGTTTATTTCCTTTATTATTTATTTATTTTTGAGACAGAGTCTCGCTATTTCACCCTGGGTAGAGTGCTGTGGCATCATCTTAGCTCACTGCAGCCCCAAACTCCTGGGCTCAAGCAATTCTCCGGCTTCAGCCTCCTGAGTAGCTGGGACTGCAGGCATGTGCCAGTGCACCCAGCCTGCTTATTTCCTTTTTAGCACTTTTTAAAAAACCTAACATAGCTGTTAAGGTAAATCTGCCTGGAGCTAGAATGCCTTGGTTCAAATCCCAGCTCCGCCACTTTCTAGTTCTCTAATTTTTATGACGAGAACGGGCGCGTTCAGGGTGCTATGGCCGTAGACATAGTTCTATAATTTTTAATAAGTTACTTAACCTCTCTGTGCCTCAATAAGATGTGTTAATCAAACAGGGAATTTATTTTGAAGAGCTGGCTTAGGTTGTGACCGTGGGACTGAAAAGGAAAAGGTAGATATGAACCAGGTCAAAGGCAGAATCAATGGGTGAATTCAGATGACAAGGGAGAGGAAAGTAAAGGTAATTCCAAGGAGAGAAGCGGAAGAAAAAACAAGGGAAAATTCTGGGGATAGTGGGGGGAAAAAAGACAACCAATTATATGTGGATAAGGAAAGAGAATAAAAACCAAAAATGATTCCAAAGTTTGTTGTTTGAGGATGTGACAGAGGCTAGCAGGCGAGCATCCGTGAACTACTCCGGAGGGAAAAGGAGGAGCTATGTCAGATCCATGTTTAAAATGAGTTGGCAGCAAGAATGCAATTGTAGATCATTTGTGTTTGAGAGTGCTAGAGTGATGGGCCCTAAAAGAAGAACGTTCACAACAGACAAGATCTGGTTTCTGCTCACTGTGTATTAGAGCTGAAATTATGGTAAGAAAACTCATAAGGCCCCAAACTTTGATCTGTATGTAGAAGGACAATGGTGATGACATTTTTATCATTGATAAAAGGTGCTTATATATTGCTACCAAATTCCTTCTGGAGGATGGGCTTTTCAGAAAAAAATAAAGCACTGATTCAACCTAAGTAACTGCACAGTAAGGGGGTATGTTTCCCAATTTTAACCTACCATCTACCTTTGGAAGGTAAACTAAACAATGTGTTTCAAGTTGCTTTTATAAGGGGAAGCTTGTGTCATCTCCTTTCTAGCAAGGACCGCTTGCGATTTTAATTCAAAATTGTACAACACTCCTCTTGTTGACACGATTTCACAGCACTCTTAGTTCCAGGCTAAAGCTTCCTGTCATGATTTTTGGGTGTCCTATTTGAAACAGCTGGACCTTCTGACCTGGCAAACTGCTGAGACCTTTTAGAATAGCTGAACTGTAGATAAAGATCTTCCGGGGAAGTAGGTGTGGGCAGGATGTGTGGTTTCCCTGCCTCTCATTTGAACACTGATTCAGTTAATTTTTCACGAACATTCACTTACAATAAAAGTTGCATTCCAGAGAAATTGGAAAGGACAAGCTAGCTACTGATCATCTTTAGTTTGACTTGAGACTAGAGCAGTATCTTTCTGAATGTCACAGAAATACACAGCAGGGAAACTGTGCCCCCTACTCTAATCTCAAACCAGCCTCCTCTGCTAGTGTGACCTTGAGGACTCAAATTAGCCATAACAATAACAACAGAGCACGTACTTGTTTACCAAATAATCTGGAGCTGAGCAGGAAGACATGATAACGCGTGCCTCAGCCTGGCTCTGAATGTGTGTACAGCAGCCTGAACCCAGGGAAGAGATTTCTAAACTTTAGTGATGTAAAGATTCTTTCTCTGACATTCCAGGCTAACCACTGTCTAAGTTAAGGCTCTGCAAAACATCTGGGACATATGTTTCTGGAAAAAATTATGGCATCTTTTCTACAACTCTTCCTGGTCTGAGCATTGTAAGCTCGGCCCTGACAGGCGGCTCCGCAGCAGGATTACCTGTGGGCCTGGGGAAGCTGCCCCGGCAGCACAGAAAGTCCCCTTTCCCTCGGCATCTATTTACCTACTGCCACTTAGGAACAAAGCACAGAGCACAGAAAGACTCAAACATGAGTAAAATACAGATGCTGCTGTCCCCTAAAAAAATCACTTTCTCTTTAGAAAAGCAGTGGATTACTTCTCTACTCAGCCGCTGGCTGAACCACAATAATATGCTGTCTGATACTCGAAGTCTATAGTCAGCGGAAACAGAGCCAGGGCTTGAGATTTGAAGCTTAAAACCAAAGCACAATGAACTAGCACTTGGCTGCCCCACGGCCACTGAATCCAGACGGCAAAGTGCTCTCACCACCTAGGACATCTAGGAAAATGTCCTCATCGCAGATGTGCCTATGTTACTTGATTTAGAGTTTTTCTAAAAGAACATGAAATATTTGTTCTTTTAGAAAAATCTCAGGATTTTAATTTTACATCATCATGAGTGATCATCCCTCTTTTCACCAAAATTCAATCTTCATTAATCATTTACCACATATTAGCTCTGTAGCATACTTATAAAACCAAAGATTTAAGAGAAAAAATATATAAACTCAAAACTATAGGAGAAGGCCTTCTTCTCATTTTTGAAGGAGCAGAACTTAGAGGGAGGGGAATAGAATTCGTGTTTGAGAAGCCACCTGGGCCGGGCACTGCACGAGGTACTGTGCTTCTGTTGTAGTAGACATGGCACCATCAGGAACACAAAGTCTCAAGCAGAACCAGCCACATACTTTGTGAGGTCTAAAATGTGAGTCCCTTGTTAAAAATTAAGAAATTCAAGAGAAAAACCGCAGAGCATTAAACCAAGTGTGGGGCTTTCCTAAGTGTGGGACCCTATGTGAGTGCACAGGCCACACACCCATGAAATAGCCTCACTCTGAAGCCAGGTTACCTGGGCTTGAATGGCTTTGTCACTTACTAGTTGTGTGATCTTGGACAAGTCATCTGTAAAATGGAGATAATAACAGTCTCTACCTCATTGAGTTCTTATTAGGATTAAGTGAGATACTTGGAAAGTGCCTAGAGGAATACTTGGCATATAGCAAGCACTATAAAAATTTTAATAAATATATACAGAATACTTGGCATATGGCAAGCCTAAATATCTCAAAATGCTAGAGAAAACTACAGCCATGACATTATGTAGTAATTACCAAAATATATTTTTTAATGTTTTGAGAGTTTCGATTCCTGATAAATACAATCATGTTTTTATTGCTGTAACAGTGGTCACCTTTTAATTTACTTTAACAATTAAACAAGAGATTTTAAAAGATATTCTGGATTGAAGCCAACTACTCATAAAGTAAGACTGAAGTACAAAAAAAGATGCTGATTTATGCTCAAGGTTCTGGAGGTCTGTGGAGTGCAAGTTGTCACGAAGCCAATTTAATAGAGCTGCTTCCTTTATGCCGAAAGGATTCACTGGGGACATCACTGTTTCCATACAGGAAATAAAGCTTGTTGTATTTAAACAAAAACTAGAACATACCTTTTTTTTTTTTTTTTTGAGACAGTGTCTCACTTTGTCTCCCTGTGTAGAGTGCCGTGGCGTCATCCTAGCTCACTCTAACCTAAAACTCCTGGGCTCAAGTGATCCTCCTGCCTCAGCCTCCCAAGTAGCTGGGACTGCAGGGGGGTGCCAACACACCCAGCTAATTTTTTCTATTTCTGGTGGAGACAGGGTCTTGCTCTTGCTCAGGCTGGTTTCAGGAGATCCTCCTGCCTCAGCCTCTCAGAGTGTTAGGATTACAGGAATGAGCCACCACACCCAGCCACATACTTTACTTTTCTTTTTACAATGCAGAATACTGTAAGAAAAAAAACTGTACAACAGGAAATGTTACTAATCATATAAACTCTATATTTAGTTCTAGAAAAAAATACTACAAAACAGTCAGAAGATAACTTGTAAGTACTGACATGCTTTTTAAAAAAATTTCAATAGATTGAGGGGTACAAGTAAAATAGCTTTTGGTTACTAAAATGAATTGTATAGTAGTGAAATCTGGGAATGATACGTACTTTTATCTAGAAAACAAATTTGGTATACAGAGGCATAACCTTTTAATGGTTACTGTTTATTAATGTTTGTTTTGTAAGAGAAGACTCCGTGTCTTCACTGAGTCATTTGCACTTTTTTTTACTCTTTACCATCAATAATTCTCAGGACTTTCAGAAGCTTTTGCAAAAAACATGTAGGGCTTTTTTTATTCCATTATAGTAAATATTATTGTTGACTGAAAAATTCTAAAGTAAATTGCTATTTGTCAAACAATTCGCCCGAGGTACACAGATTTGGGATACTTCTCCTTAAGAGTTGGCCACTGAACAATGAAGTAATCTGAGAAATGAAACAGAATCTTTCCGGACAAGGATAACGTTTCTACACGGCAGATGCTTTCAACGTAGACAATGATCACTTTCTTTATTCCTAGTATCCCAAGGAGAAGGGCAGATACACAGATAGGAACACATGTTCCTGGTCCATTACACAACACCTAAAAAAAAAAAAAAAAAAGGTTGAAGGTCAAATTAAAATACAGAATAATAATCTAAGTGAGGCATTTTGTATTAAGAATAATCTGATCTTCAAGGGGATTTGTTTATTATTCTAAACAATAATTCTTTTTATGCTTTTTTTGGTCTTTTTTGTCAAGAACCAGGATGCATCAAACTGTGTGTTTAATTCACACACTTAGGGCTGTGTTGTCTTGGCTGTCTTGCTTACCAATTGTGTGACTTGGCTCAAATCACTTAACTTTTAACTTCTAGCCCCGGTGCCTGGTACTTGCTCAGTCAGCACTCACTGGACAGACATGTGTTGCTCTTCTCCTAATGCTTTGTGAATCTTGGATGTCCCATGCATGTATAGAAAACAGATCAAATCAACTAAGATTCACTCAGTTTTCTTTCATGTACCAACTTATTCTTGATGTATGAGAAAATGTCTTTAAGTGACTAATTATGTAGAATATTTTTGTGGCATGTGGCCGGGCGCGGTGGCTCACACCTGTAATCCTAGCCCTCTGGGAGGCCGAGGCGGGTGGATCACTCGAGGTCAGGAGTTCGAGACCAGCCTGAGTGAGCCCAGTCTCTACTAAAAATAGAAATAAAAATTATCTGGACAACTAAAAATATATATAGAAAAAATTAGCCGGGCATGGTGGCGCATGCCTGTAGTCCCAGCTACTCGGGAGGCTGAGGCAGTAGGATCGCTTAAGCCCAGGAGTTTGAGGTTGCTGTGAGCTAGGCTGACGCCACGGCACTCACTCTAGCCCGGGCAACAAAGTGAGACTCTGTCTCAAAAAAAAAAAAAAAAAAAAAAGAATATTTTTGTGGGATGTGGAATCATTTTAGGTGTTCAATCCAACAAATGTAATTTTCAAGAGAAGACTACCATGTGAATGAGATTTTTCCCACAAGAGGGTTTAATCTATGCTTGTAACACAGAAGAGTTTTAATGCTTTTGAATTCTGCTAATTTTTATAGAAAGCCTCTCGTTAAAAACAATTTAGTTGACTAGCCCAACAAGAGAAATAAAAACAAACTCATAGAGCAACTGCAAAGAATTCTTATAAGTCTTTTAAGAAAATGAGAGGAAACATATTTCACAGAATTGCTGGTAAGATAATTTATTACCATGTTCAGAGGAAAAAGTGTTTTACACAACATCTTAGTCATATGCTCAATGTTGACTGAATTCATAAAACCTAATAGAGCATTTTATTCCACAAACCATAAAACAAAAAGTTTCCAGTTGTCTACACATGCTTATTGGGCATGATCTATAATGTCACATGATTTTATCAGCCCAAAATCCACAAAACTTGGCAGACACCAGAGAATCTTAGAGTTAGAAGGGTCCCCAGATATGCTGTCTACACCAGCATTTCGCAGACCCTCCCTGACAGAGAGACAGACAGACATCCTGCTTCCATGTGAACACGGTCAGGACTGTAAGAGTTTGATGAAGGTCATCTGGTCTAGGCTCCACCTTCTGGAGCTGTGACCACCTGCAACACCATTCCCAGAGCTTTGGAAAGAGAAGGTGGCCTGTTTCAGGCTTCCTTGAAGCTCTCTATCTACAATTTAAATCCCCTTTCTGTCTTTTATGGAGAAATTCATTTGGACTTTTCTCTTGAATCACCAGCTACTCAGCTGCTCTCCAGAGTGGTCTTCTTTAACCTCCCTTAAGTTGCCCCATAACCTTTCTTCATAGTTCCTCAAGGCAGTGTAATAGAAAGAAAATGGGACTAAGAGTCAGGGGAATAGGGTTAAACACACTGTAAATTAAGCTCTGTGCCTTTGGGCAACAGCAATAATGATAATCACCACCTTGGTGCTCCTCACCACTATTTATTAACAAACTGTTATAGCCAGGTCCTGTACCAAACATTAAAGATATATATATATATATGTATATATGTAGATATATATATATGTAGATATATATATATATATTTAGTTAATCCTAACAGCAATCATTCGAAGCAAGTTTTGTTATTCCTTTTTGCAAATGAGGAAACTGAGGCACAAAGAGATGGGGCAAGTTGTCTGATCACACGTTTAGGAGGTGAAGGAGTTATATTGTTTCAGGTCCCTTTCTTCCTATGTGACTGTTACCTTACCTAGAAATAAGTAGACTGACATTAAATGATTTTCCCTGTCAGCTCTAGGATTTTATAATTTTATGACTCTAATTTGCTTCTAGCTTTGTCATAAGCCTAAATTACAAACTTGCTATGAATCCTTTTAGGGCTTAGAATTCTAAAAATCCTATTAATGCAAGGCACTACTGACATTTTGGACTGGGTAATTTTTAGTTGGGGGCCTGTCCTATGCATCATAGCACACTTAGCAGCATCCCTGGCCTCTACTCACTACTCACAAGATTCCTGTAGTCAAGACAATCAAGAATGACTCCAAGCATTGCCAAATGTCTCCAGTTGACAACCACTGTATTAATATACTCTCTTATCCTTGGATAATTTGCGTTGCTTTTCTCAATCTCCTTTTCAATAATATGCAGCAAAACAAAAACTACAGTTAAAAAATAATGTAAAATTCATAGATGATGTCATGTATCTCTGTGGCATCGGTCGTGATTTCTCCTTTCATGTTCCTGATGGAAGTTATTAGAGATTTTTCTTTTCTGCTCTTGGTTAGTCTAGCCAGTGGTGTGTCTATTTTGTTTATCTTTTCAAAGAACCAAATTTTTGTTTTATTAATTTCCCTTATAGTATTTTTGTTGTCCTTTTCATTTAATTCTGATTTGATCTTAATAATTTCTCTCCTTCTGCTGGGTTTGGGTCAGTCTGTCCTTTCTCCAGCTCTTTGAGTCTATTCATTAAGTTGTCTATTTGTAAGTTTTCTGTCTTTTTGAAATAGGCATTTATGGAAATGAATTTTCCTCTCAGGACTGCTTTAGCTGTGTCCCATAGATTTTGATAAGTTGTGTCTCCTTTGCCATTTAATTCAAAGAATGTTTTCATTTCTGACTTGATTTCTTCCTTTACAAAATAGTTGTTCAGGAGAAGGTTGTTTAGCTTCCATGACTTTGAGTAGGAATGAGAGTTTCTGTTAGGGTTCATTATTACTTTTATTTCACTGTGATCCGAGAAGATGCATGGTATGATTTCTATTTTTTTAAATTTTTTAAGACATGCTTTATGTCCTAGGATATGGTCAATCTTAGAGAATGTCCCGTGAGCTGATAAGAAGAATGTATATTCAGTGGATTTTGGGTAGAATGTCTGTAAAATCTTTATGCACACAAATTGGAAAATGAGGAGGAAATGGACAAATTTTTAGAAACACACAGCCTTCCCAAGCTCAATCAGGATGAAATAGAATTCCTGAATAGACCAACATCAAGAACTGAAATTGAAACAGCAATAAAAAACCTTCCCAAAAAGAAAAGCCCTGGTCCAGATGGGTTCACACCCGAATTTTACCACACATACAAAGATGAACTGGTGCCCATCCTACATAAACTATTCTCCAATATCGAGAAGGATGGAATTCTCCCCAACACATTTTATCAAGCCAATATAACATTGATACCAAAACCAGGAAAGGACGCAACAATAAAAGAAAACTACAGACCAATTTCTCTCATGAACATAGATGCAAAAATTCTCAATAAAATTCTAGCAAATCATATCCAAGTGCTTATTAAAAAAATAATTCATCACGACCAAGTAGGCTTCATCCCAGAGATGCAAGGGTGGTTCAACATACGAAAATCTATAAATGTAATTCACCACATAAATAGAAGCAAAAATAAAGACCATATGATCCTCTCAATAGATGCAGAAAAAGCATTTGACAAAATTCAACACCATTTTATGATAAGAATGCTTAACAAAGTAGGCATAAATGGGACCTACCTAAAAATGATACAAGCCATATATGACAAACCCACAGCCAACATCATACTGAATGGGGAAAAACTGAAAGCATTCCCACTCAGAACTGGAACCAGACAAGGCTGCCCACTGTCCCCATTACTTTTCAACATAGTATTGGAAGTCCTTGTGAGAGCTATCAGGCAAGAGAGCAGAATCAAGGGTGTCCAAATAGGGACAGAAGAGATCAAACTCTCACTCTTTGCTGATGACATGATGTACCTGGAAAACCCCAAGGACTCAACCAAGAGACTCCTGGAATTAATTAATGAATTCAGTAAAGTCTCAGGTTACAAAATCAATACACACAAATCAGAGGCATTCATATATGCCAATAACATTCAATTGGAGAACCAAATTAAGGACTCAATACCCTTCAAAATAGCAACAAAGAAAATAAAATATTTAGAAATATATTTAAGTAAAGAGGCAAAGGACCTCTATAGAGAGAACTATGAAACACTTAGGAAGGAAACTGCAGAACACGTAAATAGGTGGAAAACCATACCATGCTCATGGATTGGAAGAATCAACATTGTTAAAATGTCTATACTACCCAAAGTAATCTATAGATTCAATGCAATTCCTATTAAATTACCAATATCATTTTTCACAGATTTAGAAAAAATAATTATACACTTTGTATGGAATCAGAGAAGACCCCGTATAGCAAAAGCAATTTTAAGCAATAAAAACAAAATGGGAGGTATTAATTTGCCAGACTTCAAAACATACTACAAGGCTGTGGTTCTTAAAACTGCCTGGTATTGGCACAAGTGCAGGGACACAGACCAGTAGAAAAGAACAGAAAATCCAAATATAAAACCATCCTCATATAGCCATCTAATCTTTGACAAAATAGACAAAAACATACTCTGGGGACAAGAATCCCTATTTAATAAATGGTGCTGGGAAAACTGGATAGCCACATGTAGAAGACTGAAACAGGACCCGCAGATTTCACCTCTCAGAAAAATCAAATCACGGTGGATAACAGATTTAAACCTTAAATGGGAAACGATTAGAATTCTAGAAGAAAATGTAGGAAAGACTCTTACAGACATTGGTCTAGGCAAAGAATTTATGAAGAAAACCCCTAAGGCAATCACAGCAACAACAAAAATAAATGAATGGGACCTGATTAAATTAAAAAGCTTCTGCACAGCCAAAGAAACAGTCACGAAAATAAACAGACAGCCTACAGAATGGGAAAAAATTTTCGCATACTACACATCAGATAAAAGACTGATAACAAGAATCTATTTAGAACTCAGGAAAATCAGCAAGAAAAAAATCAAACAATCCTATCAAAAAGTGGGCAAATGACATGAATAGAAATTTTTCAAAAGAAGATATAAGAATGGCTAACAAACATGAAAAAATGCTCAACATCCCTAATCGTCAGGGAAATGCAAATCAAAACCACAATGAGATATCACTTAACTCCGGTGAGAATTGCCTTTATCAAAAAATCCCAAAACAACACATGTTGGCATGGATGCTGAGAGACAGGAACACTCATACACTGCTGGTGGGACTGCAGACTAGTGCAACCCCTGTGGAAAGCATTATGGAGATACCTTAAACAGATTCAAGTAGACCTACCATTCGATCCAGCAATCCCATTATTGGGCATATACCCAGAAGAACAAAAGTCATTCTATAACAAAGACACCTGTACCCGAATGTTTATAGCAGCACAATTCACAATCACAAAGATGTGGAAACAACCCAAGTTCCCATCAATCCACGAATGGATTAGTAAACTGTGGTATATGTATACCATGGAGTATTACTCAGCTATAAGAAATAACGGTGATACGACATCTCTTTGGTTCTCCTGGAGAGAGTTGGAACCCATTATATTAAGTGAAGTATCCAAAGAATGGAAAAACAAGCATCACATGTACTCACCAGAAAATTGGTTTCCCTGATCATCACCTAAATGCACATCAGGGAAGGATACTAATTGGATATCAGACTGAGGCGGGGGGTGGGGGGAGGGGATGGGTGTATGCCTACATGATGAGTGCTTTGCGCACCGTCTGGGGAATGGTCATGCTTGAAGGTGCTGACTCAGGGAGGTGGGGGGTGGGGGGAGGGGATGGAGGTATGACCACATGTTGAGTGCCAGGTGCACTGTCTGGAGAATGGACACGCTTGAGGCTCTGACTCAGGGAGATGGGCGGGACACAGACAATGTATATAACCTGAGCTTTTGTACCCCTATGAAGAGCTGAAATAAAAAAAAATAATAATAAAAAAAAATAATGTAAGCATTGCTTGTTGGATCTTGAATGTCACAAAAATATTTTCACATTGTTGTTCCTTAAAAAAATATACATATTCATGTGTTCATTTCAACATCTGGTCAACCCTCTATATACAAGCTATGTGTACATTGATAGAGATGTCTATGTATGAGAGGGGGAATGATCAGGCATTTGGTGGGAGATGTATTAACAACCTGCTACAGATCAGAAGTAGAGACTATTAAGGTGAAAACGGAAATTAAAGGTATTTTGTTTGTTTATTTGTTATATCTCCGTAGTTTGAGCTACTTTACTACAAAAGTCTCTAGTACAATAAAATCATAAAACCAAAAATCAACAATTGAAAAAAAAAAAGCAAACTAATCTCAAGGGAAACCTACACTAAGGAAAGCTACTTTTAATTAAGCACGGGTTTTAACTCTAAATTTTACAGTAGCCTAGGCAAAAAAAATTTTTAAATATGGATTATGGAGCTTTCATTATTCAAGGAAGCATACCAGAGAGACTTATTCCAAGCATTGAAAAAAACAGAATTTACCAAGACAGGCTGGTAAAGAAGATGTTAAACAATATAATGGTTAAAGCTGTCTCTTTAATTTTATAAAAAACACAGAAATAGCGGTGGCTCATGCCTGTAATCCTAGCACTCTGGGAGGCCGAGGCGGCCGGATCGTTTGAGCACAGGAGTTCGAGACCAGCCTGAGCAAGAGTGAGACCCTATCTCTACTAAAAATAGAAAGAAATTATATGGACAACTAAAAATATATATAGAAAAAATTAGTAGGGCATGGTGGCACATGCCTGTAGTCCTAGCTACTCGGGAGGCTGAGGCAGGATGATCACTTGAGCCCAGAAGTTTGAGGTTGTTATGAGCTAGGCTGATGCTAAGGCACTCGAGCCTGGGCAACAGAGTGAGACTCTGTCTCAAAAAAAACAAAACAAAACAAAAACCCAAAAAAACAAAAACAACAAAAAACACAGAAATATTCTTTATACTTCCATTACTCAAAATACAAATTCTCAAAAATATGGGACCATTGTCCTGGCCATCTCTCTTCCTCACTTTGTAAGCTCCATATGGGCAAGGTCCACTTCTAGGACAATCTATACTCTGCACCTGGAACAAAGTAGGCGCTCACTAAATTTTGCTGAAAGAAAGGAAGAAGGAAAGTAAGAAGCAAGGAGGTATGGGAAAAGAGAATCCTTGTTTATCCCATGTGGTTCCCTTGGCCAGATCTGACCATTTTTAACTTTAACCATACACACTTACCATAAATCTTCAGTGGTTGGCTGCCCTAATGGCTGTAACTTACTGCTTTTTCTTTTAAACCATCCCACATCTATCACCTTTTTCTCAGTCGAACCACTGTAACCCTCACTCTCAATTTAAGTTCTTGACTAGAGCCACACCCAGCTACAAGGAGAGGAGACAGGACTCCAGTCTGACCACATGACTCTAGTCTGACCAGTCAGAGCATCAAATTCCCCTGGTGAAAGTCACTGGTTCAGGGAAGAGTACATAATTTAGTCAGAAACTGTAAGACTTAGCGGGAAACTTGTTGGGGCTGCTAAGAGCATGGCGTCTTTTCTACTGTTCTGAAACCTAGGCGGATGTGGACCTGGCACTGTAAACGTCTATTTTGCTACCATAGAGCAGCAGTGCCCAACCTTTTTTGGCACCAGGGACCAGGGACTGGTTTCATGGAAGATAATTTTTCCACGGTCTGGGGAAGGTAGGGACAGTTTGACACACCTCTCGCTGTGTGTCCCCACCCCCTCCTAAGTTTAATGGAAGAAAATTTTTCTACGGATGAGAGGTGGGGGTAGGAGAGTTGGGTTGAGGGTGTGACAGCGTAGTGCTGTGGCCTGGTCCCTAACATGCCACTGACTGCTACTGGTTCATGGCCCTGGGGGGTTGGAGACTGCGGATAGAGAATAAAGCCATCACAAAGCTGAGCAGAGCTGAAAGAGGAAGACAGGCCATGTCCCCAAAACAGCATTTAAGATCCATGGATCCAGCTGTGCCTGAAAGAAACCAAATCTATCCCTAGACTTGCCAGGTATGTGAGAGAATACATTTTATTTTTGCTTAAGCCAGTTTGAATCAGGATTTCTGTCACTGGCAATAAAAGGCATACTAATTGACACAGCCCTTTATTTTGTTTAACTCCCTAACTGGCCTCTGACCATCTGAGGAGCCAACCAGTAGGTATTCAGTACGTGTCTGTTGGATGAATTAACTAATCAATAAATAAACTCTGAGAGCAGGAAATCAAAGAGATGTACTAAAGATAAGTTATGGGTCTAGAAAATAGAAAGAGGCCAGGAGTAATACAAATATGAAGTCATGAGGGTAGATGAGCCAGATCAAGGATCAAGAATAGTTACAACAGGATTGCTGTTCTGTGGATTTGGGTCACCACAGGTTAAGTCCCATTGGCTCAAACATAACATCTGCATGTATGAAATGACATACTGAGCTTGAGTAGTCTGAATTTGACTCCTAATCCAGTAGGAGCCCCCCTCCCGGCCCCCAGAATATGAGCCAAGACCCCTGGAGTCCTGGGTTGGTTTGTAGGGCAGAGACCATGAAGCTGAAGGTGTCTAAGAGCGAGCATGTGAAGATGAGATTGAAAGCCAGATAGAAGGTCCAACCAAGGCTTCAATCTTAAGGGAATGGACATAGAAACAAAGTCCAACTCTGAGGCACTGGCCCTAAAACCAGACTTTCTGACAGCCTCCTGCTGATGAAGGTGGAGGCTGGAGAGTGGTCATGAACCACAGGAACACAGCTGCAGGAAAGGTTCTGCTAAGCTCCTAAGGCCGTGGATGAAGCCAGAGAACTGAAGGCCTCTGTCAAAGCTGGGCTGGCTCGGCCAGGCTGCCTATATGGAGGTCACAGGTTCTGTCAAAATCAGCACTTCCATTTATATAATAGGATATTGGCTCCACTATGTAGACAGGTAAGTGGGGGAGATGAAGAAGGGGGAAAACAATGACATGTAGGAATGGTCAGGAGATACAGGAAGAAGAGAAGCTTGGTTGTAAGTAAGGCCTACGAGGAAACAAACTCAGGTAAGGTGCTTTAGAATGGTTAGAGGGATAAGAGGAAAACCACAAGGTCACTTGCCCCCTAAAACTATGTCAAAGATGATGAAATGATCAATAATGTTTCTCCAGAAAATCTACAAAGAAAGAGAGAAGAGATCTTCAGATCTGGCCAAGAGAAGAGCAATGGAAACCTCAGAGATGGCTATTTCAGTGAGTCATTGGGCTGGAATACAGGGCAAAGGGAGAGTGAGCATGCTCTTGGGAGAGGGGACAAGCTAAGTAGGGTTAGGGAAAAGCTTTATGGAATGGAATGTGATCTATATGTGAACATAAAGATAGGTGGGAACAAATGGATGGTGAGGAAGGAAATGATTATACAGAAAAGGATGAGTTCTTTCAACACCAGGAACAAAGAGTAAGAATTGAGAGTATTTGGTTTATGAGGTTGGTTTGGGAAAAACTGTACTTTCTGAGAACGTGATAAAGGATAACAATGGTGGCACAGGAAGTATGCCTTCTTTTTAAATATTAATAATTTCTCAGTTCAATGTGAAAATTACAAAGAAGCACAAAGAAGAAAGCAATCTTAATCTCACTGATCTGTTAACATTTTGGTATATTCCCTTCTAATGTATGTCTTTGTATACTTATATTCTAACATAAAGTATGTTCATATATGCACATATGCAATTGTGAGAGCTGATATGTAAATATTATAAAGTTATTTTTAGTTATATTTCTGTTTGTTTTTAAAGTATTTTAAAAATCCATGATTTTTAATGACTGTATATATTTAATCTTATCAGTATTTCATAATTCATTTAACCACTCCCTTGTTAATGGAAATGGCTATTGTTAGAAATCTAGGCTGACTCCTGTTTTTTTTTTTTTTGCTATTCTAAATCATGTTGTTATGAACATCTTTATATATAAACCTATTTTAATTTTTCATTGAACTATGTTCCATAGTTCTTGCTGACTGGGAAGTTAGAAGAAATAGCTTCAAGGATTTAAAGAAGTTGTAGAAAGTTTAATAAAACAATCATTATGGATCAAGGATGCATCTGTTTTGTTTTGTTTTGTTTTGTTCCTGTCTAGAATCTGTGTAAGCAATTTCCCACTGTATGAGTTGTGGTAGTAGGCAGAGCCCCTCTTTCATGGCAGAAGTACGATACTCCTTTCTAGGCCCCCTTAGGGCTAGTAAATGGGCCAGTGACTTGGGCAGATGTCTCTGCCTAGATCTGACTGGAAGCAAGTGGTAGAGAAGCAGGGCTGGAGGAGAATCTGCCCTGGTGGCAAAGGTGCTACTGGCAAGGTCCAGCACCCAGCGCCAGTGGTGCCAGCTGCAGCATCCACTGTCCAGCAGTGTTCCCTGGAACTAGCTCTGGCCATGGAATTTTGGCCATGGTTCTAGCTGCTCAGCTCCCACTTTGTCCCTCTGTGTTTTTTAAGCCAACTTCATTAGCATTCCTGGCCATTCTGAGAGTTTTCAACAGCTTTTCACTAAATTCTTTTTCTGTTTCAGTCAGCCAGAGTGGATTTCTATGGTTTGCTACCAAGAACGCTAACTAATATGGGAGGAACAAAGATTTCTGAGAGCAGCAAGTGCAGAGTCAGAGAAGGAATGGATTGCATCAGAACAGTCACAGATTTCCGCAGGCAGAGCTAAAGCACTGGATCACTGGACAGGAAGCAAACAGGGCAAAACATGGATGAGGATCACAAACCAAAAAGAGACCGGGGCCAGGCACGATGGCTCACATCTGTATTCTAGCACTTTGGGAGGCTGAGGTGGGAGGATTGCTTGAGGCAGGAGTTTAAAACCAGCCTGAGCAACATAGCAAGACCCTTATCTATACAAAATATTAAAACACACACACACACACACACACACACACACACACACACACACACACACACACACAGACTGGGTAAGTGCTCCAGGGTAAGGAATGGACAAGCAAAAGGCCTCATCCAAGAGAGGAGGAGGGCAAGAGCAGTGGGCTGAAAGCCTCAGAAAACTGGCCAGAGAAGCACCTGAGAGTAATGAAGTAAAGAAGAAAACGCAGTTGGAGGGCAGGTGGTGTATAACATGTAGAAGTCATAGTCAAGGGACTGGAAGGCTAGGGTGAAGCCCAAGGAAAGGCAGTGCTGGATGTCAGCGATCAGTGGAGGTGAACAGCCGGAAGGAAAAAAGGATGTGCAACAGATGGGAATGACATATTCACTTGGCTCACATGATGGTACATTGTATTTCTCCTTTGTTATGTATATTTAATCATCTGAATAGTAACAGTTACACAGAAACATCTAAATATCAAGACCAACATGAAATAACCAGATAAATCCTAAACACTTGAATCATCAACTATTTATGAACCTCGAGGTCTCTTACATTCTATTGCTAACACAGAATTTCCAGAGTTGCCATCATTGTGTACACAGCATTTTGAGTTCTACTTTTCCACTAAGATAACTACTTCCCTTCCATGTTTCTACACAGGCTTTAGTTGCTCCACTGAGTGAACATGTCACAGTCCATCTGGCCACTTTCCTGTTTCTCTCTTTTTTTACTGTATTTTATTTTTTTACTCATCACTATACCAACAAGGATCCCATTTCTCTTTTCTCAGGCATAGCTTTCATCCTTTTTCAAACCCCTCAAGAAGGTTAACTAAGTTATCACTTCTTTGTATCTAGTCTAATGCACTAGTGTTTTAAGGATACTGAATTTATTGCTGGTTCCCCAAATATTAGTTACTTGCCCTTTGCTTGGTGACAACTCAGAAAAACTGTTCTCAATTTAATCAAATAACTGAGAAGAACAGTGTAAACTTTGGTCCTGTAAGATCTTGCCCCATTGATAAGTTCCCTATACTGATACTCTATCACTGATTACTTCCGTTTGGTCAGAATATTCCTGCTCATTGTGCATTCACATAATCCATCAACAGGCTGATTAATGATGGTGACTATGGGCCACGGCTTTGCAATCACGAAGACCAGTGTTGGCTGCTTAATAGCAATGTGATCTGGGGCAACTCATTTATCCATTCCATGTCTCAGTTTCCCCATTCATGGATTCATTCATCCAAGAAATATTTTATTGAGCAAAGGGAATATGCCAGGTACTGTTCTGGGCACTAGGGAGGTATCAGTGAACAAAGGTCCCTCCCCTTACAAAGTTTACATTCCAGTGGGTAGAAAGAAAATAACATGCATAGAGTCATGTGTTGTTTAACAACGAGCATACTTTCTGAGAAATGCATCATTAGGTGATTTCATTGTTATACAAACATCAAAGAGTGTCCTTACACAAAGCTAGACAGTATAGCCTACTACACGCCTAGGCTGTATGATAGCACCCATTGCTCCTAAGCTGTAAACCTGTATAACATGTTATTGTACTGAATACTGTAGGCAATTATAACACAGTGGTTAAGTATTTGTGTATCTAAACATATCTAAATGTAGAAAAGGTACAATAAAAAAAGATATAAAAGAAAAAAAGATAAAACATATACCTGTATAGGGCACCACTTACTGTGAATGGAGCTTGCAGGCCTGGGTGAGTCACTGAATGGGTGATGTGAGTGAATGTGAAGACCTGGGACATTACTGTACACGATTGTGGACTTTATCAACACTATACTTAGGCTACACTAAATTTATGAAAAGATTTTTCTCCCTTCAATAATAAACCATGTTAGCTTCTGTAACTTTTTTACTTTATAAATTTTTAACTTTTTTAGTTTTTTTAAATAATACTTAGCTTAAAGCACACATCGTACAGCTGAACAAATATATTTTCTTTCTTTATATCCTTATTCTATAAGGATTCTTTATATCCTTATTTACTGTTTAAACTTTTTTGTTAAGAACTAAGACACAAACACGGGGCAGGATCATTAATATCACTGTCTTCCACCTTCCCATCTTGTCCCACTGGAAGGTCTTCAGGGGCAATAACATATATGGAACTGTCACCTTCTATGATAACAATGTCTTCTGGAATACCTCACTTGCCTGAGGCTGTTTTAGAATTAACTTTTTTTTTTTTAACAAGTAGGAGTACGCTCTAAAATAATGATAAAAGCATAGTATAGGTAAATATATAAACCATAAACATTTATCATCAAATATTATGTACTGTACTGAATTATAAATGCTATACTTCTATATGGCTGGCAGCACAGTAGGCTTGTTTACCAGTGCTACATTAGGACAGCTACAACATCACTAGGAAATAGCAATTTTTTAGCTCCTTTATAATCATATGGGACTATTGTCGTATATGTGGTCTGTTGTTGGCTGAAATGTCTTTATGAAGTGCTGGCTGTACATACAAATATAAAATATTAGGAAGGATAAGGAAGCAGGGTGATAAGGACAAAGAAGGTCTTTCCGAGGAAGTGACTTGTGAGCAGATGTCTGATGAACTGGTATGGTATTTTGGGTAGGAGCACATATCCATTAGAGCAAGAGGCAGCAAAGAGGACGCTGTAGATTTTGTGGACGGCGAATTACTGAGGGCCAACGAAAGAGTCTGGGGAGTGGGGGAGGAGTGGGAGCTTGAGGCAGATTACAGGTACACAGAAAGGTTCTGCCGACCGCAAGGGTTTGAACATCTTGTGGTGAATAATGTAAACAAAGATGTAGGGCAGGATGGGATTGGTCCTGCTGGTTCTCAGGGAAGGTAGATAATCAGTTCTAGCATATTCTCTTCTTGGGAGTCTATAGTGTTAAAGTGGAAAATGTCAGGGATGGGGAATGATAACCTGACCAGAAGCAAATACAACACAGGGCAAACAGTATCTACTGTGGAGATTAAATAAGATAATGTATGTAAAGCATTTAACACAGAGCTCAACAAATGGTAGTTATTATTACTATCCATCTAAGAGTAAGCAGTAGGATGCTATGGCATCTTCCAAACTTTAAGAGTACTGTGTGGAACAAAGGCCACACAGAGATGCAAAGAGACTACATGGGCTGCACCGACCTTGTCCTCAAGGCCTGTCACTCTGTCATGGGCATGGCATTGACCTGGCATGACTTATCCTACCCTTCAGAGAAAACCTGATAACAGTACCCTCACCATGAATTTTGGTTTCTTTATCTTCCAGTCATATTTTTTGCCCTGTCCAATCTATTCCAAGTGATATATATTAATATAAAAACAAACGACAGAAAGAGCCTGATTACCAAGAGTGGTATTTTCTGGATTTCTATGGACAGTGGATGACTGAAGCATTCCTGAGCTTCCCCTGCTCTGCATCTGCAGTGCCCTTGTAGTATACTTCTGAGCCTGTGGCCAAATGGCCTTGAAGGTCCGTAGCCTTAACATGGTGAACAAGCCTGAGCTTGTCTATTTCAAGACAAGAGCCGGCTATTTTGCCCTTGTATGGGAAACTAGACTTCCCAACTACTTGTGACCATTTTGACTGTTTGGGTTTGGGCTGAGCTACACGAGTAGCTAAATAAGTGGCATAGACATCCAGACATCAGGCTCCAATGTCCCATGTACAACTCAGGGTGCCCGACCATGGTTTTTTTTTTTTTTTGAGACAGAGTCTCACTCTGGTGCCCAGGCTAGAGTGCCATGGTGTCAGCCTAGCTCACAGCAACCTCAAACTCCTGGGCTCAACAATCCAACTGCCTCAGCCTCCCGAGTAGCTGGGACTACAGGCATGTGCCACCATGCCCGGCTAATTTTTCTATATATATTTTTAGTTGTCCAGCTAATTTCTCTCTCTTTTTTTTTTTTTTTAGTAGATACAGGGTCTCGCTCTTGCTCAGCCTGGTCTCGAACTCCTGAGCTTGAGCAATCCTCATGCCTCGGCCTCCCAGAGTGCTAGGATTACAGGCGTGCGCCACCGCGCCCGGCCGCCAACCGTGGTTTTGATGCAGTCAGTAACATCCTACAGATCCAAGGCTCTACATAGCCTGGACGCTCCACGCATGTTCATGGCCACTTCTCGACTGAACCGTCAGGGAAGGCATAAGAGCTCACAGGTTGCCAGTACCCACACTGGGCTGGTATTTCATTTCCCTGCCCTGATGTTCTGTCATAAAAAATAAATACATAAATAAAATAAAAACCTAAAAATTTTTTTGTTGGAATGGTCAGGCCATGCCTGCTTAGCACCATCACTGACAATCATTGTTAGGCCAACCAAACTGTTTTTTCAACCTTCCTGGCTGTTCCTACTTTCAGCTAAGGAAACTGAATCTTTTAGTTTTCCTGTTCTCTGGACCAAATGATCAGGGTGATGATTTCCTGCCTTCTTGATCTTCTTTTTGTTTTCATTGTATTTTCAACCCTCTGAAACGTTTTCATGGAGGTCTTTGAACTCTACTAATCCAGTATTTTTTCCTTTTGTTTTCCCAAACCCTGTATTAAGCAGCTCTCTCAGAAGCATAGATAGCTAGAGCTAGATGCAGCCTCAGGGAATCATTTAGTTCAATCCCTTCCCTTCAGCTTAAGGAGGAAGGGATGTTGCAGAATTACCTCATTTAAACTTTAGAACAGCCCTGAGAGGTAGGGGTTGCTATCTTCATTTTTTCAGACAAGGACACTAAAGTACAGAGAAATTAAGTGTCCTGAACAAGACCATACAGCTAAGTTAGTGACTGAGTTGAAACTCAAACCTAAGTTTTTTTTTGAAGACTAGACCAGGGTTCTCTACTCCACCATACTGGCCCCGGCTTGGGCCTGACAACCAGACCCAGCGTTAGTTAGAAATGGGCTTAAGGCAAGGGTACCCCAGGGGAGATTATGACACAGAATTTAATTAAAGTCAATTGTTATTAAACTTTCATAGCTTTAATAAAGAAATCAATGGCAGACTGTAACATACTATTAGACTAAAATGGATTAGGAAAACTTTTTAGCAGAGAAAATGGTGCAATGGTTAATATTTTCAAAAGAAAAGGGAGTATCCTTTCTAAACAGGAAGAACTGGCTTGAATCCAAAGTAATTACATAACTCTTAACTTCTGTTAAGGCACCCTCTTAAGCAGGTAAGTGATATTTTCCCTGTGACCCTTCCCCAATTTTTGTACACGTCCCTATGTATTATATTTCTATCATGCTGAACTGAAAATTGGTCAGCAGTTTTCCTCATTTTATGTGCAGGCTGTTTTTGTAGTATAAAAAAAAGCTTCAGAATTTTTATAGAGGATTATCTGATTCCTTAATTCTGAGTCAAAAGGATATATAAGAATACTTGTTTATGAGATTCTGGTCCTCTGTGTGTGTGTGTGTGTGTGTGTGTGTGTGAGAGAGAGAGAGAGGTAGAGAGAGACAGAGGGAGGGAGAGATACAAGAATAGAAAGGGATAGGCACATACATATACTCGAAGACAATGAAACAGAGGCAAGAATATAGAATTTGAGATGCATTAAGTAGCTGTACTCTTGGTGTGGTTAAAGAACACAGCATTTGGAGCCAAGTTTGAATTCCACACCTTAGATAAGCGGTCAAGGTCCTCTAAAGAACATGTGCTCTGTGCATTCAGGTGTTCAAAGGTTGTTTTCCTTTAACTGTCCATCATGCATTTTCCCAAGTCCTAGCAATGGTGCACCTGACCCCTATCAAGAACACGCAGAAGCAGAATGACACTGCTTGTCAAAATCTGGAGTGTTTTTGAGTTTTTTTTTTTTTTAATTGACTTCAAGTTTAGCTGAGTGATGTTAAGAATGCATGGCTGCACTAATGACTTACTATAGACTCAAAAGGCAGGAGCATTGGTAGAATCTGAGGGAAGCAATGAGTTTATCTATCTAGAGAGGACCCTGCTGAAACCACCTAGCAGAGAAGTGACTATGCTAGTGCTTCTCAGGCCTCCACATCACATTCACCCAGGGGTACTTATCAAAAATGTAGATTCTTTCTAAATCAGAATCCCTGGGTCTAGGGCCCAGGAATATGAATTTCAAAGAAGCTCCCAGATGATTCTGGTGCACATCAGAGCTTGGAAATCTTTGATCTACACTATAGGAAGGTGGCTAGCAATCTTCAGGCATGGTGCCCCTCCTTACTACAAAAGAAGATTGTGTGTACTAAAGGAGAAAGCAGTGAGGAGAAGGAGGCGTGGGTACTGGTGATCTGCCAAAAGCCGTTCTCTCTCTCGTCCTGCTCAAAACCACATTAGGGGCAAGCAGCACAGCTGAACCCATCTGGAAGGGCTTTTCAGTGAGCCTGAGGCTCCTAAGAGCAGAGAGAACTGACAGATATTGGGGGACTCAGCCGGAATGTTCCTCCATCTGTGGGTTAGACTTACAGAGTCATCTCCTAGAAAGCAAGTATTCCTGGGGTAAGTCTTATCTGAAGGACTAGAAGTTAGCTTCTTAATTATCTGTTAATGCTTTTAAAAGGAGTAGTTAACAGCATCCTGAGAATATGGACAAGATGGTATATAGGGAGTCACTTGAGGGTAGGAAGACAGAAAGATAATACGGAGGTGGCAAGTGGCAAGGCACCATACCCCCTGCCACTCAAAGTCATCTTGGCTGCCAAGATGTCCCATCCCATCCCTGCTAAAAGAGCACAAGCAGGAATGGTTTGCTGCACATGCTTGGCATTATAATCTGGGTCTTTGGGGATGTGGAGGCTGGATAAGCAGGGCCTCACTGGAGGGGCTCAGTCTGTCAGTAGCACCAGAGTGAAGCCTCTCCCAGAGTAGTCTTTTTTTTTTTGAGACAGGGTCTCACTCTGTTGCCTGGGCTAGAGTACAGTGGTGTCATCATAGCTCACTGCAACCTCAAACTCCTGGGTTCAAGCAATCCTCCTGCCTCAGCCTCCCAAACAGCTGGGACTACAGGCTCGCACCACCATGTCTGGCTAGTTTTTTTCTATTTTTGGTAGAGTTGGGTCTTGCTCTTGCTCAAGCTGGTTTTGAACTCCTGGCCTCAAGCAATCCTCCCACGTTGGTCTCCCAGAGTGCTGGGATTACAGGCATAAGCTGCCTTGCCTGGCCCCAGAGTAGTCATAAACAGAGGGGCAGCAAGTTTTAATCCAGCAGGTAATCTGGGAAACAACTTGCCTGACCAAAAGCCAAATTTTGTCAAGGAAAAGATTCTTAGCCAGTATGGTGAGAATACTAAACCTCTAGGTTTTCCAATTCAAATATGGACCCTCCTGTTTCTTGAAACAATAGTTTTTGCCTAATTGCAACAAGATGGGGTATTTGAGGTGTTAAAAGTCCAGGGAAAAGACAGCGGTGAAAGCATGGGCTCTGGAGTCAGACTGCCTGGGACCGAATCCTGGCTCTACCATTTCCTACCTGTGCGACCTGGGTGGGTTATCTCACCTCTCTGTACCTCAGTTTCCTCATCTGTAAAACGGGGATTAAGTGAGGTAAGGTCTGCAAAAGCACTTAGATCCTGTATCTGTTGCTGTTATTATTCTTAGTTTCTCTGCCTAGGGCTGGCTCACAACAAATACCAAAAGACAGGTCTTGGAGCCGAAGGGGAAGGAGAATCGTTGTGGCATCTGTATGGTTGACGTTCTTTCAAGATTGACAGTGGCTCTTTTGACTAAATTATAGTCTTCCCTCCTCCCCCAAATCCTGCTGAGGGAATTGCTGGGCCGCAGTCCAGGCATCTTCTGTTGGGGCAGCAGGTTCTCAGGTTCTCATGAAGAGCCTTTTAAGGGAAAAAGAGGTGGGATGGCAGGAGGGAGAATAAACCACTATTTTGTGTAGTTCAGCTAACCGGGCAAATAACATAACCAAGTTATTTACAGCAGGGCTTCTCAGGGTAAGATTTAAAATAAAAATTCTGTTGGAGAATGCAGACAATCCATTCTAGGGTGTAAAATGGAAATATCTCAGCCAGGATTAAATTACGCTTCCTGAGTCTAACAGAGCGTTTCCAGGGAGAGGAGGCGCCACGCGGCCTTCATTGCCACTCGCCCATTGTTGCCGTGCCTCCCACCTCCGCTGGCCGGCTAACCCATTCAGCCTTCCCTGCCAGCCCACCATGGTGTGAGTCTTTGAAACAGAGACTGGGTCTGAAAGCAAAACCCGGCTCCCTTTGGTTGGGGACAGTGTTGGCAATGGGAAGTGTGGAAGGGAACTGGGGCGAGGCACTCACATACATGACAGACACTAACTTTAAATCTCATGTTAATTATAAGCAAATGTGTTATGATCCACATCGTAATTCTAAAAAGTACCACCAGCCCATCACTCTGTGTTGTCTCATCTATATGACTTTACTGAGAAATTCATTCATGAATTCAATCGTTATGGCCTGAGCAGAAGGGCAGCACAGTACAATGATTATAGATGCTGTCATCTCAGGCTATCTGGGTTTGAATCCTGTCTCTCCCACTTAGCCATCAGACTTTGGGCAAGTCAGTTTTCCTTCTTGTGCCCCATTGTTTTTATTTACAAAATGAGGATAAAATTGGCAAGTAACTAACTCACAGGGTTGCTGTGAGGCTTAAATATGTGTAAGGTATTACAGTGGTACCTGGCAATTTTTTTTGGCACTGGGGCTTGGGAAGATGAGTAAGCCATCAGGGAGCTTACAATCTAGAAATGTGGTTTTGCATTCAGCCCCTATCACATGCTTTGCACAAAAGCAGTACACATCAAAAGTCTCATGGAAAGCCTGCAGAAATTGCTCATTCACTGTCGGGTGTCTAGAAGTGCTGGCTAGTTTAACATCACAAAATACCTCAGAAAAAACAGTGGTTTTATACAATACCTCTACAAATAAGACCGAAACACTGTAACATGTCATTAGTTAAAAACTCCATGCTCCAGTTCTGAGAGTCTTTAAAAACTAAGAAATGGAGGGAAAAGCTTCAGTCTATAAAAGACTGGAGAAAAAAGTTTTTCATTGTTATATGTAATTACTTATAAAACTTACAGTGTACGTTCACTGTTGATATGCTCAATAATGCTCTGAGGGGCACAGAATGCTAAGTCCAATTAATCAATAAAAACTTTTAGCAAATACATAGATTAAAAGAGGTGAAAGAAAACAGCGTGGACTATTCTAAAGTCAAAGCCATAAAATCTTTCTCCTTTACTTCCTCTTCCACCCTCCAAGAAAGAATATTCACCAATCTTCTCCTGTTCACTGTTTTTAGACCCTGGTTTTAAAATCTAAAAGTTCTTGTAACATCCTATAAAAACAGACTACAAGGAAAGAGCCCATCCAAGGGATCAAATTCCCTCCATCCCAGGCAATTTAAGGCAAAAGAAGAATGCAATTTTAAAAAACCCAAAGAAAACAAAGACATAGTCCACACTATAAAAAAATCTCTAGCTAAGTATCCAATTAATAAGTACTTTCGTTAGATCTGTTTTCTGGAAAAACTGAAATGAGGCTTCATGTGCTTTATTTGAATGGTTAGATGTAATTATGCATAAGCCAGGAGAATCCATGTCATCCTGGCATTCTTGAAAGCAAGTGGGCCCCAAATGTCCCCAACACACTGACTTACTTTTCCACCCCTCCTTTTTCCTCCTCTTTCTTTCTCTCTCTGCAGTGAGTGAAAGGTGTATCTCTGTGTTAGACTATATCCTGCAGTTTTAACCAGGGGATTCCCTCTCCAGCCCCCTCCTGGGGGACTGGTCCGGCTCTTCTTACTGGCCAAATTCATGTCTCCTCTGGCTCCAACTGTCTTCCTCAGGCCAGATTCCTCCTGGTTACCCTCTAGTCCTGCTGGGGAAGGGCCTCTGGCAGCACTGTCATTTAAAATCTTATTAACATTAAGAAACAGTCCTCCAGTCTGACATATTTTCTCTCTTCTTCTCATCCAAACCCTGCCAATTCTACTCCGAAAGCCTCTCAAATCTTGGCATTGCTCTTGATCTTCACTGCCCCTACCTGGTGTGGGCCATCTCCCCCATCATCTGGTTCACCCAAGCCTCCTAGGAACATTCCCAGCCTCAGCCCCTCCTCCTCCATTTCTCTCTCCACAGTGCTGCTACGTGACTTTTCCCTACAATACAAATCTGGTCATGTCATCATTTATCTGCAATGGTTTCTTCCTGCCTTCAAAATAAAGTCCAAATATCATGGATTAAAGGTTCGTTCCTAAAACTCACTATCTATCTTGTTGTTCTTTATTGTGGTTTCAAGGCTCACCTGGATTATTTTCTATGGTAGTAGAGAAACCGCATAAGTATTGTTCTATAAGTATTGTTCACAACAATAAATGTGAGAAATCAAGAAATATTTTTCTCAAGAAATAAATAATACCTGTTTGTAGCCAGTGTACCTGTTTGTACACTTGGGTGACCATTCAGGTCCAACTAGTTTTATAGTTCTAAGGCAGACTTAATTGTTCCCAATGCTTTCTCTGTCCAAATTAGTGAGATTTTTAATACATAAACCAGGATTAGCAAAGATTTGGCCAGTGTGAATTGATTCAACCTATGCTTACTGGATATCAAAAGCTTTAAGACCAGTCTCCTCACTTTTTTAAAAAAACAGGAGTGAAGAAGAAGGAAATGATCAAATTGAAGGTTCAGAAAGAATAGGGGAAGAAAGGGTGAATGATCAATTCTACCTCAGGCTGGTCCTGATCAAAAACAGCAGTTAACACACTCGAATTCTTTGTAAATAGTGTCTCTTTTCATTTTAGTTTCCACAGTCACAATAGGAGGTAGCTATGATAGTTCATATTTTACAGGTAAGGAAATAGACTAACAATATTTATCTTGTTTACTACAGTGATCACTGGTTAAGTATGATGCTCAGAGTTGGGGGAATACTCAACCATCCTGTTTCCTGGAGGGAAGGGAATTTCCAGTAGGATCTCTTCTTCTCAGCCTTCTCATTCTACCCTTCCCTAGGGAGAAAGCGTGGCCTGCATGATCGGCGAGTTTAGGAGAACAGATTGAGGATGCTCAGCTCAGCAAGCCCCCATGGCTTTTTCACTCCTTTTTTTCCAGCTTGTCTGTTGTCAACATGTGACTATCCTCTATACCCTGACTAGTGTGCTGCACAGAGAAGAAGAGAGGCAAACCTGCAGTCTAACGTAGGAGAGGAGTATTACAAAACCCATGGTGGCTGGGTATATAAGCCGCATCCTCCAACCTGGCTTTTATCAGTTGATAAAGCTAATACTTTGATTTCTGTAACTTACTTCTCAATTGGTTGTGAATAAAAGCAGGGAAAACAGAGGCTATTAACTGGCTCTATAAATGCCAAATACAAGGCACAAATATAGGTATTCAATAAATATCTGTTAAATGAATGAACGAATTTATCCAAGGCCACATAGGTAAGAAGCAAGAATAGAGATATGAATCCATGTCTGACAGAAAAGCCCAGGGTTTTCTAAAATTACACTTCAGTACTTCTTGTACAATGTTCTAGGTCTGGGCTTCGGTTCACGCTTCAACCTGGCTTCCAGGAAATTGGAAGTGCTGCTTGGTGTAGGCACTAATACCTTAAAAACACGAGTTTGCCAAGGAATGTTGCTGATATTCTTGTTTTTCTGTAACAGCGGTGAGGGATGAGTTTAGCATGTCTGCTTGCTGTCAGCTATGTCATGGGCCAATACCGACTGAGCCCTCCAGGTACATGAGGAGGGACCTGGAAGGTCTGGAGAAGCAGTGGAGTGGCCCCCACGGCAGCATGTGACAGATGCGGAAGAGAAAGCAGCAGCCAAGCATGCAGCTGGATGAGCACTACGGGGGCAGGGCAAGAGACCATGGAGCAAGCAAAGGAGGCTGAGGGCCCACGAGGGACCTGGGGTTTGGGGGCTGGGGAGAAGGCAGAGGAATGAAGACAAACATAAAAATCCCAAGAGAACAAAAGGCTGAAGAGAAAAATATGTCCAAACAACAAATATAAAGGCGGGAGAGACAGATAAAAGAACAGGAGTAAATCATATGCTATGAAAATAGCCACAAACTGATTTTCCATTTCATGTCAAAATTATGAAAAGTGAGAGCCGGCCTGCGTGCCAGTAGCCTTCAGAAACTCAGAAATAAAACACCCTGGCTGAAAATGGCTTGGGGAGCCAGAAGATGACAAGATTCCTCCTGCAGGCAAAAGTGAAATTAAAGTAATGATAGCATCTCTTACCCTTCCCTACCCCCAGTCACAAGGGAGGGGGACGCTGTTTGGCTGGCAACCACGTATGAGCTCAGCGGGACCCTGGTCTGACTGAGCTAATATAGTTGCTTTTTAAGAGTATCCGGTAGAACTTAGGATTGTGTGTTCACAAACACCATATAAAAACAGGGTCATCTTTGCCTTTCACGCAGTTTTTCTCGTTCTGTTTAAAGGCTGGGGGCTTAGTCTTTTTCCCCTCACTAGAGTAGCACACAAAGAACTCTCTGACACACTGCACCCACTGCAGATGAAAGCGCTTAAGTGTGAGTGAAAGCAACAATGTTTGGAGTGACATTTACTAGCTGAAAACAGTGAAATCAGAGCGTTCCAGTTCACAGAGATTAAATGTCAGGCTTTAAACATTTAGCAGAGTATTAACTATGGAAGTTTTTAAAATGTAGGATTCAGTTTTATACTGCAAACAGCACTTAAGACATGTTAAAGAAAGACTTTTTAAAGCAACGAAACAACTGATCCATAGGCTGAATAAGAATATTTATTTTCAATTGAAAGCAAATGAATTGCATGACCGAGTTTAGCTCAACAGTACCAGAGGGGCTCGTTGTCTTTCACCATCCCACATTAATAAGGGAAGGGTGACTTTCCGTACACTTCATATTTTGGAAGATACAAGTCAAAATCTAAAACACGGTAGTTTCCAGGCATTTAATTTTTCACAGTGGTTGTGGACTTTAAAGGATCCAAGGGTTTTTATACATTACTGTTTTAGAATGAATACCTTTTAATGGACCAAAAAAATTAGAGGGGGAAAATAGATCTTTTTTTTCTTTTAAGAATATTTTCCATGAATAAATGTATTTATAACAAAATTTGCTATAATTTCTAAGTATAACCTCCATTTTTTTTTGACTAAATCATAAAATCTCAGAATGTGACAATATCAGCAGTCTTTTCATTCAAAATCAGCTAGTAAGCACTTTCTCTATTAATGTTTACTATGAAATGTTGGACAGATACAAAGCCAATGATGATGGGTAACATTTCAAGCTTTATTTTAAATACCTTAGGAGCATTGTATTTAATTTTCAGTATCTTTATGAGGTGGTTGCTAATGTCCCCATTTTACAGATAAGAAAACTGGGGCTTGAAGAAATTAGGGAGTCTACCCAGAACTTCAGGACTACTAAATTATGTGGGATTCAAACTCTGGCCATTGATTCCAAAGCCTGGGTAATTAACTTCTACTCAAGGCACTCTCAATGTAGCGGAGACCACAGGGATGTGAACAAATCAAGTTTAACTCAAGAAATGCCACAACGAGAATATGAACAGAGACACATTGAGTAACTCAGGTCCGGGAAGACTTCACAGAGGAAAAGACATTTAAGCTGATGCATGAGTCTTTCCAGATGAAAAAGCAACGGTTACTCTACTAACCAAAGTTCAGAGGGCTCAACATGTCCAAGGACTGTTTAGAGTTCAGTGTGTATTTGAAGGGGGCGAGGCTGAAGCAGGGAAACAAGCTGTTACAATAGCCCAGATGAAGAGGAAAAGGGAGGACAGAGCAGGGTAATGGAGCAGGCCAGAGTCAGGAAAGGTTTCTAAGCCAGAAGCACAATTATCTGGTGACCTACTGGACACAGGTGGTGAGGGAGATGAATCCACAGCTAATTTTTAGACTACCGTATAGTTTAAGACTAAGAATTAAGCAGGTAAAACTGATTGGGAGTGGGGGTAGGGAAAAGGAAGATTATACTTCAGTTCAATTTTAGAAAACTGAGTTTGAGATACTAGAGGAACATCTAGGCATCCTCTATATTGCATTCTCTACTTTAACAAACATTGAGTATCTCTTGTACCAAGCACTAAGGGAATGAAAAACTGGCCCCTGCCCTCCTGGAGGTCATGTACTGTATAGTGTGGTTCTCAATGGGTGGCAACATATAGGGGAACTTATAGGGGCATCTGTGGTTGTTATAGTGACTCAGGGGTGTTATTTGTACTTAGTAGGCAGGTGCCAGGGATAATCAACATTCTGCAATTCTTGGGACTGTCTAATACAACCAAGTACAGCCCTACATCCATCTTGATTTTCTTTTTCTTTTTTAGAGACAGAGTCTCACTCTGTTGCCTGGGGTAAGAGTGCAGTGTCGTCATCATAGTTCACTGCAGCCTCAAACTCCTGGGGCTCAAGTGATCCTGCTGCCTCAGTCTCTTGAGTAGCTGGGACTACCAGCATGTGTCACCAGGCCCAGCTAATTTTTGTATGTTTTTTTTTTTTTAGAGCCCAGGCTAGTCTCAAATTTCTGGCCTCAAGTGATCCTCCCTCCTCAGGCTCCCAGAGTGTGAGGATTATAGGCATAAGCCACCACACCCGGCCCAATCTTAACTTTCAAATGTCCTATTGGACATCTGCGTGGGTGATAATCCATTTATAGTTGTCTAGCCTAAAACCTAATTCTGTTTTACTTAGAAAGACAAATTTTTTTTTTGTATATTTTATATATACACTGAATTGTCCCAAATAGAACCTCCATGGAAACTGAGGGAAGATTGTACTTTGTTTTGTTTGAAACTTTATGTTCACTATTTAAGAAAACTGTACCATGGGCAGCAAAACTGCTCACAGTTTTTGGGTTACCAATACAATGCACCTCGATCAGTCTGAGCTGTAGCCGTCCTACTCATGGTGAGTCTACATTCAGAATCTATCTACTTGATTATGTCTCCTGATGTGGTCATGCCTGGATATTTACATATTGTAAAACATGTAATTTGGTTACAAATTATTTTCCTTTTATTTCTCCTTTTTATTACAATTAAGGAAATATATTGCATTTTTGGAATTATAAACACAGGTTACATTAACTAGGAATTTCATTTCAGGATAGAAAAGGATGTGTTACGAAACGGACACATTGGATGTGAGGGCAATCTGGCTGCGATACCGGATCACCAGGGTTGATTCGGCTGATCTGGCTGGCTAGGCCGGTGTCCCCTTCCTCCCTCACAGCTCCACGTGTGGCCCTCCCGAAGCTGCACACTTGGTTGAAGAGGACAACCTTCCCAGATAGAGAAGGACCGTTTTTCCGTCAAGGGTATACGAGTAGCTGTGCTCCCCTGCTAGAACCTCCAAACAAGCTCTCAAAAAGGACACATTAAGTTTAAGAACCACTAGTGAGAGGCAGACATATATAGATGGAATTGAATAAAAGGGAACCTATAGAAACATTTCAGAGAGGTAAAAAGTATAAAAGGAGAAGGAGGAAAAGAGGTTATTGGCCATGGGAGATCTGGGAAGACCCATGGAGGATGTGAGTAGGTCCTGCCTGATACCCTGTTAGAATAACTTCAGAAATATGGGGCTTAGTACCTGCTCCAGTGATGCCCATGCATTTTGGTATAGCTTCAATTTGTATCAGTTTCTTTTCTATGCTCCTCCTGTATCTTCCCAACAAAGGCCCCTGTTCTTGGAGGCTCCAATGGGCAGAACATGACGAATCCCTAACCTTTGTGGTGTCTCTTCCGGAATCTGAAAACTGTGGTCTCTGTAATACTTTCTGGTTAATCTTTTCTTCTTTAGGCTAAATCTCCTTACTTCCTCCAACTGTTTCTCATATAACTTGGTTTCATATTCCCTCGCCATCTGGGTCATTTTCCTCTGAACAAGCTCCAATTTGTCAATGGCCCTTTAAAAAAGTGTGGTGCCCAGAACCGAATGCAGTTTCTAGAGCTGAAATATATAACTTTATTTTCTAATATCCCCAAAAGGGAAAAATGTTATCCCTCTGCAGAGACGGTGAGATCAGGATGGGGGTGGTGAGGGTTGAGAGTCTGTCTTAATAATCACTAAATCGCCAGTATTGAAAAATTTCCTTTTTTGTTTAAGCAAGTTCTACTTGAATTTTTAATATTTGCAACTAGACTTCTGATCTCAAAGAGGCATTTTCCTTATTTGTTTTAGTTTTGAGGATTAAGTGAAAAAATGTGGGTCTGGCTACCAAATACTAACAACAATTATTTCTATTTGCTGATAGCATCCATCTACCAGCATCCTGTAGTCATTTCCTGCCTGAAGACATTTTTCTCTTAACAGACTGTACCCTGTCCATATCCCAAGTCAATCTAACCAATATTGGCAAGACACCACCCTTTCCAGGGACTTGGTCTATAAAATGGAATTAGTATTTCTGCCTTAAGTTTGAATCTGATATGTGCATGGGAAGTCCCTGCATTCCAGTGTGTCTAGTGAACCTCAGCTTTATTTAGCCCCCAAATGCAAAATTCCATCAAGGCTCCTGATTTTTTCTCCCATTTTTGTCTGAGATTGAAATCCTGCAGTAATTTGACTGACTTTTGCCAACATGTTGTCTACAGGGGCTAAAACTGTACCAGTTCATCTCCTCATTCTAGATGCTACGGGACCCTTAAACCACTGCAATAGTATCTACTGGTTTGAACCTTTGGAAATGATAGCAGACCTCATAAGGATGCCACTCTGGCATGAAACTAGCTTGCTATCCAACTTGAAGGCAATGGCTTCAACAAGTAGGAAACAGGTTAGCCATGGAAGTCTAAGCACTTTATGTCACAGCTGCTAGCTGCCCAAGTTTCAACATGCTTTTGTAGCTGAAGAGATCAGCTCAGAGGTAAACTACATGACAGCAGGCATACGTGTCTGTTTTGTTAGCTGATGTATCCCTCACGCTTAGAATAGTGCCTAGCACATAACAGGTGCTCAAGAAACATTCACAGAATGAATTAATGAAATGACCTGGTATGCTAGTTACACATCTATTTTTGTTTCCTTTCTTCTGAGAATTGTCTCTTCTCTACTCCTTGTTATTCTAGTGGAGCTGCCTGTCATGAGACCAAATGAGCTAGCAAATGGTATAATGAGTCTGGGACCTCAAGGATATGCGAGTCCCTAACCCCTAGATTCCCTATAGTAAACAGGCATCTGTACTTATTTCCACTTCTAGAGAATTTGACGCATAAGATCAAGGGCTTTGATGAATGTGGGCACATTCTGCAGATACATCATTCCGAGTCTAAACTTAACTTGAACGTCTATTGTAAAACCCAAGCCAACAGGATAAAATGAACGTCTAGTGAGAATAAGCTTATGTTTCTATTGTTGACTTTCATAACTAATCAAATACGAGTATCAGAAATTATCTTATTCAAATAAATTTGAGATGAAACTTTTTCAAATTCCTGATAGACGAAATACAATTTTAATAAGGTCCACTTTAGTATGATGCTATTTAGGGCTTCTTGGAAAAAATTTGATCTGTGGAATACGAAAAAATCCTATATATTAGATTAAAATTATCCAATAAGTGGGAGCCAGGAAAGCTATAGTTGTAAAAGCCTTTTTAAAAATGGTGGTAAATTACACATGACATAGAATTTGCCTTTTAACTACTTTTTACATGTATAATTCAGTGGTGTTAAGTGCTTTATCATTACAGATACGCTGTACCCATTAAACATTAACTCCCATTTTCCCCTTTCTCCAGCCCCTGGTAACATCTATTCTACTTCTGTCTCTATTCTGGGTACCTCAAATATATGGAATAATACGATATTTGTCCTTTAGTGTCTGGCTTATTTTATTTAGCATGGTGTTTTCAAGGTTCATCCATGGTGTAGCATGTATCAGAATTTCATTTTTATGGCTAAATAATATTCCTGTGTGTATATACTGTACAGTTGTTTCTCCACTCATCTGCTGACGGACAGTTGAGTAGTTTCCACCTTTTGGTTACTGTTAATAATGCTGTTATGAACATTGGTGTACAAGTATCTATTTAAGTCCCTGTTTTCAATTCTGTTGGGTATGTCTAGGAGTGAAACTGCGGGATCATATAGTAGTTCCATATTTAACTCTTTGAGGAATATGCATATGGTTTTAAAAGATGACTTATAAGACAAAATTTATTAATTTAGAAACTATATACTGTGAAAATTGTTATTCGTCACTCAATATTTCACTTATCATAACTAGAGATGAAGAGATTGCTATAGCAGGTAGAACAGAGAATATATCATTTCCTTATAGGGAAGGAGGGAGAAATTTCCAAGTAGTGACAGATTCCCAAGAAAAAAGTCAAAATAATTGTGCTCTGCTACAATAGATTTTGACTAGTCACCAGGATTTTGACAAACAACAAATATAGTCTTCTTTAGAAAACTCAAAGTTTCATTCAGAAATAAAGTAAGAATGAATCCCATCATTTAATCATACAACTGTAGTCTCTGTATACAAAATAATTGATTAGTAACTCACCAAAAGTATAAATGTCATGAAAAACAACGAAAGAATTAGGAACTGTCCCAGACTGGAGGAGACTAAGGAGACCTGACAACTAAAAGCAATGCGGATTCTGGATTCAACTTGAAACAGAAAAAGAACAATGGTGGAAAGACTGGTAAAATCCTAATAAAGTCTGTAATTTAGTTAACAGTATTGTACCAGCATTATTGTCTTGGTTTTGATAATTGTACTATGATTACATAAGATGTTAACATTAGTGGAAGTTGGGTAAAAAGTATGCAGAATTCTCTACTATTTTTGCAACTTTTGTGTAAGTTTAAAAGGATTTCAAAATAAAAAGCTAAAAACAATTATAGTTTCTAAACTTTGGCCAGGTGTGGCAGCTTACACCTGTAATCCCAGAACTTTGGGAGGCTAAGGTGGGAGGATTGCTTGAGCCTAGGATCTTGAGACCAGCTTGGGTGACATAGAGAGACCCCATATCTACAAAAAAATTAAAAAAATCAACTGGGTGTGGTGGTGCACACCTGTAGTCCTAGCAACCTGGGAGGCTGAGGAAGGAGGATCGCTTGAGCCCAGAAGTTAGAAGTTGTAGTGAGCTGTGATCATGCCACTGCACTCCAGCCTGGGTGACAAAATGAGACCTTGACTCTTAAAATAAACAAACAAACAACAACAATAAAAAACCTTAATGGACATGTGAAACCATTAACTCTAATAATTAGAGATAGCAATGATAAATCTGAAGTTACAAGTCTGATCTTTGAAGGAACTTCCAATATTCATAGGAGAATAAATATGAGACTGTTTATAATTAGTGCCTCTAATAACCAATTCTCTCCTGTACTCTCAGTGTCACACTGGCCCTGTATTTCTTCCTTCCAGATCCATCCTCCCAAACCTTTCAACTTTATCTTCTGGAAAAGACTTACATAGGAAGGCTTCTCCCAACATTTACATATTCTCAAATAATTATTCTCCTCAACTGTTGTCAAATCAATGTTTATAGTCCAGATTGCTCTCTGAATTCTGACACTACATCCAATGGACATCCCTACTTTCAAATGCAGCTGAAGTTTGACTCATTTGCCCAAGTCAGAAACAGGACTCAGCCTAGATTTGTCCTCAACTACCCCCACCTTTCTGCTCCCAAGTAGTATCTTGGTCTATATTGTAATATAAAATCCAATATATTCCATTCATTAAAGCATACAGTTGAAATTCAGCCATCTTTATCATCGATAGACACAGTAAAGTTGTCTACCAGTGATAGAGACAAAATCTCATTTTGGCCTAAAATGCCAAAAGAGATTGTAGAAATTGGTTGTAGGTGAATTCAGGACATTTCTAATGGTGAAAATGCTCTTTTTATTTTAAAAGAGAAAGAAACAAGAAGCTACTGTATACTGATATTTCTATTAGCCATTTGACTGTTCATTTGTGTATTATGGATTTAGAAAATACCACAGGGATGAGTTAGTTCTTTTTGCCATTCCTAAATTCTACAAAAAAGAAAAAAAAAAAGAGAGAGAGAGAGAGAGGTCTTGACTGGAAGGGAAAAAATATCATACCAACATTCCATATTTAGTAAAAAGTTCTACAAATTTGGAAGATAAAATTCCAATTCCAACAGAGCCTAGCAGAAATAAAAACAAGCAAAGTTCTTCATTACATAAACAATGACATTGAATCAAGTCAGAAGGAATTGTTCTGACTATATCTTTAGAATACTGTATGGTCAGCTCATCTGGTCACACTGTCATCAGAAAGTCAACTCAGAAAAGAATGAGGAATTGGGGGGCATCTAGATTAGCCTAGAAACCTGAAGATCCCAATTACTTCTTGCTATGGACTGAATATCTATGTCCTACCAAATCCATATTGGAAACCCTAACCTCCAAGGTGATGGTATTAGGAAGTGGAGCCTTCAGGAGGTGATTAGGTCATAAGGGCAGAACCTTCATGAACAGGATTAGTGCTTTACAAGAGAGACCCCAGAAAGGTTCCCTTGACCCTCCTACCATATGAGGTTACAGTGAGAAGATGGCTGTCCAGGAACCATAAAGCAAGCCCTCAACTCACCAGGTACCAAATTGGCTGACGCCTTAATCTTGGACTTCCCAGACTCCAGAGCTGTGAGAAATAAATTTCTGTAGTTTATAAGCGCCCACCCTAGTAGCCTGAAGAGACTAAGACATTCCCATATACAACAGGATTAAGATTCACTATTCTTTATTATTGAAATCCAAAAAATAAATTTGATTGACAAGTGTTTTAATCTGCATTTTAATGACTATAAGTGATGAAAAGTAAAGATCAAAGCTTTTAACCAATTTAATTTAATTACTGTTTCATCATATGACCTTCCATGTAAACATGATTTGGATCTTTTGGTGAATGTCATAGTAACCTGAAATCTCTAGTTTAGGGAAATAATACCATCCAGCTTGGTCAGAAGTGGAGTTGGAACTAAACTTTCTTGAACAATGTTACAGTTGTTTTATTAGAGCAAGCTACTATGTTATTGTAGTGGAGCCCAGTAAGATTTTGTTGCTCATTAAGTAATAATTCATTCTCTACATTTGCTACTGAGAAATACAAATACCAGATTTGGTAGTTATGAGGGCTGTGTACCCCTAATCAGGCAATATTCTGCAGATTAGTCGCACAGTACATCATTATATGTGAGTTCCCCCTTAAGAACATCTATGTTCCATGGCGAGTGGAGCCTGTTCCAGGCAGCCCTGCTTTGGTGGAACTTCCTAGTACATTACTTTACAACCAGTGAATCGAAGACTCATGAAGCTCAAAGCTAAAAGATAAAAACTGGTATCACAGGAAAAAGTATAATCTGATGAGATATTATTCAAGCCTTTCTTGTATTTGCTCTGTTGATGAAACAACAAACAAAAAACAATCCAGAAGAAGCTTTCCCTCTCATCATAAATATCAGAGTGGATATAAAGTCTAAATATAGAATCGTCTCATTTTTTCCAGGGCAGGGTAACATGTTGTATTTGAACTTGACCAAAAGCTACTGTTTATCCACAATTTATCCTAACCCTCCATCTCTTTTTTTTTTTTTTGAGACAGAATCTCACTCTGTTGCCTGGGGTAGAGTGCCGTGGCATCAGCCTAGCTCACAGCAACCTCAAACTCCTGGGCTCAAATGATCCTCCAGCCTCAGCCTCCAGAGTTAGCTGGGACTACAGGCACCTGCCACCACGGCTGGCTAATTTTTTCTATTTTTATTAGAGATGGGGTCTCACTCTTGCTCAGGCTGGTTTCAAACTCCTGACCTCAAGTGATCCTCCCGCCTCAGCCTCCCAGAGTGCTGGGATTACAGACATGAGCCACCACGCCCAGCCCTCCATCTCATTTGGTGGAAGTAAGTTTCCTGCTCTTTATAATAAAAATACAGTGACCAGAACCTGGACATTTACAGTGTTTTGCTAACAACTAAGACAAACAACCCCCCAAGTCTGCACTGCTTCCGCAGACAAAAAAAGTCAAACAATTACTTCAGACTCTCAAAACTAATTTATTAGCCTAGTGAGTGAACTAGACTAGTCTAGAGGACTAGACTCCAACTTGGATATTTTACTGTTCCCAGGTCCCAAGTGAGATAAAATGCTTCAGCATATATTTTTAGTCATGGGTTATTTTTATTTTATTAGTATTGCCTTTAAACCACTTTTCCATAAAACAAAACCAAAAAAAAAAAAAAAAAAAAAAACCTCCAGCATTTCCAAATTTATGATTCCCTAATTGAATTATGCAATTCCATTATGAAGTCATGGTCTATAGTTTACTTTACCCTTTACCTAACTTTTATTATTTTGTGTTTAGAATCATTCTCAGAAATACAAGTTGGCTGATTACTCCCCAGAGACTGTGGGAACCTGGCCTTTTCCAAACGGTTTTGTTCACTGTTGGGCTGTGAAACAGGCTTCCTCTTCTGGGGACCGATCTGTTATTGATTTAAAAACTGACCTAAAGGGCCAGTTTGTTCTGGGCCTTTTGAACTGCCTTTGCTGCTACTGACTTCTAGAACTATTCTGTCAGACATCCTGAAGCCTCATGCCATATTCTTTATTATGTAGTTTGTGCAGCCTGGGATAATGGGATAATGGCTCATTAACCTGTTCTCACCTCCAAAAGAGGGCCTGGGATTTAAAACACCTCCAAAGAACCACACTGATGTTTTAGTTTGTAATCCTGAGGCGGGTCAGTTCAGTTCCCACTCCACATCACCCTCCTTCTCAGCCTTAGACCTGAGGCCGTTCCTGTATCCTTGACTACAAACTCTTCTGAGCACAGACGCCATGTGTTATACATCCTCCTCCGTTTTCCATGCTGCCCAGCTCAGGTCTCACAGCAGTTACTCAATGCAAAATAAAAACAAAATTTTTAAATAATTTATTATTTTCATTCACAAATAATTACAATTATTTGCAAATTGACTTACAAATAATTTATTTGTAAATAGCAAAAAGTTTGTAAAATAGTAACAAATTCATGAATAAATAACTTCAAAGGCCAGCTTTGACATCTAGGTTTTATGATCCTAGAGAGATGACATCAGAAAAAATTCTGCATTAATGATTTCAGGCCATCTTAAAAAGTATGAAGTAATTCAATGAATAGCATTTTAAGAATTAAGCGAGCATTTTAGTGAATGGCAGCAGAGGAAAACCTGAGTTCCCAAGGCTTGGTTATGTTTCCTAATCCTTTTTAATATGAAGGCAGCTTTACAGTTTTCAATTTGCCATGGCACTCAGAGAAAGGGAGGCCGGCATCCCTACTCTGTGATAACAAAGAGGGCAGAGCACACCCACTAGTGGGGGGAGGGAGTCAGAGTAATAAAGGTAGTCCAGGAGGCAGCTCCAGGGGCCCCTGAACTCCATTCACCTCTCAGTGAGATCCAGGAGGGAACACAGGGTGTCAGCTGAGGAGGAGATATTTAACTGAGCGAGAAGAAAGGCAGTGCAGTGCTCTGGAGTGAGCTGGGACCAGGCACTGCTCATTTATTTCCCTGTGGTGGAACTGGTGTGTTCCAGTTCCTTACTATTCAGTTGTTAATCAAAGATGACTCTAAGCACCCAACACATAGCTAAACTCTGTGGGGGGATAATGATAAAGCCAGAAGACGTAGGTTTTGGTCCTTAAAGTGTTCAAAATCTAATCTGGAGAGGGAGAAAATTAACAGAACTTAAATGACCAGAGAACAATTAAATGCTAAACTAAAAATTCAAAAGGAGTTCACAGGAGGGAAAGATTTGAATAGAACAATGGTACAAGATAAAGCCTCAGAAGAAGCCTCAAGAAGACAAGAAACTGAACTGGGGAACTAAGGTTGTTTATGAATGAGACACATGTCGATGAGCCCTTCTTGAGACGGGCAGGTTCAGAAGGATGTCCTTGAACGGTGGCTCAGCAGGAGAGAGCTGGAATTCATTGGTAAATCCTGACACACTGCTTTTGGAAAGGCTGGAGTCTGTGATGAAAACACAAGAGGGCCAAAAAAGAAAGAACAGAGAAGCAAACAATCCTTGGTTGTTTTCATGCCTGAAGGGGCTCACTGTGGCATGAAAATCAACATGAAAACAGTCAGAATACCGCATCATCCAAACTGGGCACTGCGCAGGCATTCCTTGGTCTGAGTTTCAAAAAATTTAACTCCTTATTAGCTTCCTGATCTTTGGAAGAGAATAACCTAATGACAAGGGGGCAGGGGTGGGGAGACCCAGGAACCTACTATGGGGGCTCCTTCTGCACATATAGTTACGGCCAAACAAGACTATGAAGCAGATATTATGGTCCCCATTCTATAGACTAGGAAAAGGAAGTTTCTGGATATTACATAGTTCACCTAAGCTTTCCCAAATAGAATGGCAGCCCTAGATTTTGAACCCTGGTATGCATGTTGCCCAAGCCCACTTCCTCTGTTCCATGTAGACAGTCTATACTTGATCACCCTTAGAAAGGAGAGAAATCTATGAAATCTCATTGTTAGTGTGGTCTGAAGCTGAGCCTGGAGTTGGGAATGAGAAGAACTTGTTTTTCATCCATGCTTTGCTATTAGTGCTAAGACTCTGGACAAGGCTCTCCTCTTTCTTGGTTCTATCATCTAAACTTTAAAAAGACAATATGGGATTCAGCTATTCTGAAGGTATCATCTATATAAGTTTATGATTCCAAGTGTACAAATGGGTTCTCCATCAGGGAATGACCTAATATGACTGTTCTAATAAAAAGAGGAAGGGGAATATGAGGATATATACTAATTTTAATATTTAGAAATCTACCAAGATATAAATAATCTAATAAATATTAACTATTCTGTCACAATGGCTATGACAGCACAAGGACTTTAAAGAAGAGTTCAGTGATGGCAAGTTTATCTTGCAACTGTGCACAATAAGCCCACTTCACTTACATGGCATACATTTAGTTCCCCATAACATCTATCAGATCCCCAAGCCACCCCTTCCCACTTCTACTGCTCACTAAGGTCCTCAGAAAAAGGCTGGAAGGCTGGACACAATCATGGTTCAGTCAGGGAACCTCTAAAAATGAAAGCACCAGAGGTAAGAAACCACAGAGAGAAAGGATCCCAGATAAGGCAGTCACTACTCAGTGCTGGCTGATACATCTGCCCTGCAGTTACCAAGCCTTCCAAATTTGCAAAAGGAGCCAGAAAAATGGATTTTTCATGTAGTGTGAAATATCTTGACCAATTACGTGGTCCAAATACTGACCAACTATGTGAATCAGACAAGACATTCTGTGTTCACTGAGGTCCAAGGATCATCAGTTTGCTTCAGAATTGGCTGATAAAAAAGACAAGGTGGGAGGCCTGGTGAGTTCAAGTCTTGGAAATAAAAAGGGGCTCATTGAAGCAGACATAGAAAAGGCATTGAGAAAGAGCTTGTCCAATTCACATCTGAATAAAGTTCATCAGTAATCCCTAAGCTACTACACATCTAACTCCCATAATGCTTATAGTTTTGCTCAACACCTATCTGCTTCCTATAGTCAGTAGTAAGAAAGCCCTTAAAACAAAGAGTTGGTGTGCTAGGAAAAAAAATGGGAACATTTGTGAAAATTAAAATTAAGTTTATTTCCCAGTAGATCTAAGGGAAGAAGAATTCCTGCAGTGGAAGCTGATTGAGGCAGCTGGAAAGAAGTGGAGGTAGACAGGCCACCCCTAGGGCCTTTGTGAAGAAAACAGGTGGGAGAGGATGTCAAGGAGAAGATGAAAACAGGGGCTTCAATGTGGATCCCAATGGTAGGGCAGAGGTGTAAGTAAGGAGAGGAAGAAGAGAAAGAACAAAGTATGATAAGAGACAGAGAGAAGAGGGCCACTGAGCATGTGTTGGGCAGGGCAGTAGGGGAGCAACCAAGCTCTGGAATGTCCCTTGGGGAATGAATGGGTGATAGGTGCTCCTGAAGTAAACCATAAGGAATCCCAGAACAACTCTGACTCTGTATTGCCATCATAATTCAAGCAAACATTTTTTTGAGGTCTACAATATCTAAAATATGATGAGGTACGGGAGCTCCATGGAACGTGAGTCATAGCAGGAGGTGAGTGGCACTGAGGTGTTTCGAATGGCAGGGAATCATCTTCCCAGCAAGAGGGAGTGGCTTGTTGAAAACAAGCGGAGCTGACAGCTGTGCTACTTCTATTGGAGCTTCTTATTATTCCCATTTGCTAGGGAGGAGAAGCTAAGCTCAGAGAGGCTAACTGATTAGCTTCGAGTCACCACATCTAATTATCGACAAAGCTGAGAGTAAAACCAAAACCTCCTGCTTCCCAGGATGGCATTTTTTTCTTCTGTACCACAACTGGGGTATAATGGATGCCAACCAGAGGAAAAGATAGTTTAGAAAGTGTGAGAAAAAATGTAAGCAAATACTCAGGGTGAATTCTCAATGAAAGCTATAGACCAAAGATGGGAACTCTTCTTCAATGACCTGAAAACTAGAAGTTTGTCTTATATAAGCCTCACTCAGTTCCCATTTAGAGGGGAGTGAAATTCACCCCCTAGCTCCATGCCATTCAATTCTGTTCTCCCACAGCAGTGACCAGTGAGGAATTTTTTTCTCCCTATGTGACTTCATAGAGATGAATCATGGCTCTTTGAAAAACTGAAACAGGAAAAGTTGGCTCAGGTATAATTAAATAGCAACAGACCAAGTTCCCTGAGCTCTAGGCACAGTCTCCACTAACAGGACTTATCTATAAAATACTGTCTTGTGTAAGCAAACCTTTTGAAAAAAAGCATCTGGGGCTTTAAAGATGTGGACACAACTGATTCAAGCATGCAACACCTGTCTTTAGAGAAAAATGATTATTGAGCCCACAAAAGCAAACCTGTTTTCACAGACTGTCAGCTGTAAACATATTTTAAAAATTGCTTGTGTCAAAGATTTGTGTAAGTGGCTTAAATGTGAATTCAGGAAGACCAAGAATGCAAAATGGTATTTTGCTAACAAATGGAATTTGCTGCCCTTTGCAATTTTACAGCTGATTCCACTGGAGGATTTTATTCTTTATGGCAGAATATGGAAATTCTGACATTGTAAACATATGAAACTTATAAATCTGGTATTCAAATTTCTTAAAAGGAATGATCAGTCACAACATGTTCTTTTTATAATTCAAAGGTCTTATCAGCAGGGAACTTCTTGCTGTTTTTACGAGTGTGTAATACCAGTTAAAGCTCTCTAACCTGTTTCTAATTGGATTTTTTTCAACTTTCTAAACAATAATGCTAACATATCTTTTCCTGTAAGCCATGACAGTGTTTGAATTTGTAAGGTGTTTATTCATTCCTCTTATACACATTCCTGATTGTAAGGTCCTTTTGAAGAGCGTTTTTATAATTATTTGCCCATATCTCTTAGGGAAAATCAGTTAACCCTTTTGACTATGTGGAAAAGGCTCCATGGAAAGTGAGAAGCAGCCTGAAGTACATCTGCAAAATGCTGTGCTGGTGTAAGTGGCATCTCAAATCACATGCTAACAGAGAAGTGATAACCTTTCTACAGCTGATTTAACCTCATATATGTTTTACACTAGAAAAAGAAATCCATTACCAGCAGGCTTCTCTGTATTCATGCTACAAAGTCAAAAAATTATGCCAGGAGGCCAGGAGATAAAGAAGTCACCAAATAGCAAACTAAGACTAAATCCTAACTTTAAAAGGTACATTTTACCCAATGACTTGTGGGGACGGAAAATGAGAAATTACCAAGACAGACTATGAAGAAGATGGCCTTTGATCTCCAGAAGCTGTTAGAAAACATTGTCTGGGTTTCAGTCTTTTTTTTTCTCAAATGAAGTAAAGAACCCCAAGTGGTTCTACCACACTAAGATATTAAAATAAAGCAACTGCTGATGAAAATGGTTGGGAACTTGATACTACATAGGTAGTGATTACACAACATTGTGAATGTACTAAATGTACTGAACTGTACACTTTAAAATGGTTTAATTTTATATTATGTGAATTTCACTTCAATAAAAAAATAAAGCAACTGTTCTCTGGTTAAGGTGAATGAGAAATTTTTGCCATTTTCTACTGGTTGCTTGGATAAAGGGAATATTTAACACTTCAGAAACATGTTATTAAAAAAATCCTCAGATGAATTCCAGGAATTAATTCAAAGGGAGCAAAAGTTAACCAAGGAGCAGTTATATAGTGGTTTTTTTTTTTCCCTATTCTATTTTCTCCAGGCTACCTAAAAACTGTAAGCAGTCAACTCTAAGTGTTTTTTTTATTTTAATAGATTTAGGGGGTACAAGTTGAATTCCATTATATATACATTGTACAGTGGTGGAATCTGGGCTTTTGGTGTACCTATTCACTAAGTTTTAATAGCTTCTCTGACTCTGCCCTTCCTATCTGCCTCCTACCTAACTTCTCTCTTTCAATATTTATTAAACTCCTACATGCCCCAAGCACTTTAATAGGTGCTCGGATCGCCAAGGTAAATAATATACCTTGCTTTTGCTCAAGGAGTTCACAGTCTGTACTCAAATTTTCAAAATTTCTCATGATACCTCCATACCAACTCTAGTTATAAAATCTCCACATCTTTTAACGATCCCACCTCACCTGGACTGCAGCAGCCCTTCCCAAGCTCTCCCATTACATATTCAATTATCTATGCTGTTCGTGCGCCCTTATTTTCTTTTTTCCTCAGAATAAAGGGAGATTTTAAAAATCCTAAACAAAAACATCACTTTATTGATTTTCAAATGCCATACAAATGTGACTACTATTTCACAAGAACCTTTAAAATAGGTACTGAAAGCCTGTGAAGCTGGGACTGGTTCTAGGAATTATTAATATGTACGCATTTAAGGTCATTGCAAAGATTTCCGTTCTCTCTACCCCACTCTCTGTTCTCACCAGCCACCAGCACCTTCACCACTTTTGTCTACAACACCAGGTTGTTCCAAGCTCACGGCCTCTGACCACATCAGTCCCTTCTTTGAAAACAGCTTTGTTTCCATCACACTTCCCTCATTCTTATTTTCTCACAACTGAATTCCTTTCCCTTCAACTTTCATTTCCATTTTCACTGTGGCCACACTACTATCCTTGGGAAAACACTCTGGCTTTCACCTTGAAAGGAAGAGGCCCCATCAAGTCCAGATCTAGTATGTGCCTGTGATGGGCTGGAACAGGGACAACTCGGAAAGTAACGCAGGCAAAGCAAAACAAGACAGCAAAAACGACAGGCAAAGCCACGCTGGCTTCTGCAGAGAGGAAAAGCGTAATGTTTGCCAAGTGGAAAAAGGATCAACCTAGAAAGAAAAATCATTTTCAAGCTTCTGAGAGTCCCCCAAAATGGAGACGAATAAAAACAACTCAGAGCAATTTAATGGATAATACATAGCCTAATTTTGACACAGATTTTGTTCTGAGCTCACTCAAGATGTGAAACAGAAGCCAAAATATTTAAATTAAATATCTCATTTATGGATAGAAGCAGCTACAGGTTGTCACTCAGCCAACGTGTCAGTGGCACAGCTGGTAATTTCACCATGCAGCTGGGAAAAGCAGTTTGTCAGTCAGTCACAAGAAACCAGATATTTGGGAGGATTTTCACATCAAATCACTTCTCACAGTAGACTTCAACCATCACCAGACTTGCTAAACGCACGTACAATGCCGAGCTGGTTCTTCTGTATCTTTCTGAAGGTTGCTAAATTTATGGTGCATATATGGAAGGCATAAAAAGGTGGGAAAGAGTAATACTGGCATTATTTTAATATATTATGGAAGACTGGACAACAGAGGAACAGGAACTGAAGAAATCTAAACAAAGGGCTCCCAAGTATGATTTCACTAATCTCGGAATACACTAAGTGGTAGACAAGTATGGTCTAATTGTTTCTCATTTGACTTGGCTTGAAAAATCTATTCTCACTTAACTCCATTTATAGATAGGCATCTTGGCATAGCTGACCTTTTCTTTGTCTAGCCAAGCTCTCTTGAACATGTTGTAAAGGTCTTTTTAGCACCAAAAAATATAATACCAGATGAAGGTCATTATGCAAAGAGAATCAAACCAACAACAGTTAAGGAGAAAAACAAAGTTCCTGTAAGGGTTCTGGCATATCAACAAGAAGTTAATTGCCTCTTCTTAATATTTCAAACACATGTTAATTAGTAGGACAATAAAAATTTTATATACTGTGCAAACAGTGATAATCTTGGTGCCACCTAGTTTGTGGCTCAACACAGAAAATACTTAATTAAAAAAAAATCACAGTATCTTACTTACGGACAATAACCCACTATACATGTTATCAACTTTCTACTGCTATGAACTTAGACATTTCACAGCTCAAACTGGGTATGGAACATGGAAAAAAATGACTAAGTAAAATAATGGTCTTCTTTCATACAAAGCGTGAGTGAGTGCAGATGTAATACATACATCTAAATTTGTCATGGTGAATTAAATCAATTTCAGCTTCAGGCAAAGAGGCAGAGTATTAGGCTGAAATGGTCCATTTCTTTCCAATTTGTTATATATGGACAATCTAAAATTTATTTTTTACTTGATTAAAAATTAAATTAGGTTTCATTTTTGAATGCAGAGCTCTTTCCTTGAGTATTTCATTTAACAATGACCAGGTTGGAATGAAGCCAATAATCAAACACTGCAGACTTTGGAAACTTTCCTGGTTTTTCAGATTCTTAATAAAGCCTGAGAAGAGCATCAGTATAGGGAGTGGGTGTCTTTGTTTTGTGATGACTCACATCACCCAGTATTCATTCATTTATTTTTGTCATTCCACAAATATGTGGAAGCTTTTCTAGAAAGGGACCACAGAAAATGCAAAAATACTTGGCCTTTACCCTCAAGAACTTTACAGATCTTTCTTCCCCTGCTCCCCTAACGCAAGCAGTCCTCTTACTTTAATGATCAGCAACCTCTCAATTTAAACTATCTCTTCCTCTCCTTGAAACAAACTAATTTCTCTTCAGGAGTATATTTCCAAGAGAATATGAGAACAGCCTACTTATTCAAAGACTGACTCAAAGACTCCTATTTTTAGAAGAAACTAAAGAAGACACAATAGTGAAGAAATCTTTGGGCTTCAAGATACAAAACAGTAGATTCATATGGAGTATTTAAAATTCATTTTAATGTGGGATTAATGTGAACATTACAGAAGGGGAAGAGCACAGAAGAGATTATGAAGGGCTTAAATCAATGGGACTATTTAGATAGGGTTATAGAAGGGATTACAAAGTGTTCTATGACTCTTTCCGCAATCAACAGCACTATTAGAAAATCAGCAAAGATGTAGAAGAACTCAACATCATCGACTAACAGGATCTAACAGACAATTATAGAACATTTCATACAACAACAGCAGAAAACACATTCTTTTCAAGTGCCCATGGACTATTCATGAAGATAGACCATATTCCAGATCATAAAACAAACCTCAAGATATTTAAAAATAGAGTATGTTCTCTAACTGTAATGGAACTGAACTAGAAATCAATAACAGAAAAATAATAGGAAAAATCTCCCAAAACTTGGAAATTAAACAAAACACTCTAAATAATATACAGGTCAAAGATGAAGTCTTAAAAGGACACAAAAAATACTTAGAACTGAATGAAAACAAAAATACAACATATCAACATTTGTAGGATGAAGCTAAAGCAGAGTTGAGAGGGAAATTTATAGCACTAAATGCTTACATTACAAAAGACGAAAGAGCTTACATCAGTAACCTAATTTCTTACCCTAAGAAACTAGGGTGAAAAAAGCAAAATAAACCCAAGGCAACCAGAAGAAAGGAAATAATAACAACAAGAGCAGAGAAAAATCAATAAAACAAAAAGCTGATTCTTTGAAAAGATCAATAAAATTGATGTCTCTAAAAAGACAAACATAAAAAAAGATACAAATTGCCAATATCAAGAATGAAACAAAAGATATAACTCTAGATCCTAAAACTGTAGAAAAGGATAATAAAGGCATACTACAAACAACTCTACACATAAATCCCACAATTTAGATGAAATGAAACAATTTCTCAAAAACCACAAATTACCAAAATTCACCCAGTATAAAACAGATATTAAAGAAATTTAATCCATGACTAAAAAGCTTCTGAAAAAGACATCTCCAGGACCAGATGGTTTCACTAGAGAATTTTATCAAAAATTTAAAGAATTAACATAAATTCTCAACAACCTCTTCCAGAAAGTGAAGAGGAAACATTTCTCAACTCATTTTATGAGGCCAGTATTACCTCAATATCAAAACCAGACAAAGACTGCCTGAAAAAGAAAGCTAAAGACCAATACCCCTCATGAACACTGTCATAAAAATTTTCAACAAATTACTAGCAAATCAAATCCATCAACATATAAAAAGAATTATACACCATGAGCAGGAGGGATTTATTCCAGGAATGCAGGGCTGTTTCAATATCTGAAAATCAATCATTGTAATGTACCATGTCCACATGCTAAAGTTGAAAAATAACATGATTTTATCCACTGATGCAAGAAAAGCATTTGACAGAATTCAATACTCTTTCGTGATTAAAAAAAAAAAACTCAGCAAATTAGGAATAGAGGGTGCTATGGTTAATTTTATATGTCAACTTGACTATGGTGTGCCCAGACCATTGGTCAAATAATATACTGGGTGTGTCTGAGAGGATGTTTCTGGATGAGATTAGCATTTGAATCCATAGACTGAGTAAAGCAGATTGCCCTTCCTCCTGTGGATGGACCTCATCTGATCAATTAAAGACCTAAATAGGACAAAAAAGCTTATCAAAAGGGAAACTCCTCTTACAAGTTGATCTGGGACTTCAGTCTCTTCCTGCCTTTGCATTTGAACTGAAAATTGGCTCTTTTGGGGTCTCAAGGCTGCCAGCTTTTGGACTGGAACTTATACCATTGGCTTTCCTGAGTCTCCAGCTTGCTGACTGCAAATCTTGGGACTTTTCAGCCTCTATAATTGTAAGAGCCAATTCCTTACAATAAATCATTCTCTCCTATCTACATACAGATATCTAAAGATAGACACAGATTTCTAAATACCTAGATATCTATATACATGTCCTACTGGCTCTCTTTCTCTAGAGAACCCTGATAAATACAGAGGAGAAATCTCCTAACTGGACAAAGAGCACCTATAGAAAAGCTACAGTTAATATCATACTTAATAGTGAAAGAAAATGCTTTTACCCTAAAATTGGGAACAAGGCAAAGATGTCTGCTCTCATCATTCTTATTCAACATAATACTAGAAGTCCTAGGTAATGCAATAAGGCAAGAAAAGGAAACAAATGATATACTGGTTGGAAGGGAAAAAATAAAGCTCTGTTTGCAGAGGACACAAATGTCTATGTAGAAAATCCCTGGGATTCTATTTTAAAAACTCCTAGATTTAGTATGTTCACACATATACATACAAATGCACCTAAAAATTGTGAAAACTGATTAAGTTCTGTAATCTAGTTAACAGTATTTTATTAATATCAATTCTCTGATTTTGATACTGTAGTACCCTACTCTTAAATAAGATGCTACCATTAGGTGAAACTGGGTAAAGGGTATATGAGACTCTATATTTTATTTTTGCAAGTTCTTAGGATCTATATTTTAAAATTTTAAAATGCTATTAAAAAAATAAAGATGTGGCTGGATGCAGTGGCTCACCCTAGTCACAGCTACTTGGGAGGATCTACAGAAGGATCTCTTGAACCCAGGAGTTTGAAGCTGCAGTGAGCTATAACTGTACCACTGCACTTTAGCCTGGGCAACAGAGTGAGACTCTGTCTCTGAAAAAAAAAAAAAAAGACAAGGAAAAAAAGGTAAGATGTGTTCAAATGCTTTTTAAGAGAATCTTGAATACCTAGAACAAGCTAAACGTACTCTAATGTAGGCTGCAGAGATAGAAAAAACAATTTCTGATTTAAACAGGTCTCTTTTTTCAATTAAAGTACTCTGTATTTCATGTCTACCTATTGTTTCTTTACTCCATTTTTTACGAAGCTAAGTAAAAGCTTCTTGAGGACATGAGTTGTATTTTATTCATTCCTTTTAGTGCCTGCTACATTACAGATATTTTTTAAAAATTAGTTAACTTTTTAGTTGAGCAAGTTAGCTAATTCTGGCAGAATCTAATACATTTCTAAAGAGAACTGGAGTTATGCTACACTGATAGTGATGTGACCTTGGCTACTCAGAGCTCTCTGGTTTGAGTTTCTCATCCATAAAAAGGAGGTAAAGACAGTACTATATTAGAGGACTGCTAAGAATTAAAAGAGTTAACATATGTGAAGTACTTAGAATAGTAACTGACACATAGGAAAAGTTCAATAAATGTTATTTTTCTAAAAGACTTTTAGATGAATCCCTTCACATGAATCAAAACGATAATTAATAAAATGTTTAAGGAGTCATTCCCTTTAACTTATAACTGGATTTCAATTTTAACAAGTCTGTACGTGGGGATTATAGAGAAAAAAGCTCAATATGCCATCTTAACAGTACCTATAATATTTAGCTTTGTAAAAATAACTATCTTACTTCTGCATTGAGGACCTAATTCCATTAATTTCTAATAACAACAAAATATGTAAAATGCCAGTTAATGAAGATAAAGTCTAAAGATTTCAAAATTATGCTCATTATGTGACTCTCTTACTAAAATGGCTTTCATTCTTCTTAAAATGACCTTTTTCTACTTTCTAACTGGTCTACCACTCTTATCCACCTTCGCTTAAATTTAAATGGCACCTCTTCCCTAAAGCCTTAACCAGCTCCCCAGAGAGAATCTACCACACTATAACCACTCAGCTCTGGGCAGACTGCTCTCTATTGTGCTTATTTTTGTACCCCTAGTACACAGTATAAACCCTGCCGCAGGGTAGGGTCCTTGATGAATATTTTTGAAGGAATGAACCACTGACTTTCTCTTCTAATACTCCTATAGCAATTTTTCACTTATCACCCTTAAAGCACTTGGCATATTACATTATTCAGTCATAGCTCAGAGATACTGTGGATTCAGTTCCACATCACTGCAACAAAGCAAGTATTGGAATAAAGTGAGGTCACATGAATGCTTTGCTTTCCCAGTGCATATAAAAGTCATGTTTACACTGTACTGTAGTCTATTAAGTATGCAGTAACATTGTGTCTGAAAAACATTAGGTCATTAAATATGAAATGTCTGATTTCGAATAAAAAATGTACATTATTATATCTCAAGTAAGTAGCAGTACAATTAATCAAAGTATATGCATCTAACTATCAACATGGTTTTGCCATCTTAACGGCAGCTTGTTTACGCCAGTAGCAAAGAAGCCTGGAGAGTGAGTGGTGATGAAATCACAAAAGGTGTTCTCTATAGCTTGTGGAGAATTGAGTATTTTTCCTTGCAAGAAGTGGTCCAAAGCCTGGAAGAAGTGGTAGTCAGTTGGTGCAAGGTCTGGTGAATATGGTGGATGGCAGAGAGTTTCCAAGTCCAGCTTCTGTAGCGTGAGCAGTGTTGTTGGTGTGACATGTGGTCAAGTGTTGTCTTGCAAGAGGATTGGCCTGTCTCTATTGACTAATCTCAGCTGCTTAATCACAAGCATCCTCATCATGTCCTCCAACTGGTTGCAGTAGACATCTGTCGTAATCAACTGACCAGGTTTCATGAAGCCGTAGTGGATAATACCAGCACTGGACCACCAAACAGACACCATTAGCTTTTTTTGATGAATATTTCGTTTTGGATTGTGTTTCAACACTTCCTCTTTATCCAACCATTGTGCCAAATGCTTGTGATTGTCAAGAAGAATCCATTTTTCATCACATGTAACAATACAGTGTAGAAATTGTTCGTCTTTATGTTGTAGTAACAAAGAAAGGCAAGCTTTGAGACAGTTTCTCTTCTTAGGCTTGTTTAATGCATACAGAACCCATCTATCCAGCTTCTTTACCTTGCCCATTTGTTTCAAATGGTCCAATATTGTTGGAATAGTTAACATCAAACCTTGCTGCTAATTTACACGTAGGTTGAAATGGATTTGCTTCCACTGCAGCTTTCAGCTCATCATTATCCACCTTGGTCTCAGGTCATCCACGTGGCTCATTTTCAAGATTAAAATAACCAGATTGGAACTTCTGAAACCAGTGACATACCGTGCATTCATTAGCCACATTCTTCCCAAATACTTCGTTGATATTTCAAGCTGTCTTCCCTGAACTGGTTCCACGACGGAACTCAATTCAAAAATAACATGAATTTTTCACTTTTGTGAAACCATGGTTTCACAAAAATTGCTCTTAAAAAATATGAAAGATAATCACAAACCAAAATGTGCATTTGAAAGAGTGAGGATGTACCTTCACAATAAAAAACAAGAAGTATCAAAGTGAAATGTCAGAAGTATCAACTGTCATTTGATATTAAGTATGAAATCGGACATTTCATAATAACCTAATACGTACCTTAATTTAAAAATACTCTGTTGTTAAAAATTGCTAACAATCATCTCAGCCTTCAACGAACTATAATCTTTTTACTGGTGGAGGGTCTTGCCTCAGTGTTGATGCCTGCTGACTGATTAGGGTGGTGGTTGCTAAAAGCTGGGGTGGTTACAACAATTTCTTAAAACAAGACAATAAAGTTGGTTGAATCCATTGGCTCTTCCTTTCATAACAAATTTCTCTGTAGCATGAGATGCTATTTCATAGCATTCTGCCCATAATAGAACCCCTTTCAAAATTAGAGTCAATCCTTTCAAACTCTGCCATTGCTTTATCATTAAGTTTATGTAATAATATAAACCCTTTGTTGTCATTTCAACAATGTTCATGAGTATCTTCACCAGAGGTGAATCCCACCTGAAGAAACCACTTTCTTTGCTCATCCATAAGAAGCAACTCCTCATCTGTTCAAGTTTTATCATGAGATTCCAACAATTCAGTCACATCTTCAGGCTCCACTTTTAATTCCAGTTCTCTTACTATCTCTACCATCTCTGCAATTACTTCCTCCACTGCAGTCTTGAACCCCTCAAAGTCATCCATGAGGGCTGGAATCAACTCCTTCTAAACTCAGGCTCCTGTGTTTTGACCATCTCCCATGAATCACAAATGTTCTTAATGGAACCTAGAGTGGTGAATCCCTTCCAGAAGGTTTTCGATTCACTATGCCTGGATCTATCAGAGCAATCATCATTCATGGCCATTACAGCCTTACAAAATATGTTTCTTAAATATAATGATAAGACTTCAAAGTCAAAATTATTCCTTGATCCATGGGCTGCAGAATGCATGTTGTGTTAGCAGCCATGAAAACAACATTAATCTCCTTGTACATCTTCACCAAAGCTCTTGAGTGACCAGGTTCATTGTCAATGAGCAGTAATATTTTGAAAGGAATCTTTGTTTCTGAGCAGTAGGTTTTACCAGTGGGCTTAAAACACCCAGTAAATCTGCTGTAAACAGATGTGCTGTTATCCAGGCTTTGTTCCATTTATAAAGCAAAGGCAGAGTAGATTTAACATAATTCTTAAGGGCTCTAGGATTTTCAGAATGGTAAAGGAGCATTGGCTTCAACTTAAAGTCACCTGGTGCATTAGCCCCTAACAAGAGAGTCAGTGTATCCTTTGAAGCCAGACATTGACTCTGCCTCTATGAAAGTCCTGGCTGGTACTTTCTTCCAGTATAAGGCTGTTTTGTCTACGTGGAAAATCTGTTGTTTAGTGTAGCTACCTTTATTAATTATCTTAGCTACATCTTCTGGATAACTTGCTGCAGCTTCTCCATTAGCACTTGCTGCTTCACCTTGCATCTTTATGTTATAGAGATGGCTTCTTTCCTTAAGCCTCATGACCAACCTTTGCTAGATTCAAACTTTTCTTCTGCAGCTTCCTCATGTCTCAGCCTTCAAGAATTGAAGGAAGCTAGGGCCTAGCTTTGGATTAGGCTTTGGCTTAAGGGAATGTTGTGGCTGCTTTAATCTTCTATGCAGACCACTAAAACTTTCTCCACATCAGCAGTAGCTATTTTGCTTTCTTATCATTTGTGTGTTCACTTTCGAGTAGCACTTTTAATTTCCTTCAAAAACTTTTCCTTTGCATTCACAACTTGGCTGTGTGATGCAAGAGGCCTAGTTTTTGGCCTATCTCAGCTTAATCATTTCTAGCTTTTGATTTAAAGCGAGAGATATGCAACTCTTCCTTTCACTTGAACACTTCGAGACCATTATGGTGCTATTAATTAGTCTAATTTCAATATTGCTGTTTCTCAGGGAACAGGGAAGCCCAAGGAGAGGGAGAGAGATAGGAAACAGCAGGTCAGTGGAGCAGTCAGAACATAACATTTATCAATTAAATTCACCATCCTATATGAGTGTGGCTTGTGGTGTCCCAAAACAATTACAATGGTAACATCAAAGATTGTTGATCAAAGATCACATAAGAGTTAATGATGAAAAGTTTCAAGTATTGCAAGAATCACCACCATGTGACACAGAGACACAAAGTGAAAACATGCTGTTGGAAAAATAGCGTCGGTAGACTTTTTTGATGTAGGGTTGCCACAGAGTTTCAATTTGTAAAAAATGCACTATTTGTGATGTGCAATAAAGCAAAGTGCAATAAAATGAGGTATGCCTATAATTATCTTCCCATTTATCTCCTCCAATAGAGTTTAAGCTCTAAACATGTCTCACTCATGTTTATACTCTGAGTAATTAGCAAAGTGATTAAAATATTCATCAATAGATATGTACTGAGAGGTTACCACAAGCCAGCCGCTGTTCTATAAGTAAAATGAACAAGGCAAACACAGTTTCTTGTGGAAAGACAATAAATAAATACATAAATAAGGTGATTTTGAAATTGAGATTAATACTATAAAGGAAATAAAGTGACAGAGGATGTCCCAATGTGACAGAGGATAAGGACATGAGCTGGAGGAAATGCTAATAGTTAGGATAGGCCTTTGTGAGGAGGTGATTTGAGCCCAGATAACAAGGAGCTGGTCATGCTTAGATCAAGAGTGAAGAGGTCCAAGCACAGAGAAGAGCAAGTGCAAAGGCTCTGAGATATTAATCAGCTGGGTTTGTTAAAACAAACAAACAAAGGTAAGTGTGGCTGGCACATAGTAAACCAGGGGAGGACAGAAGGAGAAAAGTTCAGAGAAGCAGGTCAGGGCTGAAGTGTGCAGGATACGCTGAAAAGTTTGGACTTTATTCCAAGAGCATAGAAAGCCGCTGGAGGATTTTAAGTGTGGAGTAACAAAATCTTATTTATATTTTAAAAAATCACTTTGGTTAAGTGGTAAAGAAATTAAAGGGGGCCATGAACTTCCTTCCACAGACAGGCAAGTTAGGACACTATGCAATTGGAGGTGGGAAGTTAGAGGGAGCATGGTGGCAGTGAAGATGGACAGAAGTAGACAGATTGGGGCATAAATTTTGAAGACATGGTTGGCAGGGCTTGCTATTAAACATGGAAAGTAGGGTATATCAGAGAGGAATCAAGGATGTCTCCTGGGTATTTGATGTAAGCACATTTACAAAGATGGGGAAGAATAGGAAATGTCTACCACCTTGAACCATGCAAGTTTGTTTCAGATGCCTATGAGATATCCAACTGGAAAAATGGCATATAGCAGACATTTGACATATACTTTAACAGCTACCACTCTGAAGATGACAGACTCACCTACAAATCAAGCATATAAAGAGCACTCCAAATTTGACTAACTCTATTTACTGTTGGGTTACAGAGACACAAACATAAAATAATAAGTGACTGAAAGTACCAGATATCTCAGTTCATTTGACAAAATATGTCATTTTTGGCTGCCACTGATGCTTTCTGACCCAGATTATTAAGACAAGTATGCTGAATTCTATGTCAGAAATTTTAAACAAATGCTGTCAACTCAATTCAAATGCTTGGTGCACTTTTCCATGCTTTATAAACACTGGATGGTTAGGTGTTAAGAAAGAGGTAAGCAGTGACTTACCAAGTCACTTACACATACAAGGCTACTGGAAGCCAAATGCTTTGATGCTTTTGGTAATTATACACATTTTAATCTATTTTATTTTTTGTATAATTCATATGAGATAATTTATACACAGTAAAATTTACCCTTTACAAATCTGCATTTTAACAGCCACATACAGTCAAGTAACCATCACTACAATCAAGATACAGAACAATTTCTCACCCAAAAAGTTCCTTCAAGTCATCTCATAGTCACCCCTCCTTACCCCCAGACCTGGCAAACACTGATCAGTTTTTTTGTCCCATTATCTTTTTCTTTCTTTCTGTCTTTTTTTTTCTCCAGACAGAGTCTCGCTCTGTTGCCTGGGCTAGAGTGCCATGGCATCAGCCTAGCTCACAGCAACCTCAAACTCTTGGGCTCAAATGATCCTCCTTTCTCAGCTTCCCAAGTAGCTGGGACTACAGGTGCTTGCCACCATGCCCGGCTAATTTTTTGTTTCTATTTTTAGTTGGCCAGATAATTTTTTCTATTTTAGTAGCGATGGGGTCTCACTCTTTCTCAAGCTGGTCTCGAACTCAACCAATCCTCCTGCCTTGGCCTCCCAGAGTGCTAGGATTACAGGTGTGAGCCACCATGCCTGCCTGTCCCATTATCTTTTTAAACTCAAGCATAGTCTTATGAATTTGTGACTTTTGTTCACAGATGCTTGGCAAAGCCCTATAAAAATAAAACTTCCTTGAAAAATATGATGTGTGAAATATTTGAACCACTCAAAGAGTATTTAATGACCTTGTAAAAAGAAAAATCATCCACTGCAATCATTGTTAAGCATTAGATACAGGTCTCCAAACGGGGTTTATAATTTTTCTCTAAGAAAGGCTTTTCATCAAATAATTGGCTTGGACAAAACAAGCCAAACTTTTAATGTATACTCAATAAACAGATTTACACACTTTTTACTCAAAATAACCCATGGTTTTAGGTTACCATCTTATCTAAAATGTTAATTAAGACATAAAACAGCATACAATGGTTTTTACATATGATTTTCTATAATAGGAAACTGGTAAATTTAAATTCAATTAATTTTCCAAGTCAATTTCATTTGTAGAATTCTTTACTGATACTAGTCCCTCTTATTTTTATTATCCATTTTGAATTTTAAAAATATTTTATTGATAGATATCCCAAGCACAATGATTTGATCTTTACAAATTATATGAATGTATTAAATTATTACATGTATCCCAAAACTATGTACATCTATTATGCATCAATAAAAATATATTTTATAATATTTTGACAAATATACATGACATTTAATTTTGAAAAATCTATACTATTATAAATCAAGTAGATCAGTCTATGTTAAATCTACTATAAAAGTAGATCCTTGACTTGCTGGGATATATTTTCATTTTACACATTTATTATTTAGAGGCAATGATATGTAATGTACTAAAAAAGTAATTTATTAATTGATTCTTAATTGGTCTGAATGAACGAACACATCTTCCACAGTGTGTGCCAGAAATGGTGGCATATACTTCAGTTGTAAGGCCTTTGGCTTTGGAATCAGAAAGGTCTGGATTCTAGTTCCAGCTCTGTTATTTATTGGTTGTGCAAACTCTGAGCCAGTAACTCATATCTTACAGCCTCAGTTCTCTCATCCATTAAATGTGAAGAGCAGTACTACCTATTTCATACAGCATGAATACAAAGTGCTTAGTACCAGATCTAGCACATATAAGTGCTCAATAAATACCAGCTATTTATTTGGAACAGATGGAATTTCCATTTCAAAACCATTAAAATGTTGTATTACTCAGCAGTGTGGAACAATATGGAAAGTGTCATTATTTATATTTTACAGATGACAAAGTGAGGGACAGGTGAGTGGATCAATAGACTTATTAACTCAGGTGCATACAGATAAAGAGAAGCAGAAGGGCACCTGGCTGTTCAGACAACTCTGGTAATTTAAGGTCTGATGCTGCCATTCTTTCTAAGCATGGAATTTCCTCCCACTTTTTTAAAAAAGTAAAGAAGAAATAGTGCTCTGTGATAAAAGTCACAAAAAAGTCAAGGATGACATCTTAGTTCATTTTACCTGCTATAACAAAATACCATATACTGGTTGGCTTATAGACAACAGATATTTATTTCCCGCCGTTCTGGAGTCTGAGAAGTCCAAGAACAAGGCACCAGACAATTCAGTTTATGGTAAGGGCCTGCTTCCTTACGGACAGCCTTCTCACTGTAGCCTCACGTGGTGGAAGGGGCAAAGGAACTTTCTGGGGTCTCTTTTATAAGGGCATTAATCTCATTCATGAGGGTTCTGCCCTGATGACCTGATCACTTCCCAAAGTCCTCACCTCCTAATACCTTGGGGGTTAGGATTTCAACATATGAATTTTGAAGAGACATAGTCTATCACAGATGAATACAGGAGAGATCAGCATATTGTAGTTTTTCTTTCAGTGTAGCAAAAAAGTCTCTTAACCATTAACTTTCTTCTCTGTAAAAAGGGGTTTCATTAAATGGAAGTGCATTTGGTGAAGCCAAACATAGAGAAATTGATCACATGATGTTTAAGCTTGAAATAATTTTCTTAACTCAGTTTAGAATGGAAATAAGCATCTTACCTTTACTCCACTTTCTTCTCTTATTCCTTAGAAACATCATAATCTCTTTTTTTCCCTTCCACTTTTTACTGACCAAATTTACTAAGCAAATTTATGGAGCTTGTAAAGTTTTAAACTAAGTTGGAAGGAAACTGAGAAGATATATAATCCAAACTTTTCATTTTAAGGTGAAGAATGAGGCTGAGAAGGGAAATGACTAAAGTAAAATAAAAGCCAAAGTGGGCCTAGAACCAATTGTCTTATATCTTACGAGGTGTCCCACTACCAGGGTATCAAATACACGGGCCAGGCGGTCACCAAAGTATCCACACCAGACATCACCATTTCCTTCTTAATGCTGCACTCAAGCTAGCTGTTGCCAGTGAAAGCGGCCAAGTCTCTTTAATAATTTAGTAAATGTTAACTTAAAATTCCCAGTTTAAAATGGTAACACCATTTTTTTCCCCTTCCCTTTGTCTTTTCAGTTTAAGAAATAATTAAACCTTTCAGGGCAGTAATGACCTTTTAGGGAAATTTGAATTCTACACATTCAAAATATGGTTGGAGGCCAGGCACCGTGGCTCACGCCTTTAATCCTGGCACCCTGGGAGGCTGAGGCAGGAGGATCACTTGAGGTCAGGAGTTCGAGACCAGCCTCGGCAAGAATGAGACGCTGTCTCTATTAAAAATAGAAAAAATTAGCCAGGCATGGTGGCGCATGCCTGTAGTCCCAGCTACTTGGGAGGCTTGGGCAGTAGGATCGCTTAAGCCCAGGAGTTTGAGGTTGCTGTGAGCTAGGCTGACTCCACGGCACTCTAGCCCAGGCAACAGAGTGAGACTCTGTCTCAAAGAAAAAAAAAAAAAAAAAAAAAATGTGGTTGGAGACTGAAATAAACTTATTTTGTCAAAAATTTTGAAAGAAATATAAGCCAAATTAATCTATAGTGATAGAAATCAGAACAGTGATTGCTTGGGGGCAGGTGATGACTGGGAAGGAGTAGGAGAAAACTTTGTGGGGTGATGGAAATATTCTACATCTTGACGTGGATGTGGTCAAACTGTACATTTAAGATGTGTGCATTTCACTGTATGTGAATTATATATTTTAAAATCAATCTAACCTACTTATGTAGGAAATTCATATTTTAAAATTCTCATCCAAAAGAAGGACTTGAACCGCAACTCAGCTGATGAAAGGCAATGAACAAACTGATAGATATCTTTCAAATCACTGTAGCTAAATGCATTTCTGTTCAACTATTCATGAGAATAACATACACTATGCCAGAAGTTGCGTATTTGGAAAGCAAGTAGAGAGTTTCCTTTCAGGCTATGCCAGTTAATGAATTCTGCTTTCAAAGGAATGAGACTATTATCTAAGAACTGTGTACACTATTGTGATAACATATCCACTGATCTTTATTGTCCACTTGCAATTTAATAATAGAACTTTATCCTAAAGACCACAAAAGAACTTAAGACTTTTATAGATAAGGTAAGGTTGAACATAGAGTATACTAATTAAGTTTTCATTTTTCTATTTTCTATACTACTTTACTATGAAAACCTGAGTATAGATGGGCACTTGGGTTGTTTCCACATCTTTGCAATTGTGAATTGTGCTGCTATAAATATTTGACTGCAGATGTCTTTATTATAGAATGTCTATTTTTCCTTTGGGAAATACCCAGTAGTGGGATTGCTGGATCAAATAGTAATTCTACTTTTAGTTCTTTGAGGTATCTCCATATTATTTTCCATAGAGGTTGTACTAATTTGCAGTCCTACCAGTGACTCCAGCAGTGTAAAGTCAATATATGTAACCAAAGGGTTTGTACCCCCGTAATATTCTGAAATTACAAAAAAAACCACTTGAGTATATATGACATTCTGCCCACTGCATACCACATTTTATAGCAGAGTCTTGACAAAAGCAAAAAAAGACTATTGAACAGGAGGAAAGAATTGGCTTTTCTCGGCTGATAAGCACATGTTGGTTAGGTGCATAAATTGGTTAAAGATACTGCTCTGTTAGTGGTTATTACCATAAGGAGAACAGGGAAAATTTAGAGTTCAAATTACAGCTAGAAAAGGAAGGCAGGTCAGGCACGGTGGCTCACGCCTGTAATCCTAGCACTCTGGGAGGCCAAGGCGGGAGGATCGCTCGAAGTCAGGAGTTCGAGACCAGCATGAGCAAGAATGAGACCCCGTCTCTACTAAAAATAGAAGGAAATTATATGGACAACTAAAAATATACAGAAAAAATTAGCCAGGCATGGCAGTGCATGCCCGTAGTCCCAGCTACTTCGGAGGTTGAGGCAGGAGGATTGCTTGAGCCTAGCAGTTTGAGGTTGCTGTGAGCTAGGCTGACGCCATGGCACTCTAGCCAGGGCAAAAGAGCGAGACTCTGTCTCAAAAAAAAAAAAAAAAAAAAAGGAAGGCAAATTTCTCACCTCTTTCACCAAAGTGACTTTATAAATGATGAATTTTAGCATATGTTAATAAGGGTCTCATATACTAGCTGGCACACTGATAAATGATAGCTGTTTAAGAAAACAAAATATCCTGTTACTAATGAAAGATCCACAGGAGAGTTATGAATGCTTTCCCTGTCCATAGTGATGGTTTTACGTACCAGATCTGGCTTCAGCCGGAGAATCAGGGGAAAGGAGAGCCACGTGGCACGCAAGGTGGTAAGCAACGTGGAGAACCAGGACTGCTGAACCTCACGGCTTCTTGGAATTCGGTGAATGTAGTATCTGGTAGACTAAAAGGAAATGGAATCCAAATTAACTGGGTTGCTAATACCAAGGTTAAACACAGTAACAGGTAACATTTGCAGAAATAGGAAGTGCTTTATTGTTTATTTTTAATCTTCATTCTAACCACTTTTAAATTAGAATTGCAAAGCCTATTTCATGCTTTGTGTAACACTCCCATCACTGGCTTGTGACGGAAAAGTTCCTAAATATGATTCAAAAAACTTTTAAAGTCAGTATAGACAATAAATTGGGGGAAATTTTCTATAAAATATCTTTTAGGCAAAGATCTTAACATGTTAATATGCAAATAGTTCTTACCTTTGTAAGACAAATAACCTAGTAACAAGATGTGCAAAGAAGATGGATGGATAATTCCAAACAGAAGAAATACAAATAACTGATAAACATATGAAAAGATGACTAACAATTAAGCACAAAAGAAAACAATCATTTTTCACCTATATGATTGGTAACAATTATGGATACCCAGGGTTATCAAGGTTATAGAGAAATAGAAATTCACATTCCCTGGACAAATATATTGGTATAACTTTTTGGAAGGGCAATCTGGAAACATCTATCAACATTTTAAATGTATCTACCTTTGATCTAGTATTTCTGCTTCCAGAAATATATCTTACAGATTTACCCACATTTTATCCACTGTATCATTGTTTCTATCTGTGGAAACTGGAAACAGACCAAATATTCCCCAACAGGGAATGGAGAAGTCCATATAATAAGATACATGGAGAAATGTTAAAAATGACATAGAAAGATATCCCAAGATACATTAAGTGAATCATGCAAGTTGCAGGATCGTATGTTTAATATAATCTAATGTCCATTAAGAAATCACATACACACGTGCTTACAATCCAATGTCTATTAAAAAACCATACATACATACATGTGTTTGTATACGCATACATATACATATTAGTATTTGCAAGGAGAAAATCTGGAACTTTGTGCCACGAATCATAAGAAGGATGATATTATAGGATATTCACGTTTTCCAGGCCATATATACCCATGTTTGAAATTCGTAACAAGAATGTATTATTATTTGCATAATTAGATAAACCCATATATTTTCCTTTAATCAAAGTTCCAGTTGTGGGCGGGTACAGTGGCTCACGCCTGTAATCCTAGCACTCTGGAAGGCTGAGGCTGGAGGATCGTTTGAGGTCAGGAGTTTGAGACCAGCCTGAGTAAGAGCCAGACTTATCTGTATTAAAAAAATAGAAAAAAATTAGCCAGGTGACTAAAACTAGAAAAAATTAGCCAGATGTGGTGGTGTGCACCTGTAGCCCTCACTATTCAGGAGGCTGAGGCAGGAGGATCGCTTGAGCCCAGGAGTTTGAGGTTGCTGTGAGCTAGGCTGATGCCACAGCATTCTAGCCCAGAGGCAACAGAGCTAGACTTTGTCTCAAAAAAAAAAGTTCCAGTTGTATTGGTTATCCATTTCTATGTAACAAATTACCCCCAAACTTAAAACATTAGCAGCTAAAAACAAATATTTTTTTGCTTCTCACAGTTGCTGTGGATCAAGAATCCAGGAGTGGCTTAGCTGGGTTATTCTGGCTTGGGGTGTCTCATGAACTTGAAATCAAGTTGGTAGCTGGGGCTGTAATCATCTGAAGGCTTGACTGGGGCTGAAGAATCCACTTCCAATGTAGCTCATTCACATGTCTGGCAAATTAGTGCTGGTCACTGGTTGGTAGCCTTGGTTGATGGCCTTAGTTCTTTGCCACATGAACCTTTCTATAGGGTTACTTGAGTGTTTTTTAATTTTTTTTTTTTTTTTTTTTTTTGAGACAGAATCTCCCTCTGTTGCCTTGGCTAGAGTGCCATGGTGTCAGCCTAGCTCACAGCAACCTCAAACTCCTGGGCTCAAGCAATCCTCCTGCCTCAGCCTCCCAAGTAGCTGGGACTACAGGCACATACTACCATGCCTGGCTATTTTCCATTTTTAGTAGAGATGGGGGTCTTGCTCTTGTTCAGGCTGCTCTTGAACTCAAGAGATCCTCCTGCCTTGGCCTCCCAGAATGCTAGGATTACAGGCATGAGCTATCGCCTTGGCCTATTTAAATGTTTTCTTTTCTTTTTTTTTAAATTTCAAAATATTATAAAGGGGGTACAAATGTTTTTGTTACATGGATAACGTTTATAATGCTTAAGTCAAGGCTTTTTGTATGCCCATCACCTGAATACTGTTCATTGTACCTGATAGGTAAACCTTTACCTCTCCCCTCTCCCCTCACCCCTCTTCTTGATTTCCAATGACCTTTATATCTCTTTGTGCCCACATGTGCCCACCGATCAGCTCACAATTATTAGAGAGTACATGTGGTGTTTTTCCATTCCTGAGATACTTCACTTAGGATAATGGTCTTCAGTTCCATCCAAGTTGCTGGAAAAGACATTATTTCATTCCTTTTTATGGCTGAGTAGTACTCCATGGTTTATATATACCACATTTTCTTAATCCACTCATGAATTGATGGGCAGTTTGGTTGATTCCACATCTTTGCGATTGTGAATTGTGCTGCAATAAACATCTGAGTGCCGGGGTCTTTTTAATAAAATGACTTCCTTTTGATAGATACCCTGTCATGGGATTGCTGAGTCAAATGATATATCTACATTTATTTCTTTAAGGAACCTCCATATTATTTTCCAAAAAGTTGTACTAATTTGCAGTCCCACCAACAGAGTAAAATCGTTCCTTTCTCTCTGCATCTATGCTAGCATCTATTGTTTTTAGACTTTTTAATAAAGGCCATTCTGACAGGGGGAAGGTGATATCTCATTATGGTTTTAATTTGCATTTCCTTGATGATTAGTGATGTTGAACATTTCTTCATATATTTATTGGCCATTTGTCTATCTTCTTTTGAAAAATTTCTGTTCATGTCTTTTGCCCACTTTATAATGGGGTTGCTTTTTTCTTGCTGATTTGTTTGAGTTCTTTGTAGATTCTGGATATTAGCCCTTTATGAGATGTATCGTTTGCAAATATTATCTCACATTCTGTCAGTTGTCTATTTACTCTATTGATTATTTACTTGGCTGTGCAGAAGCTTTTGAACTTAATCAAGTGCCATTTATTTGTTTTTGTTTTTGCTATATTTGCCTTTGGAATGTGAGTTCCTGAAGCCTCAGGAATGGAGCCTCATGGTCAGAGCTCGAGGTCCAGCAGCAGCAGTGGAACCTCAGGGCCCGACAGGAGCACTGAAGCCTCAGGGGCCTAGAGGGGGCCCAGCAACAGTGGTGGAGCCTTGGGAGTACAGCCTTGGAGGCCAGGGGCAGCACTAGAGCTAAAGCCTAGACCTTACTCTATGAAACTGACCATTTACAAGGGCCTCAGGGAACTTCTCTCAGCCTTCATGGGTCCTCTCTCCAGAAAACAGGACCATGAGAGAGGAGAGTCCTAAGGCTTTGAGGTATGTCCCCAAAGGGCAAGGGAGCCTGCTAGTTAGAGCAAGCGGAAGTATGCCGTTATGCATCTAAAACTGTTTAAAAAATTCTCTGCCCCACTGTTCTGTATTATACTTGCTATGCAGCCATGCAGTCAAGTGGACAGGAACCTGGGGCCATCTTGATATGGATAGGGCCCTCAGATTAGCTATGCTTGACACACAGAAGTTGGGCACTAGGTAATTTGATATTATGTCACCTAAAGAAAACAGGCCACAGCAAAATATTGAGAGTTTTTATTATTTTACACAGTTTAAGAAAACTATCAAATATATAAAGAAGTCAATGAGGAAAAATTATCAATAGAAGGCTTGTATTTTGGCCTTAACAAAAATTCCTTTGAAGACAAAGGAATGGGACAGATGTTCAGAGAGCTACAATTCAGGCCTATGACCTTTGGCCTGGAATTCCTTAGAGGTTGTGGCATCTGGAAAAATCCACATGAAGGCATCCTCATAGGCATATTGTTTTTGTTAGTATGCACCTTTGCCTTGGGGGAACTGTTCCTGGCCCAGGTTTATGCCCTGCAATGGGACATAGGACATAAAAGGTTCCATGTCTACCATTTTATACCATCTACCCCCACTCCCAGACCCAACGTTTGGTTCAGGAGTGGCCACATGACCCAAGCAAGGTCAGTCTCTTCTTGGGATTCTTATAGATCCTGGGAATGTAGTTCTTCCATTGAGGCACACTGTCAGCTGTTCATCTAACTCTCAATCCATTCTACTGGGGTGGAGAAATATATACAGCAGATCCTAGAATAACATCATTTCATTCAATGTTGTGGCATTATAACACTGACAAGAAAAAAAATCAATTTCCAGCTGGGGCCACTGTCTGTGTGGAGTTCACACGATCTCCCCAGGTCTGTGTGGGCTTTCTCTCTGGGTACTCTGGTTTCCTCCCACATCTCAAAGCCGTGCACATTAGGTGACTTGGCATGCCTATGTGGTCAGTGTGAGTGAGCGTGGGTATGGGTCTGAGTGTGCCCTGTGATGGGATGATGTCCTTGCCAGGGCTGGTGCCCACCTTGTGCCCTGAGTTGCCGAGTTAGGCTCCAGCCACCCGTGACCCTGAACTGGAATAAGTGAGTAAATCATTCTCTTATTTGTTTTTATTAAACAAATATGTATAGCTCACATTTCAATGTTTAATATTAGAAGTATTTTGGTCTTTATGTAGAAGTTTGGTGATGTTTCTGTGACCAGATATATGCCATAGGAAATTAACTCTTGTTTATATCAATTAGACTACAGTAAAATTGGTTTCATTACACATAGTTTCAGTTAAAGTTGCAGTTTTCAAGAGCCTAAGGATGAAGTTAAGTGAGGACTTAGTGCACTTTTTTTGTTTCTTTATCCACTAGATTTTTCTACAATAACTCAGAACTGAACTATCATATTTACCACCAAAACATGCGACTTCTTCTGTATTCTCAAGCTAGAAATCAACAAATAAATAGTAGGACCTACCATAGATTTCCTGCTAGATATGAAGATATATGTTGGGGTTGTCAGGGACAGGAAGGGAGGAGGCTGCCTCCATGTTTCCTTCTAAAACCTCTACACACATTCCATAGCTATCCACTTATTCCAAATGTCCCTGCTACTCCCATGGTTCAAGTCAGCACCATCTCTCACCTTGACTACTACAACAGCTCTTACCTAGTCTCTGTGCTTCTCCTCTTGCTCCCCTACAACTCATTCTCTACGGAATCAGCAGAACTATCTTTTTATAACGTAAAGCAGATGCATGCTTTCATTCTCTTCCTTAAAACCTTCCAACAGCTTTTCACCTCACTTGTGATAAAGTCCAAATTTCTTACAATTGCTCCCAAGGTCCCATGCAATCTGGTGCTGGTTTACCTCTCTACTTCCTCCTTGCTCACTCACTGGAGCCACACTGGTCTTCTGTCTGTTCTCTGACTGTGTCAAACTTATTCCTTCCTGGGGGCCTTATCTGTTTATTCTAACCAGTCTGCTTTACCCACAGCTAGCTCCTTCCTGCAAATCAGGTCTTGTTTGAACATTATCTCCTCATGACAAGAGACAGTTCTCCCCCCAATACATGGTCACGCTCCACCACACTGTCTTATTTTACTGTTTTCATAGCAAGCATCGCTACCTAAGATTAATTTGTTTGTTTATGTGTGTAACTGTTGCCTACCTCTCCCCTTAGAATGCAAACTCTATGGGAGGAAAGGATTTCATCTTGTTCACTGCTATAATCCCAGTGCCTGGTGCTTTGCACATAGTGATTACTCAGTAATAACTTGCTGAACAGATAAATGACTATCATTATAGTTTCTAGAAGTCCAGTCTATGGTCTATGCTGGGGGATGGTGATGGGGAAGCTGCTGGCCCTTAATCTCATGACATCTCAGGGTTGTAAGAGACCAACTAACTCCACTCCCTCACTTCACAGATGAAGAATCTGGACTTTCCTAAGGTGACAGTGCCAGGACCTGAATCCGGGTCTTCCACATGTCCATATGCTGCTGACTCACCCTTTTACAGACGCTTTTTGGATCTCTGTGCCTCACTGCTGAGAAGCCCGCCTTCCTCAATATGTAAGAAGCTGAACCAGCTTCCTATGAAGTATACTTCCTGGCTCCTGTTGCTCCTGTATAGAGCCAACTACCCATCCTGACCCACTTCCTTTTCCTTCCTTATTTTTCAACTCACCTGCTTTCAAACCTAGAGAGCTTATTGTCTCTTTTCCTGCCTTATGGGAACCGAGCTCCCTGTCTCATCCTCTCTGTCCTTTGTGCTCTGTTCTGCACTGTAGATTGGCTTACTAACCCCACCCACCACTGCTACCAGTGATTCCTTCACCTATTCCCCAAGCCTTTGGGGGGAAAAATAGGAATAAGAACATAGGACCCCAGAAACCTTCAGAATTTTCTGTTGAACCTTAGGATTCAAGTCTTTTTCTGGCAAGTTCTCCTGTTTTGCTCTTGCTCCTACCTGGTGGCCAACTGGGTTACATGTTCCTAAAAAGGATGTTTTAGTTGAGTTCTTTCTTTCTGTGTAGTTCAATGTGTATATCCTGTAACATATACTTCACCTATCTTGCAACGTGATCGAGTCTCTTTCACACAATTGGCCAAAGAAGTAAGACTCTCTCTTATTTTCTCTCTACCATATAGAGACATATCTTAGTGAAATATCCTATCTAACTCAGCTTCCTAATTCCTGTAGGGCAGAGGCCACGTCCTATAGTACTCTATATGGCCACAGGGCCTCCCAATGCTCCCTATATCTGCTTGACTGATGTAACCAAATGTATAGTGGCAAGAAAGACAAGCAAAGTGGAATGCTTAAGAGTAACAAAATAAAGTAGAGAAATAGTTTTTTTTCACGGTTCTAGCTTGCCGGAAATTATGTGAAACACTAAGTTAAATACTAATAGTATATGACAACTTCTAACTTTCAAAGTCTCTTCCAGAATTACATCACTGCTAAAAACCACAAACATATCTGGCTTTAGATTTGTGAAAACTAAACAGAAGTTTATAGTGATTTAGATGGAAATAATTCCACAAAGAAGCCAGATGGCATCATAAACCACAACAGAGAAGATCAAGTGGTCTATGAAGTCATTCTTTGATGTTACCACCCACTGTAATGTACAATACATTTATTATTTAATGAATGTCACACTATTGAATAATCTTGGAAATAAGAGAAAACTAAAATGGTAAAATTTCATTGAACCAAAAATGGTTTCAGCTTTAACTTTTTTAAAAAATGCAGTATGTGTGCGTGTGTGTGTGTATATATATTTTAAATGTATGTTTGATGGTTCAACCAATCATTATGAAACCAAGAGGACCATAATTTACCATAAAAAGTGTTTTTATATGCATGTCCTTCAAGTTCCTAATAGGTGCTCAATTCATGGTGTTGATGAAGTGGCAGGTGCATGAGGGAGCTGTGGTTCCAGTGGTTCCTGCTGATAACCAGCTCCATCACCTCGGGCGAATCAACCTCTCCGGGCCTCCGTCTCCCGCTGTGAAACAAGGAGGCCTGGCTGAAACCAGGGATCCTCAACTAGCCACCGTGATCCCACAACTGGCCATCAAGTCTGACGTGGGATTTTGGCCCAAAAGATTTTTTAAGCCTTTTATAACGAACATTTGTTGTTTTCTCCCCAGACTTTATTGTTCACTTCTTTTAACAATACCCCAATTTTCCTTTGGGTAATTGATTCCTTTCATGTTATCAGCCAGCTGGTTTGGGTAGTGTTCACCCTCTTTCTTTTTTATCCCCAATCTTAAGCTCCAAAAGTAGGCCTGGAATGGCTTAAGTGATATGGAATAATCCTCACTCCTGCCACAATGATTGGCTGAAAGATGGGATTATAACCCACCTGGAGATCATGAGACAGGAGATGTTTGCTGGGGCTTCTGGGAAAAAGAGGCTTTATCCCTCTCTCATATGCTATAAGAGACCCACTTGTTCCTCAGACAGCCTAGTACAAAGACATGAAGCCAGGAGGTGCTATAGGTTTTTGCTACCCTGATGACAGAGCTTGGAGCTGCTGGAGGCAGTGCTGTGGGGAGCCCAGAGGAGCTGCCACTGTAGAAGACAGACAGAGCAGAGAGACACCTACTATCATTAGTGACATGTCTGGGCAGCTGGACCAAGTCCTGACAGAAACAACACTGAATTTTTCCTGTTTCATAAGTTGACAAATTCCCTTTATTGTTCAAGCCAGTTTTGAGTTTAGGTATGTCACTTGCAATTGAAACACCTTTCCTATGGATTTAAAGTGGTATAAATTTAAGATGGCTTTCCTTTCTCAAACAACGAAAATATATTAAAATCATGTATGAGACAATTGCTTATGACACTAGATTTCAGAGCTGCACTCTTCATTATGAACACAATTCATTTGCTCATTCATTCAATACCCAATAAGCACCTACCAGATGACAGGAACTGGGCTAGGAACACAAGGGTGAATAAGATGTTCACAAGGAACTCACTACAGTCTGGTAGGACAACACAGAAAAAATAATTGCAACCAAAGAAAGAAATACAACATGAGATAATTATAAATATAATGTTAGCACCAAGTAAGAAGTGATTAATTATACTCTGATAAATTAAGTCAGGCTTCATAGATAAGATACCTGAGCTGACTTGTAAGGGATATGAAATGTTCCAGGTAGAATTGGGGGTGGCAGGGGGAAGGCAGAGGAAGCAGCATGTTCAGAGCAGAGAGGCATAAAATAGCATGAAATGTTTGGGGCACTATATTCTGGTATGTAAGAAGCCAGGCAGAGAGCAGGAGAAAATGGTGCTTCAAAGCCATGCTAAGGAGTATGCACTTGAATCTATAGGCAATGAGGAGCCACTGATGGATGTTTAAAAAGGGGAGTAATTTGACCAGATCTGCATTCAAGAAATACTACTCTGGCAGTCATGATAATGGACAGAAGGGGTGGGGAACAACAGAGAAGGGCAATCATTTGGGAGATCACTGAAATACATCAGAATGGCGGCGAGGCCTAAAGGACAGCTGCAGCACTAAGGCAGAGAAATGGAGAGGACAAACATGGGGAGGAGGGGTCTAAGAAGCTGGAGGGCTTGGGGCAACTCTCAGGTTTCTAGCTGGGGTGAATAGTATTGTCATGTCCTAGGGAGAGAACACAGGAGAGGAACTGGGCTGAGGGCATGTTATTATTTATCGTGGTCTGGTTTGAGACATAATTTTGTGAGTCAGTAAAATACTAAGATATGTCAATATTAGAAAACATGTACAGGCACTTTTTAGGTCGAAATGGGGCAGATAGGGGTTTGCACCTGGAACTGAGGCAATGGGTTGACCTGACAGGTGGGTGTATAGAGCAAGACAATGGGGAATCTAGAAGGACAGTATTCAGAAGTCTGGATGCTAGGCCCTAGGGGCACATGGCCTGGAGCAGCAGCCTCACTTATCTTTGACAAGTCAGACTTGAGGGCCAGGTGTGGGATCACGGTGGCTAGTTGAGGATCCCTGATCTCAGCCAGGCCTCCTTGTTTCACAGTGGGAGACTGAGGTCCAGAGAGGTTGATGCGCCCAAGGTAATGGAGCTGTTTATCAGCAGGAACCACTGGAACCACAGCTCCATCACTCGTATGCCATTTCCTGGCACTTTATCAGCAGTGAAGTCAGCACCAGGTACCCACAGGACCAGTGAACATCTCTCGGAACCCACTGTTTCCCTTTCACTTCCTTGCCATGCTCAGCTCCTTGGTCAATCCTGACTACATCATCAGTCACAGCCTCACCACTTGCCGGACTTAGAATTGTGGTATGCCTGGCATGACTGCAACCACCAGGCTCCAGAATCATCTTCTGGGGCATAACGACTGCAAGGGATCAAAGAGCTTCCACTGGAGCAAAAGGAAGGATGCAGGAATTCCAAAACAGGCCACCTCCTGATTTTATAACAACAAAAAGGAAACTATGTTTATACCATAATATAACCGTCAATTTAAAAAAAATGTGCTATTTATTAATGTGTTTAAATCCAAACATTGGTTATTAGATATGATTAATTCACTTTAAAATGGAGAAACAATAGCACTATACTGTAAAATGTGCTGCTCTGAATGTTGTAAGAATCCCATACAAATTTAACTGGCACAGGGAAATTGGTTAAACTAACAGAAAGTTGAAATAGGTGCATTATGGTTATTCAGTTATTTTAATTCTATCCATTCAGAATCTGATTCAAAGAAAGTTCAACCTAACTGGCCTTAGTTCTAGAGATAGAGGAAGGAATAATTAAGATTTGGGGAGGAATTTAAGAGATTAAGCTATTTAAAATACTTTAGAAACATGCATACATCTACCTGGCATACTACTTCTTTCTTTTTTTTTTTTTTTACTTTTTTTTTATCTTTACTTTTTGTTTTTGTTTTTGTTTTTTATTTTTCAGAATCTGGGAACGCCAACTGTCATACTATTTCAAAAATAATAATCTAGTCACTGAAACAGCCACATCAGGATCTCTATGTGCAATAAATTACACATATTTTCTTATTCAGATATCTCACTCATTTAGACTGGCCTTCTTTCAAATTAGAGGTATTTTTACCTTTACCTATAACTGAATATAGCTAAGGTCCATTAGGATGAGGAAAATCACACATATACATCAGTCATACTCTAAAAATGTAACTATGTTAAGCCATTAGTTGTAATATATAGTTTACAAAATAAAACAAAACCCCACAATTCTGATTATATAATTTACAAACATTTCTTTTAGAACTGCTAGGAACTGTGGAAGATAAACAACAAATGCATTAAATTTAGAAGTCTCAGCAAGTTGTACACAGTCTCAGTTCACTGTGTGAAGTTAGCACCCCACCTTGTGGAAAATAGTAGGTGGTATTAAGTGGAAAAATGTGTTAGTTTTACAGGTACTGGTTGACAAATCCTGAAACAGCCAAACTGCCACTGAGTCATATACAAATCAAAATTGCAAAACCAAAAAAAAAAAAAATTCAAACCCAAAGAATCCCTATTTATTAAAGCAACAGCAAAACTGTTGTACTTCCAAAACGAAAGTATACTAGCCTCACAATATTGGTGCTTATGGTATGTGCTTGGGTTACTTCTTTTTTTTTTGAGACAGAGTCTCACTCTTTTGCCTGGGCTAGAGTGCCGTGGCATCAGCCTAGCTCACAGCAACCTCAAACTCCTGGGCTCAAGTGATCCTCCTGCCTCAGTCTCCCGAGTAGCTGGGACTACAGGCATGCGCCACCATGCCCGGCTAATTTTTTTTCTATATATATTTTAACCTGTCCATATAATTTCTTTCTATTTTTAGTAGAGACAGGGTCTCACTCTTGCTCAGGCTGGTCTCGAACTCCTGAGCTCAAATGATCCACATGCCTCGGCCTCCCAGAGTGCTAGGATTACAGGCGTGAGCCACTGCGCTAAATATTTCATATTAGTAGGTTATTACTTCCACTGGAACTTTTATTTCTTCTTAGCTTTGTTTCTACAAAATAACTATTTTCTAATTGTAACTTTAGAAAATGCAGAAAAATATATTCAAAGACAAAACTAAAATCAACCCATATCCACAATTCAGAGATGGTCCCTCTAACTCCCTTCTACAACCTTAAAAAATATCAGACCCTTAAATTCTTTCTGCAGCTGAAAACAGTCTAGATGATCTCAAGTTTCTAACATTGAAATCATTTCTTGTCTTGTAATTTAACAACTTCTTTACCAATCTCCTATCATGATTCTTGTCAAAATACATCCTCTGTTTGTCTAGTCCTGCACTTTCCAACTTCCTCACTTTTTCCCACGCTGTCCTCCCCCCTTCATCTCTCCCTATTCTTTTGGAGAAGTCCTCACCCCACCCCACACTCTAGCCCACAGAGATCTCTTCCTACCCTGCATTCAAAGCATTCATTGACCTTTATTTTTTTAATCAAAGTTACATTTGAGATACATACATCAAAGAATATATATATGCACACATGGTTTTAAAGTTCCTACAGTCTTCTCAGTTTGGTCAAACCCCTGAGGTCATTTATTATCCCCATTTCTTTCTTGGCACCACCTCTTCTGGAGTTCTCTGCCCCCTAGCTCACTCCTGACCGGTTGCTCTCTAGCCCTGCTTATGAGGTCTTCACACCAGAACTCCCCTCACTGTCATCCTGAGGATTCTCTTTGCTTCTCTCCTGGATAGGGGCCCAGGTCTCTGAAACTCGGTCTTCCTTCTTAGGTCCCCTCTGTTTTGGTGGGGCACATCCTCTGGGAAAGGGTACACGGGAATCAGTTTGAGACAGTGCTCCATTGTTGCTCTGAATGCCATTTGGACCCCCAATGTGACTCCTTTTCTTGCTCTTTCTGGATGTTTTTGGTATCTTCTCTTTACCCTAATTCTGGAATTGTAGATCACATATCTTGTTGTGACTACAGTTTCACTGGGCTGGGGATAGTCCTTTTAGTCTGGAGGCCATGTCCTTCTAGCTCTGGGAATTTTCCGTGGGTCATCACTTTGTTTTGTTTTGAACTTTTCCCCTGTTGCCTTGTGTTCTTTTTGGATAGCAGACCTCTAACATCCAGTTTGATTGTTTAAGTCTCTTACTTTTCTCTCTTACTTTTACCTTTTTCTTATACGTTATGCTTTTTATCTTTTTCTTGAGTTTTTCCATTTGATCTCCCATCTTTGATTGATTTTTTTCATTCCTGCAATCAAAATTTTAATAGCCAAGAGTCTTTTTGTTCTGAGTTTTAAAAAAATAGATCTCATTCTTTTTTTAAGGACACAATGCCCTCTGATTTCTCTGAAAGTAATTGTTTTCTTTTAAGGCCCCTCTTCTGCTACCCTCCACTCTGCATCTCCTTTTTCTCTGATTTCTTTTCTCAGAGTTCCTTTCACTGATTGTTAGTTTTGGCTTCTTTTATTTTAGAGGCTTTCCTCAAATGTCTGATAATCTGTGGATACTGGTTCAAGCCACTGGTTCTCAAGAGGGAGATCTGGAGACACTGTGGGTTGCATGACTGGTGATGGGGGTGGGAGGAGAGCAACTGGCATCTAGTGAGGCCAGGAATGCTGCTAAACATCCCACAACACACAGGACACTCCCCTACAACAAAGATTTATCTGGCCCAAAATGTCAATAGTGATAAGATTGAGAAGCCCTGGTTCATATTAAAGAACGGAGGCATTAAAAAGCAGCCTGGAAGCTCCGTGTGCTGGGTGGGGCTTGTCAACGGAAGGGTAAAAAATAGTCAGGACCTGACCCAAGTGTTAGGATCTATAGTTCTGTTCTCTTGGGCAAAGCAGTTTCTTCAAAACTAATCTTCAATTTCCTTCCTGGAGGATATAAATGTAGCATTCTGGGAACTGATCCAGAAAGGGGACCTAGGTGCAGGGACAGGGGAGGTATTCACTCTTCTGAAGCTCCCTGTGTTCAGGGCAGTATTTTACCCAAATCCCCAATGTGGCTTGGTGTTCCAAAGCCAAAACCTATTCAGTTCAACCTGTGCAACGGTTAAAGCTTTGGTTTTCTACCTGCATAGGGCAGAATCCCGGAGTCTAACTCCTCTGTAGGCAGACTTCAATCAAAAGGCCTGTTTTCAGCCCTACGCTGTACCGCAGGCTTCAGAAGTGCTGAATGCCTTTATTATCTTTTATTTGCTAGCACTGCCCAGTGATGCTTTTAATGACTAACTCTTCATGTTTCCAGTATTTATGCTCTTTCCTCTCTAACCACACCAATAACTTCTTGAGGCAACAGAGGCACTTCCTTTCTTTACTTGTATTCCTCATAAAACTTAATACAAATTTTGCACACAGAAACTGTTTTAATCAATATCCATTTTTGGGTTTTAAGAAGAATTTTACTTTGCAGAAGGCAAAGCTTCTAGTAAGCTGTTCTACCGATCTCAGATAAAGAAGAGCATTCGAAACAAATATACCAGTGCTGCAACCTCAGCAAGGTGTTTGGTGAACAGTCTTTAAATAAAAACATTCTCCAGATGGAAAGACTGCACCAAACCCATATAAACCCTTTTCAAATTCAATAAAGAAAAATCATCCCTAGCAATATGATGTTCTCCAAAAAAGAAGTAGAGACATCCTCTCCCCATGTACCCCATGCCGGCTTAGCCTGTAATACACATTAGAAATGGATCTGCCATTCCAAAGTTCAGCTCTCTACTGCCTCTACTGAGAAGCAGTGCAGGTCCTACAGCTCAATGTTCAGCAGTGCACTGCCACCTGGTGGCAGCATGAGGGGATGCCACTGACACGGACTCGGGAGGCTGCAGAGGAAATGACAAGGCAAGTCCCACAACACATGGAGGAACTCTCCAGGTCCATTTCTGAAACCTGAAGGACTGTTTCGGGGAAGGGAAAGGAAGAAGACAGAGAAGGAGGGGGAAAGTAAAAGGAAGAAGGGAAAGAAGGAGAGGGAAAGAGGGAGAAGGGGAGAGAAGAGAGAAGGGGAACAAGAACGAAAGCAAGTGTGCAGGACTTAGGAAATGGTTTTGAATCAGCACAAGGAGGGCCTGGGAAGTCCCTTTGAATCCCAGGGAGTTTCCAGGTTCCTCCAGCCAAGGCAGAGGCTGCCGATTCATTTGGGTGCTATGAAACATTTTAAAGACACTTGGTGACAGGGATGCCCCACTTACAGACTTCCCAGGGTCAGTGATGGCAACTCCATTCTCACAATGGTTCAGACCAAAAGCTTTGAAGTCATGCTTGACTCCTCTCTTTTCTTCGCATCCCATATCCAATCTGTCAGGAAATTCTATTAACTTTACTTTCAAAAAAAATATCCAGAATCCAGCTATTTCCCCCTGCTCCTAGCCCTACTGGTGCAAACCACACTATCACTGGCTTGGATTGTAGCAACAGCCTCCTAACTAGTTTCCCTGGCTTCACCTTTGGTCTATCTGTAACATAGCAACGAGAGCGACCTGTGTAAAACAGGAGTCAGACCACAGCACTCCTCCGAGCAAAACCTTCCAAAAGCTCCCTATTTTCTTCAGAGTAAGAGAGGAAGTTCCCACATGGCCCAAATGGCCCTGTGTCATCTGGTTCCTGCGCTTTCCTCCCATCTCCTGTCCCCAGTCTCTCCCTCCACTCACTCTGCTCCAGGCACCAGAACTCCCTGCTATGGCCTCAGCACCCAGGAATGCCCCTCTACAGTTTTCCAGAGACTTTTCCCTCTGCCTGAAACGCTCTTCTCCCAGCTGTCCTCATCCTCTTCAAGGCCCTAAGAGCAGCAAAGGCAACTTCTTCTGCCCCGTCAGAATTCCCAGTTCCCCTCTGCCTGTGCAACTCCCCACAGCACTGATCACCTTCTAACAACAGGCTTTAAGAACTTCTTTACTATGTCTAGTATTGCTGTCTTCCCATCCAGCTCGAGTTGAGTAAGCTCCATGAAGGCAGGAAATTTTTTGGTCTGTTTTGTTCACTGGTGTATACCAATTGTCTATAACAATGTCTGGCAAATGGAAAGCAAATACTTATTGCTGAATAAACAAAGTTTTTTTAAAAAGCTTTAGAATTCTGGCTACTATTGCACTGTAAATTTGGGAAAATTGAAAATCTTAATTTTTAAACATCAGGAACATGCTTCCATATTTATACCATTTTTAATGTCTCAATAAGATTTCACTATTGTGTACATATGGATCATTTCCTTTTATTAAAGATCCTTTCCCTATGTTTAATATTTAAAATATATTTTTTCATTCTTTTTTCTAATACCTAAAGCTAGCATATAGGAAAGTTACTGAGTTTTGCATATTTGGCTTGCATTTGCCACTTTTCCTAAAGGATTTTTTTTTGTTGTTAAGACAGGTCTTGCTATGTTGCCCAGGCTGGCTTCGAACTCCTATGCTCAAGTGATGCTCTTGCCTCAGTCTCCTGAGTGGCTAAGATTGCAGCCACACACCACTGTGCCCAGCTGACACCCTTCTGATGTTCTGTTTTCTATACTTCATAGTCTTTTAGGTGATTGTGTTTCCGGATATATAATTATTTATAGAATATAGTTATTTCTTCTTTTTCAATATTTTTACCTCTTATTTCATCTTAGGTGGAGGGTCAAAACAACAAAATTGTATGACTAACGGGAGATATTCTTATTTTGGTTCTGATTTTAAAGAGAGAATGCCTCTAATGGACATCGGCTTTTGGCTCCAAATATACTTTTTCATATTAAGGAAACCCAATGAAAATGGTGGAATAATGGGTTATTTGTGCAAAGTCGTGTTTTAGGAAGCTAAATGTGCGCAGCCATGGTTATGAATGTGATGCAGAGAAGACGACTAGTGTCCAAAGCAACTGTAGCATGTGGGATATGTAGGGCTTACATATAATAGGCCATTCAGTATTGCTGGCTTGAGCAAATATTGAAAAATATGAATAGAGAGCATAGGTTTTATTTAATGGCCAGAACAACAGCAGTTTGGAATACCTATTACATTAGCTTCTACCCTGTACATTTATACTCTTTCATAATTTCTATGTGTACTTCAAAACAGGAATTCAGTTGACAATCCAGCAGAATGCTACAGCGGGAAAGGGTTGCCATGCCTTTTAATGTCAGCAAGTTATTTAACTTGGGCTTCTTTATTTTTTAACTTTTTTCCTAATCAAAGTAACACCTGCATTTATTGTAGAAAATTTGGGAAGTTACAAGAATGCTTCCAGAATGTGTATAAGTACATAAATGTTTACTACAGTATTTAGTGAAAAACTGAAAACAGTAATAAGGAAACAGTATATCAATACTATAGATTATTATACAATCATTTAGAAGTACAAATTAGACCTAATGTACCAACATGGAAAGCTATCATAGAATTAAATGGAAAAAAAAGTTGTAGATAATATATGGGATGTGATTTATAAACTAGCCATACCTAGCTCCCTCCAAAAAACTCCCCAACATTATCTACACGGTTACAAGTATATGTATGTATGTAATTCATAATACTTGGTTATATGTACATGTACAACAGGAGGGAAAATAAGCACTGGAGCCCGGACTTCAGCATTATACAATTCAGCCATGTAACAAGAACACTTGTACCCTCTAATATTTTGAAATAAAAATTATATATACATATATATATATAAAGCACTGGCAGAATATAACTCAAGTTGGTAGTTACTTTTAGAGAGTGGAACTGAGGTGGTGACAGGGAACTGCTACTTTTTACTTTATATACTTCTTTACTGTCTAAAGTCTTTAAATTAAGAAACAAGCCAAAAAGAAATAAAATTTGGAAAGAATATAAAAGAGTAAAGAAACAGAAAAATAACCCCCCACAGTCCTGCCAGTTAATTCTGGGGTGTACTCTATGTAGATTTGCTGAAATAACCACTAAGCAAGTGTCTTGTACGGAATCGGCACTCATTTAATATTTTTTAAATGAATGAACAAATACCTTTCATGGAAAACATTGTAAGTCTAATTATAGAGTAGTGGGAAATCTAATTAAGTGGCCTCAAAGTGAAGCTTGGCTCTAATTTTTAACCCTTTAAATCAGTCTTCAGCAACTTCTACTGTTGTTTTATATGTGAAAAAAGTCCACTCTATAATTTTTAAATGAAGTTTTAAAATGTTGTTATTCAAGTGTCACCTTTTTCTTTATTGATGTGCTCTAAAGAGGCCAACTGATGTCCTAACAGAAGTTACAAGGAGTAAAAGTTGGTTGTCAAGGAAGGCAGTTAAGAGATAGGGCTCAGATTCAGAAGCAAATAAAAGGATGAACCAAAATCCACAGTGTGATGCCCTGAGCCTTGTTTCCTTCCATGCCTTGTAGGGGGGATGTCCCTGCTGAAACACAGCCTAACAAGGAGACTATTGGTCTCCAGGAAGGCAGCTCTGGTTTGAGTTTTCATTTACCTTCATATAGCTCTGGTAATTGGTTCTATTTGGAAAGGTTACCATCCAATTTTTGCTAGAAGATATTACTTGACTACTCTTTACTTTAGAACTAATCCCAGTGGAAATTACTTTTTCTTTAGAAGCCTTTTCAAGATATTTTTTTCATATAAGTAATTTCACAGCCAAACATTCCTTTTTCTTTCTTTCTTTCCTTTCTTCCTTCCTTCCTTCCTTCCTTCCTTCCTTCCTTCCTTCCTTCCTTTCCTTCCTTCCTTCCTTCTTTCTTTCTTTCTTTCTTTCTTCTTTCCTTCCTTCCTTCCTTCCTTTCTTCCTTCCTTCCTTCCTTCCTTCCTTCCTTCCTTCCTTCCTTCCTTTCTGTCTCTCTCTCTCTCTCTTTCTCACTTTCTCTTTCTTTCCTTCCTTCCTTCCTTCCTTCCTTCCTTCCTTCCTTCCTTCCTTCCTTCCTTCCTTCCTTCCTTCCTTTCTTTCTTTCTTTCCTCTCTGCTCTTCACCTTTCTAATCTCGGTTTCTCATAAAAAGCTAAACTACTCAGCCTGAATAGTTGAATTAAAAAGTATACCAAAAGTAATTCTCTTTACTCTTATGTATTTATAAATAAGGTGAATTATGTACCTACAATATTAAATACCATTAAAAATACACTAAATCAAAGAAATAAGAAATTTGAAGTTTCTACAATGAAAGTTAGCCACTTCTAAAATTCAATCAATAAAATTATATTAGTTTAACATTTAGCTTAAAAATCTGCTTTATATTTAAATCTAGAATAGGTAAATAACAACATTTAAGATTTTTTCTACAAACTAGCAAAAACATTTAGATTTATAAGTTATAAACCAAATGATAGAAAATTCCTATATTACTTGTATCACTCTAAGTGATTAATACTTTTAATTTGTATCTTCTGATTTCGGAATTCTGGGAAGGTCCTCTTTGTGTCTTTGGAAGAGCAAGCCTATGTTGAAAATGTGGGTTTTGGCTTCTCACAGGAACTGTGACTCGATGCACTTTCATTCCTGAAGTGCTCCAGGCATTACGGATGAGATCCTCGGCCCAAGCACAAGTGCAGTTACTGCTTTAAAATGGTACAGAGTTTCTGGTTTACTTAAGAAGTCTGAAAAAATTGAATTACAGAGAGAGAGTTCAAGGCCAATACCTATAGGAGTATTATCTATAGCTAGGAAATTGCAGTTGGCACAATAACATCAGGAAAAAAAGGGGGAAATTAAGGGAGGAAGGGGCTGCTGTTTACACAAATGGCGCAGAATAGAAACAGAGTGTACATCAAAACTCTGACTTTAATTAGAAAATGAATTTGACTTTGGTTCTGACAGAATAGTCATACAAAATAACTTGAAAACTCTCCTTCTATAAAGAAATTAAAATCATGTCAGAACTACAACAAAATATTATTTTATCTGAACTGGGAAGAAGGAAAGGGAAACTCCTACTTGCCAGAAAGAAGAAAGTGAAAAGGGAGAAAACAGCCTTGTGGCACTTAGGTTTGAGGAGGAAGATACACTTAGGCCAGAGGGGCCGGGGTTTCAGTGCTCGGGAAGGTTTAGGAAGAGAAGCCTAAACACAGGAACAAAATGGCAGCTGATATTTCCGCACAGTAACAGCTTCCCAATATCTGAAATTTAGAATGCCCCAGGGCCTAGTTCTTAGTCCTCTTCTGTTTTCTATCAATCAACCCCTGGGTACTGTCACCAAGTTTCTTATTTTAGGTACCACGATCTATACTCAGATGACTCCAAATTTTATATTCCAGACCAAATCTCTTTCCTGAACTTTAGACACACAGATCCAACTGTATCTGCTGCATCTTCACTTGCATGTTTACAGAGACCCCACACTTTGCCTTCCTGCTCTCCCCTGTAACCTTCCCCATATAAGTGACAACTCCATTCTTCCAGTGGCTCAGGCCAAAAACCTGAGTGTTACTTTCCACTACTCTTTCTTCTCTTAGACCTCACAACTTATCTGCCAGGAAATCCTATTAGCTCTCCCTTCAGAATATACCCAGACTCTGACTTGTCCCCATTACATGCACTGTTGCCATCCTGGTCCAACTCACACTGATCTCTCATTGGGATTACTGCAAGAGTCTCAAAACCCCTCCCTGCGTTTGTCCTCCACTTCCATTTATTCAGCAGCCAGAGCCATCCTATGAGATCATGTCCATCCTCTACCTAAAGCATCCCAATGGCTCCCCATTTCACTCACTGGGTAAAAATTTAAGCCTAAAAAATGGACCACAAGGCCTTAAAAGATCTGACCTGTATGACCTCATACCTACATGGCTCTCCCTCCCTTCCTCCACACTGGCTACACTGACCATTCACTATTTTAAGACCTGCCAGGCCTAGTCTCACCTCAGGGCCTTCTTTGCAGTTACCACTTCCCTTCCAAGAATTCCCTTTCCCCTAGATGGCTTAAAATCTCACCTCCCTCAGGTCTTTGTTCAAGTACCACCTTTCCTGGTCACTCTACCTAAAATTACAAATTCTCTTCACATCCCCTCCCCCCAAACTCCCTATTCTCTTGCCTTGTTTTATTCTTTTTTTGGGACAGAGTCTCACTCTGTTGCCCGAGCTAGAGTGCCATGGTGTCAGGCTAGCTCACAGCAACCTCAAACTCCTGGGCTCAAGCAATCCTTCTTCCTCAGCTTCCCAAGTAGCTAGGACTACAGGCATGTGCCACCATGCCCGGCTAACTTTTTCTATATATTTTTAGTTGTCCAGATAATTTCTTTCTATTTTTTAGTAGAGATAGGGTCTCGCTCTTGCTCAGGCTGGTCTCGAACTCCTGAGCTCGAGCGATCCTCCTGCCTCGGCCTCCCAGAGTGCTAGGATTACAGGCGTGAGCCACCGCGCCTGGCCGTTTTATTCTTCTTAACAAAATTTCACTAACACATTATAATCTTTACTCAATGATCTTGCTTATTATCCCCCCATTAGAATGTAGGCATCATGAGAGCAGAGATTTTTCTTTGTTTTATTCACTACCATGGTGCTAACACTCAGACATTCAATAAATATTTGTTAGATAAATGAGTAAATGCTCAATTCATAGCTATGAAGGAAAAAGTTTAACCTAGAATTCTAAATGCAGAATGCAATCAAAGGAAGGGCAAAACCAAGACGTATTTTCAGGCAAACAAAAAACATGGAAAGAATTCATCACTTACAGACCTTGCATGAAGGAACTAATAAAAGATATACTTCTGAAACAAAGACATTGAATTTGAAAGGAGTGAGCAGGATACAAGAAGGGCAAGCAAAGAAAATGCTATACAGGCAAGGTGCGATGACTCACTCCTGTAATCCCAGCGCTTTGTGAGGCCAAGGAGGGAGGATCACTTGAGGCTAGGAGTTTGAGATCAGCCTGAGCAATACAGTGAGACTCCATCTCTACAAAAAAAACATAAAAATTAGCCGGTGGTGGCGCAATTAGGTGGTGGCGCACACCTGTAGTCCTAGCTACTTGGGAGAATGAGGCAGGAGGATGGCTTGAGCCCAGGAGTTCAAGGTTGCAGTGGGCTATGATCAAACCACTGCCCTCCAGCCTGGGTGACAGAACGAGACTTCGTCTCTTTAAAAAAAAAACAAAAAAAAATTCAGTTTTGAATTTAAAAATTCTGCTATATTCCATTTGTAAAAGACACATCTGAAATATAATGACATGCAAAAAAAGTGAAAATAGACAGAAAAAGATATACCATGTAAACACTAACCAAAAGGAAGCTGGCACTGCTTATGTTACTAACAGATAAAACAAATTTTAAGAAATCAAGCATTATTAGGGATAAAACAGATCACTTCATAATGATAAAAACAGCAATTCACTATAATAAAGAATCAAATTTGAACTAGAATACAAAAATATATACAGAAAACAGATAAACACAAAGAAAAAAAGACAAATTCACAATTGTGATTTTTATATACCTTGCTCAGTAATGATAGATCAAGAAGTCAAAAAATTAATAAAGATACAGATGACTTGAACAACATAATAAATAATATTATGGGCATATAAAGTATTTTGCACTAAATGATAGGGAATATATTTTCTTTTCAAACACACAAGATGGGACTTAAACAATCCATATCTTAGGCCACAAAGCAAGTCTCAACAAATACCAAGGAAATTCTTCTTTTACAAGAACACATCTTCTGCCTATAAAGTCAGATTGGAATTTTACAAAAATTCCAGCTACATGCTACTTACAAGACAAATTCGAAAAATAAAAGCCCACTGTAAGAACAGAAAGTTAGGTTAGCTATATTATCAGAAAAAAACATACTTTAAGAAAAAGCAGTTTAAGGATAAAATGGGTCACTAAATGCTATAATAACAAAAAGTTCAATTGACAAATAGGCTGTAACAATTCTAAACTTAAATGCATGTAATAAGATAGTCTGAAAATATACAAAGCAAAATTGAAACGACTACAAGAAGAAATTAAACCTACCATCAAAGAGGGAAATTTCAACCTATCTTTTTCTGTAATAGATAAATTAAGCATACAAAAAAATTTTGCAAGGTCACAGTAGATTTGGAAAATCCAAATAAGCTTCACTTAATGGTCATATTTACTAGGCCAACAACTAGAGAATACACATTTTTTCTCAGTGACATGTGGAACAATTGACCCTGTGCAAGAATGTTAAGTAAATTTCAAGGCCATGAAGGAAATTTTGACAATTTAAAAAAATTGGGTCTCATATAGGCCAATTTTCTAATTACATTAGAATAAGATAATAAGTCAATTTTTAAAAGATAACTATGTTTAGAAATTTTTTAAAACTTTGAAATAATTGAAAGGTCAAAGAAAAAGGTCACAACTCATGTGGTGAGCCTACTGTAATCTTGATGCAAAAACCAAAGAAAAATACAAGAAAGGAAAAGTACAGGACAATCTTGTTCATGAACATAAATTTAAAAACCAAAAAAAAAAAAATCCAAAACAATATGTTTATCAAATCTAGCAATGTATTAAAATATAACACACCAAAAATAAATTGGGCTTATTCCAGGAATTCAAGAATCATTCATACCATGTAATTGTACACATAAACATAAAATTAGAAAAACCATATCATCATCTCAGACGTAGAAAAGACATTTTACAAAAGTCAACAACCAAAGGCCAGGCACAGTGGTTCACACCTGTAATCCTAGCACTTTGGGAGACCAAGACCAGCCTGAGCAACATAATGAGACCTCATCTCCACAAAAAATAGAAAAATTAGCCAGGCGTGGTAGCACACGCCTGTAGTCCCAGCTACTCGGGAGGCTGAGGCAAGAGGATCGCTTGAGCCCAGTAGTCTGAGGCTGCATTGAGCTATGATGATACCACTATACTCTAGCCCAGGGGACAGAGTGAGACTCTGTCTCAAAAAAAAAAAAAAAAATCAACAACCAAATATGATTTAAAATAAAACCCTTGGCATGCTTTTAAAATCAGAAAGAATATAGGGTGATCACTACACTGCCTCTATTTGTTACTGTTCTGGAAGTTCTAACACCACAATAAAATCAGGGGAAAAGAAGTGTAAGGATTAAAAAGAATAAGAATTGTTACTGTTTATAGATGATAAGATTATCTTCATAGATAAAAATTTATTAAAAAAATTACTAGGATGAATTAGAGTCCAGCAAGGTAGTTCTTATAAGATCACTATACAAGTGCTTGCTTCAGGCAGCACATATACTAAAATTGGAACGATACAAAGAAGATTAGCATGGCCCCTGAACAAGGATGACATGCAAATTCAGGAAGTGTTCCATATTTTTAAATTAAAAATTAAAAAAAGATCACTATACAAAATCAATTATATTTTTATATATCACAACACAGGAAATGTCACCAAAAGATATATCACTTACAAGAGTAAGAAAACAATACGAAGTACCTAGAAATAAATATTAATACAACAAAATATATGAAGACAATTAGAAAATATTATTGAAAAGCATTAAAGGAGATATAAATAATGAAGGGAGAGATGCAGTTTTAGGATAGGACGTCATCATCATATTGATGTAAGTTCTCCCTAAACTGATTTATTTAATTTAATTCAAATAAAATTACCAACACAGTTCTTTGTGAACTTGTCAAAGCTAATTCAAAAACCTATATAAAAAGAAAGAACAATTAAAACACTTTCGAAGAGTAAGACTAAGGGAGCTTGGCACTGGGTCAGGTGAAGACAAATGAACCAGTTACCAGAATAAAGAGCACAGATACAGACCTATGCATGCGTAGAAACTTGATCATAATAGTGGAGGCACTGCACATCAGTGGGAAAAGGACTATTCAATAAATGGTGCTGGGCTGGAACAGCTGTTTTACCATACAGAAATTAGATTTCTTTCAAATGTTAATGTTATACAGAAAAAATCAGCTCCAGATGAATTAATGACAAGTGCGAAAAGCAAAATGTTAAAACTTTTAGAAATTAACACGAGTATAACTCTATGACCTTAAAGTCCTAAGGGAAAATATAAATTTAAGGTCCTAAAGGAAAATGTAAACATTAAGATCTAAAACTTGTGTTCATCCAGACTTAAGCATTATACAAGATATTCATATAACAAAAATACTTGTTCCCCCTTAATATTTTGAAATAAAAAAATTAAAAAAAACTTATTTTCATCATAAAACAGTGAAAGAATAAGCAGGAAGAAAAAATATGTATATATACACACACATAGTTAGCCCTCTGACTCCATGAGTTCTGCATCCATGAATTCAACCAATCATGGACTGAAAACAATTTGGGGGAAAAAAATGGATGGCTGCATCTGTACTGAGCATGTAGAGACTTTTATTCCCTTGTCATTATTTCTTAAACGACACAGCAAAACAACTATTTACATAGCATTTACATTGTATTTGGCATTATGAGTAATCTAGAGATGACTTAAAGTATAAAGATGATTTATAAAGATGATTCAAAGTATAAAGATGATTTAAGGCTATATGAAGGTAATATATCCTTTTATATAAGGGACTTGAGTACCTATGAATTTTGGTATCTGAGGGGGGTCCTGAAATCAATCCCCCATAGATAACAAGGGACAACTGTGTGTGTGTGTACATGTATATACATATGACACACACATAATATGACAAAGGGATTGGTATACAGAACAGACAAGTAGAAAAAATAGAAGAAAATAATGCCAAACTGAAGAAAGATCATGAGTTTACTGAATTTCAGAAAGAATTAATGAAAAAACAGACATGTAGACATGACCTGGTTAGATTTCAAAATTCTAAGGAAGGAGAATTAAACTGGCATCAAACACCTTTTCTGGAACTCCAGCTACTAGAAGAGAATAGAATAGTATTTACAGACTTCTGTGGGGAAAAGAAATGTAGCATTACAATTAGAATTGTACACCAAGCCAAACTGGTGGGGCATAATGTCACAACAAAGATATTTTCAGAGATGGAAAGACTCTGGAAATACATTACCCATATAACCTTTCTACAGAAAAAAACTCAACGAAATACTTGAGCCAAATAGAAGATGAAATGAATTCCAAAGAAGACATGGTATACAAGAAACAGCAGTGAGTTAAGACTACATAACTGCTGCTATCAAGATTAGATTTAATTAAATTAAATAAAGATACCTAAGATAGGAGAAAGGTAGTAAAAATTTATTCCAGACCTTTTTTTTCTTTTATTTTCTTTCCTCTCATTCCTGACACTTCATGATTCTTTCCCCTCATATCTGTCTATTTGCCTGAAGAATTCCTTTAGCTCGACTTCCAGTTCACTAATGAGGTTTTCAGCTGTATTTAACCTGATAATTACTGACTCAGAACTTTTAATTTTGATAACCATTTGTTTTAATTTCCAAGGAATCTTTGTTTTGAGACTGCTTCTTTTGTAAAATAGATTATTTTTGTTTAATTAATGGACTATCTCATTGAATTTCAATGATAATATGAAATTTAAAAAGTTCTTTTGGGCCAGGTGCAATGGCTCACGCCTGTAATACTAGCAATCTGGGAGGCCGAGGTGGGAGGATTGTTTGAGGTCAGGAGTTCCAGACCAGCCTGAGCAAGAGCAAGACCCTGTCTCTACTAAAAATAGAAAAAATTAGCTGGGCTTGGTGGCACATACCTGTAGTCTTAGCTTCTCCAGAGGCTGAGGCAGGAGGGTTGCGTGAGCCATGAACACTCACTGCACTCTAGCTAGGGTGACAGAGCGAGACTTTGTCTTGAAAAAAAACAAAGTTATTTTGTATTTCTCTTATTTTTCTTTCCTTTTAAAAAAATACTGTAAATGATGTATTTCTATATTAACTGTTTTGGCAGGGGCCTTTTGCTTTGAACCTGTTAATTCTGTTTATAATAATGTCTGATCATGTTTCATTTTCAGCTTATAATTATAAATAAACGACTAGATTAGTGTCTAGGTACAGCAGCATTGAGAAGCTAAGAAAGAAAAAAAAGAAAAAGGTAATAAAAAAAAGAAAAGAAAAAAGAAAAAAATAGATCAGTGTCTAGGTTCTATTCTGCACTGAGCATTAGAAATGTGGCTAGTACAATTAAGGGGCCAAAATTTTAATTAATTTAAATTGAAATATAAATAGCTACATGTGGCTGGTGACTACTATACCGGACAGAAGCAGGTCTAGACTGTTCATTATTCATGGCTGATATGGGCTCTTACAGCAAATGTATTGATCACTACTGATTTTTTCAGCAAGATCCTCGCTTCTTAGTGAGCTCCATGGAAGGTACAAAAGATGGCTGAGCTGCAGTGCACAAAGAGACCAGTAGGTGGTCCCCTCCCTTTATCTCTCTACTATGTCTCTTTTTCTTTCTGTGCCTTCCCCACCACACACACAGTGTGGCACACAGGGGTGGCCAGCACAAATGTCCATGTTGTCATCCTCAACAGCTCTTTTCTGCATCTCTGCAAAGCTCTTCCCAGCTTCAGATTCATGAGTAGAGACCCTTTCAGGAATAGGATAGAATTTTTTCTCTAACAATGGTTGCACTGCCCCAGCAGGAAATTAATTGACAAAGGAAAGAAGTCAAATACAGATGCTCAGTCCTACATGTGGTACCATGTTGATAATAAAAAATAATGGCAGTTTAAAAATCCAAAATCTTTGGCTTTCTTATCAATGTGAATCAAACCCAACTTACTGAGTTCTAAAGTGTTGTGATGCATAGTATATAACAATCTTCCAAATGTTTCTGTAAACTATGAAATAATTCAACAAATAATACATACGGTGACAGACAGATCTAGAGGGATATATTCAATACATATGCTAAACTAAAATTGGAGGCTCCAATTTGGATGCAACTTCAGAAAGAAAATATGCACACTAATAATTGGGTAAAATCAAAGATATCTGTTCCATATATTGAAAAAACAGTAAGAATTTTGTGATTATTTTGTCCTTTATGTATTTTTAAGTGCTCTATGCCACTGGTAAATTATAATACTTTTCCCATTTTTCTTATGTAAAAATCACCATCATTTTTTCCAAATTCTCTACCAATTCTCAAACACACTTTAAGATAAAATGTTAAATGACATTTGTAGTCTCTGATGCCTTGGATGAGAACTCCCTGGGCATTCTTCTCTCACTGAGTTTTTTGAATTGGAAAAGAATCCACAAAGGAGGCAGAGTCACTATGTGGGAGAAACACAGGCTTTGGAGAAGACATGTGGAGGTCAGGGACACATATTTGGTGGGACTCTAGCTGAGTTATTTACACCACTGAGCCTCAGTGTTCTCACTTGTAAAATGAGAATACTACTATCTGCCTCACAATTATTGAAAGGAACAATTACTGGTATACCAGCAGGCTATACTATTTTCTCCTCTAACACTTTCTGAAAAGTTTGTTTTGCTTTATATGTCAAATAGACTTTCCTGAAATAGTTTAGTGTATGCATCTGGACTGAGCTGAAAAGTGTCCCTCCAAAACTCATGTCTACCTGGAACCTGAGAGTGTGATCTTACTTAGAAATGGGGTCTTTGCAGATGTAATCAAGTTAAGATGAGGTCCCTCTGAATTAGAGTGGACCCCAAATCCTGACTGGTGTCCTCACAAGAAAGGCATGTGAAGACAAAGACACAGAAAAGGCCCAGGTGCTGACGGAGGCAGAGATTACAGTGATGCAGCTGCAGGCCAAGGAATGCCAAGCACTGCCACCAGGAGCCAGAAAGAGGCAAGGAAGGATTCTTCCTCAGAAACTTCAGAGGGAGCATAGCACTTTGAATTCAGATTTCTAGCCTCCAGAACTGTGAAAGAATACATTTGTGTTGTTTTAAGCCACCCAGTTTATGGCATTTTGTTATAGCGCCCTGGGAAACTAAAATAGTATTGATTCCTAAAACAGAAATGGAAGCATTTTGGCTTATCTTTCATATAGAAAAAAGTACCATACATTTTGCTATGGCTGAATGATGGCAAGCAGATTCCCATTCTGATCTTGTTTTTGCCATGGATTTTACAAGAATACATTTTAATAGCATGTTACTTATGAATCATGTTTACAATTGACCAAAACTCAACTCAACCAGGTTTTTAAAAAGTATGTGTGGTGCGGTGGAAACAAGGTGAGTAGGGGAGGGGTTATATTAGTGGATCCTGATTTCCAAGAAAGAGAAGAACCACCAAGGCAGGGTCTACACCGATGCATCAGGGCCTCTCAAGTCACTGAAGGCAGGACTCACCTGGTATCTCATCTTCTTGCTGTATACTATCTTCACTCTTCTATCTATAGACTATCTAACAGGTGAAAACCTGACTGCCAACAACTCCCAAGTTGTACCTTTTACAGAGCTTGCCCCTGAAGAGAGACTGACTCCATTCTCTGCGTCTCCACGTCCAAAAAGCCCAGAGAAAGACTGTGATTAGCCTGAGCGGGGTCAGCTGTCCCCTCTTGTATTTTTTCAGCTGTCCACTCTTAACCTACCCATTGCAGCCCTGTGGCTCGGCAGTGCCCAAAGAGAGGGGTAGATGGAGACACTTTACGCAAGGAATAGCTCTAGTTTCCTTCCTTAATAAAGAAGTAGTTTTACCTCTTAAAAAAAAAAGAAAACTCCAAATTCTAACTAAAATGCTAAAATGAAGCGAGCAACTAGGGGAAGAGAAGTAATTTTAAAGGCAGATACAAATATGATTTGGAAAATAAGAAGCAGTTGTAGATAATCAAACTATTAATAAAAGCAATAGATAGAGAGCTTTAATGAAGAGCCAATAAGCATATGAACTGGAAGCTTTATGTATGTAAGTTAAAACAATTTTCATGGTTGAACTCAATGAAATACTGTTTTCTCTATTTAAAAGAATAAAGGAAATTATAAAAAAGTTAAGCAACTATTTTTTAATTTGAAGATTTAATTTATAAAAATTCTTACTTTTTGGTAGTGAAAGACATAAATTTCATCACCAGTAAACATTTGTGGGTAGATCACTGAAGTGCCATGAGATTATTTCCAGGGACAATTAAACTCAATGTACAATGTACAACTTTCTTAGAAATAGAAATGATTACTTACCATGTTACTAGGGTCTCTATCAGCCCGATCTAGTTCAAAAGAATTTATTTTATCAGCACTCATTTCATCAGTGTCAGCAACGATGTAATGTCTAGGTGAGTAGGCATTGGACAAGCTCCCAAGCAGCCTCAGGATCTCGGTGGTATGCCCACCTGGAAAAAATATCAGAAGTCCTAAGATTAAGAAATCCACAATGGGCACATCCATTTGTACATGTTACATCAATGTCATATTTTTAGGGAAGGGAGGACGACTGTGATTGCATATTTCTCAAAAGACACAAGGAACATTTGGAAACAATAATCTATGCCCCTGTATAAACACTATGTTTATATTGGGAAGAAGATAAAAAATGTATAAAAATAAAATCAGCACTAGCAGTGGGGACTGAGGAAGATACAAAGAAGTGTAAAACATAGCTCCTGTTATTAAAAAGACTGGTGGGAAAGGGGCAACACACACATACACATATATAAAGATGATGCAACATGGCAAGAAAAACTAAAATGTGGGGGGAAAGCAAATGGTTATGAAAAATCAATGCCCTAAGAGTAGGGAAGATCCCTGGTAAAGGCTGAGATGACTTGAAAGGTAAAGATAATACACAAATAGGAGCAGGGAGGCCCCTGGGCGGGGGTGAGGATTGTTAGGGCATGAGATGGCAAGATCTGAGACGTGTTCAAGGAAGGGGTGGTGGGAATACTAGGAAGAAATGTTAGGGTGAAGTAAGGTCAGGAAAGTAGGATAAGAAACGCGAAGTAAGTCACTGCACATTTCTGTGTAGAGAGTGAGGGAGGAAAGAGCAATGACCAGCAGGGGTTGGGTCTTCCTAACAAAGACTTTTTGTTCACCACTGTAACCACAGCTCCTAACAGAGGTTTCAGCACACTGCAGGTCCTCAAATATTTCCCAGCTTCACCAAATAAGTCTATGTACAGTTTTTGAAGTCATACAATCTCCAAAATTTTAATATTTTAATTTTAAAAGCATGAAATTAAAAATCAACTATTTCCTCCTATAAATCATTTAAGCTTACAATCAAACTCCTTATCAAAGAGCCCTGTCACACCTATTTCAGTTTCATTTCACTTAGCTCTTTGCCTCATGTCTTTAACATTCTCTGCATTCTTCTTATTTGTTACCCTCTTCTTGCCTTTGGTCATGCTGTTTCCCCTACCTAGAAAGCTTCCCCCACCCCACCTTCCTTACTGTAAGAAAAGAGCTTTTAATAGTGATACACAAACACACAGAAAGATAATCAAATAAATTAAGGATGTGTTTTCCCCAAACACGTATATATATATATTTTATAATAGAATGGGAAGGATTTCTTTCTAGGTTCCAGAAGGAATTAGATATAGAAAGAAATTTGGCATAGATTTACTGGGAATTTCAGGAATTAGAATCATATGTTAACTTTATAACTTGTCACCCATCTTCTTGACTGGGGCATGTAATTTACACATCTGATTTATACTTATTTCAGTATTTTTAGTTTTAGCCTTGAACAAATGTGGTGGTTTGCAAAATAGGTATTTGTTTTTACAGTTGGAACACTTAAGGATAAAACCTAATATCCACAACATCTTCCACTACAATTAAAATTTCATTATACCTGCCTTAACAGTCTTTTTCTTTCCTCTTTTTTAAAAAAGGAAACCCTAACTGTATACTATGAAAGTTGTCAGAATCAAAATAGATTCACTTGTGTCAAACCTTGCCAAAATGGAGCTAGGAAGTACATGAAGGGAGGGTTCTCACGCATGTACGATTGCCTGATACCAAGAACTATCACAAAAGATTATACAAAACCACAACCTTGCACAAAGGCCTCCACAACCTTACACAAAAAATACTTCTGCAAGAACATCTACCCAGCAACTACCTGTCCAACCTTAGACTGATACCACCCTTGTTATTGATCCTTGTAGCCAAGGCTAAGTGTTTCAAAACAACTTATGTACCCTCATTTTACCTTCAAAGACTCTTGTCTTCCCTTGCCTCCCTGAATACTCCCATAGTTTACTATGGTGAGCGTATTCCACATTGCAATGCTCATTCCTGAATAGACTTATTCTCTTTGGAGAATATCTCTCTGTTATTTAGGTTGACAATACATTCACCGAAAATTTAACTTTGTTACTGAATAAAGTCATTAAAATGATGGACTTTGCCTTCCATTTTACTTTTTTATTAAGATATATTTTGGGGGAATAAAATCCTTTCAGTTTTACCTTAAAACATATCCAGCACCCAATCACTTCTCATCACATCCTTTGCTACCACTCTGCTCCATGCCACTATTACCTCCCATAAGGATTATGAGCATAGTTTCCTGGTCTGTTTCCTTCCACCTGCTTCCCCTTCAGTCTTTCTCAACACACCATCCAGTGTGATCCTATTAAAAAGAGTTGATCAAATTATTAACTTCTGATTAAAACCTTCCAACGGCTTCATGTCTCATGTGGAATAAAACGCTTCTTGTGATCTGCCCCCCAACTGCATTTACCTCTTGTGCCTTATCTCCTGCTTCTTCCTACTTACTCAGTCTAGTCCAGCCACCCTGTCCTTCTTGCTGTAGGATATCTGCCATTTTCCCAGGAAGGAATTTTTATTTTATTTTATTTTTTTGGGACAGAGTCTCGCTTTGTTGCCCGGGCTAGAGTGAGTGCTGTGGCGTCAGCCTAGCTCACAGCAACCTCAAACTCCTGGGCTTAAACGATCCTCCTGCCTCAGCCTCCCGAGTAGCTGGGACTACAGGCATGCACCACCATGCCCGGCTAATTTTTTTCTACATATATATTTTAGTTGGCCAGATAATTTCTTTCTATTTTTAGTAGAGAGGTCTCGCTCTTGCTCAGGCTGGTCTCGAACTCCTGACCTCGAGCGATCCACCCACCTCGGCCTCCCAGAGGGCTAGGATTACAGGCGTGAGCCACCGCGCCCGGCCTAGGAAGGCATTTTTAAAATGCAATCCCTTTCACCATGTCATAGTATAATATTTAACACTGTATACTTTACTATGTAGCCTATTTATGGTTTTTTTTAATCTCCCCCCACCCCTGCCCCACTGGAAGGCAAGCACCATGAAAGCAAGAATTTTTGTTCATTTTGGTACTGTTGTACTTCCAGTGCCTAGAAAATAGTAGGCCCTCCTCTTGCTGAATAAATGAATGAGGGTTTGATATTAAATGTAAAATTTTTCTAAGAGAAAACATGAGACCATGTTGTGTTTCAAGGAAAATGAGTAGTTTTGATAGATGGTCTCTGAACACAAGTGGTCAACTAATAGTTCTTTATGGTACCTAAAGATTAAATGTTGCTTAGTCTTCAAGGTAAAGACTGAAAATGCCTTCTTCCTCTTCCAAATTTTGGGCATGAACTATTAAACTATTTATCTGATTACAAGTCTTTCCTTGACTTGCATGATTCTTTGAGGCCCTTGATCCCTCTCTACCCTCAATGATTCGAATGAGGGCACCACTTGAGATGTGAATTCTCAATCTTAATTTTGGTTTCTAGTCCACCAAATCTAATACTGTCAAGTTAATAGCTCTAACATCCACATCCATCCAATTGCTCAAGTTAAAAATCTGGAAATCATCCTTTAGTCCTTTTCTCTCTTATTTTCCACTTTCAATCCACAGTTGTAGATTTATCTCCTAAAATCTCCTAATCTCATTTGAATGCATTTGCTCCTTCCATCCCCACATATTGCAGTCAGGCTATCATTTTTGTCATTTGAATTATTCAAAGGTTCCTACTCATTTCTCTACCTCAGTCTTTGTCAAGACATTCTTTTGACAATGCAGGGTGGGTAATCTTTGTAAACATTCAGATTGAATTGAGTAATTCTCCATTTAAAAATAGTACTTTAAGCCAGGCATGGTGGCACCTGCCTACAGTCCCAGCTATTGAAGAGGCTAAGGCAGGAGGATCGCTTGAGTCCTGAAGTTTGAGGCCATCCTGAGCAACCCTGTCTCTAAAATAAACAAACAAATAAATAAATACTTTAAATACTTTAAAAGATCCCTTTGCTACCAAGACTAACAATCACCATTTGTTAAACGCTTACTATATGCCAAACACTTTGCTAAACATTTTAAATACCATCACGTGTAATCTCTCCTGATCTCTCTCAAGCCATGTGGAAACAGAAGTCTCAGTGAGGTTAACTATAGTAATTTGTCCAAGATCACCAAGGTAGTAGGAAGTGGCAGAGATGTGAATCAACTCTAGAGTTACTGCAATCTGGAGGCCTGTGGTCCTAACTCCTACATGATACAGAACAGTAGAGTAGCAGCAATACCCTATATAAAGCAGGGTTTAAAACATCCTTTAGGATCTGGACTCAGCTTACCTGCCCACATCGAACTCTGTGCAATAGTGCTCTCTCATCTCTGGCCATTCCAAGCGCTACCACCTTCTTTTCATACCCTCATAGCCCTAAAAGCACCAGTTCTCCCTTGTCTGGCTAATTCTTGGTCATCTTTCAAGTCGCAGTTTAACATCACTTTTTCCAGGAAGTTTCCTAGCTCAAGTGCAGATAAAGTGGCGCCGTTTCTGAAGACTGCCATAGCAGTTTGTACTTCTTACACAACCATTACAAGATTATAGCACTTATTAATATCTAATCACAGCAAGTACTCATTTGGTTTTGTTAGTTTTTCTTATTCTCCATTACATTTTATTACTGTATCCTCAAAACTTTCAAAATGCTTGGCACATAGTCAGCACTACAGGGCAAGTATATTGATCAGTTTTGTTATTTCCAAAGCTTAGCTTAGTGCCTGGCCTCTTCTACGGCTGAAAATATATTAAGTGAATAAAGTAATGAATTATACTTGAACATGAATTTAGTACATTTGCTCATACTATAAATATTATTCTTTCTGTGTGCAACTTCCTGACATTTCCGAATGTATACACTATACGTGTATCCCTGTCAAAACTGTCCATTTAACATTGTAAGCACCTACAAAGCTGGTGGATTCAGATTGTATCACCTGATAGGACAGTTTGTTGCTCATACTCTGCCACTGTGTGTATTGTTCCACGTTCCGTATATCACTGTTTTTATCCTCGTGGACTTTGTATATTTATAAATTTGACAATTCACTTTGCCTCATTTATCATGTAGTATTCGTGTTTCCCAAACTAAATACGGAATGCCTAGATTAGATTAACACTGCACAACAGCCATACAAGGAAACTGCATGTTAGCATCACAAGGCTTCTAGGTCCTCCCTGTTCACTAATTTATTTGTTAGAAAATATATACGCTACAGAGAAGCTTAATTACAGACCAGCGTGAGTTATTCAACTTGTCATTAAAAGACGCCTGGGCTGCGTCAGCAAACCAGCGTTTTGCCCAGGCTGGGCTGGCCGGTTCCGGTAACGCATAAAAACTACAGATCTCAGCATGCTACGCTCCAAGAAGTGCTAAGGCTGCCAGAGAAGAGAGACGCGGTGCACTCTGGGGCTTGTAGTGACCACCCAAGCCCGACAGTCACCGCCTCGATACTTACCGGACCCAGCTACTACCAAGAGACTGAGAGACTGCCGGGGCGTAACGTCCTGGGAACGAAGCACTATCCATAATCGCAGGACTAGGAAGGCCGCCACAGCTCCTGCCGCTGCAGCTAGAATGAGGAGACACACCATGCAAACAAGCGGCGCATGCGTGCTGTTCCCTGGAGCCGGCCGCGCACGGGCGGTCAAAGTTCGCCACTACGGGCGCCGGGAGACTCAAACGCGGAGGGACGCCCCCTGGTGGGCGGGGCCTGCGGCAATTGAGGGCGGCGCTGCCGGGTCCTACGCCGATGCTGCCCGAGCACAAGGCGAAATTCGGGGGGTTAATCGCTGGAAAAGTTTGATTTCCGCCCGTGCCGAGGTCAGGCCGCACCCTTGAAGGCCCCGAAGCTCCCAAGTTAGGAAGTGTTCCAGCTCTTCCCACTTTGTCAATTCCTCCTGCTGCTAATGGCATACGTCGCTTTTTTTCTTTCTTCTTTTAAAGCGAAGAGAAACGTTTCTGTTGCACACACAGACGTTACTGAAAGTGCTTGCCAGTAAAAGGTACTCTCGTAAGAAAAACGGAATGTAGGGCCCTCAAACAAACTCCCTCTTTCCCAACACTCATGGTTTTGTTTTTGTTTTTAACTTTTCTAGGTGTTTTCACAACTCTCAAACAGTATGACCAGAGTGGTTGAGGGTGATCACCTCGATTTTTGCCATGTTCCTGAGAGAAGTGGAAGCTGTCGGCTCAAGGTAGCCGGGTAGAGAAGGCATAGTCCCGCAGTTAATGCTCAGTTTTACCACAGAGCATTCTCAGTTTGTTCTTAGTGTCCTCAGCGAAAATGATGATCTGCCAACACCTCCTCCAATCCCCATTTTGCTTTTTTGTTTTTGAAACAGGTCTTGCTTTGTCACCCGGGCTGGAGTGCAGTGGCAGGTCACAGCTCACTGCAGGCTTGAACTCGTGGATTCAAATGATCCTCCTGCTTCAGCCTTCCAAACAGCTGGGACTACAGGCATGAGCCACCGCATCTGGTCCAATTTTGCTTATTTTTGTGTCTAATCCATATTACAGCGATGTGAAAATACTAAAATTAAAGAAGCCCCTTCACCCCAAATGTAATTTGCCTTAGGTCTGTAACAGGCCTATAAGTTATATAGGAGAGATATACAGATGAATAAACAGGTTCAGAAAGTGCAACTGCTTGCCGAAGTGGAATACTGTCAGATCTAGAATTAGAAACCAGAAATCCTAACTCCTGCTGCATGGAAGTACTACATCTTGTATTCCTTTTCTAAATTCAAACTTGTCCGGTCATCACTCTTACCTGGAGCCTAGAATGTGGTTTTAAAAGTGCAGGCGCCTAGAGTCCACTAGAGAGCTACTGAATCAGAATCTCCAGGAAGTCACCTGGGGTCTGGTTATATAACCAGTGTGTCCATTCCTACCAGATGACAAGTTTGGGAGACTGCGGATACATCATTTCCTGGCTCATGGACCTCACAACACTTTCCAAATTCAGCCTTCCATTAACCCTACGTTCTCACAATGAGGCCAAAAGTGGATATTATTCCCTTCTTTACAGATAGTGAAGTAGATTTTATAAAAGTTAAATGATTTGTCTAAGGTTTCTTAGCTAGTAAGTGGTGGAAAAAGTTCATAGTTGTGGACTTAAAGTCCGTGTCTCTGAAATTTTGATGGAATTAGAATCCTGGGGGCTTACAAATGCAGAGTTGGAAGTCCAGAGGTATGACCTCTGGTGCAGTATGAAAAATGGCTCAAGAATATTACAAAGGATATCTTTTTGTTTTATCTGGCTACTTTGCCATTCCCAGCAATGGCTTCACCCTGAGACTCTCTTTCCTCATACTTAAAAAGAGACATTAGTGGTCTCAGAAATTACATCCGTGCAGGGCAATCTCCAGAGCCAAAAAAGAGGTTATGTTGTCATGGGTCTTTATTTAAAGGCGGGGAAACCTTTTCCAGAACCCCTTTTCCCAGACTTTCTTTCTCTCCTTTTGGCCATATTTATATCACTTGCCCATGCATAAAAGGAAAGAGACCCCAAAGGTGGGAGTGCAGAATGGAAGAAAACTCATCTGTAGTATATGGCCATTGTTTGGAGGGTGAATACTGAACAAAATGGGCATTTTCTTGGAGAGAAGGAAGTTGAAGGAGGGCAGGTGGTTGGGTAGGCAAATTATAGCCTCTGGATTGCTGTAAAGATAATGTGTGTGAAATGGCTTTGTAAACTGACACATGCAATGCAAATGTTGGAGATATAATAATTATTTGGCCCCAGGCCCCAAGCTCAATATTAGGGAAGATTTAATACTTAAAGGAGGCTCTTACATTTCCTGTTACCCCATCCTCTCACTATTGCAATTACCTATATCTGTAGGAAAAATCAGTTTGACCACACTTGGCATGCAGCTGGAAAGAATGGAAGCAATCAAGCATGTGGGGCCGGCCAGTAAATTTAGAGAGTCAAAGAGGGTGGAGTAGCAGACATTGTTTGGAGTTACCGGTTGAGTTATTCTGAGTTAAGGCAAGGGTCAAACTGTTAAGTTTTCCTGTCAAGGAAGTCAAGGACTGCAGGAAGCAGCTAGGTAGCAGGCAGGGACAGGAACAAAGTTAAGAGTTCCTGAACAAAAATGTTTACAGGGTAAGCTGAGTCGTGGGCCCATATAGATAATCAAGAGGTCAAGAAACTGTAGTGGATTAACCAGGAAAGTGAAGGCTGAGTGGGACAAACAACAACTAAAATTTCTCTGAAAGGTGAGTTGCACTGACAATTCAGATAACAGATTCACGGAAGTAAATTATAGTGCTGCAAAAAGCATGAAAAACATATTAATAGTTGGTAAAATGAATAATGATATGTGGTCCATAACAAATCCTAAGTAAAGTCTGTCTTGGAGTATGATTTTTATTATCTTCTTAAATCTATTTCCTAAAGTTTCTATGGCAATTATCCACTATGCATATTTTTAAAGTTTCTTAAAAGTTCAGATTATTTTGCACTATTTAGGATTGTACATTGTATTCCTTGGGATTGTACATTCTTTAAGATTGTACATTGTAATTTATTCAACATTTAATGAGCATCTGCTATGTGCTAGGTGCTTTTAAGTGCAGGGGATGTCTTAGGGCAGTAGCCCAGGCAAAAACCTTGGACTAGGGAGATCACAGTGGAGGTAGAAGAGGACAGATTTGAGATATATTTGATAGGGGAAGTCAATAAAACTTATTGATGGATTAGATATTGGGAATGAAGAAAAAGAAATCAAGATTACTCTTAGATTTGGGGCTTCAAAGCTGGTTAGATGGTGTTATTTAGAAAGAATAGACAGACTGGAGGAGAAACAAGCTTTTGTGGGTAGGGGAAGGTAAGAAAATGAAGTGTTCTGTTTTGGACTTAGTTTGAATAGCCTGTTAGATATCCAAGTGGTTATGTCAAATAGACAGTTTTATGCACAGATCTGAAGCTTGAGTCAGCTCTAGAGGTATAAATTTAGAATTCATTAGCATATAGATGATATTTAAAGCCATGGGACTGGGTAAGATCCCCTAAGGAGAGAGTTTAGGTCAGTCCTGTCCAATAGAACTTTCTACGATGATGAAAGTGTTATATATTTGTGTTGTACACTATCCATATATGCTTACTGAGCATTTGAAATATGGCTAGTGCAACTGAGGAATTGAATTTTAATTTTATTTCATGTGAATTATGTTAAATTTAAATAGACACAAATGGCTAGTGGCTGCTGTATTGGACAACGCAGGATAGAGAAGAGTGTGGGGTCACTAACATTTAGAGGTTTAGTAGAGGAGATTGAGCTAGCAAAGAATATGGAAAAGGAAAAATCAGAGGGATAAAAGGAAAGTTAGGAAAGAATGATGTCCACAAAAACCAAGAAAGGAAAATGATTCCAGAATGAGAGTGCAGTCAGCTATGTCATATGCTTTTGATAGATGGGGTCAGATGTCTTAGGAACAGGTTAGTCACTGGGGATCTAAACAAGATGGTGATGAAAGGCAGATGCAAATCAGCTGAAGAAAAAATGGGAGATGAAGAATAGCAGTCTCTGTGGACAGTCATTTCAGTTTTTTCTTTGACAAGAATGGATAAACTGGGTGGGTGATGGAGGACAATTTGGAATCAAGGAAACATTTTTTCAGATGGGAGTTGCTTAACATATTTGTTGATGTCAAAAAGATCCAATAGAGGGCCAGACATGCTGGCTCATGCCTGTAATGCCAGCACTTTGGGATGCTGAGTCAGGAGGATTGCTTGAGGCCAGGAGTTCGAGACCAGCCTGGGCAACATAGTGAGCCTCTGTTTCTACATTAAAAAAAAAAAGTTAGCTGGGTGTGTTGGCTTGCACCTATAGTCCCAGCTACTTAGGAGGCTGAGGCAGGAGGATCACTTGAGCCCAGGGATGTGTTGCTGCAGTGAGCTTTGATTGGGACTCTATCCAAAGGGAATGAGCACAGAAACAAATTTCTTAAAAAGATGTAAGGAGTTGGAATCTAGAGCACAAGTGGAGAGGCTGAACTCTGAGAGGAGGGTGGCACGGTAACAGGATGGAGGACAGGGATGTGGATGCAGATGCAGGGAGATTTGTATAATTTGTGGTGAGTAGATGGGAGTGTGGAGACTAGGGGTACCGTGTGGGAGGCTTGAGGAGAGAAGGTCTGAAATAATCATCTTGAAGAGTAAGTGGCTTACTCACCAGGGTCAGTGTAGGATTTCTGGGCTGATTAGAATACCATTTGAAGCTGGTGATAACAAATTTAGTGAGAAACCAGTCAGCATAATTTTGTGTATTTTCCCTCCACTGGAAAAGACAGATAGTTGGTGCTGTAGTTTGAATGTGTTCCCCCCAAAAAGCATGTGTTGGAAATTTAATCTCCAGTGCAATTTTGTTGGGAGGTGGAGCCTAATGGGAGGTGTTTAGGTCATGAAGCCTCCACCCTCATGAACGGGTTAGTGCTGATTGTAAAAGAGCTCGAGGCTGTGAGTTCCGTCTGTTGTTCTCTCTCATCATGCCATGGGATGATGCAGTAAGAAGGCCCTCATAAGATGCTGGCCCTTTGATTTTGGACTTCCCAGCCTCCAGAACCACAAGAAGTAAAATTCTGTTCGTTATAAATTTACCCAGTCTCAGATACAGTGTTATAGCAGCACTAAATGGGCAAAGACAGTTGGCAGTAATCACAGTTACAGTTTTGACAGGTGAATACAAAGGAGAGAAGGTGCTTTTCAAGGGAGTGAGGTCTGTGGAATTTGGTGTAGACATAGTGGAAAGTGAAGACACAAGAGTGGAGGAGGGAGAGTGAATGAATAGTGGAAGGATAGTAAGATCAGTGGATTGGAGACATCAAGAAGATTGAAAAATTATAATGAAAACAAGATTAAGTGAACTGTAGAGATAAGAGCTAGTGGTCAGAGAGTAGAATGCTTGAAGTCTGTATTATATTGTTACTGGTGATAGTATTTAAGATGTGACTGTGGGGGTGGATGAAAAAGATCACTGGATGCTGAAGTTACTGAGGGGTGGAGAGGAAGATAATGAGCTAGGAGCTCAAGTCTTCAGAGACCAAGAGGTTGGAAAATGACAGCAATCAAAAAGAGCATTGGAGGCAGGGTGCAGTGGCTCATGCCTGTAATCCTAGCACTTTGGGAGGCTGAGGCAGGAGGATTGCTTAAGGCCCAGGAGTTTGAGAGCAGCCTGAGCAAGAGTAAAACCCTGCCTCTACGAAAAATAGAAAAAATTAGCCAGGCATGGTGGCACATGCCTATAGTCCCAGCTACTCCGGAGGCTGAGGCAGGAGAATCACTTGAGCCCAGGAGTTTGAGGTTTCAGTGAGCTATGATGACACCACTGCACACTAGCATGGGAGATAGAGCAAGACCCCATCTCAACACAAACAAAACAACCCCCTCCAAAAAGAAAAAGAAAAGAGCATTAGGTATGAGTTAGATATCTTCCATTTGTCCCTCTAGTTCTATTCTTTATTCTTCACCACTCCAGTTAGTACCATGTTAGCTGAAACTGAGGGACTAAATCAACAGGTTTCCTTGCCCTGTAGTTCTGGTTGGGTTTGGCCAATGGGAATGTTCAGTAGAAGATCTGATGGAGGGAAGGCTGTGTCACTGAACTGAAGGTCCTTACTCTTTTCAATGTGACCTTCTCTATACATCTCTCTCCTTCTGGGTCCTTTTTTTTGGGGTCTCTTTTCTTGTTCCTTCAGGCTTAGGGTTGGTACTGTCAGGTTGTAGTCTGAAATGTTGGTTCTTTGTGCACTCTTGGCCGAAGAATGACCAGACACACTGATAACAAGGTAAGCATGGAAATGGGGTTTATTGAGGAGTGAAAAATAGGATTATAAAGCAAGAGCAAGATAAGATATAGGTTTACAGAGCAAGATACGTATGCCACAGATGACAACTAGACCCACTGTTGTAGCAAAAGAAAGACCTTGGTTTTGGTCTGGGTCTTGTTTTATAGTAGTGTCTGGATTGGGACCTCCCCATGGTTCAGATGTCATCATGGAACCACTTTGATGGACAGTTGGGAGTTATATGACCTGAGTCTTACTGTGCATGCGGATCTCCCATGAGCCTCTCTGAAAGCCCATGGGGGTGGGGGGTGAACCGCAACAGCACCCACTTTCGTCCCTAGGAGAACTGGAATCCCTCACTATCTGCGTAACAGTACCAGCACCACTGCTGCTAGCCCTGGGTTACTGCACTATCCCTGTGCTTTCCCTACCTCATTCACACCTTTGTAAATGGTCTGTTTATTAAATCATCCTCAAATTAACCTAATCTAAGTGTGATGTCTATATCCTATTGGGGACACTGATTGATACGGGGTAGTACAACTACATGACAAGAACTTCAAAGGAACTGGAGTTTTTGAAAGGAGGAGGAGAAATGGTTTGGAAGCAGCAATAGGAGGGACACAAGGCGGTGTGAGAAACAAATAGCTTCTATTTTAGAGACATACTGGGAAAATGCAGGAGAGTGAGGCTTCAGCTTAAGCAAGGAAGTGGAGAAGGCATTCTAACAGAGGTTTCAAATATAGGGAGAGTTTGCAGGTTATGTGTCAGGAGGTCCAAAGAGTGTAGTGAAAGGCTTTGAAGGGTGGTGAGGAACAAGGGTTGGGTTAGACTAGGGGATTTATGAGGCACTAGAGATAAGAATCAGGACAATAATAGATGATCTGGGAAGCTTCTGGGGATTGAAGTAAATAGGGATATAGGCAGACTCTCTATATTCATTTTAGTTCAGTTCTGCTGATATCTATTATGTGCTGCACACTAGGCTAGGCACTAGGGCTACAGTAGTAAGGTGATAACAGTTAACACCCAAGCAGTGACTTAACAATGAGCCTGACTGTGTGAACCACATGCCTCTTGACAAAGCCTCCTGAAGAAAAGCCACCTAACCTATTTTGGGGGCTGCATGGGGAGTGTGGGCTGCTAGGGATCCTGGCAGCTAGGCCCCTTCCCACCTGAATTCAACCATCTTCAGTCCTACCACAGACAGAAAAGTATGGATAAAGAAAAATGAAGCCTTTTTGTAACAGCCAGGGAGACCACTTTGGCCAGCATCATGCTTGTCCATGACGAGGTAGGATAGAGCTGGGAGTTCTTAGTCTGGGTCAAGGATAGAACTGGGACTTTGTGACCACTAGAATTGATATTTATATGCCTCACTATTAAAGATCTTCTGGAAGATTGGGCAGGATGGGTGACAGAAATTGTTCCAATACAAACCACATAATGTTAGTTATAATTAAGACTTTTTTTTCTTTTTAAATACACTAATATATGTTTGAGTCACAACCTTTTCCTGGATAGAGCCACTACCTCCTAAGACTCCTTGAATGCTAACCCTTGAAGGCTAAGGCAATTCTTTAATACTTATAATAATCGGCATTCATTGTATGCTTACCATATGCCAGGCACTCAGAACATGGATTAATTAGTTTAATTTTCACAACAACCCTATGAAGTAGACACTATTATGATCCTCATTTTACAAGTGAGGACACTGAGGTACAGAGAGATCACATCATTTGCTCTGGGTCACAAAGTCAGGAATTGGTTGAGTCAGGATTCAATCTTAGTCTGACTGTATAGCCCACAGTTTTAGCTTCTACATTATCATTAAAACTGTTTATTATATATTTACACCAGCTACTGTGTTATATATTAAAGAAAGCAAGGACAGGCGTGGTGGCTCACGCCTATAATTCTAGCACTCTGGGAGGCCGAGGCAGTTGGATTGCTTGAGGTCAGGAGTTCAGGACCAGCCTCAACAAGAGCAAGACCCTGTCTCTACTAAAAATAGAAAAAATTAGCCAGGCAACAAACAATAGAAGCAAAGAACTAGCAGAGCATTGTAGTCAGTGCCTATAGTCCCAGCTACTCGGGAGGCTGAGGCAAAATGATTGCTTGAGCCCAGGAATTTGAGGTTTCTGTGAGGTAGGCTGATGCCACAGCACTCTAGCCTGGGCAACAGAGTGAGAGACTCTGTCTCCAAAAAAAGAAAGAAAGCAAGATAGAAATATTATTTACTATGTGTGATTTTTCACTTATAAAATTAAAATTAAATAGGAAGAAAAGGATTTCTCAAAATGGGTTTTTAACATTCTAGTCAAGAACTGCTTTTCCTTTTTCTGTTTTTTTCCTCCAAGCCCATTCAAAAAGGATACTCTGTGTGCGTGTGTGTGTGTGTGTGTGTGTGTGTGTATAATCTTGATTCAAGCCTTAAGGTGAATTTATAGTGAAATTACTAAGACACCATTTTATTATCCTTTGTTTTTACTTTATGTCCATTTATCCCAGATATATCTTTCTAGATATGTTTATAAATCCCTTGTCTTAGCCTTGTCAAAAATGCCTAATCAGTTCCAATTTAAGAAGACATTCAAATCTTATTTAAAAATGCATTCCCAGACTATCATGGGAAATATCATACCATATTATAGTGTTTGAAAAAAATTGTTTTTAAGTAGAGGCAGGAACTCTGGGAGAACTCAAGGAATCCTCCAGCCTCCACCTCCCAAAGTGCTGGGATTATAGAAAACAGCCACAATGCCTGGCCATTATACTGTTTATTAATGACAACCACAACAATAGTAGTTTCTTTAATTTTCAGTTACCATATTTTCAATTTTTGACCGGTAAATTAGGTAAGAAACAATGATATTTCTTTGGTAAACACTGCTTGTCTTTGAAATCCATTGAACTGATTTTCTCCTCAGCCCAATCCTACCTTCCTCCAAAGCCTCTGCCTGCATCTTCACTGGTTTTTCTTTTCTCCTTCCTTGTGTACACTACCCTTTTTTCTATATCTTTCTCAAATTATTTTCTGCTGCCACAGAGCTTTTTGTCCTTGATAGAAATGCACAAATTATGTCTTCACTCTTACCTGACTATTCATTATTCCTTAACTTTGTATGAAGAAGGAGCATGACAAACCTCCTGTGGAATTCATATATATAATAATATATGCTGTCTACCATTTAATAAGCCATGTATGTACTTTCTCAACTACCTCTCACAAGCATCCTATGAACTGAAGTATTATTATTATCCCCATTTCGTAGGTGAAGAAATGGAGGCTATACTGTCCTAAATTAACACTGCTGGTGCTTGGACTTGACTTCCTGTCCTGTAATGTGGCCATCTAGTGGCTTCAGGAATGTAGTGATCTTACTTAGGGAAGGTACTTAATGAGAACACATTTTACAGTAAGAAGGGGATAAGAAAAGTGAAATTTACAGATGTACTACTTAAAGGTTAGTGTTACTGTGTCTTGTTAGTTTTTTTTTTTTGAGACAAAGTCTCACTTTGTTGCCCGGTCTAGAGTGAGTGCTGTGGCGTCAGCCTAGCTCACAGCAACCTCAAACTCCTGGATTCAAGCAAGCCTACTGCCTCAGCCTCCCAAGTAGCTGGAACTACAGGCATGCGCCACCATGCCAATTTTTTCTATATATATATTTTAGCTGTCCATATAATTTCTTTCTATTTTTAGTAGAGACGGGGTCTCGCTCTTGCTCAGGCTGGTCTCGAACTCCTGAGCTCAAACAATCTGCCCGCCTCGGCCTCCCAGAGTGCTAGGATTACAAGCGTGAGCCACCGCGCCCGGCCTGTGTCTTGTTAGTTTTGTGTAAATAATCAATGAATATAGTTTATAATGCTGGATAGATAGCTCTTGCTCTGTGCCCTTTAACCTGGTTTCTTTTCAGTGTCTCCATGACTTATTTAATATCCTGTTCATCTTTCATCAACATTAGGTACCCTATTCATTGTGAATCCCTTCTTAATTTGTTACAAAACAGATTTGTTAACTTATTGACAGACTTTTTTGATATAAGTCTTAAGTGACTTAGCTATTTCACAATTCTCTTCTCCTCCACACCAGTATTCCAGTGGGCTCTTTGCTGATTGTATTTGTTTGGGATAAGTTAAAAGATAACCTAAATGAACCTGAGAAAGCCTTAACACTTTGTAGTACTTGATTAATATTTCCCAAGGCAACTGTGACATAACTGTCTTAAGTTAGAATTTAGAAGAATCTCTAATTTTCCCTTTCTGAAAAAGTGCTATAATCTAAATAAAACCTTTTATGGTCATTTCCTCCATCAGTTATGCCCTCTGTTTCCTGAATCTTGAGCCACTGACTCTCACTGTGTCTTTTTTTTTTATTCACTTGTTATAGCAGCAATAGGACCTCACTGTGTCTTTACCCTTAGCCTATAAAACAAGTCTCAAGTCTCTCTCATTAAAAAATAAAAGCAAAATCAATAAAACACTTCCTCAATCAGTCAGGCTCAGCATTACTCCTTTAAACTACCAGTCAGACAGCCCAGCTACATGAAAATGGCACTCCAGTGTTTAACCACACCTTTTATACCTTTGCCAGAGTGCTCCACTCCCAGTCTATTTTTATGCAGTCGGACTATGTCACTGAACTGAAGCCTTCTGCTGAGCACAGAGCAAAGTTTCATTTCAGATGTTGAGAGGTGATCATCCTGAACATGCGGCCAGGCAGCCTATTCTTGGTGGACTATATGGAGGTTCATGCCCGCATATGGAGACAGCATCTCCCCTCAGCCATGGCACAGAAATCAGGTACTGACACAGGCCTTTCCCTAGAATGACGCTGTCCTGTGCATACTGGATACCTCTGTAATATGCTGACCCAAAGAGTGTCTGAGTGTCTGAGAGCTTGGTTGAATACAAATAGAAACAGATCCTTTCTCTGATAAAGCTGGCAGATAAACAGGGCATATTAGGTTTGCCCTATCTTGGCCAACCTTCCCTGTCAGCCACCACTAGGTGGCTCTCCAGTGATCTTTCTAAAAGGGCTGACAAACCTCCCAAGAGTGGGGGGACTTTCTAGATTTAGGTGTCACAAGGCAAACATTCCCTTTACTCCTCTGATGCCTACTCCCATCCTTGCATTTCTCTCTTCCAAACCTCTCAGTCTGGTGGCCTTGTCTCCCTCCTTCAGAAATGTTCAACCTCTTCCCAGCAAAAGTTTCATCTTTTGGTTTATTCTTCCATATCCCCATGCCTCAGACTTCATCTGAATCAGTACTCAGTAACTCGGGTTCCAGAGGTTAATGGGCTCCAGCCCCACGAATAAGGCTGAAGGTGAATCTCCCAAATGGCGGTTCAATCCTCCTACCAATGTGAGCTATGTCACCTAGATTGCAAGCACATGTTGCAATGAGCAGCATTCAGTTTCCTCAAACACAACACAATCTAATCCTTTCTCCATGAAATAATATTTCTTTTCTTGAAGGAAGTTTGGCTTATCATATAAGAACAGGAGATTCCTCCTTTTCTGCCACTTTGAAGAACCAGCACCAACGTTAATTAGAAATTTGTTGACCTTGGGTCTCTTCTTATGGGAGTTTGGAATGGAAGTTGGGGTTATATTTCCAGTTTAGTCAACGTTAATTAGAAATTTGTTGACCTTGGGTCTCTTCTTATGGGAGTTTGGAATGGAAGTTGGGGTTACACTTCCAGTTTAGTCTACCAAACAAAAGTGCCGAAGTTTGTAAGTTTTACTACTGCTGATTTATATGCCTATTATGAATTCAGATTTATTGACCACCTCCATCCCCCCAAACCCCCCCAGGGGATATTCTAAAGTTTGGGGCTTTGCCCAAATTCCAGCTTTGGCTAAGGTATTTTCTGGTCCTTTTTCATCTCTACACTCAGTTTAGAGCCCCTGACTCTCCAGGGAACAAGTCATCTATCTCATGCAGAAGTGGCAATTACTGAGAGTGGAGATGCGGGCACTGTCTCTGGGGGGCCCAGGATCTCATTACTATAGGAGTCAACCGTCACATCCAAGAGAAGTTCTGAACTTTAGGAAAACTTTTCCAGTCTAAGATACAAAGCACTCCGTTTTTCCAGCTGTTCAAAAATGCATATTATATATATGTTCAATCAATATATGTATATTTATGCTGGGCAGCTAGAACTGTGGGCCACCTTAGTCTTGCTGAGTGCTTTGAATTAAAAAAAAAAATGAAAGGCTTTGGAAATAAGACTCGGAACCTGACCTTCCCCTACCCCTTGTCTCTAGGATTTTCTTTCTTTCCCAGGTACTAGGAGAGACTCTTTCTGGAATTTCCTTAACTGACTAGAGAAGGTTCTTTCCAAAAGAAATGCAATTGTCTTAAGACCCACCCACCCCCACTGCTCCCCACCCCCCCTTCCCTAAGAATCTCATTAACTAACCAGGAAAGATTAACCAAGAGAGGAGAGACTGGGAGTCTCCACCATGCCCAGACAGACTTTTCGTTTGTTCTTTGGAGGGCAGCTCCAAGAGGTTTACCTGGGAGACTTTATCTGCATAACAAGACAACCTTTGTTTACAGTGAAGTTCCACTCCTTGTGGCCACTTCCCCCAGAGCTCAGAAAAACTTTCTCCCAGGCCAGTATTCTGTGGGCTCATTCACTTCCTCTGAGAATCATTTACTTCTACATCCTCCATCTCCCCTTCCCCTATGAAGAAGCGTATAAAAGCATCTGGACCTCACTGGATTATTCAGGAATCACTCCTACCGCATCCCCACCCCACACATTAAATAAACTTCTTATGCCTTTTTCTGCTATTAATCTGCTTTTATCAGTTCATTTTCAGAGAACCTTCAGAGGGCAAAGGGGAAGTTTTCCCTCTTCAACCCCTACAACCTGCTCTCACCACCCCAACTCAGCTCCCTGGGGGTGGTACTCATGCAAGGGAAATTAGTCCTAACTGGCTATCATCTTATCTCTTTCTTTCTTTTTTTTTTTTTGGTCAGTGTGTATGTGTAATTTTTAACTTTTATTTATTTATTTTTTTAGACTATGGACTTTATTTTTTAAATTTTTTATTTGTATATATCCATGGTGTGCAAATGTAATTTTGCTCCACCGGTAGGTATATTGCTTTACAGCACAGTCAGGACCTTCAATGCATCCATCTCACTGGAGCAATACACATTGTATTCAGCAGGCAACCTCCCATTATGCACCTCCCTCCCACCCCTGCAACCCCTCCGAGTCTCCACTGCCCATTATTCCACTCTCTGCTTTCATGCATGTCCCAATAAATACATTATTAGCTCACACTTATACAGTATTTGTCTTTCTATCTCTGAGTTGTTTCACTTAAGATAATGGCCTCCAGTTCCATCCACGTTGCTGCAAAAGACATGATTTCATTCTTTTTAATGGCTAATATTCCATCGTGTATATATACAACATTTTCTTTATTCAGTCCTCCATTGATAGACACTGAGGTTGATTCTACATCTTTGCTATTGTGAATAGTGCTGCAATAAACACACAAGTACAGATGTCATTTTTATATATCCAATAGTAGGATTGCTGGATTGTATGGTAGTTGTATTTTTAGTTCTTTGAGAAATCTCCTTACTCCTTACTGTATTCCATAGAGGTTGCACTAACTTACTTTTCCACGATCAGTATATAAATGTTTTCTTTACTGATTGTAAGAACCAGCTTAAAAGAAAACCAAAAGAGTTCCATTTTATCTGCATCCTCACCAACATCTGTCATTTTTTTGTCTTTTTAATCATAGCCATTCTGATTGGTATAAGATGATATCTTATTGTGGTTTTAATTTGCATTTCTCTAATGATTAGTAATGTTGAACATTTTTTCATATGCTTTTTGGCTGTTTATGTGTTTTCTTTTGAAAAATGTCTATTCATGCCCTTAGCCCAGTTTTTAATGGGGTTATTTGGGTTTTTTTGTTTGAATTCCCTGTAAATTCTGGATATTAGTCTCTTGTTGGGTGTACAGTTTACAGATATTTTCTCCCATTCTTCAGGTTACCCGTTTACTCTGTTGATTATTTCGCTTGCTATGCAAAAGCTTTGTAGTTTAATTAAGTCTCATTTATCTATTTTTGTTTTTGTTACCTGTGTTTTTGAGGTCTTAATTATGAATTCTTTATCTAATGTCCAGAACAGTTTTCCCAAGGTTTTCTTCTAGTATTTTTATAGATTCAGATCTTACATTCAAGTCTTTAATTCATCTTGAGTTTATTTTTGTATATGGTGAGAGATGGGGGTCTAGTTTCATTTTTCTGCATGTGACAATCCAATTTTCCCAGCACCGTTTATTGAAAAGGGCATCTTTTCTCCAGTATATGTTCTTGTCAACTTTATCAAAGATCAGTTGGTTTTAAGTATGTGGCTTTATTTCTGGGTTCACTAATCTGGTCCATTGACTTATTTGTCTATTTTTATAACAATACCATGCTATTTTGTAACATTAATTAGCCTTGTATAACTTGAAATCAGGCACTGTGATGCCTCCAGTTTTGTTCTTTTTGCTCAAGATTGCTTTGGTTACTGCTCAGGCTCTTTTTTGGTTCTATATGAACTTTAGAATTGTTTTTTCTAATTCTGTGGAAAATGGGCTGAGTGCGGTGGCTCACGTCTGTAATCCTATCACTCTGGGAGGCTGAGGCGGGAGAATTGCTTGAGGTCAGAAGTTTGAGACCAGCCTGAGCAAGAGCGAGACCCCGTCTCTAAAAAATAACAAATAAACATTAAAAATAATCCTGTGAAAAGTGAGATAAGTATTTTGGTAGGGATTGCATTGAATTTGTAGATTGCTTTCGGCAGTATAGTCATTTTAACGATATTAATTCTTCTAATCCATGAGCTTGGGACATTTTTCCATTTGTTTGTGTCTTCCATAATTTCTTTCATCAGTGTTTTTAGTTTTCCTTGTAGAGATCTTTCACCTCCTTGGTTAGATATATTCCTAGGTACTCCTTTTTTTGTAGCTGTTGTAAATGGGATTGCTTTCTTGATTTGGTTTTTCACTAGATTTATTGGTGTATAGAAAAGTTACTGATTCCTGAACATTGATATTATATCCTGAAACTTTACTGGATTCTATCAAATCTAAAAATTTTTTGGTAGAGTCTGTAGAGTTTTCTAGATATAAAAATCATGTTATTAGTGAACAGGAATAATTTGACTTCTTCTTTTCCAGTTTGGATACTTTTTATTTTTTCCTCTTGCCTAATTGCTCTGGCAAAGACTTGCAGTATTATGTTGAGTAAGAGTGGTGAAAGTAGGCATCCTTGTCTTGTTCCAGTGCTTACGGGGAATGCTTGGAACTTTTCCCTGTTAAGTATGATGTTGGCTGTGGGTTTGTCGTATATGTCCTTTATTATTTTGAGGTATATTCCTTCTATGCCTAGTTTGTTATGGATTTTTATCATGAAGGGATACTGAATTTTATTGAATGGAAAGGCAGTATTCTTAAAAAAGACCAGGTTATGCTTGCTGTCTCATTTTACTTGGTTCATTTTCACTTTTTGATTCACTGAAATCTAACTTCTGCCATAATTATTCTCCAATAACCACTGGATTTTCAAGTCTAAAGAACATTTCCTTTTCTTATCTTTCTTGCCTTCTCTTAGGCAATTGAAGAAACTTTTTTTTTAAATTTTTTTCTTCCATTGATTTTATTACTCTATTTTCTTCTGATTCTCCTCATACTGCTATTGTCCTATCTTAATATTCTTCTTGGGCCTTTCATTTTCTATCTACTTTCCTTAAAATTAAAAAAAAACTTATAAAATAAAGTACTGGAAATAATAAAATGGAAATTTGGGTACCCGCCAGCTATACATTTTGCCATGTACTTTTTAAGACTCTCATTTGCTTTTCTTCTAAGAAACAAACTTCTCATTTATCCTCTTTTTGTCTTTGTATTGTTTTTTTTTTTTTTTTGAGACAGAGTCTTGCTCTGTCACCCTGGGTAGTGCAGTGGCATGATCATAGCTCACTGCAACTTCAAACTCCTGGGCTTAAATGATCCTCCTGCCTTAGCCTCACGAGTAGCTGGGACCACAGGTGCACACCACAATGCCCAGATAATTTTTTTTATTTTCAGTAAGGGATGGGGTCTTGCTCTTTCTTAGGCTGGTCTCAACCTCCTGACCTCAAGTGATCCTCCTGCCTCGGCCTCCCAGAGTGCTAGGATTACAGGCGTGAGCCACCACATCCAGCTGCTGGTCTTTGTATTTCTAAGGATTCTTAGCCTTGGGTATCTTTTGTTCTTATTTTTTGTAGCAGACTAATTGTTATCATCCTAAATTTCATTTTTCTCTTCTTGCTGGTCACATTTTTACTCAGTTTGAGACTATATTTCTTATCTTCCTTTGCAGCTGGGTATGGTTTTGTGGGTAAGTTCTTGCTAATGGAATATAACTGGAAGCAAAGAATACCATACCTTTTTAAAGGAAGATGGCTTGCCTTGAACTGCTTTCTTTCTCCTTCACAGACATGTCTGTGATAGCCATGACCATGAAGATGAGGTAGACATCCTAGAAGAGGCTGTAATTGAGGACAGGCTTGGCTGCTTGCTGCTTGCAAAACCCAATAACAAGGATTGAGGGGTAGTGAAAGGAAAGTGATTTTATTTCAGAGCTAGCAGTGGGAATGCCTCAAAGAAACCATTTCAAAGTCTTGGGCTGAGGGTCAATGTTTAAAAAGGGAATTTGATATGAAGGGCATGCAGGAGTGGTAAGGAGGTGCTGGTCAGCCTAATTTGTCTTGATGACTGTCTTGAATTATTGCTCCACCTGGTGAATGGCCTGGCGTTACCTCAAAGGCTGTTTATCCATAAATTAACTGCAACCCTGAGGTAATCTCCTGGTGGGTGTCTGGATAGTTTCAAGACTCAGTCTCTGGAACTTCTAAACAAATACATAATTTAATAGGGGAAACTTGTCCAAGGGAGTGCCTGTTGGAAAAAAGGAGGGTAAAGATCAGTATTTCCTCACTAAGAACATAACAAGAAGGCCGGGCGCGGTGGCTCACGCCTGTAATCCTAACACTCTGGGAGGCCGAGGTGGGTGGATCGTTTGAGCTCAGGAGTTCAAGACCAGCCTGAGCAAGAGTGAGACCCCGTGTCTACTAAAAATAGAAAGAAATTATCTGGCCAACTAAAATATATATAGAAAAAATTAGCCGGGCATGGTGGCATATGCCTGTAGTCCCAGCTACCCGGGAGGCTGAGGCAGTAGGATCGCTTAAGCCCAGGAGTTTGAGGTTGCTATGAGCTAGGCTGATGCCACGGCACTCACTCTAGCCTGGGCAACAAAGCGAGACTCTGTCACAAAAAAAAAAAAAAAAAGAACATAACAAGAAAAGGGGAAGAAAATTTCAAAATGGGGCACTGAAAAACAGGGCACTTGTTACAAGGACAGAAAAAGAAGATGGAAGGAAACTGAGTCCTGAATGACACAGAATACAGCTGCCCTGCCAGTCTAGGAACACCTGTATGTGAGAGGGAAAGAAATGACAATTTTCTTTATGTCATTGAATTCTGGGATCTCTTTATTATAATAATTTAGCCTTTAACTAATACAGACATTGATACCTGGAAATACAGACTTCTAAAAAAATACAAAAACATATAGCATTATCTAAGCAGTCAGAAAACTGGCAGTGCAGAAACAAATCTATTAGACTGGGAAACTGTTGATCCTTCTTATGACAAAACATTTGGTAAAATTTTACCTACTTAACTTAGAAGAATGATCATGTTCCTTCTATGGCTGAACTCTAGGGGAAGCATTTGGAAAGAACCAGGATATAAATGTATAATGGTTTCTCCTTGCTGCATTTAGCAAGGTTTTTAAAAAAAGAAGTGAGCTCACATAAGAAATAATAGGTTTGCAAGCAGAGATGGGAGGAAATAAAGAATGTACAGAAAATTGAGACCTCACAGGGTTGGAAAATCCAACTATTTCTTATAGTCCAAACAGGAGATAAGACTGTTGCTGGCAGAGACTTTCTTGAAGGCCTCCCATTAAGATTCTTCAACCAAAGAAAGAGATCTAGTCTTGCAGCAAAGATCAGATTAAAGGTGTTGCCATCACTTATTTTTTGATTATCTCAAAGTAGCCACCATTAAAACTATGGGAAGAGGAATGAGTAGAGCATGGAAACTAGAGAATAAGCAAGTTGAAGAGGTAGGTTCAGAAAAGAGCACTGGATGTGGTTCCTGGCATGTGTAATGGACTGGAGACAAATAGCATAGAAGCCTATGGTAGTCCCCCCTTATCCATAGTTGAGTTTTCCAAAAATAATAAATGAAAAATTACAGAAATAAACAATTCTTAAGTTTTAAATTGCACACCATTCTGAATAGCATGATGAAATCTTACACTATCCTCCTCTATCCTGCCTAGGACATGAATCATCCCTTTGTCTAGTGTCTCCGTGATGTATATGCTACCCAACCATTAGTCACTTAGTAGACATCTAGGTTATCATACTGAGTAATGTGGTACTGTAGTGCTTGGATTTAATTAACACTTACTTTACTTAATAATGGCCCCAAAGTGCAAGAATAGTCATGTTAGCAATAAAAATAAGTCAAAGAGAAGCTGTAAAGTGCTTCCTTTAAGTAAAAAGGTAAAAGTTTTCGACTTTCTAAGAAATGAAAAAAAAATATGCTGAGGTTACTAAGATCTACAGTAAGAACGAATCTTCTATCTATGAAATTGTGAAGAAGGGAAAAGAAGTTTGTGCTAGTTTTGCTGTCACACCTCAAACTGCAAAAGTTATGGCTTCAGTGTATGATTACTGCTTAGTTAAGATGGAAAAGGCATTGAATTCGTGGGTGGAAGACGTGAACAGAAATGTGTTCTGATTGACGGCAATGGGGTTTGGCACTATCTGCAGTTTCAGGCATCCACTGGGGGTCTTGGAACTTGTCCCCCACTGTTAAGGGGGCACTACTATACTATGTTTTTGAGGAAATTGTATTGCTAAAGAAACCACAAATCTCACCTGCAAGAAGCCCGTCATTGTTCATGTCCTAAAGCAGTCTCCAGGAAGCATCCACTTCAGTTTTGAACCTGAAGAATAATGGACAAGGAAGAACCTCCCAGATGGTACAACCAGAGGCCCTGAAGGCTTAACAAAAGGAATCCAGATGGGTTAATCGAGGTATTTCTTCTATGGACAGGGGAGGGATTTCTGCTTGGAAAGAAAAAAAATAAAGTAAAATAAAATAAAACTATTAAGGACTACTGATTGCTGCAAGTTTCCCATTCTTTTCTTTGTCCAATGGAAGTTTTTATTGTAATTAATTCTATTCCTGTTCTATCCTTGCACATTTTGAAAGTGGGAGTTGAGCAACTTTCTTTTAGTCTATAATTCATTGGACTGGAAGTATCCATATCTGGACATAACAGAGCAGGCCATACTTTTCCCAGAGATAATGACCCTTGGGCTGGCTGCAGAAAGTAGATAGGAACGTAGATGGTCTCTCATGGAGAGGAAGGTTGAGCTGTATGGGAAGAAGAGTCCATTCAGATATTTGGGTGGTCTGAGGGATTGACTGTATCTCTTTGTTAGCCTTCACCTTAATTTAATGCAGTCTTCCTGGGAGTTCTGATCTGTTTATTCAGAAACCTATCACTTGTATGTTGACAACTCCCAAATTTGTATGTTTAATCAGGATTCTCTTTTATGTTCTAGACCCATATTACCCAAATACTGGATACCTTTGCATGGATATACCACAGTAGACACCTCAACCACAACATGTCCAAAACTGAAATTATTTTCTTTCACCTTAACCACATACCTTTTCTATAGTAGATTGCAATAAATGGTCACAAACTCATCCCAACTCCCCATATATGCCCCTGTGCAATGTGACTTTTCTGTTCTTCCCATCAAGAGGTGGGCTCCAGATCTCTACCTTCTTGTATCTAGGTTGGACTGTGATTTGCTTTGACCAATAAAATGCCGCAGAAGTGATAATGTGGGATCTGAGCCTAGACCTTGAGAAGCCTTGCTCTCACTCTCATGGAAAGATCCTGTCATCATATGAAGAAACCTGGGCTAGCCTTTTTGAAGATGAGAGGCTATGTGAAGAAAGATGCCTACCTGACATCCAGCACCAACTGCCAGCAGGACCGGCAACATAATTTTCAAGGTCCAGTGAGGCCCCTTGTTCCATAATTATTAGGAATTTTCAGATAGCAACAGCAGTACAATAAACCCTTCTAAGTGGGAGCTCCATGCAACTGCACAGGTCGGACATCCATGAATTGGTCTTGATCACCAGAGAGATCATCCTGAACCATCAAGACCCCTACCAAGCTGCCTGCTGACTGTCACAACATGAGTGAGCCCAGGTGAAACCAGCAGAAGAACCTGTCAGCTAAGTCCAGCCCAAATACCCACAGAATTGTTAGGTAGTAAATAATTGTTTTAAACCACGAAGTTTTGCGATAGTTTGTTAGGCAGCAATAAATAACTAAGGCATACTCCTTTGTCTCCTATCCTGGGCAGTTAAAGCCTGAATCATTCAACTTTATTCATTCTGTGAGGCCTGAGGAATTTTTGAGGCTTTCTACTTCCCTATATGTTCTCTTATTACCCATGAATATGGGTCATAGAATCAGAATGTATAGGTTTAAGTTCTAAATCCTCTCATTACTAATTATGTGACCTTGAACACATTATTTTCCTTTTTTGTGCCTGTATTTCTACGTCTATGAAACAGATACTTTTATCTTAATAGGGTGTGTGGAGGTTAAATGAGGTAACTGTTAGCACAGTGACTATGGTCAATAAATGTTGTAATTGCCTTGTATTCAACCATACTGTCCATGAAATTCAGGATGAAACCTGCAGAAGTACTACAGAAGACTTCTGGGGCTATAGAGGAACCATTTTCAGAGAGGTAAAAAAACAGACATGATTCTAGAGAACCTACATAGCAGTATGAAGTTACAAACTTGAGTTCTGAGTCAGACTTTCTTCCTGCACATATCAGCTCTGCCACTTGTTGTGTTACTTTGGCACATTACTTAAACTCTTTAGGTCTTAATTATATCTACTGTAAATGGGAATGATGAAATCTCTCATAGTATTATTGCGAGGATTGAGTAGGGACTAAATGATTAAGTCCTATAGGCATGGCACAAAGAATATGCCCACTACATGATATTTGAAAGTGAATATTGGTCAGAAGGGCAAGCCAAGATCTCTTTGAGAGAAAAATTATCAAATTTAAAGTATGGTCTATAAAAGACTGCACATGAGGTAAGATTGGGAGCCAGAGGATGATAAAGACAGAAGTTTGTAGATAAGTTTAGAGATAAAGACAGAAGTAGAACCATTCAAGACTTTGGTCATTGCATCAGAAAGTCCTCAGAGATGTGTTGTATGTTTAGGATTCCTAAACCTCTCTGCCAGCTACAAATGCAGAGCAGAAAGTGCTCTAGCAGCAGGCTTTGAATCAGAGGAAACACTTCAAACAATCCCAGCTTGTTCTCCACCAATTAGCCTTTGAAGGACCCCCTCCACTTTTAGGTTGGTTGTTATCTTTTTCCTTCCTCATACGGTCAAGAATCCATTTATTCACCAGTTGTTTATTGAGCACCTTGTTATACAATAGTAAGTGACAGACCAGTTTGTTTTTCTTAGAGATCTTCAGACTAATAAGAGATTCAGACAATTAAATCAGCCATCTCAACATTTTGTAAGAACTTAGGGAGTCAGGGAAAACTTCCTGGAGGAAGTTCCATTTAATATGAGACTTGAAATATAGATAATAGACATAATAAGCTGGGGGTTAGGAGAAGGGGTGGTGGTAAGTGTGGCTACAGGGGAGAGAGGAATAGTCCAAGCCAAAAGAACAGCATGTGCAAATGTGTGGGAGGAAGAGAGAACCAGGAACTTCAGGAAATTAAAAGTATTCCAGTATTGCTGAAAAATTGAGTTAGAAGCAAGAAGTGGCTAGAGGGGGCTAATGGAATAAAATCTGTTTACCCAGTTAAGAAATTTGAATTTTATCCTAAGGACAGTGGGAAGCCATTCAAATGTTTAATCAGAGAGGTGACATTTAGAAAGAGTACCCTGAAAACAATGTGGAGAACACAAAGGGCAGGACAGAAGGCCTGCCTGCTTTTGTAAATAAAGATTTATTGGATCATAGTCATACCCGTTCAGTTATGTGTTGTCTATAGCTGTTTCCAGGCCTTAAGTGTAGAGTTGAGTAACTGTGACCATCTGGCTCACAAAGCTGAACCACTTACTATTATATATGGCCCTTTAAGAAAATATTTACACAGGAAGACTTGTAGTAGCCTGGGGGTAAGACAATGGTGGCTAGCATTGGGGAAGGGATGGTAGGGATTTTGGAAAGGCAAACCATTAAAGTAACAATTGTCAATGCCTCTGAGGAAATCATGACCCAGATATCAGCTGGAACAATCGGTTTTGTTTTTTAACTAGATAATACTGATGCAAGCCCCTATTACACAACTCTTATAAAGCATAGCACTTCATGAAGAATTCTGCCAGTTTTCCAGGCATCTGATTTTAGCATTACCTCAGCCTCCACTGGTGTATCCTATTTGTCGACTGTCTCATTGTTCTGGATGTACTGTCTCCATTCTGCTCCTTTTTCTTTTTCCTTTTTTTTTTTGAGACAGAGTCTCACTCTGTTGCCCGGGCTAGAGTGCTGTCATTGTGGCTCACTGTAACCTCAAACTCCTGGGCTCTAGCGATTCTCCTGCCTCAGCCTCCCAAGTAGCTGGGACCACAGGCACACGCCATCACACCCAGCTAATTTTTCTATTTTTGGTAGAGACCGGGTCCCGCTCTTGCTCAGGCTATCTCCAACTCCCAAGCTCAAGCAATCGTCCTGCCTTGGCCTCCCAGAGTGCTAGGATTACAGGTCTGAGCCGCTGCACCCAACCCATTCTGTGATTTCTTCATCTACCCTACCACCATCTGTCCTCACATGGGGAGGTGTGAGAATGTAGAGATAGTGAAAAGTTTACTGGAGATTTGAGAGAAATGAGAGGAATTAAAGAAATATAATTTAGAATATTATACTTTTAAAAAGTATGTTAGGCATATATGATAAAGTTATCTGCCTTCCCTTTCTATTCTCTCTCTTCTCTCTTGTCCCCAACTCCTTCCATACCCTCAAGTTAACGTATTTTTTTCTTTCTATTTGTTATTTATTTATTTATTTTTACTTGAGGTGGGGTCTTTCTATGTTGGCCAGGCTGGTCTTGAACTCCTAAACTCAAGCAATGCTCCAGCCTTAGCCTCCTGAATAGCTGGGATTACAGGCACATGCCGCCATACCCAACCTCTTTTTCCTTTAAAATTTTTTTATTGATACATAATACATGTACACATTTTGGGGGTACATGAGATAATTTAATACATTTATATAATCTGTGAAGATCAAATCAGTATAATTAGGACATCCATCACCTTAAATATTTGTCTTTATGCTAGAAACTTTCAAAATTATTTTCTTCTAGCTATTTTGAAATACACGATAGATTATTGTAAACTATAGTCACCCTTCTGATCTCAATTTAATTTCTGATGTAGAACAGTCTCTCTTTTGTCATCCTATCTCTTACTAACCCAAGTTCTCAAGCACACCATCTATGTGTAATGACTCATCAAGGTGTTTTCCTCTAATAAGAATTCTTGTACCAGCTATGAGAGATTTGGTTTAACTTTGCTACAGTAGCAAGGTGTCTTGGAACCAGGGTAAGATACTGGTTTGGATCAGACAAGGTATAATCTGACTTGTCCAGCTGGAGAAGCCAGGAAAGGAGGTAGTCCAAGATGGGGGTAATGAAGTAGAGAAACTAAGACCACTTACTTCCGTAGGAGTAGTGCAGATACCTAAGGGGTGAATAAGGTTGTAAATGAGAGAGGAGGCCAGGGATGGGGAACAAAGGAAAGCAACCTAAATGACTGTATCGTAGACTCTTACCTCCTTGTGAAAGGAGATTGTGTCCTATTTTTGTATATGTACCACTTAATACAGTGTTAGACACACAGTAGGGACACAGAAATATTTGGTAAACTGGACCCATAACTTTATGCCATTCCTGAAATCTGGTTCCCTTTGTGCTCCTGGGAGTTTGTTGTTTTGATACAGCCAGTCTACTATGCCTGAATAAATCAAGAAGCATTGGTTTTATTTTTAAACAACCTAAGCAAAAGAGCATTAGTAAGTGTATTTAATATGTTCTTCCTTCAAAAAGACCTAAACTAGGTCTCAATATCTTTGTATCATAACAACATTAATAGCAATAAACAACATTACCACCATCATTTATTAAATGCCTACTAGATCTGAAGTACAGCATCAGATTTATAGCGTGGTGACCTATGTTCTTTCATTTAAGCTTCATAATGGCCCTATTATTATATTCATTTAACAGATGAATAGGTTCTCTCTCCTAAGGTCAATGTAAGTAGCAGTCTGTCTGACTTCAAAACTCTTGATCTCAGTAACACTAGCCTTTGCTGCCTCATAACTCCAATTTCTAAACCTTTGATCTCCTCATTCCCTTGCTTAAAATCCTTCATTGTTGTCTCATATCCTCCTGAGCAGAGTCTATGTAATTTAGTGTGGCGTAATTTATTTTTCATAATCCCTGACTACTTTAGTGGCCTCAGCTTCTGCTGCTATTTCCATAAATGCATGTGGAGTTCCACACATCTGTGGTTCTCGAGGGTATGCCAGGCTCTCCATGCTTGCATGGTTTTGCATCTTCCCCTTCATTCTGGAGTACTCTTCCTCCGCCTTTGCCTGGGCTTTAAAACCAGACACCCAAGTTCTAATAAATCTCTCCTGTGAGATCATCTAATCTCTCTGGGGTTTGATTCTCCTATTAGAAAAATTGAGATTATCTTTCCTCAGGTTGAAAACAGGTTTTCTGTGATGAATCATGGCTTTGCCATTTACTGGCTGTATCATATTGCAAAAGTTGCTTGGTTTCTCTAAGCCTCACGATTGTTTTCTTCATAAAATCGGATATTGATGGTCTTTAAAACCATGCCTGGCACATAGTAAGTACTCAATTAGAATTAACCATTATTATACGCCTCTTGTGCAAATTAAGAGTAACACATGTAATGATCTAGGATAATAATTGTTAGCAAACTGTTTTCTTAGTGACTGCCTGCTCACCTGTTAAGATTTAGCTCAAATTCACCTTTATAATGCCTTTCTGGAAGCATTCTGTGCATTCTGCACATGGTTAGTTATTTTATCAATTGTGCTCACATAACTCTATTTTTACTTCTTATATCTCATGTAGTTATTTGTTCAAGTTTTTATCTCCTCTGCTAGCCTATATTCCTTGAGGATAAGAACTATGTTATTATCTACCCAAACCTAGCATAAATAGGTATTTAACACACTTTGGTTGATTGATTGAATGAATACATTTATTAATAAACAAGAATGAGTCTCAAGGGACTTATAGTTAGTAGTACTACTAGTACTACTACTACTGGGTAATGTTTATTGAGTATAAATTGCTCTGTACTGTCCTAAACTCTGGGCCTTCATTAACCCCATTAGGTAAGTATTATTCTCACAAAAGCTTTTTTAAAATGATAAAATCTTATCCTTATAATTTTATAGATAAAGTAACTGAGGCTCAGAAAAGTTAAGTAACCTACTCAAAGTCACATAGCTAGTAAGAGGTGTGAGAAAAATTTTGTGTTTCTGTAGAAAATTATGCATTGCGTGGAGGACACCTTCCAGGTCATCTCATCCCTGCCTTTCTTTACCTTTGAGCCATTTTATAACTCTGTATAAATGTGTCTTTTTCAGACTCACTTAAAAACAGGCTATAACATCTGCCTGGTAGGCCGGGTGTGATGGCTCACATGTGTAAACCTAGCACTCTGGGAAGCCAAGGCCCGGAGGATCCCTTGTGCTCAGGAGTTTGAGACCAGCCCGAGCAAGAGTGAGACCCCGTCTCTACTAAAAATAGGAAAAATTAGCCAGGCATGGTGGCATGCGCCTGTAGTCTCAGCTACTAGGCTGAGGCTGAGGCAGGAGGATCTCTGGAGCTCAGGAGTTTGAGGTTGCTGTGAGCTAGGCTGATGCCACGGCACTCTAACCCAGGCAACAGAGTGAGACTCTGTCTCAAAAAAAACAAAACAAAACAAAACAAAATAAAAAAACATCTGCCGGTTCCGTCACTGAATGGGTTAAATAAAATTTTTAACATTTTTTTCTTTTCTATCTGTATCAAAGTTATGATTTTAGATTTTTCTAAAAATTATCTTTTAGCAAAGATATAACTGGAATGCAACTGCCATTCATGCCGACTTCAAAGCCCATTTCTGCAACTCTGCAGTCTCTAAAGGTCTCTAACATCACTGTGCAGTTTACTGGAGAGCTGCTTTTAAAGTGCAGAGTTCTGAGTATCTACCTGACGAGACTCTGACTTAGTAGGGTTTTTGTTTTTTGTTTTAACAAGACTCTGATTATTCTGTTGCAGGTGGTCTGAAAAACACTGCTTTGAACAATTCTATGATACTACTTTCCTAGTAGGAGAAGTAAACTGCTTGTACAAAGCAAGTTATAAACTAGCTCAAACTCTCAAAGGAGAGAAGAGGAAGGGAGAAATTCTCCATCTTGACAAGGAAAGATGTGAGGAAAAGACATTCTGTGTGTTAGGGACAGCATGAGCAAAATTGTGAAGGCAGGAAAATACACAGCATTTTTGGGGGAATGACTAGTAGTTGGCTCTGGCTAGACTGAGTGAAGAGTGTGAACAATAAGACTGGAAATGTAGGTTTGAGCTAGAATAGAGGACGTTAATGCTATGCATTTAGTTGGTAGGCAGTAAAGAGTAATAGAAAACTTTTGATTTGAGGTAAAAAGATGAGAAGATAATCAACAACAGGTCAGAAGAATTCTGAAGAGGCAGGAAGTTTGGAGAGAGGCTATTTATAAATGACAAGGAAAAGAAAGATGTGAGATCATAAGGATTTGAAGTCTCATATAATTAATGAATATTTTTTGAGGATCTATTGTGTGTGAAACGTTGTTCTAAATACTGAGAGAAGATGGAAATTATTACCCTGGTATGTTGCTAGAGAGACACCTGAGGTTACAGATGGTATATGTTTCTAAACTTGGTGAGTGAAAGAGGAAGGGTAGAGGAGGTAAGTAAATGTTAAATATTTAGGGAGTAGCCTTGACAGAGTTTGGTATGTACTTGGCTATAGAGAGCTAAGCAAGAGGGAGGAGTCTAGGAAAATTTAGTTTTCTGGGTTGGGTGATTAGAGGCATGGTGACTTCATAAACTGAGAAAGAGAAAGAGGAGTACAGAGAAGAGAAGGGATAATGAGTTATATATTTTATTGCATTTGAAGGACCTGGGAAAACATTGTAGGATCTTGAGAATATAGAGCTGGAGCTCAAGAAAGAGTTTTAGACAGCTATTGTGTAAGTGGAGATCAGATACACCTCGGTGGATTGTGGGACGAGGGAGGACAGGGTTAAGCCAAAACTGAGAGTTAAAACTTCGTGAGATCATGACTTGGAACTGAACTAAGCAAAAGGTTAATTGCAAAATTTAGAGCCAATTATTAAGGCAGACAAGGCAATACATTCTCAGGTTCAAGGAATCATAAACACTTTGAGATGAATGAAGCAAGAGCTTATTGAGAAATAAGAGCAAAAGTAGTGGATCAAGCTGAAGAATTTTTTTTTTTCCAGAACTTCTTTTAGGGAGAGTTCTGTATTTGTTTGGAAGAACTATTAGGTAGGCAGTGAAACTCCAAGGGATTTAAGCCACAAAAGTTGCTCATTCAACTCCTTTGTAGGGGAGAAGAGATTGGAGCCTAGAGCTGGTAGAAGGTCTTCCCAACTCTTTAGAAACCACTAAATCTTATGTAAAGTTGGGCAGAATCATGAAATGCTTGGAGATATTTTCCTACAGAAACTAGAGGAAGGGCTGAATTCTGATTTAACATGATGAAGCAGTAACAGTGATGTCAGTGAGTTATTTTTATATTGATTTCTTTAAAGTCAAAGAAGGTTTGCTCTTTACTGTTGTAATGGTCATTACAAACCAAAGACCAAAGTTACAAAAACCACACCTAAATTATTTATAGGACATGTAGTTCTGAACTTCAGCTTTATTTGTTTGTTTGTCCCCTCCCCCCAATCAACATGACAAATGTTGACAGTTCGTGTTTTTAGCTATATGGTTACTTATTTCCAAAGAATTCTGCATTATTAGAATTTATGAAATTGTTTTCAAAGTTTCCTGTGATGCTCTAACAAGGTGCATTCTTTAAGAGAATAAATAATTTGTGTTAAGACAAAGTGAATTGAAATTGAGTTCCTTTCACCTCTATGTTAATACATTAGGGCTACTACTTTCGTTTTCTGTACTAGTAGAACTGTGTTCATAAGATACTATTAAAAGCCAGATCCTGATAGATTTTTAAATGTCCTGTGGTATAAGACTTCATGTACAAACCAGAGGGCAGTTCCTTTCTAGGAGCTCTAAAATCAGAGGCAAAGCAGCCCTTTAAATCACTTGACTCCTTTTTATTAACATTAGGTAATTGCTCACGATAAAAAAGGAGAAACATGTCATTCTTTTGTTCTTTTTCTCTCTAGAATGTAGATTATCGTTTAAGACTCTCCCCTAGCCACAGAACTTTGAGCTTCCTAAATGAGTTCCTTGACAAGATAAGAAAAGTGGGGAGAATACATGGACAGCACCCATCTTGCAGGGTGCAGTATAAGGTGCAAAGGTGTACAGATGCTCCTTGACCTATGATGGTGTTACATCCAATAAACCCATCATAAATTGAAAATATCCTAAGTCAAAAATGCATTTAATATACCTAATCTACTGAATGTTGTAATTAGCCTAGCCTACCTTAAACATGCTCAGATCATGTTCAGTACAGTATTCAATAAATTACATGAGATATCGAATACTTAGGCTTTGTGTTAGATGATTTGGCCCGCATTGTCCGAGAGCATTATACCACTTATTACCAGCCAGGGAAAAGATCAAAATTCAAAATTTGATATACAGTTTCTACTGAATGCATATCACTTCCCCACCATTGTAAAGTTGAAAAACTGTAAGTCAAATATGATAAATTGGGGACCATCTGTGTAAGACAGAAACTTGGTCTTCAGGCAACTTCCAATCCAGGTATGTTCAGTGATTGAACTCCCAGAACACCATTGTGAAACTCAGAATCTAATGAACTCTAATGTATCATGATGTTGCTTCTTCTATGGGTGGTAGGTTTTGATAACTAGGCTCATATCCAAGAAAGCTGGATTTGGATGAATATATGATTTCATTTATTTCTAAATTAAAAAAATATTTACTGGGTGGTTTTTTTTTTTTTTTCCACTGGTGGCAGCAATAGAGGCTAATGGAAGGGATGAGTGTAGAAATAAGATAAGCAAAGAAGACTAGTTTGGAGGCATTTGCTCTAATGCAAATCCTGAATGCTTTTGTGAGACTAGGAAGGAGTCAAGGGTGACTCTAGGTCTCTGTGGTGACTTGGATCTTGTAGCCACATGGAAAGATAGAAAACCACTTCAGATAATATTCCATCTGAAAACTGGTCATCGCTAAAGGTTCAAATTCTGAAGACCTCAACTTCTATCTGTAAACATTGGGAGGTAAAGCCAGTTTATTATCTATTAATATATTAAAAGAAATAATTTGTATGCTTAAAAAGTCCTGACATTTACTTCTATTTCATTTTAATGTCATATATTATATTTGTGAAATTCATCACTTGTATTTGATTGGAGTAAGAATTAATAGATTAAGTTAAATTTTCTTATGGGGATAGTCTTTTCATTAATGTGATTATAATTTCTAATATGTAGTATACAGATAGTATTAACAATTAAAATTTTTCCTTATTCTGCAATCCATTTATTCTTACTTTTTGGCTATTAAACATCATTTTAGCATTTTGGAATACTACACATTTTATTATGGAATATATTTGTCAAAGCTTGAAGATAATTATAGCAATCTTTCAAAAATTATTTTTGTTAATCTTGTGTTGTTTACCAAGGAGAATTTTAAAAGCTCAGACCAGAACTATACCTTTCCTTGTGGAAAATAATCCCCATTAAAATGATATCTTTTTCTCTAAAACTAGATTGTCTTATTTTTAAAATAGAAAATTCTTAGTACATTGCAAACTAAAAATATTTTGAAAAGGGGTGGCAATGGATAAAATTTCAAAACTGTTACTTACTGGAAGACAAAAATTTTTTGCTGTAACTAAAATGCACAGAACACAGGCCCAAGATTAAGCAGGAGATCTGAATGTAGCATATGCATTTTCTATTTAAATAATAACTGTCATTCTTGATGCTTCTGACTTCTTATATAGAGTGTCTAAAATAATACTCTGGTTTCTCTTCAGATCATATAAATCTTTCACCTTTTACTAAAATAGGGACTTTAGTCAATGATGAACATGACTTAAATGTATAGGGTGGGTTGATTATAGTAATATTATTGCTATTAACAATAATTGTAATAGCATTAGGAGATCCATTTGATTGGGAGATAATAAATTTATAAGGGAGACAGTATGTTTGCATATTAAAAATATGTCATAAATATTGCCCTTGCTTTTTCTTTTTAATTATTTATTTATTTTTTTGTTTTTGACAGAGTCTCACTCTGTTGCCCGGGCTAGAGTGCTGTGGCATCAGCCTCGCTTGCAGCAACCTCAAACTCCTGGGCTCAAGCAATCCTTCTGCCTCAGCCTCCCGAGTAGCTGGGACTACAGGCATGTGCCATCATGCACAGCTAATTTTTTCTGTATATATTTTTAGTTGTCCATATAATTTCTTTCTATTTTTAGTAGAGACGGGGTCTCGCTCTTGCTCAGGCTGGTCTTAAACTCCTGAGTTCAAACGATCCACCCACCTTGGCCTCCCAGAGTGCTAGGATTACAGGCATGAGCCACCGCGCCTGGCCTTTTTAATTATTTTTAAGATAGTTCCTTCTTCATTGGTTGAGATAGCAAGAAAAAAAAAAAACCAAACCAAAACAACAACAAAAAAAGTTCCTTGTCTATAGGATCACTGGGGTAGTAGATTTATATCATTACAAAAATTTGATTCTTTTGGAATTGAATATATTTAGCAGAGGATAGGGGTGGAGCAGGGGATACTTATACTAAATTTCTAAATTCAAAAATTGTATTTAGCTATAAAGTCTATGAAAACTACTTATGAATAGTTAACTATCAACTTAATTTTTTAAGAAAAATTTGTTTATAGGAGCAGGTTAGGTAACATGATCATTCCGCTTTTTGTCATATTGATGAATGGATTCTTCATGTTTCAAAGTGGTAAGCATGAATTTTATATGTTGATAAACAATGATACTCTAATATTATCCAGTCAAGGTCTATTTGCCTTGTTAACAAGGTATTTTTTTTTTATTTCAGCATATTATGGGGGTACAAAAGTTTAGATTACATATATTGCCCTTGCCCCCCCCACCCCTGAATCAGAGCTTCAAGTGTGTCCATCCCCTAGACGGTGCATATTGCACTCATTATGTATGTATACACCCATCCCCTCTCCCCCCCAACCCAATTAATTATTCCTAAATGTGCTCTCTTAGGTGATGATCAGTGAAACCACTGATTTGATGGTGAGTACATGTGGTGCTTATTTTTCCATTCTTGGGATACTTCACTTAGTAGAATGGGTTCCAGCTCTATCCAGGAAAATATAAGAGGGGCTATATCACCATCGTTTCTTAGAGCTGAGTAGTACTCCATGGTATACATATACCACATTTTATTAATCCACTTATGTATTGATGGGCACTTGGGTTGTTTCCACATCTTTGCAATTGTGAATTGTGCTGCTATAAACATTTGAGCGCAGATGTCTTTTCTACAGAATGTCTTTTGTTCTTCTGGGTAGATGCCCAATAATGGGATTGCTGGATCAAATGGTAGGTCTACTTGTATCTGTTTAAGTTATCTCCATATTGGTTTCCACAGAGGTTGCACTAGTTTGCAGGCCCACCAGCAGTGTATGAGTGTTACTATCTCTCCTCATCCATGCCAACATTTATTGTTTTGGGACTTTTTGATAAAGGCCATTCTCACTGGAGATAAGTGATATCTCATTGTGGTTTTGATTTGCATTTCCCTGATGATTAGAGATGTTGAGCATTTTTTCATATGTTTGTTGGTCATACTTATGTCTTCTCTTGAAAAATTTCTATTCATGTCCTTTGCCCACTTTTTGATAGGGTTGTTTGATTTTTTTTCTTGCTGATTTTTCTGAGTTCTAAATAGATTCTAGTTATCAGTCCTTTATCAGATGTGTAGCCTGCGAAATTTTTTTCCCATTCTGTAGGTTGTCTGTTTGCTCTCGTGACGGTTTCTTTGGCTGTACAGAAGCTTTCTAATTTAATCAGGTCCCATTTATTTATTTTTGTTGTTGCTGTGATTGCCTTTGGGGTTTTCTTCATAAATTCTTTGCCTAGGCCAATGTCTATAAGAGTTTTTCCCACATTCTCTTCTAGAATTCTAATAGTTTCACACCTTAAGTTTAAGTCTGTTATCCACCGTGATTTGATTTTTGTGAGAGGTAAAAGGTGTGGGTCTTGTTTCAGTCTTCTACATGTGACTATCCAGTTTTTCCAGAACCATTTATTGAATAAGGAATCTTTTCACCAGTGTACGTTTTTGTCTGCTTTGTCAAAGATTAGATGGCTATATGAGGATGGTTTTATATCTGGATTCTCAGTTCTGTTCCACTGCTCTGTGTCTCTGTTCTTGTGCCAATACCAAGCTGATTCAATAACCACAGCCTTGTAGTATAGTTTGAAGTCTGGTAAATTAATACCTCCCATTTTGTTCTTATTGTCTAAAATTGCTTTTGCTAAACCAGGTCTTCTCTGGTTCCATACAAAGTGTAAAATTATTTTTTCTATATCTGTGAAAAATGATGTTGGTAATTTAATAGGGATTGCATTGAATCTGTAGATCACTTTGGGTAGTACAGACATTTTAATAATGTTGATTCTTCCGAGCCATGAGCATGGTATGGTTTTCCACCTGTTTACATGCTCTGATATCTCTTTCCTCAGTGTTTCCTAGTTCTCCCTTAGAGGTCTTTTACCTCCTTAGTTAAATATATTCCTAAGTACTTTATTTTATTTGTTGCTTTTGTGAATGGTATTGAGTTTTTGATTTGGTTCTCAGTTTGACTGTTATTGGCCTATATGAATGTCTCTGATTTGTGTGTATTGATTTTGTATCCTGAGACTTTGCTGAATTCATTTATCAATTCCAGGAGTCTCTTGGTTGAATCCTTGGGGTTTTTTTAGATATAATATCATATCATCAGCAAAGAGTGAGAGTTTGATCTCTTCTGTCCCCAGTTGGACACGCTTGATTTTGCTCTCTTGCCTGATTGGTCTCGCAAGGACTTCCAGCACTATGTTGAATAGCAGTGGGGACAGTGGGCAACCTTGTCTAGTTCCAGTTCTAAGTGGGAATGCTATTAATTTTTCCCCATTCAGTATGATGTTGGCTGTGGGTTTGTCATATATGGCTTGTATCATTTTTAGGTAGGCCCCATCTATGCCTATTTTGTTAAGCGTTCTTGTCATGAAAGGATGCTGAATTCTGTCAAATGCTTTTTCTTCGTCTATTGAGAGGATCATATGGTCTTTGTTTTTGCTTCTATTTATGGGGTGAATTACATTTATAGATTTGCATATGTTGAACCACCCCTGCATCTCTGGGATGAAGCCCACTTTTTTGTGATGGATTATTTTCTTGATAAGCACCTGGATTCGATTTGCTAGGATTTTATTGAGAATTTTTGCATCTATATTCATAAGGAATATTGGTCTGTAGTTTTCCATTTTTGCTGCAGCCTTTCCTGGTTTTGGTATCAGGGTTATGTTGATTCATAAAATGGGTTGGGGAGGATTCTGTCCTTCTCGATGTTATAGAATAATTTTGTAGGATAGGGACCAGTACTTATTTGTAGGTGTGGTAAAATTCGGATGTGAAACCATCTGGTCCAGGGCTTTTCTTTTTGGGAAGGGTTTTTGTTTTTGTTTTTGTTTTGTTTTGAGGCAGAGTCACGCTCTGTCACCCTGGCTAGAGTGCTGGGGTGTCAGCCTAGCTCACAGCAACCTCAAAGTCCTGGGCTCAAGCAATCCTTCTGCCTCAGTCTCCCAAGTAGCTGAGACTACAGGCATGCACCACCATGCCCGGCTAATTTTTTATGTATATTTTTAGCTGTCCAGCTAATTTCTATTTTTTAGTAGAGATGGGGTCTCGCTCTTGCTCAGGCTGGTCTTGTATTCCTGAGCTGATTCGCCCGCCTCAGCCTCCCAGAGTGCTAGGATTACCGGCGTGAGCCACCGTGCCCCACCTGGGAAGGTTTTTTTTATTGTTGTTTTGATTTCAGTTCTTGATATTGGTCTGTTCAGGAATTCTATTTCTTCCTGGTTGAGCCTAGGGAGGCTGTGTCTTTTTAAAAATTTATCCATTTCCTCCACATTTTCCAGTTTGTGTGCATAAAGGTTTTTATAAAATTCATAGATGATATCTTGTATTTCCGTGGCGTCAGTTGTAATTTCTCTTTTCATGTTCCTGATGGAGCTTATTAGAGATTTTTCTTTTCTGCTGTTAGTTAGTCTAGCCAAAGGTGTGTCAATTTTGTTTGTCTTTTCAAAGAACCAACTTTTTGTTTTATTAATCTCCCTTATAGTTTTCCTGTTGTCCATTTCATTTAGTTCTGATTTGATCTTATTAATTTCACTTTTTCTGCTGGGTTTGGGTCAGTCTGTTCTTCTCCAGCTCTTTGAGTCTATTCATTAGGTTGTCTATTTGTATATTTTCTATCTTTTGGATATAGGCATTTATGGAAATAAACTTTGCTCTCAGGACTGCTTTAGCTATGTCACACAGATTTTGATAACTTGTGTCTCCTTTGTCATTTAGTTCAAAGAATCTTTTGATTTTCATCTTGATTTCCTCGTTTATAAAATAATCATTCAGGAGAAGGTTGTTTAGCTTCCATGACGTTGAGTAGAAATGAGAATTTCTGTTAGGGTTGATTTCTACTTTTATTCCACTGTGATCTGAGAAGACGCATGGTATAATTTCTTTTTTTTTTTTTTTAAATTTTTTAAGACATGCTTTGTGTCTTAGGATATGGTCAATCTTAGAGAATGTCCCATGAGCTGATGAGAAGAACACATATTGAGTGGATTTTGGATAGAATGTCATGTAAACGTCAGTCAGGCCCATTTGTTCTAGCGTTCTGTTTAAGTCCATTATTTCTTTGTTTATTTTCTGTTTGGAGGATCTGTCCTGTGCTGTCAGTGGGGTGTTGAAATCTCTGGCTATTCTGGTGTTGCTGTTTATTATTTGGTTTAGATCAAGTAGGGTTTGCTTTACGAATCTAGGTGCACCTAAGTTGGGTGCATACATATTAAGTATAGTTATGTCTTCTTGTTGAACTGTACCCTTTACCTTTATATAGTGACCATCTTCATCTTTCATTACTTTTGTTGATTTAAAAACTAAGTTATCTGAAATTAAAACCACCATGCCAGCCTTTTTTGGCTTCCGTTTGCTTGAAATATCAATTTCCATCCTTTATTTTTCAGTCTAGATGCATCTTTGCAAGTTAGATGAGTTTCCTGGAGACAGCAGATACTTGGCTTGTATTTTTTTATCCATTGGGCCAGCCTATGTCTCTTGAGTGGGGAGTTCAAGCCATTCACATTTATTGAGAGAACTGATAGATGGGGCAGATTTGTGTTCATCCTGTTGGGTAGAACTTCATTGCTACGTTTTCTCTCTTGGGTCATTGTGGTATCTGGCCTTTGATCTTTAGCTTTTGAGTAGTTTTACATTCGTGAGTGTTTCTTGTGCTGGTCCATGTGCAACTCTGTTTTGAGTACTTCTTGGAGGGGTGGTCTTGTCTTGGTGAATTCCCTGAGTCTTTGTTTATCTGAGAATGTCTTAATTTCTCCTTCACATACAAAACTTAGCTTTGCTGGGTACAAGATTCTAGGCTGGGCATTATTCTGTTTCAGAAGAGAGAGGTTGGGGCCCCAGTCTCTTCTTGCTTGTAATGTTTCAGTTGAGAAATCTGGCATTATTCAGATGGGCTTTCCTTTGTATGTTACTTGTTTCTTTCACCTTACAGCTTGAAGAAAGGCTTCTTTAGTGGATATTTTGGTCAGTCTGATGACTGATGTGGTGTCTTCCTATTTGCAATGAATCTCCCAGGGGTCCTTTGGGCCACTTGTACCTGTATATCTAGATTTTTAGCAAGGCCTGGCAAATTTTCCTCAATTATATCTTCAAATAGCTTATCCAACTGTTGTGTATTGTCTTCTTCACCCTCAGGAATGCCAATAACTCTTGTGTTAGGCTTCTTCACATAATCCTACATTTCTTGCTGACTTTAGTCTTTTCTCTTATTTCTTTGCTCTATCTCTATGACTGACTTATTTAATTGGAAGGTGTTATCTTCAATCTCTGAGATTCATTCTTCTGTTTGATCTACCCTGCTTTTGAGGCTTTCCCCTGTCTTTTGTAGTTCCCTGAATAAATTCTCCATTTCCAGGAGTTTGGTTTGATTTTTCTTTAATATTTCGACTTCTTTAGTGAATTTTTCTTCCAAGTCCTGGATTTTTTTTGTGGTTTCTTTGTGTTGGTTATCTATTTTTTCTTGCATATTGTTGAATTTTCTTATGATCCATGTTTGAAATTCTTCTTCTGTCATTTTAGTGTTCTGAATTTGGTTAATGTCAATTGCTAGAGAGCTGGTGTTCCTCTTTGGGGTGTGCTTTCCGTTTGATTCTTCATACTTCCAGAGTTCTTTCACTGATTCCTTCCCATCTGGATCAGCTGTTCCTTCTTACCTTTAGATTTTCATTTGCATAATGACACACCCTGTTTAGTTTCTGAGCCAGTAGGTGGTGTTTGTGGGTGAGATTTTACCACACCCTATGTGATGAGTCAGTAGATGCAGTAAAATGGTGTGCAGAATGACCTCCCTGTCAGTAGGTGGCGCTTGCTGGAAGGAGCAGGCTCCAGTATTGTTTTTGGGTCCTGTGACCAGCTCTTGTTCCTCTGGAGAGTCACTCTAGTGCCTCACGTGGTGGGTGGGGCCCTGGGACTTCCAGGTGTGTCCTTATTCTGCACTTCAGTGAGGGCAGGTCAGGGAGTGAGTCTGGGCAGAGCTGGGTTGGGTGAGGCTGCCCTTAAGCTCCACAAATGCTGTTAGCAGGGGTCAAAGGTCTGTTCTTTGTCTCTGGGCACAGTTGCCAGGGAGGGGCTGGAATGGCCCCTCTCAGCAGAAAAGTCTGCGTGTGGGCGTGGGGCTGTCTGAGACCTACAGTCTAGAGCCGGCCTTGCTCCTTTCCACCCTCCCCCATTCCGCAGTTTCTCCTGGGCCTCTGCCAGCAGGCAGGACCTCAAGCCAGTGGATCTACCCTGGCTGTCATGCAGGCCAAGAGGTTCCCTACCCAGGATCGCAGCCTGGGCTGGGCACACGGCCTTCCTGTGAGAGGAGCGTTGCCCCTCAAGCATGCTGTTCTGCCTCTGAAGGCACACACACTCAGTAGGGTTGTTCATAAATATCCCTTCTGTGTCCCAGGGCAATGCGATTGAGACCTGGGTGTATAGGATTTGGCCTGCAGACCTGTCCCCTGAGCCCTGGAGATCAATCTCTGACCCTTCCAGGGAGAGGAGTGCTGGTCTCAAGTCCCCCACGGGGTGCCCAAACTGGATTGATGTCTCTCCGCCACAGGATTTGCCCCACTTTCCTGGAGTCACCAGGCAAGCAGCACCTGGGAGGGCTGGCGGGTAGAGAGCTCACAATCTGAGTACCCCTCAGTCTGCGTAGGTCCCCAAAAGGAAAGGTCCCATTCCTTGCAGATGCCTCCGGGTGGTGGCTAAATTGTCTCTCTCAGCAGTGGCCGGTAGGCAAAGGGGGAGGGGAGAATGAAGCAATATGGCACCTGCTGATTGGCTCGGGTCTGCAGACTGGGAGGTGCCCCAAGGGAGATGGGAGCCTGGTGCCCTGTCCTCAAGAGGCTCAGGGCTCACTGGCAGTGGGCGTCTCTGGGCTGGTGTGGGTAGGTCTCTCCACTCAGGAGCCCACCTGCAGTCCAAAACGCAAGAGAGGGGAAATGTAGCTGCTCCACCTGCCCTTGTTGCTGGTCTCCAAGCCTTTCGGGGGCCTTTCTCCTTCCAGTTCTCCTCCACAGCTTCTTCGTGTGGAGTCTCCTGTAGTTTCAGGCACCCTTCCTTCCGACCCTCATCAGATCTATGTTTGTCTGTCTGCTTATTTTCTTTCACTTTCTTCTAAAATCTGTCTTTCTTGCAGAGACACTCTGGCCGGCAGTTTTTCTCATCTCATCTCGCCCCCTCCTCTTGACAAAGTATTTTGGATCTAGAATTTCTACAAAAGTCATAGCTTCATAAATTTCCCACTTTTTCAACAAATGATGGTGGGTAGAACCAATGTGAAGAGGCTGTAGTGAAAGAAGAATGCTCCAAGTCAGAAAGTAACAATCTGAATTGTAGAATAAATATCTATTTATGGGATGAGGTTGGTTTTAATTTGCATATATTTGATGAATGAAGGCCGTTTATAATGTTGAAGGGTCATTTATATTTCTTTTTAAATTTATTTATTTATTTTTTAAATACAGGGTCTTACTGTGTTGCCCAGGCTGGTCTTGAACTCCTGGCCTCAAGCGATCCTCTTGTCTAGGCCTCTCAAAGTGCTGAGATTAGGCATAAGTCACCTCACCTGGCCCATTTATATTTCTTTTCCTGTGATGTCTCTTAATGTCCTCTATTTTTCTTGAATGGCTGGTCTTTTTCTTTTTGGTTTCTAAGGAGGTTAGCCTTTTATCTGTGATTTGAATAGCATGATATATTTCTTTTTCAGTTTGTAATTTGTATTTCAACTTTGCTTATCTTATGTTATTATTGTTATTTTTTTCCAGGTAGTAGTTTTTGGTTTTTAATTAGTTAGATTTATTGATCTTTTATGGCTTCTAGATTTTGAGACACAGAAAGGCCCTCTCATTCTTTCTTAACCATTCTAAGATAAGAAAGGAATTCATCAATATTTTCTTGTAATGCATTTGTGCATTCATAATTTACATTTAAATCTTTGGCTCATTTGAAATTTATCCTAGTGTATGGTATGATATATAGATTTAGCTTTATTTTTTCCAGATATTATCCATTTATTGAAAGGTCCATTGTAATCCACTGATTTGAGATGCTGCTTATTTGGATCTGTTTCTGGACTTTCTATTCATTTCCATTAATCTGCCTATTCCTATGGAAATCCTAAAGTATTTAATTATTGAGATTCAGTAGTATTTTTTAATATTTAGAAGGTTATTCTTTCCTCACTAATCTTTTTAAAAGAATTTTTCTGGTTATTCTTGCTTATATATTTTTCCCTATGGAATTTAGAATCATCTTGTCCTATTCCAGAAAATCGCCTCTTGGTATTTTCATTGAGATTGTAATAAATGTAAAAAAATTAGAATTTTGGGAGAATGGACATACATTCGCTTTTTCTGTCGAAGAACATGGTTTGATTTTTCCAATGTTCTTGTCTACTTTTGGGTCCTACAGGTGTGTTTTAAAGTTTTCCTCATATATTTGTAAGTTTTGCATATTCCTTGTTAAATGTATTCATAGAACTTTTGGTTGCAATTATAAGTGGGGTCTTTTCTTTCTTTTATTTTGTAAGGTACTATTTTGTGTGTGCATATGTGCACATATTATATATGTGTGTGCACATATATATACACACACAATTTTGGTAAATTGATTTTATATCCTCTTCCCATACTTAATTTTCTATGTTTATATAAATTTTTTCAGTCAATTTTCTTGGCCAATATATATATATATATATATATATATATATATCAGTTGATTTCCAGGTATTAATATATTATCACATCATCTGCAAATAATGATAATTTTACACTCTTTTTTCCAATAGTTATAATTTTACTTTCTCTCTTTCCTCTAGTTCCCTTGACTGAAGCTTCCAGCATGACTTTAACTAGTAGTAGAAGGGGCATCTCTTTGTCCTCCTCTTGACCTGAGCAAGAATCCTCCAGTGTTTCCCTATTAAATTGGAAGCTGGCTTTGAATTTTAAAATTAATTTCTAATCAGATACTGCTTTGTTTTATCTGAAAAACTGAAAATTTGGTCCAACCATAAGATCCCTAAATGTCCAATAGTAAGGGATTAGTTAAATATATCATGGTACATTCATTGAATAGAACAGAATAGTTACAGAATAATATGTACTATTTTAATCTTTTTTGTTGTTAAAAACTCTGAAGTGTATGTGAGTATACATGGAAAAACATCTGGAAGGATATCTAACAAACTGATCTAAAAGTTATATAAACTGGTGATTCGTAACATTAATTTCAAATAATTTATAAAATTGTTAAAATATCCATCATAACATTTTGTCACAATTAAAAAGTAAGTTAGAATTTTAAGAAAAATAGAACTGTGTTCTTTCCCTTCCTGTGTTCTAGATCCCTTTCTGTTTATTGTTTAATTTTTTTCATCTTATAAAAATAAGACAATCCTGTTTAAACATCATGGAATGATCACGGATGTTTATCACTTATTCTTTGCAAAATGGCACTAAAATGGTAGTATAGAAAAGTGTTTGTGAGATATGGACCACGAGGAAAAAGAGAACAGGAGAAAAGTCTACAGCAGATGAAAGATTTCAATAAATTTTGGAAGCCAGAAGTTGAAGGGAGTAGTGATAATTGACATGGCAAAGTGGAAGAGGGGCTAACCTAGGCGCTTGCAGGAGATAGCACTTTGAGGTACAGTGTATCGTGGAAGGCAGGGGTGGGGTATAAGGCTGACAAAGAGGATTGCCCCAAAGTTGTTCACTAAGCTCTTCGACTCCTAGGTCCCCTTCTCACCTCATACAGCCAGCCTGCACTCATGCATTCCATCCTAATGGTACCACCCAGGCAAACCCTCTATGAGGCCAGAAGTTTCTTCTTTGGAGAAAGGAGTTTATCCCTTGAGAGTTCCATAATAAAAGAGCTAGCCAGATAATGGGAAAGAGCCCTTGGAAATGAAAAATATGTTTGAAATAAAAACGTTAGTAGAAACTTAGAAAATAAAGTTTAGGAATTCTCCTAGTTCAGGATTTCTCAATTTTGGCCCAATTGACATTTGGGCTAGAAATTCTTTGTTGTGGAAGGCTGCTCTGTGCATGTAAGATAGTTAGCAGCATCCCTGGCTTCTATTCAGTAGATGCTAGAGCACCCCACTCTTCCTTGTGGTGACAAAAATATTTCCAGACATTGCCACATTCCTCCTGGGGCAGGGGAATCAACCTTCTCCCTCAGCCCCCTACTTTGAGAAACTCTGTCTCAGACAATAGAAAAGAAAGATGCAGAGATGATCAATAGAATAAAAAGAACAATACATTTAGATATTAATATAGATGTTGCAATATCCTATTAAGAGTTCACAAAGAGAATAGAGAAAGCAAAGGGAAGAAATTAGCAAAGAAATAAAAGAAAAAAATTGCAGATAAAATGGAAAGGATTTCTTGGTGTCCAGCACTATCAATGAAAAAAAGAAACAACTCCATTCTAAGGTGCATCATTATGAAATTTCAGACTACTAGGGAAAATGGCAAGATTCTAGAATGAAAAGCAATCCAGATAAAGAAGAGTGGGAACTAGAAAGTCGTTAGACATTTCAACGGCAACACTGGAAAAAAATCCTTAAAAATGCTTAGGGAAAATGATTTCTAATCTTTCTAAATTATCAGTCAGTAATTAGAAGAGAATAAAGAAATTTTCAGACATGCAAGTACTCTAAAAATTTACCACTGATGTACCTCCTCTGAGTAAGCTACTGGAGTGTGTGTTTCAGCAAAATAAGAGGGTAAATTGAAAGTCATGTGTCTGGGCATTGGAAGATATTATTAATGGGCATTTGATAGAGATATTGAAGTATTTGGATAAAATTCAGGTAAGATACTTTCTCTCTCTCTCTCTCTCTTTCTTTCTTTCTTTCTTTCTTTCTTTCTTTCTTTCTTTCTTTCTTTCTTTCTTTCTTTTTTTCTTTTTCTTTCTTTTTGAGATAGGATCTTACTCTGTCGCTCTGGCTAAAGTACAGTGTTGTCATCATAGCTCACCGCAACCTCAAACTCCTAGGCTCAAGTGATCCGCCGACCTCAGCTTCCTGAGTAGCTGGGACTATAGGCATGTGCCACCACGCCTGGCTAATTTTTCTACTTTTTGTAGGGATGGGGGTCTCACTCTTGCTCATGCTGGTCTTAAACTCTTGACCTCAGACGATCCTCCTGCCTTGGCCTTCCAAAGTGCTAGGATTACAGGCATGAACCACTGTACCCGGTCATTTTCTAAAAAGTGAAAAAGTGAGGCAATTATTAACTCTAGGAAGAACACGGGATTTTTAACATGTTATCATGGCATGTTACTTGATTCAGCAACGTGCTCACTATATTTAGTGTCAAGATGATGTAACCTTCGTTATTGATTGGGGTGAACGTGGTGATGTGGGTACACTGGAAGGAGGGGTAAGGGCAAAGTGTTTGTGGTGGTGGTATGTAAAGGAGCTCAATCCTCAGATACTATGACAAGATATTAATGAATAATGTCTAACCTTGAAAATCAAGACACGTTGGTATAAGGATATCATTCAGGAATAGAACACAGAGTAGGGTTGTGTGGAATCGGGGGTGAAGACAGGTGGGGAAAAGCAAGGCAGGGGACTTGGCACTCATGAATGTTTTCTGTTTTAAGCCTTTAAGAACCATGTGAATTTTCACTTATATGTATTATTTTCATTAAAAATAGAAATACAAACAATACACATACATTACAGGAAAAATATCACATATAATAAGCAAAAAGAAAACAAAGATGGCCAGAATCTCATCCACCCAGAGATAACCACTGTTAGTAGATTTCTGAAATGGTTTCTTTCTGGAAAAGACTGAAAAATAGATGAAAGTTTTTTTGTATTTTTGTTTGTTTTTGTTTTTATAGGGCTTGAAATAACAATAGTTTATTATTTCTCACCATCCAGTGGGTTGCCTGGGTGGTCCTTCTGCTCCAGCTTGGGTCACTCTGTTGGCTGCATTCAGCTGGTGGCTGGGCTGGAGCACGCTAGATGGCCTTTCTTACATGTCTCAGCCTTGAGGGTGACTGTCATCTGGGCTGCTTTAGTTCCCCTCCAGGGTGGCATATGTCTTCTCTCTCCACATGGCCCCTCTCTCCAGCAGGAAAGCACGGACTTCCTCGTAGCACGGCAGTTGAGTTCCAAGAGAGAGAAGTCAGCACTACCAGTCCTCTTAACAGCTAGATCCTAAACTCACACAAGTCAAAGCAAATCACAAGGCCAGCTCAGATTCAAAGGGAGGGGAAATAATCTCCACCTCCTGATGAGAGGAATGGCCTGTGACTAGCAGGATGGGTAGAAATGTTGGCTGCCCTCTTTTTTTTTTTTTTTTTTTAATTTCAAAACACTAAAGGGGTACAAATGTTTTTGTTAGATGGATAGCTTTTTTAATGTTTAAGTCAGGGCTGTAAATGTGCCCATCACCCGAATAGTGTTCATCGTACCTGTTAGGTAGGTTTTTGCCCCTCCCTTCCTCCCTTCTCCCGGATCTCCTTTCCAATGGCTTTTACTTCCCTCTGTGCACATGTATGCCCCTCAGTTAGTTCCAGTTTATTAGAGGGTACATGTGGTGTTTGTTCTTCCATTCTTGAGATACTTCACTTAAGGATAATGGTCTCTAGTTCCATCCAAATTGCTGCAAAAGGCATCAATTCATCCCTTTTTATGGATGAATAGTACTTTATGGTATACATATACCACATTTTGTTAATTCATTCATAAATTGATAGGCACTTGGGTTGATCCCATATCTTTGTAAGATGAAAGTACTTTTAAATACTTATAAAACCTTACAAAAATTCTTTTTTTTATTTTATTATTTTTATTATTATTTATTATTATTTTTCTGGGGGTTAGGGCTAGGGTTAGGGCTAAGGCTAGGGTTCACAAAAAATTCTTGATGCACTAAGACTACCAATATAGGAAAAAGTGGTGCCTGTGGTTGTTCATTTTTGACTAACTCAATCTTTCTCATCAAAATGTTTGGTGTCATTTAGGTTCTGCCTTCACTAACAGTGCAGAGTGGAGACTTGAGGCAGTTTTCAGACCAACACATTTTTGCTTTAATTATCTTGTTATTTCAAAAAGAAGCAGCCTTTGGTCTTAGGTTTTCAAGCAATTGGCTCTATTTAGAAGTTTAAGAATTTTGGGAAACAAATTCATCAGGAAAATTTACTTCATTTAAAAGAATTTTTGTATTTTTTCTCTTGAACTGTTTCAATGAACAAAAATGTAAAAAGTGCAATTCAACCTTGCTACATCACATGTAAATTGCAGAAAACCTTTGTATAGTAAATACAGAATTTTGAGGACATGTCCTTAGAAAGGGAATATTGGTAAAACAAAGTTAAAAATAATTAAAGATTTGAATGTGAATAAGGAAATGGATATTTTTAAAGAAATTAAGCTGTATTAAAAATTTCAGGAAAAATATAGTCAGTACATTCTTCTGCCCCCAAAGTCACTCAGTTTTGATTAGTTTAAAAGTTTCAACATTCAACTAAAATTTACTAAATTACCTTCATATCTCAGACCTTGTCCTTGATGCATTCACTTTCATGTCCTGTATAATTTCAAAACAATCTTTCAGATTTGGTAATGCGTTTGTAGAGGCCTGCCTAACATGAAGGAATATAGCGGGACACAGAGTATAGTGGATTTCCACGGGTTTCCTTGGCTTTGGTTACTGCTGTTGGTGTTAGAGAATTAAGCATATCAAAGATAACAATGGCACATTTATCAGGAAAGAACAGAGTCACTATTAGCCACCAGAGACAAACATGGGAGAGTGTCTGTGGGAGGTAGTCTTGACACACAGTCTTGAGATGACACTGTGAAATCTGTACTTTCCACATACAACACTCCTACCCACGGAGAATTATGAAATAAATATGTGGCAAACCAAAGATGTTACATACTGTGCATACGTTGTGAATCAACTGTGATGGGATGGGTTTTGGTCAAAGAGCACTAGTGTCCTGGTGTGTCCTGGTATGTCCTGAGAGTCTCAGGGAGAAAAGGAGGAACATGCACTTGAGGGCCTGCAGGATCTTCCTCCGTGGTTGACTGCAGGACAGGTTTCTGTCTCTGGAGGGTGGTATAGGTTTTGCGTTTTCTAAGTCAATCTGAGGTCCTTTTGCCATGACTCAGGTGGTCAGAAGTAACTATGAATTATTATTCCCATATTTTTCTATTTTTTTATTTTTTAAAGACAGGGTCTTGCTCTGTTACCCAGGCTGGAGTACAGTGGAGCAATCACAGCTCACTGCAGCCTCTAACTCCTCAGCTCAAGCTATCCTCTTGCCTCAGCCTCCCTAGTAGTTGGGACTACAGGTGTGTGCCACCATGCTGGGCTAATTTTATTTTTTGTAGAGATGGGATGGTCTTGCTATGTCATCCAAGCTGGTCTCAAACTCCTGGCCTCAAGCAATCCTCCCACCTTGGCCTCCCAAAGTGCTGGGATTATAGGCATGAGCCACCATGCCGGGCCTATTACTCCCATTTTGTAGATGAAGAAATTGAGTCTCAGTGAGGTTCAGTTAGGCAAAGCCACACAGTCTCTAATAAATAGACTGACAGAATTCCAGGTTCTGATTTCAATTCTATTGTTTTCCCATTGAAAATGAATATAGACAGGGTGTGTGAGGTTTTGTGTGTATGTGTGTGTATTTTCAGCTTTAAATTTGTAGCAGATATGTGTGTGTTTGTGTACATGTACATATTAGATCAAATATGCTAGCTCTATTGATAGTGATTTCTTACAAATAACTGTCCTATGTTATTAATGGTGCTGTTTACAAATTATTTATTTAAAACTTACCTCTTTCCATAAAAAGGACTTGTTTTTGCTTTTTGCGAATTACAATAGCCTAAATATAGCTCTTTATTATTTTGTTTTATTCCAAACAGTATCTGGTTGATCCAGAACACCTGGAAGTTTTTGAGGTTATATATAACAGGTCAGAAGAACTACTTAATGGCAATTTGGGATTCTCAGCCCGTACCAAAAATTCAAATCCTACTTCCACAAATCCTACTTTCACACCCGGATAGCACTGGGGTTCCGGGTGTAGGTGGAGTGCTCGTGCACTCTCAGAGGGGGTTTTTCATGAATTCCGGAGGCAGCTGCTAGGAGAGAACACGCCTCTTCCACTCACGCCCCCTACCCAGTTTGGTATGCACCTGCAGCCCCAAGGAGAACCCGGCGGGACACGACTCTGGCCATGTCAGACGTGGCAGGAAAAACCAGCAGTTGCCTTTTCATCTCTTTTCTGATGACAACGCAGTTCTTTTACGCAGTATTTGGGCATTTAAGGCAGAATGTAAATGTATAATCGAAAAAGATTCCTGGTTACGTGGCTAGCTCAGGTTCTGACCGCAGCGGGGCAGGGCTAACACCGTTCCCCCACTTGCGAGTTTGGGTACTTGCTCTGGAAAGCCCGGGAGCCGCACGCCCTGCCGTAGGCGAGGTCTGATCTTCCAGGATCCCACCGCAGCCCGCTTCGAGTGTTCACGTTCTTGAACCCTTTCCTGGCCCCGAGTTCCAGCACCCGAAGGTCGGCCTCACTACCGGGCGTGGGGCCCCGCCCACTTTGGCTTGGGGTCGGAGCCGCGGAGAGCCGAGCCGGAGGCCGAGCGGCCGCGGCCCCTTTAAGGAGCCGCTCTGCGGTAACCGGAGCCCGCAGTCCGGGCGGGCGCGGCGGCAGCTCTGGCCTCCGCGACTGCACCTCCAGGCGGCCCAGAGCCCGCGGCTTCCCTGGCTCCCGCGAGCATCTCGCCGGGCGGCTCTGGCAGGCGCCAGCCCTCGGGCCAGGCCAAATAACCAGGCGCTTGTAACTACCCACCGCCCTCTCCTGGTCCGGCGCAGCCGCCGCCCGCGCGCGAGTCGCCCCGGGACCCGGCACAGGTGACGCCGTTTGGAGCGGGGCTCAGGGGGGAGGCCGGGCTCGCTTCGCCCCGCGGCTTCCCCGCGCGGCCGAACGCAGTCCGCGGGCAGGGGCGCCGCGACTTCCCGCCGCTGGCCTAGCGCGGCCGAGGGCTCCTGCGCCTGGAGGCTGGGTGGGCGTCCGGCGTGCTGGAGGCGGCTGGGGCGGGCTCCAGCAGGTGTGTGCGGCGGGCGCAGCATCCTCCCAGCCCCGCGGGCCCCGGCGCCGCTCCGGGAGCAGATGGTGTCCCGGGGCCCGCGGCCCCCGCGCCACCCGGGCGCCCCGCGTCCCACTCGCGTTTCCTGGCTGCGCGATTCCGGCTGCCCGGTCTGCCTGGCGGCCCCTCCCGGGTCTCAGCCCCAAGGGGGTGGGTGCAAACCTTTGGACTCCCGGGGAAAGCTTTCTTGTTAGAGACCGACAATCAGGCGCATCAAGTGGGTAAGTCTCCTTTCCCCCCGCCGCCTCCTAAAACAAGTAGCTTCTATTTACCCTTGCAGCTCTCAAGTGGGTCCCATTTTTAGCCAACGAGTGCTGAAAAGTGTAGTGGGAAAGGGACCGTGCGCAAAGTCAGAGGGAGAAATTGGTTTCTGTTTCCAGCTCTACCATTATAACCTCTGGCAAGTTTATTAAACTAAGTGCCTTGGTTTACCCAGCCATGAAGTGGGCTTCGTAATGACAGCATTTTCCTACCGCCTAGAGATGGCAGGAAAACCTCTGTGAAAGCACTTTGAGTTGTGTTAGTTCATTTAAGAATCACTGTTGCTGGTCTGTATTTTCTTAATTGTACATGCGTGAGTGTGGTGCACGTTTTTCTATGAAATTATGAAATTTACCTTAAAGAGTGATCTTTGACAATTTCAAATTAATCCAGATATCAGTTTGGGGACAAGATGGAAGAGTTTGTGTGGATGTTAGGAACTGATATGTGAAGCAGGAAACTCATTTTAGTAAAATCTTTATGCAGTCGTAAATGGAGCTGAAAAAAAAGCCCATGGATTGTGGTGTTTTTAAGTGAGATACTGCTGTGTAAGCACATGGTATAGATTGGAATGCAGCTTCATCTCTGTGTAGCCAATTAAGGTAATAAGTTGGAGAATCCAAGTTTTCTCTTAAGTTAGGTATATATGTGGTAGAGAATTTTTACCCTTATTTATCTTTTCCTTAAAAGATAAGGATTGTATGGGTGAAACTAAATTAACAAAGTGTACTCTTGTCATGTTAGAAAATTTGAAAGAATGGCTTGAGTAACCATAGATTTTAGTTAATTTGCCACACCCCCTCCTGTGCCATCTGATGGTCCAGAGAATAATTTATTTTGAGGATACTTCCTTTTTCCTACCCCTGCAACTCCTTTGGTCACATTACCTCGCTACAGAATTCAAATCTGTACTGTGTGATCTTGCAGGAGTTTTACCTATCTAAGCTGAACACCTCCAATGCAGCTACTCAGTCCATCATCATTATTAATATTTACACTATTAGATTTCCATTTCTATGCCTTCACTCTAATCCTCTTTACCCGCGTGGAAAGAATTAATGGGCCTTTGCTACTAAAGGTGTATACTTAGAGGTGACTAGGAATGGCAGTGGTCAGGGAGTGGAAACTTTATTGGGAACTCCAGAAAAGCTGGGTCTTTGCTGGGGTCTTCTGACAAGATCCTGGAGTATCTATGAAAGAGTTGGCCTGTCTTTTCTTTCATTTTCTGAAATCTCCATTGGATAATTTGCTTACCAAGGGAAGCCTTGGGAGCAGGGAGTTACCAGAAATCTAACTCAGTGCGAGGCTGATTAAGAGCATTCCTGCAAAGGAGTAGGGAGAAGGAAGAAGTGGCTTGACAGGCGAAGGAAGGCCCTCACTATAACCAGATAACTAGCAGGCAGTAAAGGAGCCCTCGATTCCCCACTGGGAAATGGGAAAGGGACTGGGTTGCAAAAAGGGAGTGTCATACCTTCTAGGCAAATTCTGGAATGCACCTGAGGTTTAATGGGCCCTTCTCCCTCTTTTCCTTTGAGAATGTTTCTGGCTCCTCAGAGTGGAGTGCACCTGTTGTACAGTTTTCAGACCTGTTCTCGCTCCTTCTTTGGTGCTGTAAAGGAGGCCTGGCATTTTGTTTCTCCCTCAGAGCTGGCCTTACATGTATTAGAGGAAGCCAGGCAGTTTAATTTGTAAGAAACCCTTCAGGCTTCAGTGCCTCTCCTCACCCTTCTTTCCAAATTAAAACCCCGTATCCTACAGATTAAGGATTCAGTTAGGCATCTACATCCTTGGAATGTTAAAAAGTGGGATACTGAGTTTGAGAAGAGTAAACTGAACAGTCTACACTGAGATACAGAAAACTATAGTTTTTCTGTTCAGGAAGATAATGAATTAATTGTCTGGATGAGAATAGTGGGCACTTGGACAAGGGAGGGCAGGACTGGGGGTGGAATTGTGCTGGACAGCTTGTGTCCTTGTCCTTGAGAGAGCAAAGGATACCACCAAGCACCTTGCTGTGCTTTCCCTCCTTCCATTTGCCTTGTGAGAGGAAGAAGATAGCAGTATGGAGGTGGAATCACCATCTGTTCTCAAGGATGGGAAGCAGACTTAACTCAACATTAGGGATAGGCTATATTCACCTGGCATTGATATCAGGCACTGGATTACTGTATTACTCCAAAGAATGTGTTACATCAGGAAAGTGAGGCTAATTTTGTATAAAATTCTAAGGTATTTCAAGAGTGACTTTGGTGGTATTTTTTCCTGTTGGAGATGAAAGGTAGCACACAAAGAAATGGAGTCCTGCTGCTCTGAAGCTTGTTATTCCTGGTGAGACAGTTCGATGTGCTGCAAGCAGATCCCAGACCTGCGGAGGCAGGATAAGGCAGGAATAGCAAAGGTGCTTTTTTACGCAGAACGTTGGTCTGTTCGAGGAGAAGGCAATCTTGTGGAAATATGAGAAGGAGCTTGTGAGTCAATGTAAAAGGCCAAGGTTTTCAAAAATGGCTCATGAAGAAGACAGCTGAAAGTCTGTTCAGAGCTTGGGCCAGCGTGGAGGAAAGGAGTCCTGGACAGTGGGACCAATATTGTGGTGGGAGTTTGAGTCGATGGACAAGGCTTGTCTAAAGCAGTATTTCAGACATTTTGAACTACAACGGTACAACATGCATTTTTACGTTGAGACCCAGGACATGAGTAAGTACATGTGCATCTGAAACAAGTTTCTATTTCTGTTTCCATTCTGTGTTCTTAAAAATGCGTAACCTATTAATGAATCACAGTCCACCATTTGGAAACCATTTGTCTAATGGATAGAAAAACAGGTTGCAGTGAAGCAGGCTGGGCAGCAGGGTTGGAGATGCTGGAGGAGGTGAGGGGTCATAGAAGGGACAGAGAGCTATCTGGACCTCTGTCAGTGAGGACAGAGGGGAGTGTGGGAACTCATCTGGTGTCTAACCCGTGCAGGACTCACATAGATGAAAGGCAGCTGGATGGGGCAGATGCAAAAACGGGACTTCCCACCTGTTCTTTTCACTTAAAAGCAAAACAATTGGTTTTAAGCAAAGAGGAAGTATGGAAGGAGTGAACTTGGATTTGAAAGCAGATTTCTTTAGAGCAGATTTTTCTCTGTAGGTTAAATGAGAAGACAAATGGATTCAGAACAAATTGGCTGTTGGATTTAGGTCATGTCCACTTTCATGGGCTCCTGGATAGGGAGTAAGGGGCTCATAGTGCAGAGTGGGTGAGTAGGAGGCTCACACCTCCCCTTCCAGCTTTACAAAGTTTGAGCAGAAGTGCATGGAATGTGTTTTTTTGAAACCCCATTTGCTGATAAAACTTGTTAGGAAGTTGGCTGCTTGTCTCACAGAGTTTGAAAAGTATTCTCACCACATTTTATAAAAGGGTTAGACTATCAAGACTTCCTTAAAAATCTATTTCAAGATCTACCATCAAACTCCAGTCATCATTCATAGTCTTTGGGATAACCAAAAAAGCTTCTTGGAGAAATAGATAAGGCAGCAACTAGCAACTGTGAGCTAATTCCTGGATCTGCCCTGGAGTAAATCAAGGACAGAGTCTATCTGCAGACTTTTGGTTTCCTTTTCATAACAATTAACATCTGGCTCCAACACCTAACACTCCCACCAGCAAATAAAACAAAGCCTGGAGAAAAAGTACACAGGTATCAGCGTTCACCCCAGCGTGTTGCTTAGTTACTGCTTGCTTTTATCATTGACATTCTGACCTAGTTGGATTCTTCCTTTGACCCATCCTTGCCTGGTCTGATTTTCTTTCTAGAGGGCGGGAGGACAGAAGGGAAGGCCTGATCACCTGGAGCAAGGGCATCATGTTTGGCAACTCTTCATATCTCTTAAGACACGGTTAAGAACCAAACCCCTAAGACATTTGGCATTTTGAGGATTTGAAGCAAGTCCCTAAAGTTTTCTTTAGTGTTTTTTTTTTAAATTATGGAGGTGAAAATAGCTCATTATAAAAAAAATTACAATCAAAACTCAATAGAATGAAATGAAAGTTCACTTCTCCTCCCTGCTTTCACCTCCACAACCAGTTACCAGTTTTGGGAGCGTATAGCCCTCCAGACATTTTCTCTACAAATGCCAAAGTGTGCTCAGAGTTATTTATTTATGAAAAATTTATCGTTTTTTAGCCTGCTTCCGTATCACCTTATTCATGTAAATGTCTATATAACGTGATAATATAGCTGTGTCAATATATTTAACCATTTCTCTATTGATGGACCTTAAGGTTACTTCTAATGATGCTTCGATAAACACCCTTGTTAATACTGTACATCTTTCTTTCCACACTTGTGTGAATTTGTTTTGAAGGTAAAAGATCAATTTATTTTATAATTCAAGAAACATAGTGTTATCAGAATTTACATATTCTGCTATTTAATTCTCCAGATATTCCTTCCACAGTGAAAGCACAGGATGGAACCTCTCGGGGCTTCAAAGTGGGGTAGTGTGCAGCCCTTGCTTACCAGAGCTCACTATCTAGTAGGGGGGGATTAGGCATGACATTGATTAAAATATTTTCAGTTTTATTTATACCCCACCTTGTTCCAAAAAGGATTTGGGAAGGTTTACAAAGATGCATACAGTATGATAAGATAAAGTAAATTTAGTATAAAAAGAGAAAGAAGATGGAAGCATGAGTGAGGCTCTTTAGTATACTTTGAAGTCCTGCTGTCTTCTTGGCTTAAGTTCTGGCTATAAGCTTTCCAGCAGCCAACCAGAAGAGGCAAACAATCCATAATAAGCTTGAGGGTATCCAGAGGAGAAACCAAATCAGAGAAGCCCTCCTATCCCTCATTCCAGAAGGTGAGAAAAAATTTTCCTTTAGGTTCTGATTAAGAAAACACTGCATTTGAAACGGCCAGCATTCTCAACGATGTTCCTAGTATTGTACAGTAAAACCTAGTGCCTTTGCTTTATGATGCCATCTCATATCATGTTGCTCAGTACTAGCCCGGGGTATCATGCCTTGGCAATGCCCAGCGAAAGGTTAGCAGGATGAGGTGTAGGTTCATGGGTTTAGTCCAGAAATGGCTTTAAGAGGACCTAAAGGAACACATGACCAATGAAAACAGCAATGTGATTTTGTTCTTTGACATTTTTCTACGAGGTAGCATGAAATATACTATAAAATATATAATTTTTTTTATTTTTTTTGACTTCTTAGAGCCAAATGTCAGTATAAAATATATAATTTTAGTGGAATTTCTATGAGTACTCACAGAATAATAGGCTTGTAACTTATGAAGCCAGAAATGAGGATATTTTAGCTGACATTAACTTTCTAGAATGATAACAATGGCTGAGCAAAATATTTTCCAAAAAAAAAAAAACCCACCAAAACTCTGTACTTGGTCCATGCAAGAAGGATGGTACTTATTCAACCCCTTAAGTCTGAAAGGGTCAGTGCCACTGTGCTAAGTGATCTTGAAAGCATCTTGAGGCTTACAATTGTTAATCGATTGTTCAGCATGAGAGTGTTATCATGGCTTAGAGATCTATAAGTCGGGGCAGCTTCACCCTATTTCATAAACCTGGGAAAAGTTCACCTCTCATGAGTCACCTGGATCTGAGCTTCCATGACCACATTCACCAAGTTCTTGCCTTGGGAACTTTGCCCCCAAACAGTCCTTCATTGCCAAGTCTGTGGGCCAAGCTTAGGTTCTTTTATGTGACTTACTATACCTGAATTTAAACATGAGATTGAGGCCACCTGAAGTTTGTGATGTGTTGAAGGCATATCTGGTTTGTTTTGCATATGACCTTGCTAGCCTGTGGAATGGTTCAAGGAAACGTATAACTATATTTAGATTTTTTAACTACCTGACAGTATAAGAACCAGATATTGAATCAGGTAGATAAGTACCACGTTTACTGGGAAAGAGTGTAGTTGGAACCAGTTTTAGGTGATGGCAATAGGTCAGAATAGAAACCACTGTCAGAGTACCTTGAATAGAATTTTAAGTAGACCTTAGATAACAAGATAAAAAGCCACCTAGAGAATTTAGAAACTCCTTGGCTGTTGAGAAATTTTAGCCTTTAATTCTCCAATTAGATGGTCTGTGTAAACCAGCTGCAGGGCCCTTAGGCCAATGGTTAAAAGGAGGGGGAAACAATCGCATTTTTTCAGATACAGAATATGATATTCCTCTATGATTAGTGCCATTGGAGAAATAGGTGTAACATTTCTTGGTTAAGACAGGACCAGTAGTATCAAGAGCTGTTGTTTATTGAGTGATATTTTGATCTATTGCCAAATAACAAACCACCTGCAAACCCTAGCCTAGTGGCTTAAAACAATGATTTCCACCCCCCTGTGATTCTGTGGGTTAGCTGGGCAGTTACTGTGTTGGTTGCAGGTTCACGCAAGTGGTTGCATTCAGCAGGAGGGTCGTCTGGGCTGGGAGACCCAGATGGCTGGCCAGCATGGTTGGCAGTTGGTATTGAGTGTTGACTGTTAGCTGGGCAGCCTCAGTTTTCTCCTTGTGGCCTTTCATCCTCCCGTAGACTAGACAGGTTTCTTTACATGATGGCTTCCGGGCAATGTTCCAAGAGGGTGAAAGGCAGACACTGCAAGGTCTTGTGAAGCCGACTTAGGCTCCAGAACCCTCATAGCCTCTCTTGAGTTGTATTCTATTTGTTAGCAGGTGGTAAGGCCAGCCCAGATTCATGAGAGCAGAGACATAGATTCCACCTCTGGATTGGAGGATCGGAATGACCATGTCACATTCCAGAGGAATTTATGGCCATTAAATAATTTATCACAAGTGGCTACATGTGCCAAGTACTGTGCTAGGTGCATTTAACAGCTTATCTCGTTAAGCCACATAACTGTCTTGCAATGTAGGCATTCTTATCCCATTTTATGGAACTTGCATGTCAGAGAGGTTACGCTGATCTTGCTCAAGGCCTCTTGATAAGTATTGGGAGTAGGATTCTAGGTCTCTGCCTAGCTGAATGGAATTCAAATTTGTCTTTTCTTTTTTTTTTTGTTTTTTGTTTTTGTTTTTTAGACATAGGGTCTGGCTCTGTCCCTCAGGCTAGAGTGCAATGGTGCAGTCATAGCTCACTGTAACCTCAAACTCCTGGCCTCTAGTGTTCCTCCCACCTCAGGTCCCCAAAGCGCTGGGATTACAGGCATAAACTACTGTGGTTGGCCTGGAATTCTTCTTAGGAACCCAAGAAGTGGGAGACATTTGGTAGATTATTCTTCAGCCCCTCTAACCCATTTAATATTATCTGCTTTCCTGAGGGGTGTAGGCAAAAAAAAGAAATCAAAATAGAAGGCAGGAGGCAAAGCCCTAACTGAGCCACTTCCCTGCATCCTAAGTACTTTCTCAGAGGTAATCGGATCTGTGATTTGGAGGTGAGAAGAACTTCCCTGTTGCCTTAGGTTCTGACTTCCTAGGTGGCTTGGCAGGTGATCCAATGATCGCTTTAAAAAAAGAACAAAATATATTTGAGAAAAACCATGCTTTGTCCAGCTTTTCCTTGATTTCACAGTGTTGGCAGAAAGCCAAGAGATGTCCCAAGCCAAGAGGCTCCTTTTGTGCTCCTTCCAGGAAGGGAAGGAAATAAGTACATCAGAAGCTAGGTGGAAAAGATTGGCTGAGGAACCTCTTTCCTCTTTCCCAAGAGTCACCCCCAGGCAATGCGGAGCCACCTGGTCCCTGCTTTAGCTGCAGGGCTTCTTACTAGCACAGAGTCTTCCCAAGCCTCAAGTCTAGTGTTGTATTTGAAACATTGATTTCCTTAAAGGTGGGCCCTAAGAAGGAAATTGTATGAGCTTCAGAACCTTTACTTTCTGTTTGCGTCAGCTGCTGTATTAATGTGACTTTCTAATTACTGCCCTGTCCTGGTTTAAGGCATTGTGGTTTATCCAAAATACAGTGGCTATAATTGGAACTCATAGGTTTAAAAACAAAGACTTCTTTATAAAAGTTTTAAGTGGGGTGAGGTGCTAGGAATCAACATTTAATCACGGAAATCCCACATACCATCTGTACTCAGGCATAAGACCCTAGAAAATGACCTGAATTTCCTAAGGGCAGAATTCTTCAACAGGTTGGGAGTTGAGGCAGAGGAGCTGAAGGAAGAGGTGGAGAGGAGGCCTTTTTCCTTTGATGGACTCTCTATAGTCACTCTACTTTTTAGGCCTTATAAAAAGAAACCCAAGTAAAGGAATAACTGTAAAATGAAATGAAAATTTTTAAATAGGATAAAAGATAAAAAGTTTGACAGTAAAATTGATGAGTTACATTAGATTTCATTTATTTAAGTTAAAAGCTAGAACATGCAAAATTTAAATATAAACTAGGAAAATAATACGTTTTATTAAAATACAATTATAAATATTGTACCTGTAATGGAAGGGAGGAATTTAATTAAAAATACTGTGCCTATAATTTCCAGGTGTTATGAAAACCAGAGGGTGAGAAATAATTTCTTGAAAGGGCAGGAATTCTCAGGGAGGGATTAAGGAGATGGGATAACCCCCCACCCTTGCTGTGTCACAATTTCTTGGTGGAGACTCTGGGCTGTTTGGAAAACATCTATATTAAAAAAATCTGTTTCCCTCCCACAAAACAAACTATAGAAAGGAAGATTACAAAATTTTCTCTGCTGGTAGGAATAAGCAGAATATATACTGAAAGAGTACTGTGGTGCTGGTGGGATGCTCTGGAATATGAAAATTTGAAAAACACTGAATTAGAGGGATCAGAGAAGGATTTATATAGGCATTTAATATAGGATATAAAAGGACAGATAGGATTATGACAGATAAAGGGAAATCTTAAAGAGATTTTTAACAGAGATATGAATTAATTGTCAAAACATTTCTCTGAGCTTTAGTAGCAAGCTGGGACCACTCCACAACCATAGAGTATAGATACTTTTTTGCTGTGGGAGGGGGATGACCCCTACAACACCCAGTTTAGGGAATAGAGTTTAGCTTCGTTCCTAATGTAATGTCCTGTGATTATAATTATTATATACAATTGTAGGGAAAATAAAGGCCAATTAGAAATGTAGGAATATTGAACTTTAAATATTTTGTTCTTTGTTGTAACCAAAACAATCTGTAATCCAAAAAGATTATTTCAGGGAGGTGTCAATTGCCAGCATCTGTAGCAGGCAAAATTGAGTAGTTTCGCTTTGAAAGAATTCTTTTATATCCTCTTGGAGGAGTAAGGGTTGAAGGAATAGAAGATAGAGAATAAAAATATAAAGGATACCTTTATTCAAAGTTTAGTATCTTAACTGACAGGGAGGAACCATAGAAAATCTTTTCCATAGTCACGAGCAACTCCTTATTAAATCTTAAGTGATATCATTTATCTTAGAAAGGGAGTGTAATTCAATCTTATTAATATGAGATTCCTTTGCCTTTTCTGGCTTAGTCTTCATTTTCTTCCCATTTGCTTCAGTTTAAAAAGCAGTACCATGAATATAAGAGAATTTATAGAAGTTGGGTTGACTGTTCCATGCAGTTGGCTTCCTGTAGACTTTCACACTAACGCTAATGTTTCTTGAACTCTGCTCAGAAAAGAAAAAGAAGTGGAATGTTTTCTGTATATAATTCTTCTAACCTTTTTTCCATGTAGCCCTTAATGCACAATTAAAAAAAAAACAAAACAGAAAAAGCAAAATCTGTAACTGTAGTTAGCCAAGAGCTTTACATATATTCACTTAGATGCTTACCAGTTTTTATATGAATGAAAAGTTGAAAATGAGTAGTGTGATAGTTATTCTTTACTAAAATTTTAATGTCCCTGGTCAGTTATTGACATTTTATGAGCATTGAGACAGATCATGGCAAGGAACGCCTATATGAAAATGGAAAGAAAAACCAGGATGGGTGGGGGGCAGGTATGCCTTTTTTTGCTAAAGTTTTTTGTTTGGCTTAGTAAATAGCTCAACTTCTACAGTCGTGTGTTTATTTACAAATGACTTACAGTTTGCAGCTAGACTTTTAAATCGTAGGACTACTGATGATGATAAATAATAAATATATACTTCTGCAGTTGATTAAGAGTATGAAAATATAGTGCAGGTTACACATGAAACTTTTAAATACATATCGTGTTGACAGGAGTTTGAGGTAGATAATTATACTCAGTTCATTTATAATACTGATAGTCTTTTCTTTCGGACATATTTGGAAGTGAGAATCTTTTTGAAGTCAGTATATACTTTCATGCTGTAATACTAGCATTGACAATTTAGAAAATTCTTTTTCTAGTATTCTGATTATACTGATAAAGGATCTGTGACTGAGATACTAGCATAATGGAAAGCACATGAAGAATATGAAAGTGTCTTATTATCTTTATTTTATTTAACATTTATTGAGCACATGCTATATGGCAGGCAGTGTATAGGCATGAGGACTCAGTGGTGAGGGGGACGATGGCCATGTTTCCCACCTGCATGGGGCACATGTTCCAGTGGGGGAAGGAGACTTTCATTTAAGTCACAGCTGTAAAGGAGAGGGACATGGTGCCATGAGGGCAGATAATGGGAGAATTGACCTGTTGACAGAGCTCAAAGAAGACTTCCCCAAAAAGTGAGAGTTGACCAGAGAGCTGAAGATGCATGGGAGTAAACTTGGGAGTGGGGGAATAGGATGTGCAAAGGCCTTGTGGATTGAGAGAACACAGCATCGTTGAGAAGGAGAAAGGAGGCCATGTTGCCTGGAGTGCAGCAAGTGAGGGCACATGCCAGTGGAAGCTGAAGAAGGTGGAGTTCTCATAAGAGCATTGGGAAACCAGTGCAGGTTTTAAGTTGAGGGTAGGTGAGCAGGTGACATGATCAAAGACAGCTTACAGCTTTTAGAAAAGATTCCCCTGGATTCCTCCACTCTGTTCTCCACTCCCGGGAGATGAATTTGGAGACAGTCCAGAGAAGCGAGGTAGTCGCTTGAGAAAAAAGTGGATCTTTTTGAAAGTTATTTAAGAAGCAAAATTTGTGGAATGTGGGTTGAAGAGTCAGCGAGATGAGAAATCATGACAGCGTGGACACATTTTTCTAGAACTTTGTACAGGGGTGGTGAGAGAGAGAGAGTGCAAATGTGAAAGTGCAAGTGAGAGAAAGAGAACTAAATGGGAAGAGGATTGAAGAAGTTGTGGATCTGTTGATTTTTGTTTTTGCTGGGAACTTGAGCCTGTTTAAAAGCCAACAGAAAGAGCCAGTTGAGGAGAGAACAAAGGATAATGGGAAACAAAAGCTTCCCAAGGAGGCCAGAAAGGATGGATCCAAAGTGCATAGGTTAGGTTGGCCTTAGATAGGAGGACAGATGGGTGCAGATGCAGGTAGTTTGTATAGTTAGTAGTGGGAAATTGAGAGTTTTCATATGTTGGCTTCTATTTTTTTGTGAAGCGGGCTGGGGATTATCTATTGAGAATGGGGTGGATGGTTGGAGGTTTGAAAAGAATAGGGTCAATTTGGAAAATTTATTGTGGAATATGAGAGGATTTGTTGGCCAGGGCGATGTAGTTGGAGTGCAGGGCAGTGTTGAAGGCTGTTTGATCCCTCTCCTCTGTAATTCATGCTCACCAACTTCAATTTCTTCTGGTGTATGACTTTCTCCTACAGTGCCCTGATTGTTGAGGACTCATCTCTGAGTAAATAGTTGGGCATATCCAGGGTTGGGATCTTGCCAGCTCTTGGCAATGGAAAGGGAATGGGAGGATATTACTAAGAGTGTTATGGAAATGATGGGCTTTAGGATCTAAGCTGATTAAAGACGGATGTACAAAAAGGAAAGGGCTAATGGGTTGGAGGAAAGCCGAGAGGTCAGTGGGCTTGTAATACTGAACAAGCTTGAAGGAAAGGAGGCTCTGGTCAGCAAAGGGAATACTTGAAATGTTAATTTGGAGGCAGAAAAATGATAGGTAAGGGATAATAAAGTCCACGGGCAGTTGAGGTGGCATGGAAGAGGTGCTTTGAGGTAAAAGGACTTCATCTGGAGTTGCCAAGGAGAGGCTGAACCATCTAACAGATAGGAAGTTACTCAGGATGGTGGCTCGGCCCAAGGGCATGAGTAAGCCAGGGCCAATGTCTCTGAGATGTTGACGAGTGTATGGGAGGTTAGAATATGATGCCACTGAGGAGAGGGAGAGGGTAGTGTAACTGAATGGCAGGACCGTGAAGGACAGGGATGTTTACAGGGGCTGGGAGAATCAGGGAGAAGGCCTCAGGGTACCACAAGGAGCAAAGAGGATACACGGGCCACCTCCTGACTCCTAGTGTGAGAGGCTCGCAGCCACTACCTGAGAGGGTTGCAGGAGAAAGGGGTTTCTTCAGTGTGTTTGGAGGAGAGGCCAAGGATATAGCAGTTTTCTGGGTGTGGAGCAGCAGTTCCAAGGGGCCTAGTGGAAGGGTTTGGGAGGTGGAGGGCGTGACAGACTGGGTCAGGTGGCTGGGAAGGAACTTTGGAACACAACAAAGGTACTCAAGTGGCAGAGGATAGATCTCTGCAGCGGGCACTGCCTACATTTTAAATGTTGACTGATAAAAACTGGGATGAGTTAGGGGCCTGGTGGCTGCAGGATGGTCTTGTTTCCCTTGGCTGGAGTGACAGCAGGGCCAGAGATCACATGCCCTGCACGCTGCTGGGGCTGATGATGGCAGAAGCAGGAACTAAGTGCAAACCATATGCTGGGGCCTGTTCTAAGTGCCCAACAAACATTATATTGTTTATTCCCCTGACAACCTTGTCAGGTTAATAATATTGTTATCTCCGTCTTATGGATGAGGAAACTGAGGTTCAATTCAGGCAAGTTTAGTAGTTTGTCCAGGGTCCCACAGCTAGCAAGGGGCTGAACTCAAACTCAAACTCAAGACTTCAACTGGGCCTGTGTACTTCCCACCATGTTGTAGCTACTTAACATTTCTTTACCTGTGAGATTTTGGTGTTTTAACATAAATGATAGAGTGTTGAGAAGTTAATGTAATATTTGATATAGAGTTATCTTTCTGGATACCCAAATTAAGTTCAATCTTAGACCCAGAGCCTTACTTTGAGAGTGCTCTGAAAGTTAGACCATCCCTTCTGCAGACCAACCTTCCTCACCATCCTCTCACAGCTTCTGTGATAGATGCTTGGATACTTCTAAATGGCTAGAAGGTCCTTCTTTAAGTTAAACCGAACTCTTTCCTCCCTATAATTTTTGCCCACTTGGGCCATTTTGAGTAATGCAGAGTAAGGTCCCTCTCTCATTTTTCTGCACCACAGTTTCTTAAATATTAAAAGAATACTCTCAAATCTTAGAAAAGATTTGAGAGCATTCTTTGGATTTGGGTTTGGGGTTAAGTTCAGCTTGGGCTAAGTAGAGCCTGCGGGGCCTCTGGGATGCCCATATGGAGCCCTCGGGGGTAGCTGACCATCCAGGCCTGGTGTGCTGGGAGGGCTGGAGTCTAGTTGCACACAATAGAAGCAGTGCTGGAGGTGTGGGGGCCCAGAGCCAGGCAGAGCCTGTCCTGTGCAGAGAAGAGGTTCAGGGGGAGGGGGCTGGGGAGGTTGTAAACATTGCCGAAGTGAGGGAATTCATGCCCGATAGCCTTCATTTTCTTGGTGAAATGGGAAGAAACCTTACCTGTTATAATAGATGGAGAACTGGAGACTTGCGAGCAGTGAATATTTGGAACAGCGTGGGAAATAAAAACCGGGAGCTTTCTAGGGATGCGAAAAGGAATGCTAAGCATAAGGGGGGCATTCTTCCCAGCTTCCCCCTTCCTTGATGCCCTTAAGGCAAACACACAGACCTCTTTCCCCTCTTTTTAAGGGTTTTACTGCAAAACACTTCAGCAGTGGTTCTCACTTGAGGATCATATCAGAATGTGAAGGGGTGGGGTCGTGTGCGTGTGTGGAAGTGGCACTGGTGATTTTGACATATTCCCTAAGGAATCCCTGTACTTACCAGGGAATTACAAACAGGGGAATGAGAGTAATGGTTGTGTTTTGGAGGGGAGGGGTCGGTAGTTCTTAGCTCACCTAGTAGAACTCAGTCTTTTGGGCTTCAGCCTCAGCATCTTGTTGGGATTGTAGTAGAACAGAAGATACTGTCTTGGTTCGCTTTCAGTAATTTTGGGCATTTTCTCACTGTTTGTGTCATCTGCTGGATATTTACCCCCTGGAAAGCAGGGAGTGTCCCCTTAGCACCCTGAACGTATTACTTTATGTGGTGAGGATCGATTTCTTTACTTCCTTGCTGGGTGTCAGCGTGTCTCCCATTTTGTATTCCAAGCACCAACACAGTGCCTGGCACGTGGTAGACCAGTGACAGGTGTTGGATGAACAGTGGGCTGAAGGCTGAATCAGCCCTGGCTGTGCTGTATCTGGGGGCCCTGCCTCTTCTTGTTGGAAGAGAAGTGCTCTCCTGGTTGAGACGTGTACAGTTGTGTTAATGACGGGGATACCTTCTAGAAAATGCATCCTTATGTGATTTTATCATTGTGTGAACACCACAGAATGCACCAACACACACCTGGATGGTACAGCCTACTATACACCTAAACTATGTGCTAAAGCCTATTGCTCCTAGGCTACAAACCCATACAGCATGTGACCGTGCTGAATACTTAAGGCAGTTGCAACACAGTGTTAAGTATTTATGTTATCTAAACATAGAAAAGGTACAGTAAGAATGTGATATAAAAGATAAAAAATGACACACCTCTATAGGGCACTTACCGTGAATGGAGCTTGCAGGACTAGAAGTAGCTCTGGGTGAGTCAGTGCGTGAGTGGTGAGTTAATGTGAAGGCCTAGGATGTTACTGTACATCACCGTAGACTTTATAAACACTGCACACTTAGGATACACTGAATTTATAAATTTTTCTTTTTTCAATAACAAATTAACCTTAGCTTACTTTAACTTTTTACTTTACAAACTTTTTAATTTAAGCTTTTTGATTCTTTTGTAATAACACATCTTAAAACACAAGCGCATTATATAGCTGTACAAAAATATTTTTTCTTTATATCCTTACTCTATAAGCTTTTTTCTAGTAATTTTTTTTAACTTTTTAAACATTTTTGTTAAAAACTATGACACAAACACACACAATAGCCTAGGCCTACACAGGGTCAGGATCATCAATATCACTGTCTTCCACCTCCACATCTTGTCCCCCTTGGAGGGTCTTCAGGTTCAATAACTTGCAGGGAGCTGTCATGTCCTATGATAACGCCTTCTCTGAACACCCCCTGACAGACTTGCCTGAGGCTGTTTTATAGTTTTTTTTTAATAAATAGAAGGAGTATACCCTAAACTAATGATAAAGTATAGTGTAATAAATATACAAATCAGTAACATGGTCATTATCATCAAATATTATGTACTGTACATAATTGTATGTGCTAGACTTTTATACTAGCGGCAGCGCAGTAGGATTGTTTACACTGGTATCACCACAAACATGTGAGTAATGTGTTGTAGTGCAGTGTCACATGGCTACCACGTCATTAGGTGATAGGAATTTTTCAGTTCCTTTATAATCTTATGGGACCACTGTCATATACGTGGTCCTTGATTGTACTTCAAACCTTTTCACATTCTTCCTTACTGAGAAACCAGCTTCCATTAAAGTTTATGTAAACTGTCTTGGGTGAAAAGTATTCAGTAGGTCTCTGGAAGAGTTTCTTTGGTGTCCACAATGCCTGTGGATCAAGATGGGGTAATTATATTGTAGAGTTCATATCTAGACACTCCTGGGAATTGCCATGAAATATTTCCACTGTTTCAGCTGCTCTTTCCAAAGACAGCTAGTGTCCCAGCCTGCTGCCAGTTAGTAGCCACATGTGGCGGTGTATGATCTAGGTCTAATGCTTTTCTGCTTTCGCTGTGTATTCCTAAATAAGCTCTCTCAGGCCCTTAATATATGTTAGTAATAAGCATCATTTGGTTTTATCCATTTTTACCATTTTCTTGCCTAATGAACAGGGGCAATTGCTTCCTATCAGAAGGCTTGATTTTTCTGGGGAAATTTTTAAAAATCTAGATTAGTTCTTGATTTGGCATGACTGATTAAGCAAGCAGCTGCTTATTAAGAAGCAAAGCTGAGTAGAACAATTTAATTAGGTTCTGTCTGTTGAGCCTTTCACAGAAGCCACAGCTTGAATATGTGGAGCTCTTTATTTAGTTTTAAATAAAACATTTTTGCAAAGGGAGACTCTCAACATTTACCCCAAAGTCTTAACTGAAAATAATTCTGTTGAAAATATAAAGTATTCAGCCAGTATGAAAAGACATAATAAAAACTTGATTTGGGAGGAATGATACATTTCTTAATGGTGAATTGTTTAAGTGCTTCAAATATATTGGTTAAATTAACAATCATAAAATCGATAATGTTGCATGATGCAAGTATGCTTTATGATAACTTTTAACGAACATTCATGAAATAAATGCTTATTGTATGCATTGAATTTTAACAAAAGTAACTGAGCAGCTCATGCTCTTCTGGTGCTCCGGGGCCAGCAGGGAGCATACAAAAGCCTTCAGGACAGACCCTCCTCACCTTTAAGGTTAGACTTTCCACGCTCTTCTGATTAGTGGTTCCATTTTCTTCAATTATCTGTCCACCTGCCCTCCAGATCTCTATTTGCTTTAATCTTAGAAAAATATTTTCCCCTTTCTATCTCACTCGTATAATTGTGATGCTTAATTTATGTATAAAACTTTTATGTATTATTTGGTTAATATTAAACCTAGGCTAAAAGGACACAGTAAATTTTTAATACTCAGTAAACACATGTTGAATTTAAAAAAGTAAATGAGCAGTAAAGGTAATGGAGTCCCACAGAGAAGAATTGTAATATCAATATTTTTACTAAGCGTACATACCAAAACAAAAAAAGGGGAAAGAATTCATTACAGACATACGGATTCTGTGGGAAGCGGCCCTGTGGGAGACTGATTCTTATTATGATATCCTGGTTGGAAGGGAATGAAGTGGGGGTATTGCTAGTGCAGTCAATGACTTGGGTTTTCTCTGGTGAATTGGCTTCAGTAGGTGACTTTATTTCTTCATATTAGGCAGCTGGAAATGTCTATTGATTCATTTCCTTTTCATTTGAGGATCAATTCTATAAGAGATGGAGCCATAGGAATGCTGTATTTGCTAGATAAGAGCAAATGCTTTAGTGTCCTTTTTGGTCTAAATATTCCTAAGATTTTTAGGAGCCAAAAAAAGTTCCTCTCAATGAGATAGAAAACATACTTTGAGTGTGTACATATGCATATTACTATTCTTTATACTAACTCTATCCTTAAGATTTGAAGCTTTTTTATAATAATCTTTTTTTTGTTTAAATAGATAAAAAGCCATGGAGGCCTTTGGTCCAAGGATACGTGTGATTGCAGAAATTTTTTTTTTTAAGTTAAATACTAATTTAAGCAATGACAGTAGTATGGTTCTTTTCTAACATTGTGTTATTCTTCTTAAGATTTAAATTTTGTTTTAAATGTTTGTCCTGCTGAACAATTAGTTTTTATTATGTAATTTTGTTTTGTTATCACAGGTAATATTCTACTGTGATCTTTGGCTTGATTGTTTTTTAGAAATTATTCAAAGGGCCCAGCGTGGTGGCTCATGCCTGTAATCCTAGCTCTCTGGGAGGCCCAGGTGGGTGGATCGTTTGAGCTCACGAGTTCGAGACCAGCCTGAGCAAGAGTGAGACCCCATCTCTACTAAAAAAATAGAAAGAAATTAGCTGGACAACTGGAAAAAAAAATATATATATATACACATACATACATATATATATATATATATATATATATATAAATAAAATTAGCCGGGCATGGTGGCGTATGCCCGTAATCCCAGCTATTTGGGAGGGTGAGGCAGTAGGATTGCTTGAGCCCAGGAGTTTGAGGTTGCTGTGAGCTAGGCTGACACCATGGCACTCCAGCCCGGGCAACAGAGCAAGACTCTGTCTCAAAAAAAAAGGATATTATCCAAAGAACTCATATTATAGATCAGGAAATTGAGGCAGAAAGCAATCAGGTGATTTGTTCTAAATTTAATAAAGTATTAAAAGAATACTTTTCAGTTTTAGTATTTGAAATTCCCTCTTAATGTTAAACTCTAAGACTTAGATAAATTTGAATATCATGTTAAAACGTCTTCTGAAATTTATAATATTGACCTTTAAGGTAATAGGTTTTTCTCTTTTTACTTTATTTTTTTTTTTATTTTATTATTATTTTTTTTGGAGACAGAGTCTCACTCTTTTGCCCTGGCTAGAGTGTTGTGGCGTCAGCCTAGCTCACAGCAACCTCAAACTTCTGGGCTCAAGCAATCCTTCTGCCTCAACCTCCCGAGTAGCTGGGACTACAGGCATGTGCCACCGTGCCCGGCTAATTTTTTCTATATATCTTTAGTTGTCCCCATAATTTCTTTCTATTTTTTTAGTAGAGATGAGGTCTCGCTCTTGCTCAGGCTGGTCTCGAACTCATGACCTCGAGCGATCCTCCTGCCTCAGCCTCCCAGAGTGCTAGGATTACGGCGAGAGCCACCATGCCCGGCCTCTTTTTACTTTAAATACAAACATAAGATATACAACAAATAGGTGAAGAAACACACAAAAGGCCAAACATTCTTAGTTTCTTTGTATTCTTACATTTGTGCTAAATTTTTAAAATTAGTAAGAATACAATTACATGCTTTTTAAAATTAAAAAGATTTTAATATAGGCTTATCATGAGATAACAATTTACAGCTGTCATTTCTCTCAACAGGTTGAAGAAACATGGATACCAACAGGAAACTGGTCATCAGCACTATTTGCACCAGCTTTGTCACCTTTCAGTTTCTGTTCCACTATGTAAGTTACTGGTTCTCAGCAAAAATATCTCCAGGGTTTAATAGTCTCAGCTTGGAAAAGAAGATTGAATGGAACTCAAGGTAAAGCATATGAAAATGTAATTGACTAAAAACTAGTTTCATGAAACAAAATTGTTTAAAACACTTCAAAAAAGTCTTTCATTTAGGATCTAACAAAATCTAAGGCCAAATTTTTATTTGACTTTAGGGAATAAAAGGAAAAACAAATGGATAGATCTCATATAAGAAAATTTTAAGAATTCTTATGTTGAAAGATGTTAGGAAAACTTTAACTTTCTGCGGAAGAGTGTGAAGTTTAAGTAGAATCCAGCTGACTGTGGAAGGATACTGTTTTGTGTTTTTCTCTGAAATGATTATAACAAACACATATTCTTTAGAAATGATAATGGAAGAAAACACTTGTTGGAGTTGTGGATAGCTTATATACTGTGTGGTATTGGCCAGCTTAGCCAGACCCAGGGGTTACACACCAGAGAACGAAGTGTACAATCAGTGCATCTGTATCTTTTTAATAAACTTTTCATTGTAATTTAGAGCCTACTAGCATTTATTCTTGTTATATAATTCTAAAGTAAAAATTACTTTTTAGATTTTTTTTAAAACAAAAATGAAAAAAGAATGAGACATCTATGGATATGGAAATCTGGAGTTTTAAAATGTTAGTTGCAAATTTTTTTGTGTACAACTCATTAATCTCACACGATTTCAAACACAAAATGACTCTGATGACTGCTTTGCTTGTTTTAAGGCATTTTATTTGCCCAAATATTGCTGTGCATTTGCAAACCTCAGTGAATCAAAGCAGTCACAGGCATGTTTTTTGTTGTTGCTGTTTAGCTGAAGTTAACGCTAACCATAAAATGCATTCAGTAAGTCTCTAAAATTGCTGTAATTATTTTTCATTGAAATTTTCTTTTAAAATCCAAGAACTTCTGCCAGTGTCTAAGTATTTATTTGAGAGTGGTCATAGTTGACCTGAAATCCCCTGTCTTTCTCTGAGCCAAACTGTTTTGCTGGCATCTACTTTTATAATTTAGCCTGAATTTAACAAGATGTTAGTTGTTTTCTTTTGCACTTTACACTGATATGACCGGTTCATACATGCTACAGTTCTTTTCACCCCAAAAGCAAGAATTATTTCTTTACATTTTACATTTTTCATAAAAAATAAGAGGTATGAATCTTTTATCTTAAGACTAGCATAAAAATATTATTTAAATGTGGTGTACCAGAGATACCATTATTTTTAAAAGCCCTTCGTAACATATGAAGATAGATGGAATGGTAGGAAAGAAAAGGGTGGGGGGACATATGTTCTCTGATTAAATTTTGAACTATTTTCATTTCCTTTTCACCATGGTTAGGTTAGGTAAAGGCATTCGAATTTTGAGTAGCTGCAAGCCAAAGAAATAAGGAGGGTACAGAGAGTTAGAAGCAAAGATAAAAATGAAATGATGAAATTGAAAAATATTTTGCATTATTCTGTCTTATTGCTGCCATTCTGTGATGCAGGAAATTACCATTTGGGAAACTGAGTTCCTATTTGAAAAAGGAGTCTGGGATTATATATAAGATTCATTTAGGTATTCAAATGGTGTTTTCCCTTTCTCTCAAATTTGTTCCTGCTTCCCGCTTTGTTTACATAGGACTTAAGCTGTGAGGTGGAGAGTGCAAGGAAGGAAAAAGCAGGCCATTTTTTTGAATAAAGTAGAGATTTAAGACATTTAAGAATGTCTTAAAATTCAGCCTCCAGTCTTAAAACATATGATCAATACAACACACTTAATTATATCTAGTAATCAGGAAAGAGTATTTGAAAAATGGGTGGTATAAGCCATCTAGCAGAAAAAGGACAGGAGGAAAAAAATTACTGGCAAATGCCCACTTGAGGGAGAGCAGTTTAATTATAAGTGAGAAATGGTTGTACTTAATTGTAACTTTTTCTGAAAACATACATACTTACAGATAATATTTATGTCTTATAATTAAAAATTGTTTCTTAGTTGCTTGTATCCAGTTGCTTACCTATTGCATTGAAAATCCTATTGTGTTGAAATACTACTATTTTTTACTCTATTTTCCAAAATTTAACTCTTCTGCTTGAGCTATGTAATTTCTGTTGACAACACTCACACTGCTTGTGATTGATTAAATCACTAAATTTACATTGCTATTCTAAAATGCTCATTAATTATTTTCTTCAAGTGCTTTATAAGCACAGACATTTCTTTTTGACCCGTTTTGAAAAAAATTGAAAAATTTTATCTTGAGTAGCATCTTGGTGTTTCTTTTTAGTTACTAAGGCATCTAAATTTTGCTTTGCCAGGAATCTGATTTTAAAGAATAAAGTATGAAATTTTTACTAATAAGTTTCAGACAGTATAGACTTTTAATGCAGAACAGTATGTGAGTACAGGGTGTTTACTTTTCCTGTTCATTATAGTGGGAGCTATTTGACTGAACCAACGAACGTTTAACTATTTTTTAATGAATTGTATGCCATTTTCACCAGCTGAGGGCTCATAATGCTTTCCATTTACCATATAATATCTGAACAGAGAAGAGAATTTGAGGGGCCTGAGTGTCAGGAATAAAAAGTTTTTTTTTTTTTTTTTTTTTTTGTTCCCAAAGGAAACTTCTTGACTTACTGGTTACTAAATAGTAAAACAAGTTAGTAAGAGAGGTTATATTTTTTTCTTTTCTGGAATTTTTGAATAGCAACAGAGAATGGGCTGTAGGGTTAGTTAGATGGATTGTCTTATTTGATATCAAGGAATTTATATTTTTGTCCTGCTGTGCTCAAATAGAATACAGGTGTGCTTGGTATAAAAATTCCAGATTTGTAAACCAGGTTAATTGGATTAATTATTTGCGCTTCAAATGATGCTTTGGTGTTATTTAATAACAAAGGATTCTTTGTCAGTGCCTTTAATTTAGTGAGAATCTTTGTGCCTTTAAATTATGACCTGATTTAGCATGTTATATCTATTTAGAAACATTATCTATTAGATCAAGTATATTGATTTTTCAAGTTACAATGAAATTTTCTCATATCAAGCTTAATATTAGTTGATATATTTCACTTTTAAAGATCTGGGGTCTTGGCCGGGCGTGGTGGCTCACACCTGTAATCCTAGCACTCTGGGAGGCCGAGACGGGTGGATCGCTGGAGGTCAGGAGTTCGAGACCAGCCTGAGCAAGAGTGAGACCCCGTCTCTACCAAAAATAGAAAGAAATGATTTGGACAGCTAAAAATCTATATAGAAAAAATTAGCCGGGCATGGTGGTACGTGCCTGTAGTCCCAGCTACTCGGGAGGCTGAGGCAGTAGGATCGCTTAAGCCCAGGAGTCTGAGGTTGCTGTGAGCTAGGCTGATGCCATGGCACTCACTCTAGCCCGGGCAACAAAGCGAGACTCTGTCTCAAAAAAAAAAAAAAAAATAAATAAATAAAAATAAAAAGATCTGGGGTCTTATTGGAGAGAGAATTTTATTGCATACCAGTAATTTCTAGAGAGAAAACTTTACTATTCCTTTCATCTTTTATTCTAAAGAAGAGAAAAGAAGCATCATTACTCATAAATTTCTTAATAAAGATGTGAGAAAACTGAAATTGTTGGGCAAAAAACTTCATTATGTGGATAAATACAAAGTATCGTGTTTACAGTTTTTTAAATAGCATATCATACAGCTTGAGTATTGGTTAAGTTATTAAATTATTAGGATATGTTTGTAGAAACTGATGTTTTTTCATTGAAACCTTATTCCTTTAATAAAAGAAAAGTTGATCTGGATCTTGAACATTTTGCTCTCACTTGGTTGTTTATTTTAAAAATGGATTTTCTGTATAAATTCATGATCCTCAATTTTTCTATTTAGAAGTGCTGTCATAATAATGATAGAGGGACTAATAATGGCTGCCCTTGCTTTCTCACAGATTTTTTACAAGAATCAAGTGCAGTAATGCATGGGAATGTACATTTAAAACCAAAATCTCCAAGATAATAAATCTTCATATCATGATCCATTTGAATTGTTTTCAGGATATCGAGTTGGTTAAGGCCAGTAGATTTGGAAGTCATTCCCATGCTGATTGAAGCAGGAAACTCATTGTGTAATGATGCTGTTGGAGAGGGAGCTTGGAGCAGGGTACAGAATAGTGTTCTCACCAGTTGCCATCTGTCTGCACAGCACTCTGGCGACTATGTCATCATGTTTGCTTCTGTCTTGGAACTTTTTTTTTTTTTTTTTTGGAAACAGTCTCACTCTGTTGCCTGGGCTAGAGTGCAGTGGTGTCATCATAGCTCACAGCAACCTCAAACTCCTGGGCTCAAGTGATCCTCCTGCCTCAGCCTCCTGAGTAGCTGGGACTACAGGCACGCACCACCACGCCCGGCTAATTTTTTCTATTTTTAGTAGAGACAAGGTCTCACTGTTCCTCAGGCTGGTCTCAAACTCCTGAGCTCAAGCTATCCTCCTGCCTCGACCTCCCAGAGTGCTAGGATTACAGGTGTGAGCTACCCCACCAGCCTGTCTTAGAACTTTTAACCAAGGAGTGATTCACCATTTTTCTAGCAGGAAATTGTAGACCTTGGCATCTTCCTTTTTACTCATTTCAAAGTAAAGTTGTAGCCCTTGGATTTCTAAATGACAATTTTGTATTACACTCGCCGATGTACTCCATTTCTATATTTAAATGCTCCAAGATGTAGTTTGTTCAGAATGTGAAATGTTTTGCCAGAATGAGTTAAAGTTTATTGCAAAGAATCTAAAATCTTTGTGTGTGTCTTGTTTCATTTCAGGGTAGTATCTACATGCCATTCTTTGTTGGTTGGGATTTTTGGCTTGTACATTTTCTTATTTGATGAGGCTACTATAGCTGATCCGCTTTGGTAAGCCATTTCTTTCCAAGATAGCCATTTTGATTTATGTTTTAATATTAATTATTAATAAGAACATCACTTACTTTACTTTAAAATATAAACTGTATTGATGGTATCTGCTTTATTAAAATGCTTGTGTTCAGACTTATTTTAGCAAAGTGCATTAAAATAATTTATTTAGATCTGAATGCAAAAGAGGGTCATTTTTCCTTAGTATTGCAGTTGTTATTCAAAACAAGGAGATTATGATGATGATGTAAACATTTGTATTGTGTTAGTGAGTAAAACCAAGTTACTGTAACCACTATTCTGAGCAAAAATAAGTCATTATTAAGATAGGATGGTCAAGTTGGATAATATCTACTTAAGACTTCGTCTTCAAATTTCTGTTTGACCCATAGTTTGATATCAAAGAGATAAAATGAGAATTATAGATGGCCATGTGAGAGACATTTAGTACCTGAGAAGATTTGAAGCACTAATAATAATTATATGCAGCAATAATAGGATAATTTGTAAGATGGTTCTTTTTGAAAAATTTAAATGTCATTCCAGTGGCAGAAATTCTGCAAACTATATTTCCTGGCATTATATGAGAAGGCTTAGTGCAACTTAGTTTGAGAGAGGAGGTGTATTTTCAGAAAGCACTGCATTGAATTGTGGTCATTGTGAGCTCTGGAGGATGTAGGGCAATTTAACCAGGTCTTTCAACCAGCACCATTTGACTGCAGGGTGTTGGTTTTTATTCATAAATATGAAATTATTGCCACATGTATTATACCAATATTGATAAATTTTCACTGGGAAGATACTTTACAAAGGAAATCAATTTAATGAACTTAATTCCTTGACCAGATTTTTATATAGTCTATGTACACAATTTCTAGCTTTATTATAATTTTAGTTTTTATTTTACTAACATGATTGTCAGCAGAACCAGTTCTTTTGGGAAGTAAATTTTATAACAGATTTGATTCATTGGTCAATTTTTGCCTTATCAAACTTTAATATAATTTTTGACATTTTTGCATTTTTAATGCCATTATTTATTCTAGGTCTATTTTCCTGGGTCATATTTACAGATAAAAATTTGTAAAGAAGACATGATTTTTGCTAAATCTTTCCATTTGTAGTTTAGCTGTTGGTTTTATTTTGTGTTAATTTCATTAGGGGTTCACATTATAAATCAGATAAAGGACTGATAATTTGTATTTCTTGGAGCAAAGAGCATTGTAGGGCAAAAGTATAGGATCCTGATATGTGTAGGGATCAAAACAGCAGGGTCAAACTATACTGTTCTGATTATTTCCTGATTGTGTGATAATAGGCAAATCCCTCTAGTCCTCAGTAGAGTGATGATGATAATACTATATTGCCTCAAAATCAGAAGTGAGCTAGGGGATTTTTTGAGGTTATTTGAGTCCCTGATTCAAGGAATCAAAAAACATCAGCATCTGGAATTTCAGTTGAGTCCTTTTGCAAACAAATCATATGAGAAAACATTTATAAATTTTGTTATCTTTTGGTGAAATTGTTTTAGTAAAACTTCTAGCTAATACATATAAGAATTATGATTATTCATGCAGTTAGATGTCTTATCATAGCTAACACAATACTTTGTGCATTGATAAGTTTAGAATAGGATCCAGAATTGATAGTGAGCCACTCGTAAGGTAACTTGATACATTGGAATGTCAGCTGTAGTGGGCCCTAAGGTACCCACTGAGTCCACTGTAAATGCCACTGGTGGCATGGATGATGATTTTCCAATTCAAAACAAAACAAACCCTATGCTGTGCCTCTGGATTTGGGGACTCTGGGAATAGTTCTAAAAACTTATGTTCTGAAAATAAACTGAGTACTCTTAGCCACTCCCAGGACATCTGTTCCTACTATTGGGAATCTCAATATGGATTAGCTTTAAGTGTTTTAGAACTGCAGTCCCCAACCCTTGGTCCATGGACTGTTACCTCCCCCCTACCCCCACCATCCATGGAAAAACTGTCTTCCATGAAACCGGTCCCTGGTTCCAAAAAGGCTGGGGACTGCTGCTTTAGAGGATTCCAGCCTAGTTCCAATTCCAAGAGTTGATGATTTATCCTCAAAGAGATTTTGGAAACTGCCTTGGGTCTAAAGTAAACTTCATGGAAGATATGGGCTAAAGAAGATCTCTTGATTAAAATAATTGACCTTGGACAGGAAGGCCACTAAATTTCCTTGGGGGCTGTGGGTTCATGTTATCCTGGGGACAGCGTCTTTCTGCTAGTACCAGTACCACAGGATGTGTCACAGTTCGGCCAAATTGTTACTGTACGTTTTACGATTTTATTTGAGAACTGCAGCTTACCATTAGAGAATCTGTAGAAAGCATTTTCATTATATTTAAATCTCAATAGAAAAAATAAGTAGCTGTCATCTATAACCAATGTGCTTAAAAAGAACTTTTTTTAAAAAAATATTTTTAGGGGTGATCCATCACTTGTGAACGTGAACATTGCTATTGCTTCAGGCTACCTCATTTCTGGTATGTGATATGTTCGTTTTTCTATTTCTTTTTAGACTACTCTTGGAAGTATACAAAGTATATGTAGTGTGTGCTTTTGGTTTATTTAGTTGAGAAGTAGCTTTTACCCATACGGAGGAAAAAATACCTGTGATGATGGTAGAACATGAAATGTTGTTTCTTGATGGCTTCCTGGTTCTCACAGAAGATGAGAGTTGCCAGATGGGGCCTCAAACCACTGAAGCCTGCACACTTTTTATTAACGATGGTCTCTGTTTGTCCTGAAGAGTCTCTGAGGTGTAATTACTATGCAGCTAATGAAGCTTAAGCCTCACTTTCAACAGTCCTTGAAATGTGTTCCAACAGTCATGGTTTTGTATGGCTTTGGTAAAATTTACCAAAGTAAGCTATTTCAGCCATAATCAGTTACTCCGTATTCTCCTCTGTCATATTTTCCCTCATGCTGGATGGGGTTAGAGTTGCCTTTTTTACAGTGAAGCAGAGGAAAGTAAAGTTGAGATTACGCTATTTTAACTGCAATTTGAAAAGACATTTTGGGTCATCTTAATAAAATGAGAGAAATAATGGATCCCTGATATGGACATTTGTATAGGGGACTCCATTTTGTAATTTTTAAACTTATTAAATAACCGAAAGAAAATCCAAATAAAAATAATGGAATAGGAAACAAAAGTGATAAAGTGGTGAACTTAATAGAAAATTTTCTGCCATCAAGAAATGAGTTCTAACAAGAAAATTAGATTATACCAAAACACAGTAATTCGTTAAGTGGAAGAGATAAATTTTGAATAGAAATAATTGAATAGGCTGTTGGATTATTTGATAGCCTAATTAAAAGAAGAGTGAATCATGTGAACACACTGGAAAAAGATTTGCTCATTTGACACACAGTGCTGTCCCTGGCAAGGATAACACAAAATCCCTAATGCACCACATGCACTGGTTAATAAGTGTTGTCAATTCAGACAATAGTCTTTTCCCAGGAAATGTTGTATGAAAGAAACTTGATTAAGGTTTTCCCAAATGAGATAACAATCCGAAAAACTTACAGGAGTTAAGAACTGAAACAAACTTTTCTTTTTTTTCTTTTTCTTTCTTTCTTTTTCTTTTTCTTTCTTTCTTTTTCTTTTTCTTTCTTTCTTTTTTTTTTTGAGACACTGGTCTCACTCTGTCACCTGGGCTAGAGTGCAGTGGTGTCATCATAGCTCACTGCAACCTCAAACTCAAGAGATCCTCCTGCCTCAGCCTCCCGAGTAGCTGGGACTACAGCTGTGCACTACAATACCCAGCTAATTTTTCTATTTTTAGTAGAGATAGGTTCTCGCTCTTGGTCAGGCTGGTTTGGGGCTCCTGACCTCAAGCAATCCTCCCACTCTGTCTCCCAGCATGCTAGGATTACAGGGGGGAGCCCCTGCACCCGGCCTGAAACAAACTTTTCTAAACCAAGCTGAATGAAAAGTGAATTCTTTTTATTTTCTCTATAGAACATACAACAAAATCATTATTTTATAAATTGGTGGCCAAAAAGTATACAGCCGAAAAATATAGGGAAATAAATGTATTAGAGAGATGTGTCAGGCAGTTGGTAACAATGTTATTTTTCTTGATTTTCATATTTGTAAGTGCTTTCTCTTTAAAATTTATAATTTGATGATTTATTTTTCTAAATACTCATATCTAGTCTTGTAGTAGTAATTTTTGTTTTTATAAAAGAGGCCCTTGCATTATATAAGCTCCAACCCCACAAAATCTGAATCCTTCCCTGGTCTGCATCTGTGAGAGCCATTTGTTTCCTTGTCTACATTTCATGTTTAACTATTTGGTAAAAAGAGTAGTTGTGTTAAAATTTTCAGCAATTTCTGTTTTGCTAAAATAAACTAATTATTTTCTGATTCATGGTGTTTAGATTCAGGATCTTTTAAAGAAAATTGATGCTCTGACCTCTTTCTTTGTATGTCTCGGTAGTTTTAATTTTGAATTTATACTTAATTTGCATTCTTAATTCTTTTGATATTTTTTGTTGAGTTTATGTTATAAATGAATTAGTCACTTTGAACCTTTTCTACCACCATCTTACCTCTGTTTGAATTATCATAGTGACAAAAATCAGTAATTTAAGCTTATTTAAAAATTATTTTTGTTTGATATTTTCTTTTCATTTAACCATGAAAACAAGTTATTCATTTATACTTTCAACAAATGTTACATGCTATCTGCCAGACCCTGTGCTAGATTCTGAGGGTATAAAAATGCCCACAACTTGGCAGGGGTCCTGGAGGAGCCACAGTAGAGCGGGTGACAGGAAAAAGGAGCAGGTGCTTTACAACAGAGTGGGTGATCAGACTCACTGAGGCAGGAACAAAGTGCTGTGGGCTCGGAGTAGACAGTGATGAGTTGTCAGGAGAAAGAGTTAAATACGCTTGAAAAACACTGAAGCTTTCTTCTTATGTAATAACTTATTTTTCCTTCCTACAGATTTGTTGATTCTCATTTGGCATTGGAAAGTGATTGGTGACAAATTTTTTATAATTCACCATTGTGCAGCTCTGTATGCATACTTCTTTGTACTGGTGAGTGCCAGGATTTACAGTAGCTTAACAAGCAGACAAGATTCGAAATAGTGACTTGAGGGTGACCATAAATTTAAACATACAATTCTTAATTTATAAAGACCATCTCCAAATGCATTCAGGGATTGTTCTTGTGATAAGTTATCTTGTTTATTAACTAAAATAATAACTTTACATGTGTGTCTATTATTAATGTGTCTGTATTCATAAACTTTGAGATAGGCAGATTACCCTATTCCTTGAATTTCCACTTAAAATCTTTAGGATTGTGTAGCTACAAATATTTGTCTTTCTAGATGTATTTATGATTTAACAGCCAGGGACACATACATATTCCTGTATAACTAGCTAAAATACTTCTTTTTGTTTAATTCCATATACATGCATAATAACATATAAGTAGGCTGGAGCAGTGGGGAAATGTTGCTCAGAGACTTCATCAGAATTCCAAGACTGAGGTCAGTAGAGGATTCTTGCAATAAATCTCAGGCAATAAAGCATATTAAATTCTATATCTAAAATTATTTTTCCACATACACATTTGTAAACTAGCAACTTTATATTCCTTGTATGTTTGTTAGGTTTCTCCACGACCAATTATTTTTCAACCTAGCTATACCAACAAACTCTAGATAGATATTTGTAAATAATAGATGTGAATAGAATTTTATTTAGTAGATATGATATACCATTCCATGTTTTTTCTGTTTTAAAACTTAAACATAGCCTCTGGGTTTTTTTTTCTTTTTTGGTATTACTGAAATCCTTATATTGCTGGATATTTGTGACCATTTGGAGGATTTTTTAGAAAAATTTATATAAATGTACATTAATAATATTCTTCAATTTTTCTTTTTTTTTAAAAAACATAAAGATAGCTAGTGAATAAGACATTGATTTGACATTGTTTCTGTAAAAATCAGATATATCAAAACATCTCTCCATATCAACCATTTGAAGTCACAAATTTAAATAATTAATATACATGTTTTAAAAGATTATGATTCTGTTCTCTGTTGACCACTGAAATCACAGACATGGCAAATGGCTGGCTGTGCATGCGTTGGCAAGTTGAATGTTTAATTATGTGGGGTGAATACCGTTTTCCTCTTTGGACTTTTATGCCTTTAAAAAAATTATAAGAAATTAACTGTGTTATTTAGTAAGTTGATAAGTAAAGGAATTCAACTGCATCTTTTTCCTAAAGATCTTTTTTATATGTCTTCCTGTGCTCTATTGTTTTACTATGAAATAAATTTATCTAATAAAGTGAATCTATTCATAGAGAAATAAAATAGAAAAATAATAGTTGAATGGATAGAGATCCTATGTTATTTACAGATCTTACATTTACTCATTGAATATAAGGTTTTTTCCTTGCCAAGAATTCCCAGGTCACTTTGTGTATTTTGTTATTCTAAGTAAGGATAAAAGAATAATAATAATTACAAATTTTGGTGTAAATGGTCATCAAATTCTTATCACTTATGAGAACTGGTATTTGTAAAGCACTTTGACTTGATACTTACATAACTGTTTAAGCTATTTGTAATAAGCTTTTTTCTTAAATGATTCTGTTACTGGAACTAAATAAAACTTAAAGTGATCAATAGAAGCAAGCTCCCTGTAGGTTTTAAATATATGCCCTAATGAAGAAATAGTTGAAAAGTAAGATTCTTTTGAATTAGGGTGTGGTAGGTTATATAATATCCTGATCACTATTTTTGTGCCTCTGTTATATTTACTGAAGTTTTAAAATTCTTTGGCAGAGTAATTTAGGGCTTAAGGAATCCTCTTCTGTCTATATAGAGATGTAAAAATCGTATTAATACAATTTTTTTTCCCCTGATATTTAGCTTTCACGCCTGGGGCAGGATACTAATTATCAAGGAAAGTATGAGAGGCTGATCTCTTATTATAAGGGAAATGAACACATTTATGCTTTAATGTCTTATTTTTTAAGGATAAACCACTCTCCTTTCTGACTTCTTTTGTAGCCTTAGTTTTTTTCTATGTTCTTTGGGAATCATCCCTTCTCCCCAATCAAACCATGCCCTTAGATAATGAGTTACAATGCATTTGGAAAACATTTAAACTTGAAAATTACTGAATGTGCATCCTTTCCCAACTCTTCCACACTTTTTTACACTATCCTGGAATCTAATCATTAAATCATTCTGCTGCAATTTAGGAAGAAGACTTGATTTAAAATGGCTATTGATTTATTTCAGGGTATTAGGTACCGTATGATGCCTTAAGTGTGAGAATTTGTTGAATTTCTTTCTTTTTTATCTTTTTTATTTCTTCTCTCTCTCTCTTTTTTTTTTTAGAGACAGGGTCTCTCACTGTTGCCCAGGCTAGAGTATAGTGGTGTGATCATAGCTCACTGTAGCTTTGAACTCCTGGGCTCAAGCAATCCTCCTGCCTGCCTCAGCCTCTCAAGTAGCTGGGACTACAGGCATGTGCCACCAGAGCTGGCCAATTTTTTTTTTCCTATTTTTGTAGAGACGATGTCTCACTATGTTGCACAGGCTGATCTCAAACTCCTGGCCTCAGGAAATCCTCCCATCTTGGTCTCCCAAAGTGCTGAGATTACAGGCATGAGCCACCACGCCTGGTCTCTCTGTTTCTTATTTAATGCTTTACCACAGTATTTATATTTTTAAAACATTTGCAAGCAAATATGTATAAAGTGGTATTGAAAATGAAAGATTTGTTATGTCAGATTCAACAAAGTTCTAATTTACAGTAGGAGACCAGAATTAGAAAAATATTGGTTTTACGTTTTGTCTGAAGAAATATCTCCACAGCGATGCCATAAAACAAATGCTATGACTCACTAACATTTTATCACTAGTAGTGTTAAAAAAGAAGAACTCTTGTTTTTAAAAGGATTTTAATAGTGTTGCCTATTTCCTATTACATGTAACTACTGTATTTCCTCCTTTTCTTCCGTTAGGGTAGCCTTAAAGAAAAATTTTAGGTAACCATAGTAACTGTTATAACAACATTTCAAAAGGTAAAATTTTAAAAATTAATTAGGTAGGTGTTAAAAATAGCCACCTAATATAGATTATTAAAGCAATATGTGTGATTTGCAAATCACTAAGTGTGATTTCTGTTTCCCACAAAATTTACGTTTAGTAAAACATGTTAAATATTTAATCAATGAAAGATATTTTTAAAACTCAAATAACATGCTAAATCATTTTTCCTACTCAAATGAAAGATTTTCAACTTTCTTATATAGCAATGAACAATTGACCGGCAGAAGTCAGTCTTGGGAATTAATTGTTTTATTAGTATTTCTGTAGCTCACTTATAGAAATCTTTGTAAAAACACAAATATACAGTTACTTTATATAACTCTTATTTATTGAGAGATTTATGTGGCAAAAATGTTAAGTGGTCAGTTTCAAAAATATGTTACATATTTACATATATAAAATATGTGTTATATGTTTATATACATAGATATACACATATGTATCTGTGTTTTTTGTTTTGGAATTTGTTTTAACATTTTAAAAACACTTTTTAATATAGAGTATCTGATGTGACCATTCCCATAATTTCCAAACACATTTATGATAAAAACCCTTCTGTAAGGCATTCCTCAGTGTTAGTTTAGGAGTTCAAGTCTAGCTCTCCCTACCTTCATCGTCCTGTGTTACTGTTTCATATTCCTCTGTGGGCACAGATTTATGTAGTGAAATTACCTTAGCAGAACTATTTCCCTTACTTTCTCTAAGTTTGGTTTTTGAATCCTATTTTCCTTTCAATATCAGGAAAGCAAACGCTTGATAGATTGGACTTGGTATGTGCTGATAAAATAGATGGCATCCAAGAAGATTGCCGTGTCCACCCAAGTCAGTAATTTGTTCTTAATTAGATTTTTAAAAGCCAAGTTTATCATATGATTTTCCTTATATGTGTTACTTAGAATAATCAAATTCATAGAGACAGAAAATAGGACAGTGGTTTCCAGGGGATGGGCAGAGTGGACAGTGTGGAGTTATTGCTTCATGGGGACACATTGCTTCACTGGGAAGATGGAAAAGTTCTGGAGATGGATGGTGGTAATTTTTGCACAATAGTATGAATGTACTTAATACCACTGAATTGTACACTTGAAAGTTGTCAAGAGTAAATTTTATGTTGTGTATATTTTATCACAATAAAAAAAGTTTAAAAGAAGCTTATTAAATGGCTAAAACACAATTAGGAAGGAGAACTAATAATATGTTAGACAATGAATTACATTTTTAAAAAGGCTTTATACTGGAATAATAGGCTAAAAAATAGATGGACCTTAATAGTGATAAATGTTAAATTTTACATTTAGGTTTAACAATGTGTAGAAAGGAAGAATTGCCTGGAGGTAGCAGATGACCACACTTCAGTTGTGCCAATAGTACATCATATCTGCTAAAAAAGAAAGCTACTTTCACATTTATACTATATTAGAGGAGGCATGGTATCTAATTTAAACATAGTTTGCCTGGTTATACCACACCCAAGATCATCATCATCTGGAGTCCCTAACTTTGTGTATGTCTGGAGGAGAGCCACCAATTAACTGAGGGGAGATAATAGATTAGGTAGCTATTGCCTTATGACAAACAGTTGCAGGACCCAGAGATGTCAGCCTAGAAAAGCCAAGGAGGAGGAGGACATGATGGCTTTGAAGCCCCAGGAAATGTGAAAGGCCTATTAAGTGGCAGAGGGAGTAGACTTTCTGGATTAACTCAGAGGTTGGAACTAGGACCAGTGGGAGTGGTAAGGAGAGGTAGGGGAGACTTTTGTTTACAGAAGAAAGATATCTCCAGTGATTGGAGGATAACAACAATGGAATGGCCTTTTAAAGTGGCTATTGTACCATGACATATCTTCAGTCAGCTAGATAGAAAAGTAGATATAGTAAGTAGAAACTTTGGGTAGAAGCTTGTACTAAATGATTTTTAAAGTTCCATCGTAATTCTTAGATTCTGTGACTCAACTATTTTGTTGAAATGATTTGATTTGGTTCTGATAGTGGAGAACTAGACAATGGGGGGATTGACAGTGAGCTAAAATTATGTCACCAGGTTCTTAAGTAGCCTTGGGAGGCAGGCCTGAGAGCAGCAGGCCTGCGAGCCATTCCTCTCCTTGTGGAGGTGGGGGAGGAGAGGAAGAAAAGGAGTCAAGTGGCCCAGTCTAATCTCCTTGTCAACAGGACCTTTGGTTAAGTAGAGTTTGGATATTTGTTAGGAGGAGGAAACCTTAACTCTGAAATGCCCTTAGCAGGATGTCCCTGGGTAAGGATTACCTAAAGTGCAGAGAACCCAGGAATTTATGAGGCTTGGCTCCTTGGGGAAAGTCATGTAGGCTGTACAGCTTTCTGGGGGTATAACATGGAGACGTTTTATAAGTTAAACTCTCCCAACTATGTAAGGAACTTCGTGAACCTCACTTTGTAGAGCCTTCATCTCTGCTAGGCCAGACACTCACGTTAAACACAGGAAAGAAGGACCTGTGTTGCCATCTGCCGTTAATGTCCCAGACCTTTCTCTGCTTCATTTGAATTATTTCATGGCCTCTATCCTTGTAGTTGGTAAAACTTAATGCTAAGTAAGAGTACTGTTTCACATGAGTCTGATTTGGCAGTCCAATCCTATGTGTTAGCTCACACCTTCATTTCTGTCTTGTAAGTAAATAATCAAAAAACCTTGAATGATTAAAATTAAACAAGCAGTTATTAAATGTAGGCATAGATTTTCTTCTCAAATCTCAATTCTAGGTTGATGGTTCTCTGAAAGAGTTTTCCGTGAAAATGTGCCAAGGCTCTGGGTCAGTATATTACGTATTGAAGTGCCCCATTATTGTTGCTGTAGAACACAGTCCCAGTTTTACACAGGGTTCCACTTTAGGATGCCCAGAACTTACTTCCTACCAATGTGTGGTCCTAGTGTAGTGTAGTGAGGGAAAGGGTGCCCATCTCTGTCCGAACTGTTGGCAGTAGAACAGTGTTAGCACCATACTAGCAGTAGTAGGAACCTAATAATTTTAGGTATCTTTCTCCCCCACCTCCTAAAATCTCTGGCCCTACCTGCTCTTAGCTGGTAGAAACTTAAATTTCCCATAGTAAGAAAATACAGATTTTCCTAATCACTTGCTAAAAGAATTTTCTTTTAAGCTATGGAACGGATCAGAGAAATCCTGTTTTGTTTTCTTTTATGGTCATGCAGAGGCCATGGCAAATGTGGATTTTACTGTATGCAAAGCTCCTTAAAGATGGATGACAGAAGTGAAAACACCATATTGATCAGAAATTGGTTGTGAATTTTGCCATAACTTACTAATCATAAAGTGTCAGAATTTGTAATTTATTCATTTAAAAATATTATAGCAAGCTTTAAACCTATCCCTTTAATAGCATCTATCCTACTTGTATTTCAAGTAGGTTTTCTTGAACAGGAGAGAAGGGGATAAAGTAACAAGGAATTGCACATAACCTGAAGCCTGTCGTCTAACGGCTAGCTACGCCCATGGAAGTGTATACCACATACAATGCTGTCATAGGTGTATCAGATTAAATGTGGCGACAGTCATTTATGTATTGATGTACGGATCAGAAAATATAGAAGCAAGACTACCAAAGAATACTTCTGCACCCCAGGGTGGCTCACAGAGGTTTTGAGCTAAAGAGGTTGGGGCTGGGGGATAAAGATATGCTAGCACCTGTGGTTTCAATTAAGGAACTAAGATTTAAATACACTATTAAAAAATTAAAATAAAATATTGCCCAGCAATGAGTCAGTAATACTATAGTAATTTAGGGAATGGAAGGATCATTGTGTTAATTTTTGTTAATTGTTTTTCTGAATATAGATGTTTGTGAAAAAACATTTCGAGTTTGACGAAAGACAGGGCTTAGCAAGTATAAGGTTCTCTAGATCTGATTCTCCAGAGATCTGACGGTACTTGATTTATATTCTTGGAGTTTATATAAATTGCGCATGAATTTTCCTATATGTATTTATGCTTTTTGAATTTTCTAAGAGAGCTTTTGGGATTGGGACGTAAACTCAGCCTTCAAAAAAATATGCTTATATAGATTGCCAGAAAAAGGTAGGGAAGGATTCCTAGGTCAGAAGACATTATAAGAAAAGTCACTGAGGAGATATCAGATTTTCATGGGTGATGTTGAAGACTGGCTTGTCATGGGCTTTGTCAATGTTAGATAATATCTTCCTGCTATGATGGATAAGAGTTTAACTCTCATACTTCTGTTTTCTTCCTTTCTTCCTCCCAAGGCAATTAAAGTAATGCTAGTTGTCTCATCTCTCAGTTCCTTTTAAAACTTCAAGTACTTTTATTTCTTGATGCTCTCTAAAGTGGAGGTGTTAGTGCCCTTATCCTTCCTGCTCCTCTAACTCCCACTTTGCTTCTCAGTTTCTGTCATTTGTACTTGTATATTTTGGATTGCTGAGATTTCAAAATATCTACTTTGTATTCTGTAATCATATCAAGTTTTCCTTTATAGCCAATTGATCTTACACATGGAAAATCAATAAAGTATTTATTATGATTATATTAAAATAGTTTGCTGCAGGGCCAGCATTCCGTTTTCTGTCTGTTTTTTTTCCTGACATTTCTAATTGTCTGCCTTTTTTTCTTGCATTGTTTGCCTTTATCACACATTCAAGTTGTTCCATGTTCTCAAGGATAGTATCACATCTCTGTAACTGTCTTTTCCCGGATACCTGCTATTGAAGCTCGCTGTTCTGCTGCTGCAGTCTGAACAGATTGCTCTCTGGGCTGCTTCCTGATGTCCTGGGGCTCCCTGTCATTGCTCTCCTGGGTTGGAGTCACTGTTTCCTGGATCCCATGTCTTTAACTTTCTTGGTTTGCTCATTTTGCTGCAGCATATCCTCAAGTAACATCCTAAGAAAAGGTGTGAAGGTGGTAACTTCTCTGAGTCTTTTGAAAGTTCTGAAAATGTTTTTATTCTTAAACTATCTGGTTGAAGCTTTCCTGTAACTCATTAATTAGAGGGTAACATTAACACTTTTTGAGGGGTGATTTGTTCACATAGTATCTTTTGTACTAAAATAGCAGCTCGCTAGCAGCACATTCAGGCCTTCCAAATTGTGATGTCTTATCCATTCCTTGTCATCATTCAGGCCTGACCTTTAGGCCTGTGTAGTCACCCCTATATCAGTAACTAGAGGTGAAGGATTATACCAAGGCAGGAAGGGCAATAGGCCCTTTTAGGTCTTGTCTTTATTTTATCTTCTTTATAATTATAGTAAGAACAATTACCTGGTTCATTATCGCTAAGTACATTTTTTCCCCCTTTTTTAAGTGCCTTTTACATTTCAGTATTTTTCCTGATTGTCATCAGTATGCATCTCATTTTATTCTCATGTAGGTCCTGATATAAAGATTAGGTATCATGTCTGTTTTACAAATGGAGAAACCGAAATTCAGGTCCGCTTTGGCCACGGCTGCCAGCAGAGCTAGGATTCAAATCCTGGCCTCCTCACCACAGGCCTGTGATCATTAACTGTCCCCACCTTCCAAAACTTAATTGCTTAATTATCATAATGAATTGCCCAAATAAGTTTTTAAAAGATTTATGCTAGTCAGTTAGCCAGTAAATATTTATGGAAATTCTATCATCAGCATTGGAATATAGTGCTGGTATCAAATGGCATTGTTAGATACTTCATCTATCAGTTGGTTTTAACTTTCTCATTTTATTGTTTTATAAAATGATGATGATGTGGTAATGGCAGCCATATAGTCCTAACAACAGCCCTGTTAAAAAGTATTAACTGTATTTTATTAAGTTCTTGGAAGGGGGTCAGAGAAGTTCAGTAATAGCTACAAGGTCACCGTTATAGTAAGGGCCGGGCTAGAACCATGGTATCTTTCTTTGAGACCACATCTGATTGCTCCTTAGCTTTGCTAGCGTGCTCACTAATCGCCTGCTTCTGGATGTTTTTCTTCTGTTAGATAATAGAATATATAATATTCTAAATTCCAAATTCCCCTACATCTTTTGCTTGTTTACCCACTTTTACTTGTTTGGCTTCACTCATCTAAATGTGTCAAAGGTGAGAGGTTAAACTTGAGACTTTTTTTTTCCTCATAACAAGTTTGATAACTTCTAGTTTGGTTTCATCGATCTCTTTACAAAATGAAAATCTGAAGACCATAGTTTCAGGGATCATTTCTATAGTCCGTTACAAAATGAAAATCTGGATATTTTTCTCCTTTTAGAATGGAACACTAATATTCTGATGGTGCTCTCACCCACTCAGAAAGAGGTCCGAAGGATTCTTTTTGAAATTTTTGGCTTTAGAGGTGACCTGCTTATTTCACGCTGGTGAGCAGGAAGGGCTCAACTCAGGAGACGTGGGCCAGGCACTGTGCTAGGTTCTAGGGATGTAACAGTGAATGAGGCACAGGAATAGAGAGATTTGCCAGGGGCTACGGACTCTAACAGACAAGGGGAGAGATCTGTGGAGACACTTGACTGGGATTTGAGGAGTCAGGAAAAACATTTCTAGAGGAATGTAGCAGGTCTGCCTTGAGAATGCTGTGGAGTATGGTGGGGGCATTTCTAAACCTTCACTGACCACAGTTTCAGGGAAGTGGGGGGCTACCTCCTTCCGGCGTACAGATTGCCAATCATCTCTAGGCTAGGACAGCAGCTCTCTCACTTTAATATATTTTAGAATCACCTGGGGCGCCTGTTAAAACACAGATTTCTGGTCCCACCCTCCAGGGTTTCCCATTCATTATGTCTAGGACAGACCAAACAATATACCTGTCTAGCAAGTTTCTAGGTGATGCTGATGCTGCTGGTCTGGGGACCTGATGTAGAGAAGCACTGGGCTAGAAATAAGAGAGCTAACCCTTCTCTTTGGAAAGAGGAAAGAGAAATTAGCAGAAGGATGAAAATGTTAGCCACCCCCCCTTTTTTTAAATTCAAGAGAAAATATCCTCAGAGTGAGGATAATTTGCATTTTGGCCAAGTTGATTAGATGAAAACAACATACCAAATTTACTATTTTTACTAGTACCTCTTTTCATATTTAAAGAATATCATAAAGTCAGGTTTAATCTGATAATAATTTGGTACTTTGATTAATGTTAATAGCTATTTTTAATTCTGTACCGCTATGAAAGGAGTTGGACGAATTTTTTAAACTCTCATAAAATGTCTTAGATATAGCATACTTCATGGATATATTTTTAAAGTTAATATTAGCTAGAGAGAAATTTTTAGAATTTTCTTTTAAAGTTTAAGCCTATTGCTAATATATTATTTCAATATTTTACATGACTTTGGGGTGTCTGCTTTAAATTTTTTTTTTTTGGGACAAGAGTCTTATTCTGTTGCCTGGGCTAGAGTGCAGTGGTGTCATCATAGCTCACAGCAACCTCAAACTCCTGGGCTCAAGCGATCCTTCTGCCTCAGCCTCTCAAGTAGCTGGGACTACAGACATGTGCCACCATGCCCGGCTAATTTTTTTTATATATTTTTAGCTGTCCAGCTAATTTCTTTCAATCTTTTAGTAGAGATGGAGTCTTGCTCTTGCTCAGGCTGGTCTTGAACTCCTGAGCTCAAACGATCCTCCCACCGCAGCCTCCCAGAGTGCTAGGATTACAGGCATGAGCCACTGCGCCCAGCCCTTAAAATATTTTAGAAATAGAATGTCAAATTTTGTTAAAAATAAAACAGGGTCAAGCACGGTGGCTCACACCTGTAATCTTAGCATTTTAGGAGGCCAAGGAGGGAGGATTGCTTGAGGTCAGGAGTTAGAGACCAGCTTGAGCAAGAGTGAGACCCCGTCTCTACAAAAAATAGAAAAATTAGCCTGGTGTAGGTGGCATGTACCTGTAGTCCCAGCCACTTAGGAGGCTGAGGCAGGAGAATTGCTTGAGCCCAGGAGTTTGAGGTTGCAGTGACCTATTATAACGCCAGTGTCCCCAGCCTGGGCAACAGAGCAAGACCCTGTCTCAATAATAATAATAATAATACTTAAAAAGAATAAAAAATAAAAACAGATTTCAGTATTGGATTTCATCATAGGAGAAACTATTTGAAGGCTACAGTAAGTAATTTAGCAAGGATTTTGGCTGGCCTTAGGAACATATGAACTCCATTTGCTTCAATCTGTTCTGTCATATTCTCTAAACATTGGACATTATTAAGTAGAATATTGTAGACTTTAAACAACAAATCAAAAGAAGAAACTTGTTAGGAAAAATAGATTGGAAGAAGAGCTGCCTTAAACTGAGGGGAGAAGGGCAACGTTTTAAACGATAGGATTTATTTTTTAGAAACAAGTGTGCATGTTTATTATATATACGAATCCATTATAGTGAAGGATCATACTAATAGAAATACTTCAAAAATGTTTATATCTGGTCCAAGTAAGAATCTCATTAAAATAACTTTGTCCTTCCATTTTTTGTTCCTACAAGAGTCACTTTCTAGTTGTATACTATTTTCAAAGTTCTCCCTTACCCTAATTCACGGCAGAATTTAACTATGGAGGAAAGAAAAACAGAACATTAGAGCTTTCTTATTTTACTTGGATTATCTACAATTGAACACAGTTACTTGTTCGTCCAAACTCTTCTTTTTTGGGGCAGGTGTCTCGAAGGTGTCTCTTGCTCAGGCTGGACTCATGAGCTCAAGCAATCTTCCCACCTCCATCTCTCAGAATGCTAGGATTATAGGCGTGAGCCACCACACCCGGCTGTCCAAACTCTTCTTAACGCAAATATTCCAACCAATTTTTTGGAAAAAAACTCACCTAAACTTTGAACAAGTCACCAATTTTTTAAATTAAAAAAGCACATAAAATATCCAGGGGCTTGAAATGTAAGTGGCAGTTTGTTTCCTGTTATCTTTAAAGTACTTTATGCTGGATAAGTTATAGAGGTCAGACATTTGTTCTTTTCTCATTCTTCCTGTTTCCTAGTTGGAAATGTGATTCTCTATTAATTAAAATGAATTTATAATAAAATAAAGATGGGAGTGGTCTGCCCACAGGTTTTACCATTTTACCACTGAAAATCCTGCATCCTGGGGAACCTCCTCCTGTGATAGAAAAATCATGGCAACTATGATTTGCGGTTCACGGCTGGGCACGGTGGCTCACAGCTATAATCCTAGTACTCTGGGAGGCCAAGGTGGGAGGATCGCTCGAGCCCAGGAGTCTGAGGTTGCTGTGAGCTAGGCTGATGCCATGGTACTCTAGCCCTGGTGACAGAGCAAGACTCTGTCTCAAAAAAAGGCAAACATTAAAAAAATTAAAAAATGATTTGAGGTTCACGGTAATGGATCATCTGTTGTTGCATCACATTGATTGATGCAATTCAAGTGTGTTGTATTTGTGAGCAATAACAACCTATCTTTGACTTTGCCTCTTAGATTAACTGTTGTGATTTGTACTGAGATAGTGTTTGGGTAATCTACAATACTGTGAATACTGTGACTGTATTTTCTAAGGGTTTAGATAATGAAAACGAGAACAGTTAAAATACAAACACCAGAATTCCCCAGACATCACTGATAAAGGAGGTTATCTTCATTATATATGGAAATCCATACAATATATTTTATATATATTAGTATATCATAACATGTTCTTATGGACAGATACATCAAATTAAATTAGGGAGATTGATAGCCAAAAGAGAACATACTGCACAACATATAGAAAAGAATTTGGGATTGAGCATTATTATGGGTCAAATTGTGTCCCTTCCAAAATTAATAGGAGGTTGAAGTCCTAACTCCCAGAACCCCAGAATGTGGTCCTCACCACACATTCCAGTATCATTAAGGACAATGAATTTGAAATTATAAAAAGTTTAAGATTAGCCTTGGTAAAGCTAATTCTTATAATCCAGCTCTGGATTTTAAATTCCTAAAATAATTTTCATGGATAAATACTAAATATCTTCAAATAAAAAGTTAATGTATTTTTTTTTAATGTTTCATAGTATTTTTGTTTGGAAGGCAGCATGGAATAACCAGTAGAAAAATAGTTTATGAAGTTTCATGTGTCTGTTGGGGTGAGGAAGAATATTTTCTTTGGCATGTAGTCGTGATTCTGATTTAATTGGAAGTGCTGGAGTGATTCCCTTTACTTAGTTGCAAATTTTGAAGTATATTCAATAAAATTCTTTAGAATGTATACTTTTTTTCCCTAATGTTTATTAAGTCTGCTATACTTTTCATATTATTAGTGGGATGTAATAGGTATTATGTTTAAATTTAGAAAGGTCCCAAAGGTGCTCACAGGCTTATATGTTATTTAGGATAAGTACACTTTTGAGATTTTTAAGGTGCTTGTGCTTATTATAATAATGGATATAAAAATGAGTTCCCATTAGGTGTTTGTTATAAAATTCCTCAGCTTCTGAAATTCATGCTACTTTGTGATCATTCTTTCTACAGTAATTGAGAATGCCATTATTAATGGTTATTTACAGAGTTCATTTGTTCAACATAAGACAACTGCTTAAAACCTATTTTCATAATTGAATATTATATATACATAATGAACATAAGCGTATAATATACTGTCTTTTAAAAATATTATAGAATTCTAAGGACATTTCTAAATTTTCATAAAGAAGAAAATTAGCAATGAAAGGTAGAAAAATTCTGGTCTGTTTTGATATTGATTGTTGTATTATGCCGAGAGGCTGTTGAATATTTCTTCAGTATTTGGAAATGTTGATAAGAATGTTATCCCTGACATTGTGTTCTATGTTTATCATCTAGAAAGATGGAGTGCTGGCATTCATTGGGAATTTTCGCCTGCTTGCAGAGCTTTCCAGCCCTTTTGTGAATCAGCGGTAGGTTACTGATGTTATTATTAATATTTTATTTTTATTTTATTTTTTTATTTCAAAATATTACAGGGGTACAAATGTTTGCCTGTTCAAGCCCTTTGCCCATTTTTTAAGTGGGGTTTTGTCAGCGTTAAGTTATAGTAGTTTGTTCTATATTCTAAATATTAATGCTTTATCAGATACATTAATATTTGTAAGTATTTTCTTTCATTCCATAGGTTACCTTTTCACTCTGTTGATTGTTTCTTTTGATGTGCAGAAATTTTTAAAGTTGATGTTGTCCCATTTGTTTATTTTTGTTTTTGTTGCCTGTCCTTTTGGTATCATAACCGAAAAAATCATTGCCAAGTCCAATGTCCTTGTTTTGTTTTGAAATGGTGTCTTGCTCTTTTGCCCAGGCTAGAGTGCAGTGGCATCATCATAGCTCACTGCAACCTTGAACTCCTGGGCTCAAACAATTCTCCTGCCTCAACCTCCCGAATGGCTGAGACTACAGGTGTATGCCACAACACCTGGCTAATTTTTCTATTGTTTATATTCCCACCAACAGTGCAAAAGGGTTCCAATTGCTCTGCATTCTTCCCAAAACTTGCTATTTTCTGTTTTTTGATAGTAGCCTTCCTAATGGATGCGAGGTGATTATCTCATATGGCTTTGATTTGCATTTTTTGTGATTCATGATGTTGAGCATCTTCTCATATGCTTGTTGTCTGTTTATATATCTTTGAAAAATTGCTTGTTTTTTCTTGTCTTTTTTCTTGCCATGGGTCGGGGTGAGAAGGGCATGATGTTTCTGTCCCCAGACAGGAGAGAAGAGATTGCAGATCTGCTGCTTAACCTTTTCTTTCCCAAGTACTTATGGACTGTCTTATTTTGTTCGCCAGTGTTCCATGTATTATAATCTTATTTCTTCAAGAAGACAATTAGTTCCTTGAGCTTGAGGCCATTTAAATATTTTTAAGAAATATTTCTTCTGCAGTCTTCAAAGACTCTGATAATGTGAAAGCATAGAGGAAAGAATGTGTTCTTTGAAGTCAGAAGACCTGGATTCAGATCCTAGCTTTCCCACTTACCATTGTGTATAAGTAGAAGATTATTTAACTTCTTGGAGACTCAGTTTTCTTACCTATAAAATAGGGATAATGATACTTACAGGTCTCACAGTTTTTTTGTGAAGATTAAATGGGATTATGTGTGTAGAGCACGTGACACAGTACTTGTCATTCACTGTGTATTCAGTAAGTGCTAAATCTAGCATGCATTCATTGTGCCAAAACCTACTAAACACTCAAAGTGCATGGTTTATATCTGCTTTCTCTACTTTGTCATATCCTTTTTGCTGTTTAGCCCATTATAATTAGGCTTCTTGCGCTGCCGTTTTGCCGAGACTGTTTCACTAAAGGCATCGATGATTTGCAGTTGCAAAAACCAGTGAACTCTCTTTGGGGCCTGTGGTGTTGTCTCACTCTGGACTTTATTCTATTGACCACACCCTCCTTTAATGGCAGACTCCCTTTCCTTTCATGATGCTGCATTCACCTGTTCTCCCTGTATTTCTCTAATCATTCCTTTTTAGTCTTTTTTGGTAAGAAATAGTTTCTTTCTTTTTTTTTTTTTTTTTTGAGGCAGAGTCCCACTCTGTCACCCTGGCTAGAGTGCCGTGGTGTCAGCCTAGCTCACAGCAACCTCAAACTCCTGGGCTCAAGCAATCCTCCTGCCTCAGCCTCCCGGGTAGCTGGGCCTATAGGCACGTGCCACCATGCCTGGCTAATTTTTTCTATTTTTAGTTGTTTGGCTAATTTCTTCCTGTTTTTAGTAGAGACAGGGTCTCGCTCTTGCTCAGGCTGGTCTCGAACTCCTGAGCTCAAACAATCCTCCCACCTCGGCCTCCCAGAGTGCTAGGATTACAGGCAAGAAATAGTTTCTTAAATGCTGGTGTCCCACTGGGCGCTCTTCTGGGCCCATGATCTTCCGTATGCTTCTCTCTGAGTGAGTTCTTCCTCTCAAGCCCTCACCTATTACCTAATTGCTCAACTTGGTGTAATGGACTATGCATGAGTTTTGGAATCAAGTAAACTCAAGTTGCAATTCAACTTTGCCACTTCCTTGTTATGACCCTGAACAAGTTACTTAATATCCCTGTACCACAGTTGTTTTTATATAAAAAGACCATGTTTAGTATTACCTTCTTCTTTGTATTCTAGTCAAGTGTTTTCTCCTCTTAGGTAGCATATCAAGTTCAACGTGTCTAAAACAACAGAGCATATTTTGCCTGTACGCTCTCCTTCAGTGTGTGGTCCAGCTGTCCACCAGGTTACCCTGCTGGACGCATGAGAAGCATCTTTGGCTGTTTTCCCTCACTTATATTTGCTCCATCATTGGGTCCTACCGTATCACCTCCTAAATACCCCTCATCTTTGCTGCCTCTTCTCCATTTCTACTGTCTGTGCCCTAGTTCATCATCTCCTGCCTGGCCTGCCTTGCCTGCTTCCAACTCTGTACCATTCAGTAGAGTTGTCACAAGCCACACACGACTATTTAGATTAAAATCATTTAAAATGAAATAAAATTAAAACTTCAGTTCCTCAGTCTGACTTTTGGCATTTCCAGTGCCTCATGGGTCTGCATGTCTAGTGGCTACTGCACTGAGCAACACACTGTAGTACAGGCGTGTTTCATTATTGTACAAAGTTCTCTGGGGCAGTGCTGCTCTAGGCCAGGTTGGCAAAGTATGGCTCATGGGCCAGACCCACTGCCTGTTTTGTAAATAATGTTATATCGGAGCATAGTCATGTTCACGTGTCTGCCCAGACTGCTTTCACCCTACAACAGCTGAGTTGAGTAGTTGTGGCAGAGGATGTGTGGCCTCCAAAGGCAACTGCTCTAATGTCTACTCTCTGGCTCTTTGTGGGAAAAGTTTTCTGGTCCCTGCTCCAGACCATCTTCCCTGCCTCCAGTTCCGTTCCCCTTTCATCTCTCTTCTATAGTATTATCTTCCACAATGAAGATAATATGCAGCTCCTCTGGTTGAAACCTCGCAGTGGCTCCTGCTGCTGATACGATAAAATATGAGCTCTTTAAGGTGACACAGAAAGCTCTCCAAGTAGAGCTGATTTGCTTCTGCTACGTTTCCTCAAACTCCCATGTCGTACCAACTTGTCCGTTTGCTGGCAAGGCTTCCTGTCTTCTTGCTCTTTATTCAAGACTCAACCCAGGGATCATTTCCATCATTAAAATCCATCTCTTTCCAGGATGGGTTGGGTGCCCCTTACTTGTGCTTTCATAATAGCAACATATGTTTATAGTACTACACTTAATATGTCTTATTGTAAAGTTCTCTTTTTTCTGTTTCCTGTTATCTTTACATTTCATTAGATCAAGGGCCAAATTTGGTTAAACTTTGCATGGTCCAGCATCCACGTGTTATCTGGCACATAGTAGACATCTCATTGCCTTTTGAATGAATGACTTCCACGAGGTAATGAGTTAAGCTTTAGCAAATTCTGTCTCGAATATGATTCTGATTATGATATTTTGAAGCAGGAAAAAGCTAACTTTGGCACAGAAACCTGTTTGTTTTTGTTTGAAATTCTTTTCAAGAAATCATAAAATTAGAGATAGTTTATTCTTTAATTTTATAGTAAAAGGTTATGCTATACTTTTATCTAAAAGCTTTGAATCCTTTGTAAGTTAAGAAGATGAAAACGGGTTGGAATATGAGGAAGAAATGATCTCATCAGGCAGCAAGGAGATTATAACAAAATTGGGCAGAGCTACTTAAGCACTGTCAGAATTCTGCAGTTTTGTTGTTTTCTTTATAGTTTGTGGTATGTTTATATTCTCTCCATTTTAGAGCTTTGCATGATTTAAGAAGGCAACATGGTACGTATGTGGTGGGATATAAAGTAAAAGAGGACTGGAATAAAGTTTAGGCACCTGGCTTCAAGTAAATTACTGATGCTGAGTAGTACCCACATGGTAGGTTTGTTTTGTAAAAAATAATTTAATGGTGGTAATTTCTTTCTTGCCTAAATGTCCTTAACTGTTATGAGGACATATTTTATGAATTTTTATTAAAATGGCATACCTTATAAAAACTTCACACCTATGTTCCTTAGTATGTTCATTCAGTACTTATTAAATACCTCTTTAGTACCTAAACATCCCAGAGCCTGCCCTCAGGGAGCTTCATATATAATGTCTGCCTTCAATTCTGTGTTTGAGAAAATAATACTAAAAAATATAAAATAATGAGGTACTAAAACATGACGTGTGAAAAAGGAACCCCCCCCCAAAAAAAGTACTAATATCAATGGTGAAACAATGGTTCTCAAACTTGTTGGTCTCATAAGTTACTGAGGACCTGAATGATTTCTTTCCTGTGGGTTGTATCTATTGATATTTACCATATTGGAAATAAAAATGGAGATGCTTAAAATATTTATTAATTCATTTAGTACTAACAATATTGCATGTTAACATAGTTTTTTTTCTGTGTGTAACGTGAAAAACATATTGCCAAAAGCAACAAAAAAAATTTCATTAGGAATAGTGTCACTGTTTCACATTTTTTCAGTCTCTTTACTATCTGGAATGATTGAATTCAGCTGGATTCTCAAGTCTGCTTCTGTTTTCAGTCTGTTGTGATGTTGTTTTGGTTGAAGCATAGGAGAAATATCCAGTCTCCCTGAGTTAATAATATAGTAGGAAGAGGGAGGAGTATTTTAGTAGCCTTTTCAAATAATTATGGATATTCTTCTTTAATATATCACTGAAGTATACCAAGAGGTAGTTTCTTAAAGGGTAGTTAAATGTGGACTCACACCATATCACAAAAGTGAACTTTTTGTACTCTACTACATTCAAATCCTTTGGTCTTTCTTGGGCTTTGAATCTTTTATCCATGCATAATCTTGATTCATCGTGTCTTCATCATTTGGAAAATATTGGTTCACTGAGTTATGTAGGTCTTCAAAATGTTAACACATTTATTAGATGACATTAAAAAAATACATTAGATAATATCAGAGATCTTGTTAGAAAAGTCTTTAAGTTTTGGAAGGTTGTCAAGCTCACTGTGGCAGATACAAATTTTCCAAAATTCTGCTTTTCATTTGAAAGTTCAAATTTTGTTATCAGCAACGAATACTGTCAGTTGTTTTCCTTGATGTGATAAACCCACTTTCTTCATTTTGGAGATAATACCTGCCAAATGCCTAAGCAATCACAGTTTGTTGTTTAAGTAAAAATGGTATTCCGTGGAAAAACCAGGTAGTTTAGCTTACAGTTCAAACCATCATCCAAGGATTTTTCCTCAAGACAACCATTGTACTTTGTAGCAGAGGGGCTTTTTGTGTACTTCCCATTTTATCATACAGAATATTTAAAAGGCACTTACTCAAAGGTCATAATTTAATAAAATCAATAATTCTTATGGCTTCACCAAAGGTATTCCTAAATGAAACTATTTTTTCCCTTTTTTCTGATTTTATTTTTGTTTTTAACTGCAAGTCTGTACCAGTGAAGAATGCAATGGCTAATAATACCATTTCTTGCCATTGCCTTAATTTGTGCTAAGACACCAGTGGTTTTATCCACTAGTGTGCTGCACTACCAGTGCAGAAATCAACACGGCAAAAAAGGCAAATAACATTTTAGCATTATTATAAAAATAACTTTCCCTTATAGACCTCCTGAAAAGGCCTCAGGGGTCCATGGACCACATTTTAATACCTGTTATTGGACGGATATTTGTCATGCAAGGCTTCACAGAGAAGGTGGGGCACACTCTTGTAAGTTTTAGGACTTTTTAAAGAAGTGGATGGGGAGGGAAAGCCCTCCACTCAGGAAGAAAAGAATAAACATAGGTTTTTGAAAAGTGGAATAAACATGCTGTGGGAAAGAGAAAGGGTATAGACTTGTAGGATCAGAGAGTATGTCTTAGGAGGACGGGTAGCCAGAGAGGGTGCTGAGTGCCTGGGAGCACTGACTGACCTTGACCCCCAGTGGACAGCGAGACTATGTTATCGTGGAGAAAGACATTCTGAAAAGTGCACTGAATGATTATAATTTTTGATATTTGTAGGATAGATTGTAACATTGGAGACAAACATTTAGGTTAGGAGGCTAGCATCCAGGTCTTAGCTGTGTGAATGAATGGTATAATTTCATTAGTTCAGAAAGTACATAAGAGCCCAATTAGGCTGTGGGAATAGAGAGATGAAAAACATAGAGATTTTGAAAGAAGAAAAATGAAATAGGCAATGGATAAAAAATTAGAAATAGAAAATAGGGACAAATATAAAATAAATCCATACATTGGACCTGGAGAAGGGGGCCCATCAAAAGTGATAGGGAATTAGGAAGATGAGGAGGGAGGGTGGTAAGTGGAGATGTTGTATTATTGCATAAGGGACACACAGAGCATCTGAGTGGAAATTTACTAAGAGCTAGAGTCAGGAATGCTGGAATGATCAGAAAAGTGGTGACATTTTAAGCTATAAGAAAAGATGGAATGTAACAGATAAAGTTAAATGTCTAGAATCGGGAAGTAAGAGAAAAAAAGAGTAGATATAATGAAAGATTAATTTAAAAGTAGGAGGGGAAGCAATATAATATTGGGGTGGAAAACAACTTTTTTAAAATTAAGTTCCTGAACTCCTAACTTTTCAGGGTTAATATTTCTTAAATACAAATGTTTACATACCTGAAAGAATTACATTTGCCAACCAGGATATAAGTAGGGTCCGCTCCTGGCCCAGTCCCTGTGTAGAGTCCAAGAAATGGTACAGCATCCAAATCCTTACTGGAGTTTTTCCAAAGGTACCAACAAAGATTCAGTTTGTTACTCACAACAGCACTTCTTAAAATTCTCTTCATTCCTCTCGAACACACAATATCTGCTGGACCTCGCAGCTTTCCCAAGGTTCTTTCAAACTTCTTACTGTCGGCTCCCAACTCCAAAACTCACCAAGCCAGTGTCTTGTGGGGACTGATTCTTTGCCCCTATCCTCTTTTCTCACTTTTTTTTCTTTCTTTCTCTACTTGCAAATAGCCCTCTCGCCTCTAATTCAAATGTGAATTAGACCAGATAGTTCCTATTTTTACACTATTTGTAGTGAGTGCCAAACTTGTACACAATCAACTCCCAGGAAATTTAATAGAAAGTTCAAGTTCCTTTAGACAGGCAGGGAGAGGAAGTGCTTAAATGACCAAAGACAGAATTTTCTCTGTGGAGTTGGGAGGATTGTAAACATACAATTTGCTATATTCTCTTCGATACCTGTCTTAGTAGTAGCTGTAGATGGTGGGTAAGAGAGAGTGTTCTCCCTCTCTCCTTCCTTCCCACATGTGTGCCTGCCCTCTTCCCGCCTTGTGCCCTTGCCTTTTAGATTCAGTACATATCTTCATAGGCAGTTAGCCTTTATTTATTGGAATGAAAGCATATTCTAATTATATAAGAAGAGGTAGATTCCAACAAAATAAGTGGTTGTCCTGCTCATGGGAGAGGAAGGTAAGGAAGACAGTTAAGTAAATATTATTTTACCTTGAATTAATATGTGGGTTCTTTCTTTTGAAAGAAACTGGCTTAAAGACTAAACCCTGGTCAGATGGAAAAATCAGAAGAAATTAAACACAGTTATTCCATAGTAAAGCCAAAGGATAAGTTCTTTAAGTTTAGGTTTGTAGGTAATTACATTTCTAGACAACCAAAAATTTGGAAAGTGCGTGAAGTGTTTGTAGAACAGGACGTAGTCTGGGCTTAAATATAGTGGAGGACTTGTGGCATTGAAGGGAAAAGCCTAGAAAGGTAGAGTCAGAGAGACCAGTTGGGTTACTATAGTCATTTAAGTAAGATGCTGGGGACCAAAAATTATTAATATAATGGCAGCAGTGGGAATGGGAAGAGCCAGAGGAGGACTAGAAAGAATTCTAGGAGATAAAACAGACAGGGCTTGGTAATCGACTGTAGGAATAGTTCAGGCTTTTGATTTGGATGTCTGAGTTGATGGTGATCTCATTGATTGAGATTGGGAGGATCAGATGAGAAACAAGTAGTTTCCTGTGGCAATGGGAAAAGGGAGTTTGAACAAGGATTAGGGTATTGGTCTTAGGCATGTTAAGTTTTACACATATTTGAGAATTTGTGGTTTGTCGGGTAAAGATGCCCGGCAAGAAACTAGAAATAAGGAACCACAAGCAGAGCTTAAGAGAGCCCTTGAAACCAGAAGATTTGTGTCATCTATATACACAGGGTTGTTGAGCCCCTGAGAATGGGTGAAATGGCCTGATAGAGCATTCAGAAAGAAGCGGTCCCTAGGAAGCACAAGGGGACAGACAGAGGAAGGTGAAGACTGATTCTTAACACAGAGTTAAGGAATCAATACGAAATATTAATAGTATTGTGGCAGTCAAGGAAAGAGAGAGGGAGTATGGTGGTTGGCAGTGTCATAAGCTATACGGAGGTCAACGGGATGAAGGCTAAGATGAACTGTCTTGGTTATGAGAAAGCCAGTGGTGACCAGTTACTTTTGCAGAGAGATCCATATTGTACTGGATTTTGAAACGTAGTAAGAATGTCTATGAATATGTTGTTGAGTCCTCTTTCAAAAAGTTTGGCAAGGAAGGGCAGCAGAGAACAAGAGATTTTTGGATTAGGAAGAATGGAGCATGTTAGTAAGAGAGAAGGAAAAAATCAATTTATAGATGGGGAACTTGGTGGAGCGAGGGAAAGGGGATAATTTATTGAATAAAGTCTCAGAAGGTAGGTATTCTTCTGAGTATGAAGGTAAAGGTGCCTGAAAAGAAGTTTTGAGATCTTGGGGTCAGAATGGAAGGAATTAGTGGTTGATGGACTATAATATAGTTGACCCTTGAACAACATGGATTTGAACTGCATACGTCTGTTTGTACATGGATTTTTTTCCCAATAAAAGTTATGCCAAATATGCTTGCCTTGCCTGGCTCCCCTTCCACATCTCCACCTCTGCCACCCCTGAGACAGCAAGACCAGTCCCTCCTCCGGCTCCCCCTCCTCCTCAGTCAATGTTAGGACAATGAAGATGAAGATCCACTTCCACTTAAGGAATAGTAAACATATTTTCTCTTAAGATTTTCTTAATAATATTTTCTTTCTTAAGCTTGTTTTATTGTAAGAGTAAATATAATACAGATACAATATGTGTTAATTCACTGTGTTATTGGTAAGGCTTCCAGTCAACAGTAGGCTATTCATAGTTAAATTTTGGGGGAGTCAGAAGTTATGTGCAGATTTTTTACTATGAGGGGAATCAGCACCTCTAACCCCTGTATTGTAAGAGTCAACTGTATCTCAGTAATAGAAGAGGCCAGTTCCTCTGATGGGATTGAGATGCAGAAGTGAATGAGGAAGGGAAGTGACCTGAGTGAGAGGACAGGTTTGGAAGCAGTTGTATGGAGAATATGGAGTTAAATAAAAGAAATGTCAAGCCAATTTGAAAATTCACCTGAGGTTTGTAGCTCTTAAAAAGATATCTGTGCCATTTATCTTAATATATGAAGATCAGGGTAATAATAGTTATTTATTGAACTCATGAGGGAGTTCTTACCATGTGTCATAACAGCTTTATAGTACAAAGGAGGTATTATTATACTCATTTATAGAGATAAAACTGAGACATACAGGTCAATAGAGAGAGAGAGAGAGAGAGATAAGACCACCAGCTGCTAAGTGGCAGAACCAGGCTTTGAACCCAGGCAGTCTGATTGGATAGCACTGTACCTGCTCTTCCTGGCATACTATACTGCCTAAGGAAAGTTGGCCTGATGGAACATCGAGATAGGCAGGGTGCGTGGGATAGGTGACGTGGCAAGAGAACTGGAGGTGCTGATAGGTGTTGCAATGTGTGTTCTGTGTGTTGTGATGTTGACTTTGAGTTCAGATGAAGTATGAAAGGAAGTCAAAGTGTGGAGGCTGATAGAGAGGGATTTGAGGGTTTGGAGGTCAAACAAGTAGTTTAGGTGGAATTAGGTGAAATGAAAAATGAAAGGCTTATGATTAAAGAGGAATGGGTTATTTGAGGTATAGCATTTCTTGAGGAATCTCAAGGCCACCCTGTAGTCAAAGAAATGAATGGCTGAAGGAGAATAAGGGAGGTCTTTGGAGAAGAGAAGGCTGGGGGATAGGAGATCTGGACCAAAGGTGTGGGTGTTACTGCTTCAGGGATGTTTTTCCTGTTTGCAGTATTATTTTTATTAATTTGTTGCTGTCTAAATAGTTTCTCTTTTAATTGTCTTAAATAATTTAGCCCTTTTGATCCTAAAAAATTGTAATATTAATATGTCTCTTATTCTATAAATTATTCCTATTTGATGTTTTAATCTCTCCATAAGATACTTTGAGGCTTTTTCACTATTAATTTTTAGTTTCTTAGCTTGAGGAGTTTTAGCTTAATCATGACTAAGTCAGTCAAAATGAATATTAAGATACATGGATATGTTTTACTGCCTTTACAATTTAAACTCTAAAACAATGATGTAAAATTAGGCGAGGTAGTTTTTTTAAGGAGGAAAAAGTAGAATGGAGCAAGTGTTCACTGAACTTTTAAAAAATAAAGTTTTTGTTCTAGAATAGTTTTACATTCGCAGAAAAGTTGCAAGGATGACACAGAGGGTTCCCATATACCCTACATCCAGTTTCCCCTATTGTTAGCCTCTTAGGTTACTATGGCACAGTAAGTAAACTTTTTCCCATGTTTTAATTGGGTTATTATTGAGTTTTAAGAATTCTATGTATATCTTATCATATATGTATGCTGTAAATATTTTCTCCCACTGTGTGGTTGTCTTTTCATTCTCCTAACAGAGGAGCAAATTTTTAATTTTAGTGAAGTCCAACTGATCAGTCTTTCTGGCATGGATTATGCTTTTGGTGTTGTATCTAAAATATTATTACAAAACCCAAGATCATACAGATTTTTTCCATGTTTTCTTCTGGAAATTTTATAGTTTTGCATTTTACATTTAGGTCTATGATCCATTTTGAGTTAATTTTTGTGTGTGGTATAAGGTCTCTCCTAAGTTCATTTTTCTACATATGTATATACAATTTTGCACAGTTTGTTGAAAAGACATTCTTTCTCCATGGAATAACTTTTACAAGCCTTTGTCAAAAATCAGTTGAGTAGTATATTTGTGCGGGTTTATTTCTCAGCTCTCTACTGATTTGTTTATTCTTTCACCAATGCTATGCTGTCTTGATTACTGTAGCTTTGTAGTAAGTCTTGGAAAATGGGTGGTATGAGTCCTCCAACTTTATTCTTTTTCAGCATTGTGTTGGCCATTGTAGGCCCTTTGCCTCTCCATGTAAATCTTAGGGGGACATTCACTGAATTTTAAAAACTACAAACTGAAATTAAAATGGTTACTCCTCAGAGATGCAGCATAAATGGAATGTTTCTTTAATTCTTTTTTCAGATGGTTCTTTGAAGCTCTGAAGTATCCTAAGTTTTCCAAAGCTAATGTCATCAATGGAATACTCATGACGGTGGTGTTCTTCATCGTGCGGATTGTCTCAATACCTCCTTTGTATAGCTTCATATATTCTGTGTATGGAACAGAACCCTACAGAAGGCTTGGATTATTAATCCAATGTTCCTGGATCTCCTCCTGTCTTGTTTTGGATGTGATGAATGTCATGTGGATGATCAAAATTTCAAAAGGATGCATCAAAGTCATCTCTCTCATCAGACAAGATAAAGATAAAAATAGTCTTCAGAATGGAAAACTTGACTAAGGGTGTGCTATTGATAAGCAAACTTCATTACTACCCATCATTTTATCTACTGATAGGATGAATTCTTGGCATGTTTTTGTGCTTCTTTATTAATTATAACTGTTATTCAGGGTTTCAGTGTCTTGTTTTTTTTTTACCTTTAGAAAAGAGAAACTAAAATTTAGTTTTCATTCTAAGATATCTTTTCTGCTTTTCTTCTGCATTATTTATAAGCATGGATAAAATCTTAAAGGTTTGAATAAAAATTATAAATATAGTAGTGAATCTTTCCAGAAATCTCTTAACTTGCATTGGTATTTTTCTCTGTAGCAAGAGGACTATGATAATTTGGTGCACTTGGTTTTATGTCACCAATTTTGCTGGGAGAATGGGAACTGCTTTTAAATCTGTAAATAGCTCTTAACATTTGTTGTCAAGCACTCTTTTCTTCCTTTGGCTGCCAACACCTGTGTCAGGTTTAATTTCTAAATTGTTGACATGTTCTTTTTCTTAGGCTATGCAAGAGTGATATATTTTTCATTTCCAATATGCAATCATCATCTACTAATGATGAAATATTTTACCACTTAGGGAATATTTCATTAGTTAGGCATGGAAAGTACTTACTTCATTTTGATATTTTTCAGATGTCACTTTCTTATTTCTATTTTTAGCATTTTATCAAATTACTGCATTTTTATGTTATAGTAAGGCTTCAGACAGATCTTATATACCTCCTTAAGAGATGAATTTCTTCTAAAAATGCATGTTGATAGATGACTATTTAGAGCCTATGGCTAATAGGAAGAATCATTAAGAAAAGAGCTTTAACACTATTGTCCCTGTCTGCTTCCCTTGCAATTTTCTGTGAAAAGTTTATTATTTCTATTTGCAAAATCTATGAGTTCAGAACCCAACATCATCAGTTCCAAAGTCTTATGCAATATGTATTTATTGTGCTCCTAAAATAGGCCTCTTCTTGATGAGATCTAAACTATTATTACAAAAAAAATCAGTATTCATATTTTACTCACAATTTACACCCATGCTTGCTTAGTCAGCATTTTGAGTGCTTTGCATTTCTATCTTTCTTAAAGGACAGGAAGAAAATAAGAGAATTTAATCCAAGTATTCTAATTGTCAGAATTATTGCCTGATTATGTGAAGATACATGACTGGTGATGTGTGTGTGTGTGTGTGTGTGTGTGTGTGTGTGTGTGTGTGTGCGCGCGCGCGCGCGCGTGCGTGCGCGCTTTTACTTTCATTCTTGCAATCCAAATATAAACTTATATATTTATCTATTATTGCCTTTATTTATTTTTTCAAGTACTTGACTTTAATGATTGTTCTTACCTAAGGAAAAAAGAAATTTAATTCAACTGGTGGTGAATACTTGAACTTAATTGAACCCAAGTCAAAAGGTCTAATCCATTCAATTTCTCAGTTTGAAGGAGAATGTTTGACTCACTTTCAATGTTCATGCTATATTGATGAACGAAGGCTAGCTAAATATAATCAGGACTTTTGATTTGATTTGTTTTGGTTATCCAGTGCAGAAAGAGACTGATGAGTTTTAGAACATTTAAAGAAGGGAATTGAAATCTCAATCAATAACTAACTGATAAAATGAGATTGCTTGGCTTACACTAGGCACATTTATTTTTGAAAGAATTAAAGTAATGTAAAATAGTTATTTGTTTTCAAAAGTTAATATTACATTGATAATTTGTTACTAAATTTAGTGCTGTCCATATCATAGACACTTAAATATATATTGGTTGTCTAGAGGGGATAGGAAAGCAAGTGATTTTATCTTGTTCTTGCTCTTTTGCAAGAAAAGTGGCTTTTTAAAAAAGGAAAACATTTATATTATAAAACTATTTTGGAAATTCATTCATTTGAAAGAATAAAAACCTTGAAATAATATTTTTGACTCTGGATATTTCTATATTTCTGAACACAGATTTTAAACCCACCATCAAAATGAAGATGATATAAAGCTATAATATCAGTAAGTCTCCATGTAGCAGTTTCAGTTTTTATAGTTATTGTTTCATGCTTAAAACTTCCTTTTTTCTTTCACTAACATTACCTTTCATTGGTATAGCTGCTACTAAATGAGTATATTTAAAATATTAAAGTTCTGAACTAAGCTTTTTTTATTCCCTTAGCAATGTGAACCTTGTGCTAGCTGCATGACAGTTAATTCACCATCCAGATTCAATATCCAAAAGTGGGTTCTATATATTTCCTCATACAACAGACATAAAATGGAAATGCTACTACAAACTGCCATGCTACTTTAGGTCTGACCTTTACAGGAGATAAACTTTGCTGTTCTGTGATTGTATCCACCTACCTAAAATACATATAAGGACAGAACATATCATTTATTAAACGATGAATTTTTCATTTATTAAATGACAAACTTTTGCTAGACATTTTAGATATTAAGTATTTTGACTACATGGATTAATTTAAATGATTCTCTTAGGCATTCTGATATTTAACAACTCTATTAAAATATTTATAGAAAATAAAAGCAAATTGGTATAAATTTTTAAGCAATTCTATTTTTGTAGAAAAGATTAGTGACAACCTGTAATTATAAAGATGTTCTTTGAATGTGTAGTATTCTAGAAAATAAAAGTTCTTGTGAAACTTAAAAATGAATGAAAATCAGCTTATAGCATGCAAGATTGTAGATCCTGCATTGAATTTTTATTTGTAAGAATGTAAAAATTATCAGTTTTAGTTTATAGAGTTTGCATTCTTGTGTCTAAAATCTTTTTAAGGATTATTTGCATTTATTTAAGACTCAAAATGGAGTTATATGAGTACAAAGAAATTAACTCCTGCTTAAATTATGTTTTGATACCCTGTAGTAAGTTGAAATTAAATTTTTATTCCAACTGTTTGATTTCGTTATTTCATGGACTAACCCTACATTAAGAAAAACAATGTTATGTTGTTACCATCCCTAACAGTGACTCTGATATATTATGGATGACCTAGGACCGTCTTAAAGGTCTAATTTAAAAAACTGTCTAGTTTATAGGTATTTGAATCAAATTCTTTTCTAAATTTCAATAATTTGACTCCAATCAAATTGTGACTAAAGTGTCAGTTTTTAAATTGTATACTTTCTCTGAGGCACACTGGGCCTTCGGAGAACAGTCCTTTACTGGTGTGAAGAGTCAGCTTTACTGTGGGTTGCACCATGTGTTATCATGCATTCGGAAACATTCTTATGTAGCTATAGAGGGGAAGGTATTGTGCATGTTTCTGTGTCATTTTTAAGCGAAATAAACATTCAAAAGATGCTATTCAATATTTGAACAAATTTCTGTTTCTAAGCCGCTCTTAACTCCAAAATGTAAGTGTGCATTTGAATCGGCTTTAAGTGGTTTAGTCTGTTAGGTGAAATTGAAAAGTCCACAAATTTGTTAATATCATTGATAATACTTCATCGAAGTTTCTGTATTTGTATATGTTTTGGGTTCCAAAAGAAGGAAACTTGTATAATTTTATCAGAAGACTGTCACAGTGTTTCTTTTCTTTTCTTTTTTTTTCATGTATTCTATTTTATTTTTTTATTTCAGCATATTATGGGGGTACAAAAGTTTAAGTTATGTATATTGCTGATGCCTCCCCTACCCCCTACCCCCACCCCCGAGTCAGAGCTTCAAGGGTGTCCATTCCCCAGATAGTGTGCGTCGGTGTTTCTTAACAAGTACTGAGCCAGCATAGCAACAATGCTGAGCAAGTACTGAGCCAGCATACCCTTCCTGCATCTCCGAGTGCACGCACCTTCCCAGCCTTAAATACAGCTGGCTGATGGCAAACACAAGAAAGCTACTGAAAGTGAGTTCTGATGCAAAACACATGGATGTGTGTGGGAACAGCGAAGCGCTAGCAGGACTAGGAGTTAGAGGAGACACTGAGACTGCTTTCCCCCCGATAAGAGCCGTGACAATCCTCCCTTGATCTAGAAATTTTCTCACTGAATCCTTCCGGACCTTCCATCTCTTCATTCTGTTACCCCAAAGACTTGATCAGCACCTCCCTCCCTTATGCCAACATCTTTCTATGTCAACTTTTGAGAACTTCTTCTCTATCTGTAAGCTTCCCAGTCTCTTGTGGCAAATTTAAAAGTTTACAAATCGGTTCTCTAATTGAAAAGAGCATTGTAGTAAATGTAAGTAGAGCTCAAACTGTAATTTATTAAGAGGCTACAGGAAGCCATTCAGCATTTAATAATACCTGTTTACAACAGGAGGCAAAGCTAATAATGTTACAGTTTTATTAAGAGACATCTGTAATCTCTTAAACTGGTTTAGCAATAGGAGCTTTATAACTAACGTGTTTCAGCTGGGGATTTATTGTAGGCGTGTAAATTACCTAAGTGTTATTTTAGGACCCCATGACAGGAGCTGGGAGGAACTGAGGTAATTCTTTGGTATGAGAGGGGGTGTTGGCTTGTGGCAGAATTATTTTCAGAGTCGTGCTCTTTAATAGGGCAAACTTTGCTATGGTAATGTTTCTTTAAAAACAAACTTACCAGCAAATGGGATACCTGATGTTTTCCAAAGTACAACACCCAAGGACTTAAGCCTTACCCCTTTCCAGGCTAGACTTCACACAGCCTCTGCTTGCTTTGATAATGTCAGACCTCTATTAGAAGATATTTGGGATAGCAGTGAAGAATTGAAGGCAGTTCCTAAAGACTGGTTTGTTTGCGTTGAAAATGTTTACACTTCTTCTGAGCAGCAGACAGTTTTTATATCAGGCCCTGTATAAAAAACCAAAAACAATGAAAAATATTTCTAAATCTCAAAGATTTATAAGTACAATACCTCTGGCTGAAAACTCGTTAAACATCCTCTGTATATTTTTTTCTATCTCTGTATAATTCTTTCTGTAATTAGGTGTACATTAGAGTTGTTTGCTACTTCTTGGTTAATGAAGCCTAAAGATATAGCAGTACATAAAATGTGCTATTTATTTTTCTGTTTCTTGCTTGGTTTGTTTCTTGTATGATTATGTCTACTTTTTACTTAAGGAATTTTGTGTGGGTAATACTCTTAAGTTGTAACTTAGGATAAGTTATGACATTTTTTTTGGTAGCTATAATTTATAATAACATTTAGACATATTTTATTTGAAAAAGCTACTTGAAAACTGCAGCAAATGTCATAGCTATAGTGATATATATACAGTTTTTCCTGAGAATATATAATATTTAATTGTCATAAAGATTTTTGGAAGTCTTTCAAAATACACTTAACATTTTGAGAACATATCTTCTAATTTATTTCTGTAAGGCTGAAGAACTTTTATTTATAAAATGTAAGATTATATAATTTATAAATCAGTGTTACTAGGACTCATCAGTAATTAAAATGGCAATTTAATGTTCTTTATTTTGGTTCCTGGTTGAGCTTCATTTGGAAGGATAATAAATGTCTAAGTGTTTCATTAAAATTTTGAAGTGTTTGTATACTGTGTGCCATTTTAAGGTATATGCAAGTTCTAAGCAATAATCTGCATGTTATACAAGGTTGGCATAGTTTGTCATGACAATTTTACTTAATGTTAATTTTAAGAATGATAAAATCAACATTCTGTAAATCTCTTATCTCTCCCCCTACCCCCAGGATAACCATGGGATTTTCTTGTGCTAGAACACTACTATAATGTGGTGCAAAGCTTTGTATTTTGTGGGAAAAATTAATAAAAATCATAATTATTTAGTGCAAAAGTTTGTAAGATGTTTACTTTAATAGTTGTTAATGTATAGATTGATGATAAAATTACTTTCCTCAAATCATCTCTTCTAGCACCTGAATTCTAAAGGTAAGATTTTATTCCTCAAGATGCTTGTAGAACTTGTTTACTTCCTTCCCTTGACTTCTCCGCGCTGAGGTCTGGTAGCAAACCAGGAGTTGCAAACGCTGTAGTCATGATTGTTAATGGAAGGAATGGTGCTATCTAATCGATAGGCCCTTTTAGATTAAAACCTTGGCAGTTATGTTTTTAATCTTCTTACCTTTGTCCCTCAGGCCTCTCGTGGCCTCTAGTATCTTTTGCCAAATGTCTTGGCTGGAATTCCTACCTTCTAAAATTGCCTGTGGTCTGAATCTTGCATCTTGATCTGAGAATATCCAGTAGAACAGAAAGCAGAGCACTAAATGAGTAGAATACTGAAGTGGTTTGGCCTTTGGAGAATATCATGAGTCATGCTTCAGAACATGCCTAAAATGTTGTGTTAAGACTGGCAAAGGAACAGCTGAATTTCAAAATGAAAATAGCAGTCCCAGCTGTCAGTGGAGATGGGCCACAGGTGAAATCACAAGTATTCAGAACCGCTGGAAGCAAGTGTAAATGGGGTCTCTCTCCCACTCCTCAGGCCGTCTCAAACATGACTCACCCTCCATGCTTCTATTTTCTAGTCTTTTTCAAAGTCTGCTTACTGCTTCCTCTTCCCTGTGATGGTCCTTAAGCATGCACAAAGTAGATTTGGTAAATGTGTAACTTCTCCCCATGCTAGTAACTGATAATCTGACAGATATTCCTGGGTGTCCCTGCAAATTGGTCTCTAAGGACTGTGCACACCACCCTCTGCTTGAGTAGCTGTGCCCATTGCCATTTTTGGCATAGTCCTCCGAGGTCCTCCCTGCCAGTGCCAGACAGTCTCTTCCTCTTTCCATCTACCTTCGGCTAAATTTGGTTACCACATCTAACCTTGTTGTTTTATCAGATTATGGATATAGCAGCAGAAATTACCTGAGCAGAAGTTTCAAAAGGGACTTGTACAGAGGAATGAAAGGTAATGTGGATGATGGGCTGCATTTCTATCAAGAATGAAGACCAAAGATAGAAATTTGGACAGAATGACACAAAAGGAAGGAGGAAAGGACTTCAGAGAACAGGAAAGATAAGAAGATGCTGTGTATATACACGTTGCATTTTAGGTGACAAGAACTGATCAAGAAAAATGGATATAGAAAAATTCTTTTACATGGTCTCAGGGCATAAGAATTTTTATGACTTTTCTTAAAGCTAGGCGTGGTGATGAATGCTGGTGGTCCTAGCTACTCTGGAGGCTGAGGCAGGAGGATCGCTTGAGCCTAGGAGTTCAAGGCCAGCCTGGGCAACATAGTGAGACCTTGTCTCTAAAAAACCAAAAGTTTAATGGATTTTCTGTATTAAAATACAATATGCACATAATCATTATATATGCTTCTCTGTGTAGCTATGTGGGTGTGTGTAAATACGTATATACACACACCTATCTACATACACGTGCACACACACCTGTGAGGGACATGATCTGATTTAGAATTTCAAAATTATTTGTATCTGAGAAGGAGCGTAGCTTCCCAGTGTTCTCCCCGCCCTGCCAGCAATCAGATGCCTCCATGCAGAGGCAGCTTTGGTGGAACCGTGGTCCCGATGGGGTGTCTGAGCTCGCAGGAGAGCCCGCGTCCTGATCTGGTGTAGGCACCAAAAACCAAACTATGCCCAACAGTTAAGCTTCCTGGAATGATCACGGTTACCAAGCAGGCTCACCTTGAGAGGTTTTAGAAGACGAAATGAGCAGTTTCTAAAGTATACTGTGTTGTGGACAGGAAGGATGTATGAGTGGATGAGACACAAGGGGGTAGGATTTTGTTTGAACTGTAAATTGGAAAAGAGCAATTTGGCAAGAGTGAGGTGCCTAAAAGCTTACAGTAACCACGAAGAAGTATCTTAATCTCTGAGTCTTAGTTTTGTTATCTGTAAAATAGTGTTTGAAGTGTCTCTGACATTCCTTCCAACTCTCCCATCCTATTAGCGAGCGCTTTAATTTGAAACGAGGTGATTAGGAAGGAACAAGTGTAGCTTTGAAGGCTTAGTAATATGATTTAAATGGCATTGGAGGGAGATTCTCAGTGTCAAATTAGATGAATGAGAGTATTGAAGTAGGTTAAGTGACGAAGAACTGGCTAAGGACCTACAAAGTGGTTAAGCCCAATGGTTGGCCTGAGATAAGGAAGATTTTTAAAAAAGGCTGGCCCTGATAAATGCTGCACAGAGGCAGGGAAAAGAATTTAGAAAAACGGAACCTAACTCACGACGAAGGCTATGGAACTGAGAGGAGATAGCTGCCACGGGGTGGTGACGTAGGACTCAGTGGGAGGTTGGCGAGCAGGCTGGTGGCAGCTCTTACGGGGATCCTGTAGATGTCAAGGTCATTTGCCATGAACAAGGAAGAGAAGACACGGTAGTTAGACGAGCAGAGTGGAGCCCGTGACAGACTTTTAACATAATGGCAGTGTTGTGCAGAATTGAATCTGGGAGAAAGAAAACTCTCTCCAAGTGCCACACTGTTGTGGTTTTAATTGCTTTTCTGATTTCTGATCCACTGTCTTGCCTTGACCCCTCATATCTGTGTAGTCCAGGTTCTTGACTGGCCACTGACCCATGGTTTCCTCACAGTGCTTTCAGGTTCCTTGCCCTGTCCCCATGGCTCATGGCTCCCCATGGGGTCAGCCCAGCTCTCTCAAGTAAGGGAATCTGGGAAAGACCTAGAGATGATCGTAAGAGGTCCGAAGAATAAGGCCCTTCTCTGGAGTTTCAGGCTGCCGGTCCAGTAGCTAGAGGCTACTGTGGGTCGAGGAAAGCCCAGCCTTGCAGTGGGATTGGCTCCCCAGGCAGGGTGGTCTTTGGATGGTGAGAGAAGGGGCAGAAGTTCAAAGGTGGACCAGAAGAAGCTGCATCTACTGAGGCAGGGGTGGAGGCTGCAAGGACCATGTTAGGTTTCCAGTTTTGGTTTATGAATTGTTAAGAGGGGAAATGGAGAGGCACTTTTAAAACATTCCCTCTTGGACTATCATACAGGTTTCTATTTGGTCTCTCTGACTCCGCAGTCTCCCCTCTCCACACATGCTACTGATGGAATCATCATTTCAGAATGCATCTTTAATTTTTGTCAGTCCTCAAAACTTCCAGTACTCTGCTCCCAAGTCTAAATTCCTTAAACCGAATCTAGGGTTCTTGATGACATATATAACCCTATGCTATCTACTCAACCTCACCATCCACCTGAAAGTTCTCCCAGAGGGCAGCACTGTCTACCTCTTGCTCATCCAGCCTGGGCACTTGCATTTGCTGTCCTCTGGCCCAGAGGCCTTTCCTGTTACTGATCCGCATCCTACTCATCCTCAAGGCTATACAGTAAGGGAATTGGCTCTTTTTTCTTTTTTCCAACTAAAAACAAAACAGAAGAATGTTCAGGTAGAGCTGAGAAGAGTAAGTTCATTACTTTAACATTTATTGAGCACTTGCTAGATTGTCAGGTGAGTTCCTGGAACAAGCAGGATAAATAAACTGATTCTTAATTGGCAGCCTGGATCTGCAAGCTTCCTGTCCTGAGTGAGCAAGGGCCACAGCTCAGTGTGTGTCCTCTCAGCCCAGAGGCCCCCTGCCCCACTGACTGGAGCAAGTAGTGGGCATGCAGCCCTCTGCAGGCTTCAGCACAGACTTTGATATTCTGAATAACTTGGTGCACAGACTTTTCATCTGGGAATCTAGAAACCTGGATCCCACTTCTGTCTCCACTACCCACTGGTAACCATTTTGGGCAAGTGCTTTTACCTTGCTGGCATTTGTTTTTTTCCATTGGTAAAGTGAGGAGCTGAACTGGATGAACTGAAGGCCCCTTTTCTTTCCAATTCCATCATTCTATGACTATGGTGATTAGAATTGAGGTTAGGGTACAGGCCAGGGCATGGCACTTGCATCAGACAGCAATTCCAGAAGACTGGTTTCATTTGTGTATGTTTTTGGAGGTGGCCTAAGTCCTAACTTTGGTTGTGACTGTACGCCCTTGAGTGAGGCCACTTGTTTATGACTCCATCTGCCTCATTATAAGAGGAGATGGTATCACTTACAATCAATAGACCTAGCCAAAAAGTCTGAGTATAATATTTGCTGAGTGCTTCAACATTCTTAGGGGAAAGAGATAAAGTTTTAATGATGCACTTTCCCACTCGACTTGCTGCCAAGTTGAATTTTTTAATATTCTTACTAGTGTTAACCTCTGAAAGATGTAAACATCTTAATCATGGTATCCAAACATAAAACCCATTTTCTTTCCCACAATTAAATATAATTACCAGACAGGAAAAAATAGATAATTAGTGAAAATGTAAATAATAAGTTATTTATTCCTCTTTCACCAAAACAAAAAATTTGAATCCTCCAATTATCTTGAGAAGCAAGTCTGTCACTAATGGGTCAATTACCTTGGCTGACTGAGTTCTGGGACTTTCCATAAGATCAGGACTTTCTGTAAGATTTCTGTGTTCTTAGTGACCCTAAATGTAGGCTTCTGGGGTTATTTGGTAGGTTTTGTGGAGAGTCAAGGCCAGGATGAATCAGGATGGGAGAATTATTATTACAATGTTTATTGTCTGTGACTTGGGTGGTATACTTGTTTTCTGCAACTTTATTGATCTTAAGCTGGTGATGAAATTATGCATAGGAGATCCATTCCTGATTTTTATAATCAGTAGATGTACTCCCTAAGATACTATATCATAAAGGAAAGTGACATAAGAAACAAATGCATTGTTCTAGGGAAAAATGTAGATGATTCCTTAGCATTATAATAAGCAGCTAACTAAGATTTATGTTCTAAAGAATGGAGTGGAGAAAATAAATATAACAGCACATTAATCTTTTTCTTTAAAAATGACTACTCTAAATGAAAACTTTTATAACACTGGACCATTATTTTTTTTTTAAAAAAAGGGATCTAAGCTGTTTGTTTAGAAAGTGAAGCCAGAAATCTACACTCCATTGTCCATTCCTTTTGTGACTTTCCAACCATTAGCTTCAAGCCTTACATATTCTTACCCTGGATCAAACCGTTTTCTATGCTTCACCCAGGCTGCAGAGACCTTCTGGAAAATCATTCATCCCTGTGTATTGGGGCCACCCAAATTCAAGTTCTCAGTCATTCACTTACAAAACATTAATTGGGCCAGTGCAGTGCCTCAGGCTTGTAATTCCAGTACTTTGGGAGGCCAAGGTGGGAGGACTGCTTAAGGCCAGGAGTGTGAGATCAGCCTGGGCAACATAGGAAGACCCTGTATCTATAAAACATTTTTTTAAATATTAGCTGGGCATGGCGGCAAAGCCTGTAGTCCCAGCTGAGGCAGGAGGATCACTTGAGGCCAAGAGTTCAAGGCTGCAGTGAGCTGTGATTGCACCACTGCATTCCAGCCTGAGCCACAGAGTGAGACCCCATCTGTTAAAAAAAAAAAAAAAAAACAAACCCAAAACAAAAACACATTAATCATCTAGATACCAAGCAAGGCAGAGGGTATAAATGGCAAACAAAACTGTCAGGGTGCTTGCCCACAGGGAGCTTAGCATCTGGAAAGGAATAGAGGTTGCAACGGACTAAATGTTTATGTCCCCCCCAAATTCATATGTTGAAATCCTAACCCCCAAGGTGATGGTATTAGGAGGTTGGGCTTTTAGGAGGTGATTAGGCCATGAGGGCACATTATAAGTGCCTTTATAATAGAGACCTCAGAGAGATCCCTCACCCCTTCTGCCATGCGAGGTTACAGTGAGAAGACAGCTGCCTACAAACCAGGAAGTGGGCCCTCAGCAGCCACCAAATTAACCATAGCCTTGATCTTGAACTTCTCAGCCTCCAGAACTGTGAGAAATAAATTTCTATTGTTTATAAGCACCTACTGTATGGTATTTTGTTATAGCATCCTGCGCGGAGTAAGACAGAGGTAAGGAACAGGAGAAAGTATAACAAGTGACTCTGTAGGGTGTAGGGGGTCTTGGATCCCCAGATCAGGCACAGTGTTTCACATATAGTAAGTTACTAGATAGCAAGTCAATTAAAACATATTTATTCAGTGTATACTAAGTGCCATGCTCTATTTTAGGCCCCGGAGATACATCAGTGAAGGAGTCAGATGAGGAAAACTCTGTGTTCTTAGAACTTACTTTCTAGCAAAGAGAGATGGGCAGTGAACAAGCCTGAAAAGAGAAATAAACATACAAGATATTTCAGACGGTAATAGGGGCCAGGAAAGAAACAGAGGAGAGTGGAGACTGAGGGGCATTTTAGAAAGGCCACTCTGTGGAGGTGGCACTTGCGCTAAGACCAGGAGGGATCTGCAAGTGTTGCAAAGAACATACTGTGCAGAGGAAACAGCAAGTACAGTCCCTGAGGTGGGGACTTCAACGAAAGGGAGGCCAGTGTGATCGGAGCGTGGTCAGTGCAGGGGACGAGAGATGGAAGCTGGGGGAGAGGTAGGGAGGCCGCAGATCTGCTGAGCTGATGGGCCATCGTAAGCTGCTTGGCTTCTTATGCCGAGAATAAGCATTCCGGGTTTTAAGGAGTCCAGGGAAGAAATGGTGTGGGTTTAAATCTAGAGTTTTGAACATCTTTTACCATAATCCACAGGAAGAAACATATTTTATATGGTGACTCAGTACACAAACACATATACATAAACAAAAGTTTCATGAGACAATGTCCTTACCATGAGTGATGCACTTTGAGATTCTCTATTCTCTTTCACTGTAAAAGAAGAAATGCTGGTTGTCACTCACTAAACTGATTTCATAACTCAGCAACGGGTTGCAATTCACTGTTTGTAAAACATTGGCTCAGATTAAAGTTGTGACAGTAAAGGTGAAGAGAAATAGATGGATTCAGGATATATTTTATATGTAGAGTTGATAGTAGTTGTTGATAGAGTTGATAGTAGTTGTTGATAAACTACTTGTGGGAAGGTGAGGGGAAAAAGCCACATAAATGATGATTTTTTATGATTTTAGCTTGAACAAATGGGAGAATGGTGTCCCTAAGATGGGGAACACCAAGGAAGATGCAGGTTTGAAGAGAGGGGTGGAGGAAGAAATCAAGAAATCTCTAAATACTTTAAAAAATTCTGATAATATGTATTCTCATGCATTGAGATTTGTAATATTGCTCACGTTACAAGCCAACTATAAAATTTTTTTATGTAGACTCTAAAAAAATTACAATATTTTTAAATGTTAATTTTATTTTCATCCTAGAATTAAAAGCTGCTTCCTAAAGTAAAAGAGAAAGAAATATGATCCATGGTCTAGCTACATAAAAATAAACATTCTAAGTTGTTTAATGTTTTCTTTTCTATTTTTTTGAGACAGAGTCTTGTTCTGTTGCCCAGGCTAGAGTGCTGTGGTGTCAGTCTAGTTCACAGCAACCTCAAACTCCTGGGCTCAAGTGATTCTCTTGCCCCAGCCCTCTGATTAGCTGGGACTATAGGTGTGTGCCACCATGCCTGGCTAATTTTTCTATTTTTAGTAGAGACAGGGTCTCACTATTGTTCAGGCTGGTCTCAAACTCCTGACCTCAAGCGATCCTCTGGACTCCGCCTCCCAGAGTGCGAGGATTACAAGGATGAGCCACCATGCCCAGCAATGTTTTCTTAATGTAATTTTTTCTATGCATAATTTTGTTGTCATTATATAAGCTTTTATAAAGAGAATTATTTGGGATAGTAGTTGTTAGCACTGTCTTACTCCATTCAGACTGCTGTAACAGAATACCTTAGTCTGGGTAGTTTACAAACAACAGAAATTAATTTCCCACAGTTCTGGAGGCTGTGAAGTCCAAGATTAAGGAGCTGTCAAGATGCAGTGTCTAGTGAAGACTCTCTTCCAGGTTTCATTTCCTGGTTCATATAAGATGTTTTCTCACTGCATCCTCACATGGCAGAAGGGGCTAATGAGCTCCATTGGGCCAATTTGTAAGAGCAATAATCCCATTCATGAGGGCTTCCCCCTCATTACCTCCCAAAGGCCCCATCTCCTAATCCCACCACCTTGGAGGGTAGGATTTCAACATGAGAATTTTGGGGAGGACACAAACATTCAACCATAGCAAGCAGTTTAGAGATGATCAGTGGATCTGGGGACAATGAAAGTCATGATCATGGATGAGTAATGGGTAGCTTAATTTTCTTAGTAATAAAGTGGTTTTAATAGAAAATCCAATAATTTAGTCCAATGTTTTTCATATTTTAAAAATCCATACAAATGATCACATGGTAATTTGCAACCAGTTTTGGATATGTGCCCAAATTTGGACATTTACACACCATACACACTCCTTCAACATCCACCATCACCCCCACCAAGTATCATGGAGACAGATTTTTTTTTTCATTTTTCTGATATAAAATAGTCATTAAGTATGTACATGTGCCCTTTCTGGGCCCCTTCACTCCCCTTCTGATGCCTCATTTTGAAGCTACATATTTCCCAACCTACTCCATGACCCCATTCCTTGATGACTAGTGATTTCATCATACCCGGTTGGCCTTTATATACAGAAAAGACTCTTAGATACGGTGTCTGTAGTAATCTGAAATCCACAGAAACATTTTCTCTTTTTATATTTCAATGCTTATCGGGCACTTGATGTGGAGCATTATTGTAGGCTCTATGTAAACAAATACAAGGGAGAACATGGTGTCTGCCTTCAAGGAGCTTATAATCTAGTCTTGTTGCCAAGGAATTTTTAAACAATAACTTTTTTATTTTAGAGCAGTTTTAAATTTATAGAAAAATTGTGAAGATAATACAGAGTGTCCGTATATCCCTAATTTGCTTTCTTCTTTTATTAATATCTTACATTAGCATGGTGCATAATTTTATGGTGTAATCATGCTATTTATAGAATTTTGAATTCTGACCTTTTCACTTTACAATGTGTCATAAGCACTGTTTCCACTTAAAATGAATATGAATGCTGGCCAGATACTCTGGATATTATCTGTGTCAGCCATCTCATTTTTCAGATGAGGAAACTGAGGCACAGAGAGACCTTCAGTGTTTTGCCTAAAACCAGAATATGGAGTAAAACCATACTTGCAGGCAGTTTTCCTGGGCCCTTGAGTGTCACATTGCTGCTCCCCATTTACCAGAGAGAAGACAGGAGGTTGTAGGGAGGGGTTTTACTTCATGCAACCAGCCAATGTTTACTGAGTACCGCTGAGTACCAGTGATTGTCTGGTGCTGGGGAAACAGCAAGCACCCTGGTCCGTCCCTACCCTCAAGGATCTTACATTGTAAATGTCAGTGAGTTGAGATCACAGAATGAAAGGACATTGAGTTTCTGCTTTACTTTGCTGAGGTGTCAAGGACAGAGTGTACTGGAGTACGGAAGCCAAATATAATTTCAGAAGGTTGGTGAGGTAGCCTGACTACATTACTTTACATGGCAAAAAGGATTTTACAGATGTGATTAAGGATCTTGATTATATTGGATTACCCAGGTTGGCCCAACGTAATCAGGAGAGTCTTTATTGGGGCCAGAGGGAGGCAGGCAGGTCAGACGAGTTGTGGCTGAGATGCAGCTGGCAGTGGGATGCGATCACAGGCCAGAGCAGGCGTGTGGGCAGCCTCCATGGCAGGAAAAGGCAAGAGACAGACTCTCTTCTAGAGCTTCCAGGAGGAAGGCAGCCTGGCCAACACTTTGATTTTGGCTTAGTAAGACCCATTCTGGACTTCTGACCTCCAGAACTATGTTTTAAGCCACTGAATTTGTAGTAATTTTTTATAGCAACAATAGGAAACTGGAGATCTGGCTATGTAGAGACTACTTTTTATGAAAAGAAAGAAGTGATATTTAGATATTGTGGGACTCGAGAATGTCATCTTTGCTTTGTCTAATCCAATAGCTTCATTTTTTTAAGTTGAAAATGATGAGAAAGAAAGTATCTGTGGAACATTTCTTTATTCAAACTGATCATATTATTTTTAATTTGAAATTAGGTGTGTAGCAGCATGATTCATAATAGCCTCAAACTGGAAACAGCCCAAATGCCATCAATAATAGGGTGGAAAAACAAATGTTTATATGTTACTGCAAAACTACACAATGAGAATGTATGGACTACAATTACAACCAAGTAATTCATATGGATGAATCACCTGAGCTCATGTTATTATTGCTAGAAAGAAATCGGATACAAAAGAGTTAATACCATACTATCTCACTTACATAAAGTTCAGAAATAGGCAAAACTAATCTATAATGTTAAAAGTTACCTTGGAGAGGGCTCGGGGGCTGGGTGAGGACTGGGAGGAGATGGAACAGAGGCTTCTGGGATGCTGGCAATGCGCTGTTTCTCCATCTCTGCACTGGTTATGAGTGAGTTCACTTTGTGAAAATTCATATTGTTAAGTAGGTAGCAAGGAATTCTGGGTCTCCTAGGGATGAAAGTGGGTGTCCTTGTGGTTCAACCCTGCAGGGGGCTTTCAGAGAAGTGCATGGGAGATCCGCATGCGCAGTAAGACTCGGGTCATCCTAACTCCCAACTGTCCAAAGTGGTTCCATGATGACATCTGAACCATGGGGAGGTCCCTGTCCGGACACTGTAAAACAAGACCCAGACCATAACCAAGCTCTCTTTTCGTTGCCACGGTGAATCTGGTCATCATCTGTGGCATATGAATCTTGCTGTAAACCTATACCTTGCTCTTGCTTTATAATCCTATCTTCCTCTTCTCTATAAATCCCATTTTCATGCTTGCCGTACTTTGGTGTATCTGGTCATCCTTCGGCCATGAGTGCACCAGGAACCAACATTTCAGACTGTGAGCCGACAATGTGGTTTTACAAACTTCTTCATGTTACATGTCAATAAAAAGATTACTTGAAATGAAACTATATGGATGTGTGTAGTTCCAATGGTTATTGTAACAGTAGCTTGATCTAAAGAATATGAACTTTTGGAGAGAGCAATGAGCAGAAATCCCCTGCTGGGCTCTTCCCGGATCCATTGCCCTAAAGGACAGCCAACAACCCTCCCTGGCTTTAGCATATTATTTAGCATAATAGTTTGGGGCTATTATGAATCATGCTGCTACCTATATAATTTCAAATCAAAAGCAATATGATGGGTTTGAATAGGGAATTTTGCCCTAAAACATATGTGAAGCATTTGCTTTATGTTCTACTTATTAACCTCACTCCTCCCAGGACACATTATTTTCAAGCTGGTGTTTTAAAACATTATTTATTGTGGATAAGTAATTTAGGCTAGAAAGAAAGTATTTAATAAGCTAAGGATAAATAACAATTGCCTAATTATGATTCTGTGGAAGAACAAGGCTTTCTGGTGTGTTTGGAATTGTGTCTACTAGAGGCACCCTTTATTTTAAGCAGGCTGCTTGTGGAAAGCTAAGCCGAAAGTCTGAGTAATGACACCCTTCACGCTAAATATTGTGGTGGGATAATTTGTACAAAGCTGATGAGTTCATTTACAGAGTGTTGATCAATTTGTATATTACTCTCGAGATTAAATGGTTTATATAATAAACATTTAAGTAAAAAACATTCTACAGTTTAAATGAAAAAATAGGATTTCCTATAACAAATATTTTTATAAGCTGTGTAACCCTCACATAATTTTTGATTTCCTGGAAATAAACAAAAAATGTGTAATTAATAGTTGAGTGTCTTGGGGAACTTCTTGCTCTTCAGAAAACATTCAAGTGAACTTTAATTAAATTTAAATAAGTTTTTTACCCTTCCAGGCTAGTGCTCTTTGTTTATTGTAGTTTTGGAGGTCACTGGGGTGTGAGCACTTCTAACATCTATTATCTTTGCTAAGAAGGATAAGAGCCCACACAGTACTTAGAATTCCTGAACTACTTATACCAACAAGATTATTTCTGCACAAGGTTCATTACCAAATATCACTGTGACCTTTAGTCTTTCTGTAAGTTTACCTAAGGCTGAAAAAAATTTTGGAAGATTGCTTATAATTTTACTTACAACTTTAAGGGGACCCAAATTATAAAGTTAAATATTGACTTAATACAGTTTTATTTTTGACAACTTATTTCCTACTGAAACAAAATGAATGAAAGTTAGTGCTCAACTCTGATGGAGAATATTAACAACAACAACAATAGTAACAAACAACAGAATCACCTTACAAACATAAACAAAGGAAAGTAATGTATAAAAACTGCAGTGTTATCTGGGTAGCTAGTAAAAAGAAAATAATGCCCTTATCTTTAGGTTGCAGCTGATAGTATTTTTAGGTCAAATTAATTAGTAGGATAATTTCATATACTACTTTAATCCATACTAGTACTTAGGTTAAGAAATTGGGAGGAATTTTGTGACAATAATATGAGATATTACAGAACAAATGAAATAAAAGAGGACACCATGGATTACATAAAATTTTTAAATTTTAATTTAAAAAATATTTTTCTTATCATCTTATTTATAAAGTCTTAAAATATTTATTTATGGATAATCTAATGTAAGAGTTTTCAAAATAAGATTGTCTCCTTCCTTCCTGCCTTGCATCTTTCCTGTCCTTCAGCAGTGAGTAAGATGTAGTACTAGACTCACAGGGCTTCTCAGTGGGCATCCAAGATTTCATTGAAATGCAGATTATCAGTCAGTAGGTCTGTGATGGATCCTGGAAATCTGTGTTTCTAATATGCTTCCAGGTGATGCCAATGCTGTTGTACCTTGGACCATTCTCTGTTTGAATAGCAATGATTGAGAATAGTCCCTCCTCCAAGAGTTCATAGTCTAGTTACAGCCACTTCCATTCTCCACTGTAGTTCAAAAAGTTTGAGCTTATTTTTCAGATAATGTGTACAACCCAGATGCCAACAGGGAGCTTCTCCCTCCTCTTAAGATCTATGTAGAATTGGATTAATACACATTCCCAATTCTATAGCCTATAAAAATCCAAAGACTTTCCCATAGATTATTGAATGAACCCAGAGGTGAAACTTGATTCTTCTCCATTTTCCACAGAAAACCCACCTGCATAAAGATGTTGTCTATTTGTAGACTTTACTGAGATGGGAGAAGACAAGGAGGAGTTGATATAATGAGTGCAAACACCTCTGAAAGGCACCATGGGCTTCTGCTTCCACAGATTAGTTAGCTCAGTTTCTGGACCTTCCCACTGTCGGAAATGCTGTATCCATTCTGCATTACACACTGTAAATGCCATCCATAAGCTTGTGCTTCCAAATGTGAGGGAGGGAGCTGGCATTCGAGCTACATCTAATCAAGCACCTATTTAGAACTCTCCTAAAAAAAAAAAAGGCAAAATTTTCCTCTGCCTGGATAAATCCAGGAGAATCCCTTGGTTAGTATAAATGTTTAATGTGTAATAAAATTTAATAATATCAAAAATATGGTGAAATGATTAGACAGAATAATTGAGAACATAAAACAATGCTTAATTAGTTGCTAAATGCTGGCTGTGTGCCCTGGACAGATCAAACATCACGTGTGCATATGACTTCCTCACATCTTCTTAAAGTATTTAGTATTTTATTTACATATAGGACAAAATACTGCCAACGGTCTCCAGCCAAAGACCACCAGGAACGTACTTGTGTTTGAACACATTGGGTTTCTTACTCTTGCAGCAAGGAAGAATGCACCCCGTGGGGAACAGTGGGGGGCATCTCAATAAGATAGTGTTAGAAAGGGTTTAGGAAAGGATTTGGGCTTGTGTTTGGGCTTCTGTGCAGTGATTTGGTGGCGGAGTTTAAGGAAGCAGGGCTTTGCTCAGGAGTGGATGTTGTCAGGAAATAGCGTTCATTTTATGATTGGGTATTTTAATAAATCTTATCTAGAAGAAGAGACTACTAGACAAAGGCTAAATTGTAGTTGTTAAAGAAGCCACATTCACTCCTATTAGCCAGCATAGGAGGATGCTAGGTCATTTTTGTGGCTTGGACAATGTTCCAGTTGCATCTGTGTTCAGATAGGATTATGAAGTGCTCTTGTTTTTGTCATTAACACCATCACAGGGTGGCCTTGTCTGATGTTGGCGTTCCATGAAACAGTTTATGTTCCACAGGAGAGCCCCAGTGCCTAGCAGGTAGTACCAGGCCAGCTCCTGGATGTCAATGGCTGCTTTTCTCTTTCTCAATACATTTTAGAAGAAAAATGTCGTTAGCCTTACTTTCTTTCTTTCACAGAGCAGTGTAACATGAACCTCCATTTGATAAATGTTACTCTGAAAAATAGAAAAAAACACAGGGGGTTTAAGCTATAGGGTAATATGATGTATTTTGTCATCATGTGTGGAGAATAGGCTGTTGGAGGACAGACTGGAGGGAAAGAGACTTAAAGGAAGGGTAAATTACGATTACTAAACGCTGCGTGCCAGGCCCTGTGCTGGGCTGTGGAGCAGCAATGGAGAATGAGACAGACTGTGTCTCACAGAGCCACAGTTTAGCAAGGAGGAGAAACAAGCATCCAGGAACAGTGTGACCAGCACTGGGACAGGGCCCTGCCAGGGGAGGCCTCTGACTCACGCAGGGAGGGAAGGAAGCCTCTGGTGGAAACCAATTATGAGTTGGAAAAGCCAAATGCAACGAGTGCGGAAATGCGAAGCATGTTTCAACCGGAGGGAACAGCATATTGGGGAACTGTAAGAGGTTAGGAGGCAATTTGCAAAGTCCAGGCAAGAAGTAATGAGGATCTGGACCAGTTCAAAGATGGTGGTGAATGAGAGGCAGATTAGATGTGACAGTTGATGGGAGTGGGGCAACTAAGAGGGAGCCCATATTTCTATATTGGTTAATGCCACTATTAAGGTTAGAGGAATAGGTTTCTTGTGGGTGTGTGGTGCACTTTGGGGAAATACAATCATTTTCAGACAAGCTGAATTTGAGGTCCCGTGGAAGATCCAAACGAAGTTAGGAGAGCAGGGGGAGAAAATGGATTGGAGTTCAGAATTCTTTGCCATAGATGTAGATATGGGAAGACACTAGATTATAGGAGATAATAAAGTCACAGATTGGATGGAATTATCTAGGGGGAGAACAAAATCTTCAAAAACAGCAACATTTAAGGGTTAGGCAGAGGGAGCAGAGCTTATGGAACTGGTGTATTCATCACAAACTTAGGGTACAAATATGATCACATCTTTTGTTTGATCAATTGATTGAGTCCATGCTTGCCGTATTAGCAAGGAGTTTTCATACATTTCTTCACCAAAAATTTCCAAGAATGGAGCCTGGGCAGCATAGTGAGACCCTGTCTCTAAAAAAAAAAAAAAAAAAAATTGCCAGATGTGGTGGCACTCCCCTGTATTCCCTCCTGCTATGCTACTCTGTAGGTTGAGGCAGGAAGATTGCTTGAGCCTTTGAGTTCAAGGCTGCAGTGAGCTATGATTGTGCCACTGTACTCCAGCCTGGGTGACAGAGCAAGACCCCATCTCAAAAAAGAAATTTCTAAGAATGACAACTATTGATTCAACCCAAGGGAAGAGATCTATGTGCATCAGTTCTCTTCCAAGCATCAAGTGGAGAGGGCACTGGACTCTCATGAGCACATTGCCTGTGTTTCTTGAGTCCACAGAGTCATCACCATTGAAGGCTGTCCTACAGTTTGGTGGATGGCATTGGGATGCCTTTGCTGGTCCAGATAGATGACTGTGGAGACCACAGTGGTGCCATAGAGTGGGTATTAGGGTTATAGCTGCTTTTAATTCACACTGATGCCCAGTAATTTTTCCCCAGTATGCAGTAGCCATGACAATATGGTCGGATTTGGAGGAAATTTTGCCAGCCTGTGCTAAAAACAATGTACTCACCTCTCCACCTCCATGAATTCTGAGGTCCTTCTGCTGACATCTTTCCTGGTGCATTCCACTCTCAGAATTCTGGGCTTATTTTCCTTCTAGAAGACTTTAATCAAGACTACTTGATGAACCCATCCTAACTTTGAATCATGGCAATTGGAGTTTGGGGCTTTGATGTCTCCTTTCCAAGAAGGCCCTGAGTTCCTTATAGGCACTGAGTCACCTCCTCTTCAGTGGTGACCATCTCTGCACACCAAAGGGAGAGAGAGTTATTGCTAAAATAAGAAATTAAGTCCTTTATTCCTGAATGACAGGTGCCTGCTCACCCTATATTTGCATAACTAAGAAGATTACTCAAAAATCCTTCTCCTGAATTAGAATCTCAAGTTCTATCAATTTTAAAAAGGAACAAGTTGAAAAAAGGAAAAAATTAAAGATGGGTATCTTGCCATATTAGCAAAGGAGAAGGAAAGTTAGGAGAACAAGGGAGACTGGGGTAAGGAAACTGGGAGTTTTAAAGAAGTGAGTGAACAATACTTGCAATTTTCATCAGGTTAAGCAAAATGAAGACTGAGAAAAATCCACTGAATTTGGACTTTGTGTCATTGTTGGGTAGACATCTGACTGCAGTGGTTTGAAGAGTAAATGAGAGGTGGAATAGAGATTGCAGATCTATACAGTCAGCCCTTCACATTTTGGGTTACACATTTGTGGATTCAACCAACCTCAGATGGAAAGTTTTTGGAAAAAAATTTCATGTGTACTAAATATGTACAGACTTTTTTTTTGTCATTATTCCCTAAAGAATACAGTGTAACTGCTATTTACATTGTGTTAGGTATTGTAAGTAATCTAGAGACGATTTAAAACATACTGGAGGATGTGCACAGGTTAAATACAACTACTACACCATTTATATCAGGGACCTGAGCACCCCTGGATGGGTGTCTGTGGAAGGCCCTGGAACCTATCCCCCATGGATACAGGACAACTGAACATTTCACCCAAGAGCCTTGGCTGCGAAAGGAAAGCGAGAGGAGACACTGCGGGAGAGGGGGTGACGTTGGAGGTAGGCTTCCTCAGAACAAGAAAGTGTGGCTCTGAGTTATTCCAGCCTCACTTTTGTTATCTGCTTCTTTAGGAATTTTGAGTTAGCCAAGAGCCTGGCATAGCAGGATCAACTACTGAAATGCCAAAATGATAAATTTATTTTTAAAATAAACTTTATATTTTAGAAGAATTTTAGATTTATAGAAGAGTTGCAAAGATAGTTCAGAGATTTCCAATATACCTTGTACCCAGTTTCTCCTACTATTAACATCTTACATTAATGATGCATTTATTACAATTAATGAATCAATATTCACACATGATTATTAACTAAAGTCCATACTGTATTCAGATGTCCTTACTTTTTACTTATTATCCTCTTCTTGTTACAGGATCCTATCTAGGATACATAGCATTTAGTCATATTAAAAACAAAACAAAACAAATCAAAAACAAAACCAGGGAAGCCATTAGGCTGAGCGGGCTCCAGCATGCTGGGAGGTTTTTAGTAAGCAAACCTCGAAACTCAGAGTAACTTTGCAAATCAGAAACTGCCCCCTAATCTCCAACTAGAGACTTTAAAGTGCTGTTCCACTTTGACCCATCAAGTATTCCCTTTGTCTTGCTTCCGAGAACACCCGTCTGTCCCCTGTATGAAGCCCCAAGGGCGTGTGGTTTGGCACTGCCCGATTCGTGAATCACTGTCTGCTCAAATAAACTCTTTAAAATTTTAATGTGCCCAAGTTTAGCTTTCAACAATCTCCTCTTGGCTGTCAGTTTCTCCGACTTTCCTTGTTTGTGATGACCTTGACAGTGTTGAGGAGTATTGGTCAGGCATTTTGTAGAATGTCACTCAACTGGAATTGGTCTGGTGCTTTTCTCATGATTAGCCTGGGGTTGTGGGTTTTTGGGAGGAAGACCACAAAAGTGTCATTTTAGTCACCTTGTATCAAGGGTCCATACTATCAATGTGACTTAACTGTGTTGATGTTGACCTTGTTTCTCCCTGTCCCCGTTGCCCCCCACTTCCCATACTGTATTCTTTGGATGGAAGTCACTATGTTAAGCCTGTACTTAAAAAGTGGCGAGTTACACGGCACCTCCTTGACAGTGGAGTGTCTACATAAATTATTTGGAATTCTTCTGCACCAGAGTTTTGTCTCGTCTCCCCAGGATAAGTGAATTTTTTTATCCTAAAAAAAAGACTCAATGACTTCATGCCTTGCTTACTAAGATTAAACTCGTAGGATAAATTTTATCCAGGAAGTTAGCTGTTTGGTTCATGTTTTTCAATACAGATTAACATGCTGACAGTAGCAGAATTGAGAGCTGTGAGGAAGAGTCTCACAAAAATAATATTGAAAGCGGCTTATTCACATATTTCTTTCCCTAGTCATTAACATTTCTATAGGCCAAGTAAAAAGTCATGTAATGGAAGCTACTTGTAACTGAGTGATTTGAATAACAACAAGCTAAAGTACTGGATCAACATTTTTGTTTGGCACTTTTCATTTTCTGACTTCTGAATAGGTAGCACAGTATACAGGGTATAAATAAAGTTAGAGGGTTTCTTATCCTTATAATTAGCACTGGGAATGGAAGAGAAACCACAGAATAAAATACACTGGTTGTGTTGGGCAGCCATATTCCATCTAGATTCTACCACTTACTAGTTGTGTGACCTCTGTAAGCCTTGATTTTCTCACTCATAGACTGAGAAAAGTAATAATGCCTACATAACACAATTTTTGAGGACTAAATGAAATAATACACTTTTAAGTGAATTTGTGAACACTAAAGTAGCCCTGGTTGCTCAAGCCACTAATTCCTGGGGCTGACACTCAGCCAGGGTGCACTGCAGCAGTCAGTAGAGATGTTTATTCCTAATGTCTGCCAGTTTGGCCAGGCCCAAGTTGCATTAGCTGTTAAATATTTCGTGTATTACCGCTGTTAGCTACTGAGGAGCCACACAGAGTCAGCTTCTTCCTGGCTCTCACAGCCATGTATGGACTGTTGGAACTAGCAGCGTCTCTGTCCCTGGGCCTCACTACATGTGGATGATTAAGATTCCCTGATGTCTGGGGATGTGGGGGTGGGTAGGCAGCCGGCGCATTTACCTTGATGGAATTTGAAAGGCAAACATTCCTCCTGCAGAAGGCACACCGTGGCGCAGCCCTTCCCAGTGTAAGCACAGACAGGCAGACAGACACCCCTGTGTTCACACTGTGGTTCTGCGGACGCCCATCTGCTAGTGTGAACTTTAAGGCAGTGGACATAATTAGTATTCGGTAAAGGCAGTTTTGTTCCTTTCCATGCTTTTCCTGCATTAAAATGTTATCCAAAGTAATGAACACATGAGGAAATCATGCCCCTGAATAATTTCTTAAGTGTAAGCAAGTTAGGCATGAGTACAAAGCTATCAAAAATTCCGAGCCGTATTTATGACTGAGATTGGACATGGCTGTTCCAGGGAATTAAGCACACCTTTAAATAAAAAAAAATACTGAGTAGTATCTCCTCCAATACATTCTAACTTGAAGGCAGTTTATTGAATGAATTCTACTTTTGTTGGAAAAAATGCTTAGTGCTTTTGAAAAAATAATATAATAATTTCCCAATTACATTCCATATTTCATTTTCCCAAGTCAACATTTTGGCTAAGGAGTTTAGTTTTTTGATTTGTAAAATTGCATCAGCTGGCCGAGATTGAGTATACAGAATTTTTTATAATTGCAAATTACTTATTAATGTGGGTTTTTAAAAGGTCATTATTTTGGGGAAAAAAGCAATCATGTATTCCATTTTGGTATTAAAAATGGAAATCAATGGTTCATAAGGAAAAACAAGAACATTTCAGCCTCCTTCTCATTGTTTAACTTTGAAGATTTGACTTCAGCTGCAAGGATGTCTGCAGTTATTTTGGCTTAGGAATGAAAAAAACTCTGCAACATTCTAGAATTTGGTGATTTTCCCTTCCCCCAGTCACAAGTCTTGTAGTATGAAAACTATCATGAGATAGTTCCTGCAGATAAGGTTTATAACATCACTTTATTCTTTTACTTCATCCAAAGGTATTTCATAGTTTGTTTTTTTGTTTATTCTTAGCACTGAGCAAAACTCTTATCTTCATTTCGTTTTGTTAAGCATATCACTTGATAATACTGAATTGAATTCTACTAAGAAAAAGTACCTATTATCAAAGAAGCTGGAGGCGGAATGGGCAGTGAAACCCACTGGATTTATTGACAAGTAGTGTCTGGACTGTAAGATTCTTTGGATTGGCTGGCACCAGAGAAAGAAAGATGAGCAGAGTTGAAAGGGTTAAGCAACGAGGCTTTATTGGGGCGCTCCCGGGGAGGTTCACAGGCAGAGAGAGAGAGAGAGAGAGAGAGAGAGAGAGAGAAGCCCTAGAATTCGCATCGCCCAGAAGTTTTGAGTGGGCTTATATATGTTTTTAGGGCTGGGGGTGGGGGTTTCTTTGGCGGCAAGATTTATGGTGGGGAGAGCAAGGAATTTTCCGTTGCATTTTTAGGGCAGGTATTGAGAAATAGGAGGGGCTGGTGGCATGTGTGGACTCCAGGAACCGTGACTGTTATCAGGGTAACCATCCAGGTGTGGTCATCCTTTAACTTAGCTGGGCCTTGCAGGCATTGTCCTTGGCAGGTCTCGTGGGCTTCTTTTTCCATCAGGGAGGGGATGGGTGCCTGGCACCAGCCTTACATGGATGACTTTAATCTGCACAAGAGGCAAGAATTTTAAAACCAGAAATGTTCTTAGAAATTATCTTTCAATTTGCGTCTTTTTACAGTGGAGGAAACTGAGTTCCATGAAAGTTGAGCAACTTGCCTTAAAACACAGAGGTGCTTGCTTAGAGGAAAACTGAGCTGGCTCATGGTCCCGTGTTCTTTGTGCTTATTTCACTGCTTCTTGCCCAGTGCTGATTAGGGCATGGTTTAATCCCAAAGAGAATCAGGAGTTTCCCAAGCTGCCAACTGTAACTGAAACAGCCAACTTCATTCATTGCACAGTTTAAAGAAGCAAGCCAGCAGGGCTCAAATCTGGCTGTTAGAGGTACATTAAAAGTAATTATTACTAGTAACTACTAGTAACTTACTAGTAAGTATTACTAGTAAAATGTATAAACCGTATTAAAGCTATGAATGAATACAGTAGTATGCTTTTTGTTGCAAGTGATAAAATCCCAGATAGAACTAAGGCAAAAAAAGAGGATGATTTGTTGTTAAGATTCTCGGGTACCTCACATAATTGAAGCAAGAGCTGCATCACCAAATTGAGGATAAAGCTGGCTTCAAGAACAGCCCGGACAGTGACTGGATGTTGCTGGGCTTTTCACATTCTCTCTCTCTCAGCACCTTCTTTAAGCTTTCACTTTGAATTACTAGGGATGTTGGGGGTGGGGTGGAGGAAGTTACTGTACAAATGTCAAGAGCTTAGGGGGTCAGTCAAAACTAGATTCTAATTCAGTTTTGCAGTTTTACCTTGGACATGTCATTTCGTGGCTCTGAAAGGGTAAAAGTTAGTTCAAAAATAACTCTCTCTCAGGGTTTTTTGGGAGAATTACATGCCATAGTATACATAAGGTGCTTAGCATAACAGTTGGCTTATAGTAGCTAATCAGTAAATAGAATTGTTATTGTTATACATTGAAGATATTATTTGATTACAGATCTTTCCTCCCTATTTTTCCACCATCCCCCTGGCTGAAAAGCCAACATACAAAAGGCAACTGGCAAAGATCAGATTTTATAGAATCTAGATGCCATTAACTGTGAGATGGACCATTATTTTATGTATCACTACAAAAGATAATATCCTGCTAATTATACTATGGCTCATTTATCACTTGAAATTTTTATTTTATATTTCTTGAAAAAGCTCTTTTAGACTTATTTAGATGTACGTGATCCAATATCACTATTGTGCACATATAGAAAGGAAGATATAAGCAAAATACCTGGTTAAAGTATTGCTAAAACTCATTGAACAGTTCATGTCTGTGAACCACATTTCAACTCAGAGGCATTGGTATCTGTATTTTTCCATACTCATTATCCTTTGTTTCATTGATAGCATTGGTGAGACTGCACTCTTTTAAAAAAGAAAGCTCCACTAATACCTCCAGGACTTTTTTCCAAGTTGCTAATACCCATTCTACCATTATGCAAGTTTTGATGCTGGTACTTTCATGATCTCACCAGAAATCAAGTCATTAAGGTAAACAACCAAACTAATGCATGTGCAAGCCACATCAATTATATCTTATCTACTGCCTGGCTCATGCCAAGGCAAGATGCCATCGATGGTACAGAGCTTCTTGATTCAGAGATGTTAGAAGAAAAATATGTGCATCTAAGAAGTGATATACAAAGCATACTAGACTGCCCAGATCACTACGGGTCCCTCACTTTGCCAAAAATAAATAAATAGGATCATAAAATTATTTGAAATAGTACATTTGTTTTGCACACTAAAAATTATTTGAGTAATCATATTTTAGTCTATATAAAATATGGTGTACTTGAATCGATCAGTTTTTTTTTTTTTGGTAACACCAACAGACAATGATAGGCTGAGCTTGCAGTCTCAAAACAACTTGCCCTAAGTGAAGGAGTGGTTTTCTTCAGTTCTATTAGCATCCCACTCACAGAGACAAGTTGGTGCCATTTGAAGAAACATGAAACCTGTAACTTTTTCTTGCCAAGATTTGTTGTTGTAACATAAAAATCAAGCAGTAGCAAGGCTTAAAGATTTTCTAAAAGAATAAATTTCCTTCAATTTTCAAGCTGAGGGAATACTCAGCTCAAATCAGAAAAAAAAGGAATCTTATAAATGTACTATGAAATTACTAATCTGTCTTTTCCCTCAATACTTAAAAAAATTGAGATATATGTAAAACAAAATGCACAGATCTTACGGGTACAGTTAAATGGCTTAAACTCATGTAACTCCCACCCCAATCAAGAAATAGAACATTTCTATCATGACAAAAAGTTCTCTTTGGTCCCTCTCCAGTGAATCCCCTGCCCCTTCAATATAATCTGGTCTTTTAATTTAAGCCATGATCAACAGCACATTGAAGCATCAGTAAAGCAAAAGAAAAAAAGAGAAGGAAACTTCTTTAGTGATTATAAGTTACACAGTGAAAAATCTCAGAGCGTCTTCTTGAGAGCTTGTTTGGAGGTTCTAGCGGGGGAGCAGGGGAGCACAGGTACTCCTATACACTTGACCGAACGGTCCTCCTCTATCAGGGCAGGTCGTCCTCTTCCACCCAGAGCGCAGCTTCGGGAGGGACGCACATGGAGCGGTCAGGGAGGAGGGGGACACCTGCCTAGCCAGCCAGATCAGCCGAATCAACCCTGGCGGTCAGTGGGGTGACAGATGTCTTAGCCAGATCGCCCTCACATCCAAAGAGCGTATTCTTAATTTTAGTTACTATGGTTACATTGTTATACATCGCTAGAGTAGTCATGTGATCAAGTGACTAAGTTATTTTAAAAACGATTAATATTAACTTGTATAGTAACAAACTAAAATACCCTAGTCACACATTCAGGTGGTAATTAATATGAGAGAGATTTCTAGCCAGTCTGGATCGGGTACCATGTGGTGTCCCATTTCAGTTTGGGACTTAAGCACTATATAGATTTACCTACCACATGACTTCCAGACTCAGCCCATGAATGTCAAGACTTTATATTGTTATTAGCTAAAATAATTACTTTAAACCACATTTCTCTTTGTACATAATGTAATCAAGTGAAGGTGGCAACTGTGAGCAAATATTACTCAAATGTGAAAAGTTACTGTGAAAGTGACATATTCTCCCCTTTTCAACTTCCTGTATGAGACTGTGGGGCTTTGTTACGAGTAATCCACTGTTTCCTTTGCCTATTTGTATTTTTCTCCACCACTCTGAATGTGAATAAAGACAAGACATGGGTAGCAATCTGTTTGCTTAACATTATGTGTCAGCATGTTCAAGGGATAATAAAATCTGGTAGAAATCAGAATGGAGGTAATAAGAAAAGTGAACCATAACCTGTTTGCTTATACACTATAACCATGCATTCATTTATTCTTGATTCATTCTACAGATATTGAATGCCTTTTATATGCCAGGCACCATGCTAAGAGTTGGAGGTACAACCAAAGATGGCATAGAAAATACACCCTTATCTCATGAAAGTCATACTCTGCTGGGATTATAGACACATAAGCAATTACAGTACAGTCCAACAAGTGGGTAAATATGATAAATAACAGAGAAAAATAGGAGGGGTCCTCAACTCAGACTCAAAAGAAAGCATGGGATTCAGACCTGAAGAATGAATAAGAGTTCACCAGGCAAAGAGGTGGGAAAGTATCTTAGGAAAGAGGAGAAAGAGGTGAGGACAAAGCATGTGGTAATACAATACCAATAATAGGAACCTTGGCCGTGCTTCATCTAGAAGTATAATGTTCATTTTGAAAATAATGAAGCTATCAGTGAAGAAATTCCTGGCTAATCAATGTTTTGAAGAGCAATGAGAATTACATAAATATAGCAGGATTTTATCTGAAAAAACAATAGACAAAGTATTCTAGCCGAGTCTTTTATTCTTAGGTAGCTTTTATATCAACAAGGTGGGGGCAGGGAGAGAGAGAGAGAGAGGGAGAGAGAGAGAGAGAGAGAGAGAGAAAGTCAGATGAGACAAAGTCCAAAGACCAAGGTGGTATTAACAGGTGGTAATAGTGCCACAACGGAGATTTTTTTCTATTTTCTTGACTTGACTTTTCTCACCACCAAAAATAGAGGGAAATATTGTAAAAAAAGCTAAAAACAATAAGGAAATACAGAAACACTTCCACAAAAGGACTATTGTTTTCAACCCAGATTATGTTAGAAAGACCAGCAAAATAGTGAATCTTTGTTCCATTTCCGGGAAATTCATCATCATCATTGTGAAATTCTTGCAATGCAGGCAGGCAATTTCATCTACCCCCATTATTTCAACAAACTGCAGATTATCAAATGTGTGATTTTTTTTTAAGGTCTGTCTCTACCCAGTACCATACAACTTCTAAGAGGTTCTTATTGAAAACCACAGTTTCCCTTGGAGCTGGTACAATACTTGGCATATAATATGGTGCTCGATAAATGCTCATTGAAGAATAAAGGCAGAGATACCTTTCCAGCCACCTTTCCTTACGCTTTCCTTCTCTTCTCCTTACCCTATCATAGGGAACCTCTATCACAATGGCCAAACCAGGCTTCCTGGGCCTTCTCTGATGGCCGTCCCCTCACCTGGCAGGACCCTCATTACCTCATCCAGGAAAGGCTGATGTCCCTCCAGGATTAGAGGGCCTTGACTATGTCTCATGTACTCATGGAATGCCTGAAACCTCATAAAATGGCCAATACATAGTTCGTGCTTGATAACTCTGTTGAACAAGTGATTTTATCAAGAACTTACAAACTTTGCAATGAGTTCATTTGTGTCAAAAAATATTTATTGAATTCCTAATTTGCCAGGCACTGTTTTAGATATGGAAGAAACATTGGTGAACAGGAATGATAAAACTTCTGGTCTCATGGAAATTTAAATTCTAGTAGAGATAAACCAGATCTCTTTCTTTCACCATATACAAAAATCAACCCCAAATGAATTAAAGACTTAAATTTAAGACCTGAAACTACAAAAGTACTAGAAGAAAATGTAAGAGAAATGTTTCAGGACATTATCTGGACAGGTTTTTTTTGATGGGGGGGCGGGTAAGACCTCAAAAGCACAGGCAACAAAAGCAAAAATAGACAAATGGAATTATATCAAACTAAAAAGCTTCTATACAGCACAGGAAACAATCAACAAAGTGAAGAAACAACCTACAAAATGAGAGAAATGGGAGAAAATATTTGCAAACTATCTGACAAGGGGTTAATATCCAGATTATATAAAGAACTCAAACAATAAAGAATTCAAAAGCAAAAACACAGATAATCTGATTTAAAAAATGGGCAAAGGATCTGAATAGACATTGCTCAAAAGAAGACATACAAATGGCTAAAAAGTATATGAAAAAATGCTCAACATCATTTCCTTAGGGAAATGCAAATCAAAACCACAATGAGGTATCATCTCACCCCGATTAAAATGGCAATTATCAAAAAGACAAAAAAAAAATAACAAATGCTGGTGAGGATGAAGAGAAAGGGGTTCCCCTTATACACTGTTGGTGGGAATGTAAATTCATATAGTCATTATGGAAAACAGTATGGAAGTTCCTCAAAAAGCTAAAAATAGAATTACTATATATATGATCCAGCAATCCCACTTCTGGGAAAGGAAATCAGGGTGTTGAAGAGATATCTGGACTCCCATGTTGCAACACTATTCACAATAGCCATGAAATGGAATCAACTTGCATCTATCAACAGATTAGTGGATAAAGAAAATCTGGTATATATACACAATGGAATATTAGTCATAAAAAGGACGGAATCCTGTCAACTGTGGCAACATGGATGAGCTTGGAGGACAGGATAAGTAAAATAAGCCAGCCACAGAAAGACAAATACCACATGTTCTTACTGATATATGGGAGCTAAAAAAGTTGATCTCACAGAAGTAGAGAATAGAAGAGACAGTACCAAAGGCTGGGAAGGGTAGGAGAAGGGGACATGGGAAGAGGTTGATTAATGGGTACAAAGTTACAGTTAGATAGGAAGAATAAGTCCTGGTGTTATAAGGTGACTATAGTTAACAATAATTTACTGTTTATTTCAAAATAGCTAGAAGAGAAGATTTTGAATATTCCTAACACAAAGAAATGGTAAATGTTTGAGGTGATGAATATCTCAATTACCCTGATTTGATCATTACATATTGTATATGTGTATTATATGTATACATGAAATATCACATGTACTCCATAAATATGTATAATTATTATGGATCATTTTAGAAAAAGAATCCAAAAAATTATTTGCACTGAGTAAAACGAAAAATAAATAAAATTTCAGATCTCTTTATTATTTAAGAAGCATGTGAATCAATCATCTTTACTTTTTCTAGATATAAAGCCAAATTCCCAACTCATAATTTCCTTTGCCTCCTAAAAATTGTCCTTTTCTTAACATCTTCCAAAGCGTTCATCTTCCTATGTTCCCTTCCTTTCCCTTTCTCCCTCTCCCTCCTTCCTCTTTTTTTCCCTTTCTCTTTCTCTTCCTACCCTCTTTCCTCCCTCCACTTTAAAAAAAATTTTTTTTAAAGGATATCCAGGTTTAGTTTTCCCAATTATAGTTTTGGTTCCCTGATATGCATCTCTTTCTCTGTTTTCAACCACTGAAAATCTATTTTGCTAAAATGTCAGAGTTTACTCATGTATCAACCCTTTATGCATTTGGAGAAAAGGATTTTTAAAAAGTCACACAATCCTCAACCCCCACTCAAATAATAAAAGCTGCCTACACTAGTAATACAGAGTGGGAAAATATAATGAATAGTAAGAATCCATTTATATTAATAGTAGTAACCAAAATTAAATATTGGATATTATTTTAACTAGACAAACTCTAAAACCCTAATGATACTGAAGACTTGTTTTTATAACAATGATAAGGTTTTGACCTTTAATGTCAGTAGATCTGGGCCATCTGGATGGTTTCCCGTAAAGCAAGCTGGAACCATCTTGATACCATTTATGCACAGGAATCAAGCACAGGCAGAATGCAATGAACATTTTGGAGGGAGTACAGATTACTTGGACATGAGGCAGATCTTTCTACACAATAGTATGATCACAGAGTCAATGTCAAATTCTCATAGATTTTATTTACTTTTATTTTGTTATCATGATGAAAAATAAATTTGCTATTTGTACACTGTTGTGTACACTGTTTACAGAGCAAAAAGAACTATGACCAATAAACATTACAGACTTTGTGTACTTTGGGAATCCTTCTACGTTCCTGAGCATTACAGAATTATTGCTCCTCTGGGAAACTGTGGGAGATACATGCTACTCCTCCACCCCACTGCTTTCACCCACATCATGATATTGAACTTCAGACCACTAAAGAAATGTGGCAATTCTTGTACCCTTAGCTTGGTGAAAGAATTTGTAATTGTAGCATATTGTGTTTATTTGTTTAGACTAAAGAGTGAAGTCATTGAAGCAAGGACTTGTTTTCATCTCTAAATTTCAACACTTAGCTTGAAGAGCCAGGCCAACAGTCAGTGAGAACCCAAGAATATTTTGTGAAATGAGTAGGTCAATATAGAAACCCTTTAGACAGAACCAGTAGCACAGCTTCTTGGAGTTCAGGTTTATTTAGGAAGTTGGCATTTAAGGCCTCTTTTGTTCTTTACTCTTAGTGGTTCTTGAAAGCATTTTTACTGTTCTCATAGTTTTGATGTGATAATTTTCCTCATCACACCCCACTCCAATATTAGGATCTTTAGCTTTTTTGACACAATACTAACACTTAACCTCTCCTAATACTCTTAAAATTGTGTGTTCTCATTTCTATGCCCCAGCAAGTTTTTGACTTACAACTTAGAATTGAATATTTAAGTCTACATACTATTCATGAGAAAGTGAGTAGAACTGTTTCCCCCCCAAAAGTAAAAAGAACTCTCTTGGGTTAGTGGTTTTAACTGAAGGTGAGAGGTTTTAAACTTTTCTCCCTTATGGTCTTGGCAAAGTAACTATTTGGAAAAATTTCACGTAAAAATAATATTATTCTGGGGGCAGAGGCAGAAAAAAATAATGTTGTTCTAGCAAATCACACACCGTTGTATGTATGTGGAGGGGGAGATAGAGATGGAGATTGACAATGCTCTAACTGTAGACATTCATTCCACATTTAAATATTTAGAATTTTCAGTGGCCTGTGAATACAAGAGAATTTATTACATTAGGGTAGACTTTATAGAGTTGACATGTAGTTGATATTTTCACAGTGTGAGAAATATCAAGCTGACATTATGCTGTCTCTGCGATGATTATTTCCAAATGTCAGAGTGCAAAAACATATTCATGGGACTTCAGTGCCTTAGTTAGGATGGTGTCAATTTAAAAGACATTCATATCAACTTTTTTAATTTCAACATGAAGTATGAAAAGCAGGTTAAGAAATCAATGGAGAGAGGAAGAGCAAAGAAGCAACCTATTGACAAGAAAATTTTAAATAATAGATTGATGTACTCTTAAATCAATTTCCACGGACCCCTTGCTGACAGCAGGCTTCAGCAACTGCCTTCTAATATTTCTGACAGCTATAATCTTGCTGTTCATATTATTTCACTCAAATCACTTATATTAAACTTGAAAAATTAAAAATAGGATAAAAACTATTAGATTATTTTGTAGACTACCTTTAATAAATAAGTCAAACTATTTGACTTTAAGTAGTAACACTGGACTTCAAACTAAAATCAAATAACTTAGTGATATTTTAAAGTAAAAATTTATTCTTTTGTTCACCAATTTCTTTAGCAGTTAATTATGAACCCACTGAACTGCTTGAACTTCTGCTATTTTGGAAGTAACTCAAAGGAGTTTTTTGTTTTTTTTAAACCATTTGGCCACATCAGGGATAACTATGAGTTTAAATAAACCTTTGTCGTTCCAATTATGTGCACAGCAGTGCTCCTAATTACTTGGGGTCACTGAAATCCCATGGCATCCTCTGAAAAGCATTTCCCCTGCAGTCCATCTTGTTAGGTTTCTTTTCTGTTCCAGGAAGCCAGTATCTTTTCCTTTTTCAAATCCCTTTTTCGGGCAACAGTGGAAATGATAATGGTAACATGGATTCAGGCAACTTTGTTTTGACTTCTGTAGGTCACTAAGTAGCTACCTAAATTCCCTGATTTATCTCATATAATGTTATTTCTGATACAAACAAAAGTTCTGGGACTTCCCTGAGCAAGAACAGCTGCTTTTTGGGGCTGCCAAATTTTAAATTGTTACTTGAAAATCAAAAGGACAAGCCAAACATGCTGAAAGACAGAACTACTACAGAGTAGCATTGTAATCTGGTTCACTAAAATGAAAGCCCAAAAAGAACGATTGCTAATTTTGTTATCCAATTGGTATTGCTCAAATTTTTAAATTTAGGTGCTGGATTCAAGGATCATAATTTCATTATTACTCATCGAGAGTCACAGGGGTAATGCACACATTGTATTGCATGCATCGAATACTACAAAATGAAAACACTGAAAAGCTAGCGTTTGCTAGTGTTTACACTCTCGGATCCTACCCCCAACGGCCCAGGAGTTCCGCTGGCCGCTTTCAGGTGGGCTGTCCCCTGGGAAGGCAAGAGACAAATGGGAGTGTGAGGACTTTGCTCCCAGGACCTTGGCGCATGGTTCCCCACCAGGTCCAGGGCCAAGACCTTGAGCAGGCTAGGCCTGGCAGGTCCGATGCTTCCCTTTGCACCCGTCGTGGGAACGAGGTCCCGGACTGAGGGCCTTGTCTGGAGTCCCAGCGCCAGTAGCAGCTCAGCGTCCTGGAGGCTGTCACTCACCCGGCCTTTCCCGGGCTTCCCAGACGCCTGGAGCCCTAACGGCTCCACGAGGGCGGAGAATTTCGCCTGTTTTGTTAACTGTGCTGTATCTCTAACACCTAGTTCAACCCTGAGCCGGACACGCTCACCTCGTCTTCTGATACCTCCCTCCCCAACTGCCAAGTTCCTCCCGCCCTGTCTGTCTTCACCCCACAGCCCCAGGCCGCGTCTGGGCGGGGATGCTCAGGGCTCTAAATCTGGGGCTCCGGTTCGAGGATTTCGGGCTTTGCTGGGAGGCCTCCTTCCGCTTAGGAAAGCCGCAGGTAAGCTGGGCTGTCGTCTCCACCGAGACCCAGGCGCCAGACCTCCAACCTCGGACAAAAACCTCAAAGCAGCCGAGGTGCGGATCCCCCAGTCTGGAGTTCAAGGGCAGGAGCTTTTGGGCGGGACTGGCGAGGGCCCCGCCCCGCCCCGCCGCGTTGGCGCGCGGCGCCCCCTGGTGGCCGTGTGGCCGCGCTGCTCGCGGCCGGCGGCGGCGGCGGCGGCGGCGGCGGAAGGGGCAGCGCTGAGGCGGCGGGACCGAGCAGCCATGGCGGCGGAGTCGGTGCGGGAGGAGCTCTCGGCCCTGGCCGCGATTTTCTGCGGGCCCCACGAGTGGGAGGTGCTGAGCCGCTCAGGTGACTATCCCGACGCGGGAGGGGCACGGCGCCCGTGTTCTCTCCGCGCCGCCCTCTCCTCCCCACCACGGAGCCGGGGCCCACGGTTGGGGACCTGGGCAGTGGAATGATGGAATGACCCGCACCGCGGACTGGAGTCGCGTCGGAGCAGGCGCGGGTGTGAGGCGACTCCCGGGGACGTGAACGGCGGGGCGCGGCCCGACTCGCCTCTGCCAGCCCTTGCCCTGGCCTTCAGCTCTCTCCTTGAAACGAGGCCTATGCTGGCATGTACCCCCTTTGAAATCCAGCTTCCCGAAGTTGTTTTACGTCCTTCGTAAGCACCACGCATTAGGCCTTTGAGGGCGCTCACCAGGTGTAACTCTACTTGGGTATTGGGTCGCCGTAAGTTGCACAGAGGCAGGGAGCCTGTTTTGTAATCCCAAACTCCAGGCACCTAGAACAGTGCCAGCCAGGCACGTGGTAGATAAACAGCAACTGGAATGAGCTTTTGAATTGTCCAGTGCTCAGCCCCAGCCTTATTTGCGTTCTACTTCCAAGTTGATTGCTTTTTCTCATATATTTTTTTAACAAGCTTTTAGGGGCACATTAATCATTCAGCCCACATTTGTTGAATATCTGCTCTGTGCAAACATTGACAGGGTTTCAAGGCATCGCCAGTGCCGTCTAATAGCTAAAACTTATTCTGTCCCGGTCTATGGCTTTTATTAAATAACAAAGAAAGCCGCCACTTATAAGAAAGTGCAGTGATGCAGATAATTCTCAGTTTCACTTAATTGTCAAATACTTTATGCACATTTTGGGGGGTATGGGATTCATCCTTCTAATGTTAGGGTGTAGCTACTATTAAAATTGTCTTTCTGATCATAAATTTGTTGACCTTTAAGAAGGTAGTCTAAAATGGGCTGGATGTTGTGAGAAAACCATCTAGGATGAAGATAGCTTCATGGTATCCGTGTGGTGTGTTATTTACTCACAGAGTGTGATCGGCCCCTTTTCATTTATTCCTTCTGGTGTTCACCCATCTACAGGCATTCAATGAGCACTGTTATGTTCCAGGCACTGTGAACCTATAAATGTAATGGAGCTGCTTTCTTTTTAGTACCTAGCCTGTCTTGTATCTTTTTGAAACAATTGCTTAAAATCCATATGAAGGGACTTACTCACTTTTAGTGTTTTCTTGTCACCCCTCTTGTGATTGGATAGCCTTCGTAATTCCCATCTCCCTTTCTGTCTCCTCTGCTGTCTTTATTGATAATTACTTCTGCCTGAGGCAGCTATTTGAAGAGATCATCAGTTTTCTTAAATTCATTTATTATAGCTCAGTTGGGAATATCCTGGAAAAATGAACCTGCGATTTCCTATCACACCTTAAAGAGATAGTAATAGTTTGGGTCATGAGTACACAGCTGAGCATAAAACACTGCTGACAGGTCAGAGAAAGCCCCAAAAAGTATGTGTAGAAAGAAAGAGAACAGTTTCTTAATATTGAGAACACTGTGGACCCTTTATTTGCTGTTAAATTGAGCATGACTTTCAAGCCGTGCCTCCTAATTAATTTAATTCAGTGTTCTGGCATCAATAAGTAATTGAATTATGAAAGAATTCAGTGTAACAACTTAGGACATTTTGTTGCTGAAAGGTTCATTGCAGAGTAGAACAATTCAGTGATTGAAATAGGGGTGTTTGATATTCACAACTGGGAATTAAGGATAAGGTAAGGACTTTTTTAACAGACCACAAAAAAAGACTGCTGGCTACGGTTCACTATTGCTGTCCGTTTGGGTTAGAGGGTATAAGCTCGGTACCAGAACACTCTGAACACCATTGGTTCCTTCCTGGCCTTCCCCAAGTAAGGTTCTCCCTACTGCCACTGGAATCAGGAGAACATTGCAGAGGGATTGCACTGCTGGTCACAAGATAGCCCAGAAAGGCTCAGGCTCTAATCCGAGGGTGAAATATTAGGGCCACAAGATTGAAGAGGCTGAATAATTGGATTCAATTTAGCTGGGTTAAAAAATTTAATCAGAATTTCAGGGGATTTATCTACATTTTGGTCTCTTTACAAAGGTTACAGTAAGTAAGAGGCATCAGGTGTAACCATCTCTTAGGGAGACAAATTATGTAAGTCCTTATACGCCTGTCAATTAGGGAGGGTTGTAAGAACAGTCTGTCCCTCTCCAGTCCAGGTGCCAAGTTTAATGGGGTCACTTACCATGTACCTGAGACTTTAAATGTTTCTTACTCCATGAGGGTTACTCTTGGCCTTATTTTACAGAGACAATAACTGAGCTTGGACTGGTTAAATAACCACCAGGTTCGAGAGTGTATGAACTTTTGCGGTGCATCATGTTCCTAAATAGAAATGTGGCTGCTGCATCAATAAAACAGTTGTGGAGAGCGAGGAAACACTTGTCCAGAAAGACAGAGCAAAAATGAGCAATAATGAGCACCCAGAGAAAAGACATGGCATGATCCAGTTTATGTTTAGAACAGTTCTAAAGAGGAGGGTGTATGTGTACATCTATGAGGTGTGTGAGGTAGGTGTTATGCATCTTCATTTTCCTGATGGGGAAATTGAGGGTCACAGAGATTGTATTGCTGTAGTCAGTGCTCATTATATGTGGGAGTTGCATTTCTGGAAATCATCTCACAGATGAAAAATTTCTAAAATGGGAGATGTATAAAACCCAGAATCAGGTAAAATGTTTGCACAGTAGTTTCAGGGTGAATTTTTCTATGTTATTAACACTAATGTTCAGATTAGATTGGGCTGTCTTGCAAAATGAATCGTGAGTGTTACACCTTAACCGCTTTAAATCTTCTCAGCTGTTTCCTGCTCATTGTCAGTACTGAGCTCACCTCTGTAAAACCAATTTAGCCTTGAACTTCACTTCTGAAGGATTGGATTGCCACTTTTAGCTTCATTTATTTTTAGTTTTTTTTTTTTTCTTTTGTAACTGCACTTAAACATGTAAAAATCCAGCTGAAGCCTAAAACAAGCACTTGTGTATGTGCACTTATGAACTGCCTGGGAACAAGAGGAAAGAAAGTCCTGGTACATGAAGTACGAGAAGGTGTTGGAGGCTTCTTAGTGGTTTTCTGCAGTCTCACATTGAGGATATATAAAAACTGCAAAAGAAAAAAAAAAAGCAAGTATAGGGAAAGTCAGCTGTATGTGGTATGTAAATGATTTCTTATTGTTCTCCTTGGGCACTAAATGAAACTTGAAGAACCCATTCTCTTAAATTTTGTTTACCCTTGTCAGTGTCTTCTGTTATTGGACTATGTTATTGAGTGTTATAGACTATGAAGAAGAATGAAACCTTAAAAATAGCATTAGTGTGGAATTTGGGGTTCAGTTCAGTTTTGGTAGTTTGAATTTCTGTTGTCTGGAGTGTGGTTAGGAGCATAATTTCTTTTGTGTGTTTATGAGGAAGGATAAGATCTGAAACCTATTTCAGTTTGTGTTTTGCTTTAGTTATGAAATGGATACAACTATTATAAGGTAGAGTGATTTATAAAAAACAACAGCTAGTCAATTTGTATGAACTTCAACTGGAGGTGAGACCTACATCTTTTGGTAGGGTCTTTAGAATAGATGGAAATAGCCTCGAAACTTACGAACATTGGAGTTTTCTAGGGCAGTCATAAGTTTTTTAGGGCTTAGATATTTGTTGAGAAAGATGAGTTTGTGAGTTAAGCTTATTAACTAGAGAATTAGGGGGCCAGGGAGGGGCAGAGATTACCATTCGATTTAGAACACAATCCTTTTTTGTTGTTGTTAATCACTGTTTCTAAGCTGTTAATAACCTAAAGCAGATAGGCGTAACTTTGTTTTCTTTTTATTATGGAAAAAAAGAAAACAAACACAAAAAATTCAGACTTAAAGTGCATGTGTTACATGAAAAATTTTGAGGCAAAGGAGTAAGTTTAATTGCTTGTACAAATTAAGGCAGATGAGAAACGGAAGGATAAGATACTTCTAGAGTTTTAGGGAGAACATGAGGTTTTAAAAAGCATGTGTAATTTTATTTCCACATTAAATATCAGCAGAATGGGGTGCATTATTAGGCTTTTCATTTTCTTATATCGATAGTATCATTTTGTATAATTTTAGTTTTCAGCTACAGTGTGTGTGGATGGGTGGGCAGGAGGATTCACCAGGAAGACCAATTAGGAAGAATGTTTATTCTTCCAATTCTTAAAAGAATTAAAGTAGTTTTTCTTTTGAATATATATTACAACTAACAGTTTCACAATCTTTTAAGGTAAAAGTCAGGATTTCCCCCCATTGCTATTCTGTTTGCTGGCTAGGACCAGAAAATGACAGAGAGAAAAATGAAAACTGGTAAGGGTTTACATGGCTGGCTCGATAGACTTTCAAGACTCCCTCGATGGTTTCTGTCATTTGGTTCCCTGTTTTGGGGAGGAACAGGTGGGTGTTTATATGGCAGAAGTTGGAGAACACTGTGAGTCTCAGGGTTTTGATCAGAAAGGGATTCTTTGAAGCCTGCAGCAGAGCATCTTGCTTTAGTGGATACATTGCCTTCTTTTGTGGTAAAATCTTCTGCCTCCCCCTTATAAGGACACCTGTGGTTACATTTAAGGCTCACCTGAGTAATCCAGGATAATCTCCCCATTTCAAGATCTGTAACTTAATATGTGTACAAAGGCCCATTTGATGTAAGGGAACATACTCATAGGCTCCAAGGAACAGGCTGTGTATATCTTTGGGTCCGTTATTTAGCCTATGACAGGTACCAAGGACTTCTGCACCTGTGTGATCCATGGTTAAAACCTACTAGCATAATTATAAGAGCTGTACAACTGTAAGGTTTAAGGCTTTTTTTGTAAACTCTCTTTTGGTTGTTGTTTAAAAAGAAAATTGAGATATTTCAGTGGTGGAGAAAATGTTAATTTGGTTTAACCACAATAATTCTAGGCATGAAAATACCATAAGTAAGTTCAGAGCACCATGGAAGTCATAAGGGCAGGCTTTAGAGAGGTGCCATGGAGATTGACAAAATTCTAGGAGACACAAGGTTAAAGGCCTTCTTGAAAGGCACGATAGCAGGAGCAAGGTCCAGAGCAGAGATAGGAAACTAGGGAGTTAGGTCAGGGCACAGCGTAAAGTGGGTTAGTTGAAGCAAGGAATGAGGAGAGAGGAAGTAGAGTGGTGAACTGGCCCTTGGTGTTGGATGGAGGAATTTGTAATTCAATTTGTTTGTCAGCCTGAGAGAGCAGTGTAGGATGATTTGGTGTGGGAAGGAAACCACTATTGCAGAAGCCAGAGAAAGGCCTGGATTAAGAGGATGGTAGTATGAATGGAAGAGGGAGAAATTCTGGAGGATTGTAGTGGGAGTTTGGCAATTGAATATTAAGTATGAAGCAGGGAGGGAAAAAAATGGAGTGGAAGGTGACTTTAAGATTTTAAGCCTGGATAACTGGAGCAAGAAAGTTGTTTGTGGTATTATGCTTTACAGAATGCCTGTGTGTTTAGGGGTTTAGGAAAAGAAGGAATATTCCTTTAGTGAAGGAATAAGCAGAGATATGGGAAAAGCACCAGGACTATGTGGTGTCTGAGAGGTAAGGGGAAGAGAGAATTTTGAGAAGGAGATTGGTTCAGTAGGTTCAGATGCTATTGAAGCATAGGACAGGATAAAGGCCATTGAGTGGGGCTGTGTCAGGGGTCCCCAAACCATCCTCAGACTCATTGATTTGCTAGAAGGACTTACAGGACTCAGAAAAGCTGGTTGCAATGTATTACAAGTTGGATACAGATTAGAATCTGCAAAGAGATAATGTGTATAGAATGAAGTCCAGGAAAAACCAGGAGCTAGGTTCCAGGTGTCCTCTTCCAGTGGAGTCACACAGACATGCTTAATTCTCTTAGCAGTAATGTGTGACAACACATGAGACATGTTGACAATGAGGAAAACTCACTTGAGCCTCGGTGTCCAGAGTGTTTATTGGGGGTCAGTCATGTAGGCATGTAGCACCTATATGGCTGATTTTAGCTACTGAGGCTCCAGCCCCTGGAGCAAGAAGATTCACCATAAATTACAGTTAGCATAAACCATTTAATCAACAGGTGCTGTATGGCCCAATCCTTCAGACATACCCAAACATTCTTTTTTTTGTTTTTGAGACAAGAGTCTCACTGTCACCCGGGCTAGAGTGGCATGGCGTCAGCCTAGCTCACAGCAACTTCAAACCCCTGGACTCAAGGGATCTTCCTGCCTCAGCCTCCTGAGTAGCTGGGACTACAGGTGCGTACCACCACGCCTTGCTAAATTTTCTGTTTTTAATAGAGATGGAGTCTCACTCTCTCAGGCTGGTCTTGAACTCCTGACCTCAAGCGATCCTCCCGCCGTGGCCTCCCAGAGTGCTAGGATTACAGGCGTGAGTCACTGAAATAGAATATTACAAGGACTCAGAGGTGAGCTCTCAGGAGGCAGCCATGGGCCATTCCTGAAAGCAGGCTGATCTGGGGAACGTGCAGGATTTGAGCAGCCCAAGCCTGCTGAGTTGCCTCTTTCCTGCACGGTGGCTGCAGATGAAGGGACAGAGAGGTACGTCTGTAGCTTAAGGGAATTAGTAGTATTGGATTTTTTTTTTTTGAAGCAAGGAGAAGATAAATATTTTGTTAGTAGAAGAGAGGAAACATTAGAGAGAGGGATAGAAAATGCAATTACGAGAGAAGTGATAATGATTGGAACAATGTCTTCGAGACGGTAAGGTTTCCTGTGGAAGGGAAGAAGACGCTTTTTTCTCAGAGAAAGGAGTGAAAAGGAAAGAGCAAGGTGGTGATAAAAAAGTGTATATTGTCAAATGGTCAAGCAGTTCCCAAGCAGCAGTGACTACGACTGCAGCTGCTAGACAGTCTATTGCTTGCTGCACAGCAGGTAGCATGAGCTTCATGTTCATATTGTTTCTTAGTCCCCAAGTCCTGTGGGGCAGTGTGGAGGTGGACTGAGGTGGATACTACGCACACAGTAGGTCTGGACTGAAGTGGATACTATGCACACAGTAGGTCTTGTCACAGCTGAGGAACACTGAGCTTAGGAACCCTCCAGTCTTATAAGGGGCTGCTAGAGATCCTGCTCAACCTTTGTCTTGAAGGAATATGTTGTCTTACTCTGGTTAGGAAATAAATCTTCCCTCTGACCTGGAGGGAGAAATCTCTAGCTTCAAGGCCGTCTGTTATGTAAACATCCTTGAACAAAGCTATCAGTGCCCTCTGCTCAGAAGATATTCAGAAATGCCAGACCCCTGAAGAATTATCCCAATAAATAAACATTTATATAAATTATATGTATATATATTTGTAAATAAAGAAATTTTTAGGTGTAGAAGAGAAGTTGAGGAAGATCACTTGGGATGTAACCACCCTTTTCAAGTTCTGAAACACTGAATTGAGTCAACGTGTCAGGATCTGTGTATTACCCATTCTTTTCCCTCAGAGACTAGTACAGTGCCTTGAGCTTAGTAGGTGCTCGGTGAATGTTTGTTGAATGATGAATGAATGAAGAGAATGTCTGTTGAATGGTGAATGAATGAAGATCTTTAAAAGTTGTATCTTCTCCTTGAGAGAGAATGTGGACTCTCTAGATGATTATTGGAGAGTTTATTCGGCCTAATGGTCATATGTTCTCTGCAGGTCTATTTATTAATGCCCATTTCACATAGCAAAATGTACTGATTTAACTGACATATAGTTAGGGTGTCTACTTTAACAATAAAATATTTTTTTAAAAGGATAACCAACTGAATACAAGAAAGAGGTTTTGAGAAATGTGATGGATTTTGAAGGAATGTATCAAGTTAAGTTTGGAACACTTCTTTATACAATACACATTTTACTTATGTAATACAAATTTATTCATAAATTACATCATTTTAGCATGGTCCTTGTAATGGTTACTGCCTGTGTTTCCAGGTGGTGCCCTAAAATAGTAGTTCCTTGCTGCTAATACTGAAGAGTCTATTAAAGAAAAACTCTGTGTAACAGACGTGCTTGGTCCTGTGTGAATTGATGTCTGTAACAGTGGCTTTTGTATACATGGAATCAGATGGCTAGGAAGCAATTTTAATGTTCTGTTAGGTTCTTTAAAATGGGAATACATTCAGGTTTCTGTTGTTGAGGCTGTTGAGCAGCCCTCCAGGTACGAAAATGAGAAAGATTTGACTGCATCTCTCGTGAAGAAGAATAAAACAAGGGCCTATGCAGAAAGTAGGGGGAGATAGAGACAAGTTAGCTTCAGAGAGATTCTGACGTTTTATCAACTTTCTGAAAAGTGAGGTGAAGTGGTGTGGAACACATCAGAGGGGTGAAGCCAAGCAAATCTGAAAGAGAGCAGAGCATTTCATCTGATATCCTCTGAGTGCTCTCCCCTTCCTTCTTGGGGAGCCAGAAGAGGCTGAATTGATGTCCACTCAATTTCAGTTCATCTTGCTACCGTCATGTTACACTGATACTAATATATTCAAAATAAGAACAGAGCAGTTCAGGCAGTTACTGTGTCACACGCAGTCTTCAGTTTTTCTGCAACCCTACAACCACACCGATTCCAGTGTTTACTTTGACTTGGATTTACCTTAAAATGACCTTCTGTGAATTGAGCGTAGAACTTTTTGATTAATTTCTGATTTTATATATACATGGTACTGCTGCTTTGAAAGTTCATAAGAGTTTATTAGCGGTTTCTAAAATTATCAACTAAGTCTGGATAGAAATACATTGTGTGATGAAAAACCTTTCTGGTATTTTAGTAAAAATGTGGTGATAGCAAGTATAAATGCCATCTAAGTCCTGAGTGTTGGTGTGCGTGAGTACACGAATGTACGTATATGGATGAAGGAAATAATCTGTAAATCATGGCTTTTTAGTATTGCATGTCTCTTCCTAAAGTAACTCAGCATTTTCTTGTGAAAAATAAATCGACATTTGAAACAAAATTTTTAACTTGTTAGTGTTGCATTCAAATTGAATTACGTACAGCTAATGATTATTTTTGCATGTCTTCCAGAGACAGATGGAACCGTGTTCAGAATTCACACAAAAGCTGAAGGACTTATGGATGTGGATATACCCTTAGAATTGGTGTTCCATTTGCCGGTCAATTACCCTTTGTGTCTTCCTGGCATCTCCGTTAACTCTGAATACCTGACCAGGGCCCAGTGTGTGACTGTGAAAGAGAAGTTACGTGAGCAAGCAGAGAACCTTTTGTCAGAGCCTATGGTTCACGAGCTGGTTCTCTGGATTCAGCAGAATCTCAGGTATATCCTTAAGCAACCAGAAACTGGAAGTGGCAGTGAAAAGTGTACTTTTCCAACAAGCACGACTGTCGATGATGGATTGTGGATAACTCTTTTACATTTAGATCACATGAGAGCAAAGACTAAATATGTCAAAACCGTGGAGAAGTGGGCTTCAGATTTAAGGCTGACAGGAAGACTGATGTTCATGGGTAAAATAATACTGATTTTACTACAAGGAGACAAAAGCAACATCAAGGTGTGAAAAAGTTAAATGTTGAATATGAATCTGGCTGTTTTCTGCTTAAAATGATTTGTCTTTAAGTATGTTTTATAACAATGGGATAGATTAATCATTGAGATGTTTCTGCTTTCACTATTACGATGTTAATGGATCTTCATTTTCTTTTTTAAGAATGTCTAACTCCTAATTGCAACTACAAACTTTCAAAGCTTGAAGAATAAGTATAAGATCAGATTTTAAAAATCATGCCACTTAATGAAAGTGATGGGTTATAAAAAAAATCTGTGGTACATGAGTGTTTGTTTCTGTAATTAGCTATGAGCCTCAACTTTATAAATGTGCAATAAAAGTTTGTGTATATTAATATTTCTTTCCATAGTTAGGCACAGCAAGGCGTGTATTTGTGGGTAGTCTGCAAGATTTGTAACTTCTGGCAGTTAAAAATACATTCTGACACTTTAATTTGGTGTCTATAATACCTGGAAAGAGGAGCTTGTCCCTTATAACTGAGATTTCATGTTAGTAAAAGCAGAATCATTAGGACTGTCAGCTTGTCACCTCCTACCTAGCTTTTGCTTTCCACTTGACTTGTCTCAGTAGCTGCTTTCAAAATCATCATCTTCTTAAGATTTTTCAAGTTCTTATTCTACACTCTTAGAACCTGTTTTATGAGGGACCAGATGAGGAAAACTGCTTATTATATTTTAAATCTTAGGAGACCTACAAATCACTTAATAGATTTTATACTTTCAGATAGGATAGGTCAGGAATAATTATGTTTGAATTTATTTAAAACAAATTTAGTGTGAACAACCTATAATCTTAAAGATTTGTAGAATAACGACCTAGTTTTTTAATGATGAGCTCTTACCACAAAACTACTTTGGCATTTGATTAACCAGATTCTTGCTGGATTATGGTACATAGATACAATAATGATTCAGATTTAATATATATCCTGGTTAGGGGCCTGACCAAGGAACCATGTATTTTAAGGTAATTTGTAGTATATCTATAAAATTTGATCCTTTTGGGTAAAATACTAGCTGACAAAAATGAATACAAATTTATTTTCTTGCACTTATTTACCTAAAAGGCTCAGATTTTTCTTTAAGCTAGCTCTAGTTTATTAGGCTAGATGCCGCTGTTTTGTAGATGTTACTCAGATTGAATCATCAATTAATTAACAAATATTTATTCATATGACTAGAACTCTGCTAATGGAGAGAAATGGTACTTTTCTGAGAGGTTCTTTTTTTTTTTTGCTTTCTCTAAAATGTCATTTTATGTAAATTTCTCTGTTAAATTTTTGTAAGATTGTATATTAGGATTGAGAATGTTCAGATACATATTTATAGATGCTATCAACTTGGAATGGTAAGTACTATGTCCCAGATAACTTGATTCAGCTGCTGAATTAGTAATAACAACAGTAGCTTGTGCTCTGTTGTGTGCCATAGCACCCTATACCAGGTACTCCTCTGGGTGCTTTGAATGTATTATCTCATTTAATCCTTATAAATTCCCCATGAGGTGGATCTTGTTATGAGTCCTATTTTATGGAGGAGGTAACTGAGGCACAGAGGACTGAAACAACCAGCCCAGAGTCAGAGGTAGTAGGCAGTCCACTGCAGATTTAAATTCAAGTTGTTTGATTATATCGCTCTTTACTTCCGCGTTCTCCAGTATGTTATTCTGTCAAGTATGTAAAGACACTGTGCAACTCTTTTAACTGCTTGATTCAGAGAGTACTCTGTAAGCATGAAAATAAGCCTGCAGGTTTATGGCTCCTTTTAAACTAGAACTCTTAAGGTTCAGAGTAAGGTATGTATTTAACGTACTGATTTATCATTTAGGAGTACCTGATTCTTCAGAAAACCTCCAAAGTAGATGTGGACTCAAGTGGAAAGAAATGCAAAGAAAAAATGATTAGTGTACTGTTTGAAACAAAAGTACAGACGGAACATAAAAGGTATAATTTAGTACTATTGCAGATAGAAAAGCAACTGAATCGGTAATTATACTCTGACAAATCTAGGCATATTCATGAGTTTCTCTTGTATAATGCAGGTTTTTGGCATTTGAAGTCAAAGAGTATTCATCGTTGGATGAATTACAAAAGGAATTTGAAACTGCAGGACTTAAGAAGCTTTTCTCCGAATTTGTACTTGGGTTGGTAAAATGAAATGGAAGACAGGAATCTTTTAGTAAAATAGCAGTGTTTTTTGTTGTTGTTTTTACATTGGATTTTGGGAGTGGCTAATTGAAATAGTCACCAGGGAGCAATTTTAAGTTTCTCTGAAGCAAAATGATAGACATCATCTTAACTTTAGGAACAAAGCTAGTTCTGATTTATAAAGTAGTAAACATTAAAATACCTCACGTATTCATGTTTGCCAGGAAAGACTAGGTTCAATAGATGAAACATTATTTAAAAGATAAATTTTAAAAAGTTGACGCTAAATTGGCCCTTGTTTTTTATATAGAGAATTTGTTTGGAACTATGCAATTTTCTGGCTGATTTTCTTGTAAATAAATGATTTTTTTAAAAAGAGATTTGTTTTCATGTTTACTTTTTCATGTTTACATTTTTAGCATTTCATCACCATTTTCCCCATTTGGCTTATTATGTCTAATGTTTTAAGTTGGATGTTAAGAAAAATGTAACACTGATTTTTTTTTGTGTGTGGAATAGTATAAATTGTTAGTTTAAATACAAAACAAAGAAGTTCTATAGAACTGATTAAGAATTGCTTTCTTTGGGGTTCCAGATAGCATGGTACATGATAGCTGTAGAAATGTAGAGTCAATTTAAATTAAAATTCTTATTTGAAAAATTTACTTTCTGGTTTTACAAGGGAGAAATGTTCACACAGAATGAACTTGGCTTGCTGTATGGAGGAAATTTTATCAAGATACTGTTTTTTAATTTCTTGTGAAATCTATTAAAGCATGATAAAATATATTTATTATGACCTAGGGAGAGAAGAAACCATATTAAAATTTACAACAAAAATAGAAGTAAGCATTTGTGTCTGAGAAAGGATATTTGTGTGCAGGAAGCCACAGGGCTGCAAAAATAAGGGGCTGAGTCATGGAAGAAAGGCCAGGTAAATCCCTCTCACTGCAACCTGTGAAGTACAGTGATGCCGTTATAATATTATAGCTGATGGAGAAGAGACGTGAGGGGAACACTATGGCATGCTGAGTAGTGTTTTGTGACCGTGCTGCTCTCTTAATGATGGCAGTTCAATCTGATTGTTTTCAGGTATCCTTGTAATTATCCCCACCTTTTGATTATTTTATGGGGTTATATTAAGGAGGGGGGATTTCAGTTTGATTTTTTAAAAATATCATTCTAGGGTGTCTATGATCTTTTGCTGGAGAACTGGTAAATGTAGTTAGATTTTGTATGGAAAGAGCACATATGGCAAGGAGAAGCCACCCTGCTGGTATGCAAAACTGAGAAAATCGGCTTGAAAATTTTGGGCTGGTCATTATTACCCCTTCATTTGATTTACTGTAGTTGTAGTGAAAATTAAAATAATGAAAAAGAATAAGGTTGAGAATATTGTCCATATGGTTGAGAAGGATTGAGGAAGATCATAATTTAATAACATTAAAAGTTATCGCCATCAAGGCTATAACAGCAGCAATGATAGAAGGCTGGGTTTGAATTTTATCGCAACAGAACTTTTAGTCCTCTATTTTACCATGCCTCATCTCTGCAAAAATATCTTCCTACTCATGCTTTATGGTTTACTTTTAAACTTTCATCTTCAAATTTGACTCTCTACCCCTAAACGAAGCTTAAATCAGGTCAAATTTAGTGTTAACTGTAATGACTTTCTGCAATTTAATTATTTTTCTATCTGCTGAAATTATGTAAAAATAGTATTGGTTATTATTACTTTCTTGGATGTTTACATCTGTCTTTCACAAATACATACACTTCAGAATGAAAAGCTAAACCTTGACAGTGTCAGCAATTTCTATAAATGTACTTTGATCTCTGGATAAAAGAAAATTTAAGATTGTATACTAAAAAGCTATGAGCCTCTTTGGTATATCTTTAATTTTAGTATTAGAGAAAGAGAATCTTAATTGTTTCCATTGATATTTTTGCCTCAAACTCTATTGCTTTCTTTTCAGCTTGAGATACTTATGAAAAGATAATTAGGACTTCTGCTTCAGTAATGTTATGTAGACCAGCTTCTCACTGAAGACAACTAAAAACAAAATACAAAACACATGCTCTTAAAAGCATCAGAGAAGATAGTGAGAATTGCTGTGCTGACCCTGGGAGGAGAGAGGAATCCAGAAAAGTAAACCCAGCACTTGGGGTTAATTTTTCCTAGGGTGCATTTGTCAATCTGGATGATTTAGCTGAAGGGCTTAGCTAATTTTTGGCAGCTTGAAGATCTAGGGAGTAAAAATTTGGGGTCTGGAGGATAGAAGAGGTAGGGCCAAGAGCTGGGACCTCCCCACGGACTACACTGTAGAAATAAGGGTGAACTGTTAATAAACAATTGCCCAGAGTCAGAGAAGGACATGTGGTGATAGAAGCAGAGGTCAGGGTGAGGCAGCGGCTGGCTTGAAGGGGAAGGGGCCATGAGCAATGGAATATGGAAAAGGCAAGGAGTGAATTCTCCCGAGAGCCTCCAGAAGGAACACAGACCTGTAGACACCTTGATTTTAGCCCCATAAGACTCATTTCAGACTTCTGACCTCCAAAATGGTAAGAAAATTAGTGTTATGTTAAATAGCTATGTTTGTGCTAATAGTAGCAATAGGACACTAATGCAGGAATATTTTGTTAATCTTTTAGTACTTTTAGTATCCTATTAAGTCAGAAATTCAGCATTTGAATAATTATATCTCATGTTGTTATAAATAAATAAACCAATTTTCCTAGACTAGAGCTAAGCTTTGAGGATTCTGGTAGGTCCAGAAAATCTTAAACCTTGAGCTTGGATTAAGATAATTCATGATTCTAATGCTCTCAAATCCTCAAAATTTGAGCATGATAACATCCTCCTAGGTCCCAAATTATATCTATGAACTATTTAAAAATTCAGTATGCAGCAAACAATCAGAGGTAATTTGGTACATGAAGAGACAAGATACTGAGTGAGAAACAAGAAAAACAATAGGCAATAGAAGTAGACCTGCAAGGACTTCAGATGCTAGAATTATCAGCCATAGCTCGTGAAACAGTTATGCTTAAAATGTTCAAGGAGATAAAAACCAAGCTTGAAACTGAAATTAGAAACTGTAAAGGCAGCATGGCATAGTTGAACAAAACAATAAATAGAATTTCTAGAACTGAAAAATGCAAGAATTCAAGACATGTTTAATCAGTTCAGGTCTAGTTAGGAAATCAGAAACCAGTCTAGGCACTTCAAACAGAGTAAATTTAAAACAGACATTGGTTACAAATTAAAAAGGCTGGAAGAGGGAGAGAGACTGGGGCTGGATGAGAGAAAAAAAGAGGAAGGTGAGATGCTTAGAGTTCAGAAACTGCTAAGAGCCTTTGTCTGCTGTTGCACTACTGGAGATTGCTGTAATTGGTTCCAGATCTGCTCAAATGCTGCCTAGACCAGAGCTAAAAATTACTGATCTCTGGTCTGTTGAAATTTGGAATCACTCTAACCTTGCTGCCACTGGAGCAACTGCCAACAATTACCACAGTGCTAGAGCCTGTGCTACCTTCTAATCTCCCAGAAGTGCCTCCTATGGACAAACCTAACAGGAATTGAGCTGGCAAAGAAGTCTGGGAAATACAATTTGCAGAATCTCAACCTCAAGAGAACAGAGAAGACTATAGGAGCATGGGTGTGTGTGTGTGAAGTGGGGGATAAGGAGCTTAGTGCCCTTAGTAAATAACCAACATTGTCCTTTCTTTTTGCTGTTAAGCATCCACACACATCCTTCTACCCATATTTAAATTTAAGTTTTTATGCAGCAATAATGGTTTTATGCTTCTGTCTATTCAGATTTGACATCTTTTATACAAGAAGAAACTCACCTTTTCTCCAAAAAGGGGAGAAACAAAGTCCCACCAGTTACTATTATCCTTATTGGTGTTAATTCTTCTAGTTTAGTCACAATCCCATCTGGGTATTCAGTATCCTGAAGGTTAAATTGTGAAGTTCACTACCACCGACACTCCTTGCATAGCATGATAGCGGGAAGGAGGAAGGAAAAAAATAGTTACTGTATACAAATATTTACAGAACATGCAATGAAGCAAATTTGCGTAACTACTTTGGTCATTGTTTCTATAACTTGTCACAAAGCTATAGTTGATATTTGTAACTTCTTCCTCTATTTGATTTTTCTTCACTCCTGGACAGCACTTCAGCTGGTCAGGGTTCTTTACCTAGTAGGGTAGCTGAATTTTCATTCTGGGTGTGTCTGAGTCCTTAGTTGGGTTGTTTATTAACTTTCACTATTAAATGAGAGAGGCAAACCAGAGAATCCCCTGGGTTCCTGACTTAGTCCTATTTGACCCCATTGTGTAGCAGCAACACAATCTCACTGTAATAATCTAGATCAATCACTCCAGCCAATACAGGAACCTCTCTCTTTGCTTGTTGGTTTAGTGTCATATGAAGCCTAATATATCTGGCTGCCAGTCTCAACTTCCAATTCATTTGAACCATTTTATGTGCCTGGTAGAAGCATTCTTTCCTTGTGAATAAGACCTGTAAACTAGCAAAGTCCAAGGTTACAGGGATGAGAATAAAAATTCTGTGAGAAAGTTATTAAGTGTAATACTGAGAGGAATCAGTCTTGTTTTTATCCCTTGATTTCTTTTTTTTTTTTTGAGACAGAGTCTCACTCTGTTGCCCAGGCTGGAGTGCCGTGGCATCAGCCTAGCTCAGAGCAACCTCAAACTCCTGGGCTCAAGCAATCCTCCTGCCTCAGCTTCCCGAGTAGCTGGGACTACAGGCATGTACCACCATGCCTGGCTAATTTTTTCTATATATATTTTTAGTTGTCCATATAATTTCTTTTCTATTTTTAGTGGAGATGGGGTCTTGCTCTTGCTGAGGCTGGTCTCGAACTCCTGAGCTCAAACAATCCACCTCCCTCAGCCTCCCAGAGTGCTAGGATTACAAGCATGAGCCACTGTGCTGGGCCTGAAATAAGTTTCTTATTTAGAAGTTATATTGTGAGGGATACCATGTCTGTAAGATCATAGTTGGTAGTTTTATAGGAAGGGATTTCAGATTCATACCCAGAAGAAGTGTCTACTTAGTGAGGTCAAATTGCTGGCCTTTCCATTAGAGAAGGCATCCAGTGTAATTAACCAGCTACCAGGTAGCCGTTGTTTCCCAGGAAGTGAGGCCCTCTTGGTGGCTCAGTATTGGTTTTTGTTCTGACCGGGTTAGGTACTCAGCAGTGACAGTTGCAAAATAAACATTGATGAGAGGAACTTCATGTTGTTGTGTCCATGAAGAACCTCCATCCCCACTGCCATATTTACTTTGTACATGAGTCCACTGAGAAGGAGAAGGAGGATGAGTCAGCTCATCCATTTGATTAATGAAGGCCTTCTCTGCAGTGGTTGCCCTTTGATAAACATCACATGGGACACAAGTATTTTCACATTTTGTGCTTATCCTGAGAGTCCATTCATATACCTCTGCCCCAGTTTTCCTTGTCATTAGTCCTCTTATCTTGTTCTTTCAAAGTCCCTTTCTACCTGGCCAACCTGTTAGGCATTGCCCATGAAGCACTGTAAATCTACACCTCTGGGTATCTCTTTACCTAAAGTAGACAACCAGAAGTACTGCTCGAAGTTCTGCCCACTGAGTAGATTTCACCTCTGTATTTCAGTCCTAAAGTAAGATATAGTCCTGAAATTAAAATGTATGGCTGTACTTGCTTCTAGTGGTCTTTGAAAATTGATACAGAGTAAAAAGCATTTGCCAGATTAAGAGCTAGATACTGATATCCAGAGCTGTGGTGATTTGCTCCAGTATAAGACTGCATTTGGAAGAGCAGCTATAATTAGAATCACCACCTACTTAAATTGGTTACTCTACAGTCATTTTCTAAGATGCATCTGCTTCTGCGCAAGCCCAATAGGTGAGTTAAATGAGGAAGTTATAGGAATCACACTTGGCAAGAACAGTCTTTTCAACACATGGTTTGGAACAATTAAATTTTGCCTCTACTTTGGATACCCTAGATTAATTTCAGGTGGATATCAGAACTAAGTGTAAAACTCAAAAATATTTTAGGAGAAAATATAGAACAATATTTTCTTGACTTTTGGGTCCTAATCTTAACACATTGACTGCCACACAAAAAACCCAGAAACTTTGCCTTGAGGCCACAGTGTTTTATTACGAAAATAGAACAAAAACTTTGAGTATAATTTAAAGGTAAACATAAATAGAAAAACAAAATTTATTCACTTCTATTCATTTAATCCACATTTTTAGAATTAAATTGTCAATATTTGTTGTAGCAATAAGAACACCAAGAAATGAGATTTATATATGTGCTTCATGTGGCCCCGGGGTCAAAACTAGAGTGAGTTAGGTACAACTCTCATGGTAGTTAATGTGTTAAACAGGACACAAAAATAATAATCTTTACAGAAAATACTGATAAATTGTACTACATCAAAATTAAGAACCAACTGTTCATCAAAAGATATCACTAAAGATAATAAAAATGTGAAACACAGAATGGGTGAAGGTTTTTGAGCACATTTAATTCATATAGGTTTAATCTCCAGAATATTACTAAGAAATAGACAACCTAATAGAAAAATGGGCATAAGAATCTTGAACACATATTTCACAACTGAGAGTATGCAAATGGATAAAAATATGCATAATAGTGCTCAACCTCATTAGTAATCAGGGGAAATGCAGATTAAAACCACAATAAGATACCATTAGTCACCCACTAGAATAACTAAAATTTGAAAGATGGATAATAGCAGGAGTTGGCAAAGAAGGGGGGCAATGGCAGTTGGTGGGAGTACACATTGACCCAGCTGCTTTGAGCAAACAGTTTGGCATTATCTAGAAGAACTGAAGATTCCAAACACTATAACCCAGATATTCTGCTTCTAGGTATATACCTTACAAAAATGTGTGCATATATGTAGGAAGTTACATGTACAAGTATACATATGTTTATAACATTATTTTTAATAGTACAAATGGAGCACCCCAAATATCCATTAATATAGAATGGACAAGTAAAATGTGGTTTTTTCATACAATGGAATACTATTATATAGCAAACTAAATGAGTGAATTACAGCCACATAGCACAGCATGGATTAATCTTAAAAAAAAACTCAATATTGAACCAAATGAAGTAAACATAAACAATTTGTACTGTATGATTCCAAAAGTTCAAGAGCAGGCAAAATGATGCGAAATTAGGGATGCATATTTAAGTGCTAAAACTAAAGATAAGCAAGGAAGTTATTATAATAAAAGTCAGGAGAGCAGTTACTTGTAGGGGTAGGGATGGCATTGTAGTTGGAAAGAGGCATGGCAAGGGTTTTTTTTTTTTTTGGGAGATGGCTACATCCTATTTCCTGATCAGGGTGCTAGTTTCTCAGATGTGTTGTTTATAATAATTCATTAAGCTATATAGGTACTTTAATATATATTTCTATATTTCTTCCCCCGTAAATGTAGCCTTGACTTAATGTCAGAGTTGTTACAATATTTTTGGTAAATAAGAAAAAATATTGATGATAATTCTTAAATCTTTGTAATTAATAGTAATTTCTCAATCCTGAAATTTGGCTCAACCACAGACAAAATTGCAGGGTAGATGCAGAAAGGTAGGCTATTTTAAGTAGGGAAATTTTCTCTAAGGAGTTGATATTTGAACCAATACATGAATGAAAGGGACCAACCACAGCAAGAAGAGCAAAGTTGGATGAAGACAATTTGGTTTAAACTTGGTTGGATTGTGTAATATCAGTTACTGGTTTTTCATCTAGTATTAGTTTGGTAAGCCGTGGACTAAGTAGTTTTTGAAATGTTTGTATGCACTTTTGAGAAACATTTTTTAAAACTTTTTATTGATACATAATAATTGTACATATTCATGGAGTACACATTATATTTTGATACAAGCATATAACATATAATGATCAAATCAGGGTAATTGGGACATGATTCACCTGAAACATTTATCATTGCTTTATGTTGGGAACATCTGAAAACTTCTAGCTATTCTGAAATATAATAAATTATTGTTAACTATAGTTGCCCTATTGCACTGTTGAACACTAGAACTTTTTTCTTCTATTTAACAGAGTTACCCCATCACCAACACCTCTTCATTACCCCTTCCCACCACACTTACCAACGTCTAGTAGCCACCATTCTATTCACTACCTCCTTGAGATCAATTTTTTTTTAGGTCCCATATATGAATGTGAAAATGCAATATTTATCTTTCTGTGCCTGGTTTATTTCACTTAAAGTAATGTCCTCCAGATCCATCCATGTTTCTGCAAATGACAAAATTTCCTTCTTTTTCATGGCTAAATAATATTCCATTGTGTACATGCACCACATCTTTTTTATCCATTCGTCCTTGATAAACACTTAAGCTGATTCCACAGTTTAGCCATTGTGAATAATGCTGCAATAAACACTGAAGTGCATATATCTCCTGGTTACATTTTATGCCTTTGCCTCACCCAAGTGAGGTTTAGAGGCATGCCCTTCCCCTCTACAATGCTCACCATGTCTGTGACCATTAGTTGTGAGTTTACCACCCCCCAACTTCTAATCCCTGGAGAATATTACAACAATGTGATGAGAAACACTTTTGAAATATATATACACACACGAGGTCTCCTGTACCCTTGCTACTCAAGGGGTTCATGGACTGGCATCTTCTGTTGTTAGAAATATAGAATTTCACATGCTATCCCAGACCCACTGAATTAGAATCTGCAATTTAACAAGATTCTCCAGTGGTTTGTGTGCACGTTAAAGTTTGAAACTCTGTCCTGTGATCATATGTTCCTAAAAATATGTGAGGAGATCGAATGTGAAAAGTTGAACAACAGACATACATGTTGTAAGGGGCATTCCAGTCCCAGAAAGCTAAAAGTATTATAAAATGTCAGATTGCCTATCAAACAATATTTGATCAGATGTTTTTAGCATGCTTACATATTTTTAATTTTGTTCTTTGTCTCATAATTGAATGCTGAAAAGAGTAAAGATCAGTGATCGTATAACAGAAGTCATACATCTATCTTTCTTAGCATGCCAAATGATCTCCTTCTTATCTCAATTACACTTTTAATAAGACCTTTGTTAGCACTATTTTTGACCCTTTAATTTGCTGTTTCCACCTATTTTTATATAAAAGGGAAAATATAACATTCAAACAATTGCACAAATACAGCTATATAAGATGAAGATGCTGTTGAAATTTTAGAATTATGATGTGATAGCTTGATTTGTCAGTTGATGCACAAAAGTCTAAATTTGATAAATAAAAAAAAATTTTAAGTTTTTGCTGTTATAAATTGCATAGGGCAGGAAAATGAATTTGAAATAAAAAGAATCAAAAATAGGAGCAATCCCTGCATATTATGAAAAACAAACAAAAATGTGTAAAGTTTGCAAAACTGCCGATGATGCATAAAAATTATTATACCAAGAAGTAAAAAAAGTTGGGGAATGGAATCTTTATTTGTGACCAGTTTGTCCTTTCAATTAATTTGATGCCTCAATCAGTTTGCTTTCCACCATTTGGTTTTTGACCAGATTACTTTTTTTTTCCAAATAACCTGGATCATGGGTTTCAATTTCTTCAGCTCGCTTGAAGTTATGTTGCTTTATTCTTTCCATCCCTATTGTATTAGTCAGGGTTCTTCAGAGAAAAAGAACCAATAGGATATGTGTGTGTGTGTGTGTGTGTGTGTGTGTACATACAAACAAATATGTATACACATAAGAGAAAGAAAGAGAGATTTATTTCAAGGAATGGGCTCAGGCAATTATGGAGTCTGGTAAGTCCAAGATCTCGAGGGTGGTTTGGTATGCCGGAGATTCAAAAGGAGCGATGTTGCAGTTCAAGGCTGTCAGGCTGCGCACCCAGGGAAAAGCTAATGTTGCAAGTGAAGTCTGAAGGCAATCTGCTGGCAGAAATCCCCGTTGCTCTGGGGAGGGCCAGCCTTTTGTTCTACTCAGGACTTCGACTGATTGACTGAAGCCCACCCACACTGTTGCCACATGAAGAGCAATCTGCTTTACTCAAAGTCCTCAGATTTAAATGTAAATCTCATCCAAAACATCCTCACAGAAACATCCAGAATAATGTTTGACTAAGTATCTGGCCTATCCAAATTGCCACATAAAATTAACCATCACATCTTTCAAGAAATATCCTGTCAGTAGCTTTGCTTTTAGAGGTGAGGAATGTGGCTTTCAGTTCATATCTGCTTAACTCATGTTTTTACCACTGTAACACATTAAATACTGATATGGATTTGTAGTAGCATTGGTAAGAAGGATACTGTTTACAAAATAAGTTAACAACTTGACAAACTGCAGTTTATTTTGGCTTGAATGTCTCCTCTGGAGTCAGAACTGGCCATAGTAACAGATTCGACAAAAAGCCACATTTCTGCTAGCCTGGGAGTATAAAAAATGTGAACTCAAGGACAGGTATTGATTTTTTTAAAAAAGTGAACTCATCTGCTTTGGGGTATCTTTCCAAAGCTCTAAACTTGTGTCTGCTCAGTTCATTGTTGGCAAGACATCCTGAAGGTGGTTACTAGGAGGGAATTCAGGAATTTTGCTCTCTTCTGTGTGAGCCTCCGCCTGGTGCATTTCTGGTGTGTCTGACAATGCTGCTCCTCCAAGGCAGGCTTAAGCTATGTTAGTGTTTAGCAATAGACCTTTTATGCAACTAAGAAAGCTGTTCTGCAAAGCGCTAGTGATTTACCAAAATTCCATGCATGAATTTCTTTATTACTTGAGAATTCCATCCATTGCCATAGATTTCAATGCCCCCCTGTGTAATTGAGGCTCAGATTTACACTTCAGGTCTTGACCTCTCTCCTGAACTCTAAACCCCCATTTCTAACTCTCTGCTTCACATCACAACCTGGATATCCTGCCAACACCTTAAATCCATCATGTTTAAAACAAAGTCATTAATGATCTCATTTTGTTGTTGTGGATAGCATTGACATTACTATTAAGCTACCAGGATTAACCTTGAATTTTTCTTTGACTCCTTCCTTTCTCTCTTATATCTGAGAAACTGCCAAGTCTAGTCCCCAGTCATGCTTACATTCACCCATCTTTTCTGTTCTCATGGAAAAGAACCACTGTATGTAAGGTTCTTTGTTTTTCTGGCCAGAACTGTTGGAAATCTCTAAACTGGCCCTCTTGCCTGTTTTCTCCTTCTAGCCTATCCTATACATGATGACAGCAGATAATTCCTCATCTAAAACTCTTGGGGTTAAAAGTGTTTTAGAATGCAGATTTTTCTTTTTCATTTTTGCAGTTTTAGAAAGGTAATATAATTGTACCGTGTATTACAAAATCTGCCTAATGGGGGCTGGGGAAACATCCTGTAATCAAACACTTATTTCTACAGTGAAATGTATGCATATTCACACTAAGATAAATAGAGAGTATAAACAGTTTTACATTGATTCAGATTAAACTTTGATGTCAAATGAATTCAGATCAGATTGGTTTTCTCTCCAAATAAGTGACCAGAAAAAAAATCCATATTTTTTGTTTTTAGAACTTTTTGGATTTTGAAATTGTGCATATAGGATGATAGACTTGGAACAGATCAATCTTCAAGTAATCATATCACTCCTATTTCCTACTGGATTTGTTGTGAACTCTTCACTCTGGTATTTTCAAATGCCTTCTCAATTTGACTCCAAACCATTATTTTCTGCTTTTATCTTCCACTGATTCTCTACATATCCTTTTTGCCTCAGCCAAATTGGATAACTATTGCTTATTTTTCCTTCTTCTTTATATATGTTCACCCTTCTTGAAATATTGTTTCTTCTTGTCTATTCTTCTGCTGTCTGTTGATGTCTTTTCTATATTTCCAGGCCTTTTTCCTCTATAATCTACTTGATCCCCATTTTTAGATCAGTAATTGTTTTCTGGTCTGAATTCTTATAGCAAGCTTCGGTTTTTCCAGATGTACAATCAGACTAATATATCACTTTCTTAGACTTCTCACTAGATTAAGTAACGTACAAATGCACCTAAGATAGTGTCCGACACATGGTAGGAACTCAACTGACATTAGTTCTTCACTGTTCCTTTTCCCCTCCTTCCTTCCCTTTTCTTAGTATATACTGTACTTTGCTGTAGTTTTAAATGTACTCTGTTCTTCTCATTACTATACTAGAAGTTTTTTGAGGTTAGACTCTTGCTTATTGGAAGCTCAGTAAATATTGAGTTATGTAAAATGAATACAAATATTGTTACTAGGGAAATTTCAACTCTTCCTCTGGATTCTGGAAAGACACTGGTTTGTGTACGTACGAATGTTCATCAAAAAACTCAGATAAAACAAAACAAAACCTATGATCCCAAATATAAGTTCAGTCTGTAAAATTTCTATCAGTAATATTCTAACTGGTAAAGATCACTCAGTATGACCTCCCATATACTTCCTCCAGTTCAACTACTCTCTGTACTATTATTCCCTTCTGGTAGTCTTTTTCAAGGTAAGACCTTTTACCTATATACTTGATTCCATCGTCTGTCTTCTGTGGGATTCTATAAGATTAATTATCTCTTGGATTTTTAATCTTGAATAATAAAATGATCAAATTATCCCTTTTATAAATAGCATCCTCTCTTAATTTTGATTCCCACTTACTTTGTTTTGTTTGTTGAGTGCAAATCTATTGTTATTATGTAATCACCCCCCTACCTCTTTACAAGATTATGTTATAGCACTCTTACAAAAATCAACAAAATATAATTATACAGCTTAAAAAATTATTATCAAGTGAAATCTGTACACTCACCACCTGTTCAAAAAATATTCCCTGAGTTGATCACTATTTGGGTGTTTATGACAATCGCTTCCTTGTTATTCTTTTTCTGTTTACTACCTAAATATGCTAACAGTATATAAAGTTTAGTTTTACTTGATTTTGAACTTTATGTAATAAAGTCTGACTTTTCTGCTCAGTCTTACATTTGTGAGATTCATCATTTTATTGGCATAGCTATTAATATAAGCCATTCTTTCATTGCTGCATGGCATTCCATTATATTTATATACCACAATTTATTTATCTGTTCTACTGTGGATGGCTATTGGGATTGTTTTAACATTTTTGCTATTACAATGATGCTGCAATAAATGTTCTTGTATGTGTCTCTGGGTACATGTAAGTATGCATGATTCTTGAGTACACAACTAGCAGTGTAATTATTAGGTTTTAGTGTTTGCGTATCTTCAGCTTTACTAGATAATGCTAAACTCTTTTCCCAAGTGGCTGGGGCAAAATGAACAGTTCTGCCAGCTGTACATGAGAGCTCCCATTGCTCCAGATTCATGCCAGCACTTGACACTGAGGGTTTTTTTAATTTTAGTAATTCTGGTATGTGTCTAGTGGTCCTAGATACCATAAGGTGAAGGGCAGAATACATCTGATTTCTTTATAGTTAGAACTTTGTTCTAGGCTCTCAAGTATGAAGTTATTCATACCTATTGATAAATCATCCATGTATCTCTCTCTATATATAAACCCACTCCATGTACAAGGGAGCATCTCAGTTAAGTTTGGATGAATGAGGTTTCCCCGTGATCCAAAGGTCAGTTCTAATTAGCAAGGCCCTTTTGGAGATGAAAATATTTTAAAATGTTTCTCAGTCATCTGATAAGCAGAGTAGATTGAACATAATCTAAGTTCAGTGCACTGGGGTTGGCATTCACAGCCTGATTCCACCCTGCTGTGACACAAGGAAGCTCTCTCTAGGTCTAGCCAAGTAGAAGAACCTTAGCTTCTACTTTTTTTTTTTTTTTGAGACAGAGTCTCACTCTGTCACCCTGGCCAGAGTGCCATGGTGTCAGCCTAGCTCACAGCAACCTCCAACTCCTGGGCTCAAGCAATCCTTCTGCCTCAGCCTCCCGAGTAGCTGGGACTACAGGCATGTGCCACCATGCCCGGCTAATTTTTTTGTGCATATATTTTTAGATGTCCATATAACTTCTTTCTATTTTTAGTAGAGACGGGGTCTCGCTCTTGCTCAGGCTGGTCTCGAACTCCTGACCTCGAGCGATCTACCTGCCTCAGCCTCCCAGAGTGCTAGGATTATTTTACAGGCATGAGCCACCGTGCCAGGCCTGCTTCTACTTCTTGTGAATGACCCCATCACTGTCATGTCCCAGAAGGTCTTTGTCCCTCTCTCTTCCTTTTGCCACCTCTGCTTCATTTCCCCTCTCACTTTTTTCCTACTCACCATTCTTAGTGCTTCGTTTGATCTCTGCCCTTGCAGAGATTGGCTGCTTATTGATTTCTTTCCTCTTCTCTCTTCTTTGCTGTCTCTTCTCTCCTGTCTTATCCGCTTCTTCCAAATGTTATGATTTTATGGTAGCAGGACTTAGCTTTTATAGCTATCATCACCAATGAGAGTGATTCTTTTCAATCAGTACAACCCATCACCATGTGTCGTCTTGAATTTCACCTCCAGAGATCAGTACCTCCCTCACGAGGCCGCTGTTTATCCTTTTCATTATTTCCAGTGGTACTCACACCCGCAGGCTTAAAAAATTGTTTTTAGGTTCATGGTTTGTTCCCGAAGGTTGACACTACTTGACTGCTTAGGTACGATGACTTCTCCGTATTTGGTACCACACTTAACTAGAAAGAACTAAAAAGATGGTCTAATCTAGCTTTTTGTTTTTTTTTTAAGTGGGGATAGTGAAGTAAGTTACTAACCCAAGACTACTCATCCATCTGGTAGCAAAACCAGGACTAGGACACAGGTCTATAAAACTACATTTGGGAGATAATTCTATTAGATCTTTAGTCCTATATGTAGTGCCAGGAGAACTCAAGGAGCCAGGGAACAGTTGTCTGATAGTTCCAGCCTTCTAGGGAAAATATCTGCTCTGTTCTGTTCTGGCACATTAGTGAGGAGAGATGATTTCTTTCATTCTTGGATTGTAAAATTATCCCTAAATTTATACTCATAGTAAATTCATAGGGTTTCCTCACAAATAAAAGCTATTTTCTTATAATTGCAATTGTTTATATATGAATAGAACATATAATACTTGATGCCTAAAACTTGTTATACTTCTTGTTTCATACGTATTGGGTGTTTTCCTGTGGTCCCCAACCCCTGGGCTGCGGAGCAGTATCAGTCCGTGGCCTGTTAGGGACCGGGCCGCACAGCTCCACTGCGCCCACTCCCCATGAAAAAATTATCTTCCATGAAACTTAGGAAACGGCGAGGGGGGGGGGCGGTGTGGGGAATACTTGCACCGCAGGAGGTGTGTGGCTGGTTTCATTTGTATTTACGGCATCACTGCTTGAGCTCCCCCAACCCCCAGGTCTGTGGAAAAATTGTCTTTTTTTTTTTTGCAATTGCCTTCGGATTTATTTTATTTTATTTTTATTTCAGCTTATTATGGGAGTACAAAAGTTCAGGTTATATATATTGCCCATTCCCCCCCATCCCCCCCGAGTCTGAGCTTCAAGTGTGTACCTACATGATGAGTGTGATGTGCACTATCTAGGGAATGGACACGCTTGAAAAATTGTCTTCCATGAAACTGGTTCCTGGTGCCAAAAAGGTTGGGGACCCCTGTTTTAAATGACCACATGTCTCTTTTGGTTTGAGAGTAAGCAATCTGTATATCACAAAATCTTACACTTACTTAAAAGAACCTTAATTTTAATTATAATATTTTTCTGTTAGAGAAATGAAAATACAATACAAATCTCCTTTTGAGCTGCATTTATGCATTTCATTTTATCTAGAAAAAATAGAATCTGAGACCTAGAAAGAAATTTAGAGATATTTTAGTCCCAGTTTGCACCCAGTGGAGTAATTTTTAAAAATTATAACTGTGATAGACATCCAACCTGTGCTTGAAAACCTCCAGAGATCAGTACACCCTCAAGAGGCAGCTGTTATTATTACTGGAAAGCACAAGAGATAATAAGCTCTTTCTTGCATTGAATCAAAATCTGCTTTCCTTAACTTACAGCTTTTTATCCTGGTTCTGGCCTCTGGAGCAAGACAGAATTAGTATACTCTTCTCTCCATGACAGCTTTTCAAATATTTGAAAGCAGATATTATGCCTTTCCTTATTCTTCACCTCCCCAAGTTGCTTGAATAATTTATCAAAAATTATAGCTTCTCCCATTCACCTGGACATTTGCCTTTCATTACATTCTAATTGGTCAATGTCCCTCTTAAAATGTGGCATACAGAATTGAATTCCATGTTATAGATGTGGTTTAACTAGCCAGAAATACAATAGAACTGTCACGGGTAGTGATCTGTGGGTAGTAATTTCTCAGGGAAGCTTTACCCTTCAGATAGACTAAGTCCCTTAAAAGAAGTGGGCTTGTAGGAAAACACTCGGGAAATTGTAAAGTGCTTTATAAACGAAATAAATTGTTATATCTCATCTTAAGACATGAAAATACAACAAATAATTAAAGAATGTATTTTTTTACATATTCTTTTACACCGCTTTACACAGTGCAGATTTTAACCTTTGAGTCTGCAGAGTTAGTAAAAAAGCTGGTATTTCTTTTCTTGGAAAAAGGATGAAAACACTTTTAATCTCAGCCATTATTCTGGGGTCCTAGGCCCTTTCTGAGTTGAACAAATTTTACATAATCTAGTACTTTTTGGAACATGATTTTTTTTGAAGCAAATGATAAATGTTATTTTATTTTTTACCTATATATACTTATTTAATGAGGTAATAGCAAGATCTCCCACTGATAAGACATTTTAATAAACAGAACCATTCACATTTGATGTAGAGTTTTAGGTACATAATCTGTATTTTCTCCATTTTAAAGTAAATGTAAACTTTTCTGATTTTAACTAATGTAGAGTAGAATAGGAACCTGACCTGAATGTGGTTTAATGTTGTTATCTAACCATTCATTCATTCTCAGTAGCTTATTGAGTATTGAATACATGTTAAGGACTTGAAAAAGGCATTAATAAATTGTCCTTCATTCTTCATCAACTCTAAAGAAGTTTTGAAAAGAATAACCTTTTTCTAATGTGCTTGGCATGAATTTATACCCTAAACATTCTGATTAAGGATTCTAACATTCTAATGGTGGTTTATAATTGGCAAATACAACTGTGAATATAAATGTGTGTAAATATAATCGTTAAATATAAACATGAGGCCCAGATGGGATAATGGTAATGATGAGGGCCCAACACTCTCCCTGGCACATAGTAGATTCTTAATCAATATTTGCCACATGTATTCTACATATTAGGGGAATGCTATTCCTAATCTTGGCAGTGAACATGGTGTTACACCTGGAGGTTGAGTCCTATAGATTTATGTGCCATTGTTCAACTGAGTGAGACACTTTGGGACTGCACTGTATTTTAAGACCTCATATCTCTTTTGTAGGAACATTATTTCTTGGCCAAAAGAAATTACTGTATTTTCTAAAACATGACAGTATTGTAGTGGTTGTAGTTTGATTTGTAACATATGTCAAATACTCCAAAGGGCATAAATTATTTAAAAATACATAAGTATTCAGAATAAAAATCAGTTGTTTGGGAGTGTCTATACTGGAAAGAAATTTATCAAGGAAAATCTGGTAAACCACTTCCAAGGATTATAGTATTCTGAAATTTATTTAGAAAAATAAGAAAAAATTAGAATTCTGGAGAATCATCAATTTATTGGCACACTTTAAAAAAATTGTGCTATTTAAACTTTCTTTTCTTGTTACAAATCTTGCCAGCTGGGACCATGTAATTGGAGGGTGCTTGCTTTGTATAATTAGATTTGGAGTCACGTAATTTAAATTTATACTAGTAGGTCCAGAATTTCCCTTTCTATTGGATTTACTTTCTTCTTAATAGTTTTTTTAAAAATTATTATTCAAATAGGTAAGCCTTTCCAGAGAAAGACTGTGCTTTCTTTTTATATTTTGTAAACTTAAATCTTCCTAAGCTAGGCATTATTTTGTTAAACATACAACTTATACATAGACTGAAGAATTATGAATATTCTAATAGCATCTAATGGTTATTGTTTTTGGCAATATGATGTGTGGTGTTTTTATATCAATATTCGTTAGTGTTTTCTAAACTTCATAGTATTTTCCTCCAGCAAAGAACTGTCTCTTTTATGAGAAGGAAAAAAAAAACCCTGCTTATAAAGTGAGGCCATTTTGCATATTAATTAGGAACCCTTTGAACTCTAAGAATAAAATCCGTTAATGCTTTGGGTATGGAACAATTATGCATTCAAGGACTTTAATTTTATGCTAATAATGCGACAAGCTTTACATTTTTCTTTGTTTTGTTTGCATTTTATAAAGATAATTTAATGCAAATAATTCATCCATATACTGCATAGAGCGTGTCGGATGGTTTCCCTATAGTTAAGATTGTATCAGTACTCACATTATAAATCTCTATTACCCATGGTTTATAATTTAATTGAAAAAACTCACTGCAGGCAGAAATTCAGCACTTACGGTTTCAGGCTAAAAGCAATATTTCTCTTTTAAAAATTGCCTTCTCTATTTAATTTCATAGTTAAGAAGGATGGTCCTGGAGCTGACTTTGAACAAAGCCAAACATATCATTATCTATAACTAAAATAATTTCTAAATAAAAGTAGTTGATATCTTATCATTGGCCTAATACTACAATGTTTAACCAAATAAGAAAAGACAATAATGAAATCTGTTTATCCTTTCTCTACACATAAAAATACACATTTACAAGGAGTACAAGAAAATCCTGTAAGACCATACATCTATAAAATGTATATTTGACAATATTGTTTGAGGCATTATGTTTTTGTTTTATTTCAAAGTGCACGCTTTACTCCTTTTAGTGGATCTGGGCTAAAGCTGTGGAACCTGCTTTTTGTCAAACTGAGATAGGAAGAGGTCATAGGGTGAGGAGATGTGTGCTCTGGAATTCTGTACTTTATCTGCCATATAAATCTTCATCTTAAATTTATGCTTCAATTACCTTGAAGGGATTCAGGGGTTAATTAACAGGCTAGCAGTTTCAGCTGGCTTACACAGTAGAATTGAGAAGATCAGCTTTTAGAGTCATGGTGGTTTTGTCATCAGCTTTTGAACTCAAATCCTGTAGTGGAGAAAGGTTAACCTGCTGGTCATATGCAATCTCCAATCAAGACTTCACTGTACTTTTATCAAGCCCAATGAGACAAAGAAAATGTGAGTTACTTAGAACAAGATGTACTCTATTTCCCTCAACCCATCAACCTTTTCCTATTTAATTCTTACTTGTAAAACCACATGTGAAATATATGCCATGATTTCTTAACCCTAAATAGTCATTGGAAATTTGGTTAAAAATGGTCTGGCTTTATCTGTGAAATGTATTGTGTTTCTAAATCAGCTGCCTTTGAGACTCTAAGGAACATTATTAAGGACAATAATACAAACTTACCTCTCTTACAGCACTTTGCCATTTAAAGGTCTTTAATACACATAATACCCTCAACTGCTTAGATAGTACAGAAAACAGAGGCTCAGAGATTAAGTTACTTGCTCAGGATCAGGCAGCTAACAAGTGGTGGTCAGTGCTCAGATTCTGTCTTCAGTCTAGTGCTCCCTCTCCTGTAGCCCAGTGTCTCCTTAGGTCTTTTGGGGGAGCTCATACTTTGAGAAGTAGAGTCTAGTGATACTGTCTTAGTCTGTTTCTGCTGCTATAACAAAATACCTTAGACTAGGAAATTTATAAATAGAAATAATAGAAATTTATTTCTTACAGTTCTTGGAAGTCCAAGATCAAGGTGCCAGCAGATTTGGTTCCTGGTGAGGGCCTGCTCTCTGCTTTGTAGATGGTGCCTTGTTGCTGTGTCTTCCAGAGGAGATGAATGTCATGTCCTCATATGGTGGGACTGAAAAATCAGGCAGTTCTCTGAAGCCTCTTTTATAAGGGCATTAATTCTGTTCACAAGAGCAGAGCCCTCATGACTTAATTACTTCCCCAAAGGCCCCACTTCTTAGACCATGCAATGGGGATCAAGTTCCAACATGAATGTTGGGGGGACACAAACGTTCAAACCGTAGCAGATACCATGAAGGGAATGCTTTGTACTTACTTGATATCTATTGTCAAAGACCATAAGGGAATTCATAAAATTTATAAGTCTAATTCTTAAAATATTCCACATTAGCTTAGATTTATAAATAAAGAACTTAAAGCCTAGATAAAATTCATGTACATCTAAGCTACATAATAAATCAGTGATAAAAAGAAGACATGGATTTACTATTCCATCTCTCTGATTAAAAATTATTCATAATGTTGACATTTTGATTATACCAAAAACACTGTTTAAGTGTAAAGGTTATGAGAAAAGATTATGTGAACATATATTATTGTTCAGTCTTAAGAGATTTTTGAGAAAATAGTAGGTACTTATTTTCTGAGGAGGTTTAATGGTATATTGGTATAATGAAACAGGGAATACGCTAGAAACCCCCCTTCAAATCTGGAAGCTCATATTTTTTTATGTACAGTGAAAAGCAAACTATTTTTCAAAATTTGTAAACCAATTTGAATTTTTTGTTTCTATTATAAGAATTTTAATAAGTCATTACTTACTCTTACCCCTTTTATTTTTGTTGCTTTCGAATAGTATAAATTTAGAATGCAATGTAGGATTTACTTCTAAAGTTTTTATTACCCCAAAACTTTTTCTGACGCACTAGGTGCTGTGGATGTTGTGTGATATTGAGTTTAGGCATTCAGCTTAACATTTTATGTAACTAAATGGTCAGTTCATGTGCCACGTGAGAACTAATAACCTCTTTTTCTTCTCCTACCCTGTCCTGAGTAGATGTTAATATTTGGTGAACTTTTTGCTTCCTCTATCTCTCTTCCTTCCTCCAGGTTGAACTTGTTCATCCTCTTCTGTTTTCTTGCACCGAAATACTCTTGCCAGGGCCCCCAGAAACCTCCCAAAGGCAGCATCCAGTGGGTAACTTTTAGCAGTACCTGGAGAGACAGTGAGGTGTACTTGAAAGATAATGCATTTTGGATTCAGACCAGGGGTGGGCAAACCTTTTCTGCAGAAGACCAGGTAGTAAATATTTTTTTGTGATCCATACGATCTCTGTCACAACCACCCCTCTCTGCCACTATAGTGCTAAAGCAGCCATGGAGAATATATAAACAAATGAGCATTACTGTTCCAATAAAATGTTATTTATGGACACGGAAATTTAATTTTGGCCCAGTGTGGTGGCTCATGCCTGTAATCCTAGTACTCTTGGAGGCTGATGTGGGAGGATTGCTAGAGCTCAGGAGTTCAAGACCAACTTGAGCAAGAGCAAGACCCTATCTCTACAAAAAATACAAAAAATTAGCTGGGTGTGGTGGTGCACACCTGTAGTCCAGCTGCTTGGGAGGCTGAGGCAGGAGGATTGCTTGAGCCCAGGAGTTTGAGGTTTCCGTGAGCTATGGTGACACCACTGCACTCCAGCTTGGATGACAGAGCGAAACTCTGTTTCAAAAAATAATGTTGTTTATCGACATTGAAATTTGAATTTCATATAATTTTCATGTGTCACAAAGTATTCTTCCATGTTGTTTCAACAATTAAAAAATGTAAAAACCATTCTCAGCTCACAGGCTGTAGAAAAACGGGGGGTTGGTGGGATTTGACCTGTGGGTTGTAGTTTATATTCCCTGCTTTAGGCAGATCTTTAGGATTTATATGGCAACTTCATTAATTATTGGCTTTGTGTCGTTTGGTGAGTTAGTTTTCTTTTTTGAGTTTCAGTTTTGTCGATAAGATGTGAGTCACACCTACTTCATGAGTATTTGTGAGGATCAAATTTGATAATGTATGTAAAATATACAGTGCAGTAATTGTTAATAGTAGGTAATTTGTAAGTGGTAAATATTAATGCAGAGGCAATATAAATTTTAAATTGTTAATGATTAATTTACCTGATGGCTCTTCCTCAATTAATGTTGACTTCTTTTTTTTCAAAATGGAAACATCTTTCTTATTCACGATTAAAAGTAATACATGTTCTTTTAAAAAATAAAATAATATGAAATACAAAGATAATAAGCATAAGATTAACTCACAGGGTTAATCTCATAACAACCCTATGATATAGGTACTTTCATCTCCCTCATTTTATATAAAGGCACCTGAGGCTCAGATATGTTACATAATCTGCCTATGGTTACCATTTATATAGTGTTTATTTATCTTTTTCAATCCCAATTTTAAGTTAAGAAAATTTATCTTTTGGAGAATTTGTGCTTTTTCTATCCCAAACATGGTTGTGATGGGAGAGCAATCAAAATTCTCCCATCCCTTGGGCAAAGGGTGGACGTGTGTCAGAAAGGACAAATCACCATACTCTGCTGCCCTGGCCCAAGGTAGGATTTGTTCATGGCTGACCATGTGATCCAGGCTTGCCCAGTCAGCAGCATTTACTGGGATAATTTTAATTGAAGCACTGTTTTCTCTTTGGCTACGAGGCTTGGAGAATGTAAGTTTCATATTACCTGTGGCCATGTATTGAATTTGTGGGGACAGCTGGCCTGAGAGAACGAAGCCAATATGAGGAAGCAGTGCTGGTAGACCCTGGGCAGAAAGGGCCAGTGGGTGGCGGGATGAGAGGAGAAGAAACTTAATGAGGCTTGAGTCTCTGGATCTAGACATTTCTGAAGACAAACCTACTGCTGGCTTCCCCACACTTTGGTGTGAGCCCTGACGGAAATCCTGTTTCCTTAGGTTGGTTTTATTTTTTTTTCTCTTTTTTGCAGTCCAAGGAATATTGACTGAGTGGCTAGAATGAGGATGAAACCCCAGATCTGGCTGACATTGGAACCTTGAGCTTCCCTCCAACTCTCCTCAGAGACAACCGCTGAGAATGGTTTTATATTTTTCTTGACTTTTATTTTTTAAAATGACTAAACAAATATGATATATGTGAGTATTTAACTTTGTGTTTTATTGCCAAATTGTCATCCAATTTGGCCTTACTAATTTATGCTTGCCCCAACACTTGCACGCTGGATAGCTTCTGCCTCCCCTCTGGGTCCGTGCTATACTCTTCTCCACCCATGCCATTTCTACCCTGTTCTGTGCTCTGGGAAGCTGGCCTGAAAGTACAAGTCTCTTGCATCCTGGCTTGTGGTAGGGCTGGATTAATGGGGGCCCTGGCAAGAGATGAGAGGGAGGGAAGAGGAGGTACGTTGAGGCATCGCCTCCTCTGGCTCTCTGCATGGGGTTGCTGAGGCTCCACTGCCTCCCTTGACCTGAGCTCACAGTTCCTGGTAGCTGAGCCTCTCTGCTCAGCTTGGTTTCGCTGCTTGCAGCCCTGGGGACTGCATTGTCCCTTGTGGGTTCCCTTCACCCTGCCCACACCCTTATGAATAATCCTTTTATTAAACGCTCTTCAAATTACCCAATTTGAGTGTGCTCTTTGTTTCCTGTCTAGACTCTGAGTAATCCTACTTGTATAATAGTATCTTTTTCCTCCACATTTCATGTCAAGATACGGTATTAGCCACGTTTTTAATCATTTCAATTCTCATAAGGGGAAAATGGCATCTTGTTTTAATTTATATTTTTTTGATCATTATTGAGTTTGAACATCTGTTCATATGTTAATTGGATATTTGCATATTCCTGTTAATTGCTTGTTAATATTCTTTGCCCATTTTTCTTTTGGGTGTTCTGTTTCTCTTTTAAATTCCTATTATGAGTGGAATATTTTTTCCTATTATATTTTCCAACTGATTGTTGTTAGTATAAGTGAAAATTATTAACTTTGTGTTTTGCTGTATTCTTCTGAATTCTTTCATTAGTTTTAATAGGTTTTAGTCGATTTTCTTGGATTTTTCTAATATTATTTGCAAAGAATAATAATACTGTCTCTTCCTTTCTGATTGATGCCTCATTTCTTTATCTTGTTTTACTGCATTGGCTAGATCCTCCAAAACACTACTGGACAATAGTGGTGTTAATGGGAATCACTGGACAAGAGGGGTGGAGTGGGGGACTCTTTGTCTCATTCCTGGCTCTAACTCAGCTGTTCCCAGAGTTTCACAGAACACTACCACAGGGCACTGCCCCTTGAGAAAAGTTCAGACTTGTGCAGGAGGCACTGCACCCTTTTAAAGAGTTCCAGTGCACATGAACATATTAAAGGCTCTGAGATTTTTTTTTTTGGTCCTTGCCTAAGATAGTAATGAATTTTATGCAGCACATTATCAGCTCAATAATTTTCACAGGTTCTGGAGGGTTAAAATACAAACAAAATGTTTTGCAATAATATAGCTAAACCACTGTGGTTTTATGTGAAAACTCTGACTGAATTATTCTAAGTTTTTATTTATTATGCCTCTTCTCAGTGTTTATTACTACAGAAACTTAAGCCACTATATTTTGTATTTAAGGGATTGTATGGATTATCCACCATTTTGGTATGTTTTGCCTTCAAAAGGAACAATTGAGATGAAAAAATTAACTTAAATGAAAAGACGGTATTAGGAAACCAAACTGTTCTTGCTCCCTCCCTTTCTTCTCAGTTATACACGTGCATGCACACACACACACACACGGACACACACACACGGACACACACTCCGAACAGAAAAACCAAATGATGGACCTCAAGCTACCATTTTCATACATGTGCACACGTTCTTCTTAACCCCCTTCTCCCTTCCCTCCTTCCTTTCCATTATGCTTTTCTTCCGCCTTTCCTCTCTTCCAAGGCATGCTTAGCTGTCTCCAGAACAATCTTTCTCCATTATTTCAATTCTCATAAGGGGAAAATGGCATCTTGCATTATTGCTCTTTTTCCATCCCAATTATAAGTTAAAAATTATTCTTATCATTGTTAATAAAAATAAAGTTAATATTAGGAATATGTGTAACAAGGGAAGAGAAAGATACTGGTTTTTAAACTTACCATAACTGTACAATGAATACATTTTGTTATGCATTCACGTGAAATTAAGCCCTAATACAGAAGTGGTGGTAACAACTTCTAAGGACTTTGAAAAAGCTCAGAAGTCCTCTTTAGAATTCTCATGAACATCTCGTGATGTTTGCTTTCTCTGCCAATTAAATCTATTATTCCTAGAGCATTTAAGAATAATAAACTGTTTTATTCCATTTGACTTTCCGTTTTCTTTAATTACTAGTATGAAAGAGTTTTGCTTTCTACTATATTTCATTACAAACCTTTCCGCTATGTTATAAGACTAAATTAAATTTTTATAGATTCTTTTTTAGGATAAACCTAATCCTCATTTATTGTTTCTAGGGTAATACTCATCTTAAGTTTCAAAAAACTGACATGTAAATAAGCTCTTGGGTAACAACTCACTTAAAAATTGTCAATTTCCTGTGTGGTAAATATAAAATACCAAAAGATGAACTCTCCTATATTTACAAAATTTCTTTAGTTAGTTTAATTAGGTCAAATGTTGGGGTGTGAATTTAAATATCATGTTTCTATGTAATGCAGAATCACAGAAATTTAGTAGTACCTCAACTTAATTATCTCATTATTTTAGTCATATGTTCCTATTTTTCATTTTAAATAAAAATTCTTTAATTTCTGAAGTTGGAATTCCAATATTTAAAAGACTAGATCTATGATTTTATGCTAAATGGAATGGCATATTGGATTTTTTTTTTAAAACAGAATTGGGAGTGGTGTTTGGCAAAATGCCTTTTCCATTAAATAGATCTATAAGAAAAAAATTCGTTATTGCTAATGAATTTAGGGATTTTACTTACTGGAAGTAGTCAAGTGGTCTGATACAAAAATACGTATTGCATTATGAACCATGACACTGCTAGGTTTGTAATATAAGAGCTGCTAAATATACTTTGAATATCACAAAGAATGTACTTCTTGCCTGGAGCATGCTCTTTGTTATAGCCTCCATCTCATATTCTTATCTTTTTCATGAGGAGTAGTGAATCTCAATAAAATCTATGGATTGTGTTATGTTTAAAGGCTCCTTACTGAACCAATATATTCACAGATAAGATCAATAATATATGTGTAAACCTTTGAAATTTAGATCGGAGAGAAAGCTGCCTAATAAAACTCTGGTACTGAATTTTATACAACATATACCAGCATTTTAATTTTATATTCAGGTCCCGAAGGACTAGAAGACAAACTGAACACATCTGCAATTTTCTGTATTAAACCATTATGGTTTTATGCAAAAACTGTGAATGCACTTAAGGTTTATGTTTTGTAAAGGCATTGTATAATGATTATTCATTTCATTTCTTTGTTAAGAGCCTTTGTCTAATGTTAAAATTTTGAATTAAAAGTTTTATGTTTACACCTATTTAGTTGGACCATTAGTTCAAGATGCAGACTAAGGAAGCGCTGTAGTTCTATAGTATGCTTTATTCAACATTTTTTTTATAGAGTTGGTATCTAATGTTGTATTTGTAAGGCCATCAGTTATCAAACCGTGTAAGTGCTAAATTCCTTTTGAAGCTTTCAAGAGGTATTTTAATTAAGTTTTCAAAATTGCTTTTGGATCATGCTCACAATTCTTTTGTGCTTTATTTCCATTAACAAAATAGTAATTAAAATTAAAATTTAAAAGAAATAACCACAGTAGGTCATACTTTTATTAACTTGAGGTAGATAATGAACCTGTCCTATATAAAGACTGAGCTAAATCTGCTGAGAGTCTGAGGATAGTGTATTTTAATTAAGGTAATCCTTATTTGCATCTAACAAACAGCATTGCTACTTAGAAATTTAAGACCTTAGCGATGCATATTAGTACATTACCTCAACAAATCTAATGGAGATTTAATACTTGTGTTTTAAGAAGCAATTTGTCATAAATTAAGAGCATTTGCATACTAAATTTCAAGGATATTATTCTTTGCAGAGTTTTCTATAATTAAGGAACACATTAAACATTAAAATTTTATAATTTTTGTAGTGCCAGGAATGCTTGCTTTGTTATTAAACTAAGTCTCATTTTCAGCTGTGCATAACCCTATGGAAAAGTCCAGCTTTAATAAAGACATAATGAATGTATTGTCACTAAGGTTTTTTTCCTCTTAAATCTGAGAGATGGCTTATATGTTTAAAGAATGTTTTAGCATGCAAAATGCAACTCCAAAGACATCTATTCAGTTTGATGGAGAATATTTAATCATTTAAAAAGTAGGCCAAAGAGACTTACCCCAACCACGCTGCTAAATAGTTATGAGCTGCATCATATATAAATTAAGTGTTCTCTAATTGTGGTTATGGATAGAATCTTTCTTTAGTCAGTTAAGTGTTTACAATATTAATATCTACTTTAGTTAGTTAGAGTAAAGGGATTAAAGAACCCATTTAAATTAAGAATGACAACTTTATTCTCAAGGTTCCTTTTATTTTGATGGTTAACTAGATACTTTTAGCATTTGCATTTTATTGATCCAGAGAGAATGATTTTATGAAATACAGCTTAGGATAAAGGCTCCACAGCTGAGCTCACCTGTGGTCATATGGATTTTTGACTTGTGAAGGCCTCTACCATGTAGAGTGACTTAGATGGGATAGGTTCCTCTGAGGAACTGAGGAACATCAGATAACTGATAGGTTCCTCAGAGAAGAAGGAATTTATACCTTATTCAGTTTACCTTAGATTGCTGTGTTCTTTCTTCTCATTATCTTCTCTCATAAACTAACAGGATCTCTTTGCTTTTCTAACCAAGAGGAAAGGCCTCTTGGTTAGAGGAGTGTTTGCCACCAACATCTAGAGCGTTGACTCCTCCAGTTTGTGGTAGTTTAAAAAAGTTTCCCCTTAGCTAGGAATGCAAGTGTTACTCAATATTTATTCAATGATTGTGATGTTTCAAAAGACGAATTCAGGTTATATGGGTGTGGGCATTGCACGTCTGATAATTTGTAATTCAGTGTTGCATCAATTCTAAGAATAATTCTAAAATATTGAGGTACCTAGTTTTATCATATATTGGAGCCAGTATAGAAGATGTTATTTCAAGCTGTTCTTATACATAAAAGCTTTCCATACTATCAGTATATTTATTATTTTTATTATATAATTTGTTAAAAGAGTCTAATAGTTATAAGGTATAAAAACTAGCTGTATCTTAAGAGATGATAGTAATAAAAATGATATTTGCTTTTCAGTAAAAGGGCAAGCCGAAGTTGCCTGAAAAGCAGTCAATTGTGGGCTCCAATCTCAATATTGCGATTCCTGGCTAGGTGAAGTTGGTCCTTAATTTCTAAATTTGTACATTGGAAATAATGTTGCAAGGGTAAGTACTGCTTCCCTTTTCCCTCAATTTTAAAGGAATATATTAATTTGGAAGCTCCAGTGATATCATGGGCTAAATATACGGCAACTGTTCCTTCCCTGTCCTATTTTAAGTCACCACTTGCTCACCTCTAGCCCTCACTTTTTTTTTAAGAGTTGAAAAACTAAAGTCCAGAAAGATAAAGTGATTCATTTTGGATAAAACACCAAATAATTAAAAAATAAAAATGAGTAGCCGACAAAGATCAACTCATCTGGGTCACTTAGTCCCTGAAATGAATTGAGTATTCCTGTGGAGGGAGCATTGAGTTATATGACTAGGACTTAGCGAGGAATGGCCAAATTGTCTGTCATGTCAAAGAATTTACAGCCCAGTGTCTTAGATTAGGACTAAGTTCAGGCTATTTTATTGTTTAGGTTGCAGTGTTTTAGATGCTCAATGAAACTTGGTGATTGCAAGCTTATCAACTAACATGCTGAGTTGTGGGTGACCAAATCTGTCTTCTGAAATAGCCCTAAGAGCTAAAAATAGTATCCAACATTTAAACATTTATTCAGCACTTTCTGTGCCAAGCACTGAGCACTTTATCTTTATTAACTCATTTAATTATCACTACAACCCATAATGTTGGTATTATTACCACATCCATATACTTGTGAGAAAATCGAGACACAAAAAAAATAAGAAAATTTGTCCATACAAGGAAGTCACAGAACTGCGAAGCTAATCTAGGCAATCTGACACCATAGCCCAAGCTGTTGACCACTTTGCTAATTCTGGCACTTATATTTTGTGGGATTACTAAGGAGAATTGGTACAAAGATATGCATGGGGCCCAGCTCTTTTCCATCAGCATTTAATTTCTCCATTTGGGGTAGCTCTAGTGGAGAGCACGCATCGGAAAGGATCTGAGAAGCGCAGCAGAGGAGGGTAGCCGTGTCATACATAGGGGCTTTGGAGTCCCCCAGATGTGACTTTGTGTGTTAGCTCTGCAACTCCCTTGTGTGACCTTAGGTGAGCTGCTGAAGCTCTCTGAATTTCCTGCTCTGTGAAGTGCTGAAGCTAATGCCTACATCATCTACATCACGGGTTGTTTTTTCATGTCACCTAAGCAGCAGATGCCTGTTCCAGAGTAAGGGCTTTATACATTGTAGCTATTACTACAATTTGCCACTTATTTCACCTTAGAGAAATAAGGAATCTCAATAGCACTCTTTTGCCCAGAGTGCTATCATTCAAAAGTTAATGTTTGCTTCATTTTTGATAATCTTGTTGGCCTGCAATGTCCCTAGTTTCTATGATATGGGTTTTATAGTTGTGTTTTTAAGTAAGTGTAACTTTCTCTTTTGGTATATACATTTTTACCTCATGATAGAGAAATAAACATCTGCATAAATCCAAAATATTTTTATAAGACACTTATTTACAGTTAATCTCTATGATAACACTTTGTGGGAATTAGCAGTGATTACATTGGTTTTAGAAGAACAATCCTAACACAGTATGTTTTCATTTGGAAAGAGGGCAGGGAATTTCATTTTTTGATTTCAATAAATCTTCCTGGAAGATCTACTATGTGCCAGGTACTGTGCCTGGGTAGAGTGAGTACATTTCATTCTAAGTGATCACTGAGCAATTAGTGGAGGCTGTCTGCAATGCTGTGTTAAGATGGATTGTGCTCTTGGGCCAGCAGGAAAGAGTGCCAGGGGTTGGGAGAGGAGGTGACATAATTGGAGTATATATTTGCTGTTTATGAGGTAACCACAACAGCATAGCCAAAATTCCTGCCTGAGTCATGTTGTATTAGAATCTCTCTGTGTTTATAAAGTGCTTTGATGATGTTGACTCTTTTGGACTTTTTTCTATTACACTATATATTTATGTATATATACACACTAATATATAATATAATAATATATTATTCATTTATTATATGATTTTTGATATATTTTGCCTCATCTATAACATTACTTTATACCAGTGTATATGAGCTTATCTTCAAAGAGAAGTTATTAATTATCTTCAGATATGTAACAAAGGCATAGTCCTTGCCTTTTAGCAGTTTGGAGTTTAAAATAGACAATACCAAGATATAAACACCCTATAAATATCAAAGAGGTATATAATTTGAATAAAACATTTTGTATTTACAGGAATATCACTTATCTCCTTTAATCAGCATATGTACTAGTAATTTTTGTGTCTGTTTCTGCAAAGCCAGAAAGAACTAATGATTCAATCCTAATGGGGAAAGAACAAAGATGTCACAAAATCATACAGTTCTTTAAATTTGTTTTTTCCGTGCCTCTTATTGTTATGCTCTTTATCAGGATTGCTGCTCTAAAATATTAACCTTTTAAAAAAATTCATTGCACAGTTGTTTGCAGCACTGTGATCTGCCAAATTACAGCATTCTGTATGTTTATAAGTCATTGGGAATCCAATTCCCTGAAGGGAAAGAAAAATTAAAATCATTGTTTCCCTCCTCTGTTTTTGTTCACAGAGAGAACAGACTTGTTTGTCAAGAACAAACACACAGAAGTGAGAGATCAGAAAATCATAGGACAAGGTAGCTGAGTTTTGCTTTGTTGAACACTATCATAAGGAATGAGTCCAACAGTCAGTCACCATGAGGTGTCTCGGTGTTTGAGGAGAATTTGTGTGAACTGTCAGTTGAAAGTATTGGCAAGGTACCATTAGTAATGAATTATGGGAGTCATTTTATTAATTTCTTCACCTCAGTCAGTACATGTTAGTGTAAGTTGCTCAACCAAACATCAAAAGAACCATTGCATTTTTAACCTTTTAGTCTTTTACCGTGTAACCAGGAATGGTGAGGGAATAAATTAGTGTAGGCTTCCTTTAAAAAAAAATGCCTGGAGATAAGGAGTGGACATAATTTTTTCAGTTTTTAATTTAATAGCAGGTTTATGGTTTTATGCAAAACCATTCACATTACATTTGACCCTCTGGGAGCTGCTTTTTTTTTTTTTTTTTTTCCTGTGGATATAATTTTGAGTCTTTAATAATCTGTTGTTAAATCCAGTCTGAGTTTGATTAATGAATTGTGATGAACCAGTGCATTAATTTGCAGGTTTGGTCCAATGCCCTAAAAGGCTGCTTTGTTGCAGATGTTATTAACACTAAACTCTTCAGAAGGAGCCATGGGCTGGCAGTGTGTCCCAAGTAATGGACAAGCTACATACTGGGGAAGTCCTAGTGATGGAGCTGTAGCTTTAGAAGTGACTGTGGAGCTATATTATTGAAAAACAAAATCCTCATTTAGCTTAATACCCTAGAATGGGGCCACAGACACCCAAAGGGTCTCTGGATGGAATTCAGGGGACTTTGTGAATTTAGAGAGGAAAAAAACATCTTTACTTTGATTAACCTCTAACAGAAATTTAACATTTGTTCAATTACAAATGTAGGCAACAAACCACAGCATTATTAGGCATATCTGTGACTTTGTTATTACTAGAAATCACCCATATTTTCATAAAAGATTTAGGGTTGCAAGTACCTCAACATATAATTTATGCTCATCACTACTTCAAAATTATAGTAGCTATTAGGACAGCTGCTTGACTTGTTATTTAATACAATAAAGAAGTAAACATATTACATATATTACTATTTTACTAATTTACAAAAATGACCATATTCCAATATAATTGATTTCATTTGTAATTTTATTTTAGACATTTGAACACATGATTCTGAGAAGGGGTCTATGGCTCCAAAATGGTTAAGAACCCCCTTTGTAGAGTGGCTGTTGTTTATGCTGCCGTCTTTCCCTTTGGAATGTTGATACTTAACCTATTCCTCAGGGCACTATTTTCAGGAACATGTTCAAGGTTCAAACATGTTACTAATGTGACCAGATGATAGCAGTGACCGAGTTGTGCCACCATAATCAACTTTTCAATGACTCCCCTCCCCACTTTTCTTCCTCTAAGCTCCTGGAAGCTATGAACTGTTTGCCTTATTCACTGATATTTCCCAAGCACATATTATACTGTTTGACACATAACAGGCACTTAGTAAATGTTTAATGAATGAATGATAGCTTTAGGAGAAAATATGTTTTCTCTGAGTCATTTGAATGAATCTGGGTTCTAAAGTCATTTTTTTGCAAATGAAATAAATGAGATATCGATATTCTAAAGAGTTTTTTACATATGTAAAAGGTATTTACAAGACATTAGAAATGTTTGTGAACTGATACCAACCAGGTTATTGTCCAGCAGCTCAGTTTATCAGGGCACTGTAGGTAGACTTTCATACCTGACTTTTTTCAAAGCACTGTTACAATTAAACTAAGAGAACCGGAATTCTCCAAAGGCAAATATAGCTGCAGAGAGTTAGGATAATTAGATGAAGGGAAAAAAATTGGCGTGCGTGTTGGGAGTGTGTATAAGTGTGTGGATGTGTTTGTGTGCCTCTGTGTGTAAAGAGACCCAACCTGGTGAAAGTCTTTAGAGCTGTAAGTTGCCTTAGAGATTATTTTTCAATTTAATTTAACAAGTATTGAAACTGAAGCACAGAGAGGTTAAATGACCAGTGACCTCCTAATTGCTAAATCCAATAAACCCTTCTCAGACCTTATCTTATTTGACCACACTATTGCATTCGTGTTGTTTACCTTTTCCTTTTTCTGGAAGCCTGTGTACAGGCTGTTTCCCACGCAGGACACCCTCCCTCCGCGCCCCTACTCTTCGAGGAGAACACAGAAACCCTCCTGGTCTCCAGCCCTCAAGGACAGCTTTGTCCCAGTGTAGTGTTTCTCATTATGTTTTTCATTATTGCCACCCCACCAATAGCCTTTTGAGATATTTTTCCCCCTTAATTCCCCCAACTTTTCCCTGCTCCCCATCCTCCGGTGGAATTTGAATACCACAGATATGCTGTATATCTGTTTATGTACTGTGACCTTTTGGAAGCCAACAAACCATTATAATATCTAAGATTTTTTTACCCCCTAGAACTCCTTCTTGGGGTCAAGATCAACCTTGTTGAGAATGTATGCTCTGGTAGAGCCCAAATGTCACCAGACTTTTTCATCTTGTGGATTCAAACAAAGTTACAAAGGGCTCCAATCTCCACTCATTTTGCTAAGATAAATTCTAGTCTTTTCTGTGAGATTACCTCCCTCCCCAAACTGCTTGGGGTGTTTACCTGTTTTTATGAAATTAGTCTGTTCTGTCTGCCTGTTTCTACCTGCTGTGGAGCTGGGAACATAGACACTGCCCTTCAAGATGAACTATAAAAAAGCCATCCTCCACTTTGCCCTTGGTAATGATGGCCAAGCCTGGCAAAGTGCTGCTGGGGTGGGGTTGGGGGAATGAAGCTCAGAGCCCTCGTGGTTGCTGCCACCACAACTGCCTGGTGGGGTGAGCAGACAGTTGCTGTTGCTGCTCCTGCTCTTGGCTGTAGGTGCCTGTGTTTGCTGGCCTTGGTCTAGACATCTGGTAGAGTAACTGCTTGGTCAAGTATGTACTGCAGCAATATACTGTGGTGACATAACTCCTTCAACTCCCACCTCACACAGTTACCTTCTCTAGGTGCATTCAAGACACCAGGTCAACTTGTAACTTCCTGAGTGCCCCTTGGTCGCTCTAGCTTCCAAGCTTGACTCACGATATTCCAACTTCCTGGAATGATCTTTCTTCTCTTCAACTATTATAGATCACTCTACTGTCAGTTACAATATCACTTCTTTCAGGAAGCTTCTTGGAAGCCCCTTCTATTTGTGATATCCCTCCTGTGTGCTTCTAAGGAGTCCTAGATTCCTAGAGTTTTATATATGGACTATTTATTTGTCTATATATCTATCCCATTATATTCTAAGCTCCTTGAAGGCAGAGAGCATGTAGGACTGTCCAACTTAGCAACTAAAAATATAGGACGCCCAGTTAAATTTGATTTTCATATAAACAACAATTTTTAGTATATGTCCCATAATTGAATATTGCATATGGAATATACATATTTGAATATTTGAGTATGGAACATACTTATACTAAAAATTATTTATTGTTTATATGCCATGCAAATTTAACTGGTTATTCTGTATTTTATCTGGCAATCCTAAGGGCATGAGATGTGCTTATTGTATTCCTAGCACAGATCCAATCATCTAGGAGGCACTCCATAAATGTTTGTGAAATGAATGAGTTTATTCTATTAATATATGCTGGTGATATAGCACTTAACAAAAACAAAAGTCTTTGCTGTCTTAGAGATTACATTCTAGTGGGTGAATATAGATAATAAATAAGTAAAATATATAGTATGTCAGTATTGATAAGAGCTATGGAGGAAAATAAAGCCAAAAAGAGGCTATAACATGTCTAACATGGAACTTATTTTTTTTTTTTTCTCTCCAAACTTGCTCTATGCTCAGTCTTTCTCAGCTCAGCTGTTGGCAACTTCATTTTTCCATTTGCTTGGATCAAAACCCTGGAAGTCATCCTTCCTCTTTCTCTTATATCCTTCATCTAACTTGTTAGGAAATCTTATTTTTTCTACCTTTAAAATATATCCAGAATCTGAGCACTTGTCACTATCTCTACTGATACCTTCCTGGTCCAAGCCACCGTCACCTCCCACCTGGAATACTGCAATAGTATTTGAGATGGTGCCCCTTCTTCTGCCTTTGTCCTTCTACATTCTATTTTCAATGTAGCAACCAGACTGAGTCTTTTAGAATGAAAGCCAGATTGTGTCATTCCTCTCTTCATAAAATTCTAATGGCTCCCCATTTTTCTTATTCTGAAAGCCAGCATCCTTACAGTGGTTCCCATGGTTCTTCATGATCTGATGCCACCCCTATGCCTTCTCTCCTTTCTCCCCCTTGTCATATCTCTGAGCTCTCCTCCAATAACTTTTTCTAGAGTGATCAGCTTTAGCCATCTTGGTTTACCCTGGATGCTCCTGTAACACCTAACGTCACACATCCCAGGACACCCCTGAGTCCCTGGCAGACTTGGACAGTGGCTCACCTTACATGCCACTATAGCCGTATATGCCTTTTTACTAATCCTCAGGCATGTCAGCCACACTCACTCCTACATTTGGCCTTGGCACTTGTTTGGAAAGCTCTTCCCCCTACATCTGCATGGCTAATTCTCTTACTACCTTCAAAGTTTTGCTCAGATGTCATTCTAACCAACACTTGCCCTGAACACCTTATTTATAATTACAACTCCCTTCTCATCCCCTCTGAACAGTTTCACTAACATCACCGACCTTGCTCCAGTTTTACTTCCATAGCATTTATCTGCTTCCAATACACTGTGTAAATAATGCATTTATGCTTATTGTTTGTTTCCCTCTGTTAGAATGTAAGCCTCATGAATGTAGGAATCTTTATCTGTTCTGTTTACTGTTTTGTCCTGAGTGCCTGTAACAGTAACTGCTTAATATTGGTGCTGCAATGATATTTGGTGAGTTGAACTGAAGAGGGATTGGAGGTTGTTTTGGGTAGAGGGAAATGCAATGACAGATGATGGTCATGGTAGAGGGTGGTGCTGTGTCAGTCTAGGGAAAGAAACTTACAGGTAGAGGGAAAGGTGCATCAAATGTCGTGGGCAAGAATGTGCCTGGCATGTCTGGGAAAAGCAAGGAGGCAGTATGGCTGGAGCAGGGTGACCAAGAGGTAGTGGCAGGAGATGAAGTAGGAGAGGGGATGGTAGTTCAGATCATGTAGAGACAATGGCCATAGCAATTATTTGGCTTTTATTGTAAGTGAAATGAAAAGACAACTGGACAGTTTGGTGGACATTGGTGACGTGATCTGATTCAGCTTTACCAGTTCACCTTGGTGGCAGGATATAGGAGCAAGGGCAGAAGCAGGGAGATGAGTTGTGAAACTCTGAGATAAATGGAGACGTGCTGTTGGTTCAGACAGGATTAGTAGCTGGGGAGGTAGCAAGAAATGGCCAGAATCTGGGTGTATTTTGAATTAAAGCCAATAGGAAATGTTGATGATCTGGATGTGGGATGTGAGAAAAAGAGGAGTCATGAGTAATTTCTAGTTTGTTTTTTTTTAAAGTGCACTTTTTCTTCAAGTACAACATGCACACAGAAAAAATGCCCAAATCTTAAATGTACAGCTTGGGGCATTTTTCACAAAGGAGAAACACCCTTGTAATCATCCCCCCAGCAAGAAATAGAGCGTTGCCAGCTCCCAACAGGCCCCACTTATGCTGCCTTTCAGTCTCCTCCCTCTTTCCCCAGGTAGCCACTGTCACTGGCTTTTCCCACATTCACGGGTTTTGAAATGCCAAGTGTTTATTATCATTTAGTTCAAAATACTTTCTAATTTCCACTGTGATTTATTTTTGACCAATTTCAAAATATTTAGGGGATGTTCTAGTTATCATTTTGTTACTGATGTCTAGCTTGTTTCTACTGGGGTCAGAGAATACATTCATGGTCTCAATATTTTGAAATTTTTTGGGACTTGGGGACTTGTTTTATGGCCCAGCATATAGTCAGTTTTAGTAAATGTTGCATGTTTCCTTATTAGATGCAAAATTTTCTATGTATCAATTAAGCCAAGTTTATTAATTATATCATTTAGTCTGTTTAGTAAGTAATTGAGAGAAGTGTGTTAAGTATCCCACTGTCATTGTGGATTTATCTCTTTATACTCTAGTTTTGTCAATTTTTACTTTACATTTTGAGAGAATACAAATTTGTCCTATCTTTCTTGTAGATTAATTTTTAAACATCATTACAAAATCTCCCTTTTTATGTTTGATAATAATGTTTACTTATCTCTCCTTCCATTCTTTTACTGTCAATCTTTCTGTGTCCTTATATTTAAGATGTGCTTATTGAGGTAACATGGTTGAATTTGTATTTTTTCATTGAGTTGGACATTTATCTTTCAATAAAGAATTTATTCCATTTACATTTAATGTAATTACTGATATATTTGGAATTATATTTACTGGATACAACAACATGCATTCTTTATTTAATAAAGTCTAATATAAATTAGTAGTTTTATCACTTTCCAGACAATACTAGGATTTACGAAAATGTTAACTCCATTTATCTCCTTTGGCTGTTTGAGTTATTGCTGTCATGCATTTTAACTACATATGTTATTTATTTATTTATTTTTAAGAAATGGGGTCCCGCTCTGTTGCCCAGGCTGGTCTTGAACTCCTGGACTCAAGCAATCTTTCCACCTCAGCTTCCAAAGTAGCTGGGACTATAGGCGCACACCGCTGTGCCTGGCTATACATGTGTTTTAAACTCCAAAATATAATTATTACTTTGTAGTCAATAGACATTTATATTTATACTCACATTTACCTTTCTATTGCTTTTCATTCCTTCTTGCATTTCCGTCTTTCCATCTGGGATCATTTTCCTCCTGTCTGAAGAACTCCGTTCAATATTTCTTTTAGTATGGGTTTACTGAAAACAAACTCTTTTTTCCCCTTAAAATTTGAAGGGTATTTTCACTGGATATAGATGATTAAGTTGTCAATAATTTCTTTCAGCACTTCAAGATGTCATTCTATTTTCTTCTGACTTCCATGGTTTTTGTTGAGATCTTAGCTGCCATTGCTATAGTTCCTTTGAAGGTAACATGCTTTTTTTATCTGGCTGTTACTGTGGCTTACTCTTTGTCTTTGTCATTGGTAGTTTTACTGTGAAGTGACTAGTACTATATGTACCTTGCTTGGGGTTTGACATCTTTTATCTGAACATTCTCAGATATTTTCACTTTAAATATTTCTTTTGCCCCCATTTCTTCTCTAATCCACTTCTGGAGCCTCAGGTACACTTGTTAGGATTTTTGCCATCTCTCATATGTCTCTTGTACTCTTTTTTGTATTTTCATTCTTTGTTTTCTTTTTGTGCTTTGTTCTGGGTCTTTTCTACCAAGCTGTCTTACAGAACTAATCTTGTTGCACTTGTATTAATTGTCATCAAACTAATCTGTTGAGTTCTTAGCTTTATTATATTTTTTTAGTTCTAGAATTTTTCCTTGACTTTTTTTTAGATCCCATTTCTCTGGTGAAACTATCTTGTCATCTATTTTTTTTAACATATGAATCCATGTCTGATAACCTCATTATCTGGATCATCTATGGCCCTGTTTCTATTGCCTTTTTTCTTTTTGCCCTATTTCTTGGTATGTCTTCTTTTTTTTATTGAATGCCAAATATCTTATATGAAAAATTATAGAGGCTCTAGATGATTATTCTAGAGGTGTCACCTTATACAATGGTAGGCAGATAAAATAGGTGCAGAGAAACCCAATCTAATCTGTATCACTGAAAAGATGTTGGGTTTCAGAATTCATAAGGCTCTAGGGTCATCTGCCTGGGTCCAACCTGTAGGGTGGGTAATATTGGGCAAGTTACTTAATATTTCTATTAATTTTTTCAGTGATAACACAGGGAAATAATAGTACTTCCTTCACACGATGTTTAAGAAGATTAAATGAGTTAATATACCAAGTGTACTTAGAATAGCACTTGACACATATTAAGTGGTCAGTAAGTGTTTGCTAGTGTAGCTATTAATTCATGCCCTGATCAGACATATTTTAAGGCCAAAATCTTCTCCCTCCATGACTGCTATTAAAAATATTAATTGGCATGGCTGCTAATGGAATTCAATATGTGGAAAAAGATTAGAACTTGTTAGAGGATAGGATCAAGAAATAGGGAGGAATTATAAAACTTAAAAGCTCTTGCTATATTGATAATAGAGTCAAAGAGGTAACGCAGGCATCTCAGTGTTGATCTATAGTTATACCAGATAATTTCCTACATGTAATTCAGTCAATTCCCATACTGCTAGGAGGAATTTCAAAGTACAAGTCTCCCACTGTAGGGGGAAGTTTGAGGACTGGTCAGTTTCTTACCTGCTGTCCCTGGGGTGGAAGTGAGGGGTGGTCAGAGAAGGCAAGGCTCAGGGAGAGAGAGTGAATAGCCTATGTTCCCTCTCCATTCTCTCTCTCTCTTCTGGCATGGGCTCCAGGAAAGATGTTCGATAAAACCGAGAATTAGACACAATTTCATTAGAGAAGTTCCCAACTAATGGTTCTTTCTCACTCTTATAAGAATCATCCTAGTAGGATCATTCCAGTTTGATCGGATTCAAGGTACATGATTATGCCACAGACACTGTACATGAAGCAATCTGTGTTTTGACTGGTGATAAATTGATAATCACCTACCTGGTTAAGCCATTCCGCAGGGAGACAGTTAATATTGTGAAACTTCAATAAAGTCGGCTGTCAATGCAATAGATATTGCAGGTGAACTCCTTGATCTCTCATTGTAATCCTTTGAATCTCTGTTATCCATCACTCTATAATACATTTGTTTAGCAGGGAAATAGGCTTCTAAAATCTCACCATCACAGTAAGCCTCAACAATAATGTTTCTAAATCTGACACACAAGTCTCAACAACAGTCAGAACACTATTTAGCTGTTAAATTTAGTGAGGCGATGTAAATTTACAGGACGGCAAGAGATTAAAAAGTGTTCCCCTTTGTTTTCTTGGACAATAAAAAGTTTTGGAAGTATCCTTCTGCACTCGCCTTACCAATCAGGAGTCTGAGTAGAGGTTTTGGTGTTAAGCTTCCCCGCTTCCCTGACAGGTCAAAATGCAGACTTTCAAAAGTTCATGAGCTTTCCCTATGCTAAGTCTTAAGCGGTGCAAAGTGGAGTAAGAATTAGATTATAGAAGGTACAGCTTTATTCTCACGAATGGAAGCAAAACTGTTAAAAAACAAATAATATTGATTGAGGGTTTTTATTTAGAAAAAAAGATTTAATTTAATTTAATTTTTAAAAGCTATTTTGTACTTAGTTTTGTTGTCAAAATGAGTTATCACCTCAGTAATTCTTCCAGGAGAACTTGTATTCCACAAAGGCCAAAACTCAAGAGTAGAACCAGTCGTGGCTCCACTTAGCATTTCTAGGGTGTTAGGAAGAAGACATTTGCTCTTCTGCTGGTATATTTTGAATTTATATGAACATTCTAATGAATGATCTTATTGTGTGTGGTTCAATCTCCCGAGGAAAGAATTTTCTTCTATTTAATCTCAGGAAATAGGATCAGCTCTGCCAAAGTATTATAGAACCTAAGGAAACACTTCCTGTATTTAAATTAAGCAGCTTTAAAATTGCTTAGAGGGGTCTTACTAATTAGAATTCCAGTGGAGAACGCTTGGGAAGATTTCAGTCTGTATCTGAATCCACTTCTTTTCTACTCCTGGTGGGAATTTTGAAGGGATTTTTGTTGTTTCCCTAGGCGGTCAATTATAGACCTTCTTTTCCCAGTAATTTTTGAATTCATTATTCTCAAATATCAAAATGCATAAAGGAAAATATATTCTTTAAGCTATGGCATAACACACAGTGATTCAGCCAAAGGTTTCTTAGAGTTCAGAAAAAATTCCAGTTTTCCTCATCTTTATTCAGAATTGTCTTGGGAGAAGTATGGAATCAAAGCCTTCTGAGGAAATTGAGTCTCCGCATGGCAGCAAGCTCCCTGAGGACAGGGACATGTGTGTTTCGTCCTAACTTCTCTCAGAGCACCACACACAATATTTTGTAGAAAATACGTGTTCAATAAATGTGTAATTAAATTTAGTGATGCATATTGTCTTGAAAAATACTTCTCAGGTATTGCAGAGCATTCTGATAATTCAGAAAAAGATGAGTTGTTACAAGATGTGTTTCAACAAATCTCTAGGCCATTTTACTTGTAATCAATTTCTCATACCAGTAGGACTTTTTTGGTGTTAGCAGAATGCTGCTAGCTAACAGGATGTTTGCTTTGACTTCTGACCCTATGCTAATTAAATTTAATAAAAGTTCTGGGAAGCAGGGGAGGCAAGAATAATACTTCAAAAATATATTTTTTAACATATGGTACATTATTATTTCCAAAAAGAAAATTATATCTAATGTGGTAATTAAAACAAATTTTTACAGATTTACTGGGGGCATTATGTAATATTTTTAATCCCAGTAAGAAGCAATAAGTCGAAATGTCCAGAAGAGATATAGTAATAATAGCTAATATTCATTGAACACTTAGATGAGCCATATTCCTTTTTTTTTCTTCACATCTAAGAATTTATTAGATCCTTTCAAACAATTGTGAGTTTGGCACTCTGATTAACATTTTATATATGAAGAAACCAAAGCTCAAAGTTTTCACATGGGTAAATTCTGGTTTAGGTAACAAGGCAGACTGACCTTATGTGGATAACCCATTATGTGCTCTTCTCTCCTGCCTGCTTCCACTGTTTTTATTGTGATAAAATATACATGACATAAAATTTACCATTTTGATCATTTTTAAGTACACAGTTCAATGGCATTAAGGTACACTCCCATTATTGTGTGAGCATCACCACCACCCATCTCCAGACCCTTTTTCATCTTTCCAAACTGAAACTCTGTACCGGTGAAACTGTACGTCCCCACTCCCCTTTCCTCCCAGCCCTGGCAACCGCCATTCTACTTCCTATGTCTACGAATCTGACTACTCGAGGTACCAGATGCTCCATATTCTTAACCTCTAGGAATATTGCCTCTCAGGCCTGGGTTGCATTTTCCACTTTTTATTCAATAATTTGCTTTTTCACCGGTGGCCACCTAAGTTTTACATCCAGTGTGATTTGAGTCCTAGGTATGTGGGCCTATGCTAATTTTACTGTCATATTAAAGGCTTTGGATCTTTGAACAGCATTTTATCAGATGCTTCCAAGGACTTGCCAGAAAATTCTGTGACCCATCAACCTTCTATTTCCAATCCATGGTTAGTTCTCTGTTTCAGGACATCTTTGATCACTGGACTCTGAGGAATCTGAAGAGTTTACCAAGGCACTTCCTTTTGCTAACTGCTCCCAGTGAGTCTTCATGTACTGTGTGAAATTCCACTAATGTGTAACTCAATGTCATTGCATTCAGACAAGACCAGTCCATGGCATTATCTGAAAGAAGAAAGAACACTCAAGGTACACAGAGGTAATAAACCACTATTGTTATTTACTGCACAGAGGATGGGCTTAAAGAGATTTTAAACCTTATTAAACCTCTGTATGAAAAAGTGAATAGATAGATTTATTGGATTTCGGAAGGAAATATGGCTCCTGCAATCATGACCACACACTAACAAGGTTGAGACCATATAAGCAAGAGAGTAAAATACCTGGGCTCTTGCTCACTATCGTGCAGGGCTGGTGCATAGTAAGTTTCCAATTAACGTTTGTTGAATGAGTCGACAAAATTGCTATTAAAGGAGATTTTCCAGGACACCAGACCAAAATACCAAAACCATAATCATCTCAAAGGAACCTGACTCTAGATTTACTCAGGCAGTTGGAATGGTCGTGGGGACCAGCAGTAACCAAGTGCTTGCTCCCTATAAGATTCATTGTGTCCATTCACCAATATACTTTATGGTGTAAAGGAAGCTGACGTAAATGGGAAACTGTAGAGCCAATTAGGCTTTCGCTTGATCTTTAAAATTTTTTGTTTGTTTATTTGCTTTCCCTACTTAATAATACTAATATGTGAGAACAGCGGGGTGGGATAATCTCCGATGAGTCACTTTGATTTCTCATCTATAAAGAAATGGGGTTGTGACAGGTGAGCCTTGAAATCCATTTCCGCTATCATCTTGTTCTTGCAACCCACCCCGCTAGCTGGATTTTATACATCATCGCGTGCACAGAATTTCTGATTTTAAAAATTATTTGTAAATGAGAGGAGTATAGAAAGAAAATGGGGTGGGGTGGTGAAGTATAAAGAGGCAGTGGAAGAAAGATTGATCCACTGGCCCCGTATTTTAAAGAGTTTCATCAGATGAAGAATGAATTTCCCAACAGGAGAGACTGAGCGATGGTTTTCCTCCCTGCAGTGTGATGTTATATAACGTTTCTGAAAAGGCCTGTGCAGATCTTATCTCTGGCATTCTGCGAGCAGGACTTTCTCCAGCTGGCTCCTGTTTCCCACCCTGACTCACACACTTTACAACGTGGAAACCTACTGCTTCTGGGAGTTCTGGGACAAGATTCTCAAGACTGGGTAATGTTTTAGAAAGAGGTCAACAGGCTGCTGTGACTCCTCAGCTAATTGTCTCTGTTTTTCTAGGTTGAGCAAGGATTTGCTTTTCCTTGCTTTAGGAATTACTCTATTTGTGCAAGCAGCTGTTGGGTTAGTATGATGGGGAGGAGGGGTTATCACGTCTCTTTGCTTGTCTTCTCATTTCTTGGGAAACCATCTATCCTGTAATTAATTCAGATACCGGTTCTAAATTTCATAAAGTTAAGCTTATTGAGTTTTAGGGCATTATTTCCAGTAAGCTCCAAAATGTGTGTGAAAAAAAGTAATGTAACGTCTGTAATTATTTTAAAAATTATAAATAGCACTTTATCATATCTTAGGAATTTCATAGACTTTAAAAAAAGTCTTTTCAAAAATTACTTTAAAATATAAAATTAGGAAACTCACACCTTTGATACTAATCCTGTTTACTTGGGACTAAAACGACCTCTTCGTAGATCATACCACATCCAGTTATAGTTGAATACCAATTGGGGTCACCGTCAGAACTCTACCAAAGACTCAAATTACAACTGGAGATCCAAACAGTGATTTTGGTAAAAGGGAGCCGGGCATGCAGAAGATGCTCAATAAGTATTTATTAATGAATAAAGCTGAAGAAATTGCTGAGAGCTTTTAATGAGGAGTTTTTTGATGCTAAGTGTCATAGACCTAGCCCAGCCTCTGCTACAAACCAGTGTTCGTGGACAGGTTATTTCACCTCTGTGGGGCTCAGTTTCCTCTCTGTAGAAGGAAGAAGTTGTCAGTGTTTTTCAGACTATGATTTCCTATTTTCAAATGAAGTCTTATGAAAAATTCTAATATACACATAGGTAAAAGTAGACTCTGTTGGGTTGAATCTGGGGAGGCAGCCTGGAGCTCTGCCTCCTCCTGCACCCCAGAGCCCTGCCTGCTGCAGCACCCCCTCAACCCCACAGTGCACAGTGAAAGCGACCAGATTTAATGATCTATGAGGTCCCTCTGCAGCTGTGACTTTCGAAGGCAGTGTTAATAATCAGTGTTACAAGGAGCTGTCTGGAGGCCAGTGGAGGGTGCTTGAGGACACATTCCAAGAAGTACTTCTTTAGAGTGTCATCTTCTCCTCTCAGATGTGTTCCGGCCCCTGTAGTCTCTGACCCAGCTGATGGCACCACAGTCCATGTTGTCTCCTACGCCTGAAACCTGAGAGTCATCCAAGAGTCCTCCTGCATGGTCGATGTCCGATAAACCACTAAGTGCTCTAAGTTTAAGAGTATTTCTTAAACTTACAACTTCCTCTCCGGCCCCATTTGCCACACCAGAGTTCAGGTTCTTGTCCTCTTACTCTGGGATGATCACAACAAGCTCAGGTCAGTCTTCTGACCTTCAGTCTGAGTGCTCCCCCTTATGGTCTTTTCATTGTTCTCCATGGCCCAGGGGACAGATCCAGTTTCGAAGGGAGGGCAGAAAAGGCTTTGCAAGACTGGCCTTTCTTCCCACCTCTCCAGCCTCTCCTCCTGTCACTCCCATCTTGTGTTTTATGCTCCTGCAGTATCCTGCTGCCTGTAGTTCTTTGGATATATCATGTAGTTTTATACCTTCACCACTTGTGTCATGGTGATTCTCCTCCCATAATACCCTCTACCCCTCTTTCTGCAGCTAATTTGTGATCTTTCTTTAGGACTCAGTGCATGTGTCATCCCCCTAGAAAGACTTTGATGACCCCTTGGCTGAGCTAAGGGTCCCCCTGTGTCTCTCAGTACTCTGCACATTGCCACCACAGTGCATTGAAATTATCTAGATACATGTCTCCTCTACTACATTGTGACTCATTGAGAACTAAATCTTATTTCTGTTTATATCTCTTACTCTCCAGTGCTTGGCGAGTGAGTACCCATCGGGCACTCAGTAAGTGGCCTACCATGGGGTGCTGTCTGGTCTCCAAACATCAACTCACTGATTCAGTTTCACTTGAGATCAGTCAAGAGATCCAAGTGGCTTCAGGGCAAGTGAAATTCTAATGAGAAGCACAATACTTTCAAAATTTAAAAACCACTTTTTCACAGAAAACAGTATTTATTCTATTCTAGTGTTTATCATAAAGCTATTTTAGACTTTAAAAGTACTATTTACTTTCCCTCTTAAAAAACTGCATCATTTAAGAAGATAAAAGTCAAAATATACAAGTGAAGGATATTGAATAAATTTATTCAAGTAAACCGTTGGGTCTTTTGAGTAAATTTCCAGTTGTTCGTTTGTCCTAACATGAGCCTCATGGAGAGGGGGGATGCCTGCTATTTCCCCAACCTTGGCACTTGAGAATGTAGTCAGGAGAGTGATCTTCTTCTCTATGTAATTCTCCCTCTTCCTGCCCAGCACCAGTGCCATCACTAGCCTAAATGGCACCTTTGTGTGAATTAGGTACCAACCCCTTTGGGGTGATGCAGAAACAAAGGCACAGGGCTTAGCAAAAGCTGCCTCTTCGGGCACGTTTGTGAAGTGCGCAGACTTTCTCTGCCTGATGCAAACAAAGAGCCACACATCTGGCCTCCAAACGATAATCTGGGGCTGCCAATGGAGCAGGAAAAGGAGTAGATTCAGTCTCTCTAAAGAGCATCTTGGTGGGCTTTCTTGTTAAGCCTCGCTTGCCACTCTGACGGGGCCAGACAGTGGCATTCTGCAGTGCTTTCTGAGCTCTGACCCAGAGAAATCCCTTCTTTGTCACTTTGTATAGCTCATTTTGCTAAGTGACAAAGCTGAATCTGTCACATCAAGAGCCAAACAAAATAGTGATCACCCACTCGTATGTGTGGAGCCTCTTCATTTTGATGCACTTTATGGTAAGCGTTATTCACGAGCAGTTAATTATTGGTCTTCATGCATAAAATGAATGTGACATCTGAGGCAGATGTTTATTTTTTGTTACATATATGTATAGTATCAAAACTTCAGCTACTGAAATTGGCCAAAATTACCATGACAAAGCACTGTGTTTGTACATTCGGGGTCATATTCTGATCCCTGACTTGCAGAGGCGGCACGCCGATGTGGAAATGCACACATGGACATACTTCTCTTTTTACTGACAAGATGAATGGAGCTGCTTGAACAACTGTGCTCAGGCTGAAACAACTGCTGAGTTCCACCAGGGGCTGCTGTTGAACTTCTAAAAAAAGATCATATTTTGGAGGCGAAGGGGGGTAGTGGGGGATGGAGAGGGAGGGATGGGAATGGGGGAAGAGGAATAGAAAAAACAAATCTTGGAAGAAAACCTGACATTTCTGTCTGAGGTGAAGCATGCTTTGCTGATGCCACACATGGAATGTTTCGGAAGTGTCAGTAATAAATACTTCTATCAGAAATCTTCATATTCTATATCTCTGCTTATCATACCCCAAGGAGAGTCATACAAAGACATAGCTGTCAGGGTCTAATTTTGGATCTGAAAACTATGGCGGTTGTCAGGCATCTTTTCCCATGTGTGATATTTATCTTCTCTCACAAACAAACTGAGTGCAGGGTTTTTAATTAATTTCCAAGTGTCTCCCATGGTAATTTTCCCCCTAATATATTAATACAATGATTTAAACCTTCATTCAGAGGCAGCCTTTTGGTTGAAAATCACTAAAGGCTTAGATGGTGTTTAGTGTTATCAATAAGCTACATGTTCGTTGGTTTGCGGAGAATCAATAAAGTTGCCCTTCCCTCGTTTTTATTTTTAGAGGCATCAACGGGATTTTATCTCTTTTAAGTATATTAAGGAAATCACGGGTGAGCTGATTTTGTTATTCTTCTTCTTTTGATTGGAGGCAGTTCTTAGGCTGTTTCTCCTATTGCTTGTGGAAAACTTACTTTAAGAAAAGTTCTTGATTTGATGATAAAGGAGTGAATTTTCTTCTTAAAGTATTCCCCTTTAGAAAAACTTGATTTTTTTTTTTTATAAAGATGCCAGAAATAGACCATTGAAAGGAGCATACCCTTGAAATACACAAATCAACTGCGGGACAGCAAGTGAATTCATCTTTTCTTTCCCTGCCCAACATCCCTCTCAACAGAAAACGTGGAATAAAAAGCATAATAAAAATTCTAAAAACAGGAGTAAAGTTAGAACTATAACGTATGCCTCTTAAACAGTATATTTTAAAAACAAATGAACATATACCAGTTAGCTAGCTGTAACCATTCCACAATCTATATATACTTCAAAACATCATGTTGTACATGATAAATCCATACAATTTTATTTGTCAATTTAAAATACATAAATAAATTTGAGGGAAAAAAACTCCCCAAACAAACAAAGAAACCAAATGAAAATGAAAGTGATGTCTTTCACCATAAGAAGTCACATTTGGATGAGATTTATTTATTTGTTCTTGGCAATGCTTATATTTCTATTTAATATTATTATGCTCTCAGCTAAAAAGGTTGCCTCAAATTTCATAAAGATTTTTTTCTCAATTCACCTTTAGGATATTTGATTACTGGGGTGATAGGGCAGTCCTTGAAGAAATATTTATCTTTCTCTGAAAAAGACACTCAAACATCATTGGAAAATCATAGCAATAAAAGGTAGATTCCTAGAATCTTATAAGAAGCTTTTAATTACTGGCAGTTAAGGATTAAATTCTTGGAAATGCATGAAACTCTATCTTCTTATATGACTTTTTTTTTTTCCTGTACTAGGATTTCTTTCTTTCCTTCTCTCTTCAACTCTAGCACCTGCCATACATACATTTTTCCTAGATCCATTAGGAAAATTTAATAACCAAATGTCTATCTAGTGAGAAAGAAATTTCTAAAGTTCGGCACTGTGTTAATTTGTATTTTTTTCCTGTCTTGCATGTTGTATGCAAGCACCACAAAAATTAACCTTTTGAACACAGATTGATTCTGACAGCTTTTATTTTATGTGATTTCCAAGAATTGGTATAGAAATGCTTCTTAATTGAAATAGTTCTCCGTTTTTGGTTTTTATTTTATTGTCCTTTACTTCTTGACATCTTGTACATTAAATCAGAGGCTGTTTTAGAGACAGGAAATGACAGCTTTTTCAGAGCCCGACTGGATCCTGATAGATCTGCATTTCTCAAAGCAGACAAGTTGCTCTCGCCAGCCTCGAGAAGCTTCCTTCATGATGGGCACGTCACCTAGAAACACAACCATAAACTGCAGGTTAATCACCAAGGAACGGCTCGTGTCAATTCCCCACGGCCCTGCTTCCTATCTAAGAGGAATAAAGCCAGGAACTATTTTTTCTTTGCTATTTAATTTAAAAGAATCTGGGCTCAACTTTAGTTTGAAATTATATTTCCTCTCGGCCAGGATGGAAAGGCTACTCATGTAATTTAGCAGTGAGTTGTAAAGAAAAATCAAAGCATCCTCATGGAATGTTTTTCCCCGTAGTATCTTCCCGTCATGAGAGAACACATAAAGTGAATGAAATGTGACACAGGCATGCACAGAGAACACATTTGTTACACTGAAATTCTGAGGAAAACGCTATTTGTGTTGCTGTGATGTTTTGGAGTTAGAAAAGGGTTATTTGGGAAAAAAAGTATTTATATCAGTCAGTAGAAATGAAAATGAGACAGGAAGCAAAAATATGATAGCACAGTAAAGAGCAGCACAGCAGACCAGACCAGCCCTCGTTAGAGACAGAAAGCAAACATTTCATAATGGGAACGGTAACAACATGAGTATTTGAGATTTGTTTTTCAGTTCTACCTAACTCTTTGTAACTTTACAATGTAAGATTCAGAAATTGGAGCCAATTACCATAATATGTGGTGGTTTGGTGGGAGCATGTTCTACATCAGACAGTTAAAAGGTTTTATTGCTATTAGGAGCATGTTAATGCCCTTGATAATGTCTCTACTTGCTTTGTAATGTCTCTTGTTGAAGTATAGAATTCTTTTATCTTCTTATTACATTATGCAAAAACTTGAATTGAAAAGATATTTGCAGGAACATTTAAAGTAGTGCATCAATCAGCTTCAAAGAAGAGAAAATGTTCTCAGAATAGCTTATAAAAGGATAACTGTCAGTTTTATTTTGGATGAACAAAGGCGGCAACGTAAAAAGCACTTTATTGTAAAAGCATACTGTGCAATTCAATAAATATGCCACATAAATATAAAAGAGAAGAAAGTTCATAATTATCTGATGACTTAAATGTAATTTAAGTAACACTTTTAAAATGCATCTAGCAGTGAAGTACTCTTTTTCTAGTGAGTACTGGGTTCTAGCCTCTCGGTGCCCATTAGGTGATAACTTAACACTGTCTCTCTTTCTCTCTCTCTCTCTGATAACGTAAGGATTTGAATGGATTAGTCATGGTCCTGTTTTTAATATAGCTCAAAAAGATACAGAAGGAGTGTGTGTGGAAAGCATTAGCAAAAGTTTTAACAACCACTTAATGGTGAAAGGTTTTCAAAATGATTTCTTATCTGTACGGTTTCTCATTGTCATTGCTGCTATAAGGCAATTTTAAATTTGAATGTAACTGTTTTGTGACTTGAAATAGCATTTCCAGGCATTTTATGTTTATTAGGAAAAGCCATTAGCAGTGTCATCTCTGGACTTTCTAAATCAGGGGTGCTTTGCTACTTTTTATATGAGTATATATTTACACTTTCCTTAGAAATATTTTTCTTACTTTAGAAAGATGGTTTTTGACTGTAAATGCTAACTATATCCCCTTATTTTTCAAATACATCCCCCAGGTCATGAATTTTAACCAGATAAATATTGCAGAGATGATTCTTTTTGATAAGGTTCAAAAATCTACAATGTGAACTACCTATTTAAAGAAAATATTCAGTTTCAGCACATGGAAAGCATAATAGAAATTTTCAGAATAGGAAAAAAAATTTACAGAACTGAACTTTTCTATAACTTATATTTCTACACATGTCAATATGTATCTAGGCATGGACAGTCAGTTCCCTGCATGTAGAAGGCACTTTTTAATTATTTGTTGGTTAAGGTTAGGATATAAAAAGAAATATCCCAATCAGTAAAAGTCTGTCTTTTGTTTTGTAACCTGACAAAGGGTCACTAATCCCTTATTAAATACAGTAATATAAATTTTCTCCCAGACTTAGGGCTTTTCAAGATTCAATAATTTCATTTGATGTCAAATAAAATAACGAGGTTAATTCACACTCCCACACCATTGTACCTTGTAAAATTACATTAATGCTTGTAACATTTCTAAGAAAAAAAAAATCTTCATTTATTTTAAAACTGCAAATATGGCGCCTTGTAATAAGAAATCAATTCATAACTTTATTTGTGACATCATTTTGCTGGCAACTTATTTCTCATGGCTATTGTACATGATGCCTAATTCGTTAAAATAATTGTCTCCTGCTTTCTGTGAATGCCACACAGACTCTTTACAGAAACAGTACTCAGTCCACTGCTAGTCTCTGATCTACCCTATTTTCTCGTTGTTCCTTTTTTTTGGCCTGTTTGGGAACACACTTATTTTGAAAGTATGAGGAAAATTATCTCATAAAAGAAATTTAATAACAACAGAACTGAGATTTCAAAAACGTAGAAGTTTTAAGTTATTGAACTATGGGAAAAGCTGTAATTTATAACCAGCAAGTTAGTATGTTGTACACATCTGTGTACTGTTTCAGAAAATAAAGGTTGTTACCATAGCAACTGCCACATAATATGGAACATACGTTATTTGTGAGATGCCAGGCTTCGTGTTAAAAAAAAAACAGAACTCCTTCCTCATGGCTTCTCCATAATGTTTCAAGGATTTCTACCTTTTCTTTATTATTGTAAGGGATTCTCATCTTTTCTGTCCTGTCATTTTAAATAATCTTTTTATTTTCATTTTCTCATTCTTTTAGAGTTTGTTAGCTACATTAATGAGTTTGCATAGTACTGTTATGATTTGGTGACCACCTCTAAGGCATTTTCTCACCTATTCTTATTTTGTTAATTTTTAAGAAATTCTAGTTAATTTTTTCGATATATTTACTATATTAATAGTAAGAACACATTTAATTACTGTGACTACAAAAGGTGTACATGGTAATATTTTATCTGTTGGCCCTTTGAGGATTTTATAATTTTGTATTGCATGACCACTATGGTATTTAACCATTTTTTAAGAAATAAAATTGTCACTTAGAAGTACATATCTATTTTATAGGGTTCATTTTTCATGTCACATTTAATTTCACTTGAAATCATCATTTAGATGGTATTGATCATTTTATGATGTCAAAATGTAACTTCTTAAAAAGAGTAGATTTCTAGTCTTTTGGTAAGTGGTAATGCCAATGAATAAGAAAGCTGACAAACAATCTGAAGTCTCAATTTTAATCGAAGTCCTTTTAGTTTTATAGGCAGAATAATGAATCAATAAAAGGAAGGAGGTAATAATGCAAAATAGAGGACCCTTCGATATGGCTGGACAAGAGCTCAGAATGTCCAACTGGTTTGAAATAAAAGTCTGAAAACAGCTTGACACGTTAGAGATGGTTTTTGACTTGGTTGGATCCATTTTGTGGCAGAGATTTTTGATAATGTAGATGTATCCGATAAGATTGAATTTCTTGTTTGTGGAGAGGTTTGAGTCCAGATTCAATGTATTATTGCAATCACTGACAAATTTTTATCAGGCTAGAGGTTTTCTGAAGAGTAGCATTTGAGTTTTTCTTTCTGCTGGGACAGGATGCTGGGTACTAGCTCTCCATAGAGACAACTGTCTCTGTATTTTCAGAATGGTCTGTGTCATAAAAATGTACTGTATCAATCCTAAAAACAAAACACTTCTGGGGAAAAATGGCAGAATGAATAATACTCCTCTTTTCTTAAAAAAGTAATGGTTTAAGCAATAAACATTTATTAAATATCTATGTGCCAGGCACAGTTTTGGGGATATAAAGATGAATAACAGAGCTTCCCTGTCTCCAGGGAACTCACCAATATAACCAGGCAGAGAAGCGCACCACTAACTGCCACAAAGAGCTGTGTGCTATAACACGATTTTTCCATAGGCCTCGCCAGTCAACAACAACAGTAATCACAGCCAACATTTATTGAACACTTACTTTTTGGCAGGCACCTCAGATGCATTTAATCTATGCAATGGTTTTACTGAGAAGAAATGGAGGCTTAAGAGTTTGAATAATTGCCTAAGATTACACAGTGAGTAGGGATTCTTATGCCTGTTACATCTAAAACAGTATCTAAAATGCCAGTTGTTCCTCTTCACTCTTACCATCCTCGTCCCTGGCACCTTCCTCTCTCACTGGGCTCTGCAGGAGCCGCCTGACTGGCTTCCCTGCTCCCTTTGCCTCTAGGGTCCATGTCCACACAGCTCCCAGGGTTGCTTGTATGAACATAAATCAGCTCACGTGTCTCCCGGGCGTGGCCCTTCTGGTGGCTTCCCATTACACTGAGAATATGATCCATGGCTTACCAGGCCCTGCAGAGTTTGCCAGCCCCACCCCCAGACCCCTTAAGCTTCACTTCTTACTGCTGTCTCCCTTGCTTGTTCACTGTGCTTTAGAGCAGGGATCAGCAAAATTGCTTCTGTGAAGGGCCAGGTAGTAAATATTTTAGTCTCTGCAGGCCATACCGTCTCTGTCCCGACTGCTCAACCTTGCTATTGCAGCATGAAAGCAGCCGTAGATAATAGATGAACAAATGAGTGTGGCTGTGTTCCAATAAAACTTTATTTACATAAACAAAACTACAGCAGACTGTAGTTTGTTGATCCTTGGTTTAGACTTACTATCTTTCTTTGTGTCTCTCCAATTTCCCAAGCTTTTCCTACCTTAGGGCCCCCACTCTGTTCCCCGGTCTTCCCTGGGCTGCCTCTTGGCGGCCGTGGAGCCCGCACTGTGCATGAGAGGCTGACTTGGCCTCCAGGTTTAAGCAGTTCCCCTCCACCCCATCGGAACCCATCATCGCCCATTTTATCGTCCTCACAGTTCTTACGACAGGAAAAGCCTCCTGCATTTATTTGCTTACTTGTTTCTTGTCTGTCTTCAGTCGCACGGGGCACAAGCCTGGCTGAATCCAAAGCTTGTGCTGCTAATGATTTCTCAACATCCCCCTTCTGGAAAAACGAGGTCACACTAATAATTTGAGGGATTTATCACACTGGCCTCAGAGGACCCGGCGAAGCGCCAGCCCCACGTGTTCCGGCTGACCCAGGGAGTTTCCCCGCGCACCGGTGTGTGAGCTGGCGCCTTGCCCCCTGGTGTCGCGCAGTGCTGGCCTTCCCAGGCCGCTCCCGCTGCGTTTGCTGCCGCCGCCGCCGTGGCTGCTCGGCCCACTGCCTCCCTCAGGCTCCTCCGCCGCCCCCACTGCATGGTTCTGCGCCACTGGACACCCTGGGCGTCCCGTGACACACCACCTCTGGGTGTCACAGAGACCACTTGGCCACACTGCAGCCATTTCTGCAGAGCATCAGAGCCTTTTGCTGAGACTACCCTTCCTTCCAGTCCCGCTAGATGCCACCACTTCAATGAGCCAAGCTGCCTCTGGTCGATGGCGGAGTTAGGAAGAATATCCTCTTTTCTGTTTTCTCTCAACATAGTGGTTCTGAATTAGTGCTGCTTATGCCCTCAAATGGAAGAATTTTCCAATTTTACTTACCACCATCTCTCTTCCTAAATGTGATAGCTGATACTTTCATGGTGCTCGTTGTGTGCCTGGCACCGTTGGGAGAGCTTTACGTACATTAACTTGTGTAATTCTCACAACAGACCCACGAGGCAGGAATACTATTATCATCATCTCCACTGAGACGACAGAAGGACGGGTGGGGTCCTCTCATGCAAGAGATCAATACCATGCTCCACATCTCTCTTCTACTCTCATCCTGGGGCTAGTTACCCCACCAGGTACCCCCTCAGTGCCCATGTGCAGAGATTCCTGGGTGCACACCACTGGTTTGCTGGATCTGTGCAATTATGAGTGACCTTAGGCTCAAGTGTGGACTGTTCTCCCTACACTCTTCTTCAAGTAAGGTGCTAAGGTAGATACTTGAACTGTGTCTGTAACACAAAGGAGGAGTTGGGAACTCTTCAGGGAAGAAAGTGAGATTTGAAATGCATCCTGAAAGATGAATATGATTTTGTTAGTCAGAGGCGTTGGAAAAGGACATAACCAGACCAAGGGGCCGTACAAAACTGCACGCCCTGCAAGACAGGAGCAGGCCAAGACATGGCAAGAAAGAAGGCTGGGCAAAGAGAATGGGCTTGATTTTGAAGAGCCCTGATGCTAAGGAATTTGGACTTTATTTTGTAGACAAGGACAGGCGTGGGAGAGTGGGGGACTAGTGACAGCTTTAACACACAAGAGCTCTATATAAAAAGAGCTCTCTGATACTCCTGTTGAGTGGAAGTTTACAATCTGTGGTTCAAAGTCTCCTTGACATCTCCTTGGTCTGTGGGTAGTCTGTGGACTTACCTTTTATAATATTTTTGGGACAAGACTCTGCTTTCATGGCTGTAATGCAAATTAATTATTGATAATGCCCCGTATCAGAATTGGTTTCATTCTCCTCATTTCTCCTGATAGTTTCCCATCTCTACACCTGTTCCCACCCTCTGCCCCAGTAGGAGTGAAGATGATTCTTGAGTGTTATTCTACTGATGTGGCCCCAACAGGTTCTAGAGGACCCTACCCATGCAGATGACATCATGCCTGATTGTCTTGAATGGCTTTAATCCATGTAAACCAGTCTTTGGGCTCTATATCAAATCTCCCAGTCACCTCCCAGCTGTGAAGATTATGAATGTACTAACTCTTAGCCTTGGGAGCTGCATGCCAAGTGTGGTCATCTCTAATGACTTTGGAGGCTCTCCAGTTTTCATATTAGGCAGTCTTTTATGTTTCATTTTACCTCCTCTTATGACTCCCTTCTAACTGGCATGCTAATGAAGTTCTTCTGTGACATAATGATGCTCCAATTGAAGCATGTCTTCCCTTTGGGAATCAAATGCCCATTTGAAATTAATGAGTCTCTTTTACCCAAAGCACTTCTGAAAGTTGTCAACTCTGTAAGACAGACTTATCTGACTCTTGTCAGAACTGAGGTCTTAGTTCTTTGGCAAGTTTGTATAAAACTAGAGGGGCGGGCAACCCAATCAATCTGTTCTATGTGTCCCCCCTCTACCCTGCTTCACCTGCTCCCCACCCCCACCAAGGTCTAGAAGGGGAGAGAAGTGGGGCACAATTTCCGAGGCCTGAGGGTAGTGGATCCCACAGGGGACCAGCATATAATTCTATGAGCCTTTTGAGGAATTAGAAAGAAACAATTAATGTGAAGAAACATTCACCATCCTTATTTGTTCTCCATTGTCCCAGGGTCAATCCAGGCACATGAATTTTTCTATTCGCATGATTTTCCAAGGTTTCAAAACAGTGGGATCCTTTTTGTCAAATGAAATCTTCAATGACTGCTATATGTGAGACAGATAAAAGTGGAGCTCTGGTGGCTGCAGGGGTGGTAGAGCCTGGGGGTATGTTCCCCAGTGCCCCTTTCCCACTCCCTAATGCTCCCCTCCAAAGGCAGGGCTCTGGGGAATTAGGTGTGAAACTCTTGCTCTAACCCACCGATTCATTCTGGCATCTGCTCTAGAAGGTATAGCTTATATGAAAAAAGGATTTAAAGAAACACTTTAAGAATGATTTATTTTGTCTTAATGGTGGATAACTCTAGATTTCCGTTGACTGTCATTGGAAATGGCATGACTTCTTCTTTGTATTCGAAGAACACCAAAACACAGTGGTTCTCAGAAGCATCCCTGTCCAGGGTCATCTTTGTTTTTTCCACTCCGACAATTACTCTCGTAGTGGGTTACATGTAGTACTCTTCCCACCAAGAGCGGGAAAAAGGATCCTTTTACTTTAGTACTGACTACTGTTCTATTTTCTACAGCAGGGGTGAGAATGGGCACAGAATCACACAAAATATCTATCCTAGGACCATAGGCAAGTAAAAACCAACTTATGACTATTTTTAGCCCAATCCTAGCCTTTTGAGAGAATTGGAAATATAAAACTTTGAAATCACCCACATTTAAAACTCAGAAAACAAAAAACTTTATTACACAAAGAAATTAAATAATGAAACAATAGTCATGTGGTTATAGTCAGTTCAGTTGGTGAAGGACAGGAGAAGAGGAGAGAAAGGAAGTGGGAGGGGAAGCAGGAGAGGAGGAGAGCCTGAGAAGTGGAGTGGCCTGGAGCTTGGGAGACAAGGACATCTGGCCCTGCAGGCACCCTTGGTTGCTCCCCCCCCTGGGAGCCCCATGCAGTGTCTCTCATTTGTGGGTGGTCCTCGCCTGGTGGCCAAATGGCTTCAATCCTGCCCTGATGCAACCTGCTGAGTCCCTGGAATGAACCCTTGTCATCTCCACAACTCAGAGCCCCTCCCTTCCCCTTTGGCTTGCAGGGAGGTTCCTTGTCAAAAAATTCCTGCATCTTCCTGAGAGTGCCTGCTCCAAATCCACTCTCTGCATTCAAGAAAAGTCCCTTTGCAGTGGTGCTTCTAGTCTCTTTGAGATATGTTTTTCATGAATCAAGGAGAAAAGCAAAAATTGGAAATATTTTGCTCTTTCCTGGGGTTTTAATTTTCTTCCAAAAATATTTTTTGAGAAGTACCTTTTTTCCCCTTAAGAACTCAGACCCTGATGGAGAAGTGACTTTTCTAGGACACTGTTTCCTAAACTTTAGTCATCTACATACCTCTTTCATGATCTTTGCTATATCTGCATACTATCTGTGCTATTTTTCTCAGTATTTTCTTTAAATCAATTTAAAATGGAACAATTTAGCCTTATTCCTTGATTGATTTGATAAAATTGGTGAAACCAATAGTGTGCTATATTTTTAAAAATATGCAATTAACATATTGGGGTATATGGCAACTGAAATTATTTCACCAGTGGTAAATGCTCCACCTTTTGGGAAATATATTTCTAGGAAATGGGCTGCTTCTGGCTTGTGACTTTAAATATAAACTTAGGATCTGATACAGCTCTCCACTATGTATCAAAGAGGAAAAAAATGGGAAAAGTGGTGGACTAGAAGGTTGAAAGGAGCCTGTAGGCCCAGGTAAAATTTATAAAACCTTAGGACTTTTAAAATATAAATTACATTTATTTCTCTTTATCATATATATGCATTATATTTATATCACAGTTTTTTTTTTTTTTTGAGACAGAGTCTCGCCCTATTGCCCGGGCTAGAGTGAGTGCCGTGGCATCAGCCTAGCTCACAGCAACCTCAAACTCTGGGTTTAAGAGATCCTACTGCCTCAGCCTCCTGAGTAGCTGGGACTACAGGCATGCACCACTATGCCTGGCTAATTTTTTCTATATATATTTTAGTTGGCCAGATCATTTCTTTCTATTTTTAGTAGAGACAGGGTCTCACTCTTGCTCAGGCTGGTCTCGAACTCCTGACCTCGAGCGATCCACCCACCTCGGCCTCCCAGAGTGCTAGGGATTACAGGCATGAGCCATCATGCCCGGCCACTATATCACAGTTTTGAGTGATGAAGTTATTCTAAGTCTTTTGCCCAAGAGCTGACCATCCACAAGGGCATCACATAGGTAGTTTCCTCATTAGTTTCAGCAAGTAATTCTAAGTTGCATTTTCCTGAAGGTGGTGTCCGCTCATTGTCCTGTCCTTCAATAAACAGGGTTTCTGTGAGGAAAAAAAAATTATGCTACTTAATAATACCCTCAACTAACTGAATACCTCTATGATTTCTCAGGAAAAAGATAAAATCAGGTTCCATTATTACTTTATGTTTTTCTGCTTGCCATAGAATTTCCTTTTCAGATTTCAGGGTAAATAGAACAAAGCATCAGTTTTTATAATTCATTTTTTTTCAGGAGTATCTTTTGGTGTCTCATTATTTGGAGATATCTGTGAAAAGAAGGGCCAGGAAAATAGAAAGGCATAGTTAATTGTGTAATTCGTAGTCATAGTAATTTTTTTGTTTATATGTCTTTTTGGATGCATTTTTTTCTGGGAAAGACAGAATGGAATAATTTTCTCTTTTTCCTCTCTTTTTCAAAACTCATTGATGTGACACAATGCATGTTACATAATGGTCACAGATACCATGACTTTGGGGAAGCAGGGATTCAGGTAAACATACTATACAAAGTATTTTATGAACATTTTGATTTTTGTGTTTTGAGGATAATAAAAGGATTCCTTTGCCTTTTGTAAAAGAAATCCTGAAAACAAATGAACAAATGGACTTGGCCCATGGACATCTAGCAGAGATGGTCTCTGGGAAGAATGACATTCCTTCAGCATGAAGTAGCTACAAGAAAAAGACATGTAATTAAGGAGGAAAAAAATATCAGAAACTGAAGCCATTAAAGAGACTGTGATATGAGGAAAACATTGTACAGGAGATGTGACCGAAGATCTCAGATCTGAGAGCTGAAAGGGAGTGAAACTAGTTAAAATTCCACTGCTCATTCGCTCCACGGGAGAAATAACATTCCTGTGCGATGCCACTTGCCACTTCATTTTTAGAAACAATTAAAAGATGCAAATATTTATGAATCACTGTGTATGTTGTAATCCTGTTTGAAAACAAACAGTGCCTTGTACTTCCGTTGTCAGTGCTGGTTGCTGTTGGGATTCAGGGGTTAAAGCAAGCCCTTAAAAATGAGCTCACTGCTGCTATCCAGACAAAGGGATGCAACTCCGAGAGTGTGTTCTGTTTGCCTGCAAGCTGTTGCTTATGCCAAATGAGCATTTTAAAAACCATTCAAATTAAGTTGAAAATTTGTAATTATATTTTCCCTTTTAATTGTAACTTATGCAAATGTTATATTCCAGCTGTACAAATAATTTTCGCTTCAGACTACAACATTCACATTAAATCTAGCATGTAACACCCTGATACAAGATTCTTCCCAAGCTGTAGTTGCAGATTTAGAGGGCTGGAGTTGGCTCTGTTAGTTATGGCTTCTGTTGCTGTTACCCTGCAGTTAAGTATAGATCGCAAAGTGGCAATAGAGAAGGGAGACACCTTTTCTGTAATTTGCTGGAGACGATTTATGAATAGAACACATAGGAAGAGAACGAGAAAGCAAAAAACAAAACAAAACAAACCCCCCACAAAAAGGTGAGAAGTCTGAGAAACCTGGATGCTTGGTAAAGTGGAGAGAGCATCCTTTCTGTAATTGATGAATTCAGCTTTCAGTGAATTAGTTACAGGAAGGGGATGCATGTGACTCATTTGTTAATTGTCATGCATTTTAAACCATTTAGTGCAAACAGAAATCGAGTATTTTCCAATTTCATGAAAATTTCACATCGGGAAATCATGTACAAAACCATTAGAATTTTTAACAAGAGTGAAAAAAGCACAGATTGTTTTAAATACATGCAAACATACATTATTTAAGGGATCACAAACTGAGAAATAAAACAAAAAAGAAAAAAAACCTCATATAAGTACACTATATTGTTCTAATTGCTGAAGAGTTTTGTTTACCTAAATTTGGGAAAATTTTCACATTCTTGGTAGAGGAACATGAGGAACCTTGATTTATTTCAATCTAGTTGACTGCTGATCAGCTTTTTTGTGATTAACAACGTTCTGGAAGACAAAAGAAGATAGTTTATGACACATCCTTAAGTAATTCATAACCTTGTTGATAAATAAGGAAAACTTATGGAAATAGATGGACCATAATAAAATGACACATGTGTGTTTATAGACCGAGGAGAGAGTCCAACAAACACTTCATTACTTGTTGGTACACTGAGATTTAGTGTGGTTTAGAGATTTGTTTAAGGTCACACATCTAATAGTGATAACATGTTGGAAATCTAAGAGGTCTAATATAAATTCTTGTCTTTTGTTTTTCCATCATTAAGGCATTTGTCAATTGAAAGCTGCACAACTGAAGATTCTGTTTGCTAAATGTGGGTGCTTCCTACACTTGCCTGTAAAATGATCTTTGACTTGGAAAATTGTGTACTTTTTTTTTTTTTTTTTTTTGAGACAGAGTCTCCCTTTGTTGCCCGGGCTAGAGTGAGTGCCGTGGCATCAGCCTAGCTCACAGCAGCCTCAAACTCCTGGGCTCAAGCGATCCTACTGCCTCAGCCTCCCGAGCAGCTGGGACTACAGGCATGCGCCACCATGCCCGGCTAATTTTTTCTATATATATTTTTAGTTGTCCGGATAATTTTTTTATTTCTATTTTTAGTAGAGACGGGGTCTCGCTCAGGCTGGTCTCAAACTCCTGACCTCGAGCAATCCACCCGCCTCGGCCTCCCAGATTACAGGCGTGAGCCACCTCACCCGGCCTCTCTCCGTCTACTCTTGAGACGTTTATAAATGTACATTAACTCAGGGCATTATCTTTATTAACACTTGCAATTTGTGTGGATTATAGATCTTTTCATGACCTCTTTAGCGCTCTAGGATATGCCACTGCCATTTATTTGTATAGTGTTCTGCTTGGATGAAATGCAGATAAATTAAAAAAAATCTGCCCAAAATTGTTGTCCTCAGGATATTGGGAAGCAAGCACTTCCACAACTAATTGTGTGTGCATTTTTAATCGTCGCCTAATAAATTGGCTTTTCTTTTTATGCCTTTGAGTTTACTCTCAGAAAAGCCATACAATATTAACATTTTTGCACATAGGGGCAGCTGCTCATCCTCAGAGTACCTGCCAAAATGGGAGGAGCAATGAACAAAACTTTCAGAAGTTGGAGAAATTCTTTCCTTCAGGCCTTGGAACCGTATTAAGCATACAGGGTAAGGAAAATTCACACACAGTGTTAGAGCACCTCAGCGGACTAGGATTCGCACATGACATTTTCCCCATCTTGCTGATTCTCTTTCTCTGGGAGATAGGTCTCTATTCAGAGCCTCTCAGTGTGTAGGGCACACAAGAATAATGGGAGTCTCTATTTAAATGCTGGTTCCCAGGCTCCATCATCCAGGATTCTGACTTGCTGGATGACTTGGAGCCTGGCACCCTGCATTTAAAACCATCCCACTTCATGGACTCTGCTTTACTCTCTCCTTTGGTTCCTACTCCTGTCGTTACCCATTTTCCCAGGCTTGGCTAAGGAAAGCTGGTACAAGAGGAGGTGCCCAGCAAAACAGATGCCGCTGTGTCAGAGCTGTTTATTCGGAGCTCACAGAGCTGCCTAACACACAGTGCCATCAGGTTGTTGCTTAGGGAGACACCTATGATGCCATTAATTATTTAGGGATCCAAAGTAGCCACCATTAATGAATTTGAATGTTTTACAGTGATCCTAATCAGAGTAACAGATGCAAAATGACAATATGATACTCACAATTTTCCCCCAACGAGTTACACACTATTAAGGTCTGTTGCAGTCAATGAATCCAGATGCTTCCACACTCTTACTGACCATGAAAGATCCTGGTTTCATTACATGAAAGAAAATAAGTTCATCCTGTCATCTTGCAGAGTTAAAGCGGGATCCAATTCAGCAGCTGGTAAGGCATCATAAGTTGGTTTGCAATAATCCTCCTTCCATTTCAGGATTGACTGAGTGGAAGAATTCTATTGCATCTGGGCTTATCATTCCCTTTACATTATTTTTATGCTTTCCCAGATGAGATGCTTTACTCTTGCTAAGAAAGCCTCTGATGGACTAAACAAGTTTTATACGTACACCATGTGAGAAGAAAGTGAACTATTTTTACAGAGGGTAAATTCATTAAAATAAGAGTAACAAAACTAAAGTCAGCCATGATAAAATGGGAAGCATACAGCTTCTCAAGAGTATATTCCTAAAAATGTTGTCAGATTTCTGATATGAACCAGGCTGTGCATGACAGCGTTTCCCCCTTCTTGTTCTAGAAATTATACAATAGAAAAAACAAACAACACATTGAATAGAAAGAGTCCCTGCATTTTCAAAAAAACCCAAAAGGCAAATATAAACCATAGACTCTGCAACATCTGTAAAGGCTGCCAAGAGACGCTGAAATTGTGCAGCAGCTGTACAGGAGGAAACAAAAGGAAGCAGCACAGAGAGAGTCGATGGATGGCAGATTGCAGGAAGTGCCAGTAAAAATACTCATCCTGAAGGTGAAGGGCTCACTTGAAGTGCTAAAGTGAACAGCATTGTTCAGGAATGGGGCTTTGCAGGGATGGTGCAGAAGTGCTCCTCTCCTGACTTGGCTCCGAGAAATACAGGAGGGGCTGAACAAAGAACCCCAAGACGAGCCGTATTTGCAGGACGCAGTCTGTTTCTGGGACGGCAAAGAAGGGGAATGGAATAAAGCCTGGAAGGCCACTCGGCCCCTCCCTAGTAAAGGACTTCTTGAAAATAAGCTGGTTCAGGAAACTGTAATTCACTGAATAATGAAAAGTTTTAGAAAAGGAATGGATAGAAAGATCCTGTATGAAAAAATGTGGGAAAGAGCAGCAAAACTAACCAGCCAATGGAGAATACTCATAAGCAGATGAAAATCATGTCCTAACAATTTGCCATGAATTAAAATAAAAACATACTCAGTGACGCAATTACCTTGAGCGATTACCTTTGAAGGAAGACCCCCAAAGCAGAAATACAAGAACACAGAGGAGAGGTGGGGAGTTAATGAAAAATATGAAACATGAGCTGAAATGCAAGGAATGTGTAATCACAGGATGATGACATAATTGAAAGAAACATGAAGGAAAGAGATGCCATAAAAACACAGTGATGGAAAAGGAGACCTGGGATATACTCCACTGGAGTTCTAGAAGAAAAATATAATCAATGGAACAAAACCCAAACATTTAAAGATAGAATTCAGGAAAACTTTTTGATAATAAAGTATGTGACTCTATACTGAAAGGGCACTGGGTGTGCCAGGGACAAATGACCCAGACCATCACCAACCAACAAGAAATATCCTAGCAAAATTACTAAACTCAAAAAAGTGAAGGAAGAATTCTTTGGGCAGCTAGAGGATACAGTAACTTAGAGAGGGGGAAAAATAGGGCTGAATTCATATTCATATCCACAACAATATTCAGCACCAGAAAGTGTAAGAGTGATACCTACCAGATTCTCAGGGAAAGAAAGTGTGACCTAAGGATGCCACTCATATGAATGGAAGATCTCAGAGAACACTGTTGCCATGAGCCTTCTGTGAATAAACAACTCAGGGAGAAGTTCTGCCAATCAAGTGGTGGCTTGTATAGCTGTGGCAAAAGGACTGATAGTGAGCTTTTTATTTTTCTTTCTGGAACTGGAATTTATCATTAGGAAAAATTTCAAAATATATGAAAGTAGAGAGAATAGTATAATGAGCTCCCATGTATTCATTCTCTAGCTTCAACAGTTATCTGGACCAATCTTTTACTGTTGTTGTTGTTGTTGTTGAGACAGAATCTTGCTCTGTGGTAGATGCAATGGTGTCATCACAGCTCACTGCAACCTCAAACTTCTGGGCTCAAGAGATCCTCCTGCTTCAGCCTCCCCAGTAGCTGGGACTACAGGTGTGTGCCACCATGCCTGGCTAGTTTTTTTAATTTTTAGTAGAGACAGGGTCTAGTTCAGGCTGCTCTCAAACTCCTGACCTCAAATGATCCTCGTACCCCAGCCTCCTAGACTGGTAGAATTATAGGCGTGAGCCACCATGCCCGGACTGTTGTGACCAATCTTGATTCATCTATACCTCTAGTCATTTTCTCTCCATCCTCCAACTGGGTAATAATCCATCATAACATTTCATCCATGAATATTTTAGTATGTAACTCTAAAATACAGGGAATATTTTTTAAAAACACAATGCTGATACCAGTGCCACACCTAAAAATAAATGATAGTAATTCTTTAATACCATCAAATATCCAGTCTCTATATTTCTGTGATTGTCTCATGAATTTTTTAGTGGTTGATTTGTTTAAGTAGAGCTCCAAATAAGGGCCATATATTACAATTGATTATGTCTTTGAGTTCCCTTTAATGTATATATTTTTATCTCTCTTTCTACATTTTATTTGTAATTGTGGTAAAGTACACATGTTTTAGTCAGTTTTGTCCTGATATAACAGAATACCACAGACTGGGTAATTTATAGTGAACAGAAATTTATTTGGCTCATGGTTCTGTAGGCTGGGAAGTCTAAGATTGAAGGCCTCACATCTGGCGAGGGCCTTCTTGTTGCATCATGATGTGGCCGAAGGCATCACATTGGGAGAGAGCACTTGCAAGTGAGCAAGAAATGGCCAGATGTGCTTGTATCACATACCTACTCCTGTGATAATGAACCTACTTTTGTGATAATGACATTAATCATTCATGAGGGCAGAGCCTTCATGACCTAGTCACCTCTTAAAAATTCCATGTATCAACACTGTTGCATTGGGGATTACATTTCCAACACATGAACTTTGGGGAACACGTTCAAACCATAGCAACACATAACGCAAACTTTAAAATCTTAACCATCTTTAAGTGTACCTATCAATAGTGTTAAGTATGTCTACATGGTTGTACAACCAATCTTTTGAACTCTTTTCAAAACTAAAACTCAACATCCGTTAAACAACAACTTTCCATACCCACCTTTCCACACACCCTAGCAACCACCACTCTACTTTCTGTCTCTATGAATTTGACTAGTATAGGTACTTCATATAAGTGGAATCACTTTGTGACTAGATTATTTTACTTAGCATAATGTCCTCAAGGTTCATCCATCTTGTAGCATATGTCAGAATTTCCTTCCCTGTTAAGGCTGAATAATATTCTGTTATATGTATATACCACAATTTTCTTTATCCATCATCCATTGATGGACTCTTGGGTTACTTCAACCTTTTGGCTATCGTGAATAATGCTGCTATGGTGTACGAATATCTGTTTAAGACTCAAGTATATACCCAGAAGGGGAATTGCTGGATCATACAGTAGTTCTGTTTTTAATTTTTTGAGGAACCACCATAATGTTTTCCATAGCAGTTGCATGATTTTACTTTTTCACTAACAGTGCATAGATTCCGATTTCGCTACAAACAACAGAAATTTATTTCTCACAGTTCTGAAGGCTGGAAAGTCCCAGATTAAGGTGCCATCAGATTTGGTGTCTGATAAGGGGCTACTTTCTGGTTCATAGGTGGCACCTTCTTGCTGTGTCCTCATGTGGCAGAAGGGGCTAGCTAGCTCCCTTGGGCCTCTTTTACAAGGGCATTAGTACCATTCATGAGGGCTCTGAGCTCACGACCTAGTTATCACCCAGAGGCCGCACCTCCTAATAACATCACTTTGGGGGTCAGAATTTCAATATACAAATTTTGAGAGGACACAAACATACAGATTAGACCTAGCCTGTGGGGTCACATAGCACCACTTTAGCTCTATTGGTTGAAGTAGCCAATGGAGATTCAAGAAGGGAGGCAGAGACCTCGCTTCTCTAGGAGAGGAGTGTCAAAGAATTTGTGACCAGGTTTTAAAGCTGCCACAATGTTAAAGGACCCAAATTGCAGTCTAAGAATGCAGTTATTAATATCATGTATTCAATGAAATAGGAATAGATAAATATTTCCTTAATATGATAAAATATATTGGGCTCAGTAGAAAAGCCAGAATCAAGCTTAATGGCAAACAATAGATGAATTCTGTTTAAAGACAAAAAAGTTAAGGATGTCTACTATCACTAATATTATCTGACATTATTTAAGAAGTACTAGCCAAAGCAGATACCTGAAAAGGAGAGAATAAAACTAACATTATTTGTAGATAATATGATCTTTTACCCATAATTCCCAAGATAATTAGTTTAAAAAACACTACAATGAGAGAATTTGGTAATCAGTAAGAAATTAATACAAAGAAATTAATAGTGTGTATATATAATCAGTTAGGAGATAGGATGGAAGAAAATACCCTATTCATAGTAGCAACTCATAATGTTAAATACCTAAGAATACATGGTAGAAGAAATGTGAAAGACCTGTTAAAATAACAAAATAACAAAACAAACATTAAAACACTCCTAAGAAACACAAAAGAAGTATATTGGAAAATCTTGACCAAATAGATAGACATACTTAACATCATAAAGATGTTAATTTTTCTAAGTTAATTCCAACAAAAATAAGAATTTGGTTTTTGAAAATGGACAATTCAATTCCAAAGTTCACATGAAAAATAAAGAACAACCAACAAAATTCTAGAAAGAACAATGTTGGTGGTGGTAGGGAAGTGAGAAAAACATTACCATATATCAAAACATATTTTAAATTTAATTAGATGAAAACAATGTTGTAGGTGAGTGAATAGAGGCAGATCAATAAAACAAAATACAAAATCTGGAAACAACCAGGTATATACAGAAATAGGCCTAAATATATATGGCAATTTATTAATAGTATATGGTGCAAGTGGACTATCCAAAAATCAGTTTGGGGCTACCTGTGTAGATATCTGAAAAAAAAGTTAGATTTTTCCCCTCAACCATTATGGTGGAGGAAATTCCAAACAGATCAGTGATTTAAGTTAAAAAAAGAAAGTTATGAAAGTACTAGAAGAAAAGATAGGTTGGTGGTCTCACTTTTCTTACCCATGAAATGGGCATAGTAATGTCTACCTCTCATAAGTTTGTGTGAAGAATTAGCAAAGGTTTTAATACACAATAAACATGAAAGAAAGGTTAGATACTATTATTATCATTGCAAAATACATCTGATAAAAGAATAGAGGTTTTTTTTTTGAAGGAGGGAGGAGGTTTTGAACCTTTTCAAAGATATTACTTAGAAATCTTTCTCATTAATGTAGACTAGTTTCCTTTTTAGTTATTATAGGAAAGAATTTTGTGTGAAGTAATGGGAACATTTAAAGGGCTATGGCAGAAAAAAATGGAGTAATAAAAATACTATTTTACCCATCCTAAGTGGCTTAAAACAATGAGTTAGGTATGGTTAGGGAAAATGTCTAGACCAGAGGAAATGAATCTTTTCCCATTAGTATTCTCTTTCTCGCTTACATTTTTATTCTCACTCTTCTCTCTCTTTCTCCTTGATCAAAAAAGTCATGTTACTCACTTCATTACCTTGGAAAACATTTCCCTTTGAACTTGTTGCCTCGTGGAGCTGTCATTCTTTCTCACCACACTACCAAACTTTTCAGTATAGTGTACTGCCTTTGCTACCATAGGACTGTCCACTTATTTCTCACTGCCAGCATTCTAGCACCCCCATCCTCCAGTTACAACGGTTGGCTCCAAGGATACAACCACCCAGTAACCAAATCAAAAGCTTTTGAGATGGTCTTTCTCCTGGACTGCATCTGCATTTAGCTCTGCTGATGATCCTTTTTGTAGCACACACAGTCCTTCTTCTCTTACCTTTCCCTCAATTCCTTTCCTGTCTTTTCCTGGCTTCACTTTCTTCTTATTCCTCCCTCATCAGTACATCACCCTCCAAGGACTATTCCTCATCGTTACAGTTTTTTTCCCTTCATTATCTTCTTTGGAGATTCTACTCAGTCTCATGATTTCAACTCCCAGAGCAATGTAAAGATTCTCTATAAGCAATCAGCCTCTTTCTTTAAAATAAAACTACAAACCCTCCAAGTTAGAGGTGGAGAGAAGAACTTTGAAAGCTGACTATTCTCATGAGATAGGTAGCTATATAAGTATCCCTGACATTTCTTACATCTCTTTCCCTGTTTTTGTTTTTTTTCTCTTAAGGATTCTCTAAATATTTTCTTTCTCTTCAATCACTATACCTGGATTTTTCCAATCTGGAAGCATTATCAAGAAAAGATATTTGCAAAATCCAAAAAAGAAACAAAAAAAATTAAAGAAACTATACATGGCACAAGGACAGCGAATTTTCAAAGGACAGATTTCCAAATTTGATAATTCTGTGAAAAAAGTACAGGTTTATTTAGGATAGCCAGCATTGGTAGAGATGATGTGGGTTGGCACCAAAGCAGCAAGAGTGGGAACAGTGAAGTAATGATGGATTCGTGAGATATTTACTGGGAGAGCGGAGCTGTGATTGATTGATTATGCCAATGAAGGCTAAGGAGTACTTGAAGATGATTCCAAGGTGACAGACTTGGGTAACTGAGTGAATAGAAATGATACTAATCAAAATCACACAGTACAGGGAACTCGTTTTGGTAAGGAGGATAGTAAGTTTGGTTTAGAACATTTTGAGTTTAAGCAACTGGTAGGACATTTAGAAATATGAGTATAGGGACCATATTATGAAAACATATTTTGGTATTTTTCTTCCCTGGAATTAGGATATGATCTCATTTATCTTTGTGGCCTCAACTATTGTCTCCATGACAGTGGTTCCTGGGATAGTCGTCAGTGCTATCCAGCCAGTGCTGTGGGGTTTCTGCTTTCCAGACACGTGGTGGGGTTGTACTTGCTATCCCTTTCAAGTTAGATGTGACTACATGGCTTGCTTTGCTTAATGAAATATGAGAAATGACATGTCACTTCAAAGTGGAGGATTTAAGAGACAATATATTATTTTTCCACGTGCCTTCCTCAGAACCATCGTGATTGTGAAAGTGCTTTTCAAGGCAAAGCCTCCATCGGCCAGGGGCCCCGAGTGAGTATGACACAGAATCCTGGGCACGTAGTGATTTTGTGGAATTAATCTTTGTGACTTTAAGCTAGGTGCTCATTACTGTACCACAGCCTACTATTCTGATTAATGTAATTCCTGAATTCATATCTTCAGTATCCTCCTCTTCATAGTGATCATAAATTCGCTGATTATTTCAGGGCAGATCTGATTTTGGATAATTTCAATATTTAAAATGTGGCCAGTTACTAAATATAAAACTAAATAGGGCTTGCTTTCTTATGTACCTTTATAAGATCTTAGAATAATGGCTTTCAAACTCTTTTAACCATAATACATAGTAAGAAACAATTTTACCTTGGGACCTGGTAGACATATAAGTTAGAAACAAAACCTTCATGAATCAATACAAGTGACCCTTGAACAATGTGAGGGTTAGAGGTTCTGACCCACTTCATGGTAAAAAAATCCTACCATAACTTTTTTTTTTTTGAGACAGAGTCTCACTGTGTACTCCCTGGGTAGAGTGCAGTGGCATCATCATAGCTCATTGCAACCTCCAACACCTGGGCTCAAGGGGTCCTCCTGTCTCAGCCTCCTGAGTAGCTGGGACTACAGGCGTGTGCCACCATACCCAGCTAATTTTTTCTACTTTTTCTGGAGATGGGATCTCATTCTTGCTCAGGCTGGTCTTGAACTCCTGGCCTTATGTAATCTTCCCACCTCGGCCTCCCAGAGTGCTAGGATTATAGGCGTGAGCCGCTGAGCTTGGCCTGACTATAACTTTTGACTTCTCCAAAACTTAAGTATTAATAGCCTACTGATAGCCTTACTGATAACATAAACAATCAATTAACATATATTTTGGTATGTTGTATGTATTATATATTGTATTCTTAAAGTAAGCAAGAGGAAAGAAAATGTTATTAAGAAAATCATAAGGAAGAAAAAATATATTTACTATTCATTAAGTGGAAGTGAATGATCATAAAGGTCTTCATCCTTATTGTCATGTTGAGTAGATGGAGGAAGATGAGGAAGAGGCGGAGTTGGCCTTGTTGTCTCAGGGGTGGTAGAGGCAGAAGAGGAGGAGGAGGCAGGAAAAGCAGGCCCACTCGGTGTAACTCTACAATAATACTTTGTCATTTCTGTCTAAAATTTTTCCTTTTTCATGTCTCTAAAAGTGTTTCTATATGGTACCAATCCTTCCACTGTTTGCTTTGGTTTCAATACTTGTATCATAGAAGGGTCCATGTCATAAAAGAAGTCGAAAGCAGTCTTGAAAAATTGGAACCCTTCTGCCAGATTGTCTAAAGTCAATTTGCTTTCTGGCGCTGCTTCCTCTATGTCTTCTTCGTTGTCCTCTCGTCCTGGTTCAGAAGCTCTCATCTCCATCAAGTCGTCTTCTGTTAATTCCTCTGATGTGGTGTCTATTAGCTCTTGAATTTCTCCAAGATTCATGTCTTGAAACCCTTCATCCTCCACCTTTTTTTCTCATATCCACAATCTCTTTCATGATGTCCTTAATTGGCTCTGTCATAAATCCTGTGAAGTCATGCACAACATCTGGACTCAGCTTTCTCCAGTGGGAATTTATTATTCTGGGCTTGATGGCTTTCATGGCTTTTTCTACAACAATGATGGCTGCTGCTTTTTCTTCTGCTGTTGCTGCTGCTTCTTTTTTTTGAGATAAGGTCTGGCTATATCACCCAGGCTGGTCACAAACCCTTGGATTCAAGTGATTTTTCTTGCCTCAGCCTCCCAAGTAGTTGGGACTACAGGTGTGTGCTACAGCACCTGGTTATTTATTTATTTTTTTAATTTTAATTTAATTTTTTTAAGAAATGGGGTCCTGCTATGTTGCCCAGACTGGTCTCGGACTCCTGGCCTCAAGTGTTCCTCCCACCTCATCTTTAATGGTGTACTTCTTCCAGACTTTTATGATGTCCTCTTTATTGGGGTTCTCTTCTATAGCACTGACAATTCTTTCCATAGAGTAACATGTATAATGAGCCTTAAAGGTTCTTATGACCTCCTGATCTAGAGGCTGATTTAGAGATGTTGTGTTTGGGAGCAAGTGGACCCCTTTTACACCTTTGGTGTTAAACTCATGGAGTTCTAGGTGGCCAGGGATATTGTCGAATATCAAAAGAACTTTAAAAGGCAGTTTCTTACTGGCAAGATACCTCTTGGCTTCAGGGACAAAGCACAGATGGAACCAATCCAGAAAAAGAGTTCTTATTGTCTGGGCCTTCGTTTTGTACATCCAAAAGACGGGCAGCTGGTGTTTGTCTTTTTCCTTCAAGGCTTGAGGGTTAGAAGCTTTGTAGGTAAGGGCAATCCTGATCATAAACCCAACTACATTTGCACAAAGCAGCAGAGTTAGCCTCTCTCTTCCTGCCTTAAATCCTGGTGCTTGCTTCTCTTACTTACTAACAAATGTCCTTTGTGGCATTTTTTCCCCAGAATAAGTCACTTTTGTCTGCATTAAAAACATGTTCAGGCAGATATCCTTTCTCTTCCATGACTTTCTTAGCAGTGTCTGGGAACTAGTGTGCTGCCTCTTGGTTAGCAGAAGCTGCTTATCCAGTTATCTTGGTATTTTTTATGCCAAAGCTCTTTCCAAAATTATCAAACTATCCTTTGCTGGCATTAAATTCTCCAGTTCTGGATCCTTCACCTTTCTTTTGCTTTAAGTTGTCATATAATTACTTTGCGTTTTCTTTAATCATATTAGCCTATAGATATGCCTTTCTTATAGTAATCCTTACATGCACATAAAAGCTGCATTTTCAATATGAGATAAAAAGGTATTTTGCAAAATGCACAAGGTTTTCCCACCTGCTGGTGTAGCTGCTGTGAATTGCACGAATTTCATTTTCTTTTGTTACAACGGTCCTTATGCTGGATTTATTTATATTGAAATGGCAGGCAATTGCAGATGCAGAACTCAGTCTATTGTACATATCAAGCAACTCAACTTTTTCAACATAACCTGTAATGCCATGAGTTTTCTCTGCTTCTTGGGAGCACATCCAGCATCATTAGTGGCACTTGGTATGGGTCCCATGGTGTTATTCCAGGTTTACAGTATAGCACTAAACATGATGAAAAATATGTGAGAACCATGAGAGATTACTTTTGCTGTGATATGCAATTTACTGGAGAGAGGAACTGCTCACGCATAGATGATTAGCATCGCACAGGATTTTGAAAGGATACTTGGAACACTTGAGCTCACCACAATAGCAACTGGAGGTGGCTACAAAATTATAACAGTAGTACAGTGTGCACTACGGTTAATATTATGCAGTTATTTAATACTGCATCTTTAGGTTTGTTTACATTTCTCTTCTATGAGTTGTGCCGTGTATGGTCTGTAAATGTCTGTGTTCATTAAGTTTTGATAAATTCTAACTTTTATAATATTATAGATTTGTATCTATGTTATGATAGTAAATGATAAGATAGACTAGTATCTACATATATTTTATGCATTCATGACACACTTTTTCTTATTTTTTTCAATATTTCTAGGCTATGTGGTTGGTCTGTGAGTTTTTTCAAATTGTTGCCAATCTCCAAAAAATTTTCCAATACATTTATTTTAAAAAATCTACATATAAGTGGACCCACAAAGATCAAACCTGTATTGTTCAAAGGTCATTTGCACTTAGTGTTACTATATGTGAAGCATGATACTTTATTCTACCTTATTTATTTCACTTAAAAAATTTTATATTTTAGGCCACTCAGTGGATGTTATGACCAAGTAATTGGTCTTTAACTACAGTTCGCAAAACCCTGACTCAGGGTATGGACTTTCGGGTTGGTATGCCTAAGTTCAAGTTTCCTCCACTTACTACTGCTATGGAATAGTCAGTAAGATGTGCAACCACTGATTCTCAGTTACCTCTTTTAAAACGTGGAATACTGATTTCTACCTATTTACCTATTTTGTGATTAAATTAGATTAGATGAGACAATAACATGAATTGGCAGGCGTATTTCTAGCAACATTTGAAGTGGTCATAAACCCAAAAGATCCAGATCTTCTTTTTGGTTGGAAGGTAAGTCCTGGTGTGACTAAAAGATCAGAGGATCCAACTGCTCAGGAGCTGTGTTGGGACAGATGCATCACCTGTTGACATTGCAACCCCCCCCTGGCTCACCTTTGTTCCCATGGCCCTGTGACCTCCCACACGCACGCTCACTGAGCACATTCTTTCAGCACAAACTTAGCTCCTGGGCTCCCTGTGAGAGTAAACCTTGGGCACTTGCACTTCTTTGGCCATAGGGACCCTGTGCGCGATGGGGACTAGAATCTGCAGAGCATTTGCAGACAACCAGCTCTAATTTATCATATTATTTTGTTTTCTCAGCCTTCTTAATGGAGAAGAAGGCAGAAGATGCTAGAAGACAACCTCTTGCCTCAGTACCCAGTTCAGATTATTGACCCCCATGCTAGTTGTCAACATTGTGTGCCCTCCTCCCGATGAACTGTCTCCCCAGATGATTGCAAGCTTGTAGAAGTTGCATCCAACAGTGCTCAATAAATGTTCGTTTGTGAGGTCTGCCTATAATATTCTTCACTTCTATAGTACTCTTTATCCCCTCTCTGTTTTCCCAGACTACTCCTATTCATTCTTCAAGTCTCTGCTCAAAAATCACTTCCTCTGTGTGCTCCTATCTTGAACACCCAAGTTATCCCTTCATTTTCTCATTTTAATACTTTCCAAGCAGTTATGAAATTGCTTGTTGAATTGCTTATATTTCCTGCTAGAGTCTGAGGTCTGTCAGGGCAGGAGCTTCTCTAATGTACTGTAACCTAGGACCAAACCACAGTGCTATTTTTAGAGCATTTTGGAATGTCTCCTTTTAGACTAGACATCACACACCTGAATGTTTGCACGGACCAGACAGCTGGCCTGTGTGAGTCAAGTCAGCCAGATGGGATTTGGGGAAGTGGAGACTGCAGGCCTCACCTAAAGAGGAAGCTGCTGCTCAGCATTAGCAGAAGGCGACCCAGAGGCAGCGGCGCCTCATTGCTAAAGCTTCTGATTTTTCTTAAATTTGAAACCACCTCAGTTTCTCATGTTAGCAATCAGTGTTTTTTAGTTAATAAGAAAAAACCCTATATGCTGCTAGTTAACAATCTTTAGGCTATGTATAAAAGATATATACATATGTTTATAAATATATATTTATAATCTGATTTTTTCCACTTAATTGTGAGCATATTTCCCAGTCAATTTCACATGTATTTTCCATTCACTTAACTATCCAATGGAAATAATAAGATACCATTTCACAGAATTGTTGTGAGAATTAAATGAAATTAAGCATCCAAAGCTGGAGAGCAGATCTAAGCCCCATGTAAGTGATCTGTGAATAGTAGTCAGTCTTCCCCTTCCTCTTGTTCAGTCTTCATGTCATGGAATCAGTAGTCTAGCAGTGGCTGAAGAGAATATGTTTCCTGGGTTACTTTGTGAGGTGTGAATAGATACTGGGGTAGGGGAATTCTATGGACAAATGGATTTGGAGAATGTGATCTAAGCCAATTTAAGCATATGTCTCTACAGAGGACTCCTTAGAGACTTTACTATGCTCACAAGCTTTGTGAATCTTCAAAAAAAGGAGAGAGATGCAATATTTCTCAAGTTTAATTGACCTGAATGAGTGTCTCATGAGCACACTTTGTAGACTGCTGGGGTCTTGCTCTAAGGCCTCCTTAGGAGCGGCAGTCAGAGCCTGTGAGACAAGCTCCAAACACATGGGCCTGTGTCGCCAAACTACCAACCTTACCAGCCCACCCCGCATTGGCACTAGCAGTTCTACAGAGTAGCAAATCCAAAGCCCTCAAACAACTTTATTGATCCTGCTGTGCTTTAGCTGCAAAGCCATAAACAAATGCACCCACTGAACAGCAGTAGGTTGATGCCAGCTAACGAAGCCACCCCTCTTGCTAGCATTGATTTTATCTTTAACTAGCTATTTTCCCAGAAGAACTGAAGGAGGTGATTTTATTTCTGTTGATTCCATTCTTGAGATCGTTATGTTGATTATGTGTATTCTCTTTTTTCATGTAGATGTTTGAAATTTCCCCAGGAAACGTTTTCTTCTGCCTAAGATTGCATAGAGCATCATTTTTAACACATAGTAAATGTTGCTGAGTAGAAAAATGCATGCATTACAACGTATTTTTGCAAAGTAAGAGGTTTATATCTTTGTAATTATTTTCAATGTGTGTTTATTGATTTTTATAATACAGGGATATTAACTTGAAAGAGAACAAATTACATACAACAAATTAAGCACTTGCATGGATTAGAAAATCGAGGTAGTGCACTCAAGGCATGACTAATACGAGAGTGTTGCACGATAGAAGAACTGCGTGGTTTTACACCACATCTGGGAGGATTTCATCCAGCCACTCGTCTCAAAGGATCTTTAACTGAAATGCAGGTGCAAGATGGCATGAATTTATAGAATTATAGAATTTTAGAACTGGAGGAGAATCTTAGATAAGGAAACTAAGGATAAAAAAATCAAGAATCATACTCAAGGTCACAGAAAGCTGGTGGCATGGCCAGAGCTAAAACCTGTGCTCCCGGACACCAGTCCTGAACTGACCTCTCAGCCACACACAGTGTCTCCTTGAGTCACATAGCAGCTCTGTCACCTTGGGCAAGTAACTCTGTCCTCATTCATAAAATAAAGACAGCACCTAACCCAAGAGAGAATAATGTGCATGGGTGTAGCATTAGGGTTAGCACAAATTCATACTCACTAAATATCACTTTATTCATTTGACATGTATTTATTGAGTCTTTATGAAGTTTCAGGTCCTAATTTCTTTGAGAACTGATTTTTCCTTCCATTACAGATATTTACTATAGCATTTGACATAATATATATGGCATATTTTTAAGTGTGTAGGCAAACTATTTCACATTTGAATTAAAAAAATCACAAAAAGGAGAAGAAATTCAGTAATTCTCAAATTCTAAAATTCAGACTTGTTATATGATCCTGGAACTCATGAGACTAAAGCTGCTGTACAAATTAACCTGTTAATGTCATTAATTTACTGGCTTGTAAAAGTCTTTTGAAAAAGGGCAATGACAAGTGATTCTCAGTCTCTAAAATAATGGGTAAAAAGCGCTTTGCTCCGGGAAGGTAGGCGTGCTCTGTGGAGGGGCCGGGGACAAGGCTTTCAAGCGATGGAGCAGCGGGAAGGGTTTGGGCTTCTACTGCTTGTTTTACGTCTCAAGCTTTTTCTTTCAATTTGTCTCCCTCTCAGTTCAGTCGCCTTGATTGACTTATACAGGAGGCTTTGGGCGAGATGATTTCAAAGTGGGGGATAAAAGTTGATCAGGATCCTGAAAGACTCAGTTCATGGTGCTCACCCCCTCATTCTGCTTCTTTCTAAGGACTGGAGTTGAAATCTGTAGAAATAGGAGACTTGGTGAGTGGTGATCAGGCACCATTTGTTGATCAGTGCTGGGCACCCCCTTCCAAGATGACTTTATATCTGCTAGTAGTTTCTTATGTGGGGTTGGAAGGAGTAGGGTATAAGAAGCAGTAATGTATTTATTTGAATATCCTCTTCAGCAGAACCTGATGTGTCCCTTAATGTTTTAATGTGACAGGTGAGTGTGTGACTCTTCTTGGCTAGCTCAGGTCTGCAAGAGCATGGCATTCCTTGGAATAGTCTTATAGTTTCAGACTGAGAACTGGAGCCCCCACGCAGACCCCATCTATGCTTTAGAAAGACCATCTCTAGATCTTTCTGGCTTGTTTTTATACTTACACTTTTCTTTTTGCCCTTCTTGGGTCTAAATGTTATAGAAATAGTGTTTGTTCCTAGAGCACACTTTAAAAAAAGTTGTTTGGTCAGTTACAGTGGCTCATGCCTGTAATTCTAGCCCTTTTTGAGACCGAAGTGGGAGGATTGCTTGAGGCCAGAAGTTTAAACCCAGCCTGGGCAACATAGGGAGACCCCCATATCTACCAAAAAAAAAAAAATAGCCAGGTGTGGTGGGTGGGCCTGTAGTCCTAGCTTTTTGGGAAGCTGAGGCAGGAGGATCACTTGAACCCAGGAGTTTGAGGCTGCAGTGAGCTACGATGACGCCGCTGCACTCCATTCTGGGCAACAGAGTGAGATTTTGTCTCTAAAAAAAAAAAAGAAAGTTGTTTTGAGCCAGTGTCAATGTTTCTAACATGTTGAACAGGTTTATTCTGCAATTCATATTTGGAAACCTGGCATTACAACAAAATTTTCCACTTTCACGAAGAATCAATAATTATACATTGCAATTCACTATGATCTGATCCTTGTGTATATTTCCCTCAACTTTATTAAATTTGAAAATGCTTTCTAAATTCAATATTACCTCAAATAGTAAATATTATGTTGGCAAATGTGATACTTTCTACCAGATAGTCCCCAACTTACAGATTATTTATTTCCCATAAATTTATTTAAAAAATTGCTTATTTGAAATGCAGAACACACTTTTCCCAAAGAAATACTATGAATTTGGTTAGATTTCCATACAATTCTTTTCATCCACGAGGTGCCTGAAATATTGTACATTTGTATTGAAAAGTAGAAAGAAAAACAGTTGCTAAAATAGCAAAGAAGACTAAAAATGTAAAGACTGAACAAGAAACCAATATTTATTTATATCAAATGCTAGATGTTGGGAAAAACAATTTTAATTAGAGGAGAAGTTATAGAACTTTGGGGGAGGTATTGAAGGGGTTTTCAGATCATTAAAAGAGTTTGTTGTATGGGTTCTTTAAGATATTGACTTTTGATTTTCTATTCTTTTTTATAAGCATCTTAGTAGCATTATACTTATATTAACTTAGCTACAACCAGGGCAGTTGTTTGGCTTCATATGTAGATTTAAAAGAGGAGGTATGACAGGAATGAGTAAAAGAATTGTTGTCTAGCACTGAAGGTTGTGTAGAGGATGTGTATCAGGAATTGGAAAGGGAGCTGCTAAGGACTGAATTCTGTCCTCCCAAAGCGCATGTGTTGAAGCCCTCACCCCAATGCGATGGTAGTTGGAGATGAGGGTGGAGCTCCCATGGTGGGATTAGTGACCTTGTAAGAAAAGGAAGAGACACCAGAGTGTGCTTTCTCTCTGCCATGCGAGGATACAGGGCTAAGGCAGCCATCTGCAAGCCAGGAAGAGAGCCCTCACCAGGAACCTGACCCTGCTGGCACCTCAGTCTCAGCCTTCTAGCCTCCAGAACTGTAAGAAACAACTGTCTTTTGTTTAAGCCATCCAGTCTGTGATGTTTTGTTACAGCATCCCGAGCTGATGAGAACAAGGGCCAAGTTATGGAATCCAGGGTTGAGTTCTCATTAAATGGTGAAGGGGAAGGATAAGTACTACGAAGTTGGAAGCAGGAGAGAGAAAATGATTCAGATGATCAAATTTGGGGTCTTGGCAAACAGAGAAGAAAGAGTGAGGAAGAGTTCACTCTGAGAGGGGCTGGAGGTTTGAGGGAACTGGAGGTTTATGGTTGGACATGCATTTCTGGGAGAGTCCTATATAGACGACGTTAAGGCTGTTATGTAGCCTTGTGAACAAATCTAGCTTTATTGTGATATTCAGACTTGGAATTTGAAGCTTTCTGTGCTTTTTCCCCAAGTAAAACACATGGCCTTAAAATTTTTCTACTTTTTACATTAGAACATCATGAAATATTTTTTAATCCTCCATAATAGTATACAGTGTAAAGTGTAATTCTTTTGTTTCATGGTATTTATAAATTTTAGTGTGTGATTATGTAATAAACTAGCCTTATATGTTTATTAAAAGACAAAAATCAAAGACATGGATACTTGCTGTAGTTAAATGTGAATATGTTGGGGCTACCAAGACATTGCTGAAATACGTAACTCTAGTACCCCCACCCCAGTTTTGAAAGGGGGTGGGTGTGGATGGGTTTTCAGATTTTTTCCCTCACCATTTTGCAGATGTCTCCTAATGTCTTTTTGCTGCTGTAACATGTGAGTGCTTTTTCCCATTGGTCTCCCAGAGGTTCTTTTGAGGATCAAGTGAGATAATCTGCTGCTCATGCAAGCACCTTGTAAGTGCTAAAGTTCTATGTGCGTGTTAATTCGTCTCTGCCTTGCTACTTAGGGACAATGGCTGTACTCAAACAAATGCGTTGAGGGCAACTTCCAGGACCAAAAGCTGCAGCTCCGCACTCTTCTCTGCCACACTCCTGGGTTTACTTCTTAGTGAATGCTAAATGCATGTGGCAGGATCCTGACCCCAAATCATTACAATGGATAGACTGTGTGCGCAGAGCTTAAACTATACGTGCGCTTGCTGCAACATGATGGATATAACGGCTTGCTGAGAATTTGATTTATTTTCCAATAGTTTAGCATCCCTCTGCTTTTATCTGATATGACTATTTTACAAGCGTGTGTACCAAGCATGGCTTCAAAATTGCAGGTTATGAAATACAGAAAATGGAACAATTGCTGTGCATAGCAGAAATCTTCCTGTTCAGTCTGCGTGCTGTATATTCTAAAGTAAGATGGGCTGCTGAGTGGTGAGGGGGCTTGCCTAGGCTGTCATCATTTTTCCCCTACAGGTGAAAGGAAATGCAAGACTTTCTTCTTCATTTTCAACTTCGTATTGTTAGTTGGTTTTTCACGGGCTGGTTTGTGATGATGAGTTTTTGCCTTATCATTTGTTGGTATAATAAAAATGGCATGATGTTGGGGAAGAGAGCAGTTCCCCTTTAGGATGGAACAGGGTAGCTGATACTAGTAATGGAAACATAGCAGGCTGAGGGGATGCCTCCCCTTTCACCTCAAGCCAAATCTCCATTTCTCAATAATGCACTTACTGGCTGAAAAATATTCATCAGATGCATATCATGTATATGCTTACCTTTGTGTGCAGGACAGACTGGCTAGTCGACAGTCCGTGCAGCTGATGTACCTGCACAAGAACACTGTTCCTAGAAGGCCAGCTTGCTTCACTGGAGGTTATGTGTAGTTTAAGGTTCTTACCTGAAATACCCCTCCTGCCCCCACAGTTATTATTGACTCTGGGCTGTGCGTAATTGGGACCTAACAACAGAGCAAACTGAGGGCTGGTTCAACTCTGATAACACCTCCACTCTGTTGGAGGTTTCCTTCAGCTTAGCTATGCAAAAAGGCTTGCCAGGCACTGTGGGATGCTGAGTACCACGGCTCTGGTAGACTTAGGCAGAAGCCAAGTGCAACATACTTGGGAAACTGTATTGGTGCAGCAGAGCAGGCATGTGCAATGAGGCAGTGCAATGAGGCTGCAGGATTCCATGTGCACCTATTCTTTGGTTGTATGTGGGATGTCTGGCATCTAGGGCCTCCTACCAGTAGTGAGCATTTACCAGTGTGTGAACGTGCTTGCTGAAAACTCATATAACTACTCCACTTTCATGAGTAGACAACTCCCTGTCAACTCATGTTCCTTCTATGCCTTGATGCTCCTGAGTTTTTCCAGTTTAAGGGCACACTGCACTACGTATCTCTTTCTATTGCTCACTGTTTATCTTGGATGATTAATCATTTGATTATTTTCAGTAAGTTAAGGCAATACCAAACAGAGAATTTAGCAGCTATGTCAGAGGAGTATGTGGTTTCCTATTTTTTTGACAAGTATCCCTTCTGTGGCTTCCTATATGGGATAAATGCCCCAAATTATTGAGCATTTACTATGTTCTAGGAAGTAGATGCAATAATTATTTTCATTCTATAGAAAGAAAACTAGAGTACAGAGAGGTTAAGTGACTTCCTTCCCTCCCTCCCTCTTCTTCCCTTCCTCCATTCCTCCCTTCCCCCCCACTTCCTTTCTCTTTTTTTCTTCCTTCCCTTATTTCCTTCCTTCCTTCCTTCCTTCCTTCCTTCCTTCCTTCCTTCCTTCCTTCCTTCCTTCCTTCCTTCCTTCCTTCCTTCCTTCCTTCCTTCTTCCCTTCCTTCTCTTTCTCTTTCTCACTGAGCACCATTGCCCTTTTCTTCAAATAATATTACCCTGATGTCATTGGAATTACCTTCCTCACATTGGGTGCAGCCTTGGTTGGACAGTGACTGAAGGTATATCTCCCCAACTCTGCACTACCACCCGTTACAGCCAGGCAGGGGCATGTGACCCAATCTGAGCCAATTATTTTCTCCCCTGGGACAGTAAACTCAAGCAGAGTGATCTCTGGGTGGAAAAGCAGTAGAAATTTTTTTTTTTTGAGATAGAGCTCACTCTGTCACCCAGGCTGGAGTGCAGTGGCACCATCATAATTCACAGCAACCTCAAATTCCTGGGCTCAAACAATCCTCCTGCCTCAACTTCCCGAGTAGCTGGGACTGTAGGCATGCACCGCCACGTTTGGCTGATTTTTCTATTTGTGGTAGAGACAGGGTCTTTCTTTTGCTCAGGCTGGTCTTGAACTCCTGACTTATCTAAGCTGTGCCCTGTCAGGATATTAATTTGCTGCCACTGCCTTCATCCTTGGAGAGGCCTTTATTCCTGCCCCTTCTGCATCCTTTCTTTAGGTATTTTTTCAGTTCTGTGGGCCCCACTATAGCTTTTCAACAAATCCCCTCTTTGGTTAGGCTAGCAGTGTGGATTTCAATAGATTGTAGCTAGACAATCCTATCAGATACAGCTAATAACACTGACATTCATCCCAGATAGTGAGACAGACCTTCCTGAATCACTCTGAGCATCCCTGTGATATCTCTTCCTTCTTTAACTGCCTACGGCATCTAGAATCTTCATCATAATTGCCCTTGCCAACTCTATTTTCCATCATTTAGGCTTTGGACTCCTTAATAACCATTCAACAAGTATCTGATTGCTGTCCTTGAAAGCAGGAACCACATCTTCTGAATCTTTTTTATTCAACACAGTGGGGGCCATTGCGGCCATCCCCCAGGGATGTGGGGCCTAAAGTCATCTTGAAGGAGATACAGCAACTAAGGCAAATAGTGTTTTCTTCTGCCTCCCCCAATTTTATACAGTTAGTAATCTGGCTTATTACATTACTCCTTGACCCTTGCTCTGGGACTGCTGCATGTAAGATTTTACTTTGACATGACTTGTTTCAGATGTTTATTGCCCTATAGTTCTGAATTTAAATTTCTGTTAATTATTGGTATAGCTGAACTTGTAGTCATAAATAAAGAGATAATTAACTTTACAAGAAGGTTAGATTGAGAAGATTATCAAGGACAACTTGGAAGGGAAAGGAAAGTAGCAACAACAACAAAAAAGCCCCACTGGCAGCCTCACGGTGAGCAAGGGTGGGCTGGAGGGTGAGCTGGTGAGACGAGCAGGAGAGCAGGTAGGATGTGGCCTTTGGGGGCTGGGTATGTAACTGTGCTCCTCAACAAGGATGTTTGTTCTTTTCTATCCCGGCTGGGTAATGTACACTCTTTCCTTCCTCTCTTTAGCCATCTGGTTCTGCAGAGCCTCTAAAACACCGAGCATGGGAAAGGATATTTGACAAATTCTATTGTCAGCTGGAAATGAACCAACACCTATTGGCTGGCCGATTGTCCACCTTCAGGCATGTCTTTGTCTGCCCAGTACCTGTTCATATATTTTTTGGTAAAAACAACCCAATTACATTTGGGAGCATTTCTCCATGATTCACAGTGTATGTGGTTCAGTCTATAACCTTACTGTCAGCTCCTTGGGTGGGTACAGTTCTAGTCATCTCGCTCCCTCGGGCCATGCAATGACACACAGTCCTAAGATTTTCTTTGGAACTTCTGGGAAGAGACTCTCTTTCCAGCAGGCTTTATGAGATGATAGAAAATGGATGTGGAAGTGTTGGCAGCCTTCTCACCATGCAGTGGCGAGATGGGAGAGAGGCAGCTTTTTGACCACAGAGTTGGAACACCTGGGCCCAGCCTTGGTCTACAGCTGCCCTAGGCTTTTTACTGTTGTGGATGGATACATTTCCTTTTTGCCTTAAGCAGTTTGGTTTCTAACAGATCCACTCCCCAGGAGTTCTGATTATCTCCAGGATTATCACTTCACAGAAGAGAGGGCCAGTAAAGTCTGGAGACAGGAACTCTCTCAGCCTCCAAAGTGCTTCTTGGATCTTTCATTACACAGCTTCTTTAAAGAAGGGGTACAATGATTTCTCTGTCAACTTGCACTAAAATAGAAAGATTTGTGCAGGTGATCAAGGTCATGGGTCCCTGTAGAAATGTCACCATGGTGTGGGTTAGGAACTTCATGACTTGGATTATTACAGCAGAGAAATAGCTAGATTGTCAACAACATTGTGTGAAAAGAAGAAAGGAAAACTTCCTTTTCTCCTCCTCCTATTTACTTCCTTTTTTTTTTTTTATGTTACAAATTTTAATTGGGGAAACGTGAACTATCAAAGCCAGATTTTCCCCCAGAGAATAGGCATCCGGGCTTATAGAAGATCTGGTACTTTTATTCGAGTGGTTTAAGAATAACCGTGAGTTGTGTAGGAAGAAGGATGTGTCCCCCTTCTCAGTTACCACTAATAGCATCCCCTGTCTTTCGTTGATGAAGAGTCTTTAAGTTATGACTAAAGCCTGGACAAGCTTCTCCCAAACCAGTTACAGGGAGTCCGTTAGAGCGAGTACTCCGGAACATGGGGAGATTTGATTTATCTTAACGAATCAACTTATCACAAACCTAAATTCTTTGTTGGTTGACTGGAGTGACAAACCATAGAACACTTGTCTGTAGCCACTTGATTTCCACCGGACTCACAGCATCAAAGAAGCAAAACGATGTTTGTCCTGATTGAAGTTTGAATCACATAGAGAGGAGTCTAAGGACTGAATGGAAATGAAGATATAAACACTGAATCTTAAATTCAGCTGATAAAAAAAATAGAGAAATAAACATGAAAATGAAAATGCCGAGAGGGCTAGTGTCTGGTGCCCAGGGCTGGATGCCCTCACTGGGAGTGGAATGGAAGATATTGAGGATGTTATTGGTGAGAGAAGGAAATAATGGAGAAGGCGGAAGGGCTCCAGGGAAATAAGACTTTACTTGCTTCCAGGACTCCTCTGGTGCCGAGAGTTGATTGGCTACAGTCAGTCTACAACCTTGGTGATATCTTAAATTGATTGCATTTGTAGCTTTCGTAGGGGAAAGGGAAACAGGAGACTACACTGATGTTTTGGAGTTGTCTTAGGAAACTGCGTTATGTATTTAAAATGGAATTGTGTTTAGATTTGGGAATAAGGCAGAAGCAAGCAGGGTATTTCGTGTGCCACTGTTTCCCTTCACTTATTAACTGCTCTACACTCCTGCCTAACGTTGCCTGTTTTGTATTCAGGTCTATGTGCACACATTTGCATGCATTTGTGTAAACTAAGGAGAATTACTGAATTACTGGATTGGGGGGGGTTCTTTTAAGTTTCTGTGGGTTCTTGCTGCCTGAATCGAGGTGGAGGAGTATAGTTCTGAAACACCAGTGAAGCACTGCCTGTGGGCACCCTGTCATTGACGGCTTCACGGAAACAGGTGATAGATGGAATTAGAACGGATCCGGGGTTGGGATGACCTGAGTCCCAACACTGATTCCTCCTAACGAACAGACACATAATAACTTGGATGTACAACTTATTCTTGGAGTCTCAGTTTCCTTATCTGTAAGACAGAGATAGCAATGCCTTTCTCCCAGGAGTGCTGTGAAGATTAAATGAGATGATGTATGTGTGCCTTGGATGTCCCCAGCAGCGCTGCCCTCTCGAGCAGACTGTAACGTGCCCCTGGAGTAGCGCAATGAGCCCTTCTGGTCCCCGCACCCTCTAGTTATCTGGGACCTACCTTGCATTTAAGGTAAACGTAAAATGACTTGAGCCACCAAGGGTCCCCTGGCGGGTGGGGCTGCTGGGGGCTCACATTCGCTGTGTTGTCTCTTGTTTTCAACTCTGGGTTCTGCTGGGACCTTGTTTGACATTTCGTTTTCTGCAGCTCCTGTTGCAGATCTAATTCCAGCCTCCTTCACTCCCTAAGGACAACCCTACAAAGTTGTTGTATACAACAGATTTTACTGAGGGTTTGGATAATCGAGGAGAGCCATGGCATGGAATAGAAAGTACGTTTAAAGTGAAATGTTAGTTTTTACTATTCTTAAGCTCCCTGCCCATTCTGGCCCCAGGGAATGCTCTGGCAGCGCTTCACCTCTTAGGGCTGCTCCCAACAGTCGCTGCCACCTGCTCTTAGATCCTCATATTTCCAGGTTTTCCCAAACCCCAATCTTCACATTTGCCACTGAAAAACAGAAACATTCTCCTACTTGATTATGGAGCATATTTAATACTTCCATCTCACAGTAGGCTTTGGTGTCCACCTTTGCAGAAATAAAAACCCACTTAAATATATGAATCTGGTACCTCCTCTGCAATGTGGGAGCACTGTAGTCATTTTTTTTTTGTAAACAATAATTGTTCCTCTTCTCATTATAGCTGCAAAGTGCTAAGCCCATAGTAGATGCTCAGCAAATGGGAGCTAATGATAGAATGAGAACAATAATGTTAGCAGTAAAAGCAAGGAGGATGTGGAGTCTGTGCCTAGTCTAGAGTACCGTGTGTGGCTCCCATCCCTACACCAGGCAGGGGAAGTCTGTGGATTCTGGAGTGGGCAGAAGAGGTGTTTGTTCAACAACCAGACACTGTCCCGGATGCTTCCGTAAACACAGTGTTTCAAAGACGCTGTTCACATGGCTTGGGTGTGTGCCTTTGTATGAGTTACCCATGGCACAGACGATATTCAGCTAATACCCCAAAAGTGATACAAGAGAGTGAACATAAGAAGAATTCCGCAAGTATTCTGGATCACAGATGAATAAAGACCAAACAGGTCTAGAACTGGTCTGAACATGTTCTGAACATGGTTTGAACATGCGATACCAAGGCGGACTCCCTCCCCTCCATCAGGTCTTGGTTAAATGTACCTTCTCAGCGAGGCCTTCCGGGGCTACCCTTCCTGACCTCATAATCCCCTCCCCCAACATTGCGTCTTCCTCTTTTTATTGTTCTCTAAATCACTTATCACCATTGGGTAGACTATATAGTTTATTTATGCTCCTCTTTGTTTTTTCTGTTCTTCTACTAGAATATAAGCTCTCCCTGGGACGTGATTTTATTCCACTATTTCCTGCTGTGTCCCAGAGCCTGGCAGCTTGTGGGCTCCGTAAATATTTGTTGACTGTTTATTGACTGACCGACTGATGAGGATCTGGATTATGAAAACAATGCCCTGGTCTCTTATATGCTTTATTTTCTACAAAGAGCTTTCGTGTGTATCACCTTACTTAATTCCTACCAACTTGGGAGGCAGGTAGGGAAGGCAGGCTCAGCATGGTGACATAAGCTCTCCAAGTCACATACAACTTATAGGTAGGGAACTTGGGGGCTTGAACCCTTCTCTTTGACTCCAAACCCAGTGTCTTCCCCACTGCATAGACCAAAACACAGCAAACAAGTGTTGTTTGCATAAAACATGACAAATACTTTGGGGTAGAAAGAGTGATGGAAGTGTTCTAGGCTAAGTTTTGCAAGCATCTCTGTTGTCCCATTATCCTAGTCTGAACTGCTTGGTGGCCAGGGTCTTGCCTGCCAAAGTGAGGACAGGTACCGTATATCTCATGACGGCACCACACCAGCTGCAGTCTCAAATGCTGAGGCTCCATGCCAAGTCAGACAAAACCAGCCCAGACTCCCTGCAAGCTCAAGATTTTCATGGGCAAGTCTCGACTAGCCCAGTAGCATTGGTGGGGGCCCGGATAGGGGGAGGTAGTTTCCTGAGGGTGGAGGGGCTTGGGGGACACATGTTCATAATAATAAAAACTCACATCTGTCAAGAGATTTATTGTCACCACATTTCTTTAACATTTACCGTCAAATTTGATTTTTAAATTTTTAAATACAACTCTTTTAAAATAAGCAGGCATGGACAGATTGTGCAATGAGTCCAATGTTAGATTATTAGCATGGGACAGAATTAAATTTTCAGCTCAGGATGTTTGAAGCCAAAATTGATGTTTTCTTCTTTCCATTACTAGGAGTGTTTCTCAAAGTTTAGCATTAATGGGAATCATGTGGAGAGTTAAAACAACCCCAGAGATTCTGATTTTGTCAGTCTGGGGTGATGTAGAAAAACCTGCATTTCTCATGCATATATGGTAGTGAAACTTAATGGAAATCAAGCAAGTGGGAGTGGGGAGGAGGAGATGGGTAAATTCACACCTACTGGGTACAAACTCACTATCTGGGTGATGGACACACTTATAACTTTGATTAAAACTGTACAAAAACAATTTATGTAACCAAAAGTTTGTACCCTCGTAATATTCTGAAATTAAAAAAAAAAAGAATCTGCATTTCTAACAGTCTCCCAGCTGAAGCTGATGTTGCTGCTCTGATGACTACACTTTGAGGAGGTGGACAGAAAGCGGACAGCAAAGTTCACAATTTCCTGTGCAGTCGGACTTCCCTCCAGCCACTGCCCAGAATCCTCATATTACACCCTTGCTTACTCCTCTCCAGCCACACTGGTCTCCTTGCTGTGCTTTGAGCACTCCATGCACGCTCCAGCTTCAGGGCCTTTGCACCTGCTCTTCCTTCTGCCTGGAATGCTTTTCTCCCTGGATATCCACATGGCTCACACTTTTTCTTCCTTAACATGCCCAGGTGTTGCCTTGCAGTGATGCATTCCCTGACTATTCCCACCCTTGGTGCCTTGGGTTAGTTGTTATTAATACTTTCCATAGTACTTATCACCTCATATCCCAAGTAATTACTTATTTGATTGCCTATCTAACTACTCTCTCATAAGAGTATACACTCCAAGGACAGATCTTCATCTTTTCAGTGTATCCCCAGGATTTAGGACAGTGCCTGTCATAGAGCACCTCTTTTTTTTTCTTTTACCTCTCCCCTCCTCCCCCTCCCCGCTGGTTGATTTCCACTGAATTTTACTTCCCTTTGCATACAGCATCTCTTAAAAAGCAGTTGTCGAATGAATGGAAGGAAGGATTGGGCAGAACCAAGAGCTTTGCCATTTTGTAATCACAGATTCTCTTGTTTGTACAGAAGGGTTTCAACCCTTAAAGGCAAAGATCTTAGTCAGAGTCACTCGCAAAGAACACTGGATGAGACTAGAAAGTGCACGTCCAGCCATGAGTTTCAGAAAGATCACTCTCTTCCCAGGGTGACTAAGGAGGAGGGGCAAGGGGTGGAAGGCTGCAGAGAGCAGAACAGGGCGCCAGGAGAGCCTGCCGAGGGCTGTGTCAAGACTGCAGTGTAGGTTCCTAATTAGGCACCAGACCCAACTGGACCCACTTTGCCGTGCAGATGGGCTTGTGTGGCCAGGTCCCCAAAGCAGAGTAAGAAGAGGAGACACTAAACAGCCAGCAGCAATCTTTTCTTGTGAATGCTATAAACAAATTCTTTACATAAAAGAAGGAAATTGGTCTTTGTTTACTTCAGTAAAAAAATAAGAATATATTTATGTAATTTAAAAATTGCAGAAAAGCATAAGGAAATCATTCACAATTGACAATTGTTGCTATTTTGCCAAATTTACTTTAATATTTAATAAAATAAAACATTATAGATAAAGTTCACATGCTTTTTGTCTGCCATCCCAGCCTCATTGCCCTTTCCAGGTCCCCAGAAATAACCTATCATGAATACTGAGTAATTCTTCCAGTGAGTGGAAATAGATCTAGCTATATTTAGCAATGTACATCTCAAAAATTACAATTTGCTGGGAAAAAGAAAGTTGTAGAATGAGTCTTTACAGCATAATGCCTTCAATTGAAACACACACCCACTAAGCAGTGTTGTATATATTGTTCATCCTTCAAATAAAAACTTCTTGAAGTAGAAGGAAGCACTTGAGGAAAGTTTCAAAAAGATCAGTGCTATTTAAGAATAACTCTCCATAAAGGAAATCGTTATGAAAGAAGAGGGAATAACGATCTGGTACTGTTTAAGATAATGTCAATTTCATTTTACACAGTTTCTTGAGTTTCTGAGAATTTTTAAAAGTTATGGGGATAAGATCTAGAGAAATACTAACACAGGTGGATTTGAATTTATTCATTGAATACTTGTACAGTTGAAAGAAGCCCTTGAAATGAATTAGATACATGATTGATTAATGATTAGTTTTATTCATTCTTGGTTTACGGCTAAAGCTTTCCGTAGTATGTTTGCTTGCAGAACTCTATTTAGCAAACCTTTGGTCTTGGTGACTATATAAATTGGCAATTACATGCACTTTAAACAGAGGAATATTGTGTTGAATTAAATTGTACAGCAGTTTGGGTTGAACCTAGTTCAAGCTAGCAAGTCTTTTGCTTATTAAAACTGTGCCATAGCTATAAAATCTTTATATTATCTGAAGATACACTCTTTTACAAAACAATCACATTATCAGAATGGTTTCTCAGAGTGTGAAAAGAATAAGATATTAAAATACATTTGAATCATGAATCATATTTGATAGTACATGTTCTTTTCTCCTTGCTTCGTTTGCACATAGGGCTTGATTCTGGGCAGTGTCTCTTAGAGCGTCTGCCAGATTACCCCTCATGGCAGAGGAGGGGGAGGGGTTGCTCAAGGGCTTGGGGGCTTTGTTCAAAGCGTCTCCTGCAGTAAGGAAATATTTCTTTGAATGTTCATGTTTTTACTTAAATTTCATAAGATTTTGCATTCTGTGCTGAAATATTTCCAAATATAAATATGTTATTTAAATTATTTACTAGTTAAATTGTTTACTTTTTTATCCCAAAATCTTGATGCAAAATTGGTTCTCCAGAGAAAATGGACTGTGATTATTCTGGCATTTTGCCACATTTCCCAGGGATGGTGGGAACACAAGGGTGATAAACAGTCCTATAAGGTATTATTTTAAATTTGTGGAAAAATTATATTTTCATTACCTGTGATTTTCATTGCTTTAGTATTTCTTCTGGTTATTTTATGGACAACAGATTTGGGTTTTTTTTTTTTTAAACCATCTGTTTTCTCTGAACCTTGGTTTGTCCATTTATAAAGTGGGATGAGAAAAATACTGTGGTGAATGAATTTCTCAGATTAAGGTAACCGGTTACATACAAAACTATATGAACAGTAGCCAACATTTAATTAGTGTTGATCATGTGTCAGGCACTGTTCTGTGTCCTGCCTGTGGGTAAATTTATCCAGTCCTCACAACAGCCCCATGAAGCAGGCACTTTTATCATATTCGTGTTCAGATTAAGAGTGTGCAGTGCTAGGACTCAGGAGACCACCCCACTACAGTATAGAAGTTTTCAGACATTCTCATAATTATGGTCAAACAAGTTTTGGAAATGATGCATATTATACACTATTGGAGAGTCACAATGACAATGTAATATAGACCCTGAAAATTGTTGCAGTGAAAAAAAACCCAATATAATCCTTTTCTAATGTTTGCTAATCAAAAATTTCCTAAAATAATTCAATCACAGGGTATGTTTTCACCCCTCCCTTCCTCCTTTTGCAGAACAGCTATTACAAGTGCCCAGAATTAGTGTCCCGGGAATCATTGTCAGGGACAGGGCAATGGGAGGACCCACCCAGGGCACACAGTAAAGGGTGCACTGTCTGGAGAGTTACAGAGCCATAATCAGACCAGCCAAAAGCTGGTCACTTGTTATTGTCACCAGGTACCAGTCAGTACTTTTAAACAATTTCATTGATAAAATACCTCTCCCTGGGAAAATGTTTTGTTTGTTTAGGTTGTTTTCTTTCTTTCTTTCTTTTTTTTTTTTTTGAGACAGGGTCTCACTCTGTTGCCAGGGCTAGAGTGCAGAGGCATAGTCATAGCTCACTGCAACCTCCAACTCCTGCCTTTTGCCTCAGCCTCCCGAGTAGCTGGGACTTCAAGTGCACACCACCACATCTGGCTTATCTTTCTAATTTTGTGGAGACAGGGTCTCGCTCTTACTCGGGCTGGTCTTGAACTCCTGGCCTCAAGCATCCTCCTGCCTTGGCCTCCCAGAGTTCTAGGATTACAGGTGTGAACCACTGTGCCTGGCCTGTTTGCCTAAGTTTTAAACAATTATTATGGTTATTATTGACTTTTAATATACATGTAGGCTTCAACTTAGCACATTTTTATTATCTATTCTTTAATAAACACTGTATTCTACGTGAATATTAATTCAGACAACCCTAAGTTAGAAAGTCTTTCCCTTCCCACCTCCCTCTCTGCACACAAATAAAGTCAGAATCATTAGTGCTTGTTTCAGGAAGAGAGCATGCCTCCTACCCGAGGGTTAGTATACTTGCTGCGTTTAAACAGTAGGTTTGGCATAAACAATAGCAGAGTGACTGTAGAGACAAAGAAATTGCACTTGGGCTATATCAATTCTATTATTCTATATGGCCACTATATGACCACCATTATTGTCTATGTTTATTTCTGTTTGCAATTTAAAACACTGAAATAGAGTGAGAATTGTGAAGTGTCATATTTGTGTTTGGCAAGTAGAAATTTTAGTTCATACATAAAATATTTTACTAAATTTAAATAATATCTTTAAAATAGAAATTTATTTGAAAACAAGTCTCATTATTTAATAATTAAACATTTAATATTAAATGGCAATGCTATTCACTTCTGAGGCAAACCATATATAGGTAGGTATAAGTTGCTTCCCCTTTTTGTCAAAAAAATATGAATTTGATGGAAATTATTAATCCATTGCTTTGATTTCTTTGCTTATTACCAGCACACTATAAACATGAAATTCAATTAAAAAAATTTTCACTGTTTCTGATTCCCTTCTGGCCTTTATTATTATTAATTTTGTGATTATTCCATTGTAAGGAGAGAGAAGAAATGAGCTGCTCTGAGTGTCAAATACAGTAGTTATATCATTGCACTTGAATGAGATTAAGATTCCCTTTTGGGAAGTTAGATTTATCTGCCCAGCTAATCATCTGTCTTGTGACAGGCCTAATAACTTCTAACCAGACATCCCTTTATTGTACCTGGTCTAACAAGGTTATCTACCCACTTTCCCCCCTTTTAGAAACATGTCGAACAAGAGAGAAATCTTGGAATTGGCATTCTCAGGAGGCTTTTTTCTTGTGGAGAGTTTGAAATAAAATTTGGGCTGGACTTTACAATTAATTAGTCTAAAAAGTTGCTTTAATATATGTTAGATGAAGCCTATTATTGAAAAGCAGAGGTCTTGCCTCTTCTTAGGTGTCATTCTCTATTGAAGGTCTTGTTTAAAGCCTTCTCTTTTCACTCCTGAGACAGTTTCCTCACTTAAATTCCTAGAGAGTTTTGGGTCACATCTTCTTATATCCTGTTTTTTCCTAAATCCTTGGTTTCTAGTCCTATTCTCCCTCACTGGATTATTAGCCATTTAAGGGCATGACTGTGCTTTATTCCTCTTTGTAATCTCATTCATTCATTTAGTCATTAGAAATTTATTGAGCATTTACTATGTGCCAGGAACTTGGTAGCTCCTTAGTAAAGATAGCATAGCCCTCTACCTTCAAGGAAATCACGGTCTACCAAGAAGACAAGCATGTGGAGCAGTATGTACAGCACAGTACGGAAGACACACAGGAACATGGAGAGAGGCGTCAAATAGGGGCACCAGAGGATGGGTGGGCATGGTCAGGGATGACTCCCAGAAGGAGACGATTGCATGTGCAAAAGAAACACCTGTTGCACTGAGCTCTACCTTGTGCCTACTGGAGGAACTTTCTTCCATAGAGGGGATACCTATTTGAGATAACTCTTGCCTGCAGAATAAGGGTTGTGAGTGGGGGAGGGAAGGTATAGTCCGTTTGTTTTTGAATAAAGCTACTTTAAACTGTTGGAGACCCTTAGCTGCAACACTGGGCTCATCATGGGGAGGGACATTGTTGCCAGACCCAGCCCTTTCTTGGGTCAACTCATTCTTTCCTGGTTGGGATGTCCTTTTCCACTCAGACAATGTTCTTCAGCAGTCTGACTCAGCTGGGTGAGTTATCTGTCTCAGAGGTCATAGCGTCCCTATGGTTTTGGAATGTCTATAGTTAGCAGTGGGATTTTTGTTCTGAGTTTTAGGAAGAACTATGAGCTACATCTCATGAATATTTATGACTTTCCCATAAAACTAGCAGGGAACTTAAAATTATTTGAACATATTGTTTGCTTTTATATACAGGAAAATGGAGGTATGGGTTGGGTAAGTGCTTTTTTAGTGTCACATGTTAAGTCAATGACCAAGGTGGGAACAGGTTAGTGGATTAATAACTTGGGGCAGTGTCCACCAAACTGTGCAAGCTGGCATGGAGCCAAAGACCTTGGCTTATAGTAACTGCATATTTTTAGAATTTTGTGTTTAAAATATAGAAAAGTAATGATACACTAACTTTTCATTACACAGTTAATTTTCTTGTTGCTTTTGTGTGTTTGTGTGCATACACATGTGTGAGGGGTTCTTTTTTTGAGTGTAAAAAGAGAGATCCTGAGTGCATGTAATATGCTTGACTTGGAGACTACACACTGAGTGCATTCATTTGCATCACTGCCTAATTATTAACTCTATTCAGTGCTCTGAGGTTTTTGTGTTGTTTTAATATTTGAATACCCATGACACTTTCCAGCCCACAGTAGAAAATTATTGACTTTGTCACATATAATAGTCTCCCCTTATCCACAGTTTGACTTTCTTCAGTTTCAGTTACCCATGGTCAACCAAGGTCCAAAAATATTAAATGAAAAATTCCAGCAGTAATTAATTCACAAGTTTTAAATTGCATGCCATTCTGAATAGCATGATGAAATCTCATGCCATCCTGTACTTTCCCTCCTGGGATGTGTGTGAATCATCCCTTTGTCCAGGGTATCCACACTGTCTACACTACCTGCCCTCTGGTAACTTAGTGGCCATATTGGTTATCAGACTGACCACTGCGGTGGTATCACAGCGCTTGTGTTCAAGAAACTGTCATTTTACCTAATAATGGCCCCAAAGCACATGAATAGTGGTGCTGGTATATTTTTATAATTGTTATATTTTATTATTTGTTATTGTTAATCTTTTACTGTGCTTAATTTATAAATTAAACTTTATCATAGGTAGGTATGGATAGGAAAAAACATAGTTATATAGGGTTCGGTACTATACATAGTTTCAGGCATCCACTGGGGTCTTGAAATATACCCCCCTAGAATAAGGGGGAATACTGTATCTTAAAGTACTTTGAAGATGCTAACTTATTCTTCAATCTTGGCTTTTAGGAAGATGGAGGAGTCCTTCCCCAGGGCTATTGCTCGTTTTTTTATGTGGAGGGAAGCAAACCTATGTAAATAAGACAAACACCTTGCCCAGGGGACTCAGTGGGGGCCTGGTCAGTGCAAGTCAGGCTCAGGATGGAGTAACCCCTAGGATGACACATGCCACTGTAGAGTTCCTGGCTTGTTCAGAACTACAGTCAAAGGCTGTAACTTGAGAGAAGCTGGTGGAAGACCGGGGCAAAGAATCCTCAAGAAACCCTTTGCCACCTGTGGCCTCCTCCACCCAGGCCACAGCAGGCTGAATTGAAAACCCCTCTACCACCTGCATGAAGTGCGTTTCCATGCTACTCTTTAAAAAGAATAGCATGTTTGGGGAAGAGAAGGCTTTGTACAGGATTTCCTTCAAAGTGTTGTTGAGCAGGTAGTTGCTTTGATGTGAAAAGATCTCCCAGCCTAGGGGCAGCACTGTGTAAATCCCACTCAGGAGCTCGGCTCTTTCCATTTGAGTCTCGCCTCTCTTCAGCCCCTGACTTGGCTACTCAAGAACTCTCTGTAATTTCTTCATTGCGTTGGGTTAAGTGATTACCCTCTCTTTTTGGCCTCTTTAAAATGCAGACTCCCTGGAGAGATAGGCCATTAAGCTATTAATATTTAGACCTTAGAAGCAATAGGTTTATAACATTTTATTTCTATTCTGATGAGGGGGCATTCAGGCAGCAAAGGGGGATTGTGGTGGGATGTGTTGAAAAGTGGGAGGTATAGTGGGAAAAGGTATTTTAGCCCCACCCTGGCTTAGGGCCTGGTAATATTTGTGTGGGCTGAATAGGTTGATTGGCCAGATGTGCTGATGCTGAAGTTGGGTGCTGGGCCCTGGGGCCTTGAACTTGAAACCAGGAGGTGTAAGGTGAAGAGAGAGAACAAAAATGAGGTAGGAAGTGCTGTTTATTCAGGGTCCTCTGAGAAGCAGATGCTCAGGCTGGATTAGATATACTAGAGATTTATTAGTGGAAATGGCTGTGAGGGAACCTAGAGAGAGAGCCAGGAGGAGCCGGAAGGAGCTGGGAGAGCCCTCACACCATGTTGTAGGTCTGACCCTTGTGAATGCGAGAGGGAAGGAGGGGAAGTTGGGTGGGAAAGTTCCAAGCTGATGGGGAGCCAGAGGAGCCTATCAGAAGAATTCTCACTCTTCCAGGAATGGCCCTTTCTCAAGCTTCCTGCTGTGATCAGCTGGGAGCAGGTGGTAGGAACTGTGGCCTCCGTGTGAATGTGGTGATGGATTTCAGAGAGCAGCCACTGGGCCTGTTCAATTTTGCACCTTGCCGGCAGAGATCTAAGGGGTGCACTGTCATGCCAAAGTGTTCACTATAGACAGTGAAGGCCTGCTTGGAGCTCCTTCCAGGTGTGAGTCACGTGGTGTGGGATTGAGCTTCCAGGGTCATAGCACATGTTTGGAGTGGCCAAAAGGAAGTTGAAGGCATATACATTCTATTGTGGGATGTGATGTCGTGTAGTGGAAAGAAGGTGAGCAGATTGTTACTGGTCCAACTTTTTGCTCTGCTGCTTACTTCTGCATGGCCTCAAGAATGGTACTTTGATCTCTGAACCTCAGTTTACGACTCATCTTGCAAGATGCCATGAGCATAAAATGATGCTATGAAATGCTTTTTACCATACTTGCCACAGAGCAGACATTCTGTAAGGGGAAGCTGTTTGTGATTCTCTTTCAGGATTTGCCCAATATGTTGTGTTTTAAAATGTGCTTAAATATGCTCTTGAGATAACAAAAGCATGCTGTTAGATATATCAGTTGGTATGTTTTAGAAGGTGATCCCAAACATGACCACATTTGTGTAGTGAAGCCTGGCTGAGAACTCTAATATGTGATCAAGCTCATTTTCTATATCAGCGTGCCGTGCCCTAAGGCTGATTTGGTTTGGGACCACATCTGAAATTTAGCAGAGGCTATTATATTTGGTAGCCACTTTTTTTTTTTTTTTTTTTTTTTGGTATACACGTTCATCATGTTTTTTAACATGTCAGAATGATTACGTTGTTCTTGGAAGAGGACTGGCATGGGGTAGACCAGTCAAATGACAAGTCATTTGTGTAAAGGGCTTCACAGTTTATAAGGTGCTTTCACAAAAGTTGGGCTGCAGGGTCTGGTAGGTATTAACATTTCATTTCGCAGACACAGAAAGTGAAGTACAGAAAGCCCCGGTATGCACAAGAATGTCTGTGCTGTGAGTGTCACGGAGGGCACATGCGGAAATTAGAACAGTCTTCCAGGAGGGAATCAGTTCACCTTACATGCAGCACGTCAAAGGGGATGCAAGGCATGGGGTTTGGGTAGATATGGAAAATACACTCGTTGCTTGGGGATAGTCACTGACTTGAATCTTGGACTGGTGTATTCCCAAAATATGCTTAGGCGGAAGCTACAAAAGGTGACAGCACTGAATATCAACCTAATGTGACTTTAGGCAAATGTGAAGGTCTTTTAAACAGCTATTTCTTGAAAAACAAGGAAAAGGGCTATGCTAGTCATCTGCCTATTTCCACTCCATTCCCTGCCCTTCTGTGCCCTGCTCCATTGCAGGGAACTACATTTCCCAGGTCCCTTGCCTTTTAGCTTGAAGAGAGGTTTGGCCAATGAGTGGCACCAGCAGAAAACCGGAGGGCAGGAAGAGGGCAGCCAGGGCATCTCTTCCTCCTTTCTGCTTTAGGCAGCTTCTCTAGCAGCAGCTGAGTCTCCGCTGTGGCTCCAGCTTCTGTCAGGAGCCTGTCCCTTCCCTTTGTCCCTCCTACTTAGGGTTGGTAGCAGCTTCCTGTTGTTGCTCATCTCTGAGTTGCTTCTCTGATCCTCTCTGTCAGCTCCTCATCTCTTCCATCACCTGTGCAATCAATTCCCTGCATTAAATTTCCTTTAATTGAAATATCTAGAGTAGTTTCTTCTTTCGGACCGGATCTTGGCTGATATAATACCTAGTGTTTATTAAGTTATGAGCATGTACCAGCTATTCTCAATTTTTAAAAATCTCCTCATTTAATCCTTATGACTTACATAACCCTATTAGTAGGCATTGTGATTATTTGTTCCAATCTACAGGTGAGAAATGAGAAATTGGAAGCAGTGAGGCATGATAGAACAAGCTCATGGTCAAACACCTGAGTAACTGTGGCGGGAGTTAAGCCCAGGTGCTCAGGTTAACCACTGCACCACAGTGCCTCTTGATTTAAGCCTCAGAGCTGCTTGAAAGCTGAAGTGCTTCCCACTTGCCACTTGAGGGCTTAGACTTGCCCTCTAGAGGTGACATGGGTGTCCATGAAACTGCACAATGTGCCTTTATACCTTTAAAACAGTTAAAGGTTTTAACTTTATTTTTCATTTCTGATTTGAAAAGTAATCTGAGGCTGGGCATGGTGGCTCACGCCTGTAATCCTAGCACTCTGGGAGGCCCAAGGCAGGGAGGATCACTTGAGCTCAGGAGTTCGAGACCATCCTGAGCAACAGTGAGACCCTGTCTCTACTAAAAATAGAAAAATTAGCAAGACGGGGTAGCATATACCTATAGTCCCAGCTACTCAGGAGCTGAGGCAGGAGGATCGTTGGAGGTTGCAGTGAGCTATGATAACACCTCTACACTCTACGTGGGGCGACAGAGTGAGACTTTGTCTCACAAAAAAAAAAAAAAAAAAAAAAAAAGGTAACTTGAACATCTGAACTCATGGAAGAGATTTCAGAGATAATAGAAAACAGAAGTAGAAAGAATCACGTGTAATAATTTCTTCATCTAGCAATCATTAATATGTGGGCATTTTTTTCTTCAAGTTTTTTGGTACAGAAAAAGTATTTTAGGAACTATTTTTTGTGTAATTTGATTTTAAAGGAGAAAGTTGACTATGATCAGGGATTATGTCTTGCAAATACAAGCATCTGAAAAGAGAAACTAATATATAATAAAAATGTTCTGCTCTATTGACTACATTGCCCTGAAAGTTCACTAGCATGAGGCACTATGGATATTTGGCCAGGTAGACCTAAGGTTGAGGAAAAAGTGTGAAATCAGCAAAACTCGGGCTCTGTGCACACCATGAAAACGTGCCTACTAAATCTTATTCAGTATGTGTCAGACTCCTTACATTTCGGTTTTCCCAGAAGATGACTTTGGGATGAAATATTGAAGCTCTTTCAACTGGAACAAAACATTCTCTATTTGTTATACCAATAATGTTTAACTTCTTGCATTTTACTAGTGCTCTCCACCTGAGTTCTCCCTATCCACCTAGAAAAGCAAACCCCAGCAATAATTTAAACCCTCTGAGGTACATTATGAAAAACATGTGCAGCAGAATAGCTATATGCTAAGGTAGGAGCCCAGGGATGAAATCCTGAGTTCTATTCCCTGAACTCTCTGCTTTTCCATCATGTGGTGGGTGGTTCGCTCCACCCTTACCATGCTTCAGTGTTTCCAATAAAAGAGAGGTGTGTGGACAATATTTCTGGCAGGTACTTTTATAAAGGCATTGTGGGAGTATAGAAGATCATAGGAGGAACTCTACTTAACACTTGTTATTCCCTAGTTCTTGTTGGGTTCAAGGCTGAAGAGTCCTAATAAGGAACTATGATTTAGAGGCAGTGATTGGAAATGCTTTTGTGAGCTTAAAGATTTGAAGTGGAATTTTCCCTAAATTGCAAATGTTTGTATCTATTCATCAGACTTAAAAACTTCTTTGGAGCTGTCATTGCATGTAGGTAGATTTTCTTTCTGTTTTGTAGTTTTTAGTTTCCTCTATAATTACCTTGTTTACTTACCTTCCTCTCCAAGGACAGTCCCAACGACTACTTTGGTATTGTGTATAAGAGGAAAAAGATGATAAAGGCAGCCAGAGGAACCTGACTGCACAGGGTATGGGATGGATTCTTACCAGTAGCACAGAGAAATGGTAGAGCTGTTTGCTCTTGCACACAGAGGAGAAGAAGAATAGGAGGATGACGAAGGAAGACAGGGTGCAAAAGAATCATAAAAACTCACAGGTGGGAGTCAGAGGCATCTCTTTGACCTGGAGATAACTAAAAGAGATGGATAAAGACAGCGATATGCTTTGTTGCAAGAGCCTGCTTAATTGAAATGATAGGATTAGGTCCGGAAAAAGGAAGGAAACAACTGCAGTCTCTCTTCAGTCAAACAAAGATCCTATGAGGAACTGTATTTAAGCCTGGGATCAAGGAATTGGAACAAGGAAAGGTCTTGATTCCAGCTTTTACTGTATTAATGTACTTCAATCTCTGGCACTAAGGCCGTTGGAGAAAGCGTGCATCAAAATAAAACAATTTTGTCATTTCCTGGGGTAGTGGAGGAGGATGCAAGAATCTGCTACATTTTAAGACCAGAATCTCATCAAACAAGAAAACCCCTCAGGACGGTCCATGTGAATGAATGAAATGCAAAGAATCATTTCCTTAGAACTCCATTATTCCTGTTTTCCTTGAGGTTTTTCATATTGTCATGTTCAACTTTGTTTTGTATCCATATTTTTTTGCCTATACATTTTCTTCATAGATTATTGTTCCTTGGCAATCATGTTATAAGCTGACGGATTATGTTTAGCATAATGGACACCTATCGTCTGGGAGACCCAGAACTCCCTTTCCTCCATTCTCTTCTTTAGGGGACAGCACACGTCTGTGACAGAGAATGTGTATGTCCACCAAAGCCTGTTTGCTCTTCCTCTGGGGCACCATGTGGCAAAGAGCCACCTGACCAAAACTCTGTTATAAATAAGAAAAAAATTTGATAAACCACGGACATCTAGAAGTCTCTACAATTTATGGTAATTAGGATTACCCTAACTTAACCATCTTTTATTTGGGGAACTGCTTTTTTTCCATTCACATAGATTCAGTAGACAAGCCATGTTCTTAGAGTCCACATCTCACCCGCATCCCATATGCACTGTATTGACCTAATCCAGACTGAGCCGACCAAATAGGATTTTAAAATTCAGACCAAGAAAATCAGGTTCTCGCTAGCAGTGGAAGAGTTTAAAATGTTAAACTGAGAAGTCATCAGGAGAACTAGTCTAAAAGTGAGAGAAAGTAAAGACAAGAGAAAGAGATGGGAGGGAGGAAGGGATGTAGGAAGTAAAAGAAGAGAAGGGGGTGAGGGGGTAGAGAGAGAGAGAATAAGTGAGTTTTTCTTTTTGAGTCTCTGAATCTTCTTGACTTTTTGTTCAGCTTATCTTTCTGCCCTTCCCATGGCTTAGATGTGATATTCTCTAATATTTTTCCAATAAGCTCCCATTTGCTGCCCAAGCTAATTTAGGTTGGTTTCTGCAATTTGTGACTAAAAGAGTCATGACCAATACATGTCAAAGGACTTATTCTATTGTAATACAGTGTTGAAATCCATCCTAACAGATACCCAAATAGTCAATCTCCTTTCATTTCAATACCTAATATGACAGTCAAGGAAATATAGAAACAAGAAAATAAAAATAGCAGGTTCTCATGTCTAAAAATTTATAATCTAGTTTGGGAAACTAATGCAAACTATATAAACTCAATGCCAACTCCATGGTACAGAAAAAGGACTGCATGGGCATTGTTAGATATTTGGCATAGATAGTACTGACAAAAATAACTATCTTGAGCAGGCAGAGAGGGCCTACTAGAATTATCGGCAAAAGCTCGAGAAGAAAGTCTTGATTGAGGCATTTCTTTCTTTTCTCCTATCTGAGATACCAATCAGTTGATAATGTTTTTAAATAATGGGAGAAAAAGTCCAGTAAAATTTAGTTTAGAAAAAGGTTGAAAGTATATAAAAATATATTTAAAAATGACTCAATCAACAGACAATTTATAGAGCCATGTCTAGGGGCACTCATCAACTGGCAAAGGACCAGATTTCATTGCAACCAATCTTTGCTGTGTTAAGTTTCAGAAATACAGAGCCGGTGGGCGTTCACTTGTCCTAGACACAGTTTTCCTGCTCAGCCTGCTTTTCCTGCTTGGGGCCGCCTTCCAGCTACAGCAGGGGCTGAAGAAATAGAGCGGAACAGCCTTGCTCTCAGTACACCACACCCACCACAGCCGATTGGGCCAGAGGTGATCCCCTGACCCAAGTTGGACTAGTCACGTTACCTTTCTACATACTGTGTGAACTATGAGGTGTGGAAGTTTTGAGGCTTGTGCAGTGAGGGCTAATGTTACTTCCAGGTAGCCCAATTCATGAATGTCAAAACTATGGGAATGGGCAGGTGGAGGAAACTGATGACCAGAAAGGAGAGTGGGGCAGACGTTCGGGCTGAAGTGGCGGTGGGAGGTTGTGTGGCGCTAGTGTTTGGCTTGACTGCCTGAAGCTGTGTCCTGATGATTCCCTTCGATACTAATACCTTACTTTTTACTTGAGTTTCTTAGATTCGTGTCTGCTTCCTATAGACAATTCTGATCAGGATGTCCCCAAACACCATGTGTGTGGTTCCTGTGCATGCATTTCTCCTGCCTGCAGTAACTCTGCATGTCCCATTGTCTGGGTCAGTCTGTCCGTCTCTGAGAACCAGCTCAGCAGTCAGTCCCCGTCTGTGGAGGGGTTTAAGCTGTTTGTTGAAGAGTGGATAGCTAATGATAAGGAAGCAGAGGGACTTTCACACAGGTCAGGGTAACAGGAAGCGAGCAACAGAGAAGGGGTGTGCACAGGACTAGGGCGACGAGGTCAAGGATCAAAGCAGAGGTTTGGGTGCATTAGAGCATAAAGGGAAGAACAGCCTTCAGGTATAACTGCAGGTTGGATATTTGTGATGTTGGCACCATTTTGTCTAAAGGCAAAGGGCTCACCACGTGCTGGATGCCATGGAGAGGCCACACTGCAATTTATCCAAGCCGAGAGAGAAGCTGTGGCTATTCCCAGGTATCAGTAATAACCCATTTCTCTAGTGCTGCAAGGTTCAGCTCAGGACAGAAGACCACCCAGATGTACCTCAAATGTTTCTGCCAGAATTCAGATAAATCACATTTGCAGACACTGTAGTACTTCCCATCAGGGGTGAGTAGGGTATGTGCAAAATTGTGTAAGCTCTGAGGGGCTGGGAGGAGCAGTTCCCCGCATTGCCAAGACGGCCATAATAAGACTGTCTTCCTGCTGGGAAGCACCAGAACGCATTTATTGATTGGAGGTGAATGCAGTGAATGTAAAGTTGGAGAGTTTTGCAGTTTAATCCGACATCTGTCATTCCTGGAAGAATGAACGGTTCAAAGTAAAACCTCATCCATATTGATGTGTAAGAACTCTGGGTTAGGAAAAATGAGGCCCATGAGATCAGGACTGGAAGAGCTAAGACGGAGCAAAGGCCTTCCCAGTAGCTGTTTATAACACATGGACCAAGTGAATTGCCTTGTTGGAAGAATTAAGAAAATGATATACTCAAAAGCAGCTAATACAATGTCTGGCTCAAAATGAAGATTGAAAAGATATTAGTTCTCTTCTCCTTTCAAATCAAGAATAGTAGGGGAAGCTTTGAAAGCAGACTTCTGACTGCTAGAGAAAAAAATAGGTGGAGAAACACAGATGTGTGTTCTGGTGTAAAGAGAAGTTGAATTTTCCATTTTGGAAAGAGGTTTTTTTCCCCGCCCTTTTTGGGAGGGAGTAAGGACAGAATGCCTGCATCATCATCATTATTATTATAGTTATTTTTTATCCCTCTGCTTTTCAGGTGGTGGAGAGAATACCCAGACCTAGGCTCCCTGCTCTGCCTGCACCCCCATCGTTTTTGGCAATGTCGCTAATGGGCCCAGCAGCGAGAGTCCGCATGTCTCAGCGTCCAGGCTCTATAAAGTGCAGCTGGTCTCAGGCCCTGTCTCAGGTAAGTAATGGGCACTTTGGGCTGCAATTTCTATTCCTGAATAGGCCTCCTATCTCAGAGTCATGCTTCAACAAACACTCAATTAAAAGGAAAAAACCTCTGGGTGATGGAAGGCACCCTATTACTGAGAAGCAGGGGATGTTTACTGAAGAAAGCAACTTCTCCCTAGTTACTAGTAGCCACGCAAAGATTTATGAGCCAGTTCGCCCCACAACGATCAAACCTGAAATGTGAAGTTTAAACTGGTGCATTTTTTAATAAAAAAAAAAACAAACTAGGCCATGGGAGTTGCTTAGAATTAGGAATTAGGCAAAGCAATGGAGTGTTAAGGCCACGGCTAAGAAGGCACTGGGCCTGGGGTGGTTCTGATAGCAAAATACACTAAATTTAGCATCAGACACCTACAGATGAGAAGTCAATATTATTTCTTATTAAATGTTCATTCACAGTTCATGACCATGATCTAAAAAATACATTTTCTTTTCAGAATACAGAAGTAATCAGAATTTATTCATGTGGGCTGACTGAGAGTTTTGACATCAAAGGGCAATCCTGTGTAGATGGATGCCACTCAAACAGCAATATTGTTTGAAGAAATGTAGTTAGAGAGATGGCAATTTAAAGGCTGTAAAAAGTTACAGGCAAAGTGAGTGTAACATTCCATACTGATTTCCAACGCACAACACTACATGGTACGGAATTGCCAGTAACTTGTCAATATGATTTCCCAGAGATTGAGTATCTGAAAGGAAAGGGAGGAGGGAATGTGATTTTCAGGCATCTTAGAAACACCACAGTCAACCGACTTTTTTCCCCAGGACTACTCTTTATTGTAAATAAGAGCTTTGGTATCTAAAACTTTGAAATGTTAATAAACCATAGTCATTTCTCCCCCAAGTAGTGTGTTACTTTGAAAAACAGTTTTTTTTTTTTTTCAAATAGGATTTTGTGAATTGAAACTTTAAAGCAGTCCTCTATCCTTGGCCCCAAAGAGGGCTTTGCAGGTAGAAAGTTGCTGGCACATCCCTGTGCGTGTTTCTGAGTAAGATACTGCTCTTCATTGCTCTGTCCCAAGAAACGCAGCGCTGTCTGTGGCATGCTTCCAGAGAAGAGCCTTTGGGGTTAAGACATTACAAAAATGGAAAGGGGGGAATTAAAATTTGGTACAGTCACTTTAAAATTCTTGACATGTTTTTTCACTGGCCCCAAACAAAATAAGGTAATGCATGATCACAATGAGACACTGAGACTGTGCTGAAAGCAAGGGGCACAGACTCTCTGCCATTGGAACCGGGGGGTCATGCAGCGGGACATTCCCCTGGGGTGCAGCCTGGGAGACTAAGGGGGAATAATCGCCCAGGAAGTAAAAGCAGCACAACATTCAGTGAGCGAGAGGCACAGAAATTGAAGGTGAAACTGCCAGTTGAAACAGTCTTCTCAGAATGCTTGGATTTGGGGGAGCACATCGGGGAAGTTACTGTGGAATGGAGAATCCATCAGCCTCCCTCCTTGTCTGTCTCTTATCTTTCACTGACTTTCTTGCATAACCCACGGGTGCCACACCAGGTGCTGGGCTCCATGGATAAAATGGGGAGCAATACATACCTAGGTCCTATCTTAAGGGGGCTTATAGTCGAATGGGGAAGAGAGATAAACCTAAGTAAATAGCACACAAATGAAATAATTCCCAATTGTGATAAAGTGCTACAAAGAAAATCATCAAAGTTCTGTGTTAGAAAGTAACATGAGGGTAAGCTGCCTTTGCCAGGGTGAGCAGGAAATGTTTTTGGAGAGACTAACATCCAGACAGAGACCTGCCGTGTAAGGGGTGGGGAGAATGTCGAAGTTTGCAGTGGTTAAAGAGGTTGGTGAGGTATTGAAAGCAAGCAGTGTGGTTGGGGGATAGTACACAGCTGCACCGATGAAACAACATGGAACAAAGGAAAAGAGAAGATATGTCCGCAGGCACGGTGTCAGGTTCCCTTTTGGTCACTCACCCTCAGTCTTCCTTGTCTCTTCAGGCCTTCTAGACTTCCATTAGAAAGTCCTCTAAATAATCTGGCCTCTTTAAATTGCAAGTGACAGAAACCCACCTTAAAGTAACTGGGGTGGGAAAGAGGAGTTGCTGAGCAGTGGGCATGTCAGGGTGCAGCTGACCCCGTGGAGGGCTGCAACCCAGCATAAGGGGCTTTGAAACTCACTTCCTTTTCTTCTGAGGTTCTCCTTCATTCTTTCCTCCAGCAGATGGGCCTTTCTGCATGTGACTGTGGAAGAGTGTTTCCGATAGCAGTCTGGTGTACAACTTCCCAAATTTGCCACCAGACAGTGCAGGGGCCTGTCTTCCCTACTTCCAGTTTGACCCGTGCTTGGCAAAGGACTCTGCTCTCCTTGGCTTAGGTCATGTTTCCAACCAAGGAAACAGACTGCGTGAGAGGCAGAGTGGGAGAAAGAGCACTTCCCTACAGACGTGAGACACTCTGTGCCCGCTTGCATGTGAGAGTGTATCAGCGTGTGTGAGAAAGTGTAATTGGGGTGTGTGTGTGTATTGTGAGATTGTGTGTGTGAGAGAGTTTGAGTGTGTGTATTAATATATATGTAGATGTGTGTATATGTTTGTGAGTGTGTGTATGTGTGACTGTGTATGTGTATGGGAGTACATGGATGTGTGTAGATTTGTGCGTGTGTATGTATGTGTGAATGTTGTGGTTTGAATCATGTCTCCCTAAAACTCATATGTTGAAATTCTAACCCCTACTACCATAGAATGTGACCTTATTTGGAAAGAGGTTTCTATAGAGGTAATCAAGTGCAAAGGAGGTGATACAATGACTTTAATCCAATGACTGTTTTCTTTTTTTTTTTTAATTTCAGCATATTATGGGGGTACAAAAGTTTAGGTTATGTATATTACCCTTTTCCCCCTGCACCCCCCCCCCCGAATCAGAGCTTCAAGCATGTCCATCCCCCAGACGGTGTGCATCGTACTCATTATGTATGTATACACCCATCCTCCCTACATCTGCCCGACACATGATTAATATTATTCCTAAATGTGCTCTTAGGTGACGATCAGTGAAACCAATTTGTTGGTGAGTACATGTGGTGCTTATTTTTCCATTCTTGGGATACTTCACTTAGTAGAATGGGTTCCAGCTCTATCCAGGAAAATACAAGAGGTGCTATATCGCCATTGTTTCTTATAGCTGAGTAGTACTCCATGGTATACATATACCACATTTTATTAATCCACCCAATGACTGTTTTCTTTGTAAAAGTGGAATTTGGACACGGAGCTACTCACTGAGGGAAGACATTGTGGAGAGACAGAGGGAAAAGAAGGCCATCTACAAGCCAAGGAGAGAGGCCTGGAACACATCCTTCCCTCATAGCCTCCTGAGGAACGGAGCCGGCTGACACTGTGATTGCAGACTTCTGACCTCCAGAACTGTGTGAGACAATACATTTCTGTTGTTGAAGCCACCCAGTCTGTGGCACTTCGTTGCAACAGCCCTAGCAAATGAGTGTGGTGAGTGTGGGTCATGGTGGGCATCCGCATGTCCGTGTCAAGGTGTGTGTGTAGATGAGGAGGTAGCTCTGGTCACAGACCTGGAGATGTCCACAATGCCCCAGTGCCCCTCCTTTTCTTTGCTTATCAACACACTCACATTCCAAGGCCCAGCACACATCCCCCTCCTTGGTACCTTTCACGGGTTCTCAGTGCTCCTGGTGCAATCTTTGCTGCCACCAGTTAATTGTGTCATTCATGGTGACCTCAAGGGGAAGAACCTTCCTCATTAATCTTGGGATTCCCCAGTATTTGTCATAGGGTCTGGCATGTAGTACATATTTGAATAATATTTGTTTTGTTCACTTAATTGTCTATTTAAATTTTCTTTACTGTGAAACAGAACAAATGTAGGAAAGTGTGCAAAACAAGACTGTATAGCCAGTGTTTTGTCACAAAGTGGACACCTGTGTAACTGCCACACAGAGCGAAAAGCACAGTGTTGCCGGCATTCAGAAGGCTCCTCCCCCTCTGTGTGTCCTTCCATGCCCCTCAAGGGAAACACTCCCCTGAGTTTTGTGGTAATCACTTCCTTGGCTTTCTTTATAGTGTAACCACCTAAGCTTTCATCCCTAAGTATCATAGTTCAGTTTGCTTGACTAATAATGAAAAGGTGTTCAATTTCACCAATAATCAAGAAAATGCAAATTAAAAACATGATGTAATAATACCACACACAGGAGAATGATGAAAATTAAAATGAGTAGTGGTGGTGCTAAGGATGTTAACAATAAGAAACTGCAAACACTGCTGAGAATATATAAACACTTTGGAAAAGTTTGGCTTTATCTCAAGTTGAACGTCTGTAGGCCCTATGACCTTGCAATTCCCAATAAAGTGCATACAATGTGTACTGAAGATACATGTGTGAATATTCATAGCAACGTAACTGGTAATAATGATGTGATAGGAAAAACACATTGTACAACTGGTAGTCAAATTAAGTCATTTACAAAAACCCCAAACACATTGTGCTTTTTGTTTGCCACAACCTGATTACTAGTGAAGTTGAGCACCTTATCATGGTTATTAGCTATCAATAGCAGGATTCTTTGCATGTTTGGAAGTTCACCGGTGGAGATTTCTGTGAATCATCCAAGGGAAGAAGATGTCATGAAGGGAGTTGGATATATATGGAGTTGATGGGAGAAGTCAAGAGATTGAAGATATACATTTGGGGCCATCAGCTCATTGTTAGTGTGGAAAGCACTGGAAGGGATGGTGCCTTTGGGACCTACATGAGTTTTCTGTGGGATGAGAAGGTGATGTGTTGAGAGAAATTGAGTATATAGGTGGTTTTACTCCTAACAGACGATGACTTCCAGAAGACCCTGGGGAATGGTTGGGAGGGCGGTAAAGGGAAAGGAGATGGGATTAGGTTGGGGAGGTGTCGATAAAACTAAATGGACTGCAAAGATGACAGGGATAAAAGGCATTGAAACTGGTTGCTAAGTCTCCTAAGCAAGGGATGAAAGGGATGGATAACTGGTTTTAAACACACCTTGGACGGGTATCTGCCGTGAGTCGTGGTCTGAGAGATGTTGAGCGAGCGTTATCACGAGTGTCCCAGGAGCACGGGGAACTCTGTGTGACTCCCTTCAATTTTGCTGTGAGTAGGTCCAGGACGGGGGAAGGGCCAATCTTGCCAACATGAAGCAATCTGTTATTGACAAAATTACAGAGAAATAAGATCATTTAGGTAAAGAAGGCTCTGGGTCAGCACACTTCCTGATTTTTGTTTGCTGATCTCAGAAGAAAATACTGGGGTAAGATCTTCTGGTGAAAGAAAATTTGTTTAAATCATAAGCAGATGAAAATGCTTTGGTACTCATAGAATATTCTTGTCCTAGATGTTTTTAGCGGCTTATATTTAACCAGCTATAATTCTTCTTAAGCACCATTTTGTTCAATCTTTTGAAACTGGAGATTAGTCTTTCAATGAGAAATCTGCATTTCATTGTAAAGATGGAACACAATGCCTTCGGCTCACTTATTCTGTGGAGGAGCAAGCTTATTTTGGTAATATATCTTTAGCATATTGTAAAAACAGTGATTGTAGCAAATTTATTTCAGGCAAGACGGACTGAGACGTGCACATGTGTGGCTCAAGGGGCATGAATGATATGTCTTCCATTCCCCATACTGCAAGTAATGAAAATTTTGGAGGTGACGTCAGTTATCTTTGATTTGAAATTGGGCGTCTGTGATGAAAGAGCCAGTGAGGAAAAAAGAGTAATTTCGGAATGAGAGATTATTATAATTATAGTCAGCAGCAGATCTCTGTGCTATGAAAATGTTTCTTTATGTCCTACTTCCTTTGGGAAGATATAAAATCTTAAGAGTTTTGACCACTGGTCATTTCTGCCTCAGATTCTAAATATTGTACGTAGTGGAAATTGTAGGGGAAAGGGTTCATGATCCCTCCATGGCCGGACCCTCGCTCCCAAGCAATTTTCTGGCAGGAGGCATCCGTAAAAACATCCACTGTCAACCACCAAGCCCTGACCATTTGGCTACCATTATGGGTTTTGCATCAATTCTCTCTTGGGCATTCCTGTTGCCACTGCCCCAGTTCAGACCCTCAGCATCTTTCAGCTGTGTAATTGTAATTTGTGAAAAGGTCGGTGCGATGACTTCAGTCTGGATCAGTTAAGGGAAGGTTTTTTTGAAGGGGGTGAGGTTTGAATTAGGTATTAAAGGCTAGTTAGAATTTTGAAGGGTGTTGTAGGTGGGGAGGATGTTTTGAGTGAAGAAATCACGGTGAGAAAGCTCAGAGCCCATGTGGAAAGTGGTAAGCTGAAAGTTGGCCAGAATTCCCTATGGAAGGAGATGAGATGTGAATGTTGGGTTAGTGCATGATTTAGTTGGATTCTGATTCCCCCCCGGGAGCCTGAACTGTGTTTGGAGAGTTAAGAACCATTCCCCTCCCTTTACTTTTGGTGAAAGGGAGCTAATTTTTCAGCTCTCTGATGTCTTGGATTACCTTGAGGAGAAAACTGGGGGATGGGTTATGGAGGATGGTAGTTACAGCACAAATCTCTCTTGGAAGAGAGCCCTGCAAACTGAGGTGGTGGAGAGGGAACAACAGCAGCAGAACCTTCCATGGAGACCTACCAGCTGGTGTGGCACCTGATCACTGCCTGGGGAAGACATCCAGAAGCCTGCTGAACATTGCCTGTATACCTGCCATCAGCAGGACTTTGGGATGCTTTTTGTTACAATAAAATTTTTGTTGTAATTAAAATTGTTGTGGAAGGATCTGGCTTGAGGACTCAATTTTGCTCTAATAAAATATCATAATTTTTTTTAAAAAAAACCCCAGTCTAACTGAAACCTAAGGAGAAATGCAGGTTCTCACAGAGTTCTAATTTTGCCAAGAAATAAGATAGCAAAACAATCTCCACAAAAGACTTTATGCCAACAAAGGAGATTATTTCTCAAGGCAAAGATGGCCAGAGATCCATTCAAAATGCAGAAATTTAAAAATCCATTATGTGTCCATTTTACAGTTTCCAAACAGAGCCTTGTACCATGCCGACAGCAAGTAGGTTTCAAGGAATGTCTCTCGAATGAAAGTGTGTGAAATGTTCTAGGCTTGGGAGGTGGTGCTTATAATATTTACTTGTCTTAAATTGTCAAATTCTTAAATTGTCATGTACTAAGATTACACAGTAGATACAAAACAGAAAGACACCCCACCATTTCTCCCAACTTTTAAGATTCTGTACACCAGGATGAAAAGTAATTTTAGTAAAGAATCCATAAAGTAAGTAGATTCTGGACACCTGATTCTGGCAAAACTATCACAAACTTGGCGAAGGCATCATAGCTGGAAGCAAAGAGAATATTAACTAATAATTTAGTGTTTTGAGTTCATGGGGGAGTATACATTCTATTCACCAAATATCTTGATTTGATTTTAAAATGCAAATATTACAGCAGAGTGATTGAATATCCTTGTAAGTCTTCCCTAGAACTTACATTTTCAGGGCCATAGCTTTTTTGCTTCGGCAATGTCAGTGGGAATCTAATTCCCTTCCTTTGACCAATTGTTTGACAGTGGGTGGGGATTAAACCAGGGAGGAATTATATATATATCAGCAACCACAGGAGTTCGGGGCTTAAGGGTCTCACTCTAAAATCACAATCCACACACAAAGAATCAGAGTTTGGGGTCTTGTTCGGGACTCTCAGGTGGTCCTAGTTAACCAGCTTTCCCAGAAGTGACTTTCCCTCTTTGGTCCAAGTCATACCAAAGATGGGGAAGACATCTTGGACACTATGTGGCATTTGGGTGGTGTCTCCTGGCGTTGCTCTCACAAGGCAAATAGCAGGAGCAGGCTGGTGGCATGGGGTGGACACACTCAGGATTCAGATGACCGCCTACAGAAAGGGTCTCTGTCTGGGTATTCTTCTCAGAGTTTGGGAAATTCTTTCACCCTTTATTATACCTGTATTCGGTCCAGGTGAGTTACTAGGTGTTTCTTTCACAAAGGGAGTTTAAGCTATTCTTGTAAGGGTAAACTTTGCTTTAAGGTTCATGAAAGTTGCATCTGTGCTGAGGTGGCTTTGGTTTTAGAGCAACCAGGGTTTTTAGGTCCTGTTGTCATAGAGACCTGATAATCCTTGGGCCAGGGTTGGAACTCTCCAGCCCAGGTTACATCACTGCTAAGTGACACTGAGTATAGACCCTGTGAGATGTTTGAGTGGGCCTGTGGCTTCATTAATCGTATGTAGCCATGGTATGTCTCTTACAGTGTACTGCATTTAGGATGAGGAATCATATTGTGGATGGCTCAGGCTAGAAATACTGTGGTGCTTGCAAGGACTGTGGTATTATGACAACATCCAGCAAAGTCAAAGGGCTGTGCAAAAAGGTTTGGTTTGACTGGGAAGTGAACAGAGAGGCACCTCTTTAGCAGGCTCAACTTGAACTTGCTAAAGTCTGATTGAAAGAGAAAAGAAGAAAGGGCTAAGGTAGGAGAATTTTCTCCCTTTGGTGTTTGGGAGAGAAAAGTGCTAGTGCCCTCCAGCATATTGGAAAATGGAATTTTTAAAAAAAATCAAATTTGTAGTTGTTATTTAAAAAAAAGTTGAAAATACATTGTCATAGAAGGTGCATTGGGATTCTTCTCCTGGGAGAGAATGCTCCTACTTAGGTGAGGGATGTACCTGGGATTACAGATTGGAGGTGAAAAATAAGAATAAACCTTTATCTGGTGGTTTCTTTATATCTCCTCCAGTGAATTCTGACTTTCGATCAGAAAGAGACGATGGATTTTCTTGCCTTACAGCTTCCGGGGAGACATGCTGTGGGAGTCTCACTGCTTCGAAATAATTCGTGGATGTTTTGTGAAACCTTTTGACCCGGCTGGGAGCCTGGGGCTTTTGAGCATTCAAGAATAATAGGCAGCATTGAAAAGGAGTGGATAGAATGTTTTATTAGCTGTAGCTATTTTTATTAACTGGAGTCAGGGGAATATCAGAAAGGATCAAAATTTAGGAATTCTTTGAAAAAGCCTTTATTTTACATTGGTTTTATTTTACATTGCTTCGATGCTTTACTCCATGGTATAACAGATACTGCATTTTTTTGCCCTAACAAATGAGAGGGCCAAGATGAGGCTTTGAAATTCGTATTTGTTGTTAAAAGTGAGAAGGATGTGAGGGAGGAGAAAGAGAGGGAGAGAAAGAGGGGAAGAGGTAATGATAACTTCTTTGAGTGATATATCTTTGCTCCAAAATTTATACCATTCACAATAGGGTTTCACCAACATCTCTCTCTCTCTCCTAGTCATGATCACATTATAGTAAGTTTTATCTATGCCCAATTCAGTAGGTATATTTGGAGTGCCAACTAGGAATAAAGCGTGTACCAAGGTGTGCAAGGATCTAGAAATAAATAGTATAGAGTCTTGGCTTATAGTCTCTTGGTTGGGATTGGTTAACTACAAATTATAAGTTTATTAACCTCTTCACCTTCCATCCTACAATCCTAAGACTCCAAGCCTAATCTTTGTCCTTAGTAGATGAAACTGTTAGGAATTTTTGGTTATAAGCAATAGAAACTAATGCTGGCTACTTTAAGCAAAAGAGGTATTCATAGAAAGACATAGAAGTTGTCCTTGAGATTGAAGAACCAGGTTTGGAACAGACAGGAAACATTAGGTTCAGGAGGTCTTGACAGAAAGAACTAGCCAGCCGTCTTGTCAGAGTCAAGGGCTGCTCCAGTAACAAGCAAATTTTAACTATTTTACTATTATTCTGGCAAGGGAGCATCTGATTGGCCAGTCTGGGTCACATCTCTGCCCCTTTTTCTGGGGACGATGGGCCATCTTGGGTTGATATACATAGCATACTGTGAGGTGAGCAGTAGTTGGGATATATTACTAAATTGGGATATATTACTAAATTAAGATGGAATAGATCATGGTTAGTCAGAAAACCAGTAAACACACTTGAGTAAGGTAGGCTGGAGACTCTCTCCCCTAACTCCTAGCTGTGTTAGGTTATGACCTGGGTCCCAGAGGGCATAGAGCATTGGGAGAGGATGATGCTGAACCCAAGGATGAGGAAAGAGCTGGACTTCTCTTCTACTTCCCTCCCTCATACGAGGGATCCATCTACAATTGGGGGAAGAAGCAGTAACTCCAGACATTGGAAGAAGGGACTCCTGGGTGTAGAATCACATGGTATCTGACATTGAAAAGCACACTCTCAGTCTGAGGCACCCTGTGTGGAGTGGGCTATACATTGGAGAGGAAACAAGCCACGCATGCTGGGCCTAACTCCAGATCAAAGGAATTTCTGGTATTCCACATTCATATGGATGCACTTAGAACTGTCCTTGGTGCTGACCAATGAATAGCAGCACATAAGTCTACCCTTCTGGAGCATGTATGGCCTCGCTACTCAGGACTCAGGCACATTACATTTGTGGTGATAGCTATTCATATGGCTCATATCCAGATATGGTCCCTGAGGTGACTGTAACCTGTTCTATCATGCCAATCTCACCTGGATGAACATACCAGACCCTCCCCTACCACAGTCAATGGGCCTGACTACCATGTAGAGATCAAGACTGATCTGGAAAGAAAACTATGGATATTTACACTGTCTAAGCATTAAAAAAAATCCACTGATATTGTGATTCTAGGATTAAAACCCCAAGTTTTCCAGAATGAGAGCTAGTGCCTGCTTTATTTCTCTGTGACTGAATCTGGGCTCCTTAGGAACTGAATTTCTTGCTTGTCATCTCTAGGCATTTATGGGTGGGTTACTGATCCTTGTCAAGGAAACTCTTGAATGGCTACAATCTACTTGCTTGGATCAGTTATTTGAATGTATTTCACATATATTTAGTGAGCACTTATAATGGATCAGCCCTCAGATGAGTGCTACAGGGTCACAGGGTGAGTTAAGGGTCATAGGAAACAGGGAGTAAAGATGGACAATCAAGCTTGTGGTCAGGCTTCCACTGTTGCAAGGGAAAACGTGGGCACAAAATGAGTAAGGGTACATATGTGCATGATGTGTAGAGCTTAAGTGACAAAACATGGCCTGCTGAGATGAGCTCTTAAACTAAGAGGGCAATTGTGTAGACAGTATGAAAATTGGGGCTCTCTTCTGGTGCTGATGTTTGCTTACAACAGTTGGGGTCTGGCTAGAGAAAGGATGAAAGTGCTATTCATGATGCAGTACAGCAAAACTCATGGTATTTATAAAGATTTTTTTTTTTTTTTGAGACAGAGTGTCACTTTGTTGCCCTGGCTAGAGTGAGTGCCATGGCATCAGCCTAGCTCACAGCAACCTCAAACTCCTGGGCCTAAGGGATCCTACTGCCTCAGCCTCCTGAGTAGCTGGGACTACAGGTATGCGCCACCATGCCCGGCTAATTTTTTCTATATATATTTTAGTTGGCCAGCTAATTTGTTTCTATTTTTAGTAGAGATGGGGTCTCGCTCTTGCTCAGGCTGGTCTCGAACTCCTGACCTCGAGCGATCCACCCGCCTCGGCCTCCCAGAGTGCTAGGATTATAGGCGTGAGCCACCGCGCCCGGCCTATAAAGACATTTTTGACTCACTTTTGTGCCCTTCCTTTTGCTCTCCCTTTGCTGTGACAGTGGGTCCAGTCATCATTTGTGGCGTATGTATCATGCTCTGTAAACCTATATCTTGCTCTTGCCCTATAATCCTATCTTTCTCTTCTCAATAAACCTTATTTTCATGCTTGCCTTAAAAAAAAAAAGATATTTTTGACTCTAACTTACAGTAAGAAATACATATTACATTGGGGTGCATATGCCCCTCCGCACCTCCCCTTTATACTCCTAGAACAAAAGTTTTATAAAATAATACTTATCTTTTCTATGTGTGATACATGCTGATGTTTTCCTATTCAATTATATTCCATTCTATACCTATCCATTCAATTTCCTAAAAAAAAAATCTGATTGTGATCCAGTAGATTGAATTCAGGGCCCACTAGAGGACCACAACACATAGTTTGATAAATATTGCATAGTGGTTGGGTAAAGGTTCTGGAATCCGTGAATCTACATTAAAATCTCGAGTTTTCCATTTCTTAATTGCCTTAGGTAACTGGTGTATAAGTCGTTTTGGGCTATCATACAAAATAGCATAGATTGGATGGCTTAAACAAATTTATTTTCCCACAGTTCTGGAGACTGCAAGTTCAGGATCAGGGTGCCAGCATGGTCGGATTCTGGCAGAGACTGTCTTCTTGGCTGGCTTGCAGATGGCTGCCTTATTTCTAGGTGTTTACATGGCCTGTCTTTGGTGCATGCAGGTGGAGACAGATCTCTCTTTCTATCTCCCTCTTCTCATGAGACCACCATGAGAACCGCTGTGACTCATTTAACCTTAATTACCTCCTAAAAGCCCAATCTGCAAATGCAGTGGCATTGGTGGTTAGGGCTTTAACATATGAATTTTGGGGTGACACCATTCAGTCCATAGCCCTTGGGTAAGTTGTTTAACTTCTCTGTATCTCAGTTCTTTATCAGTAAAATGAAAATAATAATAAACTATATATATTATTTATTCATTAACAATATTTATTGCTCACTTAATATGTGCCAAGTCCTAGACAAAAGAACAAAAAAGTAGAGTGAAATCCTTACCCAATGGGACTCTTGTGTATAGAAATAATGATTGTAAAGTGCTTAGCAAAATATAGTGCTCAATAAACATTAGTTGTTGTCATTGTTAATTGGTAAGAGACACACTTGGTTGAAATTGGGTTCATCCCCTGGATGTCCAGGAGGTAGCCCCTCCTGTCATACTGTGGGTGAGATGCTGTTGTTAATGTGGGTTCAATTGGTCCACGCACATGGCTTGGCTGTGCCCGTTTGTGGATTCTTAACTCCACCAAAGAGTCAGATCCAACACTGTGGGGAGCTCAGCTGTATCAAGATAAATGGCACGATTTTCCATAACTGAGATGGATAGGAATCATAGGGACTCATAATCGAGATGGATAGTTAGATATAAACACAGCTCTAATGGGTCACATCAGTGCTATAATAAAGTTATGAACAAAGAGCTGTGAGAGTACAGAAAGGGCAGTGAGTTCTGCTTGAGGGTGGGGAAGGCTTCTCAGAAAAGTCGGATTTGAGCTTTTCCCCCCTTAATTTTCAGGCAAAACCAAAGGGGTGGTGGTGAGAGCATTTTAAGTAGAGGGAAAAACACACAGACAAAGATGTGTGCACATACCAGGGGAAGGACAAGAAGCCCAGGTGCTGGCACAAGGGCAATGAGCCCTGAGAATGCTGGAGGTCAGTGCTGGGTGGGCAGATGCAGGTGCAGTAAAAGGAACTCCCCAAGGTCTGAATTCTCTCCTATGAGATACAGAAAAACAAACTAACAGGGGTTTTAAACAAGGAAGTGTCCTGCAGTTGGGAGGAGGGGTTAGATAGGCAGGCATTCCACTAGGAGGCTGTTACAATTCAGGTGAGAGATGATGAGGGCTTGGCACTTGGCAGTAGGAGAGAAATAGAATCACGTGAGACATGTTTATGAAGTTGAGTTTATGGGGGTTAGCAGGAGATAAGAAAGTTGGAGGAGCCCAGATGACTTTAAGATCTTCCACTTTGGTAATCAAGGGGTCATTATCTGAATAGGAGATACAGATATAAGAAAGAGTTTGGAGAGGATGAGTTCATGTTAGACATGTTAAATTTGAGTTTTCTACATGGTTTGCGTAAGCAGTAACTTCATGATAAAGAGAGAAGTAACTACAGACTGATTATGATATAATATTTAACCCCAGTTAGCTGCTGGTAAACCTGTTAACCCAACTTCCCCAAAAAATCATATTTGAAAAAGTTCAGTTTGAAAACTAATTTGAATGTCTGGCTGTAACTGAGTTTCCTACAAACTGGGAGGATAGAGCCTGACGTGTTGCCTGTTCTGATGGTGCACACACTGTTTCTTTATTTAGAACCTCTTACCAGTATCAATTAAACCCCAGTTAAGTTTGACATCTCTTAACCTTGCATTGGATCAAATTCATTGCTACAGCGGAACCCATATGGCACGGAGACAGTTGTAGGCATCAGTTCATTGCTTATGTACAGTTACTGGCCCAGTGCCAACCAGTAATCACTGCTTTTTGTTAATAGACATGTTTGCTTTGTAGTCATTTCAATACACAGGGCTCTGGATTAATTAGATCGAAATCTGTCATCCATCTAAGAAACCACAAGAACTCACTCTCTCTGCTTCGGAGGGAAAGGGAACAGCAGATTTTGGCAAATTTTTAAAAATGTGTTTGCTTGTTTCCATAAGAACTTAGCAGACTATCTAAATAACCAGTTCATAAATGATTTTTGATAATTAATAAAGATCATAGAGTGGGTTGGGAAATTGAATAGATGAGCCCTCAAAGGAATTAAGGTGAGATTTTTCTTGTGGTGTGAATTAGTTGAATTTTTAAAAAAGCGCTTTCTTTTGTTTTTGGTATTTGTTTCCCTGGAAGTTGGCCAGGCGAATTTTATTTGGGTGTGAAGATTTACAAAGAGAGCCCCTCTGGCCATCAGGTCAAAGGTTTGTTCAAGCTGAAGAAATAGCCACCAGGTTTCTTTGCACACATGTTTGAGTGGGCAGAGAAGTGACCTTCCAGGCAGTTCTGTAGCAGAGCCCTGGTGTAACTCGGCCTTTGGGGTCTAGAGCATCGAGCTGCCCCAGGCAGAGACCTTCCACCTTGAATACCTTCTGCTACACCACTAATGAAACCCCCTTGGACATGTCTTATGCTAAATCCTCTGAAGTCAGTATTTCCAGACTGAATTTCTCTCACAGTAACACAGATAATGTTTACTGGTTTTTATATGGAAGCATGCAAAGATTTAAATAGTATCCCATAGTTTCCACCTTTTGTATATGGGAAGCTTAGCCTAGTGCATTATACATATTTGTTGAATGAATAGAAGATGGAAGTAGAAAGCAGAAGAACTAAACTCACATCAGAGTAATGATCCTTGGTGTTTCTATATTTCTGCCTTTAAAAAGGCCCCAATCTGTCATATACATTTGACCTCTTGATTAAAAAAACAAATTTATGCCATCTGGGGTTAAGGTAATGGTTGGCCTGTTATTTAAATCAGTGATCCCCTAACCTTTTTGGCACCAGGAACCAGTTTCATGGAAGACAATTTTTCCACTGATGGAGGTGTGGATGGTTTTGGGATGATTCAACCACATTACATTTTTGTGCAGTCAAACCTTTCTGCTAATGATAATCTGTATTTGCAGCTGCTCCCCAGCGCTAGCATCACTGCCTCAGCTCCACCTCAGATCATCAGGCATTAGATTCTCATAAGGAGTGCACAGCCTAGATCCTCGCATGCGCAGTTTATAGGAGGTTTTGTGCTCCTAAGAGAACCGAATGCAGCTATTGATCTGACAGGAGGAGGAGCTTATGAGGTGATGCAAGTGATGGGGAGGGGCTGCAAATACAGATGAAGCTTCCCTGGCTGGCCCGCCACTCACCTCCTGCTATGTGACCCGGTTCCTAACAGGCCACGGACTATTTGTTTCTTTTTTTAAGTTTTATTTTATTTTTAATTAGTAAATGATAACTGTATGTATTTACGGGATACAGTGTGATGTTTTGATACAATAAATCAGGCTATTTGACATATCATCACCTCAAATATTTATAATTTCTTTGTGATGTGAACATTCAAAATCCTCTGTTTTATTTATTTTGAAATATATTAACTATAGTCATCATACTGTGCAGTAGATCACCAGGACTTATTCCTCCTGTCCAAATGAAAGTTTATGTGCTTTGGCCAATACCTCCCCTTTCCTCGTCCATCTTTGCCTCCCTCCAGCCTCTGGGAACCACCATTCTGCTCTCTACTTCTGTGAGTTGGACTCTTTCGGCTTTCACCCATAAGTGAGATCATACAGTGTCTGTCTTTCTGTGCCTGCCGTATTTCACTTAGCATAATGTCCTCTAGTTCATCTGTGTTGTCATAAATGACAAAATTTCCTGCTTTTTACAGCTGAATAGTATTTCACTGAGAATACATACCACATGTTAAAAGTCCATTTATCCACTGATGGATACTTAGGTTGATTCCATGTCTTAGCTATTGTGAATGACGCTGCAATGAACACGGGAGTGCAGACAACTCTTCGACATGCTGATTTCAGTTCCTTTAGATGCATACAGACGTGGGGTTGCAGGATCAGGTAGTGATTCTATTTTTAGATTTTTGAGGAGCCTGCGCACTGTTTTCCAAAATGGCCATACTAATTTACGATACCACCAGCAGTGTGCAAGAGTTTCTTTTTCTCCACATCCTCACTAACACTTGTAAGCTTTTGTCTTTTTGATAATAGCCAATCTTAACAAAATGGGAGGTGATATCTCATTGTAGTTTTAGTTTGCATTTCTCTGATGATTAGAGATGTTGCACATTTTTAAATATATCTACTGTTTGTTCATTTGTATGTCTTCTTTTGAAAAATATCTATCCAGGTCCTTTGCCTATTTTTTAATGGGGTTATTTATTTTCTTGTTACTGAGTAGTTTTGAGTTCCTGGTAGCCCCTTATCAGATGTATGATTTGTAGGTATTTTCTCCCATTCTGTGGGTTTCTTTACTCTGTTAATTGTATCCTTTTCTGTGCAGAAGCTTTTTAGTTTGATGTAATCTCATTTGTCTATTTTTGCTTTTGTTACATGTGCTTTTGGGATCATATAAAAGAAATTGCTGCCCAGGCCAACGAATCTTGGATTTCTAACAAATTCCTATGTCCTATATATAGTTGAAAAATATTCCATATTTTTTCAACTGCCACTTTATATTTATTGATCATTCGTTAATTGATTCACTGTCTTGCTGTATTGGGTACTTAGAGACTGGCAGGTTGAAGTTAATAGATTTTTTTCCTGCTTTTCATGGTAGTTGCCTTAAAAAGCTGTATTGTGATCACTCAGTAGATAATCCAAGGTCAATATTGTTAGCTTGTCTTTTAAGGGATTCTAGGCTCTTTACCTACCCTGATCACTGCTTTCCAACTTTCCCAGTAAACGAGGAGGACCTCAGTTTCCTGCTTAATACTAAATGAGACCTTAGTTGTAATTGGCCAGGGAAATGAAGTACTGGACATAGGACAGACTAGGCAGCTACAGAACAGAGGGGAGAAAGGTGAGCAAAGACTTTTCTGTGCCTACGGTAGAGCAAAGAAGACATCAGGGCTGATCTCTAAGGAGATCGCAAGGGCTGTGGATGTTTGCAGTGTGCCAGGGAAGGTATGCAAGAGCCAGGAGGAGTAGAATCTACATCGTTCAGTGTCTGTATCTTGTGTCTAATTAGTGGATTGTCATGTAGACAAGGGCAAATGGCTAAGCAGTCCTCACACAAAGCCTGTTCGAACAGTGCTCATTGTAGAAAACTTTCTGAGGGTAGTGTAGGGCGTCACATAGAGATTTAGCAGGACCAGATATGAGATTGAGGGCTGTGAGACTTAAAAACTGCACTGCATGGGTAGGGAAGCATTGGGCCCTCCTTTGACAAGATCGGTGTTGTGGATGTGATAGTAATATGACATGGCAGAACCTTGGCTCCAGCCCCATCCTGCCAACTCAGCGTTAGTGGTAGATGGAGAAATAGACTCTCCCCTGTGTCGTTAGGAAGCTGAGTTCTAAGCCTTGCAGTTGAATCTGTAGTCAGGGCAATCTTGGGAGAAGGATCCAGCATATCAGCTTCCCCGACGCCAGCCTTCCCTTGGGAAACTGTTTTCCAAGTAAGCATATGGAATTTAGAATAGTTTGATGGCCTTTGCCCTCCCGGTTTCCATGTTAATATTACCTCGTATTTAAATTCTATTACGTTTTGAACTGTCTTAATGACAGTCAGTGTTTGCCTTTTTTCCCCCAGTTTCAGTCAATGCTTATTTAGAATTACCTACACATTTATCAGTTTCTTTGGGCAATATTGCTTCTTGCAACATACTCATTTCCTCTGGGTTTGATTTTCTTCTTGAAGGATGCTCTGTAGTATAATAGTTCATTCACCAAAGACTTTCTCTCAATCTTGGTCTGAAAGGTTTTCTTTTTTTTTTTTTTTTTGAGACAGAGTCTTGCTCTGTTGCCTGGGCTAGAGTGCCGTGGCGTCAGCCTAGCTCACAGCAACCTCAAACTCCTGGGCTCAAGCAATCTTTCTGCCTCAGCCTCCCGAGTAGCTGGGACTACAGGCATGTGCCACCATGCCAGGCTAATTTTTTCTATATATTTTTAGTTGTCCAGCTAATTTCTTTCTATTTTTAGTAGAGACAGGGTCTCACTCTTGCTCAGGCTGGTCTTGAACTCCTGACATTGAGCAATCCTTCCACCTTGGCCTCCCAGAGTGCTAGGATTACAGGTGTGAGCCACTGCGCCCAGCCTGAAAGGTTTTCTTTAATCTTGATTTTTAATAATTAGTGAGATATAGAATTTTCTAAATTGACAGTTATTTTCTCTCCATACCTCTTGTTATTTGTATGATTTGTCAATTTTAAATTCACTTATTTCCTCAACCTTGGAAAATTTTTAGCCATTATGTCTTCAAGTATTACCATTCACCCATTATATCTCATCTTTTTTCCTGAATTCTCAAGATATATGTTATACCTCTGCATTTCCCCTTCATATCATTTAATTATTCTTTTATACTTTTCATATCTTTAGCCATGTGAGCTGCCACTTGGATAATATCTTTGTATCTTTTTTATAGTTCAGTAATTTGCTTTCTGATGGAGTTAGTTAGCTTTGTAACTCATTAAGTTTTTGCTTTCATTTATTTATTTTTTATTTTTTGTGGTTTTATAACTTTATTCAGTGTATTCATTAATCAACAGTTAGTTCTCATCCACATTGACTGGAGATTTTTGGAAGTGGTAACAAGTACATAGGTCACCAAAGTACAGAGCGTGTTTGGTGACTCTTCCACCTCATTATGTTTTCTGGACAACTGCACACATGGATATGTATGAGACATTCCTTATTCCATTGACTCAGGCAGCTTTGTTGAGCCTATGTCAAAGTACACATCTGGAGTCCCCATCTCCTTCATGGCAAACCTCTGCATCTCTTTGAGTGCCTGAGGGGCATGTTTCTTGAAGCCCACTCCACGGATACACTTGTGAATGTTGAGGGTATATTCTCAGGTCGCCGCCTCTTTGATGGCAGAATGGCCCTTCTTCTTGCCACTCTTGTTTCCCAGGAGCCATCCTGCTGGGCCCAAGTTGGAAAGGAAGAGTACAAGGGATTGTCCATTAAGTTTTTAAATTGGATGACTATGTTTTTCACTTTTAAAAATTCAACATGGTGCTTGTTCACATCTAGGTATTTTAAAATTTACTAACTTTAAAAAAATTTATGGTTTCCATTCCTTTGATTATTTTTATAGCCTTATTGAAGTTTAATTCACCTATAAAAACTGCACATATATGAAGTGTTCATTTTCATAACATTTTACAAATGTGCACATCTATTAAGCTGTCAGTCAGCACACTCAAGATATTGGACATACTTTTTGCTTCCAAATATTTTCTTCTGCCCCTTTGTAATTCTTTCCTCTGCTCCTTACCCCTCCATATTCCCCCATCCCTAGGCCACTCTGATCTGCTTTCTGTCATTATAGAACACTTTCCATTTTCTAAAGTTTTATGTAAATAGATTTATACAAATATAATGTTTATTGTTTTTGTCTGGCTTCTTTCAGCAAAATGATTTTGAGATCCATGTGTTTGAGTGTATCAATAGCTAATTACTTATTGTTGCTTAATAGTATTTCATTGTATGAATATGCCACAATTTGTTTATCTATTCACCTATTGAACATCTAGGTTGTTTCCAATTTTTAGCTGTTACAAATAAAACTGCTATAAACATGTAAAAGTCTTTGTATAGGTAAATGATTACATTTCTCTTGGGTAAATACCTACAAGTGGAATGTATGAGTCATATGGCATGTAATATTTTAAGAAACTGCTGTATCATTAGTATATAGAAATGCAATTGATTTTTCAGATTGATCTTTTCTCCTACAACCTCATAAAAACTCAACATTAGTTTTGATAGCTTTCTTTTACAGTCTTTTGTCTATGTTCTACAAAGAACATAGACAATCTTGTTCTCTGAGAATACAGTTTTACTTTTTCCCTTTCAGTCTCAATCCCTTTTATTTTTCTTGTTTTATTGAACTTATTAGAACCTTCAGTACTATGTCGAATAGAAGAGGTAAGAAAGGACATCCTTGCCTTGTTCCTGGTCTTAGGAGAAAAACATTTGGCCTTCTACCATTAAGCATGATGTTAGCATTTCCTTTTTCCATAGGTGCCTTTTATCAGGTTGAAGAAATTTCCCTCCGGCCTAATTTATTGTTTTTTAAAAATCAGTAATGGATGTCGGATTTTGTCAAATGCATTTTCTGCATCTATTTGATATTTTTTTCTTTTTCAGTCTATTAATGTGATCAGTTACATTGATTGATTTTAACATGTTAAGCCAACCTTGTGTACTTGGTCACAACTTATTATCTTTTCAATATATTGTTAGATTTAATTTTTTGAAATTTTGTTAAGAATTTCATCTACATTCATGAAAAAATCACTAGTGTTTTTTCCCTCTCTCTCATGATGTCTTTCCTTATAATCAGGGTAATACTGATAAAATGAGATGGAAAGTATTTCCTCCTCTTCAATTTTATAGAAGAGTTTATGTAGAATGTGTATTATTTCCTCCTTAAATGCTTGGTATATATAATTCACCAAGGAAGGCTTTTGGGGCTGGAGTTTTCATCGTGGAAGGTTTTTAACAACACATTCACTTTCTTTAACAGGCATAGGGTTATTCAGATTATCTGTTTTTCTTCAGTGAGCTTTGGTAGTTTGTGTCTCTCACAAAATAAGTTCATTTTATCTAATCTTTAGAATTTATTCACATAGCATGCTTAAAGTTGCAACTCTGTTTTTTTTTTAAGTAATTGCTTTAGAACTTACAGTACACATCAATAACTTATAGAACTCATAGTCTACCTTTAAATGGTATTATACTAATTCATGTGCAGTAAAAAAAACAGTATACTTCCATTTCTTTCCCCAAGGCTTTGTGCTTTTGTTATCAGTTTTCTTCTACATGGAGGGGTTAACTCTTGCTTAATGCTCTGATTTGTTTTCTCTTTAACATCTCATTTTATCTTATGGTCATGGATTTCTATTTACCTTTTCTTGAGTTGGAATAGATATTTAAAATTTAATCTAGCCATTCTGTAGTTTGTAGTAGGTGGGAATTGTCTATATCAGCTCAGCTGACTCTGTTGTTGGAAGTTCTCAAAGAGCTAGCAGTTTAATGAGAGAAACCAATAATAAACTTGATTATCATAATTATCCAATTACTGTCATGATAAGTACTATGGAGGCACGATGGCAGCAGGGATTCCTAATCTAGTTTTGGAAATCCCTAAAGAAAGAAATTTTAATCTGAGACCTGAAGGCTGAATGGTGGTTGGCCAGAAGAAATGCAATTGAGGTGGCGAAGTTGTGTTTCAGGTATAGAGGGCAACGTGTGCACAGGTGTGTTCAGGGAGCTGAAAGAAAGCATGACTAAGCCATGTTGACCAAGAGACAGACAAGCGAAAAAGGACATTTTTAAGAATTTTGAAATTTTCAATTGATAAATGTTAGTGGAGAGAGGGTAGAGACTTGCAAAGAAAAAGATGAGGTAGAGGGATGAGATGTGAAGTGCGAAGAGAAACGTACTGCCCCGGAGTGGATGCCAGCACCGACACATGCACTATGGCTAATGGAGCCAGCTATTCATTTCTTTACACTTTCTTTCACCTAAAATTTATTTCATGTCTAAACAACAGGAACTGTGCCTTCAGTCTAATCTAAGAACATATTATTTGATTATTTAATTATTATTACAATATATTTGATAAGAAGAGAGAGGAAGAAGAGAACATTTATCAATTTATGTGTTAAATAAAGTTGATACTATTTAAATTTTTTTCCCTTTTGATGTGTAGATTTTAGCTTTCAAGGGAGTGGTTCTGGGAGTTTATAGAATTACAGGTGCATGTGATAGAGCCCCACTGTCAGTCCCACGAAAGGAAGGTCGGAAGGAGATAGTGAGGAGGATCACGTCCATGTTTGGGGATGTGGAGCCTGGGGCAGAGCAAAAGGTATTCCCATTACCTTCATATTTTTTATACAGGTAAAATTTAGTTAAAATAAACACAAAAGACATTCTCAATAAACAGAAATAAGAGAATCAAGAAAAGCATTTGGTAGGTGGCAGAAGTGCCAGAAATAGGTCTTCCTAAGGATGAAGCACAGCCAGGGTTAGGATATTTTTGCATGCTGAGACGTTAAAGGCCACAAAGGAATTTGGCCTGAGTGGAGCTGAATGTGTGGAACTACTGTGCTCAGACACAGTAGAATGTATATTTAATCATTAATTGCTCTAGTTAATCCTACACTAATTCCTGGCTAGTTAACTTTTTATGAATATAAAAGGTTGGTAACCAGATTGTTCACTATGACAGAAATAGCAGAAATCCAGACACTAGTTCTTCATCTCTGTCTCTTTCTGCTGTGGCTATGAATCCCTCCAAACTGCAGGAGCCGGGGGATCGTGCCAACAGTCAGCTCCCAGTGATAGCTCTGAATAGGGTAGTGGAAGCAAGAAGGTGGAATCGGGTATATGTGAAGCACGGGGGGAGGGTATGACCTTAGTGGTGGGATGTGGTCTTAGGTGGGATGAGTCTGGTTAAGGAACACATATTGGAGGGGACAGTCATTCTTTCTTTAAATTTGCCCAAATGACTCCAAATGACAGCATGATATAGACTCATTGAGATGGATAAAACATAAAATGCACTTGGTGTTCATAATAAGAATAGTAGCTTTTTTTTCTATTCTTCTGGAATTTGTGCTTCATCTCCTATTTGCTTAGGGTTTGACTGTCATTAAACTCAGTAGTTTTCACTGATGTAGAAAAATGTGTATCCCTTCTTCCAAGGAAATTTTTTGTGTGTGTATGTGTGTGTGCGTGCATGTGTGTGGTATGAGACAGATGTATGTGCATGTGTTTGTGTGTGATTACATGTGATTTCCTCCTCTTACCATCTATAGAAGGACATTCTGCATTGCATCTTGCAGAACCAGATGGGGAAACTGGGCTGATTATGTGTTTGGATACTTGTGCCTGGAATCTACAAACCAGAACTAATTAGCGACAGTTGGGTTGGCTGTGATGGGAGCAAGCTTTATGGGCAGTGGACTTTAATTCCCAGAGTGCTACAGAGCTAAGAGAAAACTTGCAGACACAGCTTTGCCGGCTGGGAAATTGTGGGCATTTTTGCACACGGTATTTCTGTGGGGTGCTCGCTATATAGAACAGCGCCTCCCATCAACATTTTAAAACTGAATATTTCTCACATAAAACTTGACTTGTTGCTTGTCTTATTAAAGGCTGGAGGCCTGAAGGTTCCCATAGATTATGTTTGTGGCCTGCCCTGGTGATATATGTGTAAATTACTATGTTCCAAAGCTCATTTTCTGACCTGTTGTCCTATGGAGGTTTTTAGTTTCTGCCACAAATAAAAAATCTATGGCTCACACAGGATGCAGTGTTCCTGAGAGTGATAGCCATGTTCCAGAATCTATGGATGGCCAGTGGTGTCCAAGGTATGCAAATATGTTCCAAGAGGTTTCCACCATGACACTGGATATAGAAATATTTATGTAAGGGCAAGGTTTAATAAGCATTTTCAGGCACCACTTAAAGGCCACAAAGGAATTTGGCCTGAATGGGGCTGAATGTACATAACTAATGTGCTCAGACACTGTGGCCAAGGACTCAGGTGTTTAGAGCACAGTGGTAACTAGCTTAAGCCGATATATATTTAACCATCAACTGCTGTAGTAAATCCTACTCTAATTCTTGGCTAGTGAATTGCTTGTGAATATAAAAGCTTGGTAACCAGATTGTTCACTATGACAGAAAGAGCACAAATCTATTATCAAGTCTGGGAAAAATGGTGCAACATCTCTTTCTCTATGTATATATGTGTGTATACACATGCACATATATATGCACACACACATATATACATGCCTACATCTAGATCCTCTATGTCTATATCTGTGGAGGTAGGGATGGGAGGAAGATCTGCTAGTGGATTTAAAAATTGTAAGGATTTCCTCTGGCTACCAGTAGCATAAACTTTCACATGTATGGATACAAGATTATGATTCCAACCAAAAGAAAGAGGTATTTAAAATTTGAGAATGGAAAATGCCATAGAGAAATGTTCTGTTGTTTTAGCGGCACAATGCCTGAAAGCTGTCTTTTCTTGCACAGAGTCATGAGGCAGGATAAGCAACTGAGCAAACAGAGCCCAGAGATCTGCAGTGTGGGGGATACCTTGAAGAGAGCTCAGACTTCCAGCTCAGCAACTGGTCTGAGGCCAGCACTGGCCCGAGGTGAGTCTGGGTAAAGGAGTGAGAATCACCAAAGATATCAGCAAGGTCCAAAAGGCCTTTGTGACCAGTGGGGATGTGACTAAACATTGTGTTCCTTAAAACTAGAAGTTAGTTTGCTATCAGAAGTCCATTTTTAAAAAATCATCTCTACATGATATATATATTTTTATCATCTCTTACATGACTCTTCCCCAGTGACTATGGTTATGACTCAGTTCTTCTCTCGATCTTCTTTTCTTCTGAGGTCCAAGATATAGAATGCTGAGAAGTCAGGTTTTAACAGTAAACTTTCAACTGGGAGACATTGCTTAGTGGGCTTAGAGACCTAAAGCTTATCTTTAGGGAACCAAAGAGAAAGGCCCTCTCTAGAGCAGACTGCGGCCTGGTTTCTCAGGAATGTCCCTCTACTGCCCTCCATGGTTGGGTTTTGTCATGTTGGCCATCCTTCCCAAACCCCTACCTCGTCCCTGGCCCATTTCCATCAATGATGCCACAACTTCGTGGAGAAAAGAGAGCCACCAGGCATAAAGTCTCATAGTTTCACTATCCCTTGCTCTAACTCCGTCCTTCCTCGTCTTCCCTCTTAACTTGGGTTAGTGAGTCTGAGGTCCCTCCACCACATGTCCTCTTGATCCTCTCCCTTTTACTCCTGAAACTGCTACAGCCACTCTACTGAAGCTGTTTTGCCAAGGTCACTGCTGACTCTGTAGCTGCGAAACCCAATGGTCATTCTTTAGATCCTTTATGTTGCAACATTTCACACAATTGATTATATCATCAATTTCTCATTTCAAAATTTTCAAAAATTTCAAAATTTCCCAATGACATTGGATTTCATGGCACCATTTTCTGCTATTTCACTTATCTATTATTTTTTATTAATCTATTTGTTCTTCACTTGACTGCCCTTAAATATCAGCATATTCTAGGGTTCCTTTTCTCCCAACATTACATGTATCTTTCCTGAATTGTTTCATTTATTACTATGACTTTGACTATCACTTATGTGTCCATAACTCAAAGATCTTAATCTTTAACCAGACCTCTCTCCTGATGTCCATGATCATACACATAACTGTTCATCACAGAACCTTGAATTCAAATTAAATTAATTTTCTACCTCCTGCAGACTTGCTTAATTTTCATAAAAATTGGACTTTGTATTAATGGGGCACACTTCTGGAAGGAGAAGTAGAATTTCAGTTGGAACAACTGAAAAACTGACCTTTTATGCAGACAATATTAAAATATACATTTAAACCGAAGGATGAAATGGAAGAATGAAGAGAAATAAAAAAACATGGATTAAAATTTAACCCATGACTACTCTTCTTCCCTTCCCAACTCCTTCTTTCCCTTTCATTCTTTTCCTGCCTCTTCCTGAATAAGTGATTCTTAAAGCCAATGGGTGGGTGGAACAAGGCAGGTGTCCACGTGGAGGGGTAGCCTGATGCACAGTGTCAGAGCTCAAGCAGAGTGCAGAGGTGTCACGAGTCAGGGAAGCCTAGAGTGTGGTGTCAGGGTCCACCCAGAGTGAGGACAGCATGCACCTGGAAAGGTGGGGTGTCGGCATCTGAGCTGGGTGAGGAGAGATTCATGCAGGGGAGGTGACAGCACCAGAGACGGTGGAATGGTTACATCTAGGGTGAGAGATCAAAGCAATGAAAATATATTAAAGTTAATGGGATCCAAGTTTCTCATTTCTGGAGAAGAGAGATTTTATATATATGGAATGGAGAAAATTGGTATAAACCCCGTGGTGTTGAAATTTGAGATATTAGTGTGAACTCATGATTATATAGATATAGAAATATAGAAATAATATAAACACAAATGTGTTTGTGATATCTGTGTGTGTGTGTGCGTTCATATATTCCCTAGCTCTGTCCATGGAAAGGATTTTGGAGCAGTGGCCCTGCCAATATCAGTGACCATACCTCATAGCCAGATTTTAGTTTCTAAGTGCCATTTTATAGTAGAAGGAACCAAAGCTCCTTGGAGAAATGGTTACTTTTAGGACTGGAGCAGGGAAAATATAAGATGAGCTGGAACATATTGTTGTGCTAGAAAGTGAGAAGTGATCAAAGAATGATGGAGACATATCAAAAACACAGACATCAGCTTGTAGGGACTCTCAATGACCAATCTTAGGGCAATGTAAGCATTAAAATAAATTATGGTGGAAACAATTATAACTCATCGAATGAAATAGGAAGCCATGGGGCCACACATGTATAAATAAGCAAAATAATAATTCAAAATTTGATAAGGAAATGGATAGTTATATAGTTTCAAAATACCTCTCCACAGAATATTTATTAATTACAAAGGAAGAAAGAGTAACTTCAGTGGAGAAGCCTAGCCGATAGCACCTTAATCAAGTGATCAAAGTGAACGTTATTAATGAGACAAATCAAGATTGTATGCCACCTCGTAGGATGCAATGAGAACACCGTATCACTTCTGTGATGTTCCTCCCAAAGATGCATAACCTGTGCCAAGAGAAACACCAGAGAAATCCAAAGTCAGGAGCATTCTACCAAATAACTAGCCTGCAATCTTCAAAAATGTTGAGGTTTTAAGCACCAAGAAAAGACTGAGTAAATTCTCCAGACTGAAGGAGACAAGTGAGACGTGACAACTAAATGCCACATGTGATTCTCTACTGCTCTCTTCTGATGTAAAGGATATTATTGGGACAATTGGTAGAACTTGAACGGGATTATGAAGATTAGACAGTATTGATGTATCAATGTTAATGTTCTTATTTTGTGGTCATGCAGGGGAGTGTGTTTTTAGGAAGCACATACTAAAGTTCTCTGGGGTGATGAAGCATTAGGTCAATACCTTACTCTAAAGTTATTCAAGGAAAAAGTTCTTTGTACTTGCAACTTCTCTGTGTGTTTCAGGTTTTTTCCTTTCAAAATAAAAAATAATTATATGAAAAATATAAGCTATGGCTTGGATTGGGGCACTTAGGTCTGAAAACAGAGTGGGGGCATGATATGTAGTGTCAGGCGTGTAGGAGGGGGCAAGGCTGTTTAAATGGGTTGTACAGGGCTGGACAGATTCTAGATCACTGAGTTGTAATAATTACACATTGAGAAAAATACAAAAGCAATCTCAGCAACTTTGTGTCCAACCATGGAGAATTAACAGCAAATCAAAGCGGAAGAAGAAGGAATAAATTAGTACAAAGCATGATCAAATGAGAATGCCAGAAATGAGACTGTACTTTCCACTAGCAATGACTAGAGAAGGACATTTCAATCTCTGTGTCCTCATATCTCTGTCTCTAGCTCTCTGTATCTCCCCATCTCCATCTCTGTATTCCCTCTTCCCAATCTTTGTTTTCTTTCTAAAATCTGATGTGAGAAAAAAACCCCACAAAATTCTTGAGTATGTATGCAAAACCACATTCTTGAACTAGAAAGATTAGACTGATCATCCAATTGAAATTTAAGTGTCTAAGTGGATACTCTTTTTTTTGGATTCTGGTAGGTCATGAATTACTTAAACATGTTACGTAATGGGGCCCAAATAGATATAGTCTCTCATTTGAGTGTTTCCAAGGAAGTAAGTCTTTTTAAAAAATGTGACCATCAGGGACTATTCCTGTTTGTGTCAGTCAGGTAGGACTTATCCTTCCTTGTCTTGTGGAATGTGGACTGTAGTCTCCTTGCCCTATGAAGGACAAGCTATTACTTGAAAAAAAAAAAAAGGATACAGCTTTCTTTTATCACATACGGCCTTTAGGTCATATTAACTCATTTCTGCTGAATGGGTTTCTGCACATGTGCACATGCACAAGCATATGATATCTAGTTATCATATATCTATGCATTAATTTAAATTTATCAAATGATAAATGGCTATAGTAAAAAAAAAAATAGACAAAGCAAAACCAAACCAAATGACCTCAAATCTCATCCAGAGAGAGTCACTGTGACACTTTGTTAGAGATCTTTCCCTGGACAAATATATACGTGCATATGCACATATGTATTTGTGCACATATGTGTATTTATGTGTTAACAAACAAAACCTTACCAAAAATACTGCTCTGTAATGTTCTTTTTCATTTAATAATATTTTATGGTTATGCCCTCATGTTAGTCATTATAGTCCTACACCTTCATTTTGAATGTCTGTGTCGTGTTTCATTATGTATCATTCCCACACCAATAAGTGTTTTATTACTTTCAATTTTTGCTATTAGAAACCTTAGGTTGATAAATATCTTTGCATATATATCTTTGTTCAATGATTTTCTTTGGATAAATTCCTGGAAGTGGGATTACTGAGTCAATGGTTTGGGATGCTTTTGACATATATTGCCAAACAACACTCCAGAAAGCCGGTACCAATTTACATGCCTGCCCGTAATCTTACTGCAATTCTTTTGGAGGAATAATTTATACAAAGTAAAGTGCACAAACCTGAAGTTTACTGCTCAATGAATTTTTGCAAATGTATATACCTGTGTAACCACCATCCAGATTGAGATATGGAACATTTTTGTCACTCCAGAAAGTTCCCCTTTAAGGTAACCACTATTCTGATTTTTATCACCATAGAGTAGCTTTGTTCTTGAACTTTATATAAATGGAATCATATAAAACATACCTTGGTATGACTGGCTTCTATTGCTATTTTTATTTTATATCAGTATTTTTTTTTTAATTTTGGGGCAGTATTTTATTGTCTAAACGTGCCACAAACATTTTTAATCCATTCTCCTGCTGATGAATATTTATATTGTTTTAAATTTGAGGCTATTATGGATCGAGTTTCTGTGACTATTGTTCTACATGTCTTTTTGTGGCTATATTCATTCATTTCTACTGAGTTTATGTTAAATAGTGGAATTGCTGGGTCATAGAGTAGGTATAGACGTAGCTTTATTAGATTTTGCTAAACAGTTTTCCATAATTATTTGAGGCAATTAACACTCACCAGCAATATATTAAAAATTTCTGTTGTTCCACATCCTTAACACTTGAAAGTCATTTTCTGACTGTTCATATCCATTTTACTATTTTATGGTGGAAAATATTTCTTTCCTCCCCAATTTGATTTATATATGTAATCCAGCTCATACAGCTCTTACTGAATTCATTCATTAATTCTTGTATTTAGTTAATAAATATTTATTAAGCAATTATTATGTGCCTGGTACTGTATTAAGCCTTGTGAATACAAAGATGAGCTCTTAAGGAACTTACGGTCTAGCAGAAAAGACAGATATAAGCACAAAATTAAGATATGTGATGAATGCAACAGCATAAGCATGCACTTATGCTGCAGGATGTGGTAATAAAGAGAAAGAATAATTAATATCAAGAGGAGAGAGGGGGAGAGAGGGAGAGGATGGCAAACAAGATCCTTGGGGTTCCACAATAGAGATGGTAACGTTAGCTGACATTTATTGAGCACGTGCTATACCAGATACAGTGTTTCAGGTGCCTTATCCTAGTTAATCTTTGGTGTAGGATATATTATTATTATGTTACAGTTGAGTAAATTGAGGCATAGAGAAGCTATGCAACTTGTTTAGAGCCACAACACTAGTAAGTGAGGAAGCTGGGATTCGAACCCAGGCAATCAGGCTCTGGAGCATACACTAGACTCCTGCCTAGAAGATGTGCGAGCCTAAGGGTTTTGGGAAAGGCATTCTAGGCAGTTGTACACAGAAGGGAAGATAAGCTGCAATCTGCTGAAAGTCTGAGGCACCTCCAGCAAGAGGCCTGAGGGAATATGGTAATCAGAGCCAGCCAGAGGAGATAGGGGATGAGAGCTGGCAGGGGCCAAATCTGGAGTGGAGGGAAGTTAGAATTCCTACGATGGCTTTTCACTGGAGGGCGCCTCTCCCTCTGCCCATCATCACCAAACACCAAACAATATTTAAATGCTTCATCATGTCGTTGAATGAGCCATTTGGGCACACTTGCCAAATAACTGAGCATCCAGATTTCCTCGAATGGAGCAGGAAAAATTACTTGAAAGTATGTGAGCAGACCCTGGCTTCAGATAGGACAGTTCCCTGTAGCGCCTGCTTGCCCGGTGCATTCTGTTTAACACATCCATCTGCTGGGGAGACGTTCAGATTAGCCGAGGATAGTGTTCTCCAGCCTTCTGAAAGGGTCCAGTCATAAAAGGATAAGACCCATGCAATGTTCTGATGCGTAGTGTAATAGGCGATGCCAGTTTTTGCTAAAATAGGATTAAGTTAAAAAACACACACTGTGAAGCATTTGTCTGGTTTAAATAATTTAACAGGTCTTGCATTCCTGCTTCAGTCAGTTTCAACAGAAATGCTTCTCCGGGGGGTTCTCCTTGTGAACATCATCAGACTAATCATGTGGAAGCCCGCCTGGCGCCAGTTGGATTCGGAGAGAGGGGTGGGTGCCTGGTGGTCCTGGGGAGGATGGGAAAGGCAGCGATGCAAAGTATACCTTTGGGGAAAATGCGAACTTTTCTTGCCTGTGGAGTGTGTGTGTTAGTATTCAGAGACTGTTGGCCCATTGTTTTCAACTCCAGCCTTCTCAGCAGAATGCGTGGCAGATGGCTTACATTTGCATTAGCCTTCTGGAGAAGGAATTTGCTACCAACAACATAAGCTGCAGCTTTTCTTTTCAGAATTTACAACAAATTGGCCAGAATGGCAATTTAAAAAAAAACATTAGCATCACTATTTCCACATTCCCTTTCTGAATAGGGTAAATGATTCCCTCTCTAACTGTGTCATTTGCACTCCCCCCTCCCCAAATGTTTATTAAAATGATTTAGGTATTTCATTATGCAAAATGACTTTTATAAAAAGACCTTTCTTTTTGCCCCACAGTCACACATAATTTCTTTTGTCACTTGTTATAGAGTGGAGTTATGTGAAGCTAGGACATATTATTTGTTCTAGTCTGTATTGGATAATTTATTACATTAAGGAACCAATAATTTTCAAATATAATCAGATTTAAGTTTTTAATAAGATTCATCTTCCCATTCACACTTGCTTAATTTAAGGATATTAAATCTGCTCAGGAACGAGCTGCCTCTCAAAGCCTGTGTGCCCATTAAAGGTCTTTATTCCTGATGTGTTAATAGGATTTAATTACATTACCGTCTTCATGCAGAGTCACAGTGTAATAGTTAACTGTGATAAGCCAAGCAAACAACAGCCTGAAAAGGAAGTGGTGTATAGTAGTTGGTTTATCGGCTTAGAAAATCAAGACGATTATTATTTTAAAATTGATGGTTGCGTGCATTTGCATCATGTTTAGTTCAAACCCTGAAGAGAACAAACTTTCTCTTTTCCTTGAAAAAGAAAATCACTTAAAAGGCCACCCACATAAAAGGTGAACAATAAACACTTAACAGAAACTACTTAATTGCCATTTATCTTTTGAATTGCAGTGAGACTTTTACTACAAAGAGATTTGTTTCAACAATTTACTCTGCTATTCTTTTGGTTTTTTGACTATTACATCCCTGATTTTGGGTTTAGAATAATAGCTGTGTTCGTAGTTAAAAAGTAATGATTTTTAAATTGCTCTTTTATCCTGTCTTAAGCTTAAAAAAATTTTTTTTTCTGCTCCTGCTCTTGCTCCCTCACCCTGCCCTCTCCTCAAGTCCTCCAGTTGGTTTAATGACAGACAGCAGAGCTTCAGCCTCCTACCCTGACAAGAGAGAGTCAGGATGCTGCCCTCAGTAAATCCTGTCAATTTCTCCATCAGGATCATTTGCGTCGATTGGAAGTGTTGACTTCTGTGAATTTCTGTTTCATGTGAACTTGACAGAACTTTTGCTCCGTCACAGATGCCTGTGAAATAAAAGAATGATTTTTAGAGCATTCCAATGAATTTAAAAAAAAAGAGAAAAGAAAAAAGAAAGAAAAGGAAAAAAGAAAAAGAACTCGGCAATATGCTATCTGGTTGAACTTTTCACTTCTAAAGTGATTGACAACTTCTGACACATTTTTGTGAGAGATCACAGACCTGGCAAACAAAATTGGAGATGATACACAGTCATGCTTTACTTTGTTGAAAGTTGTTACCGAGGTGGGAAAAAAAAAAACATTCAAGCTATTTTTTTTTTTTTTTTTTAACAGTCGCTTTCTATAATACCTGGTCTGTCAGAAAGACGTTACTGAGGTCACTTTTTCCCAAGCCAAGATGGTGGAAGGTGGAAGAAATGGGAAGATGTCTATGGCCACACTATTGTTCAGGTTGCCTCGGAGCCACTCCACTTTCATCTCTTCTATGTGTTGGGATTTTGTATATGTTTTAAAAGTGGATTCACTTTTCAAGAAAAGTTTGAAAATCAAAGAACACCATTTACCGTGTTAGAACCAGTTTCCCTGGGCCCCAGGAACAGAGAGGCAGAGTCACCGAGGCTGCAAAAGGCAAAGGAGTTTATTGGCTAGCTCGAGCTAGGGTCCAAGTCCCAGAGCACCGACACAGTGGCCTCTCTACGAACCAGGACCCTGCTCTGGGGTGAGAGTCAAGCTTTTATACCTTTCAGTAGGTAACATACGCTGGGCACACCATCCTCCCTCTCCCCTTAGTTCATTTGCTCCTTCAAGAGTGGCTGATCATGTTGGCTCCTGATTGGTTGGCTCTAAGGTCGTGTTGGCTCCTGATTGGTTGGTTCCAAGTCTCAGAACCTTTTAGTTGTTATCAGCGTCATTTCAGGGAAGGGAGAACCCACCTTGGGGAAACCGAAACTTAAGCCTATTCCAGGAGGTTCAGCCTGTCATGGAGTCACTCCTGCTCCCCTTCCTGTTTTACAACTGTTCATCCCTTAGCCTGCTGTTTATGGTGACCACCAAGATTCCAGTATGGGTTCTTCCAGAATGGCTCTGGGCACAGTAGGAGGACTCGCCTCTCCTATGCTGCACCCCTGTGTCCTCCTCCTGGCCTGCTATGCCTCCTCTGTCCCAGGGCCATGTGACTCATGTCTAAGTTGCTGGCTTTGTTTGGGCAGATGGCCATTGTGTTTGTTACGTCTTCAATTCTGCTGAAGTATACCCTCTTCTATGAAGTAGTTTTTTTATCCTCCAAATTGGAATTGATTTCTCTTCTGTGCTTCTTTAGGGGAGAAAAAATAATTTTCTTTCTGTCCTTCATAGTTCTTAGCTGGGACAGACCCCTTTTACAAGAGAAAAACATGAGCAGAAGTTTAACATGTATATTTCATACACACATGGAAGATACCCAGGGAATGAGTAAATCTCAAAGATGTGGATTTGAATTCAGACTTACAGCATCTTCAAGAAAAAACAGCAAATTTTTTGAGAAGTGACAAGACAAAAGAAAAACCACATTTTGAGTCTCTTGAGGGTGGCAAATTGTGGGAATGAAACCATCCTTTATAAAATTAATCAAGGGCCACAAGGTGGGAACTATCATAGGTGAAATATATATATAACCAGCCACTGTTTCCTTGCTTGCTTTCCTATAATTGCTTACCACTCAGAAGTCATAAAGATTATTAGCTTTCTTCATTGCTCCCATAGATAATATCACCCTTGTGAAACCTAAGGGTAGTTTTTGAGATATCTTTCAGACCCTGCATTCTGGTGGAACTGACTCACCCAGACCAGTGGCCCATACTGAGGAACTGATGCAACTAGTATTGCAACCCTCAACCAGAAACTGACTCAGCAAAGAAGACAATTTCTGCTCCTCTATGGTTCTGCCCCAGACCCAGCCTATTAGCAGACCCAATTGTCTACTCTTTTGCCCACCAAATTGTGTTTAAAAACTCTTTCTCCCAAATTTTCAGGAAGATGGATTTGAGAAATTTCTCCCATCTCCTTGCATGGTGCTTGCGATATTAAATTCTATCTCTGCTGTCTCTCTTCCTCTTGAGCAGCAGGCAATGAACCTGGTTGGGCTGTCACAGGAAGGCAAATAAATAGTAGCTGAAAACTGGTTAGTCAAGGTTGTCATGTAGGGGTCTAAAGTTGTCTTCAGTGGTCAACCTTTGAAAGGTGAGAAGGGAGGGACACCTTTGTCTTTGTAAATTTATGTCCTGGGGGAGGGCAGAGAGCTGTTCTGCTTCTTGTTAATTGCCTCCAGCCCCCAGTAATCCTTATTCCAAAGAGGCATATTTTTGGGTAGCATATTCTGGTCTCTACATTCCCATATCCCTATTCTACACTTAATTCTTTCTGCCTTCCATCTGTGGTCAGGTCTGTCTCTTCTACTGACTGTCCAGCTTCTCAATCCAGACATTGGGTCTTATTTATCTTTAAATAAACTACCGGATAAAAAATAACCCAGCTAAATTCTAGCATGTGAATACTTAATGTTAATTCTTTCACTGTAATAACTGCTCCAGCATCTAGCAAATTTCTCTGTATTACTATATGGGATGTGCTTAATAAATGTTTGGAAAATTTAATATTCTGTTTTTCTTCTAGGTATCTGGAATTTGATTAAGAAATTTTGTTGTGTTTTTTGGTACTTACATGTTTGTGATTTTTGTTTTTGTCAAGTCTCTCATATGTCACCACCATGACGTTGTGTTTATTATGTGCTATTACCGTCCTTGACTTACACTGACATTAGTTTTCCTTCCTTACCACCTCCTTTGTTTCCTCTTCTCTTATTCCCTCCTCTTTCCCAACTATAGCATATTCCTATCAATATGTATGGTGACTTAAAATTATGATAAATAGGTGTGATTCTCTTGTTTATCCCGCTTATTTAACATTGCTTCAACTATTAATTGTTGCATGTTCCTACTATGTGCCAGACCTCATGGTCCACAGTGGGAATACAAAAGTGAACAAGAAATCTCCCTATCCTCAATCTTGTATAGCTAGATTATAACCTCGTGGGGGAGACAGAAAACATGAATGCAGAAAGCAGTAAGATTCCCAGCTAAACAAAGGATAATTTCTGCCATTTTAGCAGATCTTACCAGTCCTTAATGAAATATTAATGCACATTATTTACATACTTAATTGTAAACACAGTTAACATTCTTTTTTTCAGAGTTCATACTTGAACGAATCTAATTTGAATGAACCCGTAAGAGGGCAATGAATAGTCTGCTCTCATAGTTTTCAGAAGCTATAAGCAAATACTGTCAAAAGGCTGTCCCTGTGACTTGGTGCTTACTGAAAAGGCAACCAAATAGAACACTATCATCTCATAGTTAGGAAAGTCAGAGATGGGCCATGTGGAACAAAGGCCATGGGGAGTATGATGCCAATGTACACGTCCACTGCTTTTCCTGTCCTGTCTTATTCCAGGTTGACTAAAGCCTGTGGATTATTCACATCTTACACATCTATTTGAATTATTACCATTTATTATTTTGCACCTCCGCCTGCCATTTTAATCATTCTTTTATTTCTTCTGTCCATATTCATCTCCCTGGAACTTCATTTCAGTCTTGTAGTCTACTTCATCACTCCTCCAATGTCAATTAGCATTTCTTCTAGAGTTTCTTGTAGTCAGAGGGTACACACACACACACACACCCCCCAGCTTGCACAAAGGCAGAGAGGTAGAGAGAGGCCATGGCATGTGTGGGCCGTTCAAAGTGTGGTTAAAGCGCAGGGGCAATGGGGGAGAAAGTGGGGGAAGTTAGGCAGGGGCTAGTGCTGGTGACCGAGCCCACAGGAGCTGGACCTAGGCAAAGGGATTCTGGATTCACAGCATGGGGACAGGGACCTTAACTTTAAGAATAGGTGTAGTTCTAAAAAGGTAAAAGTGAATTTCTAAATCTCTTTCAATTGCTGTTCATGAAAAATATTGGACATTTCTTTGGAGAAAAATTTTGTCTTAATGTATAAGAAAATAATACTTGCAGTCTACTGGTGTCTGCTTATCCTTTTCCTCTTTCAAGGCCCAATTCCATGTGATCTCCAAATTTCCCGAATCATCTATATTCCTCTGAAATTTTGTAGTACTATTCAGATGCCATCTTTGTATTATAATTTAAAAAGGTTGAGAAAAATTATCTGTTGGGGATCAGGAAATGATACCCCAAAGTAAGGTGCTTTGATGTGCTGAGTACTTTGAACTGAAGGACATAGGAAGGGCCTCAGGACCAAGGTCTCTCTCTGCCCTTCTGCCCTTCTCTCTCCCGCTCTCCTTTCACCCCCAAGGCAGGCCAAGAAACTAGAAATACTACTCTAATGTCCCCCCACCTTTCTGTATAGGAGCTGGTCATGAAGAAATTCTCCAGCCTACCTTGTCTGATGGTAGGTCATAAGACCCCCATTCCAGAGGGGTCCTGTCCTGTACCACGGGAAGGAGTGCTGCACAGAGAGGCCGGGAAGAATCTGGACAGGCCTTGCTGGTTTAGATCGTATCCTTTTTGTCCTATCACATTTCTAAACACTGTCAATTCGTTATTGAACCTAAGCATAAAAATAGCTTTCCCTGCGTTTTTGGGTCTTCATTTCTGAAGGCTCCTGTGTCATGTAAAACTGTTATGTTTTTCTCTTGTTAACCTGTTTTTTATTGTAGGCATGTCGGCCATGAGCCTTATGATCGGTGAGTAAAGGTATCACACCTTTCTGTCCTACATATTCAAAATCTGTAAATTAGACCAAGAAGATAACTGCATGTCTGCTCAGAGTTTATTTACTTTTCTGGGTGAATATACCATTCATTGACTTTGTTATCTACTATTAACTGAAGGCTTGGGCTATGTGAAGTTGTATGATGTTAACTTGTAGATTTTTAACCAGTTTTGATGGAAATAATTTCTGTTCAGCAGCAGATAAGGTAACCCTAGTGTCTTATAGGACATTAACCAGTTTTGTGTGTATGTGTGTGTGTGTGTGTGTGTGTGTGTGTGTGTGTGTATATATATATATATTTAAAAAATTTTTAAATTTATTTTTTATTTTTTTAAGCCAGTCAAATTTAGCAGTGGGGGTTGTATACTAAGTTTTGTATATATTTAACAATAGTATTTTAACATCCCTTTATTACATTTCCTATAAATACCCAGTTCCTCAAATGCTCTTTAAATAAGTTTTTTTTTAAATCTTACTGTTTTCCTCATTAATTTATTATTTCAATAATTTCTTTCTCATGGGTTCATTCCATTTTGTATGAGCCATGTTTTTGCCTTTCTTTTTAACATTAAACATTGATAATATAATCATAAATTCTTTGTAGGCTTTAAAATATCAGAACTTGTATACCTACAGTGTCATTCATAGATATTTATAAGCCATACACATTTGATAGTTCTGAGTCACTTTGATCTAAAATAATACTTTATAGCTTAATCATGCTCCTTGGTTAGTTTGTATATATAGTATTTGTCCATCCCACCCTACAAAATTCAAACTTTTTAAAAGGATGGGAATTTGTTTCCACTGAGGATAGGTAGAAAACTGGCAGTGATGTAGTATCTGAGGAAAGTTATAAAATAAGGCTTTCTTAAATGTTTTCTTTAAAGGCAGCATTTGGGGAATACATCTATTGCTTTCCAGGCAACTACTCTGGGTTCAGTTCAATTCGGCTAACTTTTATTGAGCACTCACCCTGGGCCAGGCACTGTGATCAGGCCTGGGGATATAAAGATGAATGTGTTGTAGTTGTTGGATTCAGATATTTACAGCAGAATGCAATGAGGACAACAATATATATATTTTTTCAAGTTACACCACAGAGGAGAGAATGGTTAGTTCCATTTTTTGGTTTTCAGGAGTGACATCTGGGCTTAAATTGTTGTTCTTAGGCTGACAACTTTGGGAGAGGAAAATATCAAGTGTGGTATTAAGGAGCTTGACATATTTGGGGAATTGAATGTGGTTCAGCATTACTGGAGCATAAAGTTCAAGGTGGAGAGGGATGAGGGTGTGGAACCAAGCAGGAGTTGGCTCACAGAGGGCCTCCTAAGGACTTTGACCACTGTATGGGCTTCCTATTGTTGCTGTAACAAATTACCACAAATTTAGTGACTTAAAGCAACAAATATATCCTTTTAGTCTGGAGGTAAGAAGTCTAAAATGGGTCTGCAGGGCTGTGTTCCTTCTGGAGGGTCGTGGGGGTCTCTGTTTCCTTGCCTTTTCCCACTTCTGCAGGCCACCTGCATCTCTTGGCCATGGACCCCCCCCATGCTGACACCTGCTTCCGCTGTCTCATCACCTCCTCGTCACCTGACTCTGACGCTGCTGCTTCCCTCTCATAATGAACCTTGTGGTTACATTGGGCCCACCTGGATAATTCAGGATATTTTCATCTCAAGATTCTTAACTTGAAACATATTCCCAGGTTTCAGAGATTAGGATATGGACATCTTGGGGTGGGGGCACGTTGTTTAGCCTGCCACCTATAGTATCTCACAGTTTTAGGTAAGCTATCTGAGGATTGTAAACAGATGATATGCTGATGTAGTGGTTCTCAAATTTCAGTGTGCATGAACATCAACAGGGTTGCTTATTAAATACACCAGTGGTTCTGATTCGGTATCTCCGGGGTTGGCTTGGGAACTGCACTCTTAACAAGCAGGCGGGCGATTCTGATACAGGTGGTTTGGCAACCACTCCTTGGGAGACACTGTTCCGATGGCTGGATAGAAAATGGGCTAGACAAGGAAGAGCTTGGCAGCAACAAGACCTGTTGTTGTACCAATGCAGTAGCACTTAGTAGGAGGTGAAATATTTTGTTGATTATTAACAAATAACCTTTCAAAGGGCCAGGGAGACAGTATGTACCTTCATTAAGGGCGTATGTGATGAAGTCAGACAGATCTGGTCCTAATTCTCTCACACTTTGAGCAAGTTGCTTTATTTCTTTAAATCTCAGTTTCCTCATCTGAAAATGGTGATAATAATCTCTATCTTGAGTGCTGGTGTTGAGGATTAAATAAGATATGTAAGAAGACCACTTAGCACAGCCCCCAGCACGCCGTAAGCACTCACAAATAATGGCTATTGTTTTTTGTATCATTATATCTAAAGGATAGCCATTATTTTCTAAGAAAATTCTCAATTTAATTCTACAATGAATGCAGGATATCTGGATTATTCTTCTGTTTGCCACACACTTACCGCAAGCTCTGCAGAAAACAAGACAGCAAAACTCAGTGAGAGCCCTTTTGAACACAGAGTCAGCCCATCTTGCTTCTTAAATTTATAAGGCATTTCTTAGGATACATTTCTATTTGGTTATTCAGACCCTGTTTCCAAACACTTTGTAGGCCCGAAGGTGATGATCCTGGCTAAAGGCAGAAGATGTAGAAACAGCAGAGGCAAAGCATCAAATGAGACAGCGAGTGCCTGAGTAGCCCTAAGGAGAGAACACTTGTCAGAGCACACATGTGGACATAATTTGAAATCCCATCTTCCAAAATATTAGAAGCAAGAAAATTTGATAAAACAGGACTCTTAGTTCAGAAACTTCTCTGCTTACAAACTACAGAGATTTCTATGAACTTTCAGAAAAATGAGAACAAAAATTGTCTTACAGAAGGATGTTCCTATAAGAGGCCAGCTGACTTTAGTGGCCTCATGAGAGCATTTACAGAAATGAGAAGTAGAATCTTTTTGTTTTTATGAACAAATGGATTTAGGAATAGCCTTTTAGCACTAATCCATGATTAGGTAAAGGAACTTCTGTTTTGTGATTTAAATGGATTTCATGTTTTATTAATTAAGTAATGAAAAACTGTCCATAAGAGAATTTCTGTATAATGAGGTAAACATACTTGCTGGCTGAAGAAGGTGGTTCGGGACAGAGATTGTGCCAGGGGTGGGAGGTAATAGGAGCAGAGAACAACTGCTGGGGGCAGGTGGTACCTGTCCTGTCCCTTTCTTACCGCAGTCACCTGCAGATCATGAATGCTGGGCATCAAAGAGCAGAATGGGTAAGAATAGGAAAGTGTGCAGGAAACCCTGTAGGTATGTGTGTGCTTAGATTAGGCTAATATTGGTAGCCCCATTGGTAGAACATTATTTGTTAGAAAAGCAAAGGAATCAGGCCGGGCGCGGTGGCTCATGCCTGTAATCCTAGCACTCTGGGAGGCCGAGGCGGGAGGATTGTTTGAGCTCAGGAGTTCGAGACCAGCCCGAGCAAGAGCAAGACCCCGTCTCTACTAAAAATAGAAAAGAAATTATATGGACAGCTGAAAACATATATATACAGAAAAAATTAGCCAGGCATGGTGGCGCATGCCTGTAGTCCCAGCTACTCGGGAGGCTGAGGCAGGAGGATTGCTTGAGCCCAGGAGTTTGAGGTTGCTGTGAGCTAGGCTGACGCCACGGCACTCACTCTAGCCCAGGCAACAGAGTGAGACTCTGTCGCAAAAAAAAAAAAAAAAAAGCAAAGGAAACAGCTATACCAAATTTCAAGGGGAATGCTTAACTTACAATAAGAAATTGCTTTCAGGTATAAAATATCTATTTACATTAAAATAATTGTTATATATTGCTTATTAACAACCACACTTCACTTGTCATTAAAGTTAGTCCCTTAGGGGCCTATACTTGTCAACTTTTTTTTTTTTTTTTAAAGCAATGGGGGTCTTCTACATCCTCCAAGCTGGTCTCAAACTCCTGGGCTCAAGCAATCCTCCCACCTCAGCCTCTGGAGTATCGGGGACTGCAGGCACAAGCCACTGCACCCCCTGTCAACTTTTTGTTAATCCAGTTTGTGAGACTGCATTTTGAACCATATCAAAACTGTACTTTTGGGAAAATGTTTCACAGTTCAATTTGAAATACTGTGGTTGTACTGAATGAACCCATTTTGCAGATGAAGAAACTGAGGAGCAAACAAATTAACATGCTCAAGGTCCTACTGAGACTAGTAGCACTGTCCTAGACATGGGAAAGGAGGCAAGCCAGGCAACGTGTGACATTTGGTATATCAGAACTTTAGGAGTTCATGAATTAACATCATGAAACCATAGCAGAAAAGTGGCTCTACTACATAATTAAGAAATACTCTTCAAAGTCTTTAAGATACATTTATGATATTGAGTTTATGCAAGAAACCTAGAAACAGATCCTTCAGCAAAATGTGTCCTCAGAGAGAAGAGAGTACATTTCAGTTTGACAAATTTGACCAAGTGGCTCATCAGAATTTCTATTTCTGCTGAGTGGGTTATCCCAGCCTCTAACTGCTCTCCCCTCTCTACTGCAGATGCTGCTTCCTGACATTTCTCTGTTCACTTGCATCTCACCACAGGGTGGAGGAGGAAGATAAGGTGGAGACCAGTATTGGCCATAGGTTAAGCCTCTAATTGCAGCTTTTAGAGGGACGGGAGGAGGGGGGATAAAATGAGGTCTGGGTGTTATTTGCTGTTTTGTGTCTCTGCTCCAACCTCTAGTGTGATCATCAACTGTTCGTGGGTTGGCCTTGAGGAGTCTCTGAGGGGATCTGGGCTGCTTGGAAGGTAAGTCAATCACACAAACATGAGACATCTGTCTTCTGCTTAAAAGTATGTCCCACTGGAACACTGATCACATTGTGATGAAAAAATAGAATATTTTAAATAGATGTAGTAATATTATTTTATCCTGGCAAAAATTCTTGTTTTATGTGTATATATATGGACACACTTGTAACGTATTCTCTAAATATACTTTTTAGTGATATATGGGAGCAGATGGAGGGGTGAGCCACACAGTCTTCTGTCTGGATAGATTGATTCTAAGACTTCAATTATGGCCGCATTGCCCAATGCTACTTTCCTCCCTAATTAGCAGGAACGTGGGGGTTAACAGTTAGATGAATGATATTCCTGCTTACAGAATTAGGTGATACCTGCTGATCTTGACTTCAGTAAAGTCTCACCTGTTTGTGTTATTACATGTGGACAGATGATGCCAAAGAAAGTTAGTTAATAGTTTAAGTTGTCTGACAGTATTGTTTCAAAGAGTTTGAGGGGAAAACCAACTTGTTCTTATTGACTAGAATGCTTGGAAAATAGCCCTTTTTCCTTTCCTTCCTTCTTTCCTCCTTTTCCTCTATTCTTCCTTCCCTCCCTTCCTTCCTTCTTTCCTTTCTTTCTTCCTTCCTTCCATCCACAGATATGTGTTAAACACTTACTAAATAACAGGCATATCTACTATTACTAGTGATGCAGTAATAACTAAGATAAATATGATTTATACCACCCTGGCACTTGCAGAAATTAATTATATTAAGTACATAGGTAATTAGTTAAATAAAATGTGGTACCTGTTATCAGGAGGGATTAGAGTGCTAGGGGAATATAACAGGAGCCTCCTGCCAAGTCTTTGGGAGTCCTGAGGAAGTGGCTTTTAAACTGAGCATTAAAGAAATAAAAGGAAGCTAGATAAAGGGCTGGGAATGGGGTGGGTGAAGAGGATGTGTGTGAAGAAGAGAGGTCCAGGGCTGAAGAAAAGCATATGCAAAGTCTCTGAGATAGGAGAAAGACCAGTGTGTCCAAGGAACAGAAAGAGAGAGGCGAAAGCAAGGGGAGAGGAGCGCTGTTGGATGGGGTGGTGGGGGCCACTGGGTCGTGCTGGTGCTCCTTGCTGTGGCCCTGTGTGGAGTGGTGCACTGTCTCAAGAGCACTGGGGACTCACAAGGGTTTTACATGGAAGAGTGGCAGGACCAAGTTGGTACTTTTCAAAGATGAACCCACTGCAATGTGAAGAATGAAAAAGAGGAAGGCCAGGAGTCAATGTGGGGGACCACATGGCAGGTTCTTTAATTGGCTAGGGGGAGTGTGATGGTGAATTTTGTGTGGCAACTTGATGGAATGCCCAGGTAATCCACTTAAACATCATTTCTGGGTGTGTCTGTGAGGGTGTTTCTGGAAGACATTAGCATGTGCATTGGACTGAATAAAGCAGATGGCCCTCCCAGATGTTGATGAGCATCTTCCAATCTGCTGAGGGCATGGACAGAACAAAGAGACAGAAGAAGGCTGAAGTCACTCTCTGCCTGACTGCTCAAATGTCCACCTGCCCTCCACGCTTCTAGTTCCTGGACCTTCAGTCTCAGACTGGAATCTATACCATCAGCTCTCTGGGGCTCAGGCCTTCAAACTCCACCACTGGCTTTCTTGGGTGTCCAGGTTGCAGGCAGCAGACATCAGTCTCCATAATTATATGAGCCAATTCCTTATGATACATCTGATTCTAGATATATAGATAGAACCAATATATATGTCTCCCTATTGGTTCTGTTTCTCTGGAGAATCCTGAGTAATACAGTGAGAAATAACCTAGGCAAGGAGGCCTGTGGTGAAGGTGGGAAAAGTGGATGGATGTATACAAAATGTATACAAAATCCAGCTGGCCCCTGTGACTGACTGGCTGGGAGGAGGAGGCTGAGGGGGCGTCCAGGCTAATTCCTAGCTTTGTCAAGTGTTCTGTCTTTGGATCCGAATGATTGCTATAAAAATATGTTCTGTTGTCTCACGTCTTACCCACATAGCTCTTTGTGGAGTAAAGATGGTCCTCAACTTACAGTTTATCAGACTATTAAATGCATTTCAACTTAAGATATTTTTGACTTAGTATAGGTTTGTTGGGACGTGATCCCACTGTAAGTCAAGGAGCATCTGTGTAAGGAGTGGGAGGCCTTAGAGTTCTCTGGGCAGTTTCCTGTGCTGGCAGCCTTCCTTACTTCAACAACTGAGAGAGAGATGCCATCCATGGCTTCTTCACCTGGGGTTTCTAGCTGCCACTGACCAGCTTCCCTGGCACTGGACCACCAGTCATGCCTGAAAGTCCCCTTCCTTCTTTCTCACCAGCCTTTCCCTGTCCTGAGTCCCTTTTTTCAGTCCAGGAGATGTCTGCACTCATCTTCCTCAGCTTGGTCCATTTAAGTTGCGGATCTCCCAGGTGTCACTTCCAGGTGCTCACTTGAGTCCTTGCCTTGGGTCAGGCCGTTAAAATTTTCTGGTCCCCTTTCTCCATGTTATCTCCATAGGGACACACTTTGCCCTCCAAAGAAGTATGTATGTGTGCATCTCACTGTGGGCAACAGGAGTGCAAAATATTCCTGTCAGTAAAATTATTTTAGAAACATGTATTTTTGAGACATCCTTGTAAGGAATCGTTTCATGAAATGAGCACTCCTTCTGCCCTAGTTGTTTGGTTTCCTGTCCTCCCCTTCTTTGTCCTCCCTGTCTGGAGGGTGAAGGCTCTGCTCCATGCCATGGCTGTGTGGTGGACTCATTCATGGTCTGTGTCTAAGGAGCTCAGGGTCAAGAGTGGCTTTGGCAGAGCAGCCCTGCCGTGTCCTGCGTCTCTGGCAGGCTTGGCGTAGCATCAGAGGCATTGGGGCAGGTACTGTCCCCTAGAAGTTTTTGGTGGCATAGTTGTCAGCTTTGGTGTTGGCAGAGAAAGGAGACAGCCACAGAATGAGGCAGCAGGAAAATAGCGGATGCCAGACTCTAGGACACATGTGAGCACATGCAGGGGAACCCCAGAACTATCTGGCGAGAGCTTAGAGGTAAAGAAGAACAGGTGGGGGCCACAGCAGGGAGGTGCTGTTGGCTGCTTGATTCTGCCGTGTTAATGTTGGGCTAATGAGATCAGGAAACAGGGTTTGTGGAAGACAGATTTACTAGAGGAATGTCAAGAGAAGATGCTGAAATCACGAGCTGAGATTGGATCATGCCCTAAAGTCTTGAATGCTCTAAGGGTGGTAGTTCTCAAACTGGGGAGTCTGCATTGTTAAGATGCAGATTTTGACTCCAGTGGGCTGGAGCGGGGCCTGAGATTTTGCACTTCTGACCAGCTGCCCAGTGTTGCCAGGGCTGCTGGTCCTCGAGCCTCACTTTGGGTAGCCAGGACCTCTAAGTTAAAGAATACAAATGGTGTGGGGAGACTTGGTGAAAATCTTTGATCAGAAACTTTGAGATAAGATAAACCTTAAGATTCAAGAGAGTGTTTCTCAATTTGTGGTTCTGTGAGACATAAAAACGTGTTTAGCTTTGGAGTCAGCCTCCCTGGTTTGAACCTTGGCTCTACCATTCAGTAGCTGTGTGTCCTTCAGGAGCTATCTAACCTCATTTGGCCTCAGTTTCCTCATCTGTAAGATGGCAGTAATCATAGTGCCTACCTTATGGGGTTGTCAGCTGTAACTATTCAGTTCGAAGAACCAGTTAAATAAAGTTAGGCAGGTATCTTCACATCAGGACTTCTCAGGACCTTTAATTTGCTAAAGTGATGCTTTAAGAAGGTGATAAGGTAAGTGGCATTTCCTACTCTAACTTTCCTGGTGGGTTTGGTGGGCCTATTGTTTTTTGCAACTCCTCTTCTGAAAGGACTGGTCTTGCATTAGAGAGGAAGATGAGTTGATTTGGGAAGAGACTGCAGGCTGGAGAATTCTCTAGCACCTGAGCCTGGAAGGAAGGAGAGTGGCAAAATGTCCAGGTGTTTAATCTTTGAGGCAGTGGCGAATGATGGAGCAGAAGGTGTGGCCATAATGAACTCTCCACGGCTGGATCAGGCAGGGGACTAATTAGATGTGAGGGTTAGAAAGAAGGAGGAGTCTTGTAAGATTCTTTCCCACCCAGAGAGAAACAGAAGGCCAGGGGAGAGTGCCATGTGTTTAATTTTCCATTCTGATTTAAATTCTGCTGCGTGTTGCCCACAAACTAACAGCATGCCTCTTGAGTCTCTAGGGCATTTTACAGTAAAGCCACATATTTTCTGAAGTTAGGTCAAGACTGAGCATATGAAATTCCTCAAGTGTGAAATTCCACTTAACCCCATTAATGCTTATAACCCTGAGTAGGTATTGTTTATAATTCACTTCTAGTTACCAGTAGATATTTGCATTAGCCAAATCTTTTCAATTCTATCTCAAACTAAGTTTATTTTAGGAAAGAGAATTTGCCTTCCTGTCAAAAAGCTGAGAAGAACCAGCCTCCCCCTCCCATTCCCATGGTTTGCACATTTGGCTGTAGCTCTGGGCACGTGTGTGTGCGAGTGTATGCAATGGTGTTCTGGATTTCATCATACTTACGATAGTAAAACCTTACATTTATAAGGGCATTTACAGTTCACCAAAGGTTTTGAAGTGGGTATTATTTAGCACATCTATTTTTTCCCTTATACATGGCAAAGAAAGTGGGGATGGTTTACAGATTTATGTGTGATCTATAGATACTTTCTGTCCCCTGAGAAATTTCTACAGCTTTTACACAGAGCTTTCATCCATGGTTGATGCTGAAAATATTAAAGCAATTATTTGAATTATAAGGATAACCCGTGTATGTGTAAGTACAGTTACTGAGCCATGCTCATGGTGCAAAGAGCCTGGTTGAGATGCAGCCGGAATACTTTTAGCCCCCTCATTCCTGCTCCTAAATTGAATTGTACACTATAGCTTGATTTAAATACACACACACACACACACACACACACACACACACACACACATATTAACAATCAGCATTTGCTTTAGGTTTAAATATTTTTTAACGGCCCTTTGACTTTCTCTAAAGTAATTACTCTAGTTAATATCTCAGAATCATTTGACAGAAGTCCAAGATTTAGATTTTTTTTGAGTGGCAGTTCAAGTATAATCGAGGATGAATATGAATCTCTGCAATTTCTGCAGATGGGGCCCTGTGTTTCTGGCTACTACCTAGATTTTAATTAGTGAGAGTCTCTCATTGCACGTTACAATGCTGATTGGTGTAGAGACCAAGCTTTCAGATGATGTTCAACATTCTCCATAAAAGCCATCACTCATGGAACATTTATTTTGTGCTGGCTACTTTACAGTCATTAATATGTTCAACCCTCTCATCTATTCTGTGAGGCCAGGATTTGGGCCCCATTTTCAGAAGACTAAGTGGCAGTGCAGGGGTCCAGCCCTGCCCGCCCCAGCGCCTGTGTCTCCACTGGCTAGAAGGCGTTGCTTGTGAGGCTGACAAATGTTGATTGAGATTTTTATTTAGAGAGTTCAGGTGACCTAGAAACTTGGAAATATAGCAAAACGTCTAATTTAACTTTTACTCGTTGTAATCTCTCTTCTTTTTGTCTTACGAAAAGGGAACAAAAATAGGTCATGGGGGAAAAGATCAAGTGATGAATGATTGATGACAATTTAATCTTTTAGTTTGAGTGAGGAAATTGGCTATAGCTTTCGAGCTGGAAACATACGAGGTGAATATTCAAATATGACAGGCAGAATGTGGGATTGAAGGGTAGCCTGTCAGTCAGGGTCTGTGGTGGATACTGTGGTGGGTGGCCCAGGTCCCCTCTACTGGTGAAAGCATCTGGCTTCTGAGCATGGGCTTCCAATGGTCAAAGCTTTCCCCTCTCGGAATAAGCTCCCTCTGCCTCACCCTGACGTCTCCTCACCCCTAGGTTGGAGCCAGTACAAATTGTCTTGTAAGTGACCAACCATCCTGGTTTGCCTGGAACTGTCCCCGTTTAGTGCTGGGCAAACCAAGGTGGTTAGTCACCCCCTTGTCCCAAAGAGGGGCCTGACTCCGTGGTGCAGGGAGTGTGCCAGAGCGCTCCGTGGGACCAGGCTGAAGCTGGTCTCCAGCCAGGACACATCCTTGCTCAGCTTCCTTCTCTGCCCTGCGCTGCTGCCCTCAGAGGCCCTCTCCTGAGAGCTCTCCCTCAGCACATCCCCGTCCCAAGAGTGCTTTAGCTTCTGCTTCTAAGGCGGGGTCCTAAGACCTCAGATAGGGTCCAGCCAGGAAAATACAAACACTGGAAATGTAAACCAGTGGGATTTTAATGCAAGGACCTAGATACACAGATGACAGAAGAGGCTGAAACATCAATTAGAGGACAGTGAGAAAATCCAGAGATTAGTGACAACAGGAAGCTGCTACCTCCCCAGGCTGGGGGACAAAGGACAGAAGCCTAGGACTTGGCCAGAGTAAGCTGAAACCACACAAACTGCTGGATGGGAGCCGACACTTGGAAAATATGCAGCAGTGTGGAAGCAGAAAGGGAGGAAAGAAAGACATCCTGATTCTTTTCATTCTCCCAGAGCTGCACCACCAGCCTCCTGGTAGCCGAACCCAGGCAGAAGCCAGCAATCAAAGACTGCGCCAAGCATCCTGCCTGTGCCAGCCCTCAAGCGACACAGTGCAGAGCAGGGCAGGGTAAGGGATGGATCTGAGGCCATGTGCAGAAGCAGCACCGTCACTGTCAGTAGTGAACCCGGATTTCTGCCTCTGAATCAGCCCCCAATTCCTTTACCAGGATCTGTTAATTATTTTGGCTTAAATAAATTATTGTTTGTTTATAGATCACTTGTTTCCAGTGCTGGTGATTTGGAGCTTCTTTTTTGCAGGTTTGTGCAGCTGATTATCTAGCATAGTGTATATTTTATCTACCCAGATAGACTGCAACTCCTCTGAGGCAGGAATAGTGCCTTCCAACTCTTAGTGACAGCCCCAGTGCATTTTACATAGCATGAGCCCAATAATGTGTTCCTGATTTTAGAATAGCAAACTTAATTTTTAGCAGTCAGAGCACTCCTCCATTAAAAACCAACCGCAAGTTCCCTGTCCTTAAGAAACCATTTAAGAAAATTCATGTCATTTTGCACCCAGAGAATGCTCTCTTCTGTAGGGAGTTCCATTTCTCCTCTTGCACATGATTGTGGAATCGTGGTATTTTTCCTCCTCCATTTAGTATGTCAAACCGGTAGCATCCTTATTTGAATTCTTCTCTACTGATGCTCAAGTGTGAAGTGAAAAATGGATGTGTGCCTCCAGATATTTTCAAGCCTGGCTCAGCTTTATAATCAATGTAATTAAAACACATTTAGTGTTGAGGAGTATTTCTGACTTACAGGACGTAATGTACAATCTCAGTGTGTATGTGATTGTATGCTGTGTGTGTATATTTGTGTGTGTGTTATCAGGGTAAGGCTCCTTTTGTGCCCCAAAGAGGAGCAGGGTAACTCTTTGCTCTGGAGAACAAAGTATCTCCAGACTTCCAGAGGCAGTGTGATGCGGAGTAACTCCAGGGTTGGGAATCAGACAGACTTGTGTATGAATTCAGATGCTGGCCCTATAGAGCTGCATGACCTTGGGAAAGTTGTTTCACTTTTTGGAACCTATTGGCCCATCTGTAAAATGGGATTAAACATGGTGTTCAGATTTGTTGTGAGGATTAAATATGCTAACGTGGAGTGCCATGCTTGATAGCAAGAACTGGTGATAAACATTTACTGTCGTAATTTTTCTGAAGTTATTGTGGTTTGGCTGAATTATGTAGTTGTAAGCCTAATTTTGAAGTACTTTATGTAGATAACTTTGACTAACATATCACCACTTCTCCTACCCTGTGCTTGTACAGGGCTTTTTCTTTTTGCAGCAGATTTTAAATGAATTATCTCAACTGATTTTTACAACCACTCTGTAAGATCATCAGGAAGACATTTTAAACCCCTGGTCAAGGGTGCGGAGATGGATTTGAAGTCCACATCTCCTTCTCCTCCCTGGTGTTGCTCCCCGATTTAAGAGGGGCTCACCTAAAAGAAGGGCTCTTGCCTTTTCATCAGAAGACTACGAGTACAGCACTTTCTCAGGTGTTCTTTTCAGAACCTTCTGAACCACATTAATCCACGCTATTCCTCTGAAAGAGACAAAGGGGAAAAAAGACATGCTCTCTTGTTCATAAGAATTGCCAGAGCTTTTTTTTTTTAATTAAATGAGGATGGATACCTTCACTCATCCATCCTCTTTTTAATTTCCTATGTTCAATTTGATTAAGATGTGTTTCTTGAAGATACATGCTATCTGGTTCTTGTTGTATAAAAAGTTTAATATCTTTCTCCCTTTTATTGGACTAGTAAGGCATTTGACATTAAAAATAATAGCTTTGAATTTTCCTGGTGCTGTCTGCATTCAGTTGGGAGAATATTAAGAATAGATGGGAAAATTCATTTAGTTCTTTCTCTGAAGGGTCCTTTCAAAGCATTATACTTAACATGATCTACTCTATAATCCACATATGCATAGAATAAATAAAATAGAATGATAACGTAAGTTCCTTAGTGTCTAATCCAGGAAATGAATGTCTATTAAAGAAATATGGCTACTAATCACTAAAAACTTATTTATTCCCTTTGTTTAGCTGAACTTATTTCTTCTCAGTGTTTAGCTGAAGACAGCATGTGAATTTATTCTCAACGAAGGGCAGTTGCAAAGGACCTTAAGAAAAGAATATTCCGTTTTGCTACTTAAACCTGCCAAGTTAATACAGCCTCTGAGTTGTGTCCTGTGCTCCGGTCCAAGTCTTTGTGGACAGAAACCTGGATTTGGACAGAACTCCTAGCATCTTGACAGCAGTGGAAAGACGAAGAGTGAGCAAACAGGCTGAGGGTCCTGATAGGGGAAACCCCCTCTACTACTTGGCACAGCAGCCACCTGAGATCTCCACCCCTCACGGAAGATCCGCATCCGCATAATACTAACCTATCACCTGGCCCATCAACTAATCTACTACCTGGTACATCAGCATAACACTAAACCTATTACCTGACCATCAACTAACCTATTACCTGGCAGGCATTAGTCACCTGAGACCCTACCCCTCAGATTACCCCAACTTAATAAAAGTGGGAAAAATTGGGTAGACGGGGCTCAGAATTTGTTGGTGAGACCCCTCTGAGCCCGCCGGTGAATAAACCTTAATTCTCCTACTCTCTGTGTGTCGCTCGGTTTGTCCTCGGGACCACCCGCTGTGACAGTCCTGCACTGAAGCGTGCCAGTGTCCGGACGAGACTGCCAGCCATGCTGGAGGCACAGGGAGTGGGAGCTTTCCGGGTCAAGCCATTCTGGGCTGGGTTTTCAAACAAGAAGGGTCCACTAGATTTATAGGTTTAGCTTTCCCTCAGTTTACCCCATATTGGCTCCGTAAGAGGTGGGGAGCCTGCAGCCTTGGGGCCACATATGGCCTTCTGGATCCTTGAGTGTAGACTTCTGACCGAATCCAAATCCAAATCGTTTTAATAAAGTCAGGGTGACTGTGTTGATTTCCCTAGTACTAACTGTGCTCGGCAAGTTAGTACCTCTCTGTGCCTCAGTTTTTGTGGTAGCCAGTTTCCACGATAGCCCCACTGATGCCTGCCTTCTGATACTGACACCCTCATGTAATCACCGCCACATTTACCAGTTGGTTTGTGTGAGCAATGAAATATGCAGAAATGATGGTATGTCACTTCTGAGATTAGGTTATGGGAGACTGAGACTTCCATCCTGATAGGTCTCTCACTTTCAGGTCACTTGTTCTGGGGAAAGCCGGCAACTATGTTGTGAGCCCGACTGAGAGACTTATGTGGCAAAGATCGCAGGTCTCCTGCTAACAGCCACAGGAGGGAACTTGGAAGTGGATCCTCCAGCCCCAGTCAAACCTTCACATGGCTGTGGCTCCAGCCGATACCCAGACTGCAACCTGATGAGATCTTAGGCCAGGGCTACTACCTAAGTTGCTCCTGAATTTCCAACCCTCAGAAACTGTGAGATAGGACATTTGTTTAAGCTGCTAAATTTTGAGAATAATTTGTTACACAAAAATAGAAAACAGATGCAGTCTTCTCTTGACAAAATGAGAGTAATAATAATAATAGTACAAATTTGTCATCTCCAAGATGATGATATTAGAAGGTGAGGCCTTTGGGTGGGTCCCTCATGAATGGGATTCATGCCCTTATAGAAGAGACTCTGGAGAGCTAGCTAGGCCCTTCCCTCACATAAGGACACAGAGAGGAGGTGGCAGTCTTCAATCCAGGACAGGGCCCTAACCAGAATCTGACCATGCTAGCATCGTAATCTTGGACTTCCCAGGCTTCAGAACTGTGAGAAATAAATTTTTGTTGCTTATAAGCTACTCAGCTTAGTGTATTTTGTTATAGCTGCCTGAATGGACTAAAACAAGTACCTACCTAGGTACTAAGATAGTGTATATAAATGGTATAGATTTAAACTTTCAATAAGTAGTGGCCACTATTGTTATTATTTCTCCTGAGTTGGCCACTTGACCCTTCTCTCAGATCTAGAGATAGCTTCCGTAACAGTTTAATGATGGGACTTTGGCCAATGTCATTGTGTGGACGTGCCCTGGTGTCTACATCTCCTTTTAGCAAACACTCTCCTTTTCTCTCTTTTCCCCAGTCCTGTCCTGCCCCACCCCTGGTTCTGGTAGAGGGACAAGATTCAGCTAATTTATCAAATAGTGTTTGTTCAGCCCTTGCCTTGGTCTGTCCTAGACACTGGGTTAAATCAGTTTGGCAGATCAGCCCTGAGTACAAGAAGCATGCCTTGGAATTGAACTTTTGCAATTACTTTTTCTGTTTTGAGGAATTTTTCCTTTTTGAGAGACGATAGAGAGTAGATCAGACAATGGAAGGGATAAAAGTCTTGGGTAGAGTCAGGGAGTGAATCTAAATTTGTTTCTTAGTAAAAAAGGAAGAAAGCTCTTTGACCCTTTGCTACTTTATTTTAATTCACTGTAGTGTGAGCTATCGGTATATATTTAAAACATAGTGGTTATGTAGTGTTGATTTTTTTTTTTCTCTTGGAGAAGGAAAATGCAGCTACTCTTAAATATTTATCAGAGAGGCACGCTTGCTCTTTTGGGAAAGTCTTCTTGGTTCTACCTTACAGCCCCAGAAATTGTAGGAGAGGAAAGGGACACCTACCTACGTGGCCAGTATGAGAGAATCGACTTTGACAATCTGGGAGAAACATGTCACGTGTGGATGTCGCAGATTATTCTCACAGCCTGGCATCTTTCAGCATGCCCAGCTGCATATGCTATGGCTAATACCCTTTGTTACATGTGCTATTTTCCTCCTCAGTTGAAGGCTTTGGTCAATAATAGTCTTTTCTGTGAGGGGTATGTAGGATAAACAAAATAACATCTTTCACGGTGGGATAAACTGAAGCACTGAACAATTATGATACTTACCTCAGAATAGTCAAAACTAAAAGCCAGGTACTTAACTTCCACACTAATCTATACATTGATACTGTTTCATTGTTATCAGTGCTATTATTTTAAGATCAATGCAACAAGCACATGACAAATGCCATAGATTGTGGAGGTATTGAATTTATTTTTTGTGAAAGTGGTACCATTTTAAATTTATTTACTGCAATTGAATGCATTAGATTAATCACTTAGATGTTTATGAATCTCATAGTTCCCTTTAGTCTCCAAATTTTGCATACCAAAGATGTTCCGGGATTTATAGGTGAAAGAAAGTAGCAGATTTATCAAGGATGTACCTAGAGATAAGAGATACAAAATAGTGACCCCAGGAAGCCAAGATTGTTTTCTAACCTTTGCTTGGAGTTGTTGATGGTCTTAGGGCTCCATTGTTTGTTCTTGGCACAGTCTCAGTTGTGTTATAGTACAGCCTGAAGGTTCCTATTTCCTTTCTCTTTCTCTGAGTCACTGCCTTGTCATTAGCAGGAAAGTATTTGCCCTGGGGCCTAGGCAAACAGGGATGAGGAGTATGAACCTTTCCCTTGTGTTAAGCAGAGGAGAATAAATTTAATCATTCCTAAATCATGCTGGGCTATAGTGTATTCATTTGCTGACCATAAGTTGAATGTTACTTCAGAAACAGTATCCCTCTTTTTGTTCTGTTTCTGTCAATAAATTCCCTAATTATTTGAATTAACAATTTCTTACACTTAATGCAATGGAATACACTTTTTAAAAGCATATTTACATATATTGTTTTACTGAATCCCACATAACATCTCTGTTCACATAGCTGTGCATATACCTTAGGATATTCTTGAAAAATCCTCTGTTGTTGTGATGATGCATTAACACCTCTCATTCAGGGCCTTTGATGTGAAATGATCTAGGAAACAGGCTTATACTCTTGAATAAATCACCAAGATCTACCTCTGTCATATAGAATAACCAGCAATTTCTAGATAAAACTCATGGAAGAAGACACCACTAAAGAGTAAAAAGTAAAAATATCCTTTCTTCCAATTGGGGAAATAATGTTGACATTTAGAGGAAATTCTTCATTGTTCTAGTTTTTTTCAGTCCCAGCAACTATAATCTCTTTCTGGAAGCTGGATGATGTTTTGGAAAGAGAAAGGGCTTTAAAACCGGAGAGATCTGAGTTGAAATCTTGGTTTGATGCTGTGACAACACAGGTAAGTAAACAAGTGGCACTGGCTGAAGGAACAGTGCTGACCAGTGAGAGCCCACTGCTGTTCTCTGGGAGAGAACCTAGAACTCTCTTGATATTAAAAGTTTGGCTCTAATATTTTTATTTTTTAACAGGGTGTAGGTCAAATGAAACGTGTCTGTGGGCGAGACCCAGCCCACAGGGCTTTACTTTGACACTGCTACCCCTTACTTTTGTATAACTCGAAACAAAACATTTAACAATTTGGATCTCAATTTTTTGACATTTCCTTCTGGACCTATAATTAATCCTTTTCAGAGGTACCCTCTTCTGAACCTCCAGAATGGTATTCCTTTCGATCTGTAGTGTACGTTCATCAAGTAACTCAGTCACGGTGGTGTGGATTTCCCAGCTTTCTACCTGTTCTCTGTTTGCTAAATCCCCTTCTGTGATCTTATTAGGTCATTAGATATGAAATGTCCAATTTCTAATCAAAAGTGTCATTTATTGTAGTTCAAACAAGAAGCAGTACAATTAATCAAAGTCTGCGCCTAAACTATTGGCACACTTTTGCCATCTTAATGGTAGCTTGTTTATGCCAGCAGCAAGGAAGCCTGGACAGCAAGTGGCAATGAAATCATGAAAAGCGTTTTCCACAGCCTGTTGAGAATTGAATATTTTTCCTTACAAGAAGTGGTTCAAAGCCTGGAAGAAGTGGTAGTCAGTTGGTGCAAGGTCTGGTGAATATGGTGGATGGCAGAGAGTTTCCAAGTCCAGCTTCTATAGTTTGAGCAGCATTGTTTTTTTGTGGCATGTGGTTGAACATTGTCTTGTAAGAGGATTGGCCTGTCTCTATTGACTGGTCTCAGCTGCTTCATCAAAACCATCCTCACATTTCATCTAGCTGGTTGCAGTAGACATCAGCTGTAATCAATTGACCAGGTTTCATGAAGCCATGGATAATACCAGTGCTGGACCACCAAACAGACACCATTAGCTTTTTAGATAAATATTCGATTTTGGACTGTGTTTTGGCACTTCATCTTTATCCAGCCATTGTGCTGAACACTTGGGATTGTTAAAAAGAATCCATTTTTCATCAAATGTCACAATACGGTGTAGAAGTGGTTTGCCTTTATATCGTGACAGCAAAGAAAGGCAAGCTTTGAAACGAGTTCTCTTCTGACGCTTGTTTAATTCATGCGGAACTCATCTATCCAGCTTCTTTACCTTGCTGATTTGTTTCAAATGCTCCAATATTGTTGGAATAATAACATCAAACTTTGCTGCTAATTCACGCCAAGCAGGAGCTCCTATGTGTTTCTTCCTCTGGACCATTATTCTTGGTTTTTCTTAGGTTAATTATGTCTGGTCTTCCTATGTCACTCAATGTTTTTGATTGAGTGCTGAACATTGTTTATAATAAATATAAAAACAATTGAGGCCCAGGCTGATATTATCCTTCTCCAGTAGCATTTATTTCTTGCAGAGGCTGGGATGTCAATGATCTTAAATCCTTGACACCTAGCTTCAGGAACTGAGATGATTGGAAGTTGACTTCAGTTCATGAAAAGGTCTATTTTTTTTTGTTGTTGTTGACACATTTGGTAAAGGGAAGAGAAAGCTAGGGCAGTATTCTAATAAGGTTGAAGCTCTTTATTTATTGTTATTTATTTTTAGGTAAGGGTTTCATGCATCTTACTATTACATTTTTTACAACATTATTTATTATTTTAAGGCATAGATCGTATCTTTTATGATTTTTTGGTCCTTGCAATGGCCTGAGTGTTTGTGCTCCACCCGCCCATTCATATGTTGAAACCCTGATCTCAAAGTGATCAGATTAGGAGGTGGGACCTTTGGGAGGTGATTAGGTCATGAAGGTGGGGCCCCCGGGAATGGGATTAGTGCCCTTATAAGAGGTGGCCAGAAAGCTAGCTAGCTCTCTTTCCAACATGTGAGAGTACAGTGGTTTTGCTTTATCTGTGGTTTTGCTTTCTATAGTTTCAGTTACCCATGGCCAACCGTGGTTTGAAAATATTAAGTGGAAAATTCCTGAAATAAACAAATTCCTATGTTCTAAATGGTGCACACTCTGAGTAGCGGGATGAAGTCTTGCATGGTCCTGCTCCGTCCAGGATGTGAACATCCCTTTGTGCAGCACCTCTGCACCGCGGCTCTACCCGCCCGCCAGTCACTTGGGAGCCCTCTCTGTTATTAGAGTAACTGTTGTCCTATCACAGTGTTTGGGTTCGAGGAACCCTTATTTTACTTAATAATGACCCAAGTGCAAGAGCAGGGATGCTGGTAATTCAGATATGCCGAAGAGAAGCTGTCAAGTGCTTCCTTTAAGTGAAAAGGTGAAAGTTCTTGACTTAAGGAAAGAAACAAAGTCATATGCTGAGGCTGCCGAGTTCTATGGTAAGCATGAATCTTCTATCGATGGAATTGTGAGCAGTGTATTGTTATAATTGTTCGATTTTATAGTTATGACTATTAATCTTTTCATGTGCCTAATTTATAAACTAAACTTTATCAAAGCTATGTAGGTATAGGAAAAACCATAGTACATGTAGGCTTCGGTACTATCTGCAGTTTCAGGCATCCCTGGGGGTCTTGGAACGTGCCCCCTGAGGATAAGGGGCACTGCTGTGCAGTGAGAAGTCAGAGTCTGCAACCGGGAAGAGAGCCCTCACCAGAACCAATCACACTGCACTCTGAGCTCGGGCTTCCAGCCCCCAGGACTGTGAGGAATAAATGTCTGATATTCATAAGCCACCCAGTCTGTGGTACTTTGTTACGGCATCCCGAACTGAGACAGTCCTAATATTCTCTTCCTCCCTTTGTGCTCTCACTCGCTTTTTTCCTAGTTGTTTTTTCTAGATAGCTCAGAATCAAAGAATAGGAGGTTTATAGAAACAGCTGTTGATGTGAAATCTAAGAATTGTAGCTTTGGTTAATGACTTTGGCCTCTATTCCCAGGGTTCCCAGACTCCTACTTGTTACAATTTGAGACTCAGGTAGCTCCTCTGGAAGGCAAACTCAAAATGAGCCCCACAGGGGTTAGCTGGGCTCCCTAAGTCACTTGCACCTTTAATAATCTAAGACTATTTCGTTACTGGCTCGGGGTTCATCCAGACACGTGGGCTAAAGGTGCATTGTGTGAATTGGATTTCCCATTAGATATTTCCTATCAGGTACTCTAAGTCCTGTTCCGTTCTTCTCTTGTGTTTAAAACTCCAAAAGTTTTCATTGAAATGGAAAAAGTAATGCTGACATGGAAAGCATAGTAAAAATCTAACCTGGGCGTGTAGCTCCTGAGACATAGTTCTGCTTTCTTTGTGCACCTCTTAAATGCTGAACAGCAGGGGAGATGATATGGAAGCCCATGTGCTCCACGGGGGACGGGTGAGCATGAGTGGCTGCCCATTGCCACCTGCTGGACTCTTTCTCCCTGCGAATGAGCTTAGCCCTTGTAAAGCACCACCACCCTCACCCCTGCGGGGGCCCTGTCTCCATGATGACAGCTGGTCCTCTTTTCTCTGCTGTCCTGTCCCATCCTCCTCTGTTTAAGTGATATTTCCAATAAAGGCATACTGAATTATGATTTTTTCTTTACAACATCCGACAAAGATTTCACTCTTCTGACTTTTCCTCACAATATGCTATTGGTGTAGCCCTGAATCTTTGCCTTTCACTTTTGAAAATGGTAATTTATTATTATAAATGATTCCCAAAAGTATAAAATGCCCTCAGGTGTTGAAGTGCACTCTTAGAGGACGAGTCACCAACAGTCCTCATGCCTGTTCAGTCACAGACATATTTTATTTGGTTCACAGAATATTTCAAAATATTATTTGAGTGTTTATGTGTCTAAGTGATCCACATATTCTCCATATCCCTGTTGCCTTCAGCTGACCCTCATCCTAGTGATACACCTCTCTGGCCCCGATGTGTGGGCAACATGTCTTATAAGAAATTAGCCTTGCTTTTGCAATGAGAGATTTGTCTGCTGGGCACGACTAGAACTAACTTAAAACACTCTGAAAGGGAGAATTTGATTCTCTGTGATATTTTCTTAAAAAGAGCCTGGAGGTATATTATTGCAACGTCATTTCTCGCTCTCTCTTTTCTCAGTTTGACGCTGTTCATCTTTGCTCACGTTGATGTAAGAGTCCACTGGGGACTCTAATAGAGCCGCTAATGCCACCTCCTTAGAGAGGCCTTTTCTAATCATGTTCTGCAGAGTAGTTTCCCTTCCTATTCTGTTTCTCAGCTCCCAGTTTCTCTCGTTCTTGCCACTTAGTGGTTATTTTGTTCAATTATTTGCTCACTTGCTTGCCCATCGCTCCTGGACTGCACGCTCCATGCGAGAGTAAACTGCTGCATTCGTAGCATATAGTGCGCCGCTTTGCACGAGGAGACACCCAATACGTTTTGGTTCAGTTAAGGAAAGGAGCTGTGGGAGTTCAAAAACTGTCTGTTTTTCTTGCTTCCCTTTTAGCTGCTTGTGTTTAGTGGATGCTGGGATTTTGCACACAGCATCCTGGCTCTCCTTCTGCCCTTGTCTTCAGCCGTGCAGTAATTTCTCCACAGAGGGTGACGAGAGAGTGAGAAATCTCTTGAAAAGGAATGCTGACATCTTTCCTGTGGAGGGTATGTGTGCACATTTCGTGTGGGCCAAACAGTAAGAAAATTTGTTGGGGGACATGCCTGGAAGTAGAGAGGTAAGGAATGATTTCAGTGGCATTAATTGATGACGTGATAAAAATCCATGTTCTTTCTGTATCTCTGCTCTGTAGCCTTGTGCTGGCTTTACCCTAGGGCAGAATTTCCTTGTGGTTGTAGCAGGTAGTTTTGGGGCTATGTGCTTGTCTTTGACATCTGGGGTGTGTCTGTGTGTGTGTGTGAGAGAGAGAGAGGGAGAGAGAGACATCCCAACCACTTAACAGAAAGACCTTTCTTTCCTTTCTTTCCTTTTAATCTGATTGGGCCAAATTGGATTGGTGATATGCCCATCTCTGGACCAGTAATTCCCTCTGGCCTTTATTCAAATGTCATCTCAGTAAGGCTTTTTCTTGGTGCCTATGTCTAAAATCACAACCCCAACTTTGTGGCTTTGTTTCTGTCTAGTTCACTTATTATCATCTGGTTCCTCTGTTTGTTTGATTATTTTTCACAATGTCCTTAAGTGCAGAAATTTTATCTGTTTTGTTTCCTGCTGTATCTCCAGTCCTAGGAACGGATGCTTGACTTTCAAGTCACCTAATAAATATTTATTGATCGAATAGATGCATGAATGTGGCCAGGGGGATTTCATGAAACTACTGGCTTTGACCTTTTTAAAACACAGCTTTATTGAAATATAATTCACATACCATACAACTCACCAATGCGAAGTATGCAACTCATTGGCTTTTAGTATAGTCACAGAATTGTGCTCCCATCACCACAGTCACTTTTAAAATATTTTCATTACCTTGAAAAGATGCTTCCCACTGGTTAGCCATCATCCTTCAACTCCCCCATCCCCCTCAGCCCTAGGCAGCCACCACTCTACTTTCTGCCTGTACAGATTAGTCTGTTCTTGACATTTCATGTAAATGGAATCATGCAATACGTGGTCCTTAGTGAATGGCTTCTTTCACTTAGCATCATGTTTTCAAGGTTCATCCGTGTTGTTGCATTATCAGTTCAGTTCCTTATTTTTTTATTGCTGAATAATATTCCAGTGTATGGATATACCACATTTTATTTATTCTTTCATCAGTTGATGGACTAACCTTGGTTTTTAAAGCAATCACTGTCAAGGGGGATGGGTTTGCCGTGATTGGCTCGTGGTAATCCTGGCCCGTCCTTGCAGTTTCGTGTCAGTTCCTTCAGCTGAGGCATCGACCCACACAAAGGCTGACGCCAAACGCTGCGTCCACAGCGATCTGCACACCGGCGGATCAGCACCCTGTCACAGAAATGTCCTTCTTTCCTCCTCTTACCTTTTTATTGTCATAGTTTCCTTCTTTCCAGTCACAATCATTATTACTGTTTTTTATATTGGAGGGTTAATGGTTTGTAGCATGAAAACCACAGCAAGACAGAAGGCAGGCCAGCAACAGAGTGAATCATATTGGCTCTTTCTTCAGTTTAATTTTTTCTTTAAAATATTTCTTGTTTTTCAGTGGACACTGAGGTGTTACTCCGAAGGATTGCAATAAAAAGAAACCATCATTCACCTGGGATGTTAAATACTTTCCCAAGGCAGTCTCTTCTTAATTTCCTGTGTCCCGTCTGTTGGAAGGCTCTCTGGTGCAAGGCCAACGTGAACTATGCTGTATTTCAAACAAACGCCTTTTTGTTCTGGAGGACTGTGTATTCTTTTCTCTTTTCCAAGTAATTAAGCCAGTCAGGGGAAAATATCAAATGTCATTTTTGTCTATTTTTGTTTGTTCTTCTCTCTGGGAGATGAGAACCTTTTTCTCATCAAGAGTATTTCCGAAGACAACTTTATGTAGTGACATTGTCCACACTTTTTAATTCAGTGGCAGAGGCTTTGGGAAAGCAGCTTGCTACTTGTAGTCCAAGCAAAAATGTGCAAATGGCTTTATTGAAAATCAATATGCTCTTGCGAAGTGCTGTTCATTTCTGAGTTCTTCTCAATTTGTCCTTTTGCACCAACGAGAGTTGCAGGGAGGTTTACAGCTCTGGATCTTTGAGTTTGAGGTTTTATTTTTTTCCCGTGTTTTCTACCATGAGTTTAGGGTTAAAGGATCATTTGGTGTTTTGTTTTGTTTACTCTTTGGAAGAACAGATGTGTGGCTTTTTTTTCTTCTTTTTTTTGATGACAGGAGTTGAACTGCCACTGATGAGTGTAGCTGTCACCCACAATGTAGTCTCATAAGTGAGGTCAAATTTGTGCAGACTCCCTGGGTATTTGTGGCTTCCTTCAAGTCCCCTCAGAAAGCTCAAGACAACTGTCCCTTAATCCCGGAGAGCGCAGAGTTAGGGCACTTGCGCGTTGCACTCCGTTGGTGTGTGAGGGTAGATGTCTTCATTCCGTAGAAAGAACGCCTAGGCTACCAAGATGAAGTTTAGTTCTCACCATTATTGTAAGAACACAGACTGACTTCTAATTGGTCATAGTTTTGGTGAAAGATTAGCTGTGAGATTGGATTTGTCAAAATTTATGTGCTAGTTACCGCTAATGTGGCAGCATCTGAGGAAGATCGGGGTCATTTGTAATGACTTCATTTGATTTGTACAGATGAATTACAGCATTTTTCCTGCGCCGAGAAACTAGATATTTTCACATAAATTTCCATCAACTCTTTAAAAAGTTTAACCTTCATTTTAAGCCTAGAGATAGCATAAATCAGAACAGTGAGGTATGGGCGATGGTAGCTGTGTCACAGCAAGGTCCTAATGAAATAGAGCCTAAGAGGGGGCTGTAGAAGAGAGAAGACTGTGAATTGTGCCCTTGGACCATTTTTCAATTAATCAGTGTCCAAGGATCACTTATTTATCAATAATAATAATTATTGTTAGCAGTGCCCTGCAAATATATAGCATTCAATGCAGTTAGTTGAACTAAATTGAGTTGGATTTACAGAGAGAATGAGACTTCACCCCAAATGATTTTAACTTTTGCTTGAGAACAAAGTATTTTATGTTTCAGTGTTTTGTGTAAGTAGGGAGGCCCGGGCAAGCCCAGGGGTAGTTGAATAGTCCTATTTCTTAGTTTAACTTTTTTAAAAAAATAAAATTGTCACCCTACATACCCTTAAGTGAAAAATATTCACATCTTTGCCTCATTTTTCACATCCTTTACCCAGACTGGTGCCTTAGTTTCTTTTCAGTAACTCCTAACCTTGTCCTGAGGGCTTTAAATAACCCCAACAAGCCTTGCTAAGTCCCTAGAGAGGGGCTATTATTACAAAGTATTGCTAATACTCCATAGTGTAGCTTCAACATTGCCTGCTGTACAATTTGATTACTAGTTAATTAGGATTCTGTTTAATTTGATCAGAACCTCTGGAATTAAATCTTTTTATATTAAAAAAATTACAAAATTTGATTGTTCCAAGAAAAGATTATTAGAGTGCCAATCAGGTAGTTAGAAAAAATTGTCATCAAATAATAAGACTAATCTTATAAACTAATTGGAAAACAGCCAGAAAAGCATAGCAGTCTAAGATTGTTCTCAAAGTACGCCTCCAGAGAACCGAAAGCCTTTGAAAACCTTCTTAATGGTTCCTTGGGCTGACCTCTTGTAGCTCAAATGTTTGTAATAAAACACTGCCTACATATTTATTGTTGGTATGAATTGGAAATTTACTTGTGATATTTAATAAAATAAAACCCAGGCATAATTACCATTGTTTTGGCTCATTCAATTATATTATTTATTCACTTACTTGTGCATGCATGCCTTTATTTATTTTTGGGCAGGCAGCATCAGATGAGAGAGGCTAGGTCAGTCCTGAAAGGCTTTCTGGAATCTACTCTGTTGTGCACAATTGAATCATTCGTTTGCTAGTGTTTGGGCAACCAGATCATCCATTTCTTTTCTTCTTTTATTTGTCACTGTATATAAGATTGTAGGTTAGAATTGATGCCATTCATTTAGAGTACATTGAGAGGAAATGGCATCGGAAGCATCCATTAGTGAGTTTTAAAATTGTTTCTTAGGAAATCTGTCTCACCGCAGTCTGGCTTGAACAGTTGAGCAATGGGGAGAGGACTGCTGGCCCGAGCCAGAGGGTTTGGTTGCCTCAGTCACTCACAACTGGGCAGCTCCACCATGAGATGACATGATCATGAATCTACCTTCTGTTTTCACAAAATATGACTGATTTGGAGACATTTAAATACATATTACATGTTATTAAGTAAGTGAGGAATGCCATATGGAGCATTACAAAAATAATGAGGAAGCCTCTAACTACTGAATAATATACTTGAGCACTTAATCTAATATGCTGTGTTCAGTTTTCTTATGGGATTTCATAGACTTAACCAGTCTTGCTTCTTCTCTACCCTATCATGTTTTTGTTTGTTGGGAACATTCCAGATCTTTTCTAGCTATTTTGAAATATGTAATAAATTATTATTACCTGTAGTCACACTATTGTGCTAGTGAACACTAGATCTTATTCCTTCTAACTAACTGTATTTTTTGTACCCATTAATCAACTCTCCTTTATCTTCCCTCCACCCCCACCCACTACCCTTCCCAGCCTCTGGTAACCAGCATTCTGTTCACTACCTCCATGAGATCAATTTTTTTAGCTCCCATATGAGTGAGCATGTGGGATATTTGTCTTTCTGTGCCTGGCTTATTTTGCTTAACATATGTCCTCCAGTTTCATTCATGTTGCTGCAAATGACAAGATTTCATTCTTTTTTATTGTTGAATAATATTCCATTGTGTATATATATCATATTTTTTCTATCTTTTCATCCACTAATGGGCACTTATACTGATTGCCTATCTTGGCTGATGTGACTGAAGCTGCAATAAACATGTGAATGCAGATATCTCTTTGATATACTGAATTTTTTCTTTTAGATATATATCCGGCAGTAGGACTGTTGGGTCATATGGTATTTCTATTTTTAGTTTTTTGAGGATCCTCTATATTATTTTCCATAGTGTCTATATTAATTTACTTTCCCACCAACAGTGTAGAAACAGTCCTCTTTCTCCATATCCTTGCCAGCATGTGCTATTTTCTGACTTTTTGAGAGTAGCCATTTTATCTGGGGTAAGATGATATCTCATTGTGATTTTGATTTGCATTCCCCTAGTGATTATGATGTTGAGCATTTTTTCGTATACCTGTTGACCATTTGTATGTCTTCTTTTGAGAAATGTCTATTCAGATGTTTTGCCCATTTTAATTAAAAACAGTTTTTTTAGTCAGCTGAATTTAAGATTCCTTTTGCCCATTTTTAAATCAAATTATTTGTTTTTTGCTATTGAGTTGTTAGAGTTCCTTATATATTCTGGTTATTAATCACTTGTTGAATGGATAGTTTGCAAGTATTTTCTCTCATTCTGAGGGTTATCTCTTCACTTTGTTTATTGTTTCCTTTGCTGTACAGAAGCTTTTTAGCTTGATGTAATCCCATTTTCCAATTTTTGCTTTGATTGCATGTGCTTTTGAGCTCTTACCCAAGAAATCTTTGCCCAGATCAATGTCCTGAACTGTTTCCCAATGTTTTCTTCTAATAGTTTAATAGTCTCAGTTCTTATATTTAGGTCTTTAACCCATTTTGATTTGATTTTTATATATGGTGAGAGATAGTGGCCTAGTTTCATTCTTTTGCATATGGATATCCAGGTTTCCCAGAAGACACTGTCTTTTCTCCAATGTATGTTCTTGAAATTTTTGTCAAAAATGAATTGGCTGTACATATGTGGATTTATTTCTCTATTCTGTTCCATTGGTCTGTGTGTCTGTTTTTATGTCAGTAGCATGCTGTTTTGATTTCTACAGTTTTGTAGTATATTTTGAAGTCAGGTAATATGATGTGATGCCTCCAGTTTTGCTCTTTTTGCTCAGGTATTTTTTTTTTTTTTTTTACTATTTAGGGTCTTTTTTGGTTCAATATCAATTTTAGGATTATTTTTTCTATTTCTTTGAAAAATGTTATTGATATTTTGATAGGGATTGTATTTAATCTGTAGATTGCTTTGGATCAGAGAGATATTTTCTATTGCTTCAATTTTCTTTCTCAGTGAAACCTGTCAGATTTTCCCCATGTCTCAAAAACGATGTAGTTTGTTTTATTCCCTTTTTTATTTCTCATCAAAATTTTACCCAAGAAAAAGAAAAAGAAAGTAGATATTTTTCATGGTTGTAGGATGATATTTTGGAACTTCTGTAGATTATTATTATTGTTAAGAAATTGGTATTTTTAATATTGCTACTAGACGGTATAATATTAAGGCTTTGGAGTATATCTGTTCCACTGGTCAGGTCTTGGAAATTACAGAATAAACATCCACTACCTCAGTAGTGGAAGATTAATACAAGGACATATCAATAACTTGAGTATAAAAGAAAGTTATCTCATGTATCAATTTTCCTGGACTCTGTGATGTACATTAAGCTTCTTGATTACTAATAATATATCAATAATAATGATAATCTTAAAGCTAACATTTATTGAATACTTACTATGTGCTATGCACATTATAGGGCTTATACAATTTAATCTTCAAGGTGATTCTGTAAGATATTATCTTCATTTTATGGATGAAATGGTGACTTGAAGAAATTAAGTGATTGTCCAAGGTCATGCAGTTTTTAAGTGGGGATTGGAATCCAAATAGATTGAATCCAGACCTTGAGCTATTTTGCACATCACATGCATATCAATCTTCAAATGGTTAATAAAATCTTCTTTCCATCCCCATCTCCTCTGCCACTCCCAACCCCTCCAAACTAGTTAAGCCCTTTATTAGTTTCTTTATTATCTTCTGGAATTTTTAAAAAAATACACACATGAAAAAATATGAGCATATTCCCTTCTTTTTAAAGACACAAATTATGGCATTAATATACACTAGACTACATGCTTTTCTATATTCTAGAGCCTGAACTCTGACCTGTTTCACTAACGCTATCTTTTATAGATAGTCTTTGAGCTGTTTGTCGCTCTATTTGTATAGAGCAACCACTCTGATTGGATGGTTTAAGCACAATTCAAAAATGGAAGGCCCTATAGAGCAGTGTTTATGGCAGCCTCCTTAAAGTTGGCTGTTTCTCCTAATGCCCAGGCCTCATATGATTACCTTATGATGCATAGACTCATTCCTACAATGGTTAAGATTCTAGCTCCATCCAGATGGGTGAAGAGCAATGAGTTGGAAACCCTCTGCTCAGAAATTACCTGTGAATGAGGTGGACACAGACGTCCTTGATTTCTCTGTATATCCTTCTAGTAAAGATATATACATACACTCACATAATAATAAATGCTATTTTTTGAGCAGTTTAGGTTCACAGCAAAATTGAGTGCAGTGTACAGAGAGTTCCCATATACTCTCTGTCTGCGACATGCACAACTTCCCTCACTATTGACATTATGCACCACAGTAGTACATTTGCCAGAATGTGTTATATTTTTGTTTGCTTTTGTAATATACGAACTCCGAAACAGGACTCCTATTTAGCTGACACTATATTAAGGGGGTCTAGTTTGTTCAGGTACTACGCAGCCCAGGCGCTGTAGCGAGTGAGGGGAGCGTGAGGAGATGCTAAAGGAAAAGACACAGTGTGCATATCTCAGAGATCCAAGTCCTGCTGGGAAATCCAACCACACACACAAAATGACTGAAGAATTCTTTTTCTGAATAATAATACACTAATGAGAAGAAAGCAATACACATAAAAGGCACATTTACTACTTCAGCAATACAGATTTTGAGATCATGTGGGTGTGGAGTGGGTTGAAATGTACCTTCTGTACCATTTCAGATAATAAAAGGTAGTATAGCAGAGCATAAATCACTTCATGGAGGCCATAGTCTGTTTTAGGAAGCGAATAGTTTTCCCGTATTTCCTAAGCCACTTTAGAATCAACTACTTAAAGAGGCAACAATGTGCTAATAGTTATTATAGATTGTTCTTACTCACTTATTAAAACAGGTCCATTGTAAGCTTTACTTAACAATAGCTGGCCTTTATTCAACATGTTTTGAGCTGCTTCTCTGTGACCACAGGAGGCAGCATGATGCCATGAAAAGAGACCGGGCTTTGGTGCTGGAGACAGGCATTTCGTTGTACCTTTGCTGTACACTAGCCTGTGAGCTTGAGCGTATGGCTTTGCCCCTCAAAGGCTCAGTACTTAGTAATGTTGATGTGAGGATGGATGGGACAGCTCACATCAAATGCCTAACATGGGATGGGCATGGTGGCTCACAACTGTCATCCTAGCACTTTGGGCTGCTGAGGTAGAAGGATTGCTTGTGGCTAGGAGTTTGAGACCAGACTGAGCAACACAGCAAGACCCTGTCTTTACAACAAATAAAAAATAAAAAATAAAAAAATTGTCCAGGCGTGGTGGCATGCACCTGTAGTCCTGGCTACTTGGGAGGCTGAGATAGCCTGATCACTTGAGCACAGGCGTTTGAGATTGCAGTGAGCTATGACACCACTGTACTCTAGCCTCAGCAACAGAGCGAGATACTATCTCAAAACAACCAACCAACCAAACAAACAAACATGCCTAAAATGGTGACTGACACATGGTGGTTTCATCATAAATATATGGCCATTTTCTTGAAAAGGATGGAGAAACGAGACTCTGTTTAGAGGGCAAGACTGCCAAATTGGAACCAATAGGAAACATAACAAAATGTTTTAAAAAATATACATTTTATAATTGTGGCTAATTTGCTCTCCAGCTATTCTAAATGGTTGAGATTTTTGCTGAGGATTTGAGTTCTATGAAGTTGTGATTATGATTCTAGAGTGGATGGCCATGTTGACACCTTGGACATTTAGGTAGGAGGGTCTTAAGTACATGCCACATATTGAAGTCCTCAGAAGCATATTCCCCATCCTGAGCTATTTGTCAACGTCTTAGATTTCTTGGACCTGCCACGTAGCAGTGCCAGTTGGGATGTAACCTCTGGGTCACCTGGTTTTTGGTATGGTGTGGATTTCTTTCAGCAGGCAGACAGTGGGGTCAGTTTCTTGACTGTCACCTCCAGTGAAGGACACTTGTCCAGAAGATAGCTGCCAAATTACTAGACAGGCTTATCTACACTCTGGAACATTTTATTCACATACAGCTTCCAATGTGGCCTATCTTCTAAAAAGGTTTCTGCCATTAGTTTTGGAGACAAAATTTCATGCTGCCCCATAGTCCCATTTTTTGACGGGTGGCCTTAAGAGGTTATTATTTTGTTGGCTAAAGGGCACTAAAATTTTATGACATGCCATATGGAACTACAGAAATAAGGAGATGACCTCCTTTGCATGGTATCATTAGTCCTGAATATCACCTGTCTCCTGCCTTCAGCCATTTGCCTGGCCCCTAGATGAGGCCTGTACCAGTGATCTGAATTAATATTGTTTGGCTTCTAAAAGCTGTAATTTTCCTGAGGTAGCAGTTGTGGTAGAGCACTTTTTCCCTCTTTCCAATTTCCTGGATACATCTACACATGGAATTGAAATGGCCTCTTTCTACCTGCTGTGCGCGTGGGACCTCTACACCTGTTCAGTCATGAAGCCACTAATGAGGCCTCTCCTGTCCTATTCAGGATTTTGACGGAATATGAAATCTCATTACCCAGAGTCAATGAATGACATCTGTTCCCCATCCCCCTCCTAAAGCCATCATTCCAGTTGCTCGGTGCTGTGAAAAAGATGTGCCACTCAGGGAGGAAATTAGAGTCCAGAAAAGAAGGTGGCCCTCCCCCACCCAGGCAGACGGCAGGCGTCGGCTTTTCAGTATTCCGGTCCTCATTTAGACCTTTGCACTCAAAGAATTAGCACAAAGAAAACCTCATTATTTCAGACTTAAAAAAAAGAATTCTGATTATTTGCCTCTGAAACAAGTCAAAACCTTGGAAATGTGGGGTTTTATTGATAAGGAAGATAGGAAGATCTTAACCTGAAAACATTCAGCTAACAAAAACTCCTGCTAACCTGATTTGAAGTGGGTATGAATACAAAGGTTATTTATATAATTTGGCCTATCTCCAACTTTCTTTTGGAAAGAACAGGTATAAATAAATACACCTGTATATAATAAATAAATATATATCATAAAATGTTTGGGGAATAGTCATGCATAGTAATATATATGTAATACAAAGTCATTATAAAACACCACAGGATTATACAACTTATCTAAATTATTTAATCATTTTTATTCATTCATTGATGAAAGTGTTCACTAAATAAGCATTTATTGAGCATCTAATATGTGCCAGGCACTGTCATTGCTGCTGTGCATACAAGGATAAATAAATTCAATGTCTAGAAGAGGAAACATGATAATGTCAATAATGACAGGCCATGTGGTAAGTCCTACAGCACATGGGTTGGAGAGGGTGAGATTGTCCCTCCAGGGGACATGAAGGCCTTGGATGGGAGAAAACACTTGCTAGGATTTTAGGGTGGCCAGGAAGAAACAGGCAGGGGAGCACTCAAGTCAGAGGGAGAAGCCTGCAGAAAGGCAGGCAGGAAATAGCATCTCAGGTTTGGAGACTTAAAAGTACTTAGACTGACTGGAGAAGAGCGAGAATGTGTACAGGTTCTTCAGGGTCAGATCATGCAGGGCCTTTTATGCCAACTTAAAAAGTTTGGACCTTTTGCTGCAAGAGGGACTTTATTCTTCCTTGTCAAGAGTAGACTCTCGATAAAAGTTTATTAAGCAAAACTGAGTTACACGAAGATTTTTTTTAATTTTAATTTTTTTTTTTTTGTAAACAAGTTTTGTGCACATGCTAACAACTGAACTGTAAGAGATTATGTGGTCATGAAAACAAGTCCCCAGTTTTGTTCCTTCTCACCCAGAGGCGCCCTCACTCCCCAGAGGCAGGCCCTTCCGCTGCTGCTCCTCCTGCCACCCTCTGTCCTCCTACTCTAGTCTGGACTCATCGCTGCCTGGGTCTGCTGCTCAGCTGTCAGCCTGGCATCCCTCCTTACTGCTCTCCCACTTATACCACTGTCTCCTGGTTTTTATGTTGTCCTCCTTCTTTGTTTATACTTTGTTTTGCTGGAGCAGATCCTAAGAAAATTCTCTTTTATCTTTCTTTTATAAAACTCCCTTTAAATCTTTATTCTCTATTCCCATTCCATTCTTACCTCTCACTCAAGCTACCATTTTCATGTGTTCTTACAAAATGTATCTTCATTTGTTTGCATACCTTTTTCATTTTAGTAAATGGCATGTATTGCTGTGTGGGCCATTTACGTGCTTCCTCTCAGATCCAGTCCCTGCATTTCTCTCGCTCTGTTCTATTTTACACATACAGAGATGACCCCTGCAGACTGCATTTCCCAGCCCTGCCTGCCTTCTGGTTAGGTTTGGCCAATGGGGGACACTGAGACTGAGGAAAGGAGGAAGGGAGAGGTCAGGTATTCCCTCTACTCCAGCTGTGCTTCAGGTAGTGACTTTGACAGTGGCTACATCTCCATTGTGCTTGCAGCACCAGCCAGGAGGCCCTGATTCTAGGCTCCAGGAATCTCCCTTTAGCACCTTTCCTCTTTATTCCTCTAGCACATGTGTTTCCAAGCATATTGCCCCCAAGGAGGCTAAAATGGTTCTTGGGGGAGGATAATCCTGCTTTTTATGTAGAAAGCATAGATATATTAATACATACAGTGCATGATCGATATGCAGTGTATCACGGTGGGAGATGATTAGGAAAACTGTATCTAGAAAGTCTTAGAGGAACAACAATGAAAAAAAGGTAAAGGAACACCACAGCAGCAGTGGGCTTCTGTATTGCTTTATAGTTCTTTGTTTACTTTCAGTTGTTCTAAAATCCTTAATTGATTTTCTATATTAAATTTCCTCTATTTAACTACCTAGCATAAGTTTTATTTTCTTAGAAGGATCCTTACCGAAACAGAAATGTTGGTTTTTATGTTTCCCCCTCTCTAAGCATTGTATTTGTTGGATCAATCCCTGTTGCTAAGTTTACATCTTATCCATTGCTTCTATTTAATAGCTGCACTACAGTGTAGGGGTGGAAGGGAAGCTTCCTCTCTGCCCATTCTGAAGGATCCCTGAAATGACTGACAATAGACAGATTAATAGGAGAAAAAGGCATACAAATTTGTTTAATGCATATAAGCATGGGGGAGCCACAGGAGAACGATTACCCAGTGAGGTCCATATGCTCATATACCCTTCTTCAGAAGGGAAGGAGAGATAGAGGGTGTAGAAGTAAGTGATTTTTAGGGGAAATGAATGAGCCCAAAGAACAATAGCCTGGGACAAAGTTCTTTGAAGCTCTGGGGCTGGTGGCCAGAAGGTGAGGGGTGGAACTTCATTGTGAACAAAAGTTGTCTCATTATGCAGATAAAGTCTCCCAGGTAATCTTTTAGAGTGGTCATCAGAAGAATGGATGAAAAATCTGTTTGTGTGTGGTGACAACTCCCAGTCTCTTCTCTTCTCCTGTGGTTAATTTTTCCTGGTTATTTGATGAGATTCACAGAGAGGGATTCTTTTTTTTTTATTTTTTAAAAAATATGTTTATTTTTAAGAATTGTGACAAAATATACACACGATAAAATTTATCATATTAACCATTTTTAAGTGGGTGCTTCAATGGCATTACGTACATTAACACTGTTGTGCAACCATTACCATCATCCATCTGGGAGGGATGATGGAGACACTTGCATTTCTTTTGGAAAGAAGCTTCCCTAATCAGATAAGGAAATTCCAGAAAGAGTCCCTCCCAATGTTTCAAGAAAGAAAGAGGACTAAATGCCTGGATGGTGGTGGATCACACATGTAATTCCAGCTACCTGGGAGTTGAGGCAGGAGGATCCCTTGAGGCCAGGAGTTTGAAACCAGCCTGGGCAACATAGCAAGACCGTTTCTCTAAAAATAATGAAATAAAAAAAAAAAAGAAGATTAGAGAGATGCAGGCAGGGGAAGGTCAGAGAGAGACTTTGGTTTTGAGGATTATTTCTGAGGCCTTTGAATTTTCCTCAACTCAAAGCACTCAGCATGGCAAAGTGTCATATTTTGGGGCATTGTTTCCTGAACCCCATCAACAATATTTTATGGTGCACCCCTGCCACATTTAACATAACCCTTTTCTCAGTTATGACAACCCAGACTGCTTCTAGTTCCCCATTCTACACAAAAGCTACAATGAAGTATCCTTATGTATGTACCCCAAGGACCCATGTGAGGATTACTTTGGGATATAGATGCAAGAGTAGAATTGCTGGGTCAGGTATATAACCATTTTGATTACCAGATTGTTTTAGTATCTGCATCAATCAACTTTATAATTTTTTGCCAGTCTAATAAACATAAAGCAATAACTCCTTGATGTCTTATTTGGAATTTCTCTGTGTACTAATTATTTTAAAAATACTTCTTTATATATTTGTTGGTCTTTTGAGTGTCCTCTTTTGCAAATTGCCTATTCTTATCCTCTTCCCATTTTCTACTGAGGGTGTTCTTTTCCAGAAGTTCCTTAAACACTGTAAGTATTCTAAGTAGTAACTGGTTTAAACATAGTTATATATATTATCTCAATCTTTCACATGTCTGTTGATTTTGTCAGTGGCTTCAAATGGTAACAAGTTGAGCCTGGGCCTAAGTTGAACCCTTAATTTTTATGTAATCAAATTACAAATTTTTTTATTCTAGAGTTTATATTTTGGCAAGTTTTAAGTAAAACTCCCAAATTTCTTACTAGTCTCAGGCTAGGAAGATATTCTCCCACATTTTTACCTTGTAAGTTTTTAGCTTTCCTTTTAATTTTTAAGCATTTAATTCATCTGGAGCATACCTGTTTGGGGTTTTAGGTAGGGTTCAAAAATTCTTTATTCTTTATAATGAGGCAGTTTTTCCCAACAGCAGCTACTGAACCAATAGATGTCTGAATGCTTTCTTTTCAGTTTAGTTCGTCTATTAGTTTTCTCTTTACAAAACTAATACAATTTTGATTACTATAGTTTTATAGTATCCTTTAATAGCTGATAGGAAAAGTTCCTCCAACCCTTATCTCTTTTTATTAAGGCTGATTTTGTTGTTTGTGGATGTTTATTATTTCTTGTAAATGTTATAGTATGTTTATCTCATAAAAATTGAAACTGGCATTTTGATAGGAATTATATTGAACAAAGATAAGCCTTTTGAGTTTTTACATTCCTAAAATATTAATATCTTTACTTTGCCTTCACATTTAATTGATAATTTGGCTGAGTACAGAACTCTATGTTCAAAATTATTTTCTCTGAGAACTCTGAAAGCACTGGTCCACCGGCTTCCAGTATCTGGTGTGCTGATGAGAAGCCATCTTTTGCCGGTAACATGTTTTCTTTCTCTCTGGAAGCTTTTAAAATCTTCTTGTTGTGTTCAGGGTTTTGACATTTCACAATGAAGTGTTTAGGTATAGTTTTTTTTTTTCTTTTAAAGTTATCATCCTAAGGATTTTATTTGTACTTTTAATCTGAAGACATGTATCTTTCTTTAGTTCTGGGAAATTTTCTTGTATTATTTCTTTGATAATTTTCTCCCTTTTGGTTTTTTGGTTTCTCTTTATGGAACCCATTAACTGGTTGTTGTTAATATTTGAATTTCTTTTCTTTTTTTCACATGTTTCATATCTTTGTTTCTTTGATTCAATTCTAGGAAATGTCTTTGACTTTTTTTTCCTAGTCTTTCTGAGTGTTTTATTTCAGGAGTGATTTTAAATTTCTAATTTTCATCAATTAAGCCTTTGTCATAGCACCCGGATTTTGTTTTATGAATGCAACAACTTTACCCTTTCTATCTATATTAAATAGATTTTTTAAAAAATTCTTTTTTTACTTGACTTATTTTGAGGTCAGTGTTTCTATGTCTTCTTCATACTTGTTCTCCCCATGTTTCTGGTCATCAGCAATTATCTTTTCATATCTAAGTAATAGGATTGGATACTGATATGCATTCCCTGTGCTGTTGTAGAGGTAGGACTCTTTCCCCTGAGATATATTCTCTGAATGGGGTTTTAAGGGGAGTTCTGTGTTGGGTGGGTGGGGCAGAACAGAACAGCACATGTTAGCATTTACTTTATGATGAACCAGAGGAAACTAGCTCATAGGCTGTGGGTCTACAATTACCAGAATAAGAAAGCCTTTTCTCGAGTATACCAGAAAACATGCTGTAAGCATTTATTCTTCTCTGTTTAATTTCTTTAAAGAAGATCTGTTGGCTTTTGATGTGGGAGTAAATGTTCTCTGTCTACATTCTACTTCAGACAAGCAGATGATAACTTGCATTTTGATGGATAAGATTCGTCTTGTATATGGTTTTAGAAGCTCCCCAATCGAGACTGTGTGTTTGTCCTACCTTCATAGGAAACAGACGGAACCCTCAATATGAAATAATTAGAGGAGGTTTATTTACAAAAGGACTGTTTGCAACGACATGTGCAGACTCATAGCTCAATGTTGTTACCATGCTGAGATCCAAAGGGACCAATGGTGGGGGGAGTTATGTGTAGAGTCATCCTCCTTGAATGAAGCAATAACTTTGTGTGCATGGATCTCATCTCTCAGTGACCTTGTAGGGAGGGAGCCACCATTGTCCTTCCCTCAGGCTCCTACAAGTGCTCCACCTTAGCTCAATCCAAGTGAAAGGCAGAGGGCATGGGAACCAGTTGATGGGATCCATACAGATGACCTCCCGGGACAGAGACCAGAGTGAAGGGCAGAGAGGGGATCTGGTGGACAAATAGAAAATATCCAACATAATAGGTCTGCATTGTTTAAGGCTTACCTGTAGCTACCAGATACTTTGAGAAGGCTTGAGAACTGAATTGAGAGGCCTGTCTACATTCATTCAGTCTGCTCTAACAAAATATCATAGACTAGGCAGCTTACAACAACAGAAATTTATTTCTGGAAACTGGGAAGTTCAAGATCAAGGTTCCAGCAGATTCTATGTCTGGTGAGGGCTGATTTCTTGATGGATAGGTGGCATCATCTTATTGTGTCCTCACATGTGGAAGGGGCAAATGAGCTCTCTTGGACTTTTATAAGAATACTAATCCCATTCACATGGGCTCCAACCTCATAACCTAATCACTTCCCAAAGATTCTACCTCCTAACACCATCACATTAGAGATTAGATTTTAACATATGAATTCCAAGGGGATATAAACATTCAGACCATAGCAGGGTCTTCTAACTTTGGGTGGATGCAATGCCACTCTTAATTAATATGCCATAGAGGTCTTCTGTAGTGATAGTGTTGCAGGGCAAAACTCACTGGACTTCAGGGATCAAGTCCTGGCATATTGGACATAAACAGTTATAAATAACTGTTAAAATAAGTGATGGAAGTAGGGATGGGTTCTTGGCAGACACCAACATAAAAATTCCTTATGACTTTCTCTATTTCAATAACTCATTAGTAAAAGAATTTTAGAAGGCTGTAGTAAGGAGAGACATGGGCATTTGGGCTTTTTAGAGGTAAAGCCAGGCTCTGCTCTGGGTTCTTTTGCTCAGCAAAGAGAACCTCAGTTGATCTCCTTCATCTCACCCCTAACCCTTGTGCAGAACCCATGGATATTGAGCCTATGTGCTCTCTGAGATTGACACCTGTACCTGATGTTTGCCTGTACTACATTTGGAATGTCTTTGGCCCAGTTCACCCTTCTTAGTGCTGATGGCACCTTCTCAGATTAGTGGGAATTGGGACAATTCATGCAACCTAACTCCTTGACCCTGGGAATAGTGTGTTGTAAGGCTGAAGTATGAAATCCTTTTGTACCGCATCTTCCTGCTTCTCTCGTATTCTGAAATGATAAAGTGCAAACAAAAATCTAAACACATACTTTGCCTCCACACTGTCTAAAGGGCTTTGCTTGGTAGAATGCAGTGAACCATTGCAACAACATGGATGGAAAGGGGGAACATTATGTTAAGTGACATAAGCCAAGCACAGAAAGACAAATCTCACATGTTCTCACTTACATGTGGGAGCTAAATACTAAAAACAATTGGTCTCATGGAGACAGGGTTGAATGATGGTTACCAGGGGCTGGGAAAAGTAGCAGGGAGGGGGTGGATAAAGAGGGGATGGTTAATGGGTGCAAAAATATAGTTAGTTATTTAGATAGAATGAATGATATTTGAAAACACAGCAAAGTGACTATAATCAAGTTATAGTATACTTTAAAATAACTAAAAGAGTGAAATTGGAATGTTCCTAACACAAAGAAATGATAAATGCCTGAGGTGATGGATACCCCAATTACCCTGATTTGATTAATTTTCATTGTATGGCTGTATCAAAACATCACATGTACCCTATAAAGATATACAACTATTAAGTACCCATAATAATTAAAAATAAAAAATTCCCTCCCCCCAAAAAAGGGAATACAATGCATCAGTGCCACCTTTCCCCCCTTCAATGTCTTTGAAGAAATGTTATTTTCTTGAAGTCGTAGTTTACAAATAGATATAGAAAGAGAGACATTGCTCTGGCCACTCGGCATCCTTTGACAGCATCTGACTTAGAGAGTCAGTGGCTTCATTTTCAGGTTGACACAGACTCTCCATTTCTGGGCATAAGGGTAGTGGACAGTAGGGGAAAACTAAGCAACTACCCAGTGTCTTTCCGCCCACCAGGTATACTCTATTGGTAAGCCTTAGTAAGCAATTTTTTTTCCAGAAAATTGTCCATTTTGTGAAATTGAAAAAACAGTCTATTATGATTCTTCAAATTTTCTTTGAATTTTGAATTATTTCACCCTTCTGATTTCTTATTTTGTGTTTTGCTTTTCCTCCATTTTCCTTATCAGAGTCAATAATGAGTTGTTTCCTTTTTGACGTTTTAACCAGTTTCTAAATTTACTATTTAGGACAATTTTTTCCTTATTTCTAAGTCGTTCATTTCTCCTTATCCTTATTAGTTCCATCTTTTTGCCTTTGTTAGGCTTATACTGGAGTTTTAAACTTGGATGCCTAAATTATTCATTTTCCTTTCTTTTGGTGTTCAGAGAAGTATTTGAGGCTATTATTTTTCCTCTGAGTTTTGTTTTAGCTATTTTCCATAGGGTCTCCTGTACTGTGTTTTCATTATTGTTATTTTCTAGATATTCTTGAATTTCTGTTTGAATTTCCTCTTGTGTATTCAAGGATATTTTATTAGGAGATTGGGAAAGGCTACATTAAGAAATTGTTTTAAATTATAATATTCTAAATGGTTGAAGTTAAGAAGCTTAAATTGGGGTCTGAGTGATGAAAGTCAGTGAAAATGTATGAGAAAGTTAAAAGGATTTCTCTGAATCAGTAGCAAACTGCCTTTACATGTGGACTTAGAGCCAGCTAAGGCTGGAAGGATCTGTTGAGGAAGCTAAAAGTAGAACTAGAGGACAAATTTAGGGAAAACTAAAAGGAAAAATGTTGTTGATGAGAAAGCACCTGAAACACATCATCAAAGAACACTATCCCCATCCTCTCAAGCCTTACTAGGTTCTCGATGTCTAAACCACACAGTGTCTCCCTTGACTGGATCTTGTGCTGGGTTATACTAATAACTAGACTGGAAGTTCCTCTAGGGCAGGGTCTGTCCATTGCAGTCATTCCCGGGTATTCAGCTTACCTAACTGCTCTTGCTGATAGTGGTTGGTAAGATCAAAATTTCACTGACACTAAGTAATTAAAATGCCATTAAGTGTATTTTAAAAGTAAGTAAAACTTTTAGAAGGCATCTGCTGCCAACACAAATGAGATGATTTGGCATAACAATCTACTCTAGATCAATCACTGGTTTTAACTGTTTGGACAATATTGCTGCCAGGTTAAATTTGCTGACATAGATTTTTCTCAAGTTTTATAATATTCAGAAAGTGACTCTTTAAAAAGTTTCAAAGTGTCTCTTACTTTGAAACCACATGTCTTTGCACTTGTATTCGCCTTTGTTTGGTTTTCTCAGGTCTCAGCAAAACGCTTGTGTAACTGTCTGACCTTTTCACAAATTATGGCAGTGCTTAACAGTCCACTTTTCTGGGCCAGATCTCTCTGTGTAGAGATTTGTATCACATCGGAGCCATCCCTGGATCTGCTCACTTGGGCCACAAAAGTAGGGACAGTCATTGCTCTGGCTGTTTGTACAGATGCTGGTGTACCATGGGCATATAGGAAGATAATCGACTGAAAATTCATTTATACAAAGACAAAACGATGATATTTTAAATCTATACTTGGTAAAACTACTATATTTCATGATGATTACATCTCCCTTCAATAGATTACAACAAGAACGACAACAAAGAGCAGCTGTCAGCTGTCATTTACTGAGCGCTTATTTCTTAGCACTTTCCATGGCTAACTCACTAAATCTTCATGAACAGTGTTACTATGAGTTTTCCCATTTTACAGGTAACTAGTACACAGAGAGGTTAAACGTCCCAGGTCCCTGAGCTAGTCAGGGACAAATCTGGAATTCAAACCCCAAGCAGTCTAGCATTAAAACCCTCTCACGTTAGTTACCATTATATGCTGCTGCTTTTAATATAAAATGATGGGATTTTAGCACACTGACTGCCACACTAGAAAAAAAAATATTCCTTGGGGCTATGGGGTTTTATTACAAAAATAGAATAAAAACTTCAAAAACAAAACAATCCTTTCTAATTCAATGAAAAATTAAATTTATTGACTTCTACTCATTTAATCCACATTTTTGGAATTCATTTGTTAATATTAATTGTAGCAATAAGAACATCAACAAGTAAGATTTTCATGAATCAACTGCAGGGTTTTTCCCAGGTTTTGCTTCATGAGTCCCCAAGCTCAAAACTAGTGTTAGTTAAATACTGCTCATGTGGCAGTTAATGTGTTAAATAAATATCTAGTCAGTGGCTTAGACATTTTCAACAATAACAACTATTAGTGAAATCAGAGAACTTCAAAAATGGAAGAAACATTAGGGATCAACAATTTAGACAAATCTCTTCAGTTTTCAGTTAAGAAATTAGAAGCCCAGAGAGATGGGAGAGCAGAAGCCTAGAGGTCAAAATGGACAGAGGCAAGGGTTGAATTCAGGTCTTCTGCCTCCTCGGGCATTGTCTTTTTAACCATGTTATATCTTCTCTTCTCGGTTTTCATCATGCACCATCTTGTATAAAAGTGGGAAATTACGTATTTCCATTTTTAGTCCATAATTGTGCAAAAAAGGATCCTAGATGTAATATTTGTTGAGCATCTGCTGGCACTGGTTCCATGATAATTCCAGGATGTGGGTGCTACTGTTATCTTTATACAACTGAGGAAGCCTAGGCTCAGAGAGGTTAAAAACCTGCCCCAGTCTTAGAGCTAGCAAGTGTTGGAACCCCATATTGAATTCTTACTCATCTGGCTTTGAGGCCAACCAACAATCTTTGTACTCCCTAGGCTGCCCCTGGTTAAGGCCTTCAAAAGATGCAGAGACTTTATCAACCATGTATTCTTAGCTCTGGCTATTTTTCCATTTTTTCTACTTGCATAGATCTTTGATTCTGGAGACATGCTTTCCTCCAATATTGCAAATATGCCTGCTGTATCTATCAATGATGTGGTTTTTTAAAAAAGAGGTTATATAGATCTCTCTACTTTTTGGTGAAAGAAACTTCCTGGTATAGTGCCTCCTGGAAACAAAACAAAACAAAACAAAACAAAACAAAAATCTCCTCTACTGAGAAGCCCTTTCATCTGTAATTGCTTCCTAGGTAAGACTGTCAGAGATCCTTCCTAGCTACAGTAGCTGGGTTGTAAATCATCTGCACTTTGTCTCGCTGGGATTTTGTGGTATAATTGTTCCAAGTCACTTACATGGGGCTACATTCACAGACACAAAGAGGAGCTGGACTGATGTTTGCCTGTCTTGTACTAGCTTGCACCCCTGGATTATCTAGTATCCTAGGAAAAAGGTTTGTATCCAAGATAATCCTTCCTCTGGACTTGTTTTCTTTCTGTATTTTGACCTCCCCAGAAGCAAAAGAGCCATCTTGTATCTCAGCAAAAGCAGAGAAAGGAAAGTATCTTTGAACTGCTGGATAGGACAGCTTCTCTCACACAGCGTTGTTGCTGTGCTCCATAAGAAAACCTTCCGCGGCAGTGGATGTTTGCTGGTGCATCATAGACTTCAAACTCATGGGTTCTCATCTCTGATGCTCTGAAAATAAATCCAACGTATTAGATGGTTCACTCAAAATGAGGTAGAGGGGCTGTGAAATGTCCGTATACATTTGATAAGAAATTTTGTCCTTTTTGTTGTTATTTCCCTAGTTGTTATTAAAATTCCTGGTTGGGGATACTAGTGTTTGCTTTTAAACTTTAACGATACTGTCTCTTTGGATCTTTGTGAAATCTATTCCAGAAATCGTATACAAAGAAGCACAAGGACGTTTGTTTTCACTGCAGTGGTTGTGGTGACCACGGTGGGGTTGCAAGGGGAGTGGTTAATTGATGAGGCAAAGGGTAAAAGTTTAGATATAGCCCATTTATTTCCTTGTTTTCTTCATTTGCTTGAATCCATAAGGCCAGTGGGAATTGATCAGGCAACAAGAGGCGGCCACAGTCTCTTTCCTGGCCTTCCTTGTGAAGGCAGTCACAGAGTCGGGCAGGTAGCACAGCCCATTACGTTGTCCTGGGTTCTGCCCCGTCCCAATGGTCTCACCAGTGTAAGGCCATCTCCACCTGAAGGATCCAAGTGGCTCTTTACAATGTACCATTGCAGCAGAATTGCCTCCCTACCTGGGTGGCAATTCAAATTAACATAACAGTACCCTCATGGGCCATGCCACTTTCAACTTGCCAAACATTTGTAAAGTACATTTCTCAACAGCAGTGTCATACCCAGCCAATCAAATAATCCATTTACCCACCGGCTTCTGGCTGAAGGAAAGGTCATATGTCTATCTTGTAAAACAAAAGAGAATTGTCACAAAACTGCGGCCTGTTGTAGCATGTTGTAATGCCTTTGGCTGCCTGAATGGCCACACTCGACTAATCTCGTGGTAGAGGTGAGGGCTACAGAGCCAATTCTAATATAAAACAATAGACAAAAACCAAACCAACAAACCAACTTTCCACTGATTACGGGCATTACTTCAATGACTGATTGTTATCCACATTCAGGAAGCCCCTGTGAGTTGTTCAAACATGACATGGCAATAATCAAGAATGCCACGTGAAGGAATATTGGAAAAGTAATTAGATTTTCCTCAGTTCATCATCTAATTAGAGGGCAGGTTAAAGTCCAAAGTAATGAAATTAAAATCTAACTACCGTTAAGTCTGTGATGTGTGTTGCTGGTGCCAGAGTGCTTGGCACAGTGGGGGCCGTGTGAGGACACAGGGGCCCCGAAGGCTGAGGCGTACAAGGCTTTCGGTAGAATTTGACAAAGTTTGATTTGAAACAGGGAGGATGAGAACAAATTGGCACGATGTCAGAACATAAGTATGATTCTTCGTAGAAAAAATAATAATACTAAAATACAGAAGTCTCAGTTTGCTCAGCTTCCAGGATTTTCAAATTATGTCGATAGGCTTAAGGTATGTTTGCTTTTCCTTTGTTAATATATATTTGTGGGAGATAGGCTCATTCATAGGAAATACGGACTTTTCAGCCATAACAGTGTTTATTGCACCATTGGCGTATCATGAAATGTTGGTGCGTTAGAGACAACTACAGGGTCAGCATGACAACCCACAAAAGTACCAGGACTGAGACCATTACATTCTTAACAGGAGAGGAATAAAAAGCAGAAACACACTCAGGTGAACACACACACACACACACACACACACACACACACACACACATACCACAGAATGGAAAGCAATTGATTATTGGCCTCTTTTTTGCCTAGTTTCAAAGAAAAGGCTTCATTAAACAGCAAAACATCCCAGGCCACCTGCCCACTTCTGCCCTGGCAGAGAAGTTATTTGAGAAGGTAAACTTTAAGCTGGGGTTCTCTTGTAGTTGGCCTAGTTATTAATTTTGCATTCTTCTTCTAAGTTAGCCCTTTCAGTGAGAGTGTGTCCTTTTTCTGATCTCCACCATGTGACCCTCTATGCACCTTCTATTCACAGACCTAGATGGCTCCATCCCCAATTTTTATTTTTATTTATTTATTTATTTATTTTCTTTGAGACAGAGTCTCGTTCTGTTGCCTGGACTAGAGTGCCGTGGTGGCAGCCTACCTCACAGCAACCTCAAACTCCTAGGCTCAAGCAATCCTTCTGCCTCAGCCTCCTGAGTAGCTGGGACTACAGGCATGTGCCACCAGGCCCGGCTAATTTTTTCTACATATTTTTAGCTGCCCTGCTAATTTCTTTCTTTCTTTCTTTCATTTTTTTTTTTTTGGTAGAGACGGGGTCTCTCTCTTGCTCAGGCTGGTCTTGAACTCTTGAGCTCAAACAATCCGCCTGCCTGGGGGTCCCAGAGTGCTAGGAATATAGGCGTGAGCCACCATGCCTGGCTTCAGTCCCCAATTTTTAAATCAGAATTACTCATTCTGGACCAACACCCCTGGAAAGCTCCCCTGAGTTCCCACGCCTGGCTCTGTATCCACAGAAGAAATCTCAGTCTGTGTTGAGTAACCCAGGGTGCGCCTGGGCTCCAATCTGGTCATCTGAGAGGCTGTCCCATGGTGTGAGATATAAACACACTGCTTGGTTTTTGGAACACACACAGATACATGTACACGCACATTTTCTCCAAGGCCACTATTAATTCTCAGAGACAGTGCAGTTGAAACTCAGCAAGAAACACCTGGCTGTTCCCACGGTGGTGCTCTCACAATGGGGCCCCTTATTTTTTATGTAGCATAACAGTAGTTTAACTCATCTCCCTCTTTCTTTCCTCCCACCTTCAAATTGTGTTTTTTAGGCTCCAAAGGCCTAAACAGGGCTACCCCTGAATCACACACCTGTCTGTGAACACTCCCCTGGTCAGGTGAAGTACAAGGCCCCTGCTGGAGTCTCACAGGGCTCTTAAATTCCTAGGCCCAGGTAGTCCCCCATTCTGGTTTGTGCCTGGAGGGTGGAGGAAGACAAGTGTGTGCACGTGGAGAGTCATTGGGTAAATGTTGAGTAAATGTACATCATTTTATAAAGCATGTGACAGAAAGTGTATCGCATTTTAAACTTTGTCAACCCTCTTCCCATTTAAATCACATTTGGTAAGATCGGTGGCATATCTGATATTTTATTTTTTAAAGTCCCCTTCTTGGTATAGCTGGCTTGCCCCTTCCCACCCTTTAGTTCTATAACATCTGCTTGAATGTCACCTCCTTGGAGAGGTCTCCTCTTGACTACTGTCGTAAAAGTAGTCCTTGCTTGTGCTTTCCAGCATAGCACCCTGTTTATTTCTTTCATCACTCTTGTAGGTATTTGTTTTCTTGTTTATTATTTGTTTTTCCTTCCTAGAATGTAAACACCTGAGGGGAAGGGCAATGTCTGGCTTGCCATTGTTGAATACATAGCATAAAGCACATAGTAGGCATCTGATGAATGTTTGCGAATTTGAGGGGGCAGAAGAGCATGGAGGCAAATGGTGCCTCTGCAGAACCAGGCTAGATGGGGCTGAGTCCCAGCTCTCCTCATTACCAGCTGTGTTCTGTTCCTTCTGGAAGCTCAATGTCTAATGCAGCTTCCAATTCATAGATCCTATTTCTGAGGCACTTCTCTGTGCCTGTTTCTCCACTTATAAAAACAGAGATAATAATAGTGCCTATATCACAGAGCTGTTAAAGGCATTAAATGAAGCATAAAACTATATGAAACGTGACACATATTAAGCACTATGAGTTAGCTGGTATTTTAAAACTATTTTATTTACATTGATCAGAAGTTTATTGAATGCTCTATGTGGCAGGCCCTATACTAGCAATAACCAATGCCCTGAACAACCATGATTTGTGAGTTGTAATCAGTATGCTCCACTAGTTTTCCTGTTACTTTCCCTTTAATTATTTTTTCAGATAAGAATATTCTTCTTTTGCAACAGGATGAGAACTCTGGCAGACTCTATGACTTTTCTAATCTCAGTTCTATAACTAGAATGCTCACTCCTACATAAAACCTAACTTGATTTCAAGTCAAACATTTTCGCTCCTAGCTTCTGGTGGGCCAGCAGATGCCTTGGTAAGAGTAATGGTCAAACTCTTTCTTTCTTTTGGCCCTTCGTTTCCCAGGATCCTAGTCATAACTTCTGACCATTCACGTTTACAGCACAAAGGATCAGGTGGAAAAAGGCAGAAATTAGTATTGTCATAAGATGGTTTTGCATTTTCTGGGCTCAGCAGATATTCAAAGCTACCTCGCTTGCGCCGGCTTCCATGGATTCTTAGGAGGCTCTCTGCTGGGACCCTCCAATCATAAACTGGAGAAGCACACTTTGTTTTTTCCTGGTGGCCAACATCTCCCATTGCCCCTAGTTGTCCAGGGATCCACTATAGACACAACTCTCCCTGTTGGCATTCTTCACTCTTCCAAGCAGTCTTCCTGGGCAACACTTAAAATGACTTCAGGCTGTATCTCTCCCATGGTGGGAAATACTCATGGGGCCTTTGCCCTGCTGATGCTGTGAGCAGTTACTTCCCAAACAGAGTCATCTACTTGACCTTAGCACCACCTGACACTGAGAAGCACAGCTTCTCTTTTCCAGATTCTTCAGACAGGCATCAGGACCAGTCTTCTGGGCCATGCACCAGAAATATAGGGAATGCACACAAGGTCTCCACACTTCAGTGGTCCAGCTGCAGCCCCTCTCACGAGGCTTGAGCTGAGAGGTCAGATAGCCATGCTACTACCCTTGGAGGCAGAGAACAAGAGATCAGCTGCAGAATTTTTCTCAAAGAATAACTTCTCACAAACCTTCTTTTCAGTTTCACTTTCTTAAAGCATTTTTATACTCCTTGAGAGTTTTGGAGCCCTGTAACTGGTTATTGGTACCTCTTTGAAATTTCTGTCTTGTGATCTTGTACTTCACTTTGGAATTTTCCATTGCATCAGAGAAGCTCAGTCAAAACTTCCAATGTGACAATCTATTATACCAGGAATACAAAGTAATTCCTAGTACTGCACTGAGAATACAAAGTAAGTAGTATTCTGTGTCTTTGGAAAGCTCATGGCCTAGGGGCACTTCTGACTCAGGGGCCTGAGTTCTGTCTTCTTCCCATCAGCCTTCATGATCACCCTGGTCCTCTTCCTATCTGACTTTTGATTCATATTTCTTCATTTTATTTTCTCTTTCGTCCTCTTCTCCATGTTACTCTTGTCTTCTCTCCTCTTTCTTCCATCTTTCTTTCTATTATTTATCCTTTTCTTTCTCCCTGCCTCTGTCCCTCTTTTCTTTCCTTTTTTTCCTCTCACACATGCCCAGTTTGTGCCCTTACCTTGCTCAAAGAAGATTCTATTACTTCTTTATCCTTCTTATACCTTCTCTTCTCAATTTCTAAATAAATGGGTTACTTTGTTCTCACAGTAATGCCATTTTCTATCATAATTACCTCCTGAATATTCTGGTATGGCTTTTATCATTTTATCATCACTGTTCTTCTAAAACTGACTACTTTCAGCTCTGTAAATACCCACAGGTAATTATTTGATGTCACAAATACAAAGATCTATACACTTCAGTTAACCAGCTTCTCTTTTTTCTTTTTTCTTTTTTTTAATTTGGTTTTAGGAAGGCGTCTCCTCAATGGCAGGGACATACTTGCTTATGTTTGCTTCCAAATTAAACGTCACGACACAGCATCTGATAAGTGTTAAGTGAATGGATGCAAAGCTCACACTCACATTTGTATTATTTGTGTCATTCATCTATTTATTAATTCTTTCAACAAATTTATTTTGGGTTCTTACTATGTGCCAAATACACTTTTGGGTGGTGGGGACCTAAAATAGCCATAGTCCTTGTTCTCATAGAGTATATATTCTAATGGGGAGAGGGGAGGCAGAAAATAGACAAATACATACAAATGTTAATTTCAGATAGTTATAAATGTTAGGAGGGAATGAAAGTAGGAGGTTGTTACAGAAAGTGACAAGAGGAGGTGGGATTGGTGGGCTATTTTAGGTAAGAGTTCAGAGGAGTTACTCTGAGGTGGTTACATTGGACCCGAGGCCTGTTGTGATCAGAAGGAACCAGCCATGGGAAGATTCAGAAGTAGAATCTTTCAGGTAGAACATAAATTTTGTGCAAACATTTGAAATGAGATAAAGCTCAGTGTGTTCAAGAAACAGAAAGAAAGCTGGTGTGCCTGGATCATAATAAGTGAGAGAGATCAGCCCTACATGTCAGGAGGCCAAATTATACAGGGCTTCGAAGGCAGCACAAGGAGTGACAGGGAACCACTGGAAAGTTTTAAACAAGGGAAGAGCACGATCTGATTAATACTTTAAAAGATTTCCTTGGCAGTCAAAAAGAGCAATTAGGAGGCTATTGCATAAGGTCAGGTGCGAGATGAAGGTGTCATGGGCTTGGGTGGAGGGAGTGGGGATGGAGATAATTGGATTTGAGATATTCTTTAGAGTTAGAGTTGGACTTGATAATTCAATATAGGGGGTGGTGAGAGAAGAAGGTTAAGAGTGAATCTAGGTTTTGGCTTAGAAACTGGGTACACAATAATGCCATTGCTGAAATCGGGAGGACAGGATTGAGGATGGAAAAATCAAGAGCTGTGTTTGGATGTGTTTAAATTTGAGATTTCTATTAGACCTCCATGTAAAAATGTCAACTAGGCAGTTGGATAACCAACTGGAGTTTAAGGGTAAGATTTGTTCTGGAAGTCATCCTTGGAAGTCATCAGTCTACAAATGGTATTTGAAGCCAGGGAATGGGAGGAGATTACAAGGGGGTGAGAGAAAATAGAAAGGAGGAGTCTTTAGACCCAGTGTGGGATACGTCAGAGTTTAGAAGGGAAGCAAGGACGATGAGCTGGCAAATGAAATCAAAAAGTAGACACCTGTGTTTAGTAGAAAAACCAGGATGCTTCGGTGTCATAAATGACAAAAGAGGAGCATATTTCAATGAGATAGGTGTTGAGAAGTTGAGTTGGATGAAGTCAGAAAAATGACCATTATATCTGGCATCATGGAATTCACCGGTGACCTTGAAAAGAGCAGTTACTGTGCAATGTGGGAAGAGATGAATGATTAGGTTAGGATGAAGAGAGATTGGGAAGTGAGGAAGTGGGGATGGTGACTATTGATAGTGTTCTAGATGTTTTGCTGTGAAGTGAGTGTAGTAGCTGTACAGAAACATGGAATCAATAGAGGTTGTTTTTGTTATGCGTTATGGAAGATTTGCATGCTTCCTGGTGAGATTTATCTATTTCTTAGAGCCAGAAAAAGATTGGTTGTAGGAGAAAAGTTCTTGAGATGGTACCCAATCCATTTATTTTTCTTCTCTTCCAGATATTTTTTCCTTGTATAAGTAAGTGGTTACATATTTGTATAAAGATAACTATGACATATGCCTCTTCTTTTTGTTCTAGAATTGCCTAAGCCTTTTTTTTTTTTTTTTTTTTTTACCCATCAGAACAAGCTACAAGGCTTTTCAAGGAAATATTTTCCTGCAGTGTTGGAATATCTCTTCATAGCCAGCTCTGGAGCCTTGGAGCTTTGGTCAGGGAGTGGTGGTTTCATGTCTCACTGGAACTAAGCTCAAGTTTGAGGTTGGAAGATTATTTTGGTAGTTGAATGTTGCTGGTTTCTGTCCATAAAACCCCATTAGGCTAGTAGTTACTGAGCCTAGCAACTCTGCTATTCAAAGTGGAGAATGTTGCCTTAATTTAATGAAATATAGGGAAGTACAAAGAATGAAATGGGATAGTGCAATTTTTCACAGCATCCATAGCTTAAAGAATAGAAGTGTCTTAAAAGTTCATTTTTAAAAGAGGAATCTATTTTTAAGTAGAATTAGGATTGATGAGTTTTTCATATATTTGGAATAAGAGAAATGTACTCATGGGCTGTTGAGTAGTACCATGGTTTACCCTGAACAAGCCAAGGTGAACAGGTACTAATCTATTCTCTGCAGAGCTGGGTTTTGTGCAGCAAATTGGAATTACTCAAGTTCCTCTATCCAGTCTGTGCAACATGAAAAGTCAATATGGAAAATCCTTATTGACTTGATGATGTGGCTGTGTGATGAAAGCAGTAATCATGTTTAGACCAGCTATGAAACAAAATGCAATCCTCACGCCGCGCGCTGTCTGTGACAGGATTATATTCCGATTGACTGAAAATGTGGCCAGCGGGAGGATCGTTTGGCAGCAGAAGAGGCCGATTTTTCTGATGATCCAGAAATCAGATTTTGATTCTGATGATTAGATACTTGGCTTATAGTCTTCTCACTGCTAAAGAATGCTGCCAAGGTCAGTCTGTCTTATATACTTTGGAGAATGAATGAATAATGGTTTATTATAACAACAAATAAGTCAACTAAAGCCTCACGACTCAATGCTGTTATCCTTCACCAAGGAAATTCAGCGCTCCCGTCTGGGTGGGCAGTGTGAGATTTACGGATGCTGGAGAGCTGCTGTTTAGTTTTATTATCTGAGGAAAGACTATAGACATTTATTTTGAGGGGAATTTAACTTAGAGAATATGACAAATATTAAAATAACTCATGGAAGAGTCTTTTCAAATCAATTTCTGATATGATTCTTTCAGTCTAAACTGAGAATTTTTTATTGTAAAAGTAATAATATGTATGAGTTGACAATAAAACAGCATAAATAAGCACATAATAAAAGTCCCATGCAAGCTCCCAACCCAGTTCCGCTTCCCAGAGATAACCACGGGTGAGTGTTGCTTGTGTATAGTGCTTACTGTGAGAGAGGCACTGTGCGAAGTGCTTCATAACACAACTTTATTTAGTCCCAATGACAACCCTGTGATGTACATACTGTTATTATTCCCATTTTAAAAGTGCGGAGACTGAGGCACAGAGCAGTTAAGTATCTGATTTAAGGTATGTAGTTCATTATTAGTAGGGGAACTGGTTTCAAACTGAGGAAATCTGTTTTCAGATGTCATACTTTTAATCTAGAAGTAGATATCCTGCTCTGAAATTAACTGCCTTGACCATTTAATATTTTTTAATCATCCTTCCATAGGAGTACATGTAGATTTACCTTATTCTTTCGTGTGGTTGCATAATAATTTATGGTATGGATGTGAGATAATGCATTTACTTAAATCTCTATTGGAGATTGCCTTTAGATTTTTGCCATTACAAATATCCTTTTACAGATACCTTTACACACATAATCAAATACTTTTGTAGGATAAATCCCAATACATAACAAGGGATGCATTGGTCAAAGGCCATAGCATTTCTCACTTAAATTAATATTGTCAGATTGGCCCCCCAAAATTTGTACCAATTTGTAATCTTACCCACAGTTCATGGGATTCAAGATGAAGTATTGTATTCAGAAACTATTCAAGTCATTGCTAATCTGTAAAAATAATATTCATTTTTGTTTTAATTTGCATTTATTAATTATGAGTAATATTGAATATCTTTTCATATATTTACAGGCCATTTATATTTCTTTTAGTATAAGTTGCTGTCTTATACTCTTTCCCCATTTTTCTGTCGGGTTATTCTCTTTTTTGTATTGATATTAATCTGTTTCATGTATTGCAAATTTTTTTCCAATTTTAAAATTTCTATTTTGACTTTTGTTAAAAAAAAAGTTTTAGGTTTTATGTATTCAAATTTAGCAATTTCTTTCTTTATGGCTGCTAAGTTTTATTTCATGTTTAGAGAGGCCTTTCCCATTCTTGGATAATTAAAAACAACTATTCACCTATGTACTATTTTAGTATCGTTGTGCTTTCTTTGAATTTTTGCTCCATCTGCAATGAATTTCTGTCTAAGTAGCAATTTATTTTTGCTAATGACTATTCAACTGGTTCAACACTATTAAATATTTGCTTGATATTTGTTTATCTAATACATTATTTATTATTTTAAAATAATATTTATTATTTATTTTAAATAGCAAAATATTACATTTATTAAGTTCGATTACCCTTGCATCAGTAGCAAACTGCTTAATTACTGCAACTTTATGCTATATCTGGTAAAGCTATAATCCCCTTGGCTCTCCTCTGACTATTCTCACATGTTTATTTTTCCAGAAGAACTTAAGTACCATTTTACCAACCAGAAAAAAGATACTTTTGGAATCACTTAGGAAAAACAGATATCTTTGTAATACTGTCTTCCTATTTAAGGGTAATACATGCTTTCTATTTATTCAAATATTCTTTTAAGTCTTTCAGTAGAGTTGTATGGTTCTTTCATATAGGTCCTGGCTACCTAGTATTACTTGAATCAGAGTTCTCAGTGACAGCCATGCAGAGATGCTTTGTGGCAATAATCTGCTTCACTTCCTTCTGCCTCCTCATGTGTTCTCCACCTGGTCGCCCCTCCTCTGTACCATTTCCCCCCCAAGTCTGGCTCTCTCTTTCTTGGCCATCTCACCTGCTCTTTTCTATGGCTGGCTCTAGCTCGGAAGGAGAACATATCCAATGGTGCAGAGGTGGAATTAGAAGTTGATGATTGTTTTGCTTTGACCATCAGCTTCCTATGAGAGGAGGAAACTCTCCTTTTTTGTGTTTCCTTCCCATACTCCATCAAAGACTATGGAAAAATAAGAACTTGCTTTAACTAGCATTAAGGGAAATTTTTGTGTTTAGAATAAAATAAAATAGCATCTTGCAAAGTATGGTTCAGGAACTTCCTTGCTAAAAAATCACTAGATATGCTTAGAAAAAGTATAGATTCCTGAGACCATCCTTGCACCTAAAGAATCCAAATCTTTAGAGGCAATGCTTAGGAATCTATCTGCATTTTAAATAGATGCACTAAGTCAGTGCTTCTTAAGCTGTCACGTGCATGTGCATCACGCGGGCATGTTGTCACAATGCAGGTGCTGATTCAGTAGGTTTGGGATGAGGCAAGATTGTGTGTTTCTAACCAGCTCTCAGGTGGCAATGATGCAGCTGGTCAGTGACCACCCCTTGAGTGGCTTTAGAAATTGGTTTTTGCTCCCTGAATATAAGAACCACTGTCCTGTACTGAAATAGGATACTGAGGATAGAAAGAAGACTTTCCCTTAGAAAGAGTTTTATAGAAGGAGAACGTGTGCTTCCCTGTGCCGGGTACGTTGATACAGAACACTGACCCATACCCCTGTTTTCATTACTTCCACATGATGGCTTGGTTACCCTAATTCCTGAGCAAGCCCTGTCTGACAGAGGCAAGGGCTATAGTAACAGCCTGCTCCTGGGAGAGTCCCTGGCATCACCCCCAACATGATGGACTTCAATGGTGCCCTTTTGTTGAGGTGTAATCTGAGACTTGATGGTGGAAGTTCTGGGCCCTGTTTCTCTTCCACTTGGACAGACCACACTGCTTCGGTAATTGCAGAGTGGTTGGGGGGACCCTGGCATTGGGATGTGACTGGAATGTTGTATATTCTAATGCTAATGAGCAGAATCACAGAATAAAGACTAAGACTCCCGTCTGTACTATTGACCATGGGGACTAGAATCTGAGTGGCCCATTAAACTCTCTCTGCTTTGGCTTTTTCCATCCTTCAACGCACTTCATCCTCCCACAGGGCTTGCGGCACTGTTTTGCCACTGGCTCCCCACATTTGAGATGGCTGGCCCATGACACAAAATCACCGAGTCATGGCACATAACTTTCCTTCCTTATACATCACACTGGTTCACTTGGGGACCACACCTTCCATTTTTCCATCCATAAACTTTACACTAACACTGCAAAGTGAGCAAGCCAGCCAAGCTCTCTTCAGCACCAAAAAATCGTTAATGGTTATCAGCAGAGCTGCTGAATATGACTGTGTGTTGTGCAATTTAAGGGATGTGATTCACATATATAAACGGCATCCCTAAGGTTCTGCAATGTAAATGGCTCTGATTCTAAGGCACTTGCAAAATCCTGGAGTTGACAGGCTGATCTGGGTTGTAAGGAAATGTTGGTCAGAGGAAAGACAATGGGAAGAGAAGAAATATATTGTGGTACCCAAGTTTCTGTGCAAAACAGAAAACGTATGCTCTCTTACAAATGGCCAAAAAATTGAGGATGAATTATAAGATTTCTGTCACTTCTAGGTGGAAGCGACAGAAACCTAAATCAAACCAATTTAGACAAAAGGGGTTTATTGGCATAGGTAATCCAGGAAAGGATTGAACAATCAAACATGGGGAGGATGATGATACGGCTGAGCCTAGGGACTTCTGTAGTCAGAGATTCAGAGGCTTTTGCCTGAGTATTGGCTTCATTCTCTCTTTGAAGGCTGAGAACATGCCTACTGATAGCTTCCAAGTTGTGCATTTTAAATCTTTCATTCCTAGATGCTAATGTTCTTTCTTTGTTCCAGTATGCAGAATCCCGAGAAAAGGATCTGGTTGGCCTGCCTTGGACTGATTAGCTGTGGACAGAGAGGCAGGGTTGGATAGAAAAATGGTAACTTACCACAGGAATCACGTAGCTAGAGTGGAGTTAGGTTTGGAGAAATTCTTAGGAGATGGAAGGCCTGCTGGGCAGGCCAAATAGTAGATGTCCACTCTGAGCTCATTTGCCCTTCCACATGTACTGTAATCTCGGGGGATTGCTAGGCTGCATGAAATCCCATCCGTATTCAACAAGAATGCAGCTCTCTTCTGGCCTGTGGTTCCACTAATGGCTTTACCCTAATGCTGTTACATGGGGCAGCTGTATCACAGCAATAGTTGCTTATTTATTCACTGCAGTGACAGTTACATTTCATGGAGCAGCTGCCGAAGCCAAAAATGTTCAGCAAGGCCAAAATGTGACAAAAGCTCAATGCAATTTGCTTGCACATTATTAAGTTTTAATTTTTGGTTCAGGAATAAATTTTGTTTTCTGAAGCTATTTTTAACTTGTTTCTACAGTTGAAAAAGAAATGAATTATTCTCACTCCATCAATTAAACTGGTTAGAAAACTCTTGGATTTAAGACCTGAGGTAATGCTGAGTTGAAACATGAACAAAGTAGAGTTTATTTTGGGGTGGAAGTAGGGGGCTGCTTGTGCTAGGGAATGCATTTTTGAGAGAGTTTTGGAGAAATTTAAATGTTAACTTTTCTGTATCACTATTTCTTTACCAGTAAAATGAGAATAAAATTAACATGTTGTTGTGTGGATCAAATGAGTTAATGAGTGCACAGCACTTAAAATGTACAGCATTAAAAGTTGTCTAATGTTATTATATTGCTAATACATTGATTTTTGTTCAATGAGTGATTAGTCAATATCTTTGAGAGTAGCAGATACTTTCTCAAAAAGTGGTGTTTACTATAAGGCTACATTAGATAATGCCATAGGCAAAGAAGCCCAATATTAATAACAGGTGGGCCCCAAAGGGGCAAGAGTCAGGAATGGAGATGACCTCTCTGCCCCCGGGCCATGTGGTTTCTTATCCTTTGTACTCGGGGCTTCTATTCCGTGCTCTTCTTAGCAGGCCTGCTCCTTCTCCGTACTCATGCTTCCTGCTGTCATGGCTCCTATTAGAGCTTACTCATGGCTTTGATTTGGCACCAGCTCCAACCCCAAACCTACATGGATTTTAGTTCTAGAGTCCATCACAAAATGGTGCATTTTCTGTGTCTTAGGTGGATTCTTATTAGAGAATGTCTGGCCCTTGGATCAGATGTTCCACCCTGGAACATCCATTGAGCTATGACTAGAGAGGACAGGGGTCTTGTAAAACCACTTGGGCCTTCCCCTTCAGCAGGGGATAAGGGCCAAGAAGCTGCCAGAGAGCATTTTGGAGGCAAGAAAGGCAGCTGAGACCCTGTCTGCTGCAAATCTGAGTGAAATGATGAAATGCCAAGGTCCTTCTGATAATAAATCCTGGGGATGGAATACTCTAGTGCCCACGGCTTCCATGGCTCAGGGGTGCCAAACACACGGCACTAGAGTTTGGTGCCAAGCCAGCCTCCAGACATAAGCATTCTAGATAGTTATATGAAAGGGTGATCATTCAGCAGAACAGCTCTTTAACATGTTTGAGCCTCAGTTCCATCTATAAAAAGATAATACCTTGTCAGGTATTAGAATTAAGTGAGGAAAGGTATCTTATACCTCATCTATGATATCTGGAACAGAGTAGGTGTTCAATAAATGTTATTGCCTTTACTTTCCCTCCTGCTCATGCATTGCCTACTATGGAAACACACTCATTTAAAAGAGGCAATTAAAATGATTTTCCTATTTTGTTGTACTTGAAAATAAATTCAATTATTTGTAGGTAATTGATTTAAGTGATGACCATCCAAACAGCTTACTAGATTTTTCCTGTTCCTGGTGGTAAAAGGAAAATCAGAGCCACTTAATACTTTTTATTGATTTCTTGAGGTAAATGCTGGTGTGACTTTGCAAATACTGTTTTTGTGTATTGAATTTGTGATAACAGACTATTTCAGGATCCTCTCCTAGTACACAACTGTCTTTTTGTAAAACGGTGGTGGTGCCTCTCAGACGCAGCCCGCCTGGAGGGAAAACGTTTGCTGGACTGCTTCTTCGCTCCATTCAGTATTTAGAAAGGGGCATCTAATTATTTCCCCTTTCTAGCTCCGAGTGACACACACTGTCTTCCGGACGAAGCCTTCTCACATCTTTCTTCCAAGGTCCACTCGTACGTCTCTGCTGCTAATCCTCTCTTCTTCCCTTTTCTTTTTGCCTTCTCCCTCAGCTGTGCCCCTCCTCTCCTTAATGTTTAACCTCTGCCTATAGCAATTTCTTTCCCTTAGTCCCCAGAGAAGTTACGCTTTGCCTTAACTTAGAAATGCCCTTTCAGTCCTGCTTCCTTTTTAAGCTAACCTCCTACTCCTCTCCTTCCCTTTGCTAACATGAACAAAGAGAGAGAGAGAGAAATCTCTAGGCAAAAAGGATTTATTTGGGAATAATATCCAAGAAGGAGGATTATAATCCAGGGCATAGATACAGACCAGCATGGCCTCTGGTATGTCCGGAGAACAAAGGGAAAAGGTTAGGGTTTTATTGGGGAAAGAGGAGGTTATACAAGCTGTTTTGAAAGAAAGTTCATTGACACTGGCAGCGTCTTCTAAGTGCTGGTGAGTTTTCACTGGTGAGTGTCAGTAGTTGCTAGGTGGGACCTGCGCGTCATCTTGGAGTCCCAGTTAGGCCCTTGTAGTTTTGGATTGGGCTTGTGAGACAGTGTGTCAGGCAAGTGTTCTTGTACAAGTGGCTAGCTGTCTTTTGTGCTGCTAGCTGTCCTGGGGTGACTCATGTAGCAAGCTGGGGTTTGGAAAAACTCCTTATAATAGTTCCTGTCATCATGCAAACTGTGCGTGAGAACCCTCTCTTCGTGGCCTTTCCCAGCTCTGTTTTGCCAGGGTTTGACACAAGTGACTCCATTTTGAATCTTAAAACTTTCATACCTTCCACACTTTTAAAAGGGCTGCTGTGGGTTTATTTTCACAGCTTTCTCATGTCTCATTCACTGTTGAACCAACTGACTACAATTTTCTATCCCAACCACTTTACAGATTCTGTTTTCCAAAGCTATTAGTAGCCATCTAATGTGAAATCACATGACCTCTTAGTGTCTGGTGCTGTTTGCCATCCCCTTCTTATTGAAACTTTCTACTTCCTTGGCTTCCGTGACATAAGACCCTACTGTTTATCTTCCTGCTTCCAAGTAGGCCGGCTTTCCTCCTCTCCACCTCATATTCTCTGATTGGTTTCTTTGGTAGAACTTGACAGATCTTTTTTTTTTTTGAGACAGAGTCTCACTCTATTGCCTGGGCTAGAGTGCCGTGGCATCAGCCTAGCTCACAGCAACCTCAAACTCCTGGGCTCAAGCCATCCTCCTGCCTCAGCCTCCTGAGTAGCTGGGACTACAGGCATGTACCACCATGCCCAGCTAATTTTTCTATATATGTATATTTTTTAGCTGTCCATATAATTTCTATTTTTAATAGAGATGAGGTCTCGCTCTTGCTCAGGCTGGGTACTTGACAGATTTTATTAGCTTGGTTTTTAATTTATTATGTGTCTCCTCTAGACACATAATAAATTAAAGTTGCAGTAAGGCAAAGCCCATTTCTGTCTTGTTCACCACTGGAACCTGGTGATATTACCGTTCCCCGTCTCCCCGTCTACGTGTTCTGAGGGTGCCTGTGTCTCCTTCCTCCCTCACCCTGCTCCCCTAAGCAGGCACAGAGGCCAATTCTATCTCCAGAATGTCTCTCGGCTCCATCTCAACGTTCCCACTCCCACTGCTCAGCGTGAGGCCCTCACAATGGTGAGGCAGCCCGGGGCAGAGTTGGCAAAGTGATATCCCTGCTTCCAGTCTGTCCCCAGGCCAGTTTTTCCCATGCAGTGCCGACAAATTGTCCTTCCTAAAACACAGCTTGGATCACCTAACACCCTGGTTACAAACTTGTGATTCTTCACAAGAGTCACTCAGTTAGCTCTGTGTTCTTGTCTCTTCCTAGCTGCCCTGCATTTCCCCTTCAGTCCTGCTCTCCTGGTCCCCACCCCACTGCCTTGCGTGTGGGCAGGGAACAGCGGTACCATCAGGCAGCCAGAGAGGAGCAAGAGTTGCACTGTACTACTCTGGAGTGCTGTCCTGGTCACTCTAGAGCTCCAGGGCACACTGTTAAATTGGGGAGGTGAGACAAATTTAAAAAACAGTGTCTGTAGGACAAACTAAAGAAAAACAATAGCTTAGAATGAGGAATATACTGTCTGTGTTATTTAACTTGGAATTGGCTCTGATGGTAGGATTAAACCTAAATGTCTCAGGATAGAAAGAGTAAAGAGTAGCATTAATAGTTGAGCTCACAGACTCTAGAGTCAAACTTCCTGGGTTTGAAAAGCAGTTCTGCCGTTTACTAGCTGTGTACCTCTGAGCAAGTCACTTAATCTCTTGTGCTTCCATGTCCTAATCTATAAAATGGGGATGATAGAGTTGTGAATATTATAGGAGTGAATTCATATAAGATGTTTGGAAGAGTGCCTGGCACATGACAAGTGCTACATAGCTGTTAGCTAGTACTGCTGTTGATTCTACAAGTATTCATTAAATATATATAAATGGACAAGACATTGTGTAGCTATTGGGTAAGGAATGAGGGAGGGAAGGAGAAAGGATAAGAAATTTAGAAAAGGGGAGTCTAGGATAACTCAATTTTCTGACTTGGACATTCAATGAAATGGGTATCATTCACTAAAGGAAATATAGTAGGAGAGGCAGAGAGGAGAACCTTATATGTTTAAGCTTTATGTTATAATTTCCATCGGTTTATTTTTAGACCTTTTCAAGTAGCCATTGTCTTTCAACATATGGAGCCCACAAATGTATATTATTTTTAAATAACTTTAAGGGCTAAGAAGAGCAGATCTTTAGGTAGATTAGAAAAAGATTTTAGGAATGGGAAAAAGTAAGGGTTTGTGGGTCCATATTCCTGTTCCAAACAATCTCTAAGAGAAACTATTGGTGGAATCAGATGTTGCCAGAAGATGATATGATAATGGATTATTTGCTCCACTTCCTAATGTAAGGTAAGGATGTGGGCACTTGCTTTTCCTTGTTTCTCTGTGGACTCAGTGTAGGTCTGAGCTGTGCAGTACTTCTTTTCTCTCTATAATAGTAAAGCAGTCACTGTTCAAAGAATAATTGCTACAACAATAGTACCAGATTTGAGAAGTTTATATTACCAGTGGTAATAGCCATCATTTATTCAACACTTATGTACAAGACATTGCTTTGAGTACACATATTACTTAACTAGGTGGGATTTCATGTATCTATAGACTATTAGAGCAAGAAAGGGCCTAAGAGCTAATATGGTCTAACTCTTTCATTTTACAAATGAGAAAAGTGGAGCCATGGAAAAAGATTAGATACTTTCCTAAGATCTCACTGTGAATTATTGTTACTAACAAGCTGGCAACATGGCGAGGCTAACAGATATCCAAATGGACGTTACAAAATCACTTGGGATCCTCAATCTTTTTTAGTTATTGACACAAATAGGTAATTTCTACACTTTATATTTGTCTCACAATTTAACTAACTCTGTACCTGACAATCTTTAAAAAAGACAAAGTATAATTTTTAAAAACAAAGAAGCATGTCCTTTTGTGTTTTACAAATGCTACTCACTTAGGCTTTTGAAACACATGAACATTGCATTGAGCTGAATTACCCTTTTTTTCTGCTTTTATCCTCATTTATGGTCTTTTTTTAACATCTTAGTTTTTAAAATTTAGGTTAAAAAATTGTGATAGCATTTTTTTCTGTGCATGTGTGTATTGAAAAAAGGCATTTACCTAAACTTTCTAGCTCCTGAAATAAGCTAATACATTTACTCTGCTCTGTGAGCCTGCACCTCTTCTTCCCACTGGAGTTAAAGAAAGAATAATCATACAATTTGGGGGGTTATTTTCCCTCTGGCTAAAAATGGCCTGGTGAATACTCTGAACAATCTCTCCCCTGTTCTCGCCAAGCCTCCTCACATGCTCTGCGTTCTGCTTCTTGAAAATCCAGATGCTCTGGGCTCCAGCTTGGTCTCTCTGCCTAACATCTGATTTGAAACACTGTGCTGAAACCATCTGCTGTATTTGGGGAATAAAGGGTGGGGTGAATAATGCTTTTTACAAATATGTCCAAATGGGGCAATCAAGAGAAGGATAATAAGACACGAATGCCTGCTTGGTGCCCAGCCCTCCGGTCGGCTACTCGGTGGCTTTTTAGGGGATTTACGTTCTTTGCCTCACACCAAGCTTGTCTCAGCTTGTGCATCTTACTGTTCCTTGGCAGCAAGATATCTGTTACACGCTCTGACTAAACCCAACATTTTTAATGGCGAAGTGAGAATTCTGAAGTTCAAAAACAGCCTGCGATGGATTGAAAAGTTACTATTCTTGAAAGATGCGCTTGAGCTCCTCAGCATCTTTTGTAACTAACATGCATCTGGAGCAGCTATGATTCTTGTCTCTTTCCCTCACTGTGGACCCATTTCCGACTGAGCTGGACGTGTGCCTCACAGCTCTGTTCAGGGATTTTGGTGGGCTGTCTGCAGGTTTTATGCAACATCTGTAAATCCTCGGCTTGGGTATGCTTCCAGCTACCACTTTAATCTGTTCCTGAGATACAGTGCTCTAGGTTTTTATCATAAGGGGCTGGGGAGGCATATGTTTTGCCACTGCAAGCAGAGGATTGAATAGTAACCTCGGTTTCCCATGTGCTATGGAACATGATGAGGAGTTCTTGGGAGACTGCAGTTACCTTCTTTAGCAAAATGTGCTCTCTTTTCCAGGAGAAGTAAAATCTCTGAGAGGCATATTTTTCAAGTTAATGTAGATGAAGCATTCAAGGCTGCTTGGGGCAGGGAAGTTATACATAATTTTTCCAAATATTTGTTCTTTCTGAGAGAGGAGTATGAGAGTAGGGATGTTTCTGTGGGGCTCACATAGACGCTTAATGGAGACCTGTCGAATAGGTGAATAGTGAGAGGGTAGGAAGGCAGCTGCCAGGGACCCAGGGCAGAGGGTGCAGAAAGATGGGGATGGGCTGGCGAGCACAGTAGGAAACCATGCCTGACAAACATCTGTGCTGTGGTCTCTGTACCAATCCAGCTGCATCTGTACTGGCCAAGATCTGTTAAATTGCTGGCCTGTATATGATTTTTCCAAGACGTTGGCTGCTGCATACTTTAGCCTCTGTGGTTACATTCAAGAGAAAAGTGACTCAAAACCTGCTCACCTGGTGTTCTCTGGAAAGGCTTCTGTGTGTCGGGACTGCATGGGCGCTGTTGACGTCACCACTTGTCAGCGTGTTTCAGTCAGTCTCTCAGGAGTGAGTCTTTGCTGAGATTCCCCCCCACCATTCCACAGAAATATGAAATGCTCCCACAATTTTTCACACACTCAGGGAGTTTCAAATATTCTTTTCTAATCATTGAAGACACTGATACTCAATTTAGATCCTGAACTGAATCGTCCACTTCTCCAGCCCAAGCTGGCTTTTGTTTTTTTCCCCCCAAATCTCAACATCTAGTTCCTATGTGGTTGCTACAAGGTTAGGATTCAAGGCAGAGATATTTTCTGCCATAACCAGCCAGAATCTAATGACTATACAGCTGTTTCTCTTATCATTTCTGTTTCTAAATCCTAGTGTACGGTGTGTGCAGTGTGAGACCAGGATTTCCCTCAGACCACTCTGTGGTTTCCGCTGTGCAGGGAAGGCAGGTTTGTTTATAGAGCTCTGGGGATTAAGGAAGAAAAAGGATTGTCGTCAGGATTCTGTCCCTCCTGAAGGACACTCCTTCAATCCCTCTCACATCTCGCCTCCTTGGCTGCATCTCAACCTTCACCTGGAACTGCATCTACTCTGAGACCTTCTTCTGGCCATTAGCTGAGCGCCACCCACTGGGGATGGTGACGTGAGGAGTCTGGGTGGACTGCAGGGCTGGCTGGAAAGTCGTGGACTCTCCCAAGGCAATGTGACCCCACCAGCTTGTCTTTCTGAACAAGAGACAAGGCACATTTGACTCCGATAGAACTGGAGGGGACAGATGGCCCTCCTTGTTCTACCTGTTTAAAATGAATAAAGAGTAATAGCCTTGGGAGGAATGTAAAAAAAAAAAACAAGAAAAAAGAAAAAAAAATGAGAAAGAGGACCCAGACCTTCCACCGTCATTTCAGCCGTTTCTGCTGTCATTACCTTTTTCTATTCACTGGAGTGCTGAATATGATCTTCATTCAGAAAAGGAGTCTGCTACAAAGATAAAAAATTGAAAACCATTTATCTTGTCCAGTCCCTTCATTACAAAGATGGGTAAAATATGCTATTGGGAAGTTATTAATAGCTAGGGAATATCAGAAATACCACATACTATCTTTTTACTTTTTTGAATTAGTAAAATATATTGTGGGGTATAATGCTGACCTGCTACTATTAGATACATTGGGGTCAGATATATTCTGCTTCATGCAGTCGCTCCAGAAAATATTATTTGCGTCCTTTGGCAAAGGTGCTCAATCCACTTGAGACAGATGAGAGACATTCTTTGGGAATAATAGTGTCTTCCTCCTTAGAAATGTTTCATGTATTGCAAAGTTGCTGCCATATGGTTCCCATAAAGGTTCTGCCAAAATTTCTGTGGTTGTCACGAGAGCTCCTACCTCCTCTGTTCTTTTAATCTCCTGCGGCGGGTGGCAGACATGGGAGAGACAGGCAAGCTGCAAAGGGAAGTCCACAAAATAAAATTAAAGCTCTACAATTGTGTTCGTGTCAGTGTAGACGGAGGCGCTTCCCCACCTTGGTTTGCTCAGAGGTGGGTGTGAGATCCTACAGGACGATCCGGAAGACATCCCATGGCAGTCACTTAATTTTGTCCAGAAGCTGGAAGACAAGCAAAAGGCAAGTGTTGTGTCTCTTGGAAGGCGGGGGCAGCGTGTCTGGGGGTCGTAGGGGTGGTGGGGGCTTAAGGCGAGAGGTCTTTAGGGACTTTTCCTTTATAAAGGAAAGTATGATGCCTAGAGGCTAGTGTGAATTTGTGAAACAGCATAACAACGTGTAGAAAGGGGCAACATACAGAAAGACTACACTGCTGATTATGTGTTTTGGCAGGCAGGGGAGAACAGGCTCTGTGCCCATGTGGGAACTGGACTGGTTTCTTCTCTCCTTCACATAATTGTTCTGAGCTCCTTCTGTTTCTTGGTGAGCTGTATTATAGTCTCGCTCCCAAGCCCCCACCCTAAATTCTATGTATTCAAGTGATTGACAACTTTCTTCTGTAGAAAATTGCAGAATACTCTTGAAGGTAAATGGCAACATTATGAGACGGGATCATAAAGCCTGCAGTTGTGGAACATATGCTACTGCTTGCTAATTTTTGACTGCACATTTTGAAATAGATTCCTTGAGATTAACCAACAATTATTAGCTCTGGAATGGTGTTCACTAAGTTGGGTGTGGATTGATTTTGTAAACCTTGTGTATTTGTTTGTTTTTTTAATCTTTAGTAACAACTTACGTGGATCACCTATTTTTATTTTGCTGCGACTGTTCAAAGTAGGTAAGGCAAAAAGAGAATTCTGGCCCCTGCAACTCATTCCAAAAGTTATGATAAATAAATAAAAAGTATATTCTGGTCTTGCTGAGCCTGGCAACCCCAGTGGGCCTTATATTTCTGATCTAATGTCTCTTTTTCTCCAGTTGACCTGTTTGACTCATCAAGAGAAGCTTTACCATGTGTTGGAGAGTGGTGAGGTGAAACGGAGGTCACCAAGGAATAGCATCCATGCTGGTCCTCATTCTAGCCGAGGTCCACTGGTGTAAGTTCTCTGGGTGATCTTTCCCACCTAGGCAAACGTCGGCCACTGCATGGAGCTGTGGTGCAGAGCTTGCACCTCCCTTCTACTCCCTCCACTCAGGGTCCTGCACCAGCCTGCCGCATGCCTCTCATGTTGCAGGTGGGCACGGGGCTCCTGCTTGGTGTGGCTGAGGCAGTGAATGGATCTCACCGCCCCCCCCGCCTCCCTCCCCCTCTACCCTATTTGATTGTCTCTGCATGCTTGCAAATGAGGTAATTAAATATATCCTTGAAGGATATTGAAAATGGTAACACCCTCCTCCTTGCCTCATTCTGCAAGAGTACAATCCCTCAAACTACCAGGTTGTCTTGTCAAATGAGTTATTGTTTTTCAAAATATATCCTGAATGGCATCCTTTATAATTAAGGCTTCTGGCTTTCAGTTTAAAGTGATATTTGCCAGTAAAAGCCTGCCAAAAAATAAATAAATAAAAGCAGGCTTACCGTTAAATATTGATTTAAGCTTGGAAACTGGCTCCAAATTTTGTTATACTAGTCTTGATCTCCACGGCCCCTGGGCATCTGTTTCAATTTGGTCAAATTGAAATGGGGAGGGACAGTGCCAGGCTAACAGCAAGGTGATCCAATATAGTAGGATGAGTTGTATTTGATGAAAAAGAGCCAGGCAAAGTCATCTACAGGTCCTGGGGATAGGTGAACTGGGCTCAGAGAAAATAAAAGCTGATGGGCACCTTAACTCATCCCATGGGCTGACCTGAGCCAGAGATTGTTTTTTTTTTGAAATGTAAAAAAATGTTGGGTTATCTTTGAAAGGCAGAGTGTTTTGTCTTTTTTGCCTTTCTGCATATCCTGTTGTATATATGCTTTTCCTCTAGCTGGTCTGGGTGGGCATTTTTCCTTATGATCTTTTCACAGTACTGCTAGGGATGTTAAAAAGCCCCAGTACAAAACTTTTCCAAATTTCTCAATCCCTACTTCAAGGTTTTCTCCTATCTAGGAAAAAGAATAATGTTCTCAGAAGAATTTTCTCTTCCTGAGTATATACGCTTGGGAATTGTTCTTACCCATTTCTGTCTCTGACAAGAGAAGGTGAACGGGAAGGGGGAGAGTTAAAAATTCCTGAAAAAAGGGCCCTTGATGAAACTGAATTCCGTGGTGCAAAGTGCCTGAGATCTATTAGTTTTGACAACCCCAGTTTTTCCAGTGTCTCTCATCACCTGTAAAGTTAACAAGGGCTGATGAGAGATGATGAGGCAGGGTACTAGTTTGTATTTCCAGACTCATAAATATTTCACAATACCATTTTCTTACAATCAGATACATTAGTTTGCCAAGCGTGGATGCCACTGGATGATCCTTCAGCACGTGTTTAACAAAAACCTTGTTTTTAAATCAGCAGATATGGGGGTGGGGAGGTCAAGGTGTGCATCATTTGTTACTGTACCTGGCCTTTAAAATGCATGTTCTAATTCTGTGAGAGTTGGTATTTGACCTCTAGAAACTGCTGCTGTCTCCCTTGAAAAATATATTGTTATGTTCTGGCAAAAAAGCATCAATCTTAGCCACACTCTCACATTCTTCGTTGTTCTCTAGGCCCACCAATGTCCTTGTGTTTCTTTGTACTTCACACTGTGGACAGTAGAATCAGGCACCAAAGGGTGAATTTAATTTGGAACAAACCTCTGTCTTGATAGAACTGCCTTTACCCAGGCTCAAGCACAGCAATCTACAATTTCCTGAGGCTGTGCCTCACTTAGCGCTATCACAGGCTCTAAAAACTGAGTCCAGCCTCAGCATCTCTCGTGTTTAACCCAACTACAACAACAAAAGGGGTATAGACACACACGGCATCCAAGTAGCAATGGTTTTCTCCCCAATGTAATCAAACAGAGTGCACGGATATCACTTGATTAACAGCTGCGGTATTAATTTCCCTTTTTGGTTGCTTGACTCACAGCAAGAATCATGTCAAGGCAGCAGAGAAGCAATTAAATTGATTTTAATCTTTGTCAGGGAAGATAACATGCCTCTTTCTCTTCTCATTTAAATAATTAAAGTTTCAGTAGGTATTATTTCTGGCTTTAAAGAAATTGGTATCTTAATGTAATAGAATCCTTGTAATTATATACTTAATGGTTCTTAATAAGTTAATCACGGTTTTTCATTTAACATGTATTTTTTACTTATTAAACTTTTATTTGTTATAGTATCTTTGCTTTCAAGAAGAAGGGGAAAAACACAAAGAATGATGGATATAAAACAGTGCTGTCATTTCTCATTATTAATCCTTTTGACATTTATTTCCTTCTTTCATGGTGTCTTGGACTTAAGTTTGAAGTAATATTTTTACATTTCAGTGCATTTAAAAGAAGCCCACTTCTTTTAATAACAACATACTTAATTTTAATAACGGGGTTTTTGGCTTCTGTAAAAACTTCCTATAGACTATCTTATGTGCTTAAATTATGTGGAACTCTTTTCAGCTTAAAATTTCACAGAGAAATATTGGAAAAATATTGCAAGTTGTTTTATTCTTCTTTGGTATTCAGTCAGATATTATATAGATATTTTACTCTTCACCCCACCATTTCAAGATGCATTTCAGACAAAAGGAAATAGTGATAAAATTCATAAATCAAGTAACCTTCCTCATTAGATGCTGAATTTTAGCTGCAATGAATGTGTAGCCTACAGAATGTTGAGCACTACGTTGGTTGCTACCAATGGGGTGAGTGACTTGTGAAACAGAGGAAGTGTTATCCTGGAGAGAGACTAGTTCTCAATTCAGATTCCTATCAAGAAGTGAGCTTTTCACCAAATGATTTCAAAAATGCTTCCTTTTCAGGATGCTGAACACTAACTAAGAGGAGAGAGTACACATTACACAGAGACCATGGGCCATGGACCAGAAACACTGACAATAGAGAAAAGCAAAGCCAGTGTCCTGGAGCCAGTCCTTATACCCAGAGTTTTGGAGGGGTGCAGTCTGCTGTAGAAATAAACTGATAAAGACTGAGTTCTTCAGTTGGTATTTTGAAAAAAGGGCCATGGCAAGCTCATATACTATGAATTTCAAAATGTCACTGCCTCTGGGTGGACAGATTACAAAAAGACACCTCTTTCCTAGCATGACCAGTAAAGGGTAGGCTGGATTTCAACCCTTCCTTCCCCTCATCCTGCTGAGTACACAACCTGCACAACTGTATGTAGTTTGCAAACATGCATATGTAAAGACTAACAACTTCTGAAGCAAGGAGTGAGCATATTAATGCAGATGGCAGACAAGGTAAGCAGCGTGGGCAGACGGAAGCACCACAGAGACTGCAAGAAGAATACTCCAGAGCAGCTCATAGTAGATACCTCTTGACCACACTGATCAACAATTATTGCCAGTTCCATAGTGTTTGGAAACTTGGAAACATATTGTATGTCCTTTATAGTTTGTTATAGAGTGTGTGCATGGGATTCTTTTTTAAAAAAAAATGTTTTTTAAATTGACATTTAAAATTGTATACATTTATTGTGTGCAACATCATATTTTGAAGTACAGTCATGGATATGCATTCTGTGAAATGCTTCATTAGATGATTTTGTCACTGTGCAAATATACAAACCTAGATGGTATAACCTACTACACACCTAGGCTATATGGTGTAGCCTATTGCTCCTAGGCTACAAGCTTGTACAGCATGTTACTGTACTGTAGGCAATTGTAACATAATGGAATTTGTATAACTAAACATAGAAAAGGTACAGTAAAAACATGGCATTGCAATCTTACAGGACCACCGTCATGTATGTGGTCCATTGTTGACTGTTATGTAACACACAATTGTATATATACATTGTGAATGGCTAAATCTAGCTAATAAACAAATGTATTACCTCACATAGTTATCTTTTCTGTGGTGAGAACACTTAATATCCACTCTCTTAGAATTTTTCAAGAATACAGTATATCATCATTAACTGTACTCACCAAGCAAGTGACTATAGAATACAATAGATCTCTTGAACTTATTTTGCCTATCTAACTGTAATTACGTAACCTTTGACCAATAGCTTCTCAATCCTGCCCCCACCTATAGCCACCCCATAATAAAGCCTTTTCTAACCACAATTTTACCCTCTACTTCTGTGACAATGACTTTCTTTTTACAGTTTTGACTTTAAGTCTATTTTATCTGTGTAAATACAGCTACTCTTGCTCTCTTTTGGTTTCCATTTGCATGTAATATCTTTTTCTATCCCTTCACTTCTAATCTATGTGTGTCCTTGCAGGTGAAGTGAGTCTCTTGTAGGCAGCAGATAGTTGGGTCTTGTTCTTTTCCATACATTTAGCTACTCTATGTCTTTTGATTGGAGAATCTAACCCTTTTACATTCCCAAGGTAATTATTGGTAAGTAAGGACTTACTACTGCCATTTTGTAAATTGTCTTATAGTTGTTTTATAGATCTTATTATAGAGTGTATCTTTGGTCATTCTCAATTAATCTTGATGCTGTTGGTCCTTGCATGACTGTCAACATCGAGGATTCTGGAGCCCAGAGTATTCAAAACCAGCATTTTTCAGAGAGAAGGGATGTTTACACAAACACTGAGGCATGAAGGGGAGTCATTTGGATGGCTGAAAGGGGGGAAGGACATTCTAGGCAGAGGAAATCTTGAGGCAAGAGTGTGGAGGTACATAAGAACATGGGTTCTTTTAGGAACTATTCTGGCACTGATTAAATGTGGTGTCACTGGAAATGATTAGTTGATTATGCTATCCTCTCTGCCCTGGAGGAACTGGAAGTATTTTCACATCTACCCTATTTTATCCTCACACAAATTTTATAAATTAAGTAAGAAAAATCTTAACAACCAAAAGTCACGGGGTAGAAAATTGGACCTTAAAAAAGTACACCGACTTAAGGTTACACAGGTAAATTTAGGTACACTGTGACTGGAACCCAGCTTCCTGGTGGCTACCCTAGGGTTTTCAACTAGATCAGAAGAGAGTGCTAGCTTTTCGCTTCCTTCCTCTCCAGGCCAGAACAACAAACTTAAAAAAAAAAAAAGCACTGTTGTTGTTATGATGATGATGATGGTTAGATAATGAAAGATGCAGGAAGAGAATACAGTATGCTCCCTTCATTTCTCTCTACTAATAGTGAATACCTGAAAAATCCTTGCAAGGTAAGTCAGCAGGCACGAAATGCAGTGAAAGGTGTGTGTGAGCATAATAAAGTCAATTAAAGGAGTCTGAGTATTTGCAGAGCAAGTTTGTTCTAGTCTGTCTTAATGGTGTCTTTAAAGCAATTTATTTTAAAAATAAGCAGTTAAAAAATTAGTTCATTCTGCCAAATCAGTTTTCTACTAATAACCATATACCTTCCCCAAGAACACTAACCACAATATATATTTCTAAAAGAACTCCACCCCGCTTGGGGAGCAGTTTGATTTACTCATTTGCTCCTAGTCCTTAGCATAATGTCTGGGTTAGATGATTCATTCATTCACTCAGCAAATATTTGTTAAGAACCTACTATATGGCAGGCACTATTCTAGGTACTTACGATATAATAACAAAAAAAGTAGATATGATTTATCCTCTAATACAGGTGTAATATTTTAGCATTTATACAAGTAAATAAACAACCAAGGTATGTCTTATTAAAGAAAATTAAACAAGGAATGGGATAATGATGAGATGGGGATGATTTGGGTGGGTGGCAAAGGAAGTCTCTTTGAGGAAGTGACGTTTGAATTGAGACTTGAAAATTTCAAATTTAAAATGGAGAAAAAAGCTTGATATGCCTGAAAAATGGAATGGTGGACATTGTGGCTTGAGGCTGAATGCAAGGGAAGGGGTGTGGAAATGAGTGGAAGGGTTCTGAGATGGTCATGACATAGAGAGGGGAGAGGGAGTTAGTCAATGCCAAGAGTTGACCCATGCTGCTGGGGTGTCAAAAATACCATGCTGTAAAGGCTTCCCAAAACTTTATTAAAATATAAAATGTTTGTACTCCAAAGGACACAGTCAAGAAAGTGAAAAGGCAACCCAGATAATTGGAGAAAATATTGCTAAATTATATATGTGTTAGGGGGATTGTACCCAGAATATACAAAGAACTATTGTAATTCAATAGTAAAAAGATAGATGACCAAGTTAAAAAGTGGACAAAGGATTTGAATAACATTTCTCCAAGGAAGAGATAGGAATCACTAAGAAAATGAGAAGATTCCATTCATCATGAGTCAGAAATCTAAATCAAAATCATGAGATACCATTTCATACCCACTAGGATGGCTAGAATCAAAAAGTCAGATGATAATAACTGTTGGTGAGGATGTGAAGAAATCAGAATCCTCATACAATTCTGGGAATATAAATGGGAATGTTAATAGTGCAGCTGCTTTGGAAGAAAGTCTGATGGTTCCTTAAATGATTAAACATAAAGTTACCAATTCAGCCAGCAATTCTATTCCTAGATACATATGCAAAAGAAATAAAAGCATGTGCCCATACACAAACTTGTATACAAATATTTATAACAGCATTATTCATAATAGCCAAAAGGTGGAAACAACCCAAATGTCCATCAACTGACAAATGAATAAACAAAATGTGGTATATCCATACAGTGAAATTAGCCTTAAAAAGAAATGAAGTACTGATACATGCTATAATATAGATGAACTTTGAAAACAATATGCTAAATGAAAGAAGCCAGTCACAAAAGGCCACGTATTATATGATCTTGCAACAGAGGGAATGGCCTGGAAAAACTTTTTCTGTCTTTTTAAAATTTCCTCCACTGTTTTTGGGAACTGAGGCCTCCATCCTTGCCTCAGGGAGGTGGTTGGGAGGGGAAGAGGAATGCCTTCTGTTCTTTGTGTTACAGGAGATAGCTCAGCTGAACTGTAGGCTCCATCCCAGGCCCCATCCCAGGCCCGGCATCAAGCCAGAGGAGGTCTGGGTGGGCTTCCCAGGTGGGCTGAGATCATGGCTTTGTCTTCAGCAGAGATGGGATGATTAGAATCATTAATAACAATAGCCTAGAACTGAGGGCCTTCCCTTTAAAAGCTCTGTATTTCTGCTTATGTATAAGAATTTGGATTTTGAGACAACAGTTTGCCATTTTCCTCCTTTGCCAGCAAAGTAACAAATTTCTTTTTCTTTCTCTTTAAATCATTTGTTCTCCTTCTTCTGATGCAGCCTCAAGGACAAGTGCCAAGGTTTCGGTAACAATCCTATTCATATTAAACTTCCAGAGCAGAAAGTGGATTAGAAGTTGCTTAGGGGTTGGGCGATGGGAAGATAGGGGGAGATAGTTAACATATATAGGGGTTCTTTCTGAGGTGATGAAAATGTTCTAAAATTGTGGAGATGGTTGCACAAATCTATAAGTAGTCTAAAAACCATTGAATTGTATACTTGAAATGAATAAATTGTATGTGTGAATTACATCTCAATAAAGCTGCTTAAAAAACACCAAAAAAACTCCCAAAGCCTAAGAGTACACTTCACATTACCTGAGAGTTTCAGGCTTTTCAGATAAAATTTACTGTGTCCAGATTAGAATATTTTTGTGCCAAAGGGAGAATCATCAATGAAGCTATTCTTAGAACACAAAGCCTTCCTTCCTAAAATACTGGAAAGGAGCAACACCTTGAACACCACAGGAAACCCATAAATATCTAATTTGCACCACTGCATGATAAAAGCAGCTTGCTTTTTCCACTCATTAGCAGCACTCAAAAATATATCCTAGTCTTTGCCTGCTAATAAGGATATTTACATTTGCTCTTTGCACCAACTAAATAAGCCCTGTTTATGCCCACAGTTTCCCTGCAGCCCTGGTCCATCTGAACTGTGTTTGGAAAGCGGGTAGAGAGCTGTTCTGGGACAAACACAGTGATGGAAGGTGTGAGTGTTGCATGAGAATTCATTTAAATTAATGCATGGAATCATGAATTTCTAAATGAGTCTAGAATTCAAAATCTATTTCAGTTTCCTAGATGATAGGAAGTTAGCCATTGTATTCTACTACAAGTAACATGCTCTTTGTCTTACAGATGACAAAGATATCTTAGTCATGGCACAGGCAAATTTTAAGCCATTTAAGATAGAAAAAAATCTTATTTATCTTTGTACATTTTTGTGTATAACCTGTGCTCAATAATTTTTTTCACTGAATTTAAATTAATGGAACACCTTGAGAACAAGGTTAAGAAAATTTTTCAGTGATTGAAACTAATAAAATCAAACACATGATGGATGGTATTAGCACCCACTCGGGGGGCTGCCTTGTAAATGTGATGCTGTCTGAACTAGGGAGTCTCCAGTTGCCAATCAGGAAGCCATAGAATTGATGTCACTATTGTAAATTGATATAAAAAGGAAATGGAAAGTAAGACTTTACAGATGCACCTTGACTTATGAAAGGGTTATGCCCAATAAATCTATGATGCTTCAAAATGTCCTAAGTCAAAAATGCTTTTAATACCCCCAATAAGCCCTTAGTAAAGTCAAAAATCAGAGGTCGAACTGTCCTAAGTTCAACTTACATAAGTTCAGGACTGCATGTATTTCCTTAGCCCAGTCTAAGGAAGCAAGACACTGTATTTGGTGGACACAAGCTTCAGTTTGCTAGACCAAGGCTGTGTTTGGTGGCAGAATAGTTTAGTAGGCTTTGCCACAGTGTGCTTGAGATATCTAATTTCCTCCACTCTCATTATGAGACAAATTTTCCGGGAGTTGGAATATATGGAGCTGTGTCTTTGCTAGTCACAGGGATCAAATTTTTCTCTTGGCCCCACAATGATCAATCATAAGGTGCTGCCTCTGTATGTGAGGTCCTGTCTGAAAGAGCCTGTTGGCCTTCCTTTGGGAAAAAAATTAACAATGATTTTCATCAGTTTCTCCCTAGCCTTTCCTCTTTCCTGTCTCTTAACAGAGCAAGACCTTCCCCATGCTTCCCTCTGTCCATCTAGATTACATGGATAAGTCTGAAATGTCCAAATATCTTAAATGTACTTTTTAATGTGTGAGATACACTTTGAAATCCAAGGTGTAGGATACTGATACCATCTTTACCACACATATTGCTTTTAGCACTTTACGGCTCAATTTTCTGCTTAAAAAAGTGCCGCTTATAAACCAGCAAATACAGTGAGTGACTAATTAGCCAAATTAATGAGGGCTTGTTTACTTGCAGTCCCTAGTGCCCTTGGAACTTGGGATGTTTCATTATTACAATCTGCAAGTGGTTTCCTCCAATTAATTTTTAGCATACGGCTCTTGCCTTTTCTCAGTAATATGTATGATAATATCCTAATACTTTAGAGGGTTTGCAAAATTTAACTCATTAATCCTCATGGAGAACCACTGGAAAACTGAAATAAAAAGGAATGACAGTGTTTTTTTTTTTTTTTTTTGGTCAACACTCATTTTGGCATACTTTACAAATTCTATAAGTCTAGAGGAAAATTAGTAAAGATTAAATATTAATATTAAGTCCCATTCTGAGAAAAGTGTGTAAAGGAAGAAACACATATAGATGTCAAAGGAGTTGTTATTTGCCACAGAATATGATAAACAAGGTAATAAAAGTCAAACCTCTTACTTGCAGCCCCTGATAGGGTTACCTTATTGGAGACACATCTAAATCTAACTAGGTACATGGATGCAAACTATCAAAAGCCAAAGACAAAGAGACAATCTTGAAAGCAGCAAGAGAAAAGCAATTTTTCACACACAATTGATCATTAGTAAGAGGAACAGCTGATTTCTCATCAGAAAGCTTGGAGTCCAGAAAGCAGTGGGATGACATATTGAAAGTGCTGATAGGAAAAATATGTCAACCAAGAATTGTATATCTGGCATAACTATTCTTCAAAAATAAAAGTGAACTTAAGGCATTCCCAGATAAACCAAAACTGAGGAGGCTCACTGCTAGGGGATCTGCCGTACAAGAAATGCTAAAGGGAGTCCTTCAAATTTAGAAAATTTAATAATTCTATTTTTGTATTTTGATAAAAGTCTATCTCATCTATTTGGAGCTAAGCTGCTTAGTCCATTTTATGGTGCCATAACAGAACACCTGAGACTGGGTAATTTATAAAGAACATAAATTTGTTCTTTCACAGTTCTGGGAACTGGGAAGTCCAAGATCAAGGTGCTGGCAACTGGTGGGGCCTTTCTCTCTATGTCTTTGAATGACAGAAGAGCAGAAAAGAAAGAATTCACTCCCACAAGCCCTTTTTACAGTGACATTAAACTCTTAGGACCAACATACCTCCCAAAAGGCCCCACCTCCAAACACCGCTGCATTGGGGATTGAGTTCATAACACATGAATTTTGGAGTGGGCACATTCATACCATAGCAACTACAATTCCAAAAAGAAGAAAAAGAAAAGGTTTTTTTGAGGACTGTGTGTATTTTTTAGCCCAGTCTAAGGAAGCAAGACACTGTATCTGGTGGACATTCAGTTCACTAGGCTAAGGCTGTGTTTGGTGGTAGAATCGTTTAGTAGGTTTTGCCACAGCGACAATGCTGTGTTAGGCAGGTGACTCTGACACATGAGAGCTGCAGTGTGTGCTGTATCTGGCAAAGCCGTGGAGGCAGGGCTGCCTTGTGAGCCCAACCCCTGATCTACTGTGTCCAGTAGGCAAGGCATAGAATCAAAGAAAATTGTCCAGCCTTAAGATTTAATGTTGTCTGTCTTATTGGGACATTTGGGATATGTTACCTCTTTCTTTTTTCCTATTTATCCCTTTCAATATGGGAATATCTAGCCTATGCCCATCCCACCATCGTATTTGGGAAGCACATAAGTTGTTTGATTTCACAAGTTCTCAGCCAGAGAGTGATTTGCCTTAGGATGAATCATACCTTGAATTTTACTCATATCTGATTTAGATGATATTTATATGAGACTTTGGACTTTATAATTTTGAGTTTATGCTGGAATAAGTTAAGACTTTTGGGGATATTGGGATGGAATGAATGTATTTTGCATGTGAGAAGTACATAAATTTTGGAGGGTCAGGAGTAGAATGCTATGATCTGAATGTTTGTGCCCCCCTCACCCCACCAAGTTCATGTGTTAAAACTTAATCCCCATTGTGGTGGAATTAAGAGGTGGGGCCTTTGGGAGGTGATTATATTATGAGGGCTCCACTGTCATGAGTGGGATTAGTGCTCTTACAAAAGAGGCCTGAGGGAGCTTGTTTGTCCCTCCTGACATGTTAGGACACAGTGAGAAGATGTCCACTATGAGGCAGAGAGTGAGACTTTACCAGAAATTGAATGTGCCTTAATCTTGGACTCCTGAGCCTCTCAAACTGTAAGCAATAGATTTTTTGTTGTTTGTAAATTACCCAGTCTAAGGTATTTTGTTGTAGCAGCTCAAAATAGACTAAGACAAGCTTCTTAGCTTGGATTCAAAGCCTTCCACAATCTGGTTCTTATCTGCCATTCCACAATTTTTTTTTTTTTTGAGACAGTGTCTCACTCTGTTGCCCAGGCTAGAGTGCAGCAGTGTGATCACAGCTCACTACAACCTCACACTCCTGGGCTCAAGTGATCCTCCTGCCTCAGCCTCCCAAGTAGCCCATGCACACCACCATGCCTGGCTAATTTTTCTATTTTTTGTAGAGACAGGGTCTTGCTCTTGCTCAGACTGGTCTTGAACTCCTGACCTCAAGTGATCGTCTCACTATGGCATCCCAGAGTGCTAAAATTACAGGCATGAGCCACCTTGCCCAGCCTCACAATTTTCTCTCTCCTTTTTAATCTTTCAACTTCTCAGGAATGGGTTGATCAGAAGTCACAGTTATACATATTTTTCATAAATCCACTTTAGAAGAGTAGGTATTCGGATATTATAATTATTTGGAGACAAAAGTAACCAGAGTGTTCTCAGCCTTTCTCATCCCCTGATCTGCAAAAACAGGGTTTTAGCTTTGCCTGCATAGTTTCTTTGCCTTTCTTGCTCCCTGAGGAGTGTTCTGCTACTGTCTGGCTAGATTTTTGGGATTTGTGATGCAGAGTAAAAAGGTAGGTGAAAAGGGTGGAATAACCACAGTGCTCAGACTTGGTTTAGAAGAGGGTTTTTATTAGTGAGCTTTGAGGAGAATGGCATTGGAAGAATTCCAGCCTTTGAAGAAAATAAATAGGAAAAGAAGTGAAAGCTTTTTTTTAAAAAAAACCTGCAACTGTGGACTGTACATCCTCTTCAAATGCAATCCAAAGGGGTCAAATGATTTTGATTTTACCCGGTTGCTGAACAGTGTTTTGTTGACTGTGTACTGCTGAGACTGAATCACGTGTGTCCTGGCATTAATAGGCTTAGAAGTATGATAGTGAACTTCTGGAAACTACATGAACACTGAGGAGAATTTGAATTTAAAGGCATTGGCACCAGTCTTTTCCCAGTCCCAGTTTTGAGGCTTAAATTTTGGTTGTATTTAGAGTTCTTCAAAGTCATTTCTCACAACTGAGCTCTAGAGTGACCTTCTCTGTGAACTCTTTCTCTGATATTTCTCTTTTCCCCAGTGAATTGACTCTCCATCCTTTGGGTCTCACTTCTCTCTTGTACAGATTTCTCTCATTGCCCTGATGGCACTTGACTGAATTTATTTTTCTGTCTCTCCAACTGACTGTGAGTTCTTCGAGGGCAGGAATCATCTTTTTATTCCCAGAGCCTAGCACTGCACCTGGCACACGGTAGGCACTTAATGCACATTTGTTGAAGAAATAGCTGCTTAGCCACGGTTCCTGCTTATTATCTCCCCCCATTTAATCCCACTGTGTTTTTCAAAATGGAAGGAAGAACCTTATAAAATATCCCAGCAGGTTCTCTGCCATCCCCAGAACATGCACTTGCAGATTGTAGAGTAGGAAGACTGGGGCAAAGGAACAGGAAGCAAAACATCACACAGGAGGTTGTAAGTTCTTGTGAATGCTCTAATTCCTATGTTAGGTAGTAGAATTGCTGCTATTTGTTATATTTTAAACAAGCAAGCAAGCAAACACACAAATAAATTAGAGCTATGCATGGGCCAATGATGAAGGTGTGCCATAAACCAAGGGTATGATTGATCCAGTTCTATGAACTTGAAGTAAACAAAAGAGTATCTGCGAGTTGTAGCGCAATGAGGGATATGACTACAAGTAACCTACCTGGTACCTTGTCCTCTCCTCTCATGTCTGAGATCCTTGCCACTTTCTCCTGACTGACTTGTGGGACAGTCATAAATAATAGTGGATAATATTTTGAAAATTTGTTTTCATGCCTGGGTACTGGTATAGAAAATGTATTCAGGTGGTCCTCAAGCGTTAGCTGACTAAAAATAACCTGGGGTATCTCCTTAATTTAACATTTTGAATTTCTGTACCCATCTCTCAGTGATTCTGATTCATTAGATTTGGTTGTATGATCCAAGAATCTGATTTGAAATAATCATTCTTGGGGTATTTTATGCAGGTGATCTTTTTCTGGAAGATCAAGGTGAGCTGCGGACTTATTAGTGATGTAGAGATGTACAAAGACCCTGAAGATGCTCTCAAGAAGAGCATCAGACATGGTTAGAGTAATGGAAGGATTGATTCGAGGCATTTACGAGGTTTAAAGGACCTAAGTGTGCTTAATCCTTAAAGCCCAGCTCAGCAACAACTAATGGGAGGGTGATAATGCTCTACAAATACTTGAATGGCATAAGCATCAAAGATGGAGAGAAATTATTTAGCTTGTTAGAAGACAGTATGATTAAGAGTAACTAAAAGTGACCTCTAGGATGAATCTAGGATTAGCCTACTGAAAGTAAATGATTAGGTTTCAGGGTAGACTCTTAACAGAAGTGATAAATCAATAGAGATAAAAGTAGAAAAAACATTGATCCATGAATGTGTTGCATTCATTTATATTTAAAGGCCAAGGAATGACTGCCTCCAAATTTCTTTTATTGTCTACTTTCTTTCTGTAGTGCAGCACCCACGTGGACCTCCCTCCAGTTTGTTCTCATGATTGGCCTTGGTGGGTTTGTATCAGCCTTTTGTCTTGTCTCTGGAGGCATCACAATGCTGGCCAGCCTTGATTCTCCAAACTGGCAGTTGCTAGTCTCCCTTTTTTCCTTCCTCCAACAAATATTTATTAAGCATTTACTAATAAACACCTTTTAAGTATTTCTTAAGGTACAGTCTAGGCACTGGGTAACAAAACAGAGGCTCTGTCCTCAGGGAGTTTATATTCTACAGGATTACCAATGGGACCCTACCTGCCATGTTTCTAACTGGAATTGGTTGAATTCTTTGCCAGCTCTGTCCCACCAGGGAGAACACAATAGGCCTTGGTTGTGAGCCAACCCCAGAAGACAGGTGGCAGGAGAAATACCATTATGGTGAACCGAGTATGAGCCTCATCCCAATCCTTCTTTCCAACCCTGCTGGACTCACCACCCTCACCGCTTTTCATCACTAACTCAGCTGAATGTGCACCACTTACTCCAGCAAACACTCCCTGTGTTCTGCATGGCGTCAGCCTCAGAGAGGTCTTCGGGGCAAGCAAGCCAGGCCCTGTCCCCCAGTGCTGGGTTTTCTGTGCTGCCCTCACAACCAGCAGCTGTGGAGGAGACACAGAGTAAGAGATGCTTCTCAGGCAAAGTAATAAGAAAAAAATACCCACACAATTGGAGAACTTAGTACCATCTTCCAGCCAAAAACCCCCCAAATACAAATTAAAAAAACCCTGTCCTTCTTATCTCTCAGGCTTCCCCTCCTTTTCGTCTAATGCTGCAGGTTGCTTTTTTGTGATTTGCTTTTCTAAGGCTGATGTTCACTTAAAAACACACAAACAAAAAATCAGTTTCATCCACGTACAAATGTCCCAGGGAGGGAGTGTAGGATGAGTGGACTGGGAGCGGGGGTGGGGGGGGGGGTGGTATGTGTGGCTGACTACACCATGCAGACGCACACTCAGAACTGCCCTGTGACATAACCCTGGTTCCACTTCTTGAGTTCTGTTTGGGTTCTTCTGGTGTCATCTTCCGTCCTGTCAACCGTGATCAAAGTAGACCAAGAACTTGAGGGTGGGGGACAGAGCCTTCTCTTCTTTGGTAATGTCCCACTAGGATGACATTTGCAGACTCTTATACTTTTCATGCACTCTTTCCTTTAATTTTTACTACAACTACATGCAACCCCCTGCTTCCCAACTCCCACAGCTAGACACGACCATGGATTGCACCACGAACAGGATTGCCACCTCTGATCACTGGATATTTTTCAGTCTTACAGAGAGACAATGTAACTGAAGCAAGGTTTGGACTCTAGGATTTTTAAAGAAGTTTTTCTTTTTTAAATATTTTTTCTGGGTTGAACTTAGAACTATGATCATCTTGATCGAATGAAAGTACTCAGCTGCCCTCTGTGAAGAGTACACATGCAGATGTTTCAGAGTGATTAACCACTCGGGGGGGACCTTCCCAGGGTCATCTTCTCTGAATATTTTTATAAACTGCATGGGAAGGATTAACTATAGTGCTAAATGTAATCAAGGGAAAAGTCTAGAGCGATGCTATTCATTAGGATAGCCACTAGTTGTATGTGGCTATCAAGCACTTGAAATTTAGCTAGTCTGAACTGAGATGTGCTGTAAGTGTAAAATATACACCAGACTTAGAAAACTTAATAGGAAAAAAAACGATGAAATGTCTCATTAATGAGTTTTTATATTAGTTTCATGTTTAAATAAGATTTTTGATACATTGGATTAAAATGTATTAGTAAAATTAAGCTCACTCATTTCTTTTCACGTTTTAAAACTGTGGCTACCAGAAAATTTAAAATCGCATATATGCTTGCATATATTTCTATTGGACAGGTCTGGTCTAGAAAAAATATGTAGAAATATGTGCTTTTAATTAAGTATATCTTACATTTCTACAACACCTTTATTTGTATTTTTCTGGGACTTATGTCTACCATTTAAACTAGCTTAGAATTAAACTGCTACCTTTGCTTTAAAAACATCTGGCATGTAACACCCAGGCATAATTATTTTTCTGCTACGACCATGTTGCTATAGGAGCAAAGTTATGGTGTAATAAAGAACAACTTGAGCTAATAACTTGTATATGAAAATAGTTACATCTTCATTGTGGGAACCAGGAGGCACCCATACTGTTTCACTGCACACACAAATCCCTTTTATAATGATGCTTTTTCATTCATTTGGCATGCTTTTATTATTGTTAATACAACAACAAAAACTCCATATATATCAGGGTAAAAGCATCTATTTTGGATAATCAAACCTATAAATCTTGTGACTGTTCAGATATAGCCAATTAACTCCCCTTCCTCAGAACTGCAGTACACCATATGGTGCAAAAAGGGTGGCCACATACTTCTTGCCATGCTTTTGACTGAGCAACATAGTCACAAGAACCATGGAAACTAGTGGGGAGGTACAAGTGTTTTTAGTTGCCAAAAATGCGCATTTTAAACCCTAATAAGAAATGTTTCTATTTCTTAAAATACCAACTTCTTTATTAACTATGTCAAAAGGGCTCATCAGTACTTACTTTAGCAGAATCCTTCATTGCAAATTAGCAGAGACCTTCTTTATACCTCGGATGCTCCATTGTTTGATAATAGAAGAGTTTTTTTCCCCCTAAATGAATAAACCAGGGGTAATACTTTGTAAAGAACTTGAGTCACACTTCATACCTATTGTGATATTGCTTTGTTTCTTTTCCTATAGCACCAAGCCATTGTTGTTATTGTTGTTGTTTGTGGTGGTTGTGGTGGTGGTGTGTGTGTGTGAGAGAGAGAGAGAGAGAAGCAATCTGTAGATAAAATGCAGTGCAGTCAATAGGCAAAGTGAGATTGACACGGGTGATGATCTTTTATTTTCATTCACTGTTTTTTTTTAATCTTTATATGAAAATTCCTGGTTGCAATGTTTAAATAGTTTGCTTGCCACTACCTAAATATTTATCAAATAAACTAGTTGTATCAGTAAAGCAAAATATACACTTTGAAATTTCCAAGGTCAGGAATTCACATTTTATGATCACATGAATTCTGGCTTGATTGTGTGTGTATCCCGTGCACATAATCTCTTTTGGACATCTGAGGTCTTTGTTTTATTGAATTAAAACTTGCCCCATGATTCTAATTTTTTTCCTTAAGCTGTGTTTTTAGATAGTGGTTGCTTTGGAATTATTTCAAACTTAAAATGGCAAACTTATGAAGGCTTAGATATGGTTTAAAAACGTGAATAAAAATATACTGAGAAAACTTTCATATTTGTACACTTTTCATTCAATATTGTTTCTTGCCTCCAAATAGCCTCCATAAAATATTGTAGATTTCAATTTCTGTTTGAGTTGTTCATCATTCCCCCAAACTACAGCTGACCTTTCTGTAAATTTGTTTTTGGATAAAAATGATGACCCAGAAGATGTTTCACCAAATATTTCACCCTGCCAGACTCTGATAAGTGGGGTTCAAAATATCCAATCCTGTGAAACACGGGTTCACGATATTAGGAGGTTAATGAAATGAGGGGGCAAGCCTGTTCAGCTAGCTGCTGCTGAATTCTGGGGGTCTGAGGGATCCGCCTCTGTCTCCATTCCAGCTGCAGTGTACGCCCCCTAGTGATGGTTGTCTTCTCTGACTTAAGTATCACTGACATGGATCCTGCATCGCATGGAAGGCTGGGAATTCTAGGACAGCAGCCCCAATTCCACGAATCTCCTGGTTAATTTGTGCACATTTCATTGGCATTATCTGGGTATCCTGAGCCAGGAAAACCCTGGGGACCAGGGACCCACTCTCTTCCTCCCAAGAAGAGGTTGTTTGCCATTTTCACCAAGCTTTACCTTCCCCTCCACGTTTCCACTCCATGCCTTCCCTCCCACAGAAAGCTTTAGCTCACTACATCTGAGAACACAGAGGGAAGGAGTCAATTGCGTTGTATCCAAATTTTTGTTATTGTGGAGCCTGTTTGCTTGGGGGTTTGCTGCAATTTTGTTGCATTCAACGGAATATCACTAGGAATGAATTTGGCAAAAAACGGTACCCTCCACATATATGACTAGTTCTAGATCTCACTTCCCGTATATTTTCAGCTCATGTGCCTATAGATGATTTCTATATATGAGATTTTACTTATTTTCAAATTTTGGTTTATTTAATAAAGTTGAGGAGTCTTAACTTCATTAGGTCATCGATGTAAATTTGGAGGACAGGTAAATTCTATTTTCATTTATTTTGTCCCCCATATTGATTGTTTGGGAAAAAAAAACAAACCTAGCTTTTCACTGGAAAAATCAGTTGAGGCATTTGCTGATCACAGATGGAATAATACCTACTTTAAAAAATGTATTAGGTAAATCTCATGTGAAAGTGCTCTCCTTTTCCAAATACCTACAGCATTTGATTTGAAGCAATTATACTGTTTTAAAGTCTTATTTCCCATATAAGATTACAAAAATTATCATCAATGACAGATTAAGTCATCTTTGCATACCTCATAGTGCACACAGTAGACATTTAGTAAATGTTTAAAAACAAAGAATATCCACATACACATGTGCTTTTAAAATGTTTTGGAAAAAAAAAAAAGCCAAGCTAAGCTATTAACCCTAATCATAGTTTCTCCATTTCCTCCAGTCTGAGTGTATAAGCAACTGTGAATGTAGGTTGCTAAAATATTATGTAATCATTCATAGTACACATGCTTCACCAAGAGTCAAAATGTTTTTCAATCTCCTTTGTCACTCAACTTATTTGAATATGTGATCAAGGCATTGGAGATTGAAAGCAGCTGGTTTCTTAGTGCTGTAAAAGAATTAGTACTATAGCCACAATCTTAACAAGCTTTCATTACAGCTAAATGATCCTGTCTAAAGAGATACCTTTTTTTGTGAAGGCAAATTCAGCCAATTCTCGGAAATTAAAACCTCCCATACTCCAACCATAGCTCTGGAAAATTCCCAAGAAAATTCAAATATTTTGAGGTGCTGTGGGAAGGTCACTTTATGTAGCAGGACATTTTAGGTATGTGAGTTCTTGTTGCTCAGCAAGAAACAAAAAAGCAGTAGGGGGTGACTTTGTTCAGTATCTTCTACCAAGATTTAGGCTTCCATCACACAGTGCTCAACAAGGCAGAATCTTCTCTTGGAGTGAATGAAATTGTTTCTCCAAGTCCCAATTGTATGACAGTCATGAATTTAATTCTGTGCCTGGGTCCTTAGCTTGAGAGTAATGGAATCAATATGCTCCTGGGTTGAGGGAACGGGTGCTTTGGGAAGAGTTTAGATGGAAATGTGGATACTAAGCCTAGGCCCAGAGATGGACTTCGGCAGATCTTTGAATCCATCCAAATCTTATGCAAGATTATTGTGGATGTGCCTATATGCATTTTTTAGAAATTTTATTTTTGGCAGGCTGCACAGAATTCGTCAGATTCTTAAAGAAGATCAAGCTTCCCCAAAGAATTAGAGCCTCTAACTCAGGGGACTCAGAAGTTACATTTTAATGGATTGTTTGAAAAATTTTAAGGGTAGCTTCCCTAGGATTTCTTATGGATGATTGTTACAAATTCCAGGTGGATATTTGTGAAGAATCTGGGAAAAAGCTAACATCAGGGTCTTTGTGTGCAGCCATGCTCCTCACTGCTGTGCAGGGATAAATGACTGTCACAAGAAGACTTAAGGGGCAGATGGGCTAGGGAGCAAAGTTGGGTGGGAAGAGAGAGGAAATTTATCAGGAAGGTTAACAAAATGGAATCCAGTCAGAAGATTGTGATGGGAAGTGGTGGGTCTAGAAATTACGGAAGAGGATAAATGTGAAAGAGCTGAGAACATTTAGCGGTAAGAAGGCTTTGTCCCGGGGGGAGGGAACCCATGATGTCCACTTTTAAATATCATGTGGAAAGCAAGGTGGACTTGATTTTATTGAGTGTCTGAGAAGGGTAGAACCAGGGAGCACCACGAGCGGCTCTGGTGTGGTGGGTCACAGCCACGATGCCACAGCTCTGAGAGGGTGCTCCCCTAAAAGCAGACCTGGAGACAATGGTACGAGGCAAGCAGCTTATGTAGGAGGTGATCTTAAATAAGGACACCCATGAGGCTAGAGAGGAGAGCCAACAAAGGGCTGCTGCTGTCGGCAACCGGGGCCCAGTCCCACAGGGGACCACAGGGAGACTGTGTGGAACAAACATCAGAGCCCCCCCAGGGCTGAGGGAGCCAGTGTGGTTAGCCACTGAGAGTCGCTTGTGAGATGGCCAACCTGCTCTGCGTCCAGACTGAGCATGCTCCCTCAGCCAGAGAACACCCTCAGGTAGAGATGCAGGAAGTTGTGGGCCCGCATGGAGGCTGTTTGCAGGTGACCTCTGGGGGATGGGCTGAGGGGATCCGGGCATGACACCCTCTGTGAAACCAAGTGAGGGAGAACCCTCACCAGGCTGGCACTCTCATGTTCACTTGCCTTCTGCCTCTTTGCGTCAATATGGTGCAGGAAAGCTGTCACTCTGCTGCTGACAGAGGTGGGACACAGTGCTGGGGCGTGGCGCATTGGGCCCTTTCCTTGGACTTCAGGATTTGTGGCAGGTGGGCAATGACTGAAGGAGCAGCAGGTGGGAGAAGAGGTGGAGTGACACTATCAGGGGATGCCAAAGCCAAAACAATGAATGGAGAAAGTGATTTGTCTTTCCAGCTCCCAGCCACCCGCACTGCTCATAGGTACCAGTGCAGGGCTGGTGGCCCGGGGATGACTCTCCAGCAATGGTATCCCATCCTTTCCCACACATGCATCTCAGGTTGTGCTTTTGTGACATGACTCTCTTTCCTTTCTCTGTCAATGTGGCTGTGGTGTTTCCTTTAACCAGTTTCCCTGTGTTACCGGGGACAGAGGTAACAAAGACTGGGTGATAAGGAGAGAGGCTGTTTTGTGATTCCCCACTGGGCCTGCGTCTGCCCTGCTGGGCATAGCCCGGCCTGTGTTATGTTCTCTGAAGTGGACTGAGTTGAATTTTATCCAGGTAGTTCCAGACAAGAAAACAGGCATATGCTCAGCAGGACTCTGGCTTATCCATGCAGTAGGTCAGAGTTTATCCAAGCTCTTTCATAAATTTGAACTAATTCCTTTCCCCCCTAAACTTTGGACCAGAAATCAAACTAATTTCCTGGTCATTTTCTGCAATATTCATTTTTCTTGATGTTTTGGGTAAAATGCGTAAGGTAAATAAGGAAGTGGGGCTGGTTATGTTTGTTTCAGGCACAGTGTTTCATCATAACCACCATTTGCACTTTCTCCGCTTTCCCACTCATGCCCTGTCTCCCTTCAGTCACTTTCCGTCATTCCATCCTTAATTTAGTGATTGCTTAAAATAAGGTATTTATTTTAAATAAATGTATTACAGACACATAAAGCTGGAATTCCATGTCTGCTTCTTACCCCCCCACCAAAAATTAGACTGCTCAATTCTTTTTAAATATAACTCCTAGTCATCCAACCTTCAAACATAATAATATAAAACCATTTCTCAACCCAATTTTAATTCAGTTGCACACTGCATAGTGGAATGAGGTTGAAACCAGACAAAAATCACAGTAATAAAAGCAGACAATGCTTTTGCGTATGTATTATGCCTTATAAATTTCAGTTCTTCTGATTGGCTTCATTTTAACTAGCTGAGAAAAATACAATCCGCCAAAGATGGTTACCAGTGTTCAAAGTCAACTGGGACCGAGGCGGTGCTCAGTAATTACAGCCTCGCAGTTTCTAGGAGATTCCATCCCCACCAGACCTGCCGTCTCCTGTCCCCATTTGTAACATTGTTCATTATGTTCAACCTGCTGCCATCACTCTGGAGCTTTCAAAGGCATTCTGGGGGCTATCTTGCTGTAGGACATGGATAATGAAATAGTTAGATGTGACTTGTATTATAATCGCCTCACCTAACCCCCCATTTAGCTTGAAAAGTAGACTTAATAAAAGCAGGAGTGAAAGGCACTTTATGTTTTTAATAAGGAGTCTCATATGGTATTACCTGCTGTTTTTCATTGTGTGTCTCGTCTCCTGGTTTTCCTTTGAGATACATGACAGAAGAAAGCCAAGCACATCTCTTAATCTTAAAGCACCTTAAGAATCTATTGCAGTAATCTACCACAATCGATCAATAACTTCAAGCTAACAGGGCTGATTTCCAAAGTACATATATGTACTGATAGAGACAGGAGATACATTCACTGGCAAGGAAAGGCCATCTTATGTTCAAGAAACTAGAGGATTCCACTGTATAATAATTTAATGTTCTGTTTGCAAAAGGTAATTATAAAACTCTCATTCCATCTCCTGCTCTGATGGGCTCAGGATGAATTTAAAATGGATTAAGAGGAAATGGATAAGACGTTCTGTATTGCTGAACTCTGCCCGGTGTCATGATATGCAAACAGTGAGCAGAGCGCTAAAACTACTAAATACACACTGAAGAGATGACAGGGCTCAAACATGAGAACGCCTGGATCTGCCAGAGAAAAGGGCTCCTAAAAATAGTGCTAACAATTTACAGAAGAGAAAATTTGACTGTGGTGTAAAAATCTTTGAAGGCAGAGCTGCTTGGAGCTGGATGCTATAAACATATTCATGATGTTATGTTTGGAGAGGCATCTATTTTCTATGCATTAATCTCAAATGAGGAAGGAAAACAGCATCTATGGACCTGTAATATGTGATGGAAAAAGACTGGCCTGGGAATCGGAAGGCCTCGTTTTATTCTGGCACTGACCACTAATTAGCTCTGTAACCTTTAGCAAGGCACGATACCTTGCTTTGTCCTTCTCTATGAAGTGGGTCTGTTAAACTGAGTGTGGCCTCCATGTGCTAAAAGATGGGGGCAGATTGAATATTCAGGATTTTCCCTAAGTCTAGCCTGATTGTGATGCAAAATTGTTAAAACTTAGGGACCACATTTCTTTAAAGATGTTTGGCATCTCCCTTTTTCTTTTAGGTCATTAGATATTTTTAAATGAAAAAGTCAAGCATGCTGATAATATCAAGTCAAATAACACCGAGAAAAAGGTTCAAAGTTAAAAATGTCTCTCCAGTATTCCTCTAAAATTACCCCAGCTGAGTAATCAGCAGTAGCAGCTTGGTATATATTATTCCATTGTTTTCACCATACTTTTAAGATATGTTTATGTGTAGACTGTTCCTTAAACAATTTCCTTGATAAAAATGGCATCATTTTTTATTCAATGATGAATCACAGGCGTAGGTCAAGGGTAGGCGAATCATTGTTCATGGAACAAATCTGCTCATGCTAAATGTACTGTCTATGGCTGTTTTCACACTACAAAGATAGAGTTGACTATTTCCAAAAGAGGCCTTTTGGTCACAAAGCCAAAAATATTTACTATCTGTCCCTTTAGAAAAAAAAAGTTTGCCAACCCTTTGCAATATATGTAGCTCTATCTCCTTGTTTTTAAAAAGTTGCATTAATATATCATAGAATTGATATGCATCATTGATTCAGCTCTATTGGCTCAGGTAATTGAAAAGTCAAGAGGAATATGAGCTTCAGGTACTGTCAGATCCAGAAACTGAAATGATATTCTTGGGAGTCTGCCTCCCTTTGGATTTTGTTTCAGCTTTCTTCTCTGCAAGCTTAATTCTCCAGTAGTCTTTCCTCTTTGACAAAATCGCTACCACAACCTCTAGTCTTAAATCTCATTCCATGGTGTTAAGAGAACTTTTCTTTCCCAGAAGTTTTATCAGAGGCCCTGGGTAGGATTTTTATTGCTCTGGTCACCCATCTTTGAACCAGTCACTGTGACCAGGAGATACAATACTCTATTGGCCAAGTGTAGGCTACATGCTCCCCTCTGGACCCTGGAGCATGAGGCTGGCCTTACCAAAACATTTGGATTGAAAGTAAAGAAAGTGTGGTTACCCAAAGACTAACTGGTATGCAGTTATTAAAAAGGAGGATGAATATTAGGAGCTTGAGACAACAAATGCCCACCATCAGCACAGAGTTCCTCAAGCGCTTTGGTGGATTGGGTATTTGTACTCTTAAATCTGTGAATATTGCTGGTGTACTTCACTAATAGTTTATTATAGTTGACCATAGTTCATGTCATTAGCAATCCTTGAGAGTGTTGAGTTTTCTGCATTGTCACCAGCACTGGAGATTATAACAATTTTTAAAAAGTGACCTAGTATTTGAAAAATGATGTCTCATTGTTTAAATTAGGCTTCTAATGACTGCTAGTGAGATTGAGTATCTTTTCATAATGTTATCATTTATAATATGTGTTTATTCTTCTATGAAATATTACTTTATATCATTTGCCCATTTTTCTATTGTGTCACTTATCTTCTTAGATTTGTAGAAGCTTTGAGTATATTAGGCATACTGATCTGCCGTCTACTCTATATGTTGGAAATCTTTTTTTGTCAGTTGGTTGTCTCTTGACTTTATTTATAGCATCATTTGCTACATTAAAAAAAAAGCTTGTGTTAAGCTCTGTGAAGGAGTCTATCCAAAAGTAGAAATAAATCCCAATCTCACTGACCTGAGAGAGTTGGGTGAAAGCATTATTGAAAATTATGTTCATTGTTATAGATATATTTAAAATGCTCATCTTTAGAAGTTACATGATTTAGGTGTGGAAACAGAACACCATCCAGCCTTCTCTATTGCTGTATGTTGTCCAAGAAGTGACGTGAGCTCAGACACACTCCAACCCAGTCCCCTTCATCCCTGAGGGTCATCTGGCACAGCTCATCTCTACCTTTTTTTTTTTTTAAATGTGTTTTGATAGATTAAGGGGGTTCAAGTGTTTTTTGTTACATGGATGAATTGTATAGCAGTGAAGTCAGGGTTCTCAACCACTTTGGTGAAACAACAGAAACCAAGATCCAGCAATTCCGCTGAGTATAGCTCTAAATGAATTAAAATCAGAATCTTGCAGAGATATCCACACCCACATGTTCACTGCAGCATTGTTCACAATAGCCAAGATACGGACACTGCCCAGATACTCATTGACAGACGAATGAATACAGAAAATGTGGTAAATATATATGATGGAATATTATTCAGCCTCAAAAAGGCAGGGAATCCATTTGTTACAATGTGGTTGGACCTGGAAGGCAGTATGCTAAGTGTGATAAGCCAGTCACAGAAGAGCAAATACTGCACGATCCCACTTATATCAGGTATCTGAAATAGTCAAACTACTAGAAGTAGAAAATAGAATGGGGGGTCGCCAGGGAGTGGGGGAGGGACAAATGGAGATTTTCTCCTCAGTGGGTATAAAGTTACATTTATACAAGATGAATAAGTTCTAGATCTCTGTTATACATCATAGTGTCTTTAGTTAACAATATGATGTTGCGCACTTAAAATTTTATTAAGAAAGTAGATCTCATGTGTTCTTACCACAACAAACACAGCACAAAACAAAAAAAGAATAAAGGGACACAAGGAAACTTTTAGATGAGATGGATGTGTTTATTACCCTGATTATGGTGATGGTACCAAGGATGTGTGGGTATGTCCAAAATCATCAAATTGTATACATTATGTATGTGCAGTTTTTTGTATATCAATTATACCTCAGTAAAGCCGAAAGAAAGAAATCAAGGACTGTTTTTGCCTAAAAATAAAGACCCTGCTCTTATTCAGATTGTCAGTATATAGAAATTGCTTCTAATTATTCAACATTTTTGCTTTATCATATTATATATCATAAGACATTTTTAAACTAATTTTTCATGTAACTGTAAAAAGGAAAATTGTATTAGAGAATTGTGTGTGTGTTTGTGCACAAGCGGAATAACTTTAAATCATTACCTTAATGGTCCGAATAAAGCATTTCTATATGCAGAGTAGGTTGACAATAAAACATGATTTATTTACTTTAGATCTATATAGAACAGCTGATATAGTTGCACAGCAAATAGACAGATGGAATTTAATTCACATTATTTTTCTGTTCAAATGTCAAAAATCTTAAAGAAGTTTTAATTACCTAGCATAGTAATTTTGATTATAATCTTTTATTTTAGATTATAATTGTTTAGAGGTGAGCCAAGAAATTGAGTTTCTTTAAAAGCAGTGTCTGCTTATTGCTTTTTAAATAAATACATTAAAAGATTTAGTTTTCTAAATCAATAGTCTTCTTTTATATGGGGCATTGTTTTCCTTAACTGATTTTTGCAGTTTATTAAGCATCCTCGTCAAAAGCACAAGCCAGCAAAGGGGACACACAGGGTAGTTAGCCAAAGGTTTCTGGATCTGTAGACAGACTTTGATTAATTAATTAGTAGATTAATTAATTAAGTGACATGTATTATGTATTAAGTTGTCTCCATTATGTATTGTGACTAGAAATTAATGTGCTTTAGTTAATACAGTATTTCATACAGAAATAATTATTGTATAAGATAAACATAGGTCACCCAGTCTTAAAGAATTAGCCAATTAAATTCTAAACATTTGTTAAATGTGAATACATTTTGCATGATTCATACCTTAGGGTCTCATGGTGTCTACCTTAGAGTCATCACAAGTATAAGCATCTACATTTAGTGCATTTGTCGTGAATGCTGGTTAATAGATAATTCTGGACATTAGAATGCTGAAGCTAGATAAATTAATGCTCGTCCAAAATACATTCCTTCAACTCACAACTCTTCTGACTGAGGAATAATAACAACAAATATGTGAGTAGACACACACACACACACACACACACACACACACACGCGCGCGTACTGTAACTCATCAATCCTCTCAACGACTCTATGAGGTAAGCACTACGACTTTTCCGTTTTTTTCAGACAAGGCAATGGCAGAACAGATAGGTTAAGTACCTGTCTAAGGACACCAGGCTAGTAAATGGAAGAGCCAGTATTCAAACCCAGGCAGCCAGCTCTGGGGCTATTCCAGTTTGCACATCCAATGGCCATTAAAGTTTCTGCCTGCTGTTCTGGAAATGGGGAGGTATGCTCAGTGCTTTTAAGACTATTTCCTCCCTTCCTCCAACACACACTCACTTATTTTAGCTTCTCGTGGCAGTGACCATGTTTACCTCCACCATTGCCCTGCTTTACAGATTTTGTGGGTTGGACTCTCTCAACTGGTTGCTTACACGCTGCTGCTCCTGACTTGTTGAACTGTTGGCAGCCTTAACCCTCATATTTAGTCCCACCTGTTTTCTCTTATTCTGTTCACAGTGGGAATGAAAAGCAGCTGAGGTTCTATTTTTGTCTATTAATTGGTCCCATTCATTACTCAGAAGCCTTTTTTAAATAGAGCTCCCTCCTTTTCCAAGTTTAACAATCTGTTCATTTCTTTCTTGGTCCAATCCAACCCTTTAATCATCTTCGGTGCTCACCTCCCAACTCTCTCCAGCATCTCTGTATTCCTGTAGATGCCAGGATGAACAAATATTCAAATAAGGGTCTGACCCTAGAGAATGGAAAGGACTTCTGGCCCTCACCTACTATGTGATTCTTTGCAGTACCCAGGTTTCCAGTTGACATTCTTTTCCTGCCTCCGTCCTCTGTATCTATGGCATTATTCATCAGCAGCCCTTTAGTAATGAAATTATGCAAAGTTCACTGCATGGGCAGAGAAGTTGCTTGGCTCCTCAATTCCCTGCACATATCAAGTGCAAACAGTGCCTAGATTATATCTTCAATCTTGTTAAAGAGGTTGTCAGCAGACCACATTTCAAAACAACTATTGGAATTACAACTATTCTAACATCACAATTGGGGTGTTAGTGAATGCAGAATCTCTGTTAGGATTGCTGAAATTTTAAAATTTGAAATAGTTAATTTGAAAAAAATGCCAAATTCTATGTGATTTTTTGCTTATTTAGTTTGATAGCCAATAGTTATTTAAAACAACTAAAGTTTAAACTCATTTTATGATTTATGAGATTTTGCTGTTGAGTTACTTAGTTTGGGTTTTTTTTTTTTTTGGTGGAGGATGGTCCATGGTTTTATGAAATTGATAAAACATGAGAATCTACCTTTGTGTATCTCGGACAAAATAAATAGCTTCAAATCCTCTCAGAAAAATGCTCAGTGCAAATAAACCACTACTTGTCATAATGAAGGTGGTTTTTAACACCAGAGAAAGTTAAGAGCAGATATTCTTACAAATTTAGGAGAGAAGGTATGTAAAATTCTATGTCACAAGCTGGGTCTATACCTGTGAATGGCAGAATGTCTTAGTAGAGAACTAAGAGACTGTGCAGATTGAAGAGTAGGCATCAATCCACATAATTTAATATGATTCCTCATTTATTGTCACTAATTTTCATTAATCACCTTATATTTCATTTAAGAAGGAAGTCATGTGTTTTCCTTCTCACAGCCATATCCCTCTTGGTTGAAAGATCTGGAATTTACAATGTCAGGTACTCAGAGATTAATGAACGGGGCAAGATATATGGATCCTTTAAAAATACTAAAGATAATCTCTTAACAACTATATTGGTTATTTGGCAGCTATTTTATAGATGACAGAATAGACTGTGAAATTTTTATAGAGCAAAATAATTTAGTATTAAGGATGACTATAATGTTTCATGTCTTTAGGACATTATTTATTTTGAAAAATTTGCCTGTAGAGTATGAAGTTTCAATTAGATTACCCAATTGTTTTAACTCAATTTAAAAACAGGATATTGAAACAAAATTAAAATAATACATAGGCATAATTATGTAAAAAATAAAATTCCCCTTCTTACCATTTTAGTTTTAATTGTAAAAAAAAAAACCCACTAAAAGCAGATTGATAATATCCATTGTAGGAGAAGATATGGAGGAAAGGACAGTGAACTACCGGTGAGAGTAAAAATTGTTGAAACCTTTTTTGGAGAAGAATTTGGCAAAAAGCCATCAAAACTTTGTACATACCATTTGACCTAGAAATTCCATTACTAAGAATATATCCTGCAGAAAGTTTCAAGGATATTTATTATGGTATTATTTGTTACAGAAAAAAACTGTAAATGACTGAAATGGCTATCATTGTAGACTGTGATGTGAATTATAATGCATTCTTATAAAGGAGATACCATATGGCTTTTAAAAATGTGGTAGGTCTATGTGTACAGATATGGTAAATTGACAAGAGAAACAATTCAGAATGGTACCTAATTCCTATAATATGCTATAATTATTTTTCCTTCTTTAATACAAAATTTTGTTTTTTCCTTAAGTTAATAATTGTTTTGTTTTTTTGTTTTCTTAATTTATTATGTATTTATCACCTATTGGGCTTGGATACCTCCCTCAGTTGTCTCAATCTTTTCTCATATAGTAAACATATCAGATACTCTATCAATTTCACGTTCTTGGGGGCATCTTTCCTGGGGCTTACTGACCTCAAATCTCAGCTGGTTGCTGCCTGCTCGTCATCCGGGGATCTCCATTTGCCATTATCTCTTTCTTCTGAATTGCAGCCTCTGTTGCCTGCACGTTGTATCTTACTGTATTTTGGTTTACTGTGCCATTTCCATGAAGTACCTCCTTGTATAACTTCTTGAGAAAGTGTTTGCAAACCTACAACAGATGTTGTTCATGCCTTTCCAGATTCCTTTGACATTCAAAATTCTACATATGTTGATGGATATGACTACACACACCTCTGACTTCACCTGATAGTTTCTCTTGGTTCATACATGGAAGCAGCTCTCAGTCAATGATGGGTCAGCTTTTTCATCCCTTGGCAAGAATAATTTGTGCATGTTCTACTTGTCTCTTGTAGTTCCTCAGAAAAATTGAACCCCTGCTTCCTATTGAGGTGATTTACCCAATAAAGCATCCTTTTTTGGTGTTCTGTCCCTTCCTTGTCTCAACTCTCCATTCCTCTACCAATGCTCCCTGGGATGATCTCCAAAATAAATTATGTGCACTAAAATCCTTGTCTTAGGGATTACTTTTGGGGAAGTCCAAGTTGGAGACAACTTGTATGTCTGAAAAGGTCTTTAGACATGACCCTCATATTTAATTTCTAATTTAGCTGGATATAGAATTCTAAGTCAAATTAATAATCTGAAATCTGAAGCCATTGCTCTATATTCCAGCTTCTGTTGTTTTTGAAAAATTGCACCATTCTAATTCGTGATTCTTGCATGATTTGTAGCTTGATTTTTTTCTCTCCTAAACTTTTATATCTTTTTCTTTGTCTACAGTATTCCAAAACTTCATAATAATATGTCTTAGTAAGTCCCTTTCTAAAAATTGTGGTAGGCACTAGAAAAGCTCTTCTGATTTATTTGTTTGATAATGCTTCCATCTCTATTTTCTCTGTTTTTTATCTGGAACTCCAATTATTTGATGTTGGACTTCCTGAGCTATTATCCTCCAATTTTCTTAATATTTCCTCCTTCTTTTTCATCTCTTTTTGTTTTACTTCTTTGGAGATTTTCTTATTTTTCTAAGTATCCTATTGAGTTTGTTAGTTCTTCTACCTTAGATTTGATTTCAAAATTTCTTAAACTCTGTTTTTTTGCCTTTAAAATTTTTAAAATAACATTTATTCTTATTTCATAGATGTTATTATCTTTCCATATCTTACTAAGGATATAGAGGACAGTTTTTATTTGAAGTTTTCTTCTTCTACAGTTTCTTTGTTCCAAATAGCTTCTCCTACTCTCCCACTTGTTTTGTGCTCTGTCTTTTCTATTAGAAACTTTCCTCAGTTATCTTGGTTGTCTCCTTACATTTAAGAGGAGGACACTCAAAAGCTGATTGAAAGCTCTATGGCACGAACAGAGTTGTCACTTGAGTGCTTTGCTATCAAATCACATGGTCAGGACGCTATATAATCTTTGTGTTTACCATTTTGATAATTGCAAAATTTCTCACAGAGTAAATGTAACATAGTTAATGGTATCCTTACTGATTGATGATTGAGTATGCATTGAAAATTCTACTAGAGATAATTCTTGGATGGATTTTTTTTAACATATATTAAATTATTTCTCTCCTTGGAAGAAAGTTAATTTTCTGAGTTTGTCAGGATGATGCAGGGGGGCAAGAAATGATCCACGTGGGCCTCTGTGATGGTAACATTGTGGTAAAGTTGTTGCTTCTCCACATAGTAAACCTAGTTGTGAGCCCAGGTCAGTGGGTGTAAGTCTGAGTCTCTACAGAGTTTCCAGATGCAAAGCCCAAGTTCACCTTTATTCAATACATTTCATTTGTTTGTTCAGTTTCAGAGAGGAAAATATTTTGCTAGAGATGATACATAAGAATGTCAGTGGTAGAGAAATTTAAACGTAGATTTCTAGGGTTCCATGCACCTGGAATTTAAAAATGTGGTGAATTGTTATGGTCATAAATGAGACAGGATGGATAAGCATGTAGATATTTTCCCTAATCAGCTTTACTGAGACAATAAGGAGATGAGTCTGCAAGAAAATTACTGTTGATATATTTGTCCCTAATGAACTAGACAGGCATTACCAACCCACTTCTCTGAGCAACTCTGTGACGATGCGTCTCTGATTTGTCTCTGTTTTATCTTGTTACCTGGGACAGTTGATAGAGGTAATATATAAATAGATGGAATTGAAGCTATTCATTTGCTTTCCCAAAGGGCTTATTTTAACCATTGTTAGGGGTCAAATTTTGTCTCCCCCAAAAAGATATGTTGGAGCCCTACCCTCTGGTATTTTAGAATGTGACTTATTTGGAAGTAAGGTCTTTACAGAAGTAACCAAGTTAAAATGAGCCATTAGGGCAGGCCCTAATCTAAAATCCTTATAAAAAGGGGAAATTTGGACACAGAGACAGAGGTGCACAGATGATGTGCAGAAGCACAGGGAGACAGTGGCCATCTGCATGCCAAGGAGAGAGACCTACAACAGATCCTTCCCTCACAGTCCTCAGAAGAAACTGACACTGCTGACACCTTGACTTTGGACTTCCAGCTTTCATTACTGCAAGGTAATAAATTTCTGTTGTTTAAGCTACTTAGTTTGTGTTTTTTTATTATAGCAGCCCTAGCAAAGTAATACAACCATTTGCTCTATTTCATGTTGTTAATCTAGCTCTTTGTGCTAGAGCCTCCAAGCAGTTTTTAACTGAATAAAAATCTTAGTTTCAGGAGAATGTCAAGTTGACTTATGCTAAATAGATAATGGTTTTCTACACTCCCAATATCAAGTGTTAAGATATTTTGATATATAACTGTTGCTTTTTTTGTTTTATTATTTCTGAATTCAGAAAAAAAGAAAACAATCTCATTAGAAACTTTGTTTTAAAATATGTTAGCAAGCCAATTAAAATGTAGTCCCCCGGGTTTTGCCTGGATTGTAGTGGTGAAGCTCATTATGAGCCCAACACTCCTGCTTTCTAAGAGTTTCCTCCTCTGTAGACCAAACTGGCAGGTCTATTGTCATGAAACAAACAAACAAACAAACAAACAAACAAAACAACACTGAATGGTCATCACCAATGTGAGACAAAATCATTGATGAATGTTTGACAGTTTATGAAGCATAGTACTTTGACTCAGATGTTTTACTTTCTCCTTGGATGACATGGGCAGGATGCTAATTATAACACATTGCAAATAATTGCTTACAGGGAAATGACTCATTCCACTATACAATACTTAGTTGGGGCCCTCCCTATGGATAGAGGCAAATATCTTTCTGGTTATGACTTTTCCTGAGTTATGAGCAAAGCAGACAGAGACTTAGGTTCTTTAGAAATTTTACAGTGTATTTTTCATTTTAATAAGATGACTGAGTAAATTCAAAACTAATACCTTACACTGACACTTGGTAGACACCAACATGTCATCATGTCATACATATGCTAGCCAGGACTTGCAGAACTGAAACACCAGAGCTGTCCCAAGAGTCTCCACATAGCTTTGCAATGAGTATTATGCATGAATAGGCGGAGCCTCTTTGCTTGTGCACTTGCCATTTTTTACTGACCTTGTTTGGAGCTGAACACTGCTACAGGCACCCTTAAATTGATGCCTTATGACAGGTTTTCAGCTGAGTAGGCAACCAGCCAAATCACTGTAAATTCTTTTTCTATTCTTTCTGGCCCATTTGCCCAACTAATAATAGTTACTGTTATTCCTTGACTCTACCAGTGACTGAACAGTCACTTTTTATCTAGTGTTTTTTTTAATTTTAGTCAAAATTGTACAATTTATGGGAAAAAAAGATTGTGTGAAGAAAGAAACTTAAATTTGACATATCTTTTTATTATTCATTATCGTCAAAAGCCTACCTTCATTGGTATCCTTATCAAGTGTTATTTATGATTGGAGCTGAAATCTATCATCTTGGGGGGCTGTTCTGCTGCTGTAGTTTTCAAGTTGGTCTTCCTTTCATGATCTTCTCACTTTTCAGTTTTTCTAACACATAAATACATGTCAAGTATCCTGAAATCTCTGTTTCTGAGGGGGTCTCCAGCTTCAGGCTACGGTGTTCCCTTCTCAATCAACCTCTGCCCATCAACATCTTAGATACAAGACTTCCTGCAAGGTTTCCTCTTTCCCTTCTTGTCCTCCCTTATGTCCTATCAGGGCAGTATCACCCATTCCCTTGGCTCTAATATATGTTGACAACTCCCATGACCATATCTCCAGTTCTCAACCTTCTTCCTGAACTCTAGACATAGTTACAACAAACATTGTTGAGTATTTTCTGTGTCTCACAAGTATGTCATATTCAACATGTCCAAACCAAATTTGTTATGTTTTCCCTGAAACCCCTCCTTCCCTCAAAGAGCACCCCTCTATTGACAGCGCTGCCTCTCCCCCGTCTCCTCAGTAGAACGTCTGGCTCATTGTTAGTACCTCTCTCTCTGTCGACCCATCACATGTAATTATCATCAAAAGCTACTTGAGATTCCTTCCTCTAAACTTTTATTCTGTTCCTTCCTCTTGAACCCCATCATGGCTGCGTTAGCTTATTCCCTTATTATTATTGCTTGCCTGGACAATTGAAATAACGTCCTGCTTCATCTTTAGCCACTGTCTCTTTTAATCTCCCATCCAGTCTGCCTCCAGAATTATCATTTTGCATGAAATCAGATCACTTCACTCTTCCACTCAGAGTCTGGGAAATTCTGCTGTTCAAACAGCTGCCTTAGCATTGATGTAGAAAGGCATTTACAATCTCCACTTAAACTGGATTTCATTTTCACCTCCCTCCAGGTAAAGCTCTATTTCTTGCTAATAGTGAGTAAATCTGGTTCCCTACACTTACGATTCTTTCTCATTTACAGTGATTTTGCAATTCCTTGTCCCCTCTCTCACTGAGGGCACCACTATATGTGGAAACCCAAATCCTCAGAATGGTCCTCAGCTTCTCCCTCTTCATATGTAGGCCAAAGCCAGATTCCATCGCTACCCTAAATATTTCTCCAGTGTACTCAAGCCTTTCTATCTCCGCTGTTCCCAGCCTGGTAACCTCCCATTGCCTTTCCCTGGGGCTCCCGCAAAAGCCTCTCATCTGGTCTCCTTGCCTCTGCCCCTGCGTCTTTCCTATTCTGCTGTCATGCTAGCTGTTTTCTAGAATGCACAGTTTATCAGGCCTTCCTCTTTAGAACATTTCAAAGGCCCCCTCCAGATTCTGGATAAAAATCTACACTTCTAAGTCCTCTCCTGCCCTTTCCCCAGCTGCATGTCCCTCGGCTCAGCCTCTGGCCCTCCCTCCCCCTGCTTCAGCCACACTGAACTTCTTTCAATTTCTGTAGCATCATGCACTCTCTCTTCCTGCAGATTGGTTCCTCTCCCTGGTACTGTCTTCCCCTTCATCTGTGTCTTGATAACTCCTATTTAACTTTTAGGTCTCAACCAAAGGTGATTTCCTTTAAGAAGTCCCCCTTCTCACCCCTGGACTTTATGAGGTGCTCTTGCTATTTGCTGGTATAGCAACCTGCTCTCCTATGACAGAGCCTTGATCACAGTATTTAGTATCAATATAATTACTTGTGTAATTAAGTATCTCATGTGTCCCCAGCTAGAGTGTGAGGTCAGGGAGACTGTCTGTCCTGCTGTTATATTCTGAGCCTAGCACAGTTCCTGGCAGGTGGTGTGTGTTTGATAAATAGACACTTAATAGCCTTGTAGTGGGACAAACACAGAGTACTTTAAGAAAACACCTATACAAAACATGTTGAAACAATGAATAATGAATCAAAACTCTTCTTCATGACTGAAATGTCTTTCTTTCTCTTACTTACATGATCAATAATCCTTTTTGAAGAATCTGTTCAAATGTCATGTTTTGTTTTAAAGCCTTGCCAGATCTTTCATCTTCTTATTTATGCCCTTCCTTACATGTAAATTAACTTATTTCTGGCTTTCTGGTAGCACAAACGTCTGGTATGAAATACTCATGTATCGGGATTATCTGTTTATGTGAACCCTGCAAATGATGAGATCTAAGATTAGTGATGACAACTGATTCCTCTTTGGTTTCCAAGCATCTGGCTAGCAGAGTTTCTAGCTCATAATAGTTGTTGAATACACGAATGAAGGAATGAATGAATATCAGTGCCCAGACACCTTTGTTTGGTCTTGGCAGCCCCCTCTCAACTGCCTTTTCTTCCCCCTCTCAAGTATTTCAGTTCTTAGTTTTTTGCTCCACCAAAAAAAGCAAATATGGCTTTGCTGGTGCAACCTGTTTATTTCCTCCTCCACCCTTTTCACAGCCATTTCACTCACCCTCCTCGTCCCATGCCTCCTGTACAACTCGGGTGGAAATTCCTGCCCGCATTTAACCTCTCCTATGGCTATTTATTTAGTGATTTTTTTTCGCTCCTCTGTCTTCTGTTTACATAATTTAAATTTATTTATACTTTCTGCTTATTTACATTTTTTCAGTGTTTTTTAAGGTGTTTTAAAATCTCTTAAGAGATTTTAAGTTTGCCAGTGGTCAGCTGTACCTTGACTGATAAAATTCTCAAACCTCAGTGGCTTTAAGCAAAACTGTTTTTGTTTTTTCTTTTAAATCATTCAGACTGCATCTTCTCCCTCTTACTCCCCCCAAAAGGGAAGAAGAACTGCTTTTGTTTTAAATCCCTCACACTATATATGTATCATGGGTGAGTTGGGGGTCTTTTCCATTTTGCCTTACTTTGGGGTCCAAGCTGATAGAGCAGCTACCGTTTGGACTGCTGCTGCCGAGTACAGCAGAGGGAAAGAGAGAGCACGGTAAATTGTACACTGGCTCTGGAAACTACCTGGAAGTGGCTCTGCTCACCTATGAAGCAAGTCATTTTGCCACGCCTAACTCCGAGGAGTAGAGAATGTGACATTACTGTACCCTAGAAGGAGTAGAAGTCTTTGCCGAACAGCACTAATAATCACATAAAACTTTTATTCCTTTTGAAGGCTCGTATAGGTTCTAGGACAGAGCTTTGAACCTAGGGAAATCGGTAAATGCTGACTAACTCTTTGCTTGACCTGAGGTATATTCATTCCATAATTCTGCCTTGACTTGATTTTGAGTGGAGGTTCTCTTGGAGATGAAACCCAAGCTCTGTAAAAGCAAGAAAATGAACTGCACCCGAAATACAAAGGCAAAAACACTTTGAATGCTTTAGCACTTTCTGAACTTGGCAGTGATAAAGACCTCACTAATAGTGTAGATGAACTTGATATTGTGGCCCTATTTAAAAGCACTAAATCCTCCCAGTTGGAGATAATTGATGAAATGGCTATATCTCAAAGTTTCTCTGGCTGCCACTAACAATGTTAAATTAGATAACTAGGAGCAGCGGTTTCTGAGGAGATGGAAACCATCTGATACCAGAGAATAGAAAATAGAAACAGATAAAAGTGTGAGAATTCTGAAAGCTATTGTGTGAGTTTTCTGAAGTTCAAGCTGTACTACCTTAAGAAGTTAACTTGCAAAGATAATGAACATGGAAATGTCTGGTCGACTAGAAAATGTGACATATATTATGTAGTTTTAAAATTGTGCTTCATGTGGGAGGATAAACAGAGGGTGCATAGACATTCCCAAAGGTTTCAATTATGTCTTGCCCCTTGTGCCCAGCAAACTGTGACCAGGAAAGCCGGGTGGTGCAGGTAATACAGTGTACTGTCCATGAACACTCTCAGTTCCATAGTTTGCAAAATGGGAAATGTACCTTGAAAAAAGTACCTACCGCATAGGGTTGCTGGGATAATTAAATAAGATAATGAATGCAAAAAATTTACCTCTATGCCCAGTGCTCATTAAATGTTAGCTATTATGATTACTGTACAATTTTTTAAAATTATTCCAGTTATTAGTGTTCTTTTTTTTTTTAAAGATAATGGTATTTGTTCTCTTTCAGAGACTGAAGAAATAAACATTCTACCTTTAATAGGGGGGAAAATAGAATAGGGCAACTCCACATTGCTATTCAAAATCAGTGTTTTCCAAACTGTTGTTTTTGACCAATTAGTGGGTCATGAAGTCAGTTTAATAGGTCATGACCATCATTTAAAATAGGAAATAGAATAGACACATGATCGTGCATTTTACATCCTAAGAACAAACATTTTTTCTTTTAAATTTTGTGTCATGTGTAGTATATGCTCATTAATGTTTATGTATGTATACTGCGTTAAAATGTAAAATGCATTTCTTACTTTGGATTGTGGTCATAAAGTCTGAAAGTCATAATTCTAAAAAAATGTACATGGGCCTCAGTTTATGAAAGGCCCCATGCCACTAGGTATATCTGAGTGGAGTTTCTCTAGAAATGTTCTCATAGACCACATTTGACTTGTACGGGCACAAAACGAACGCTATGAAACCCAATAAATAGTTTCATAGGGTTTCTGGGATCAAAAAATAATAATAAATTGGAGAATTTTATCCCTGTTCCCTTTCATATCTCCAAATCTGGTAGCGTTCTTTTCATACTAGTGCAAACTTTAACAAATTTCAAATATAAAAATGTGAGCATCGTCCTGAAATCCTAATGCAGTCTGCCTGATTCAATCCAGCAGTCCAGCCAGTGTGCTTATCTGTTCAGCTTTCATCATTCGATGGCCTAACTCCCACTGGGGCCCCAAGATTCCGTCTTAAAAGGCTAAGCATATCCCAGATATACAACAAAACCACATGAAATTTAAAAAGTGATATGTCACAATTAGTTCCCGAAATGCCATTTTCTTTCTCCGGGCTTACAAGCCTGAGTGTTCAGGCTTCAAATTTTACAAGGCTCCTCTTCCTTGAGTATGAAAGAGAATGAGAAAAGGAGCCCCACACTTGTGTTCTGGTGTTTTAGCACTTCTGAATGCACTGCGCAGCCATGGAGGGCAGCCCTCCAACTCAGTCTGTTCACGCAGAGAGAGCACAAGAGTCCCTCGTTAGCAAAACCTGCTGCGTGTGCCCAGCTTTTCCCTGAGAACATTGCTTACCCTACAGCCCTGTCCCTTGGTGTCCATTTTCTCTCACACACCTTTTCTACCTCCTTGTATTTTTATTGGTGTTTGCAAACCATTCTCACCACCTCCCCCACAAAGGAACACCGAGCTTTGGCTCTCAGGTTATCAGACTCCACCAACCACATATCGCTGCCTCCTGAGTTGTGGTTATCTGCTGAGCCCTGGGTCCCTTGTGTCTGGAAAGGTTTAGTCACCAGTCCACCATCAGTCTCCCAGCATCACTCCTGTCATCCTTCTTGGTGATGGGAATATTCTCATCCTCCCCTGTGACCATCAGCTACTCACCCCATGAGCACCTTGTCCTTACTGATCACTGTGACCCTCCACCATCACAGTTTCAAACAGCCCACTCCCTGGCCCTCACTTTTGATATTTTCATCATGATGTTGATGTTTAAATAATTATTGTTCCATATTTGTATTTAAATAATCAGTGTTTGATAAAGGGTGTTTCTTTCATGTATTATCAAACATAATTTTTTGTACCCACATACATCTTCACGTAATCAAACTTGATCTCCTGATTTTCTTTGGTTATGCTCAGTAGGTATCATAATGGCTCATAATTAAGCTACAAAAAGCAATGAATACCTTCTGGAATTGCTTTTCCATCTCTCTCTCCACCCCTACTCCCCCCTCATTTGGTTTGCTTATTCACCAACTATGTCCATTAATTTATGCAATTTCTTATCACTGTATTTGAAATTTTATGTCCATCAGTTACTATCTCTCTTTTGCCTTTTCACTGGACCCTGTGAATTTGAGGTCACGGCTGTCCTATAACAGTTGCTATATTTGAAGACTTATTTGTTTGGGTGATTTATGAGATTTGAGTCTACTAGTTTAATGGTTTGTTGCAGCATACACACGTAAACATCACCTGATAAATGCATCTTCTTTGGTAGCAAATTAGGAAATTACCAATTCATTGTATCATTAAACATTTCCTGCATGATTTTTTTCCCTTAAGAAAAATGAGAAGATGCTTATATTTTGTAGTCTTTACCATTGCTTTTGCATTCAGTAATAAAACAAATATTGAAATTCACTAGTTCAGCTATTATTTGGAATAACCAATTATGGGTTCATCGTACTGTAGTTATTTTAATAAAAATATAATCAGTTCAAAATACTTGGCTTGATCTTTTCATTGAGAAAGGAGAAAGGAGATTAGTTTTCACTCTGGTAGCCACATTAATTTATCTCCACTATTAGAATATAATTAAGTAAATTAATTCCTTCAAGATTTTCTCAAACACCTACTTGTGCAAGTGAAGGTGCTAAGAAAGCAAAGATGTTTAACCCATGTTTCCTGTCCTTCAGCTACTTACAGACTACTTGATGAGATGGGGCTTAGTCAATGGTTAGCCACACTGTAAGCATTTCAGATTTTTGTTAACACTTTCAATAGCACTCTCTGCGGCAAGCTGGCTAACTGTTCACCAAACCAGTTTCCCCATCCCCCTGGACAATTAACTAGATTATATTTCATATTTTCCAGATTCTCTTGCACTTAGGTAGGTGTAGACATATGACTAAGTCCTGGCCAATAAAATGTGAATGGAGGTGATGTATCCCACTTATAGATCAGTGCCATAAAACCTCCACATAGTCCTCTATTCTCTCTCTCTCAAACCGTCTGTTGGCTGAATGTCTATGCACAAGGCTATCTGAAAGTCCTATATTGAAGATGACTGAGCCTCTGTTAGGGTAGGTCCCTGAATGAATGAGTGAAGTGGAAAATGCTGCCCCATCACCCCCTGCTGAGCAAGAACTATATATGTTAGGCCAATGAGATTTCAACATTTATCTGTTACAAATTCTAGGGTTATAGTAACTAATATTCCAGTTTAACTTAAAGAATTGATGCCTGTGCTTTCATGATGTGAGAAAATGAGGCTCATAATATACTTGAGATACATGATTATGGAAGCTAAGTATGGAGTTGGTTGTACAAATAAAGACTGCCATGCAATCTAGGAGTCACAAATTATTTGTTATTGTATACTAAAGCAACTAGAGAAAAAGGATAAGGGAGTGAGGTCAGGGAAGAGTCTTGGGAGTGGATGGGAGCATTAGACATGCAGTAAATTATTTCTGTAATGACATTTCTGGTTCTCTCTGTGTTCAAATTCCCATAGCTGGGGCTCCCTGATGACTTGGATCTACTTTAGGCTGTCCTTATTCATTGCAAATGAGGGTGAAATAAATGAGCTTTAAATCAGTAACTCAAAGAATGCTTAATTAAATAAACTTTGTGGCCAGACCCCAGCTGACCCTATTTCCCAGTTCTGATATCTGGACTTCAGTATTACTTTTATATTGTTAAGATTTTAAAATATTTACCTTTTGATCTTTAACTGTCATTAAGTTTTCTATGTGCTATATACAAGTTGATTTGAAGTACTAAATACCCTTAAATAGCATTTACAACTTTATTATTATGTATATACTATTTATTGAAGAGCTAAGTGGTTTGTACCCCAAAAGAGGAAAATTAAATAGGTGACATTTAATGGCGAATGCTTCAAGAATCAAGGAAAAGTGGCATCTTTCAAACTCAGTTGATAACTCATAATTTTATTCATAGTTGAATGAGTTTTTGATAAAGCATTTTGTTTCCATGTCTGAATTTCTAACTGTTCTCCTTTCTTTTTGTTACTGACAGAGGAGACATATGTTTTCATCATGGCATATTTTTTACAGAAATACATATGCAAGTAATTGTTTTTTTAAAAAAAGTATATGTAGAAAGTAAGTTTTAATTTCTTACATGTCAGAAAATGTCTTGATTTTGTCCTTACGGTTGATTCATAATTAACTTGTTACAAAAATGTAAGTTCAAATAATTTTTCCTAACAATCCCAAAGAAATATTACATTGTTTTAACCATTCAAAGTTCATATGTAAAGAAACCTGTCCCACTTCCAAGTTCCTGAATTTTAGATTTTCTTTTTGTATTTGAAGCTCTGAGACCTTGTCAGAATATTTCTAAGTATGGATCTCTTCGTGCTTGGCACTCAGATGGCATTTTCAATATGGAAACCTAAGTGTGTATGTGTGTTTAAGCTCAGGGAAATTGTCTTCTCTTATTTCAACACCTTTTTCCTCCTCATTTATTTGAGTTGGTTTTCTCTTTTTGTAACTACTATCAAATAGCTCGTGGATCTTCTGAGTTTGTCCTTCATATTTCTTAACTTATTTTTTCCTCGTATTTTCCCATTTTGTCTTTTTGCTTAATATTCTGGGAGATTTCTTTGTTTTTATCTTCTATGTTCATAACCATTCTATTTATTAAACACATCTATTTAGTTTTTAATTTCAGCAAATGTATTTAATTTCTAAGCACACTTTGTAGTTCTTGGCATGCTCCTTTGTTGTAATAGCTTATTCTTGCTTCATTAATGACAGAGCCTCTTGAATCTTTTTGAGGTTAGAAGGAAACTTTCTGAGATTAGAATGAACCATTTTGAGGTTAAAATGATTTGAGTTTTTTTCTTTTATTATGTCAGTTTTGTTTCATATAGGACCAGTCCTTATGTTTGATCATCTTGACATTCTTGGTTTTCCATAAAAACAATTTATTTTTGCTTCCTTTATATATGATAAAGGATTATGTTGACTTTACCAATAAAGGTAGCTAACATGTACTTCCTTTGCTCATTTTAGGTCTATTTACTCACAGTCCTCTCCCATGAGTGCAAGGACTTTGCCTGTAGACTCTGTGTATGTGGGTGGATTGTGTCAAAAGATAGTAGAGGACAGGGATAGGTTGACAGCAGAAACCTCCACAGTAGCTAAAAGAAGACTTTACTATGGAATGAAATGCTTTAGTGTATTTCACTCTTTGGTAGAGTGACCATATTTCCCAGTTTGTGCCTCTTGTTATATTATAAGCATTAACAGTGCACTCTCTAAAGAAGACTGATCTGGATAATAATTTATACAATCACCTTACCCCTAAGTGTAGTGGTCTTCTCTTTCCCCTTTCCAAGTCTATGGTGAAAGCCGGGAGTTACTGCGGCCTCTGCTATGTATCTCTATTTTTAGTGGATCTTCTTGTGCCCTTTCTAAATAAAACCACCCTCTGTTAAAGCCTACTTCTGAGGGTTCAGCTGGGCAAACCGCTGCTACCAGCTGTCTTATATGCAGGGGATGAGGGAGGACTCAACTGTTCTACAGAACTTTCCCCATTGCCCCTCCTGGTTTTAGCCTTTCAACTCCCTCTTGTTCTATATACCAACTGATTTCAAACTTGGAGCCTCTTGGGGCTTTCCAGGAAAAGTTTTCTATCTCTCTGCAGTTATCTTCAGTGCCCCTTCTAGGTCTTGGCTATCTTTATTCTGTTTTTCCATCAATATAATCTCAGAGGTTGTGTTCTGATATTAGCTTTCCATTGCTGCATCACAAATTACCAAAACTTTAGTATCTTAAAACAAAATACACTTGTTATAACACAGTTTTTGTAGGTCAGAAGTCTGGGCTATCAACTAAAATTAAAGCTTTGTCCAGGTTGTGTTCTCATCTGGAAGCCTGACTGGGGAAGAATCCATTTCCGAGCTTGTTTAGGGTATTAGCAGAGTTCAGTCCCTGTGGCTGACTGCCCAGGACTGAGGCCCCTGCTGTCCTGGCTGTTGGTGGGGAGTTGCCCTTAGCTCCTAGAGGCTGTTTTCATGTCCTAGCTGCCTCCCTCTCTCACAATACTGTAGCTGTCTTTTCCAAGCCAGCATGAAAATGCCTCTTTTAAGGGCTCATCTGATTAGGTCAGGCCCACACAGGGCAATCCTTTCTTGTTAATTGAAAGTCAACTGACTAGAGGTCTTAATTGCAGCTGCAAAATCTCTTCATCTTTCCCATATAGTGTAGCCTAATCATGACAGTGACAGCCCAGCACATTCACAAGTTCTTTCAGCACTCAAGGGGAGGGGATGACACAAGGCGTGTACACTAGGTGGCAGGAATCTTGGGGTCATCTCAGAATTCTGCCAACCATGTATCCGTGGGAAGCCAATCGAGTCTGAGATGAGATTCCATGCAGGAAGGTTGTTAGTGAGGCCATCAAGATGAACAGTGTGGCTGAAGGGAAGGAAGCTGTGTTGAGTGGAGGGAGAAGTTGGGCTATGGTGTATTCACAATTAGGCCTCAGTCGACTCCATGTGTGGCTCAGAAGCTGGCTGGCCCTTTAGAGTTGTACTGAGTTGGGGGAAGGAGTTGCATTTTTATACCCTGCCCTTTGCTAGTCATTGGATACAAGCTCTCCTTGGAAGCTGATCTTGTATAGCTGGAAGTCTTTAGTCTACAGCCTTCACAACAGCAGGGGGAATAAATTTGCAGTCCTGACATGGGGATCTGGACTGCATGCACGGTTCTGTGGTCATGGTATAATTCCACCTGCTGTGTTACACTACTTCGTATCCATGTGCATGTTTTCCAGTGTAATTATTTCCAGTGTTAATCCAAGATCTCAGGATTTGATAGAAATGGAGACACTCTAAGACTCACAAATTACTGGGTTGAAATAAACAGTAGAGTAGAACAGTGTAGCAATACATGTTAGCAGAACTTTTTATGAGAGCAGAGGTTTAACATAGAAATTGTACCACAGAAAATTAATCTTTTAGAAAATAGAGACAAATGGAGACTAATTTCAAAAGAGCCTCCCTTCCTTGCTCCACCCCCATGTAATGGAGATACATATTAATTAAGAGTCTCAATTTGTCAAATTTGCCTGGCGTGGTGCTCCGGAGCTACAGCAGTATTACCAGCATTCTGCAGAAGCTCATCTATCTAAGCTGTTTTCATCTATTGGTTCTCTATATAATAAATAGCTCTGAAGCAGTGACACTGTACTTTCTTGAGATGAAGGATATTTGAATAAATTCTATAGAATTCAGGCACCAGTGGATTTGCTGTGGCCCAACAATTATTTTATTCGTGAAAATCTCAGCTGTTTTAAAAATGACCATTTCCTTTTCTCTTTTAAAAGTTCAAAAAAATATTCTGTGACTGGTAATGAGAGATTTAATGTAAATTTCTAAACACAATTTTATGATTAGCTTTTCAGCATACTTTACATTTGAACTAATTATTTAGTAGAGAAAATGACTGGGATAAACTGAAAGACACATTAGAGGGGGCATCTCTGTTTCTACAGTAAATTAATGTGATTGTTGTGGGAAAATAACCAATGTCCCTATCCGTAGTTTTATTTCATACATCAAAAAATAATTAAATGGACACTGAATTTATAGTTAAACATGATCAGCTTTTCATATTCCAGTAGCTTTTTTATCCCATAGTATGCCTTCTCACAGTGTAGAACATGATGCAGAATGTTTTTTCTTGGAAGAGTAGCTTTCTGTGTCTTATTTACTTAGCGTCATTGCATACAGAGTAATTCTCATGATGTAATAAAAACTTAATTTGGAATCAAATAAAAAATAGAAAGGTCTAGGAAAATATTAGCAATTAGCCAGAAAACATTAGCTGTAAGTTAATACGTGGGACGTTGAAGCTGGTGAGATGGAATCTGTTACCTTATTCATAGGCTCCATGTGGAAACAGGGATTCAGGATGCTGCTTTGGCATGTATTTAAGCTGGTACAAGCATTGCTCAAAAATGTAGTAAAAGTTGAAAAGGCATTTTGAAGAGATAACACAGGAAATGTAGAATTCTCTATTGGCAATATAATCTGGAAAAGATCCTGGAATCTGAGCAAACATTTCCACATTCTTGAGTTTGGAGATTTATGAAGATGTTCAGCATAGCTCTTTCAAATGTTGGAGTCGTGCTGTACTTGGCTGTCCAACCTTTCTCTATTTTCACATCAGCCAATAAATAAAAAGCCCCAAGTTTTCTAAGAAAAACTTGAAAGAATGCAATGGCTACTGTTTTCTCCTTCGGTTTCTGGGCATCCATATTTTCACTACATGCCCAGTTAGTTTCTTTGGAGAGCGTGCAAGAATGTTCAGGCCTATGAAGAAGGTCATTCGTAACGAGACCGTGCAGTGCCGGTGACTCTGGAAGATAAATATGCAAATTGTAACTGCCTGAGTAGCATCAGGGGGAGGAGATTTTATAATAGACCTCACATTTATTTCAATTAAAGTTTTTATTGAATGTTTATTGACCAATTTAACAGATTCAAATTTCTGCCCAAACTTAGTTACACACCTATTAAGTTTACGAACCTGTTCCTAAATCTGTACTTATGTCCCTTGGAAATCAGTTTCCATGGTTCTCCATGTGTATCTCGTGGTAGACTGTGACAGACCTTTTACTCTTTTGATTTACACAGCAGAGGGTATTTTCTAATAACACATGTTTCTGCTACTATAACTTACCATTTAAAAGAAACTTCTGCATGGCTGTGGTTCAGACCCCAGGGTGTGACCACAGGAAACACATAGCCACGTTTCCCCACAGGATGGAGTTGAGTTGTGCTCAGCCACAGCCCCTGGGGCACGAGTCAGCCTGGCTGTAGATGTGATGACTGCTAATGTCTGATCTGCTAGTGGCAGCTTTGCTCCTTATTAATAATTTCCGTGGTGCAAATGGTTGAAAGAGCATAAGCACCATACGTGACACGCCTCACCCTTGGAAGGCAGAATGCTACAGATCTAAACAATCTGGTTCTTTGGAACTTTGATTTATATTTGTACGACATATATATTGTCCCTGTGAAGAAATAAGCCTGCAAAGTTTTTTAAAAGTAAAAAACAAAAATAAAGTCTGAATTCTAAATCTATGTTGCTGGCTCAGGCCATGTTGACAACCAAAATTAGTTTTTTGAGGAAAAAGTAGCTAAAAGATTGTATTTGGGGTTATTAAAAGTTGAATTATATATGAAGTGATTCACCTTGGAATCAAACTTTATTCCCAGGTCATCCAAACTAGAATCTAAAATTGCCAAAGAAACACAATGATACAAGTTCTTGGCGAGTGTCATTCGGAAAACTGACCAATAAATGAAATGAAATTTCAGGAGTTTTGAGTAGTTATAAGGATATCAATGTACTTTAGATTGTTTAAAATCTTGCCAGGAAGTTTTACTGAACTGAAGCCAAAGCTAAGAAAGAACTGAAACCAGGCAGCACAGAAACAAAATGTCTTATAATGAACTGACTGACAAGAAAGCAGGACACTGTGTTAAGTTGCAAATGTTCACTAAGAACTTCAATAATCCTGTTAATAGTATAGAAGTGTTTTCAGGATTCAAGGCAAATGTAGGGTGTGTAAAGCATTCCTTTAAGGTTTCTGATGGGACATTGCTCATTCATTCACTTATTTCTTCCTTTATTAAATACCTACCATGTTTTTGGGGACTGTGACACGCATTAGTGATACATGGTCCTCACAATCAAGGGGTTCACAGTATTGAACAAAAGACACATGAGTTATATTTTGGGGGTGTTTTCTTGAGATATAAATTACATAAAATGAAAGTCACCAATTTTAAGCATACACTATAGATTGGTAAATGTATTCGTTTGTGTAACCAACACCACAATCATGATATAGTCCCATTACTGTCACCCCAAACGCCCCCTAGTTCCTTTTTGCAGGAGATGCCCCGTCCACCCTGTGCCCATAGCAATCACTATTCAACTTTTTGTCACAAGAGTTTTATTTTTTCCAGGGTTTCATATAAATGTGAAACTGCCCTTTACAAAAATCAATAATGGGGTGCAAGGTGAGAACTGTGGTAAGGGCCTGGCTAACAGTAAGGCACAGGCCTAGCTAAAAATCATGGTAAATAATTGGCCACTGTCTCCCTGTTTGCTTCTCTATAATTGCCAGTCTGGAGCCACATAGCTGGTGGTCATAAAGATTCTTAGCTTTCTCCGTAGATTACATCACCTTTTTGAAACCTAGGGGTAGTTTCTGAGATACCTTCCAGGTCCTGCATTCCAGTGGAACGGCTGACCCACCCAGAGCAGCAGCCCACACAAAGGAACTGACTCAATTGGTCTTGTGACCCCCACCCAAGAACTTGGTCAGCAAAGAAGACAATTTCCACAATCATATGGTTCTGCCCCAAACCCAGTCAATTAGCAGATTCAATTGCCTTTGCCAAGCTGTCTTTAAAAACCCTGTCTCCCAAATTCTGGGGGAGGCAGATTTGAGAAATTTTTCCCATCTTCCTGCTTAGCACTATGTGCAATAAACTCTCTGCCGTAAACCCTGCTGTCTCAGTGTATTGGCTTCCTCTTGGGTAGCAGGGAAATGAACTTGGTTAGGTGGCAAAAAATGGAATCATGTAGTATGGAGTCTCTGTGTCTGGCTTTTTGCACTTAGCACAATGTTTTTGAGATTCATCCATTTTAATGCAACTATCAGTAGGTTTTTTGGTTTTTTTTGTCATTTATTGAAAAGTAGCATTAGATTGTTGATCCATTCGTCAGCTGATGAACCTTAGGGTTGTTTCCAGTTTTTGGCTATTATGAGTAAAGCTGCTATGAACATTCATGTGAGTTTTTGTGTGAACATATATTTTTATTTCTCCTGGATAAATACCTAGGAGTAATAATTTCTAGCATTTGGAATACACATTTAACTTTGTAAGACATTGCCAAACTATTTTCTAAAGTAGTAATACTACTTTACATTCTCACCAGCAATATATGAGAATTCCAACTGCTCCTAACTCTTGCCAATCCCTGACACTGTCACGTTGAGTGGATGTGCATTGGTTTCTCATTGTTGTTTTACTTTGCATTTTCGTGCTCACTAATGATGTTGATGATTTTTTTAATGTGTTTACTTGCCATTCAATGTCTTCTTTGTGGAAATATTCTTTCAAATCTTTTGCTCATTTTTTTTTTTTAACGTCAGGTTGTGTGTCTTCTTGGTATTGAATTGCAATAATTCTTTATTTATTCTGGATAAAAGTCTTTTATCAGATATATGTTTTGCAAATATATTCTCCCAGTATATGGCTTTTTACTTTCCCAGTGGCATGATTATAGCTCACTATAATCTCTAACTCCCGGGCTCACACATTGCTCCCACTTCAGCCTCCCAGGCAGCTGGGCCTACCAGCCACCACACTCAGATATTTTTTTTTTAATTTTTTGTGAGGCAGGAGTCTCATTATATTGCCCAGGCTGGTCTTGAACTTCTGGCCTCAAACGATCCTCTGGCCGAAGCTTCCCAAAGTGCTGGGATTACAGGCATGAGCCACTGTGCCCAGCTGATTTTTCTCTTAAGTTATTTTTTATGAATATTATAGTTTTAATGCTTACATTTAGGTCTATTACCCATTTGTAGTTAACTTTTCGTTTGTATGATATACATTATGGGTCAAGGTTTATTTATTTTTTGCTTATACATGAATACCTGACAGTTTTAGCATAATTTGTAGAAAAGACGGTCCTTTTCCCATTGAATTACTTTGTTACCTTTATCAACAATCAATTGACCATATATGAATGAGTCTACTTCTGGACACTCTGGTTTTTTTGATCTATATGTCTATCTCTATCACTACTACACTGCCTTGATTATTATATTAATAATTTTAAATTAAATTTTGAAATCAGGCAGTATGAATCTTGCAACTTTCTTCTTCTTTTCAAAATTGTTCTCAGTTTTTTGATTTTCCATGTAAATTTTAGAAAAAGCTTGTCAATTTCCACAAAAAAGCCTAGTGGAATTATGTGTGTCATTGCGTTGAATCTATAGATTAGTTTGGAGAGAACTGACATCTTAATATTGAGTCTTCTGACCCATCAACGTGATATCACTCTCTTTTTACTTAGATCATTTTAATTTCTCTCAGGAAGGTTTTATAATTTCCAGGGTATATTTCTTGTACACATTTTGTTAAATTTATCCCCAAATAGTTCATATTTTTTAAGCTATTGTAAATGGCAATGTTATATTTCATTTCAATTTTCAATTATTTGCTGCTAGTACGTAGAAACACAATAGATCTTTTATATTAATTTTTTTATCCTATGAACTTACTAAACCTATTTATTCATTCTATTTGTTAGAATCTTCCACATGAATGATTTATTGTTAATGGTTGAAAAAAAGTGCCCCAAACTCTGTAAAATAACTGAAAGAGGTTTATTCTGAGCTAAGTGTGTGTGACGGTAGCCCAGGGAAACATGCCTTCAAGTGGTCTTGAGAAAATGTGCCCAAGGTAGTGTGGTTACAGTTTGGTTTTATATTTTCATGGGGGCAGGAATTATATATAAAATCTTAAGTCAATATGTGGAAGGTGTATATTGGTTTGACCCAAAAAAGTGGGGCACCTCAAAGTGGGGGTGGGGCTTACAGGTTATAGGTGGGTTTAAAGATTCTTTGATTTGTAATTGGTTAAAGAAATGGAGCTTTTGCCTAAAGGGTAGGAATGTTTTAAGTTAAGATATGGAAGTTTGTTAATTGGAGACAAGCCACCTGACATATATAGAGACTGAAGTGATCTGTTAAATAAATTGATGATTTACAGGTGTGATTTAACCTTTGTCTTGCAAGACCTTAGGCCTGTTAATGATTGTTTCTTTTTGTTACAAAGGGTAACTCCAAAATGGATGGGTCACAACGAGGCTTGTCTGACTTCCCTTCTCCTCAAGGCTGGTAATTCAGCTTTAAGGTTTTTTCTGGGGTACCTTTGGCCAAGAGGGGGTCCATTCAGTTGGCTGGGGCTTAAGATTTTGTTAGGCAGACAGTGAGGGACCTCTGACTCCTCCTGGGGACAAAGGCAGGTGCCCCAAGCAATTGCCACACCTGGGTGAGGAGGAAACGCCCTACTAATCTGCCAATCAGAACTTAACACACCTACTGCAAAAGAATGCAGAAGTACAACAGGGTCTGGAAGGTGACCTAGAATGACCTAAGGCTAATTATCATGTCATTAGCTTAAATCTATGTTGCAGTTCACTCCTCAGATGGGCTTTCAAAGAGGCTCATGGGAAATCCACATGCACAGTAAGACTCAGGTCATATAACTCTCAACTGTCCATTAAAGTGGTTGTATGGTGATGTCTGAACTACAAGGAGGGCCCAATACAGACATTATAAAATAAGACCCCAGATCATAATCAAGGCCTTTTTGTTACAACAACCAGTCTGTTCTTTGCCTGTGGTCAATGTGTCTTGCTTTTGCTCTGTAAAAGTATTTTGTCCTTCCTCAACAAACCTCATTTGCTTTTTTTTTAATCTCTGAGAGTTTATTTTCTTTTTCTAAACCTCATTTTCTTGCTTACCTTACTTTTGGTGTGTCTGGTCATTCTTTGGCCAAGAGCACACCAAAAACTGAGAACACAGAACAGACTACAACCTGACAATTTTATTTTTGTTCACAATATCATTTAGGTTAAAATAGAGCTTTCCTTTTTAATTTTTAATATTTTCTTTCTTTTTATGCCTGAATACACTATCTCTAACCTTCTGGACAATATAAGAATATAAGCGCTGAGATTGGACATACTTCTCTCATTCCTAGGGAGATACTTAGTCTTTCACCATTAAACGCAGTGTAACCTGTAGTTTTTTTATAGATGCTCTTTATCAGATAACAGAGTTCCCTTCTATTTGTAGAATGCTGAGAATTTTTAACATGAATTTGCTGTTGACACCACACAGGGTTTTGTTCGAGGTCCTGTTGCTCATTGCACAAAGAACCAACTATTGAGACAATGAGGATTGCCAAGGAAGAAATTTTTAATATGACAGAAGTCTTCTCAGGAAAACAGGAGAAGCTGCCTCGAATCCATCTCTCCATGACTAATGGAGATCATGGGCTTTTGAAGGAGGGGCTACATGCCTTGGGGCAGGTCATGGTATCTCACAAGGGACTGGGTGCATTGGGAGCAGTTTGTGGGGATGGAAAATCTTGGCCACATGAAGTCTGCTCTAGGGGCCTTCAGAATCTCAGCTCCTGTCTTGCAGAAAATCCGCCATTTCTGGGAAACAATGCAAAAGACCAAGTTGTTAGTTAAGAGAGAGGATTATAAAGAGCTCATTGAAATTTGTTCATTGTGGGGGCACGTTACAAATTGGTATAAGATTTTGTCAAAAACATTTCTTGCATCTATTGAGATGATTTCTATTTGTCTTTTTTGGTTGGTAAATATGATAAATTACTGTAATTGATTGTTTGAATGGTAAAACAACCTTGCATTCTGGGATGAATCCCTCTTGGTCATGATGTGTTATCCTTTTGTTATATTGTTGAATTTAATTTGTTAAAATTATGTTTAGGACTTTTGCATCTGTGTTTATTAGATGTCTTTTTCTGTAGTCTTCTTGTAATGTCTTTGTCTGATTCTGGTATTAAAGATAATATTGGCCTGTAGGAAACAAGGCCTTTGGCCACCTAAAGGTTCACTGAAAAATCACTGACATGAGGGAGATTGATTAATAGGAGAAAAGGGCAGACAAATTTACTTAATGTGTATTCACAGGAGCCTTCAGAATGAATACTCAACTTCCCAGTGAAGAACAGAAGTTTATAAAGGATGGGGGGCTTGGATTGTGGCAAAACAGGTTTTAGTGGCAAGACAGGTTATGAGAGAAAGAAAGAAAGAGGCTTGGCTAGCAAAGGTGGTCTTCTTATGTAAATGAAACCTTATAGACAGCAGCCCTCAGAGAGAATAGATGGTAAATGTTTCTTTCCAGACTTTTAAAGGTGGGACACTATCAGTTAATCTTTCCTAGATCCTATAAGGAAAGACCTGGCTGCATGAATGGAGATTCTCTACAGATGCAAATTTCTCCCCCCAAAAGATAGTTTTACTGCTCTACTTCCATCTGCTGGACCTGTGGCAGCCATCTTAAAAATTTGTCAAAGAAATACATTTTGGAGTAAAATATTCACATTTCCTTTAGCCTCATAAAGTGAATTGGGTAGTATTCCTTCCTATTATCTAGGAGAGTTTGTGTAAAATTTTTATTTCTTCCATAAATAATTGGTAGAAATCACCAAGTGAGCCACCTGGGCCCAGATATGTCCTTGTGGGAAGGGCTTTAATTCTAAAATTTTAAAATGGATATTAGGCTGTTTAGTTAATCTATTTCTTCTTGGGTGAGCTTTGGTATGTTGTGTCTTTCAAGGAATTTATCCATTTCATCTAATTGGTTAAATTAATTTGCTTTCATGTGTTTTAAACAGCATTCATTTTACCATTATTTTTGAAAGATAGTTGGCTGAGTAAAGAATTTAGGTTGACAGGTTTTTTTTTCTTTCTCTTTTCATTACTATAAAATATCTCTCCACTATTCTCTGGCTTGCAAAGTTTCTGATGAGAAGTGAATTCTTTTTTTTCCTTCACTGAATATAGTGTATCTTTTCTTTCTCTGGCTGCTCTTAAGATTTTCTCATAATCACTAGTTTTTTTATGCAACTTAATGTGTCTTGGTGTGGTTTTCTTTATGTTTCTTCTGCACTGTTTTTGTTGAGCTCCTTGGATCTGTGGGTTTATGGTTTTTAAAAAATTTGGAAAACTTTTATCTATTATTTTTTTTCAGTGTGGGTTGGAATTGATTATAACAGTCTCCTGAGTTTCATTTAATCCCTGTAGTTTTTGTTCTTGTTTCATATTCAGTCTTTCTTATACTTGCCATGTCTGTGTGCTAGAACTTACTAGGCCTTTGGTGTGCAGGTCAGTTCCTTGCCTACCTGTAACTCTCTCTGTGCACTGTCTGTGATGTGGCTTCCTTGGACCCTTTTTCTCAGTCATCACTTCCCCATACTCTTTCCATATTCACGTTGTAACAGAGTAGTTGCCCCTCCTCCCATAGATATGGAAGCATAAAACTGAGAGTGGGGAATATGTAACAGAGGGAATGGCCTGGAAAAAAAGGCAAAAAAGATGTTTTCTGTCTCTTTAAAACTTCCCCCACTGTTTTTGGGAACTGAAGCCTGAGGGGTTGGGAGAGACAGGGGGAATGTCTTTTGTTCTTTGTGTTATAGGAAATAGGTCAGCTGTCCCAGGCCTGGTGCCAGCACCCCAGATGGGCAAAGGTCAAGGCTTTGTCTTCTTCAGCAGAGATGGGACGATTAGAATCATTAACAGTAATAGCCTAGAACTGAGGAGCCCTCTCTTTAAAAGCTCTGTATTTCACTTATGTTTAGGAATTTGGATTTTGAAATGAGAGAGTCTACCATTTTGGTCCTTTGCTGGCAAAGTAATAAACTTCTCTTTCCTTCTCCTCAAACCATTTGTTCTTGTTCTTCTGATGCAGCCTTGAGGACAAGGGCTGAACTTTTGGTAACAGTACCCATGAATTAGTTGGAATCTTTGCCTGCTATAATGGCCCCTTTGCCATGCTCAGGAAGGACTCAACTCAAATGTTGCCACCTCAGAAGGCCTTCTTTGACTACCCTATCGAATGTTAAACTTTCCCAGGCATTCATATGCTTCATGTCTCTCAAAACATTCTAGTTCCCCACATGATCTTAGGTATTCACTTATTTCTTATCTATCTCTCCCACCAGAACATCAACTTCATGAGGGCAGAAGCTTTATTTATTTTGTGGACTTTATGATCCTTAACACTTAGAATAATTCCTAGCATATAGTAAACACTCCATAAATATTTTCTGATGAATCAATGAACACAGGAATCCTGAGCCTGGTAGTCAGAATACATCATAAGTTAGTGTCCCTTAATTTCTTTAGTGTGGACCCCTGGGTTTTCTTTGAGTTTATCTTCTTATTGTATCTTATTCTAAATCATAATTTTGAAACTTTGTATAAGCTGTTTGCTTTTCTTTCTCCTTACTGAAATTATTCTTATCCTTCAAGTCCTGATTCAGATTTCATCTTCTCCATGAAACTTTCTATGAAGGTCACATTGCTTTTCTATTTTTCTTCCTGTGAACTTTAACTGTTACAGATGGTCTAAGTAACAGTTTCATGGTTTACTTTACGTTTCTGTATTCTTTAATTATTTCATGGTCTAGTTTTCATTCCCTAACAGAATTATAAACTTTTCAAAGCCAGGGACCCCTTTTATATCTTCTAAGAAGAGTTGGTCTAAACCAGGCAATTAAGAAAACATTTATGATGCTTAGTGTTTATGTAGCTACACAAAGATTATGGATTAGTCTTTCTGTGTGTATCTATACACCTTGGAAACTACTTTTACAGCATGATTCATTCATTCATGGTGAATGAATGATGGATACATAAGAGAATAAAACAGCATTAACAACAAAAATCCCTGATCTTTTTGAACCTACATTTTTTAGGGAGCTGATAGACAAAAAAATTTTAATAAGTAAAATATATCATATCTTAGGAAGTCATGTGTAAAAAAGGACATTCAAATATGAAAAAGAAAAAGAATTGAACAGCTTAATTAAAATTTAAGCATCAGGTCCTTAAAATTTTATTAAAGACATTTGCCTTATCTTCTGTTTAGATATAGATTCTATGATCTGTTTTCAAACAATGAAGCATAATTCTGTGGGTTTGAATAGGAAAGAATATTATTGTATTTGCTTCAATGTGGAATAATTAGCAAATAATGAATATGATCTTCTAACTTGATCAAAATTATCTGTGCTGTATTGTGAGCCACGGAGATTGATTCAATGCAACCCTGAAAACTGCTAAAGAGGAAGTTTTATTCGTGATTCTAAATGTACATACCATCATGAGATAATGTTTGTACCTTGAATTGTTCCGGGTATGTTTGGTTTGATGATCATTGCTTTTTTGTGTCCCTCTCCCTGTTCTCCTGTAAACCCTCTATATCTGAAATGTTACAATAGTCATTTCACTGTACTCTTTTTCCAGAATCTACTCAAGAAGGGGCACTTGATATACGGACTCCTTTGTGGCACTTTTGTTTCAATCTCTTCTTGGGATCTCTGTCCATAAAGGCCCATTAGCAGGCATGTAGACAGTGGGCATGCAGGTAAAATTTTGGGCTCAGCAGCTACGTTTACTAGAATTACATATTTTTGATCATTTACATTGCTTAAATGTCCCCCAACTTCTCTAATCCTCGTCTCCAAACAACTTGCTCTCATTTTCTAGAATATATAGTCTACTTTCAGAAAGTAGCTATTGGAAGAAGGTTAAAAATTGAGTACTAACAATTTTTATAGTTCAGGCAGTGAATAAAAAAGAGTATTATTGGATTAGCAAATGTATTGGTGGCAGAAATATTAGTGACTATCAAAAATAAATATCCATTGATATAAAAATTCTAAATTGGGAAGTAGTAATGAATTTTAAAGCTAAGTATTATACATACTTTCAAGATGTGTGATGTAAATATAGTCTAATAACATTTATAGGATTCATATTTTAAAGATGAGATTAATTTCTATTTGTTTTTCATTTTTATAAATGTCAAAGTATAATGTATTATGAACAATGCAGGGAATAGAATTTTTGAAATTTCCTAGGGCATTCATAATTTATCAGGACTGTCTGTCTTCTTCCCAAAAAGCTTGATATATTTGGAATAAAATTATAAAATAGAGTATATTTAAGATCTCAGTAAAATATCGCTTGGGCTCAGGAAGAAAGGGAGAAAATTTGAAGGCTGTGTAAGATGCTGCCCTGACATTTCTCATCTCATGTTTTTGAGCACAATTGTATGTGCATTTATTCGATCTACAGATATTTATTGTGTGTCTGCTACATGCCAGACATCATTCTGAGGGCTGGAGATAGAGTAATGATAGAACTATCCCTATCCTTGTGGAGTTTATAGTCCAGTAGATAGACAAGAGAAAGAAAAATGTAAAGCACAGGCTATGCTAGGTAGCAATACATGCTGAGGAAAACCCAGTGGGGGAGATATCGAACTGTTCAACAGGGTGACCAGAGAGGGCTTCATTGAGACAGTGACTTGAAGAAAGGACTTCAAGGAAAAAGAGTCCAAGCCATGTGGTTATCTGGGGAAAGGGTGCTCGGGGTCCAGGAAACAGCAAGTGTAGAAATCTTAGGTAGGAACACGTTTGGTGTGGGGAGGCATGGAAGGAGGCCACTGTCACAGGAGTGGAGTGGCTGAGTCGATGAGGGTCTTTATCTTACCTGACAACAGGCTCCCAGGCAAATGTACAGTCTAGTAATTAATATTTGTCTACCAGGCATTAGTGGTTCCCGCTCTGGGCCAGCTGAAAATAATGCAGAATATATTAGTTTAGACCAGTGCTTGTTTACTTCTCATTTCCAAGAGGAGTATTGTCTCTGACTTGAATTAGAATGAAATTAATCACTCCATTCCTTAGCTTTGATTGAAGATTTTTAAAAAAATAAAAAGCTCTAACATCTTGATTAACTGAAACATCATATAAAAATTAAAAAAGAGAAGGAGAAAAAAATAAAATTTAAGGATTGATATTTTGCCAACTTTAATTTAATTCAACAGACATTTACTGAGATACTCTAACGTAAAATGTTTGCTGCTGGTTCCTTTTTGGGATATGATAAACAAAGAGCCATGATGGACAATTTCCTCAATTTCAAGATTGTTTAACAAAAGAGACTAACAATCTGTCCTAATACTGTTCCATTTATCCATTACTTTTTCTCTCAGAGTCTTCCTTAACTTGCTTGTAAGCTCTGTTTTCTTAATATGGAAACTTACTAAGCCTCTGTGAATTAGATAGCCATTAAATATCATTCTTAATTATTTTTGGCAGGATAGTAGAGAGAGTTCCAGTGTCTGTCCTTAGATGTCCAGGTGAGCTCCTGGTTGGACCTCCTTTTGAAGTGGGGATGTCTGTAGAGAGCCACCATGCCCCTGTAGCAATGGGAAAACTGACAAGTGGCTCCCACATAACCTCTCAGGACATGGTTCCTCTATCCTAGAAGTAGTTTAGTGTTAGGGAAATGGACTTACTTCAGAAGGAATTTTCTGATTCACTGTCAGAACTAATAGATACCTATAACAGTTCTCTTCCTGACTCCACTAGATACTTTGGCTTTTCTTTTTGTTACTTGGATATATTTATATTTCACTTCTCACCCTTCACTTTGCTTCTTCTTTCCCTCGGTCAGTTTTTGTGATTTCCATCCAATGAACTTATGCCTGGATTCACTCTATTTTATAATTAATTTTTTTTGATTTTTAAAATTTATCTTTTTTATTGACAAGTAAAAATTATATGTATTTATCATGTATAACATGTTTTGAAATACATATATGTGGATTCACTGTATGTTAAGAGCAAGTTTGGATTGCTGGGAATAGTTGGTGCACTGTGCTTAGAAGGGTTCTGATGCTGAGTCCAGGTGTAGGAGGAGAGATTGTTGGGATTAATTAGCAGTGAGAGAACATGAGAAAACAATGGTTGCAGGAGGATCCCACTCTTTGTACCTTGTTTTGCTTGGATGGTACATCCTCATCCCCCCAGCTTACTTCTCAAATCACCTTTCTTAATCCTATGCATGTCAACTTGAGGGCAAATCATATGCAGTCCAGGAACTTGAGTGGCATATCTCAGCAAATGTTTGGTATTTAGAAGGAATTGTTTATCCACTTTTTATATATAGAAAATATCCAAGATGGGCAGTTTGTGATATATGGATTTTACTATGGTTTGAATGTTTGTGTCCCTCCAAAATTCATGTTGAATCTTAATCCCTAGTGCAATAGTATTAAGAGATTGGGCCTTTAAAGGGTGATTAGGCCATGACGGCTCTGCCCTCATGGGTGGGATAGTGCCTTTATAAAAGAGTTTGTCCTTTTTGCCTTTCTACCCTTCTGCCCTGTGAGAATGCAGCAGCAAATCACCATCTTGGAATTAGATAGTGAGCCCTTGCCAGAGATCGAATCTACTGCTGGTGTCTTAATCTTGGAATTACCAGCCTCCAGAGCTATGAGAAATAAATTGATATTATTTATAAATTGCTCAGTCCAAGGTATTTAGCTATAGCAACTCAAATGAACTGAGACAAATTTTAATAGGATGGAGGCTTGGCTAATTGAAATTACTTGCTTGGTTTAATCTATTTCAGACCTCCTGCTTGACATATTGTCTATGGTCAATGGTACCAGTAGGCAAGTTGGATATCTAAAAGACTTAATTAGATTGCAGGTCTCTGAAATTTTTTTGAGGTTTACTTTCTACTTTCTGGGATGCATGTTGCTAAGACATGGAAGTTTCCTGCCAGGGTCCACTCATAAGCATGATTTCATCAATGTAGTTGACATTCTGTAAAATGTAAAGATGACCAAGATATCCGTGGGTTACATCATGTCAGACGTTGGAAGAGTTTATCCTGAAGCAAGCTCGTGAAGGTACATTGCTATCCATGCTAGGTGAAAACAAACTGCTTGTGGTCGGATGTGCAATTTGATAGTGATAAAAAGGCATTTGCCAGACCAATTGCTACATACCAGAATCCAGAGGCTGTATTAATTTACCTCTTCAAAGATGCTATAGCTGTAGCAAGGGCTGCAATTGGAATTGTCACTGAACAAATTTACAACAACCCATGATTCATCTGCTTTTTACATAGGCCAAAAAAAGAGAATTAAACCGGCCCCACCCTTGTCAAAGGCTTAGAGGAATATTCCAGAGTATAATTTTGGCAGCATTGACTGACCCTTTTTCAAAGGGACCAAGAACTCAGCCTACGAACTTGCTTGGAGCTGAACTGGGTGAAAAGATGTGCTCCACCATTGTGGTGATCCAAGTCAGATTTCTGCTCATTAGACCTAGAGTTCTTCTGCTTGTAATTATATTATACATATAATTATTTAGTAGGCTGCCTTTTCTTTATTGGAACATTGTGATCAATTAGCCAATACTGAAGATACCTGCAGGTCAAACACGATTGCTCATTGTGGTAATTATGCTTATCTTGTCTTTAGTGGTTAAACGCTACTATTTGGCCTCTACAATTCCAGAATTCTACTATCCATTTTAAAATCAGGAAGCCCATTTTAATGGTGACATTTCCCACCATCATCCCTAGCTGACAGAAGACAGCCACCCACTACAGGGCTCTTCTAGAAAGTTAGTGCCTCCTTTATTAATGCATATCTCAATGCCTTAGTAAAAGGAGTGTACTCTGGACTTTCTCAAGGAACATGGTGGGGATGGGTATTAAGGTTCTCTACAATGTTTCTATCTTTCTAAGCTCTTGTTCCTGTCTTCTATTTTATGCCAAGGAAGTTCTGGTATCTCATCCTGGTTGAACTAGGTCACCCTGAGTCCATATTTCAGAAAATCAGCCAACCTGTTGCAATACCTCACAGTTACTTTTTTCTCTGGAAAGTTAAACCATAATAATACATCTGATTTGACCTAACATTGTATTTTTTCCTTTTGAGTCTACTACCCCTAGAATCTACTCTCATATCTATTCTCCAAGTTTCTGCTAATGTATATATTCAAAATTTTGCTATTCTTTCGGAGTATGAACTCTCTTCTCCCAGATGTGACTTGTCACTTGCTTCCCTGGGGCATGTTGAGATCTGACTCTAGTTATCTGTCTTTAGGCAGTGGGAGGTGATAGGGAAAATAGGCATTCTTTTTGAAGGCAGCAGCCTTACGTGAGGTTATCACAGGGTCTCAAGGAAGGGAAGGCTACTCTTTTTAAAATGTAGGGGACTGCTTTTGCCGGCAGGTGAGGCTCAGGGGTATTAGATTAAAAATACTCAACCTTGTCTGAGTGGAACAGAATTTCTTCCTTCCCAGTCTCAGGCATCCATTCCTTCCAAATGATATCTGAACTTTCACATGGAAATGTGGCCCATCTGTAAATTCATCTTATTTAATATATTGTAATCCTGCAATTTACATAATTATATTTTGGGTTTGATTTTTTTGTCATATCTGCCTTATGACTCCAGAAAGTAAGAAGTTCTTTTATGGCTACCAAAGGCACTTCCTGGTCCTTTGTGACTTGATCTCAGAGAAGGCTCAGCCCAGTTCTTACAGTTGTACTTATTACTGTAACCGTCAAATTCTTCAGCCACTTTGTCACTCAAAGTCTTGCCTTCATTAGGCAATTCATCCCAAGCAGCCTCAGGTAATAAGTGAAGTCATCTTGATACCATTGCTTGCTACAGATTAACAGTGTCCCATTTATTATGGGCAAGGAGATGATAGCTATGTTCAAAGTTAAAGAGGCAAGTAACCCAATTCCAGAATCCTATCTTTGAGGGTTAGTTTCATGGGAGCACTCATGGTACCAAGTATTCTATCAATCAAGGTCCAGCAATAAATTATGATTGACACTTCAAAGGAGGACTTTAATAGAAGGGATTGTGTTGGGAGCGGTCTCTGATTACGGGTGAGCACACAGCCAATAGAATCATTGCTGGGAGCCTTGTCAGGGCCCTCTACCAATCACTTCCCGCCACGACTACCTGCAATGGTATATAAGCCCACTGTCCTTCCTGTTCGGGGTCTCTCGCCATGTAACTAGACTAGATGCCTCATTAAACTGCTGTTGGAAGAACTCCAGTTTGTTGCGTCGTCCTTGCAGGCGAGTGCGGCGCGACAAGTGGTGCCGAGACCCGGGACTTCTCGCACCGGCGGAGACGACCTCTTTGGAGGTGAGTTCAGAACCACAGCAGCTGGGGCGGCTTTATTTTGGACCCCTGCCCTCTTCTGACGCCGGCACCGGGTGCTTGTGACCTACCCCATGGGGAACTCTCCTAGTTGTCACCTGTTGCGGGCCCTGCGGGGTCTTCTGGCCGCCCGGGAGCTTCGTATCCCTGACTGTGTCCTGCGCCATTTTGTGCAGGACGTGGACCGGGTGGCCCCATGGTTTCTCCACTCAGGGTCTTTAACGATTCCGAGTTGGGATAAGCTAGAGCAGGACCTTCGCCATGCCCGAGAGTCTGGTCCCCTTTGGGAGTGTGTTCTCCCTGTGTGGGCACTGGTGCGCTCCTGTTTAGAGGACGACCGTTGCAGCGGTCTGGTCCGGGAAGGTCAGCAAGTACTCAGTGATTATCAAGATAGTATGTCTGAGAGAGGCAAAGAGGGTCCGGCTCGGCCGGGGCGGCCGAGGAAAAGGCCGAAAAAGAAACGTAAGTCCGCGGGTAAACAGGAACAGCGGGGACGCCCGCCGCCTGAAAGGGACATGGAGGAGGTGGCTCTCAAAATGGCCTCCCTCCACATGTCGGCTTCCTCTTCTTCCTCTTCTTCCTCTCGTCCTTCTTCTTCCTGTTCTTCTTCATCGTCTCGCTCTTCTTCCCGTTCGCATTCTCGCGAGGCGGAGGAGGGGCTGTCTCCGCAGGAGAAGGCGGAGCTGGAGGAGGTGGCGGCTAGATATGAGGCGGAGCGTAATCGCCCGCCCCCGTAGGCTACTGCCCCTCCTTTTCCCGTTGCGGGATCCGCCCCTCTAAATATGGAGGGCGGAACCTCGTTTGTGCCTCCCCGAGCTAGAAAGAAGATACAGAGGGAGTTTGCTTTCCCCGTCTTTGAGGACGCTAATCAACATCGCTTTCACGAACACCTAGATTACAAGCAACTAAAAGCTTTGGTTGAAGCTGTCAAGGCTTATGGGTGCAATGCCGCTTACACCCGTGGCCTACTGGAACGGCTAAGTGCGCATGCCATGACCCCCAGTGATTGGGCTGGTACCGTGCGGGCCTGTCTATCCATGGGGCAATATTTAGATTGGAAATCCATATATCAAGAAGCCTGTATTAATCAAGCTCGGCAGAACGCGCAGCAGGGCCAGCCTGCCTGGGATGCCGATATGCTCTTAGGACAGGGTCGCTGGCAGAATAATCAGCTTAATTTTCCCATTCAGGTCTATGGCCAGATTAATCAATTGGCTATAAGAGCCTGGCAACAACTGCCTAATCGCGGGGAAGTTGCAGGTAATTTGACCAAGGTCATCCAAGGCCCTGCAGAACCGTTTTCTGACTTTGTGGCTCGGATGGTGGAATGCGCTGCAAGGATTTTCGGCGATGCCGACTCGGCTATGCCATTAGTGGAACAGTTGGTTTTCGAGCAGTGCACGAGAGAGTGTCGTCATGCTATTGCCCCTTGGAAGGGAAAGGGCCTCAGTGCATGGTTAAAAGCTTGCAGAGAAATTGGAGGCCCTCCCACCAATGCGGGCTTGGCGGCTGCCATCCTCGCCGCTAAGGACAAAGTCATGTCATCACCCACTGCTTAGAGGCTTGGGCTGCCTGGGGTAAACCTCAGGTTATCAAAACTGACAATGGCCCTGCCTATACCTCACAAGCTTTTCGTCAATTCTGCACACGCCTAGGCGTGGAGCACCGCACGGGCCTTCCCTATAACCCCCAGGCCCAGGGTATCATAGAGCGTGCCCATGGCACCTTAAAGGCCTATCTCAAAAAACAAAAGGGGGAGACGGGGACGAGCCCTTTGGGCTTACGTACCCCTAAGCCTGTGCTCTCTCTCACCTTGTTCACTTTAAATTTTCTTTTGCTGGATGATCAGGGGCGCTCTGCTGCGGACCGCCACGCCAACCCCGGTTCCCCTTTATCAGAGCAGGTCTTGTGGAAGGATGTCCTGCTTAACAAATGGAAAGGCCCGGATCCGGTTGTGAGCCGGTCCAGGGGAGCTGTCTGTGTTTTCCCGCAGGACACTCCTGATCCAGTGTGGGTCCCAGCACGCTTAACGCGGCGAGTGCAGCGGTTGGCGGATGTGGAGGATGCAGATGATGGGGCGTCCGCTGCCGGGGATGCTGCTGCTCCTGACCTTTCTGCTGCTGGCCGCATTGGTGACGACGGACCGGCGCTGGGCCATCCTGTCGGTGTTCCCGAGACCGATGCCGGTGACCCATGATGCCCAGATCTTCCCCCGGCTGTTCGCTACTAATGCCTCTTTGGGCCTTGCCAATCTTACATGGAACTCCTCCTCAACATTTGAGACGTCGGTCCACGCTATTCAGCAGTGTAATCTGTCTTTCCCCTCCACACCTGTTTGCCTCTGGCCCCCTTTTATCTGGATCACTGCTACTTCCTCTGGTCCTGGTGTTCTCAATTGCTCCACGGCAAACTGCTCCTATGCCCGTTGCTGGAATGCCTCCAGCCAGTCCATGGCAATTGTTGCCCGTATGCCTCGGCATATTCCTTGGCCGGTGGAGGCTCCTAGCTCCTTGACCCTTTTCCGACAGCGAAGAGATTTTGGCGTTACTGCAGCTGTAATTTCCACATTGGCAGTGACTGCCGCACTGGCAGCCGCTACGGCTGCAGCGGTAGGCTCTGTTCAGACAGCACAGATGCTGAACAACCTATCGGCATCTGTGGCTACAGCTCTGGACACACAATCCGCCGTCAACGCGCACCTGAAGGGTGGTATCATGATACTGAACCAACGTGTGGACTTGGTCCAGGAGCAAATAGATGCCTTATGGCAGCTGGCACAGCTGGGCTGCGAATGGCGTTTCACAGGACTATGCATTACCGCGGTACCGTTTGATAATGCTTCCGCCGCGGCCAACAAGTCTCGTCAATTATCTGTTATGTTGACAGGACACTGGTCTAGTCAATTTACCGCCTTGACCGGGCAGTTGCAATTGGAGATCACCCACATTAACTCCACATGCCTGGACTTGACAGTGACCAATGGTCTCTTTCCTACATTTCAGTCAATAGTCCGAGGACTTCGGGACTGGGCTGGCCTGGGGTCCCTAGGGTTCATGGGGATCCTGGGAGCAGGTTTCGTGATCTGGGGGTTCCTGCGCATTCATGCACAGCGCCGCAGGGATCGAATGGTGGTTACCCAAGCCCTAGCCGCCCTCGAGTGTGGTCAATCCCCTGGCATCTGGCTGCAAATGTTACGCTCCAAAGGTCAAGACCGCCTCCCCTCTCGCACAGCGTGACATGGCCCATGCACTCTGAGGGGTTTCCCCATTGCACCAGATTGTGGCGTGTCACCCCCTTACCAGCCGTTGCACCTCCCAGAGTCTCTGCTCATTGCACGGGAGACGGTGGCCTTTGCACCTGCTTCAGGGACTCCACCCCCTGGATCCGGACCTTGAGGTTGGAGTCCCCAAAGCTTGTGTTGCAAAACAAAAGGGGGAGCTGTTGGGAGCAGTCTCTGATTACGGGTGAGCACATAGCCAATAGAATCATTGCTGGGAGCCTTGTCAGGGCCCTCTACCAATCACTTCCCGCCACGACTACCTGCAATGGTATATAAGCCCACTGTCCTTCCTGTTCGGGGTCTCTCGCCATGTAACTAGACTAGATGCCTCATTAAACTGCTGTTGGAAGAACTCTAGTTTGTTGCGTCGTCCTTGCAGGCGAGTGCGGCGCGACAGGATTGGTTACTTTTACCTCAAAACTTAGAGGCTTAAAACAACAGACCTTAATTATCTCACAGTTTCTGAGGTTCAGGAATCCAGGTGCAGCTTAGACTCTCTCATCAGGTTGCAGTCAAGCTGTTGGATGGGATTGGAGTCATGTGAAGGGTTGGCTAGAGATGGAGGATCTGCTTCCAAGATGGCTCACTCACTCAGCCCCTCACCACATGGGCCTGTCTCCAGGGCTGTTTGAGTGTCCTCATGACATAGCAGTTGGCTTCCCCCAGAGAAAGTGATCTATGAAAGAAAGAGTAGAAAGAAGCTGGAATGTTTTTATGATGTAGTCACACACTATCATTTCTGTCACATTCTAGTCGTCAGAGGAGAGTTACTAAGTCTAGCCTACACTTAAGGAGAGAGGAATTAAGATCTACCTTCTGGAGAGAAGAATATTGAAGAACTTGTGATGCATCTTAAAACCATCATGCTGGTATTGGGAGGCTGAAAAAGCAGAAAGGAAATGCCAAGGTAAGCCCAAGCTCCAAATCTGTAGAAAGCAGTTCAACTGAAGGAACACAAGTGTGCTTGTATACCCAGGAGCTCAGGGGACTGGTGTGTGTCCCCTGATGATACGGCTGTTGGGTGAATCCCCAAGGAGGCTGCCACTTGACTGGTGTTCAGACCTCCGAGGGAAATATGGTATGAGGCTGGTGCTCTTGGAAAAGGGCCTGGTGTCACTGTACTCTGTCACTGAAGGAGCACAGCCAGCTGGTGGTTGTGCCTCTGAGGGGTATAGCATGATTGTACTGTAGCTGTTTTCTGCTGCTGGAGGGAAACTTACAGGAAGTGTAAATAGAAAGAGAGTTCATTCTTCCCTCCTGCCTTTCAATTGCCCTCCAGTCCCTTTCACTGACACAGGAACTAACAGGAATCCATCTGGCAAGGGAATATGGAAAATACAGTGCAAAGGAGCAGAGTATGGAAGAGTTGACTTGGTTCTGAGAGACAATAGGTAACCAACTGGCACAACCCAATCCGTGTTATGTTTTTCTTGCAGACACTGCTTCTCAAATCACCCTTCTTAATCCTTCGCATTGAACTATGAGGGCTGTCGTTCCTGGCCCAGATCCCTGCACTACCTCTTCCTTGTAAGTGGTGGTACTTGGTATGAATTGGATACTGTGTTATTTTAAAAGTATACAAGATGTGCAGATTTGTGATGGATGGATTTTAAAGGTATAAAGGTTTAAAAAGTTGAAACCATCTATTTCAGACTCCCGATGGCTAACTGGCTGTGTGGGAATGGAGGCTGTACATAGGTTGGAAACTTGGAAGTGTCTATCAGGTCACTGATAATGGCCCACTCTCTCTTTATTCCCCTCTTCCCTGTTATCTTGGCAAATCTGGTAAATATGCCCCAGTTAACAGTTGTTTCCTAAGGTTTGCCCCAGGCCAGAGATAGCCAAGTGACTTCTTGAAGGTTAGTGGCTTTGGAGAAGCTTGTGAATTGGGCACTCTTTTAGATCTCTGCAAAAGAATACTGTCGTCATGTGCATAGTCCAGAACCTCACCCTTCCCCAGGCATTCTTTGAACAAAGAGCCCTAAATGAAAAAATTTTTTAACCCCCCTCTGCCAACCACCCATCTAATCCCAGCTGCTTTGCATATCCTAAACAAGTTCTGGTCCCAGTTGAAACTTGAGAGCTGCCACCAGGAACTCTAAGGTGCTCTGAGATTTGGTATCTCAGGAGTGTCTGCAGCCGAAGTGGGGAGAGCAGGTTAACTAGATTTTTGCCATGTTAGCTCCCACCCATTCTCTCTCTGTTCATTCTCACCAGACTTCTCTTTAAAGTATGTTGAAGGCTAAAATAAATTAAGTAGGCACAATCAGGAATTTAATGAAAAATGAATACTAGAAACTAGTAATTGGGTAGCATTTTAAAATTCCTCTTTTGATTTATGAGCTCTCATCTAGTCTGTCTTCCCTTTTCCTGGTCAAATTGTGAAGGCAGAACTTGTCTTTGTCTCTGTCTTACTTTTTCTTTTAGAGATCTTCCTTCTTGCGGCCCAGGTGCTAGTTTGTATCCCACTCTGACGGTGCCTTTGTGATTGGTAACCTGACAGAAGTCACAGCTTCTTTGAGTAGCCACTTCCACATCTGCTTATTTGACCGACTAGTCACCGCCTCTCTTTGGATGTCTAATAGGCACTTCACATTCACAATGCCCCAGACTGAGCTCCTGATCATCACCACTCCCCCAAACTTGCTTTGTCCTCAGTCTTCCCATTTCAGTTAATGAAAACACCATCCTTCCAGTTGCTCAGGCCAAAAAAAGCCTCAGAGTTATTCTTGTCTTTTTTTGTTTTACTTATATCCAGCCTGCTAGATAATCCTATTGGCTCTACTGTTGAAATAGGTCTAGAATCTGGCCACCTCTCATCAACCCCTACCACTGCCTCCTATTCCACACCATTATCATCGCTCACCTTGATTAATGCAATTACCTCCTGCCTGTTTTATCTGCTTCTAGCCTCCCCAACTTCAGTCTGTTCACCACATGGCAGCAGTGATCCTTTAAGACTGTAAGCAGAGTGTGTCATTCTTCTGTTGGAATCTTCTAATTGCCTCCCATCCCACTTACAGTCAAAATCTACGTCTTTAAAATGGATACGAGGGCTCTGTGATGCTCTGGGCCCTCACTAATCCTCTGAACCTTATCTCCTACTTCTCTTCCCGTTGCTCACTCCATACTAGACATACTGTCCTCGTTGTTCTTTTTCTTTTCCTTCTTTTTTTTTTTTAACAAATCAGACAAATTCTTGATCTTTGTGCTTGTTTTTCTTTCTTCCTAGGATACGCCTCTTGCTCAGATATTTACACAGTTTCTTTCTTTCCTTCCTTCAAGTCTTCTCTCAAATGTCACCTTCTCAGTAAGGACCTCCCTGATGACTGATACTAAAACCACTACCACCTCAACTTTCTTCCTAGCATGTTATGTTCCTCTTCTTTATTACATTTTTATCCATTGCATTAATCACCATTTGACAAATCCAAGCAACCAGGTTAAAAAAATACATTTTCTTATGTATTGTTGATTGTCTACCCTTCCCCATTAGCACGTGAGCCATACAAAGGCTTAGATTTCACCTGCTTAGTTTATTCCTATGTCCCGAGTTCCTAGAGGAGTGTTTGGCACATAGCAGGTCTTCAGTAAATATTGGTTGAATGAATGAATGTGTAAATATATGCATGAGCAAGTGAATCTCTTAAATGTAATGTAGGAATTGAACTAGATGATCTATAAAGCCCTTTCAGTTACAAATCTATGAAGGTGAGGCTCAAGGTGGGGTTCCTTCTGGGCTGCAGTAATAGGCTATATATTTAACATCTGGTAATAAACTAGCACTGAATAATCAAAACCAGTGCCAGTCATAAACAACCACTCTGTCCTTATCGATCATGTATATAGGGCAGATACCAACCCTGCTTCTACCTAAGAGTATTTGCATTTTAAAAGGATTCTCTTAAAGACTGAGAAGCCAAAGGTTACCATTTTCTAATAGAAATCTCAGCATTCTAGTGTGCCAGTAGTAGGAAATATTTGACACTTCATCACACCTCTAGGAAGTATGTCTGTTAGGCACTTTTATAAAGTTAGCCCTGAATTTTATGTAAATCTCAGAAATCCAAACATACTAGAAATAGATTTTGTGTGATGTTTTCTCCCTGGGTTAGAATTTTCCCTGCCTTGGTTTAGTTGTTGTTCAGCAGATGAATGAAAAAATAAAGCAGTTTTGATTTTTGAGACTTTAGGAGTGCACTTTAGAAAGCTGACACAAGAAGGAAGCTAGCCAGCAAGGATATCTCATATCTGTGTCAGCATTTGATAGTGGTATAATACAGACTGCCTTAGCCTGCTGTGGGCATTGTTATATTAGAGAAAATATATATAAAGAAAGATTACATTAAAAATAGTGAATAGATCTCTAGTTCACTGCCAAAAAATGAGAGGATTCATTTATTTATTCATTCAACAAATATTTGTTGAGACAAATATTCTAGACATTTGAGATACATGAAACTCCTTTTCCTGGAATAGGTTGCATAATTCATTCATTCATTCATTCATTCATTCATTCAACATTGAGTGCCAGATGTGTGCCAGATACTGGATAGGTTCTGGGTATATGAAATCAACTGGTGTGGATCTTGTCATTGAGAAGCTTTCTGTCCAGGAAGAGGGAAACATGTTTTTGATATCTGGACAAAGTGCAAGGGAGAGCACAAAGGAAGGATTGGTCAATTCTATCTCAGGAGTCTGATAAGATACATAAAAAATTCCTAGAGAAGAGGGTGTTTGGAATTGAGTTTTGGTAAATGAGTAGGTATTTGTTAGGATAAGAGGTTGGGGCTAGAAGGCAGCCTTTTCAGAAAAAGGGATCCAGTAAGAGCAAAGGCAGGAAGTTATGAAGCCATGTGGAAGAGTCAGAGAGTTGTAAGAATTTTGAGGTCAAGACAACTGCTAGGCCAGATAATTTAGGGTCTTCTATATCATTTTAAGAATTTTGCTCTTTCCTCTGTGAACTATGGAAAGCCTTTGAAGGATTTTAAGAAGGAGGGTTGCATGATCTCTCTTGGCTTTTAAAGATCACTGTCACTTTGGTAGCATTTGGAAAATGAATTAGAGAGAGTGAGATTAGAGCTTGAGAGACAGTTAGGTGGCTATTTCCGAGTTTAGATAAAAGGTGATGCAGGCTGAGCTCTGGCGATCAAAGGAGGAAGGAGAAGAGGGTGTAAGTATGAGAGATGGTAAGGACACAAAATTGACAAGGCTTAGTTAACGGGGCTGGGAGACAGAGGGAGGTAAGATAAAGGGAGGATTAAAGAATGACTTTTTGCTTTCTGGCTTGAGTAAAGGAGCAGGTGGTGGTGTCTTCTACATAGATAAGGAAACACAGGAGGAGAGCGGATTTGCAGTCTTGGAAGTGAGCTTGATTTTGGAGTTGGCTGTGTGATCTGGCAAGAGATCCATATGTTGCATGCACTAGGAGTGGTCGGTTGTTAACCTCATGGGCACTGGTGAGCTCATTCAGAAGTTATTTGTAGATAAGAAGAGTTTGGGTGTCATCAGCATATAAGGGTGAACTCCGAGGAAGAGTGAGTTCAGATATCTTCCCTGAAGGACTTCCCAAATCTCTAAACTAGAAGTTGGTTCATCATCTGAAGTGGTTTTTTTTTTTTCAGTTAGTATGTTTGAATCAAGATCCAAAAAATGTAGCTGGAGAAAGGGAAATAGTGTAAAATGACTTGAAGTGCTTCTAACTAATCAATTCCATGGTTAAAAGCAGGAAGAGCCTGCCTTAGCTGACGTGACTGTCTCCCTGTGACTCGAAGGCACTGGGCAGGAGCTGGCGAGGGCCTGACGGTCCTCGTTCCCTTTGCCTCTTCTGGCTAAGACGTAAGATTGAAGCATTAGAACTTCATTCCTTGAGCTTCAGAATTTGACTGCAGTTAAAATCTATATTCCCCTAGTAAGTGGTAGGACTTAGTATTTTGTCCGTTATGTATATTTTAATAATAACACAGTTGACATGACTTTCCTTCAAAATAATGAATTACTTCCATATCTGTGACCCCCCAACACTGAATTAATACTTCTGTTATAGTTCTACTCTAATGCTATTAATATTATTCTTTCCATGACATTCTCCAACAGACTATGTCTCTAAGGGCAGTGACCTCATCTTCATCACCATGTCCAGCATCAAACATAGTAGATGTTCAATTAAATTTTTGAGTGAATAAATCATTTGTGAAAATAGCACCTGATTGGCCCTCTAAGTTTTAAAGCACTTTATTTTGTAACTGTGACATGTGTACTCTCCTTGGCAAATAAAGCATTTTATTATTCCTGTTTAACACATGAGGCACTTGAGCTGGTGGGTTTCTGTGGCTTGAACAAGGTCACACAGCCATTAAGGGATGGGACTGCAGCCTGGTGTTTTTCTTCCTATTTCCTTCCCTTTTCTCTCTGCACTGCTGAGCCTTCTCCCAAGAAAAGGCTCTAAAAGGGGAGAAGACTAAGAGCACTGGACTCTTCTAAGAAGTATGGAGTAAATGAGATTTTGTCTCGGAACACAGAAGCTGGGGTTAGAGGTGAAAAACTACATCCACTGCCAATTTTGTCTAGAGTAGTCTTGAAAGCTAACATTTTATATAGACACCCCTGAGCTCAGATTTCCATGGAGGGCAGGTCAGCAGTAATCCCAGCATTATGTGCTCTCAGGCCTGTGACCACAGCATAAATGCCAGTGGAAGAAATCTTACAGTCAGTTTGTGAACAGCATTTGAAAATGCAGGTGTGGTTATAAAGAGCCAGGAATACAGGGAGCTTCAGTTACAAGGGCAGATGTTAAATATTCATCTTGAGAAAGGATCATTGGGGTTTATGAAAGTATTGACCGCACTCCAGTTTTATTTTCTTGGTTCAAAAAAGGCTTCTGTTGCTGTAAACTCCAAGTGCACATTTTAAAAATTCTGCATTAAAGGAAAATAAATGTTATTCATACTGGCAGAATTCAGTAAGCTTTTGATAATGGGCAGGTAAAGTGAGCTTTTAGGAAGCAAATGCTGTGATGGTGAAATGAGGCTAATTGGGGATGTGCCCGCTACCATTTTGAGGGCAAAACTCTTTCACTTTGGCTCTGTGGAGTGGAGCATAAAGATGGGGTTAAAAAAAGAAGGAAGAAGAGAAGAACGTAGTAGGGACAAGACTTCTGATTTCTATTAAATATTTCAAACTTTGCCTCTCCATCTCCCGGCTGCCGAGGTAATTCCAGCTCAGTTGGTTGAGTGCCTTTGGGTTGTAACGTGCCCTCCTGGCCCTCTCTGTGCTGGTGTACGTTCTATACTATAATGAGGGTTTAAATATGCTGGTGCCTTCTTCTCTTACAGCATCGAAGGAACTGGAGTGTGCCACTCTGCTTCCTGGTGTTTACATGTGCATGGGGGTCCCTGACAAGGTCTCTGTGATTTCTCTATTTGGATGTGTAACAATTTATTGTAAAATCCTTGCATTCAGTTGTTCAGTTACATCTCCCAGAACAGACACTTTCTTTCAAAGAGCCTTGGGAAAGAGAATGCCACTATGTGCAGTCGTTATCCCCATAAAAGAAGTCACCAGTGTCACCTCATCTTTCCTTCCCACTGTCCTTGCTTCATCTCTCTGACACCCCTCTGTTCTTTCTTTTACTGGTTTTCTCTTCCTTATTCATCAAAAAGAAACACCAACAGAAACAAAAGCTGGGCATTTAGCCAAATGACCTTTCCACTTGTCTTATCTTCTTGTCTGCTTCCCTTCTATGAGGACAGAATGGAAAATCCTTGAAGGCAGGTGCCTTACTTATCCATAATTTATATTCAAGACCAGGCATCTTTTAGATGTTTACTAAAGTTTATATACAGACCATTATAAAATTCCAATGGAATGACCCCAGAAATACTTTATCCTCTCTTTTTATTTTATTATTATTTTTATTTTCCTTAGTGGCTGGTGGAAATAGGAAAAGGGGTGGAGGTAGTCATTTAGACGGGAAAGACATTTCTCTAAATGTCAATACTTATGAAACGCCATTTTAAACCTCTATGAATGATTATCTTCTTCAGTACTGATGAGGCAGTTTCACATTGCTGCTCAATTTATTTACTCAGGAGACCAATTTATTTCACTACTTCTGTACTAACTGTTTGCATTGACATCTAGGTCTGCTTTGAGCAAGCAACTGTGACAAGTTGTTTATTGAACTGTAAACAGGTATTGTCTGAATCTAAACAATGGCTTTATCTAATTAGAAGACCCTGGGCATCATGTGAGCCCCATGCGGCTATCCTAACCCAGTCTAGCATCAACCTCCGACTTCCCGTGCCTTTTAAAATCGTCTTGCTCACAGTAAAACCTTTCATCACAAAGTGAAAAATAATCCTTGTTTTGCCTTTTGCCCTGTAACTGTACATACTTGTATTTTGTGCAAAAAAAGGACCGACTGCGATAAACTGAGCAAGGGTGGCCCAATTTAGAATGGTTGAATAAGAAAAGGAAAACATGAATGAGATATAAAAAGAATGGGAGGATGAATAAAGATGAGCTGAGTCTGTTGCCGAGGCTATAAAAACGCCTGGTATAAATTAGAAAACATTTTTCCCACCAAAAGAGAACTCAATGAAATGATGGCGATATAAGTTTTCAAACAAAAGTACAGGTATGATTATGGAAAGCACAATAGGAGAGTTGAGGGGGGAAAAGTTAATTCTCTGGACTTGGATTGAAATAGAACATGTAGGAAAGCACTTGGGAATCCTCATCTTCCCCGCCATTGCTTTGTGTCTGAAGATGCTAATTGAGCTCAGCAATCAATGCCTTTTGTTTTTAGCTGTCAGCACTTTCCTGAAGGGTTTTGCCCGATACTAGAGGGAGGGAACTCTTAACGAAGCTTCACTTTTCAGTAGCTGCTATTATTACATTTTCCTCTTGGAACGGAAGAATTAATTGCAGTGTTGAAAAAAAAAAATGTCACCACAGTGAAGTGTTCACACCTGAGGCCAAACATAGATATCTTTCTAAAAAAAAAAAAAAAAAAAAAAAAAAAATTGGCCGGGGGACACCCCCAGGGCTATACGTTAAAAAGAAAAAAACTGGATAAAAGTGAGCAGGGTGATGGGGTATTTTCTTCGGTCACTGTATAGGCAGGTGTGTTTATTTTATTGTAAAGCCAGATTTTCACATTCTTTCCGTCTCTCCCCAGGCGTCGAGAGTTGCTTTCTTGGTTGCTTCCTTAACGATTTGTGTAATTGGTTTCACTGACTGAGGCCCAATTGGTGGGTTCATTGTGAGTGCCTCATGAAATATGAATCTATTTAAAAATTAATAGTAAATCAATATTAATTCAATAAAATATTTTAATCTGAGGTATGAATATTTTATACCTTCACACAGACATGCAGATTTCAAAAGGCGTTTTCATGTCTCTGACAGGCTGTCCGGTTTTGCCACCACGACACTGAAATTATTCCCGCCTGCACCGTGTGCGCGGGCTCTGGGCTCTCTCAGCTAGAGCCGCCCAGGTCAGTGGTTATGTTTATTCAAACTGCTGAAGGAATGCAAATGAGATGCATGCCACAGAAGAACATAGAAAAGTTTACCTTGTTTATTCGAGTTTATAGTTTCTCCGGGCTCTGCCTGCAATACACTTGAAGGGAGTCTCATGAAATCTTATAGGTTAATCCTTGTTCACACCAGGTTTGACTCATATCAAACCTGGCATGTTGCGGCACCTGAAGGCTTCCCTGACAAGGAACTCTAAAGAGATGGACTGCCACCGATCTAGTCGAAATGAGCCAGTTGCACCTAGCTGATAAAACCGGAGATTTACTGGAGCAGACAGGCCAGAGCTGAAACAGGCTTCTCTCTCTATTGAAACCCCTTCTGTCATTTGAATCAGTCATCTCCCCTGTCAGGCATCATCAGCTGAAACAATGGAGTGGCAGCTGAGTTTAGCTGAAAAGAGGGAGATGTCAGATAAGAGATAGGAATGTGTTATTCTGATCGGTGGGGCTGGGTCCACTTGCAGTTTCCCCACCTGAATTCAGAGAGGGTGGTTGCTACCCTAGGTACAGAATAAAGCCATAAAGACTTTAGAGCTAAGGTAATGATAATGAATTAGGAGGGAAAAATGGTTTCGGCACTGACTCAATATAAGAAGTGCTAGGTAATGGCTAAAACAATAATTTTCCTCCTACTGGGGTTTCCACCTTCATTTGTCTTTAATATATCTGTGCTACCTGATGCCTACGCTACATTGGTGGACAGAAATAAGCTTCCAAAGGAGAAAATGTAAACTGAGGGCATTAAAAATTCATTGGCTATGGTTTCTTCTTCAGGGAGCAATGGTAAATGAGGCAATTGAATTACTGAATGTTTTCTGTGCATGGCCCAAGCCCTGGAGAACAAGTCTACGCAGGTTACAATAGCCCCAAACTAGGAAGCGGATATTATGAACACAGTGCAGGATTTAAATAAGACGCCTAACAGACAGGGACTGAGTCCTTCACATCTCTGTGGGTCCCCAGAGACCCCCATAGAGTCTTGCATGTAGTAGGCCCTCAACATACATTTTGCTGAAGGAATGAATATTTATATATTCATCTTTGACAGTTATTTAATTTGCCTTTGCAGTGTTCTCTGGACACAAAGCAGGTGTATTTCAAAATTGAGCCCTAGAATGATATATATGCTTAACTTCTCAGTAATTTATTATTGTATTTTCATTTTAAAAGAGAAGGTTGCAGCTTTGTAAAAATGTACTGCTGCTGTATATTGAAGCTAAGGGAATGTCACTGCATCAATCAGGTCCCATGGCAGGGCTCTCTCCTCTGTGTGTGGGAGGGCTCTGGCAATAAATGTTTCTTCTGAGGTGTCCCCTGGCACCAATATTACTCTCCTCTTCCATTTTCCCTTATTTGATAAGTTGGTTTATTTCTGAGTGTACCTGAGTGGGTTCCCTGGTCTTCTTTTATAACCCTGCGTGGGAGGTGTGGATCGGTATACACAGAAGGGGCCTGAGTCTGCTGCTAAATCAAGCGGTGACCTTGATAGGTTGACCAACTGTTCTGTTTTGCTCCAGACTGTCCTGACTTTAGCACTGAAGTTTCCACGTCCCAGGAAAACTGTGAGTCCGGAGCAAACAGAGACAGTTGATCACCCTCACTTTGGCACCTGAGATGTCAGATCTCGGACTTTCATGTTGTTGTGGGTTTCAGATGAATGCTGAACTTCTGGAAGTTACATGGGTTTGAAGATTGAGAAGGACTGATACATTTTATGATTTTGCTAATAATAATATGCAAAATGACGGTCATATAGTTTAGAAATCACCCACATGGTGGCTTTCTTAAGCTCCATTCGGACTCACAAACCACATTTTGAATCAGTTTACAAGAAGGCTCTAGCTTAGGAACCAGAGCTTGACCAGCAGAGTGGATCAGCAGTTCTCTTCCGTGGGAGGACAGGACAGCCCCGAGGCAGAGAGAGGTTTCAAACCGAGGGTTTTTTCTTCTAATCACTCTGCTAAGGAGCACCATGTTAACAGTGATGAAAGCACTTGGTTGGAGTGTGCTATCTTTTAGTGGAGTTGTTCACTTGTGTTTTCCCACTTGATCGTGGCTCGCTTAGGGACAAGAATCTGGCCCTATTCAGCCTTGCATTCTCCTCCAGACCTTGTGGCTTTTGTGGGGTGGAGGAGTCTTCTGGCTTTTGGGGGGCTGCCTAGCCACCTGGCAGTGGGTGTTGGTATACAAGGGCCTCATGTTGCAATGCTTTCCTCTTCACATTCCCTCCAATCTATCTTCTTCCTCCTACTGCCACCTTTGGAGTTTACTCTAGCTTTATCCCAGGAAAAGTAGGTGGGGGAAACCTCAGTTATTTACATGGGGATGAAAAATCAGGTCTTCCTAATTCTTGTTTGTGTAGGTGTTCAGGTGTGTGTGTATGTGTGTGCACATGTTTGTACATAGGTGAGAAGAGGGACACATGTGGCCCTATTCATACAGACTTTAATATTTAGGCACTTGTCTATCTCTTCCACGCCACAGATTTACTGGGAGGAAAAAAAAAACCATTGTCCTGTTGCCTAAAAGCAGCTATTCCAGATGTTTGGAGAGAGGGCATATGTAAACATCCCAAAAGTATGACACTTTAAAGGATGACATTTTATTTAATAGTAAATGTTTGGGTTTCCAAGAATTTAATTTCTTTGGCAGCCGAAAGCAGTATGGCATGTTAGGGAAAACCAGAGTGGTGCAAACCAGCATTGCTGTGATCTTAGGCAGGTAATTTAAACTTCCTGAACTTTATTTTCCTTAACCAGGAAGTGGCAGAATGACTACTTTGAAGGGTTTTTGTGAGGTTTGGTTAGAAATGTATGAAGTAACAATATCTGGCACATGATGATGGGTCTATAAATGGTAGCTATTAAAAGTAACAAAGATAATTTGGTTCAGCCAAAGAAAGTGCTTTCAAATATCAGCCCTGCCTAGCAATGACATGGGCTGCATTGGGAGTGGGTGGGCTCCACATCATTGGAGGTATGAAAACAAGGCTGGGTCATTATTTCTCTGGGCTACAACAGAAGGAATTTCTATGTAATGTACAGATTTCCATTACTAAATAGACCATAAGAAGAGTTGGGAAATTCCCACCTAAACTTCTTTTAATAAAAATCCAGAAGTTAGGCTGGGCATGGTGGGTCACACCTGTAATCCCAGTGCTTTGGGAGGCAGAGGAGGGAGGATCTCTTGAGCTCAGGAGCTGGAGATTACAGTGAGCTATGATCAGGCCACTACACTCTAGCCTGGGCAACAGAGTGAGACCCAGTTCCTAAAAACCACTTTCTGATAGTTTTCACAAGAGACATATCAGATTGGAGGACTCAGCAGACAAGTACAGACAAGAATCTGGTTCCCAGAGTGGGGAGACTAAGTAAGTGATGCTCCTTTTAGAATGAGACTCAGTATCCCCCTTATCCAGGCTATATTAGAAAGAACTGGAGAACAGGAGAGTAAGGAATGAGGACGTCTTTCTTCCACTTTGTCCTCATGGCCGCTGACTTCTTTGGTTCTATCTCTAGTATCTCCTCTGCTGTCAGAGGGCTAGGGCAAGGTTTTCAGAGTGCAGGTAACATTTAGGTAACAGCTGGGAAGCACCCTGCGAAGCGAGTGATTGTTCTGAGAAGGCTGAGAGACAGAAACCTTAAGAGTGGATGAAAAATAGCTTTCAATGCTTGTGTGCATTGTGAGTTCCTTGCTTTAGCTTTGTTATGACAGTATGTGAGGAGACCTCCAATAATTTTCCCCTTATATGGGCTCAAGGTGAATCCACCTTTGATGACTTTTGAGTGTTTGTATATGGTATGAAAATAAGAGATTACTTCACTAAATTTAGTTTGAAGAACATAGTTTTGCTAATTTTCATACTCCACATTCCCTAGACTATAAGCTGTAGGGCTGCTGGCTTAATGCCAGTAATTTTCCTTGTGGTTTCATACTAGAAAATGTAAATTTCCTTTAAAATATGGTGTTTTAAAACTTGTTAAAGAGCTTAAGTCCTCAAGTTATCTATAAGAAAGCTCAAAAAGTTTTAAACATAATTAAATTTGAAGCATAAAGGCATTTTATTTAAAACATATTTGGATTCTTCAATTTCCAAAAAAGTTTTGTTTTTGGGAACAAGGTTTTTTTGCTATTTGCCTGAATCCAAGGTATTTTAAAATTGCTTAGGACCATTTGGTCAACATCTAATCACTTTCTGGTTGAAATAACGTCTTAGTTTCCATGATAGAAGATGCGGTGGAGCTTTAAGTCTGGGCTTTGTGGTTTACCCTCAAATTCCGCTTCCCATTAATCTTGTGACTTCCATTTCAAGATTTCAATTTCAGTGGGATTTATATTAAAATATAAACTAGAACTACTTTTATTTCGAATTTTTAGCTGAAAAGATAATACAAAGATGGAATTCCAAATGAATACTCAGGCTTGGGGAGGCGAAGATAAATTTGATACCAGTGATTTACAGTTACATTGCATCAAGTGTTTAAATTGTTTCAAATATTATTTACCCTAAAAGATTTATTTTTTGTACATTTTGGGTTTTTGTGGGTGAAGCAGTTAGGGTCCAGTAAGGGGGAAAAAGAATCCACTCTGGGTATTTCAATGGAGAGAATTTAATATTGAAAATTTCTTCCACAGATGATGGAAGGGTTTTAAAGACTTAAAGATAAGGCATGAAACCATAAAAATTCTAGAAGAAAACATAGGAAATATTTCTTCTAGACATAGGTCTACACTAAGAATTTATGACTAAGACCCGAAAGGCAAACACAGTCACAACAAAAGTAAATAAATGAGACTTAATTAAATTAAAAAGTTTCTGCACAGCAAAGGAAATAATCAACAGAGTAAACAGGTAACCTACAGAATTGGAGAAAATATTCTCAAACTATACATCTGACAGAAGAACTAATATCCAGAATTTACAAAGAGCTCAAATGAATCAACAAGAAAAAACAACCCCATCAAAAAGTGGGCAAAAGACATGAAGATAAGTTTTTCAAAAGAAGATATACAAATAGCCAACAAACACATGAAAAAAATGTTGAACATCGCTAATCATCAGGGAAATGCAAATTAAAACTATAATGAGATACCACCTTACCCCTGTCAGATGGTCATTATTAAAAAGTCAAAAAACAACAGATGCTGGCTTGGATGCAGAGAAAAAGGAACACTTACACCCTGTTGGTGGGACTGCAAACTAGCACAATCCTTGTGGAAAACAGTATGAAGATGCCTCATAGAACAAAAAGTAGGCCTACCATTTGATCCAGCAATCCTACTACTGGGTATCTACCCAAAGAAAAGTAAATCATTTTATCAAAAAGACACCTGCATTGGAATGTTTATCCCAGCATAATTCATAATTTCAAAGATACTGAATCAACCTAAGTGCCCGTCAATTAATGAGTGGATAAAGAAAATGTGGTGTATAGCATAGAATACTACTCAGCCATAAAAAGGAATGAAATAATGTCTTTTGTAGCAACTTGGATGAAACTGGAGTCCAGTATCCTAAGTGAAGTATCTCAGGAATGGAAAAACAAACATTACGTGTTCTCACTAACAAATGGGAACTAATAAATGGGTACACATGGGCACAAAGAAACATAAGGGACATTGGAAACTGAGAAGGGGAGGGCTTGGGAAGGGGATGAGGGATAAAAACTTACCTATCAGGTAGCATGAACACTGTCCTGGTGATGGGCACACTGAAAGCCCTGACTGCAGCATTATACAGTGTATCCACGTAACAAAAACATTTGTACCCCTTAATATTTTAAAATTAAAAATATGCAAAAAAAAAAAAAAAGGAAGTCACGCAGGAGATGATATGGCATCCTAGATAGTAATAAGAACAGGAAGCCACTACTCTCCCTATGGGTGGAACAACAGGGGTAGTTGGTATTACCAGAACCCAGAAGCTGGGCAACCACAGCAAGGAGGGACTATCTAGCAGAATCTAGCTTCTTTGGAGCCATAAAGAAGACTTGGTCCCTGATAGAGACTCCATCCAAAGGAGTCTGGAAAATGTGGTATATGGTGATTCCAAGAAGAGGAGAAGAGGTAGTGGGTTTATCTGAGAACACACAGGCCAATGACTAGGATGATGGGAATCAGCATAGATGTTGTTCCATGCATATACATATATGAACTTTTTGGTACCAGAGATGAAACAGCTGGTCTATCATCAATATGCACCTTGGATAGCATCTCCAGAATGGTGGCTGATTTGCACTGATTACTCCTTCCTCATGCCTTATTTTGTGAAGGTATAATGTAACCCATCCATTATGGGCATGAAATAAACAGCTTAAGCCCAGTAGTCTGAGGCCAGGGTGTGCTAATTAAAAGTGTGAGACACTGGACATGTGCTCAACCTAGATAATGTTCTTTTTATTCCAATAGTATGGGAACTGAAAAAATCCACTGACTAGCAAGCATATTCATTCCTCAAAGACACAGACTAGATTCATTCAACAGAGAGGTAGAGAGGTGTGGCACAGTGAAAATGGACATACTCTATTTGTAGGCAAAAAGGCAACAGGCGTTCTGGAGCGAGACAGAAGGAGTGAAGTCTCATGCTTCAGCCCTGGGGTGGGTCTGAACAATAGCTGGTAGAGAGAGGGAAGAGGATGAGCTAGAGCTGTAGAGAGGCAGTTACTGAAGACTTGAAACTTCACGTGTAAACTTTGAGCAGTTGCTGACAGGGGAACTGAGAAGTCTTTGCAATTGGAATAAAAGCTCTGATGAAAGGAAAGAGCTATTCCAATTTTTGATAGTATAGGATGAATAAGAGGAATTGTGGATGATTTAGAAAAATGATAGAAGAAAAAGAAGATCCAGAGAGAATCAGAACATTGACATTTTTCTTAAAAATTCATCAGTTCCACAGTGGGAAGGTATAGGAAAGCAGTGTCTAAACAATGCTGCACATTTTGCTGTTTCTACTTTTAAAGATATTAATAATGTATTTAATTCATTTATGCATTCAAGAAATATTTATTAAGTTTCCACTCTGTGCCAGGATAAAATGATAAATTGGATAAACATGATCCATGCCCTCTGGAAGCTTGTAGTCTAGAGGAAGACATTACCTGGTGACCAGAAACTCCAGAAAAATCTAAGAGGTCCCATCATGGAAGGAGTAAACAATTCTAGGGATGTGCCTTGGAGGTTACCTAATCCAGGTGGGATGAGAAGGGGAAAGGTGAAAGATTAGCAAAGAAAAAGCTCACTAAGTTGATCCCTGAAGGATGAGTAGGAATTGTTCAGGAGAAGAGTAGTTGGGAAGAATATTCCAGGCAAGAGAATAACCTACCATACACAAGAGAAGATGGAGGTAGTGGTGCTCTAAACACAGGGAAAAGCATGATTGTAAAGCTGGAAGCAAGAAGGAACACGCATCATCTGCAGATGTGAAAGAATTTCTCTATGGCTAAAGAATAAAAGGTTTGGAACCTTTTAAGGAGTTTGGATACATCCTAAGGGCAATGGGAAGAAACATTTAGAGGATTCAGTAAGATTACTGGACATGAACATGAAGAAATCAGTAGATTTCCTATATATTAGCAATGATCATTTAAATGTAATTGAGAAAAAAAGGTGTCAACAATAATAACGATGATGGTACCAATGAACACAAGTTAAGTGCCAAGACTGATACCAAAACATCTACTCTGGGTCACTCTGCAGAAGACCCTAAGTCTCCTAGTCCTGGCCTCTTTCAACTGCTTTATACTGTTTCTAGAAAGTTCATTCATTGTGCAATTCATAACTATTGAAACATTTTTCCTCCCTCTCGGCTTTCTGGTTCATCTTCCCTGGACTTAGGAAAGGGAGACAAGCATTTAGCTCAGCTCCCGCCAGCAGGAGGCCTGGCCGTGCACAGTACAACAGCATCTCTGGGGAGCTCCTAGGGCCTTCCTACCACGACTTCTGGGAAAGGGCTGCCCGAGTCTGGGCCACCCCCCTTTTTATTTTCTCCTGATAGCCCTGTTCTTAATCTTGCTGGCTTTATTTCCAGCATATTCTTCCTCTATTTGCCCTATTCTTGCCTTTTAAAGTTCTTCCTATTCAAATGACTCTTTGTTTCCCAGTGCTTCCGGGTCATTTCATTTCTGCATATACTGTATTGAATAACATATTGATGTTTTTAAATGCAATTTTATGATTCTATGGACATGCACATAAGTTTCTCAGCATGCTGGCCACAACGAACACATTTCTATCAGTAAAGGCAAGGTGCGTGGACAGCCCAGATGTTAGCTAGTTGAAGAAACTCTCCAAACCTTAGTTAAATGACCTAACATGTGACTTAGGAATTACCATAATGCCTTTGGGAAAGACATTTATCTGGCTATGTTTAATTTTCTAAGGCAATAGCTTCAAGGAAAAAAAAAAAACCAAGGAGGATTTATTTGCTCAATACTTTCTGTGGTGGTATTTTTATTTTCTATTAAACATACCTACTATATAAATTCAGTCCTTCCTCATTTTATCATAGTTTAGGTATATTTAAAATATCACATGCTATCAGCATAAGCGTGAAACTTGTTTACTGAATTTCTTTCTGAGCTGAGTCCAGACACTCTTTAACTTAGAATAAATCACACATATGAAATGAAGATAAAATGCCAACATCCAGAGCAAGGCAAGTAAATATTGTCACGAGTGCTGTTGGAATAGAGGGAAGAGGGTTGGGTTTGGGGTGAGAAAAACTGGGTCTGCAACCCAACTTTTCTAATTAAGAGCAGTGAAACCTTGGATAAACTTGAGCCTTGCTTTTCTGATGCAAAACTAGCACAATGGATCCATGCCTTACTTTCTTTTATGCATTCATGAATTCGCTCACTTATTAAACAAGTATTTACTGAATGCCTGCAGTAGGGTAGGCATTTTGGTGAGTAAAGAAACACTCCTAGCCCCTGCCCTCATGGTTGTTGTAAAAGTCAAATGAGGCAACCCTACTAAGTGCTGTCATTGACTAAGTGCCTACTATGTGCCATGAACTTTATCTTTTTTTTTTTTTTTGAGACAGAGTGTCACTCTGTTGCCCGGGCTAGAGTGAGTGCCGTGGCGTCAGCCTAGCTCACAGCAACCTCAAACTCCTGGGCTTAAGCGATCCTACTGCCTCAGCCTCCCGAGTTGCTGGGACTACAGGCATGTGCCACCATGCCCGGCTAATTTTTTTTTCTATATATATATTTTTAGCTGTCCATATAGTTTCTTTCTATTTTTTAGTAGAGACGGGGTCTCGTTCTTGCTCAGGCTGGTCTCGAACTCCTGAGCTCACACAATCCGCCCGCCTCGGCCTCCCAAGTGCTAGGATTACAGGCTTGAGCCACCGCGCCCGGCCTATCTTTTTATCTCTATTATACACGTGCCACAGACTTACATACATGACCTCAGTTGGTCCTCCCATAAACCTGTTGGGGTAGTTCTTACCACCAGTGTACATATGAGGTAACTGAGGCACAATTAAGAAATTTGTCCAGGGTTAGATAACTTGTAAGGGGCCTGACTGGTATTTGAACCAAGATGGATCTGATTTTCCAAGAAAACTTGTCATTATGAAAGTTCTTCACAGATATAATGTGCGATATAAAAGGAAGTAGTATTTATTATTATTGTTTTCTGTACTCATTTCATCTGTATTATAAACACAGACCAAAGTCAAAAACAAAACAAGAAACAGGGGTTTGGTCATGTTACTGTGGATATTCTCATTATAATGCTTTTGATTCCTGCTTTGTGGTTTGAAATTTCCATTCTCCTTTTCCCCTGTGGACACACATTGCTGCTGTTCTTTTTCTGTCTGCAGGTCATAGCTGGGCCTTTGGTAAGCACGTTATATTTTTAAAATATTGAGATGGGTTCATTGCAGAATCCCTGTGTCAAGGAGGTTGTGTATCTCCTTGAGGATGAAAATGCCAATTTCTCATAAAAAGGCAAAAACCCTCATTTCAAAAGGTTGAATATGATGTTACTTAACTAATTTCAAATGGCTACTTTTAGGTCACTGAAAAAGTCCAGATATAAGAATAGTCTCTGGGGTCTGTAACATTTTCATTTGATTCAAGAATGGCTAAACTTTAATTCATTTTAACCTCTTGCCTTTTGATATTTGGCTCTTCTGACAGGAAGTGTCTGTCCACTGCAAGATTTGTCTTAGTACTATGGCCTGCTTAATCAGGAGTCTGTTTTCATTATATCCTTGAAAGCTAAAGAAGCTCCTAAGTTTTTTACATAGATTTATTGAAAAATTTATTGAAATGTAACATATGTAAAGTATCATAATAATAAGTATATTTTTATAAAATAGACCATTACCGGCACCCCAAAAGCCTCATTTATGCTCTTTCAAATATTCCATCCCAAAAGCTAACTGCTCTTCCAATTTCTATTATGATAGATTAGTCTAGTCTGCTCTTGAACTTTATATGAATGAAAGAAGAATCCTGTGACACATGGGAAGAGGCAGGGACTTCCAAAGGCCTCCCAATCTTCAGGTGCAACTCTAGGTAAGTGCTTCTTCTCTTGGCTTGTCTGCTTGCTGGTCTGACCAGGGGGAACCTCTGCTTCACTATGTCATCTCTGGCTTGTTTAACACTGGTCCTGGGTCCCTAAGAGATCTCAACAGACTCTAGGTCAGCAGGGGCCTCTTCAGGTCAGTCCCCTTCCCCTAACCCACCTGGGGAAGGGACTGACCACAAGTACCTGACCACAGAATGAGGGAGATGCTGGCCTGGGAAGGAGCTGCGGAGAAGGGAGGGGGGAGCTGTGTGTCTGACCCTGGGTAAAAAAAAAAAAAAAATCCTATGATATGTGCCTTTGTGTGTCTGGATTTATTCACTCAGCATTATGTTTATGAGATTCATCCATGTTATTCTTGCATAGCAGACATCCACTCATCTTTATTGCTGCATAATATTCTATTGTATGATTGTACCACAATTTATTTCTTATTTATTCTACTTTACATAGGCATTTGGGTTGTTTCTACTTTGGGGCTATTAAAATTAATGCTGCTTTGAATATCTATAAATGTCACGTGGTACATTTATATAGAAAGAGAGTTCTCTTGGGTGTATACGTGGGAGTGAAATACCCTAATAAAATGAGAGTATTAATATCTTATGCTTTACCGCTAGTTTTTCAAAGTGGTTGCGCCAATTTAAAAGTCCCAGCAGCAATGTATGAGAGTTTCTGTTCTATATCCTCCCCAGATTTTTAAATATTAGCCATTCCAGTGGGGTATAGTAGTATATCATCATGATTTTAATTTATATTTCTCTAATGACTAATTAAGTCGGATACCTTTTAATATTCTTACTTGCTATTTGTTTATCTTTTTTGTGATGGTTTGTAGTATTTAGAAAAGTGTCTTCCTGAAGGTGTCTCTGTCCTAATTCCTGGAACCTGAGAATATGTCAGGTTACGTGGCAAAGGGAAATTAAAGGTTGCAGATGGAATAAAGGTTGCTAATCAACTGACCTTAAAACAGAGAGATTATCCTGGATTATCTAGGTGAGCCTAGTGTAATCACGAGGGTCTTAAGAATGAAGAGGGTATGCCGGGCGCGGTGGCTCAGGCCTGTAATCCCAGCCCTCTGGGAGGCCGAGGCGGGTGGATCGCTCCAGGTCAGGACTTTGAGACCAGCCTGAGCGAGACCCCGTCTCTACTAAAAATAGAAATCAAAAAAAAATTATCTGGACAACTAAAAAAAAAAAAAAAATATATATATATATATATAAAATTAGCTGGGCATGGTGGCACATGCCTGTAGTCCCAGCTACCCGGGAGGCTGAGGCAGTAGAATCGCTTAAGCCCAGGAGTCTGAGGTTGCTGTGAGCTAGGCTGACGCCACGGCACTCACTCTAGCCCAGGCAAGAAAGCAAGACTCTGTCTCCAAAAAAAAAAAAAAAAAAAAGAATGAAGAGGGTATTGAAAGAGAGAATTAGAGATGGCAGGGTGAGAAGGACTCAGCCTGGTATTGCTGCCTTTAAAGATCAAGGAACAGGACCACGAGCCCAGAGATGCAGGTAGCCTTACAAGATGGAGAAGGTAGGGAAGCACATTCTCCCCAGAGCCTCCAGAAGGCAAGCAGTCCTGCTAACACTAATTTTAGCAAGGTGAAACTCATTTCCTATTTTCAACTACAGAACTGTAAGAAAATAAATTTGTGTGGTTTTCATCCATTAAATGTGTGGTAATTTGTTACAGCAGCAATAGGAAATTAGAACATATCTTCAAATCTTTTGCCCATATTTGTATTAGGTCTCCTTGACTTGTAGCGGCTATTGATATATTACCGATATGAGTGCTTTGTTGGGTTTGATTAATATTTTACAACATAGATGCAAACATCTATGTTCCTTTTTTCAGCTTAAGGTATAATTGACAAATAAAATTATGTATATTTAAGGTGTACATGATGTTAGATATATGTGTATACTGTGAAGTGACTACCACAATCAAGTTAGTTAACATAGCTACCTTTTTTTTGTGGTAAGAACATGTAAAATCTACTCTCTCAGCAAATTTCAAATTTCAAGTATATAATACAGTATTATTAACTATAACCTTCATGCTGTATATTAGATTCCTAGAATTTACTCATTTCATAACTGAAAATTGTAGCATTTCCCCATCCCCCATCCCCTGGCAACCACCATTCTATCTATATCTATGAGTTCAACTTTTTAAGATTCACATATAAGTGAGATCACACAGTATTTGTCTTTCTCTGTCTGACTTATTCCACTTAGCATGATGCTTTCAAGGTTCACCAAGTTGTTGCAAATGGCAGAAATTCTTTTTTATGGCTGAATAATATTCTTGTGTGTGTGTGTGTGTGTGTGTGTGTGTGTGTGTGGGTGGGTGCATGCGCATCATCTTTTCTTTATCCATTAATCCATCAACAACAATTAGGTTGTTTCCGTGTCTTTGTTAGAATAATGCTGCAAATGAACGTGGGAGTACATACATGTTTTCAAGGTACTGATTTCGTTTCCTTTGGGTATATAACCAGAAGTGAAATTGCTGGATCATATGGTAGTCTTATTTTTAAATTTTTGAGGAACCACCATACTGTTTTCCATATTGGCTGTACCAATTTACACTCCCACCAATGGTGCACAAGTGTTCCCTCTTTTCCACATCCTCATCAACACATGCTATCTTTTGTCTTTTGCATAGTAGCCATCCTATCAGGTGTGAGGTAATATCTCATTGTGGTTTTGATTTGCATTTCCCTGATAATTAGTGATATTGGGTGTCTATTCATTTACCTGTTGCCATTTGTATGTCTTCTTCTTTTTAATCAGATTGTTTATATTTTTGCTATTGAGTTATATGAGTTCCTGACATATTTGGAATATTAACCCCCCTACCAGATATATGGTTTACAAATATTTTCTACCATTCCATAGGTTGTTTTTCATTTTGTTAATTGTTTCTTTTGCTGTGCAGAAGGTTTTTAGTTTGATGTAGTCTTAGAGTTTATTTTCACTTTTGTTGCCAGCGCTCTTGGTATCAAATCCAAAAAAATCACTGCCGAAATCAAGGTCAAAGAACTTTCCCCCTATGTTTTCTCCTGGGAGTATTACTGTTTCAGATCTTGCATTTGTCTTCATCCATTTCAAGTTAATTTTTGTGAATGTTGTAAGATAGGGGTCCAATTTCACCCTTTTGCATGCGAGTGGTCAGTTTTCCCAACACTATTTATTGAAGAGACTGTCCTTTCCCCATTGTGCTTTCTTGGTACCCTCATCAAACATTAGTTGGCCGTATGTGTGGATTTATTTCTGGGATCTTGATGCTATTCCATTGGTCTATATGTCTGCTTTTATGCCAGTACAATACTGTTTTGTGTACTGTAGTTTTGTAATATAATTTGAAATCAGCAAGAGTGAAGCCTACAGCTTTGCTCTTCTTTCTCAAGGTTGCTTTGGCTATTTGTGATCTTTTGTGGTCTATGCATCTGTGTTCTTAAAAGAGATTTTTAAATTTTCCTTTCTTGTAATGCCCTTGTCAAGCTTTGGTAATAAGGTTTTGCTGGCCAAATTAAAAATCACCTTGGGTTGTGGTCCCTCTTTTTTCATTCTCTCATAGGTGTAAGATTACTGTTCTGTGTTTCTTAAATGTTGGTGGAGTTTGCCAATGAAGCCATGTGGGCATAAAGTTTTCTTTCTAAGACTTTTTAAATTAAAGGAGTCAATTTGTTTAATAGATAAGATTATTAAAATTTACCATTTTTTTTCTTATGTCAGCTTTGATAAGCTGTATTTTTTCAGAAAGACTCTTCTAAATTAAAAAACTTATTTGCATAAAGTTGTTCATAGTATCTTCCTTTAAAAATGTTTGTAGGAGCTGTAGGGATGACTTCTTTATAATCTTGAATTTGGTAGTGTTTGCCTTCTCTCTTTTTTTATCTTGATGAGTCTTGCTAGGAGTTTATCAACTTAAAAAAATTTTTTAGAGGAAAAATTTTTGGCTTTGTGGATTTTCTCTATTATATATGAATTTTGTTTCATTAATTTATGTTCTTTATTATTTTCTACCTTCTAATTTATTTCCATTTAACTTGCTGGTTTTTTGACAGGAGAGTTAAATCATTTAGTATTTTAGCTTTTTATCTCTAATATGTAAGCATTTTAAAGCTTTTTTCTGTAGACTACAAATGTTGATATTCTTGTTTCACTTAGTTGACAATATTTGTAATTTCCTTTGTGACTTCTTTCACCCATGGGCCATTCAGAAGTACATTGCTTAAATTCTAAGTATTTGAGAATTTTCCGGTTATCTTTTTGTCACTGATTTCTAGATTAATTTTACTGTTTCAATTCTTTGAAATGTGTTAAGATATGCTTTATAACCAAACATAATTGTTAATTTTGGTAAATGTTCATTTTGCTTTAAAATGATGTATATTTTGTAGTTATTGTGACCAGTGTTCTATCGATGTCAAATAGATCTAGTTCGTTAATAATGTTCAAATCTTTGATGTTGTTATGATATTTCAAGAGACATTAAAAGAGATTTTTAAAAATCTTCTTCTATGATCATGGATTTATCTAGTTCTTTTAGTTCTGTCAGTTTTTGTTTAGATTTTTGAGACTATGT